>NC_071407.1:11165088-13665088 GCF_017976375.1 Cuculus canorus
CTCTTTTCTGGCCCCTATGACTATTGAGGCAGCAACTATTCTCTTTCTCAACACTCACCAGACCCTGACACCAGGTGATTTTTGTGAACAGTTTTCCAATACTACTGCACTAATTTTATATGCTTCGCAGCCTATTTGCAAGTAATTTAATCACATACATATTTTCTCTATCCAGGTATTATGATAATCTCTGTCTGGTTAAATGATGCCCAGAACTTGCTGCCATTTTGATACATTAAAGATATGTTTGTTTCTCTCAGTTTGTAATTTCCACACTTCTGAGAGGAATTTTTCTGTTTAAGAGCATCAGCAGATGTAGGGAGAACACGCAGAAGAAAATATTTTTCTCGTAACATGGGGCAGCAAAATATAGGTATTTGGAAAGAAAGAGTTATTACTCTCTACCCAACCACTGAGAATTGTGCCAAGATGCTCAAATGCCAGCTGAGCTGATGTGGATAAGAACTAACAAACTCATTTCATACAGGCAGAGCATAAGAATAACCATTACACAATAGCCAGATTAATAGGAACTGGTGACCAGATCCCCAGGGAGCATGTCTTTTTGTCAGAGAAACCTGAACTATGGTGGAGAGAGTTTGTCTGAGCTTTGCCACCGTAGCAGAAATACAGTTCCTATTTCTGCTTGCAATTTCTCACGTACATCTGCTCTGTATGAACTCTATTGCTGTAGATTGGCTTTAGTGTTTCGATACAAGTACCACCAAACAGAAGCACCCTTTCGTTCATTATTATAGTGGTTTATAAATATTAGAATGTTATTTCTGTTGGAGGGAAGTGTCAGCATTTTCTACCTGTATTGTCTTTCTTGCTGAAAACAACATAACATTTATACCACTTCTCCATGTGTAAACCACAAATCTGCCATTTTTCACTGTTGCAGGAGAAAATACTGGAATATGATGTGGTGTTTGTGATTTGTTGGTTGTACTTTTTTTTTATTGTAAGTAGTTGTTTTTTTATAGGAGTCCTTTTTCTATGTGTAAACAGAAAGGATTTTCTTTCTGTCATACCTTAACATTGCATAATTCCGTGGTAAGTTCAGAACTGCATAGCACTGATTGTCAGAAACGTCATTAGAATGAGAGCTTCAGTACAATGGTCATGAGGACATCAGGGGTATCTGCCTAGTGTTACACCAAGCTTTATGATTAACTTCAGACGTTTGGCCCAATTTAATACATACATGCTTCAAGATTCAGAAATTCCAGAGAAATTTGGAAGATATTTTCTTCTCTTCTGCTTTAAAGCCTATAGTGAGAAGCTGCTTTCTATTATTTGCATTTTCATCTGGACTGCAAGAATGCCTGTTGGATAGCATAGAAACTGCAGTGATTAAAAAGTCCCAGACATTGAAACAAAGCCCAAGCTCTGACAGGCATAAGTCTCCCTTCAAAGACCACCAATGACCCAGAACTAAAGTATTGTCTAAATAACTTTCTTTCGGAGCATTTGAGAAACTAATCTTAGGCTGCATTTTGTAGAAAGAGACCAAACAGTAAACAAAAAAAACTTTCAAATTTGAAGTTCACAGAAATAAAGAGACAAAGGGACTTTCAACAAATAAAATTTCTTTGTGAAATTACAAAAAATTCTCACAGTCTGTTCAGCCCATAATAGAACCCCCCCCCCAGGCTTCCCAGCCAGCCCTTCTAGATGCTGTAAAATGCACTTTCCCCCTTAGCCCAGCCTACCCTAGAAAACAAGCTGGCTGCACTTGTCTCTTATTTATAGGCTTTCTGGCTATATTAACTCCTTTCAGCTGGCCCCAATGAGTAACACATTTCTTCTTCCTGACTGGTTCCTATAATAAAAAGAATAGCTGCTTCGTCTCACGAGCCTGGTAACTCTTACTAGGCTGCTGCATGCAAAGTATATCAGAAACAGTTATATATAACTTGGGGCGTTTTCTGTGTTTATATTTTTAATGCTACTACCTAGCTTTTGGTACAGAAAGCTCATGTGTGTTGTTAGAACAAGTCCTTAACAAGTGTTTCTGTGCAAGGAGCTCATAGCAGAATTGGGGGTAAGTGATGCTGCTGGGGTTGTGTGCAGAGGTTGAGGTAGTGTTGGGAGGGGACCTCTGGGTTGTGGTCATACTTGGATGCTGTGAGGAGAGACCAGGATATGAAAGCAACTTGTATGTGAGTACAGTAACAGGAATTGGGACTTAACTTGGCCTTAATCTTCTGTTCTGATAACACTCCTGCTACAGGTGATACATAGGGCACAAGGAAAACTAGTGGGTTACTTGGAAACCTCTTGCCTTCACTGGTCTGATTGTCCCTGTGATGCTCATTCCAGAAGCTATTTTTGCTATGCTAATAGCAGCAGAGACTCGTGACACACATGATTTGAAGGCGCGTTTTGTTGTGTGCAACTCTGTCAGCTGCTTTTCTCAACCTGAGCTCAAAACATTGCACACCACCCCAGCGCTGCCGCCAGCTGAGGGTATAAAAGTTGTGCTTCAAGCTACTATAGGCTTTATAATCGTTTATTGCACTAACTCAGATGCTACCATGGAACATGCTGTGTGTTACTCTGATTTTATTAAAATAAAAAGATGAAAGGCCAAATTAAAGAAAAATGCAGGGGATTATCATGACTCTAGGTTAAGCATAAACAGCAGGATTCAGAGAGCTCTTGGAGAACAGAACGCTTCTTTCAATAAAATCTCTCAGTTTATAAACTATGTAAAAAGAAAAGAGGGAAAGCGGAAAATATCTATATGCCATATCAGGAAAATTGCCTTTAAATGGTATGTTTCTCAGGATTTTTTTACAAGGCATTAGTGGCTCTCCACGAAACAGGCCTTTTTTTTATGCTAATGGTAACTCAAAAAACGAGGGAGGGAAAATGTTCTGCTGTATTATCTATACTGGTCTGGGTTAAGTATCCATTCTTTATTGAAAGTTTTCCACTAGGTAGTGGCAATTCTTTAAAGGAAATATTTGTTTTTCTTTGTTTTGTTGATAATAATCATTGCTAAATGCAGAAGAGCTGTGAAAGATTTGTTTTATTTCATTTTGTCCCTTGCTTTTTGTTGCTTCCTGCCCTTCCAGGAACACAAATAATGATAATAATAATAAACACAGCAAAATCCCTCAGGTAACTTATAAATGAAATGCAAGAGATGTATTTTTATAAATGAGTGTATGAGTGTCGCACTGGTAAAATTAGAAAGAAATCTGTAAGTCCTGAGCTCCCCTGGGCTAGAAGGTAAGGCTTAGGAGATTTGATTTCTGAGCATTCCTAAGTGAAAGAACTGCAGTGGAAATCTGTTTTCATTAAAAAACAAGCCAAAAGAGTCCTTCTCAAAGCCTTATTACAAGGGCCTCACTTTGACCCCTATTTTAGTTTTAATAATCTTTGAAAAGGAATAAATAAGATGTGTTCCAACTTGAAACTTCTGGCATGGCCATAGGCGGGATGCAATTTGTATGCAAATTGATTGATGGGAGCCAACATCACCCATCTGCAGCACCAGGATGAGGGTGCAAAAGAAATGGAGAGAATGGGAATGAAGAGATTCCTAAAGATGTGTAACAACCCGGGGACATGCTCAATGTTTCATCTTGTGCCCAGTGAAGCACTTACGCCGGAGGTACCCTAAATGAAAGACTATAGACTTCTTCCTTGTTAAACTAATGCTATCGTGTGTGCAAGTTCATCTGGGGCCTACAAGGTATGATGAAATGTTAGCTTTTTGCCTCCTGAGTCCATAGCTATGCTGTTTTATCACAGGAATGACCTTTCTTAATGTAAAGGAGGATCACAGTTCTCACTAGACTGGATTTTGCAGCCTGTTCTAATAATTTGTGTGTTCTCTGTGATGCACTAGCTCTAAGCATCGGTAAACAGAGAGCTGTCTCACATGGCAGACTACCCTGGGCGGCAGAATAGCCGGTGTCATACATCAGAGAAGTGTATGAAATTGAAGTATTGGTCATATGCGTTGGGGCTTGAGGGACAAAATGATGCATTTGGTCCTGTCGTCAAAAGCTACGGGAGTATGAAAGTGGGTGCCCTTGGAAACATGATGTTAAGAGGCTGAGCTGTACAAGTGAAAACTGTCTTCATTTGTGTTTTTAACCACTACACTGCCCAAAAATGTACTTCAATATCTTTCACTATAAGTTAATGAAGCATTTCTATGGGTTCTCTGAGATTTGTCATAAGATCATTGCCAGGAGTCATTAAAGCCTCAAATTTAATCTGCTTCGGTATCCTAATGCAAACGTTGAAAGCCTGTGGAGCAGGCGAGCTCATTTATCTGCAGAAAAGTTCCCATGCAGCTAGTGTGCTTACAAATCTTCACCCCCTGAACAGCTTTACAAGTGTTCCTAAAATATTCAAAACATTTTCTGTCCACTATGCTTTTCCATTGAATTATTCAGATACCGGATTCGCACCAGTGGACCTGTCTTGGGTGACAGTTTGCATTTTGCTTTTTATACAAGTTATAAAACATTTAAAGAGTTCATTAGAGGAAAATGCTAGATAATTTTCTTAAGCTAGATATTCCTAAGTAATATTTCGCTGGATATGAACTGAGGATTTGCAACGTGATATTGACTTGGATGTGTAAACAAGATTTTTTGGAAACTTTTCTGAACCATCTGAATTTTTAAGGCTCACCTGTTAACTGTAATAAGTTCTTTAAATCCCTTCTGAAAATATCAGAGCAACCACAGGATTTGAGACACACAGGAGCATACAACAGCATCAGGCAGGACTACCACCCTGTCCTAGTGAGTAGCTGAACTCTCTCCTCCCTACTTCTGTAGAAAAGCTGGAAATGAGCAGCATTTGTTTGAAAAAGAATATGCAGAGAAAGACTCTTTTCTGAGACACGCTGTAAATGGGAAGGACACTTCTTCAGAAAGAAATGAGTTATATTGAATAACCCAGAGTCAACAGCTCTGTTGCTCACTTTGCAGTTCTCACACCTAGCTTTGAAGATGTAAATTCTTTGTGTCTGTCATCAGCAGCTTTTGTTTGAACCCAGATGAAATATTGTAAAGTTTTCAAAACAAGTTTTGTATTTTATCTTGATAAAAGACATACTCCCAACCTCACCAGTTCAGAAATAGTCTCCCCTTTTCTGCTCAAAGCCATATGCTGCTGACAGCCCTACCCGATTATGTGATTCTCTTTCTAGATACTCTTCTTTTTTGGAAGTAAAAAGCAATTTCCCTGACTGAAGTGAAAAAACAGGTTATTTGCCCCATTAACAAAGAGAATATTTTGTCTGTAAAGCTAAAATAAATTGAAACCAATGTCTGACGTACACTCAGCATGCGTTTCTACACTAGATACGGTTAAGATGGCTTTGCATTGAATTCTGATGAAGTTGAAAGTGGAATAATTCAAACATATGCAATTTTTCTAGTATTTTTCAATGTGTTAGCAGTGGCACCTCTTAGACTGAATTTCCTGGGAGTGATGTTTTTCTGTTACAAAGCTGACTGTGTAGTATCTGTCCTATCCTTGCAGCAAAGAGAGGAGAAAAACCTGATACATGGATATGAATCAAATCCCTTATGAAGGCAATGATGGGTGCATATACATTTATGGAGAGGCTTACTTCCCCTGTCTTTCTATAGCCTGCGGATATGAGGTGTGTGTGCCAGTTCAGAATGGCAGTAATAGCATTCTGTCCCTTGTCTCTAATGCTCTGCTCTTCTAGGGATGAAAGAGGAAATAAAACAATGACAAAACCTTCTGCCAGTATTTCTGAATTGGGTGGAATCAGAAGATATCTAAAGTCCTTGCAGTAAAGCTTTTCCCTCTTCGTTTTCCAGATCACCAGAACTTTGGCCGCGTCAGATTTCAAGATCATTGGCTATTAGATTAATCCAAACAAATAGGGAAAGTCCATCTAGTGGAGCCTCCTAAGAGCAAATGATTTGCTTTCTATCTGCTCTGGGGAAAGTAGAAACATTTCATCTTTGTGAAATGGAAGCTTTCCTCCAAGTGTTTTGTTTTGATCTGATGGGAAATGTCATTTGCCTTTATTATATTGCATTTGAAAAGAAGCAATTTGTCTTATTGATGCAAAATGTTTTGAATGCCTTAGAGTGAAATGCTTCAATAACTCTCCACTGAAAGTTTCAACAAAAAGGAACGTGCTTATGCCAGTCCTTCTTGCTAAGCAGGTATTTCATCCAGGGAAACTATTCTGTCCAGGTGATTCTGCTCAGCACTTACTTCCAGGTCAGATCTCTTCTGAATTGTTCACAAAACAGCTGAACTCTCTCCAGGTCAGAGACTTTCCTCTTGATGCTTACAAATGCTTTTGGATGCATTGTAACTTCTGACCTGTTCCCAGGGTAGGAAGAAGAAAAAAGAGCCGAATAAAAAAAATTATTTTGTCAATACTTTGATTCATCTGGAATATTAGAGTAGGAGTATTTTCACTGGAAAATCAGTGAGCTTTGTGTTGGTTTCTGTGCTTCTGGAGGCACTCCTACAAAATTACCAGCTACCTTGACTGCAATGTCTTAATCATTGTGAGCATATCCTTTTCCTTTAATGATTTCTGCATGCTATAGTAGATTTGTTCAGTTATTCGCCAGAGAGATAGTGTATTCTCCAGACAAATACTTTAATAACTGTGTTTTTTTTTTTCCCCAGAACAGTTCAAATCAGTTCTTTCCCTATAAACATTTTGGAGGTACTCTTAGTTCACCTTAGCTTGGGTGTAGGATTTAAATTGTATCTATTTAAATGAAGAATAGTTTTCTTACATATAAATATGCTCTAATCAGTGCTGTGTTCGGTGGAGCACCGTTAATCTCGGTGACTAAGATCTGGAAAGTAAAACAATAGAAAAAGAAACTGAAAACTCTGCAAACCTATGTAACTCTAAATTTAGGAAGGTCACCAATATGTAAACGATATCTTGATTGTGAAGTCAGCCATGAGTGAAGTGAAAAAATATGGTAAACATCATAAATGGGTGATAAACCAGATTTTAAAAAAATCAAACCAAACAAAACTCCAGTCTTCTCTCCTTACTCAGTTTCGTATAGGGCAATATCTGAGGTAGAAAAATCCCATTCTCTATGTTGATAACATTTTTTCCACTTTGACAAGAGCCCTTTAATGAAGTTAAAGGAAAAATATCTTCAACATTCTCAAAAAAATTAAAATTCTGCAAAGAGTATGGAAATTGCTCATGTTGTCTTGTTCATTCTGAATTAAGTTCACGAATGAAAAAGAAGATATTTGCTCAAGAATACCCATTACTGTCTTTTTTGTTGAGATTACTTATGTCAGAAGTATAACATTTTTTTCTTCTTTAGGTCCTTCCAGAATATTTGTTTTACAAAATTGTTGCATAAAATCTCTAATTTCTAACACTGGTGACTGAGAAATAACTCTGTTGTGTAAAGGGGGTCTAAACCTCTCCAGGTGGAAAATAATTCTGAATTGAATTTTACAAGTCACTGTGGTTTTATTAACACTGATAAAATAAAATAAAGTGAGGGAGAGAAGGAGAGAGAGAGAGAAAAGAAATTCAAGATCAATCTTATTTTATTGGAGACTGCTCAGTGACTTGCATAAGATAAAATTAATCTTGTTTGGGAACAACAGGAAGTACATAATAGAAAATAAGGGTAAGATTGATCCTGAAGTTAGACAGCTTTGTTGCCAAGCTACTTATACACAAAGGAGGGAAAAAATATTCAGCTCATCTCTGATAAATTATTAATCTATTTTTTTACAATATTGTTAATGTTTGTGGCATAAAAGAAACAGATCAAAGCAGGTGTATACTCAGCAGTGCAGACTTGGTACAAAAATCTTCAATCATTGGAATAAATCAATTTTTTAAATTAATGAGTTATTTATATTGCAAAAAGCTAGGTTTATTCCTGATTTCCAACCAAAGATTTCTGCATAAAAAATATCAAAATATGTTCTTGGCACAATCAAAACCCATCAAATTGTTTTCAGTTGATTGGAAAGAAGCTGGGGTCTAGCTATTTGAAATCAAGAGGAATTACAGGCTGTAACAAAAATAATTGGCCTGGCACCAAGTGAGAATGAGACTCCCTGGAGTCGGACATCTGCAACATGCAAATCCTTTGTGCCTCTCAGATGAGAGCGGCGGTGTTGGTGTCGTCCCAAGGGCCAGGCAAAGAGGTGGTGTGGAAAGGTACAAATCAAATCCTTCCTGATCTCTTTAGAAAAATGGAGCTTGTTGGGTACCAAACAGGTGTCTGAGAGCCACAGGACCCTGTTCCTTTTGGATTTCAGAAACTCGTGTGGGCTTTCTTATGCCTTTGGAAGGGACATGCTTTTCCTCCAAGGAGGCATTAACTCGCATCTCAACTCTGCCTGTGCTTCTGACAATATCTTCCCCACTTCCCCTGCCTTAGCTGGGTTCTGAATCAATATGCTGTTAGGAAGACAACACACAGCACGAGTCAGTGTAAGCATATAAAGACAACCTTAACAGCAAACAGAGGAAAGACCGGATAACCTGTTTCTGCTTGTTTAAGAGTGGAAATATCATAAAATTTAGGCAGGAGATGAACATATATGACTATTAATGTTTGAAGAGCATATTTTAGTTTAATTTAGAGATGATTAGTCTTAAGTACTTTTCACCTATCTGCTTACTTACTCTTCCCTCCCCCAAAAAACTTCTAGGAAATGATATTTTCTGATTTTCCTCTAGGTTCTTATCCACATATCTGTCCTTGCCCACTTTTAGAGACCTAAGAAAATTTATTTTCTGTATAAGAAAAACTATATGATTGTATTGGGTTTCCATGGCAAGATTTTGGTACCAGGTGGGCTACAGGGATGGCTTCTGTGAGAAGCTGCTAGAAGCTTCCCTGTAGCCTGAAAGAGCCAATGCCAGCTGGCTCCAAGATAGATCTACTGTTGGCCAAGGACATGCCCATCAGCGACAGTAGTAGTGCCTTTGAGATAACCTATTTAAGAAGGGGGGAAAAAGCCCTGCACCACTGCAGGTGGATAGAGGAGTGAGAACATGTGAGAGAGACAACCCAGCAGATGCCAAGATCAGGGAAGGAGAGAGAGGAGATGCTCCAGGCATGCGAGCAGATACTCCCTGGCAGACAATAGTGAAGACCACGGTGAAGCAGGCTGTGCCCCTGCAGTCCATGGAGGAATAGATATCCACCTGCAGCCCACAGAGGACCCTATGCCAGGGCAACTGGATATGGCTGAAGGAGGTTATGACCCTATGAGAAGCCCATGCTCGAGCAGGCTCCTTTGGAGAGAAGAGCTCACTCTGGAGCAGGTTTCCTTGCATGATCTGTGACTCCATGGGAGACCCACACTAAAGCAGTCTGTTCCTGAAGGGCTGCAGCCCATGGCAAGGACCCATACTGGAGCAGTTCACGAAGAACTGCAGCCACTGGGAAGGGTTCACATTGGAGAAGCTAACGGAAAACAGTCTCTTGTGGCAGGCATCCAATGCTGAAGCAACAGAAGTATTGAGGAGTCTTGCCCCTAAGATGGAAAGAGCAGCAGCAACAAAGTGCGATGAAGTGACCAGAACCTCCTTTCCCTGTCCCCCTGAAGCACTTGAGGGGAGGAGGCAGAGAATTTGGGAGTGAAGTTGAGCCTAGGAAGAAGGGGACTGGGTGTCAACCCACCATAATTATTACTCACTTTGATGTAAGAGCTAATCGTATTTTTCCTGTTTGAGGCAACTGAATCCTGTGTCAGTTGCAAAGCTCAGTTTCTCCTGTGCTATGAAGAGTTGTTCTATTAAGTTGTTTTGCTGCCTGGGATCTCTGTGGACAGCTACTCTTCTTCTCAGGTACTGACTCTGATGAAGAGTTAATCTTTCTCCCTCTCTGCTGTTCAATATATCCCCTGCTTGACAGACAGATTGGCTCTTGAGATTTGTAATGAACAGTGGCACATTTCTGCTGTAGGTGACTGGTATTGGACCTGGCTCGAGTTTGGAATAACTTGAGAGACTACACCCACCTACTGATGGCTCTTAGGTGATGTCTGGGATACGACTCACATTCTTAATATCCACATCTTGCAACCTGACCTTGCAGCTGATATAATCTTCATTGACATGCCTAGCCATAAGGCTGGAAATCAGATGTGGAAATTGAATCACCCTTTGCCTTGGGAGGAGATGACTCCAAAGCCTGCCTGAAGCACAGTGACACATGGAGTGAAATCATGGAACTTCACAGTCTGCCCTATGTTTGCCTGGTGGACAATGAGCAGCTGTCACCAGTGTGATACGTTCAGCCATTTTCATCAGTATAAACTGCAAAGAGATCTTAACTTTTTATTTCTTTGCATTTCACTTAATTTAGAAACAGTGCACTAATTTTGGCTGAAATATAGTAAATTTTCTTCATGGTTGACTGTATTGGTTCTATGTTTTGGATTTATGACCAAAACTGTGTTGCAAATATAGGGATGTTTTAGCTGTTGCTGAGCAGTGCTTACAACAGTGTAGTAAGTTTGCTTCCCTGCTAACAAGTAGGTTGGGAGTGTACAAGAAGTTGGAAGGGTACGCAGCTGGAATAGCTGACTCCAACTAGCCAAAGGGATATTGCATACCAAATGATGTCATGTTCAGCAATAAAAGCTGGGGGGGAGGGGGGGAAGGAAGGGAGATATGTTTGGCGAGTAGGCTTTTGTCTTCCCAAATAACCATCATGTGTGATAATGTCCTACTTTCCTGGAGATTGCTAAACTTCTGGTAGGAAGGGGGGAATGAATTCTTTTGTTTGCTTGCACAGACAGCTTTTGCTTTAACAATTAAAGAGTCTCTATTTCAACCCATGAGTTTCCCCCTCACTTTTACCCTTCAGAGTCCCTCCCTGATCTCATTGGAATGGTGCTTGGAAGCTGGTGGTTCTGTGTGGCTTAGCTGCCCATCAGGGTTAAAATCTAACATTCAGAACTGTAGTAAGTCGGCTCTGCCTCTTCAATGTTTTGGAATACAAGAATGAAGGAGAAGCTGCAGATTTACAGAAAAAGTATATTATTATAGGCCATCAGAAGTTTTTAGCCTCAGATTTATATATTTATATAGTTATATAGTTAGTTATATAGTTATATATACACTTATATATACTTATATACACATCATGCACTTCATCAATCCTCCAAACCATATATATAAAATTTTTGTGTGTTTGAAAGATCTTGACCAATTCTGGCTCGAGGAGACTTCAGACTTTCAGATGTGCATGACTTCTGAGTGTTCTTTCTTTAACTGTCGTAAAGAAACCATGCATCTCTTTGAAATTATGGGAGAAATCATTTTGCCTAAGTGATGGCATCACATTCTGTCTCTTATCTTGCAGTTCTCCGAAAGGTCATAGTGTAGTGATTTACGAAAATCATAATTTTGTCCTTTTTCTGATTAATTTTTCTGTTGTAGATTTTTTTCATTCTTGAATTATGCAGTAACTTTTATCTTTTGATTCGTTTCCTCCTCCTTGCACAAAGTCTGTTGTGGGGATTTAATTACAGCTGACTTGTAATTGCTGGGTTTTTTTTTTTAATTGGAAGTGTGTAATTATTATATCAGCAAGTCATTCAGTTATACTGTGTGAGACTCAACATATAAGATGTGGATCTGGCTTCACTCAAGATATCTTTTTCTCGTTACTTTCAAAGTGATCACTCCTCACTGCCCCTCCCCTTCAACTCCCCCTCCCCCTGACTTGAGTGTTTTCCTTTTAATTCATTCTTGATACAAGATTTATCTCTTCTGTTTTTCTACCTCTTCCCCTAAATCCAGAGGTTATAAGGCTCTTTTTCCTCCCATAACTAGACCACCTGAGAATCTTTTTTTTGCTTTTCCATTGGTTGTATCACACAAAGTTATGTTCTTAATTCTTGCCTACTAGATTGTACTGATATATATATTATTAACATTTCAGAAGAAGGCACTAAAAGTTTGTTGAGATAAAGGTCTTCACTAAGATACGCTAAGATTTCCAAGGCAGCCATAGTTGTTTGGTTTCTTTTATTGAAAAATCTGAACAGCCTTAAACCAAATATATGCTTGCCCTCTGAAAATCTGTTTCTTTTAATGCACTTTTTCTAGTTCAATGTGTAAACCAGCTACTTTTAAATCCTCAGGAATGTTTTCTTAGTTCTCTTATGATGCTCAAACTGCCCTTCTAGTCTACTAAAAGGTGTACCATTTTTATTATTTCTACTAAATACTTCCCGTGCCTGCAGACAGATTATTAATAGAACTGTGGCTAATCTGCAGTCCGGAATGATATATTTTGTGCAGTCTTTCAGCACTGCAATATTGCTTTTACACCCCTGTCATTTAAGAGAAGACACATTGGAGCAGAAGTGATGCATGAGCAAAAGTTACTTAAACAGACAAAATAGAAGCTTTCTCATTAGCAAGTGCCATGTGGTGAGGTTATGGTTCAATGAAAAAACACTTTTAAATCAATCTCTGCTTCTTTTGCCAATTTCTATCCTCAACACCACTGCTGGATTGCAACTTTATCACATTGGAAAGACACAGTTTGATGCCATAAACTGTGTCTAAATATGCATTAAATAGTTACATATTCACAAGTGCCTGAGCCAAGTGAGAGGTATTATTGATTCTGTTCTACAGCTTAAATAGATTTGAATTGTCATTGGTTTCAAATATAAGACTGAGGGAAAACCTATCACTAAGTGAGATGCAGTTGTCAAGCTTGGTTCTTGCATCAAGATGGACACAGGTGGCAAAGCAGAGGGAGGGGGAAGTGAGTGAAGCTGCATTATGACCCCTTCTGCAACCTTTGGGAGGAACTGAAACAGAGAGTGCTCAGCACTGACAGCCTGTGTCCTCATGTCCTGAGGTGACAAACCCACTGATGGGGGACACAAAGAATTAGGTGAGGTGCTGGGAGTGGGGAGAGTCAGATACAGGTGCCTGCTGAGCCTCAGCTCTCCCTCCTTGACAAACTGTTTAATCTCTCTGGGTGGGATTTGTCTCATCTAACTTTAGTAGTCGAAAGTAACTGCTTAACTACCCATGGATTTTTTTATTATGCATGTACTGAAAAGAAATGTACACCAAAGGAAAGCAAGGGCAGGTAAGAGAAAGTTGTCCTGTAAGGTTACACTGTTGGAGATAAAAGTTATAGTTTGCAGAAGCTCACTGGTATCAGTGGGGAGCTTTACATCTATTTTCAACAGATTTGGGGCTAAGGCTGAAGGTCTTCAGCTATGAGTGCTCTCCTGTGCTTACAAAATAAGTATTTATCCACGGGGCAAATCTGCCTGGGCAGAGCTTTATTTAGTCACCTAAAATTAATTTTTAAGGTTCTTTTCTTGAATGGTTTTTCTGTCCTCTGTATTACCTTGATGGCTCAAAGAGCAGAGAGCAGTACCTGGAGATTTGTTTCTCAGGAAGAAGCGTGTCAGTAAGCAAAGAATTTCCCCTGCCATCCTGTTTTGAAATGAGTCTGCTTTGTTTTCTGTCCAGGCTAGCAGGAGGGATTAGATGAGCCACCATCCAAGAGCACATTAAATATGCGTCAAACCAGACCTGCGAACCAGCCCAAAGCATCTCTCTGGATGATGAGGTCCCTGGCTTGGTGACTGGTGGGGAAGCAAGCTGCCAAACTCGGACACATTTCAAAGTGTGATAATTTGTGCCATGATCTATCTGTCAGATTCTGAGCTACAGAAACCAGTATCAATGTCAAAAATGAATCACACATGAAAACCAGTGACAAGGTATTCCTCTGTGGTACTGAGTATGGAGGTGTATGTGTGTATATGCCTGTTTGGATATTTTAATATATTTGTTTATATATATGTGTGTGTGTTTGTGTCTGGAAAGTGATCTTTTACTCATGTAGACCAAATTTTGACCCTGAGAACTAGGAAAAAATTTCCAGATAAGAATTTGAATTACTAAGCCTTTTTTCTAACAGACCATTTTTTATATTTCTGAAGGTGGGTGAAACATTCCATGTGGAGTCTCATTTTTTGGAAGAAAACCCATTTATTTGTCGAAGCTGAAAAATTCCTTGGAAATATTTCGTTTTCAAGGGGGTCTGCACATTGGGGAAGGTGTAGGAGCAGCAAGTGAGCAACAACAAAACAGATGCAATGATAATCTGAAGAGAAATGTTTTGACATAGACCTCTGAAAGGTTTTACCTTCACTTCAGTGCAGAACTCCAAAACCTCTTAAAGGAGAAAAAAGTTACTTTAAAATAGAATATCGAAGTTAAAGACTTCTGGTGAATTTTCAAGCAACGTGTTCTATTTCTAAATGCTCTGATCATCTTGCTTGCTAGTCAGAAGTTTAAGATGACTGCACATTCAGTTTACATGACATGAGATTATGCTAGAAGAGATGCATCATTTGCAGTAAGTACTGCGAAGATCATTACCATGTTCAACAAGACCATACAATGTAGATGTAGTTTGATTAACACAATTAACCTGATCCCAGTAGTAATCTTCACTTCTGGGCTATCTCAGGTTTCAGTTCGCTGAATGGTGTTTTGTGATCCTGACATACATTCAAGCTGCAAACACATTATGAATTGCTTTATTTGGGTTTTTTCAAAACAATGTCAAGCTGAGTTTGCGGAACACTGCAGTACCCGGGGGTCCTGCTGTTCTGAGTTGGTGAGGAGCCAAGGAGGCTGCCCCACAGTAAGACCACTCAGAGTTATGTCCCCAGTACTAGTTTGCAGCGTCATTTAGGGTAAATGTGGGCTGCCTGTGAGGGTGGGACACCTGGGAGACACCAATGACGCAGAGATATCTGTCATCAGAAAAGCAAAAAATACACAGCTGCTAAACTGGCAACATGACTCCCAGAATGGATGCGGCCCTCTGTTTATTACCCGCAGCATTTTAGCAAAAGTGAGATTGGGAAGATTTACCTCATGTTTATGACTTTCACCAGCATTTCCTAAATATTAGTGTGGGATGTAGAAAAGTAAATTTTTTTCAAGAACATTTTGTAATGATAGTTATTCCCTCCAGTACTTATAAGAAAAGAAACAATTTTTCACCTCTATGCTCTTCTCCACATTATCATAGCAGGAATGTGTGTTAAAAAAACCACCTTTCTCATTTGCAAAAAACAAATAAGACCTTTGCTACTTCAACATTTAAAGAAAAATAACAAAAAAAAAATATGTTGCAGTGTACTGGAATAAGGAATGAGAAACTTATCAGATGGGAAAGAGTGGCAAACAATACTGTATTTATTATCTATGTTGGTGGATTTTTCTGACTAATAATCCAGCTAACATACTGATTAGATATTTTGGAAGAGGAATAACATTGTTTCTCACTAACATATGCTTTGAACTTTTTTGGAAGACAAGTGAGGAAAGCTTTAAGGGGCTTCCTAACTATACATTAAAAGCATGTGACACCTTTCTGGCTGCTTGCAATTCCATTGAAACTCTGAAGGTTAGAGCGAGTAGATCTGCACTCAGCTGCACATCCTGTCTCACACCAGAGATACTCACAAACTAATATCAAACTAGTGAGTCTCTAAACCTGACGCATGAAAAATTCAACACGCTGAACACCTTCATATGTTTTTTTGGAATGGTTGGTGGTTTCAAATGATGTTTTCCATTGAATGTGAATGAGCCCTGAGCATGTAACACAGTTAGATTTTGCATACCCCCAGGTATGCTCTTGTTTGGCTTTGGATCTGTTTCTCACTGTGCTTGGAAACAAGTCGCTCTCTCTATTACTTAATTCTTTGGAAATGGTAAGCAAAAGAAGCGGGGAGAAATGGGATGATGACACCCACCTAAACTACTAAATACATTGAAATAACATTAATTTTATCTATGTGATAAAACCAAGCATCTCTGCACAGAAATGTGCAGCCCTAGGTAACTTTCCGGCTGGGTAGGAAGGTCAGCTCCTGGGCACTTAAATTCAGAAAAATGTTCCAGAAACCCTAGTGTCCTGATTCAGACCATCTGTTTGTGTGGTGTTACAGCTTAGGTTTTTCAGGGAATGCAGGGAAACAGCCTCGTCTCGCGTCCTCTTTTCTCATCAGACTTCTCTCATCCCTTCTGAGACTTTTCCTAAACAGGATACAGCCAGACTGTGGGTGAAGACTGCGAGGAGCTGCCTGTGCCACTTCCCTCCCCACCTCCGTATGCTGAAAGTAATACTATTGATTCTTATACCTCATTGTAAACAAAACGTTCCACAAATATGGGCCTAATTCCAACCTGTTACTAATCATAACAAGGGCAGGCTCAATTTAGGCCAAGACCGGGAGCCTGCTGGGAGGGACAAAATGGCAATGGTGTTGATATTCATCTGTGCGGTGCAGCGAAAGAAAGTTTGACCACCCATGAAGGAAAGGCTGATGTGTGAGGTAAGATCTGATGTTGGGGAGACAGCCATTCCCTGCAGGTTTCCTACTCCCTTTTAACTCTATGATAAACAGAAGCACCGGTGCCTGCAAGTCCAGCTATGAGTTTCTTTACCACACTCTTCGTGGCGACTCTGCCCTTCTCATGACAAGTACAGCTCATACGTAGGACGGCAAACTGAATTCTCAATGTGTTTCAGAGAAGACTTGATCCAGCTCTGGGTGCATTGAAAGTTGGCCAATATCCTATTGACATTACTGGGGATGTTTGATAACTTGTGCTGTGGTCAGTGCTTAAACCCTGATGCTCTACTGATCTAAGCTTAAACCGATACCAGTGTGAGACATTAATAACGAGGTTATGTCTATTAAATCATCGATCAGTTCTGGGGCTGTCAAAGCCCACAGCATGGGAAAATTTCTGTCTGACAAACAGAAAAAGTTAGAGAAAGCAGAAGATGAGCAGCAGCTCAACTCAACAGCTTTTGAAATCATCAAATTGATGGCTCAGTAGATACTGGTGAAGGTATGGCTTTTTTTTTTTTTAAGAACAAGAAAGGACTGTCAAAAATCCATTATTTGGGTGGAGATTCATAGAATGGTTGGATGGAAAATAAAAACCTTACACTAATAAAAGAAAGCCCTACCTGGTGACATGATGATTACCTATTCCACTGATTACAACTTGGACCGTGTTGCTCGAAGCCCATACCGAGCATCTTTTCAGGTATTTAGATCTGGATCGTTTGTTCTCAGCTACCCCTCAGTTCTGCCAAAGGATTTGTCATGTTTTCCTTGGGTAAGGGCACGGCATCTAGAGGTAAGGACACAGGCATTGGTTAAAGGGTGCCTGGTTCCTGTGGCTAACAAGAACACTACCCTAACCAGTGTCTTAAGTGACAAGGTGATGCTGCCTTGCAAGTGGATCAGCACTCCCACTGGATACCAAAGGCCAGAAATTCGTCTGTTAAAGACAGAGCAGAGATGGCACCCGTTCTGTCTGCCTTTAAATCTCTGCCTTCACAGCTAGCCTGGCTTGTGAAGATACTGGACTTAAGTTTAACTTCAGAATCAGCAGAAAACAGCCATTTTCCATTTTCAGGGAGGCACAATGAATGATTGGAATAGGTATAAAAATCACTTTCTGCTTTATGATGTGTGGATTAATGAAAGTATTAAACCATTGTAAATGATAGATAAGGAAATTATTTCCACTGTAGCTTGAAAGAAATAAAACCACTCTGTCTTAAATTTAAGAGGTTTAAAACTTTGCAAGCTCATCCAAAGTGCACAGGCAACAAAGAGAGGGGAAGGTTTATGACCATTTGTGGATCACTCTGATTTTTTAACATTCATCATTTTTCTGCTTCGTTACTGTTAGTGTTTCCCATAAGCTTTGAGAAACCAACTGATTTCTCCAGAAAAGAAGAGTAAATATGGGTCAGGCTAATATGCTTTTATGGGCAGTGCTGGGATTTTCCCATTTTATTGCCATTTTGCACTATTAATTTTATATCATTGACATTGTTGTCTTCATTGCTCATGTCTTGGGCACAAAAAGGATTATTTATTGTGCACAGAGGTTCAAGCTGGAACTAAGATGGCATGAAATTCAAATGCAGTTCAATTGGATAGTACCAGTGCTATGATGTGGCTGTTTCTGGCTTCATACATGAAGCAGAGTGTAGCTTTTTTGTTTTCATGTGCAGCTGCAATGTGTTTGACTTTGGCTTTGCACATATGAATGTGTTTGTGTCAGAATATGTACAGCTAGGTGTGTAACTGCAGAGGAGTATGTGGTGTCTTGTGTGTACATATTCACATGTTATCTTGAAAACTCAGGCATAAATGCGTAGTAGCCTGTGCTTAACCTGATGTGCTGGATTGGTAGAACATGCGTCATTCATGGCTAGTTCAAAAAGAGGCTGATAGATCATATGTAGGGGAAGAAGTCATGGCTCCAGCGGACAAGTAGAAGAATAGAACTGCAGGGCAAAGGGAGAGGAGGAAGAAGTCAAGGTTCTTTTTCTGATGGGTTAACAAATCAGTCTATATGTTTTTCAAGAACGAAAAGCCACTTGACCTCATAAATCCAGATTCGTAATCATTAACTTTGCATAATACAAAGTACTAGTTATGTAAAACTACAGAATCATCTTCTGGACTGTGCATCCTCATGTTGCCTGCTCTTGTGAATTTTGGTAACACAAGTAGCAACTCGAATCAAAGCAGAAAAAAATTACTTTAGGTTTTGAGTCAACACAAACTGCAGAATTTCCCCTAGTAAATTCTGTGTTGTGTCTGTATAATTAGCAATGGAACCATTAAGTGGAGCTGCAGTGTTATAAAATGACCAGAATGACAAATGGATATTAAGTCATGGCAAATCTACTGTATGTCTGGGAATCCTAAGTACAGAAGATCATCCTTTAAAAAAAAAAAAGACAAGCAAAAAAAAACAAACAAGAAAGAAGGAAATAAACATTTATAAACTGTGATCAAGGCAAACACCACCACCCACCCACACCCCCCCCCGGCTCAGTTTTCTCCCTCCTACAATGTAATGATTTGCTACTGTTACAATGGT
The DNA here is from genome assembly GCF_017976375.1 of Cuculus canorus. Taxonomy (NCBI): domain Eukaryota; kingdom Metazoa; phylum Chordata; class Aves; order Cuculiformes; family Cuculidae; genus Cuculus; species Cuculus canorus. The sequence goes on from NC_071407.1 coordinate 11,184,056, forward strand.
AGAAATTCGCTATCTGGCAGCAGCATAGTATGATTAGGCTTTGGCATCCAGGTCCATCAGAGCCACGTCAGCCACGTGAAAATTAACATACTCAAATGAGATGATTTTTAGGTGATTAATAATCTCCACTTTCTAATCAATCACTTAGTTATCATCCTAGAAGAATTTATTGTTGATATTTGTTCTTTATTTCCTATGTCCATTTTACCTGTATCTAGCATTGGGCAAAAGCATTAGGATATTACACAACAATAACGTCTGAAAAATGCTGCAGTAATCGTGATAGTAGTGTCCTAAATCATGACAGTTCCTCCTTGGATTCAGATTTATGAGCACAGGAGGGCATATGCTCTCTTGCCCCTCACTAACAGCTGATCTGACTTCTCCATGTGCTGGATTCTGGCATCCAGCTGCTGCTTCACATGGTGGAGTCTTTAGTTGATTAAAATTTAATATTATTATTTTTATCTAATGCTTTTCAGAGTTTTATTAGTAATTAATTAATAGGAGTGCTCTGCTCACCTTTTCTATCACAGCGCAAGCAGATCCGCAGTCAGGCATGGCTCACCCAGGCATCACTTTATTTTAGTGATATAAGATCTCTTGAAGAAACCATAAAGTTCTTTAAGCAGATTACAGAATCCAGTCTGCAGTGCCTATTCAGTGCCACAGGGATAACTGAAGGTGGTGTTGACTTGATTAAATAATTATACATAAGATATCACTTGAATATTCTAAAAAATGTATTTTCTTTTTACTTCTTAAGATTTTCAAATTATGTCTCTATCCTTTAAATGTAACATATTTAGAGCCCTTCAGAGTCAAGTTGCTATTAATTTAGGTGATCCTTTACTTACAAGAAACATGACCTGGAGAACTAAATGAGTGAATTGTTAATCTTTACAGAGCAATCTGTATGGGTCGTGGTGTCTCTGAGAGGGGCACAGGAGTGGGAGAGCAAAGCAGAGATAGAAGCAGTAGCTGTCAGACTGTGAAGTACTAGTCATTGAGGAACTATGATGAAGCTGCAATTTCTATTTGAACCTGCAATTTCTATTTGGTTAGGAGAAAATATCTTCAAAAAACCTGCAAGAAAGAATTTCAGTGAGTTTGTGGTAAAGTAGCTATTATAAAATAACCTGTATAAAAAAACCCCCAACGCTTTCTATTCTACACCAAATTCAAAATTAGGAAATTATCACCTTTTTTTCAGTTAAAGCAAAATTTCAGTGAATGTGGCAAAATGGTTAATATAAATGCCATTTATACACAAGCACAACTCAGTTCTAACAAAACTGACACATTCTAGTGGCTTTGTTCAGTATTTAGAAAAAAGTAGAAAGGATATTTAGAAAAATGTCATTCTAAACAGGAGAAAAAAGTGGTGTTTAAAAATGCAAAACACTAAAATGACCCTTTGGAACAATTCAGCATGTACTTAAAGTATCAACACAATTATCTTACACTTGCAATGTGCTTTATTTGGGCCACACCTGACATTTTGATCCAAATGTTTCAATATGATAACTTCATCTCATCTCTAGGTTTGAGCAAAGCAAATATTTCCAGAAATGAATGCAGGAGATATTCTGCTGTGCTTTCACTTCAAATTAATTTGTAACTAATGCTTTAGAGCTGCAGCCACTAATATAAGGTACATCCTTTTACTGTTGAGTCCACAGAAGCAGAAGTTTGTTCCTTGCTCGAATCACATCAGAGACTGGGGAGCGGAACTTAAATGCTGCAAGAATCCTTAGTCTCTCTGCTTATGCAGAAAGCAATTTTATGTCCCTTATGACACCATGTGTTCAGCATCAGCCTAACTTGGCTATATTTTATGAAGATGCTCTTTTCTGCACACTGGTCAGTAATTTTTTTCCTCTTGCCTTGCCATTTCTGACTGGTCATTTGTTACGGGTGTGAGGTATATATCTGCAATCTCGCTGGAGAATGATGGAGAGTGAAAATGAACCTTTTATATAGGATGCTCTGAGCCCAGGCTAAAATTATTTATGAGTCTATGCTAGTTTTTTTTTGTCCACTTGTTCTCTGAAAGGGAGGTTGATACTTTCCCAGCTGTGGGTCACACCGACAGTTTTCCAGGCACCTTCAGGCTACATGTGTTATCAAGAACTGAGATCAGATACCAGCTAGCTTGTTTCCTGAACCTCACAGGTGATTCTAGTTCTTGGTCTGTTTAGGAGCCCACAGGGTGGCTTGGGAGGATACAGAGGTTGTACAGACTACACTCGCAGTACCGCAGTGGGCCGGGTGTTAAAAAGCAGTCTCTTCAATGGACTTCTGGATCCCAGTGCCTTCCTACAGAGGTCAAGGGAAACTAGAAGGAAGCTAATACCCCTTGACTTAAGATAACCATGCCCAAGCACCAAAGAGTGGTGCTTCCTTAGAGTACAAGTTCCCCATATCATTGTAGTTTGGATCAGGAGTAACCGCTGAATGACACTGGATCAGAACTTTTAGAGCAAGACTCTAACTATTTCTTATGCTTATCTTATGTAGTGTGGCACTGCTGTCTGTTACATTTCTTCTCCTCTGTTGTGCATCTAGTAGTAGAGCTTAGGATCGACGAAGGAGATGCTCCCATTTGTAATTCACCAGCGACTGTCACAGATCAGTGGCATTTACCCAAGGAGATGTCAAGTGGTGTCATGGAGGTTGAAGAACTGTTTCTTAATTTATTGAGGCTAACTTGTGAAATTAGCCTAATTTACAATTTATGGCCCTTGACCATCATGAATAGGCCTGTGCAGAAAAAAATCTTGCTGCCAGCATAATAATCATACCTTTGCACTAATGCGAAAGGATTTGTCTTTTCACCTTGCTCCAGCGTGCTAGTACACTGCCTTCTTCCCATGCCAAGTGAAACTCAACTCTTTTTTGGAGCATTCTTTATTGACCTGGCTTTGCTCAAGTCCTCCAAGGACTTTTAGTTTGGATTTAATATCATCATTCCTAGGACTTGATATTACATGCTTAGGGATAGACACCTTTGCAACTATATACCATAGGCATTGCTTAACTGCAAGCCTAGACAATTTCTCTACAGATAAAGTGAAAATAGAAGTGCAGGTGTTGACATAGGCAGTTGTTATGAGCAAGAAATATTGCTCCCTAACTAGATTTTTCGACACTTTGACAGGTCACTTAGTCACAGACGCAGATGAACGTAATTACACCCAGGAAGTGATTGCTGAAGTTCTCTTAATGGTATGCATACTGGAGTACTGCTAAGATTGGTTACTTTTTTTTTCCTCCTTTTTTTTTTCCTCCTTTTTTTTTTCGCTTGAAAAAGTATCCCTCTAGGGATTTTATACCTTGAGTCAATTTGTCAACCATTACAAAAGGGATGCCATGAAATATTTAATGTGGAGGAGGCTTAGTTAGAGTGTGGGAAGAAGTAGAGAATTTGTGCTTTTGAAAATAAATTAGAAAATATTTCCTTTCTCCTCCATTCATGCTCTGAATGTCACCCTGGGTGTGACTGGAGACCACCTATGCTGCCTCATAGCAATGAGCAAGCGGCCAACGTCCTGAGAAGAGCTTATGTGCTGCTGGAAGATAGCAATGAACGTGTGACATTGTTTGCATACACAACTCCTCCTACGCTAAACCCACAGGCAATGTGACTCAGTACAGGCACAGCGAGACTTCCATGTGTGACCAAGTACAGCAGCTCATCCTTTTTGCTCCATGGTACTATGCTTTACTATTGTGGCCAAAATAATTAGCAGTCTTACAAGCTTTGCTGGAATAGGGTACTGCTGCTTGTTGTATAAACGCTGCTGAAGGTGTAGGGAGAAGAATGTGTTAGAAGCATGAGACTTGTGACCTATAGGTCCACAGTGTGTGGGTGGCAGCTCAGAGGGGCTATAAAGGGGCAGGGGAAGTGCAGCTGAAATAGCAGTAGTAAGCTGGGCTTGGTGGAAATGCTTAGGTATGAAAATGAATTACCACAGCTTTACTCATTGGTATCTTTCAAGGGATTGTCCCACAGCTGAATGCAGCTGCCCTTCATTACTTCTAAATGGGGTTTAGTGGAATAGGACCCTCTGCCTATTCCCTATCCTTCAAAATCACTGCTGAGCTTAACACATATGATGCTACCAAAGAAGAAAATTCAAATAGTGAATCTCATTTCTGGATTTCTGTAATTGTATTCAGCATTTCCAAAGATAATATATTGGAATAAATGGTCCACCAACCAAGGGCAATGGAATGAAAGTCCAGAATAAATGTTGATCCACACTGGCGTAGTCTTCAGCTGGGCTGATATGAAGATAGCTGGTACTTCTGCAATGCTAAGAGAAGTTAATAACATATATTTTATTAATCTACGGGAAATGATTTCAGAGAATTAGTCTTGAGAATCATAGTGATGTGATTGCATGTAAATGTAGCAATTAAAAATAAAATGTCTGTCTTTGTTCTAACACTGGGCTCTGTTAAGGTACTGTAAGACCAAATCCTGCAGGGTGCTTGGTAGCTCTCATTAATGGTGCCAAGTGCTTCTTACTAAATTAGAAGTCCCATTGGGCTTTTTCAGCACCTGAAGTTGTTCTTTGGTTCTCTGCTTGTAATTGCTTTTATAAAGAAGAATCAGCATATTGAAATGTGCTCAATCCCACTTGTCAGCCTCTGAAGCAGAATGAAACAGCAATAAATCCTGATTGAAATTGTGACTTGATGCTCAGACTTGAACTCTAACGTTGATGAAAAGATTGATTGACATGGAAGGGTGTGATGCTCACTCTGCAAGTGTGCGTACTACTGGGTCAGTTGGTAATACCCAAACAGATCCCTGCTCTGGGATGCAGGATGGTCTGACGTTCTCACCTGAGGCTATGTTTAATTCTTGTTTGTTTAGAATTAAAATGCGGCAGCAGCTGGAGAGCTGTAGTGGAGATGGTGACAGTCTGATACAAAGCATAGGGTGAGGAGCACAGAATCCTTCCTTCCCTCCCTCTTTTTCACAAATTATTCTGGCTTACAACAATAAAAGATGGTTTCATGGAATCAGTCCTCTGATTCAAATGCTTTTTTTTTTATTTTGATGGTTTTGTTTCTAATGCTCTTTTCAAGAAGTTGAGCTTTTAAAGGTTTCCAAAAGCAAGGTCTTTTGAAGGTGTCCTGAAGTAAGCGTCCCAAAATAGAGGTCCTCAGGTTTACCTATTTGACGTGGTTTTGCTTTACTCTTACAGAAAAAAAACCTGTGGTTAAGGCTCTGACACGTTGGAGGCCATTTGGAACATTTCTTCCTTTAGATTTCTCTTGTGTTTTTTAGTTCTGAAACTTGTTTTCACAAACCTCAATTTGACTGGAGTTGCTCTGGAAAACTCTTTGATGTTTATAAAGCAGTTGGAACTGATACGACATCAACTGAAGAAAAGGGAAACCTTTTCCACTTACTGCCTCTGGACTTTGGACCAGTTCCTTTGAGAGGGGTGTAAAGTAACTTACTGGTGTCTAAATTAAAACTACAGGATTGGCAGCAATATCATCTTTTTTTTTCACGTGAAAGGTTCTAGCTCAAGTTGTTGTTCTATGGGGAGCAATCTAAGTCAACTTAGAGATGTATTGCAGGTGCACAGCCTCACTCTCCTTCTGTCAGGGCTGTAGGAGAATATAACTCTACCCTCCACACCTTTGAGAAGGCTTTGTGTTGTGTATTACAGAACAAAAAAAGAAAAAAGCAGCACTCCTCCAGCTCTGGATGAAGATGAGACTCTGACAAATAGCTCATGTAAGCTGCTGTTCTGACAGCTGAAGAGGAGCTTGGTCACTTGGTCTAAGAGAAAGGAACATAGAAATGAAACGTGCAGGTGTCGTGCAGAGCTCAGTTTCATGGAAGTGGTTGGGTTTGGAGGTTTTCCTCAGCTTCTTTGCACCAAATGGAGAAGTGCTATTTCCCTGCTCTCTGCACTTGAAGGCCCTACATTGACCTTTGTCCTCACATCAGTAGTTTCAATCCATTCTGTTTCCTTTACCCACCCGGCTCCATCCTTTCCCCTCCTGGAAATGAGAGACTGGAAGGTTGGCAATTGCATGTGCTATTTATCCCAACACTGAGACAAAGTCCAAGTAAAGAGGATGCCAGAGGTGAATCTAGGGCTAGCCAAGGCCATGCTATGAAATGTACTGGCCTCTGGCAGTGCTGTCACTTAGCTGGGACTGAAACAACATGATATAATGTCTCAGGTGAGTAGCACAACTTTTCCATGCATCTATACTTTATATTAACTGCTTATATGCGTGGTCTATACAGATCGTATGCTTTTTATATGTGGATAAACAGTGGTGGACGTAACAGTTCTGGACCACTTTTCTGACATATGATGTTATTTGAAATAAAGTAGAGTAAAATTATTAATAGATATTAAAGACAATGTGTCAAAGACTGTTGTGATTCATGATAATGGTGTAATTGATATTAAAACTGATAATAATGTCAATGGCAGTAGTACTGGAAAAAGATGAGGAAAAAAGAGAAACCTTTCCTAGGACTCAAATCCTCTCTGCTGTAACATATAAATGATAGGAAAAGCCTTACTAAGTGAGATCAGTGACTGCTTAGACCTTTACTGAGCTCTTGGCAATAGTTACTAACATATATATCTCACTATGTAAGGAAGACCTTAAGAGCAGAAAAAGCGTACAATGTTTTTCTTGCACATCTTCCGAGACTCAGTGACTTGTGGTTCAGGAATTTCCTGAGCCATGGATGGTGTATGTGTGTTTAATGATCCTTCGTAGATTTTTCTTCTCTAAATATCAAGCTGTTGGACTGTTGCGTAGCCTGTGGAAAGGAGCTCCATGGTTTAACTTGGAGCTATGCGATGAAGACCTTTCTTCTCTGAACCCATTGCCTGGAAACTTATGTGATGTGCTCTAATTCATGCATTAGGAGAGGCAGAATCTAATCATTCTTTCTTTAACTCTGTGTGCTCTGGAAGGAATTTCCTTCACTCTGGTAATTCTAAAGTATCTGGATTTGAGCAGGAACTGTTTGAGGTTGACAAGAAATCACTAGGGGAATAATATTTTAAATAATACATTTTTGCCATACCACTATATCAAACAAGTAAGACTCCTTCCTCCAAATTTTCACTCTCAGTATCAGTGGATTTATATCTAGATTGTGGTAACAAAAGTAAAAATAAATAAATAGATAAATCAGTCAATGGAAATAAATCCTCCTCCGCCACCATCCTCCTCTTCTGTGCAGCACATCTAGTTATCCTCTCCTGTCCTTTGAAATGAAATTGATAAATTCTGCTGTCATTTTATACAGTAGCATCTCTGGTTATTTTTGTCTATTAGGCTATTGGTGACTTTGTGCTAAAAAAAATAAATAGTACAGGTGGACTAATTTTTTACATTTAAAAGACTAGCTTTTATTAAGCCATTATGTAAATCAGTTCTGCACTCTTGTCTTGGTATTGAATGAGGTACTGGTCACTCGTTTTTGAAAAGGCTATAGCTGACTCAAAGGGGATTCAGAAAAGGCTGAACACTGGAGAAAACTCGTCTGTGAAGAAGCATGTGAAGAATGTGATAGTTTAGAAGAGAGATGAATAAGAAAGCCAAGATAAAGGATCAAATAATGAATTATCTAGAAAAGATAAATAAGATTCTATTATGGTATGGGTATTCAATTCAATTAGAAGGTGGGAAATTTGAAACTTATTGAAAGTAATAGTTTTTTGCAGGGCATGCAATTAGACTTTTGAACTCATTGCCACAGGAAATTGCTGAAGTCTAGACAATATGAAGCTTCAAGAAATAGATTGGCCACTTATATGAAAAATAAAAATGATGGTGCTGAATGTTAAATAACATTAGCGAAGAGATATTACTCTTGGTGATCCATATCTTAAACCAATCTTTCATGCCATGTTCTCCATGAAGCATTAGGATGAGATCTACCTTGAATAAAGAGGGGAAGATCACATATATATTTGCTGTGGGCTCTTACCCCTTTCTCTCTTTGGTCTGTTACTGTGCTGTATCAGATACTGTAACAGATTGTTGGCTTCCCTGGAGTATTGTAAAGTCTCTGCCTTTACTCAGGAAGGAATAGGTGGGAGAAAGAGGACAAGAGGAGTCATTTGGCAAGACGATAGCGTGGCTGACAGATATCACACGTGCTCTTCACCAGAGCCTGAACTGGAGGCTGCTGGTGACTTTCACATGTAGTTAGATGTTGTGAACCCCACGTGCAAAGAGTAAAACTGGGAGGCTGCCACCAGGCAAGCCTGTATTTCTGAACCAAAGAGCTGTAAAAAGGGCTGGATACATAAATATATGTGGTGAACAGTATGTCCATATACATACTTGAGCAAGTTCGTGGTTATCCATGCCAATAGCTGCATGAGGTAGCACCCTCTCCCTGTTCTGCTGCTGAGATGCATGGCTTTGGCTTTTGGGGCATCCAAAGACCCAGACAAAGTCAGCTGAACCTCCTGGAATCATCTTTCAAGAGCAACTCCAGGAGCACTGTCGTGCATCTCCAGCTGAACCGGTGGAGCTATGCTGGTGATGCGCTACCAGATTCAGATGTCTCACCTCTTTCTTCCCGAAGCATGCTGAATTCATGTTTAACCAGCAGTGTGATGGCTTATTTGGTGTGCAAATCCCCTTTCCTCCCTTGTATTTCCAGGAAACCTTTCAAGCTGCTCCTGAACGCTTACAAAGTCATGGCTATGACGTTGAAGACATAGGCATAGGAACTTCAATCTGACCATCCAGACTATAATTTCAGGCACATTTCTATTGCAGCCCTTTGGTTTTCAGTATAGCAAAACTCTCAAATATGTTTACTAATAAGCTTGTGAGAAGCCTATGTAAATCAGGGAAATATTAAAAAATCAGCTTCATTTTTAGTATATTTAAATCTAGTCCACTTCAGCATTGATAAATTTATATTAAGCAAGCGCTGATACAAGTCTCCAGCTTTAAGTACGTGTTTATAATCCATTGAAGTGGATTGAGATCAATAGGTTTGAGGAATGTGTTTAAAATTAAGAGTATACTTGAGTGCTTGTAGAGTCAAGGCCCCGGGAAAGAGCTCATCAAAGGTTTTCCTAGATGCAAAGTTGCACTGGTATAAACTTGACAGTGATTTGAAATTGATTGGATTAAACTAACTTGAAACTTTGGTAAATGCATTTGATAAAATTATAGGTTCAAGGGCTGAGAAACAAATTTTTTTAAAGCTAGTCAGCTAAAGGCCCTGCCACTCTCCCAGGTCTCTTTCTCCTTATTCTGAAGATAACTACCACAAGGAAAGGGAGTCAAAACCATACATGTGCCTGTCCCTCTACTACTGTGTTTTACAGGCTCCTAGATTAAACTGTCTGGTAAAGTGGTTTTACTCTAAATCTCAAATTAAGAACAGAAGCAGTTAAGAGATAGGTCCAAGTTCCCTTTTGGTCTTCCTGAATTAGTGGTCCCTCTGACAAGGGACAGACAGACATCCAGGGATCGGTAACAACTTCACCCGCTCCTGCTGTTTATCAGTGTGTGTTAGAGATGGTAAATAAATGGAAATTAATGAGTCTGAATTGCCTTTGTGCAGGTGTTTAAGGAAGGCTTACGTCAGTTTAAAAGGATCAGCAGTCTGTAATCACCCAAACCTCCTAAGTTTTCCCTGCAAGACTGTGCCTGGGCATGAAGTCACTAGTTTAATATAACTTACTGAGTGAATATTTGTTAGCCAAACTGCAAAAATTGTGTGTATGCCCTCAGCTCACAGCAATCGTGGTGTAAATTGTGTTAAATTCACAGTTCACTGCAGAGCCATGCAATAGAAGCACACACTCCCAGTGCTTTTAGTATAAAACTCAAAGCTTTTAACCCCCTGCCTGCCTGCACACAGAGAGCATGCATCACATTTACAATACATTGCTGATGTCAAAAGAAACTTCAGAAATTAGAATGTGGTTCTTCAAATCTGTAACTTTCATATTTGTGGCTGCAATGACTTTCTATTCTGTGCAAAGTATTAATATCTATCATTTGCTGTCTTTCAGTCCTTATTCCCATTCACATGCTTTTTCTCCTCCTTCTGAAACTTTTATGTAAATGAAAATGCATCCTTAAAAATATCTTGGTATGCACTCTGCACACACACACACACACACTCCCTCCCCATAGCTCCTGGCAACACAGTATAGTTTAAGTTGAGTTACTTTTATTAAGGCTCTGATTCTAGGGGAAAATAAGAACTCTTTTTTCTTTTTTTTTTTTCATTATTGCCAGTATGGGACCATCACATGTTTGAATTCAATCCATTGTCCAGGAAACTCTTACACAGATGGTCAATAGCTTATCCAAGGAGGCAGCAGACCATGTAAACAAGCCTTTGGATTCAGGCACTACTATTACCACAGTAGCTTAGTAATAAAACTAGACCCTTTGAGAAATTGCTCATTACTATTGCTAGCATTCAAGCCTAGACTAATTCAGGATTTTTTAAAAAGTCTAGAATAAATTGGATTTTTTGAAATTTTATTTCTGTTTAAATTTCTACATGCCTATGTATGCTTATGTGTGTATACATATAATTGTAGAAGATAATCAGAACTAGTCTGATCTGGCTGTATCTTAGTCCTTTTCTAAATGTTATGTCTCAGCTATTTTATGTAAATTCTTAAGTATAGGGGATTTTATTAGTCCTAAAAAGTATGCACGCTATAAAGCGCAAGTAATAGATCAATATGTAAACTCCAGAAGGAAAGACCAGACACAAGTAGCAGTCCCTCAGTTAATCTGAAGGAAACTGCCTTTTCAGAAGAGGTAAAAAAAAAAAAATTAAAAAAAATATATTTTTATTTTATTTTATTTTTATTTTTAGCTCTGCCAACTTTTGATCTAGAATTTGAGCACAGGTTTCACTACTGGTTTTCAAATCTCTCCAGGCACTGCGCACTACTCTTTAGCCCATCATTGACAGCTTCACAGCTCTTCAGTCTCAGTTTTGTCCAAAAATTTTCCTCTAGAGGAATGGACTCAAAGTCCTGAAGAGCAGCAGCGCTGCTTTTACTCATACTGACACTGGGCAGTCAACTATCTTGTAAGAATTCGTAATGATTTGTTACTCCCTAGTTTTTCATCTGTGTAGGGAAATGCCTGCACGAACCATTGCAGTTTGGGGAGAGAAGGAAAACATCAGACTTGGTGGAAAGAGAAGCCAGAAGAATGTAACGATGCTGGAGAGCAACTTAATTCACTGCAAATGGACCTTGGTGGTGGTCTTTGATAAGCTAAGGCATCATCTCGGTCCCAGTGAGTGAGTGGCAATCTCCTTCACGCACACGTTCCTGCTCAGGGCTGTAAGAGAAAGTGAAGAGTTAAGGACTGCTGCTGCAGGTAGGACCTCTGGAAAGGAAGAATGTGGAAAGAATAATGTGACTTAAGAGCAAAAGCACTTCTGCTCCCCTTTCCACTCCCCAGCTTGAGTTAGCAAGGGAACAAAGTAAGGAATACTAATAGCAGTCTGTAGAGAGCAATAGGTTTTTCTGCCCTATTGTCTGCTTAAAATTTTCCAAGTCAGTGACAAACTTCAGATTTCCTGCTGCTTACCTCTTCCTTCTTTTAAGTTGTGATGTGAAGAAATGGGAAAATACATAACTGCAAACACTCTTGGGCTCTCTAATGGTTCAGGAGCTGCACTGAAAACTGCTGAGTTTACCTAAAACTGTTGCTAGCTGGCATGTTCCCAGCAAACCAGAAGTGGTCTTTTTGTATATACTGTGATATCAAACCTCATTTCAGGAGTTTATGGATGTGAAGAGCTTCCAAGATGACCAATAATTAACTGGATCATTTTTAAATCTAATATCCACTATGGGAGATTAATCAGAAAGACCTCAATTTTTCCCCTGGAAAGCCCTGATCCAGAGATTGCTGGATCTGGAGGAGCATTTCTTGGGGGATGTAACTTCTTCTTGCCTTTTCACTGAAGTGTCTGCTGTTGGCTGGAACTGGGCACAAGACAGTGAACTAAAAGGGTTTGGTTTTTTTGATCCAGTATGGTTTTCTTATATATAAACTAACACTGAAGAAAACTAGGAGGCCAGGCTGCACTCCTAGTGAATCATGGCTAGCATTGAATACACACTGATCAGCCTTAGCAGAGAGCAACTGCTGTTGGGGATTAAATATCCTACAGCTATGGACCGTGTTGTTGGGTTTGTATTTCTAGTGCAAGCCATGATTGTTCTGTGTCCCAAAACACTTTTCACGTTTGCTATGCCAATTTCAGCTGTGCCACTTAGATGCTTCACACTTCTGAAAGGCAGCAGGCTACAGGGAAGTGGATGGGAAAGGGGAAAGTTACATCTTCACCCTTCATTAATGATCAAATCAGCAGTTATCTCTGTGCCTGAAACTACAGTTGTCTCGTTAAAAACTGAATTGTATCTCACATGTTCTGCTGTTGCCATTCCTTCACTGGTTTTGGGGTTACGTTCTCAAACTGTGTACAGCAGATCCATCCTTTTGTGCAGGAAAAAAAATTGATTTTTTTTTCCCCCACTTTTGCTATGCAATGTCCCCTTCAACACATAAGGATTTGTATCTGAACATGCCAAGGGCAGTGTTAAAAATCCATATTTCCCAAGAAAAGAGAGAGTACTAACATTTAGAAAAGTGGGAAGATGAATCTTCACTGAAGATAAAAAATCGATAAACAGACTTGCAGTGACCTGAGCATAGGTCAAGTTGACCTAGAGAATAGAGAGAAAACAATGAAAGGAGAGCAAGTTAGACAAAAAGCAGCACTAAATATATGAGCTGTAGCCATTAGTTGCAGTACTGTCAGTTCCTAGAGTGCTTGGGCAGTGCTTTGCCTTTCGTTTCCTGTGCTGAGGTATAAAGGCACAGGAGAGAAGCAGCCTGTGCGCTTGTCTTGCAGTAAGCAGAATAAATAGGGAAATTGAGTCATGGATTACGAAAAGGTGCTGTCATGGGACCTGTGATAGAGCATATCTGGGGAAAGAAGAAAGATCTTGTGAGCCTGAGGCTCTGTCAGGCTGCATGCAATTATTATGCTTTTTTCTCTCTGACCACAACACTTTGGATGGAGTTCATGATCCACTGCTTTACATCATTGTAGGAGCTCTGCATACAGACATATAGGGTAAGAGGCATGATTAAAAAAGGATCAAAAAATTTATATCATTCATTACCCAGCAACCTTTGTAACTCCTGGTTTTATGTATTCCAGGCTGGTGCACTTCTTATTGGGGACCATAAAAGAGAATTTGGATTAACTGCAAAGTAGGTGCAAGAATATTATACTTCCTGAATTTTTACATTTGTCATGTCCAAGATGCTAGTTGCACAAAGCATAGGGTGGGGGAAGGAATATTTCACCAAGTGATTTGGAGAAGCTCACAGGGATTTTTCCTGCTCTGCAGAGAGATGGCAAGGGATCAACAGTAAGGATACGTAGAAATGTCATACTCAATTAATTTCCTGAAATTACACTCTAAAGTTGTTTTTAGAAAATGAATTAATATTGGTGAAAACCACTGATATCCTTGGATAAAGGGCAACAGAGAAGAACACATTGTTATTAAACTGTTGTAAAAAACCTCTCTTTGGCTTTGACTGAATTATTGCAGTGTGTTTCCTTGGTGATGTGACGTAGAATTTACTGGAGTGTTTGTGCTGTATAATTGAAAATGACACAACTTTTATTAAACAATCTATGGGACTCTTAACTCTTTTCTATGCTGCAAACCAGCTTTGCCAGTGGCTCTTATCAAGTGTCCTGAGCCAGTAAAGCAGAGGCTGGTCAGGCATCCAGTATGCCACATCCAAGTTAAGGCAAGGCTGAGGGCAAAAAATACATGACTTGCTCAAGACAAATGTGACAATAACAGACGGGTAATGAATGTGGATGAAGTCTCAATTAACCACTTACTAAATTAACACCCATTGATAACAAAGGAAAGAATGAAAGTGCTTGTCATCTTGTCATTTTCTTCCTGTAACTAAGGATAGAAGTTTCAGGGTGAAGAGATCTCTACATGATATACCAGTTTAGGCCCAGCTTTGATGACACTACTTGAAAGCCGTCACCAGTTTATTTATCTGAGTAAAATGAGTTAATGGTTCAGGTCTAGTTTTTCTTTGGCAGGTGTTTGCATTATAACAAATCTCAATCAATGCTAATTGCTGCTCCCGACAGCAGCCTCCCAAGGAAGTCTCTAGGGAACAAGCAGGCTTTGAAGGTCAGATCTGATGGGGTCACACACCTCAGCATCATTACCTTTCAAAAGCTGTCAGCCTGGCATTAAATACGGTGAGTACTGGAGACTAATACTGAGGTCTGAATTTCTCTCCCGGTTGAGACGTTAGTGTGCTCAGATTAAGTGTCTAGCTTGTGAAGTATTAGTACTAATTATTAAGCCATCTTTTCAACAGTTCTCTGTTCCAGTGTAGCAGGGTGGTATAGTGCCTCACAGCTGAACTGCATCCTATAGCAACACTGATCACCTAGGGTGGAACAGGACCCTTGCATCTGGGGTGACCACAATGCAGCAACTTTACTCTCTGATAGTGAGGTTTACTGGTGTTGCATCTATTGTAACCTGTGGGGTCTGATGAAGGAGCTACAGGACCGGAAGCTTATTTGTGTTTTCCAAGTACACCTTGAGCTTAAAAAAGAAACTACATCTTTGTAAGAATATAATCACTCCCTTGTCAAATTAAATTGAGTAAATTTTCTTCTCTTAAATTGAGTTTGATTTTTGTAATGACTGCTTAGCCCTACAAATATTGTTATGATGGGAATATAGGTACGCTTTGATTGAATGTGGTTCCTCTCTTGGCTATGCCAACTTGATTATGCATCCCACTGGGTCCTAAATAGGAAACTCTGTTTTCCTTAAATCTAAATTCTTGCTTCATTGTCACACCATTAAGAAAAAGCAAAGAGCTTGATTAATAGCTGGGCTTCTGGCCTTTTTGACAAAGAAAGAAGCTCTGTGAAGAAATCAACAGATATATCAAACGCTGACACCTGTGTGACACTGGTGGTTTGTAGCTCTTCATTCTGGGATGGGATAGAATAATATACAATGGAAAGAAAATAAAGTTGTTATATAGTGTAAATATATATTTAATGAAGGAAATTTATATTATTTCCCTATGCAAATAAGACAATTCTGTGATCACCAATCAGACAATCTCTTATCTTGGTTATCGGAATTCTTCAGTATTTGGCTAAACAAGAAACAAATTTGTTCTGCATGTTCTGGGAGGTCTTAAAATGTAGCAGAATTTCTTTTATGTTTCTCCCTAAAGTTCCCCTTGCCTTCCTGAAAATTAATGGTTTAATACAATGCTTAACTTCACTCTGGTACACAGCAGGCCAGACATAGCAATTGGTGGAACCCTCGGTCTGTAAAACCAACAGTATTGATTTGGCAGTCATTCTGTGATGGCTAGACCCTCTTTCTTCGATCTTCAGTTTGTGAAACTAGTGAGGTGTCAGATTCAGACTGGCACAATCCATATCAGTGCAGATAAGGGCAGAGTGTGAGCTGAAACATGACATTTTGCTAGTGATTTGCTTATTGCCTGTATCTTCCCAGCCTTTCAGGAAATGCAAACCTCGGAGGAGGGAGAGAAAAGCAGCTAGATCAGCTGAGGTCAAGGAAAAAATAAGGTGTGATAGATGAAGTTTGAAACTAGATCAGGAGAGACAGAAGTTCATTTCTTTTTACTTTTCCTACATGTGTTAATGTTGCATATCAAGCTATTTCTAACCCACTAATGGCGACTGGGAACAAATGGCCAACCCTCGGACTTGCTGAGTATTTAGTCCGTACTCTGAGATCTGTTGAACCTGGTGAAAGGACCTGCTCTGGATCACGTTTTGCAGCAGGAGTTGAGGATGCTTCCAACCAGAAGCCCGTTTTTTTGTTTTCTTCAAGGAAGCTCTTTTTTTCCTTTTTGCTGCCTTAAGTTCTAAAAATCTTTTCCTTACTGGAATATAGTGTCTCTGTAAAATCAGATTCTTTATTGGTTTCTTACTCCATCAAAGGAATTAAATTATTTTCTACTAATACTTGAGGAGTTGGACTGGGACAAATCTGAATGAAATAACTCACCAGTAGGCCCATTTCCTTCCAGTCATCCAACAGAGAGAATTAGTATGAAAGGGCAGTAGGAAACGCAACTGAATCAGCTTAAAATAACTGTGGGGTTTTTTTCTCCTGCTGTACTCTCACCTTGGATTATTTGGATTTTTTCCTTGTAATGAGTACCTGTGAAGATTATAAATGCCAAGAAATGCAACACACCTTGTGCATCTACTCCGTCCAATCACAAGCCATGTACAGTTAGAGAGTGGAGCTATAGCTGCTAATCCCTTCTGACTTCCAGATGAATTGAAATGCTTGGCTGACACACACCAGGTCACAGATTCATCTCATTCAAAGGGAAAAGTGAGTGCTGCCTGCAAAGCTCCCACCAGCTTGACGGTTGAGCCAGGTCAGATTTATTATTCCTTTTCTTCCAGGTCATCAAGTCATGGTGAATTGCTTCAGAGCCCAGTGGACTCCTTCCAAAGCCTGCCTTCAGTCCAGGGTCATTATGGGTCTTACCCACGGTTGTACCCGGGTGACAGCTAAATGTCTTCTAGGAGTTGGATGAAAAACTGTTTAAGATTCACTGAATATCTTTTGGTTTAATTTGGATTAACTTGCAGTAGTAATTACGTTTTCAGGTCAGGCTCTGCGTCCTGTTGGCTCATGAAATTGGCCTTCTGACACCAACGTTGCATGAGACATTACCTCAGTTAAACGTAGCTGGATTGCATTTTCTTACTCTTGTGCATCTACAAACTCTGTGCACAATCCTGAGATGCCTGTTAAAGTTTTCTTTCCTCCTGGAGATGCTTATTTATACATTCTGCCACTTACTACGTATGTATGTGTACAGTCTGCTTACAATTACTTGGAACTGCTGATTTCATATCCAAGCATACAGTACATTTAAACTGCGAACATGTTTAGGAAGCTCTATTCCTTTTTGATGTCTTATGCCCAGAGGAAAGAATGAAAGGAAAAATATGTGCATTTTTGAGTAGGAGAAAAAAAGGATTGTTCTCAGGAGACTTCCTCCTCAGATTCTCTGATGAGTAATGCTCCTATCAATTATTGGGTTATTCAGAAATAAGCTAAAAAATGTTTAATTTTAGCTTCTCTCGCTTTTTTGGCTTGATGTCATTTCTACTCCTGTGAAAATAGGTATTCCCTGTGGAAATGAAGAGCTCTCAGCAGGACAAAAAATCAATTCCAATTAAGATCACAGTAATGATTAAAAACTTCCCACCCTGGGTTTTTGTTTGAGATTTTATTAATACTTTTGGAGAGACATATTTAAGCAGTCGCGAAGTTTCCCCACAACGATAACCTTGGAACATTTAATATAAGTCACAAAGTGCTAAATTAAGTAATTTTCTCCCTTATATCTATGATCTTAGCATAGTACTAGGAACTGTAATGTCTTGATGGATTGATATCCATGACTTAACACCTGTTCTTGCAGAGGGTAGAGTGCACCATGGTTGTTGACTGTTTGGGTTTTTAAATTTGTTTTAATTATTTGATAGTTGTATTACTCTCTCTTCAGTAAAACCCACATCCTGGGTTGAGAAGTCCGTAAGAGATGTTAAACCTAAATTGAGGGCAACGAGAATTCGTGTCTTGTAATTTAGACACACAAAAATGTATATCTCTAAAACAGGTCAATTTTAACAGATAGGATCCTTCTCTGCCCTATAAAAACTATACAGCCAGTCAATCCACCTATTTTAGGTACCAGTCTTAGAAGGAAGTGCTGTTTGGAAGTCACCTGTCTCTCTTTTACAGAGAGAAGACTCTTGGACATTGGGCTAAGAAGTTGGATGCATAATTTATACAATTTTATACAGCTAAAACTGGTGCATGAATCCTACCGTTGGTGTCTTTGAAAGTCTCACTTCTCTAAAGAGCAGTAAGGGCCAGGAGCTGGCTGCCCCGGTTTAAAGAATTTTGTGTCTTTTTGTCCTGGATTCCACTGGTCTATCCAGTACTGTGGGGTGGATTTTCCAGTGATTTACTGCAGAAGCAACTGCATTATAGGTGTGGAGCAACTAGTTTAGGTCTGAAAATTTTGAATAATTCTAACAGACTGGTAGTCCCAGGACGAGAGAACATTCTGTTCAATAGTATGGAGTGCTTTGAGTCTGCAAGAATTCATGTATGGATATTATTTGCTTCTTTATTTGGTTTTAAATTGTTTTAACCTGCTTTAGTGAAAGGGCTCCACTGTTGCTGGGAGCAGGTGAAGCTGTAAAAGTTACAACAGACAGCTGAGATCCTAATTTCATTTCACAGTTTAAGGGCTTTATGCCCTTAAATCCCCATGGACTTAAAATGGTCTCTCTTTTATTGATAAGAAGTTCTGCAGTAAAACACAAACGTTACACTAAAAGCGTTTCCTGTTTTTACTTGCTGAAAAGCATCTTGTGGGTAGATGTTATATGGATAATCTTAAAAAATTCTGAAAAATAAGAAAGTCTTCAGAAAGGTACTCTGAGACTTTTTTTTCCAGTATCTCTTTACATCTCTGTCTCTTGAGCCCTTGATAAAACTCATTCACAATGCAAATGAAATAATGTTGGTGAGATATAAGAAAAAAATAAATTGAAAAAAAAAAGTATTTGTTACTTACTAGAGGGAAGGTTAGAGAAGAGGGAAAACAGGAAAGAAAGAAAAAACAAGAAACCAACACACTGAGCTAATTTTGCCCTCTGATACAGGGTTTGGTATTTGAATTATCCAGGGCAATCTGGAACAAAGACTAAGAATGTAATCCTATGTTGTAAACTTATTTAAAATGAATGAGACTGCCAGCTCGCGTTCCTCTAACGATACTTTATGTGCCTAAGTTTATGGATTGATCCTGTACATTTCATGGATTTCTTAGTCCAAGCATCATTCTGATTATAAGAGGATGAAAAGAAATTTAAGTGTCAAGCTTTATAAAGATGAGAGATTTAGTTGCCTTTTAGATTTAGAGTGAACCTTTAATTGCCTTTTCACCAGCACTTTCACTCTCTCTTCATGTTATTTCCTAAATCCATGTTTTCTTTCTGCAGAATCAGCTGGGGAAAGGCTGGCCAAGAGATACGAGAGGTTTGAATCTCCATGGATCAAGGATTTATGTGACCAGAGTGTGGAAAAGCTGTTTCCACAAGTTGAATTTTGAGGTACCTAAAATTGAGCAGGTGGTTTCAGCTCTCACCTACATTGCAGATCTCTGAGTAGAGCCACCATTTCTGGCATTTATTGCAGAATCCCCCAAGAGAGCTTTGCATGAGAAAAGAGAATAAATTGCTTCCTCACTTGTGGAAGTGGTCCCTAAAGCTCATCGTTAAGAAGTGAATGAGAGGCATCACAGGAGAGATTCTGCTGCTCCTGTCTATATTAAAGTTAGAAGGTAACTTCATCATATTCTCAAAGTATCTCCAGTGGGGATATCTAGTTTATAGTGCAGAGGTTGAAGAGGGCTCATTAATTTTAGATAAAGTTGTAACAAGAATCAGTAGCTGGAAATTGGAACTAGATTAATTCAAAATGAAAGTAAGATCATTTTTATTTCTTATTTATTTATTTTCTAATAGCAGAGATAACTAACAACCTTGTCTCACTGCTCAGAGGAAAAGGGAGGTTTTCCATCACTTTGAATCTTTAAATTGAAATAAGATGTCTTTCAAAGAGGTGAGTTTTAACCACTCCAGAAGTTATTGAGCTGAGTAGTGGAATTTCTGTGCTAAGCATTGCCATTATTGGAACTTCAAGGCTGTGGGATCACTATGGGTCTTTTTGGCCTTGAAAAAATCTATAAACAGGTGTGTATAATAAAACATATCAAAGCTGTTTTGTTGAACAGTCGAGCTTTCATGACATTTTACCTAGCTATTCCTGCATATATGTACATCTCTTCAAGGCTATTTGTGAAGTGCCCTTAAGTTCTGTTTTAAATGTATCATAAAATACACCCTACAGGAAATAAGCAAAGCGGAAGGAAAAGCACAGATTGTTGTGCCTTTAGTTATAATTCATCCTCAAGCCTTTCTCTGAAACTGTTTGGACTCCTTCTCAACAGATAGCATCATGTCTTAAATCCATGTCTTCGTACTGGGGAAAAGTATTCAATTCTCTGGGGCTATTCTTAGCCAGTCCTTACTGTCCTTGTAATTCCTATACTTTTCCTCGTATTGTCCTCTCCTTGTAAATCCACAAGATCTTTCAATAAACTTTTCCCTTCTCCATCAGCTCATATCTCCGGGCGCCAGTCCAATGAGGATCTAATTATCTCCTTCCATGCTAATCAGCTGTCCTCACTCAATATCAAGCACAGGTGGAAGTTCTGCTCTGCTGCAGAGGATGAGCAGAACAAGGAGATTGCTAGGGCCGGAAAAGGGAGATGAAATAAAGCAAGGGATTTATTTAGCACTTGTATCAGGAATCAACACTCATTTTCATAATGAAAATTTGCCTGTTTTGGTCTTCACCGCAGCCTTTCATTAGGAGGATGACAGCTGAGATTTCTGCGTCTGCCACTCTGTAGTATCCCAGCGGTAGGTTGCTCAAGGAAAGATCTTTTACTCTAATCACTGCTGTGAAACATTGGGTTGTGTGTGGGACTGGGCCTGTTTCTGGCAAGACAGAGGAGGGGAAAGATTTAAAGGAAAGATTTCTGCATCTACAGTTTGCCAGCTTGGCACTAATATATGTGCTCCCAAACTCTTCTTAACTTACTTGTTTATCGACCTGTTTGTATATGTGGTACTTAATGATGATGAAATACTGTTCACTCTTCCTCCTGAAATATGGCCATCTCTGCAGTGGAGCATGACACGTATTTAGCAGCAACCAGACAACATGGCATTTCAGAAGCAGAGAGAGAGAAAAACAACAGATTTTCTGAAGCATAGGGGAAACTAAGGAAGTGGAAACGTCAAAACACCATTTGTGGAGCCCATCTAAACAGCATTTGAATACAGTACACTCATGTGACTCAGTTTGCTATTCTCTTCTTTAAGGAAGGGTGATGGGAAAGCCCACTGAGTTGTATCAGCAACTAGTTTGCCTGCCAGTGCCGTCCCTTGGAAGCTACTGGTGAGCTATAAATAAATCAATGTGAAGGGACACATAAATGTACTTGCTTTTCCTTGCTAAATGAGACTTATCTGATCAGTCTTCTACCATCTGTTTTGTGGTGTAAAGAGTTAAGAGTTGGAAAAAAGTGCTAGATATGTGTAAATATATGCCTCTAGCAGTGACTTACACACATGTATCCACGTAGTATGGCTTGACTCAAGATAAAGTAGCACTGAGGCTCTGCTTCATACACTTGGCTTTTTCCTGCCTTTGCAAGCATAAGTATAGGGGGAGGTCTCATGTAAATTGGAGACAGAACAATGATTAGCTGTTCATCTTGCTTTCCTTTCAGAGCTGTACTATAAAATCAGCAGAAGTCTCTTCCCTGCCACCTCCTCTATCCCTAGCAAATAAACCATGTTCTAGAAAAATTAGAATACTTTGTGGATAAAGGAAGGTGACCCTAGGTCTTGGATCTGTTTCCTTCATTAGCAGCAAATCGGCATGTAGTGATTACCTTTTCTAGTATCAATGCTGGAGCATTTAACTAGTCAGAAGAGTTTACAGATGCCAGAAGAGAAAGCCAGCGATGCATATAATATATTGCTGGAATCATAAGTATCTGAAACAAGGGCTGGTTCTTGCTTAGTTCAATATTGTTGTTTAATAGCAACTCTAAATACACTCTGCTGGATTAAATATTGTACTATTAGCCCCAGAGATAATGATCTTCCTAGATTGAATGAGGGACAATTATATTATGGTGTGATGCATTTCTCTGAGCTCCACATATGTGAGCAGGGTAATTGAGGGGACTAGCAATTCTGTGAGCCATCCTGAGGGCCGAATTATCTCATTTTACAGGCTCCCATTCCTAGAGAGGATGGCAGAACTTACTCTATGAATACAAAAGCATTGGATGACCCTGCTTTGTGTATTTGTAAAGCACCCATCAAGCCAGCATCCAGGCTTGTGGATATTATCTATCTCTAACTAATTATCAGATATCTGTTCCACAGTAGTGCCTTCAAATGTAACCATTTATCCAGGCTTTTCTCTCATCCTATGTATAGGTAACTGAATGAAGAAATGAGTTGTCTTCATGTTGATCTTTTTCCTCTCTCGTCTTAGCTAGAAGAAAAATGAAAAAGGACTCAGCAGAGAAAGGAGCCCTGTTTCTAAAAAAGCAGTAACCTCCCTAGAAAATTTCCTACCCTTAAACCCAGCTGAATAGTTCAGTGAGAGCATAGATCACACAGACAGTTGGAATGGAAGTTTTTATGATATTTTAGGAATACATTTTTAGGTAGCCAAACAAAAGAGGAATCTAGAGGATATAAGAAATGCCCACAGTTTACCTTTGCATGCAATAGCATATTCTTTTTGCTTATGTTGTGCATTTGATACTAGCGTCCCTCCTGTTCTGTTGCTCATGTTCTCTTTTCCTGTTTTGTTCAGTGCTGTATTTTCTTATTTCATTTAAAGGATTCAAAGTTATTGAGGAGAAGAAACTACATATATTTGTAAGTGTATATATATACATGTATATGAATGCATGTGTGTATATGTATACACACATAAAGTTCTCAGTAACAAAGCCAAGTTTTACATGGACTTCTCTATTCCCTTGTGCAATTTAACCCTTTATCCTCATTACTATTCTCCTTTAAATTCAGAACCTTTATAGAGCAGTCTGGTGTTATTTAAACCCACACAGGTTCCCAAGGCCTGGCATCAGCGGCCAGGAGTGATGTGCCCCTCGGTTCTGTTCTCCGTCCTCCAAATGATGATATTAATTTACATGACGGGCAATTAAGATCTACAGAGACTCGACACAGACATATCACAAGAGGTCTATGCTGGTAAATTATGTGAACCATTTTGAAATATTTTGTTTTAAACACCAGAACTTTGTGAATCTGTCCACATCACAATCAAGTGTAATTTAACTTAGCTGTTTTGCCCTTTCCAGGGTAATAGTGGTAAATCAAGAACTATCCAACAAGGACGATAAACAGTTGTTTAAATCTTAATTCTTACTAATCTATCTGCAGAATGACTGCTGCAAGTCTTACTTATTGGGGGCATTCTATGCTTGTAATTATTCACATTTTCTTTTCCCACTTCGAATGTCATTTTCAAGGCAGGTTATCCTTTAGGCCTCTTCATAGAGATGAGGATTTATTTTTATTGCTTTTAAAAATGGGTTAGGTGCTTCTGACTTGCTTGCTGGTATCTTTATAATTTCATTATGAGAGTCTTGCCACTGGATGCACTGTGATTTTGAGTCCTAATTTCATTGTCTAGGTAAAATGAAGGAGAAATTTGAATTGTTTTCCACTTGAAGTGCAAGGGTACTTTGATTCACAACCCTGCTGCTGCTTGTGAAACCACTTGCAAAATAATGACTACTAAGCTCTGGTAGATATAACTGTTGAGTATGTAAATGTCCACATGATCATCAGCTATACAATAATTTACGATACAGTAGGAAAAACACACTAAGAGTACAGGCATGTTGGTGTGCGAATGGGGAGATTCAGAGATTTGTATTCCAAAATAAGTTGCTTCTTTGCTCTGATGTATGAATTCCTAATTGAGCTCCCATTGTTCCTATAATATATTTTTCATTCAGTAGTTTTTAGATTTGCCTTCATTTCCAGCTTAAAGAGTGACTGTTGGTCTGGGATTTTGCTTTATTCTATTTAAATATTAGCACTGAATAATATAATTTAAAATAATAATAGAAATAAAACACAAATGAAAACTTACACTATTGCTTGATTTTAAGGTTTTTGAGGGGAAAATGAAACTAGTCAGATCATTGCAGACTATATTAATTTGCACTAACTTAAGACTCTAGTCATATTTGTGTCTCCTTTGGTTTGAACTTCTTTTCCCCTCAGAAATACCTATTATTTTTCCCTCAAGAAAGAGACTGAAATTCCACAAAGCAATACAGTCCATAGCAGAGACCAGGGAGATACACTCTAAGCCACTTGCATACCTTTTTTTTAAAAAAAAAAAAAACAAGACTTGTTCTCTGTTGATTGACTATGATGTAGCATAATATACAGGATCATAACATGAAGTGGCATAAAGCATCCTCAAAATATATAAAATAGAAAATATGGGAAGTTATTGAAATTGTCATAGAGCAGATACTCCTTTTTATGAATAGCATAACCATTTACACTGAAAGAAATGTCTGCCTACCTGAACTGACATCATAAGGTAACACTCCAAATCGTTTAGTTAAAGTATTTGCCAGCAATAAAGAAATCTATTGTTTTGGAAATGTCTTGCTTGCAGGATTCATTAAATTTTGCACTTGAAGATACCTTAGCCTGCCTGTCTCTGTCTATAAATTAAAGATTTATCTCTGTTTTTTGAGATGGAAGGAGGAAAGAACTGAGAGGGCAGTGTGGGGGAGTAAGATAAAAGTTCCCAGCAAATGAGTTAAAATAACTATGTACTGAAAAGAGCAAGCTACAACTACATATCAGATGTTCATCTGCCTTGAAACGATGCAGTGTCACCAAGAGCAGAGTACCAATAGCAGCACAAAATGACAGATTTACCTTCAGCCCAGCTGCAGAACACAGCTGCAACATATGATATGGAAAAACAATGAAACATTCTCAAGTAATTTTAGTACAAGGATAAAAAAAGAGCAAATAGAGCCAGAGCTGTCTCTGTTTGTTGTTGTAGTCCCTTGTCTAGCAAGGCCAAAACCTCGACTAAAGGCAATTATAGATATGTCTTTTGATGTAGAGAAGAGATGCTTTATTGTACTTAAAGCTAGGAGAAAAATATATTCTGAGCAACTGTCCTTCCGTTGCTCTGATCCCAGTTGGGTATAGAGACTTAGAACATATTTGGAGGAAAAGAACAAATAAAGGACTGAATTTAAATAGAAATCAGGGCAACACACAACTTGGGTTGCTAAAAGTTGTTCAAACTAAGAAAATGTAATTTTTAATGTCTTTTAAAATAACCAATGCTCTATACAAGGAAAAAACAGAGCCTCTAATTTTCCTTCTTCAGCATTGCATTTGATGTAGGATTACATGAAGAGTTATGAGTTAAAAAGAAGAAGATAGGGTTGAAAAATGAGGGAATAACTAATAAAAGAGAATATTAAATGGGGAATGGTTGAAATGTAAGTAGGCTGCTAGCCAATTTACCTAAGAACTGTGCTTAGGCTCAGTTTTGTGTAATATTTTCATTAGGGACTTTGATGCTACAGGAATTTGCTGGTGAAATATGCTGATGGCACAAAATTTGAAGACTGCAGTACAGAGGAATGTTGGGATATTCTTCAAATGAACTCAATGACCTTCAAGGGGAAGTTATAGAAATGGAACAAAATTCAAACTAACAGAGAGCAAGTCCATACACTTTAGGACTAACCATAAGGTTTTTCTCATTGTGAACTCTGCACTGGGAGTGACAGAGGAGGAAAAGGAAATTAGTGGTGATTAGAGGTGCACAGAATGACTGCAAGCCCTCATCTTGAAGTCATTCAGACAAGACAAATCGGACCCTTCAGCCTACCAGTAATATCCAATGGAGACGGAAAAATCTGAATTCTATGAAACAAAACAGTATACAAAGCAAATTATTGTAGAGTACACAGCGATGGTGAGACTTTATCTGGAATACCATGCTGAGCCCTGGTGGCTCCTAGAGGAGACATGGGCTGGAACAGCTGCAGGTAAGGTCTGCCAGAAAGATGAGTTAGGGAAAAGTGTCATAGGCTGGTATGGCAGCCACGGTGGAGGCTAAGGAAGGCCTGTGTACATGGGAGGAGATCAGGAAATCTTGCTCAGGATACACTTGCCCAGTGTGAAGGGTGCGTGGGTGAGATTTGTTGAAGTTAATGGCTTTTTCTATCTGAGTAGGTATATGCTGCTGCAAACTCGCACAACAGATCCAATGCACAGCAGTGGTAGGTGATACACAGTCTACAAGGGTGAGACTGGAGTGTGCTTTCCGCTTTCCTATGATATGAAGAATTGTCCCGTCTTGACTGAGTGGATACTACAAACATAGTGTACATCAGGAGATAACGTCAATGCCAACTGCTGCACTGAGTCAGTGGTGTCAGGCTTGGATCTGCTCCTGTAATACACTTTTCCAGCCACTGGGGCTTCTTTCTTACAGGTTTATGCTTTTAACTTTCACCCTTGAAGGCTAACGATGGTTCTGCTGTAAATTTCTGCCTCTGACGTGATGAGTCTCAGAGTGCATACTGGACCCAACACCATACTTCTGGTCAACTGCCAAACTGTGTCCAGACTCAGGCACCACATACAAGCTCTTCGTTACCTAGAGAAATCTTGATTTTGTGTTTATCTACACTTCCAAACACCATGAGTCAGCTCTGTCTTGAGCTAACTGCACCTCCAAAGATGTCATACCACTTTGTCTAAGGTTTTGAGTAGGGACAGCATAATCTCAGCCTACATCACCTCATCACCAAATTAGTCACAATTTGATGACTTTCAGCCTCTTGGTATAACTAAGATGTAAGAATTATACAAAAGTTTCCACCTACTGGACAGAAAAATCTACCGCTACTTAATGTTTTTCTGGATTAATCTTGAAAGTTTAATAATAATAGGATAGAATTCAGTGGGGAGAAGAATAAAGCACGATACATACAAGAAATTCAGTTACATAAACACAAGACAGGGATTATCAGCTTCTGCAACAGTACTTCAAGAAAGACTATAATATGGTGTTATGGAACAGGGACAAGCTCCGGGTAGGACAGAAGGAAAATCGTATTTTCTTCATGAACAGCAGCTTGATGTAGAAGCCATTAAGGATAACTGTGCTTTTCCTCTGGCCCTTTGTAGGCTTCAGGTTATAGAAAAAGACACTGTAGGTTTAAGTTGAAATTGGCCTCTGGAGGTCTTGCAATAAGAGCAAATTCTACAGAAAGGCCCAACAGATGAAATAAGAAAGAACAGCAAAAAAAGGTTCAAAAAAAGGACAAAACAAAATGAGTTTTTGTCTCATAATGAAGAGACTGAAGGGAAGGCATTGCTAAAGATTTTGAATATAAATGGATTGTTATAAAATTGATTCTATTGATATAGATGTATGTATTTTAATTGTTGTCCACCAATAGAGATGCATATTTAAGCTATGAATTAAGAATATATTATTAGACAAATATATTTCCAGGGTAGTCTTGATAAACTATGTCCTGCCTCAAAGCAGGGAAAAAGGACTTCTAATTTGATGTTTGGACTTGATGATCTCAGAGGTCTTTTCCAAGAGTTACAGATTCTATGATGATTTTAGGATTCAAAGCAATTTACAGAAATAGAATACATGACCAATAAAGTAGTGAAACTGACAAACGTACTGAAAATGTTCAACATCTCAAGGAAACGAATGATTTCACTGCTTTCAAATGCAATGGCAAATCCTGGCAAGGACTATGATCATGAAGGATTTTCTGTTTTCTTTTTTTTTTTTCCTCCTGGATTATTGAACATCTCCTTTCTGTTGTTCATTAGGTAGGCAGCTTGGAGGTATAATGTATGAAACAAACATGCAGACAGAAATCAAGTATAAGAATCTATTTCCAAATCTGGGGAGTATCTCATTGATTGTCAAGTACCGTGCAATAGCTAAATTAGGATGAAAAACAGCTGCAAATAGTTCAGGAAGGATAATTGTCTGATGAAATCAACAGTATTTCACACCTTAAGTAACTCTGTTTCTAATAACTTGGTCTTTCAGTCTGCTGTAAATCTTTGGGATGATGCTGCATCCTTGGTGAAACCTGGGGAAATGATAACACCATGCACAAGCAATGTATGCCTTACTAGTTCACTGAATCAAGTCTTAAAGCTATTACAAAAGACTCCATAACTTAAAGAAAATGCCACTGTTTTGATTGCTTGTTTTATTCTTAGAGAACTTGTCTTCACTAGAAATTTGTTACAAATTCATTGCATCTAACTACACAGGGAAAAAAGCGTAAACAAAGCATTTTTTTCTGCCAAGTGAAATTCCTTTCTAACTTGGGAGAGACAAGTTACCAGGCATGACAGCTAACTGAAGAAACTGTCGATGGCATCTTCCTTGTGGCAGAGATTTTTTTCTAAGGGGTCTAGAAGTTCCTTCATGATTAACTCGAGGCAGATGACTAACTCCCACAGACTGTTTCCAACACATCCAACTGCTTTTGCAGGTGAAGGTGCAAAGGATTTTTTTTTTCTTTCTGATCTTTCATTTTTCTGTGGAGATCTCTATTAACTCACAATTAATTAATCTCTATTAATTCGTACAGTAGCTCAAATCACATCTCAAGCTTATAAATGGCCAGTGTTGCCCTGGCAGGGCCAGATATGCAGCGCCTGCTCTTCTAACCATTTATTGTAACATTTCATGGCACGCAAAGCGAGAGAGAGGAGGCTTGACTGCATACAGACTACAGTTTCTTCCATTTTTCTGCAAACATCTGAGGGGAAAGTGTGCGTCAGTGTTTACTCAAATGTTTAGAGATGGTTGATTCAGATTCATCCCAGCATGTCAGGGTATGTGGAGTAGAGCGGGAGGGTGACGGTGGTGCCCTGTCGAGTGACTCCCAAACAACACAACTGGATGTCCAGACCAGCCAGCAAGTGCTGACAAGCCCTGAAGGCAGCCTAGTGATTTTTGTTTGGAAGGGGCTGGTGAATGATGGATTTGAAACTGGACCTCCCATCTGTTCATGATTCATCTTCCACTGAAGCTAAAGAATGAGAATGAGCAACTGGGCAAAAGCTTCGTAGAGCTGTCTGGGGATAATGTCACCAAGCCAGATGGCAGTAATTCAACTTTCCTCCTTTCTAGGACCAGTATATACTGGCAGAGATTTATTGTTTCTCCATTACTAAGGATTTACTGGATGCTTCGTAGTTCTTGGGGGGAAAGGCAATATTTCCTGCTTTGTAAATGTGACCTTTCCTTTCTGGGTATTTTTTAGCAAACTATATTTTTCTTGTGTGAGATAAATGTGCAGAGCATTAAAGAGAGAGGACAAAGTCTCAGTGGAGGATTAATAAGGATTGTACTGCATGGTAAGGAATCTAAATCTTCATATAGAATACTTTCATAGGGCTGTGATATAGCACCAAATGGCTGTAGAAAATTCACCAGATTGAATTTGGAGGAGGGAGGGTTGGAAAGGAAAGAATTTTAGGAAAATGTAGACCAGTTCCTTAATGATTAAATTACTGATGCTTCCTTAGAGATAACGACACTTTTATCTACAGAAGTTCTGTCCACAGCAACTGCAGCCAGGGACCTGTGGCTGCAGGAACACAAACTTGGGGATGGCATAGAGCACGTACTGAAGACCAGTCCTTTTCAAACTATGCGAGCACTTCAGGTTTTACAAAAGGGCAAATCTGCTCTAGATTAGCTCTAATTAACCTCCTGTCTCTATAGTTGAGACTGAATTATATGGGTTTTTTATGCTGTAAATCTCATTTTAGTTTATAAAGTCTGTCATTTATTCTCAAAGCAGCTGTGCATGTCTGATACATAGACATCTCTTCAGGTTATGGTATGTCTAACACATTCATAGTGTCTTCTCCCACCATCTCACTATGCTATGCTATCATCTCCTTTCCTTTTGAGAGGAAGCAGGAGGGAAGACATCTTCGATCTTTGGAACCTATTAGGATTGCATGTTGGCTATCTGAATTAGGTGAAAATAGCCATACTGCATCATTTGGTGGAACACTTTAAAATAATAACTTTATTCCCTGGGAACGAACAGGCTCCCTGTGACATTCAGGCTAAGATAAGATCCCCAATAAAGTTTACATAAAATTAATAAGTTACTTACATGAAAATTGCTCTCACAGAGTACCTGATAGTGGTTCCCAATCAATTGGAAGGATGTGTTACATTGGTTACACAGGGAGTTGCTTTAGGATTGGTACTAATTGTTATTTTATTAATAATTTCTTTAAAAATTAAAATTAATAATTATTTTATTAGCATCTTCTGTGAAGTAGGCAACATAACTTACCGATGGCATAAAGGCTAGAAAGTCTGCAGATGCTGCAGACACTGAGAAGAATTGGAAATGAACTTCACAAATCAGAGGAAGCATGTGCAAAAAAAACCCCAAACAGTATGTGATTCAGTTACAGCAAACGCAAAGTATCACACAGAAGTTGAGCACTGCCTGGCTCAGCAGCCTTTCTCCAGAAGTGGATCTAAGGCTTCTACGAGGTTACAAAACAGCAAGTACCAGGAATATTGTGCCACTGCAGAAAACCCAGAGAGCTTCTACATAAATGTAGAGGAAGGAGTGTTGTGGGTAACATGCATTGAAAAAACTCAGCTGAAATGTTTCCTTTGCCTATGGGCTCCTCACTTCGAGGAAAATGAGGAAAAACTGGAAGCAGTTTTATGCATAATCATAGAAATGATCACAGCATCTAAAAAGAGCCAGACATATGGATTATGGAAATATCACTACAGTTTGTAAAGAGGTTAGAAAATACATCAGAATGGATAATAAATGGTAAATAATATTCCAATACAATTGATGAACAAACAAATTGATATGTCAAAGTAGTGTTCAGCCATATTGCATCCACAAGGATGACTTTCAGGGGTTTCTTTCTACTGTAAGTGGAATTTTCTCCCACCTTAAGAGAGAATCAGGATTAATTTCTTGTACTTGAATTTGTAGTAAAAAAATATGTCTTTCTGTGAATGAAAATCAGCTAATAATCCTAAAAAAATATGTAGATCTGAAAACTGGAAGAAAACCATTCAGTGTTTTAGGGGATATCTATACTATTGATAAAATTACGCAGGATGACAGTGCCTGATATCCAGACTTCAAGGATTATAATGTCAAACCATATCTGATGTGTATCATTATTTATAGCACAGTAATACTAAGAAGATTAATAAAAATCATGGCACTAAAATAGAAGGAACTGTAGAAACTAGGTTTGAATGAAACCTCTTGGCCATAGAGTAAGCGAAGTCCAATGTGAAGGAGGATAAATCATGACCAGCAAGCTCAGCAGTGCACAAAACAGTGTGAAGTGTCCTGTCTTTACACTTGCTGTCATGGAGGGGTCCATTTAGACCTTTCATTTAGAGCAATGTCTGCAGATGAAGCTGGTTCTGTCACACCCAAAAGCTGCTTCAAATATTCAGCATAGTCTTAGCTTTTGGATTTTCTAATATCTTACTATGGTCTTAGAGAAAAGAAGATAAGAAAAATTAATTTCCAACCTAATGTTTGAACCTTCATTTTTTATTAAATAATGTTTTGGCGGCGTGTAGTTGCTCTTCCTTCCTTTATCTATTGAGGCTCAATATGGTTGTAACACCGAGACCATTTTGTACCAGCCAATCCAGGAATCACTTAACCCCTTTATAACCAACACAGCAGAATCTGTTTTTCAGAGATTACACCAGAAGAGAAATGTACTCTTCTACTTGGGTATCCTGCAGCACCAAGATCGATTATACAAAATCCATGCTCTTGGGCTTTAAAGACTGTAGATAGTGGGGATTTTGGAAATTAGATTGAAGTAGTTAAGTGTTGCAAATTCTCTCTCTTGAGCAGCTGTGGCTTGATACGGCTGCTTAAAGGATTCTTTGGCAAATGGATTGCATTTCCTAGTGGGATTTGTGCTGTGAATAAATAAATTTCTATAATCAACTACTGATACTTCTGCAGTTTTCATAGCCTGCCTTTCAACTAAATGCACATGTGTATAAAAATTTCTGTCCATTTGAAATCAAGTAGGGAATCACACTGAAATGAAAACCCCACACCTAGCAACAAAAAATCCATGAAGTTTTACTTTGCTTTGTAAATTTGTGAATCTTCTTAGTGCCTTGGCCTATTTAATGCTAACTAGGTGTCAATCAAATGCAGAGCTGACTTGCCAGTGGGAGTGCTCTGGAAATGAGAGGTAACATCTTTGGTACATCTTGCATTTAAAGAGTGATACCTCCTTAGCTTTCCAAAGATGTTTAATTTCCTTTTAAACTGATTCTGTCACAAATCCAAGCAGCTCTCTTTTTTTTTTCAAACAGAAGCACATTAGGGAAGCCCAGCCTGGAGCGAAGGCAACTTGAGGAAAGAATCTCCCCTGGTTAGACAATGAAAGATCTTTAGTCGTTATTTTTATGTTTAAGTTGATAGTTGAGCTTCCAGAATCCTGGTAGATTTGGCTGCAGTTTTGGTATGTCTTTCAGGTTTTGTTGGCTCTGTCTTCTCCGACCTTTGGAAGACCTTGACACTTAAGATGCGCCCTAGTAAAAAGGAAAGGAAAATCTGGTCACTTATTTGGTCCTGCAGTAGAAAGAAAACTTCTGAAAATATTGTTTTCATAGCAGGAGGTGGCATCAGGCACAGGGCTGGGGAACCTCTGAAATCACAGTTTTGGGTCTTAATAGCTTCTGACATAAATAGGACTGAATGTGAGAAATACTTCCCTGGTTTGTATGTTGTACACAGTTGATGATGCACAACATTGTGACTGCATCACTGTTCTTCCTTAAATAACCTCCTCACAGCTCTTCAAGCTGTAGCCTAGTGATGCCAACTCTTCCGTCAACTTAAGGACTTCAGTGCTTGCCAACATGAGAATTATCTGTGAGATCATTAGTGTTAGCTCCTTGAACATTTTGCTCTTTAACTGCCAGTTGTTATAGGACCTGATCTACTTTCTTAACAAAGTTTAAGTAAATAAATAAATAACTCACACCTGGCAAATATCTACTCATACTTGGTGCAAAATTTACCATAAAAATTTTTTGTTCTTTCATGTTTGCTCTTTGTGTTCTCTGTCCTCTTCCCAGTCCCTCCAAATATTAATTTAACCTAGAAATTCAGCTTTATAGAAACATTTTCCTAGGTGTGTCTCTACTTTGGAGAAGTGAAAGTTATTTTTTTTTTCCCCTTTTAGGAAACGCAGCATCCATATTTAGCTGTGGCACTGTGTTCTGACCAGGTGGTGCTGAAAATTCCAAGATTAAAATAAAAAAAAAAGAAAGTAAGGGATGCAGACTGCTCTGCCAGCTCGGAGCCCAGGAACAAGGTTGGGATTCAGTCCTGGTCCTGGCAAATAGAGTGATTTCAGGTTAGTGATAGGAAAAATTTCTTCACCAAAAAGGTTACCAGGCACTGAAACAGGCTGCCCAGGGTAGTGGTTGACTCCGAGGTTTTGGGAGCAATTGCAGTTGTACAAAATTGATCTAATCTGGCTCACATTTCAGACCTTGTGTAAAGACCATATCACTTTACAAAGCTCCAATAACCTGGAAATGATCAGGCTTTACATAATTCCTTTGAAAGATGTGAATAAGGTAATTTGGCTAAGACAAGTTCAAGAGCAGAGGGATGACTCTTTTCACGCAGAAGATGAACTGGGAGGATTGATTTCTATGATATGTGATGGAAGATTCCTCTGTCTACATCTGCTTACGAGGATCCTTCATCAAGTCTGGTAAGTACATGAATGGTGCTACCTAATAAGTAGAAGTGGTGTGAAAGCTGTTTCAAATATTTGAAATAAATAATTACAACCTTTAACTGACTGTATGCCTTCATGAGCCACCAGCACACCTTTCCTCTCTGTTACAAGAAGGTTTGGGGTAGGCGTATTTTTGTCCAGCTAGTGCTGTCTGCAGATGAATTCCTGAAATCCACATTGCAAGCAAGGTGTGATTAGGAGGTTGAGTTGGCTTTGGCACACCCAGCTGGTATGCATGTTTAAATCCAGTGTGCTTTGGCAGCAGTTCCCCAGCTACTGGTGCCAAAGGGCTGGTGGAAAAAGCCTTGAGACCCAGAAGGACAGTGGAGAAAAAACAATAGCATCAATGAATATTTTATGGCAGTACTTTGTGTTCGGCAATTAATGTAGTAAGTACTGCCCAATTGGCATAGACAGGAAGAAAGTCACAAAGAAACCCTTGACAAATTAGACTCAGTTTTCCCTTAGTGTCTGCATACATTTATAGACCCAGGAATTGCTCCCCTGTGCAAACAGCTTCCTTCTTTTTTTTAACAGGGTAGATTCGATCAGCATCCTCTTGGGGGATAGTTATTAGGGCTGCCTTCGCCATCCAGTGAACCTGTAACTTCACAAATAACATCAATTGCAATTTCATCTTAGAAAAAAGAAAAAAGAAAGACAAAGGAGCTGGAAGAGGGCAGTGAAGTAATTTCTATCAAACAAAGATTCTGGGCCAAACTCTCAGCTACTGAAGCAGACAAGGGATGGCACTATTCCTAGCTGTTGATGTGTCCTTCCTTCACTGAGGCATTAGGTGTCATGGTTTGTCCAATCTGGAGATAATGTATTTACTGAAGCATGTATTAATGCTAAGTTCAGTCTGGATGGTCATGAGGTGTTAAAAAATGAATGTATAGCAAAACAATTCCTCCCAGCTCCACCCAGTGGAAGGGGAACTGCTCAAACAGACCTTGGACTAGAAGATCTTTCCTTTCTTTTGTTCTTTTACTGTATCTACTCTCCAACCCCACTCTATCAGAGCACTAACAATACAGCTGCCACCGGCACAGAAGGAGCATGTCTGAACGTTATCTTGTCTATCAGGCATGGTGGGAGACAGGAGTTTGGGCACTGCATTTGTACCTTTGCTCTTCATATCCGTGTTCACAGTAGTTTTTGATGAAAATAACATGCCCTTCAGATAGTGACATTATATCCTGAAGTAGTTGGATTAGCTAATGCATAAATTTGGAGGTTTTCCTTCCTGCAATCACCACCCCCCTTTTTTTCCCGCCGTTTAGTCGGTACTAGTGTCGTCATTGTTGTCGTCCCCCAACCTTCATGGCTTCTGTTATGAAGCTGCCTTCAGCCCAGATGTGGAGATGACTTGTGGTGATCTTACGTGCATTATACACTCTATTTCACGGTTATAATTTGAGTCCGTGTGGTGTTGTCACGCAGCCTTGGTGGCCAAGACTCATTGTAGTTATGTTATGTGTATGAAATCACCTTAACTCTCTAAGAAGAATTTCAAAACATATATCTAGTTCCCAGACATAATATATCCTGGCCTGTTCCTCTAGTACATTTCTCATGCTGATGGGCATATCCTAACCTCCAAGGCAAATTTTTCTGAATTCCACTGTCTGTAAAATAAGGTGTTGCTGTAGGAAGGTATAAAACCAGGACCAGAAGAGACTTTTGTGTCACTCAGTGCTGTCCCCTGGTATCGCAGGCAGCTATATAATTTAATTTCTTTCATAAACTTATCAAGGATTTTCACCCTGAATCTAGTTTGGCCTTTCCAGGAGACACAAGAGAGATTGGAAAGGGCAAAGTATATCTGGAGCATTTGATGAGAACACAGGCTTTAGAAAGCCACGTGTTGCATGCTGTTTGGCTTTGCTCCTGTGTCTTGAATGCAGCTGGAAATCTTGTCATTGGAAACAATAAAATTAGGGCTTTAGGGGGACCACCCCCAAAACTTTTCAAAACCTTTGTATCCTTCCTCTCTTCTCCCAAATATATGCTGTTGATAGAGTTTTTTTCCAATTGATGCTTGCATCTTTTGACCCTCATGGAAGGACCTCCAAAATACGAATTCTTTCTCCTCCCTCCCTGCCACAGTCAAAACTTCTGTGTGACAAAGAGCAACAGTGAGTCCCAGGAGAAAAGAAGAAAAGAAAAAAAAGACAGGGATAAAATAGCCTCTGGGACATGAAGCAGAAACTGATTTTTTGCTTGAAGCAATTTTTTGGATTAAGCAATAAAGTGGAATATGGAAATGGTGACAGAAGTGTAGTAAGATGGTATTAAGCAGTGTTGCAATCAGAAATTCTCAGGAGAAGCAAGCTGAGGTAGTCTGCTATTTACAGAGAACTCAGCAAACAAAATGCTCAAATTGTTCTTAATGAGCATTTTTAAAAACATCACCAGACTCTTGCTTGGCCCCTAGTTGAAGGCAATGCCATGATATATAGTTTCCCGCTTCATGATGTTTTCTTTCTCTTCTTGAGATCTTCCATTCCTGTTTCATATCTTAATGTAGATACTGGTTCCTGAGTTTGTGCTGCTCCCCCTTTTGGCCTAATTTCACTTGAAAGAAGGAGAGCGGAATTTTTTTACAAAGTGTAGGTTTGATTTTGAATATCCTGGAAGCCTATTTCTTTGCCTGTGATGGTGAGAGGGACAGGGAAATTTTATGTGTCATATGAAAGTTAAGGAACACTTAGATACCATTTAACCATCAGCGTCTATCTTTCAAGCAGCTGGTCCAGCCACAAAATTTGTGGTGAAGTCAGGCATGAACATTAAGAGAGATTCCACAGCTTGTTCTGTGAATATGAGAGGTTTAGACAGGTTATAAGGGATGCTTTTAGCTATTCACTCTGCTCTTTGTGCCTACAGAAAGCAGAGTCTGGAAAAAGTCTGCTGCATCAGTGTTAAGCTGCTAGTGAAGCTACAGATTTTTGGAACCCTTTGCCTTTTTAGTTTGCAAGATGACTGTGGTGCCTAATTCTTTAATTTTTGTAAGGAATCGAATCCTAAGAGCCTTAAAGCTTGGTATGACAATCAAAAAGGACTTGGTCCTTTAATTTGCTGCCCTTCAATATCCAGATAGAAGTAGAGAAAAATTCAGCTCTGGTTTAACTAAGAAGAGCCCTTGAACTAGTCGGCATAAAAATTTCCTGCATTGCTGAAAAATTCTCAGAAGGAACTATTAGAACGGCCCCAAACTGCAGGTGTTTATATGAATAATTAGTTGCATTCTGGTCACATTCACTCCCTTGGCAGACTTCATGAGATGTCTTCTAGCTGGGAAGCTTTACTATCCACATCCCATTCTGGCTATGTGTGGCCCTATCAATGAGAAATAACTCTGAAGAAGTTGAGACTATTCAAGACACTGCTGTAATGTAGAATATTTACGAACGTGCTTTTGATATAGTTTCTCATAACGAGGGCCTATAAATATGCCCCTTTCCTCCCTCTGATCTCTTTTACCCATGCACTGGGGGATGTTGCCAAGTCTCTGGTGGTATAGCTCCATAAATATATTTAAGGATTGATTTCTTTGGGTTTGTGGAGGATTTCTTGCATTTTTTGGTGTTTTTATCATTCTTTTTTTCTTTAAGTAAATAGATAACAAGCACTGGAACCTTTTCTGAAAATTACATCTTAAGAGCCAGTCCATCTGTTTCTGTTTATATGCCACCCAAAAAAATGTTTATTTTAGCAACACTAACCATCATCAAGGTCCAGAAGTCCTTTTCAGTAATTGCGTACTTTTGGTCTTTAGAAAACACATTTAGTAGCCAGCTAACCCTAGTGGAATACCATTTAAGAGAGATCTTTGCTAGCAGTAATTGGCCAGCTGGAAATTTCCCTTGGGCAAGTTTAAAACACATCTTCTTTATCTACAATGGAAAAGAAGTTGGTCCTATTATCCTCCCAGACATGAAAATGTATTTTAGCCTCACAAAGAACTTTGAAAACATTCCCATTAGAGAGAGTTCTGCTTAGGTATAGAAGGGCTCAATATGTTTAGTAATTATTACGCAGAGGGCATTTGCAGAAAAATGAGAATTCTGTAGCTTGGCAGTTGATGTGTTTCTCAGCCAGATCTGCCATTTGCTGTCACAACTCCAGACTCTTTGCAGAATTTTAGTAAATAATTACAATACTGGGTCTGACTCTCAGCTCCATTACCAGCCTTTATAGCAGTGGAACTTCATTTGGCATCACAAGTGCGTACATTTCTCACCTCCTGGAGGAGGGGGTAAAACACAATGAGGTTCTGTCTGCTAAGTCAAACATTGCTAAAGAAAGTTCTCCATGGAAATAATATTTTTTAATTTCTGGACAAAATTCAGTGAAAAGGAAGAAAAAAATATTTCCCTCATCAGCTACAAGTCACCTCAAGAATAAATGACAATATCAGAAGTGAAACTAAGTTACTCTAAATTTCAGCATCAGGTTTTGATGAAAAGAGCTTTCTTTTCCTTTGGTATTGGCTAAATTAGTTTCTAGGGGGATAACTGGAATCAAACATGATTGATTTCAGGTAGGAAAGCAAGCAGCAGGGGCAGATGAACTTCTGAGCCACAAAGCTCTTTTTTTTTTTTTTTCTATTGTCATTAAGAATGATAATTAAAAGAAGACATAGCTCAGCCTCCTTGAAAATGTGATATTTCAGCAGAAGTGTCTAAAATTAATGTTGTACAAGTTTTGCACTAAGCCTCAGCAGGTATTTAACTTTTCATCTCTCATTTTTGCTGGCAACCAAATGTACCATTAACGGAAAGACTATCCATAAGAAAGACCCATTGCCTGTGGCAGACAGGCGTAGGGAAGCCTCCTAGGACAGAGAGCAGTCCTGCTGATCTGTTATTTCACTCACATCACTCATCTGAATGCAACTTAGGGTCTGCCTTGACAGAAGGGTGGGACGGAAACACAGGTCTGAATGCTGAAGTCCTGCCCCATTCAATTTTTCTCACACTGGCTGGCGAATGCAACAAAACATTTCAATCATGACACAATCAGCCCTTCAAACACCCGTGGAAGGAGGGCTGCTGGCACTTCCTCAAGAACAAGAGTTTTTCAGCCAACATTGTTCCAGCATTTTAATCTAGAACACCCATAACAAACCTTACCTGCTTTAGCTTATGAGTCACACATGAACTCATCTTCCTGATAGCAGAGGCATTCCTTTTTCCTAAGAAACTTAGCAAGAAATTATCTGCCTATGGGATATTTCTAAAAAAACTCCGGCTGCTATTTTACGATTGACCCTTTAAGTAACAAACCCTTATTTCCACTTGATAGGATGACTGAACGCAACATGAACAACACATGGCCCATGAGATGTTCATTTCAAAATGTCATTTGAAACATAGCAGACAAACTTTTTGTTGGGCTTTTTTAGGTGGCTTAAGGTGGCTGAAATCTTTTCTTGGGGAAACGTAACTGTGTTTTGTTGTGACATAGCATCTTGCTCCATTTTTTTTTTTCTGATGTATTTTGCCTTGCCCAAATCTTGTCCTAACCTGTCATCATCTGTGTGTTAATAAGACAGTTTAGAAGTTTTTCTCGTTATGTTAAATGTTTCAGCTATTTATCTCTTTTTTATTGTTGTTTTTGAAATAAAACTTTTTGCCTAAGAAAAAAAGGTTTTCAGAAGAAAACCTCTATTCTCAATTTTCTCTTCTTAATGAAAAATGTTGAAATATAGTTTATCTTACTCTGATTCAGGGCTGAATCAACTTGGGAATCGCCCACACATATAGATGCACACAAACCGCCATGACAATATGGAAATTCAGTTGTTTTAATAGCACTGTTTCTCTGCTTCTTTCCTTATGTGCGCTCTCTTTCAGAAATACAATTTTCAAGAAAACATCTTGCAGAAGCTGTTTGGTAGCAAGAAATGTGCTCTAAGAAGGGTGGATCTGTAGAAAGAAACGGTGCTGAAAAGGTATGTAGATCTCGCAAATATTTCAGGGAGTTTTCCTTATATCAGCTTCAATGGTGTCCCACAAGCCGAAAGCTGTTTGCAGCTGGAGTGGATTGGTTTCAGGCTACAGGAATCTAATCCACGTGCTCCAAGGCTATGTGGTGATGCAAATCAATATTCTGTAAGTGGGTCTGACCAGGAATTAATTAGCAAGTTACTGCAGACACTATCTTAAATACTGCTTCTACAGACCACTGCTGTGGACATTTAGTCTTCTTTTAAGTTTTGCTGCCTTAAAATATTCTCCATTGCAAATTTTGACCTTCCAGTTATACAGAGCTTGGCAATAAATGTTGTTCTATCATGATTTTATAATTATCCTGCATTTGTCACACAGAAGGAAAAAAAAATCACTTTTTATTGTTATTAATAGCAACTGTTGACTGTGCAATAGCAATTGCAATGTGAATTACTACAAAAGTAGGGATATCCATTATTGTAATTGTTTAGAAAACTGTAATGTGATGGAAGCTTTTCCTAAATAAATTTGAAAGCAAGTTTAGAGAATCTTATCTTGCTATTTTTAATCTAAATAAGTGTAATTTCAAGATCCAAGAGACCAAAAATCATACCATTAAATTCTGGAAACATAAATTGTTTTGTCAAGTTATTAGTGGAACTGACAATTTGACAGTTTTTTGTAAATGCTGACATGACATGTACATACTTAAGTGGTTTTACTCTGCAGGAAGTAGATTAATTCAGACTCTTTTTAGCCCCACAGACTGTCAACTTATGGAGATGGTTTATTAAATTTACCTGAACATGAAATTAAAATGTGATTGATGTCTTCTTATTTGATGTGTGTATAACTTTGTGATATTAGTGAGAGCTTTATATTTTGCACATTATGTACAATGAGAGTTCAGTTGCAATTAAATTAAATAGAGGATGAGGAAACAGTTGATATGGTAAGTATTTAATGACTAGTTAGCTTTTGTAGTCTCAGAAATGGTAATTAACCCGGGATGATCTGAGTTATCTCTAGCTATTGAAATTGAACTCTCTCTAGGGAAAGTAAAAGAGAATTTATCCTTGGAGGGCAGTTTCTGAAGACACTGACTTTCTACCATTTCTTCAGTGGAGTCGCTTCACATTTACAGAACTGTGTTATACTCTTATGACCCCAAATATCTACTAGAAGAAAACTTTGATTGAAGCTTACCAGGTCCTTCTAATTTTATGGAGATATCAGCAATACTATCTGATAATATCCAGAAGCAAGGCCAAAGATGGGGTAGTAAAGTTCAGCTCTGCTGAACTAAAACTGATGCTGCAGGTTCATCTCAGAATTAATCTTTATTTCAGTACTTAATTGCATGTCTCTTTCATTTCCTTGATGGTTGACAGGAGATTGTAAGTCACTACTCAGTTGTGCTGAAGACATTTACAAATTAAAGTCTTCTAGATAAATCTTGTAGGAGAAGGATTTAAATGACAGAAATGAAGGAATTAATGATTTGCACAAAGTCTTAAAATAGTTAATGCAAAAACTTCCTGTAGTGCAATGTTCTGGCTGCAAATTAACATGCAGAAATCCAAGACAATTTAAGATGATAGTTTCCATAGCTACTGTAACTCATCTAACAATCCAGCTAGCAGTGCTTCATAGAAGTGCATCTGTCTATGTCTAATTTGGAGTTTTGGAGATGGACGCGTTAATTCCTCAGTGGGACGAAGTTAGGTAGATAGCCTGGAATGTTAGTTGCCTACATAAGCATGATAGTGACTCAGCTGAATTGTATTATAAAGGCAAAATTTCATTATCTCCTGGAAACGTTATTGTACAAAATAAAGAGGGATTCTCACATCAAGTGAAAGAATCTCATTAACTGCAGGAGGTTTAGGGAGTGTCTCAGAGATGCAGTGAGGATTTGTATGCTCTGAGTAGGAGCATAGTGTGAAGATCTTCTAGTCTGTCTTCTGCAAACCACAAACATCCTTTTGCTCAAGCAAGCTGGTAACACAAGAATGCATAAACACCCGTTAACATTTCCCTGCCTCTGACCAGAGGAAGGCATCATTCAAAACCTAACTAACTGCAGCAGCATTGGAAAAAAAGAATTAACTGTTAGATCTGTGTGTTTTCAGCAAAAGTGTCTCCTGAGCTTTCGGACACAAAATAAATCTTACTATCCTGATTACAGTCTCTGAAATTTGGTGGCCTAGATAGTGCAGGGAAAATGGAATCTTGTATATTTGACAGCATAATTATTATGCTCTGTCAGGTATACACAGTTCTTTCATAAGAAACACTTAATACTTCATACGGATATTACTTTTCCCATCAAATACCACTTTAGAGAAAGTTAATAATTTAGGAACTTTTATATTAAAATATGGCTAATTCAACAGATGCATCTGATACCATCATCAGACATTGCATGAAGGGCATTAAAATGTATCTCTTTTGCCTTGAACTAAACCTGGTGTTCATGTCAAACTCTCCCAAGCAGCAGTTTAAACCTACCAGACAAAGGATAGATGGTTGCTCCCTTTGTCATTGTTCTTTCCCGAGATTCATGGCCGCTTTACTTTCCTTACACTTCCTTTGCCTTGCTGTATATCTGATCTCATTAGAAAAAAAGGTATTATATTTACCTTTCTCTGGAAGTTTTTATTTTCAGTTTTATCCCAATTCCATTTGCACAGAAAATATCTTGTAAGGTATATCACACTGTCAATAAATCTATTACTTGGAGAAGTAATAAAATCAACCTCTGATATAATTCTTAAAAACTGGAAAGAAGTATGAGTTTTGCTGTGAATATGACGAAGTTGCTCTGACTAGTTCTAAGAATGAGTATCTTCCTGCTTTAAAAAAAACTAAATAATTCAAGAGACATAGCATAAAATGGAAGATTCATGGCAAAAAAAAAAAAAAGGTAAACAAAGAAATTGAAATTAGTTTGAATGCTTTTTTCATTCATGAA
Organism: Cuculus canorus; assembly: GCF_017976375.1. Lineage (NCBI taxonomy): Eukaryota > Metazoa > Chordata > Aves > Cuculiformes > Cuculidae > Cuculus > Cuculus canorus. The sequence continues at coordinate 11,226,699 of NC_071407.1, forward strand.
TACGTGCTGGGCAGAAGCCTGGATGGGATTCCTTCTTGGACACAAATGTAAATTGAGATGTGTACGTTTTACTATGCATACATACACACACACATGCATTTACTTAAGCCTAAAAGTATGTGTGTGTGATATATATACATGAATTGCTTTCCCCATAATTTCCCAGTCACCTTGAAGATAGCAAAGTGCTGTGAAGCCTTGCTGTTCCGGGACCAGATTTGGAGGGAATAAATATCCAATGAGTAAAATTTTAGGACATCACTTAGGCTCAAATCTCAGTCTGTGAAGTCAGAGGGAAATCTGGATAACATTGTGTAAATAAAAGATTGTGTCTGAAGTGCCTTCCATGAGAGCTTAAATATTTCATCCTTGACATTGCAAATGTTCTTACTCCATCACGGACCCCGTTGCCTTGTTAGTTTTGTTTATTCTCAAGGGAAAGAACTATAACACTGCTTCATTTTTCACTAATTTATGGAAGAATACAACAGACCCGCTGCAGTACATTAAGTGGAATTAAGGGATGTGTGTAGCATCTTTTTACAGCCGTTCCTGAAACACATCAGTCTATATTTTCTGCACAGGAGATGATTGATTAATGCAATATAGAAGCTGTGCTGTTGTCTAGATAAGGCTGAATGCCACTAATGGCGAAATGGACAAATTTTATCATCCATGGTGAGGGGGCTTGTTGTTAATTGTTGCTGCTTTTGAAAATCTAAGTGCTTTGCTTGACATGCCCATTGTTTTGCACATTTGTCTCTTCGAATCTCAGGAGGAGGCAACGCAAATCACACATCAAAAAAAAAAGGTAAGTTCAGATTGCAGTGGGACATAGCAGTCTTTGGTAGATAGGCCTACTTTCAAGAGACATTTGAAGGTGTTTCTATTTAGCAGGCAGGGAGTCCAGACACTTACTTTTAGACTTGCTCGGCACTTAAAATTATGTATGACTTTAATTTTGCTGTGCTTTTTTAGGATTCGTCAGCTGATATGATAATGGAGTACAATACCTAAAATTTGTGGGGTTATGAATCAACCCTCTGAAGACAGCTCACTCGATTCAGAAGCAGAGAATAACTTAGAATAAGGATCATATCTGCCTGTGGTAAGCGAGGTGACTTTCCCTCTTCTTTTCTGTTTGCTGTTAGCATAGAAACCAGCTTAGAAAGCTGCACTTTGTTAGATGCTGATATGTGAGTATAGATCTGTACTCTTTGGACAGTTTGGTTCCAGGTGAAGTGAAACTTGAGGGAAGATGCATTTTCTTAGCTCATAAAGGCAATCTGTTCTATTACAACTGTGTGCACGCATGATGGTTCTCACCTATCAGGTACGAGCAGCAAGCCTGCCTTCAGGTTACACTAAGCTCCCATCCACCTCACAACAGCCATTGCTGGTTTATGTCCTTCAAGTCCTGGTGGCCTGGTGGATCTTTCAGAATATTACACTGTATTTATCACTGCATTGCTTCCCTCCAATTAGAAAAAAAGGACAGTAGCTGCATATATACAGAAGCATCTGCCTAAACATAACAAATAACTCATTAGACAAAATCACTCGCTTCCGCTGGAGTTGAGGGAGGTGGCACTGACCTTGGTACGTATCTCTTTAAGACATGTAGTCATCAAAGTCTGCTTAAGATACCGGCAGCAAAAAGGATACATCCTTCCAGAGCCATGAAATACATTTACTAAGAGACTAAGCAGCACATCAGTCCTTGAAATGTGTGGTCTAGAGAGTTGGTTAAAGGTATTTGGCCAGCACAGAAGACATTAAGTCATCCTAATCTTCAGGGATTGAGGAAAATGACTGTCAATATGTTGAGGAAAACTGCAGAGTGAATTGAGCCCATCCTTCCACCTTCTGCCTTGGTTGGACAGAAAAACACTATTAAGAAGACTCAGAGCGGCAAGCGCTGAAGCAAATCAAGGGTCTTTGCCACTGAATCCTGACAAGGGATACATCTTTACTAGGAAATATTTTGCTTTGCCAGGCCAAGAGTTAAATGCAAACCACTAGTAATGAAGATAGTTCCATAAATATGCAATCATTATTGCTATGCTGAAAACTGTTTCGATATGCTGTTATGATTAATTGAAATGCTTGCTAAACACTTGCTACATATCTGCTCTAAACATTTAATTCCTTTACTTTACATCTGTTTCTTGATCATGTGATGCATAGGTGTTGCAAAGGATTAAGAAAATACTGTTATTTTGGAAATCAAATGCTTTCACCTCTTCTCTCTCCCTCTCTTCCAAACCATATGGAGGTATATAAATGGTGTTATGTTATTCCACAGGTAGTTTCTAACACAGAGAAAGCATAGGTTGCACTGATAAAAAAAAAAATAAATTAGCTTTTCCAGAGTGTAACTGAACCATCAATGTGTTTTGGTAAAGAAACACCATTTTCTACAGTCAGTGGTACCCATGCGTGTCACAGAGGGAACGCACACCTCTGCAGTGTGTCTGCTGCCCAGCCTTACTGCCTGACTGCACTTTTGGGGAAGAAGGGAGAATAGAAGAAGTAGGCAACAGTCCAGGTGGAGACTTATGGTTAAAGGATGGGCATTTCTGGAAATAAAGGCTAGATTGGGTCATTTTGCTATCAAGAAAGTCACTCTTGGTTGGATGGCTGAGCAAATGCTTATCTAGTATCTAACTACACTAGTTGAAAGAGAAAATAAATATTTTCAACTTCTGAATAAGCAAGCTTTGGAATATTATAGTAAACCCCTTTTTCTCTATGTTTCCTGGTATAATACTTCTAATTCATATTACAACTTTTAAAATATATTTTCATATTTTTATTATTATTGTCTATATTATAATAGAATTCTACAAGGGGACTCATAATGGTTTGTTTATATTTGAACTGGATTCATATTAATACAAAATGTGAGCTAGCAATTTTTCTTGTCAGCTTCTGACATCTAAGCATATGAAAACACTGTTTTGTTTCAGCACATTGCACTGTTGTCTTGATATAATTCAGACTTTAGTTTTGGTGACATGCTTATGCATTACCTTAGAGCAATGGAGCAAACTCAGTGTGATTATATTTTTGTCAGGGAAAAATAATTGCAGCTGCTCTTAGACAAACACCACAAAGTTACAGGGAATTTTTTCTCTACTGCGTATTGGATCTGTAACCTAAAGCTTTCACTTCTTTCTAAATGCAGAGTAGTCTCGATTAAACATATGGATTGGATACTTTTTTCCTGAAATATGGTACTTGTTCCTGCCATATAATTCTTTGGTAAGGCTTCTGTGAGACTGTGCATTTAATGGGTTTGTGCACTTAAAGATTGTTTCCCTTAGACTAAAGCAAATGTTATAACAAGAAATGACAGGCTGTAGTGCACTCGGGTCTGGAACTGGGTTTCCCATAATTGCAATATATCAGTTTGCGGCATCTGTGGACATGAGTTGAGACACAGTTAACAGTTCACATGGATGCTCTCAGCACAGCCCACTTGCAAAGTGAAATAGTTCGAGTTCAGTTATGGCAAACTTATTTTGTCTCATAACCGGGGTGAGCCAGAAGTCAGCATCCCAATTACTACGTGTTACCTGAAGGCAGGAACTTAAGCTGCAATAGTTTGGTTTGCAAAAATGTCAATAGATTCTGTGGCTTCTTAAATACAGCTCACTGGAAGCGGATGCAATAGCGTAAGGGAAGGTAAAGCCTGTGTGATACTGATCTAACCTACTTCTTATTGAAGAACCAGGGGTTAGTGTGAAATCATCAATCAAGAAATCATGCATAGCTATTGATTTTATCTTTTTCAGTTTCCGTTTTCTTTCCGCCTTGTGATTCAATGTCTTCACTGAAATTGCTAAGGGACCGTATGACTTCATGGAGAAAGGGAACGTGTCAAACTAAAATAAAACTTAAGATACTGTGGAGATCTGTGCAGAACTACACAGGATTTTATTAACTAAGTAAATTACTTGCATGCCAGCAGCCAAAAGGTAAATTCTTCATTCAGACATGATGCCAAAAAATTGCCCCCCAAAACATAAAAGTACATGGGAACAATTAATTGAAATTTTGCAACATGCAGATGAAAACCTGGATTCCAGATTGACACAAATAGCTGCAAGTTTGGGAAGCAGCTTACTGAAGATAACAGCAGGAAAAAAAAAGATGCAGTAATGTGAAGGAAATAAAGTATTTTTCAGAAGAGAGGATGTTGAAAGCTGCATACTGAAAAGGGAGGAGACTTGGGAGTTTAACTGAAGGTACGAAATAAAATAAAAAAATAAAAAGCAACCCTGTATTCAGGTGCATTTCAGGATACTGTAAGTATTCTAAGTAGTCTTGTAAGAGAAATGTGGTATAAATCAAAGAAGATAGTGCAATTACCAAAAGGCTTGGGGAATGAAGACCTTGCTTACAGCAGAGTATTCAGATTTGGTAACTAAAATTGAGAAAACACATAATCATTGTTGAAGGGAAAGCACTGCTGAGTAATTACAGATTAGCCCTGATTTCCAGGATTCAGCCATATGAAAAAAAATAAGAAAAATCAGACTTATTTCTTCTTGCTGAAGATAAGAAAAGAGCTCCATGGGGATATACGAATTTCTGATAGAATCACCAAAGAAGCCTGAGAAAATATGATCTAATTACATTATTTAAATAACCTGCAAGTGGAAATGTTTGGCTGGATGTGTGGAGGAAGGGAATTTCAAGTTAAAAGCTTGGATTTCAGGATTAAATTGGTAAAATCGGAGAATTAGTTTTTGATGGTAACAGTCAGAGAGACAACCATGGAACGCGAGTCCAAATGAACAAGTCTTTCTCTGTCTAATAAATGCTTACATATTGTTCATAAAACCAAGAACGCAGTAACCAGAGGGTGACCCCATGAAAGTAGAAGATGATGGTGCTTCTCTACACCTCTCCATTCTCCCCTGACATACATACACAAATTCTGTTTCCTAATGACTCTTTTTCCTGACTCTAGGCTTTTAGGAGCTGATGTCAACTCCACAAGGGATAATGGCTTGATATTTCCACTAAAATAGTTTGTAAATTATTGAATCTGGTATTGGGCTCTACGATGCCTGGACATGCACAAGGCAAAAAAAAAAAGGATATTTCCCATTCCCAGCAGTTTTATAAAGCACAAAATCAGTATTTTCTTAAAATAAATTTGTTTGTATATCCTAAATTATTCAAGTCAGAGACTTAGGTTGAACTTCTCACATGTTCAGATCATCATCCAGTGCTTCTAAAATACCATAAAAACATAATAGAAATATTGAAAAATGGCTGCTGAGATCATGCTTGTCATAGGATCTGTAAATCATTAAAAACTGGAAGCCTATTGAAACATAATACTTTTCTTATATTCTCTTCTTATATTCTGTTACAGTGATGAGGTTGTTGGAAACACAAATCTGCAAGATAAACCTTTGCTCCAATTGAATACAGATGCTCTTATGCTTTGCATGTTGTGTATGATGAAACTTCTTAAGCATTTTGAATTCTCCAAGGTCTTGAGTTCTTAGGTCTTCCACAGTCCTCAGTTATCCCTCAAATCACCAGATAGTGCCAAGTATAATGAGAATTTTATAATTTTCTAGTTTGCATGGATAAAGAAATAGCCATGCTCAAAGGGTAGGATGGTGCTTTAACATAAAATATCTGAGCTTCGTGAACACTTCAGTGGAAGTAAATGCGCAGAAGGAAATCTGGTACATATTTCTGTTCTGCAGAAGTCCATGATAACTCACCTGTTTTGAGATGATGTGGGTTTTGTTTGTGATGGTTTTGGTGCAAAGAGGAAAAGCATTTTAATAAGGAAGAAAGGAATGACAAGGGGCATAGGATAATTCACATGAAGAGGCTAAATTTCTTTAAGCTAGTTTTAACTTAAGAATTTGGTTAATGGAGGAAAGGTCATTGCTAATTATGTTCTGGACTGTGATTTGCCCTGTGGAAAAACATCTTTTTCTTTATGGATGACTGAGAGAAAGCGAGGAGCTACGTTCTTAGAGCAGTGCCCACAGAAAGCCTGATATTGTTGGGCCTTTCAGGACCACATCAAATGCCTGACCCCTTAAAAGCCAATATCTTTAATAATTTCTCTTGGGGAATGGCTAGGAAAATATCAGAGAGGGGGATTATTAGCAGGTCACTGTGGGTTCTCGTCCAGAACTGAAATCCAGCTAAAAGGTTGAAAGGCCAAAGTTGAGATTTGAACTTCTCATGCAGACTTACCACTTTTGCTGGCACCAATCTCCATTTCAGCTCAGATTTGTTTGAAACCAGTCCTTAAATACTTCAAATGTGAGCTGAATAGACAAGCTCATCTCTTGATGAATCAGGCATTTGCAATGTGTTGTCAAGAATTTTGCACTATTTGTTACTTCATTGGTAAGTTTCCCCTTCAGCAGTCTTTACTAGTAACTTCAAAGCAATAGGCTCTAGTGAATAACTAATACCCAAAGTATCGCTATTACGCTTCAGTTAGGAAGGGGATCTGTTCTGAAACATTTGGTTTGATCACAGAGAGTAATCCAAGTGTGAAACTTCTCAAAGCTTTGCAATGTGTTCTTCTGTGTATCCGAATTCCTACCTAAATGCTTTGTGAAAATCAGGGCAAACTTTATGGTGAAAACTTAAATACCATGTTTTATTTTGTACATAACCGTTCAGATCCGTGCAAGTAATAAGCAATCTCATTGCAGTCCTTGTGACCATTTCCCCTAGGATAAAGCATCTCTTTTTTCCCTTTTCTGTTTTTTTTGGTTTTTTTTTTTTTCCTTTTATGTAGACATCTACAGCTCAGTCTAAATGTAGAAGGAATGGAGCATGGAAATGTAATCTAGAAGGATACCTAGAGCTGTGAAGTCATGAAGAGCCTGTTGAGAAGTGACTAGTATCATCTGTTGTTGTTACTCCAAGCAGCCATAGCATAAGTAACTTGTGTTTCTTCTGAAAAAGTTCCTCTTGTCCCATCTGTTGGCCATATGGGTACAAAACATGGTTTTCAGCATGCCCACACCTACTCTTCGTCCAACAATCTGTCCTGGCCTAAACACTGCTGCTTACGGCTATATCAAATTGTTCTTCTTAGGAACAACCAAGGGAATCTCTGCCTGTGAGGGAGGCTTTAGGAAACATCTAAGAAAAATGAACATATGCATCAATATATTTTGAGATGGTGGGATTCTTTGGCCTAGCTCACTACTTTTCCAGGGGCAAGATAGAGAAATTATGATTGATTTTTAGCTAAAAGGATCAACTATTTCAGTACCATGTAAAGTGTCTGTGCAGACTTCATATAAGCTAGGGTGGCCATATTCCAGGTTAAAAGAAACCAAAAACAGATCAGGTCTTAAAATCCATCTCAGATTTTATATTGGATCTATATACATTGATTTAATGCACTGGAAGAATGCTTTTAGGTGGGAATTTGCCTTCTGCATATATTTGGTTCTTTTGATATGCAGTTGAGAGCAGTGCTCGTGTCCTCAGAGTGATTTCCTTCCTGCTCGAGCCAAAGTTGAAGCTAACATTTGAGTAGTATCAGAAGCCCCCATCCATGCCAGGTGGATCCATGCCCTCCATTAGTTAGCTGTCTACATTTGCACACTGCCCACCTGGGAAAATCAACTGACAGAAACTGCACTGCAACATACACAATGCAGAGATATGATCCAGAATCGTAGTGCATTTCAACAAATTGAACTCTGGTCTTCCGTCTTTCAATTCTCCCAGGCAGAAGATGTAGCTGCTGAGACCAGGGGTCTCTGAACGTGTGTGTGGCAGTTGACGTGGTACAAAGGCAACCAGCAAAATCCCTGATTGTGTGCCTAATGAATGAATATGAAGACCTGATTCAAATGTTACTGAAGTACTAGCAGAAAAAGCGTTTTGAAAACTTCTCACAGACTTGTTTGGGGTTTGCTCTTGAAGTTTGGACCTTGACCTAATTTAGTGGTGGCACTTTCCTCCTAAATATCAAATAATGCTTCTGGCAGCTGGTATTCTGCATTTGTTCCTTTCAGTTCAAGAAAAGATCTCCCTTTTGGAGGTGAAAAATTTATGTTTTCCTAATAGTGACTCTTTATAATTGTCACCTATAGGTGTAATGTTTTAAGGTAACTTGTTCTCACGATATGAAAATGTCATAGTGGCTTTCATAAACAGTAGAATTTTGAGTTTGTGACTCAATATATCATTCCATTCCTTATATTCTGCAAGTTAATGGGAAAATGAACTCTAATGTCCTATTAAATCAAAAGCAACAAAGACTGAGAACAGAGCTTTAAACCTAAAACTTGACTATGCTTGAAGCATGAATAGCACAGCTTAAATACAGAGTTTGGAGCCCAGCAACACTTTGGCTGTAATGCTGTTAGCCTGCTTCAAAAGCTGTAGGAATCAGGAAAGTCTTCCAGGATGAAAAGTGGTTAACGAGGAAAATGCTTCTTCAGCTGATGCCCATTTTGAGAGTCCGAGTTTACTAATCCCCTCCCTGACTTTCTTCAGCTGTTCCTAGCTCTCTTTTCAAGTGTGCTTTCTTGCTGTAGCCATCAGGTATGCTGCTGCTCTTTTTAAAAGAAAGAAAAGCAAAGTATCAGTCTTATACTTTGCAACATATTCTTTATGCCATAAAACTGCATATGGAGGCAAGATCTGAAAGGCTCTGGATAGTAAGTACTTTGAATCATTCATTATTCTCTTAAGCATAGATGCAAATTGCAGGTGCCTGAATTCAGTAAAAGATGCACTCATGTATACTCTAAATACAACTCTAAGTGGCTATAAAGTGTTAATGTTCCATACCAAGGAAGTATGGTATAATATATGAAACAGAATAACACTTTGGTGACTCTACTTATCTCTGAGTTTCAAGTTTTTACAGTGTTACATGAAATTTCCTGTGTGATTAGGAATATATCTACTGCCGTTGGAAGCAATTATTTTTGCTAGGCCTACATGCATGAAGTTATTTTCCTTTCCTTTTTAGGATGTGCTGAAATCTGCTTTGCCAGGACCAGGGGAATGCCATCTACACGCATCATTTCAAATAAATCTGGAATCCCTCCTTCCTTCCAGGCATCCTGCAGCACAATGGAGGTAGGTTGATGTTTTAGATATGTCTGAACATTACTCTTGAAGATAAAGGTATCATGAAAATCCCAGCTATCAAAGGTGAGTGAAAAAACAATATTCTCAGCTAGGAGAGAAAACCTTCATAATCTTTCCCTTGTAGCAACTTTCTATGAACTGTGTCTTGGCCGTGTTGTCTCGCCTTTTCCTTATCCATCCACAGCAGAGCTAAAAGATTGCTCTTAAAGCTCAACTAGCAACCAAGAGAGAGAAGGATGACAGAAGACGATGCCACACCCTAGCATTGTCTTTTGGTCTGGATTTTCATATCTAAAATAATCAAGGTACTTTTGCTAAGACAAAACTTATCATTGTCAGCGTCCTAATGTCAGCCTGTAGGCTAACATGACTGCATTGAGTTGTCATACTGAAGTCTGGAATATGATTATTGGTTTCAAAAAGGGAGGAAACAAAATCCATTTCGGGAGTGCTGTAGTCGGTCATTTTTTTGCTCTGGTTACACTGCAGACTGGTGCGCTCTTCATGACAACGGAAAACGTTTCTAGGTTGTTAACTAACATTATGAATGTATTTTCTTTAGGGGGAATTTGAGTTTTTATTGCTATTACTTCCTCATGCACAAGCAAGACTGGGAAGGAAAAAAACACCAAAACCCATCGTAATGAAACAGATTTATTAAACTGTGGCTATTTGCTTACAGACTGATGATGAAATTAGAAAAGGTCTTGTTCCCTCAGATAAACTGGTTCCAAGATATGGCTTTGAATAAAATTTAACACCCACACGAACCCCCTCTTGCAGTGGTGGAAGGGAAAAAAAAAAAACAAACAAAAAAACCCCAAACAACCAAAGCCAAAGCAGCTATTTAAAGTGAAAGTAACTGTGGTTTGCACACTAGTTTATCATATTGGGACAAGGATTTTCAGGGCAGAATCATCAATTAATGACTATCTTTGATTACCTGGCTGCAGTGTTTCTTTGTAGTCCTGTGTCTGAGGATGCTCTAATGTGGATAAGATGTTCTATGTGGGTTTACTGTGATATTTTCATTTAGCAAGTATAGTCCCTAACTAATTAAAAATTAAAAGTCTGTGAGTGTCCTGCCAAAACATCTGGAAACAGGAGCATCGGTAGTTTTACCTCCTGCAAGTTATGGCTGTTAAATGATAGGGAGACTACATGGCCTAGTGATCCCCTAAGTACAGGGAGACCTCTTCAGTTATTTTCCTAATCCTGCCTCTTCTTCATGATCCTGAGCAAATCTTTTTGTATTTTTTTTCTGCCTTGCACTTCTTGTGTGCTCTGTCTCCCAAATTCTCTGGAGGCTATAAATGAAGGGTTCATTAAAGCACTTTTCTTACTTTATTCAGCTTAACTTACTTAATGTCAAATTTTTGCACGGTGATGCTCTAACATTAGGTATTTGCTCTTGATTTAGAGAGTCTTTGCACTATGGCACCTTTGTTCTTGTGTTGTAGGTGCTTCTCAGTAGCAGTGTTAGCATATGGATGTGTCTGAAGAAAGATTTGGGATTTATGAGTCCCCTTTCATTCTTTTTAAATGAACATATTAACACCTAAAATGGTTGAACAGATGACGGCTAATGTGGCCTGGTTCAAAGGTGACCTAAGTTTTTCTGCCCATAAAAGTTCATTAAAATTTCCAAGTCTCTACCCAACCCACCTAATGGAAAATTAACGCATGTTAGTACATGCTCTTGTCTTTCCAAAATCTAGATGCTTTCTGCTTGGGTTGTATGGAGTTATCTGTTAGAGTTATCTCTTTAGAGAATGAAATATTGCAGGTATCAGCCAGGGATGTTAAAGTGTCAGAGGGGCATCTCATATAAAGAGCAAGTGGATGAGACTAAGTGCTGTCCTTCTGTTTGGGGAATGCCAAGGACACATCATATCTTTTCTTAGGAGATGACAAAGACCACAGAATTTGCAAAGGTCAGTGTTGCAGATGAGCAACAAAGCTCAGCTCGTGTTTTTCCTCAATGAATTTGAAGAATACCCTGAAACAGTGTCCCTGTATTGCCACTTCAGAGATGAAAAGAAATTCAGCCTGTATTCTCCCTTTGCTCTCCTTTTCCTCAAGAGCTGCATCCTTACCCTCCAGTCCTAGCTGCGTTTCATTTCTCCAGTTAGCTAACAGCTTTGGGAAATGTTTGTCTGAGTCAATGAAGGTTAACAGGATCAGATCCTCAGTTGGTGTCACGCAGTATTGCTCCATCATCGTTGAAGAAATGGCACCAATTTAGGTATAGCCTATTGTATTTCTCCTGAGGACTAGCATCAGTAATGGGTTTGTGCTCATTAAATGGTGTCTTCCTAGCTCTGCTAGGAAATACATTGGTGTAGAAGTTCAGTCCCAATAAAATAGCATGTGTAAGGCAGCTGTTCACTGAATGGAAAATCACCTGGTTTGTTACAGGAATATACATGTAAATCACTGTCGGGAAACACTATGCTAAAACTTATTGTTACCAAATCCTCCACATTATGAATTGGAAACATTAACTGAGGAACGGTTGTTCTTTGGCACTTTGTAAGAGGGTCCTTAAGACCTCGAGAGAAGGAAAGAAGTGTTGATGAATTTGATAACGAGTTGGTTTGTCTCTGGGACAATTTTGATAAACATGTCTGTTTCCTTGCCATTCCAGCAGAAATTCAGGCTTCATGTGAATAGGTTTTACTGATGGTCAGGACAGATAGTTCCTTGCTTGAAGAGCTCAGTCTCAGGGTCGTTGTCATGGGAGGTGATGGTACTCGGTGTGGTACAGACTGAGTGTGAGAGATATGAGGTCAGCAAGAAAAATAAAAGGGCCAGACTAATTGGTGCTGTCTTCTCAGTATTACAGGAGCATGTGCTTCCTCTTAAAGCCTCGAACAAAGAACCTCCACTGTCCTAAATGGCTTGGTCTCCTCAGAACATGAGCCACTCAGGAAGAGTTGTCCTCTCTCACACATCTTCTGTATAATGACCTGTGGTTATGCTTTTGCTTCCTTCTTGCCATGGGGGAGCAGTTTCTCCCAAAGGCTCTGTTAAAATTCAAGAGTCAGTGGCTAAGAGATGTTCAGCCAGTCTGACTAGTGGTGCTACGTGATCAAAGTAGGATTTAAATTGAAGTTCAGGGTGGCAGAGACAGGCCAAGTTCAATTCATCTGATATCTTGAATTCTAAGTAGAATTCGCATTTCCTTTTCCTGTTCTTATCCCACACCCTTGCATTTCTGAGCACATCTTTTCCAGACCTGGAGAAAGAAAGATATCTGATTTGAAGATGGATGAGACCTCTCTCTAGAAGTCAGTCTGAATTGTGTTGAATGCTCTGTAGCCCTCTTGTATGTGTATATCATCTCTGTGCCTCTTATACGCACAAGAGGATAATTCTGGGTTTTTAATTAGGTGAACTATTTTTGTTTTGTGGCTTTAAATATTTCATGACCTAATGTTGCATATTCCATTTATATCCTTTGTATCGCAGGGTTTCTGTGACATTCAGGTTTGGTTTTCAGTTTTCTGGGTTGATTTTTGGTTTATTCTGTGGTTTTGTAATGTGACTTTCTCTGCCTATCATGATATTTCAATTATTCATAATCACTGCTATAACACAAGACATCTCATCTATTTGGATTCTTTTTGGCATTCCTCATGCTATGTTTGCCTAAATCTTTCTAGATGTTGATGTGGCACAAGATCTGATGGTACCGCAGATGTTTCAGAGCCACAAAACTTTCTTTGCTCCTATGATCCTTTCTAAATTCAATCAATTTTAGGAAACTATATTTTACAGACCTTTGCTACTATGACTGTGAACTCCTAATGGCCATCTGGGTTCACATGCAGATTAAAAGCTAGGCATAAACATGATCTTTAAGGTGAAATAGTTTACATGCATTGAAAAAAAACCTTGACAAGCTTTGTCCTTCTTTTGTGATGCAGACTGAGTGTTTTGTAGTGTTTGTGGCAGGTATATGCTTTCCAAGTAAGAAAACAGACTCCTTCATATATTCATGTGCTTCCAAATTCTAGTCACACCTATCAGAACGCAGCCTACAGAAAGCCGAGCAACAGATGATGACAGTAAAAAATCTCAGTGCTGAGCTAAATACCTCTCTACCATCTGGAAAGGCACAGCAATAGCATGTCAATGTTGAGTCTTTGTGCTTATGTGTGTCATGTCACAGACACCATCACCAGGTCTCTTCCAAACAGAGATTCCCAGGGGAAGTGCCTCGAATTTGGGGGAATTGTGTTAAAGTAAAAGAGCTGAGCGAGAGCACAGAGGTGATGTGGGAATGTTGACAGCAGACATGATATGTACTAATGGTCTGGCTCCAGTGCAGAACCATTTGCCCGGTTGGTCGCTGACTCCTTTTTGTTCGGTGGTAGACAGTAAATATTTTATTTATTTCTTCTCCACTTACATATTGTGTAAGCAGCTGCAGAGCCAGGAGTGCTGCTCAGCAGTGGGAAGAAGTGGGCACAGACACACAAAGGTCTGTGGTTGCAGAGGAAGAAACCTCCCAGAGAGCACACAGGACTGCTATAAGTTTATCGTGCCTCAGAGAGGCACTGAGCTGACAGCAGCCAGGCCAGCAATTGGCTTTAACCTCCCCTCCAGCATGTGAAACTTCTTAACGCTCCTTTCTCATCAAGTCAGTTTCAGTTGCCTCTTTACAAAATTAATTGCTCTAGTAAAACTTGTCTTTTGGGTTACAAGCATTTAGGGGAACTCATGAAGAAAAGAATGAGATCCATTGGCTAGCTCACGGGCTTGCTCCTGAGGGGATTTTGGGTAGGGGCTACAAAAGGGAAAAGTTGCTGAACATTTCACTGGAGGGCTGTAGAAGGCATCTGTGAGCTGCAGCTCTGCGCAGGCAAACCACAGGATCCTGCTGCAGTCATGAGAAATCACTAAAGTTATTTAGAAACTTTTGCATGCGGATGACTGGCAGCTTTTCTTAAAACGTGAATCGTACAGTCCTTCTTGTGAAAGGTATCAGTCATCATAAATAATGTCAAGAGGGTGCAGGGAAATATTGAGGTCACTAGGAAAAAACAAAACAAGCTTAGCCTGTTTAAATCATAAGCAGCTTCAACTGTCTTCAGATCCAGGTGATTTTTGTTCAGTTAGAGATAGTGCAATCCCCCCCCTCCCGCGTGCTAAGAAGATTTTGGCATGAATTTGGATTGTTTGTCTCTATCTTCCAGCAATGTGTTGTCACAGATGCTACTATGTTACTTTCATAAGACAAAACAAGGGCACATCTCCTTCCCTCCCTCTCTCTCTCCTCTTTAGTTTTCAGCAACAGTTGCTGTGCTTGAATCCTGCTCCCATTTTTATGACAGTGAAATGTCCTACCTCCTCTGGCTAATTGGTGCTCTAGCAGCAGGAGATCATATGTGGAGGCAGTAGAATTCCCCGCCTGCTCAGCATCTATAGTCTGCTCACATACATAATTTCAATATGAAGTTGAAATGTTATAAAAGTGAGACTTGATGATAATTGGTTGAAATATGCACAGGAATATCAAAGCTTGTGTATTTTCATGGCTTCACTTAAAGCCGCCAGCCTTTTGGAAACAATCGTGAGGAACATGCTTCAAAGAAAGCCTCTTAAAAATATATGTTCAAATTTCTGGGTTGATAACTGTTGATCACTGAGACAAACACAACGTTCTATGAGAGGCTATTTCCCAAAAGAAGTGTTACATATCTCCAGCTTAACAAATACATATTTGTAGTGACACTGTCCAGAAACTTTCTCTCTTTTAGTATAGGCTTAAGAACTTCTTTTTTGTCACCTTTTCTTTTCGCGATGCGCTCTTAGGATCCTGCAGACATTGAGGACTGACCAGGCAGGCCATCATAGCAGCCAAGCAAAGTCCTTCCTCTCTCTGTGAAACTGCTTCTTCCTCAGCCTAGGGCTGGGTGGTGTATGCAAGAGAAACTGGGGAATCCAGGGATTCTGTCTGAAATCATATTTCACCTCTGATATGCAACTCCATTAGCTACATCCACAGTTCACTAAATCCACCAAGAACACACTTTCAACCCCCTGTCACCTTTTCTCCTGTTAATGGGGAAGAAGCCATGACAGGGGACAAAGGGGATTTGAAAGCTACGCTTGTGGGACTGGTTTATAGACAAGAAGATGGATGTTATCTAATTACCCCACAACAAATTCCTGCCTGCTTCATGCTGTGTTGTTGTGTTGCAGTCCTCTCTCGTTCATTCCCATTATCACCCAGGGCATCCCCTTCCCTTCACCTGCTCTCCCTGCTCCTCAAACCCCAATCTGCATTTACGAAATAAAGGGCAAAATGAGTTCTCATCCGCCTGACTGATGCTTTGGGTCTGAAATGAGAAAGTCTCTGTTGCCAATGCACTGCCCAATTTAAAGCAATATCACCTGTCAGTTTGATAAAAGGCATGGAACAAATACTTTGTCTCGGCCAACCGGGGGGGGGGGAAATGTCATCTAAAATAAATGCTAACCTTAGGAAAAAAATATACACAAAAAAATGGCTGAGAATTGGTTTTATGGTTCTATTTGCTGGGCCTAGCCCTCAAAACATAAATTACTGCTTATTTGTGACTCAAATAGAACGTCCAGGAACAAAGCTTGCAGGCCCACAAAGACACAAAACTGCTGTGGTCCTTTTTTATCATATCCACTGAAACGTGCTGTGTGAAAGGTGTGTTTGCAGAACCTTGGGCTCAGCTGTCTCCATCCTCTGATCATTTCTTTCTGCCAGAAAATGAGTCAGTGTATTTATCTTCTGCCCTTGCCCTCCTGAGCTTTTGTTCATGATTCAGCCTATAGAAATGCAAAGTGTCTCACTTGTTTGTTTCTTAAATAAGCATCTTGCTTGATGCTTCAGCTCCTTGTTTCACTGCAAGATGTGCTGAGGCAGAGCTGCTCCAAGGAGAACTGATGTGGCTCTGGAGTTGGTTTAGGAACACCCTTTTCACCTTCAGTTGCAGATTATGACACCAAAGGCTTTACTCCCTGAAGGCAGTTCACTACCCCATTTGAAATGGATCCAGTCACCAACATCCACCAATGATTGCTACTCAATATCTACAGTTTGGAGGATTTTCCATCCAGACAACCTGCAGCACTTCTCCAGCAGTAAAGCTGCAAGTGACTCCTCTGCGGACGGCAGAATGGAGGTAACTGCTGGTGAAATGTTTTGTAGCAGGACAATTATCAGAGGGGATTCTCCTGGTCTGGGCCAACTGACCTGTCCATTTAGCCAGAGCGCGCAGCCAGAACAAAAGAAGCACAAACCCTACACACACTTTCTGGGCATTGACAGCTATGGAGGGCTTTTGTCAGGCCTCTGATACTTGCCTTGGCCACTGTTGCAATGGAAGGCAAAATATCTATAAGATATATAAAGAAGTATGTGGTGTTCTGCAACGTATATTATCACCACCAGAAGGTTGTCATCCCCCTCAAACTGGCTCAGAAAAAGATAGCAACAGCTATGTGTGAGAAAACATGTATTAATTGGACAGTGAGACAGTGAATTTCATCCTGAGAGAAGACAAATGTTTCCACCTAAGAACGATAAAGGACTGAATGGGCAAGAGATTCAGCCTCTGTCCTCTAAAGGGAGGATAATTCAGCCTGAAGTAAGCCCAAACTTATTGGCAAGGCTGCATTTTGGATTCAGGCACAGAAATAATTCTTACTACTGTTTTGTTAGGTATGACACTGCAGTGGGAGCAATCTAGAAGCTTTTACCAACATTAAATGGATTGGAAACTGGACAGAAGAAACTAGTTATGTTTTAGTGACAACATCTTTAGGAACATTTAGTTATCTGGAAATACTCAAGTTCTGTACAAACCTTTAAGTATCAGGATAATGAAGTGACACTTTACTACCAAATCCCATGGGAATTTTTCAAGCAATAAGAAGAATATGGACATGTACAATTAACTATCTTTTGCCCTCACAGAGTGGAAATAAGTGTATGTGTATACACATATATATATTCTTCCAAAAGGGTTCTGTAATGAAACAATTCTTCAATGATTTTCAGGTGGACTTTAGAGCCATCAGCAAAGAATCTTTCCCCAAGACACCTAGCATATGATTTGCATTTGGCCCAGGATATTTTAAGAACACCAGCACTTACATATTTATGGACACAATCTAAATCCTAATTTGCTGTCTTTCAGTAATCAAAACCTAGCTTTCCATCCTCTTTTTTGTACCTTCTCAGAAGAGCATAAAGATCATCAGTTTGATAATGGAAGTTCTACCCTTCAAGTATCTCAGTGCAGGTTTAGCTAAAAGTTCAGGCATTATGCGAGATGTCAGCCACCCAAATTCTAGGTTGTGACTTCCAGTAATTCTTCTCCATCTGGATTTGCCATCAGTTATGCTGCACTGATTGATGTTGAGGAATCCGTTCCAGGCTTCACTGAAATCAGCAGAAGTCTTCTGGATTCAGAGAGCTTTGAATCAGATCCTCACTGTAGATACAATTATATTACACTAAACATTTTACTTTAGCTCCCATGCCTAAGCCATCATCCTGATGAGCTAAAAGTCTAACGCTGGGAGACACTGTTAAGACATCTGTGAGATACTGGGCAACTTGTCAAGGGGCAGGAAAGCTCATACTAAGGCAAAAAATACCTGTGAAGACAGGCTGAAAGCTGTATAGCTTGGGAAAATGCCTCAAAAGGTGAGTTGCCTGTTGTGGGGAGGGACATATGGAACCTGCAAATCACAGGGAAGTGTTAAATATATTCATAGCTCTCTTGCCTTCGGGCTTTAAGTTTTGCTCCAAAGTGAGTTTGAATCTGATTTCAAATGGAGGCTTTTACTCAATTTGTAATGCATTGTGGTATCCAGCAGGTAGAACTCATTGAGGAAAATTGCTTCTTGCAATGGTGTATGATTCATTCAGACACGTCCGTGAGCTATTTAGGGGAAATTATCCATGGGATTGTATCATTAGTTTAAAAGCTGCCTTGATTGTTTTTTTCTGTCAGGATAATTTTAAGCCACACAAGAGTATTAGTTGGAAAAACATATTTGAAAAGGAGTCTAATTCCTTCCATATTGTTCAGACCTGGTTTTCAGGTAATATTTTTGTCTTCTTGTGTAACCACTCTATTGAGGATTAGAGAGTAGAACTCTGTCTCTGAGTTGGCTGGTGACATTTTTTCAGAATACGGCTACCCTCTGTTAATCAGATACTCAACTTTCATGGGCTTATACTTCAGCCACTGGTCTTGTTTGCCCTTGATACATCAAAACGAACACAGCTTTGAAAATTTCCAACCACAGTCCTAACTAACAGCAAAATCCATGAAATAACAAAGTGCTAGCAAAGGAAAGACCCTGCTCACATTAATCAGTAATGTGAGCTGTTTCCAGGGGAGTTTGTTCAATTAGAAGTCTCTTGAGAGAGTCAGAAAGGAAATCAAGACTAAATGATGAAACGACTCAAAACTAGAGATTCTGAACTACAGATACAATTGTTAGAACATTCGTGAATTGAGAGTTGGTGGAAATTCCAAGTTAGAAAACAAACGAAACTTTCTCCTAGGGAAAAAGTTTTGTACATGAAAGAGAAAACTGAATTAATGATAACGGTAAATAGCAGTGTGACCCAAAGACTGCAGGAAAGACAATGCAGGCAGACATTAAGGCATGAGAGGAATTCCTAGGTGCCCATTTGTAAGTTGCTTTAGCTTTTAGCAATGAAATGAGATAGCATAACTACTCTACTCAACTGGGGTGTAAGGGAAAAGACATAATGAGCTTGAAGGGTATGAGTACTCAGGCAGTAAGTGCTCTCTCTTGCATCTCAGAATGCAGCTTCTGTCTTCATCTCCAGCCTGTTTACTGAGCCTTTAAAGGCTGTTGTTTCTCCCTTGGAAATTTGGATGCATGTTAAGGTAACACAGCCAAGCATTCTGCCCTGGGATGGATGACTTGGACTGGCAGTTGCTGTTAGAGAAGCAGGCTGGGATTGCTGAATTTTCATGCTTGGTTTATTACAACAGTCTTAAGACACATGGCAGAACCAGTAGGTCTAGCAATGCAAAAATGTTTTGTAGCAACTGCTGTAAGAGCAGATATTGAAGAGCAACCCTCTATTTCATCCATAAAAAAGCAGGATTTAACTTTTATTAGGCCAAGTGCACTTTGTGCTCTTTTATGAGCAACAATTCTTGACAAGCATGAGTGTCTTCAGGTAAAGAGAAATAATTCCAACATTCAGCAATGTAAGTCCAAAAGTGCTCTCTCAGTTTGAGTTGTAAATTAGATTTTTCCATCTGAATCCATAAAAATGATGCAAAGTAGCATGATGGATACTCAGTTAGCTGGAAGATGTAGCTATAGGTATCATAGACCACATTTATTGAAAAGCAAGAAACAGAGGTTTTGAAGTTGGCTTGGTCTCGCTTTCCACTAGAGGGAAGATAAGACACTGTCAAGCGCTATTAGCAAAATAAAGGCTTCTTGAATGAAGTTTGTGATGGAAGAGCAGTGCTGATGTGTGGAGTTTGAAAAACACACTAGGAGCATGTAACTGATGCAAGGAGCATTTTCTTGTGCCTTTTTAATTTTTTAGGAAAAGATACTCAGTAGTCAATAGAGGTGCATTATTCTCACCCAGAAGGAATTGTATGCCATCAGACCACAAAAGACAGACTGTATTTTAGAAATTTTGCAGGCCAAAAGGAAAGGATTTGCAACATGGTGGTTTATTTTTGTGGGGGAGGAGTCTGGAAATGAAACATTAGCATCCTCCTCCTTTCTGTCCTCTAATGTGATCCCTCAACATTTAAGAGGATCAAAAAGCATTGATCTTATAGGAAATATCTTTCTGAAATAGATACCATCAATCAGAGAAATATCAAATGGCAAAACATTTGAAAGCAATGAATTTATTTGACCCAAAAGATACATTTATAGAACTTTAGGAAGAGTCAGATTTCCAGAGCTAATTCCAAGCTCCTTAAACCACTGTAAAGTGCCAAACATTTGGATGTAAATAGTACCAGCAAATTGATGGGAGTCTGGAGAGAGACTCTGACATCAGAGACTGTGGAATCTATTATATGAAAGGACTGCTCCAAACCCATGGATTTGTTTGGATTAGAGTTAAATCTGATTTTTGCAACTTAAGATCCTCTCCGATTAGAAAGCCTGGGATGTAAATGCTGTCTGTTCAAAATTTGGATTTTATGCAGCTGGAGAGGAAGGCTATCCAGGATATTTCCTTCCCTAGACTTCCCTCCCTCTTGTTGCCAATTAGCATTACAGTAACCTTAGATGGGACTCAATTTCTAAAGAAGTACATTGTGTCATTTTAGATGTTCTAGGACATCCTGCCTGCCTTCCAGCTGCCAGAAGGGCACATCTCACCGGTGAGAAAATCATACCTGGCAGCCTTGTGCATACCCAGCACGTTGTCATTTGTGCAACTGACTCTGAACTACTCTCTCAGTGCTGTTGGAATCAAATACTGCACCCCCACATATAAAACCTACAGATCCCAATAAAAGCACAATTCCCTGTCCCTGTAGCTGGTGCTGCTAGTCATTAAATAAGAATCTATTACAGAGAAAGAAGTCCTGCCCACGGGCAGAGAGATATTACAAATAATGAATCAGAATGTCCCTTAATAGATGCTCTGAGTGAAAACAGAAAATTGTCAAGATGTACCCAAAGATGTGTAACCTGGATGTTTCCGGTCATGTCAGAGTTCAGCTCATTCAGGCTTTTTGGCAGCCTTTGGGAATTTCAGCAGAATAGGAAAGCCTCCAGAGAAAGTATCAAAGCATAAAGCATACTTGAGTGGAGTGCATTTCAAAAAGAAGTAGATGAAGCTTCTGCATAGCTAAGGGAAAAAAGAGAGGTCTTCGCAACAACTAAATTTATCAGAGAATGATCAATCATGCATTATATTCCTGTTCTTTGTTGTGTTCCTTGCAAATCAAACTTATCTGGCTATATATTGTGCTCCATCCTGGTCACTGATGATGTAAAAATTTTCAATAGAAAAAAATCTATCAGAAGAACTGTCCCCGAGAAAGCCATTTTTCAAACTCCTTGTTGGGAGAAACTTCGGGAAAAGCTCACTATTCAGCATATGCTGTCTGCGAGTTCATTGAAGAATAGGTACTGGGAGCCTGATTAATATACATTTTATGTACTACTAATAACCATCCACTGTAGATTTTACCTCTACAACTCACAATACTTTATTTCTGTGTTAAACTAAAAATATTCTTTTTCTGTCTAAACACCATTAAGTAGTGATGCGGCTAGTGATCTTGAATACAAGGACATTTGGCATCTAGTATTGATGGAGAACAAGCTCCATCGTCTGTCCATGGCTTCTAATTATCCCTTTTCAATGACTTTACTGACTGCATGACCTTGTGAAAAATTATCCACCTGCATCTTGAAAAGGCAATCTCCCTTTCATCCCTTAGAGGTAAAATACACCATAAGAGACCGGGACTCCACTTCAGTTGAACTAACTTTGCATTTGCAAGAAGTGTGCACTTTGCACGTCTGCCTACTTTGCTGTATCTCAAAAGGCACAAACGTGAACAGTAATTATATGTATAATATACATATTATATATAATATATATTATATATTGAATATACTATATATTAAATATAATATATATTATATATTAAATATACTATGACCCTTAATTTAAACTCGTGTTTCTAACAGTCATACCTTTCCTCTTTGTGAAATCAACGTAGGAGTCTTTCATTCTTATTATAATTCTAATTGGGCCACTGTAAATAACTGTAGAGTTCCTGTTACACTTTATAAGTGACATTTATAGAATTTTCAGTCATGGTGGCAGTTTGAGATAAGAGTTTAGAGGCAGTTTAGAGGTAAGCTCCTAAAAGATGTGGTAGCTCGCATGAAAGACATTACTATGGGAAAAGTAACTCTAAGAAGCACTTGACAGAGTGCAGATAACTTATATATTTGGAAACTGCAAGATGTATAGGGACTGACTTGGCAGGACCCAAGGAGAATCGTGATAAGTGAACACCAGATACCCAGAGATGCTACAAGTGTTGAGTGATAGCAACATTTCAGTATAATCCTTCTCAGGAATCGTGTCATATCCTCTGATATATACTGAACTGGTGTCTGGCTTTGCTCTATATGACAGAAAATATGCAGACACTAAGAGAAAATATTAGTGTGTGTGTGCATGTGTGTGTGAGACAGAGCAAGTGAGAGAAGGAATACAAACAAGCGACCTTTAATGGATAGAGTCAGAAGCAATCAACTTCACATCGTAAGATCAACTGAATGTCAGAAGCTTTTCAGAGTGGCAACACTGTTGGAAAATCCCCTTTAACTCCAATTTCTGAGTTTCATAAGAAGGATGACTTCAGCATCACACCAATATCTCTTCAAAGTTCATGTGAATCATGATTTGAAACACTAAGAAAAATTTCTCAGACAATGGTGTTTTTGTTACAGGATGTCTCCATCTGGAGAATGTACAAATATCAAGCTCATTTTAACAAAATGGAGATAGATTGATAGATGATATCACTTCAGTTCAGACATCTGTCCCTCCCATCTTTGAGAGAACATGTTCTCCTTTGAGAGAACATGTATGGGCTGTGTTTAGTTACCCTGTATTATCACTAATTTTGAGTAAAAGAAAGGCGTTCCTGCTTCTTATACACAATAGAAACCTGTAAAAGTATGAAAGTTTATCTAGTCCTCCTTATTCCATTTCAGTGTCTTTCTTTCATAACATCTGACACTCTTGTATTTCCAATTTTTCCAAGATACGTGTTCCACAATGAACTTGGTTTTAGACTATCTATAATTTTTCTTTTACTTCCTTTTTTTTTTTAACATAAAAGTTGCTCAGTAAATTATTTGAAGTTCTGGAGTAGGTAACAGCAAGGCAGTTCTGATTCAAGGGATTGATTCAGGACCAAATAAGCTTCTCTACCCCTTTCTGACCAGAAGCACCTTCAATTCTGGAAAAACTGCTGCTGTGGGAGCAACTAGATGCTGCTGAAGTATTCTTTTAATAGAAAAGTTTTCTGTGAGGAAATGGGGATCTGACTAAGCTGCTGTGTTTCACAGACATGTCTTAATTCCATGGAACTTTCTGGGAGAGGCTTGGGAGCACTGTTTCATCTTCACAGTGTAATGACACGTGATTCAGTTAGCACAGTCTAATCTGATCCATTGCAAGCACATTTACAAAGGCATAGTGATATTCCCAGGAAGTTTGAAACTTGCTTTCTGGAAATTCTCAAAGCTTCGACCTTTTGGTCAACCTTAGGCATAATGCAGATGTGTGAATTGTAGGCAGTTGAAAGATGAGTGGATGAATAGTATGCTGAGACTAAGTAAAGTTCTGATGCCTTTTGAGTTTATTTGCAATCTGTTGGTTACTAATTCAACACTGAATTTCATAGTCATAGAAATTGTTACTTGGTCTGAACAGAGCTATGGTTATGTTTATGATGCATGTTTTAAAAAAAGAAAGATAAGATAAACAGTGATTGAAATATGGTGTACCACAGGTCAGATTGACACCTCCTGTTGTGGTTGTCAGTTTATTAGATCATTTGCAGTTGGAGGAACCTGGGAGCCATGTCAAAGTCTGATGAATATTTAAGGAATCCCAGCAGTACTCTTAGCTATCTTGCTACTCTCTTGTGTTTACCTCAATTGCTCTTTCTAATTATTGCTAGTTATTGCTCCATGGGGGGAAGAGGAATCAGTACAGAAAGAGGTCAAGGAGCTAAGAACAGAGTTAATGGGGAAATGACCTTGCTCTGTTGTATGTGGTGATGTTGTGATCCTGCACACTAGTTAATTCTTGGCTGGATTTTTGGCAGTGCTGCAGTTTCTTTGGTCTGGTTTTGGTGATGCTAGAAAGCTACTTTCTTCCTTTGTTCAGGATATTTGTCTGTGATTGAAGCTGGATCTCAATGGACAGATTCAAAGAGAAACAAAGGACTTTTCCCTGTGTTAGTGTCTATTAGGTGAATACCTCCTGGAGCGGGGTAAAACCTCCAGGAGTCTGGAAAGCTTTTTCTCCTTGTCTGACCTGCAGATTCAAGACAGTTAAACACCTCTGAGTTAAAGATTTTCTGTGTATTTTCCAAGGGCAAGGTCCTGAGCTCCCAGTGTACCTCATTTATCTGTGGGTTTGGACCCAAGAATATTATAGATTTCAGTGACCTCTGTCCAAAATGGGATGAGCTCTGAACATGGGCTGAATATTGTATCTTCACGCATGGTGTACATGACATGTCAGTTCCCATGGGAAGGTGATTCTCACATGGGGATCAGAAAAGAAGCCAGAATTATCTTCCATCGGCTTCCCCGCCTGGAGCTTCAGGAGGGCTACACTCAGTGTGTGCCCAAGTTTACTTTTTTGTTTAGACATAGACATTTTTGATTTAGACTTTAATTTATCAAAATCAATCCTTGGAAATTTTTGTCATGCATCTAC
Organism: Cuculus canorus; assembly: GCF_017976375.1. Lineage (NCBI taxonomy): Eukaryota > Metazoa > Chordata > Aves > Cuculiformes > Cuculidae > Cuculus > Cuculus canorus. The sequence continues at coordinate 11,251,318 of NC_071407.1, forward strand.
TTTTGATAATCTTTCTATTCATTTTAGGTAGAACCAAGTCATAATCACATGCCTCACAGTCTGATCATGCCATGCCTGCATCTATAATCTTGAAAGACAGTCTTCTATAATCTAGAAGAACCTCAAATTTTAGTGCTATTTACATTATGCAACCTGCTCTTTCCCAAAATTAGAGCTGCATTAGTCCCTCCAGATATTTGCTAAATGCTCTGTGTAATATCAAGCATCTTCTGTCCATAACTTGTTCCTTTTTAACACTCAGGCCATAAAGTGCCTATTAAAAGGACATTAAAGCCAAAGAAAATCTATCTACCACCTCAAATAGGCACTGGGTAAGGCCCACACCAGAGAATATGCTATATAAGCATGCTCATAAATCATTAAAATTAAGATAAGATCTATCATTAATAAGTAAAGTTCAAGGACAGCCTTTATCTTGTTAAATTATCCAAGTTTTGCTGTCTATTAGCATACCATTTAGAATGTAAGAATGGCTGTAGGGTTTTTTTCACTCTCCTTGGTAATGACATATTATGCAGAATAAGAAGCCTTAGTAACTGTTCTAAGATGCCATAATAATGCTGGAATTATTCTTTGGGGGAGGTCTTTGCATTAAGCAGCAAGTAATTAATGGTAAATTGCACTGGAAATTCTTGGAAAAAAGACAAATTGCATATGCTCTTGTACTCACACCCAGCAAGTCCCGTGTAATTAACAGTATTAAGATAAATATGAAAGGAATTATTAATGATGAGATTAACTTCACATCTTAGTGCAAACAGATGTATTTCATCTATGTATGTGGTAGGAGTGGAGAGTTAGTTTTAACTGCTAAAAATATCTGACACTATTTCTTCATAGAAATTCGCTGCAGAACTATTGATTATTATGCAACCTCCAATGTTTGTATTGTGATTTCTGTTCCCACAGATCTTGAGTTGCAAGATCTGTTTTGATGGTTGGATTAAGGAGCATTTAGGTGAAGCTGGAACTGCTTGAGCTCGTAAAACACTCATTCTAGATAATGTGAGTCAGAACCTCAGTAAGCATCAAGATGCAGTGACCCAGTAATATTACTGGCTGAGAAGGGGGCTGACCCACTTAAAACTATATTCAGCCCATGTTCATGAGTTAACTCTTCATTAAAATATATGGATAAGTAGGGAATTGCCAGAAAAGAAAAGGCAGCATATACCAATAGAAGGTAACTGTTTTAAAGGGGAAGCAAAGAAGGGTAGTGTGCCCAGATGAAATTTCAACGGCAAGACACGGAAGCAGCAGAACATTTCATTTGAATTTGTCTTCAACAGTAATAATGCTTTCTCTAGTGCACTGTCCTGTGTGTCTGGGATCTTTCAGACATAGGAGGAAATCAGATCATTCTGGAATTTGGAAAACCCAGTTTCAATTTCTAGTTTTGTTTCCTTGTGCCTTGGTTTTTCTATCTATACCAACTGTCTTCATATGCGTTCTCAGGCACTTCAAAGTCTGTTGATAATATGGACTAAGGTACATGGGTTTTCTTTTGTTTCTGGGTAGAATCATGTGTGCTAATATCAGCTGAAGGACTATTGCCTCAAGGGAACATCTGTGTCTCTCAAATCTAAGACCATTTCTTCTGTGACCTCCCTGTCTCCTGCTTTTCCTGCCTCCCTAAGGATCTGCTTGAATTCAGTTTAATTCTGGGATCTAGACTAAACTGCACCTGCGTCAACTTGATGAAAGCCCTTCACATAGAGATGTTTAATCTAAAAATTAACAAGACATCACTTTGGTGCCAATGGAGAGCATTTTGCTCTGTAAAATCATCACCAGGAAGAAAGACAACTGTGTCTACTTTCACAAAAAGGCGTAGGGGGAGTGTTTATAAATTCAGCCTCATTCGACTTCACTGACATGTAGAGAGGAACAATCACGAGAGCTTCTAGGTTAATTAATCAAGGCTCTCAGAAATGCAAATTCTTAATGGTTTTAGGTACCTTTCACCTTTCCTGTACATCCTGGTTTGAACCCAGCTCAAATCAGTAAGAATGGAGTGATGCAATTGACTTCTGCCTGCTTTGTTCAGCAATGGAGAGACCTAGTGACCTCAGTTGTCCTTCCATTTCATTAGGCACCTAGAGGTTTAATATCAGACTAGTAATTAGCCATCTCAGTGGGCAAGCTTGGGCTGAATGTGTGTGGAAACACAGATGTTAGATGGAGTTCCTTCAGGTCATGCTGGAGGGACACTGGTCCATGATTGACTGGACACTCTAGCTGTCACAGGATACTCTGAACCTGCTCTCGTTTTCCATCGCTTGCTCTCTTGCATGTTCAATCTCTGAGGGAAAGGGGAATTAAAGGATGTCATTTTCTCTGTCAATCAACTAGACGGATGTCTCTCATGAGAACCCAACTGCACACAAAGTCATTCAGCTTATTTTCTAGCTATAAGAATAATAGAAAATTGTTCTATTCTTGAATTACATTTCCCTTTGAATTTTTTTTTTTTTTTTTTGGTGACTATAAAGACACTTTGGTGCCTTTTTCAAGGTAAAATAATTATCTCCTGAAGGTAAAGGTGCCAGACTGTGTGTCTCCATGGATTTTTAAAGCTTTGCTATGGGTTCTGTATTTTCTGATATATCTGTGCAGTGCCTGACACAAAAGGATGCTGCTCTTGGTTAGAGTCCACAAATTGGTCCTTGAAGGGAACATGAGGGCACTCTATCATCATTTAATGCACTTTTATGTATTTTCATGTGTGTACACTGCCCTTCTGATGAACTGCACCCCTTTATGCAACTTGAACCAAGGCAGACATCGAGGTAGGAAACTATTAGAGGATACAGTGAAGACCACAGGAGATAAGAAGCAGCAAAATTATTAGAGAAGAGAGGACCTTTGGGATACATTTTCTGTTATTCTTCTCTTGCAGTACTGAATTAAGTTGTTTAAACCTATAACTTGAAGGTTGTAGGGGAGGGGGAAGCATGCTCCCTGAGATTGTTTAACGCAGTTTTTCACATGTTTGATGAAGTAACAAGATGATTTTCCCACTGTCTCTGATGGTTACCTCTTATATTTCTTTGCTGCCCAAGATGATGCTTTGTTTTCTGTTAGACTGTGAGATTTCCGTGGGTTTTTATAGTTTCTAATGCACCTGACAACACAAAAATGAAAGAATCTGGGAACATACACATAAATAACTGACCCCTAGCATTTTTGGGGAACCAAAAATGTTTACACATTGCCCTCAGGAAATGCAACATTACTCATATATGACATATACATTATGCTGAACTCTTGAATGCTTAGGTCCCTCAAGCCTGGCTTGGTGTCCTCATCAGTAATAATGACTGAGAAGACACTGAGAATAATGATTTTTTACTGTGTTCACAAAAGTGCTGCCTTAGCACCTGTGATTTCTGCTTTAAAAGAGGATGTCATCAATGCAAAGGGCAGCTCTATATTTTTCTGTGACTACAACAGTACCATTACTGTCCAGAAAAATGACAGAGGAATGGATTTACTGTTTTAAGGGCTTCTCAGTAAGTTATTGGTTTCAGTGGAGAAGCGTTTGCCTAATTTATTGAGGAAGCAATCAGTCACCAGAAAATACATCCCATACATTAAAGTGAGCCTTTGGGTCCCTGCCCAGCTCAACCAACTGACCCGATAGGTCTCTGTAAGGGTAGCCCAGACTCCTAGTCCCTGACATTAGGGGGGGATTTTGGTTAGTGGCTTCAGAAGCAGCATGGAAATACTAATGTGGGGAAGACACAACCCTTGAGAGACATCTGAAAGTACCTTGCATAGAGAAAGGAGTTTAACTGGAGTGTCTGCTGACAAGAAGACAAGGACTTGCAGGCTCACATTGCAGGGAGAGAGATGTAGGTTAGGCTTTAGAAAAAGCTGTCTAACAGGAAGCATCAATACAGTTTTGAAATATATAATCTAAGTATACTAAGTATTGTTTAGACAGTCACTGGAAGGTTTAAGACTAGGCAGGATGTTTTATACCTGTAGGTTATCGTGGTAGCTTGAGATGGTTATCACTATGTCAAGCTTTTTAACACATCTTGAAAGGAACATCCAGAGAGAAAGAGGATGTTGAGGTTTAGAAAGATGAAGCTGAAGTCTCATAGTCAGCTCATAGCGGAGCCATTCCAGCTTTTGAGGCCCCAGGCCACTTGGCCAGCTGAGGGGATGGAAGAGAGGGCAATCCATAACCACAACCTCATGCCACTTGTCTCTGCCAGATGCCATCCTTCACTCCAGCGAATCCACAGCTCAGGCCACACAGGGCATCCTATGATACCTGCAAGATTTGTTCCTGAGGTTTGTCCTAACTCACTTTCACAACTGCTTTGCAGGTCTCCTTCCTTACTGTCAGTGTTTGTCTATCCCTTCATTTGCCACTAGTGACAGTTCCAGGAATCCGAAATAGTCTATGTCCTTTCAAATATTTTCTGGAAGGTTGGATTGGGTATAGGTGTTAGATAGTGAACTTAACTTTCCTTCATCTCCCATGGTTAATGCACACTGACCCGATCCTTTGTTCTTACCTGCAAGACATCAGACCATCAGAGAACTCTACTCCTTGTCACTGGTTTGAGGGGAGAAAATACCACAGCTATCAGTAAGTGACCAATGCAGAGCACTTGCTACCAATCCCACAGCATGCTCAAGAACAAACATATTTTACTGCAAAGTGATCAACTCTACAGTGATCATTTTGTATGTGACTTCTACTCTTATGAGCACTATTTATTTCTCTTTCAAAAAAAAAAGCTGACCCCAGCAGAATAAATAATAGGTTAAATAGATTTATAAGCTCTAATATCAGTCTAAAGAAAACATTTCCAAGGTTGAACACTACTGCTTTGTATGTGCCTTTTTGATAGAATATCTTGAATTTGTACTCTAATGGACAATACTAGAAGAGGAAAGGATGGCATAATAGATGTTCAGTATTGAAAACTTCTCTTATCTCATTTCACTGATTTTGATATTTTTCTTAACAGTCATCTCTGAAATATTGTTACGTCTAGCATCAACTTTTATTAAAAAGAAAAGTTGATTTTGACCCTTCATATTTAAAATGTGAAAGTGTGAGCTGTGAGGAAGAAGCTGAAAGACACTTTAAAAAAAAAAAAAAACAACAAAACACATAGAAACTAAAACACCAAATGGCAAAACATAGTTTTCTTTAACTTTCCTCCTTTTAAACTCATGTCATGATTTTTGAAACACATGATTCCTTGCTGAAATCATTACATTAAAATACCGTGTATGTCAGCAGGCAAAGAGCTATCACTTCTAACAGTTGGATCTGTTCTGCAGGGTGTTGTCATATTATTGATTTCTTTTGAAGTCTGCATCTTTACTATTGACTTCCCTAGCAGAGGAGATATTTCCTGTATTTTTGGTGTCAGTCCTGCTGGGATATGGAGATGACGCACTATCCCTTTCCCTTATTCGTAATGCAAGTACTATATAGCAGCTATATAACTGGTTGAACAATTTCTGTAAAAACTGGATAAAAGGATGTGTTTTAACTAAAAACTCAGTTTTCAATTAAATGCTAAGTTCGTGTCAGAAAATGTGTATCTTTTGGTCAAAACATTTGAAGTTCAAAGTCTTAAATATTGAAACAAATAAACAGTATTGCTCTGAGTGCAGAGCCTCCTACTTGTCTTTCTCTTCTCTGGGGTGCATCTCCACCACTTGCTGCCTCAACACTAACTGCTGCTAAACTCTTGAGCACCTGATAGATCACACCCTTTCCAGAGAAGCACTAATGGTGCATCATAGAAAATTCATTATCCTCAAGATGTTTGATTTACAAAAGCTCGAGGCATTTCTTCTACAAGTTCCATGAGGTACCATGAAAGAGCTCGATATATTTCTCCATACTTTCTGTAATGGTTCCACTACATACAGTAATCCTTCCAAGTGGGTCTCTTCAGTCCTGCAATTTTGTTTCTCATTCTGTTGATCTGGCAAAGTTATTTTTTAAGCTTCCTTGACATATTGTAAACCTTATCTACTCATTCAGGTTTTAGCTGGAGGCCAGTAGTTTGAGAAGGTTGAATTTCATTTTGCAGGTGTGAGGGAATTTATTCAAGCTGGTTCTTAGTCAATTTTGTGTTTTATTAATTGATGTTTTATCATTCTTGTACATGCATCCAGAGGGGATCTGCATTGGATCCTGTTTTATGGTGTGAAAAATAAATAAAATTACAAGAGTCCCTGAGGAAATCCTTCATCCCTTTCACCAGTGGAGTCTTCTGTAAAAAATGGTGTGGATTCTTCAGGGGTCACTAATTGTTCCAGAGGTCTGGCAGAGATCCCAGGAGAGATCTCATCTTGTCAGATATATTGAGTGGTAGTTTGCCCTTGGGCACATACCTTGCATATATGGATCTACTTTCAGAATTTGACATTTCCTAGTGCCATCTCCGGGTGTGCAGAAGCAGAACCGTGAGGGGGAGTCTAAGAACATTTTTCTTGGAAATCGCATGATGTCATTTCATGGCTTCTCATGATGGATCCTACTTTGTGGGACTTCTTTGGAGAAACTTGTGGTTGCTTTCTTTAAAAAGAAATAGTGAGTGGTAAGAGACCACACAGTTGGTTGCTGAGCACATGCTTTGTAGTATTTGAAATGTCTTCTCCACCATCACAATAGTATGACAAAGCTATGGGTTTGTCATAGCCAGAAAGTTTAATCGCCAGGTCTTTACTTTTGTCTGAGTCTACTAACCATAAAAGAGTCAAAACTCCATAAATATGGTTTGAAAGGATTGAGCAACTGATGCTAACAGAAGCAAGTTATCTGCTAGGCACAGCCTTCATCCTCCTAAATTACATTCACTTCATATCATGCATGTAACTAAGTGTTAAGACACCTCTTGAGTATTTGAAGGCAAAAGAGAACATTGCAATTAATGATTTATGCTGTTAGTATTTCAGTAAGCTCACCACATCCTTTTCAGAAACATTTTAGACAATTGTTGCTTATTATGACCTATTTTTACTACTACTAAATGATTTATCATGTGAGGGTGAGTAGGAATTTAGTATGGACTTTTTCCTTGAAAGCTTTTCTTAAGGGATCCTTCACAGTGTGTACATACAGGAAAGGCTCAATTTAGGCTAATATTAAACTCCATACTCTTTTTAACTAGTCAGATGACAAAGGAATTTTGCACAGACTTTTGCAAGTAACTTGAATTTATATTTCCCCTGCATGTTTTCTGCATTTTCAACTCTGATTTTCTCTAGTTTATTTACTGCGATATAGTTGCATACTCAAATCCTAGACTGGGTATGGAAATCTCTTGCTGATTCCCTAGAGAGCTGATTGGTGTGAAGATGCTTTTGTTTGAATAAGAACCATGTGTAAAAGCAAAGCTTTCAGTAGTAATTTCCCATTTGTGATTACAATTCATATGACAAGCACAGCTTTCTATTGTGCACGTTGTGAATATTTCTGAGAATTTTACAAACATACCCTTCATTTGAATGTGTCCGAGGTTTGTAATTTTTTTATCTATTTCTCATTTTCCTCTAACTTGTTTCTGTCTTCTGATTTCACTCCTCGAGTTCCTTGCTTTCTTTCCCATGTTAATAGAGGCTCCTTAAGAATTCCTACTTCTTTCACATTCCTTACTCCCCCTCTGTGTTCCTTTTTTTCCTCTTTAGTTCTTTGATTGCTGCTGGGGGCTAAGATTATAATTTAGTCAGCCTGTTCTACTCTGCTGCCTAAAACCTCTCTCTTCTGGATAGTAAATAATTCTTGAGCTAGCCTGCCTGCCTGTATTAAGTCCATTTATAGATACTAGCGTGCAAAGACAGGACCACTAAATCATGGTTAAATCAAATATGCTTTATTGTTCAAATACACTATTATACCTTAATGTATTACAACTACATTAAAACTTATAAAATTACCAACCTGCCAGAGGGTGCCAGCTTGCTGAGCAGGAGCAGGAGATGGAGCATGGTGCTCAGATGGTCAGAGTTGATAGGTACTGCAAGCTCAGGGCATACCTTGGTTCAAAGACATGCATGTATTCCTTCTCGACCCAACCATGAAATCCAGCTCCTTTTATCCTCCTCTCAGCGCCTGCAAAAAGGGTTAGCAGCATCACTTGCCCCTTGCATGGCCAGTGTGTGAGCAGACTGAGTGCCAGCTTGTTATCTGTCCCATGCTAACAGCGATTTCAACACTAGATCCTGTTCTTATAACACCTTTCTTGGCTACTCATGCTCCTTGAGGTCTGCTTCAAGGTCTTAAAAATACTAAGCAGTTCCAACTGCTTTTCCACCTTTTTTATCCAATTCCCTGCCTGTTGTCTGCCTAGTTAAGTACAAACAGTCACATTCTTTCTCACCGCAAGCTGGCTAAGAATTATTGCTTAAGCTAATTCACTACTTTAAGATCTGAGAGCACAATAATTTAACTATATATATATATATATATCATTTGCCTATATTTATATTATGTCCAACAATGGACCATTATTTATTATCTCAAATACATTATCTCTTTAGTAGTAGTAGTAATAGTAGTAGTAGTAGAAGTGTTACAGTCTTGTCCTGCTGCTACAATGTCCTCTCATCATTTAGTGGAAATGCTTTCCTTTATCTGACCTCCTTGCCTTCCCTGTTTCATGCCTTATAGTTCTCAGCTGCATGTGACATGATAGAGTGGGACATCTATTGGTAGGGAATGCAAAGAGATGATCACCCTGAGGGCCATCTCGTCAACAGCAATATGGACAGTGATACCTTCTCTGCATTTCCCATGTCACTAGCTGTAATGTGAAAGTTGGAATACTCATTTAAAACCGTCCAGACCCTGCAGAATGATAGCTGTAGTAAATATGATGTTAACTTGTTTTAATGAAATGTAAATGAAAGCCAGTAGTGGGCTAAAAACAACACAGGAGATAGCATGAGCATGAACAATAAAGGACCATCTGAGCACAGTGTCTGGGCCTTTAGTAGAGTTATGGGCTGATTGAGGCTTTGATCATGTACCGTAATGGACATTTTTATGGTGAATATAAAAAAAACTAAGATTTTTTTCAAGATGGCCATTAGAGAGGTGTTTACAAACACTTTTGCAGTTAAGGCAAAGGGCCAGTGCTCATTTCCTGAGTGTGACATAGGTACCTTGTAGGGTGCTCAGTAACTCCTTTAAAATCTTTATGACTTAATTTTGTAAGATGGTAATACGTTTTTGCTGACCTTGTCCGTTCAGATGGTGAAGTTTAGGAGCTGTCTGATTGAACAACACCTCGGCAACTGACCTCCTGGTGCAGAAACTGCACAGGATAATGAATCCAGAATTTGAACGCCTCTTCTTGTTTCTGACACCATATTGTGATAATTAAAACTTCTAGTTCTGGGGTAGAGGTTTTCATGTTTTGCAGCTTAGTTGAAACTCGGATTGCAGATTCCAATTTTAATCTTGCTATTGAGGCTCACTTAGAGTCTTCATGCCACAAATGGCTTCGTTGATATACGGAAGACATAGAGAGGAGTAAGGACGTGAGAGAAAATATGAAAAATTTCAGTCCAGGATGAAATCTATATCATCTCCAGGGAATAAAAAGCCATTTTATAATTCCCGGTTTTCAGTGAGGGTTAGCAGTACTCCTTATCTACCCACCACTCCTCATTCTTCATGCAGCAAAAAAAGGGAATCATTCTCTGGAGTTGTCCCAGCATTATTAGGATGTCAGCCTGATACTTCGTCTACTGGTATTTAGAAAATCAATCTTTTCTTGCCAATAGCTAGGAAAGAATTTGAGCATTTCCCAAATAATCGTCAAGCCTTTGTATGAGAAAATCTGAGCTCATACAGAAATACGTTCTCTTTCACACATAACCACTGACAATGTGTGTAAGACCGACTCCAGTATTACCAGTTATTATAATACCAAGTCCAACATCTGGCTTTTGCCATCGTGTGTTGTGCTCCTAGATCTTGAAGGTGTTAAGTTCAATTTTTTTTTGTTTCTTAATGCTATACAAGATGGTACCACTACAGATTTTGACACACACTTTTTTGTTTCCATACAGAAATAAATTTTTCTGTAGTACATAGCATAGTAGAGAAAAAAGAATATGAAGTTGTATGCCCTCCTTTTACATATGTACCTAGACATACATAGCCCTACACACATGCGCTCCCCTATTGTTAATAAGTTTAAGAAAAAAATCTTTGTGCCATTCACTACTACTTGGTACCACTTGATGTTTTTTTGGTGGTTTGAAAAAAATCTCAGACCCTCAAAGGTAAAAAAAATCTCAAGCAAAAAAAGAGTAGCAACGCAGGATTTTCTTTTAGGACAATAATAAAAAGCAGGAAGGATTGGAATAATATAGTATGAGCATTATTTCTTTCTTTTGTTTTCTTTGCAAGAGTCATTAAAAACCAGACCATTGATAGGTAAGTTAACATGGGTAGAAATGGATTTAAAAATGAATTAAATATCAATTTGAAGTTAACAACCTAGGAATCGGACAGATTCACAGAGATTACTGAAAGAAACATCAAAATACATGTTTCAGGATAGATAGTGCTAGGAATTAAAAAGAGAATTCATTATTGATTCTGTGCTGCCTTCTGTGGCAGTCCAATTATTGCTCAGGTCTGAGTGGCTTGAGATTTTCCTCACATTGCTTTCCTCACGTGTGGTATCTTCGCAGCACGCCTATTGCTCCTTCCAAGTTCTTCCTGAAAAATATTGCTGCTTTCCACTGGGTAGAATAGAGTGGAAATTGCTGGGAACCCTCCAGAGAAAGCCTGATCAGCTCAACCCACAAGCTCAGTTACAGAAAGATCTTAACCCAAGAAACACAACCTGTAGTGTTCAAGAAATTTATCTGAGACAAGATATGAAAGACTTCCACATGATGGAGTATGAAGTTCCCAGAGATGACGAGTGAAGCAGAATTGCTTAGGCTTCAAAGTCAATGGACAAGCACCAGGCACTGGCCTTTTGGGGTTCCATTTGGGCAGTACCATGGATTTGGAGTGACTCATCGATCTTGTGGTAGCAGCACCAGAGGAGAAAGAGTGATGAGCTTTCTCCCTCATTTTCAAAAGATGGAAAACAGAAGGGAGATGCTTCTGGAAAGAGATTGCTGATTGGGTAAAGAGTTCTGTAGAACTTGTAATGTGCATTTTTGGTAGCAGCCATCAATTTTGCATCTCCTTCTGTCTCAGTAACTGGCAAAAAAATTTTCTAAAGGTCATTGTACCGGCCAGGTTGTTCAGGAACAGACTGAAGAAACAACACAGGAAGGAGGGAAAAGATTAGAGAGGTATTGTTTTGACACCAAATTAAGATATCAAGGAAAAAAAATATAAATACAAAAAGAATTAAAAAGATTGGGCTGTGTAGTTGTCCATACTGTAGTACTTGGAACTTTGGTAACAAACAAATGGTTTTTCATTTATGAAGCAAATTTTTATTTATGGCTATTACTCAAATCTAATAAGAATGTTTACATATTGAAATTATGAAACTCTCCATTTATAACCAGTATAGGAAGGCTCAAACTGGCAAAGTTATCTTTCTCAAGAGTATAATCATGTGTGCCATTGACAGCTTTAAGAACGATCTTCTACATTTAAAGATCATACTAAAATCCTCAAAGAATAAGATGGACATTTGATACTGCTCTAAACTACCAGTCACCAAAACACAAGCGAACATGGTAAACACTTCCTTAAAGATCCCTCTGTAAGGCACAAGGGTGGAAATTATTATGGGGAGGGAGACGAGCATGTTCAAAGTTTCACACTGATAGTACTGAAATATACTTTGTAACTCACAATTCAACATTGGGGAATTCTGTATTACACTTTATATCACAGTCAAAAATGAACTGATCTGGGAGCCATAAGTGAGATGTGCATGATCATGCCTTCAATGCAAACAGAATAAATTAAAAATCATTTATATTTATACCTTGAGCTTTAACAACGTCATAGTATTAGAGACGGAAACAATTATGAGCTAAATCTGAGAAAGCATTTAAATGGAAAAATGTAAAATATAATTGGGAATTCTTTATGAACAATTTACTAAACTACAGAAAGTCACAATTATGTACTTTGTGGTAAATACCGTGTTGCTTAAAAGAAAAACAGTTCTTTTTAGAGTAAGAAGGAAAATAGCTAAATCTGAATGTGTGTGTGTATATATGTATTTATGACTGATATATAGAACTAAAAATGCACGTGTGGTAATTTGTAGTCAGCAGATGTAAACATAACACCAACATTTTAATATTTTTCTATGTCAAAAAGCATGAGAAATGCAGCAATAACATTGTTATGTTACTGGGACTTCTTAGTAACACCGGAATAAAATTTAGTAAGGATTTCTCTTCCAGGTTTTAGAGTCAATTAATTTTAACATCAGAAAATGACCATTATGAAGAAATAAATCCAACTCCAACAAAACCCCAGGACAGTGTCAAACACAGCTTTAAAAATCAGCAGATGAAGACAGCTTGCAGCTAAGAAAAAGAAAAGCTGTGATCTATGACCATTAATATTAATTGATTGTAGGAAGGTAGAGCGTATCCCAAAGAACTTGAATAAAATCACCACAATATCAATATCTGAAAAAAGAAAACAGGAAGATTTAGGTAATTACAAGTTTGTCAGACCACTATCAGTTTTGGGCAGAATAAAGGTATGTCTGAGACACGACTCTAGCAGCAGAAGAGTGATTGAGGGCGAAATAACACATGCCAATCAGCCTGTTTTTATGAAAAAGGCTCTTGTTTAAATGAATTGATAGTATTTTTCAAAATTAAATTTCATATCTGTTTTATAAATGTAATATTGTTGATATAATAGACTTCTCAGACATTTGGAGTTATGCAATGCATTGATTTATATGCTAGAGTGATACAAAATCAATGGGGCACACGCTGAATGCATTGAAAACTTGTTAAACAATGGATCAAAATCTAATTACAAAAGGAGAAATTTTGTCAAATGTCTGTGTTTCTCACAAGAATCTGCTCAGACCTACACTATTCAACAAATATATCAACCACTTGGAAACAAAAATTACAATGTAATTATGGATTAAATCTATAAATAACACAAGCTTGAGGAAGCATGGAAGGGAACAGATTGCTGAGTGATCTGGCAGTTTGAAGATATCAAGTAAACAGTATGTGTTTCAGCTGAGCCAAATCTAAGTTTATATGTCTAAAAAATACAAATATAGAATATGTACATAGCATAGAAGACTTCTGAAGGCAGCAGCAGAAAAGAAGTCCTGGGAGCCTTAGCCTTCACGCTCACTGCATGTGGTTCAAAAAGCTGGTATAATCTTTGAATGAGAGAACTCAGCAGGAGTAGTGAGGTTAAATTAACTCTGCATTTGGCACTGGTCAGACTGCTGCTGGAATTCTACCCAGTTCTGGTGTCTACACTTCAGATGGATATTGATGAATTGGAAGGAATTCAGAGAAGAGCCACATGAATGTTTACAGGCTTAGGATACGTGCCTTGTTGTGAAAGACGCAAGTAACTCTGTTTAGTTATCAGAGAAGGCTAAGAGGGTGACCTGATTGCAGTCTAAATATATCTGCAGGGGTAAGGGAAAGGGCAGAAGGAATAAATTTGATAAGGCTCTGCAGTGTAACAAACAAAGGTGAAACAATGGTAGTTCAAACAAGAAAACTTCCAACTAAAAATGAAATGCAAATCTGAATAGTGAGAAAAATTACTACTGGAACAACTTGCCAAGGGCTATAGTAATTTCCCGTCACTGGAATTTTTAAATTCAACATTGTATTTTTTTGTATCATTGTATCTTTCCTTAAAAGAAAAAAAAAAACCCCGAAAAGTCAAGAAAAAATCTCTCTGGTTCATCGATTTGTAATCATAATGAATACCACGAGGAGCTATGCCTTGTGTTACACAACACACTAGACAATCACTGGGGTCCTTTCTGCCCTTAAAAAAATCTATGACTGTTTTGCTCCATACTGACTTCAGGGGATGAAATTGAGCCAAAAGAAATAGAGACAGAATATAAAGTAAAACCCCATATCAGTGCCTTCCATTAATTTTGGGGATGGTCTCCCAAGAGGAGAAGGGGGTCAAGGGGAGCTTACTAGGTTATTTAAAAGGAAGATGGTAAATATTTAAAAGTAAGAAATAACTCAGCATTGAGACAGTAACTAGGGTAGTAAGCTCAAACATCTTTTCCTACCCTATTTTTCATACTGCTCGGCATTTAACTGAGCCACAGCTGGAAATGAAAGATAGTGTCTTCAAAATTTTCTTCATTCCCCAAAGCTGTTGGTCCCAGATGCTTTTTCCTGTTAGGAGAAAGGAAGCCAGCTTTTCCAGGCTCTAGCAGTGACCACTGTTCTCACCACTACTTTATAAACTGAAAGGAGAGGGTAGCCAAATACGTTCTTAGCAGAAACATGAACAGCCATGGAAGAAACACAAGGACACAGAGTGCTTTTCTGCCCTGTGTTGACTCAGGGTTTGTTTGAAAACCCTTCCTCTCATTATCTTCCCAGTAATTTTTCACATCCCACCTTGTCCCAACGTGTTTGTTTTAGCATCCTTTTCCATGTGCTGCCATCTCTTTCTGAGGACAGCCTGTCTTTTAGGGGGACATTACAGCAATATATCTGGTTTAGCCTTGTAGAACAATGTCTGAGGTGCATTGCTCTGAGTTTGCTCTTCAATAGGTAAATGCTACGGAGGAAGGCAGGCTATTTCAGTTAAAATTAAATACTCCTGCAAAAAGAAATGGATATGAATGTTCTACAACCAAATTTCTGCAGTTGTCTTACAGAATCTAGAAGAGGGAAAAGCCTAGACAGCTTCAAGACAGATCCTGACATCTTCATCGATTACCCGATTAGAAGTATCAAAGAACTGGTGTGGCTAAGATCCTTTTGCGTTGTATGTTTCTGTGAAATGCACTTCCATTTCTAATTTTGCATTACATATTCCTGTACGTCACAAGGTCTCTGGTGGCTGTATATTTCATATACAGTATAAATCCCTAAGTCTAATGCTGTCTGTCACATTTAGAAACTCACTGTTCTCTTATTCATGACGTGCAAACATCCGTCACTCAAACCTGCTCATAAATCCAAATTCACTAATAGGACTCCTGCATCTTCCTATTTATCAAGGAGCAGAATGGTGACCCTGGACATAGAAGTAAATGGCAGCAATAATGCTGCTGTGGCTTATAAAGTGGTAAAAATTCTGGTGTACCAGAAAGCTGAAATTTCCAAGTTAATAAAAACTGCTCAAAGCCTGCACAGTAATCACAGTCTTTTGCAGTGAGAGGAAAATTACTTTCCCTAAAAAAAAAAGAAGAAAAAAAAAATCTCTTTTCCCAAACCCAGTTTATGACCACAAAGCCTGAAAGCATGTCCATTTCTTATGATTCCCACAGTATAAATTGCTGTACCTTTATGCTTCTGTCTGCTTGTTTGTATCTTGGAGAAGAAATAAAAGAAGAAAAAGGTAAATTTTCTCTGAAAAGATAATCAGTGTTATTATAGTTCATGTTCAGGCTGTGACAGTCATTGTCCAAATTTATAGATTCTAAGTGCTGGTGGCTCCCTCCAAACACAATGGGACACCTGTGAGTAGGGCCTTGGGATTTTACCCAGAACTGAGGTTTTGTGAGTTAAAGTTATTAAGATATGCTGAGCACTATTCGCTTTGTCACAGACACTGGTATCCTTTAACCTGGTCTCCTGAGCTTGCTGTGCTCTGCTGGCTTCTGCTCCAGGGGAAGTTCCAGCAGTTTTAGTGCCGCAGCTAATTGACTGAGGCTACAGCAGTAACTTGCTGTTGATGAGGTTTAATTGAATGTGCAGGGCTTGCTGCATTAACACTGTGTTCTGAGCATAAGCAGAGAGCTCACCACAGCCGACTGCATCATGGGCTAATGCCAGCTCTCCTTTAATCCCAAGCCAAAAAAGCGTGGCCTTTACTAGCAACAAGAAACCCAAATAACACTAAGTAATACCTCAAGAGGGAAAAAAGGGAAGGCTTATCGTCTTGGTATGTGTGAATGTTTTTTTCTTCCTTTCAGAGCATTTTTAACTCATTTCAGCATGGCAGGTGGGTAGGTCACCTTGCTCACCAGACACCGGCATTAGGGCTGGATTTGGCTCTAGCTGAGAATCGGTGTACCTCAATACCCATCAGACAGTGGTGAGGCTTAGATGTGGTCTTGAATATTTTTCTTTCTGCTTTCTGGAGAAAAGTGAGGATTTAGATACCAAGAAGCCAGCAGCAGTCAGCTTAGGAGCACGATGAGGAGCTCTGTTCTGTGAGGACGTGCTGGTTTTGCTCCATGGTAACTCAGGAGTTTCTGCTCTCTGCAGTTAAAATATACGTAGTTTACATCATCTCAGTGAGGCTGAAGCTCTTCAGGGAGTGGGATGTTGCAATGTGGAGTGCAGCAATGCAAAAATTCTATAAGTCTGAGCTTTAGCCAACTACTTTTCAAGGACAGAGTATTCTCAACTCACTCCCAGTGTCTCTGCAGCGAGCACATCTCTGACTCATCAAAATCTTCCTGAAGCCAAATTGATTTCTTTTTCCATGCTCTTTCTCTTTGGCCAACGAAGTCAGACAAACAAACATAATTTCCCCTCCTAACAGGTAGCTTATGATGCTTGTGTGGCAGCCCCCTGGTTTGGAAGGTGATTGTCCTCCAAGGGGGCTTTTCTGCATAATGCTGAACTTTACTCAACTTCCCCAGGGAACTCAGGACAGAGCAGAACCAGGAAGGATTCACTTTGATCTCTCACCTCAGATCTCTTGTTGTTAAGTGTTTTGTGTAATGCACACCCATCCTGAGTCTTGCCCCTCAAGTTCTGATGTGTTTGCTGATGTTTTAGGGATAGATATAATTACAGTGCTCTCAGACTTAATACTCGTGTTTTCTAGAGTGATACAGTGAAAAGCTGACAGCTTCTGGTAAGGCATAATGTATTTTTTACCACCCTTTTTGGCTACAAAGGAAAAGAAAATAAGGCATTGATCATGTCAGAGTTCTCCAAAGCTGTGCAACGTTCTCTTGGGCTGTTTTCACAATATATCCCACCATTCTCCTCAGAAACAGAGACCCATCCCTGAAGACAAATGATGTTTGCAGAAATACAGAATAGTATTTTTTCAGTATTAGATTTGACTTTTTGAAATTTATTCTGTAGTTTAGTCTGGGCCTTGAGCGTATTTAGAGGCAGGTTCCCACCACAAAGCTTAGAAGCAGAACTAGAGTCTAAAGCTTGTACATTAGAAATACGTCTCCGTATGGGCTCAGTTCCAAGGATGTGAGACACTTTCAAGTCATGCATTACATTTAGATTCAGATTTAAAATACTCCAAAATGTTAACTAAATATTTTCCCTTACACTCTGTCTATGCACTATATATAGTACAAAAGATTGTCTGTGTAATCTTATACAATTCTATCTTTAGCTCAGGAAACCTTATGTTTCTATTTTCCTGATTATGCCAGCACTGACTACAAATCTACTTCACAGTATGCTTAAAATGATACTGTGCTCCAGGTTGTGGACAATAAAATAATGCTCAGAAAATTAATGGCTCAGAAACTAACACATGAGAAGGACCATGAAGGTAAGGATAGAAAGAGCCATGGAGACAAAATTTTGCTGGTTGTCCTAAAAAGCAGGTCCTTCCAAACAGTATGAGTGAAAACACACTGGTAGTGAAAGGAACCTGTCCTTTTTTCCCATCTATTTTCCAGGTGGCAGATTGACAGAGATTTTAATCCTCCAACTGTAAATCTGAAGTCATATACTAGTGCACATTCACTAAAAAAAAAATCGTGTAAAAAGAGAATAATAATCCTATTTGCTGGATAATTAACAGTGAGAAATATCATTTTGTGCTTTATATTTTCATTGAAATTCCTTATCTCATATTAGTATGGGCAGAAAACATATTTCAGTTATACAGCTATGCCTGTCTTTTATATTAGGTGGAAATGTTTTAATAGATGTTTCAGTTATCCATTTATTGATCTTAATGTATTTTTAATATGCAGGCACTGGTCTCCGCTAGCTGAGATATATCTGCTTTTCCCTAGTTGAGTTCTACAAATTAAAAATAATCCTTTCTCTCTTCCAATAAGTAGTATATGGTGGGCTTCTGTCTTGTGGGTAATATCTGTTATGAGCTGCCTCTTAATTTATGAGAATAATCTGAGCTCACAAAAGGAGATCTGAACACAAGTAGCAGAATTTGGCTATAGACTGCAGGAGAAACAAGATCAGCAGGAAATGTTGACCTAGATCTTTTTGTTAGTGGGGACCCCCTTTATTGTGCTTTGTATAGGAAGCCATATCTTCCATATGACATCTAAGGATGTATCTGAAGATTGTTATTTAGGAACAGTGACATCTTATCTTCAGGTTATTTTGAATAACAACACTTTCCAGTGTTTGTTATTACACATAATTTACATAGTTGAATGTGGGAGGATTTGCTTCTCATCCATTCTGACTGTGCTTTCTCCACACATGGGGCCTCACTGATCGCTGATTTCTGAAGTTTTGTATCCCAATAATTCCAGAGGGATAGCCTCCCATGAAGCACTGGACATTTAACTACTGCAAACACTTCAAGTCACTTGGAAAATAATTAAAAATCAGTGAGGAATTTTCTCTTAGCTTCTGATACAGATGGGGGAGGACTAAATTCTGCATTGTTTTCCAATGTAGATATTTTTGTCATTTGAGCACTGGGTTAAGAGGGAACATTCATCCTATGCTGATCTGTCTTACTCCGGCAGTTTCCTTCATATTTTGTGTCCTGTTTTCTCTGCTGGTCAATGGGAATCATAATTCCTGTTTTGTAAAGTGTTCTCAGATAAACACCTCTGTGAAAGAGATATATATTGATCACAGTTATTTCCTATGCTAAGGTTCTCAAAGGAAATATACTTTCTCCTGGCAAAATTGGTATCCGATTGTGTTGAAATATCTTTGAAAAGATCACATTGATAGTAAGGGTAGGGACATATTTCCAAGAGTCCCCAAATGGGAGAGAAGCAACGAAAACAACGGGATGAGATTTGATGCACAAAGGCAAAACACAATAAGAAAACCATCCAAAGAAGGTGTTAATTTATTCACACAGGAGACAGGAATCACAAGTAACAGTAAAGAAAATAATGAAAGGAAGATGGCTGTGTGTCTTCCACTTCACCTTGGCAGACAGTGAGCAATGAGTGGAGACAACTAGGAAATGAAGGAAATTGTAGGCATAAATGATAAACCCATAGTTATATAAAATATTGCAGAAGTTAGAAGAGCTGAACATGAAGCTGGAGGGTGGTAAAAGGCATGAAATGTCCTTTGAACAGCACACCAAACAACATAGTGGAAACAGTGACATATTTTTGAGTGTAGTGAGTTTGCTTAAGTAGAAGGAGATATTGTTTCTTGTTATTCTTTTTTTTCCTTTCTTTTCACTTTCCAGAATAATGAGGGGAAAAAAAAACTGGGGGGAAAGAACTTTTCATCATAGAGAAAAGAGATGTCTCTTGTGCAATATCTTTCACCTGCTCAGTTTCAGGTTGCTGTCAAGTATTTTTGGTGTCTAGTCGTGCATCTTTAAACAGGGAGTGATTCACCGGGAGAGCAGGGTGGCTGCAACCATCATCTGCCCTGTATGAATCCTCTGGAAAACCACCATGCCACTGGGAACCATGAGTCCATCATTAGGGGGTAGCATCAGCCCCGGGGGGGTTCCAGCGAAACAAGAAGGATCTTATTCTGCAACCCAGAGCACTTCCACTCACAAACTGGGGAAAACAGCATATTTTTCACTCCCACCATCTCAGTACTGTTAAGCTGATACATTGGTCATCTATCCTAGCAGTAGTATACTGCAACCAATTTTCTTTCCTAAGTCTGTCATCTCCTAGTTCACATCAGTTTCAGTCTTATGCTGATTGTTATTGTAGGGCAGAGTTTATTCTTTCCCATGCTGATATTTTACGGAGCATTGCCATGCTTTGCCACCTCAGTACAAGACTGGCTCATAAGGTATGGAGTTAATATCCTCATTTATACTTACATGAAGCTGGGGATACATTTCTCTTCACCCAGCTATGCCAGCAGGGCAGAAAAGGATAATTGTCCTAGAGAGTATAAAAATGATATTTCATTGTTCTGTGAACTTAGGGTTCTGGATGCAGAATGCAAGAGTAAGTTCTTGCAAACTGCAAAAACAAAAAGCAAGCTCCAAAAAACTCGTGCTCATCTCATACTAGGGAGATATAAGATCTAGTGGCCCTTATATAATTAGTTGACTCATAAGTGCAAGGCAAAAGGTGGGAGTACCAATACATGCGTCTATAAAATCAACTAGTTTATTAGTGGACTGTCATAGTAGTGGTCATAAAGATGCTTACAGAGATGAAACAGCATGTTGCACTTGGTAATACACTAAATTAGGAACCGAGAAACACACAATCTATTCCTAACTCTTCCAGTTTGTGTAGCTTTGATAGATTTGCTTCCTTTCATTTAACCTCCTTCAGGACTCATCGAACTCAGCAAGTTGCTTTGCAAGGACCAGATTCACCAAATCAATACAAAAAATATGCAATTCCTTTGGTGAACTCTGTATTACGCTATAACATACGTAATAATGCAATTGAAAGGATACTTATGCCTTTGTGTTAATCCTCTTGTAAAAAAAAACCTGTAATCTCCCGGAATAGTAATCACAGACTATTAACTTGTTCCTATACCAGTCTTTTGACAGCAGGTCATGGAGTATTAACAAACAGATATATTTCTCATAGTTTTGTGATTAGCTTTCCAAAACTTATTGAGAAAGAATGTATCTGCATGAGCAGAGAGGAAAATTTTAAAACTATAAAACTTTCTGATCTATAAAAATGACATATTTATAATTGAATATTTCTAGGGCACTTGCTTCTTTATTATGTATGTATTATAAATATGACATGACATAATGTCTATTTATAGTGGTGGAAGCATTTTAGTGTCTATGTATAAGTTAAGCATACCAGTACATTTCTGGAGGGTCATAACACTACGCCACTATCTCTCCAGCAATTGGCAAGAGAGGGGGCCTTTATAATTGTGGCAGGGATTTACACAGAGAAGGCAGCAAGAGCAGAAAAAAACCAGTATTCAGATAATTATAAACAAATAAATCAAAAATACAGACTGAAGAAAGAGGTGAAAGGTTCAGAAATAGCTCAGAGGTACAGAGGCACCAACCAGAGAGACCCAGACTGCTACTATATCATGAGATTACAGAGGGAGTCGGTGGATATCCTCTCTTCTCAGATGGAGAGGTGGATGTGAATAAGGGAAACATCTTTACTGTGCCTGTGAGTGCCTTGTGGATTTAGGGATACTAGCTAGTGCTGGAGTGAACCTCTGAAGAAGGAAGACCTTCTCTGAGAGGAGGTCTAAAAAGAAGATAGGAACTGACTGATAGTGGAGAATAACCTTCAATAAAGGAGCACTGGGGGCTGGAGCTGGAGGCAAGCAATAAGATATGGGAAGTGTCTTGCAGTGGCACACACCTTATTGCTTTCAGAAGGGTCCCTTCAGGCAGGGCTGACAAATCATCCACTCGGTGGCCTTAGCAGTTTTACCTGGCATCTTTGAGTACTCACCAGGACATGAAACAAAAGGCAGGAATCACAATATATGTGATTTTTTGAAATAAGGGTATAAAGACAGATAGAGGCAAGGTCTATTAACCAAGTTCTGACAGTACAAGTATCAGCTACTGGGAATAAGAGTCATATGCCGTTACACTTTAGTAACATATATACTTGGCTTTCTTTGGTGACACCAGCAGCTTCTGCCCTCTGTCTCCTGGGGCCAGTGCCACTCTGATTGTTCTGAATTCAGTCATGACAGTTTTCCATTCTGGTTCTCCACCTGCCCTCACAAACTCTCATGCTGGCACCAAGCATGGTGCACAGAGAGGGTAAGAGCAAACAGACAGGCATGGAGAACGAATACCAAAAGCTGCTTAAGCACTACTGACACCAGCTTCTAAAGATTGCTAGATGAGAGCTTGAAATGGCCTCTTTTGGTACAGTCACTATCCGCGGAATGCTTCTCTCTCTCTCTCTCTCTCTCTCTCTCTCTCTCTGTGGCACTTAAAAAGCTGACTATGCCCAGATTAGGAAGACATTCTTGATAAGCCTTCCAGAGTTAAAAGAAACAATTAAAAATTAGGACCCTTTACCTTCTGCAGAGTTATGGACTCACTTTGTATTTTGACAACACTAGCAATGTCATCCTATGTCTTTCAAATATCAGCTGATCACTGTGGGTTCATCTTAGCATTGTTGTCACTTCTACCAGCACCTCCTTACCTTTAGGAAAGTGCTAGAAACCAAACTGCTTACTTCTAGGACTTTTTTTCCAGAAGACAGGACTCTTTCTTCTGAATAGGAAATTATTTTCTGTATTTACCTTTCCAAGACGAATGTATGTCAAACCAGAAACCCCAGGAAAAAGTCCATCAAATCCTCACTTAAATCCATGTCTCTGCAGCTAATGATCTTTGGAAGAATGTCACCTTGCTGGAATTAGTGCTGTGTTGACTTTTTCCTTTCTATTGGGAATGGGTTGCATTCTAATTTAAGAACCTCTATAATTTCCTTAGCTGTCATTCCAAATGATCTTTTTCAAATGCCACAATTGGTGTGAAACTCCTGTGTCCAATACAAGAAGTTCTGAACTCAGGACTGCCGACTAAAATAGATGAGCAAGAGATCACAGAGCACTGAAAAAGAAAACAAAAGCGAAAAAACCAAAGGAAAAACCCATGTCATTATACAGCTACAGTAATCTGTGTCACGTGGTCTCTTCTAATTACTAACATGCTTATTTATGGATGGATTGGAGATAGCAGTTGCTTACTGTCAGTGCCTTAGCAATTGTAAAACTAATTATATCCCTCCCTAAATGTACATAATTAACAACAAGTATCTTCTGAGCCTTCTATTCATCTCTTTATCATTTTGGAAACAACTGGTTTATCTGGGCATGGGCACATCTGATTAAGAAAAACAGGCAATAATTTCAGAAATCGCAGATGTTCCAAACAGTCTGCACCAGGGGAATTTCTCCCTGCACGTCTACAAAGGTTTTGCCCTATTTTTTACAGTTTCTGTTAGAAGAGTTGGATTTCCCAGGTATAATGCCCATGGTAAGGACTCTGGAAGTATTACGCTCCTGGGACAGGATTCAGTTCCAGATTAAAACACATTACTTTAGGTGTCTATGCATCTAAATGTTGACTGTGTGCCTCTGCAGACAGTGGATGTAGTCACTACAAGGAGCAGAGTCGAGAAAGCTGTTCAGGTGGTTGAATATAGGTGTAAACTTCAGGAGGTAAGCAGCTCTCCTTACTCAATGGATCTTATTGACTAGATATCCGTCAACTCTAAAGGAAATATAAGCATCAGCCTAATTCTGTTGGAGGTAGAGGCATTTAAGATGTTATAGTATTCAAGACATCCACATGCAGCACAAATCCAGACCTGCACTATCCTTGAGCAGCAGCAGGAGTCCAGGAAGGACAGCCCAGTGCAGCTGAAATGACTCCACCTGGTACCAAATTCCACCTCTAGTCTGGAACTGAATATCCCACCTAGGGTTTTATCACCCTGCTCTTTCTGATGATCCTGGGCTCGAAATACTTCAAATGATATTTGTCTAATATTCATCTACAAATACTGTACCAAATATCTTCACTGTAAATGTCTGAGTCTTAAGTTTGACATCCGCTGCTCCCTCTGGAGTCCCTGGACAGAAAGGAGTACTTTGAGAATATATTTTATCCATCTGGCTCTGAAGGAAGATTTTAAAATTAAGTAAAGCATAATACAGGAAGCACCTGTTTCTCTTCAGGCTTTATAACAGAGTCTACGCAAGTAATTTGAAAGCATGAGTTTGAAATTCAAGATAGTTTTCATCACACCGGCCTAATGAAGCATTTATAATGGCATCCAGTGCCTTGGTTCCCATTAAATCAGTGGTGCTCTTCTACATGCAGTCAGTCGGGTGTGATCCATCACTTCATCCACAAATTAAGAGAGGTATTCACTTCAGGATGCCACAAATCATTTCCAAAACTCCAGGGGTGATACTGTGCAGGTTTCATTGGTTATAAAGAGAGGAGAAGGTCTCTCACACTGTACAAACTGTGCTAAATCTTATGAATTTTGTTACATGACATCTTCTCAAGCAACTGATTTCCACTTGTGTTACAGAAAGTTTTAATGCTCTTAAGCAGGTGTTATGAGCTTAAATGCTTCCATACCATGGAGAGCTGAAGGTGCATCTCCAGTCTCACCCCTTAGTCAGTTTTTATAAATGATATATTATTTCTTTTTTAATTTTCAAAAAATGATACCTTTTTGGGGATTGAAATATGTTTGGGGATCAGAGGCTTCAGGCAGGCATCAAACTGAAAAACAACAGTTCTTCAACCTTCTAGTCAAAGCACTTGGACTAGAAGAGTTTTCCACTGTATATTTTCTTCCAGAGAGACAAATGAACAAATATTTGTTGAAACATTTGTTGTGGTTATCAGAGCTGAGCACGTTAAATGATCACGTTTGCATTACAACAAGTAATGCCCATCTGAGGGGCTCATTCCAAGCAACTCGTACAGGGGCATAGCTAGGATTTTGTTGAAGAGGGGGGGCTTTCTGTTCCACCTGAGAAGAAGAACAAAAGGGTTAGATGAAAAGGTGCTGCTGGATTTCTCCCCATTTTTGGATTGCATGGAGGGTTTTTTAGTTTGTTGGGCATCAGCGTTCACCCAGCTGGGTGGTCACCAAACATATAATGCTGCAGTGAGGAAATACACCAGATACCCCTGGGAGCAGCTCTAAGGTGTGTGCAGCTGCAGGAGCTCTTGAAGAATCCTTTGAAGACGCAGAGTTTAAAAAGAAGTGGTCTGTCCTCCCACTGCTTTTGTCAAAGGGAAGCAAACTTCTAAACCATCCCAGCTGCATGGCCATGGAAGTGCAGGAGATGTCTGATCACTGTCTGCCTTGTAGAAGCTTGCAGAAAGGAGGAGGATTGGTTTGGAAAGTTGTCCGAGAGGACACTAGGGACAAAGACGGTATACTAAAAAAAACACTGGTGGTTTTGGAAGTGGAATGGATAAATACCTGATTTTGAAAGACCTTATTGTTTGCCCCATTAAAAGAGTTGATGCTTCCATTTGGCATCCTCATTTTCTGAAAATATGTTCCAATTGGTGACAGGTAATCAGACAATTTGCTCTGAAAAGCAGGAAGTATTATGTGCAAAAGTCATAAGCCCTGCAAATCAACAGTGCCTCAAAATTCATGAGGTGGCTTCAGTGATAGGTACCAATTCCACCCAATCCTGGAAACAGTGTTGTGTCATTTTATTCTTATGCTGCTAATTCAGATTAATGCTTTTTCTTGTTGGTTGTCACCTTGGCTGATTGAACAGTAAAGTTATAATTCCTTTCCCCTCTTTCATTATGGCACTTTGTGAGGAAGAATACAAATGTATTCACATGTTTAATTGGAACATGGAAATATCTTTTTGGCTCTGGTTTCAAGAACAAGCAAAGAGAGCTCTTTAAAAGCACTGATTGTGTTACTGATGTTTTTCAGCATAAATTCTTAGTTGTTTGTTCTTTCTGTCTGTGGTGAGTAGTACAGACAGAAGTTGTTTTTCATTGCCAGATCATCACTTTCTAGGATTCTGTAAATATCTGCAGAAAGAACAGCCATATTCCCTTAAACATAATTTTCCACTACCTCAGCTTCAGCTACCTCTTTGGATTAACTTCCCTCTTCTGTATAATCTCAGTCTCACTCCCTGTGACCTACCCACAAAGAAGAGAAGAAAGCTGAGAAAGAGGGCAGGTGTGAGAAGTCAGTGCACGCACTAACTTAATTGGGTGCAAGAAAGGACGTCAGTCCTCGAAGCTGATCAATCAGTTCTGACAAATACGCTCATGGACTTTTATAAAGGATGAAAAATGGGCAGCACATGAATGTCCTTTCTAGCTGAGCAGGGAAACAGTTTCACCCTTCTCTCTTGCACCTCAAAATGTCATTTTGGTAGGCACTGTAATGCTGAAGGACACCAGTGGTGTTTGATGTGGTCAGTCACAGACTCCTGGATGCCCTGGGGAGTTGAGTACAGTGGAAAAAACCATTTAAAGTGCTTAAAGTCATGAAGGAGCTTCAAATCCTGAAACAACCATCTATAGCATTGGGCTGTAGGTAAGTCATAAAAAATTAATCGAATTGAGGTACACTTTCTGCAGAAAGAGTGGAGAAGATATTTCAGGTTTGCAGGCTGTAGGGCTTGGGAAAACAGCTAAGAGGACTAGCAAGGAAATAGAAAGGAAATCTAGGGGGAGGGAGAGGGATAAAAACCATAAAGTGACAGGCTTTCTGATTTCTGGCAGTGATTTTTGACCAAGGACACTACTTACTTTAGTTTATTGCTGCACTGCTCAGGAAAAACAGAGCCTGGCTGCATGCTTTTTAAAACAGTACAGTATACACTGAAGACACTACTAGTCTCATATCACTGGTGATTTTATTTTTCCCTTAGTACCAATGAACCTCCAGCATACCAGATAATGGATCACAGTCCAAAACACAAGGAAAAACACATCTTCTGGATTGAGCAGATTAATTCACAATAAAGCTATTTTTTGAAGATTCCAAATCTCCACTCCTTAAGAGCCCTTTCCTTAGCACTAGACATACCTGAAATGCTAATTTGGCACATTTCCTCACTTTGAGGTAACCTATTTTCTTTTAACTCTTCAAATTTGTTTCCTTTGCTCTGAAATAAATTTAGTGCCGGTAAACCTTTCTGTAACAGATAAGGTGACAAAATGTAAATGTCTGTTGTGTCTTAGCACATTAGAGGGTGATTACACAGGGCTGTGAAGTAATTTACAAACAGTTGTGAAGGTAGGTTTTAGGTTATTGTGTGTTGCAGCAAAAAGTGAAGCAATGATCCTGTGAGTGCTGTTCAATGGGACAAAGAAGCAATGAGACATGATATGATGTGGCATATCCTCCTGCCTCTTTTTGGGTCTGAAGAACAAAGTGTGATTTTAGAGAGTAAAATTTCTTCTTTTCTCCATCTAGAAGTGCAGAAAAATCCATTGCACACTTTAAAAGAAAAGCAGCCTGTTCTCATTGACTTCAGCCTATGGATGAGTCTGCAGTACAGGGAGGGATGTGCCCAGGTGGATGTCCAGGAGGAGGTAAAAATCTCAACTGCTTTCTCCACTGCATTTTAAAGATCTCCCTAGATGACGGTTCCTTAGTTGCTTTGGGATTTTTCTCTGCAATCAGGTCATTTTTGTCTGTGGTCAATGAGTTTTGTTGTAAATGGAGTGCAAGCCATCAAGCTTTTCTTCCCTCTTTTCTCCATACAAAGCAGCCTGTGGTTTTCAAAGTGCAAACCATCAGCCTTAAATCAGTACTTTGCTAAAAGTCCACTGGCAAAAGCATTTGGAAAGTTTAGAGGTGAAAATGGCAGCTACCTATACAGTTATTTCGCGAACTCAAGTTGATATAAGGCAAATAATTCAGGAAAGGATTAGGCACTTACATGAATATGAATAACATCAGTGATTGCACCAGCAAAGAGAAAATTTACAGGGGTTATCAATCCTTATGCTTCAGGGCATGGGGCCACTTCTAGGAAGAAATATTTTCCTGCCTATATAGCTCTCAATCCTCAGAGGCCTCAAAGTATGACACCAACCTTTAAAGCATTTCTGAGTGACTTGGAATGAGAGGCACAATAAAATTCAGGTGAGGTGGGATGAGTTTCTTCAGGAGGTTAGAAGGACAAGAAGGACTGGCAATTCCTACTGATCTCCCCTAGTCCTGAAGCAGAGACTTAACAGTTCATCTGCTTTTCTAGGAAGGAATGAAACGTGAATTGCTGTTGCCAACTGAAGGACAATAACTCTTTTTTAAGTGTGGTGAGGGTCTCTACCAGGTTCCCCTCAGAATTAAACACAGGAAAACTTTAATTTCCCCACCTTTGGCCTGGTGAGCATTTTACTGAGTCACCACTAAATCAGGAAGCACTGGGAGGGTAGTTCTCCCTTTCTCCAGCTGAATGCACCACCACCTTAATTATGAGCTCCATAACCAGATACCACCTCCTTCTGTCCTCCTCTTCCCTCTGCAGGGCTACACTCCCTGGGGAAACAAACAATCACTAACAGTTTGCACAAGTGTGGTGTTAAGTCAGTATAGCAAAATTTATAGAAAAACTACAAGAAGAAAATTTATACCGTAATGACACTTTAAATAGTCATTTTCTGTTACTTTCTCAAAAGGCAAAGAAGAGGGATTTATCTTGGGAGTAAATCTGCCAAACTATGTAGAGCTGCACTGGGAGTTTGTCCCTCGTGATGTTGTCTCCACCTGATGGAAGGAATCTTATCTTCAAATTGCTTAAAGTACTTGTTCCCCAACCCAAATGATAAAACAGGGCATGTTCTGCATGTCCTCCAGATTTTATAGTAGGAGTATTTCTTTGCAAAAAATACAATACAACCTCATGCTTGCCAACCCTCATTTGCCTTGATGTCTCAAATGCAATATCCTGGATTTCATCAGGAGATTCCTGTCCAATACGTGAGGCATTGAAGCCAAGGGAATTGTTTTGAATTCAAACCCTCTTAAGCACAGAATTATATCATGGTGAATCCACCAGCTGAAATGAAGACTGTCAGTTTAATTTCTTGAAGTACCGGAAAAGAAAAGACATCTGCTGTGATGTCTACTGGCTTCCACAAGCTGATAGTAATAGACTGTGAGGCCATTACAGCTAAAGAAATTAATCCTTTTTTTCCCTTTAATAGACCCATCATTTTCTATATGTCAAAGGATGTTTTTTACAATCTACAGCATGACTATTTTGTCTCCTTATCCTTTCTTTTCTGTCTGTAGCCTCTGCTTTCCACGGATTTTATAGATTTGCCAGTCTAGTCTACTTTGTGATGGGGCAGAAGTGTTTGGCCAACAACAAAAGCAAAGGTTTGAAATTTTTTACTCAAAATTTCGTGTTTTAAATAATCATGTCCGAGTTGAATATAAATGGGAGACTTCTAATCTACAATTTGATAATGACAATGATAATAATGATGATGATGATAATGATAATAATAATACAGTAATAATCCTTTTCCACATGACATGGCATTTCATAAACGGCTGTTTTCTTCCTTGACTCAGTGTAAACTTCTGGTATCTTAACTCTACGACAGAATATCACTTGAAAGGCAAAAAAACCGGGATGAAATTTGGGATGAGAAAAGTTAACTGGGAATTTCATAAGCAGCAGAACCAGAACAGTATGGTTATGTGTGAATTTGCAGTTGTCATCTCTTCCACCAGAATAGTAGCAGCTCCCTTTACCCACCCTGGTTTTCTGCACGCCTGTGGCTTCCTTGGATCCTTGCCTGTGCTGACTTGCCAGACTTCCTTTACAGACAGGGTGTGCAGCAGCTGAGCACTCCCTGCCCCTTTTCTCATGCAACCAGTCCTTCATGTCTCACTTCTCTACCCAGACAGTTCGGTGAAACTTATAAAACATCACTGTTCCTGGGAATTATCCCCCTCTTTCAAACGTGGTTGAAATCAGCAAGTGTGTTCAGAAGTAATTAAGGGAGGAGTGATGGAAGTCTGACAAGGTTTCTTATTTCTTTAGGAAATCAGGCTAAAAAGAGGGGAATTGACATGTATAAATAAGATTTTTTTCCAAACCAAAACCTTCCTTTGTTCCCCTGAGCATCAAAGATCAGCAAAAGCTGGAGGAATTTTAAACTCCAATTTAAAATTCAGCACTTGCACTAGTGATCTATTATTGACTTATTTGGTTATTATTACTAATAAAAATTAATTACTTTTCAGTTGAATTATCTTGGTCTTTTCAATTAGCTTTGCTTTTGGGCTCTGGCGCAATATTTATTTGTTTGTTTTTTAAAGAAAAAAATTTGAACATAGAACTTAATGGAAATAAAATTGGCTTTCCATGTAGGATAAAAAAACCCATAAACATAATTTCATCCAACATTTGATGTTTGTTTTTTTAAGGTTTTCCATTAGTGTGTTCTGGTGAATGATGGGAGAGTAATTGTTTTCTAATATATGATACAGGGGAGTTCCTTCCTGATCAATGCATTAGCTGTAGGGTTTTCTATCAGGCTCATTTCTATAGTGTTTATTTTCTATAGTGTTTTATTTCTATCAGGCTCATTTCTATAGTTTTACAAGGTCAGTGGAGACCTTGTAAATAACAGAGTCTGACACAGCTCATGGTGTGTGTGTATAATTCTTCAGATGGATGTAGCATCCAGAACCAAAGTCGCAACAGTCCTCAGACAGAGGGGAGAAGTTAAGACTTTGCTGCTTAAAAGTTTGACCACAGGATAGAAGATCTCAGTATCATAGTATAGAAGTGTAAGAGGCATTGATGAATTCTCACACTCTCTGTCCATATAAATGCAGAAGTACAGGGGTCACAAATGAGTCTTGAAATGCAAGAGAGATGGGATAAAAGAGCTCTCTTCTCCTTCATCTTCAGCCACAGAGTTTGCAGGACCATCTTTCTCGCAATACTTTAGTAACACAGTGCGAGTACTTGACATATGCTGGGAATTAGATGGGAGAGCAACAAATCTACAGATTGATCTGAGAAACAGAACATCGGTATTTTGAGGCTATAACCATTCATAGTCTTCATGGAATGAGAGAAGAGGATTTGCCTGTACGCTGTTTAGTGGATTACATGCAGAATACTTAAGCAGAGAGAGACTGAGACTGGTAATGAATGAAATTGTGCACAGAATAATTTGGACTTTATACTTGAACGTATGGCCCTGAGATTTTCTTCCCCCATACCAAAACAACCAAATGTTTGCCTGAAGTACTGGGGAAATGCGATCTCTCTCAGGAATTCCTCATGAGCTTTTTGACACACTAAGGTGAAATCTCCTAAAATCTAGCATTGAGATGAGATTTTGCAGAGTCAGAGCCGACAAAAGCAACATTTTTGCTGCAGTGCAGGACCTTTAAGATGTTTTATTTAGCGATTCTGTGAAACTGGATGCCCCAGGTTGATTTCTTTTCTTTCTCTCTGTATGAGCTACAGTAGTATTTTAAAATGTTCTGTCATGAAAAGCAATGATAGGAAAACATTTTGCTGATGCTAAATTTCAAAACTTTTGAATACTTCTTTATTTCAGGTCCTTATTCTGATACTGTTATTTTTAAACTTACTAGGGATTAAAAGATAGCAAACAGTATCTTGAACTATTTTAATAATGTATGACTGATGACTAGACACATAGATATTTTTGTAGCTCTTTAATTGAATTTTTTTTTTAATTGCACTGTGCCTTCGAACAATATCCCAAATCACAGTTTTAATCTCTACCAAGAGACAATTTCCTTTCCTTGCTATGTGTTGGTGTCTTTCTGTCACCAGCAATAAATTAATAAACACCAGTAACCTAACTTTTTATTATGTTTCAGCTGTACACTGAAATCAGAACATCCTACAGGCATTAAGCTGAGTTAATCAATGGACAGAGGGCAGTCAGGTTCCCGCATTTTCTCCTATATCTCTTTGGTTCCTTGCAGAAAATTATCTATAATCAATCCAACATCATTTTGTAAGGAAATAGACAAGTCAAACCCATACCCGTAGGGTTCTTGACATAAATTACCCTGTGCCTCCTGGGACTCCTGTTACAAAGAGGGAGGAAGGAGAAACTTATCTTTATCTTTCAAAATGAGTCCTTGTTGGATTGTAAGGAAAACTGAATTTAAGATCTTCAACTACAGAATTTGAGTATAATTATTAATGTGCAAACACCTGTAAACTAGCACATACGCCTGATCCAGACTATTATTTGGGAAGGCGGAATGACTTATATTCAAAAATACCCATTGTCACAGCTCCCAACTGCTGTTATCAGAAAGAAAGAGTGATAACATTGAAAAACCAGAGAAACAGGGGAGTCATTACCATGTATATGCCTTATATATCAACATGAATAGCGGGTGTGCATTTACATCTATACATATCATATATGTGTGGAGTTGCTCTGTGCATGTCTATATATATATGCGCATGTGCAATGCTTAGAAAAGTAATGTGGGTGTTCTGCAATGGAAATTCAGGAGTCTGAGTGTGATTTATATCTTCAGATGGGCCAAACAGATTTTTCCTTCTCATTTTGACTTCTGTACATTTGTATAACTCTGCTCCTACTGGACTGAATTGAAATGTGTCCTTGAGAGCTGGTGAAAAAATTATGATATCTATGGAAATGCTAATAGCACACGTGATGCACACCACTGGAGATAAAATCTGGACAGAGAGGACCTTCTAAAGTAGGGTTGGATGGAAAAGAAGAAACACTTGCTATAGATTTGCACTTTGTTTCATATTTGAAATGTTTTTGAAAAGTCAAACTGAGAGGAAGGACAGGGGCATCAAAGTGAATTCTGAAATGATCCTTATGACTGTACTTTTCATTACGCCTATCGTCTTTCAATCTGAAATCTTCACCAACTCAAAACTGAGTGGTAAAACAGAGTTAATTTCTCAAGTCTCCTCTAAAAGCTATAGAAAGGGTGGCAGTGTTTCTGTCCTGAGGAAGTAGAAGTGATTGCAGTCCCTATAGTTTGAGGTCAAGCTGCAATAATTGCAAAGCCTTTCTCAGGAACAGCCAGGTCTTAAGGGCTGTGCTGCTTTCCCAGGGTCTTTTGACCACTTTTTGGAGCGCAGTGCCTACATGACTGTACTGGCTTCGAGTTGCTTTGCTAGCAAAATGGGACTGGGTCTAGCTACCCTGCTTCAGGGTGGCCAAACTCATTTTTTGGATAGAATGAACTTCTATTACAGTGATTTTCAACATTTTCCTTGAGAAAACTATTTCCTTGTCCATACTTTCACTTAGAATTGCTGAACTTCCAGGTTTCCACATCTGCTTCCCATCAAGCTAGGAGCGATGAGATTGCTTCTGCTGGTTCTGGCCACTGTTAGTGAACCAAAGACCTAGCAAACTTCTTTCTTCCTTTCAGTTATTTTTGTTGCCTCTTCTTTTTTTTTTTTTCAGATAAATAGCAGTGAAGAAAGGATCTGCGGTGGCAGGAGAAGGACTGTTCTGAGAAGCTGTTGGCTAAGGGTTTAAATATCTGTCTGCTCCATGTCCCAGGATATTATCTGTATACTTTCTCCCTGTCCTTACTCAGATTTGCAATGTTCTTGTAGCAGGTGAAGTGCTGCTTTGTGGGCTGCCAGTCCCTGAAATGGCTAAATCAAAATGCTCTGGTGCATTGAATTTTGGCATTATTATTCAGTAAATCATGTATCCTCCCCTCATCTACTCCTTCCTGATACATCTTGTTACTAAGCAGCCATTGCCTGTGACACCAGATGAATGCAGCCTAAATATCGAGGCAGAGCAAAGCACACCCAGGCACAGAGGTTGCTCCTGAGGCAACCCTCACCCAGCACGTTCCGAGACACATTAACAATGCTGCATCCAGAGCTGTTTATCAGGTGCCAGAAGTGGCTCCTGAAGTGCTATTGGATATGTTTCTAATTCTGTTAGACTGTAAAACAGAGAAAGTTCTGAATGCCAGCAGCTGTAGAAGGTGGATTGGGAGAGCAAAGGCAACACAGGCTTAAGATTAAATCCAATAGTTACACACTAATGCAAAATCCCCTTAGCTTTTCAGTTAACAATCCTCTAGTCCACAATATTAATTCACCACTTTGGAGATATTTCTCCAGCAGAGGAGGTTCATTCAGTCTTATTCTGTATTTCTCCAAAGCTTGGGTCTGATTTTGGATCGGGACACTGCTCACTTCCTATAACAAACCCATGGTATTTACAAACCTATTTTATTTCAGGTGGGTCAACCCATGCCATGCCCAGAGAGGCCCCCTCACCTGGGCTGAAAAGATACTTCGTCTTTTAATATTCTACAAAAATGAAGGACCAGCTGTGAATCTGATGGTTGTTCAGTCAGTTTGGGCGCTTTTACACAGTTTCTTCTGATGGTTAACCCAGCTCTGCATATCCTTTCGCTCTGTGACCTAAAGCATGCTTTGCTTAAGAGCCGTAGTTGTTCCATCCTTCCAGAGCAAGCTATGATGCATGTAAAAGTTTTTCAGTCATTCTCCAAAGTCCTTTGGAACAGGTAACATATGTTTATTAAGCACTTTCTGATAATGACTTCAGTTTTAAATCTCTGTGCCTAAGATCACACCTTAATGGGCTTGACATCAGAATTAGTGGGGAAAAGCCCAATGACTGTATTCTGTGATAATAGGACAAGGCTTTTTTTTTTAACAATTAATCCTCTGTCCGCTTCTCTGGCACTGCAGCCCTACTTGCTGCCTTCCCTTTTTCCATGGTCATCAGCCACTGAGCTGAGGTGGACTCACACCTGGAAAATCCCTCTCTCAGAGAAAAAAAAAATCTGAAAAGGCTGACGGGGAGAAAGATGCAGACAAAAATGCACAAATACATTATTTGAACTCAAGATTTCAAAATTATTTCCTTATATCCCATCTTGAGATGTTATGCATCACTTTTATAGGAACAACCATTGGCATACCCCTGCAGAGGGCTGTGGGTTAAAGGTCTATAAGTCATGTTCTGGAGCTCAGAGAAAAGCCGGTACAGAAACTTCCACAGAATTTATTAAGCTAAGAATCACATCTCTGGTAAGATAGCTCTGTTACAGCAATTTGCCTGTTGACACTTTTGGAAAATGGATCTGGTACGATTTGGCCCATTTTAAGAAGAAAATTGCTGTCCATCATAAAAAAAAGCCTGTCTATTGCTTTGCAATTACTTCTGGCGAACACTGACAAGCTGGTGGGATTAGCAGGGTGGTTTTGGCAAGGTAGCTTGCTTCTTCAGGATTTCCCACCCCTCATTTATCCATTTCAGAAGGTTTGCAAAATTGGCAGCATTTAAAAACCAATAAAAATTGGAGGGAAATCCAGTGTTCAGAGTCAGCAAAGCAGAAAGCTTGTACTTTCTTTTGTCGAATTTAAGATCTTTTATTGAGATTAAAAAACATAAACAATAACAGCCCAAAACAAATAATTAAAAAAAAATGATAAAGCTTTCCTCATGTTAAATAGAACCGTGTCAGTCTTCCAAGTTGTAAAACTGAAGGATAAGCTGTGAACTGGGAATATCCAAACAGGCCAGTGAAAAAGAAAATATTATGATAAAACTTCGCTAAGGTCTATGTGGCACTGATTTGGAGAGATACAGGCCTGTGGAAGATACTGTTTTAAGACATACGAGCACTTTCCTGGTGAGAGAGCGTTCCCAGATACCGCAAGGCTGAGCAATCTGGCTGTTTGCTACCTCTTTTTGCCTCTCCAGTGTCCCCTGGAATAAATGCAGGCAGGTTTTGCTCAAAAGCTTCATGCTTTGAATAGAAGTACAACCCTAAAAAGGATCGACATGCCAGAGTTCTTCGGTTTTGTCAGATCTACTGTCCATCCCCATGCCCTGCAGCTGCAGCAGGCTGTGTTTGACACTGGTACTGCTCTGGAGGGGTTAGAGATGATGGACTGGAATTTGGAGCACATGATGGAGACCACATCAGGTCCTGTGACCAAAGCCTCTAACGCATTCTCTGATATGACCCTAACCCAAACACGGCTTCAGTTCTTTGAAGAACAAACCTACTGATATAACTTACTGATAGTGATAGAATTAGGGGGAACGGCTATAAATTGGAGATGCACGGATTTAGACTAGAGATAAGGAGGAATTACTTCACTATGAGAACGGTGAGGCACTGGCACAGGTTGCCCAGGGGGGTTGTGGCTGCCCCATCCCTGGAGGCGTTCAAGGCAAGGTTGGATGGGCCTTGGGCAGCCTGGATTGGTGGCAGGTGTCCCTGCCCATAGCAGGGGGATTGGAATTAGATGATCTTTAATATCCCTTCCAACTCAAACCATTCTATGATTCTATGGAAACAGGTGAAGGAGATCATTCAGGCTGATAGCACAGGTTTTACAAGAAGCAGCCAGATATCACAGCTTGGGCATCACTGTAGAACTCCAGCAATTTCACCACCTTGTTTCTCATTCCGTCCTGATAAGTGGCATACCTTCCGTTTATCTACACTAATAGACAGTCTCTTCATCCACTGCCCTTTTGGTGTGACGGCTATAAACCACTGGTTACAAAGCCTGAATGTTTCAGAATCTAGTGACATTTAAGGAAAAAGATTGCCAAGCCCTTGAAAGAAACACACCACTGAAATACACAAAGAAGTAAGCACAAGTTCCTTGCTATTGAAGCGATAAAAGAATTAACGACACACCAGTTTCCAAAATCCCACTGCTGCTTGGAGATATCTTTTTTCTCTTTTTTTTTAAAACTCTTCCCTTCCTTCAGTGTAGAAAGGTAGCTGCCGTTACAGGGATGGCAAGACACGCGAAAGATATTTCTTCCCCTGTGTTTTATGAAGCTGATATCAATCTTTTATTTCATAAACTTCAGGCCTGTTATTACCCTAAAAGCATGTTCCATGGCATTTAATGTGACACTGATGAGAATACAAATAAGGGGAAGTGAGGGAGATGGAGGACAGGGAGAGGAATCTCAAATGATGTTAAATGTAAGGACCTGAAGAGTGCTTCCATATCCATTGCCATTGAGGAGAGTTTAAAAGGGCCATGAAATCATAGAGCATCTGAATTGTGTTTGGGGGCAGTAAATCAATTTAAGCTTCAGCAGTGAGGGAAAAAATACCATCTGAGGAAGATGAGAAAAGAAATTTGGGTTATGGAGGCATGGAGGCTTACGTGTGAGCTAATGAGGCCGACTTTAACCGATGTTGTGTGGATATAAAATTAGGGTATAAAAGCCCTTTAAACTAGGTTGATTGGGAGTGAAAAAAAAAAAGCTTTGGATTTTCTAACTTTCACATGAAAGCATATGAAATGCTGATTAGTTTTTCATCGTGTTTACCAGTGCTTGGCCACATTCTAGCAGGTGTGCATAACTTCAGATGGAGAAATGGCCTTGCTCCTGAGTAGTGAGAAAAGTTTGGATTACTTATTTTGTTTCTTCTCTGACACACGAATCACCAAAAATTGACATATTCCAAAGAAACCAAAAGAGGTAATTCTTCATGCAGGATGCAGCAATGAAATTCCTTGCTGCAGGACATAGAGGATATGTAGAGTTTGCACAGATTCAAGCAAAGACTGGGCAAGTTCATGAATGGAAATTCACTGAGAATTACTGCACGTACATGAATCATGGAAGTCCTTGAGCTGCAAACTGCTGAAGATTGGAGAATATTCTGAAGAAATATTAGTATATGACTGTCCAAGGTTTATATTCCTTCCTTGGCATCCGCTTTTTGCTCCTTTCAGGCATGCGATCCCTAGTGACCCTAACTCACTATGTTCATTGTGAAGTTTACCAGCCTCAAGACAGTAAACACCATGATTTTAGGCATGATTAGGGAATATTCTGTGGAGCATGAGAGACCCCATCAGTTTACTCTGCCACATGCACACCCCAAGACTTTTTGCACGTGTTGATTGGAGGCAGTCCACCTTCCTCCTTAGCCAACAGGAGACAGCACCGCAGGCAGAAGCTAGGATGAGAGCGTAGCGCTTGCCAACATCATTGTATTTCTTGAGACCATTCTTTCATTGCAGTAGAGATTTTGTTCAGTGCAAGGCTGGGTCAAGGCCCAGTGCATTTTTTGCAGTTACAGAACTAGACCCTTAGATGACACTCATGAAGCCATGTCCTGGAGCAAAATCAAGGTGACCTCTCTCAGGTGAAGATCAGACCCATAGTGCTGTTGACATAGATGGGCTTACCAGACTGCAGTACCGATTACACAGGATACACAATCCAGCTGAATTGCCACAGGTTAACAGGCTGAGCTTTCAGCTAGCTCATGAAGTCACTCCTTTCCCCAAGATACATCCTTAAACTTCATTGCTGTGAGGATGTTTACAGGACAGTAGAGAACGGAAGGAAGTAATAAATAAACTATGAACAGAACCTGGCTGAGAAGTAGAGTGCGAGCTGGACGTGAGCTTGAACGTGGAGTCAGAGCAATAATGTCTTTCTATTCATCACATTTTCCAGTGTGGTCAGAGCTCTTGAGAAAGTAGTGGAGGAATCTGAGAAGTCAGTTCATCAGCCTTTTGAGAAATCTATGTTAGCACTTTTGAACAGTGTTTCTGTGAACAGGATGTAGCTGGAATGGTGTTAAATCACCTGATACTGCCATGGCAGACAATGCTGCAGGCATCCTCTTGACAGCCCTTTCAGAATCCCTAAAGGTTCCAAAAATATATTAATTTTTCTAATGAATTGTACCATGTATTACCAGGTCTCAGTTCACAATTTCAGCTCAGGTACCCCATGCCAAATTCGCATACATGAACATATGAGGGAAAATTATCTAATTTTCAAATTATTGTTCCAAATCAGGATTCAGAATGTGCACATGAAGATTGTATGTAATTCTCCACAGGCATGAAAATTCTCATATAAGTCAATATACGTTTTGATAAGACAAAAACTATTACAGCTTAACGTTTGTCAAAACAACTGTAATAATGTTTAGAAACGAGAAAATAGTGATAAAAATTGCAGCAGTCAGAGCATCTGTTTTGAGTTTTGATGAGATGTAAAATTGGCTGAAGTTATTTCAGATTTCTGTAAAAGAAGACTGTCTTGAGATGTCAGTATTTGATGAGAGTTTTCAATAGCTTTTCAAGTGACACAAAGTACTCTCATGTCAACCTTAGAAACTCCAACCTATGCAGCTGCTCCTGCATGAGGAATTTCCTTTGCAAAGATAATTTGTAGCTGTGGACCAAAATAGTTCTTCAAGACTGTTAGAAAGAGAAAACAAGTTTCGGGAGAGATTGCAAGCCTGCAAAGCAGTACCTCTCTCAGTTTTTTTCCTGACTGAATGCTCAGTGGAGGATGGGGAGATAAATGTTGCCATATTTTGAAAATAACCAACATTAACAGTTTAATCCAAAGGCTTAATTCCTCAGCTTTGGGGTGAAGTTTTGCCCCAGCCATGAACTTTGCACTGATTTAAGGTTGGACAGCTTTCAACTCTTCCGTGGGTAAGCTAGCATCTCTTAAGATTTGGATACCTCTGACTGTAACATTTTATGGGAAGGAAATGAGGTCTTTGCTCAGTGCTCAGTCTGGGGCTCCTCAAGGATTTCAAGAAGTACAACAATAAATCAGAAAAAAAAAAAAAAAAGATTTTTGATGTTCCTGATGTTCAGGCACCTTGTTTATTTCTGAGAGCTATTCTTGAGAAATTAAATAATAGGTTCATCCAGTGACAAAGTTCTACATGGGCAGCAAATTAGCTACTTCAAATGCGTGATTATTTGTGGCTTTAGTACACCACATACAGTAGAAGAATCTTCCCACATATCTATGCACACACATCTAAACCTGGGCTTAGGATGACAGCAAAACCCATCGATCCATGAATAAAAAAAGCCACCCCAGCACTATCAAGTCATTCCACAAAACCTCCAGATGTTAGGGGTTTTCTTCCCTCAAAAGCATTCCAACAGTGGAAAAACAATGAAAAATTCCATACTTTGTTTGTTTGCTTGTTTGTTTGTTTGCAATTCAAGAAGAAACTATCCTGAAATCCTGAAACCCTCTACAAAAGCAGGGAGGTTGGCCATTTCAAGTAAAGGCTGGAAGATGACCAGAAGCGCCCTGATTGTGCAAATAAAAGCTATAACGATGGTGTTACTAGGTCATTGCCTGTCTTTCTATAATGGTCCTGTGGGACCTTCATGACGTGTCAACCTCCAGCCTTTGTCACGAGACTTATTCCTCAGCTGCTTGTGAATATTTTCAAGTATTTTATGAGCAGAGGGAGTTTGCAGTCTGTCTCTCTCTGTCTTTTAGTGAATGATGTTTCTCTTTGCCTGATGAACCTCCTCCTTTCCTCATTGAGTCTTCATTGCCTTCCACAATGCAGTGAGAAGACCCATTTTCCTTAAAAGCAGCTATGACCCGTAAGCTAGTAGCAAGACAGTGAGAGACGGACCAGGTCATAATGTAATTATACCCGCACTTGTAAGGTCAGGAATTGATTTTATTCCCTCAAAGCTAATAAATACCCTCACTTACTTGTGGAATGATTCTGCCAGCACCCAACAGGTAGCAGAGCTATTTTCACCCAACCGAAATTGTATGTTTAAAAAAGATCCTTCAGGAAATAGAAACAATTTTATTTCATTACTTAAAGCTTGATACTGCTGAATACCAAAAGACCTATCTAATAGCATTACATTTTTTTAAAGTAATGAAATATTTACAGCTGGAGCCTTCAGCAGAGGAACAGTAGAGTATGTTTATTTTGCAGCTCAGTAAATTATATATATACACCAAGAATCAAATTGATGCTTTCAGTTGATCATGCTAATCCAAACAAGCTTGCTTTATGCTTTTTAATCTGGAGAATTTGTTTTTCATTCTCATGCACATAATTATCAAAGCTTCTATTAAACACTATAAATAAATCCAGGCCCTAAAATTTGTCTCCAGACTCTAAATACACAGTATGACTGCAGGGCATATAATTTCTCAGCAAAAGCTGGTGGTTTTGTCACTCTCTCTGGGCCCTTTCAAGATCCTTAAAGGAAAATTGCAGTGATAGCTAAATAAATATTTGCCAAATAAGAACATATATATTGAAATTTATGCAAAACTGCTGAGAAATATCTGGCAAAATTTCCATCTTTGTACAGTAGTAAGGAGTGCTTGTAGCTTTCCATAAGCTTTGTGAAGACCAGAATGAACAAAAGCAGGATTCAGTTCTCACAGTTGTCTCCATAACTTGGATACAAGAGAAAGTCCTAATGTTCAATTTTTACAGCCAGATTCCCCTAAACATTTGGGAGGAGAGGGACAATTTATATGGAAATACAGTGTTGCCCAGACAAGGTCTGCTGCTGCTTGAACTCCGCAGTGTTCACCCCAGCACTAGTGAGTAATTTGAAAAGAGCAACTTGCAAGAGAGAAAAATAAAAATTCAGAAAGCCTGGAGGAATTGAAAACTCAGACGAAACCTCAGAAACCTGTTAAAAAATTAAGGATCTCACTTTAAGTGAGTATATGTTTACCTGTGTGCACACATATTTACTCAGAAATGCGGTAAATCCTTGTGCTTTCCATCAGCTTTCCTGTTATCAGTGATCATTGCTCTAGGGATGTAACATGAGCTGCAGGATCGAACACTTGGGTCTCACTGGAAAGCCAGCAGCACGACCCTGAGCTGCCTGTTGGATTTGTGTTGAAGGCTAATCCTGGTCATATCAAATCCTGGTCATATCACTCAGCTGTAGCCATTCAGTCAGTGGTTGCTACAGGAGACTTGAAGTTTATATGATGGTATCATTTTCACTCGTTGTCTGCTTTTGAATCTAGTGAACCTCAAGTATGCTAAGCCATAAGGAGGACGGCGTATGGACATTACGGCAGGCAGAGAAAAAAAGGAGAACTGGAAAGAGAAGGGTGGCTCAGCCAGAATAAGACTACAGGTCACCACTAACCCCACCAGAATCCCAGACCTGCTCTGGGATTTATAGAGAGGCAGTACTGCATTCTGATGGTTTTCCTTTCTCAGTTTCTTCCAGCACTGGAGCGGGGGCAGCCTTTATTAGATGAACATACCTCCTGCTTCAGCATAAACTCCTGGATCCCCACCACAGATGTTTCATAGTCACTCCAGTGGAGTCCACCAGTTTATTCCCATTAGTCAAATAAATAGCCTAAGTTGTTATTATGGTCTTTTTTAAGAAGTTAAGTGAGGAAAAATATCACTAGAAAAAGTGCAGAAAGCAAAAAGCTGTATTGCTTAGCTGGTTCTTTCCATCTGGATTGTTCTCTAATGCTGAACGTTAATTGGAAAATAACAGCATTCCTGCCTGCTTTTAGAAAATCAATATGCGTTTTTCTGTCCTTCTACCCTGATTCAGGTTAATTCATTACCTGGATATTTTTAGACAACTGAATAAATAAAACCAACCCTTTTCCAGTCAAAAAATAATGATAACCAGCCAGAAAAACCTCCCCAGTGCAGTCCTTTTTCTGCCTTCAGTGTTGCTCACTGTTGACCGTGCCAACCACCTGTCCCAAATGCCTTGCCACCCCTTCCACAAAACTGGATATACATCCTCTGTTCCTTTGAACTGACACAAACTGGAGGATCCATGGCTCTGTTTGGCAGGGGCTGAGCTGCTGGACATTTTGCAGCAGCGACAGCTTGGCAACGTTGCCTTAGTACATGGATAGCGACATTAGTTTACCATTCCCCGACAACTGAAGGAGCACGGCAGGAGAAGAGAGGACCGAACTGGAAATGCAAAGAGGTGACGTCATATTTCACACAAGAGGCCTCACGACATAAACAACAATAATTCTAGCAGCATTGTTTTGACCTTTTTTTAATACGTAGTCCTGCTCAAATCCCCCTAGACCTAATTAAAACTTTGTTGGCCACCCACCAATCAAGATAATTATGTTGTCTGGCAAAAACAACAGCAACAAAGATGAAATAAGATTGTGCAGACAAATGCACCTGTGTGGCAAAAGAAAACAGGAAAACAGTCCAGGCCCCGTGTCTTGTTTATTTACTTTTACCTCTTTTGGAAACTACAAAAAGAACCAAACTCTATAAAAGATGTTGAGCTTACACCTCAAAGAGTCCTTTAGCAGATGTTCAAGGCAGTAAAATGCCTGGAGTGTGTCAATGAGGATTTGAAATCACAATAAGGGAATCTTGCAAGAGACCAAGGCACCATATTAAATATTAAAATTAGCTGATTGTTGGGAGAGACTGAATCAGAAAATAAGCTCTTAGTGCAGTGAAGGGGCAGATGCTCAGGATGTGTTAGATAGAGCAGTCACCACTAATAAACCAGGACTTGCCAATGTTCCTCCCAAGCAAAAATTGAGATCCTGAATTTATTTCTTGTTCTCTCAAGATCCCTGGATGATAGTTGGCTTATTCCATGGCAACACACATATGTAAGTTAAGCTGCAAGCAAACCTGATCAAAATTCCATTGAAATCAGTGTAAAGACTCCCACTGATTTCAATCAGACCTAAATGAACTGAAATGTACATGGAGACTTGGCCAGACTGGAAAATTGAAACCATTTTAAAACAGGATATCAAGGAGTCTTGATAAAAATGTCAAAAGTGACTTTGGATTAAATGAAGACAAAAGCGAAGCACACTTAATATCTTTTGAACAAACATTGTTTCACACGGAGGATTAAAAATCAGAGGAATTCAGACTTGGACTAATACATGCCTTTAGAGGGCTTCAAAGCTTGGCAAGCACAGCTCTGGCATAAAAAAAAGCAGAAACCCTGAATTATTATTAATTGCATGAAAATACATCCAAATGGAATTTTTTCCCTGTGCTTCCTTGATATAAGAACAGATATTAAACACAGAGAGCCATCAACATGCAAACACTCCTGAAATAAATGGAATCTCATGAATGCTTGCAAGAAAATCAGCAGAGACATTGCTCATAAGTTCCTTCCATTGCTCGGGCTATTTATTGACCTTTATATGTGTAGACATGTATTAAACATTCCAACATTGCTTTTTTCATCACCCTTGTTTCAATAATCAGATTCTTCTAGAAGAAAGTCTTTTGACCGAAGATGAAGGGAATTTTTTTTTTAATAAGGGTTTCATTGAAAACTGAAATAATTTAAATTAATAACATCAAATCTAACACTAAAATTAATTACCATTATCACAGTCCTGTTTACCAGAAATAGATATCTGTATATGAGCTTTATATAGTTTTATCTTCCAGATGCTACACCCACAGGTGTCCCAGAAAAATTGCTAAGAGGCCTGGGCAAGGAATGAGCCCTAATTTATAGAAAGAATTTATTTTATGTTGCAAGGTGTTCTTGCAAATATCTCAAGTAATTAAAGATATATGAACAACTTATTTTTTTAATTCCATGGTCAAATTGAATTAAAAAGAGGACAAAAGAAATTCAGAAATCAAAGATTAATTTCAAGCTGAATGCAACAGTTTGTTCAGCCTGAAAAATGTTTTTTATCATGAGTGTGTATATGTATGCACATGAGAAACTGGAAAGGCCTAGGAGATGGGGGAATGAAAATCACTCAATGGACACAGCTAAACAACTTGCAACTGATTTTGAATAGCTGCAAAGACCCTCTGTTGGTCATGGAAAAGAAGGTTTGCATCTCCACCCACGGAAAAGAAGAGAAAGGAACGTGCTGGAATATGCCAGACACATGTCCAGCGGAACAACAGAGAGAGCAAGGTAAAGTCCCAGGTCTTTAGTATGGCCTTATCTAGTATGTTATAGTGCAACTATCCCTGACTGTTACTTGCCAATGGATGCTACCACTGGTAGTAGTAATATAATGACATTAGACCTAGAACTCCAGTTTACCCCAGAATCCCGTAGGACTGTGCAAAGGTTTGGCAACAATACTTAAGGTAATTAGGATGGTACTTGAAAAGATGAAATTATCTAAGAGTCCTCACTACTTTGTTAAATTAGTGCTGGAGATACAGCCACCTAATGAAAGGGTAACTGAGCCGGTCTCCGGAGGAGTACGGATTTCACAGTAGGATGGCATCTAAGCTCATGCTGAGCTTGGGAACCATTCGTCATTGGAACAGGCTCCTGGCTTT
Source organism: Cuculus canorus (assembly GCF_017976375.1). NCBI lineage: Eukaryota > Metazoa > Chordata > Aves > Cuculiformes > Cuculidae > Cuculus > Cuculus canorus. The sequence continues at coordinate 11,296,200 of NC_071407.1, forward strand.
ATCTTTGGGAGAGATGGGATTTATTCCTGCCGTTAGCTGCAGACATGTCTTCTTCTTGAGCTTTTTACCTCTAATAGATTCAGGTATTCAAAGAAATGTTGATTGGGAGAGAGCAACCTCGCACTCAAAGCCAGATTGTCACCATTACTAGATCAGATTGAATATAGATTTGTCTTCCTGAGGGAGACTCTACAATCTCAAGAACCTGTCCTGAAGTGACACTGCCTTCCTGTGAGCTTTTCCTAATTTTCAATCTGAACATTTTAAAAACCAATTTTGTCTTCTCTATGTTTTAGCACCTGCCACAACCAAGAAGAGTTTAGCCTCTTCATCTTTGAAACTCCCTCTCAAGTAGTTGTAGGCTAATATTTGATTGCCCCTTAGCCTCCTCTTCTGCACACTAACCAAGCCCAGCTCTCAACCATCTCCTTGTAGGCTGTGTGCTCACCACTTCAGTAGCCCTTCACTTGCTAACCTTCCTCGGTTTTAACACGTCCCTCTTGAACTGAGAGCCCACACCAGAAACAGAACTCCATGTTCAGCCTCCACAGTGCTATGAAGAAGGAGATTATAATTTCTTCTGATCTCCTGATGATACTTTCCAAAGGCAGACGAATACACAGATTGCCTTATTTGCAAAGAGAGAACATGGTTGGCTTCTTGGCCCCCAATGCAACCCCCAGACCTTTTCTAATCAGTTGATTCTAAACCTCTCAGACTACTGGTCCAGCCAACTTTCAGCCCTCCATCAAGAGCTTTGACCTGCCTGTACTTGAGTTTACCATGAGACTTCTGTGGGAGCGAGTGTCACAACAGTCAGCTGTTTAGTAACAGGAGACAATCAGGTTGGTCAAGCATTATTTGCTTTTGCTAAAGTAATTTTCATTTTTCCTGGTTACAGTCTTGCCTTTTATGGGGTTGGAAATGTCCACAGCATACATTTCAGTTATTGATGGCGCAAGCCTTCTGGGTATTATAGGGTTGCTTTAAAACAGTCAGGATGAAATGTGACAATAGCTGGGTCATCCCTGTGGTTATTATTCATATCGGTGGTGGAGAATGACTTGACTAAGAGATACACCGCAGGCTTCTTTCTTCTGCTGATGTTTACTAGTTTAAAAGCTGTTATGGTAAAGCTCATTCTAGCTCTGAGCTCCAGCTCAGTTTTTTCTTAGCTGCAAACTCCTAGCACTAGCTGAGTATGTGCAGTACTTGCAATTCTACTTTACACTCAACTAAACCACAAAACCCAGCAGAATCTAAGACCAGCTTTTCAGGGCAGCTTTCCAGGTTTTTCAGGCTGCAAAAGCTAATCGTGCCAGCTGGGAATTTCAAGCAGAAGACTTTCTCATCTACTACCTTCTGTGGCCTGGGGTGCTTTCATTTCCTAAATCCCATGGTTTTCCCTGACAGGGGAGCAGTGCACAGAAGCACAGAGTGAGAATGGGTTGATGTCTCCTGACCACAAGAGGAGAGAATCACTGTACCAGTGAAATGCAAGGCCAGCACTAGAGAAGAAATAGCATAGGTGAGATTAGAGCCCACAACTTATAGGCATCATGGCAACGAGGCTGGATTCAACATCAGTGTGGATGTGGTAGTTGTGCAGCCACATGAGTATTGCTTCGGCACATGATTGGGAGTACAAGCCTATTCGGGAGGCCACGTGCTCCCTTACTCCCATGGCAAACCCACCCTTGGTTTATCTCTGAAATCATTGTGCACAGCCGGTGTGGGAGTCTATGCAGTTGGAAGAGTGGGAAGAAAGTCTGGAGTCAAAGAGCAAAATGCAGAATCTTCCATCATGGGTATGAGCTTTGTTGTCTGTGGTGAGAGGGTGTGAAAACTCTTCGGATCTAGAAGTGGAAGTGAAACAGAGGAGCCAGCATGAGAGATTTACAAGAGAAGAAAGATCCAGACAACTCCTGTTGTCCCCAGAGTAAGCTGCTGGCTGAGAAATACCAATGGGTATTTCAGTAGAAACAGTGCTTTAAGGAAAACTGATACCAGGAATGGGTGCTGAGTCCCTGTCTGCACTTCCAGGCAATCACACAGAGCGTTTCTGCTAGCCACCTGGCTCCCCTTGCCAGACAAATTATTGTCTGAAATCTCCATCTGAGGATTTAGCAAAGCAAAATAATTCTTTAAAATATAAAATGGCAAATTCTTGCACTTTTTTGAGATTACTTTAAACATCAGTCTTTGCAACAGGCTGCAGCAAGAGGGAGTAAAAGAACAAAAAGCCCTTGCTGTTAATATTTATAGCAGCTAAAGAAAAATCACATCACATTTGCAGATGAATGGGAGCCCCTGTTAAAATCTGCAGCAGCTTACTTTTGGGATGGCACTGGTTTGGGGCTTGATTGTCTGGAATACCAAAGGAGAGCTTTCATGTTAATTAATTTAGAGGAATAATTAGCGTTAAAAATAAATAGTTCAATCACCTTTCCAAAAATAAACTGAGTGAGGGAAATAAAACTCAGTGGAAAGAAGATATAGATTTTATTTCAGTTCCAGATATTTTTCAAATATTTTTTGTGTGCCCCTATGTGATTTCCCAGGATTTACTTACGCTAATATCTATGTAACAGTTGTCTAAATATTGCTACAAAACAATCCACATAGATAAATACTTTCCATTTGTTCAGTGAAATAAGAGGCACTTGGAAATAGTTGTTTTGATGTATGTAATTAGTCTCTATTTTATGCGAAAAATGAAGCATCCAGTACTCATTTAGGAAAAAAAAATCTCTTTGTGATATTTACAGAGGAAAGACATCTTTTTTTTTTTTTCCTTTTTTTTTTCCTAAGGAAAACTACAACAAGCCCTGTTGTATCCTGATTTGTAATTATTTTTAAAACAGAGATTCCTTTTGGAGGAATCATGTGTAACGTCAAACTATGGTATTCATTGCTCACCGTGGCTTGATAGCCATCAATGGAGCAGTGTTCTTCTTGGGCTCCCTTCGTTACACAGTCTTTACAGAGAAAACTGATGTTTTAAAATGAATGTAGAGTCAAAAAATACTGATTATACAAATATTTACTAAGGAAAGATGATATTGCTTAGCCTAAAAGACATTTGAGTGGAAGCTAGACCAGGCTATGTTATGCCCCTGCCCTGTACTGAAAACTCAGCTGGTTAAACCCACCCAATCCTGTTTATTTCTCTCCACCCTCTTTCATTCCTCTTTCTCACTTTCTGCTCCATCAGAGTACACCCATTGCTGGCATAGTTCCTGAGTATTATATTCTGGGTATTATAGGGTTGCTTTCCATCATGCAGGGTGCATCATCCAGCATGTTCCAGCAGACAGGAATCCTGCGGAGCCAGGAAGTATCTTGGGAACACATTTTCACAACTAGTCTCTGATTGCAAGTATGAAACACTCCAGAGGAAAGTATGAAACATTTCCAGAGGAAATAATCTACCATCCCTGCAGATGGCAGATTATTGCAATCAATGTTGTAAGGATTTATATCCTTGACCAAGCTCATATTTCCACCTGTCTCTGAACATTCCCAGTCCCAAGTGCAGATTAGTGTACTCACGCACATTTTACTCTGTTCCTGCTTCTCTCCTCAAGGCTATATAAATCCTTAGGGAGACACTTGCTCCACTGCAACAGCTACTCAGAAAGGTATCTGCTCCCTTCACTGCACTCCTGCTTGTGCTTCTTGACACCAAAAGTGAGAACCTACTCAAACCCCCTCACGTCTGTGCAGATCTCTGCCTTAGGGGCAGCAGCTCCCCGGCAAAGAGGAACACCCCCTGACGCTGGTTATCCTCATAAAGGCAGAGGCTGTCAAGGGCAGCTGAGATGTGAGCTTTTTGTTTGCTCTCATAGCATCATGTTTGATAGTGCCAATGTTTGTCTCCTGTTTTACGGCCGACAGGGCTTGCTCCTCTCCCCTCCCTTGAGGAAATATTTGCCATAGGAGACAGAAAAGCAGTCTCCCTATTCAGGGAGCGTAGCAGCTCTGAAGGAAAACACATTCTCAGAGGCTGGAGCTGGACATGTGGTAGAGTCTTATTGAAATGCTGGACTAGATGTAACCTCAGGTCAGGATACCCACAAGTGCAGCCTTTCCTTTCTTGTGAGCATGGCCATGGGTTTCGGTCACTACACGCCAATGTTTCTTTTTGGCTGAGTATCTGAATTCAGCCTCTCTCCAGTGACAGCGTAGGTCTTACTGTAGCTCCCAACCCAGAAAGCTATCCCTTACATCAAAAGACGGGGGATTATTCTTTTGTGTCAAAGACTCCAGCTTCCTGTCTCTCACGGCTCAATCATCACATCAGCTGTGGTAGAAAGATGGCTGGCAACAAAATTAGATTATGGCAATTTAAAATGTCGCTCTCTGATAAGTGCAGATCATGAGTATTCAGAAGCACACATAATCAGATTTCAAAATTGACTACCACAGCATGCCTCAGATGCCAAGAGTATAAATAAGGATTAGACCAATTTAGGGAAGACAAGTCCATCCATAGCTACCAAGCATAAGGGATCAGGTGCAGTTTCTGCTGCTGGAATCTCCTAAACTGATGATTCCTGGAAACAGGGACCAGGGAAAGGCTGGTACTATAAGTCTCTGCTTTATACCTACCCACAACAAGGGTTATGCTGGAAAAGTGGCTGTGGTCCTCAAGTTGGATCCAGTATTTTCCCTTCGTGACTGACTTGTGTACTTCTAAAGAGCTCTGCAAGTGTAGTACACTCACAGTGTATAAGTTGTGCTCTACCAGGTACATCTGTATCACTCACCAGTCACTTATCACAACCCAGAGGTAATAATCTAATAGATTATTTCTCTCATTAGCCTTAGCCACTCATGGGCAGTCCCAGCAGAAATTTCCTCTGACCTCTAATTAAGCTCCTTCTTGCAAGTTCTTTTTCTGTCTTGCCCACTCACCTCTTTAAATTTCATCCCTTTAGATTAAGATCTCCTTTACAGACTTGTCCTAGGAAGGTGTCACTATTTAGTGCATACTTGGGGATAGATCCATCTGGTCAATCTATTGTATAGAAGACAAAGCATTGGGCTGACAATAAGGTGGCTCCATCTCCAATCCTTGCTGCTTTGCTCATCGCGCTGTGACTCACTTTCCCTCATTTACACAAGACTAAAATTCACTGGCCTTTGTGCAGATATTTTCAGGCTTAGTAAGTAAAGGAGTTGTTTAAGTGCAAAGTGTTAATAATTATTACTGACAGTCTGTAACTAATAGAAACCATTTAGCTGGGAGATATGGAAACAGGTATGCAGTTAATTGGTTTACAGTAGATTTAGCTGAGGTCTGGTGGTTACACTGCAGACAATCCATCATTGTTGTAAGCAGCATGAAGTTATGCCCAGCCTCAGTTACTGTGAGTCTCCCTTCACCTGTGGTCTTGTGCTAATATCCTGAGACGTGTTACCAGTGGGCATTTGAGTGAAATCTCTAGAAGAATGTGGAACAAATCTGTAAATCTCTTTCTGAAACGCCCTGCCAAAAATCACAACAAAGTCTTCCATGTCGAGAAGGAAACATTAAAAACTTTAATTAAAAACTCTCCTGGAAATCAAATGGGAATAAGTGAGAGCAGGAAGATGGGAATGGAATAAAATTCCTGTAGAAGAGCCTTTAATTCTCTCCAGTCTTATGGACCATGAGCATTTTAAAGTGTCTGTTAAGGCTCATGCCGCTCTCCGGCAGCGTGGGCAGTCAGCAACCGTGCTGCAGTAAGGGAGCGGTGGCTCCCATGGCCAGCAGACACCCACCTCTGCCATCAGGGTTTGGTGGTCTCCTCAGGCCAGCACTAATGACTGTTTCCTGGGAATAGATCTAGTGAGAGAGGGGCACAGCTGCTGGAAGAGAAATTGCTTATCCTGAAAACGTGAGAGACAGCTAGAGCAGAATGGGTTTTTTTCTGCTGATAAACGAGTAGTGGGGAATCTCTCTCTCCCACCACCAACTGCTGTCATTTCATTTCCAAAAGCTTGTCCCTGTCTCCATCAGCATTTATGTGACTACATCTCTGCCATGCCCAAGTGATTTATCTAAACATCAGCAGCTACTGTAAATGACTGTACAGCAAAGCAAAGGCGGAGGAGGGAACCGAGGGGTAGAAATATGACTTTCCCTCTGTGAATTCACGCACAGGTTCTTATTTCTAGCAACTCCCGCACACTTTTATCAGTCACAGGGGGGGAGCAAGAAATAAACATTATGAATTGAATAATGTAATGAATCGAATTAAAATATCTCCTGTGGAAAGACTATGCACACATGTACGTATGCATTGCTCCTTCACTGTGCACGTTGTCTTTCAGCTCATGTGCAGTGGCTTTAGTGTGATGGGGAGAGGGTTTAGGCTTTTGAGCTGATGGGAAGAGCAGCGGAGGAAGGGATCAGATGGTGTGAGTTTAAAAGTTAGGGTGAGTCCTTCTTGGAGTGCGTGTGTGTGTGGGGTGGGGAATGAGCAACCAACCACCGAGGAAAGGGATGCGGGGCGTCCCGTTGGGGCGGCTGCGGGGGGAGCCGTGATGCGGGAGCGAGCAGAGAGCGAGCCGGAGCGGAGCCAGCCGAGCCTTCCACGGGGGCAGCCGCCACAAAGCACCAGCCAGGATGTGCTCCTCTCTCTCTCCCCCCCTCTCTCTCTGATTTCCATTCAGCTCCTCCCCCGTGTGGTTGTGGCTTTGCCTTCCATCAAAAGCCTGATCAGCAACGCCAGCCTTGGCGGAAAAAAAAAAAATAAATAAAAAAGAGAAAACAAGAGGGAAAAGAGAAAAGAAAAAAAAAAATAAACAGGGAAAAAGTCCAAAAGAAGAAAAAGAAAACAAGGGGGGAAAAAAAGAGTAGGGAAGAAAACAAGTGGGGAAAAAAAGAGCGGGGAAGGAAACAATCTCTCCTCCCCCCCGGCTGCATCTAATACAGCAGAGTCTGAAACTTTATGGAGTTGTCGCTGTGTTTAGCCCGCGGCGGGTGAATCGGCAGCGCCCTGCGCTCTCGCTCCTGCTCCCTCGCGCTCGGCGGCAGTCAGCAGCGATGGAAAAAGTTGCTGGCTGGTACCCAGCCCGGCACGCCGCTCTCCTGTACTGGACATGGCTTTTCCTCTTCACTTTTGGCTTTACCGGTGCAGAAATAACTTGCAGATCCTGCCATTCCCAGGTGAAGCCGCAGCAGCAGCAGCCGCAGCAGGGATTATTAATGCATTTGAGGACCGACAGAGGAGAAAAGGAGCAGAGGAGGTCCTCCGGGGAGAAGGGAGGTGAGAGAGGGCGACGGGCCGAGGATGCCGGGCTGCGAGCGACCCTCGCCTCCGCAAGGACGGAATTCAGCGCTCGGGAGACGCGGCGGTGGAGGAGGGAGCCCGGTGCCGAGGAGCCCCCGCGGCGGTGGAGGAGGGAGCCCGGTGCCGAGGAGCCCCCGCGGCGGTGGAGGAGGGAGCCCGGTGCCGAGGAGCCCTCGCGGCGGTGGAGGACGGAGCCCGGTGCCGAGGAGCCCCCGCGGCGGTGGAGGACGGAGCCCGGTGCCGAGGAGCCCCCGCGGGGCTCGGAGCGGCGGCGGCGCGCGGCGGGGCGGGAGCCGGGGGGCAGCGGCGCCGCCCGCTTCGGGCTGGAGGAGCTGCGGCTGGGCAGCACCACCTTCGCCCTCGCCGGGGACTCGGCGCACAACCAAGCCATGGTGCACTGGTCGGGGCACAACAGCAGCGTGAGTACCGCCGGCGGGCTGCGCTCCTGTCCTCCTTTCCCTTCCTTATTTTCCCCCTTCCTTATTTTCTCCCTTCCTTATTTCCCCCTTCTTCATTTCCCCCCTTCTTCATTTTCCCCCTTCTTTTATTTTTCCCTCCCCCTTCTGGGGCTGTTTGGGATGAGGATGGGGGGATGCTGGGTATTTCTTCCCCGAGGGAGGATGTTGCGCCCCCGGGCGCGGCCGGTTGGTTTGCTTAGCAGTGTGCAGTGGGGCAGAAGTGCCTCAAAAGGGCCATTCTTGTGGAGCAGAAAAAAAAACTTTCCGCCGCCCGCCCGCTGCGCGCAGCCCCCTTCTCCCTCACCCTGGAGGCGCGGGGGGATAAACCTCTGCCACCACCTCCGGCGGGGAGGGGAGGGGGCAGGGGGAAACGTCCTCGCACCGTGCTCCCCCCCGGGGACGCCCCTGGCGGGCTCAGCTGCGAGCGAGGCACGGGAAAGCCCTTCTGTTGCTGTTGCTCCTCCTCCTCCTCCCAGCGCTGCTGGATGGACCACGTCAGCCCAAAGGCTCATCCCCAGGCCCTGCTGGCGGGGAGATGCTGGAGGACTTAAGGACTTCATCTCCGAGGTGCTGCTGTGCAGGGGATAAAGCTGCTTTTTGCCTCCAGTCACCGAGGTGTTAAACTGAGACAGTTCTTGTCTCTTTCCCCGTAACCTGGAACTTTCTCATGGACAGCTCTCCGAGATGAGCCAAGCAGAATAAAACCAGCCAGAGAAGTGTGATTCTTGTTTCCAGACTGGAGCAGTAGTCGTGGCATCGAAGTTACCAGGTTAACTTGAGCCCAGTATCCCACCAGCCTGTGCTGTGGAGGTAACCTGGAGGCAGAAGGCAGAGCAAGTTGTCTAATGTACTTTCTGCCTGCTGTTAACTCTTCTTGTGGACTAGCAGAAGTTGGGGGATCAGCCTGCCTGAATGCTCCAACTTCTGTCACTTTGCCTCTTGGAGACAGCAAGCAGAATACTAATAAGAGGGAAGGGGATGCTGGCACGACACGGTCATTGCCCTTACAGCTTCACAGGAGAAAGGGGGACTTGGGCTTTTCTCCTCTCATATCTGCAGCTGTAATACCAGAAGATTTCTGGGTGTTTAGCACAAATCTTTAGTCTCCCTTTCAGCTTTTTGTACTGGCAGCCTGGTAACATGTTGAAATAATGGTGTAATAATTATGAATTCTATTTGGTATAGATTGTATTGAGGTATAACCACCCGAGTTAGAATTACAGTGGATATCGTAAGTGCCTCACTGTGAGGTTCAGCCCTAGTTAATTGAGACATGGTTTTAGGGTCTCATCAGGAGCTTTTTAATCAATTAATTGACAGAATGGTACTTGTCATCTCCATTTCAAAGAACTTTCCCCTTTCTTCACAACTCAGCTAGCCTGCCTCTTTCGTAGTTGTGCGGACAGAAGCTGCCTTGTAGGAACTCAGGTCTGTTCATACAGATTGAATTGAGGCTGACATTAGTTTCAAGTGACCCATTTGCTAAGAAAAAGCTTCTGATATAAAAAGTCATCCAGCAGGCATCAGTTTCCCTGGTCTGTCACTGCAGTTATGGCCCTCTGTACATTTTTCAAGACACATATATTGTTATTATTATACATGTTCTATTATATATTTGCTTTGGAATGCATATGCATGTATATGTGTTTCTGACCACTGTGGTAGTATGGACTATAAACGCTTAGGACCAATTTACTTCCTGCGTGGTCACAAATATTTTCAGGGAACTGTGAGGAAATAATTTGCCTCTGTCCTCCCCAAAGAGCTGTGGGTTGCATTGTGCATGGGGAGATTATGCTTCAGCCTTGCTGCTGGAGGCTTTGGCAGTGCTGTCTTGTGCTGTGATTGCAACTTACTTGGAGCACTAAATGGAGCTGGGCCCTAGCGAGATATGGATGCATGACCAGGCTTAGCTGAAGCAATGGTATGTGATCAGTACGTAGACCGAAGTGGCACCAACCCAGTGAAAGTTTTGGGTGCTCATCTGTGAAGGAGTTGGGAGTGGAAGGGGATTGAGGTGAAATGCTTCATTTACAGTGCATGTAGTTCTGCCCACATGGGGAGTCACAGAGGATGCTGTGGTGCTGCTCACAAGGGATGCTGTGTAACCCTTGTGCCCTGGCTGCTCTCCAGCAGCAGTAGCTGCCGCCTTCCCTCCTGCATTTCCCTGCGATAGCCGGGGGATGCAACTCACCTCTTCATGTTTTCAGTCCAATGTGCTCTGCAAGTGCTGCTGTTAAAAAGCTTTGCCTTTTGCCCAGGCACAGAGACACAATGAATATGATCATGGTTTGCAGCATCTATCTAAGGAAAAATCCAAAACGAAGCTCAAAATATCCCCTTAGATGGAAAAGCTGGAAAATTAAAGCACTATCACCACTGAGTTGTTCTATTGCAATATACCTGATTCTGCTAGAATCAGTGGTGTTCCCTGTGTCCTTATTTTGATAGTGGTTTGGATACAATTACGCTGTTTCTGGTAGAAGAGAAGGGACCCCTGAAAGGTCTGCCGATTTCTGTAAGGGATTTTTCTCAGTGTTTGCAGCTTCTTTCAGGCTTGGCCGTGATTTCATATTGTGTCTACGCACCATTCTGCTCTGACGATGGACTCACTGTATGCTTGGCCACAGGTACAGTAAGTATAATAAATAGCAGTCCAAGTCATCCAGACGTAACTCCACCAACATAAATTGTCTTACATCAGGGATTATTTTGGCCCATCAGTGACTTTAGGTACTTCTTGGACAGGTTACCTTCCAGCACAATATCCATACCCAGACATGTGGAGTGTGCCCAGCTCTCTTCTGTAGGGACACACTTCACATCTACACTAATCCTTCCTGTCGACCTTGCTTTTTTCACCTGTGGAGTCAGTAGGACCTCCCCAGAGGAAAGCATAGGTGTGTTGAGTCTGTATTGTCAGATGGCTGATGAGGATGAAACCGTGAGTGTATTCAGTGCTGTATTAAAATACAGGTGGGCCTCAGGCTCGCTCTGACTCCAGTGGAGGTAAGTGAGGCCACACCAGGCTGTCTGGCATCTCTGCAATCGGTCTGCAAAACAGAGAAAAGTGCGTGCAACTAAATCAGGTGCTAGAAATGGTCTTTGGCTTGTACTGAATCCCAGACCATCTGAGAACTACTCAGGAAGGTGTTAACTGCCCCCTGCCAGCCCCCTGCCTGGAACCATTTTGACAGAGGAATAGAAGTATAGGCTATTGAGTCTGTGGATGTGTCTCGGTATTGCTTAATTTACTTGCATTGGTACGTCGCGAGAGTCTTTCCACTGGCCTCTGTAGAAAGTGGAGTAAAAGATTGTATGAGATAAAGTCTTCCTCAGATCTCTGCTACAAGACACACAAGTGAGATCTCTTGCCTTTATTTGCGCCAGAGAAATTTCATCATTGGTGTGGAAGTTGGTAGGTTTCCTAGCTCGCAGAGATATCGCACGTGCTGCCTGATGTGGTGTATCCAAACACTGTTGGTGTGGAGTCCCCATAGCTCCCTTAGTGCTCTGCTATAGACTAGGATAAAAGAGCTGGCGAAGATCTGTGTGTGAAGCTAAAAGAGACTTGTTCGAAGAGACGTCTGTCTCAAGGAGATGTCCATTATGAGCTTTTGGGATACAGATGGTTCTCAGAGCTTACAAGAAACCAAGACCACTTTTCTCCGAGGCTGGCTTGGAGTGAGATGGTGCCTTACTTGCTCTTTTAAAGTACACAGGAGAAACAGTAAAAAGATTGGAGGAGGTCGGAAGGTAAGCAAGTCTGAGTAAGAGCCTTGATGCTATAGCTTGTCCTATAATGTGGTGCTGTGAAGGAAGGCAGCGTGCGTTTCACATCCACTTAATAAGGCAGGTTACCTTTGCCTCGGTCTGAACAGAGTGATCTCCTGGGCTGGACGGTGGTGTAGATCTTAAAGTGTTTGGCAAAGAATTTGAACATTTACCCTGATGCACACCTGGGGATCGGCTTTTGTATGGCCACAGTACATTGAAACAGCTGGTTCAAACTTCTGTGAATTATATGTTGGGAAAGACAAAGCTGACTTTTCTGCTAGGTCCTCAGGAACAGAAGATCCTCAACACACTAATGGAGGTGGAGTCTGGACCAGATGCAAAAAAACCATGGCCAGATAGGTTTTTTTTACTCTATGCACAGTGGAAAATCAATACAGCTGATGAGTCCAGTGCAGGATGAAGCCTGCAAGGTCATAATTGCTGTTGTCAGGTGATTATACTAGACAACAGGGGAAGAGGTAGGTCTCTATGGGAGAGCTTTTAGGCAGATGAAACCCCGCATTAGGTATTACTTGCAAGGTTTTACTTAATGTCGTTGTCAGGACAAACTGAGCACTGGTAAGGCAGAATAACAATGCACCTATGTATTTCCAATGCACCTATATATTTCCAATTTTTTCCTGGCCAATGTAATTGTGAATAATCTGTTGTTGGATATTCAGCTGAAGTGTTCAAATCTGCTTTATAAATTAGGAACTTAAACAAAGGTACAGAGCTGCATAGGAACTTAAACAAAAGTACAGACCTGCAAAGGTACTGCATCCGACAGCCATAATCTGATCAAACTACATCTTGAAAACAGTTGGGTTTCTTTCAACCCACCCTTCTGTGGCCTTCTTCCTTGCTGGGTAGCTGTTCCAAGCTTTATTCTTCTGATTGTTGGAAACTTCTGTCTGATTTCTGTTCTAATGTTGCCATTGGGCAATTTAGATTAATTTTTTTTTTCATTTGTGCGTGTGTCTTTTAATTAAATATTTTCCTTCCCTGGCAGTTATGCCCCTTGGAATTATTTTACAGGCAGTGTTCATATTCCCTTTCAGCCTCTGGCTTGCTAAATCAAGCAAGCACTGTTCCTTCTGTATCTGCTTGTAAGACAGATTGTGGAAAGCGAACTGTGAATTTCTAGGAGTCAGGCTCCTGAGAGCTCAAATTTGAAACAGGTCTTTGCTTTTGATGAACACAATTCCATGCAGATGGTAATGAATGTATTCCTGTTTACAAGTGAAACAGTAAAGGTATGGCAAAAGTATTTTAAATTGCCAGTGTTGCTCTGTTCAGATCAGGGTGGGGGATCACAATCAAATTGTCACTTTCAGCCTTCCTCACTCCTAGACTTCTTTGCTCAGATGCTGTGTTTGTGCGACAGGCTGTAGTTGGTAACCTCTGTCCTTCCTTTTTCAGCAGTGTAAAGCTACCAAGGATGGGTGAAGAACCTGCCCACACCATCCCATGAGCGACTGGCTTTACACTGCATGACACTGTGATAGCCCATTGCTCCCTTCCCCTCTCCCATGGCAATTGCATTATTATAAAAGAGGAGTTTTAAGGAAATGATATCTGTAGAACCCAGAGCCAGCTGCACAGTGAGGCCCACGGTGAGGAATGACCTCACTGTCAGTCACTTTGCATTTAGATTGGTTCCTAGGGTGCAGGAAACAGGTCCCAGGAAAGATTTATCCAAGGAGGATGCTTGCATTAAAATGGTTCAGTGAGACGTATGTATTGCTTACATATTACAAGGATGTATAATGGTGTTAATAGCGTAATGCATCAGTTGCTGAGACTGTTTCAGGCTAATCTCTTGTTAGAGCTAATGAGAATATATTTAGGAAGGGCTGGATAAAAAGTGAGGAAACAAAAATTGGGATTTAAACCATAAAAAAATCAAATCAAATTAAAGTATTGCTAGTAGTCCCCTGCTTCAAACTTTGATCTCGTGAATTAGATTTGGTACTGTGCAGATCATAAAATACTTTACATCAATTTTAGGTATGAAGCTTACTTTAAAAAGAGGCCTTCAGTGAGAGAAAACACTAGAAGACTTACTGTAATTTTTGAGTAGGACACTTTTTTTTTTTTTTAGCCAGAAAGTTTTGAGGGCTTTTTTTATCTTTTTTTTTTTTTGTGTGTGTGTGTTTGTGTGATTTGGCAAAAATGAGTCAATAGCCATAGTATTTCTTCGTTCTGTGTTGCGATCCATATATTTATTGACCAGCTAAAATGTAGGCTTTTCATATACAGAATATGAAATAGGATAGATGGGAAATTGTTAATAAGAATAGCCATGCACTGAAAGAATGGAGTGAGTGAGAGAATCCCTGAGAACTAGAAGAAAGGCTTGTGTGAATCTGGTCTCTGTGAAAGTGTTTGGGAGATGGTGAGGAGCTTCCCCTTGGACTTAAAGGTGGAATATGCAAATCCTATCAAAAGGAGAGATTAAGGAGAATAATGGAAGAGCTCTGACTGTTGCAGCTGGCATTTACACAATATTAAGAGGCTATAAACTGTGTAAAGCAATAGGGTTACAGTTTTCATTCTTCTCAATGCTGTACTAAATAATAGAAAAGGGTTTTCTCCCTTTCCTCCTGACTTCAAGTAAGACTTTCGTGTTTCTCTGACCCGGCGATCATAATGAGGTCTGCTCAGAGGGGGAAGCAAGGAGGGTGGAAGTCCTCAACTCATTCTGGAGAGGTTAGAGACCATTCTGACCCGTCCTGTTGTGATGTGGCTCTACATATAAAGGCTGCAAGATTAGCATTGGCCTTGGACATTCCTGTGTCCTTCGGGCTTTGCTCACTATGCCAGACTGAATACAACCCTCACGTTGTGCAGATCTCCAGCAAGACATGTAAAAATGATCTGTCAAAGAACTCTTGCCCTAGAAAATGCTGTGGTAGCTTGGCTAGAGCATTTCCTAAGTTCAGACTAATTTCCTTTTGATCCCAAGGCTACTGAGAAACAGCTCTGAACAAGCCAAAATCTTGAAAGTTTAAATGTTATATTGGTTTTTGTTGTTGTTTTGTTTCAAGACATAATTTTTGAATAGATTTCCAATTCTTTTATTCTATATTTAAAAATGATCCAACGACACAAACCCCCTTGATTCAGTGTCCCACACAGAGGCTTTGAGTGACGTTTGAGATGGTGTTGCCTCTACCTGCTTCTTCATGGGGCAAGGGCATCCTGTGGGTCCTGTGCGCTACCTGATGCCCAGGCCTGGGAATGGTAGAGCATCTCAAACAATATTTGCGCACTGATATTGTCAAAATCTGTTTGTGCTATACCCCATTCACCCAGAACCAAAGCTATATTCAGGTTTTCATTTCATAGGAGGAGGAAAAAAAAACCAGTCTGACATAAGGCACTTCCTTTTTCTCATTTTTTTTTTAATATCTGGCCAGCAAACCAAAAAATCAATGACTCCCACAGCTCTAATTGACATTTCTGTGTTAAATGAAAATAGGCCTTAATTCCAATTCAAATGGCTGTGTTGGGTAATAGACTAATTATTTTGGAATTTTAAATGCATATAAAAGTTGGTGCAGTAAAATAATTTTTGTGCCACTTGCAAATTTTTTTGCTGTCTCTTAAATCAAACAACAGTTAACAGGAGAGCCCTTAATCCCTAATTCTCAGTGCTGGTAGTGCAATAATACTTTTACTTGGTACTGCACTTTCTCTCCTTGGGGAACATAAAAGGAAAGTACTTTGAGAAGGAAAGCGATATTTTAGGATGTGTCCTAAAATGGAATTCCTTTCTTATAGAGGATCTCCAAGAACTTAATTTAACCTTACATTGTGATGTTTTCCTGTGGTAGCACACTGGGACTCAAAGCTGCCTCCAGACTTCTCCCCCCTGTGCTGCCCTGCGGGGACATGCTCAGGGCGGGCTGAGCTGTGGTGCCACTGCCATGGGGCAAGTGGAGAGGAGAAGGCTGAGAAATGAGGTGGAGGTTTAGGCGGGGAGGGACAGGGGCAGGGAAGAAGGTGGGAAATGCCAAGTATCTGCACTGTGAGCACTCTCTTTTGGGGCTGGGTCTCCTATGCTTTGCCCCTATGCTGTGGTTAGGGCAGAACTGCTTCTGCAGGGGCAGGAAGGTGAAAGGAGTCATAGACCTTGTGATTTGTCTTTTCCTGGAGGGAAAACTCTGAGACAGCCCAAATGAGACAAAGCCCACCTCAAGCGAAGGGAGTGATGCTTGCTGTGCTGCTGGGCAGCATGGCTAAGGAATCTTGGGGCAGGATGAAGAGACCACAAAGTGCATATAAGGCAGCCAACTGCAGGATAACAGCAAACATCACCCACCCTCACCTTCAGAGAAAAAATATCCTTCCCCCGAGATTGCATTTTCTCATGCAGAAACAGCAAGGCTGGACTGGCAAAAATATCACAGTGCAGCTAGGACATAAAGATAACATCTAGTGTTTGGAGAAGGTAGCTGAAATACGTTCATCAAAAGAGTTTTCAGGCTACCACTAGGGATGTGTGCCCCATGCCTTGTGTTTCACTTCTTGCTGCCCCTTGTAACCTAAGAGTCCATTTACAGAGTCTTACATGCGTTGCACGAATATGTTGTATCAAGAGGTGAGGGAGAGGAGATGGAAGGAGGTGATTTGCGGTTGACACTTCAAGACAAATGTGTTCCCATGGCATTGCGGGGCTGGTTTTTTTTTGCATGGAGAGCATTCATCTGTACATGGGAAGCTCTTGATCCCTCACATCACCTGGTCCCAACTCGGTGTTAGTGCTCACATCCTATTTGTTTTGGATTTTATGTTACCTTTGCTGGTGATTATTAAAGGACAGCAGTGCCATGAGATCTTGCAGATCATTTTCATGCAGGTTTTCAGGAGGAAGTGAAGGGCACTTTAGAAAATCAGGCTATTTAGATAACCTGGCAGAGATATCCCATCTATTTACCCAAACATTTCTCTTCCTCCCTCATTCTCACCTCCCCCACTACATTTAAGTTTGAGAAATAAGTCAGGGGAAATATTTTATGTAACAAATGTAGACTTATTTTTTTCTTCATATATTGTCCCTGCTTGATATGTGACTTTCTCAAGTGCACTTTTTTATTGGGGGGTGGGGTGTGAGGTAATCATAAAGTTACTAATTCAGAAATCAATAGGAAATTCCTCAATAATGGAGGGAATGGACCTCAATTAATAACTTGGAATAGGCTTTACATGGAAAATTATTTTAAATCCAAGGTATGTTTTCAGTAGATGAAAAAGGTCTTATGCTCTCTTTTTGTGTGTGTGAGACTTGGTCAATATAAACCTTTAGAAACAGCTTAAAGTTCCCTGCCTTGGCCAAGAAGGTTGGCAGTACCATTAACTGAATAGTCTCTGAAAATAGACCCAGGAAAAGTAAATTCTGTTGAATATTCCAAGGAATACTCAAAGACCTTAGTTTTTCAAGAATTTACCTATGTATAAGCATAAATATATTTTTCTGGGTTAAAAAACATACTTATGGTGAAAATCAAACCCTACATGCCAAAAAATATGGTACGGAAAATTAATTTGCTTTTTGTTGAGTTTTAGTTCAGGTTTCCAAGGAAAAAATAGTTTTCTGAAAGTGAAAGATAAAAGCTTTAAGTTGATCAATATTGGAAACAAAATCAAATTTGGGAATGGTTTTCAGCAACTCCAAGTTAGATCTTAGATTGGTTACATGAAACTTAATAGATTTTTTTTTAATAGGAGAGGATAAACAAGTGACTAAAAGATACACCGGCAAAAGACACATTAAACTTAGTACCAAAATATATAGGCCAGTGGAATGTCACTAGTTAGAGGAGTTTGGAGGATAATTATTCTCTAAGATGGTATTCTGGTTGGGGATCACACCATGGGAAGGGACTGCACTACATCGCCTCTACTTCGTCTGTGTGCACATTCCCACACTCCCCTAAATACATTAAGGGGGACAGAGCCTAAGGTAGAGATATGGGGAATATAGATCTTGGCTATATAAATCTGGACTATATGGATCTGGACTTAGCCTGGATTTAGTGACCTAGCATCTCTGTAGAAGAACTACTGAAGTTTGGTAATAACTATTTAGGCTATAATACAAAGAAGCTTTGAAACAGATCAGCATCTGTTTGTTTAAATAACAAATGACTGTTTAATTGTGTATTTCCTGGGAAACAAAATGAAAGAAAACAAACCAAAACACTCTCCAGCTCATCTTTTGGATTAAAAGCTCCAAGGTTAGTGTTGCCTTCCATTTCATTTCCAGCTTCTGTAAGTTCACATTTGGTCTTCTTTTTTTTTTTATTCAGAAACTCGCCATCCATTCCAAAACAACTGATTTTAAGGTTGTTAAAGGAATAAATATGGTTCATTGTGTCTGTCTTTAACTGCAGGCTGTGCCTGTGTCTATGAGTTGGGTGGGACAGCAGGGTCCTGCCATCCCACCTATGATGGAAGGAGCTGCTCCATGGATGCCTATGGGAGCTCGAGCAAGGAACCCAGCTCTGTGTTAATGTGCTCTCGGCCAGTGTCCGGCTGTCTTCTCTGCCTCCACCAAAACAGTGGGTTCTGCAATCATGCAAACCCCTGTTATTTTCATCATGCTGTAGACTGGGATCTCATCAGATAGACTCAACAGCTCCCATGCCTCCCTCTCCCATGGGAATGCAAGTTCTTCTTCCTCCCTGCAAATCCTGGTGTGCTCCATCCTCCTCACTAGCCACCCACAGTCCTGTCTGTTGATGCTGTTGCCTGGCGACCGCTCTGTGATGGACAGCTTGGAGGGAAGCAGTGATTAAACAACCTGAACTGGCTTCTGAAAGCGGCGATTGTTATTGTGATGTGACAAGCAGTGACAGTTGGGACAGCAACATATTTGAGTGTGCTTCCTAAAAAAAATAAAACAACCAATACACGAGGGAAGTGCCCCACACACCTGTGTGTGTAGGTGTGCAAGTGCTGATGCCTTTCCTTAATGCAGAAAGGCCAGGGAAGGCACATATTTCTTTATTAATGAAAGGCAAACATAACTCTAATGATTATCACGATGAACAGGCCAGCCTAGGAGCCAACACAGCGTGCGTTGACGTTGTCAAACATCTCTGCTCCTCTGGTGGCCCAAGGCAGCGGTTAAATGGGATGCTGCAGCTGCTGCTGTTGGGAAGGGGTGGCTACAGAGCCGGCAGCCCCTCACTGACTGTCAGCAGGAATACCCACTGCGCTGAGAGGAACATGTTGAAGCTTCAGCGTGATGGTGGTGGCCTTGTTCTGTCACTCTGCCATTTCTCCTTTTGCCTTCCAGATGGATGAGATCAATATAGGCACAAAGATATTCGGATGAACTAGGAATTTAATCTGGCGGTATGATCACAGTGCCCAGCATAAGGGATTGTGCATCACCTCTTCCAGCATGAGCTGGGAAGTTCCCACCCTGTTAGCCTTCCTTCCAAATTCCGGTGACACTGAAACTGGTCTTTGCAGAACAAATTTCAGAACAAGACCAGATTCACCTTAAAGACTGGGTGAACCAGGGTGCTTAGAAGAAATGGATCACAAATAATTGAGAAATCTTATGAAAGCCCCATACATAGACTCAGAGAATGAAAGCTGTCTTTTTTGGGGGATGGATGGGATGGAGGTGGAGCTTAGAATGGGCTGGTTCTGGATTTGGGCTCTGAGGATTTAGTCATTAAATCTTTCTTAAGACGCAGGTTCATATAGTCTCTTCCCTCTTACACTGTCAAAAGCTTCCTGAAAAATGAAAAAACTTCTGTAGAAAGCATATTTTTTCCTTTTTCCTCAGCTTCCTTTGACTTAATTCCTTGCAATGTAGCTCAGAATTAAACTGGGAATTGATATTGCAATACTTGGAATACTGAGGAGCTGCTGAACAGGATCACAGCTGAGGTCTGAAAAAATTCAGTGTCCCGACACTACAGAGATGTTGACCAGTTTTGCTGCCATTTGAGGAAGCCCAGAAATAGTAGGTTTACCTCCTGTCTAACTCTTTTTTTGTTGTTCTTAAGTGTAACAGTCTCTAAGGCCTTTAAATCCCATCACTATCCAGGATCATAAAAACGTTAAAGCTTGTCTTTATGATTTTTACGTGCACACAAGATATCGATAACACACAGATCCAATGGAGCAAATAATATCATCTTACTGATGGCTTGTCTGATTTGTGCATGGGTTTTGAGGGAGGAAATGAATGTTCCTGCTGCTTCCCTCTTGCTTCTCAGCCTCTCCTTTTAGTTATATCCTGAGTTAGAATTGATTGCATTTGTTCTATTCTCCTGCCCTGCTACGTGCCGGTCCTTTTCAGCCCTCCTCAGGGAAATAGGGCTGTGTTGGCAGCCCCATAGTAGCATCTATGGTGTAGATGTGATGAACCACCAAAACCACTGGGGAGTAAGGTACAGCTTCTGTGCGGGTGAATACTGCCTTTCTCTTAAAGCAGAGTTAACCAAAGATATTCTGATGTTTCTTTGAACTTCTAAAGTGATGTTAAGTGTAGCAAGTATTTCCAGGAAACGTTTGTGCTTTGGTTTATCTGCCTATGCTTGATGGCTGCTCATGTCCTTTTAAAATTGCTGTCAATATCTGTGCTTAGTACAGCAACAGTGATTTTCTTCAGCCCTCTTCAAGTTCTTAAGGCGTCCAAGTGATGGCTGTAGAGGAAAGGAAGAAAACAAACCCCAAACTACTTTGCAAAGTTCCTTCCAAAAAGGGTTAAGAAATCACCAGTGCTTCTGTCAGACTGAAAGAGAAACGCACACACAGAGAGAAGAAAATTTCATCTCTTTAGTTGCTCTATCCTTCCCATATCTCCATTGAGTCTGGCACCATCTCAGAATTAAACAGTTGAGGAGAAATGTTGAGTCTGTATGTGTGCTCCTTTTCTGCTCATGTAAATCAGAATTCACTTAGATGAAGCCAAGAACCTCTTTGTGGCGAGCAGAAGGAGGATCCATCTCTATTCCTTTCTAACAGTGACGTATTGAAAGACCAGGCAGAAAGAATAATATCTGAGAAATCTTGTTTTTGACAAGGTGGATTTTGGTGAGAAACAAACAGCAAGTAAGGGAAAGAGATACTTTGAGAAGCAGAGAATATAGGACATTATAAAATGTTACCCAGGAATCCCAAACTTAATCCTCTATATAGAGACCATTTTGTTTAAATGAGGACTTATTGTATCATTAAACGGGTGGAGATCTTTGCTGGATAGAGTTTGGAGAAAAGGAAAGATGTCTGTAATTTAGTGCTCCTGCTTAAATATATAGAATTGTGTATTTGATGTCTGAACCGAGTTGATACAAATTAAGCTTTAACCCCTTAGTAAATTTGCACTTCTAAGAAGCTACTGAGATGATCCAGAAATACGTTACACAGTAGCAGCTGCTAGAAGGTGAAAATATTTCATCATAGAAATACATGATTTAATGAAGAATGGGAAATGAATGCTGTATTGCAATAAAGACGAAAGAAGACAGATGACATACAGTTTTAAATATTCACCTTCTGTGTTGAGTGCACAAAGGACAGATGACGTCAGTAGATTGAAAATGCCACCGAGACACATAAATCATTAAACACAAGTATTAGAGCCACTTGGGGAAAGGAAGTTGTCAGAAGAATTTTCCATTAGAAAATACATTTTAGTCAAAATCAGAAAATTTCTTGGAGGTATGTCATTTTCAGTGACATTTGCTACACTAAAATATGAACCAAAATTGTCTGCGTTCTGATAGTGTCAAAAACTGTAGTGAGAAATATTCCCAGTTAGTTTTTGCTTTGGCACCAAGATGATGAAAAGATATTAATGCTATATCATGGATACATCTTTTATACTGAACATATAAGAATATGTAGAGTACGTGGAACACTATGTGATACATCATCTCATTCCCAGAAGGTGTAAAAGTTCATGGCTTCTCCATCCTCTTCCACCTTCCCTTCTGGGAATGGGCGCTATGAACAAGCTGTATTCTTTCTCCCTCCTGGAGCGATTTTGTTTCCAGCTGTCTCCTCTTTACTATTTCTCCTTAGTTCCATGGTAGGCATCACCAAAGGATCTTTGCTGATGGTAATGAGTTCTTTGAGCAGTGAGGGCACTGCAGGGAGGTGAGTCGGTGGGTAGCCTCAAAGGCAATACAATGTTTTTCCTCCTGAGCG
Source organism: Cuculus canorus (assembly GCF_017976375.1). Taxonomy (NCBI): domain Eukaryota; kingdom Metazoa; phylum Chordata; class Aves; order Cuculiformes; family Cuculidae; genus Cuculus; species Cuculus canorus. The sequence continues at coordinate 11,317,894 of NC_071407.1, forward strand.
AATGCTGGTGGAGATTTTTATCACTGATAACCCCTGGAGTGTCCAGAACCACATCTCTATATATGTTTTCAGTAAATGTTTAATGTTCTGACATTATCAAAAGGAATTGCTTTGGTGCTGTTGATTATCAGCTGAAAAAATGTTTACTGATACTTATTTTCATAGGAAATTTCCCTGTCTTGCCTTTCCCTCTTGGGACAGAAATCAAGCATTAGCCTGTCTGAATCCTTCATGGAACAGAAATGCTGGCTTCTAACACAGAATTAGATAGAATATGAGACAGAGATTGTAACGTGGAAGATAGTTTTTAAACAAATCTTGCCATTTTTGTGTTCTATAAACTGATCCTCGTCATTGGCTGCTATAATATTATGGTGAAGGTAACTCGAATATCAAATATTGCTTTGCTATTCCAAATGTTCCTGAAACAGTCTCAGCTTTACTAAGGATAGCTGTATGGAAAGTCAGGAGCATGGCAGCTCAGCTGTTTCTTAACTAGTCAGAGACTGAAAGGGAGAATAGATTGTAAGAGGAACACTTGAAAACCCAAACAGCTGTTTTGCACTGTTCTGACCCCTTCCCCTGCAGAGCAGATTGAGAGTTGAGATCCTAAGGTATGTGATTTCCACCCAAGCAGGAGACTCCTAAAGTTGTTAATTGCTGACATTGTTTTAGGGCAGAATAGAGAGATATCTTCTCCCTGTTAACTGCAAATCCTGTACAGTGTTCCTTTTACAGCACTGAAATGCTTTAAAGCAAATGTTTCATTCATGACTGAAAAAAATGACAGTCTAGGTTAGCCATGATTTGGGAGGCAGATAGAGCCGCTTCCGATACTCTAACAAGGAGTGCTCTGGATTACTTAACATAGGATAACTTGATTGCAGCGGTCTCTTCCTTAGGCAGGAGGTAGACTAGATAATAGGTTCTTTCTTAACTGCATGAGCAGGCAACAAGAAGCAGCAGAAAAATGAAGTTTACAAATGAATTGATTATGCGAATCCTCCATTCATCCTAGTGAAGGTTGGGTTTTTTTTTTGTGATTTAGATAATTAACTTCTAAAAGGAAAATAATGAAGAAGATACAGACAAGCACCAACACACAAGAGACAAGCATTGATTTTAGGGTGTAGTGAGATTCAGCAGAAGGCAATTTGAAGGAAGTTGAAGGAAGCCCTTAGGGTGCAAATTGGCCCTTGAACGGCAGACTACCCTGTTTTCCCAGGTGAAAGGAATATGTGACTAAAGAGGAGGGAGAGGTAGGAGTAAGAGTAGAGGCATGAACGTCTTTTAAGAACAGCTGGTTTTTTTAGTAGAGAAGCTGACCTGTGGTTGTTGGTAAGCTTTGGAAAAAGCTGATGTTGAGTGACCTCAATAATTGAAGAGAAACACTGTGATCTGAAGTGTTTTCTACCAGGGAAGAGGTGCCAAGGAAGAAATGTGTCCTAAACAGGTAGGAAACTTCTCTGTTGTGTGTGTGGGTGCAAACTGGAGGATGAGAGAAGACTTGGTAAAATAGAGGAGGGTAAGGCTGGAAAGCAGTACGCTAAGATGTTGCCTGGAAAATGCAGGGAATGAATGCTAACAGATCAGAATAATGCAATGGTGTCAGAAAGCTAGGTTTGTGGGACATGGCCTTGAGAAGTAAAAAAGCAGGGAATGGAAAAAGTAGAGATAAGGCAAGGTTCGTGGACTGTGGTAATACAATCAAACCAATTGGTTTTAAGGGTTATTTCAGCTCGAGAATTGGCTAAGAAAAGGCTTTAGAGGGGAAAGAACACTTCAGTACTCAAGATGCAGACAGCTGGATTGATTTCATTCAAAAAGAAGAGCATGTTTTTTTTGAGGAGTGTTGATTTTCTGTTGGGGATTTTGGACTTAAGTGGTGTAGCAGCATTTGTTGGTAACAAAGAGGCAGAAAGAGCATAAGAGCCAGGATAAAAGGAGAGAAGGCTGATAATGCACGGTGAATGTTGTGCTGTTGGTGAAACAGCTTGGAGGAGGAGATGAGATAAATTGGCAGATATTAACATTGCTAGTCAAAATTTAGTACTCAGTGGGCAGAGACAGTTGCTGGAGGGTGGGACATAGATTGAAGAGTTTACCTAAAAGTAGTTTTCCATGCTGTGACTTTCCGTGCATATACTGTGTAATTTGTCCTCAGCATCTCTGAATGAAAGTCATCTCTCTCAGCCACCACCTGTGGAGGTTTGACATGAGCCAGTCAGCAAGTGGTGTCTGATGCATCTGGTTTAATTGTATTTCAGTGCTTAGAGTGCGAGCTATAATATGTGAACAAGACCCTCTTCAGGGATGTAGGTAATTGGTGTGGAGACGTTTTGCGAGAAGAGATGTATTTTGTTTACCTTCTTGAATTTGGCAGGGAATGGCCTTGCTATTTGTAGATGTACAAGTTCTTACAGCTGGAGAGCTGCTTTCTGAGCTCAGAAAGGAGTGAAACGATTGGGGACCATAAAAGTCTGTAGGCTTATGTTTTTAGAAGGATGATGTGAGCAAAACCAGAGGCCTTAATACACTCCTGTGCCTTTGTGACAAAGCTAATATGGATAAGGGATTGTCCTAGTCTCAGTAGGGAATTCTGATGGTGCAATTTTACCTTTTGATCATGCAGCCTTAGAAACAAGCTCTCTTGAAATCACAGCGGAATATTTGCAGCCTAGCTAGGATTTGAGGCTTTGACCCGAGGTGCAGTAGGCTGTTGCTGTTGAGCTGACGAGAGATGGTGTCATACATATTCTTGGCTTGCAGCAAATTACCTGAAGTGTACTTGTATTTACCTTAGCTCATGCTGAGAGGCATTTAAACTGAGTTTTCTCTCACGATGATGAGACCTTGTGTGGTCAGTTGTCACAGATGGACTAATGTGTGGCAACTCCTTAAGTTGTGTTTGTGTAAGATACTTCATTTATATCCTCAGATTTTTTCCAGCTAGAGCTTTGCCTGTGTGCCTACAGAAGCCTATACTATGGTATTGCTTATTGTTTTGGGGTTTTTTTTTAAGCTGGTGTTGGTAGTTTGTGGCAAAGGGTTGACCTTAAATGGGTTGATATCTTATAAAAGACACAAAGAGGTGCCTTATATCACTGGATATCCTGCAGTATATCATCCCAGAGGGGCTGTGAGTCTTTGACCTCACCTAGAATCAAAACCCCCTTATCAGCTGCTTGCTCCTTTTGGCTTCTTTCAAAGATGATTTCTCCAATTATCGCAATTTCCCCCCCCCTTCTCTCACTCCCTCAGCTCCCCATTCATTCCAACTTCTTTAACATGTGAAGGTGAAGCACAGCCTGGCTTGCTTCTCTTGAAGATCTGTCAACACCCACATTAACCCACAAGTATCTTCTTTCTTGCCAGCGTTTTGTCAGAAGGCCTTCTGTCTTCATGTTGCATAGTTCCTTCTGGAGAGTAGAAGGGACAGATCTTGCACTACTGTTCATAATTCTGCTTCAAAGGTTTTCAAATATGTGCCTTAAGGTCAAAAGGGTTTTGTAATTTTCTGCATGAATTCTGTTGTATGAGATGCAAAAACAAATCTGTACTTAGATGGACCATTCCTTTTGTTGATCTTTACTAAGGATGTGTTTAGCTCACTCTAGTCTAGTCCTTGGCATGTTTGTGTGCATTGAAAGGCTTTGAGGGTTGCAACTTCCACTGCTGAATCACAATTGACAGATGATAGCATCGCGACTGCCCTTCTTCCAACTGTTAACAGTAGCACCATTCCTGTCAGTGTCACAAGACAAATGGTATCACCAACCTATGTGTAAGAAAATGACAAATTGTGTTTTCCCAGAAGGTGAAGGTGATGCACCTGTCAGTCTAGCAAGGTTAAGGCATAGCAATTGCATGGGCCAAAGCATCCTGCAGCCGATGCTGCAGCTACTCCAGATACCTTGGTCACAGTAATTGCCTGCCTGCTTACTGATGATCTGCTGGGACGGCTTATTGAATAGAAACTGTACTCTGCAGATATAAGAGGGTGCATTAGCTGCTCTGCTGGGATACTCTTGAAATAACCTGGAAGTTACTTTGGGAAATCATTTGATTTGGGTCTTGCTGTTTCTCTTCAAGGCTTTGAGTTTTTAGGCTTTCTATTACTTTTTGACATTAGAAAGATGAGAATAAGTAGGTCTAATGTCTGCTTGTGTTTGGCTCTCATAGTGCTGGAATAAAGGGACCATCATGATGGAGGTCTGAGATGGTATTTTATGCTGCTTTTCCATTGAAGTTCCAGGCTTCCCTTATCTCCTTCAGGTTAGGAACTAACTTGTTCAATACAGGACTTAACACTTGTCCTGCCTTTTAATTCAATTCAACGTACCCCTGACTTTTAAAATAAATCTGAAAGGTTCACTTGGAAATAGAAAAATGTTATTTTAAAGTTTGTATGAGTGCTTATTCCCAGTTTAGTTCTATTATCAGAATGTTCTAGCAATCCCATCCATTACGCAAAGGTGGGACATCGCAAGAACCATGCAGAAGTCTTGACAAGACTCTTCCAGTTGATGGTACCCATCACCACTGAACAGTGATTTCCCTAGTGAATGCCTAAGCAGAATGTGGGTCTGTCCCTGTAGCCACAGCTAGCTGCAACCTGCTGTTGATACCACTTGTGTTCCCTTGCACGGAAGGTGAGTTGTAGCCAGGTTGAAATATTTTGCTAATTAAAAAAATGTTAAATGATCTCCATCTACCTTCTCCCCAATGAACAATGCAATTGAATTATCATTAGAGCTTTTACAGAACCTGTGATAACAATGGAGCCATTTGTATTAAATTCAGCCTTAGTTTTCTTATTCCACAAAGTCCCATCGTGTTCATTGTACTTTGAAGTCATAGCAAGCTTCCCTCTCCTCCTATTCACCTGATTTATTTCAGCCCCAACACACAGCTCCTAAATTCTTGTTAATATTTTTCTGAACAAAAGGACTCAAATCAGAAACTCTTTTAAATGAAAGACACGAAGCAGTTATGGTTGCATTCATTTGCTTGTATCTATTTGCTGTATCTAGAGAGCTATTGTTATGCATGCAGTACTGGAAAATAATAATACTAATAAAAAAAAATCTCTCAGGGTTTGCTGTCAATAGCAACAATCTAAAGAGAACTCAAGCTGAGTGAGTGATATTTCAGTTCTGCTACTAAACTTTAATGCTTTCTGGATGCAAAAAGGTGCGGAAAACAGGTAGCAACTAGAGGGATGTGCTCAGTTTCTGAAGCCAGCTCCTTGGGTGGTGTAAATGGGGTGAATTCAACTTTACCTTGGACCCTTTCAATGGGGATATACCAGCTGTTCGATGACGTGTGACTTAGAGCAGTGCTCTAAAGAGGTGGTAACTTATGTGGGAACTCAGCCTCCTCATGGCCCTCCTGTCTTTCTCTTTCCCCAGGAAACCCTTTTCTGACTCTGGGACATGCAGCAGCTGATGTTTTATCTCTCTCTTGAACAGGGCTAGGGCAGGAGCTCAACAGCTTAGAGAAGTTTGAGTGAATTCAGTGTGTGTGAAAGGGTTTATAAAGCTGCTAGAGCATTTCCTGGGATTCTGGCAGGAGTGTGGATGATGCTGAGTGTACAGTAGGATGTTACTGCTCCCTTTATTCCTTCCAGATACCACAGATTTGACTGGCTTCTGAGAACTGACTTTCCCTAAAGAGTAAATTAAAGTTTTGTTGTTGGCACCCAGTTCAAATCAGATCAGAGTCAGCACTGATGATGATCTTGGCCTTGTTGGAGTTGTGCTTGTCTAGGCAGGGTGATTGGTCTTCCTCTTGGGAAGACTTTTTTTTTTTTTTTGTCCAAGAAAGACGAGTGAAAACACATGGAATCCCAGGCTCAGTGAAAAGCTTTATTTAAAATGTACTACCTCTGTGTTAGTCTCCTCTGAAAGCAGAACAGAAGAGCTGGGCAGGTGGGATTACTTTTCTTTCTCTGATAAAAGCAGACTAATTTTAACGCTGGCTAAAATTGCATCCATTTTTTCTTGGTAAATGAACCATAAGACACATTGTCAGAAATGAACCTTCTATGACTGCTGTTAATATTGTAGAGCCATTTTCTCTGTGGATCAGAGCTTGGACACAACTATGTGTGAATCAACCATGTATACTGTCCATTTCCTTGATTTCTATTCATTTGCAGCTCAAGAGTTTTCTTCCCTTCCCCCATGCTAATTTCAGAATGACCCTGGGTTCTGTTCTGTAGAGCAAGGGATTTGCATCTGATTTCATACCCAGGTATATGCGTATTTACTTTGTGAGAGCTGTCTCGTAGGCAGAAGGGAGGTAGGACAGGTCGTGTGCTTGTGCGTCTAAGCTGAGCCTTGGGAGATCTCGGTTCATTTATCTGCACTGCTGCAGAGTTCCTGTGTGTTTTCCAGAAAATCCCCATACTCAGTTTCCGGTATTGTAGCATATGTATCAATCCTTGCCAAAGGGACCCATGTATCTAAATCTCTTCACAGGCTGTAGTATACTGAAATACCCTGTCAATAAGATGTGAAGGTAGAGGGAGAAGGTCTCTTAGCGCTCATTGGCAAAGCACCTATTCTAGTCATGTAATTGTTTCCAAAGGTTCATTGTAGGTGTTGATTCTGCTCCCTTGATTTTTGTTCTCTGAACATGACAGTCTGCTTGAACAGTGCTCTGCAAGAAGCATTGATTTTAATTTATGAAGCCTTCACTGAATTAGATAAGGACCACTTCTACAGCACTTAGTTCCATGAAGCTCATCAAAGACATTGTTCCTACTGTCCTGACCTGGTCCTGTGCCTTCCAGGTGCAAGGAGGGAATGGGGATTGTGTTTTGGGAGCAAGAGGGAAAGCTGGATCTCGGTAGGGAATGGGGCGGCTGAGGCTGCCGTGGGACCAAGCCTGTGTGTTGATGTAGCTGGTTAAGTTTCATAGTCTGGGTGTTGCCTGTGGAAGTGGGAAGAGACTAGTGAGAGGAGGTTACTGTGCACAGTAGTTCCAAGAATATGTTTCTCTTAAAACTTGGATCTTGTGGAGTATTTAAGGAAGAAGTAGACTTACTTGCTGAAGGACAGCTGGTTGAGTTGTGCAAATGCAAATTCCTGTTGCATGAGGAATATTGGAAGTAACAAGGCATGTGCCCCACCTGTCCGAGTCTCCTGGTCTTCCTTTCTTTTTTTCCCCCCTCTACATTTGTTCTGTACTACACAGTACAGAATACAGTGGGACCAACCTCAAAGTGCTCAACATGTTCATATGGGCTTGGGAAGACCTGTGGTCTATGTTGGCCAGATCCTCTGATATTGTCCATGAGTGCTGCTTTATCTGGAGAGAACATGAACTACCGAATGCAGTTTCCATTTACTATGTGCTCTGCAGGGTTGTTTTCTACCTTTTTGCTGTTCTCACTTTCCTGGCAGAAAACATTACCTTTCAGACCATGGCATCTCTGCTGTTAAAACCCCATCTGTGTCAGACTGCCTGGGTTTCCCATTACTTTCTAGTCCTAATACGTAAACCGGTGCAGCCAAGTAAACGATATAGTGCTTAAAAATGACTTGACCCTGTCGTTTGTTCTTAACATCTGCTTCAGCACTGTTTGTGGTCTGGAACGACTAAATTGCCCTTGTGGCTGATAAAGCTGTAGCTGAGAAAATACAACAGGAATATTAAAGTTTTAAGACAGCCAGTTGGGAAGGTAAGTTGAGACAAATTATGCTGTGGATGTAGGATAATGGCCTGAGCTTAGGATGAGAAGTTGAAGGACAAATGCAACAGCTTTGGTGTGCCAAAATATAAAAATAGCAAGGTAATGGTTTTCCCAAGAGCTCTTGAAACCACTGAAACTGTTAACGCTGCAATTATTCTCTATAAAGTAGTTTTATTCTACTTACATATTCTGTTGTCTTGCTTTTTGCCTAAGTTGGGGAAGTGCATTTCTTTTTAATTATCCAGTTCTCAAGCCCTGTTGCAGATTTCTGTCACTTTGAGGTATATTTAACCAGATCTTTGTTTATGATATTTGGGGAAAAAAACAGGGTAATTTGGAAAATATTTTTAACTCCAAGACTCCTTAGTGAAGGCATATACTGTTCTACTGGTAGGTAACCAGTAATGCTAAGCAACTGTTGTTTCTACAGCTTGGGTGTTGTATCCATTCCAGGGGAATGATAGAAAGTGGAAGCTGTTTTCCCTGCATAAGCCAGTACAGTTTTCCTCAAAACCCTGTACTAGTTTAAAACTTTTCATCCCTACTCACGTGAGGAGAAGGGTGCTGCAAAGACTCAAGAAAGATTTCAGATACTTAACACTTAATGAAAAGAAATTAAAAAGCACCAGCAACAGAGCTAGGGCAAGCCAGAATTCTTGCTTAACATCTTTATTACAGGAATCCCCAAGGTTTGCCGGGATTCTGCTCTTTGCTGTCTCTGCCCCATTTCACAACAATTTCACTGCAGCAGTGTCACAAAAGAAATCCGCGGTTTTTATTTACAAATATCTGAGAAAGAAATTATCAGCACCATCTAATGGGGAAATGGAGGTATTGGTTTCTTTACTGATTTGAATATGCAAAATCTTGTGTGTTTCACTTGCTTTTTTGATTTTTAAATGTAGTTTGAAGTGGAAGTGTGCCTAGAGAACCTGCTTGCTTTTTAACTTACAGCAACGTGGAGTCTGCTTGGGGTATTATGCCTTATTTCAAAAGGTACCTTCAAGAAATGAAGTGAACCATTTAAAAGGGGGCAAGCAGAGAAAGATTCGAATGTCGAAATGGTACCTTAGCCATGGCAGGTTCTGTCACATCGATAGGACAAGAGTAACCGCCAAGAAACAATTTGCAGCTGAGGAGATAGGCATGTCTAGCGCCTTGAGTCAATCTAGACTAGTGTGTCAGAGAAATTTGGGTGAAGAATGGGATATTTGACCTTCTTAATCTTTTAGGGCAAAGAAAACGCTATAGCTTGAAGAAAAGGCAGAGGAATTCTCATTGTTAACAGAAGACTGACTTCAAGGCACATCTCAGAGTTGGAGACTAGTTGTGATCAGAAGTAATTTCAGGTCAAGCATGGTTTGATCAGTGCCGACTCCTCCTGATCAGATTAGTGGTCTCCCTAGCATGTTTTGGGAAATTTGCACATGTAGAACCAATTGAGATATCTAGTGTCAGATTGTATCCTAACTCTCACTTATTCTGCCATATTGTGGGCTTCTCCTTGTTTCTCTGTACTTTCACCTATTGCAGTTTTATGCTGTTCCTGTAGCTGTACATCACCTGTGCTTTTGTCTTCCCTGCGCTGCTCCGTCAGTAACAAGCAGTTTCTTGCTAAGAGCGCTAATGCTTACAGGCCAAGGATCAAATCCTGCTATTGTTAAGCAATAATACTGCAAGAATCAGGTAGCTAATGGTTTCTTAAGTCAGCAACATCTGGTCCCTGCTGTTATAGGAAACACACAGCCCCTGCACTGATGGATCAAGATATGTTTTACTGCTGGTCTTAAATGGTTTTCCCTACAATATTTGTTGGAGAACACTTCAATCTTCTTGACCTGTCCACTGAAAAAAATCTTTCCTTAATGCCTAGTGTAATTATATTTAAACCTTGTTTATCCATTTGCTCTTCTGCCAACACCATCTTTTAATTTCCATTCTGCTGTATTTATACTGCTGTCTTGTATTTAGAAAAAGAAGTCCTATCCTCTTGTAATCTCTGTTTTGTTTGATAGACAAGAAAAGGCCTTTTATAGCATAGCCACATGACTGAAGCAACTGAATTAGCATTTTAAGAAGTTAAGGTCCCACAGGTAACTCTATCGGTAGAAGTTTAGCTTTTTAAAAATTAGACTGTTATTATTCCAGACTATCTGGATGGTTATTGGAGAAACCCAAGTACTTTCTATCATAAATTCCTATTTCAGTAGCTTGCCCTATCAGTGATAGGTGATAAGATAGCTATATTTCAGATAATTAACACTCTAATATTCAATGACTGCTAGCTAGACGAATGCCATTCTGAGACTATGAGAGGATTAAATATGAGAGGAGGGAGAGCACAGCTGTATTACCTTTGAGAATATGGACTTGTTATGGATATGAAAGAGTTATTAAGACCTCTGCAGGTAGTGTAAGCCAGACAGCTTCAGCTTTGATCCCGCTGGGTAGAGGGAGTTGCAGTGCTCCTGAAATGCAAACTGCAGAATTGCTTATGTAGTGATAACTTCTGGAGTTCCTTCACTCCAGTTTTAAGCGAATGCAGTGACAAGTTTCCCTGTGTGCTTCCCTTGAGAGGTGTGTGCTTGGTCTAATTGATTGACCCATTAAGCAAAGCAAATTTCTTTTGCTATTCAGCCAAAATTTTCTTTCTGCTTAATTTCAGCCCATCACTCCTAGTTATGCCCCCTGTGAGCCTGCCTGAGCTGCCTCTGCCATACTATAGCTTTATCGATCTTGGCTCTGTCCAAATAATTCTTAACTTACTAAACTTACTACTGGCAGTACCAGGGCAGTGATGGCACTGGGGAGAGCTCATTTCTTGGCTGTCTTTGATCCATGGGGCTGGAAGAGAGGAATGCAGTGAAAGTGTTTGGTGTGGTTCAGTAAACTTCCTAACTCACCATATGAAGTAGTGAAAACTGATTTCTGCGTTTTCCCAGTTTCTCATATGTTTTAATTTTCTCAGCTATGTGAAAGAAGGCATTTGTGCGCAGATCTCCAGGACACCGAATATCGGAGGAAGTGTCCTGAAATCGGAAGCTACCTCATAACTATTTGGTCTCTGGATGATCTCTCAAGGGTAATTTTTGGATTCCCATAAGTAGGTGTGTGAATGTGTTTTTGTGGCAACAAGGGAAGGATGATGTCTGGTGAAAAGTGCTTTCTGCATGTGTCTGGGAAAACTTGTGTCCACGTGGAAGAGAGGTATGGCGAGAAGTCACCCTCAAACGTTGTACATACCCTATGATCCTTTCTTTTCGGTGTCAAGTGTAGGTTATATATTCCAGAAGCACTGAGCATGCTCAGGTCCCTTTGAACTGGGGGTGATAATCATCCTTGCCTTTGTTCACCCTCTGTCTTAATCTGTCTTGTACCATGTAGATCTCTATCCCCCCCCAAGCTTTGTGCTGGTGAGTTGCTTCTGGTTTTGGGGGTGCTGCTTGCCTGAGTGTCGTAGCAGGAAAAGGATCAGTGGTGCTGCTGAACTCCCAAGTTTCCATGGACATACCCTTTCTGTGCCTCAATTTACTCCTGTATGCGACAAGATACCTCTCCCAGAAGTACTGGAGTAGAAAGGGAGAGAGAGTAATTCTTAATTTGAAGGCTGTTTGCAAGACATTTTGGCCAGCCTGCTCATGCTATCGTGGAAACTTGCTTGTACAATACTTTTCACAGAAGGATCTACAGGATGGTTAGATGGGCACTGCTAAGAAGAACCTTAAAACCAAAATCACTGGTGAAATTCTTTCCCATGTAGGTAAAAGAAGGGGGACCTGTGTGGCTTGGTGTACACTGGGAAATACAACCATTCTGTGGAAAACCAGCACACTTGTCTCTGTTGTTACTTCTCCTATCGAGTCAGTTGAAACAGTAGTACAAAAATGTAGTTATTAAGCCTTTAGGCACTACATAGTATTTAAAAGATATTTGAGATATCAAACACCCTGTTTTAGGATAGGAAGCCCTTATCAATGCAAGAAGAAGAGCTGAGCAGAGAAAACTGCAGCAGCCTGGTGTGCAAATGCTAGTGGACACAGCCACCCGCATATGGTGTGTGTTCCTAGAGGCTGGCTGTGCAAGTACATAAATAAATGTGAGCTGTGTACCTTTCTTCTATGGCTGCAGAAGCAAAGCCAAGCCAATTATTTGCCCATCAGAGTGAGGTTACGATGGCCCTCCTTCCCTCTTCTTTATCCATTCTTTTGTTTTTGTATTGTTTTGCTGAGATTGTAAATACAGAGATGATTAATTGCTTTGCTGACCTGATTCTGTCTCTACGTGGGATCCACTTATATCCAAATGCTCTGGCCCAAATGACTAAAGTGTGCCAAAGTGAGGTGATTAAAGAATTACAAAATACTTTCTGGGCATCCTATTCTCAACTCATTGTGACTTTGGACAGAAGCCCAGACAAGAGGGGGAGAAAGAAGAGTGAAAAATAAAAAAAAAAAAAAAAGAAAAAGAATAAATTCAGTGACAAGGACTTCTGCAATATTTTATTCCTGTTTTATTGAGAAGACAAGACTGATAGCAAACATTAGTGAGACAAAATTATAGTGATTTGTATAGATTCCCAGGTGGACAAGTTTAACATTAATAAAACATTATAGCCTGCTCTATCACAGATTGTACTGATCACAAAATGAAAGGGCTTATATATAGGCAGAGGAGTGTGGATGCTCTTAGAATATGGATGGAGGCATCTCATTTTCCACTAATAGATTAACATCCTGTGTTGGTCTGGAATAATGAAGTGTTTCAACTTTCTGCGGATGAGTACTCCGGGAGAGGGTGCACCCGGCAAACTTATTTCAGATACCAAAGCAAACCCGTCGGGGCTTTCTGCAGTGACCCCTAAGCCACCAGTGCCTTAAACCCTGCAGCTCGGGTGCCTGGTTTGTTTCTGTTGAGGCTGTCGGCAAGCTGTGCACCCTGTGGCTCTTGTAGGTGTAAGTGTGGCGCAGCACATCCGAGTTGACAGTTTAAGTGCCTTCTCCCTGCTGCTCTAGAGTCTGCGGCAGGAACTGAGCTAAACTTAAACAACTTAAACAGAAATAAATACTTCAGGAGGAGAGTCTTTTATGTGGTGTTTTTAAAATGAGTTTCTTTGGGGTTTCTGTAACGCCCAGTCCTTACAGACGATGCTGAATGAGAGGCTTGGTAACACTGCCTTGTGCTGGCTTCTTACTGGCAATCATCTGTCTCGGCTATGGAGGGAAAGGAGTTGATGCTCCCTCCCAGTCCTGGGATACTTTTCTGTTGACTGCTTTAGTTTACACCAAATACCTGCTAGTTTTGTAGCCCTAAAAGGGTAGAGGAAAGGCAGAGATTAATTTCACCATGGTGCAACACCTTCCTTCACTGTCCTAATGCACCTGCTGATTTAGGCCAAATTGTCAGTTAGGTGAAATGAATCTACTTCCATGCTTAGCTCTTCTGTGTACTTCAATACACTCCTTAGTCTCCTTAACTTAGTATACTAAACTTTCACTAAGGTAAAAGGAGTGGCAAATTTGTGGTCGTGGTATCTGGCCACTAAATTTCCTTTTGCTTCATGTTTCATTCTCCAGTGTGATAAACTAATGTGGCATACTGGACATCTGCTTTCCTTTAAACCACGTAGAACTGATGAATTGCTGTTTTAGTTATTTCTATGGATTTTTTAAAAAAATATGAAATTAATATTTTCTTCCAGTATTAAATTTTCTGGAAGCTTATACTTCTTGGAAGGGTAGATAATGTTATCTCTTAATGCTATTAATGTTAACTGTAAAACTATCTTTGTTTTGATGGCACTCTATGTTTTAGTCATGTGAAATGAAGAGAACCATTAAACACTTATTTCCTTAATTGTATTTTGGCTAAAACTCCTATTTCTGATTTCAGTTAAAGAGCAACAGTATCCTAACCCTGTTATTTTTTTCTGGATTTTTGCCTCTACCTTTTTTGTAGCTTTTCCACTGTAAGTATGTAAGAAATAGAAAATGTAAAATAGTCTCTATTGCGCTTTCTTCTCTGTGCTCTCCACATACGCTCTAAATGCTGTTTTGAAATTAAATGTAAAGAATCATTTTTTGAACAAGGGCAAAGGAAAACTCAGACTACAAATGGAATAAATAAAAATTCAGTCAATAAGTGTCAATAAATGTTTTCAGAGAAGGATTATTTTTCTCTATGATGTGTTTTCCTGGGAAAGAAAGCTATAGGTTTTCACCAATGTTCATAACTAATAACAAAGGGAACTATCAGAAGGGAAACTGATATTGATACTTCACCTTATTTCCCCTATTTTGTTTGTCCTTTGAGTCAGAAGATTAAGGAATGATGCCTTGCAGGGCTTAAACTTGGGATGCTTTGGTTCAATTTCCTGTCCCATCATGGCATTCCTGTTTGGGAATTTAATTTCTCAAACTGGGATATATTTAAACGCAGGCTTACCCTGCAGCCAGCACAGTGGGGTTCCTTACTGTGCTTCAGGTTTTTGAATCCTATGGAGAGCAGTGCAGCATCTGGCTCTGGCAGAATGTTTGCCTTTTTTGCACCTTTCTCATGAAGTAGTCTTTTCTGCTTGCCATGCATTCTCTTATGCTTTGAGTTCCTTTAATATATGGATGTCTTTTGTCATGTATTGTGGACCTAAGAAAGTCAACTGAAAAAAGATGTGGAAGGACTATGCGTAGGATTTGCAGCTTTTTCAAAGTGTGACTAATGGGTTGTGCAGTGTTGGAGGGGTAGAGAGGGATAGTCTATGCTGCCTATGCCCAGGTTTGGATGCAGTCCAAGAAACTATTGAAGAGAACTTCAGGAGCAGGGGAAAATCTACACAAGATTTGAAACAATAGCTCTTATTAACCTTTCAGGTTTTTTCGCTGCCAGGTAACTTCTATTCTAGCAGACCACAAATGATCATGTATTTCACATACCTATGCAATGGGGAAACTGATCTCTCTTGGGTAGAAACAAGAATGGAATTAGGGCACCTGTTTTGGTTCATTGCTTGCTGACCCTGCTGGGCAACCCCTAGCGAGTTGCTTCTCTGGTGTCTATTTGTACTGCCAGTTCTTTAAGGCAGCAGCTTTCCATGGGTTGGTTATGTCACTTTAGGGGGTTTGGGTCAGTGGTCTGCCTTGCTGATCAGCATGTAAAAATACAAAGCATATAGTACTCTGGACTTGCTGGATATTTTCCTTCCTCCCAAGAAAGGCATAACTGCTTCATGTGGCCTCAGTCTGGTATACCAGTCTCCAGGAGCCAGAAGCTGTGTGCCACTGCTTTAGACGTTGGGCATCTGTCATCTCCAATTTTAAGAGTGCTATTCTTGCGCTTTCCTTTGATAAGAAAGGGAGCTGTGGTGGGGGATGAGATCTGTAAAGCCATTATTTCCCAGAAGAAGTAAAGATTAATGTTTCTGTATAGCCTCTGTTGTTATTCAGGCAGCTTTAGAACAGCTGTGCTAAAAGTGAAACAATGGGTTGTTGCTTTTAAAATGCTGGTGCTGTAAAGACAAGGAAGGGAAGGAATGGCAGATGTTTATCTCCGTGTTTATACCAAGTTTTAGTGCATCAATCACTCAATGCTATGGAGGCTTGTGGAGGAAGGATAATAAGATTTATTGGTGGCTGTTGGGATAACCCACTCGGGGCATAAATATGTTGGTAAAACTCCAGGGAGTCGTGGTCTATCAAAATGAAATAGGCAGAAAGGAGCACAGGTCTCCCAACTGTGGAGAAGCTGAGCTCTTTGTGGGAGGCCATTTCTTAATGACCAACTTGAATTGCATGAAGCTCCTGGTGGCTTTTTTCCCCCCTCCGTATTCAGTGGAGGACTGAGAGGCAGAAATTAGGAAAGCAGAGACTTTCAGAGGAAGAGGAGTAAAAGGCAAGGAATAAGATGTGGTATGTGTGTTTTCTATCCTCCAGTGTTAAGTAACCAAGGTTTGAGTGCAGTCATTCACTACTCTTGAATTATCAGTAAGAAGTAAGGGTGATTCAGGCCATCTTGGGGAAAGGACAGCTGTTTTTCCCTTGCTTAACTATGGAGAAAGAGAAGTGCTGTTTCCAACTAACTTAGGATTGTTTCCATTGCACTCTTTGACTGCTCCTGATGCTGTTGGTGTCGTTTTGAAATGGAACACAAGCTATGATCATGATGTGTCTGTGTAGTTACCAGTATACAGGTGTTGATACTCCAGGTGATCGATTCTACTTTAAAGTTACCTGTCATTTTTGGATGATATACTTGGAATTTGGTGTTTTGTATGATTGAGCTGAGTGATAAGCTCATCACAAAATTTGTTTAGACCTTAAGCCCAGTTTTCTCGCAATATGCAGCACTCCGGGATTCTTGGGAAGTGTAAAAAAAAAAAAAAAATCCCAAAGAATGACTAGAGCATCAGTGGACCAGGTAGAACAAATACAATGCGTGCTAATACAGGAGCTGGTACTTGTTACACACAGATACAAATGTGACTCATTCCTGCACTGTAGTGAGCTAAACATGCAGTAGTTTCAGCTATGATAAAATGGAAAAAAAAATAAATACATGAAATGGCATCCCCTTCTGTGAATACGAATGCACGCCTGCCTACCTGTTCAGGCAAATGAAACTATGGGTCCAAAGAATAGCCACAAGTCCACAAGATAAACCACTGGTCTACATATACAATCCAGGAGAGGCCCCTGTGGTTTCAGTTCTGTGCTCTCATGTTTGGACTTGGACTGCTTGCTTCTCAGTGGAGTGCCCCAAAACAATGTAATTTGGAATGGAAGGCTACTTGCTTCGACATAATAAGAAATTCTCCTTTGCATCCACTTGTTTCTCATGTTGCTTGGAAATGACACTGCATGTGCTTCTTTCCTTTTCTCAAAGATGCTGTAAAATTCTTTCTTTGATAACTTGAAAAACGATCTTCCCCTTCTGAATGACTGAGCTAGGTGAGGATTAGCTGCAGAGAAACTATCATTCCTCATACTTAATTGAACCTGTGCATTAGACTGAACAAATTTCACTTCAGTGCTGCTAAAGCTCCGTGGGTGTGTTAACTAAGATTTATCCAACTGGGGTTCTATTACTTTATAATTAATTAATGCTTTAATAAAGAAAAAACATACAAGGCTGATGATGTGCTTGATGTGTTGTGTGTGATGTTCGGGGTTTTTTTAAGCACTGGCATTCTGCGGTTGCCCTGCTACAGTATTAGCAATGGGCTTTTCCTGTCAGAAGAGCACCCACGTACTGCCATGGGACCAGATAATGAAGCTGATATGCTGTGCTTTGTGGCTGGGTAAATGGACATGCCTCTAGCTCCAGATCTGTGTGCAGACTTGGACCTTGGCAATTAATTTCTCTGGTGTGTTGCAGGAGCTCTATAGCATCAGAGAACACAACTATTTAAATAGCTCAACAAGAGCTTGTTCTCTACTGTCAGTCATCCCATAGTTTGCCCTATCCAGCTATAGATTACTCCATTTTTAGTGAGAAATTTGTGCAATCTAATACAATCAAATGTATACAGACCCTTTCCTTTCTTTGTTTTCATCCCTTTGCTGTTTGTATACCATGCTGTTTTCTTTGCTAAAACTATTATTTAACTATAACAATGTTACAAGCTATACTGTTTTAATGAGCAGTGGATTTCATAGCTGGAGGTGTGTCCTCCTATAGTTCTGATTTCTCACAGGGACTGAAATTCTTCCATGCAAGACATACCTGATGTCTTGTTTAACTTACGTTCAGTCCAGCTTTCCAGCTGCTAGGAGGGGCAGATTGTGGCTAATGTTTAACATCTCTTGTAGCACCGGGAGACATAAAGTTAGGAATGGGAGGATCTGTTTTATTTTTTCATTCTCTTATCCTTTCATTTTTAGTCTCAAAAGTGCTATCCACCTCCCTCTAGCCAGAAGGGAAGCAATGCTCTGACTTCAGGTAACTCTCAGCTTTGAGTGCTTTGAAGCTCAAGAAAAATCATTGGGATGGAAACTGAAAAGAAAAACACAGTTTGGCAATATGTAGACCTGAAATGATGGAATTATTTCAAATGTAAATGAAGTCCTAATTATCAGGGACAAATGATTGAAAGATGGACAAGCTTTTGTTACTGCTTTCCTGGACATCTGTAGCAGGAACTCCATCTGCTTGGAATTTCAGGACTGCATCCAAGGCCAGACTGGCCCACATGCAGAGTGAGTCAGAAAGGCTGGCCAAGGAGGTCACTTTAGAGAGCCTGTGTGCTGGGATGTCTGAAGGTAGTGTGCCAGACAGACTTCACAGTCAGAGTTGGGTAGCTGCTGAGTGCCTGATG
Organism: Cuculus canorus; assembly: GCF_017976375.1. Taxonomy (NCBI): domain Eukaryota; kingdom Metazoa; phylum Chordata; class Aves; order Cuculiformes; family Cuculidae; genus Cuculus; species Cuculus canorus. Next base: position 11,335,896 of record NC_071407.1, read on the forward strand.
CTAACAAGTGCTCTTGCACCCAGCTATAAAGCCGAGCCTCGACGTGGCCATGGTCCTTCATGTGAAACCAGCAGAGTGACAGCTGAGCAAAATTGCTGTGAGATGCAGCACTCTTCAGATTGAGCCAAAGCGGAAGGAAGTTCAGGACAAGTCAGGACTTGGCAGTTTTGTCACAGCATGCAAACTGGCCTCTTGTGCAGATGGAGTTATTTGAGGTTTGTGCTGTGAGACTGCTGTAAAGACCTGCAAATGTGAATCAAATTGAGTGTCTTTATTAGAGAAAAAGACCAGAAAGGCAGGACTCATGGGTTCCCACGCCATTCCTCCTGCGTGGTCACAGGTAGCTCTATTTAACTGCTCAGTGCTTCAGCGCTTCAGTGCAAGCCATCTGTAACATAAGCATCATGATACTTACCTGCCTCCGAGGGCCATTTACTTAATTAAATTGCTGAGTTTTTCAGGTAAGAGATACTTTAAACAAGTAGTTCTGTATGCAGTAGAAGTAATGGAGCTTGGTTTCCAATGGCTTTGTCTTGTGGTTCATTGCCAGTTCTGATTGAAAATTTCCCCCTAGGCTAGGACTTCATAAGGGTTTTCTTTTTCTTTCTGTTTCTCTCTGCAGAAAACACAGGCATTCAGTAAGGGGTAAGCTTTGTGTTTCCTGTGGAAAGGGTAGTCCCAGGGGGTGTTTCTTGGATGACTCTTCTTCGCAGCTACCTGGGGTTTTTAGAGATTTTTCAGTGTAATTGCAGCTGTAAAACTTGGTCCAACTTGGGCAGTAAGTTCAAGCAGTGCAGCAGAAGGGGAACCTTGCAGACACATTCACTTGCAAACCTGGAGCAGCTCGCAAAAACCTTGCTTACTTTAGAAGCATGTGGAAAATGGAGTGCAATAGCATGGACATATTGCTTAGAAATGATGAAGGAGCTGAGACAGGCATTGGGGTTCAAGTGTCTAACTTGGGCGCTGTTAGAAAGAGGAGTTGCTTCGATGTGATGCTATCCTAAGGGTGCCTACAGCCCTTTATAGTTTCTTATCATTCCCTTTGCATCTGGGCACGTTCCTGTAAGGAAAGTGTGGTTTATGGATTTTCCTGTCAAAATTAGTTAGCCGATCCCAGGTCTCCTGTGTTGATAGCTCTCCTGCAACTCCCCATTGCTGTAATTCCTTCTGCAGACAGGCTGCCTGATTGGGGATAGAGGTTTAGTAGGATTTTTCAGCTGTTCCAGCTTCTGTGCACACTGCCTGCTGGGACTCCTACAAACAGACTGGAGATAATGCAGTTGTAGCTTGGCACCCCACTTTAAATTAGGCTGGCAAACACATTGCAAGTCTAGGAGAGCAGCTGGGAATTGTTTTCTGCTAAGAATGAAGAGACCTGAAGAGAGCGTGAGATGGGGATCAGGAAATGGGGAATATATCCGGTGGCCTCTGTTCGAGTGTGAGTGTGTGTGAACACAGATATGGCACTACATCTGCACCCTTTAGTCTGTACGCCTGCTGCAGCTAAGCTTGTTATCAAGTCAGCTTGAGAGTTTGCGCTTTCTCTCTCTTACAGTCAATAGTCTGGGTGACACAGTGAGAAACTCTTCCGAGCTACATTTTTGTTTCCTTGGGTGCTGCTCAGCTGCAGCTGGGAATAAACTGACTGGAGTGTAAATGGAGAGTAACATTGCTGGTGGAGGAATCCATGGGTGCACGAATTAACTGCAGATGCAGAGTCTGGCTTTTGGGCTTGCAGCTGCGGAGAAAATGAGCAATGAACAGGCAGTTAATTGAAAGCTAAAGTAGCTATTTACTGACAGTATAGTCTTGCCTTTTCTCCTATGTGTAATCTGGGTGAGATCACTCAAAGTCAGCTTCTTTGACCCAACTTGTTTCCAATATTTGTTTTCCCTTAACCAGCTGAATTTTTATGCCACACTTTTAATTCTTTTTTGTTTTTTTTTTTAATGACAGATTCTTGTATTGTTGATTCTCACTACTGAAGTGCTGCTATGCATCAGTGGTAGAAAACTGACTCTCTCACTGAGCCAATTAAATTCTGTTACTCTTCGTTCTACAAGTAATTGCAGCTTTAGAGAACAGGTATGCAGGAAGGGCTACTTGGATAAAGAAAGGTTTACAGGTCTGGACAAAAGAAGTTTTAAAATTCTTTTGAGATACATAGAGTAAAGGTTGAGACAGGAAGAGAGGTGAGTATTTGTGGTATCTTGTTCATTGACTGGAGGTATATAAGTCTGCTTAAATTCTTGCAGGGCTGAAAATGCAGGGCTAAGGGGTTCATTCCTTGAAAGAATAATGTTGTTAATAATAATGCTTCTGCTGCCTGGGGTTGCAGATGGGTAGTTTATACCTGCTCAGCTTTTTCATATTTAAATACTCTGCCTTATGAATATGTACTGTCACTGCTTTTGCGTAAAAAATCACACTGGTCAAAAGTGTAAAAGCAGGAAAGCGTCTTACTGGGAAGACAAACATTTCTCATGTGGGAGATTATAGAAAACAGCACAATAACACTTCAGCATTCTGATGATGTAGCTGCTGGTGGCCTCTGACTCTAAAAGCTTCCTATAAGCTAATGCAGAATGTGATTACTGAGCAAAAGCCCTGACAATTGGCTTGTGTGCAGATGTAGTATTGGCAATATGCTAAACACAGCCAATACAGGAACTTTTGGGATCAGTTTGCAGTAGAGCTGGGTGGCATTTTTTATTAATACTACAAATTATTTTAATATGTGAAGTGGTATTTTTCCAAAGGGTTAAAAAAATCTGAGGGAGAATAGAAATTAAATATAGCTCCCTTGCTGCTTACTTCGAAGCTTCATGCTCCATTCCCAATCTGTCTAAACGCAGAAAGTGGGGCTGAGAAGAGCTTTCCAACCAAGTTGCCAGGGATGGAGACAGGCAGGGCGGTCTCCATCAGAGAGCCATGGGTATACTTAAAAGAAAGAAGATTTTATGGCCGAGAGGAAGAAATTAGGGCACTCAAATTCCATCAGCTTGCTTAGATGCTACTTGTTAGTTTTACTAGGCAGGTATTGGTTTGCTCTTTGTTTCTTTTTCCCTGGTAGAAAATCCCTTTTAGAAGGGAGAGAAAGAAGAGGATTTGAAAATGATCTCTAGAAATCTCATTTTAAGAGTGTTCCCACCTGCGAATTATTCTGACACAAAATTCCCAACTAGTTAGTAATTGTCTTCAAATATTTGAATAAGCAGTCAATCAACAAAAAGTGACTTGGGAAGGGATTTTGCTTTAATAGGTCTCAAAGTACTCAATGAAGAATGTTAGAGCAGCTCTTTAACTGTTTAGTATCTGGACACCACACTAATGAATGCTTAAGAAACACCAGAAGCATTCGTATTTACATTAAAGAGGTGTCCAGGACTTAAAACAAGGACCCAGTGTGGTAGATGGTAGGCAAAGAGTGGTTTGTAGTTGGAGGGTATTCACAGTGCAAGTAAAACCATGGAGAAGTGGTCTAGAAGCTGTTGGGGGCAGGATGACCAAGGTGTGCTGGAAACATGGCCCTGAGGAACCCCAACTGCTGTGGGCTGAGGTGAGACAGTGTCAAGATGCTGACAGAAATTCTGGGAACCTGAGAGCAAAACAAGACAGAAGTGGGATATTTAGGCTAGTTCTAAAAATGGATCTGGCGATGTTTATGGCAGCAATTTCATTGTTTGGAAACACAGACTTTTAATATCAAAGCTTTGTGTAATATATACACTTGTGTCTCCGGGGAATTAAAGCAGCGAGAATTATTAGGATTGCCTGCATATATTTGTATTACTGTTCAGAAGCTGAATCTCCTTTTGTTTGTGTTTTTTTTTGATTAATTTCCTGGATTGAAGCTTCATATGAAAAATGTTTCAAGCAGTTTAAGGGGCAGGCTTTTATTTGGTAGAAGCATTTTTCAGTTGGTTATTAAATCCTTTTGCTGTCTTAGAGCTGAGCCTGCCTTTGGCTCTGCAGACTGCATAGCTGGATTGAAGAGTGCCAGATTGCCCACCAAGTCTGGAAACATGAATCAGGGGAAAAAAGTTTCCCTTGTGAATGCACTCGGTAACTTGGCAGAAGGGTTTCCCTTCAGACTTGCTTGCAATGCCTCTGCCTTGAAAGTGTCAGAAACTACTTTGTATTGATTTGATTTGGTTATATTCAGAGCAGGAATAGCTGCATTTGGCAGCATCATTTATGCTTATAAGTAGCCAGGAACCTCAGAACAGGTCTCTGTTGTGCCCAGAGCTGTACACCTACCCTTGAATTTTTTTCTCCAAATCTCCTTTGGATTGTCTAGTTGTGTTCGTATATCTGCTGAACTCTGCTTTGTGCAGGAATCTTGGTTTGGAAATGAACAGCTGAGCTAGTGGTGCTAGGGAAATTTATCCCCACTTTACATCCCAGACTGGTGCAGGTTATCTGCAGATAACATGGTCATGGTGTTGTAATGTAAGTTCTCTGTGCTGTGAGTGAGATTGTTCTGAGCCTTTGTCTGAGAACCACTGTGCATTTTCACTTTGCTAGGTGAAGAAGAAGCTAAGAGAGGTCAGATCTCTGCCCGTGACAGTGCCTGACTCATTCTTTCTAGACAAACCAATTTTCCCCACATGGTCTTATCTTCCAGGTCACTTTAGTCAGAGCGTGGTTACACTACAAAACAATGGACTTCTGGCAGTAGGAAGCAGGCATTGACTGGTATGTCTGTACAAAGAAATACTTTGTAAAGCAGAGATTGCCTAGGCTGGCAATCTTGGTGTTGTTTGGTACAGGGTTACCTGCTCAGATCTGCTTGCAAAGGTGAGTCCTATACTGCATCCTGGAGAGCGAAACAGCACTCAGCTGGTCCAGAGCTGCACTGTGTCCCCAGTGACACTGGCTTATGCCTTTGTGCCCTGCCGCACTGCGCATCAGTGGGGAGCGGAGAGCTTGGACCACCTTGACTGCCCTGTGTTTCTCAGATGAGCTCATGAGCTTGGTCTTGTCCATGCTACTGAGTCTTTCCCATGCTACTCCTTTCAACTGTGTCTAAGTGGGACCCATTTTGGTAGGTGTAATGATCCTGTAGGGAAGTCTGTTGACATGGGATGAATTTGAATTGGCCATACCTTAGCCTCGTGCATTTCAGTACAGCATTGCCATTAATCGGACAGCTGGAATCTACTGACCTGCTGTAACTGGAGCACACTTGTGCCCTAGAAACTTGACATAAAGCAATAGCTTTTAATTAAAAATCTGGCCTTGCCATGGACTCTTAATTTCCAGGTGACCCACCGTGCTGTCAGGTACTCATCATGATGTAGCTGCTGTGTGGGGCCTTGTACGTAAGGAAGGGAAATGCTTTGGAGAGCTTCTAACTGTCTAGCGGAACGTGGTATCAGGCAAATGTCTGGCCAGCTTTCATTTTCTTTATTGTGCCAGCTTGAGAGAGTCTAGGATGGCTTATCCTGCCCAAGATAGGGGAAATTAAGTGCTTTGTTCTGTTATTAACATAAGTCCTCCTGGAAAACTGAAGTTATGCAGAATTTTCTAAATATGGGCATTCTGGAAATGGTATACAAAATAATTAAAACCTTAGCCAGTTAAATTAAAAGCCAAACTGCTAATTATTTACCAGTGTTCTAGAAAAGAAATGAAGGTCAGTTGTAGGGAAGTCAAGATAACTCACAGTGGATCTTCTGCTGCACTCTAATGGGTAGAAGAAATGCTCCATACCTCAAAACCATTTTTATTTTTTCTGGAGAATATACTTTCTTCTCAGTGGTTTCAAATGATGGAGCTTTATTGTAGCGCTCACAGAACCTTGAGTAGTTATGCATGTCTGATGGAAGAATGCAAGCTGGTTTGTCTTTGTGCTTCAGTTTTCTATTATAGCAAAAGGCTGTGACCTAGCCTTGAAGTATGTTGGGACTCCCAGTGAAGAGCAGTGCTTAGGAACAGAATAGGGTGGTTATACTCTGTGTGTCCTTAAATGAAGTTAAAGTGCTCACCTTGGTTGGTCTGGTCCTCTCCATGAACTGGATTGTACCCCTGGAAGAAGACTCCTGCTATGGTACTGCAGGGTCAGGTTTCCATGTTCTTATAGGTGCTACTGCTGAAAATATCAGTGATGTTGGAGGTTCACTGAGACACCTTGATGGTAACCAGCTGCAGAAGCTGGTTTGAGCATTCAGTGACCCATCAAACAGTCACCCATAAAGATGGTCCCTGCAAGGCAGGTGGCAAGGAGGAGAGTGGTTTAAGGAAGTGGTATATTGCATTGGTGGAGCAGGAGCCGAGTTACTTAGCTGCAGACCCTGCACTGCAAAGAGTTCTGCTGTTAGGTGGCTGTGGGAGGGCATCACTGTATGGGTCAGAATAGGAAAGAATGCATCTGTGCCTCTGTCTGGATAGCCATGCAGATTTAATACAAGTGCTGACCATCCTTAGCTTGAAAAGCTAGGATCTGGGAGTTCGATTTGAAAATCTGCCATGTCCCCTTGAGTTCCAGTGCTTCCAAATCAAAACCTTGCTCATTCAAACTAAACCTTCGCTTTGATCCTAAGCTGCTACAAATTCCACCTCTGACTGGGGACTTGGCTCAGCTCTGGCAGATTTGGCATTAGGTTTGGATTCTGTTCACGCATGTGCAGCGCTAACAGCTTGAATTGATGGAATAGCTGAGGAGCGGAGGTTACCATTTCAGCTATCTTGCACATCCTTTATCCAAAGCATATAATGTGGTACTACAGCAGCATTTGTGCTTTTTTATTATTATTTTTTAAAAAAAGCCCCAAACCTGGAAAGTTACTTCCAAAATACTTCACAAAATTTAACCAACAAAACAAGTGCTTGGAAAATTACCCTATAAATATCACCTATCAAATATGACAGGGGATCTGCAGGTGCTGTCTGTGGATCTGTGTGCGTGTCTAGGATGGGACTTCAGCTTGCTGCAGGTGAGCTGCTGTGGCGATGTGAAAAGAAGCCATTGTTGGCAATAAAATACAAGCAGTCTGTACAGCAGGAGCACAGTCTTTAGAGACTCATGGCCTGGCTGTGCCTAGCCTCTCGCCTTTGGGTTCTAAATACTACCACCCAGCACCATCAACATAAATTTTGGAACTGAAGGAATGTGTGGCCCGGGTGTGTGTAGAAAACAAAGGGATTGTTAAAGGGGAAACCTGCTGAAGGGAGAAGAGGGGATATTTGGACAGAGGGAACAAAAAGATCTGGAAGAGTGAGCAGAGTGAGTGAAATTTCAAAGAAAAGTAGGGACGTGAACCTTGAGATTAATAGAGATTGCTCCCACTATATCTCAAGGGTTGGCTGATAGGACTTTAAACGCTTTGTTGGGGAGTCAGACAACTGGAACTATTCCTTTAGGTGGTAAATATCTGCAGACTGTGCAACCTGTGCTAGAGGGCCTGCATTCAGATGAGATCAAGAAAAGCAGTGCAGTCTGGGGAAAGCAATTTACCCAGGTTACCAGAAGAGTCCTGAGCAGTCCCTAACTCCCTGGCTCTGCCATTCTGCACCCAGTCCACCTTGCTTGTGAGGCAACTGTTTGAATTCACCACTGTAGCGCTTAGTGCTCTTTATTGACTCTGGCAAAAAAAAACAAAACAAAAAACCCAAAACCCCCAACCTATTTTACTATTTAAAAAGAATATAAAAATCTTGCCTATGAAGGTGGTCAAGAATTCAATTTTGGAAGATACAAGCAGCCTGTCTGTTTAGAAATGGAGTGACCCCTTCCAAATTCTTCTTTAAGTGGAAACCAAATAGCACTGCAGTACGAATTCAGCAGCGCTTCACAGTGAGAAAGGGCAGCTCGGTGTTAGGTGCTGAATAATGCTAAAACAGCAAATAAGTGAGCTAACAACGGTAAGCCCAGAGAATGTTTCACATATTGGACTCTGCCTTTCTGAAGAAGGACTTATGTGGGCAAAGGTGTAAAGAGGTATTTGTGCATATTTCAGGAATGCTGTTCAGTAAATGGTTTTGAATCGGGTCTGCCGCACTATTGGAGTTGTAGGGAAGTCGTCATGGTGATGGAGGGACCCTGACAGGATGTTTGACAAAGCCATTTTTAACTGTTTTCTTCTTTTCATGCTTCTGAAAAGCCCTGACTTTCTCAAGAAAAACGTAGTGCTTAATTAAAAAAAAATAAAAAAAATAGAGATGGAAAAAGTCCAAACATAACTAGAAATAAATACCCTCAAAATTCAATTTTTTGGTAAAAAATGGTTCAATTTGAAAGGATGCCAAAATGCCTCTTGATCTTTGTAGGTCTTGTACCTTGAGGTCCCCTTCTCATGAATTCTGCACTGCTCGACCCTAGAGTGTGCTTGAGCTACACTGTGTCACTGTTGCATTGTACATGATTTTACCCCTTCCATCTATTATCATGCTTTCCACCAACGTTACATGGGGCTCACCTTGCTGTGGTACTTACCTATTATGCCTTATGAAGAGACCAGCATTTTTTAAGTCTATTACATCTTTTGATACAATGCTTATGTCAAGTATAACCAACAGCTGTTTTTTTCACAAAGATATCTGAAGTGAGGAACAAACGCCCTTTGAAATGCAGTCTTCACTGAGAAGTATAAACTTCAGTGTTGATGCTGATAGCAAGATGGTTTTTTCCTTGCTACTCTAAAAGTATGGCACGAAAAGGAATTGCTTTCTCGAAGAGCCTGATTCAAAGCTCAGAGGTTATTGGAATTATTCTTTTCTCCTAATGAGCTTAAGATCAGGTCTTCATTAGGTTAAGAGACTGAATGAACCATTGCTTCTCACTTGAAACTACAATAGAAAGCTATCCACGCTTCTATTTGATAAGAAGATGGACCTAACCCAGACTACATCCTTAAATTTGTCATTGGCAATATGTGCTAAGTTCTTGGTAGAAGGTCTAAATTACATTTGATTATGGTAAGTTTTTTTTCAGCTTTAATTAAATATAGATGGAAGTTCTTCCTTCATAATTATCCCTTGGGAGAATTATTTTAGAGTGGATATATATCATAAGGAATCCTTTGAAGGGAATTTAGTCTTGGCAAAGACAGGAGCAAAGTGGGAGCAAAGTGGGACAAAAAGTAATTTTGTCACTTGGTAAGTTTTATCTAATTTTCAGAGTTACTGTGTTCTTTGCTGCAGCTAAATTAAGTGTTGCTGAATGAAATATTCACACAAAGCACTTGGATTTTGAGGAGCTTCGAAGTAAGTTCTGGTGCTTAAAAGGCCTCTATTCAGATTTGTTCTTTGCACTGTGATAGTGGTCCAGGCTGTGTCTTGTGTTCTGCAGATACCAGAGTTAGACCTCTTTTTCCAGGAGTGTGCAGTGTTCAGAAAAAAAAAAAAAAAAAAAAATGCACCTGAGATGTTTTGGTAAGAAAATTAGTTCATGCAAAGTTCTGAATAGTCATAGCTAGTAGGAAGCTATGTAAATACTCAAGTTTGTGTGAATTAAGGCTAATAATTGTTATCCTCCCCTGTAGTGCTTATAACACAAAGGCAGTGACTGTCACCTCCCCTGCAGTGGAAGGTGGAACAGAAGTAAGGGGAAACTAGATAGACTAAGCTTTGACAGGAAAGCTTGTAACGAAATAGAGAACTGAGGCAAGTTGTCTGGAATTTGTAGTCTTTGGTTTAACAACAGGACTGGCTTCTCTTTATGTTGTTTCTCTAAACATCTTCCATTCTCTTTTTCTGTCTTCTGCAGAAGTTTGTGTGTTGCACCTATTTTAGTAATCCAATGGGAGGTTGTTTTTTTCCAATTTTTAAGTCTACTTTGATCAGTTAGAACTGTTATATAAGGCTTCTTCTATTTGGCCTTATGATTGTATTCTAACTTGGCATAGAATAGTGTTCATCTTCATGGTAAAGAACAATTAATGACTGTATGCAGCTACCTAAAAAGCACGAAGTAAATTTAATTGTCCTTATTACGCTGGCTACAAAGCTAAAAATATATAAAAACTTCCTAGGTGAGGTGATGAGGCCTTAATATCACTCCATCCAGTTCGGTACTGAAGTAAGACTTAACCTTGTAAGAGAAGTTTCTTGCAAAATGCACTGGGAATTGGGAATTCTTCTCAAACTTAGCTTGTGTATGTTGACATTTCGTTGACTCTGCTCTTGTAATGTTGTTATTGCTGAATTGTCCATGGCTATGAGAAAGGCAAGTTGAGTTCAAATCCAGAAGAGTCTGTTTCCTTGTCCTGCACTGAGGTCTTATTCTTTCTTGGCCTTAAAAGATAATATTGATCTTAAAGTACTGTTGTTGCTAGACAAAACAGTCTGTTTAAGCTGCTGTCTTCTGCTAGTGTGCAACTGGTTTTGAGTTTCACATAGTGTGGGAGAAGCTGGCTGAAGTAGTAATCCTGAAATAGGGAAACTTGTCAAGTGCAACTATTAGATAAAAATATCCAGCAATAGCTCTGCAGTGCAAGGCTGCTAACATTTCTTGTTTACACAGAATCACAGAATTGTTGAGGTTGGAAAAGACCTTTAAGATCATAGAGTCCAACCCTTAGAAATATTTCATTTAGTATTTAGTGTCAGTCTGTTCAGCTGCGATATGTAAGATTCAGCTAGCTGCAAGCTGGACATGGAGTCTGTTACAGATACTACGCCAACAAACACGCGAGAGCCCCCTTTGGAGCTGCTTGTCTTTCTGCACGGAGTGTAATGGGAGTCTGTGCAAGACTGGGCAATGAGAATTTACAGAACTAAAATGGATCTAATATGAACTGTGTCTTAAGTAACAATTAGTCTGTACTGTGGAAAATGAGTGGTGACTTCTATGCTCCAAATGACCCAAGATCTCTGAGAGATTGTATGCGCACACATCTTTCTGAATTGCTGAGGCAGTCCTTGGCGGCTGTGTTACCAGTGATTCTGTTAACCCTGAGTTTTTGCATACTCTTTTGTTTGTTCCCAAACTTAGAGTAGGGGAGACTTCTTTCTTAAAATCTGCAGGTATGATTACCTCACGTAGATAGCATTTTTCTGTGTGGCAGTTTGATCTGGAAACTGAGGGTAATGTTTTCATGCTTGCACAAAAAGCTCGTGAACACTTAAAAGGCTGTGCAGTCTGCAGACCTGTTCTTGACACATCTCTCTTGACAGGTGAGATGTACGTCCTTTCGGACCAGCTGTTTCAAAGGTTTTTATTCATGCAGTGGATAGCAGAGGAAAATCAACTGCTTGAAAGGGAGAGTGAGTTTGACTTCACTCTTTGATCAGGCAGAGAAAGGACCATTCAATCACTATCATATCTAGATCCTTGGAGATCTTTCTGTAATAGAGTCCAACTTAAATCATCTACTTACATGCAGAGTTGTAAGAGAGTGCTCATCAAAGATCTACCACCTTACTGAGGTTTTCTGTTCCTACTGCCATTATCGAGGCTGACAGCAGTCCAGAAGCAGGCTACACAACTTTGTGCTAGTTTTTCCATCATCCCATAACGCTGCCCTGTAAAAGTAAATATTTAAGATATTTGCAATATAGAGGTAACATTTGTTATGAACAAGCAGTTCTGCTGCTCTCTTTTAAAAAGCAAATCCATGCTTGAGCTGACCTGTGATAAACTTGCTTGATGTTGAATCAAAAAATCCTCTCTGCTGAAAAACTGTAGCTGTCTCAAATGCTGCCACAAGTGTCAGAGACTAAAAAAAACCAAACAAAACAAAAGCCCAAACTTGTGGTGCTAACTCTGCTGCTTGCTCTGCTAGTGCATGGTTTCCTAGGAAAACCGTACCTCAAATAAGGTAATTTTTAAAGCAGCACTCATCACGGACATAAAATATCCTATGTATTTTTATAAAAAACATTAGAATCTGTCTCTGAATCATGCAACTGTATGCTTGTAAAAATTAATTTATCACAGACATCTCTCTGATTTTTTTTAATTTAAAAAAAAATGTGCCTGGAATAAAACATGTTATATCTGCTAGTCAGGGCTTATAAGGCTTATAAGAATTTTCTGAACCTTCACATTGTTTTCAGACATACTAGAAGATTGTTACCTACTTGCCTGCCCCTCGTAAAAATTAACTATGGCAAAACCAGACATCTTCACAATAATAATCACAAATTTATATCTTCACTTAAGTACAGAAAACTGTCAGTTTTCAATGCTTTTCTCTGACCAAGGATAGTACTAATAGGCCACCAATACTGAGCTCAGAGTAATTGCTTTGTTAAGAGATTCTCTTGCATGTGCAGAAAATGTCTTGGAAAAGGGGGCATTGATGGGAAACTGTAGCTCTCTTCTTTCAAGGTATCATCAAAACAAGGAACTCTGCATTTGTCACTTCCTATTGAAATAACTCGGGTTGCTAATGGGATTTGTATTCAAATATATTTTAAGAGACTTCTCTAAGCCTCTGCTTCTGACTTAAATGCTGCTCCAAAGTGGTGTTTGCTGGTGTGACAGTAAGCTGACAGGCCAGTAGGAAACAAAGAGTTTATCTGGTGTGGATTATGTGAGGGGCATTGCATGGCATACATTGTTGGGAGGGAGGAAGAAATATATCCTGAACACACCTGTATTTTCATTGATTGGATTTGTTGGTGACGGAGGCAGGTAGCAATGGAAAAGAACTGCTGTATATGAAAATACCTGTAGCAGTTTTGCACTTTCTAGCAATACTGAAGCACATCTTTTGTTTTGTAGACTGGATTAGAGTGTCCCTTTTGCAACGTGCATTATGCTAACAATATGTTTACTGGGTAGAGAAATGCTAGGGGAGAATGCTTTTCCATTATGGTTTAGAAATTTGTGGCCACAGTTTGCTTTTTAAAAATTAAAGACTAGAAGCACAGAAGAAGAATCTCGAAGCTGTGAGACTTTAAGGAGGCATGAGCACCTGCCGTGTGCAAGCCTTTTGGGTCTTGTTGAGGTGGGTTGCCAGGACCACTGAAGACTTATGAGATTCAAGGCCAAGTGCCAAGTCCTGCACATTGGTCACAACAACCCTATGCAGTGCTACAGACTTGGGGAAGTGTGGCTGGAAAGCTGCCTGGTGGAAAAGGACCTGGGGGTGCTGGTTGACAGTCAGCTGAACACGAGCCAGCAGTGTGTACAGGTGGCCAAGAGCATCCTGGCTTGTAAAAAAAATGGTGTGGCAAGTAGGAGTAGGGAAGTGATTGTGCCCCTGTACTCAGCACTGCTGAGGCCGCACCTTGAATACTGTGTTCGGTTTTGGGCCCCTCAGTACAAGAAGGTCATTGAGGTGCTGGAGGGTGTTCAGAGAAGGGCAACGAAGCTGCTGAAGGATCTGAAGCACACATCTTATGAGAACTGGTTGAGGGAACTGTGGCTGTTTAGGCTGGAGAAGAGGAATACCTTTTCACAAGTACCTGAAAGGAGGTTGTAGCAATGTGGGTGCTGGTCTGTTCTCCCAGCTAACAAGTGATGGGATGAGAGGAAATAGCCTCAAGTTGCAAAAGGGGAGGTTTAGATTGGATATTAGGAAAAAAATTCTTTGCCAAAAGAGTGGTGTAGCATTGGAACAGACTGCCCACAAAGTGGTGGATTCTCCTTTCCTGGAGGTGTTAAAAAAGATCCGGTATATTTGTTATCAGAAGCAAGCTGCAAAGTACCCCTCTGTGATCTAGCTAACAGGATCCAACTATCTGTATTGTCTTTCCAATCATCTTCGACTTTCCCCATGTCTTTTCTTTCCTCCACTGACAGTTCTGTCCACCAATTCTGTAATTACTGTCTATCATTTTAAGTGATGGGCTAAGGGCTGATATCTAAGGTCAGGGCCACGAATGTCTGACTTCCCTTGAAAGTAGAACTGGTTGAGTGGGAAGAATATTGATTTGCTGAGTAGACCAATCAAAAAAAAGAAAATTTTTCAAATGCTTTTTGTCTAATAGCATCCAACCATCTCTAACTGAGGCAAGTTAATGAAGGGATAAGTCATGTCTTGTATGAATCGTGCATCAAAATACAAACCAAGAAACTTTGAAAAAGGCAGCCCAGGGACTAGCTGCAGACAGCGGAGAGTGTGCGTTAGCCAGGGGTTAGACTAAATTCATAGAAAATGCAGAAATGGCTGAATTTGACTCCTAATTCCAAGTGAAAATTGATTCACCTCTGTGACTAATTTAATGGATTATCTGCATCTTAAATAGGAGCATATAAGTGAAAGCAGAATTCACTGTTTTGCCTAAAAACTTATTATCTAATTCATGTAAGGCTATAACTTATTCTTCCCTCAAATGGTATCTTTCAGTTTAGGAAAAAAATGTCATAGTTAATTTCCAGTTACTTTTTCTTCTTCCCCCCTGCCTTGTGTAACCTTGAACAGCTGATGCAATTACCCAAATCTGAAAAGTTTTAATACTTTGTTATTATAATTTCCAAAGCTACCCAAATAACAGTGCATGATAAAAGCACCCTCTCTTGCCCCCTAAAAAAACAAACCAAAGATGATTGCATCATACTGCTCATGACTGGCAGTTAAGAAGGTCCAAAGTGAGTTCAGTTGCCCATCTCCCATGTTGTGGAAATCCGAGACTGGAGTCTGCTGGTGTTTGATTATCTGAAAGCCTTATATTCTGTATTTTTTTCCCTGGTCTGAATGAATGATATGGAAATGTCAAAGCCGCTTTTTATATGATGAACACTAAGAAGGAGAGAAGGAAAATAGTGATCCAAGAAGACCTTTAGATGTCTTGGCAGAATTTAACTTTCTTGGAGAATCTTAGCTACAAATAACAGAAACAACCTGCCCTGCAGAAATAAAAAGTGTCATGCAAGAAATGTCCTAATCTTCTGGGTTATCCACTCTGATACTTTTATCCTTGAACATGAATAATTTATGCTCAGGAAGTTAGTTTCACTGTGACAGGCAAGCATTTTCTGAGAAAGCTCAGTATTGGTCCTTTCAAAGGTATCTGAGTGCTTCCTGTTGCCATTTTAGAGGAGGAATAGATGGAAAATAGAGAAAAGCTCAGGCTTTTTTTTAAGGGAGTCTGACAGAAATGCTCCTGTCTCCTTTGATTATTTTTTTTTTTTGGTTTAACTGTTGGGAAGCTCATGAAATGCTACTGACTAGCTGGATACTGTTGCTGTCCACAGTTAACCACTTCAAGATAGATGAGTGAAAAAGCATTAGTCTGGAAGGATTAGTAATAAGCCCTGGTCTTGTTCTTTGTATACACTCAGTGATGTTGTCATTTCCAGTTTTATCTCCTAGTACGTCCATCTTCTGTTGTCTAGTCCTCTCTTCCTCACATTTATAGCGTACCAACTTTTTGATGAATGAATGTGGAATAAACAAAGGGGTCCAAGGCCAAACCTTAGTCTTCAGCTTGGGTGGAAAAGGGAATAATTAAATGCTGAAAAGGTGATGCAGTCAGGTGCCCCGGCAATGAGGGCAGAAGGATAATGAATGTAGTGAGGACAATTTTGATAAATCTCTCTAGGAGAGGCTTCTGACAGCCAAAGCCACCTTTCCAACATGGTGTGGCTGTGCTTTTACACACCAGTGACTGAGGGGAATGTTAAAAAAATCTTGAGCAAGGCTACATCCATTTTTCTTTGTCTGCTCATGTTGGATGTTATATAGAGAGAAAGTGAGCCCTTACCTTCAAAAGCAAATGTATAAGGTGCTGGTTTTCTGCCTCATAGAGACAGATGAGTTCAAGGGTTTTGTGCCTTATTTCACTTATGCTCTTGGAGGATAAGAGCGCAACATAAATGTTTAACACTTTGAATGGCTTTTGTTATATGATCAGGCAGTACAGGATGAAGGTAGGCCATGATTAGGGTGGGATTTTCAGTAGCTGTGCGTGTAAGGGAAAACAGAAGTGCATTGTGACACAAAATCTATTGCAGATAACATTTCCCAGTTGATACCCGATTTGGGGTACTAGTCGATGGCTCTAGGGCAGTGCTGCCTTTCAGAGAGGGACCTAGACAGGCTGGAGGAGTGTGTCAACAGCAAACTGATGAAACTGAGCAAGGGCAAATGCTGAGCCTGGGATGGGATAAAACCCAGCAGTAATATGGTCTGAGGACTGACTGGCTGGGGAGAGGTTCTGCTGAGAAGGACGTGGGGTTCTTAGTGCACTGTGAGCTGAATGTAAGCCTGAATGTAAGTGTGCTGTGGTAATAAGGATGGCTAACAGCATCCTGGGCTATATTAACAGGAGCACAGTCAGCAGATCCATGAAAGTGGGTACCCTCCTCTATTCAGAAATTGGATACTGAGGTTGGCTGGGGTTTTGAAAAGGTAAGACCTGGAAGAGCAGCTCATAAGTGGTGTGGTTTTACACATCCAGCCTTGACCAGTGTGAAGGGCTACTTCCACTATCTTGGAGCAATTTGGTAGAAGAAATGAAGGTGAAGAATTGGTGCAAGACTGGGTGAAAACTGACAAAGGCCACCCGGGATCCTTGGAATGAAAGCTAATCTGCTGACTGGGCTGCAAAGTCACCAAGAGAAAGAGGAGGAGCTGCTATAGACACTTGAATTATGAGAATCAATCAATGCTTGGTAACGGGCCATGGTTGACACCGGGCAGTGTGGCTGTGTGTGGCTATGACGCTCCTGCATCTGGATATGCAAACCTGGGCTTCTACAGTACCCATACTGGGGAAAGTTGCATGATTTTTTGTCAAAAGCAGAAGTTTCAACAAATATCTGAATTCAAGTGCAAAGCATGGGTAGGGAGTCAAAGCTGCCCTGGAGCAAAGCTGGCACCTTGCTGTCTGTTCCAGCACATACTAACTGAGCGAGCAGGAGTGTGCGCTAAGGCTGGGGATGGATCTGGCTTGGTGGAGGTAGGCTCAACATCAGATCTGTATCACTTGTTCCCACTCCTTGATGATGGGCGCTGGCCCATCAGTGAGCACACATTATAGTGACACAACTAAATCTGGATGGCAGATTTTGAACTGCTGTAATCCAAACCCCCTCTACACTCCCTGTGATGAAAGACAGGAGATTTTTTTGTTCTGAAATTAAAGAGCTTTGTTTCACCAAGAGCACATCAAAAAGGATAAAGAATAGCACATTTTTTAGTCTGTCTTAAAGGGTGCCAAACATGTTTTGTTGTGTGGCGTTATTCCCTCTGCCCCCCCAGTGTCTTAATAAGTTATTCCAGGGGCACTACCACTGTTGCTGATGGCCTTGGCCAATGGTGGGTCTGGGAGGCTTCTAGTAGCTTTTCACAGAAGCCACCCCTGAAGCCCCCCTGCTACTAAAACTGCTATGGATCGGAAAAGAATGTAGCAATTTGCCAGCATCAGTGTCTTAGGGACACAACTCTGCTAAGAGTACAGGTGTCCAGCTCTCAAGGTGTGCCTACTGCAGCGACAAGCAGAGGTACCTGGAAGTAATGTGCCTTTCATAGCGTGATACTGAAATTACACTAATTATTCCTGCTTCTTAAAAGGGCTAATTAGCTGGAGCAGAATCATGCAGAAGGGCTGCCTGACTTCCAGGGTCTCACTTACTTTCTTTTCACCTGTATCGCTGTGCATTGCCCTTAGCAATTGTTAGCTTTCCGGAAAAGGATAAACAACAATATATTACTAGGTTCATTTTCCTGCAGACTCTTGATTTCACTAGCTGTTGACATGTCAAGTGCAGTCAAGTGCAGTCTCTTGGATCTTGCCTCTTTTAAAGTCAGACAGCTAGCTGTATCTGTAGTGGGATACGTTTTGTCTGCCAATTACTTCCCAGCTGGAAAGAGTAACCAGCAAGCATTTACCTTTGCTCATATTGTATATTAGTGGGTATTTGTGGGGGTTTTTTGGTTTTTTTGGGGTTTCTTTTTGTTGTTTTTTTTGGTGGTAATGTCCTGTTTCTGCATACTGATATATGGTTTCCTGGGAAAAGCAAAAATCATATTGCCCACTTATGTAGTTAAATTAGAAACAAGTTTAACAGTACGGCTAAATAAGCATTGGAACAAGTTATCTGAGGGATATGTTAGATTCGCTATCTCCCGAAGCCTTCATCAAGACTGTTACTTATCTACAAGAGATTTTCCAGCCCAAGGGAGCTGTTTGGTTTAATGTGAGAGTCTGAAGGATGTTCTTTGATCTGCATTACAGAAAAAGGCAGATAATGTTGTTAAAATAGCCTTAAAGGCTGTGGGTCTGATTAAATTGCAATGGTTCAATAGGCAGTGAGAAACTCTGTAGTCTTCCATGTGTCCAGTGCTGGTACAACTAAGAGCTTGGCTAAAGGACTGTGGAGGTTTCTAGAACAATCAGCTCTTATCTAAACAATGACAATGTTAGATGAGAGCTAGAAGTTTTACATATGTTTTTGCAAATTCTTTTCCTCTTGTGCCTCTCAAATTTAAACTGCTATACTTCTTCTCTGTTTGCTATGGTGGTCTGTTCTTTCTGGATAACTCTTCCTTGAGTCTACTTCTCTTGCTGTCTACGTTGTTACCATATCACGATGTTGCATTTTGACAGCATGTGTGACTGCGGAGGCAGAAAGATGTGAACCTGGGAAGAATGTAGTAGGTGAGAGAAAGAAATATCGGGCAAGGGGAGAAAAAGTATAATAAAATATTAACCTTCAAAATTATATGTTTTTTTGCCTTCTGATTTTGCATGTATCAGATGTTTAGTGATTTGGGTTTGGGTTCAGGTTCTTTTAGCTAACTTGTGGGCTTTGAATAGTCGTTCTGAAGGGGTTAAGGACACTGTTTGGAGCAGAGTTGATGGGCTTTGAGCTTTAGGGCTGATGAGCAGTGAACAGTTGCTTCATTCTCTATTTTTATTATATTATTTTTAATCTTTCAAAGCCTGTTTTAAATGATAGGAAAAAAATCATTTCTTCAGGGTGATGGTTTTCCTTTAAATTCTTATTCAAGGTATTAACCACAGAGTAAAAATGTTATGTTGCATAAAAGATGATTAAAAAAAAATCTGAAAAACCTGTTTTCTTATGTATAGTTTAATTAAGACAAGTGTAGATCTCTTCACCATTTCTATTCATGAAGATATTAGTGCTTTGAAAAAGATATAAAAATTTAAAAATTTTAATTTTCTCTTCTTAAAAAATGTAATATAGCCAAAAAGTGGGCATGGAAGAGATCACGAGAGAATCGTGTTGCTCATTTCTGCCCTCTGGCAAGAACAACTCAACCTGAACTGCTTGACAGAAGTGCATCCTCCCTTTTCTTCAAGATGTCCAAACTGCTGAGGATAGACACCCCACAGAAAAGTCCCAATAACCTATTCACTTTCTTCATTGCTGTTGCTAGAAGGATGTTTCTCTTAATATAGAGCTTGCATTTGCCTTGCAGGTGTTACAAACTAATAGCTGTTCTGCCTACCACAAATCTGGAGAACACTTTGTTCCATATTTGAAACAGCGCTGCTCAACCTCTCCTAGACAGCTTTAGGATAACGCGTTAGCATAATTTTAAACATTTTAATAACTTTTAATTTTTTTTTTGTGCCATCTTAAATGAACAACCTTAAGAAGGTGTAGTATGAGAGAGGAAAGAAAATCACCAAGAAGTGAGCTGGTTTGTATAGCTTGACAAAGCCAAAATTAGAGACCAGCCCTCCTGTCTCTGGATTTGATTCCTTGCCTGTTAGACAGGTCTGTCTTCCTTACTTAAAAAGAACTGAGGCACACATGAGGAACACTTGTTATGTAAAGCAACCTATTTTAGGGATAGTCCATTGGTCAGTTTTGAATCCAGGTGCTGGTTGTACTATGCGAAGCAGATTGCATGAGATTTGAGCAAGCGCTCTTTGCTGCAATAACTCTGATGGGTTATGGAAGGAGGCACGTAGCCTATATACAGTGGAGAGAAGTACTAAAAAGAGATGCTGCTAAAAACCTAAAAGCTGTCTCCGAAATCCCATCATTTTTTATTGCATAATTAAGCACTATTGCTGACACATCCTCCCTCATGATTCCCTTTAAGCTGGAGCATCTGGCTGGGTGTTGCACAAGAGCCCAGTTTTCTTCTCCCTATACAAGAGAGTTTTGATTAATTAATCATTGCTTCTGTTTGAATAATACATTAAAGATGCACTTGAATGTTCTAGGAAAAAAGTAAAATTAAAAAAAAGAATCCACACAAAGGAAATACTGCTCTGGCTTGTGAAAGGATGTGCTCTTCAAATGGCAAGACAGTTGTAAAGGTAAATTTTACTGGTCAGCTTGTATTTCTTTCCCTGTTTATTTTCTGTGCATTTGACTTGGTGACAGTCACTTGCCTAAGCAGGCTGTTAAGTCACAAAAAATATGAACTTTAATACAATAATATAAAAGAATGGCAGAGTTACGATGAATAATTCTTTTGACTCGGTGGTTTGCTCTATTTAAAAAACAAAAATGGAAGGAATTATAAAATTTGTTGTTGGCTGTTGTCCGTGTTTATTCATGGCTTCTCAATACTGCTTTCATGCTGATATGACCACAAGAAATTGGGCAGTTGTCCTCCTAAAAATCCCACTATTTTTTCAGAAAGGCAGGGTTAGTGGCTGTTCGGCTCTGAACCTGCCGGTTCACAGCAGCTATTGCGTAGGGACTGTGTACTTCTATCCTATGCATATTCTCTGCAGTCTGGAAGCAATGAGGCAAAGCTTCTGAAAGCACAGAGCAAAACTGCTTGGTATCCAAAGCCCAGGCTTTCCTAGCATTGTATTATCTTACCAAAATCTAACCATGGTCAGGATTTTCCAAGGAGGACATCACCTAGCAGTTGCCGTCATACTGCATGCAGTCTTTAATATTGTAGGTGCTTGTCATGTGTTAGCCCCACCTGGCCTGGTTAGCAACCAAATGTGAGCAGCTGTGATCCCAATCCTGTCCTCCACCCCAGGGGAAAGGGAAATGAGAGAAAAACTTGTGGATTGGAAACTAAAGCTGAAATAGTTTCAATGTGATCATAGGATCATAGAATGGTTTGGGTTGGAAGGATCTTAGAGATTACCCAGTTCCAACCCCCCTGCCGTGGGCAGGGACATCCCACTAAATCAGGCTGCTCAAAGCCCCAACCAGCCTGGCCTTGAACACTTCTGGGGGGGAGGCAGCCACAATTTCCCTGGGCACCCTGTGCCAGTGCCTTACCACCCTCATTGTGAAGAAATTCTTCCTAATGTCTAATTTAAATCTTCCCCCTTCCAATTTAAAGCCATTCCCCCTTGTGTTATCACTATGTGCCCTTGTAAGAAGTCCCTCCCCAGCCTTCCTGTAGGTCCCATTCAGGTACTGAAAAGCTGCTCTAAGGTCTCCCTGGATAATAAGGAAAATACTGTTAATAAGAATAATAAAATATATACAAATATACAAAATTCACACACTGCTCCCACCATCCACCCCCCTCCCCGCAATGACTGTATGTCACCACTGATGCTGCAGAACAGACACTGGGAAAGGTCCCAGACTGGACTCAGTGGCAGACAGGAGCTGGACTCAGGAACTGGATTCAAGAGTGCATGGATCTGGGATCATGGGCAAAAGGACCCATGAGGTCTATATTAGACGCCAGCCATCAAAGAAGAGGGCTTGACTCGTCATTCCTCAGTTTTGTACAATCTGATGTATATGGCATGAAATACTCATTTCTGGGTCACCTGTCCTGTCTGCCCTCCCTGCAGGTGTGACCATTTCTTTGCCCCTTTCACTTACAGCATTCCACTGACTTGAGTATGACCTTCATCTCCATAAGGATAAATGTAAGCAATGGCCTTTCTGCATACCAGTGCCCCCTTACTTCAGTGATAATCGTCAATTTTAAATGTTATCACTTCTAGAGACATATATACAGTCTGAAAAGTACATGTAGTTAATTTTCAGAAAATGAAGTTACTTAGAGGGACTTAGAAAATTAATTCTGCTTTAGCTCAAACCAGATCAGTGCTTATTTATTGAAAATTAAGATGTTAACTCTTAGGCAGGGATTTTTCAGAAATGCTCCAGTTTGGCCTGAGCTTGCCTTGGAGGTAATTTGATCTCTCAGAGAAGCAGCATGTTGGTGCTGGATCTGGCTCGTTCTGTGTATCTGGTAAATGTGACTCTCTGTAGTCGTGTTATATTGATGCTTTTAAAAGAAATCATAGTAGCGTTAAAGACTGCAGAGATAAGATGGTGCTGAGTGCTGGAATGAAAGCTGGTGCCTGGGCAGTTCTGATAGCTGAGGAGCTGGGGTGTGGGAAAAGCTCGCTTAGAAAAGCCTGGCAATGCAAAGCTGAGGCTGCCTCTGTACCTAAGCTCAAGAGGCCAAATTCTCCCTTCTCCCTGAAAAGAAGGATTCTGGGGAAGTCAGGACCCAGTGCAAAACGAGTATCACTATTCACGTGTGCCTGTGGTTACAGCAGCAAGGTACAGGGTACAGCTGTGGGCCTGATTTGGATCTGCCTTCCTAAGTAACTGTGCAGGAGAGCTTTCTGATGGTTAGCATGGATCTATTCCTGCTGTCAGAGGTGACACTTGAGCAAAAATCCCTAAAGTGAAAGCCAAAAATGTCAAGCCCTAGTGATGGCTGTGCTCTTAGTAGATGGAGAAGAGGCACTGCTGGATTTTACCCACAGAGGCTTTTGCGATAGCTTTCCTCCCCACCTCCTTTAATCCATTTTCAAGTCTAGCGATGCCTCGTGTTTACCCAGCAGGCCCATGTGAAAAGGTCAGTTTTATTTCTTTGACCTTTTTCAGCCCAGTAAACATTGGCAGCTGGAGATCCTCGCTGTAGACATGTCAGATGCAATGAAATGGTGTTGCAGGTAATGACATGAATACAGAGCATCTCTGATGTTTGTCCATCCACACTGTAGTCACCCCCAAATCTTACACTGTGCAAAAGCACTGAGACTGATTTGCTTTCAAGGAACTTGTAGGTGGGTTTTCTTTCCCCTTCCCCTCAACATTGTTTGGATTTTTCTCCTTTTTGAGTTAAGATCTTAGATACACCTAGTCTTAAAAGTATAGGTGTACTGGCTTCCACTAGTATGTAGCCCAAGGTTTTATCTTAAATATATTAGTTCCAGTTTGCTAATGTAGTTTCATTTCTTTTGCTAATTTATTTTTCCTGACAATTAATGTTTTACATGCTTAATTTCTTTCTTAAATTTTTCTCTGAACTGGGAGGAAATTCCTGGGACCTGCATGGACTAATGTTTTGGTGAGGATGGAGGGAAAAGAGAAAAAAGAACAAGGTACCCACTGAGACTTAGACTACCACTTTGTAACTGTCACCAACCAGAACCAATTATTGAAATTAATGCCACTGCTGTCAAGGTATGGGGGAAGTGTGAACACCGTCAGTGGTTAAGTTTTGTCCTGCTTCATTTTCAAAAGTTAAGCTCTAGCATCACTGTCCCTCTTTAGTTCTGCTTTCTAAGACACAAGTTAAACCAGTACCCACATCTCCGAGGTAGAGCTTAATCCGTTGCCGTGTACTACCATCAGCCACTGCTGCACATCCTGTAGTCCTGTCAGCAGGAATGCACATGGGGACTGATTGAAAGCAAGTTGTCATGTTGCATTCAAACTGTGAGTGCTTCTAGGTGGAGTGATAGCTACATAATTCCCATTAGACAAGTGATGTCTTTCTACACTTCCTAATGTAAAGCCAAACCTGACTTACTATCTTTGATTTCTGATGAACGTGAGTATCTTTGCTGACTGAATTATACCCGGCATTCAATCTGTGAAATGTTGTTCATCTTCTGGAATGTAGTGAAGAAATTGGTTTGGTAAACTTTGATAAAATTTTGACAATTTTTATGGCTGGATTAGTCCCATATAAAACACAGGAATGTGTCTCTGGGTGGAAGCCTCTGCTCTGTATCAAATTAATGATCTGTTACTAAATTTTCAAAAAGCACAATAACCTTGGAAATAATTGCTGGGTAATGATAGGAACACTCCTGGGTACTCTCTTAAATCCTTTTGTCCCTTGTTAATACCTCATTTTGATTGATGCATTTTTAATATTTGGATTAAGACAGTGACGTGCTCTGATCATTTCTGTTGAATGCGTGAACATCTGTTTTTTGTTGTGGTTTAGTGTTGTTTGCTTTTGGCTCGGGATGAAAGGAGAGATCAAACGGTTTGAAGTTGGCTTTTTTTGTTTTTCAAAGTTGGCTTTGTTCATAATCTACAACCCAGGAGATGAGCAGCAATTTTAATTGTGACTGACAAGCAATGATGGGAAGGAGGAAAACATGAGTGATACATTATCTGTGCTAGCTCAGCAGTGAGAGAAGAAAAAATCTTACAATTGCTCCTTAAAATTGTCCATGCTTTACCTAATGGAGAGATGAGGTTGCAAAAAGAAGGTACTTCATCATGCAGGGAGCAATCTGAGTATGCTGTGCGTAGATTACAGACCTGCTGCTTGCCCAGAAACTGAGGAATATTTGGCATCTGCAGCCTGGTGACCCGACAGCGAGGACGTATGTTCAGACCTGTGCCAGCTCAAAGTGGTAAAAAGTAAAACCCCTTTGTCTAGGGATTATTGAAACCTGAACGGAAGCCAACATCCTACTAATAGGTCACCATTTGTAGGCTTCCTGTCTTGCCCTTCCTTTCTTCTTTGAATATTTTGGGATATCATATAGTAACTTGATGGTTATTACCTCGTGCCATTAAACAATAGTGTCAAGGAAAAGCTGTTCCAGCCTGTGTATTTAATGATCTATGTGTGAAGATGAATAGCTGGCAAACATCAGTGTCTAGGGAGAACTTGGAAAGCTCAGGGTACAGAAGTAGGTGATTAAATCATCTGAAAATATATACAATCGATTACTTGCTCCGAGTGAAGTACTTTTGCAAACCTGACAAATATTGTTTCATGTGATGTGCTGTATGCTGGCTAAAAATTTCTTTAAATACTTCTCGCATCTTTCATGCTTGTTGGAGGGACTGTTGCTATCGGCTCTGGAGACTGGAGAGAGCAGTCTTTGTTACACTCACACTGAACAAATACCCTTTTAAATGAAAATACTTCTTCTGCGTTTAAAGTTAGGAAAGAGAACTCTGCCCTGCTGTAAAAGCTAATGCCTGAGCTCCCGATGGGCAGAGAGGAGATGACACAGTTTCCAAAGGATAAGCCAGAAAATGTCTTAAATTTTTTTGTAAGAATTGATGATTTTTCCCTCTGGGAGTGCCTCTATTACCGTTGTCCAGAGAAAGAGTCAGGATGACTTTAAATTCCTGAAGTTTAACTTAATTTACAAGAGATGAAGCCTACCCTTGTGAATAACAACCTTCTTGGACATATAATAATTTCACTTAAAAACTAGACTGTAGCAGTGGAGATGGTAAGTACGCAACCTCTCCGAGTCTTGAAGCTGAGGATTTGGTGCCAGAATTCTGCACAATGCAGTGTCTGGTGTCTGCATGCTCAATCTGCCCATCACGCCTCATCAAGGAGGTTGCTTCTGTGGTCTGTATGCTAAAGCTCATGTTGGTTTCAGTTTTTTTTTTTTTTTTCTTTTCATGCTTAAATATATTATTTTTTAACATTCTATAATGTGTGTCTCAGCTTGCTTAGGAAATTCGTAGCATTAAGATGATACTCAATCCAGGTGTTCACAAAAAATACTTTTTCCACCTGCGTGTGTGTTTGCACCATCCACAGCTGAAGTAGTGTGAGCAGTGCTGCTGCTGAGAGGCACGGGTACACCATGTCCATGTACAACAAGCACAGACCTGGGGGAAGAATGGGATAAACATGCTGGTGTTGCTACAGTGATGGGATGATTTTTTTTCTGCTTAGGCCGTGTTAAAGCAAAGGGAAGAACTCATAGAGGCAAATAGCAGGTACTGCAATGGGAATATGACGAGTGCATTGGGATTTACGTTAAAAAAAAAAATACTTAGTGGGATTGATCTTTGATGATTCTTGGTGTTAGGACTTTGGCTTTATATCTAATGTGAAAGGTAACACTTCCTGAAGCACAGCAAAGGTTGGCTTTGGCTTAGTATTAGATGAAAAAATACTGCCCTGTTATTTTATGTTCTGCTGGCTGTCCCTACAATAAAGCGCTGGAAGGATACACAAAATTAAGTACTGTTCTCTCCATACCTTCTTTGACATATTCTAATCCTAGCTCGGAGCATGACGTATCGCTGCTTTTGCTCCGTCCTGGGCTCGTAGTTGTACTGTGCTCTTCTGGCAATGTTTCCTGTGGGCCTGTTTGTGAATATTGTAACAGGGCAAAACCTCGTTGCACGTGCACTTACAGATGTGCAATTCATTAGCCTTAGTCTGTCCACACAGAGTGGCTGTAGAGATGACTTTAGCCACGTATCATCTCTATAAAATCTAATTTGTTCCCACTGTCCGCAGGTTACAGAGAGTAGTGGTTACATTGCACTGCACTGAAATCCTCCTACTGCAAATTTTCAACCCTCTGTGGGGAAAAATAAACTTGCTAAGCAGCTTTTTTAATTTTTTTTTTATTTTGTTTTTTATTCCACACAGGGAAGTTGTCATTTAATATCTCTAAGAAGGTAATGTGTAGAAGAGCCTCAGCTTCTCTAAGCTATGGAATGCAGAACCTCCTTTACTGAAAGCTTCCTTGTACTTGATCAATTCATTTGGAACCTCTATAAGCAAGAATATAAATGCTGCTCGCCTGATTAGCCGGTTTTATAGCATTTCATAAGCCTTTGTGAAACTGGGCAATACAATAAATGCCTAATGAGGACTGAGCCTCCTTCCCAGGCAAATAAATAAATAAAACATAGCACAAACTCCAGGTAATGCTTTCACTCAACCAGCAAAAGTCATTCTTTGGCTGCAAAAATGAAGCCTGACCTGATAAAATGCTGTGGCTTTGGATGAGTTATACTGATGATATTATTTCTTTTTTCCAAACAGTAATAAGGACCAACACAAGTCACTTTCTTTCCTCTTCCAGTTTAAATGCAATCTGGTGGTATTTTCACATCCTCTAATGCCATGTTGCTATTTTAGTATTTTAAGGGAATATGGCTGGCTGGTACTGGGTTTATTGTACTTTATCGCTTTCACAAGGTGCAGTCAGTGATGGATAGGTCAAGGCTCAAAAAAGAATCCTTTTATTTGCTTCTGGTCCTATTGCCATTCCTTGACTTTCACCCCCCTCGACTGCTTAGAGAAGTGATCTTGTTAGTACTAGCAGGTTTATTCTTGAAATATCTTTAGAGGAATAATATAGCAAAGCATCTTTACAGCAGGGGATGCTGTCTCGATTGCTGTAGGATAATATTTGAGAGAGTTTGAGTTGGAGAACGAAGAGAATACCTTAATGTTGATCATCTCTCTGATCTCCTGTATAGCTAGGAAAGGCCACTACGGTGCAGGCAATCTGAGAGCAATAAAGGATTCTCAGTATGGTTCATGACAGGTGATCCATGTAACCTCCTGTTTCTTGTATTGACCTTCCCTGGTCATTGTATCATGCATTCATGCAGTTTGTTCTTTCATAGCAGCTCTGGCTTATGGATGATTTATTGAAATTGTGTGTGTGTTATAATTAAACCACAATAAAAATGGCTCTGACTGTTCTTACTGGTGGTCTGAAAGATCTGCTGAGTTGATCCAGCTGTTAAGGATTCAAACAGTGAGAATAAAATTATTTTGGTTTTAAGCAGAGCAATATATATCCAGTGCTTGATTTACTTGTGCTTGTCTAAATTCTTACTTTAGAGTGCCTATACAAGAACTCTGGCTCGGTCCTTGATATTTCTGTGGCAGCAGCAGAGATGTGCAAGACTTCAGGCACATCCCTCTGGGGTCAGAGCGCAGCCTCAGCCTGTTCCCCTGCAGCCGCCGGGACAGTCATGGTGGCACAAGCAGCAGTACAAAACTCTGCAGTTCCACTGAATGGGATTGAATCAGATCTTTGTGAAAGCAATAATGCCATCCTTTGGATTTTTTTTTATGCCTAGTAATGATTGGAAACCACTTTTATTTAATTATTTATTTATTTTTAATAAGCACAGATTTGACCTTTTTGTCTCTTCTTCAGATTCTACAGAAAATTAATTTCTAACATCCTTCTTCCTTTGCTAAATTTAACTGAAATTAACAAATACTTTCTCAAGTTAATACCTCCTGTGTCAGGTATAGAATCCTCTTAACTATTGCAAGTAATGTCTTGAGTTTCCTGAGTATAATAATATATGGACTATGAATGTCAAGTTCTTAAAACTGATTTTTAATATCAGTAGTAAATTTCCAAGGCTTTTCCTGACTTCTTTTAGGAGATTCCATGACTAATTCAACCTCCTGCAATATGACTAAGTAAAAAAAGAAGTAGCAGACTTCCAAGTAAGGCTGAAAGAAAATACTCATTTTTCTGATTTTTTCCCAACAAGAGTGATGTTGATGTGGCAACTTTTGAGATTTGTGAAGTTCGTTTAACTTTGGCCAAATTGTTATAAATCGCTACGCATAAGCAAAACTAAAAGATCTATCTTTAAAAACAAATAAACAAAAAATGGTGTTTGAATATGAGGGGAAAACTTGTTTCAGGTGGGCAAATTACTTTTTCCCCCACAAAGTTTATGCCATAGTAAGATACATGAAAATAATGAGAGGGAATGTCACTAGGTTTTGCATCGATTTAACAAGATTGTTTTTCACACATGTAAGTATATTGTGTTTTTGTATACACGTATATGCGTAGCTGTCTAGGAAATCTAGTAATTTTGTAGGTCTAGAGCCAAGCATATCTGTCTCTAAGAAAAGGAATCGTGTTGGCTGGTATGGGGTTTTATTTATTCTTCTGACTGCACTGAAATTAGAAATAGGAAAAGTATACATTTCTTTTGTGCTTTGCCCTTTTTTTTGTGGGAAATCATTCTGGTTAGTAGCTTGCCTTTAGATAGGATGAAAGTAAGTGCAAATATCTTCTTTGGCTAACAGAGAAAGTAAAGGGAAAATAAAAACCTGTCACGTAGATTGTAGTCAAATGATAAAGTAGATTCCAGTTAGTGTACAACAGCTTCTCTCTCTTCTGGCAGAAGTATACCTTTAGGCAACCTTTGCTGTAGCTGGGGCAATCTGCCTGCCTTTGTAATGTGAAGACTGTCATGGTTTATCCTGACCATTCTGATGCCATCTTAAACAGGGTCAGAAATTCCCATCCCAATCCTTAGAACTGCAGTGCAAACAGAAAACTTAGATTTAAAGCGTTTATTTTATGCATTGGTGTCTTTTTGCTTAGTTTTGTGCCAGTCTTTGACAAATACTGGAGATACTTGAGTAACTGTTTCCCTGTTGCCTAACACCTTTTTTTGCTATTAATATTATGACATCTTTTGTCTTTGTGATTAAAAACCATGATAAATAGCAAAGCAGGGCATTATATAAAGAGTAGTCTTTTTTTCCTCCCTAATGGATGTAAAAGTAGTACTCAAATTAATTATGTAGGTAATGGCTTTTGTGCCCAGTGACTTAGCCAACATCAGAAACATAAATCCTTCCCAGCTTGGTTGTCTGTGTCAATGATGCATTTAAAATTTGCAAGAATTAATTTTATGAATTCAGATAAGCCACTTCTGTTGGAGGCTGCCATTTGCTAGTGAGTGGATGCTCCAGGCAATTCTTCCTTGATGGAGAAACCTTTTAGACAAGAAGACAGTTCTATTCAAGGTTTACTGAAGATTTCCTTAAAACAACATTCTAGTTGTTTGGGGAAATTTGGAAGACCCCTTTCCCAAAGCCAGTGTTAGTGTGTCAAGAGTTTAATTTGGTCTTCAGCCATGATAGACAAAGGAAAACCAACCCAGAGTCATAGGACTATTGTACCTGTTTGCTACGGTCTGGTAGCAAATAGCTTTGAAGGGATGTGCTTGCTTTCTTTTTCATAGCCAGCCCTTGGAAGACATGACAAGAGGAAGAGAACAAGTGTCTGTCTCACACTCCTGGAGGATTCTGGTAGAGTAACATGTAACATGTGCCTTGTTATCTGAACTCTGTGGCATGTGTGTTTGGAGTAAACAGATGTTTACTTGTAGTAAACAAGCAAATCACCAGAAGGTGTTAAAATCAGCCCTAGCAAGCTAACACCCAGTAGTTCAGCATGGGCAACTATCCGGACAAGAGCAAAGCAGAGTTGCTCCTTTAGTAGAAGGAACTGAAATGATAGTAAACACATGGGCATAATTTGCATCAGAAGTTTGAAGAACTGATCTTGCCGGGGGTGGAATAAGTAGAGGAATAGTCATACTAATGAAAACCAGCTCCCTGACGGTGGTTGACAGACAGTCTGATGTCTGACAGTAGGCAGTAAGGATACCAGTACCACTGACACCGACTAAAAGAGTTAAAGTAAGGTGGGATTTCCTGCGGGAGGATGAGGTGATAGTTTAAGGACTTGTATACCATTGATATTCTCACTACTAAATCAGCTTTGAGCCACTGTTCCAGTTCTTGATGCTGTCCTTGGAAGAGCTTGTCACGTGTTGCTTAGGAGGGGGCATAATGGTTTATGACTTACAGCACCTGAAGTCCTCTCACGGAACAAGTTCCCGGGAGATTCTAATCGTAGAAAGCTAATATTACCTAGCTAGTGATAATGTCATGCTGCCAAGCTGTGTTACATGGATTGCTGCAGCAAATGCTCAACTGATTAATTTTAATTCAACATAAATAGAAATGGTGTCAAAGATATGTTGTAAACAAGAAATGCCTCTAAATTTGAAGGCATTAGTGAGGGATTGAAGATAGCATGACCACCACATTCCTCACTCATTTCTGACAGTACTGCTGATGTAGTTGATGTGCACATCGCTCGCTATGAAATAGTGCAGAGAGCTCGGAGAAGACCTGAACAGAGAGAATTTCTCTCTAGAGGTGTGAATGAGAAAAAAAAAAAAAGGCCAAAATGAAGGGGAAAAGGAGTGATACAGGAGTATAAAGTGAAGTTCCCGAAGCTTATGGTGGCAGAGTCGGTACTGCAGGCTTTGCCTACCTCTAGTGATGTGCTCAGGGCAGTTTATATCCTCATACCACCCAGACCCATAAAAGAAAGTTTACTGCCTTCTGCATTAACTGATAAGGGAGCTGAGACTGGCTGAAGGGAGTAGAGTGTAGAGCATGGTCTGCTCTGTTCTCATCTCTGTCGTTGAAGTGGTTCCTATTTTATGGAGGCAGAACCCAAGTGTGGCACTGCTCCGCCGAGTGTGCTCTGCTGCAGACTCCTTGCTTAGCTTTTTTAATGGGGGTTAATTCTCCAACCGAATTAACTCATCAGCAAATTTTTTTTCCCCCAGGGTAAAGAAACAAACAACTAGATGCAGGTTTATATTGCTGATGAAATTGGCTAACAAACTGCTTCTATTCCTGTAGCAAGGAAGTTTAGGCTTGTTTATAATTTGTATCAACCCCCCTCCCCCCAAAAAAAGAGCAATCCAAATGTATGTAGATATATGTATTCATATGTAAATGAAGAGAATCACTTAAAATCTCGTCAAGTTGCCAGTTCAAACCTATTTACTGTGAGCAGATCTTCATCATCAGAACCTGGTGGCTCACTTTGGACTGGTTCCACAGTTTCCTTTTTGCCTTTCAGTCTATATGTAAGCATTTAATCACATTACAGCCAGTAAATGATTCCAAGTTGCAGTAGGTCATCAGATTTTTTTCAGTAAGTTGTTGGGTTTTTTTTTGTCCTTTCTCCAGACCATTCTGAGAAAGAAACTCTGGTGTGAATATTTATGAGAAGTAGGCAAGTGAGAAGATGGACCTGTTATTTATGTCTGAGGAAGAAACTGTAGCCTTTCTTTCATCATGTTGACTTCTAGTAATTTGCATAGTGGACTGAAATAATTTCATTACATGGGTTATAAGAAGAAAAGGATGGTGCTCTGGATAGAGTGCTGGGTTGGAGTTATGAGTGCTCTCTTCTGTGCTTTACACCTTGTTTGACCTGGGCAAGCCATTCTCCTTTAGCTTTTCTAATTGTTCTAAATGAGGATAGTAATTACCCACTTCAGAGAAGGGCACGTGTTTGAAATTAATTAATGTTTATAATGTACTTGGTTTCTCTGATGAGGATTGTAGTTCCGTTGCTCTGTGCAGTTATTTCTGGGTTTTATCCTGTGTGTGTGCGTGTGGCATACAAAGGCTGAGTCCAGTATAAAGGGTAGTAAGGTGCAGTCTTAAGAATAAAATTCCTTGGTGCTTACAGAAGTGCAGTTAATTGCTAAAGATTTTAAAGCATTAATGCAGCTGGTACTGGCTTGGCTGAAATGTAACTGCTCTGTGAAAAGCAAGAAGGTAAATAACACCGCAGAAGGCTTATGGTGGTTTTTAATGGGAAGGGTAAATGTATTGGCTCTCAAGAATAGCCCTCGGAGGAAAGACATCTTTAGGATGCTGAACACAGCTCACCTGAAACCTTGTGGATATGTGTAACTGAAAAATCTGCTTACCTGATTGACTTCAGTGCTAACCTTTTGGAAGAGACTGAAACCCTGACTGAGCATCAAATGCTTGTTTTATAGTATGTTTTATTCTATCTTCCACTTGTTAACATATCTATAGACATGCTACAAATCATATCGGTAGATAAGTAGTAAACACTTAACACACATGTGTAACGGCTGGAGGGTGGGTTTGTGGGTTCCCCCCCACTGGACTTCTGTACCGTCTGCAACCTCTACCAGACTATTTTCTATCAATTACACAAATCCAATGAAAGCTAATGAAATGCTCCAGCCTCAAGAATGCTTGCTGGAAAGCAGATTTGTGCAAATCTGCTCAAGAGTGTGGTCTTGGTGAAAAATGTATTGCAGTGAATGAGTTGCCTTATGATTTTGAAGAAACATTGCCAGTGTGAGGGCACCACTGACAAACCTGTGTAGGCAATTTTGCATTGCAACCAGACCAGCAATACTCAGTTTTAGCAGTAGGTCAGGTTAAATAGAGGTTTAAGTCTTGTCGTTGCAAGGGAAATTGCCCTCGGAATTAAGCATATTTTTTGTGCAGTTTTTCATACTGGGATGATATCAAGTAGATATCCAATGTAAAGAATGTGTTTAAGTGCTTTGCTGAATCCAGGCCATAATGGCAAAGATATTCACATTTCATTGGTACAATGGGTAGCATCTACCAGGTGAATTGTTGCTTCTCTGCTTGAAACACTGAGCTTTTGAAACAGCCTTAACTGTAACATAGTTTTTCAGGTGAGTACTGTAGCACTTTCCATAGAGTCCCTTTGATTCTGTCAGTGAATCTTGCTTTATGCACCTACCCAAGGAGGGCTCCAGTGAACTCTTGTTTTCTCATCCTGGAGTGGGGTTTCATTTTCTAATAACTTCTCCCTGAATTTTGACTCCGATTAGCAATGTGCCTGCATTTTAATAAATGATCTTAAAGAGCTCCCTTCCGTCTTCCCCGAGCACTTAATTACAATGTGTAAATATGCACACAGCCCTATTACTGAAGTTAATCCCTACACTGATAAAGCTGGATAGGAGAGAACAGAAATGAATTGGAATAAGGATAAGCACAGGTCTTTCATTAGCCCAACTAAAAGTAATCACAGATCTCTTGCTGGTAATATACATCTTCCAGATAGAGTACTAATTACTTCTGGCAGTGCTGTGCTCTATCACAGAGATAACTTTATTGCAATCCTGCAGTGATCTAATGCTTTCACGTACCAGTTGCTGCTTTTCTCTCTTTCTCTCCTTGATAATGTGACCTTACAGATTTTGCATCTTCAAACTACACCTGTAGTGTCAAGGCTGAGGAAATCTGACAAGTTTTTTCCTTATGTGTTTTTTTTTTCTCCCCTCCTCAAAGTTTTCCTTCAATGTTTGCCATAAAGTACAGTTGTACAGAATTCAGGGAAATAAACTTTTACGTTATATGTGCCCAGGGTAATGTTTTATGCAGCATTCAGTGTGGTTGCAAATGTGTCTTTGACAGATAAATCAGCTACTCCTTTCTGCTCCAGGAACCTGAAGTGCTACCATCTATGTTTTTTGTTATCTATATATTATGGCTAATCTTCTCAAACTGCAGTACCTAAAATTAAGCTCTTAAGTCCAACGTTAGGGCCAGACTCTCATCCTCTGAGTTCTTTTCAAGGGATACTAAACTCCATAAGTAAAACTTATTATGTACTTAGGATTATTAAAATCAAATTTTCCTAGAAACAATTAAGATAGTTGCTGGTGTTTTGCCCATGAAAAACCATGAAGGTTTCCAGTTCTTTGTGGTGCTATTTGTTTAGGTTTTTTTCCTTTATTTTTTTTTTTTTTTCTTTTAAGCAGTGAGAGATACAGCTAGAGGTGGAGCAGTATGGGTAACTGATATTTTTCTTTAGTCATCTGAAGGGTAAAGAGCAGGGATAAGGCCATTGTATGGGTTGTCTGAGAAAGACAATTAAGGACGTTAAAAAGCTGAAATGTCCTTCCCTTAAAATACTAGATATCCAGTTAAATTCTTTTGTGTGAGATGGATCAGCAGAGTACAGGTGAAGTTTTCATTGTCATGTTAATTACCAAAACTGAAGGAGCTTTCAGGCCGAATTAGTAATTTTAATTACAAAAAACCACTCAACATATGCCATTTATATAGAATTCCTCCTTTAGGATACCGAGCTATAAGCCTTGTGGGATGCTCTCATCCCAGTACCACGTCATGTATTTGCCTCATCCCCTCATGTCCAGCTGGTCACCTTCATACCAAACCAATTTCTGACTCAGGAGGTGTTGTGGGCTTTGAGAATCAGAATAGTGCTTTTGGCTTTGAGAGTATTGTATTGTGTGATGTGCTAAATCCAGTCAGCGCAAGGTTTTGCCACTTTCTCCTGGGGGATACTTGTGATACTGTCATTTTTCTTTCTCAAGATGTTAATTCCCACCTCTGCTGCTAAAGCAGTTGTTTTTCTGCTACTGGAGAACACTGTCATTTTGAGTAACATATTTTTGCCTGCAGATAAAAGCCCTTTCTGTGAGTTTGTGTGAATGATTTCTCTAAGTACTTTTGTGTGTGTAGATAAAGAAAGTTGCCAGAACAGGAGACTAAAGAGTATGTGCTGAGATATAGTGTGTGGAAATCTCCCAGAGACTGATAAGATCCAGAGATGAGTGGTCCGTTATTTACAGCTTAATAAAAGGTGAAGTAAACACTGGTTGTGATTCAGTGTCGTAGCTTGATGCTGTCTTGGGGAAAACCAACTCATTTATAACAACTTGACCAAATTTTTTTTCTGTGTCCACTACCTGTTTAGCCTTTCTTCCTTTCTTCCTGTGTAACGTGGTCTCATGTGCTTGTATTATACTCTTTATGGACTTGTCTTCCTTTTCTTGCTGCAACAAAATACTTTCATGTGTTTTCCTGGAAGCACAGCAGGGCTTGGTTGCATGACTGCTACTTGATTGTAGCATAACACTGAGTCTTGGCTGCTTGCTTTAAATAAAATGGTGCACAGTATTTTATTCTCGTTCTAAATCAAAACAAATAAATTGAAGGGATTTGCATCTAATTTGTAAACAATTTACTTCAATTACAATTTATCACAGCATTTACAAAACTTGCACAGTGGAATGCAATTTAATGAATTATTAAATACATCAATCTTACTCTGTGATAAAGAAGAACCCAAAAGTATCAAAGGCTGAAAGAAAAATAAAAAAAAATGACTTGTATTTGAACAAATACTAAAAACTGAATATCATTTTTTTGTCCTTGCATTTAATTACTATATAGTGGTTGCAAAAACTCAGTCCAGAGAAAGTATTTCATTATATGGGATTTTAAACTGACTTATTTACACAGCATCGTATTAAAATTCTAGAAATTGTCTATTCCAATTCTTACAAAAAACTTAAACACTTTTTACATAAAGCACTTAAAAACTGTGTTGCTGTTCTTCTGGCAAGGGCAATAGTAACATCAGGAGGTAAGATGTGAGCTTGCAAAGCAACAGATGCACAGAAAATAAAAAGAGATAGTTACTAAGAGACACCTGTTCAACAGAGCTACGTAACTGCAGAAATGTAGGTTTCTCCTGTGAGACCTGGAGATGATTTGACTGTAAGGCAGGGGATTGAACATCTGGCCTGAGATTTCCAGTTCATGGTGAAGATTCTGAGCTGTTACCCATGGGGAAGTCAATTATGCCCGATAACTGAGGGCAGTTCGATAATGTGTTACCTTCCACTACAGTATCTAAAAGAAAACTGGGAGCAGATGGCAGATGAGTGTCTTTTGTAGGCAGTGGGCTGAGTGGGCAGCTCTACGATGTGTCGTTTTGTGTCTTTTCACGCCAGGCAGCACTGCAAACCAGCACCATTTTCACAAGCCTTTTACATGAAACAATCGGAGGTTATAGGAGACTCTGTAGCTCAGTGTGTGTAAAACTACAGCTCATGAAGTAGAATCCAAGCTAAGCACTGCTGATGTGCATGTGAAAATATACTTGGCCATAAAGATGGTACGGACGTGTCTGTCTTTCTCTGAGACTATGAAGTATAAGGTCTCTTCTGGGAACTGTAGTCTTGTGTTTTAACCACTACTACATTTCATACTAAGGATTCAGCAGAATCTCTCACATGAGACTCGTAACGCTAATGGAAATAATTCATCTATGCATCTTAACGTGCAAATGATGAGGCTCAGGTAATGACAGCATCCTGTTTGGGGAGGGTGGCAGAAACTGGGTATTTGAAGTGCAAGCTTATGGTTCTGATCATTGATTTTTGTATGGCTGATTTTTATTTCCATTGCTTAGAATTTTAGACTACAAGGTTGCCTAAAAAGGAGATGAGAGATGACTAGCATTCTTTTCTTGTGTTACTCCAGTGGACTGGTGAATGATACTGTATTTCTGAAGATAATTTTCTTCTTACAGACAGTTCCATTGGCAAAACATGCCTTTGGAAGAAGGAGGGGGCTCTGGCACTGCTATACAGGTTCTGAGGTGGTGTCATTCTAGACCAGGGATAAAAAATACTTTGGATATCTGATTTTAGGACTGTGATAAGTCTTGTGTCTGCTTTACAGACCAAAAGCTAATAAATGTCAATGTTATAGCCAGTGAAAATATCATGGAATGAAACACAACGAAACAGTCCACAAATACAGTTTAATTTTCTGTTTGATGTTACTGCTGTTCTCCTTGAACACCAGCACTTAGAAACTCTTCATCTCACCTTATCATTTGCATGATGCCTGAAGAGTTCAAAGTCACCCAGGAGATGTGATATGCTGAGTTCTTATTCACTTTATATTTCTATGAGGACATCACCATCCTTTTGTTTCCAGATATCTAAGGATATATCACTTCAAAAAAAGTGAGAGAGGAAAGACTGAGTAGGTTTGTTTGTTTTTTTTGTTTGAGAAACAAATATCTAGGGCCTCATTCCTTCATTCTCTTGGAGAGACAATAGCTGCCAATAGAAGATGACTCACAAGCGCAAATGACAGGCTTACAGAAGCGAGCGGTCTCTTACAGTCAGAATGAAAGGTGAACCTATTTTTTTTTTCCTGTAGCTTTCTTTATTTCTTTAGTACCCTGCATAAAATGAGATGACTTATCCTGTAAATAGAAAGCGAAGCAGAATCGCATCATTTATGGTTTAAGACGTTAAGGTGAGGTGGAAAAAACTCAGTCCTTCAGTCACAAGTGTTTTTCAGTTGCCTTATTCACTAAGACAGCAGTGAGAACCAAGAACTGAAATCCTGCCGAGGCTCTTGGTCTCTGTTGCAGTGGTGGTTGGAATAAATAATGATACCTTGGAGTAGACAACTGTTTAAAATGTTAAGAATTAGACAGCTCACAGGAGAATGGATTGTGAACCCCTTGCTGCAGGGGATTTTGCTGTGTGTTTTCATGTTTTGTTGGTTTGGGGTTTTATCTGGAGGTGGAGGAGGGAAGGATGGAAGTTCTAAAGAAAATGGATAAGTGGAGAAAACAGCTGTTTGGAGATTTTTAAAGCTGTTGAATAATTCAATTTGGTTTTCTTTGGGAATAGTGAATGAGACTGCCTTTTTAATGTAAAAGCTCAATGTTCGGTTGAGCTTGAGCAGTGCACTTGAAGGGAATTTAGATTGTATATTTCTCTTCTAGCCAGATCATCAGCATTTAAAAGCAATTTGAGAACCTGCAGTAATAATAGTCTATTTACTTACGAAGATGGAAAGAAAAATAAATTACATATGGCATTTTTTTTAATAAATAGAAAATATTTCAGTTAATTGCAGGGGAGTTGCCCTCATTTTAGAGACTACTGATAGAGTCCTTACATAGCATAGATTTATAGTCTCAATTAAAAGTCCTTTGCGTATGTAGATACGTTTATATATTGTACTGGTGAAATACTCTCCAAGCACACTTGGCTGATTTGACAAGACGGCAGTTTTTACTGCTGTGATGGAAGTAGCTCTGCTGTCCCTTCACCAAGTTTCACCAATACAACTGATGTAGCTGTTAGGTAGTTCCTTGGGGTCCTCTGTCCATACAGAGTGACATCACTGGTCAGTGCAGGCAGACAAGCAGAAAGATGCAAATAGCTGTGACTCTGAATTAGAGCTCCAGCTCAACTGTGGAAATATAGTATTCTTCACTACTATTTTCCCATCTAAACTTAGAAGATGTATGTGCTTTGATTTGTACCTAATAACACCCAAATCTTTGTTTTGAATTATAACACTTTGGTTTTTTTTAGAAAGCTTTTCTCCTGCCTGCTGTGTGGGTTTGTTTTCTTAAAAATTTTTTCTATAGGGGATTTCGTTCATCTTCCTGCTATGTTTTCCTATATCTATTTTCTTTTCCACCAACTAATAACAGGGAAGAGTTTTAGAAAGACAAAGCGCCCTGAGTAAAACTTTTCTGTTCCCCGCAAGTAGCGAGACTGCATTAGCTATGAGATCATTGTTCTGTACAATCTTGACCTTCTGACTCTGTCTTCCAAAATAAACCCAGACAACCCAAAAAAACTTACTGAAACATTTATGTTGTCTTTTAAATTGTTGGTTGTACATATGGAGAGAGGATCTTGATAAATCAGCTTTGCTAGTCATCTAGAATTGAAGCAGTAGCTTGCTCCTGTGCTAATGTAATCTGCTTGTCCCCTTGCTATCTATGCATTGCTTTTTTTAAAGTACTTGAAGGCAGAATGAGAGCTTTGGTCCTCAGGAAGTGAAAAAGAAGAAAATTTATTATTCAGTAAAACAGCAGTATCTTTATGGAATGAGCATACATCTCTGGAAAAACCATGGACTGCTTTCCTTCTTGCTTGCCAGTCTTTAAATGTCAGCCCCTAAAATTTTGCTTTAGGGCCAGATTTAAAAAATAAAAAATTAAAAAGAACCCAAACAAACCTGGAAATGCATGAACAATGTACCCTGTCTAATTTGTACATAGAATTAGTGTAATTGCCAGTGCAATTGAGTGTGGAAATTATGACATGATTTCTTCATCTGCACAAGTGGCAATGAAAATCACTCGCGCTTTATTTACTTCAAGTGGCCTTTTCCACAACAGCGTGTCCTTCAGCGTAGGTGAGATTCCTTGCTGTGGCAGCATGTGGTTTCAGAAGTCAAAGGACAGGGAACACGGTCGGTCTGGAAAACACAGCTGAATATAGGAGATGTTTTCCCCTAATCAGTCAGTGCTGTTCAACCAGGAGCTGCTCTGTTTCCTTCTGATTTTTTGCACTCATCCTCCCAATTCAGAGAGATAAAGGTGTTTTCTCGAGTAACTCTCTAGCTTCTGTGACTTCTCACCTGTGAGTGATGTTGGCAGTTTAACGCTTCCTATTGATCACGACAGGATCCAGCATGTGGCAGCTCTCTTGGCGTGCAGTTCCGAAAGGGTCTGACCCTCTGAGGAGGAGCACAGCAGAGGGACTGGGATGTCCCCGAGGATTCCTGGGTGCAGTGGCCTCACGCTGCAGTTTGTGCCACAGGGGATGCCATATTCCAAGCACCGCTATGACCGGCTGGGCTGAGCTGTGTTGTGCAGCTGATGGCAAGGATTGCATTCAATTTGTGCCTTCTTCTCTGCCAGGCGTAGAGTTCCTTCTCACAGCACTAATTTGACATAAGCAATCATTTGCTTTCTGCATACAGAGGGAGGAAAGAATAGGGAAAACTGGGAGGAAACGAACAACAAAAAACTTTGGCTTTGTCTTTGACTCCAGGGTGTCTGCCTTTTCCTAGTGAGGTCTGTATTGGTGAACCAGAGTTACTGCCTTTTCATCTGTTTCTTCTCAAGCAAAATGTTCTGGTTCGTTTAATGCTGGTATTTTCTGCACCTTTTCAAATTGTGCTAGAAATGTAACATGCAGCTAATACGAAATAATGTGTTTTCTCTGTGAAAGAAATTAAAGCCAAAGGACCCGAGTTCTTTCTTTGGGAAATAATGTGACATTTTCTTTTTCAGCCTGGTTTTGCTTTAATCGTCATCTGAAATGCTTAACATTCTTTTCTTCTATTGAAAAGGAAACTGGTTTACAAAGACTAAGGATGAGACAGTTTTTATGCAAAGATTTTACTGGTTTAACGACATGTCAGTCAGTAACAGCTGAGTAGTCTTTAATCTTCAGATGCATTTGTGCAGTGATAATCCCTTTTAAAATGATGGAAGCTCATTACTTGGAGCTCAATGTTATTTTGAATTGTCACAAGTAAATCTGTAGAGCTGATACCTTTTCACTTTGGCTGTAACTTACCCCAGAAAAAAGAGTCCACTGTCATGTAATGCAATGCCTTGGTATTACATCTTCACTACTGAAAGTAATCATAACAGATTTTAGGTTCATAAGACTTTCTCCAGATGAGAGAGATATATGTTTGTTTCTGCTTTATGAGATTTTTTTTTAAGTCTCATTCTCAATCTTTTAACACAAATAGAATTAAAAAAATTCTTTCCCATAAAATTGCACGTTAGCCCCTGCTGTAGTGTCAGACAACTCTTTTTGGTACAGCAGATATTGCAAGACCCATAGTAAAATTGAGAGAGGTTTCTCACAGTGAAGATTCGTACAGGTTGCTTTCCCAGTCACCCTCTATCATCAGGTATGTGTTTTCTGTGAGCATCGTGCACATAGCATCACTATTGTCCTTCATAAATTAGGATGTGGCTTTCATGAGTTTTTTGACAAATTTAGTTTTACCAAGTTCAGTGCTAACAGAATTTCTTTATTTGTTTCAGTTGGGGAGGTGGCCTTCAAATGTATGCATTAAAGTTTCTCTGCAGTGGAAAAAAAAAAAATAAAGTGAAGGGGAAGCCCTTGGAGAGCTGAACTTCCTGGAGTTTATAAACTTTGCTTGGATCTCCTGGGCTTAGTGCAGCGTTGGGGTGGGAAGAGTGCAGCTCTTGGGTACATCACCTCTTTCATTGGGCTTTCCCAGTTACGCGTGTTTCT
Source organism: Cuculus canorus (assembly GCF_017976375.1). NCBI lineage: Eukaryota > Metazoa > Chordata > Aves > Cuculiformes > Cuculidae > Cuculus > Cuculus canorus. The sequence goes on from NC_071407.1 coordinate 11,377,219, forward strand.
TACTGAAGCAGTGAGTGAAGGAAATAGAAGGTGGTAATTCATGATGTTCTGCTGCTTTCTACTGGCTAAAGTTTTGCTCCTCAAAGTGCTTTATCCCAGTTTGGGGAATCTCTTGCCTTCCCTGCTGCCGGAAATTACCTGTGCTCTACTGGAAACCTACAGAGTGATGCCAGTTTGTCTCCTACCTCTTTAAATCTCTCTGAGGAACATACATTGCTGGTGGTACTTATGTACAACACTGAGCTACTTGATGAACATCAAGCCAAGAGTAAAGGCTAGTAATCTACTTTCCCTACTGAGCTTTATGGAAGAGGCAGCTGAGGATAAAGGTGGTAGGTGACATGTTCAGAATATTTTTCTTCCACAAGACCTATTTATTCCGCTGCTTGGATAGATCAAAGGCAAAAATACAGAAATACCATTTTCCTTGAGAACGGGAGTTGAGCAAGCAGCAAGGATTCTGGGGGAAAAAAAACCCCGTACGTGCTTCCCTGGAGGGACATGTGTCAAATGTAAAACATAAGTCAAAGGGAATGGAATATAAAGCTTCGTTCTGTATCTGTGTCTTGATAAATGGCTGACTCTGAGTGCAAGACAAATTAGTAGACGGGTCAGTGAACTGGTGGCAGGACTGAAAGTTTCCGTTAGAAATAATTCAGGAGGATTCTTTGCTATGATAAATGAAAAGATATTTTCATGACATTTTTATAGTATTTTGGGGGTAAAACTTTGCAGGTGAGAGAAGAATGGAATGTCCAGCTTTGGGACAAAATTCATGTCTCCAAAATGCCTTCTTAGCTGAGGCCAAGGACAGAATGGTTTGCTATAGGATGAACTTTAAAGTTGAGTGGAAAGATCAGTGGACTAGAATTTGGGAATGTAGTGTTGGAAAATCAGAAATGTGGTGCCAGTGGGAGAGAGATACATACTTGGCTGGAGGTTTGCATCCAGAAATAAAACATTTGTTTTGTAATAAAGGAGTATCTGAGGGTGGAAAAATAATTTTCAAATAGTTGGGTGCTTCTGAAATTAAATCTCTAAAGCAGTGCTTTAGTGTTCCCAGATTATCTGTGACTTGCCAAGGCTTCAAGTGTCTGGATCCCCTTTCAGACTTTAAGGAATAAATCTTGTCCACAGAGTTTAGGAATCAGTACTTCTTTATCTGTAGGAAGGAACTTGTATGCTGTTAACATGTTGCGTGAAGGATGTCCAGAAATCCTGAAACCCCAATGTCTTCAGTGTAAAACATTTGTATTGCAGAATCTGAAATTCTCAGAAGAGCTCAAGATATGTTTTCTTTCCTCGAGCTTTCATTGTGTTTTGATATGGCTGATGAAACAATGCGCTTCTTTGCAGTGTAAAGCACTAAGAGTATTTATTTTAAAGATATAGGAATTGTCAAAATAAAAGTTAATACACTACTTTCTATTATTAACAACCTTAATAAGGAATATGGTAAAGCCAACAAGGGTATTGGGATGTATGGACTAGTTCTAGGATCAAGATGACACCCTGTCTTGAAATCCTTGTTTTACCTGTGTGTTTGTCCACTTTTATTTAATATAAGAGCTGGAAGTTTGACTCAAACCATAACCAAAGCAGTTAGTTGTGAAGGCAGTGATGGATAGACAAAGTACCTTAAACTTTTTCAGAGAGCAAAGATAATCTCAGTAGTGGTAATAACCAAATCAGTGTTGTTTGTTATCCTTATGTCTGGAAATCCAAAAGGACGTCAGATTTCACAGGAAGGTTATTAATCATCATTCTTCCACCTGGAAGATGGAGCTTGTCAGGTGTTACAAAAAGTGGTCAGTGACTGGGTGCTGCAGTTCTTGGTAACAGGTTTCCACCTACAACCTTTTGTTCCTGGTCCTGCCCTCTGTGGAGAGAGGGATTCGGGAACTGACTTGGCTTTTTCACTCTATAAGGACCCCAGGAAAACACCAAACTTAAAATAGCTTAAATATAGTAACTGAGAGTATCTCCCCTTTCATCCTTCATGACAGTAAATGAAAGAGGGAGGAGAAATTAAGATGAAGGTCACCAGTCACTTGGGACTACCATGCCTCTGCTACCTTTTTTCCAAAGCCTTGTGGCTATAGGTAGAAGGCAGCTTAGGTTTGTTATCCTTTGGATAATAGGATCTTAGTCATACATTTTAGTGGGTAATAAGATTTTTGTGCGCTGGTTTGTAATGCGCTGTGACTTCCCCCTCCTTTTGAGTTAGCTCTCTGGTAAAATGTGTGCTGGGAGAAAGGAAAGATGTGAGTGCAAGTTACCATCCTGCCCCTTCATTTTAAGAAATTAACCCTCTGCATTAGATAGGCGTGTGCCTTTCTTATTATTTTGTAACTAGGAGGCAGCTAAAAATCTAGTGCATTCTCTTCCTGACAGAAAGGAAGGACCTCAGGTCAAAATTTCTTGTAATTACAAAGTCTTGATTATTTTATTCTTTAATTCTAGTTTCCTTTATTTATCCCCCTCATCCTTCCTTGTCTTGCTCCGAGTCCTGAAGGGATGTAGTTCCTATCCCTCCGTGCCTGGTGGAAAACCTCCACCTGTTATACCAGATCTAATCTCTCCCCTCATTCCTCTCCAGCACGGTTAAAAGCATAGAAAGAGAAATGTAAGATTGGAGTTTGCAGGGGAGGGAAAGGTGTAGAGGGCAGTGAGGGCCTTTTTAAAGAATAAAAGCCTTTAGGGTTTGTGTGTGTGTGATTTTTGTTTTTTTGTTGTTTTTTGGTTTTTTTTTATTTTTTTTTTAACTTGAAGGGACTGTAACTTTGGCCACAGTGCTACTGAAAGTACCTCAGGTCTAATAGCTTCCCTAAAGATATTTAGTGTTAATATGTCTTGCCTTGTCTGGTAGGTTTAAGTAGTATAGCCCATTGAAAGATTAAGTAACTTTTTTTCCATTGGACTCCTTCCCAAAGGCATGGGAAAGTGAACTGAATGTGCTGTCAACATTGTGGAGGTAAATGTCGGATATACTCTTCATAATGAGGGTGCATTTTACAAACAGCTGTTTTGCACTGTAGTCTGTGGTGAGTCTTTAGGTACTGCAGGGAAGTTGTGAGCTTGCTCGTGGGCAGCTGACTTGATCTTTTGACTTGAAGGCTCAGTAATGGGCTTCGTGTCCTGCGTGGTTGAATCTTTCTTCCAATCCTGTTACACTCTTTCAGCTTTTTCTGTGTGTGTGTGTGTGGCCATGCTCTAAATAAGATCAGAATAATGAGAATGATCTAACAATTTTGTCCGGAGGAATTTTCTGTGATCAGACAGATATGTCTCCTCCTCACAATACCAATTTCAGGCTTCTTGGATGGCGAACTATGAATCGGACCTTCTGACCAGAGGCACTTGCATTATTTTGATATAATAGGCACAATTTTAGTCTGTCTATGGGGATATGACTGTGCAGCTCCATTTTAAGCTTCATGTGATCTGCTTGAGGAGGTTTGCATCAGTGCTGCATGTCACTTGATGTTCTCGGTTTCACAAAGTATTGTTTTGCCAGCAATAATTTCATGGGGATCATACGTGGGAATGCAACAAGAGGTTCCACACAGTGGGTGCAGCTTTCTAAAGTGTAAACTGTATATATATAGTTGTTATCAGTGCTTGTGCTTGTTGCAAGGGTTGCCCCAACTGGCTGTCAGAGTTGATGACACCGGTGGGAACTGGTTCATCTTTACCTGGTGGCCATAAATTTGAGGGAGGGTGGGGAACTACAACTTGTAATTTGTGTTCTATGGCAGAATGTTTTGGGTTTTCTTTTCCCCAGAAAAACCTGGGGGAAAGTTTTTACATTTAATATATTTCACTTCCTGTAACAAGTTGTTTTTGATTAAGTCCCCCTGTCTTTGCTAAAATATAACAGTTTTCATTCTGACAGCATCAACCTGTTCTACAGAATATGGAGCCCCAGTGAGAATAGACCTTTAACAGGAATTTATATCCCAAGTCTGAAATGCGCACTTTATATCTGTTATGATCCCTGAGTGCCTGTTAAGGGATTACTTACATCTTACTATCCCAAGTTTCTTTCCATAAACAAATGAAACCTTTGAGTCTGAGGTTCAAGGAATATGCTCAGATGAAACATGGTTTAACAGCCCTTCGGGGAAAAAGAGGTAAAGCGGGGAAGTGAAGAATTGATGACCTATTAACTGTTTCAATTTTCAAGCCTGAATTATTGACAACATGTGACATTACAACCTTACAAATTACCCTCTATAAACAGCTCAGAAAATACGACCTTTGCATTGCAATTGGTCTCAAGATGCCTTCCAGCTTATTATAAACAGCTGCTGCTGGCATATTTTGTTGCAGCTGGAGTGGGTGAAAGAATGCAAGGAACTGAAGAGCTTATATAATCAGACAAGTCTCAGATGGCAAAATGTACTGGGTAATGGGTGCAGTGTCTCTTCTGGAGAGTGGGCTCAATTCTCTGGAGTTGTGAGGTCATCTCATTTTCAGTAGTAAAGACATCCAATTACTTAAGGTTAGTTGTCCTTACAATCTGCCCTGTCTCTTTCTAGATTCTGTTCGTATCTGCTGGAAAGCCTCGTGTTGCTCTAAACACTCCCACTTCTGTGACTCTTGATTTGTCATCTGAATGGTTGGTTTGTCTAATTGTTTATGGCAAACAAAGTACACTGAATTCTTGCTTTGTTTTGTTGTTCATGCGATTAAAAAACAAACTGAAGAAAGTGTTGTGCTGAATTTGGCCCTGCGATTTCTGCTGATTTGGGAGAAGCTGAGAACACAAGGACTTGATTTTGTATCTTTTCTTCTTAGCACTGTTAAGGAGTAACAAGTTACCAAATTAGTGCTGGCAGCTAGAGAGCTCATAAGGCACTTTCTGCATCCTCTGCCTGAGCCAAATTAATTTCTAATCTAACTCCATTAACAAAGACTTGCCATAAGATGAGACCTACCACATTTGTCTGCAGAGTGATGAATTTTATTGTCATTTATTAGTGTAAGATGTGTAGGGAGCACTAGAAGTGCGTTTTTGAGGGAACCGATATTTGTAAGAATAGATGTCCCCAACACAAAAGACTGTCCTGAATAGAAATCATCTTTACGCCAAGCTTGTTTGTTTTCTCAGTTTCTGGGAAACATACCTTGTGCCTTTTAGTATAGGGTTATTCATCAGTGACTGAAGATTAGTTGAAAAAGTATATCTTTCCATCTGCATTGATGTAAAAAGACAGTAGGATTACAGGAAGGGGAACAGAAAGCTTGTATTTGACTCATGTCCTGATAGAGCTAGACAGAACTGAAGTTTTGATTTGAAGTCAGAGCAAGTCAGGACAGGGAAGAATGATTTCAAGAGTGAAGACCCTGGAGTTGATCAGAGTAAGCCTTCCCTCCCTGCCTTCCATAATAGACTCTCTTAAGCTCTGCATGCTTGATGTGTGTAATAAACCCAATCTACATCACAGAGCTGTTGTTAGGAGTCATCAATTAGTGTTTTCAGGACACTTTGGGGACCTAAAGATGAAAGGCACTTAGAGTCATAAGTTTCACTACCCCTGCTGCCCCAGGATGAAAGTTACACTTAAAAGATGCAATTTCTTCCCTGGGGTGAGAGAGAGGCAGTCAAGGATTCAAGGACATCATCCTTATCTCTGTTGTAGTTGCCTTGTGGCCATACAACATCATTCAATAATTCTGTCAAGTCGTATCTTTTGCTTGTGACAGAGTGCTAAACAGTGATTTATTGCTTGAATACACATTGCTTTCATGAAAGTGATTTGTTTAAACAACAGTAATGTGCTAAATAAATTATTCATTGCATGCTAATTTTTCACTTTTATATTCTGTAGTGAGCTCTAGAATGAGCAGTATGGGTTTTCTATATGCTATGTGAATCCAAGTTTTTTTAGTTTTGTGTATCTCCCCAGCTTCCAGCATTTCCACAGGACACCGTTCCTTTCCCATGGAAAGTCCTCTAATTTCAGTCTCTCTCAACTTTGCTGTCTTTTGTGATATTTTTCCTCTTTCTTCAGCCAGATTTGAGTGAATTATGTTCAAGTGGAGGCTTGGATTACTGGTTTGGGAAATACTGTGTGTGTGTTTGGAGTCTGAGTATTTATAAATCCTTCAGAAACCTCTGGGTCTTAACCAGGAAGGCATGGCCATAAATATAGCTTGCAAAGTAGGATCCTAGTGGCTGACTGGCATGTTTTCATAAAGTCTCTTCTTGCATGCTCACACTTTTTCTGAGAGTGCTGTGTGCTGTTCTCTTAGCTGCCGGTGACTATGCTGGAACACTAGTTTGAAGGTAAGATCAAGTGACTGCCAAACTCTTTCAAAGCAAGTTTTTGCTTATAGATATGCAGACTTTCAAATATTCTTCAGAAATGGCTTCTCAGCACTTAAAGTCTTTGTCTGTTGGCAAAGCCCAAAGCCTCCTGGATGTCTGAGCATTTCGATAGCAAGCCTGAGAGCAGGCTAAGCACAGAACAGTTTAGTGCTTTTCTCCAATTGACCCTTTCACCCTTTCTGGGTGTCCATTCTAAATCACTGGCAGTAACTGCACGTTTAAGCAAAAGCTGCTGATTGACAGTGACTGTAATGGGGTGTGAGAGCAGAAACTTCTTCTCAAGTAGTTCAGGGCTTCACCCTACTCTGGTCTTAATTCTGAAATAATCCCCTGAAGGCCTATGTGGGTATTCTGTGAAATGAATAAACAGAAGACTTCATTTCCCTCTTGAAACATGCACAGAGCTCTCATGTTAATGGCTTTTAAGCATCAGTGCAATTATAGTGTGTAATCGATTCTCTCTATACCAACTTTTTTTTTTTTTTGAAATGAAACCTTGTCTCTTCCATGACTATTTCCCATTGTACTGATAAATTTCAAGATGACAGGCAGTTTTTCCCCTTGTTTTTGTCCTCCTTCTCTCTCCTGCCTACTTCTGCCATTAGAAAAAATCTGCTTTTATGTTTACTTCGGAACCTGAATATCTCTGCGTTTTTTTTTTTTTTCCCTAAGGGAATTTAGTCCCTGGAATTTTATTTTACTTCTTTTAATTTACTGGGTTTGTTTGTTTGTTTGTTTTTTTTAAATCATTAATCGCATGTGGACCAGCTCAAAAATGTTTCCATGAAACAGATTCTCATTGAATGAAAGGGGAATTTGTGAAAACGGATATCAGTGTTGGAAAAAGGGCTCAGAGCAGGGCATTACTTCCCTTTTGTAAATTATTCAGTGTGTCAGTTGATAAAGTGTTTTTCTGGACTGCGGTAGGCCTGTGTTTGGGTGAGTCTTGGAGTAGCGTTGAGTCTTGATCTTTGGGCTTTAGCTATTACAGAACTTCTTTCTGGGTGGTGGAGGTATTTAAAATCAATAATAAATTTCTGTTTCATCCTGATGACAAAAATGAAGACTTGGGGCTACCTTTTAAAGATTTGAGAGAGATACCTCATTTTGTCTTTCTGGTATAATTGGTGTTGTAGTTCCTCTAAACATTTCCCAGCTTGTGTATATGTAGTATTTTTAAACTCTTCGTTCTACTTGCTGTCCGATGTCTTGAGTACTGCAAAAGACTGAATGATCAATTTGGGACACTTATGACTTTACAGTTGTCTTTCATATCTCCTCTACTAGGATTGAAAGTCTGAGTAATTTCTCACTTAAATAAAGGCCATTCCACATCTTTGATCAACCTTGCTTGCTTTCTCCAATCCTTTTATTATTAGGTACAATAATGACAATAGTTTTTGGATTAGGAAGAGTGTAATCTGTGCTGGAAGATAATAAGGGGAAGAATCACCCTCTAAATGAGTAATTTTTACTACTTTCTCACTAAACTTCTGCTGTCACCTCCTGTCATAGATACAATAGTGGAAAATATCAGACCTTTTTTCTGTCTTTTGAAGAATGGAGATAAAGGATTTTTGCTTTATGGATTCTTCATAACAGAGACTGTGGTGAAATGGGAACTTGATAGTCTAGCTGTGTAACCGTGTGGCTGTCCTATATCGTCACATTTTTCCTCTCTTCCTTTGTTGGCATGTGTGTTTGTATAAGGAAGATTGTTAATCTGCTGTCCAGGTGGAAAGCAAATCACGAAGTCTTCATGTCTCCATAGTTCTTGCTGCTTGCATAGTTGTTAGAGACCCTGATACTTGCTGACTGGTATACAATTGCTAAATAATGGTAGTATGAAAAACGAGATTTGAACAAGTAATTTGCCCCAAATAACGAGTTCTCTAGAGTGTGTCCTTTTCTTATTCACGAGCAGCCTGTAAAGTTCTGTCATGAATTATTCAGACTTACTTGTGAATTTATTTGAAAACATTTCCTCACATAGCTGCTTCACCAAACATATCATTGAGAATATTCCTGTGTTCTGGTTGTGTTCCTCCTTTTTTTCCTAGTCCTGAAGTTCTGTGTGATATTGGGAAGGTAGGGATGGAAAAGGAAACAGATAGGTTTTGCCAAATTACTTCTAGTTTTTGATTGAATGGTACATACTCCCAAAGACTGCGTAGTAGTGTGAGAAGCGTAGTTTAACGCATAATGCATAAGAAAGCATCAAGTCCTTTAGCTTCCTGCTCAATTATAGAAGACGAACGTGCTTGTGAAAACTTAATTTAGTGTTTCTTTGTTATTGACTTATATTCCTGCTAAGTAGGTGATGGAAAGGATCTCTGTAGAGTTTAATGTGAGATTCGTGCATCACTGCACTCTGAGGTGTACTTAAAACTGTCATGACTGTATTTGTTTCCCTCCTCCCAATTAGAAAGCAGTGTGACAGTTTCTCATCACGACAGCCTTATAAAAGGGTAGTTACACCATTACTAATTTTACGTAGCTGTATGTATTACAATACCTTATTAACAAAATGTTGTTACATTGAAGACTGCTTCTGTTCTGTGGTGTGCGAGATAGCCCCTATGCCAAAACATTTACAGCTCATAGCAACAGAGCAACCAAACTGTACATGCGGTTTTTTGAGTCCCCAAAGCTCTGGTTGTGCTGCATGCTCCTCGCACTAGAGGAGAGGGAAAGTGGTTCGAACTGGTCTTTTCTCGGACTGTGGCACATCCTGAAGATCTACTCATAGTCTGCACATGAATGTAGCTAGAAGCTTTCTATGAGGCTGTTAGTTCTAATACAGGGCTAATGCTGGAGTTCATGAAGACAGTCCCAGTTATCCTACACTGGAAATTAGTATGGTCCTAATGTTGTGACTTGAGACAGAACAATCCATGCTGCTGGAGTGGGAGTAGATGGGTGGGCAACCTTTTTTTTTTTTTTCCTCTGGAACTTCAGAACTAATGGTCTACAGAAGAAACTGAATCTGAAACTGATTCTGAAAGCCGCTGTTTGTGGTTGGGTATTAGAAATATTTATCAAATGTAGAATTTGAATCGGTTTCAAATGATTTCAACAGAAGTTAAATAAGGAGCAGACTATACACAAGTAATGCTGAGAGCCGATGGTGTGCAAGTCAGGAAAGTGGGCTATTGACTAACATTTTAGTAGTATGGCTTGTTCCAGGGCAGCTGCAGTCTTGACTGAAACATGCAAACATACCTGCAAAGCATGGAAGTCTGAAACCATTGAAGCAGAGGTGCTGGTTTTACCTTTGTAAGCAAAGGCCTGTTGTGATTTTGAAATTAGCATTTGAATCCCATAGAACCAACCTTTCCGGCATAGTTTTAGGTCAATCTAGAGGTAACGTTCTAAAAACTGGAGCCCAAGAATTTATAGCGAACACCTTTAAAAATTTGTGTTCTTCTGTTTGAAAAACCTCTATCACTATGGAGCTATAAAAGTTGTTTGAATTTACTACCCTATTGTGCTGTGTGAAGTGGAAAGCATTTGTGGAGAGGACCTGGGTGGTGGTGAAAATACAGCTGAAATGTATCTGCTATGAGAGTGCTATTTGTATAAATGAGGTTGTGTTGGATTATCACAGACCGCTTTGCATAGTGAGTCTTTAATAATAATGATGAAACCTTGAACACAATAGTAGTTTCGCATCCTTGTTTAGCCTAGCTTGAATAAATGTGGCCATGTCTTAACATAGTGCTGAGATAGCGTTCCCAGGAGTAAATTTGCAATTGTCAGTGAGTAGTACGAAGTGTTACAGATCCCTAAGTTAGGGCACTATTAACTGTCTCGGGTGCTGTTTTCTGTGTAGCTGTGGCAGAAGACAGCTCAGTGTGGGCTTGCTTGCTTTCTGGGCACACATCATTAGCAGCTGATGAGTTACACGGCCACAGAGTGTAGCTTGTCGCTTCCTTCCCGATGTGTTACAAACCTGATCAGCAGCAGCGTGCAGACTTCCAGTCACAGCTTTCCTGCCAGTTAGTTCAGCGCTGTTTGGGGCTAAATATTTTTTTGGCAGGGGAGAAAAGTCAGGTTAAGGGTAATCCTTACCTTACATTTGGAACTGGGGCTGCAGTAAACGATGAGCTTTGGCTGATACTGTGTAGGAGCCTTGCTAGATGCATTTGTAAAGCAGTTGAAATCAAGACAAAGATTTAATCCAGTACCAAACCTGGGGCGGAAGTTCAAGGAAGGGTGTGGTGAGACAGCCTGGGCCAGTTATGAGCTAAGGTAGGTCTGGGAAAAACTTAGCCATGCTTTCTCTAGAATTTCTCCCAACACAGCGAAGAGCCCCCTCAGGCTTAAACTGGCAAATTCACAGTGGCTTGGCAGTCTTTTCTGCTTTTCTGTCCAGCCACCTGTTTCCATGTTGAAACCTATAGACAGGCATTTGCATTCCAAGTCTTAAAAAGCAACCACAGACCAGGAATGATTAAAAAAGTGCATTTTCCTTGAAAAACACAATGGTTCCAAGATGCAAATGCCCTGCCTTTTCTGGAATAGCCAATGCTTTTTGAGAGGGATATGCCAGGTTTAAGTGCCTCTTTTGTCAGTCTATCTTTTTGCAGGTGAGCGTGCTAACCCACCAAGCCTTCTGTCCATTTCTTGCCTGCTGGGGCTTTCCTACTTTCTTTAAGTAACTCAAACAAGACATTTTTAGGGCTGTACCTCATGGTTAGTGCACTCGCTGGGGATGTGGTAAATCCAGGATCAAATCTCTTTTGCTCCAAGCTATCAATGAAGAAGTAAAGTTTTCTCTCCTCTTTCATACCTGCTATGGCAGAACAACCCTCTTCAGCTGCTGATACTAATGAAGAAGAGACTTTCTGAAGCCTTGCACTTTTATGCAATCTGTATTCACTGCAGAGCTACCAAAAGACTGGATTTTTAGCTCCTTTTGATTGTCTCTCTAGTTTGCTTGTTCTTTTCTTCTTGCTCTTGTTAGCTTGCATTGATTGGTAAGTAGTAAAGAAAGGAGAAAACTACACAGTGCCAGAAAACAAAAGCGAAGGAAGAAATAAAAAAAGGTGAAACAATATTTTCCATTTCATTACTGTGTTGCTTCACAGCTCCTATTCTGACATTTAGAACAACATAATATGCATGTCTCTGTTCATTAGGTTCCACAGTATTACATAGTGACAGTCGGAGAGGAGGGGGGGAAAAAAGAAAAACAATCTTGAACACGAAGTAACCTTTGCAAGCTAAATAGCAAAGAAATGAGAGCAGCAAAGGAGAAATGTTTTTTCTGAAAAAGTAAATATAACCTAAATTATGGCCTCACCTAGGTTATTAAAATATCATTGTGAAGGGTTAAAGAGAATACTGAACTCTAGGGCAGAAAGAAGTAATTTTCTGCCCGATGACTTATTTGTTTTGCACATATATGTTTGAGCAGATCTGTTGCTAGGATTTGAACAACAATAAATGACACGAGGAGACTGATGAAACTAGAAATAGGCTTAAAGATATTGGGGGGGGTGATACAGGTGCACAAAAATGAGAAAGCCCTGATGTGTCTTCGAAATAGGATATCTGCATCAAGTTGAGATATCTAAGCTGTGACTCAACAAACTGGTGCATATATATGCTGCAGTGTGGTGTCTTAATACAAATATTAGCTTTTGGAAATGTTAAATATTAGGATTTTATCCTAAATTTACTAAGAAGCCAGGATATAGGAATATTATTTAGGGTTATAAATGTCGCTGGTCTGCAACTAACATGCATATTTGGATGGGCCCAGGGTGCCTCTGCAGAATGGTTGTTAGAGTTTGCTGTCAAAAAGTATGATGGCATGCAGCTGGGTTTTCTCCCACATCAACTGCAAGACAACTACTGCTCTGTAAGATTGTGTGGGTTTTCCTGGAATTTCTGGAGGAGTAAAAAAAGAAGAAAAGAGATGTTTCAGCTCTCTGAAAGTGAAATATTTTGATTCCTCATGTTGATGCTTTTAATTCTTTGCAATTTCATATTCTATTTGGGATATCAATTAATACGTTTTTCCTCAAGCGAGGAGATGAAAACTCCATTGAGATTTTTTTTTCATGGAAGTTTTGAGATTTCTGAAATTTCCTCAGTTGGAAAAAGTAAACATCTGAGTAATTTGTGAAAAATAATTCTCAGTCTATTTAGCACCAGTAATTACACATTGCTAATCTTAGTATTCAGTAAGATTAGCCTGGTTCTTATTCTTGGGGTTTACAGATGGGGAAAGTGATTCTTGATTCTTGTATGATCTTCCCTAAGATTACATCATCCAGTGTCGAACAATGGAGGGAAAACTCCACAGTTTTTCCTACTTACTCTTCCTAGTTTCTGTGCCTGCTGTCTTCAGATCTGCTTCTAAAACTACCAGATGTCAAGATATTCATTTGGGGAAATATTCATTAGTTGTTTACATCTCTGGGTCTTCTGGAAAGCAGAGGAGGAGAGGGCCAAAAGAAGACAAACAAGGCTTGGAAAAAGTTATAAGCAACTGTCTGGCTGCTTTGCAGATCCAAGGGAGGCTTGAAGCCGAGGGTGTGTGCAACTCCTGCATTGCTTGGAAGGTCTCCAGGCAGCTTTCCATGCAGGCTGGCACTGAACCTCATCGAGTTCACTGCTGCTTTTCATCAGGAAAGTAGTTATTCAGAAAGGCTTTATGTGCAAACCTCTTTATCTTCCTTTTCTTTTTTTTTTTAAATTTTTTTTTTACCCCCCTTAATTTTTATTTTTTTGTCAAGTAGGAGATTTATAGACCCATTCAGAGGGTGATGTGAGGGATAGCAGTGACATGGTTCTGTATCTGGAGCAAACAGCTGCCCTGCTATCACTGATAAGCATTCCTGGGAGGATGGAGATCGAAATGCAGCACTTGCAAAGCCCTAATTGGCGCGAGCCTTCGTGAAGCAAATGTGCCCACTGTGGCTCTGCCATCTGACACCGTGGCTGGCCCTTTGCAGATTGTCCACCTCTTCAAAGAGTAACATCCTGGCTTAACGGGATGTCACTGGTGGATGGTAGTAGGGTTGTCTGTTTTGGGGAATGAAGGGGATATCCATGCAGGGTGCTCTGGAGAGCAGAAGAGGGGTCATGGCTGTTGTGTGAACTGCCCTTCATCATCGTGGTTGCATGTTCTCTTATGGGTCCCAGGTCAGGGTAGGAGTCACCATGGGGCTATTTCAGAGGGATGTGAGACTTGGAAGGTTGAAGTCACTGTGAATTGGTCCCCAGTTGCCACAGTGCGTGTTGCTTGGGGATGTGATGAGATCCTGGGTTGGTGGTCAGGGCAGCTGGAGGGTTCTGGGGCAGCTCGCTGCTGTGGGGCAGGGCTGGCAGGAGAAAATGTCAAGGAGATGCTGAGGGACTTGGATCCAAGGACAGACTAAGGGTCACGATGGAGTTTGGGGGTGGGCCTGGCACTGTGAGGGACCTTAGGGAAGACTCCTAGTCTCTGCTTAGGGAACCTCAGGGTTCCTCTGCACCATGACCAAGCCCCATATACACCTCTGGGCATGGTGTGGTACAGTCTGGTGACCCCAGGGAGCAGAGCAGAGCAGGACAGGACTGTCCTGGACATTGGGCACCTCCCTTGGGATGCTTTTCCACAGTCTTCCATATTTCTCTGTGGAACTGTTTGTGTGGGGTGACTGAGGTACAGTGCTGGGGTGTCTTCCCCCTGCCTTGTCTTCTGCCTGAGGAGGTTTGGATTTAATAGCCTGAATTTGCAGCCAGTTATTTATGGGTAGCAGGATGAGGCTCTAATTTTGGACATAAAGCAGTAACTAGGCATAGCGGGAGATAAAAATGGGAGCAGATAATCAAGGATGCTGCTTTTCTCCTGGAGGATGTTTGGTGATGGTCAGCCCTGGTAAACCACTTTTTTTTCATGTGCCTCTCGTGTCTCCCTCATCAGCCACACATGACTTGTGTTCATGCAGATAGGAAATGCTTTGGGCAGCCTCTCTCTGTGATATGAGGGATGTAAGAGCTGTGCTGTAAAAAAAAAAAAGATGTTAGATGTGTGTGCTCTGTCCTCTATGCCTTAAACTACTGCAGTAATTACGCGCTCACTTATGTCCTCAGCTCCCATATAGCTGTGTTTTTTTCTGGTCTGTCTTACACGCTGAGTGTGTTGGAAGGAGGCAGTTCTTGGTGTGGCTGTTTTGGGGCTATCGGTGCGAAAGAGATCAGATGGCTTTTGCCCTCACAAATGGCAGTGATGAAGTCTGTTGCTCTGTCCTGGTGCGAGCAGCCACGTGGCTGTTCCTCTGCCACAATGGTGCCAACTTGCACAGAGCTTATAGGGACCGCATTTCCTCCAGTCATTTGCTTCTCTGCCGAACTGGTTGAAGTTGGCAATGTTATCAGAGGGCAGGGGGATGTTTATTTGTGAGCTTCATTTCTTAGGATCCCAGACTGAAAATAATAATGTAGAGGCATACAGATCAGGGGCTTTGTCAGATAAGTGGTGGTGTGCCTCTTTAATTTACTGTCTTTTTAATGAGATAGAGAGGAGGGTGAGATATACAGTGACCTGACAGGCAGAAATGCAAAATAAATTAGTAGCAATAGTAATGGCCTGGTAGTTTATGTCCAAAACGAGGTCTTGTTTAAGGACCCCATCATCTTGAAAGTCAGTATTTTTTTTTTATTTTTTTTTTTTTAAGATATTAACAAAAGAGTAGGCTGAAATGTTTTGCTGGAAATTCTTTTTGCTAAAATTGCTTTCCTCCCCCTGGTACAATAATTTTACTCTAGAGGTGTCTGTATTAACAGGAGGGAAAGGCTGTTTATCAAAAGAGCTAATAAAACTCCCAAACCTGGAAGCACTTTAATTGTGGCTAAATCTCAAATTTTGCTGAAGTCATAGAAGTGTTGTTGATTAGAGATATGTGGAGGTCCCTGGTTCAACCTTTTTACTCTAAGCAGGGATATCGCCAGCTATGGATTTGGTCAGCCATGGCTTTGTTTATCCAGGTCTTTAAACCTTCAAGGATGGAGGCTTTTCTGGTTAGCCTGTCCCAGCATTGAACTATTTTTTCTCATGGAGATTTTCTCCTAATGTCCAGTATGACTCTCCAAGGCCAAAACTGGTAATCATTTGCCATTGCTATATGATCTGGGTTATCTGTGCACTACAACTGTGAAAACTATCAGCAGTTTCACTGCTTGTGAAACAGAGCAGAAAGTAATCACTATTTCTGCTGCATACAGCAGGTACCTTGTATCCTGAAACATTACGTCCAGCATGTCAGCTTCTTCCCACTGCACTCTGCCTCCTGGGGTTAAGATACGAACTTGCTGGTGATACCACATAGAGGAGCTGAGCAAGAAAAGGTCTGATTGGCTCAACATATATCTCTGCAAATACTTCCCATGTCAGTTTAAGCAAATGTTTTTAACAATTCATTCAATTATGTTAAGGACCCATTGAAGGAAACTTAAGCCCTCCCTGGGGTCATTTCAGTTCTATGAGACAGTAATTGTTTGAGACTAACCATGATTTCTTCTTTTGCCTTCAGGTGATTCTAATTCTGACAAAGCTGTATGACTACAACCTGGGAAGCATCACAGAAAGCTCTCTTTGGAGGTAAGGAGATAAATTGAGTTAATAATTACCACCTTACTTAAATGGGAAGAGCCTGATACAATTCTTTTACTTAATTTAATTAGATTTTTTTTAAATGTGCTGGAAGGTTTGTAGCTAAACCTTCCTCTCTCTCACTTCGATTCTTTCATACCCAAGGACAAAGAGGCTGAAGTCTGATTGTCCTGTTTCAGCTAGATAACGTACTTCATGGATGTGCTATCATTTAATTTCGCCTTTCTCACCTTATTCAGAATGAAATTAACCAATTAGTTTATTTTTAGGAGAACTCGACAGCCTTCAGACCCTGTTTATAATGAAAGATCTTATGGCTGTCTACTGCCTAAAAGATCCTTATGAAATGTCAGTGCTACTAAGACGGTGCAATACCTGTGAGCGATTAGTCAATGTCTGTTCCGAACTGATAGTATTTGTACCAGATAATTGATTTCCACTTGTATGATGTTAACTACTAGACTGATTTATAGGGAATGCCTTGATAATTTCATGATTTCAAAGCATATTGTGCACTCTGTGAACCAAAGGAAAGTATTGGGCCATGATCTGTTTCTTAAGGCTGTTGTTTGGATTCACTGAGAAGACATGATGCCTGCTTTTATCTCTCTGAAAAGTGGATCTAAGGGGCATTTACTTCACGTGTCTCTAGTGGTACTTTTGTTCCATCTGTGAAACTTTGGTGGGGAGTATAGAGGTTTTGTATGCAGGTCATTGATGGAGGTGGATAGGATGCTGTCTTGATGCAAGAAAACCTCAGCTATTCGAAACTAAAACTGCTTAGAATGAACTTGTTGTGATAAACTTGTTGAGGAAAGATTTTTCATTTCCAAGGAAGGATTTTGGGTCAGAAGTAGAACAAATAACCTTTCTGTTCAAGGAACTGAGCTGGGTTTTAAGAGAATGCTGGAGGAGGGATTTCACATAGAGCTTATTCTGAACTCAGGCTAGTGCTTTATCCACTAGCCTGAAGAAATAAAACATACCAAAAAACACCCTCAAGCCCCTCAAAATAAAACCCCCGAAACCTAAAGTAACATAAAACTTCTAGGATTTGTTCTGAACAGCAACCAGAACACTCAAAAGTATTAGTATTTTGTGGGGTTGTATAAATGATTTCTCCTCCTCCTGTAAGGGCATAATCAGATCTTTCTATTTCATGTATGCTGCTGCTATGACTTGTGATAACAAGAAACTAATCCTATTTTCTCTGCTACCTATGTCTTTATTATGATGTGCACACCATAATAAAGGGCTTTTAAAGGCTGTGGCTTTGGTGATGTTAAAAGAGAAGGGACTATGGGATTGTCAGTGGAGGATGCACCAGATGCTGGAATTTGGGCAATATAGCATTTCTAGAGCTGGTGAGTACAGTGCACTTCTCTGGACTTCAGACAGTCCTAATGTCAGAACATGATTAACAGTATTGTAACAGCCTGATAGCCTGGTATTCTATTACTGAAAAAGCAGTCTAAGAAAGAATACATGAACAAGTTTAACATATTTTAACACTTCTTCCTAGCATTGCTGTAGAATTCATTTTTAGGATTGAAGTTTAGGGTCTTTTCTTAATCTAGTTTATGGTCTATCAGGATCTGAATAATTTATTTTTTTCTTGTTTTAGTATATACCAGGGGATTAATATCCCATGATCTAACTTCTCTAATATCTCTTGGAGTGTATTAAGAGTTTTGGTACCTGTGTCATTTTAGAGCAAGGAGTTCTGTAGATTATTTTAGGAACCACTTGCTTTACTTTGAAACTATTGGCTTCAGGTTCACTTGGCACACGTCACTTGTGAGGGCTTGTTTACAGCTGCATGGGCAACCATCCAGAATTCCTGGGCAAATGCTTTGGGCTGGGAAATGTTGAAAGAAAACCAGGATAGCTAAAATGAGCCTACTTATCTTTGCGGTCCTCCATTTTTCTTGATCAGCTCTTCAGTGCTTATTACTACTCAAGGTTGCCATTGTGCTTCATTGTCATTCCTCAGTCCTGTTGCCTTACATAAATCTCAGGTGATGGCATCATTCTCTGCCCTGAGTCTGGCTCTGCTGTTAGATCCCTTCTTGTCGTGCAGGCATACCTTCAGATCACTAATAAAAATCCCTGTGAAGATCCCAGGATAGATTCTCTGTTCTTAGTGTTGTGGATAGAAAGAACAGGATTGGCATCTTCTTATTTAATGCACCTAACAGATACATTGTTAGCTGTTGCTCCTCCTGGTTGCTTAAGTGACATGTTAATTTAAATCTCCCTGTATGTTTAAAAAGGATAGAAAACAGTAGAATTAAGAGAAGGAGAGAAACATATCTTGCACTTATATTTATTTCATGCCTCTAGGTTTGATACTGAGGAATGGAAGAAACCATAATCTCATGTCTGGTCTGATTTCTGATGTAGAGAGTTCTGTTTCTGAAGGATAGAGGAGAAAGGTAGTTCTGCAGATACCCACAGCTGGAGAGGAATCTCTGTTTTGAATACATGACAAAAAAAGACTCTCACCTCTGGTGCAGACTGTATTCTCCAAAGGTTGATGAATGATGAAGGGATGTTTAGGAGCATGTCACAGACATGAGTCATTTATGCTATGGCTGGTTATAAGTACATCTGTCATTTGAAGGTGTAGTTGAGTGATTTAAGTAGTCTTGTGACTGCTGGGACTGTAACCATCTATAACACAACTATGCCATCACCTACAAGATAGGAATCTGTCTTCATGAACACATTACTATCTGCTAAGATGGCACTTATTTTTCAGCCAGTTCAACTACAGCTGGCTGCTGGCTGCAGCACTAATGGATGGAGATCGCTCTTCTAAAACTACCGATGAATTAAGAGACCACTGGTGACAGACATGAAGGGATGTCTGTCAGTAAGAGAAAAGAGATGAGGGAAATCTATGCGATCTTCTCGACTGCTAAATCTCTGTGCTCACTGGGCTTTGGATGGCAAGTGAACTGCTACTTCTGTATGCGCTAAATGAGATTTTGCGTCAGACTGGGCCTTACTTTAATTATACTGTTATCCTCTGAACAGACTTATCCCATAGTTTTAGTTGAGGGCTTTTTGTTTACTTTTTGTTATTCTTTTTATAGAAGGGGAAGAAAACAGAGGAGAAAAGATTATCTGTCACTGAGCAATTAACCGAGTGTATTGGATTTATTTCTCTTCCTTTCCTAGGTATCTCTCAGATCACAAAGAGGATTAAACTGTGAGAGTTAGGAGACGATATTTTTTACCACTGGAGTAAGATAAGCTTATGTTTCCAATAAATAAAAATGTCAGAATAGTAACTATGGTATCCATGAGCTGCAGAGAGTGGTGGAGGGGGACTAATCTTTTTTCGGTTTGTGTAAATATCATGCTCTGGAGAGAGGTGCAGGACACTTTGTTTGTCAGCTTCTCGACTCCCTGAAGGAATGAGTACTGCCATCCACCTCTTTGCCTTCTTATAGTTCTGCTTTGGTAAGGATGAGTAATTTCATGGAATTTGCTGTAAAAGTAGCAATAATTAAACTTTTTAGACAGAAAGTAGAAAAATGTAGAGTTTGTTTGGTTTAAGAGCATTTATGTTCAAATAAAGATCTCTTGCTCTGTTAGTTCTGGAAGTTCTTCATGATAGTCCTATACTCCCACACTGTACCTGAACTCCCAGCTCCCCAGTTTAGGAGTGTCTTTCACTGCTCCTGGTGTGTGGGGTAAGGAAACTTTAGCACATGTGCCATAAAGGGAACCTTGGGGACTCTGAAAAATACCTAATGCTTATATAGATCTAGTTTTAATTTCCTAAATGTAAAGTGAGGGATGTTAATAGTTGTTTTCTTTTTGTTTTGTTTTTTTTTCCCTTGGAGAGCTTTGAATGGGTTTCGCTAACTGGCATCTGCTGTATGTCCTAACAGATGTCATAAGAAGATAAAAAATCTCATAACTCCTAGGCTCTATTTCTAGCTTTTTCATGGCCTTTTTGTTTTACTTTGAACTACTGTTTTAACTTCTCCATTGTTTCACTCATCCCTACCTTCCAACGCTACCACTGCACATCATCCTGCAACCCTGTCCAGTCAAGAAGGGAATTGTGTATGTAAGCCAGAGAAGAATCAGAACCCTCAGAGCATCTCTGCTTTTCAGTGTAGGAATAACCTTCACTTATTCTATGCAACAACTTGATTAAATCAGGAATTCACTGTCCTTGCCATGTTCTTATCCTCTTCTACTCTCAGCCACTGCTTCAGACAAGATATTGAGTTAAGGCAGACCAAGGTACTTGATACTAAGGTCTAAGTCCCACTGTGTTATGTCTGTATTTTGGGTAGTCCTGTAATCGCCATTATGCATGAGGGTGTTTTGGTGAAAATGCTTACAGTTGGAGATGGGTTTGCATTAGTATGTTAGGTAATGAAAAGGAGCAATGGAGCAACAGGAATGTGTTTTTTTCTCTTGCAGCTACTCTAAGGATAGAAGTCTTAGGACAAGAAGTAGGTGTTGATTGAGGATTGTGTCTGAATACAACCTTGCAGTATTTTCCAGGTGATCTCTGTTGGACATCTTTCTATCCCTTGAATCCTGTTGTTTGAAAAATCTTAGCTGTGAGTTGCTCCTAGTTATGTGGTTATAAATACTAGAGGTGCTTTGAAGCCTTAATGTAGATATGTTTCTCTGTGTAATTTTTTGGCTCCTTGCTATGCAAGAATGCCCTCTCTACAGATCAGAGCTATAGCCACCCATGTCACTTCAGTACTGAGAATGTGTTTGTGAAGATTATCTTCTTTAAACTATAGAGTTCTTGCAACAGGAGACTTGAAAGATTGTCAGTATTTACTTGCTTACTTTGAGGGGAATTATCAGGATATGTCTGTTCTTGTATTCACCATTCTCCTGCTCGTTTTATGCTGGTTCCTTACTTCTGTTTTGCAGATGGCCTGTTCTCAGCTTGCATTTATTTTCTACCTGCTGAGCCACATTAATAAGGTCATAACTTGTAGCTTAGTGACACAGTGAGCTCTGCGACATCAGATTCGGGTATTTTAGTTGAAGTATGCAAGAGAAGCAAATCCATGAGAGGAGCTGACAAAGTGTGGGGAAGAAAGTCTTATTAAGCACATTTTAACCAACAGTTTTGTGGGAAAGGGAAATTTTAAAAAGACTACTTGAAATGCTTTTATGTATAAATATGGTGCTTCAGTTGCTCAGTGTGCATAAGTCATTTTTCTTACCTAAATATCAGAGCATGATAAATGCTGCTACATTATCTCCTGTGGGCATTTAGTGAAATTCTATCGATGACATTTCCTTGTGTCTTTTATTTTAATTTTTTTCATTTTTTTCTTCTGCAAATATTGAACCACTGACTGCTCTGCATATAGATGGCAGAGGGCATCTGATGGGGAGGGAAGAATGAGTTTGCACACTCAGCTATTCGTGTAGGAAGCAGTATCTTTTTATGGCTTGATTGCAGTGGGAGATCTGCATGCACTTGAATCGGGCATACAACATGTATTTCGTGCACTGACTGAATATGGAGCCAGGTGTAGCCTTTCTCCTATGTGATGGGACACTATTCAGCCATCAGGGACCCCCTAGGGACCCAGCATTTTCTATAGCAATCAATTTTTTTACATGAGATGGCTCATTTTACCCTGATAACTAACAGTAATGAAAACTTCTAGCACAGTCAATTCCTCTATTTGCTTGCCAAGGTTTCCTGGGATCTTTTTGCCCACTATCAAAAAGAATTGCAACAAAGCTGGAGATGGGAGAAGAAAAAAACAGCCAATCAAACAGAAAATTCACCCAAAATAACTCCAAAAAACTTACCAAGGAAGCAAACCACAACAGCAGATGCTTAAATGGATCCTAGTTTAACAGGAAACTTAAATGTTACTGAATTTCACCACATTCTTCACCTTCTCGGGCCAGTATAACCCTTGCATTTTGTGACATACCGTGTGTTTGTTTAATCAATCTCAAATAAGTTCCACCTTGACGTAGCTTAAAGGATCATACCCTGATATTTTGAAGGATCATATTTGTTTGAGGATTTAGTGATGTGCTCATTTTTGCCTGGTCTGCGTGGATAAAATATTCAGCACTGATGACAATGCAAATTTATTAAGCATATTTAAAATGTTTTCTGTTGCAGCCAGTCATGAAATGTAGGAGCATTATCAAGTAAATCAAAAAGAACCTCAATCTATTTTCTGCATGAACAAGCATGTAAATCAACAGAATGAATATTAATGCTGACATATGTTATCAATATACTATAAATAACAGATGCACAGTGTTCATACCACTTTATAGACATACAGTGTTTAAATAAAGCTTGTCATTCTTGTTCTGCAAATTAGAAGATGAACTTGCACATCTTTTTCCAAGACTGTACCTGTTTGTGCAAATGATAGTGGTAAAACATAGCAGAATTATCTCTGGTTCCAGTCTACAGGGTTCATCTGTCTGTTGTGGCTGTGTAATAACTTCAGACAAGCTAGACTGGAGCTGGTATGCAATAGGAAAGGCAAACAACACGGTAGTTACCAGTTCATAAACAGAAAGTGAAACACCATTTATGTTCTGGTATTTCCATCCCTTTTATATCTATGCAGTCACTCGTCATTTTGCAAAGCTGGGTAAAATTACACTTACCTTTTAAGAGGGATATATCCTTTACTAATCACAAAAACAAAAGAATGTATTTAGGGCTGAGCGTTGGTAAGCAAAAACTGTTCCAGTTGAGTGAGTTATACCAGCTTGAGATCTGAACTCTAAGGTCTTCAGATACAGGTCCCAAATATTTCTGCTTCTGCATCTTGGGAATTACCCAGGCAAATATTCAAAGTTTGTTGTTACTACTGAGAGAGACAGACGTTTCAATAGATGTCTTATGAAGGATTTAGTAAAACATCTGGAAACTGTGCTGTAAAAATGCATATTTAAATATATATCAGTGGTACGTTTGTTGTGCAGCATAAACTGACTACTGTTTGCACCAAAATATAGCAACTTGCTTGTGAATGTCCTTTTTTTTTTTTTTCTGAGCTCTTTAACATGCCAAATAATAACAGGATAAATTGGAAAAGGAGAAATAAAGCCCACAATTAATCGACTGGTGTCTTCAGTAATGATAGCAAATACAGCTCTTAAGTGAGATTGTGCCAGCGGCTCATGCTCCTCAGAGCACAACATAGTTCTCAGCAGCAGGCTTTTCTTTGTGCTGTCAGAGGCTTAGTGAGCAGGGAAACAAAAAGTAGGACGTCAGTGCATGAGCTGTTCATTAGGAAGGCCCAGTGACACTGGGTGAGACTCCAGATCTGTGTGAGTGTACTAGTGTAGTTAGTGAATACTGTGCTTTGCAGGGAGTTTAAGCAATTAGGGCAAGGAAGGCTCATTTTGCCTCTTGTCATTAGGATGTACTGTTGAGGGCCTGTGTATCCTCAGTGCTGAGAAGGTTTGTGCTTGCACGACAGGGACAGCTTGAAGGAGACTCGATTCCTGGTGAGCAGGGAATTAATTTACAGCTCGACTTCCCCTTATGAAGGATTGAAGGAGACGTGGGGATTCAGGAACTTTTCTATCCTGGCTGGCATCCGGCCCCTGCTATTGCACCGAGCCATTTCACTGGTGAAATGCATTAAGTAGTGGATGAAGACGTGTCCTGTCAGTTATGAACATCAATTGTAATGCACTCTAAACTATACAGTGCTTTGCCAATGGAAAGTAAAAAGCCTTCTTTCTTTTCCATTATTTCCCCCTACCTCCCAAATGAGTTTCTTCTATAAGAAAGTTGCATTAATTTCCCTAGTATGCATTTTACTGTGTGCTGTGTCGTTGCATGTGGAGATAAGACCTCTCTTCAATGGTCTTGCAATCTAAATAGGTAGTCTACATGTGAGCGATGCTGAGATGATAAGTAACAGAAGTTGAGAGATGCCACATGTATCATGTATTAAATGACTTAAGGAGAGAGGGACTGATATCCAATCTTCCCCAAGGCAAAATTCTTGCAGAAAGGCAGTAGTGTTCATTCTACTAACATGCTTTTTTCTACTGTATTTCCAGACTCCATACATATCTGTGTGTGTTCCCCTTCATTTCCTTGTTTGTCCTTCAAGCCTGAGCTTCTGGAGTCAGGTGACTGCTCATAGTCTCAGCTTTTCAGTGATGGGAGAAGGACCCTCTTCCTGGCTTTCACGTGGTGAAGAAAAAATTGAATGGCTCCAAATGCTGTACAGATGGGAAAGATGAAACATAAGGTTCATCAGACTTGGTTCCTGAGAAATTTTTTCTTCATTGCTTAAAATATCTTGACTGGGAAGACAAATCAGGATAGCATGGAAAAGGAATCAGAATGTGGCAGATTCCTCCGAGACTTGGACACATAGATACTGCTTTGTCATGCCAAAGGCTGAAAGTTTGGATCACAGTTCTGATTAGGTCAAGCAGAAACTTGAGCCTGGCTTTCCTGGAAACAAACTGAATGTTGATTGTTGGCCTACGTGATTGCACTGTCTAGCAATTAAGAAAAAAAAAAAAAAAATCTTTCTGATCTGCTGGTGAACAAAAGCAGATTTTGTTTACTTGTGATAAAATTGGATGGTTTTACTCTTTCGTGGTAGTAATGCTATGGAGCCAATCTTTTTCCTAAGGCAGAACAGGAGGAGGCGAGACAGCCCCTCAGAGTTAACTGGGAACCTGGGTATTTCCCATATATATATATAATGGAGAAACACAGCTGAGTGGAAAGGACACATACTAAGACATTCTGAGGAGATGACAGGTTCCTTGTCTTTGATTAAAAGCTGCCAGTCTTCCCCAGCAGGCTGTGACTGCTGGTCTTGAGCGCCTGAGAGATTTCTGTTAAGCTGCAGGCTTTAAAATCTGCAGGACACTTAGCTGCAAGTCTGATAGGGGCTGTAAAAATTGGGCCAGTGTTGTCCTTTTACTTTTGAATACAAACCCTTTTTTAAATAAGGTAAAAGAGAAATGGGAGGCCAGATAAAATTTGTCCTAAATAACCCTTCTGTAAGACAGAAGGATAAAAGGAAGCTGTAGACAGGTCTAAGCTCCCATTAAGCTTTACCAATAAGTCGCTGTGTTCTTAGTGATAGTTTGAGTGAGTTTACGTTGTCTCAGGCTGTTTCAGCTCCAAAAGATCAATCTAGGAGGCTGAAAACCACACATTTTTTGTCTCCTCTATTTATTTCTGTCCTTGCTTGTAGAAAACAACGTATCTTCTGTTTAGAACTGTGGCATGAGAACCACAGCTGTGAGTACTAGCTTGCCTAAAACTGTAGGTAGAGAAGCTTCTTCACCATTCCTATATGGAGAATGGAGTTCCATTACCTGTCCATCTGCAGTAAATGCACTGAGAGTTTTGGCTGAAACTGGCTAATAAAAAAAAAAAAGTCCTGGAAGAGTTGGAGAGCATAAGCCTACAGTCTCCCTCCGCGGCTGAAGCCTAACAGAGATTTAGCATATGCTTTGCCATGCCAAACTTCTGGTATATTCTTACCCAAGACTTTGAATAACTCTTGGATTTCACAGGAACGGTGGGTTGTCATCTTTGGGTCAGTTTGGGACATCTTTAGTTTGGATTCCGACCAAACAGATGCTAATCCTTGCAAAAAGGTGAGAAATTAGGTTAATAAACCATTCCTTTTAAATACTCAGTTCTCTTTCCAAGAAAGGAAAATCAACACAGATGATGTCTTATGATCATGGGCTGAGTGGCATTGCTAGGGAGAAGTACTAGGTGGGAGAAGCACTTAGAGATAGCAGCAAAATGAAATCTATATGAAACTCACTTGTAACGATTATTTCTTTATGAAGATATGAAACAACTTTTTTTCCCCTAATTGTGTTTGTAATTTCTCAGCTCCTCTATTCTTGTGTTTTCTGAGAGGTGAAAGAGGCAGAACTACAGCTGTTTTTTCTTCTTTACTCCATGACAGCGCTGCCTAAGGGGAAGCGCCAGATTCCGTATTATGGATTAGGTAAGAATTTGAAGGTTTTGCACAATTCTTTCTCTACAGGAGTGTTTCTTGCTAGACTCTTCAAGAGGTGGTCCGCTTTTTTTCCTAGCCTGCCTCCTGCAATGCCCAATAAGTGACAGCCATTATCAGTGTTAAACTCTCAATAAGAAACCTACTTCTTTTGGGATAGTTTTGCTTTCTTGCCCCACTACAGAAATCATCTTATACCCCGAAACATGAGTTTTGATGATTTGTCATGTTAACATTAATACATACATAAAAATATGTTACATATATTAGACTATTAAATTATTGGTCCTTTCCTGTACCCACATGTGTGGCTTGCAAGACTCTGACCTCCTTTTGGTGTGAGCAGTGTGCACTGACTACGGGCATTGTGGAAATACAATTTCTCTTCAGTTCCCTGCCAATGCTCGAGTGAGGATGTGCTCTCTTGTTATGAGGCAGCATAAAATTTAGCGGCTAGTCACAATGGAGGTGGTAAGAAAGAAACTTAAAGACCTCAGTAAATTTCCCGTCTAAGTGTTCCCTTTTCAAACGTAAATGGTCTTATTCTTTGTAATTTCTCTTTGTATGTTAACAGCTTTCACAATTCTAACTCTTTTGTAAGAAAAGCACATTACAATTCCAGTCTGCTTTATCTCTGGTGAAGTCCACCACCTACTCAGCACACATGTACTGTAAATTCAAGAAGTAGATGTTACTCAAAAAAGCAAATGTGATGTCACAAGTGTTTTAATAACCTTTGATTTATTTCCCTAAGTGCTTTATTAAGAGGATGCACAACAGCATTTGGAAGCCAAATGCAGCCTTAGGAGAGACTTGGAGGAGTTATTGTCAGTCTCCTGACACTTTTCTTCAATACAGTAATTTGTTTGATTGGGGCAAAAAGGCCCTGGATTCAGAATAGGGATTATACTTCTTATTTAGTGGTTCTTTGTGAGTTAATGAGCCCAGTTTGTGATCTGAGCGAGCAGGAGTATGAATGAACTTACTGTGATATGAGAGCTGTATGGTTCAGAGAATGGGATACTGGGAGATTTGTGTTCTGTCACTCTGTGGGTTTGCGGCTATTAGATGGTGAAATATTTGGTTAGGCATAATCAAGAATCAACAAATTAATGTGTATCAAAAGTCACCTGCAAAGAATCCTCCCCTGGCGAGATATTTCTAATGACATTCTGCAAGGTTAGTTCTAGGTACAGTGATATAGGGCATTTTTTGCCATTAGTCTGGTAATAAATCTGGGGTAACTTTAAAGTTTTAAGACAGGCACGGTAGCAAATTGTAAAGAAACCCAAGGTAGTCACAGTGAGCAAATGGATTGCTTAATAAGCTGAGCTCACTTGAAGATATGTGGTTTTAGTCCAAAGCATAATAGTAGGACAAGGGCTGAAGGTTGTATTACAGTACTAAATGCTGTCTACTTAGAGCACGGTGAAGAGCTGTGATCAGACAGTGTGTATGAGCTGGAATATGCAGAGAACAGAACATCTTGTCCCATTGTGAAGGGACCAAAATGGAGTGCTTTGATCAATGGCTACATTGACTAAGGAGCCAGGAACTGAATTAGTAAAGAAATTAAAACTACAGAATGTTTCTTTTAAGACACTGATTTGGCATGAAACTATGACAACGTACAATTTTCAATAAAACTCTGCACCCAGGATGGGATTTCTGGGCAGAATTGAAAGAGAAATGGAAAGTGTGACAGTGCATCACACTGTTTAGGATGTTTCTGGTCTCCAAAAAAAAAAATCTAAATATGCCTTCACAGGATGCCGTCTGTGGCCCAGAAAGTCACAGAATCCCAACTGTTGGAGGCTGGGAGAGTATTTAGAGGAAATATGAATTCATATGTCCTGATGTCTTACATAGATAGCTGTTGTTAACTATCATCAGAGACAGGGCACTGAGTTAAATGTACTTCTGCTCTGATACGAGATGTCCACCCTGATGGTATGGTAGCGCAGTAATCTGTGTAGAGAAGTGTAGTCAATGGAAGTGTTGCTATTATGATATAGTTGCATCTCGTAGCTGAATTCGCTCATTTCCATTTTGCTAAGGTAATTGTTTTATAGTAATTCATTACGAATTACCTAATTCAGCACCAAGGTTAACTTGGTGAAATGTTGAATTGAATTAAAGAATGGATATAAAATTAGACAAGTCTGAAATATGCCACTACGGTCATGTATATAGTAAATGCTTCAAATTGCAATTTGACCATGTTTAGTGTCTATTTTATAAGAATAGTGACTTAGGAAATGAAAAGAAAAAAAAAAAAAGAAGGAAAATATGTAATGAATAGTAGAATCGGGTGGACGAAGAATTGCTCAGTCCAGGTAAAAATCACAAGTACTGGAGAGAGATGGGGAGGAAATCTATTTTTTGAGGCAAAGAAGATCTGATGTGGTTAAGCTTAGAGCAGTTGCATGGTATTAATTCACTGACCTGAGTCCAACTGCACCACTTTCCACTAGCTGTTCATGTGCTCCAGCAATGATGCCTGGCTGCTGATATAAAAGCAGCATCACCCTTCTTGTTAGGCTTGTCTTCTTACTATTCATATTATTTAGATAGCTGCTATTGCCATTTAGCTTTTCAGTATTACCAATATGCAAAGTAAACAGAAAAGGTGGTTGAAAATACAGTTAAGTGTAGCTATAAAGTCTAGTGAATCTATGTCCCATTATAAAATAATGGTCAGTATTGTAATAAGTATAAATTCATTGTCCAGTTCCTCTGTTAGTATAATTAAAAAGGCATTGGGTTTGGCAGTTGGCTTCTTACATTCAGTTGCTCTTTATTGTTTCAGAAGAAACCTGCTGAGTCAATTTGTTTAGAAAGAAGATGCAATAAACCTCTTGGAGTAAACAAGGCTTGTTAATTTGCAGAATTTCTGTTGAAATTGCTTTGAAAAA
Organism: Cuculus canorus; assembly: GCF_017976375.1. Taxonomy (NCBI): domain Eukaryota; kingdom Metazoa; phylum Chordata; class Aves; order Cuculiformes; family Cuculidae; genus Cuculus; species Cuculus canorus. Next base: position 11,406,076 of record NC_071407.1, read on the forward strand.
CTTGTAGGGAGATATAATAGCCTAGTTTTATGTGTGTGGATTATCTCTGATGTGTAGTTACTCCTGGAATACTGTTTAGTGTTCCGGAAAGAAAGGAAAGCGTGTGGGGTTTTGTTAGCTTGATATGGGAGAAGATCTATAATTATTCACGAAATGGATTCCAGTGACAGAGGAACTGCATGTTGCAACTTTTTTCCAAATCAAATCCAGAGTCCGAGCATGTCTCATTTAGCTGAAGGAAGGTCTGAGACTGTTTATTCCTGTTATTAACAGCTAGGAGTAGCCTTTTTTATTAGAAATAATCCCATCAACTCAGTAGGAATTGATTATTGAGTAGAGGAGGATCAAATAAAAGATCAGCTTTACCCAGTACCTTGTCTTCAATGTGAACCTACAGCAAAGGAGGAGTATAAGAACAAGGCTGAGAGTGTGATACTTCCATGATGTAGCCTTCCAGCTAATGCTATCCAGCTCCAGTACTATCTAAAACAGCGGAAGTGTTTCATAGAGGTATTTATTACGCCTTGGTGAGTGTGTTTATGTGGGGGTTATTTTTCCTTCTCAGAATGTATGTATCATTTGAACCAAGACAAACTTCTAGCATGCAGAATAGTGGACAGCTGAAAAGCACCAGGTGGTTGTTGGCCTGTGTCAAGTGCAGCAAGAGCTGAATTAATGCTTGCAAACTGAGCATTTTTTTTTGTTCCTTTAGCCATCCAGTTTCTTTTCCCTACATCTCTTTATACATGTGAAGTCCTGCCGTGTGAGGAAACCAAATCCACCCAGCTGTATTATATCTTATAAAATGAACTTGCTACTGTGCATGCTGCATGGAGTGCCCCATGGAAATGAAAAAGTAAATGATACAAATTTTCACTTGTGTGTAGCCCTTAGGGCAGGGAGCTCCATATGGCAGACAGAGAACACAGTGCCTTTTGAGTTTTATTGATTGCTCTGTTAGCGTTTCCTTATCCTTTTAATGAATTGAGAAAGTAGAAGGGATGACTTTGGAAGGCTCCATTAAGCAGTAAGGAAAAATTTGAGCTCTTAGTAAACTTGTGCTGTATAAATTTGTACCATGCTGCTTACTAGAAAATGGAAGTTTGTAAGAAGAAAGCTCTATATTGCTTCCAGGCTGGTCATATTGTTACTACCACCTCAGAAATATTTTTCTCTCCAGAGAGGTGGCAATGACCTTGACTCTGAAGACTCATCTACTCAGGACACATGGCTGAACACATCAGTGATTCCTTTTTAATTACTGTACCTGAACCTACAATGGGGATCTTGCTGGTTTATTGATTATTTAATTTTGTGAATGAACCTAGTGGTGACTGCGCTGCCCTCTTCTGGTTAAGTGGGATGTAGAGAGAATTGAATCTATCTCCTTCCCTGTTTGATAGATCGCCTTTCCATGGTAAAGAGCTTCTCCAAAAGTACCTGCAGAAATCTTGGTTAGATTTCTGGGCATTGTCATCCTGTCCTCCCACATAGGTTTGTCCCTTTCTTTCCTAAAATGCTGCTTCTCTGGCCTCCTTACTTCTGTCCTTTCCTTTGTTGGTTTCAGGAAGTTTCATGTCTTGATGTCTTGCTCTGAAAGCTACACAATACACTTGTATTTTCTTATGTAACATCACACAAAAGCCCAGAATTTTACTGAGTGCAGATGTCAAACATTTGTCCTTTCAATTACTAAACCTCTAACAGGCTTTTGTGTAATTATACATGACAATTACACAGACTCTCCTGTAAACTGTCATTACATCTGTGGAAAGGCTCGTCTGGATTTCAGTAAACTTTGAATCAGACTCTACCGGTCTTTCCTGTCTAAAGAAAGATTGTCTTTTCTGTGCCATCCATAAGTACATAAAGTTCTTATAAATTGAATTAGTATTTTTATAAATTCTTATAAAAATTTTATAAATTCTTATAAATTGAATTAGTATTTGTGAAGTGGTATGCGTCTTTCTGTTTGTTTGGGCACCTACCAATAACGTGCCTCCTGTGAAAGCAGCCCCTGCACTAAGACTATTGCAGCTCAGTATCCACGCAGTCAGGCGGATACAGCAGGCAGGTGAGGCCACTGCACTGGGGGAGGGAGTGTTGCTGGCACATCAGGCAAAGGCTCACAGCTTGCCACCCTACTTCTTGGACAGCAAGCTGTGAGCACCATCTATCTACTATTGGTATCTGATTCCTAACAAAGATTTGAAGTGTGTGAATAGGGGCTGAAGTTAATAACAGAGATTAGTGAACCCAGAGGGGTCTATGGAGATTCAAACTCCAGTGCCTTAACAGTATGACTACGCTTATTGTCCAAGGGGTTGGAGATCCTGAGGCAGAGGTAAATTTTAAGGAAGAATTTGACTGAGGCTAAAGGACTTCTTTTTTTTTTTTTTTTTTTTTTTTTTTTTTAATATCTGATTGGTAACTGCTGTGTTGTGCAGAATAAGTTTCATCAATGGCCAGCTAAGCCTGCTGCTGTCCTTGCTAATGTGTTATTGGGATCGCTGTGCCCTCTCTGGGAGACAAAGAGGAAGAAAATCACCAGGCATCGCACAGTAACTGTTAGTCTCCTGACCAAGCCTAGCACCTGCTCCTCGGCAGCAAAGTGCCACGGCCCCTCGCGTGCTCTGCGGTTCTGTGTAGTGGGTGCAGGTGGTTGTCCCAATTTTTGGGTCAGCAGCTGTGACTGGTATGTGGCTGTAACACTGGTGTACAGCTGCAGCAGGGACCTGTGGGAAGTGAATCTCATCTGCTCAAATCTTGAGCTGGCAGTAGTCCTGCTAAAAGGCCCAAACTTGCTGCTGATGATTCACTGAGCTCACAAAACAGTGTGTTCAGACACTCAGCTGTATCTTAAATATTGCTCTGTAATGTCTTACTCTAAAAAAAAGAAAAAAAAATATAAGAAAAGATAAACTGCCAAGAGGCCCAGATTCTTTGAAGGAGCAGGGGTGGCAGTGTAACTCTTCTAGTGATGGAGTCCTGTAAACACGAGGTAGTTACAGTCAAGGACCCAAACTTGCCACCCTCGTGAATCGGACAGGACTTGTCAGCATTATCAGTTGAGTTAATGCCTGATAGTATAGTAAGGAAGATGCACTGTTAGTGTTTCCTTTCTGCCAGAGCAATAGAGTATACAAATAATATCTTCATTCAACATAAATAGACCATTCCATTAGTTGAAATAATTGACTAGGAGTGGTTTTATCTGGAGATGGAGAACAGAGATCTAGTTCTGGTCCCCAGGCAGGGGTGTATGTGATTTACTTATTGTTTGTGTTCCAACACTGTCATTTGCTGCACTCAAGCCTGACTTTCTGGAATTAATAATTTGTTCTGCTTAGTTACTGATGCTTCCCCTAAAGTAGACACTTAGTACTGAGTTGCCCACCAGTGCTGCAGGTCAGATGGTCTATCAGTTGCCACAAGAATCACTTCTGCCCGTCTTCACTCCTAATTTTCTAAAGCAAACTTTAGTCTTAGCTGCTGCTTTGTTTCACGTCATTTTTTGCTTTGTCAGCCAGACTTCTGTTCAAGCAGGTCCCAAAGGTGTAGTTTCTTAATTCCCTGGTTCATTTTAAAACAATTCCCCAGCTGGTACCAATCACTGGGTTGAATGTGGGTATGCTGATTAGCTGCTATGACAACTGTGTCTAATTAGCTGAGCAAGTATCTCCCCTCCAAAATACCCAAAGGAGGTGTTTGATTTGAAGGTTTTATTTAGATGAGCGAGGAGTTAATCATTATGTTCAAGCCCAGTGTTTGAAGACAGTTCAGCCTCTGATCCAGTTCAATAGCCTTAATTCATGGAGGCCAAAGAGTTCCAGGGGTGATAATGGAATCACTGGAGTTTTTTGTGTCCCTCTCTATTTCTCTACAGAATAAGATTCCTTTTCCTGGTCACCTTGCCACAGCCCTTGGAAGATGTATTTGAGCTTGTTCAGATTCAGATTTTGCCCTGGCTTTTCATTTCTTTTGGATAGTTGAGCAACATCACTTGGGAATGGTGTAAACATCTCCATCCCTCTGAAAAGTTCACAGGAATTTCCCAAAGGGCTCTAAATGCCTGAAATGTAAAAGTGGGAACGTAAGAGTTTCATGGTCCCAGGACCAGCCATGCTTTCACTCCCTGTCCAATAAGCTTCCAGTGTTGATGGCTATGTCTGTCCTGTGGAATTCAATTATCATCGTGAGTCTTGGCCTAAATACAGTTTGCGTTCTTTGATGCTTATCAATGTGGCTGAAGAAATTTGGTAACAAATGCTCTTTTGGGGTCTGTAAACCACTGTTGAATACAAAAGTAAAATTACTCAAATTGAAGTCTATTTTGTTTTAAGCAGCAAGAGGAAACATTTAGAAAGAATATTGTAAATCTCAAGGTGATGAAAGCATGTCTAGTATATCCAGTGGTACAATATTTCAGGGCAATTTTTTGTTGCAAGGGGGTTTGTAGATGGCGTTGCAACAAGAAATTTTGGAGTTTGCAATCTGTCACCCTTGGGTTCCCTCTTCTACTCTCCCACATCAGTGACCAAGCTATAAAGCCAGTCTTGGGGCAGTAGTCCCTTCTTTGGTGGCTCCTCTTTATAGGGTTTGGGAATTTTTGTCTCGCTTAGATGCTCTCCTGAGGGATTTTTCAGGGTGGTTTGAACTAGTTTGAATTGTAACACATTTTCTCTTCTATAGACACAGTTGCTCCTTCATCCTCAACCCCTTACTCTACCTGATCTGTCCCTTAATGATCCTTAAGTGCCATTTAAGGGGCAGCTTTTCCCAAGCCATGTTTTTTCTTGCTTATTTCCTCTGTTCTTTTCACCAGCAGCTTTCCTCTTAAATACCCTAAGTCTATTCTTACAGCAAACAAAGCAAGCCAGAACAAATAGAAGAGCCCCACATCTAGCCCGTCTCCTATACATCATTTTGAAATGTCCTTTATCAAAATTGTTAGCAGCTCAGGAATCTAATAAACCCTGTAGTTTTTAGCCATTAATGAATTTAGGATTTTTCCAATTAAATCTTAACATTAAATAATAATTGCAGGAGTTTTATTTCATTCTCTCCATTCTGTTCTGTAGTAGTTCTGTTCTACTCTCATAAATAAAACATTCCTACAAAAAAAAGTGCACTTAATATATTCTCATACTTCCACCTAGCCTGAGTTTCTTGACTCTCCGCAACCTCACACAGTGTTGATAACTTCATGGGATCACTGATGTGCTGTGTATGGATGACTCAGCTCTCCGTTTTCAAAGTAGCTTTACTTTTTTTTCTTGCATCCACACATTTCTCACACAAAACCTAGCTCACTTTTTTAGGTTTGTCATGGTCCTCTCTGAGCCACAGTTGTCTCCACTGCTACAAGAAAACCTCTCATATTACAATCCCCTGACCTAAATGGTTCTATAGGCTAACGGGCTTTCCTTGCAGAACCTCCTCTTCGCATATTTTGTTTGCTGGTCCTCTGCAGTGAAGCTAGAAAAACCAGTCCAGTCTTGGTTATACGCTATACCTGATTTTTATTATCCATATCTTGCAGATAGTTGAGATTATCCAGGCTATATTCCCTTCTCTTTTATGGACCAGTAAATCCTTTTTGTTATACTGGAAATGTGCAGAATTTCATTTTTATTTTAATGATCAGCTGCTGGGAGAGTCCTTCCGTTTTTGAATCCAATCACTTTGTCAGCTTGATTAGTCAAATTGCTGGTGAATCTATTACTCTTCTCTACAATTATGAGTGCAGTTGCATTATTAAACATCTCTTTCTGTCAAATACACAGGGGGAATTTGAAGGGCTGAAGGAGAGCTTGACCCGACAATAGTAGAGTGGCTCAGAGAGGTCTCTTAAGATGGAGGTGGCTTCTAAATTGAAGGTTTGTGGCATTTGAGAATGACTGTATCTCAACATTTGCCTTGCTCTAGGATAGTTTGATTGAAACTAATTCCAGTATGTTGGTGGTTGCTGCAGTAAGGATGGGTCAGGGGAGTGATTTGTGTGGAAGGAATTATAGAATGGTCAGGGTCAGAGGGAGCCTCTGGAGGTCATCTAGTCCCACCCCTCTGATAAAACAGATCCACCTATAGCAGGTTGCACAGGAACGTGTCCAGACAGGTTTTGAATACCGCTGGAAAAGAAAAATCCACAACCTCCCTGGGCAGCCTGTTCCTGTGCTCTGTCACTCTCACAGTAAAAAAGTTTTTCCTCACGTTCAGGTGGAACTTCCTGTGTTCCATTTTGTGCCCATTGCCTCTTGTCCTGTTACTAGTCACCACTGAAAAGAGTCCGGCCCCATCCTGTTGAAACCCACCCTTTAGATCCACAGTACACCAGGTGTGGTCTCATGAGAGCGGCGTAGAGTGGGGGAATCAACTCTTTTGGACCTGCTGGCTGCAATTCTTTTCGCTTCTTTTGATGCAGCCTAGGATAACAGTTGGCCTTTTGGTCTGTGATCACACATTGCCAGCTCATGCTGAGCTTCTCATCAACCAGCACCCGAAGTCCTTCTCTGCAGGGCTGCTCTCAATTATGTCATCTGCTAGCCTGTATGGAAACCCTGGATTGCCCTGACCTAGGTGTAGGACCTTATACTTGGCCTTGTTGACTGTCTGAGCTTCACACAGGCCCACTTCTCCAGCTTGTCCAGGTCCCTCTGGATGACGTCCTGTCCTTCTGGCTTTACAACAGCTTGGTGTCATCCCTGAACTTGATGAGGGTGCACTTTATCTTGCTGTCTGTATCATCAATGAAAAGGTTAAACATCACTGGTCCCAGTATGGACCCCTGAGAGATACCACTTATCACAGATGTCCGTCTGGACATCGAGCTGTTGACAACTATTCTCTGAATGTGACCATCCAATCAATTCCTTATCCACTGAACAGTCCGCCCATCAAATCCATGTCTCTCCAATTTAGAGAAAAGAATGTTGTAGTAGGGGACTGTGTCAAAGGCTTTACAGAAGTCCAGGTAGATTACATCCATTGCTTTTCGCATGTCCACTGATGTTGTCACACCATCGTAGAAGGCCACTATGTTTTTCAGGCAGGACTTGCCCTTGGTGAAACCACGCTGGCTGCCCCTAATCACCTCCCTGTCCTCTGTGTGGTTTAATAGCTTCTAAGGGGATCTTTTCCATGATCTTCCCAGGCACTGGGGTGAGGCTGACAGGCCAGTAGTTCCCAGGGTCACCTTTTCTGCTCTTTTTAAAAATGGGCACAATGTGCCCAATATTTTGTGGAAGAGCTGTCTTCCTAAGCTAGAGGCAGGACCAACTCCAGCTCTCGGAGAATGAAGCTACTGCCGAGGGTGCCACTGAGGCAGCATTACAGATAACCATATCTCTGCCTGCCATGCCACTGTCCTGGAAAGCTGAGCTGCCTCTGACAAACACAGGAACAATAATAAATGTTCAAAGGACACAGGCACAATAACCTTTCTCTGTAGCACACAAGGTCATTCCCACTGCATTCCTGTTGCTGCAGCATTTAGAAATGAGAATTCTGATTTGTCAGGGTCTTGCCTAAACTCTCAAAGCTCTGCTTTCCTTACTTTCTTTGGTGTCATCTGGCTCTAGTCCGGCCCCAGTCCTTGAACAAGAGAGAAGACTATTTCAGTTTTGCTGGTGTGTCTGAGCAGCTTTTGGGCTGGCTGCTCATGGGAGCATCAGCAAACCTTCTCCCTGGGGCACCTGGCACTTTTCTTTATTGATTGACGTGCCTCCCTTGAAGCTGGCTTGAAAAGTGTTTGCACTGGAAACAAGTGGAGCAAATTCTAATTTGTCTGGAATGGGCCCTCCTGTTAAATGTTAAACTGACCTTTTCAAGAGAAATTTACTTGATAGTTCTAAGTGAAGCTCTGCTTTAAGCTAAACCTGTCACTACAACGTGATTAAATTCACTTAAATGTACATCAGTTGCACATATTATTAATGGAAATTGAGATCAGCCTAAATGGTAACCATAAATTTTAAAACAGGGAAGAGGATGAAGATAGAAAAAACCCATACATGATGTGAAGGTTAAGGTGCCTTATTCACCCAAAGATTAGATGGGCTGAGCAGGGAGCTTTATTCTGAGGCAGTGAAAAAATCACTGACTACTTTTTTTTGTGTGTATTTACAGTGCTTTGATTCTAATCCTCTGAAGAATGGGGATTCACTGCATTTTTGGCAGGGGTTTGATCTGTGGAGTCCTAGAAGAACTGGTCGCAGTTGTCTGGTCTTACTTCATCTGCTACTGGACCTGTACTGTTACTTAAGCAACAAATTATCAGATTTCTGGCAGCCTGTTTGATAGATGGTGGGGGCGTATGTGTGTGTAGATAGTGCTAAAAGTGGGTTTCTGGGCATAATTGTGATACAGGAATATCTATTTCCCTAGTTGAACTGCACATTTAAAATCTTGCACCCATTCTTGCTTCCTTCCCTTCCCCACCATCCAGCTATGACAGTTCCATTGCTTTGTTACTTAAATTGTCTGTTCTAATTGGGCCCTAATAAATCAAAACTAAATTGAAGGCCTTCTACTTACAGGCATTTATCAGTGACTTTCCATCAAGCAGAAGGACAGGACTTGGCAAGCGTCTCCCAGACAGATGTCCAGGGACTTATGAAGGTTCTTTTTGAGGGTCTTATCTTTATGTAGCTGTGTGACCTTTGTGATTCAAAGTTCAAATTTGAAGCTTTTGTAATTAATTACTTTTGTTCTATCAGACTTGGCTTCCACACAGGTGAAACTAGCATGGCTTTTTCCAGCTGTTTTGGGATGTAGAGTACTTCTCCTTCTACATGGCACTAAATAATACTCCATAAATATAGCCAGATAAGCTCTTTTTTGGATGAGGAGCTAAGTATCGTGCATTACCCACAGGATGGAAGTAAATGCTAAGATCTCGTCTGTCCAACATATGACAGATTATTATCTTTTCTACTAGTGTTAACTCCTCTTCCTATGATGGTGATACAGGTGGGCACGTAAAATATATACCACCATTCACCCACTGTCCTATATGGTGGAACACATTGCAGCCCGACTGAGTCTGTTGCACTAGTAGTTGCGTGGCTGTGTTTGCATAGAGCAGTCATTAGCCTGGAAGTGATGAACTTTGTTGAATGTAGGTTGTGGCATTACACATAAATTTGGGGGGCTTATGCAGCTGTTGTTGTCATGTCTGAGATCTGGGGGTCAGTGAAACAGAAATTTGCTGACTTTCTGAGTGCATTGGAAGACGCATCTTGTTTAAGGAAATTAGCAGTGTTTGAGGATGGTAAGTCTATTATTATAACAAGGTAGAAGGGCTTCTCAGTACTTGGCCTAGTTCATTTTTGGTAGCGTTATTTTAATGACTGGATTGTCTAATTAACATCTTTATGTGCCCACAGCTTTGGAAAGACCTTTCTTATAATTTTAATTCCAAATAAATTACAAGCAGATGGCTTAGGGAGAGAAAAAGAATCTTCTGGTCAAATTCAGTATTTTTTTTTTTTTTCCTAAAGGCACTCGAATATAAGTCGTGAGTAATGGATGAGTATGGCCTATCGGTAAGGATACCGTCAAGGAATCTTCAAGATATTTCAATTTGCTCTCTTTATTTTCTCACAAACAGAAGATACAATTAATACAAGATGTTTTTGCAATGCAGGGCAAAATAATACCTTGATCTTGTGCAGTAAGTTTCTGATATGGAATTTACAGCCTAGCTTTAACTTTCTTTTATCATTCACCAGTAACATAAAAGCAAGATCGCATCTTATTCTGTAGCTGGCTCTGACTTAAAGATGACTTTCAAAATCAAAGAACCAGAAGAACTGAGCTCATTTCAAGACTATGAGCCTGCAGTTCCTCTATGCATAAATGCCAGTGTATCAGTTTGCTAACAGACTGTTTGAATGCCTCACCTTGACCACATCTTACTCTATTTTTAATACATAGCACGTGCTCCTGACCATTCTTTCTCTAGAGTGATTGGGAGCTTGCATTCTCCTCAGGCCTTTGAAATGGTATTAATCTTCTGCTGTGTACTTTGATTTCATTTCCTGTAAAAATCCATCTTCTGCTACTGGGGTTGACCTAAGGTTAGATGTCAAAGGAACAAATTACTGTCACTTGCTTGATACCCCAAGAGTAGCTGTAAATAGCAAGCTTTATAACCCCACTGATCCTTGAGATACATAGTGATAAATAAGCTTCTACCAACTGGGAGGAAAAAAATAAAGCTGTATGGTGCTGGGTGATGTATATTATTTGAAACTGACATATATGGTACAGCTGTATCATTCAAATAGCTTTAAAAAGAAAAAGTAACTCTCGTTGTATTTGCCTGCTTTAAAACATTAATTAGCGATTCTTGGGTACAGTAATCAAAGTAATCCACTAGCACAGCTTTTAAATCCAGTGACAATTAATTCTTTCTTGGGTAATGGGGTAGAGTAACAGTCTAGCTAACAGCAGAGACTGTGCACTACTAGGACTCGGAGAACTAATTGAAACCTTTTCAGTGGAACAGGTTTCTGCTGGGGAAAACAGCATTAGTCAGATAAATCTTTTGCAATATTTTAAAAATGAAATCTTGACAGAAGATGTTGGAATGATTTGAAACTGAAAGAGTGTTTCATTTTGATTTTCTACTTGTTTCATTTGAGCTTTTTTCCTGTGGGGTGACAGACTGACTGTGTTATAAAATATTCAATTGAATGGGTAATGATAACACCGGTACTAGGATGAAACACTCTGAGATGTGGGTTGATTTTTTTTTTTTTTATCTTAATATTTTTCCCCCTGTACTCTTTTCTATCCAGATTTTGGGAATCGTGATAGTGAAAAACAAGGCAAAAAAAAAAAAAAAATATTAGCATCACTGAAGGGATGGGAATTCCATCTTCCAAACAACTTTGATATATATTAATGCATGAACATGTTTTTAGCTGGTTTCAAAATGCTGCTGGTTCCTGGGAGTTACTCCATTATAACAACTAAGGGGCTTAGACAGTGATTTTGAAAATAATATCTTGGGCTGTCTGGATCTTTTAACCTTTCTAGCTGTTGATTTGCTCTGGCAGGATAAAACGAAGATTGCATATTGTGTTGCTAATGCTTGGATGGTGCTAGCTAGAAAGCCTCTTCTGCAGGGTATATAATAAAAACCAGATTAGGCCTGCAACGTTTTTGTGACACGATAAAACTCTGTCTTCCTCTTAATTGGAGATGGACTAAAGCAGTTTTCTGGGTGTATAACGTGTAACAATGAATGCTAACATAGCTTTGCTGAGCTAGTATATCAAATGTTGTAACTATGCTCAGCCTGCTGTGAGGTTTTTTTTTTGCCTGGCAACACCCACCTTTTGAAGAAAACTACAATGACCTTAGTGTTATGATGCGGTTGGGAGTGTAGGACACGTGTGGTTGTCTCATCTCACTGATTAATGGAAAAGCTTCCTGTTGCTCTGCCCTCAAGTTACAAAATCCATTAACCACCTCTTGGGGTGCCTGAAATTTATTCTGGCCATTACCATCAATTAGAAAGATAATAGTGTGATGATTACTGGGCTACAGTCCTAGCTATTTCTGTGATTTACACCAGACTAGGGTGGAAATGGGAAGATGCAACACTTAAAGAACCACTTTATAAGCAAGAATTTGTAATTAATGGTGCGGTGATGTCAGTATGCCCCATGTAAACATATGACAAGAAAAACCATTAGTCATTCTGAGTTCTTCTAATTTAAAGGGCGTCTTTTAAATGTAAAGAGGAACAACTTTAATATCCATCATAGCTAAGCTGAGATTTTTTTTTTTTTCTGACGACCTCAAGCCTTGAGTCAGACTGGGTCTGTGGGAATGTCTTCATTCTGAGTTGCAGTGCGGCTGGTAGAGAATATTCTGATGAAGGAAGGATGGAAATTTGCATCCTAGCCTGCTTGTTTGTTTTGACGAAAGAGTCAGGTGAACAAAGAGATCTTCCAGACTGGTACTTTTCCTAAGGTAACAAGGAACAAGCCTGTTGCCAGTAAACTCTCTTTCCTTGCTTCAGAGTCTGATCCTTCTTTGAAAATAATGCTTTAGCGGCAAGTGGAGAAAATATTGAAAAGCAGTATCTATGGACTGAGCAGGGAAGGAGAGAATGCTTAGAGTGTACATACAGTCAGATGCATAGGTGTAAATAATATGGCAGCTTAAAGTATGTATTAATTATAGTTCCCAGAAATTAGTGGTCCTGTTGGAGCTACTGATCCTTCCCACAAGCATCCAGGAACCACAACACCAAATGGCTCATAGAAAGAACAAGAGAGATTGCACTAGTGTTTCAACCAGAGCACCGCTAGTGCCATCCTCTCGAGTCTTTCACTGAGAGGGTCAAGTCAAGATCTTGCTTTGGTGCCTGTCCCTTCGTTTCTCCCAGGCTTTCACCTAGTACTGGATTAGAATAGTTAAAGTGATTATAATTGCTACCCTCCTTACACACTTCTTGACTTTCACTGCTCCTCTCAGTGAGTGACTGGAGATGAGCCTTTCAGGCCACAGGAACATAAGAAGCTAGGAAGGGAGATTAGAGGGGGAGAGCTCTGGAGAGTCATCCTTTCTGTTGCCACAGAGAGGCAGTTAAAGGGGAGGAGAAGTGCATCATTCCCATGTAATTCAATTTGATAATTTTTTTTCTGCTAAATTATTCAATCTTTCTCTTTTCTTTGGTTATCCAGCCTTTATGCAACAATTTCTTTGAAGCGTGAAGCTTAAAAAGCCCATCTTCACAATACAGTGGAATGTTTCTTCTGCTGAAAAAGGCAGTAGCATCTGCTATTAAATAGCACTGCTATTAAAAAAATCTTTTAAGGCCAACTAGCATGCACAAGATGCCTCTGGACTTTTGTATATCAAAGTTAGGTCTGATTTCTGCTGTCCCATGGCTAGTTCAGTAAGATAGCAGGATCTGAAGAGATTTTATGGATACCTGTGTCACTAGAGCTGAAGCAGATAGATACATCTACATTGGTGTTTTGACTTTACCTCATTTTACTTTTGATTCTTTACTATACTTTTGATGATCTACACTGCAGACTATCTGTTCTCTAGGTTTTAATTTACAGTGAATATACTAGGTATCTTCTAGAAGAAGCTGGGTGAGCAACGCAGACTAGTTTTTTCTAAGGGTTGTTTGCCACAGGTGTGATTGTTCTCTGCACAGAAAACTATACTCCAGCAGAATAGATGTGAACTAGTCTGTAGCAGTTCACAGAGGGGCAGATTGTGCATCACAGCAAGGACAATGTGGATCAGTCCAGGTGGATCATTCTAATTTCAGGACAAGAGTGACTAAGTCTACTCAGCACAATTCTTCCAGCTCATGCACAGGACTTACAGGGCCTCGTTCTAAGCTTGGACAATTGGAGAGGCTTCTAAGCCTTTTGCCAACTTTCAGTCTTGCCAGCCTTATCAGCATTTATGTGTTATCCAGACTATTAGGAGAATTCTTTTCTTCCTTGTCCTTGCATTCAACAGTCGTAAGTCTTGCTGTTGCTTAACTCTGTGTGTTATGGTATTAATAGGTTTACTCTCTTGTCTTGTTCAACTGGGGACACTTGCACGTTCATCATAATTGGTTGTTTCCCCGCACCTCTCTCCTGACATAGGTAAGAAATTCCCTCATCCTGGTTGCATGGCTTTCCTTTATCCTATACAACCTGCCTTCTGTTCTGCTGGAAAGTTCCCACCACCATCGTGGAACAAGACAAGAAACTACTGGAGAGAGTCTAGTGGAGGGCTACAAAGATGATTAGGAGACTGGAGCATCTCTCTTATAAGGAAAGGCTGAGAGTCTTGGGTCAACTTAGCCTGGAGCAAAGAAGACAGATGCTTGATAAATATCTAAAGGACGAGTGTCAAGAGAGTGAGGCCAGACTCTTTTCAGTGGTGCCCAGTGATTCAAAGCTTCAGACATATTGAACTACTACTTGTTTTCCTTAAATTTAGCAGATTGCAAAGAGTTTCTCTTCTCTTTGGCCTTGGGAAAGGTACAGAAGATGTATTATATGGCAAAAGGTGCAACTTGCTGAAGCCATGGTGTTTGAGTTGTCTTGAAACCCATGTGTTGCTCAGTGGAGCCCGAGATGATGAGGGGAGTGTGGATGGCTATAAAGTGGTGACCTATATCTACAGGATGCTTCAGCAGATGGAGATTTAGCCATGTGGCTAAATTTAGCCCTTTACTAAATAGGTGCAAAGGGATGGATGATCCTTACTTTGAATTTGATAGAGACAGAAGGACAGGTATTCTCTGCGTCAGTTGCTAAACTGAGTTTGAACTCTCAGCTGAAACAGCGGTGAAGGTAAGCTAGCTGAATTCATTTTTCTTCAACTATTATTTTAAGTGGAAATAAACAACTTGTCTGGGTCACCTACAGGTAACATCTTCTGGCCTTCTCACCCCGATATTTCCTTTCTTTCTGATTTGGGTAAAATTTTGAATAACTATTCAATGCAATATTTAAACTCTGGGTTGGATGATAAAATATGAGCTGCTTCTATTGCTTGTCACATCTTTAATTTATTTATAGCAATAATCAGCTGAGTTATATTAAGCCAAAAATTGCAAGAAATTTGAGTGTGAATATTTCTGTTCATTTAGATTACTCCAAATGAAAGCTGATTAAAAGAGAGAAGAAGAAAATTGAATTACTTTAACTGATTATGCAGAGAAATGTCAACTTCATAGTGTCCTATTGTTTCTTTGTGTTTTTTTTTTTTTTTACCCCTCTTGTCCCCCAAGTCTTTTTGATGGCTCCTGTAGGTGGGAAACTGTTTTGTGATGAGAAAATCCTTTACATAAGGGAAGAATATATGTTTCTGTAAACTCATATAAAAATTCATAAGTTCATTTCTACTAAAAGCTGCAGTTGCATGTCAAACGAAGCAAGACACTTTCAAAACTGGGACTTAAATCTGTTTTAAAATGCACATTTAAACTGTATTTAATTTTCTGGTTCTTCCTTTCGGCTGTGATATTAAGGCTCTTTCACGTCCTGATTTACATACACAAAACCCCAGAAAAACTTACGCTGTCAGGATGGAATGGGAAGTTGGTGGAGCCTGAGGGGACTTACATTGGGCTCTGTCACAAACTTCCTTGAAATGTAGGATTAGTTTTCTAGTCTTCCTGTTTCCTCCACTTCAGCACTGGGAACAGTAATACTTGCCAGCCTGTTGAGGGCCTCCTGAGAACAAGGAGTCATTAGAAGTGTGTTCACTTAGTGTGTGGGTCCCTTGAGTTTTAAAATCTCTTCTTTTTCTTGACCCTGGAGACATCTTCAAAAGTTAATTCCAACCTGCCATTTGAAGCGTTTCAGCACTGTGACATGTGCAATGCCATTACAGAGATGCAAAGAAATGCTAACCAATTCTTTGGCTTGTCACTGCTGTCAGACCACTTATCACTGCCCTCCTGAACCAAGTTCTTAGGAAGGCAAACAAAGTCTCTCTCAACTAGCTTCACTTTAGCCTAATCCCTGCTTAATGCAGATGAGCTATAGCTAAAAATTAGCCAAGATGTTTTAATAAAATGAGGAAGAGGAGGCCAGGAAAGGCATAAAAACATTGTACGGTTGGTCCCAAGCTGCAGAAAGACCTTTAGCAGAGGCAATGTGTCAGGGACACGAATCGTTTCAGTCTTGAAAAGCCTGGGCTGCTCAGTGGGATGCAGGAATTTGAAATAAAAATCCCATGTCCTGCTTTAAGAAGTCCACAGGAAAAAATCCTCAGACTTTCCAATGTGATGACCTGTATGCTGGTGGTGTACTGATAGCCATTCAGAGAGTTACTTCAGGAGAGAAACTTGTAGAAATGAGGACAAAGTCTGTCTCTCTGCTGCATGAAGACTGTGTCTAAGGACACAGGATTCACTGTGTCTATGAGGTCTGACGCTGGAGACCCGAGACTAACAGTATAGCTTAGGAACCAAGACTGGGGAGAGACAAAGAGGTGATTATTGAACATGTTCTAACCTGTCACAGTGAGACAAGGCTCAACTCAATCACTTCACTCAGTACAAGTGGACGTGTTCAAATGTAGATGTTTTCTTGGTTGCAACATTTTGACATGCGCCAGCCTACAACACTTTGTCTGTGAAGCAGTTTTTAGCTAATAATGTCACTGTGCTTGAGCACCCACTCTGTTCGCCAGACCTGGCTTTCTGTGATTTCTGCCTCTTCCCAAAGTTCAAGGTGGTGCTCAAAGAAACTCGTTTTTTTGTTGGTAGAAGATATGAAAGCAAAAATGATGGAGATCCTTGACAGCCTTTTCAGAAAATGGTCTATGGGATTGCTTTGAATGTTGGCAGCGTTACATACAGCTGTGTGTCAACTTAGAAGGGAACTATTTTGAAGGTGATCATAGCTGATTTTCTTAATTTATTAAAAAGTTAGCGGCAGGGTCTTGGGGGGAGTGGTTTGTGTCAGACTTCTTATACCTTCCAATGACACTTCAATGTGAAAACGTAACACTTCTTTCAAAATGTGTCAGTCTCTATGAGCCAAGCAAACAGCTCCCATTAGAAATGGGCACAGCCTTGGAGGGTTACTTATACAATGAGTTAGAAAGACAGCCGGGGGTGAGAAGCATCCAGGTGAAGCAAGGTAATTTGTAAAGCAAGAGTAACTTTCTATGAAAATAAAAAATGGGACAAACCCCCCAGTTTCTCCTTGGGAGAGAAGCTGAGATTAGGCATTATTACTTTTTGGAAAAAATACCAGGGTTACCCATGAAGGAATTAAATCAAAACAGGCACATCAGACCAAAAGTGACCATCTATCAATGGCTTGTGAAAAGCTTGATAGGAAGAACATCTGAAGTTAAGTGGTTAGCTGTTGAAGATGACTGACATTTTTAGCTTTTGTGAAACGTGGCATGGCAAAAATCAATGGGAAGCTTTAGTACTTGGCTATAAAACCATAAAGGAAAGAGTTATTCAATGTAAGTGATGAGCCTAGAAAGAACACTAGAAAGAAACAATGCAAAAGACAAGAACTCTACAGCAGAATTTACAAACAGGCTTAAAACATTTCACATAGGAACACTCCAGAATTACCAGCTCCAGTATTTTTCACATTCATATTTGATGATAATTTTTAGTGTCTTAATTATTCCTTTATTCAAAAACCTGTTCAGTGAAAGCCTTTTGTAGATGCTGCCTGTGACTCTGCAGTTCTGCCTTCTGTGATCTGAAAGCCTTCTATCAAAAAATATGTTCATGTAGAGATTAATACAATAGCAGCTGGCAAATCTGATGCTCAACTGGCCAGTCCCTTTGGAGGCAAACCAGGTGGCAAACGCAGTTACGCGGAAGGTTGGAACAGATGATCTAATTGTCATTCCTGTTTCCTACTTAAATTGCCTGACTTCTGCCAGAGCGAATTCACGTGCAGAAGGAGAAACAGTCTAGAGCCCATCTCTTCGCACTGCTCCTGGCCGTGACAGGCTGCCTTGCTCTGCTGCTCCCTAACTACATTATGGATAACTGGTGGAAAAAGAAAAAAAAATAGTAAATGGTACCAATTAAAGAGATTGCTTGTTGGTGTATGTTATATCAAGAAACTTCATCTGTTAACATTTGCCACGTATGGGAAGGAAGCTGCATTCTAGTAGGCAGGAGATGTGATGTTATACATCTTACAGTCTGTTTGTAATGTTTTTCATTTTTCTTGTTGCATATGAAACTTTGACCAAACAATCAAATGGTTGATTCTTTAAGTCTTCATCTGCTTATGTAGATTAAGTACAGACAGCCTTAAATTTGTAACAAAGGAGAGTAAACAGCAGCTTGCTAAGGAATTTATTTAGTCTATGTATTCAAACTGACAGTCCTCTGAATTTCCGTAGGGTTCATGTTACTGTTTGATTCAGACTGCCTATTATAATTGTGAAATAGTGGTAGGAATGGATTGAGATATATTCATGACAGTAGGTGGACTAATGGAATTCAGTGACTTTATTTAAAATGTGGAGGAGTTTATTATAATACTGTAATAGAAATGTCATTTACCCTGATGGGAAGAGAGGGAAAAGCCCTGTCAATGAATAATAATGAAGTTATTTAAATGTCAACTTTCTTATAAATAGTTTGCAAAATATAAATTATTCTACATGTTTCTAGTTTTGTTTTAATGTATTACTCAGGAAAGTCAGAGCTTCAGTCCTGCAATTTTGGTATTTTTCTATACTGTCAAATGAACTAGTAATAATTAAAGTGTTTATCTTCTCAGATGCTTGCAGAAATCATTCCGATTTATAGAAAAAGTAGAAAGTCTGATTCTAAACAGCTACTAGTAAAATTTAGGATGGATTTAATGGAAGCCATTGCAACTGAAATAGTGGGACAGGTTGAATCTAAATAATCTATTTCTGAATATTATTATTTTACTGTCATCTGCATTTTAATAACATTCACAATATCCTAACACATATCTTCCCCCCCCTCCCCATCTTCAGTTAGACTTGCACATATATTAAATCTCTTTGCATACTTTCCTATTTCAAACTCTTCTGGACTCATTTTGACCTAGGCTATAACTGTACCGAGCCAAAATGAAACAATTTACACAGGGTTTTAAATTAATTTGATAAAACATGTAGAAACACTCCCTCTCCCCTCAGACAATTTGAGAAACCATTGCAACACGCTTGTCTACGCAAGAGCTAATAGGGCTTAATGTTCACTCGGTTATGTATAGTTATTTCAGTAGCTGTGGCTTTCCAGCAGATGGTTCAAAAGTATAGACTTTCATTTTTTGCATTTTCAGCCCTACAGGTCCTGAAATTAGTCCTTTCAGATGATTTATCTAGGGGTTTGCTTGCTCTGCTCATATTATACAGATGCACTAAACCCGAGTTGTCTCTGTAGAGCTTCAGAGAAGCAGCATACCACACAAAATGTGTCAGGTTATAAATATCCATCCCCCTTCAGGTAACTGGAATTGAATTTGTTGATCCTACAGTGTCATTACTGGTTACACCCTGCTGAGATGCATCTGCCTTTTGTAACACTTTCAGGTTAGACTGATTTCTTGGACTGCCAAATGGCTGATATGTTTTCATGGTGCCTTATACACCCATTTAATAAGACAAATTAAGAGCTCATTATCCAGGCTGCTAATTAATGCTTGCTTGTATACGAATATTTGTGATAGGAATAAGGTGAATGCAGGTTGGTGCTACTCCCGGACTAGATTCCTAAGAGAGGCTTCACGTGTACACTGTTTCATTCGATAAAATTATTTTGTTCCAATGCTTTGTGTGCATATCTGTCACCATTTCTTTGTATTGAAACACTTCTAAATGCCTTTCTGCTGTTGTATAACACTTAGCTCACTGTTAAAATTAAGGGTAGTTGTAAAATGGTACAAGAGAAACAACAGCTTGTAAGTGGTCAGGTAGAAGGACTGACCATTGCCAGTTTAGAACATAATAATGAGAGTAAGATCCTATAGTAGCTCCATTGACTGCTTGTGTATTTGTTCATCCACAGAACCTGATGTTTTTCTAAGCTTTCCAATCCTTCAGTTGCTTTTATAGGTGTTGACAGAAGCGCACGATTCCATCTGTATATAACGTTACCTCTAAATAAAACTGTGAATGCAAAATAA
Source organism: Cuculus canorus (assembly GCF_017976375.1). Classification (NCBI taxonomy): domain Eukaryota; kingdom Metazoa; phylum Chordata; class Aves; order Cuculiformes; family Cuculidae; genus Cuculus; species Cuculus canorus. The sequence continues at coordinate 11,425,710 of NC_071407.1, forward strand.
TTGCCTAGAGATTTGAAGTAAGAAATGGCTGGCAATTCTGACTAAGATTGCCATTTGCAATAGACCTTCAACATCTGTTTGCTGTGCTTTGACAGGGGTACTGGCTGCTTTTGTTTAACAATTTCAAAGCAACTTCTATGTGTCAGTTTTTCCTCAGTCGTGTTCGCTTTTGAAGGGTCCCATTTTGCAATCACTGTCACTGGTGTGAATAAGAGCTGCAGTACTTCATTAATATATTTTTTCCTAAATAAGCATGTCAAACTTAGTCCTTACATTCTTTACATGTCTTTATCAGCCCAAACTTCACAATAGAGAAGGTTTGGGTTTTAGGCAGACTGCAATAGAAATATTAATTTCTGAGAAGACTGATTGATGAGATGGATGGGGTAACGGAAGTGAACCACAGTCCTTGACAAGTCTGTGTTCAGCATCCTGCTGTAGTTCCCTTCCCCTGAATGCTGGACTGTCTCTTGAAGTATTCACTTACAGCAAATAAAAACTAACAGTGTCCTTATTTCACTGAGGAAATGGCTCACTTAGTTTGTATGTGTTCCTGAGAAGATGACCTTCCCTAGTGGGAAAGATCAGTCAGTAGATGAGAATTTGATGTTAGTGTTCTAACCAACAAATGTCATCTTATGCCCACAAGGGTGCCAGTGTTTAGGGCAGGAGTGCTGGTGGTGTACACTATGGTCATAGACCATAGATCAATTGTTATATCACCAGGACAGATACATGCAAATAATTTGATAAAGATTCTGAATAGAAAGACTCAGCTTTAATGCAAATCTACATTTCAGTGCAGTTCATCTTTATGGGTAGAAGCTCAAGCTGTTAGCTTCTTGTTTTATTCATGTACTGATCGGAAATCCCAAAAGCTGTGGTATGCATGTAGGTGTGGAACTTGATCCAGAAATTTAACACCCTTTACATCCCACCAAAAAAAACCAACAAAAAACCTGTAATCATTGAGTGTCTTAAATAGCTTTGTAAATTTAGCCATTGTTTTCCTGACAAGAGAGAATCTGAAAATTTAGGTTTCTAGGGATTATTTTAGAATGTCTGGGTTTGGAGTGATTAGCAGAAGTGAAAATTCACGTTACTTGTTGCAAATAAAGTTCTGTATGGACCTATTTGTACATTTTAAAGAGAAGATGCTGATTTATTTTCCGAAATAATATGTTATACTTTTAAATGTCTCTGTTACCCAGAAATATGTCACTTTTCTGCACTTTGCAGATACAAGCTGTGCTGGTTTGGGCCGATTATCTAAATTCCCTAGGTATTAGGAAGTAATTCAGGCAAGCACGAGCTGCATAGTGAACAGAACCTCTGCTGATAATTGATCTTTATTCTGGTCAGATGTTAAGAGGAGATGTTAAAGGAACTATGCACAGTTTTGTTCCCTTGTTTTGTTCTTCCACAAGACGTGGTTGATGTCTCTATGGGCAACCCTCACAACAGAAATATGTAATTTTCTCTACAGAATCATGGCTCTTAAAGCAAGAATAAGAGCACATGTCCATACTCTTTGCTAGTCCATGTGGAAAAAAAAAACCCCTGCATTTTGTGTGTCATATTCATGTTCTTAGGTTTTCAAAAGGACGTCAGTGTTTTTCACAGAAAACTGAACTCCGGTTTCACTGAACCATCAGCTGGAGCAGCTACTTTGGAATATGCTGAGAAAAGACTCTTAAGAAAATTAGTCTAAGCTTTGAGTGTACAGGGAATTGATAACTTTAATCTCTTGCTGTCTGCTGTTTGGCATTTCTGACAATCATTGTCATCGTCTATATGTTGAATTTGGCATTTCTTATTGCATGTGTTTATTTTAAAATGCTTTGGGAAGATGCTGGTTTAATTTTTCCTAATCTAATTTAAATGCAAATTATAAGCACTCACATGATACTGTGTGTATATAATTAAGTATCATTATATACTACATGAATCATTCAAAAAGCTCTAGAGAGCCATTCTGCTATGTAAAGCATGACTTATATTGAAAAGCTGCCAAGTGACTTGTGGTTTTGTGATTAAGTGTTTGTACTTATGAAATCTCTCTTTGAATTGTAGGTCAACAGATTATGGGACAACGTATGAGAAACTTAATGATAAAGTGGGCCTGAAGACTATTTTGAGCTACTTGTATGTTTGTCCAACAAACAAACGTAAGGTAGGTGATAATGTGATTGGCTCATCTTGACTTTATGATGCAATTTCTGTCCTGGCATTCTCTCCCAGTTTCTTAAATATCTGTTACTATTTAAATGGCCAGAAACTCTCTTTTTCTATTTGCCTCCTCTTGAAAAATAGGTAGCTTTACCAAAATATAAGGCGGATTGTACCACCTCTACTACCTACCAATGTTCTTTAGGGAATATACGTTAGCAAAGGATGACTGTTAAATGGATAGACATAATAAATATTTTGCATTTAATTATTTGTTTACCTTCTGGATGGTGATAATTTTGTTGTCTGAAAGTGAGACTCATTAAAATGGTGGAAATGCATCTACAGTTGCCAGATTGTATGCAAAACCATTTGTCTTATTTATTATTAAGTGCTCCCAATAGCGAACTGAACTGGATTTGACTTATTCCTATAGAGAAAATGCTTTTCAAAGCCCTTCTGAGCATCACTGAGTTGAGCCCTGCTGGTCAGACAAGGGCAAGATGGAAACGCACAGGCAATGGGAGCAGAGGTAGGTATGCTGGGACGAGTATAGGGACGCTGCCTGGCCATGTAGGGATGGAGTCAGGAAGGCCAAGGTGCAGCTGGAGCTGAACTTGGCAATGGATGTAAAGAATAATAAGAATGGATTTTATAGGTATATCAACCAGATAAGGAAGGTCAAAGAAAGTGTACTCCACTGATGAACATAGCTTCTAACAATAGACTAGCAGAAGGCTGAGGACCTTCACAAATTTTTTGCCTTGGTCTTTACTGGCAGTCTCTCTTCCTGCACTTCTCAAAACTGGGAGTAGGGGAGCAAATCCCTCCCACTGTAAGAGAAGGTCAAGTTTGTGACCACCTGAGGAACCTGAACATATATAAGTCTATACGACCTGATGAGATGCATCACAAAGTTCTGAGGGAACTGGCTAATCCAGTTGCCAAGCCACTCTCCATGATATTTGAAAAGTCATGGCAGTCTGGTGAAGTCCCAGGTGACTGGAAAAAGGGGAACATTGCATACATTTTTACAAAGTTTAGAAAGGAGGATGTATAATGAACTAATGTTGCCTACTGTTTTCCTATAAACAGAAGTGTGTACCACTAGCTGAGATGTAGACATGTGACAGAGTAGACTTAATCCCACCCTCTACTTCCCAACGTGAGCCTGTGGATAACTTCTTGTTCGTAACCAAGGAATCTTTGACAGGTTTTCAAGAGCTTTCTGCTGCCTTCTGGTAAAACAGTATTTACAAACACTGGAGTGGGCTTTTTGGGATCATTTCCTTGCTTACAGGCAGCTCCTTCATGTGATCCTAACAAGACAGCTATCGAGTGCCCTTTTAATGGTATTCTGATTAATGGATTGTAGCTGTGGAATTCCAGTCCTTGCCCATTCTGATGAATTTAGGTTTTGCTGGAAGATCTTCAGACAAAAAAAATGTTGGCTACCATGTACCTTTGTATGACACCTGATTGAGTCCTCATACCTACTTACATGGCTACAATTACACAAGGCTAAAACAAAGGTGTAGGAGTGGAGAAATTAAATATATTAATTAAAACAAATAAGAAAAAGTGTGGGTTTAAGTCTCCTGATGAATATCAGGACTGGAATTCGTGAAGAAGATATGAAACTTTTCACCAGAAGCTAAAGAATAAAATTGTCAAATCACTCAAATGTCCTTCAGGTTTGAAATATTTGTCTCCTGATGCAGAAACTGTAGTGTGGAGCGTGTATAGATAATCATGCCCGATGTTGCTTGGAGAGGAATAATGCTGTTCTCTAAAACTAAAAACGGTTTTAACTGGAAAAAATCTGCAGGATCCCTTGGCTATTGTGGTGCCGAGGAAACTAAGGGGTTTGCAAGCATCTTAAGCCAACCTAAGTGCAGACTGGCTCTAAAAAATCCTTCACCACTTCTGGCTGCATCTTCCTGCTCGCTCCCTCACACTGCCACCCTTGTTTGTGTAGCCATCTGGTGAGCTGGATGAAGAACTAATCTGCCTGAAAACTAATCCCTTTCCAGCTCAAAAAACAAATAGATGAAAGGAAAAAGCGTTCAGGTGGAAGAGTTGAACTGCCTGTTCTGGCAGTAGACTGCACTAAAGTTGGCCTATAATCAATATGGGACAGTGCCAGAGGAAAGCTGCAACACCTGAGATGAAAGGCCTGTGTAAAGGTCTAAGATTGAATTTTACTAACTTATTTCAGCAGGAGCAGAATTAGGCCTGCAGGGACAACTTTTGGAGGCCCTGCTTATGCTGCCATTCCTTCAATAAATGCTTAATTTTAACCATCTAGTTGGTCCCCTGTGATTAATAGGGCATAGGGAAGAGAGTGTAGAGCTATACTATGCTTCCACACTGAAAATGCTTCTGCAGTGAAAGCAAAAATACCAACATTCAGGGTCTTTATCATACCACCTATGGAATGGAAAGCAGAAGAGAACATTGAAGCCAGCATGGCTTCGCCAGGTCAAAATTCTGTCTGACCAACTTGGTGGCTTTCTATGATGGGGTAACTGCAGCAGTGGACATGGGTAAACCAATGGATGTGATCTGTCTAGACTTCTGTAAAGCCTTTGACACAGTCCCCCACAACATCCTTCTCGCTGAATTGGAGAGATATGGGTTTGATGGGTTGACGGTAAGGTGGATAAGCAATTGGTTGGATGGTTGTATTCAAAGAGTAGTGGTCAATGGCTCAAAGTCCAGATGGAGATCTGTGATGAGTGGTGTCCCTCAGGGGTCCGTACTGGGACATGTGCTGTTCAGTATCTTCATCTATGATATTGACAGTGATATTGAGTGCACCGTCAGCAAGTTTGCGGATGACAACAAGCTGAGTGGTGTAGTTGCCACACCGGAAGGACGGGATGTCATCCAGAGGGACCTGGGCAGGCTGGAGAGGTGGGCCTGTGGGAACCTCATGAGGTTCAGCAAGGCCAAGTGGAAGGTCCTACACCTGGGTCGGGGCAATCCCCATTCTCAGTACATGATGGGAGATGATGTGATTGAGAGCAGCCCTGCAGAGAAGGACTTCGGGTGCTGGTCGATGAGAAGCTCGACATGAGCCGGCAATGCGCGCTTGCAACCCAGAAGGCCAACTGTGTCCTGGGCTGCATGAAAAGAAGTGTGGCCAGCAGGGCGAGGGAAGTGATTCTGCCCCTCTGTTCCCCTCTTGTGAGACCTCATCTGGAAAACTGTGTCCAGTTCTGGAATTCTCAATGTAAGAAGGATATGGAGCTGTTGGAATGGGTCCAGAGGAGGCTAAAAAGATGATCAGAGGGCTGGAGCACCTTCACTACAAGGACAGGATGAGACAGTTGGGGTTGTTCAGCCTGAAGAAGAGAAGGCTCAGAGGAGATCTTACAGCGACCTTCCAGTACCTGAAGGGCCTACAGGAAATCTGGAGGGGGGCTATTCATAAAGGCCTGTGGGGGTAGGACGAGGGGCAATGGGTATAAATTGGAGAGGGGCAGATTTAGACTGGACATTAGGAAGAATTTCTTCACTATGAGAGTGGTGAGGCACTGGCACAGGTTGCCCAGGGAAGCTGTGGCTGCCCCATCCCTGGAGGTGTTCAAGGCCAGGTTGGATGGGGACTTGGGCAGCCTGAGCCAGTGGGAGGTGTCCCTGCCCATGGTAGGGGAGTTGGAACCAGATGATCTTTAAGGTCCCCTCCAACCCGAACTGTTCTATGATTCTATGATTTTTATAAATTTTACCACCAAGAACATTTTCAGCATAAACCTATGGATCCCAAGACCTGATTGCCCCCACCCTGAAGTTCTGATAACACTGAGAAACTCTGGTTACTGTGAAAGTTGCATATTGTTTCTCCGATGGACCAAGTGTGTAGCTGCAGACATTTCTTTTAAATGTAGAACTCAACTGCTGTAAAATCCATGAAATTTGTAACACTCTAATGTTGTGTGATGGGTTTATACACTGATGCAGTCAATACTGAGCAAATGCTACTTGTGTGCTTTCCCTAAATATTTGTTTATGTAGTAAGTGATTGTTCTGACTGCACCTGCAGCCTTCAGTGTTCTTTCTTCCGCAAGGCATTTCTTAGCACAGAGAAAAGATTCTTCAGTGGTGGAAAAGAAATGGTGCATTTTTTATCTTGAAATTATTGGACAAGAAACTTTGCTGCAACAGTGATTCATGAGTGGGGCCAGCATGTACTTAACTTACTGAAGCTACCTTCTTATGAAAAAAATTCCTTTTAGCACACACTTAACTTCTAGGAGTAGTCCCATTGAAACAAAATGTTGAACTTTGCTGACTTGAGATTGATTGCTCCTGATGAAAAAAACAAGTTTATCTTGTAGGTAGTCTTGTCTGTTCCTTGCAAAGCAGAGGAGTTGGAACAATGAACTATAGAATGCATGTAATTGGATTTATTCAAATAATTAATAGGTTTACTTATGGATTTCTGATGATTTCACATTCTGGAAAAGAACAAACATCGTGTGTTGAATAAATTGTTTCTTATAATTTATTTGCTGTTCTCCATCTAGGGAGAAAAAAAAAAAGAGTATCTGTAAATACACAGGATTTGCAGAGCTTCCTGCAGTCTAAGAATGCCAGTTTCTTTTGAAAAGCTTCCGATTTCCAGTTCTTGTCTCTTCACTGAGCAAGATTAAATCCTTTAAACAGACATTGCAGGCAATGTTGTATTACAAAACTGTGGTTTGAAAATAAAGATCAGAACAAAGTCAACTGTTATTTACAATTCAAACTGATGACCTATTGCTGTTACTTGGTATTTTTCTGAATTACAGTATTTTCTTAAGGAAATAACAGAAAATGGTGAGTAGCAGCAAAATATAAGCCTTAGCAATGAGAGAGGTGGAAACCTTGTTTTTCAGTATTCTCTCCTTTCACTGAATTACTGTACTACCTGGTCATATGACTGATGGCATAGATCAGAGAGAAAAAAAAATGTCACACGTTGATCTTGCCAAAGACACAGAGCCTGTTTGAGTATTTGTCAACAAGGCTCTGGAAGAGAGAATCCCCAATGTGCAATAAATCCCTAGGCTTGGGTATGTCAGCATTGGTTTATTTCTTAGGTGCATAGAGACTTTTATGAGGGGAAATACAATTATTTACATGCTTCTACCTGAAGAAATATTGTTTGGGAATAATGCATTGGTGGTTTGAAAATTAAAATAGAAATCCAAGTTGATGTCTTGAAAATCTGCTTTTGAAAAAGTTGATCATTCACTTCCCTCTTTATAAAAGCCTTTGAGATAGGTTGCTTTTAAGCATTGCATGGAAAATCATAGGACTCTGCAAATAACTGAAAGAGTAGTAGTGGGGACTTTACAATTGATTTAACTAGATGTTTTCTTTGACTGCCTCATAGTTCAGCCCATAGCTGGCAACGAAGCAGTGCAGTCTTTCCCCCCCGCACACATCTGGTGGTGTGAGGAGAATTGGCGAAAGAAAAAGAAAACTCGTGGGTTGAGATTAGAGTTTTAATAGAGCAATAAAAAGGGAAAGCATAAAAATGTAGATAAAAGAATATCTTAAAATACAACAGCTCACTGCCTGATGATTAGCCCATCTCGAGCTGCAGTTTCAGCTGTGCTTACAGTGACAGCAGTGAGTGCAGAGGTTATAGCAAGCAGAACACTGAACGCAGAATCCAGATTGCCTACCTGCCCCTGGCCAAATTCCTATTTCCATCCTGAGCATGATGTCATGGTATAGAATATTCCATTGACCAGTTTAGGTAAGCTGTCCTGGCTCTGCACTAATACACCAGCAAAACATGTGAAACTGAAAAATGTTTGATTTCTCAGCATCGACTAAAATCATCGCTATATTATCAGTGTTCTTTTCATAGTAAATTTTAAACCCAGCAACTGCTGGGAAGAAAATGAACTCTATCCCAGCTGAAGGTAAACATTACCTGGAAACAACCAAAGCAGAGGGTATTATTAACATTAATTCTCATACTAAATCCAAAATGCAGCAGCTGTTGGGAAGAGTATTAACTCTATCCCATCTGAAACCAGAACACACTCAAGAAGTGCTGCTAGCTAATTTAGACACCGTATCCTTGTATGCAGCACACGGCTTTGCAAAGAGCCAGTTTGTGCAGGCTATTCATTCTTTGTACTTTCAAACCTCTTGTATCTGTGTATCTCCAGTTAATTAATAAACTTCTGGTAATAGTATCTGCCAGCAACTTTCATGCTATTAATAATTGAGCTAATGTATCAGATATTTCCTGTGGGTTTGAATTTTTGTGCTAGAGTTTTGTGTTTTGTTTTCTCTCCACTTTTCCTTCTGAAGACCTGCCTTGAATTTTCCCTTTCTTCCCACAACTGTTCAGATTTTAATTGCTATGCCGTACAGTGTCCTTTTTTCTTTCTCTGTGAAGATGAATGGATTACAGATGCCTTCCTCTTCTTTTATATTTACTGGTCATGATTAGCACCTTTATCACAGCATGTTAAGCACTGTCCTGTTGTCTGCGTAGCTCCAAGATAACAAATATTTATTCTAAATATAATTGCATGGGTTTCAATGCTCTCTAGGTCCCTAACTACTTCCAATTAATTTCTGTTAATGAAATAGATTTTTAAATGGAAGGAAATGAAAGGGATGGTGGCCCAGCCTTCTGTTCTTTCTAACAAGTGGAGAGAATAGTTGGCCAATGTTTCCATCAGTCAGGACAGGAGATTTACCCTTGTTAGCTGAAATGGGAATGATTGAGTGCTATTGTGTATGCTGGTACTAGAGGAGTTCTTTTTTTTCAGGGAGATTCTGGTTTTGGAATGTAAACTGCCGAATTGTAAAAAGGGTAAGATCCAGGCCTGTGTGCTTTATACTGGTTCGTTGCACCCATCCTTCTGAGAGATGGGGAAAATGTTTTTAGAGATAAACAATCCCACATGAAATTGCTGTTTCTCTAGAAGCTTCTACCCTTAGTTGCTGAAATCAGATTGGGAACATTTCTAAAATCCTCTCTCCAACCTATCTCGTCATGGAAGCTTTTGGAAGTCTGATGTGATGACAAGTCTCAATTTTTTTATTCAAGGAAAACCACTTATTTCCAGTGGTGTCCTCCTTGTATTCCTCGATAAATCTTAGTCTGAAGACTATCAGTTTATTTTGGAAAGGTTAGAGCTCAGCAGAGCTCTAAGCACACCTCAGTGTAGACTGAGCAGATTCTGTGGCTGTCAAGGGATGGCATTCTTAGCAAATTAGGCACAGTGGGAGACCCAGGGTCTATGGTAATCAGTCATGCCAATAGCCCAAAGTGCTATTGCAATCCACTCTTGCAGAGATAAAATCAATTATTCTGTTGCTCTTCTCTTTTCATTTGGAAGGAAAGGTCCTTGTTAGCTGCAAGCTGTGAATGCAGCTTTCAAAGAGACAGTCATAAGAGACTGAAAAGGCACTGTCTCACAGATGTGAATGGTGATTGGTTTGTTTATTTGGTTGTTTTAAAATGATGTAGTGTCCAGGATATTCCAAGGAGATTTTAATGAAAACATTTTCCTATCGTTTGAGAAGGAGGAACCACATTATACTGAAGTGTTTTGGAAATCAAAACATAAATTTCACTAAATGAAACTTTGTTTTGGATTAAACAGGGTATAGCACAGGAAGTATGTCAAGAAGCCTCCAGATTTGTTTTGTCTCCTACGCTTTGACCACAGATAGTGATTCTTCATAGCTTCATCTTTAACTTCGGAGAGATTATTTTGGAGAGAGGGAGTCAAGAGAACGTGTAGTGGGATTCATCCGCTGGCTTTAGTAATCTGACAGACACTTTGGAGTAGATAGCACTACGCATACCTTTTGTCCAGTGGTCTTCCAAAGGGAGAACATAGGAGTTCTTCCTCATTTGTATCTTTTCTCTAAATACAGTGGACTACATCTGTTTCATTCAGCAATTTTGGTTTAAGATTTCACCTTCTCATCAGAAAAGAATTGAAATCCTATACCTACAAGAATCAGAATTTTTATCTTGGACCGAAGGGGTGGTTTGATGAACTTCTAATATCAGTATACATATGCAAACAGGTCACTAACTGCAGGAAGAGGGATTTCTCATCCCTTGAATTAAGAAAGTTTTCATTTTCTGCAGTTCAGCAGTAATGATGGAGTAAGTTTACTGCTATTATAAGCCACTGTCGGTGGTGATGGGAAAACCTTACCTACTTATGAGAATACGTATGTTACAATTTTCACATCTGTGTATAATACCTTTAGATACAAGATTAATTCTTCTACCTGTGCATCAGATAATCAAGTATAGACTTGATATCCATTTCAGAAGACTGTCTTTTCTGCCCCCCAACCCGTATGAAAACAAAGATGAAGCTATTTTGTTGTTGTTGTTAGTTTTGAAAGGTATCTCGTTCCTCATTTCTTTTGGAAATGATGTAGCACAGCTGTAGTTCAGTAGAGTTTGAAGGCCTGTGAAGTGGCAGTGACTGAAGAACTAAGGCTATATTGTCAGTCTTTAATACTGAGTTCATGGGGAAACAATAATTAACAAGCATTTGGCCCATGTTAACAAAGTAAAGACAGAATTTCATCTTTCGAAGTGAATATTTTGACTTTTGAAGTGTCTGACAGCATTCACTACCAAACTTTGATTCACGGCAATAGTATATGGCAGCTCTCACAATAGCCATTACACGCAAAGCCCTTGCCATTATTCTACATCCATATCTCTTCTTGGCTATGATGTGAAATCAAAGCCCATTTATTCCACTGCTGCTCTTGTAAGCCTATCAAAAATAGTGGCAGTTTTGACATTTTCCCACTCAAAGTAGTACTACAGCTTGCTATTGTATCTCTCAGAAGTCTCCAAGGGCTCACTGAGTGTTGAAACTAATGATAGAGAAGTATGAGCCGTGGAATTCAGCTTTAGAGCTAAGATTCACTCAGGCTGGGGAGGGTTTCGGAGGTGTTCTTTCTATTCTGACTCCAACCCCTGTTTTCTACAAACTGGGCAGTTAAAACTTTTTTTCAAGATAATCTCTTGTTGAATGCCCTTCAATTGTTTTATCCCTTTTTAATTCCTCAATGAGTTATCAAATATTCCAGAACACGTGATATCCCTTTTTGCAAGGTAGGATGTATGCCAGCAGCTTAAGCAGTAGAGGAATTATATGTTGTTGGTTGTAGCCCAAATGCAGGCAGCTGGGATTGATGGTACTGCAAGAATATGTCCAACTACTTAACAGACCTATGTTATTGTCAAACTTGTAGCTCCATCCATTTCCATAAGTAAGACAGGCTGTTTAAACCAAGAAAAAATTCCGTTGTCATAATAATGATTATTTTTTCCTATGAAAAACTAGCCCTAAGCAGTTGAAAAACAGCTTGTTGAGCGACACATAAAGCTGGAGTAAAAATATGTACAGCAGGGTTGTTTTCATTTACCTTCTGGATGTTGAGCTACTAAAGATACATACCTAAGTCTCTCTTTTATATCATTTTGCTGCTGTGTTATGGTAGGAACATACTACTTTGGTCATGAAACATGGAAATTGTCTTATTACTATATGACTTAAGAAACTGACATAAAAGGCAAAAATAGCATGATACTGTAGCATAACCATATGATGACTAGTTTGTTGGGGATTGGAACTGGGGTGACATAAAAAAATAAGGAATGTATGATTATTGACCACGGGAGCTCTGAATTCAACCCTCCCTTACCAGGCCTGCAACAAAGTTCTATGTAGTATCTGTTAATTAGCACATAATATAAACCATAGGGCATGTTTATCATCAGATTGCTATTGTTCACTCTTTCTGTAGTCTGCGTATGTAATTACGAACATAAGAATGACTAAATTAGAGAGAATTGAGTGTTATACCTTCTGTCCAACTGTACTTGGAGTACAGGGAGAAGAAAGGGAAGAAAATAAACAAGAAAAATATTCTTCATAATGAAACTTCCGATTGATAGATACTGGTAAATGCAGAGAGAGGGGAGTGATGGCAAAGATTAATGGTTGTAATTACAAAGTTGTCTACTGCTAAGAAAATGTGGAATTTGACTTGTATGCAGCGTAAGAATTGCAGACCAACAAGTGAAGACTTGTATATTGAGAGTGACGTGTCATTGCGGAAGCAGCCATACTTCTTGGAGAATATAGGAATTATTCAGTGTCCGACACAGAAAAGATATTGTGAAAACTGTAAATGTACTTTTTCCTTTTAGTGTTACGAGGCAAAACATTTCTTGTTGCAGGGACAGACAGAGGTATTTCTGAGATCCAGAAGAGGAAAAGTGTCTTGAGTAACAGATACAAAAATCAGAGAATTTAAGGATCAAAATTTACTGAAAATAAGGCACTGTAACCCATACTTTTGTTTCTTGAGTCTTTTGATTCCTGTCTCTCCACTTCTTTCTCAGAAGTAGGAAAAAAAAATGAATTAAAACATTTGGGAAGGGCATATAACTTTGGGACCAAGGGAAATACAATGCCTACTACAGCTTGAAGAATAATGACAGAGAGAAGCTGGGGATGGGAACACACAGAGTTATCCTTCTCTTTACCATACTTGGCTTTCAAATGGGTACAGATCTCCCATATATCTGCACAAGCCCCGCTTTCTTGTGGAGGAGTCTCTTCTACCATGTTCAGAAGTATTGAATTGTGGTCAATGGTTGGATGTTTTTAAGGGAAAGTGACAGTGAAGGAGAGAAAGCTGTTGAGAAACTGTAGTGGTGATAATAGCAGTAATTGGAGACAGTGCTGAGGGTGGTGTAGAGAGATTGACATTAACTGAGTAGACCAAATTATGTGCATGGAGTACTATTGGAATTCTTGCCGTGTATTCTGAGAACAGTATATCAATCCCTAGACCACTGCTTTCCAAGCATTTTTTTCATGGTTAGGGTAGGATAATCAAGCCATGGTGAATGTTCAGGACACGCTGGTACCTTCACGATGTTTTTGTGTGTGTTTGCTAAGTAGGACATATGAGCATTTGAGGGAATTACTTGGCAGTAAATTTTGAGTGTGGCCAACCATTATCATAAATTTAGAAGTCAATAGATTGTTTTATTGCTTCTTTTTAAACAGCCAGTGCAGTTAAAAAATGGAGGTGGTAGAATATTTTCAAAAGATAAGAAATATTTAAATTAACACATTATTTGACAAGAATCAAATTTACAAAGTGTTCTATTGCATATAGAATGTTATGAATAATGGATTTTGCTACTTAGAGAAAGGAAAATTTCATATTGATTGAAAGCATTTCTTCCTATTCGAACCATTATTTCTTTTCTGCTGAGGTCACCCAGGGTTTTTTGGTCCTGAAGAGATTAACAAATTGACAGTATTTTGGAGGTAGAAAGCTGGAGTAATTCTGTTTTGAAACATTTCCACTTTTAAATTCTTAAGAGTTTTACCAAGATAAATCCTGCTGAAAACAATGGAACTTAATAATGATACTTAATTACATTCTTAATCACTTCGCTGATTCTTTTGTTGTTAGGATCTGCCGTTAACAGCTTTAATAATGTAAAACACTGAATTCTCCACTGCACATATGTATTTAGGTGTCTGTGTTCCTCTGTGTACACACAGAACCTCCTCACACAGTCTCCAGTCCTGTATAGCTAATTACCTTATCAGATGAAATAAGGATAATCGGAACGGAATTCAATGAGCAACAAATGATAGTGGAAAAAGAAGCGAGAATAGCACTAGAAGTTTAAGTAATTTACAATAGTGGAATAATTTAGATGTAGCAAGAGATTTCAGACACTAGTCCTGTGAGAGCACAGTCTTCAGAAATATGCACAAAGAAACATGAGAATAAATTGTGAACTGGTGCTTGCATCCGAAATTCCATATGAGCAGGTATTTTTCAGGGGTTTGTCTCTCTTGCTGACTGATGAAATGCTTCTGTGCTTGTATCAATGTTTTTTTTCCATGCAGGCAGACCAAAGATAGGGATAGGAAGCAGTGGGGTATATTCTTCATGAAACTGCACGGTTAACGTCAGAAACTGTCTCATCTTTTGATGACTAATCTTGCTCCAAAATTAGGAGGTGTTTCTTCAGCACAGAAGATTAAAAATATGACCCTTCACTGTTTTGAGGCTCCTTTGCACAGCAAATTGCACAAAGTTTGAACATTAGTTCAGTGTGTTATTTTTTTTTTTTTTTTTTAAGCCAGAATACAATATAGAGCATTGAAGGATTTAGCCTTGAGCAGGTGGTGTGGATGCTGGGCTCTCTTTGTCTGTTTGCTCATAGGTTCAATGCTTTCTGTGAACTGACTCTTGAGCATGATGTCTGCTCTGCGTGTAGCTTTCTGGTGAAGGCAATCTACTAGAAGTAGATCTTTACTGCAGGCAAGGCAATGGGTTTACAGCTGTTTCTGGACATTATGCAGGACAGAGAACTTAATATTATGTTATTGTGGCTCATCCTTCTGCATCAAGCCAAAGCTGCTTCTATCCTATTTATAAATTAAGAACTTAAGTAGCAGAGATTTTTTTTTTTCTCTGTGTTTGAACAGCATCCATTCCTTTGGGTTCTGAGGCGCAACTTGTGTCCCATTTATTACTACTACTGATGGTAAACAATGAATATGATAGCATAGCAAATGTGGAGAACAGCAGTTTGTGCTTAGTTTTTGACATTTAGGGAAGAAATGCAAACACATCCATATGCCTTCCCTATTAAAATGTTCAGCTCCCAGAAAGTAAAGAACGACTGCAGATGAACCAAAGGCAGCCAGACAATATCAGCTAGGGAGGAAATTATGACAGTTTCTCTGCCTGCATCTTGAGACTTTCAATCATTTATGGATTTTGTGTTAATAGGTACTTGAGAAGAAATATTGTCAGTCCTAGTTTATAAATGAGATCACATGTTTTGCTAAAGTCAAAAAACAGTCAGCTGCAAAGCCAAGAACTGAACTCAGGGTTACGGTTGAAATTCCAGTCACAAAATCATCGTTTTTCCTAATTCTTGTAATTTTGCAAGATCTGATCTTCTTTACACTATTTCTTTCTGCAGGGAATCCCATACTACATCCCATTCCTGCAAGTTTGTACACTTGATTTGTATTGTTAAAAGAAATATAAATAAATCTTTTGACCACAAAAGAAAAAAAAAAAGAGCAGAAAGGAAAGAAGCATCATCATTCAAAGCCTGCTTGGAAGAAGAGTAGCACTACACCATTGTAGAGGGATAGGGGAAGCTTAAGTCAGCCATTCAAGTGTAGCAGCGGGCAAAGTTCAGAAATAATCTACTGCCACAGACCCCTATGTGTCTAACACCAATGGGCACTGCAGTATTTCTTTTTTTTATCTTGAAAATAAATAAATTTCTCCCACATCTTTTGAAATAATGTCTGGCATTTTGAACCCTGGAGCTGAGAGATGTCTTCCAAGTCATGTCCCTTGTTAAATTGTTTCACCATTCTCTTTATAATACCTCTACCAGCAAAACGCTTCCATGTGTTCCAGGATGCCAACCTTTCCTTTTGCTAACATTTCAAGTGTGTTACTGACATTTACAAGCTCTCACAGGGGCATTCAGTCAATTACCACCAGACTCCCATTGTTCCAAGGAGACTGACCTTTCCCCTTGGGCACCAATTAAAATCTATTACTTTTATTCCCATAGTGCTTGCTGTAATTGGAGCTCTGGCTCTTTGCCAGGTACAACTTGTTGGGGTTTCTTCTCTTTTTCTTTATTGGTGAAACTTTGCTAAATGTAACAGGAGTGAAAATTCCAGAGGATATGTATGTGCTTTGGGGATAACATAATTTTAATGAAGTTTTTATATCAATCTTTCTTTCTCTTGTCATCAATAGTATAAGAAAAATTCAAGAGAAAAAATAGACATATTTCTCCTGATGACCTGGCTTGCTTGCTTCCTCTTTCTGTTTTCTTCTTTCAGTCAATGTGCTTCAAGTATTCTACAGCAGAGGTTTGCGAGGAACTGAAGGACAAACACGCTGTGAGCTTTGCTACTACTTAACTACTGTGCTCTGAAAGCTGAGTGGAGAAAGGTGGAGACCTGTTTACGGGTCAAGTATCTTGACCTGTAAAGCCTGCCCATTTTTGTATTATAAACCACTAGAAATTAAGACCATAAGTGCTGCATATTGTGGTTAAAATTCTTGCTGTAAAATTATACTTCCCACCAATTCACGTTTCCTCTTTCAGTCAGAATTTTTCAGAGTAGAAGCGACGGCTGATTATTATGAAGGGTTTTCCATCTTTTGAAGATGTCTGTCTGGAAAGCTAGGCAGACATCTTCCAGAACATGTTTCTTTGTGAAATATCAAGATTTTGAGAAATGTGTTCAGGTGTCTGCTTTTTGTCTCCCTTTTTGTTTAGGAACTTTGAGGTTGTAAGAAAACTTTGTATGCTCAACTTATTGCCAAGCCCTCTATCACAGAAGGCAATATAGTTTCAAGACCAGCACAATATACAGGCTTACAGTATAGATGATTTGGTATAAAAGAGGTTTCTAAATCATTACAGTGATGAAGAATTCTGAAAAAAACCTAGTGTCTACCAGTTTGCACAAGCTTAATTGCAAGAGAATTATACTGCCTTAGAAAATAGCCATGTTGTGTAAAAGCCAGCATAATATCTGCCAGTATCATCTTGTTTAATAATCATAGAGCAAATTCTGCTTCCTTTTTGCTTCGTGTTTCTGGTGTAAGTTAGTCTGCTTTGGTTGCTTATTCAATTGTTTTGCTCGAGTCTTTTAATATTCTGTTAAGTTAGTAGACCATACTTTGACATTTGTTCAGAATGATTTCTGTGCCTTCATATCCAAGTCAAATAATCATCAAGACCTTCATTTACCAGCTGGCACCGAGTAACTTTATTCATGGTGACTTAGATGTCACAGATGGTTGTAGGAATGTGTGCATAAGAAAAAGATTTATTTTTTCCTTCACCTACAAAACTCTTTGTGGTACCTTAACTAACTAGAGTTATGAGCAATGTTTTTTCTTGGCCCGTGTTCTTCTCTTAGTGGAATTTGTTGGAACAATATTTTTTTATTTCTCACAGTGACTTGAAACTGTCTTTTCTTTCCCCGACTAGAAGGGATTTAAATCAACCAAACCGGTGAACAGCAACTGAGTAGCTTCACTGTTGAGAAGGAAAAAGAGATAAACCTTTCTTCTCTGGTCCCAGAAGGGTCCCAGGTCCTAGGAAAGAGTTTCTTCTGTGTTTTGGTTTCACATGTGTAGAATCATAGAATCATTAAGGTTGGAAATGACCTCTAAGATCATGAAGTCCAACCATCAGCCCCACACCCTCATGCATACTAAACCATGTCACAAAGCGCCATGTGCCTTTTACTTTGAGGTTCCCATCTCTCTGATGATTCAGAGAACCACTTTTCCATCATCTTCCCTATAACAAGGAAATACTGTGAGAGTCCTTTACACCATTCTCAACTTTTAATACTCTTTCTATTTGCTTGCCTGCTTTTGCCATTTCCAGAAGGTTATTTTAGATGTGAATCAAGCTCAAGTTTGATTTTTATGTCTAAGAAACCTGGAAAAATAAAACTTTCTGAACTAGGGACTGAATTAACTGCAGGAAAAGATTTGTCAACCATTACTAAGTACTATTTCATATATTATGGGGAAAATAAAAAATATCAAAAATAAAAATAAAAAGTATTTTATAGAAGGATTTGAAATTTCCCTAGGGATGAAGTAAAACCTCTGCCTATTTCCTTCCCCCTCCCAGCCATGGGAAGAGGTAAGTAAAAGCTTGTGCCTTAGGAGGAGACCCCTAGGGGATGAATGCAAACCTTCTATCATATGAAGCCAGCAGGAGGCAACTAGGTTTGCATCGTAAAGAGGGAGTTTATCATCTGTACCATTATGTGTTTTAACATTACAAATCGAAACCAACACCAGTTAATTATTAAGTCTTTTTATATATGAGATAAAACCAACCTTTACTCATTATAGCAACCATAAACTGAAACCGAGGCATTGAGGCTTTCCTATATTCAGGTTTTCTTGAGAAGGCTAAAAGGTGGAACTCACCCCAGCCTTTTTGCTTGCTGGAAGTGTCCTTCATAGACAAAGAGAAACATTGAAGGTGATGGGGGTGAGGAGGGGGACAAAGATCCAAGTACCTTTTTCTGGTGAACAACAATGGGACATAATATGTCATAGGCTTTATAGGGTCAAGTAGCATCTGACCTGACTTTGGCCTGAAGCTTGTAATCACATTTTTGTTACAGAAACAGTCTCTTCACTTTCTTTAAGCTTTTCTAGCTGAGTTATTCCAAGTTTGGGTTTTTGCTTAACTTTCATGGTGTTTTCTGTGATAGGAGGCTACTGCTCTGAGGGCTAGGAAAAGCCAGGGTGTAACAGTTCTCTGGAAACAATTTGCCTTACTGTGAGAAATCCTCCATCCTGTCTTCATACTGCAAACCCTGACAGGGAGTGTCATTGGCTCCATTAGGAGGGAGGTAGCAGATACTAGAGGTATGGACTGATCATCTGCATTTGTTCATGCTGTGATAAGGCAGATATTTCCATTGAAGCATTTTAAAACGTCTTAGGAGTGTATTGTACCGTTTTCCTGATTTTGCAGGCAGCCTTGAAAAGTGACTCTGAAACATGTGAATTGCCTTGTGTATCCCAATGAGCTATTAATTCTAGTTTGAAGTAATCAAAAAGTCCCTCTTCTGTTTTAACTGTACTATAAGTGCAGCTATGTGCTATTAATGCACTGACATCACATATCTACGCTGATGGGTAACCCTGATCGTTTTGCTGCCTGTCCTACAGGTCATGTATTACAATAAACATTTTCCATTTACAAGAAAATGAAGTTGTAAGGGTCATCCTTACAGGTAGAATTTGGACAGGAAATTAAAATTGTCTGAGATGAATCTGGCATGGATGTAAAGCCTGTAGCTGTGATCACTAGTTACAATGGATAAGCATCCTCTCCTTCCTGCAGTATCTCTGCAGCTCACATCCTCTAAATAAACAGCAAAAGAAGATTTATAAAAGCATTTATTTCTCTCCTAGTGGTGGATAATGATCAAGGAGGGTATGTTAACTCTCTAGCTGCGTGTACTATGCTTGTCACAGCGGAGACCCACAAAGCCAGAGGCAGCAAAATGAGAAAGGGTGTATGTATTCTTGCTTTTTAGCTGTGTCAACCTGCCTGTTTGCTTGACCCTGTAATTGAGATCATGCCATTAGCCGTTCAGAACAAGACAGTGGTCACTTACAGCTGTAGTTAACAAGGGCTATGATTATAAAGGAAAGAGAAAGAAAATGTAGTCACGACTCTGAAAGTGCTTTGCAAAAGAGGTGGGTAAAATATGTCTACGTGTGTTCCATATTCCAACACTTGTCTACTCCTTAGTCTGTGTTATTAGAGCCCCTAAAATCATGCTACAGGCACCTGTTCTTATGTAAAGACGGCTGTCTCTTCAGCCAGTGTCTTTCAAGAATGAGCCTGCACCCACTCTAAGGATGAGATTTGCAAAGATGCTGAGTATGTGCTAAAAGGAAATTCAGGGAGGAAACGGAGCACTTCTTTGTCTGGGCCTCGGGGGATGCCGTTGCCTTGAGTGAGGATGGTCTAATACTGTGTGGTTGATCAGCACCGAGTGGTTGATGTTGATCAGAAAAGTCAACCATGAAATAGCTCTTTGAGACAGTGATATTTGCAATTAGGCAGGATCAGCAGGCAATATGAGATGGGCTGGTTTTTGCACCTTTTGGACAATAGATTCAGTATGGAAAGTTTGCATATTCAGTAATGTAGCCTCATGGAGCTAAGTCAGAAGGACTTAAGGTTAGATTCTTTCTTTCTTGAGTTCCCTCAGACACTGTAGACATAGTCAAATCTGTATATGGTTATAATAGTCAAATCTGTGTGTGGTTATAACTCTGCTAGGGCACCTCCATCACAAAGCCACCCATGGCAGAATCTGACATGACTAAAGCTTAGGCTTCGAGTACGTCACTATTGTAGCTGGCACCTATGAGTGACAGGCTGGCACAGCCCAAGGTAGCTTTCAGCTAATTCAGCTAAAAAGTGGCATAGACTTCAATATGGGTTTACAACAGCCTGCCAGGAACTTGGAGTGCTTTCCTTATGTCACTCAAATCCGTGTCGCTGCATCTCAGCTGATGTCAGTATTCACGTTAAGTGAATGGTATTAATATCTGTAGCAGTCTTACCTCCTCGGAGCAGAGGGGAGGTGAGTTTAAGAAATGTAAGTATTTTTAATAATCTTGGTTTGTTTCTTTACCTGCTGCCCTACTTGCTGCATAACTCTGAAGAAGATGTATTGATGCTTTGTACCTGGCAGTGCTACATCTTGACCTCTGCAAAACAGAAATGTATTTCAGTGAGAAATTCTTAGAGTTTCTTATGGTGAGGTGCTGCATAAGTGCAAACAATTTTTATTAATAGTCAATTCATGTACCTAATAAAAAAATAGGTCCCCACTATAAAGAAGGTTATATTATTCAATATATCTAAATTATAGCCACAATAAAGCTGCATGTATAGGTTCTGTTTGGAATTATATGAATAGGTGCTACATTATACTATATACTCTTGTACATTATTGCTTTGTGAGAGATATACAATGTGTACTACTTGAAATGGGAAAAACATGTCTTTCAGTAAAAAGACATTTCCTAGGCTAGATGCTCTAATATTTTATGAAAATGTGAATACATGAAGCAAATTCATCAGAAGGGTAATGAGAAAACAGCATTATTTTTGATGGGGTGGAGGACAGTTTAAAAAACTAGAAGTAAAGATCAAGCCCCCAAACAACATCTCTAGGTTATCTGCTTTCAAATTCTAAGCAGTAGAAGGGTTCATTTCTTAAAATGCAAAACCTCAGAAAAAAATAAATATCTCATCCTTTTGAAAAATCCATCCCTAAATGTCATAAAGTATTACTCGGTAATCCGTCAAGTTATTCACAGTGAAGGCTGCTGTGGTCCAGCTTGAGTTTAATCTAAAGTGAAATTAGCCCACATGCTTCTTCCTTCTGGGTCAGGCTTTCATCTCATGCAGGTTCTTTCCCGGAGGTTCTCCAGGGACAGGGTAGCCATGATCAGAGACAGCGTTAATGGTGATGAACGTCAAATAGGAGAACTGATTTTCAGAAGCACAGAGGGTCAGGCAGGTGTCCAGCTCTCAGTTGGTACCGTCAGTGAGTACTTCTTATATGCAAGTCTCCATTTTAGTGAGTTTCAATCCAGATAAAATGTTCCACCTCACTGATTTGTGTAGAAGAGCAAAGATAAGTTTTCCCCGTTTCAACATGTGAAAGAGCATGTTTTCCCCTCCAGTCTGTGAATATTTGTGATTATCTTAGCCGCTAGCAGGTGGATGTGGGTTTTTTTGGCTGTATTTGATACTTTAGCAACTGAAACGAGCAATGAATCTAAACTAGATTGACATTGTTATGTATGACTGCACAGGAGCATATCTTGCTTTCTGCTCTGGACTATGCTGCATACATCAGACTGGTCATTGCTAGTGTGTGGGGCCAGGAAAATCAGTTGACCTTATGGTTATAGAGGTCACCACCACATTGTAGGGGAGTGAAAGGTTGAGAGGCTTCCAGTAGTCACTGAGTAAGTGAGCATACAGTGGCTAAAGTGGTAGCTGCCTCTCTTACGCTCAGATCTCTGGAGAATCCAACACAGGGAAGGGCTATCCAGACCCATTCCTCTCAGCCCTGTGAGGGCGGGCAGGTGGAAAGACAGGCAGGCAGTCCTCAAGGTATTAACAATACAGTGATCACAGAGCAAGCTCAGCCTTCATCTCTACCTTAGTTTTTCATTTGCTCATATTCACCTGTGAATAGTTTGTCAGGGAAAGGTGCCACAATCTTCATTGTCCATTTAGCTGTTTGCTTCAGGTTGGTAACAAGGTTCATAGACTACCAAATGTGATCTATGGTGTGACTGGCACACGCACAGTAGAGATTCTGACTGTTTCCCAAATCGTATCATGTGAACCATCAAACAGTGACTGGAGAATGTCTGTTCTCTTCACTCTGACTGTTGGAGATGTTATTAAGTGCTACCTGCTGCTGTTAGTTCTGAAGGCCTTTTATTTATGTTCTTCAAAATGTCCTTCTCTTTCAGCCTTCCTTCTTGGAAAGTGCCGATCTCACCACCTTGGTCCCCAAACTCATTTTCAGTACAAGAGCTCTATGAAGGCATCACACACCATAACGAGCCTAGTTAAATTGGCCAAGTGAAGTGTTAAAGATATATCATTAGCTAGACTAATAACCTAATAACCTGGCACACAGCAAATTGCGCTGCTGTTTACACAAGCAAGACGGGTGAGAGAGCAACTTTGTGAGGTGAGAACGTGCAATTGTGAGGACAGATGTGTGTGATGGTCTCTGTAGTGGATTTGTTTACGTATGGACTGAGGACAGGAATCTAAGCCTACTAATGAGAAAGTTTCAGGTTGAGTTGTTCAAAGTATCCATCGCTTAGATTTTTCTGAAGGACTTTTTACTGTCCATTCTTTTTTGATCAGTGATACGCCCCCCAAAAAACACCACAAAGGCATTCAAGCAGATCTGAAAACACCTGGTAGGCACTGTCAGCTGGTATAAGCTAACAATGCAAAGTGTTTTATGGATTAATTATTTTAAAGGATTATTTCAGCTGCCTCTGAAATTACATTTGATCACTATTTTTAGAGGAGTTGTTTTAGAAGGAAGAAGGCTTGGAAGATGAAAAATATCTCTATTCCAAAGGCATCACAGTCTTTGGGGAAGATGACTTCAATGCTCAATAGAAATAGTAATTAAACATAGAGAAGAGAAAGGAATCTGAAGAATCTGTTAGGAAGGATAATCCTATGTGAAGAGTGAATGTCAAATCCAGGTGTCTGAATGGTGTGTGCTATGGATTTTTGTACAGCGTAGATATGTTTAAAGATAACGAGACAGATTTTTTAAAGTTAAGGAAAAAAAAAAGTGAAGGATTTCAGAAATTTGTTTCTGATTAAGATAAGAATCTCCTTTTTTCTAATTGTGAACATTGCTACAAAGCAGTGAAATAAAAATAAACAAAAAAGTCTCCATTGCCTTCCTCCATTGTACCTGAAATATATCTTCTTCTAAGGCAGAACATATTGGGTCTATTTAACAGCATGTGGTGAAACTACAAAAATGTTTGTGGGGATGAGAAGAAGGAAATCATCTCCTTCTGAAGCTGCAGGGAAAATTTAGGCAGAGAGAATGTAATCAGCCAAGCTAAAAAGTGCCTGAGAGAAGAGAAATTGCCAGCATTGTTCCTGTACACTGTTTTGACAACTTTAATGAATGCAAGTGGTCAGCACAGTAGTTTTAAGTATCGTCTGTAGGTCTACAGGAAAACAAATCAACAAAAAAGCCAAACTCAAAGTAACCAACCAAACCCAATAACTAAAAAAAAGAAAATAGAAGTGCTTTTTTGGAAGGAGACTCTTAACGTAGTAGGCATTGTGGTCTTGGGCTGATGGGTGGACTTGATGATCTTAGAGGTCTTTTCCAACCTTAATGATTCTATGATTCTATTTGTTTATCTTAATGAACAATCCACAGCTATAGTATCTGGGGAGTATATTTTCCAGTAATTCAAAGGGAAATCTGCTTATATATGTGTTTGGTTAGTAATAGCATTTATTGAGTCTTAAAAGCTGCATTTAGGTAGGATTTTGCATATGTGAAAGAAACTAATACGCTTATCAATGTTATGTGAGGCTTCATCTCTGCTACCTTGACATGACCTTGCTTCATGCACTATTAAAAACATTCCCATTTAAAAACTGTTTTTTCTGTGGCTCTGAAATGTCTCTATGCTATATATAAGTGTGTCGTGTAATAATATTTGTTAAAGTAGCTATGATAAAAGCAGGAAACGCAAAAAGGAATAAGAAACTCAAACATTCTTTATGCAAAAAGATCTGATTGTTAGAATGTAGCTTTATTAAGTTGAGTAATAATCAGAATAATTAACATGTTTTGCTCTGATTTTAATTGTGATTATATCTGGAGTAATTTGAAAAGTATAAATTTGATTATTATGTTAAACAAGCTTCTCTTACCTTCCTTAAATGGAAGTAACAAATTTAATACTTTATTAAGATCTTTGGTGACAATAAGAACAGGGTCCATTATGAATTAGAAATGAGGGTGAACAGAGAAGAGTACTGAGTGAATAGGAATGAAAACTTGAAAAAAAAGAATCCACGCCTGTCCTGGAAATGGTTTACATGCTTTTAAATGCAACTATATCAAAGCTTTTTGTCAGCCATGGATCTTATTTTTAATCACTATTTCACTGTTTGAAAATCAGCCACACAGGCTCTCACTTGGTTAACATTCATTTTACTAGTCTCAGATCTTGATCCAAAACCTACTGAAGTCAATAAAAAGACTCACTTTGAATGCAAAATTAAATTATTCTTATTAGCATGTCAGAAAAGCTTCCCCTTACAGTATCCCACCAGTCAGGATGGAAAACCAGAGCACAGCAAAATATTTGGCAAGAAAGTGAGATTTTCTTTATTAGCCAGTAGACAAACTGGACTCACAGGCAGCACACTGGACTTCATCAGATCCTCTAATGTGTCATTTCAGTACATGTTAGAACCTTTGAGGTGTTTTGGAGGTTACCCCAGGTAGTGTCATTTTTATATTTCACTCAGATTTTTACTCAAGCCTTGTATATAAGCCCTCATATTTAACATGTTAATTTTTAGTTTCATATGCTACTTGGGTACCGTTGTGGGTTCCCTACCAGAGATTGGTGCACAGTCTACTGTATGAAAAAGATAAATATAATTAAATATATACAGAATTCTCCTGGTAAGTTTTATAGTCTACAATGTACACATATCAGGAAGCCAGTACTGCAGTCAACAACAGCTGATATTCTGTATATCATTCCTAGGTTGTTCTTATACACCTGACATCTACTATAAGGCTTAGTCAAGGGTAAACATTTGTGAAAAGGATTTATGATGTCTTGCACAATAAAGCTCAAAAGCAAATACTAGTGACATCATCTGAAATGAGAGATTTTAAAATGCAGGCAGTCCAGGCACCTGGACCCAGGTATTTCATGTGTTATCCTGTTTACCCATGTGTTCATCCACACATTTAGACACCTTGTTACTGGCTTGTATGTGTATAAAATTATCTAATTTTCATATGTGTATTTAGAATTTATTTTATATCTGGAAAAAATCTGTTTGTATTAATTTCAAAGTTGCTGTTGTCTTCTAACATCCAGTTTTATGTATGAGAAAAGGCAAGAGAACTACTCTGCCTGTAACATCTATGTCTGAGTAGTCAAGACCAGACAGCTGCTGGGAAGACTGAAAAAGCCTAAAAACATTAAATAATTTGTCTCCATCTGTAAGACCACTGGTGAAATGGGACTCTGAATCCCAGGATAGATTCTAGCCTTTTGTCCTCTGAATTTGACAATACTTTTTTTTTCTCAGAAGATTTCCAATTCAGTTAAAATGCTGCTGACAATGTGTACGTTTGCTAAATCAATGGAAGGTCAGCAGTATATAGGAGGTCAATGGAGCATCGCATTTGTAGTTAGATTGAATCACATGTAACTGCAATTCCTTACACTTTGATTTTTCATTTATTAAAAATAATAAATTATTTTTTATGAAGCTCAGCTGAAGACATTATTTGTGGATGATGTATATTAATTGCTAGTAAATGGTGACTTGCAACAATGGCAACATAAGTTCTATATTTGATATCTGGCTTTAGTGCAAACTGCTGCTTTTTAAAGTAGAGTTGGTTTGTCTTTCCCAACTCATGCATGTGTTCAAAGTGCTGTGAAATTCATTCTGCTCTATAAATGGTAACACAAGCTAATTTTGTTTCTTCTAGGCTGGCAACATGCACAATGGGCTTCTGTTCTCACGCTTTCAGAAAGATGAGTGGTTGCTTGTACTTAACTTCCAGAAACCTCAGTTCTTTTTTATTTGATTAGATGGTTAGGTATTTTTTTAATTCTGGTCTAGTGTTCACACTGGTCACACATCTTTTGCAGATGAATTTTGTGCTAGGAGCTTCCTCCTAGTTCTTGATGGGTCTGTGAGATGGATTGACTTTAAGTTCTGCTGTGGTATAAGCAGCACCAAAACCTACTGGTCTTTGATTTTCTTTGTCTTCCTAGACGTTGCTGATGTCGATATGCTGTACACAAATATGAATGCTAAGTTTCTAATCAATGCCTAATCAGTATGCGTTCATTGCGGTAACCTCAGAATTCCTGTGGGAAAAATGTCTTTATCTGGTATTTACAAGTAAGGACATCTGAGGTGCAAAACACCTACAAGACAAGTTATCCTTACACCCACTGAATAATCTAGACAACCATTTATAACATGAATTATTGGTGCAGTGTTTTATATGTATTAACAGAGTGGGTAAGCTTACTTTGCTTTTGAAGGATCACTAATGTTATTACTCTATGAAATGCCTGTGTAATAGAAATGTTACATGGACACTTTAAACGTGTTCAGTTACTTTGAATGACTTTGCAACTTTGCTGCATTTTTAATTGAACTCTTCTAGTGAGATCACAATTATTTTATACACTGTCTAATTACCTCTCATAAATAGGCGGAGAAAAAGACGCTTGTGTATTTTGGCCATCATACATTCACTACTTGTAGAAAAACAGGCATGTGACTTAATCTAATAATACCGACTAAATTAGGTTGTCAGCAAATATAATACAGTCTGCAAATCTAAGACTACATGCATTTTTATTATTCACCAGCTATTCCCTGAATTCAGTTGATACATTTTTTTGAAGAAAGAACAGGGTCAGGCATGACAGAGCTGTGGTCCTATGTAGGGTCTTGTATGTTATCGTGTAAGTATGCACTGCAGAGGACGTCTGATAATTCAAACAGATGACATTCAATCGCTGTCCTGTAAGTGTACCAAGGATTATTTTTTTTTTTTTAAATTATTACATGAAATACCATTATTTGGATGAGAGGTTAATCTACTGTTATAAAGTACCCTAGGATTTTTTCTAACAGTAAAACAGATAATTTTTTTTTTCCCCCCTAAGATTAGCAAGATTGTATAGTCTACCTTAGGGCTCTAATGGTTTCATTTTGGAGGGCAGATGGAATGAAGATTTTCCGATGATGAGGGATTTTATTCTGGAATCTTCTGTAGAATTAATGCTGGAACAGCTCTAATACCTACTTTTGCTCTAGAAGGCATGCCAAGGGCCTGGATAGGTGAATATGAGCTACCTAGATGATTGGAAGAAGTTACCTACCAGTTTGTTGAATAGGAATGTTTAAGACCTAGACTTTTGTAGACTTGCTAAGAGACCTTGAGCAGTAGCGCTTCCTAAGTAAAGTACTTCGGACTTACAGACCACTGAGTCAGCAGGTGGCTTTGTGATGATGCCAAGACTTTTAATGCATTGGTGTACAGGCTCTAAAATTGTCTGAGTTTTGTCATTTTTTTTCACCGTTTTCTTTCCCTTGGGTCTAAATCAAGTTGTTCCCCATTGATAAACTATCTTTTGTCAGCAGATATTCTGTTACTCTGTGGTGTGCTGAAATTCACCTACCAAGAAAATCTGAAAAGTATCCACTTGAGTCTGGTATCAGAAAATGCCACTTAAAACAACCAACTGGTAACAGTTTACCCAGTGCATTCTAGTGAGACATGTAAGTGAGGTGTGACACTGATGGGATGCACACGTATACAAACATACAATCATAATGATGGAATGCACATATACTTACATGCAGTCATATAGATAGGGAGAAAAAGAGAAAGAGGGACTTCTGGGTCCTAGTGACCAGCTATCCCAGCCCTCTGAGTGGTATCCAAGACAAACAGTAGAGAACAGAGGATAAGGAAGCTCTGGGATGGTTTTGCAGTTGAGTGCTTGGTGATGGCTCCCAGTCACTGCAAGGTAGAGCTGAGAGGCTCTGCAACTGCACATATGTGACTTTAGAGAAATTTCATCTTGATCACTTCTTCCTAGTCAGGATTTAAACTACTCACTGCACCATGAAGCAGTATAACACCCTTTTGGACTGTATGCCGTTGAATTTATTGCACTTGAGTCTCTTGTCACTGTTTGGGTACCAAAGGTGTACTGGGTGATATGCTAACCTGCAGATGAAGAGACACAAATGTATTATCCTGCTACTGTTCTACTTTACCATAGATTTAGTTTGTGACTTTGGAGAAGTCACTGAAGTCAGGATCTGTGAAAGTCTATAGATACCTTGGCTCCTCTGGCTTTGCAAGAGGTAAACAGGACCTGGATTCCATTTTTCTTTTACAATTTGACCTAAAGTCTGATGCCAACCTACATTTCTGACAAGGAAGAGGGCACAGATAAAAGTGCTGTGAAGCTTTCCTCTTTTATTCTCTTTTCTCATTGTTTGGGAACTGTAGCTTTTCTCATCAGAGAGTTCTGTAGCTAAGTATTAACAGCTAGCAGCTACTCAGATACTGCTGTGGTTGAGGCTATATTCATAGATAAATATAGCTGTATTGTTTACTATTAATTTAGTAGTGGTTTGCCTGCATTCACCCACATTAAGCTATGCACTGAATGTGTTCCCCTCTGGCTTCCCTATTGTTGCTGTGGAGGGAGCCACATGATGTTTTCAACCAGCAAAACTTAGTGCTGATTTCCAAATAAGTTCCTGTGAATGCCAGTCCATGGGGACACTGAGTCCTTTTCTGTGAATCAGGATTTATTTGCTTTTGAAGTGTTAATGCTAGAGAATAGGAGGAGATGTCTTCCTCAGCTGCATTAAGGAAGTCGTTTACTATTTTAATATGTTGCTGTGGATTAAGAGGACTGCTGAAGGGCAGAATGGCAGCATCCTCTTTGATCCAGATGACTGGCTTTGTAGCTGACGGTCATTAGAAAGGAGAAACAGCTCCATTCATCCTATGACTCCAGCTGTAGGGAACCATAAAGCTGGTTTATGTCAGGCCAGGTTTTCTATGCAGGTTGTGTCAAAGCCTGGCCAATTCTTTTTGCATTCATATTTCTAACTGCCTTTCCTAGCTGTCTACAGGGGTAATGCCCTTACTCAGGCTTTCAGCATCTCATATCTCAATTATTGCAATGTCCTTTCCTCTGGCCCTGACAAACGTGGCGTGGCCATCTCTGATTCACTCAGAATGCAGCTGCAGAAACCAGTCACCCAGCTTTCTGCTTTAGCCATATGACACATCTTTTTGAAAAGCTCCCCAGCTTATTACTCTAAAAATAGAGCTGCTGGCTTTCACTTTCCAGATCTCAGTACCTTTGCCATTGTTCACTGCACGTTCAGAGGTCCACTTCTGCCTCTGATTAACCTGTGATGCTGGTCTCCACTTCTGCTTGCAACTTTTTCGGTTTTATAAGGTTTCTCACTGTGACCATCGTGCATGGGAGGAAATGCTTTCTAGGGAACATCTACTACCCCATGCCAATACTTTCCTTACACACAAGGGGGTGTGAGGGATGGGGGTGGAATGATCGGGTTTTGTTTTGTTATTCTGTCATTCACACAAAATTTTGATCACAGTTGTGCTTGGGCTCACTTTTGGCTGCCTTTAGTTTGTACCTTTTTGCATATTGTACTTTGTAGATATCTGCAGCAAAGATCACTGTTTTGTTGATATTTGTGTTTTAATTAGACCGACAGACTCCTGGGCTCTGCTAGGATGCTGAGGTAACACAAGCAATTAATGAAGTAGTTGGGAGGAGCTATACAAAGTAATGAACCAGACAAGGAGCAGACAGTTGTCTGCGTGGTGGAACAAAAATTAGAAGGAAAAAGAGATGGTAAAAGTGAAGGAACTAAAGGAAGGAAAAAGAAAGAATGAAGTTGCATTGGGGGAGGGATTGAGAAGATTAACAAGAGGGGATTTACAGAATCACAGATAGGGGGTTCTTGCAAATCAAGTTGATATTTTTTTTTTGTTTGATGGGTACACAATGCATTAAATCATTTGCATAACATTCCCAGGCCCTTCGGTTTAATCCTTACAGTTCTGAAAGATTCTTTGAGGGGGATTAAATTCTCTGAAGAATTTAGGGCCAGGTCTGCAAGGAGGGTTAGCACAAACTCTTTTCTTCTTTGGCTGTGATGGGAGTTACACACCTAGTTAGGACTTAAATATTTAACTTTCTGTGGAGATAGGACTTTTTTCTTTTACATTGTATTTACGGAAGGTTAATATTTCATTTGTCTGAAGTAAGAGATAGAAGAAATATAATTTAGGCTCAAAAATCTTGTTTGATTTCCTTCTGGGCTTGAGTTCTGGGGAGAATTAAACATCTAATGATTCCTTTTTATTAAAATGCTGAAATTTGCAAAACAAACTAATGTTTTAGGATACATTTTTTTAACATTTCATTTTTAAGTGGTTAGAATAAAAATTTTAGGCTTTCCTGATGTTTTTTCCCCTGAAAATGTTTCAGCCGAAGCTGGTTTCTGAGCTTGCCAGGATGTGTCACTTTACACTCCTGAAGCCTCAGGTTTTTGAAATGCACAAAATATTTGCAATGAAATCGTCTGTTTCTCCTTGTTAGAAACCAGAAATAAGTATCGGTCAACGTAGTTATGAGATGTAGGGTTTCTCTTGGATGTCTTGAATACACTGTGTCCTGCATGGGTTTTTTGGTTTTTTTTTTTTTTTTTTGAGAAATTATCACTTCACCTGCTTCCTTTCTGTTTTTTGCTGAGATGTGTGACATTATCCCTGTGTTGTGGGAAGTTGTTACAGAAAGGAAAATAGGGAATTAACTGAATGACTAGTAAGTCAACAAGGCTGATCTGGGTGAAATCATTCTTGTCGCCATAGTATTTGATGATTTTTTTGTTTGCCAGCTGCTATTCTTGTCCTTGCATGTATGTCTGTGTTTATCTGTAGGAGCAAACATGCCTCTGCTCTAAAAGGAGGATCATATGTGATTCATTGTGTCATATGACCCAGGATTGCTCTTGTCTCAGGAGGATTGTGGACTCTCAGCTTCTCATCACTTGTATATCCATGATGGTTTCATCTACATCCAAATATTTTTAGAGGGCCAGAAAAGCTAACACAAATAAAACTTGCAACTCCCCTAGATGGTCAGCTCCGGTGAAGACACTATGAAACATTATTTGTGAAGTCAAACGAGCTCTGAACTCTGTCAAAAAGCCAATTGTTATGGGGTCTTTCAAATCCTGCCTGTGTAATCTTTTCTCTACTCTCTATTATCTGCTAATCCTACACCTGCTCTTCCTAATTCCACTCTACTTAGGGATATAGGCAATACATTCTGTTTACTGCTTTGTTAATATGTCTGGACATGGGCTACCAAACCTGTACAGGATGATAGCATTTGTCTGAGGACATAGGTTAAATCTAATGAAGTTGTAATGGAGGGAAAGAAAACCCTAAAATAGACTTCTGAAATGCAGCTTGGTCATTCTAAGATCTGTGTAATGCTACTCTTGCTCATTATAGGTCATGTTGGAGGAATTTCTCAGAGAAATTATATTTAATGTCTTCAAATGTTGCTTATACCCATAACTATCAACTGTTTCTACAATAGCTGAATGCTCAGGGGGAATGTCTCAGCGTTGCAAATTCTGCCTGCTTTTGGAGGGATTGTTTTCATTAACATTGAAAGGTCATGTATTTTTCTGCTTCTAAAAAAAAGGGAAAAAAGAAAGAAAATGGAGAAAAAGTTCACAAACTGTGGAGCCTCTTACACTTACTTAGAAATGTATCTAAGGCCCAGCAAGTTAGGGCAACTTGCATGATAAAATGTTGACTAATTTGTAAAACAAACATTTTCTTCTTAAAATGCTATGTTTGCACACAAATGTTTATGTATCTGCACACACACATTCTACTAAATATAGAAATATCTGTTATTGAAGTAGGTTAAAATTATTTTAACTTCTTGCTTTTCTGTTGTTTTTTTTGCTTTTTATGAAACAGCGTTATTTAAAAATGAGATCAGTGTAGCTTCTTCAAAAACAATATTTTCAGAAACCAAAACTCATCAAGCATATTTTAGAAAAAGGGTTGGGGAGCCAGGTCATCAGCTGTGTGTTCTTTGAAATTAACTTTCACAATGGGTGTAGCCTGAACCTCTCTCTTACATGCTGACTTTAAACTTCTTTACACTGATTTTATACTTGAGCGACAGTATGGATTTATAGTCTCAGGCATACAATTATATAAAAATAATTTACTAGGCTGATAGGTGACATTGGCATCAATATCCTTGTGTATCCTCTTAACTTTGGCAACGCAAAGTGCTGGAACTTAGTTCAGGTCAAAGCAAAGAATGCTTAAACTAAGTCTAATTATCCTGCATGTACCAGGGATAAATGTATGTGCTTGGACAGGTAAATGTCTCAGGTAACATGTAGTAAGTTGTTAAGCTGAGATGAATTGACTGCAAATCTGAACATTTACTCCTGATTTGTCCTAGCGTACCCAAGATCAATACTGGGTAACAGTTGTTTTAAAAAAGCCATGAAAATTGTGACTAGATTTAATGAAGTATCGATTTCTCATGTAACTAGTTATCCTTGAGCATGGACCACTAAAATGAGTCTGAGTACAAAATGCTCCCCTTCAGGGAGAGGTGGGAACTGAAGCTGGATGAGAAGCAGCAAGCAAAAGGCCTGAATATAATATTGAGAGTACATAACAGAATATGTAATAGTTTCTCACTTCTGTAATCCTGGCTCTTGCATAACATCATTGGTCCTTTGTTTTCTTCTCTGTAGGAATTATTTAAGCTTTCTGAGACAAGGACCTCACATTTTATTTGTAACTACAGTGCCTCTCAGGCTGTATAAATAGTGCTCTGAGTGGAAGGAAGAAAATTCCGTGTTTCCAAAGATTTATTTTTTTTTCACTTGTAGGCTGGATGCCCTTTGAGATATTGAATCCTATGTCTGTCACTACCCCTTTGATTGCCTCTGCTCTTTTGGCACTGTTCTAGAGCTTAATGTCTGACACCTTCTGATGTTGAAGACATTCTGTTTTGGCGGTTAAAGTAAGAGGTGGAGTGGAAAGTAAACAAGGTTAGATTGAAAAAAACCCTAGTTGTGATCTGAAGAAGAGCTAATTCTTCTGTTTCTGCAAAAGAGTTTGAGGGTTTGAGGAGATTAAGCAGTATCGATCCTGACACAAGGATTTGCTTCTGAATAAAACTTTTGTCTGCTTCGAATCAAGCTACCCATTAACCTTTCAAGGCAGGGACAAGACAGTCTCAAAAAGCATGTTCGCTTTGCCTTCTGTATGTCCACTATTAAGATTGCAAAGCTATGAGATTATCGTTCTTGACTCCCTCTTGTAATCAAGACCATGAGCTCATCAAGACAAGAGTCTATCAGTCAAATGAAAAGAGAAATTCCACTGCAGCCTAAGCTCGTCTATGTCAGGGTTACTGCGGGTCCCTACTCAGTAGTTGTGTCTCACAGTTGTTCAGATTGATAAACCAGCAGGCAGGTTGAGTAACACAAGAGGAGAGGCAAGAAAATCTGCAGCTAAAGGCAGAGGAGACAGGAGGATCCTAAAACCTGTGATTTGTGTCAGACTATATTGCTATGGGATTAGATTTTCTTGGGCAGTATCTAAAAAAATTGTTTCTCTCTGCTAGTCCAGAGGGTCCAGAGCTGTGTATGTGAGATGTCTGATGTGAAGCCATGTTAATACACTTTTCCTCATCATCTCCCATGAGAGAAAAAGGTGATGAAGCCTAAATAAACTCAGGATTCGTATTTCTTTATTCTTCTTCCATACCTATTTTGTCCTGTTAGTTTATTTAAGTGCTTTTAGGGGGTTTGGAGAAGAAAAATACCAACATAGGCAGGATGCACGTGGCTGGATTCTCCTTAATAAACCTTCTGCCAACTCCCTGAAAGACTTTGGAGACAAGAGCATATCTAGCAACTACATTCACAAAGGTCAGTGTAGTTTTCTGGTTCCTCTTAGACAAAGCACAGCTAAATGTGGGAGCTGGCACTGTTCTCTTACTTGGACTTTGCTCTGTCTCTTCTCAGAGCCTCAGTAGAGGAAGGTTGAAATCATTGACTTTTCTGGAGTCCTGACGTTTAGCAAGTGTGTCAGTAGGATTACAAAGCTAGAAAGCTATGCTGTTTTCTGTGCAAGTGCTGTGAAACTAGGGGGAAAACCTACATTTTGTTCACAATCTATGTTGTCCCAGTTACCTTATTATGCAGGAGAATATGGATGAGGTAGATTTGAGTATAATAAAAAGAGGAAAGCCGTGCCAAATCAGCACCTGAATCAAGGAAGAATTTAGTCATCTGACATCTGTTTCACTTGTCAGCTGAAAAATTATGTAATTAGTTCAGATACGTACCTAGAAAAGACTGCAAACGTCAGTAGGATTACAAAGCTAGAAAGCTATGTTTCCAGTTTTTTATGCAAGTGCTGTGGAACAAGGGGAAAACCTACATGCTCACAACTGCTGACCAGATGTTTATAGCTTAAATAATTAAGAGAATGTATATAATCAGGTAGCAAACGTTCTAGAGAGTTGGTTAGCACACAGAAAAGAGACTTTTAAAAGATTTTTAAAATTAATTTTAATGGGTGAGAAAAGGTGGCTGACGTTTTAGAACCAAGTGCTGGTGTAAAAGCTATCACATGCACGGCTGATGCAAATGTTGAACATTCACTGTGTTTTAAATCTCTGGTGAATTTTCTGCTATAGCTATAGAGGAGCCTAATATTCCTGTCAGAACAGATTTGCAAATGGCCCATAAACTTAAGAAGAAACTAAAGCTGAAAGGATGCTTTGGGCAATATTGTTCTCTTTAGTGACTTTTTGTCTGAATCTGAGTCAGCGGCAAAATGTTCTGGATGCAACTTTTATTCTAGCTTAATAAGGAAATCAGGTTATAAGGAGGAGTAAATGTTGGCTTATTAAGAAAATGAGTTAATGGTTTTCATATAGTAATGAGACTTTATTGGCTTCTATAACATATGGTCTAGGCCACAGAAAGAGTATTTTTCAGAATCTTTCTAAAGAAGAGGGATATCAAGAAGACTATGAATAGGACATACTATCCATTAAATCTTGGATATGCAGAGTTAGCCAGTCAGCATTAGAGTGACAAATGTCATTACTAGATAAAATTTTACATGAACTTATCAGTGGTCTTAGAAAACTTCCTCAGGTTCCACTGACTAAAAACTACGTGCATAATTGAAATTAATAGTGTGTCTGCATTTCAGTAGAGGCTAGGGGATACCCATTTGTTGTTTTATTTGCTGGTTTATGGCTATGAATTCAGGCCTCAGAAACCTGAATCCTCTAGAGAAATTTTGCTTGACTCCGGGGACCTTTGGATCAAACATCAGAGGAAGTGTAGGACTCCTTGGCAGCACAAAGCCGTTCAGAAAGGCTTTGTGCAAATCAGTTTGAGAGAGCTGTCTGACAATGACAGTGTGTGAAAAGAAACAGTAAACATCTCTGTTATTCAGGAACTTTGAAACTTAACAAAAGACAAATAGTATATCAATCAAATTGCATATTCTTTAAAAACATAGCTATGGAGTCGGTGACCCGAAGGACCAAATTCTCATGATTTGTAATCTTTGCCTCCGATTTTTTTCTCTATCTAGGAAGTTCAGCTGGATGAATTTTTGCTTTCTTTTTAAAAAGGAGAGAATCGCTGTGTTCAAAGCTCTTCAGAGATTTGGACTGAAATGTCACAAAGTTCATTTTTGTCAGCCACTCTTTTTTTATGTGTTGACAGCATGTCTATAGGCTGATTGGCCTCCAAAGAAGATATTTGGCCCATAAACATGTGATAGGAAGAAGGATTTTCTATTAGAGATACTGCACTCAAGTGTTTGAGGTTTGGCACAGGCTTTCTTAAGTAATTTGATAAATGTGTCATTTAATTGCTTCATGCCATATCTTTCCGTGATTAAAAGTGAAGGTGAGAACACTTGTTGTACTTACGATATTCAATGGATAGCTGAATGAATGTGTGTGAGGTAATCAAGTTTTCTGGAGATCATTGGTCCCACAGAAATCAAATGTAGATAGGTGTAATTATCATTATGAAATTGATGTAAATTTAATGCCAATTATTTCTAAAGTAAAAATAATTTAAACTTCACTAATTAGTTATAGAAATGTTAATTTATCTCCTTTTGAATGGTAACAATTGGGCACATCATTATTTATTAGAACTGGGGGAAATGTGGAAAAGACATCTCTGACGCTTTTTTGCTTGATCAGGTGCGGTAGAATAATATCATGAGAGCTGATTAAGGAAATACTTTTCAAATAATTTATTCACTGAAAAGCCCTGGCAGAATCTGTTATTTATCATGTTCCTAGCTCTAATTCAGTGAATTTTGGTTTTGCTAGTGACAGTTCAACTCATGAGAGCGGCAAATACCTTATTGGAGACTCAAGGAGATTAAGTGATTATGTGAAAGGCATCTTCACCAGATTCGATAATTATTATAAAATCACACCAGTTGTAATCCTGCGCTCTGTTTGATGACCCACTATGGTCAGAAAGAAGATCTTTTACTTTATTGGCGTGGCAATATAAACCTGTCGTGATTTCATATTCAGTATCCCGTATGTTCAGTGTATGCTAGTGGCTCTTTTGGGCAGTTCTTTTACTCTTCTACAACATAATGTAGCCTGAAGAGGTACAAGAAAATGCTGGTAATATACGACCCTGTTTGAGGCTGCCTGAAGAGTAAGAACTGGTAGCTTTGCTCTCACCTAGTATTCATTGGGCATTATAGAAATAACGAATAGTAGGCAGATCAAGAGCTTTACAGCATAGTAGCTGTAAGCATTGTGACCCTCAGAGACTTTGATGTAGGGGTTGGAAAGGGCGAAGACAACTGAAGAAGCACATGTTGGATATTAAGCAGCAGGTGGAATAACATGAAATGGGCAACACTAGAATTTGCTGTGGCTGATGATATAATCACTCCTAACTTATTTTCCCTGTCAGCAACCCCATTACAGTCTGAATCATGTCATTAGAAATACTATTGATCAAGTTCTCATTAGCAGCCATTCCCACTCAACAGCCATTGCTGCATGAGTTATCTGTGCTGCTGAAACTGATACTGATCACTGGCTTCTGATAACAAAACCACATCTCCATCTTCGAGGCCAGCTAGCTGATTGAGCTAAATTTGTTCCATACTCTCCAAAGCTGGGAGTGAGCTATCATACAATTTAACATCCCCAGCTGTTTGAAGCCACTAAAGCATTACAGGCTGAGTCTAAGTTTCTTTGTCATCTTATGAGCAATAGCACTGCTTGAAATGATTAGTGCCTCAGCCTTTCAAACTTTAATTGGAGTTTGGTGAACAGACACCCAAATACCTGCATGAAGTACGATACAGAAGGACAATTCATGTTCTTAAAGAACTTTGCTAACAGTAGAAGCAGAAGGTGACTTTTGAGCTTAACTCGAGAATTACATTCAGTCGCTAAAGCAAAAATACCATCAATTTTAGTGTCTTCTTCAAACAGTCAGTTTTAAAACTGCTGCTAACTAGGATTCCTCTCTTTCTTCATTATTGCAGGATTACTTCTGTACAGTTTTGGCCATCAGTCTAGTAATAAGTAGGATTCTGATTTAGCAAGAGGAGCTGCGCAACTAGGAAGGTCGCTTTAAAGTATCCACCATCTTTTATTCCTTTAAAAATCACTGAAGCCAGGGTAGTTTTTTATGCCTCTCCTCTTATGCTATATTTTAAGTAGAAAGGGAAGTTCTGTTACAGCAACATTGATACAAAAATCCAGAAATTATTTGCCCTGATTTTATTTTAGTAGCTCTTATAGAAGGGTAATAAACTATGATGTCTATTGTGCAAGAAGGTCTTCTTGCAAACACCACAGCTATTTGACTACCAAAAGCTTTAGTCACACTATGAAAAAGCCAAGGAGGGCTGTAGATTGAACTTTGCATCAGGATGTCTTGGATTGTCTCAGGAAACACAAACAGGTGTCATTCAGACTTAGAGAAGACTCTATTTGGAGTTGGTAACATTAAAACATAAACTTGGTGCAGTACTTCTGCAAAATCAGTGCTTTTACAAAAACTGAGCCTGCTTTTGTTCTCATTGATGAAACTATGCACTGGGTGATTAGTATAGAAAAGTATAACCTCAGTTGGTTCAACCTCGAATAGTGTCATTAACTTCTAATCATGCTCTGTTAGCCTCAGTAGGCTTTTGCACCAGCTGAGGTTCTCTTTTAAATACCAGTTTTCCATCTGTATCAAACGAATTAATCATGTATGCCACGGTGGTTTATGGAGACAAACCAAGAAGGCTCGTCCTTTGCTTTAGACGTTGTAAATGTAGACTAGAACATGACTTGAAGATGGGGTAGTAACGAAATACCAGCAGATTGATGTATCATATGCATTTTATCGCTTTAAAATAAAAGCTTCGAGGAAAATACTTGTTTTAGAGAGGGCAAATTGCCGGGAAAGACAAGAGGTTCAAGAAAGAGAGGTTCAGCTCTGGAATGGAGTAGCAGTGAGATAAGAGCACCTTACTTTCTACATTGTCATCCATCTTGGATATCATATGTTGGAGTTGAGGCACGGGGCATCATTTTGTCAGGAATATTTTATCCCTCACACACTTTCAATGTCTCAAGATGACCCAGAACAGCTTTCGGGTACATGTGTCTGAATAGGCTCTGGAAGTTGTCTCTGTGAGAAACAGCTATGCTGAGTCTTTGTTGGCTGAACAGTGGTGCCCTTGCTTAATGTGAGCTTGAAGCTCACATTAAAGTTGCTCAGATATCATGGGTGGTGTGTGACACTGTAGTTCCACTTGAGATCCAGCATTATGGTAACCAGAGGTTAACAGTAGAATTGAAAAGTTTAACACAGTGGCCACCTAGATGCAAGGCCAAGACTATGCAAGAGCATTGCAGAGGAGTGACTACATAGAAATTCAACCATTATACCAAGACTAGTAATGAAAAAACAGTGTTTTGTGTTATTACTTAACAGATTGCACTGAATTCCCTTAACAAAAAAAAACAAACAGAAAGGAAAGAGAATTATTTATTGTTGGAGGTGGAATTCTTTTCAGGCACATTCAGTATGGATAATTTGAGTTCATCAACTGCAGCAACAAAAATAAAAAGCCAAGCTAACAACTTGCAAGCAGATGCTAATTCCCCAATTGTTCATGCACCGTGGAATGTAATTTGAAGTGATTATGAAATTAATGTATTAATACAAAAAATGCTTTGGAGAGAAGCAAATCAGATAAATGTGCATAAAAAGAACTAGCTGTAGACATAATTTGTAAAGCTGTGCTTTATTCTCAGTCAGAAGGAAAAATTAAAACTTAACTGAGGAGAAATTTTGAAGAACATTTCAGAATTACCGTGTGAGAAACTAAAATGAAACAAAGCGTGGAGCTTCAGCAAAGGCAGTGCATAGAAATGCTTTGAATTAAATGGTACAGAAAGTGTAATGTCATGTACTTGGGAAAGGAGCACTTGCTTATGTGAGTAAGGAAGAATTTCCAGCTGAATGAGCATATATCTTGGATAAAGATGCCTGTGTGTAAGGCAGGATACTGAACGCCTGGAAGGAGATAGATGGTAGAACACAAATGTGTACTATGAGTCTGAAGAGACTTTACACTGAGCAGTGAGAACTGGAAAATTAACAATGTTGGGAGACTCTGTGGTGTTTTTGGTGTTTTCTCCTCTAAGTTCATGCTTGTGTCCTTCACTGTGGTGAGCAGAGAGAGAGGATCTACCTCCACTGTCCTTGTTCACAGCTCAGAGCTGGAGTTTATCTTCCCCATGTTGCACTAACTTTATTTGTAGAATCTTTTATCTTTCTGTAACAGTCTTTTGAAATTAACTTCAGTGGCCCAGGAGGACAGTCTCAACATCTACTTGAAATGTTCGGTCTGTTTTAGTGAGAACCTGTTTGTTAACATTACAGGGAATTCCATTGCTCGCTCCCATCACTGTCAGAGGAGTCACCACAAAGTAGTTTCTTTCTATTTCTTTTGTTTCCTCATCTTATTTTGATGACCATCATAGGATAGGAAAATTATCTTCAAACCTCAAACAAGAGACTTCATTCGGAATTCCTGTCCCTGCATTTTTTTTTCCATTTCCACACCTGAAAATCAAGAAGTAGCAGAAGCTGGCTTACAATGCCAAAGTTTATATTGATACAGCAAATGTGTGTTCAGCTGTTGTCATTGTCTGTTGCATGAGTGTATGCTGAAAGACAGATAATTACTTGAAAGCAGTTCTATTTGAATCTAGTCAGAAAATCACTAACTACCATTAGATTGTGTAGCCATCTCCCAAGAGAAAAGAGTGTAACTCTCAGTGCAGGAGTTGTGGTGCCAACTCTCATGATTTTGTCAGGAGTCTTATTATAGATGTCTTTTCTAAAGTTGTGAGCTAGTAGAATCTATTTTAAATGAGAAAGAATTTTTTTGGTGAATATAAAGTTTCTAGTCTTCAGAGTTCCACAGAAAAGCTTTGAGAAGTAATATAAATATTGCCTAATGAAACCTCCCTTCCTCACCCCAAGAATAGTCAAAAGGTAAACAAAAATCCTAAATTAAATGACATTTTTATTTTTTATTTTATTATTACTCTTTGGAGGTAGATTCTTGTTTTTCACATAGCTAAGTTTGAAAATACTGTCTTTTATAAAATACACAAGCAAAATAAATTTTTTAAAAAATCTTCCACTAGCAGCAAAATAGCTTTTATTTTTGCAGATAATTTAGTAAACTTACTGCTTTTCTACTGTAAGTTTTCATTTTCTTTCACATAAGTTCCCTGCAATTTCAGTGGAAAAGAAAAGTCTGAAATGTGAATTACTTTTTTTCGAAGTATTGATAACTATAGTGAAGAATTGTATTTTTACTTCCTCCCATCCTTGCCTTCTACCACCCAGAACTTATAGCAAGAAGAAAAACTGAATACTCCAACTTCTATCTCATTATACTTTCTGTTAAGGCTATACTTTCTTACTTTCAGAACACGAAAGCAGCAGACATCAAAAGATCTGATACTTGCCTCAGACAGGTAGAATGTCACCAGCTGCAATGAAGTCAGTCCAAAGAATTTTACCAGACAGGGCAAAGCAAATGAAAGAAAAATAGCAGTTTCTTACCAACCCAATCTGGTTCAAACAGCGACTATTCAAAGTTATTACTGGGTTTCAGTGGTTCACAGCACTCTTTGCTGGAGGCACCACCCCCCATCTCAGAAGCAAGAGGCTGGTTTAAGTGCTTTGGATACAATCTGAGAAGTTTATTGAACAATTTCAGCTGGTGGAGTTCAGGTGAAATAAGAGGAGAGCATTTGTAAGGAATGGAGGGATAAGCAACCTGTACAGAGGGATTCAGATGAGCAGGAACAGACAATAATGTCCCTGGGACCAGTAGGGCACCTCTACCCACAGTCTGAGGTGCACATTGCCTT
This sequence comes from Cuculus canorus, assembly GCF_017976375.1. Lineage (NCBI taxonomy): Eukaryota > Metazoa > Chordata > Aves > Cuculiformes > Cuculidae > Cuculus > Cuculus canorus. The sequence goes on from NC_071407.1 coordinate 11,467,425, forward strand.
ATAATATCTTCTCTCTCTTGTTTCTTCACTTTGGTGTGCTACTAAAGACAGGCAGGAGTAAGAACCTCTGCAATATTAAACAGCGCAGTGCCATGCAGGTGCCAGGGCTGGCCAGGGGCAAGTGGCATGACTTGAAACAGTTGGCTATGAAACAAAGTGTTGAGTGAATTGACCATCTGTCCAAGCTTGGCGTAACTGGAATAGAGCAGAGACCATCAGCAGATAATCAACATTGCTATTTAAAATTGTTTACTATGTTAACAGATTTTAAAATTCATGGCTGCAGCTCATCATCATTTTCATCTCTTCTGTCGCTTTTTTGAAATATCCCTGACACAAGGAAATGAATTCCACACAGTAATGGAGTTGCATGTGGTAGAGGCAAGGTGAAGGCCAGGTAGATCTGTAACAAATCTTTGAGCGACCTGATCTAGTGAAAGACGTCCCTGCTCATGGCAGGGGTTGGACTGCATGATCTTTAAAGGTCCCTTCCGACTCAAGCCATTCTATGATCTCTAGTTATCTATGCATGCACACATCACACCGGGGATGCAAGACATCTCTTTGTGCCAAAAACTTTGAGCTGAGACTGTGGTCTTATAGCCTCTTGTGGCGTCTTTAGATTGTAATGCTCCTCCCTCCTACCAGTCCCAATTGTACTCATTTGTGGAAGGCCAAGAGAAAGCAGGAGAAAATTTATTACTCTTCCTTTGTTTTAAGAGCTGAAAAGTCTAAAATTTCCTTACTGGTCAGTCCATTTATCCTCATTCGAGTAGCCAGTCTGGTATTACTGTTCCTGTGACTGCACCTGCTGTTCCATGCCTATGATGATAGGTGTGTCTAGGTGAGTCTGGGTCTTTCTTGTAGCAGCATAATCATCCTTAATGCAGCATTATCTATAGAGCACATATAAAGCATGTATGTATGTCTTGGGATAGAGGCTGACTGAAGACACTGAACCACCCAAGAACGTCTCTGCTGAGAAGAAAACCTTAATGTAGGGGGATATGAAGGAGATGTAACTAGCGAAAATGGGAAGCTAGACATCATATGGGAAACAGGAACGTAAAAGATGAGTATTATAAGAAGCTTCATGTATAATGAACTTTATTTACTTTGGACTAGGCTCCCTGTGGGCTTGATAAAAGATTCATGCAAAGATTTGAGTGCTCTGGAGGCCTAATAAAACCAAACAGACCAGAAAGTCCTGAAATGATGACTCTCTTAGGTCACATGAATTCCTGATTCCCTGTACTGGCAGTTGAAACCTATTGAGCAGCTCTCTGGGCATCAACTCCTCCATCTTCACAATGTATTAGAGATTTTTCCTGACCCAGACTATCCCTGTTTATACCATGATGATGCACACCGCACTGTCTACATGCGTGACTGCATGCCTATAAACTTTACAACTCAAGGTGTATCAGTCACCAGTGCTGTTAGACTTCTCAGTGCTTTTCAGAATGAAGTTCGAAGCGCTTGAAGTTCAAGTACATTTTAGGGGATATCACAAGACATAGGAAAGGTCATAATATGGATTGTGAGTTTATCACTAGCTCACCCATCAAGGAAAAATTATTCTCTTAGTGTCCTTTTTTTCTCTGTCCCTTTTGTAGTTCTGCTTAGATTGCCATATTTTAGGTCAAGAGTCTCCTCTTGCCTTGATTAGGATTAACGATGCTCGGGGCCCAGTATCTGGGGCTGGAAAATGCTATTGTTTGTAATACGCTTACAGTGTAAGTGGCTTCTTTCTTCTTCTGCCATTGATTGATTAGTGGAGTTTGTCCAAGTAATTTTCCCTCTTGATATGTGCACTTCCCTTTTCTACTACAAAGTTGGTGTGAAGATTAACTAATTAATCTCATGAGATTCTTTAATGAAAGGAATGCCTTACTGAGCAACAGAACGAAGTACACACAATACGTGTGAACACAACTCATTCCACATCTCTACAGAACTGAGGTTTCTTTTCTCCTCTGAGCAAGTAAGACTATGAGACTGTCTCAGCTTAAAGAATCTTTTTTCCCTGTTCAGTACAATGCTGAACATCTGTTGCAGAAGAACTGATGATTAATAATTGAAACTAGATTGCGCTGTCCAAAATGAAGTGCCTATAGTATTGTAGCTTTCTTGAGTTGTTTATCTTTCTTTCTTTATTTCTTCTCAAAATAACATAATCAAATACAATCATTGTTAAGAATTAGTTTTTGTTCCAGAATGGAAGGTTTTACTCTGTTTTATTTAAGATTTAAGAAATAGATTTTCAAGCCGGTTTTGTTGATAAAGCTTTTTATGTCAAATGTATGTAAAAGAAGAGAAAGCAGTGTGTAAAAATAATGAAATAGCAATAGTAAAATTGATTCCTTGTCAGGCTAAGAAATCAGACCCAAACAGGTTGTGGAATGAAGAGATAAGAATCCAGAATTTGGTCTGAGGGAGACTGGAAAGCCTGAGAAGCTTAATCTTTTCATAGTCCTTCTTCCAGAACTGATTGCTCCAGAGCTAATGTTTATGCGTGTGATTAGGAGCTGAACCTGACAAATTCTATTTTCAGCATTGCAACAGGATCACAGTGAGTGAAAATAACCTTGGTGCTTTGGGCTCCTACACCACTTCTAGCTTCCAAAGCTCTTGTTAAATAAAGATGGACATTTTGGTTAAAAAGAATGTAAAATTGAAGGTGTCTTTTTTTATTCTAAAACTGACATTGTTAGCCTAGATATTTAAAGTTAAGATTAATACTGAATGGAAGCAAAACAGTTTTAGACTGGATAGGCCTAAAGAATTTGTGGAATATTCATTCTTGGAGTTTTTAAAAATTGTCAGACAAGCTGTGAGCACCTATTTGTACCTTTGAAGCTGACTCAGTGTGGAGCAGGAGTTTGAAGTAAAAGACCTCCGGGGATATTTCCGTACCTAAATTAAATAACTGAAATTAAGAATCACTTTCTAATCCTGGATAAAGCAAAAGTACCCCTGAAACATCTTGTAATCTGTTATGTTATATTAATGAAATATTTTCTTCATTGTTTTTAGCATTACATTTCTATTTTTGCACAAAGATGATGTAAATAAGAGGGTTTTTTTTCCTTTTCAATAGTCCTCATTAAGACACTAGGTGCAGTAGTTCAAGTAAGGACAAGATGAGGAATCTTTATTTTCATTTAATTCATGAGTAGTGGAAATGGAAGCTGCACTTAAAAAAGCTGAGCTTTAAAAAGTGATGCTAATCTTTAGGGACTCCTTTCTCCCCATCTCATCTTGTTTCCTCCTTTAGTTAAAAGTTTTTACCTCAAAGCAAAGGCATATATTTTAATAATTCACCCTCGCTACCGGGATTGCAGCATACTCTTGGGAAAGTGAAGGTCAGTGTTTCTCTCTGTTCACGGTCCAGCCCACAAGCAGTGACTCAGCAGCACAGAAAATAACTGAAGATGTGGCAACTTCTTCACCTTTAGTAGAAAAAGAAGTAGTTGAATTTTTTTCAGGTCTGGTCCAAAGTGAGGCACGTTTGAGAATGGGGCTTTTGCCAAAGCTGAGCCACTGAGAGAAAAGGCTGTAGGCAGCAGTCTGTCCACTTGATGAATGTCCCCATGCTGATGAGCTGGGAGTAATGAACAGAGCTGCATGTGGGTGCACTGCCCTCTTTTGGGTCTTGATGGAAGCAGGATCAGCTCCATCCCACTTGATGCTTCAGCTTTTCTCTGGAGTTCACAGTAAGGAACTGTTTTTATTCTATACTGTTCTCCCTTAGGAAAAAAAACTTTCCCCCGGCACCTCTGGATTTTTTTTACATCTCCATTCATATAAAGTAGGATTAGGAGACGGAACAATGGAATCACATCCTCAGGGTTGTCTCAGCCTCGTGTTTGTTTTTCATGAGTCTGTATTACATTGACCCAACTGTGTACCTGGGACTTCGTGATATAAAAATTCAGATAATGTGGAAAAAACACATTAAACTGGGATTAGTCAATGTAAAGAAAGCTGAGCAACAATTGACCATTTTAATACAGTTGATACGTTAATACTGATTTTGGGTTTGCTATGGTCAGGCAGCAGCCGCATATTAGTGAAAATCTGTTATTGTGTACTGTGCCTGAAAAGAAACACTGAAATACCGGCTGCCTATCAAGATTATTATTATCACTGAAAATCATAACAGTAGGTGTAATTCTGGAAGTGTTCCTAAACATGAAAGAAAAAGTTTTTGTTTAACTTGAATGTTTAGATATTGAGAGAATGAAAGCTTTTTATTTTTCATTTATAACAAAATATTAATTATTTCAGTCAATATGGGACAGGGAAACAGTGAGCTGCAATGAACTTTCTTTCACCTGGAACAATAAGAAATAAGTTTTAGAGCTCACAGTTATTAGTTTACTTAGTTTTTTTTTACAAATTATTTAGACAAGTCCATTGAAAAACACCTGGCTAGGGATCCAGATATTGTGCTCAAATAAAAATGGGCTAGGGACAAAAAGCAGAGGATTAAACAGTATACAATATATATGTTTAGAGCAATATTTTTCTTAAATCCCGTAATGGAAGACATCACGTTCACCCGAAGTAGCCAATCGGTGGTCTTATTCAGTGGTAAGGTTACAGGGAAGCTCTAGTTTTTAGAAATGTAATTTTAAAACATGTGCTTGTTAAAACAACTGATGCTTTTTTCCACTGGATGCATACAGAGGTGTTCTATGAAAAGAAATTAAATGTCTTTATTTATTTATTTATTTTTTTCAGTTGGCATATGTGTCTGGTGGGGTTCTGTGGCATTTCAGTGCTCACTGCTTAGCCACTTACAAGCATGTGCTGTAAAAATTAGTAAAATCTCTCATGCTTTTAGTATTAAAAACCCTTTAAACAGAACACTCTGCAGAACAGCTACTGACATCTTGTGTATTTTGTGATAACTTTCACATGCAGATGCAGGTTGTTTTTTGACTGCGTTGTAAAATAGGGAAGAAGACATATTCCTAAGGTAAAAATTTCTTCCAAAATGCCTCCTCTTCCTTTTGAGATTTCTGTGGACTTTCACTAAATAATAGTAGTATTCTGTATAACTGAAGAGGCAATCATCAGACTTTTGGATGTGACTGTTTATGTCCCTGTCTGAAACTCAGTAAGGAGGAGCTGTACAGTGTTTCTTTTATCTAAGTTGTTGTTGATATATACATTCACTTTTTCTGTCTGGTAAAACAACCACAGATGATTGCCACAGACAATAAAAAACAGATCTTTCATTGGCTGCTTTCTTTTGCAGTCACTTTCTTTACCAACACAGAACAGGTAAAAGGATTCTTTATTCCAGCCACTAGCCAGCTTTTTATTTCAAACCACATTCATCAAGATGCCAAATGCAATTCTCAGCAATTCTTCTATTATGAACACTCTACTATTGCAGCTTTCAAAAATATTGGCAGGTGATAATTTTTCTCTCTTAAAAGTAGCCCTTTGCCATCTAGTATTCTGCTGACAAGAATTGTCTTATCACTCAATGAGCACTAAATCTTTCATGTGTGCAAACAAGATTAATTCCCCATCTGAGCCTTTCACCACATCATTTTTCTTACCTTTAAGCAGAGTTTAAAGAATTGAGGAAGCTGGTGGTGTCCTGGAAGTTATGGACCTCCTGTGGGTTCTTTGGGGAAATTATGCTGGCGTTTGCCCTGTCCAGATCTGGGTTGAGTTTGAATTACACTGCCTAGTAATCGTGAGTGTAGTTTTATTTGATGCAGGCTTGGAGTAATGCTACCCTCCGTATCAGCAAAGTGCGGGCTGACTTAATGAGTTTGGGTTATGTGTATTTGTATGAATAAGAACCTTTTTATTCTTGAGTCTCTGAGTTACAATTGCAAAATAACTTATCCACAGACCTTTTCCTTGTACATAAGTGGTCATTTTTCCTTATTTCTGAGACTATTTCAAACCTATTTCAAACCATAAGTCATCATTCAAAGGCAGTATTATTTTCTTCTTCAGTATAGAAAGTGTGAGTCTGTCACTGAAGTATTTTCTTTCCCTACAAAATTACTACCCTTTCTGTGTTAACAAGAACTTCTGGCAATAAAACACTTCACAGTGCCTTGATTGAATTATTGGTGTATTATTTTAATGGTATCTTAATGAAATTGCTCAGCAACTAACCTCGTCTTTTAGTTGGCATTAGAGATAGCTTCAAAACTGTCGGCTCTAACTCATTTTTTGTTTTCATTTAGGTGCTAATATTATTAGCCAATATATTTAAAGCGAAGGCTTTAGCCAAATTTTGGTGGCATTACTAATGAGTGGACTTCTACAGCAGCTGATGTTAGCACATGAATAAAGCTTGTTAAACTTCATAAAGGCTTCAGTCTCCTCTTTGTCTGTTAATATCCAAGTAAATGCTTGAGTTATTTCCTTTTGGTAATTTTGTCCCAAATTTATTTGCTCTTGCAACCATTTACTGCTTCTGGCAAGTCAGTCCTGTAAAAGGAGTTGGTCTAATTTGCGTTACAGTAGTGTTGCTTTTTTTTCAGAGTGTCATGGTTAAATCAGTTCCTTTCTTTGGCTTGTTTAATTTCTTTTCTCATTCTATGTCTTGAAAAAGCTTAAGCAATGAGCAAGTTTCATTACTTAAGAGCAGGACACGTTGCTTTGAAATGCATCTGTAAATTGCTGAATCTGGAGAATCAGGTTCTTCACATCATCCTCATGCCTTGTAAACAGCAATCCAGAACAGAACTGATATCTAAAGTGGCTGAGATTACATTTCATTATTGTGGGATTCCATGGCACTGATGTTCTTGCAATCAGTTATCATGTAAAGAAACCAAATCCCACAATCCATTGAAATTTAATGTAACTGGCATGCATAGAAGCTGAAAATCAGTGTAAACATTTAGAGAATTTACACAGAAGATGCCCTACTTTTAATAAGAGTAGGACAATTCTGTTCTTCCGTGCTGATTTCCTCCTTTGCTTTACTTCACTCTTCTGTTTTCCTGTAAGAAATGTTACTTGTTCTGTGTGGGTCACCATTGTTGGGTCTAGGCATGAAGCATGTGATAGGTGAAGAAAGAGAAGGTTCTTTCAGTAGATTTTACCCAATTTGCATTTCATCTCTATTTCTGGTCAGGTAATATAACTCAGATCTGTTGATACATCAGAAGTGAAGGAAAAAATGTGAATCTAGGAAATAGATATGTATGTTTTTCATAGTGTTCTACTTCACTGATACAATGTTCTTTCCTACAAAAGGTCAGGGAAAAGTTGGTCTGAGTGGAGATACAAGGGGCTAAAATAAAAGGCTGAGAACAGTTCTGGACTTGTTTTGACTAAGCCACTGAATATAGCATTCAGGGCAATTATATAAGGACCATGATTCTATCTGTAAAACAAAAATCAGAACCCTCCTGCAAAGTGTTCCTGCATTTCTTTGTGAGAACAGCAAAAATCTGTGTAATTATGAAGGGCTATTTACCATCAGCAGAATTAGCACCAAATAAGGGGTGAAAAAAGTGTGACTGTTTAAGATCTGTAAACTATGGTTTGTGATAATTTGTCATTTCTAGGAAAAGCAAATCAAGTTTCTTTCTTTTCAAAGGATGAATGATTAATGGATGCCTTACATTTGGTTGCAAAAGCCTTTGTCGACTTTATTGACTTTTAACAAAGAAAAAATCCGATCCATCTAAAGAATCAGGAAGTGCAGCATGTGCTTGCTTTGTGTGGTGTGAGTAAGCAGATTCTGATCATTGCTGCGCACTGGTCTGAACAGAGCAATTGCTTTTGCTGGGCAGAAGTAGAGTCTTGGTTATCCTCAGTCTTCACTTTTGTTTAATGTAAGACAACACCAAACCTGACCACAGGCACTCTAAAGTTGGTCTCTCTTTACTGAGGGCTTTTCCTGAAAGTGAGAGGTGGAAACGCATGCCTCTTCTAATAGCTTTATTTTGTAGTGGTGGAATCAAAGGTAGTTTAAAAGCTGTCAAGATAAAAATGATGCCTCTGATTCTTTACATAGGAAGCTGCCTGATCAGCCCACCTGTTAACAAATGATAATTGTTATCATTTATCATTTTCATTCACTCTCCAATGACATATGTAAGAACAGCTATGCTTAATCTGACCTAATTTTAACCAATCCCACTCTCTGTTGAGAAGGAAGTGTCAGATCAGGGCAAGTATATGATTATATTTTCCCAGAATTCAGCAATTTGTGGTTCAGATTCCTGAGCCAAAAGTGAAATTTTTTAATTGATGGAAGGACCATAATCTGTTCATTTTTCTTATTCATATAAACTTTTGACATCTACAACAAACTATAGCAAGGAGTGGCATGGTTTAACCAGTAAAAAATCATGGCTTCACCTGTATTTTGTATCTCACTCTTGATAATTTAGTTTGATGCCCATAAATTTTATATTATGACAGAGTGAATAATTATTCTCTAAGCATTTCCAGGCCATTTGTAGTTTTGTAGACTTTGGCCAAATTGCCTCTCATTTATCTCTTTTGGAAGTTGAATAGTTCATTTATTTGCTGCTTGTATGAAAAATGTTTCATAGGTTTCTTCAATCTTCTTTATAGCTATTCTATGTTTCTACTGTAGCCGCTCCTTTTTTCTTTTTTTTTAAATGGAGGATGAGAATAGCACCCAGTGTTAAAGTTGTGGGAACACTTTACAGTGGCCAATACACTTGTTTGTAAAGCTGCTTAATTCTTGCTTAAGAGTTCCTACAGCTGTAATTGAGTTTTTTTGATAGCATCTAAGGACTGAGTTTCTATTTTCACAGACCTCCTGACTGAAACCCCCAGACTCATTTCCTGAAAGGAATTACCTACTCAGAGTCTGTTGTTCTGTCTGTTATGCTGAGGTTGCTTTTCCTAATTATTTTTTTTTTTTTTTTTACTGGTCTTCATAGATGGCATTTGTTTTCATTTTTCTGAATATCTTGCTGCCATATACAGACTTTGTCACCTATCTTTCCTTCCTTCTTTCCAAATAGTTCATAAATAAATCAAACAGTCCTGAGAACTGTTGGGAAATTCCAAATGAACACATCTGTCCATTGTAGAAATGGAAGGATTCTTCCCTAACCTTTGATACTGACCTTCTAACCATTAATCAGTGCAGAGGACATGACTGTTTTGGACCCTTTGGCAAGAGAGACCCTCAAAAATCCTTTTAGACTTTGTCAGCTGGGTTGTCTTTCTGTACAGGCTCTAAGAACCTGAGTAGATTTGAAGTGTGATTTTCATGTGCTAAAGTCACATTGATTTCTCGATGATGTCCAGAATATGCTTGTCCAGAAACCAGTGTTAGCTGATAAAGCGAGTAATATATTGTATTACACACTGTAGAAACAGGACGAGAAGATTGCTCCTTTTAGAAGGTCACATTTAAGGACATCAGCATGCTTTCTCTTGAATTTAAAAATTATCAAAATAGTTTGTTTCTAATCTCCTCTCTTAGATATTAAAGTTTGTGACTTCTAAACTTAGAGTCACTTTGTTATTGTTGCTGGTTTTATTTTCCATGCTTTTCTTGCTCAATATCTCTGTGTCCACTTTTATTTTCTTATAAGAAGCTATGTCAAGTTAAGATGTAATACACTACTTCAAAGCAGAACTTGGCTTCAGTTATTTCAGAGAAAATTCTAAAATTTGTTTACTCCATGTTTCATAGAACCATTAAAATTAACTGTATTTTCCTTACTGTCTCCAGTATTATATTCCAGGCAATTTAGGCAATAAATCTGCATGCAGTGCAGCTCAGTGGAAGTGGGTTTGTAGAATGGACTACTTGATGTTGAGATGACATCTATTTGCAGCACTGGCAATTTTGGCATTTTGGAGACAGAGGGTCTGACTTTAAAGTAGGGCTAACCCGATACTCAGCTAAATATCCAGTAGAGGTTGGAGCACATTAGGTGCACTCCTGAAATGTATATTGTGGTTTAGTTTCCTTGAAAGGGAATTCAGTTCCTGTGCTCCAAGATTGCTGTGGTATGAGCCAGAACATAGTATGTAAGGATTTGCTATAGAGATTTCTGCTCAAAATTGGGGGATTCATTTCAGAAACACACTCCTGGTCTGATCAGGAAGGTTCATGTAGGTACACAACATTTCCCTCTTTTTTTGACGTATTTTTTCTTACAGGTATCAATTTCTTCTTATTCAATAAATGCTGCCTTTTGGGCTTGCAGCTTTCGGTGTTGACATACAGATATGTTGTAGTTAAATCTGCTTTTCTTATCTTGTAACACACATGCTACTCGGACTGTGATGTGAGTAATGAATGCATTGTCAACTCTCTCTTGCTTTGGTTTATGGCGTCTGTGAAAAGTGATTGGCAACGCAGCACACAGGAATGGAGCAGACAGTGCTGCCCCAGCACTGAGAGTTGGTTTCACAATTAACAATCGGACTAGTGGCTAGAGAGTCTTTCCTCTCTCTGTCTGCCCTTGCATAGAGAGTTGCCCTTGCGACTGCCTTGCGGCAGCTCCACCGTGTCCAAGACGCTGTTGGCGTATGTAGAAAAACCAGCATGTCCTGATGCAGTTCATATGTCCAGAATGCCTGGTTATCGCAATACAATAGCTAAATCTTCTGGAGACCATGGATACCTAAAAACACGGCAGTAATAGCCCAGGGTAGTAGTTAGCAGATTAAAGCCAAAGTCAGCAGTGCTGGCAAGTCTGGAGGCACTTTTACTGACTGAGTGCTTCGGTGCCTCAACAGTTTGTCTCCCAATTCCCTTTATAAGAAATGGAGATAAGAGCACTTTCACACTTCAGAGGAGTGGCCTGACAGAAAATGTGTTAAGGCGGTGATGTGCTTGGATGTGACAGTGATGAGGTCAAATGAGTTCCTTTTGCAGGTAGAAGGAAATATGTGAGACTAGAGTGGATCTTGATTAACAACTTGCCTTAGAGGCACAATCTAAAGTCAATGACAAGACTCTTATTAACGTCGGGGAGCTTGGATCAAGCCCATTGATTTGTGCTTATTTCTGCTCTAGTTGCTATAGTCCAAACTAATGCTGTGCTGTGATATTTTCAAATACCAACATAAACAAAACCCACTCAAGAAGGAAGTCATAAAAATAGGAAAATCATAATGCTTGAGTCATAGTACTGAGTTGATAAATGTTGACCATAAGAACAATGACACAGAAATTAGTCTGGTAAGAAAAAAAGAACTGACTGATAAACATCACAATTAACTTTTGGCTTCAGAAGCTGGATAGGCTGCTTAATGACAGTAGGTGATTTATATATTGATGGTTTGATTATTAATGCTTTCTGTGTATCTTCTATCATGCAATCTTCAGTTTAGAAGTCACATCAATGGTATGCTTGATGTATTTGAAAGTGTTTAATAAAAATAAGAATATTTAATTCTAATAACAGTTGTTTTCAACGTTTTCAACTTTTTCATCACAAGATTTCAAAAGCAAATTAGAAAAACAAAAGGAGAATGTATGTTTATGTTACAATGGAAACATTACGCTGTTTTACGTAAGAAATAGAGTGTGATAACTGAATCTGAAGTCGCTAAGGTTGTTAAAGTTCAGGGATTTTGAACAACCCCAACCATCCAAGTCACAGGCCAAATTTTTATGCTACCAAGAGATTTCTTAGAGATAGATAAAAACCTCTGGCAGTTACCCAATAACAAAGGACAGTTCCTGTGTAGATTATATGTGTATTCACATACAAATAGTTTTTTAGCATCTAATGTCTATCAAGACTTACGGCATCTTGTAATTCATAGGTAGTATGAGTACAGGTATAGCTTAAGTTGTATGTAAATCTGCGTACCAAGATTAAAGAAAGAGAAGGAAATGGAGTGTGTAGTTTTTGCTGTGCCCAAACGGAGACAGGAATTTGCTCTGAGAAATGCCAAGTGTGGACCCTTTCATTTCAGATCTGTTTAAGAACAGATCACTGTTTGCCATCTGCAAAGTAACAGCAGCATCAGTACTTTAAAAAAAACATATGCTAAAATTAAAGGCTTTAATACCTTCCCAGGCAAATATTCTTAAGAACTTTTTGTGTTTGTCATTCATGGTTTCTCTTTCCCATTCCTTTGTTGCTTGGTGAAATACAGGGATGTTCTTTTTCTACGGCTCAAGCCTTTATATTTTTTCATGCAGAGACACATGAGAGGAGTAGCTCATTATTCTCTCTGATTCATCAGCAATGTAGACCAATTAATACCACAGTTAATGAGAAGAGGTAGCTACTACAACTGCAAGCCATATATCTTCTGTCACTCCTAAACTAACAGTCTTTGACAAAGCTAGACTTTGCTATGCGAAGATTATTTTTGATACACTACCGAATCTGTAATTCACAGCACCATAGCAACTTGAGATAGGAAGAACCCAGCACGTTATCAAATGTGTTCTCCTGCCAAAGCAAGGTTTCTTCTTGCAGACAGCCAGGTTATAACAGTTCAGGCAATGAAATGGTCATCTTCTCTGAAAATTCTGTCTGAGCTGAACAAAGGTCACTGTTAGAGATCATTCTGTGTATCTCTTTTTTTCTTAAAGCCTAACTATTTGTCTGGCACTCTAAAAGGTCATTCAGCAAGACCCTCGCAGCTTACTGTGGCTGTCTGGTAATTTAGTAAGTTTGAACTCTGGTGTTACAAATCTCAGGTTTGATTTTTCTGATAAGCTGAGCATAGCTTCGTTTAGGTCTGTTTAATTAGTGTTAAAGTCATTCTGCCTATCTGATCATATTATGTTAATATACATAGCTGAAACATACTTTTTTCCTTAACTGAAAGATTGTTGTGTGAGTTTTGATATTACATTGAAACATTTTGAGATAGACATATTATTAAGCGTATCTGAAATTCCTAGCTGCTTACTTATTTTTAGATCTGACTCCTCTTCACCACTGTATTTTCGTCTTTCCCTTCCATACAGATTATGCTGCTGACTGATCCGGAAGTTGAGAGCAGCTTATTAATCAGTTCTGATGAAGGGGCTACTTATCAAAAATATCGTCTGAACTTCTACATCCACAGTCTGCTTTTCCACCCCAAGCAGGAAGACTGGATCTTAGCATACAGCCAAGATCAAAAGGTAAGAATCATTGGCAGCATTTTGCTTTGTTTGCTTAGGAACAACCTAAGATTTCTCCATCTCTCTACATAAATGCTGCAGAGCATTCAGAACAGTATTTGGGGTAGTGCCAGGACGGTCTTTGGAAATACAAAACTGGATTTCACTTCCTGACATTCTGAGGTTTTTATATAAAACTGAAAAACAGACCAAAACAAATACTGAACTGGTATTTGCAAGCAAGAAACAATGAGTAAGCCTCAATGTAAAGGGCAAAGAACAGGACACGAGTGCCCACTGTGTTCTGTGGCTCTAGCCCTCTATAACTGACCTGACAGTCTGCTTTTATTCATCTTTTTTTTTTTTTTTTTTGACAATACCATCTTGCAGACAATGGACAGTTTTGTGTGTTAACCTATTCACAACAGGAATAACAACGACTAATGAGGCTTTTTGTCCTCTTATTTAGCGGTTCTTTTGCTCCATCCTAGCACCAGCTCCAAGAACAGTATAAGACATTCCTTGTTCCTATCTGGCTGGCATATGTTCGAGTAGCCTTTGATTTTCTAGGAGAAAAGTAGCAGTGAATCAATTTCCTTTGAAGTCCAGTTCCTTCAGTATGAGTAATCCATCAACCAAATAACTATGCGCTCAGTTTTTTCTTGATTTTTTGTTGCACAACTTGAAACGACAGAATGGGACCTGATTACAAGAGATTTCATTGCTAAAACTTTCTGAAAATCAGGCTCATCAATACTCACAAGTCAGTCATCTTCCAGTGAAGCACTTGATAGAGCTCAATCTATTTATTTTTACCAAAAAACAGATTGAAGGGAAACTATATCGTTTTGCATAAATATCTTCATGAAGGAAGACAAAACGTGATTAAGCCTTTTTGATCTGGCAAAAAAAACTTCTAACAAGTATTGATGGCTAGGAGTCAGTGGCAGATAGACTCAACTGCGAAGTAATTAGCCATTGGACCAAACTGCTCTGAGAAGAGGCAGGTCCCTCATCCTGACATTTTGATATTTTTTAATAAAACAAAAAAAAACAGACCAAAACCATCTGCTGAGTTCCCAACAGGGGGAAAAGAGTGAAATATCTCACTAATATATAAGCCTTTTACTAAAATAATTTACTAGTTTCTTTTTGGTTTTCATATGATGAATCTGTCTGAATCTAAATCTAATCAATAATCAAAGTACGGGCTGACTTGTTCAGCTTATACATTAATGTAAGTATCAACGTACACATTTGAATTTTATGATGTTATTCATCTGTGTATTTGAATTAATTTTATGAACATTAAAAGACAAGTTTTCCTGTAGCCTAAATTAAGCTTGCTGTTACTGATACTGTAAGCCTGAGAAAATAAAGGCATAAGGAACCTAAGGACACAAAATGATCTTATGGGTATTCTTGGAAAAGAAGCTCAGTCCTGTTCTTTAAGCTCAAAACCAGTGTCCTTCCCAGCTATGGGAAATGCCTCTTGCCTGCCTAATTATTCCTGTGGAGTCAATTGCATGCCATAGTTTTCCTTTACACCTCTCACAGCATTTTGTAGAGTATACTATGTTTATAATCTGTTCCAGTGGAAGTTGCAGTTTAAATTATTTGGAGTGTTCAGTATGTAATTAGACAAAGTCAAAATGTTTCTTTTTCCATTATGGCACTTGAATTCTCTGGACTGCTATGAAACTGAACAGGATCTGCTATCTGCCTTCTTTTCTGCCTACTTTGAGGACCCTTTGAAATGAAAGTAACTGTGTGTTGGTAATAGGAAATGTATTGCATGAGGATAAAGGACATTTTCACTAGTAAGTTTGTCAAATAAAATTAGGATATAGTAGAAGATTAATTTCAGCCATTGTGGTAGTCAGCCTGCTCAGGAAATAATTCTGAATTAGCGTCCATACAGCTAATGCCCCTGTAGTTTATGATAGATGGCTACCACCAAATATATTGTCACTATTCCATAGGAAACTCACACTCTTCTGTAGAATCCAAAAAACCAATCTGGGTATAAGAACCAAGGGGCCTTTTGTGTGTTAACCTGAATTTATGGAGTCTGTGTCAGAGATCTGTGTATGGGATGTTTTGGATGAGAGGCTGCAAGGCTATACTGTAATATTTCTTTGTGTTATGGCATTGATTAGCAAATTGGATAACTGCTGGTCATTCCATAATGTAGGTGCAAGAAAAAGAATTATGTACCAATTGACTTTAGAAGTAGAATTTTAAGAAGTAGTCTATGAGTCGTAGGCCTAGTTTCTACTTTAAAGCCAAGTGGATACATTTTCTGACTTCAACAAGCTTTGGCCAAGAACTGTGGAGGTTAACCAACAGTCAAGGAGTATTAACGAGCCTAGACTAAATTAGATGTAACTCAAACTAACGGTCAAATTCAGCCTGTGGCCAAGTGTAAATGACTCCCATTGGTTTCAAATGTGTATATCCAAAGGCAGAATTTTCTCAGAGTAATTAAGAGGTCCTGCAGATATTTCCATAACTGAAATGGAAGCTGTGGGGTAGTTTGGTACAAATGACACTGCAGTTTGTTATTTTGCAGTCTTGTGCTAAGGCAGTATTTAAGGAAAGAGAACCCATTACTCCTTGGATTCTGGGCACTATGTGCGCACTGACTAAAAGTCCACTGAGGAATCGGGGGAAATTTATCTGCATGGTCAGGAATTTACATTTTGATATCACTGACTTTGATGACACTGAAGAGGCTTTGATGACTGAAGAGTCCGTGAAGTTTTTATTGGTGGAGGCTGTAAGGAGTAAGCTGGATTCTGAACAGTTAGGATTTTCGTAGTAATTTAGTTTTGCTGTTGACAATTGGGAAGGAGGTGAGACTCAACTAGAAAATGGGTTTACATCCTTCTAGAAAGCCATGGCATTGTTGCCATCTGTTTGCATCTTGTCTTTGCAGCAGATGGAACTAGGAGAATCAGGTGGTGAATAGAGCAAGAGCTGGAAAGAGAGGAATCACGTTGGGTCTGGATTGTTTTGGTTCTTGGATGTTGTTCATCCAATTCAGGACTGATGAAGGCAAAGCTAACAGATGCTGCATGCCTCTCATTGCTCAGTTGTAATGAATAGAAAATGGGTCACATAGCATCATCTCTCAATCTCTTCACAGCCCACAGAGTCTATCATGATAACTACTACAGATCTTTTGTTTGGTTGAATAAGAATTTACTCAACAGTAGGGAAATCTGAAGTCATTTTATGTCCCAGTTTCTTGCGTGTTATGTGTGGGTGAATGTGGTTAATTACGGGGTTTCAGCTGACAAGCAATAACTCATTAAGCTTCTGTGACTCAGTTGCTTTTGTTCACATATCTCTCCCCTGTGTTTCTGCCTTGGGCAGCAGACTTGAATTACCACTTCTGACAGACCAGTCCCTTATTCAGTCATGACTTTTTCCTGCCAGTCTTGAGAAAAAAAAGAGCAGCAAACCATCTGTCGCCTGCACTAATTGCCTTATGATTGCATTCATTGTTCTGGCTGAAAGTGCAGTTGTTATATGGCTGATTCTTACCATGTAATTGCAGAACTACTGCATGCTTCTCCATTTTCTCTATAAGAGGAGTTACAAATCAGGAGGCAACTTCAGACACAGTAAAACATTGCTCGTGAAGCAAAAGCTTGTTGGAGGTCTTGTACATGTGAGCTTTTGTGGGTTTAATCAGTTTGCTTGTAGGATGAGGGACTATTTTATGGGAGTATTGCTTATGTATTACTATGTAATCTTCAAAAGTGGTTTGCTGTGTAATCAGAGGATGGGGTGTAAGAGCCTTTACTTCACGTGGAGACATCTTTTGCTATTCAGATGGGTCAGACACACAGAGGAATAGTTAGTAATCAGCCATGAATAACAGAGCTATTTGGAGAGATGAAATACAGGTGAAATAGGGAAATACAAGTCAGACGGGTGAAATGCAGGGTTGTAATTGCCCAGCTCAGGAATAAATGCACAAAGGCACTCAAACACTGAAAGGCAGCAACAGAGGCTGAAAAAGCAGGTTTAAAATGGAGTTATTATTGTTACTTCTCCTCTCTCATTTTAAATGAACTCTTGAAAAGCAAGACACCTCAGACTAAAGGAGCTCCGCCAACATAGCACTAGAAAATGAAGACTACATTTATATTTCCCTTTCCCCCCACCCCGTATTTTTTTTATTTTTTATGTTGGAGTTTCCCAAATATTTGATTCCATCTATCTACCTTTATTTACCATGTGTGCCATGCTGGAGATGAATGAGTTAGGGACTGATACTTGGCTAAAGTTTATCAAATCAGGATTATGTTCCTTGTGGGACAACCTTCTGTCATCAAACCATGTAATCTTTCTCAGTATCCTACAGTGAAGGGCACTCCTTTTGCATTCAAGTTGAAAAGAAAGGTCTTCATATGTCAGAGAAGAAAAAGGAACAGCTTGGAATTGAGATAAGGAAGTGTATGGCCACAGGAAGTCTGTGTGACTGAACAGGCCAACACTTAAAACTACCCTTGGCCCCATCTGTCTTTGTGTTTGGTCTAATGCTTCTGTCCGAGAGCAGAATATCTGCCATAGATATAGCCTGTATTTGTGTTTTTGAGATGTGATGGACTGTTTTAGATGTGCTTCGTTATTCTAAAACATTTCCTTTCATTGCATTAAGACCTACCTTTGAGAGTGACCCTGCTTGGAAAAGGGTCAGACAGATACCTCCAGAGGTTCCTTTCAACCTAAATTATTCTGTTTCTATTCACACCCTCTCAGTTTCAGTGGTAACGGTCATGCCTACGTAGAACAAAGAAGGGAGAAGAAAATCTTGATTTATTTTATCAGAAATTGCATCATAGTTTTTTGGGTTTTTTTGTTTTTTTTTTTAAATGTGGTTAACATCCAGCAAGATTATTTTGGATGATTCATTCAACATTTGGATGATCATTCAACACTCCTGACAACATTTGAAAGACTATTCACTGTTCACTTGGGCTCATGTTAACTGATGGAGGCAAATCACATCTAAAATTAATGGAGAAGGGAAAAAAACCCAAACAAACACTTCTCTAGAGTGGTAAGCATTAGCCAATTTGAATAATCCTTTGAAAAAGCCTGTCTCTTTTGACAGACTATAGACAAAACCAGGGAGCTAGTTTGCATAAAGCTAACATTAGCCTATGTGAATAACTCCCCCTTTCCCTACGGCATTACTCCTGCAGCAATCTGCACTATTTGTGTTAGTAGTGAGGGCACCGCTGATCAACCAAGCCAGTTTTCCAACAGACTGAATTCTCTTTAATGCATGTTGTTGAAGATGAAAAGTAGTGAGGAGTTTGGACATTCAGACGTGTGTGTCCCAGGCTTTGCAACATCTCACCTTGTGCCTGATCTTAGATATCCTTCCTTGGTTACCAGCACTGGAATAGGGTGTCCATGGAGGTGATTGAGTCACCATCCCTGGAGTTATTTAAAGGATGGATAGATGAAGTGCTTAGGGATGTGATATAGTAGTGGACAGGTACGATTGGACTTGATGATCTCAAAGGGCTTTTCCAACCTACCGATTCTATGATTCTATCTCTCGGTAAACTGATTAGCATTTGGTGGCAAACAGCATACTGCAAATGAACAAGGAGAGGACATCAAATCTATTAATCTGGCTGTTATTTTATTAGTTTTCCTCCTTTCTTCTCATACAGTCAGTTCCTCGGCATTATTTCAGTAAGAATAATAATGGTGTCAGACTGTATTTTTTTTTAATTTGCCATGAGACAATGTGCAAACTGTGTCACAAAATATGCTTTCCCAGTGTAGCCATCAGTCATTTACACACTTCACTAAGCATAATGTGCTAGAGTTAAAAATTTAAAATAAAGAATGGAATTAAAAGTGGGAGGAATCTTTTAAATTCTTTCCTCTCTTAATAAGTAATAGAAAAGAAAAAGAAAAAATCAGCTAGCAGACCACAGTGGCAGCCTGGCAGTCCAGAGAGGAAGATACATTTCTGGGCCAGGAGCATAATCAGTGAAACAGAAGGAAAGACTCGAGCAATAATCACAGTGTTCTTTACCACTGACTCACCCATCTTTAAGCAAATCACTATGTCCTTGCTTATCCATCTGTATAAACATTCCTCTGTACCCTTAGAGGACTTATTCTTCTGCCACTTTGGGATCTTTAGGTGCATACTTACAGCTGTGGGTAGAACCATTGTTTCTCTGCTAGTTTTTCTGTACTCTACATAACTCTCGTTTTCCTAATTCCAAGAAAAAATTAATTATTTCTTTTCCATAGAGTTGGACAGTTCACTGGATTAGGAATAGAGAAATGTATTCCGTATCACTAAGTCTGCCATTGATCTCTGTGGTGTTGTGCAATGCCCTTCACTTTCCTATAGTTGACTCACCTCTCCTTTCTATGTCATTTGTTTAGACTGTACTCTCCAACGTATCTTCAGTTTCTTATTATACAAAGTGCCTGTCAACACTCAATTCACTTGGAGCCGTAGGGTTTAATATAATGCAAATGGTAAACAATAACAGTTTATTTTTAAATTTAAAGCTGTGCGTGTGTCCACAAAAGTTCTGACACTTTGCCCTATATTTGGTTATAGTAAGCCTTTTCTATTTGTTCTATTCTCATTCTAATACAATACACTTTTTAAACAAAATGCATTTACTTAATGCAGTTATCTAAACAATATGAACCTACCTAGTAAATTTACAACATAATGGAAGGCAAGTGTTGGACACCCTGCTACCAGTTACAGAGATAGTATTTCTTAACAAAGAAGGGAATTAACCTTGAGGACAGCATACTAATTGGATTGGTAAATTCATCATCCCTTGGAACTGTGATTGGATGTCTTTCCAACTAATACAATCTATTTCAGCCATCAGTTGTGGATCTGAATAATTCTTTCTACTGCTTGAGGTAGTGGTAAAGCTTCTGCTGCATCTGTTAGGAGAACAAACTGATGATACTAACGGTTCCTTCTGGCTTTAAAATATATATGACAGGCAGAATCCTGTAAATATCTGCTGGCAAAAATGTGTTTCCTTTCCACTTATTTGACATGTGATTTGAAAGCACTGGAGACATCATGCTAATACACTTGCTTGCTAACTGCCACAAAACCAAAACACCAGCTGACGTGGCTCATATCTGAGAATGTGTGGAGTTACTGAGGGATAGGTTGGAAAAGTGCTGAGGGTCATCTACAAGATGCTTTGATCTGCTAAACATGCACGAAAGACATTGATGTGTTAAGACCATACCGAACAAGTCTACATGACAGCAGTATGTGGTTTATTAGCAAAAGTAGTCACAGATTTCTCAGTGATATTTGAATGGGCTTTGAAGCAGGTATACAAAAGCTTTCTCAATCTGATGTGTTTCCACCAGCATTCAATAAACACTAATTATTGAGTATCCGTATTGGTGGCTTCTGCATGGCATTTTTAATGCATTGCTGCAACTTAAAATGTTCAAAGTCTATACAGTGTCCTGTGAACTTTATTGCTTCAAAGCTATTAAGCATCTTAACACTGTTACCTACAATTAGATCAGAAACCAAGGAAGTAAATGTCAGCCCTGTAGTCCATTTTTGTGTCCTGGATCATGAGTCTTATGCTGTCTTTTAGGGAGGAAGTACCATGCACAATTTCAGATTCTTTGTTTATACAAAACGTATTATTCTATTAAATTCAGTGTTGGAGGAGAAAAGTCTATTCCATGTCTCTTCTAAATGAAGAATAGTGTGATTCAGGGAATAGCAGCATACCTCCCAAGCTTTGACTGCTCTGAAGAAGAAATGCCGTGTACATTTATTTTCTTTAAATTTAAAGTACTTTGATACCAAAGTTAGCTGCATTGGATGCATGTTGGGAACATATGTGCGTCCAAGTCCCTGTTGAGTCTTTCTCACTTTTTGAGATGTCTGTAGTGCCAGTGTGGAAAATTCTTTCCCACTGTGATAATTTTTTTTTCATCCAGCAGGTAAATTCAAGGGCATAAAGGTCTAAAAGATCATAAAGGATGATCATCTATACCTATTTAAACATGTTCAATCTTAAATCCTTACCTGATGCACAAAACCCATTCTTTTCTGCACACCACATAGAAAGTAAAAGGAGTTGCAGAGAGACTTAATTTAAGTAGCTCATCACTGACTTGAAGCGATCCATATGATGTCTATCCTATTGCTCTTTGATTTCCTGAAGGTTTTAGATTAGTTCTAAATATGGTATTTCACAGTTGAATAACATTTGAATAATGTCCATATGAACAATGAGAGTAATGACTGAAACTTTTTAGAAGACTAGAATTTCTTCACATACACCTGCAGTGGTAGTAGAATGCAATTTATCAGCAATAAACTTAATATAAATGAATGCAGATGGGAAGAAGGGCTTGCCTGCATTTTTTTCAAATTATATTGTTGCATCTTCAGAAGGAGTTGTCTTCGTCCAGTTTGACTGTTATGTTTCTACTTAGAGCTAAATTGTGATTTTGGAATGTTGTATTCTTCAGTGAAATTGAGATAAATTAAAAAAAAAATATACTGAAGATGAGGAAGAAACGATCTCTAAATATCTCCATATGACTCATCAGTGTTTTAGGTACACTAGTGTTTGGTGTTTTCTTGTGTAAATAAATTCTATTTGAAGGGGTGAAGATGAAACACCAACAACAGGGTTACTATTAGTCATCTCATAGAAACACCAGGAAGTGTAAGAGCCAAGTCAGCATATGTGAAGAAACTGTCAGGGCATTTGACCAGTAGGAGCTGAGGGAATTAGAGGTGAATTTGAATCAAACCCGATGCTTTTGAAGGTGTTCTGAGCTGGATTTCCAGTTGCATATTTTTTTTTTCAGTTCAATACTTTAGTGTAGGTTGAATTGCTTTGGCCAGATCTGTGTCCAGGAAGGATGAGTGGAGCTTTCATGGAAACTAGAGGTGAGAGAAAGAGAGATTTTTCTTTTATGAATATAAGAATGCCAAAGTTGATAAATCCAATCAACAAATAAACTTAGACTCCATGTTGTGTTCCATGATAGTATTTTAGGGGAAATGTTGTAAGCGAAAGAAAAATAATGGGAACCACTAGCTTTCTCCAAGTATTTCCCTCGTGATACTTCTGGCATGCAATTTAAATCACCTTTTTTTTTCCTTAGGCAGATTCCAAATTTCCACATGCATGAGATGAAATCAGTGCATAAAATTGAATACCCTCATTGGCACAGGAAGCATGTGGAACTACCACATGATTCAAGATCAGCATGTGAAAAAGCATCAGAACCGAATATTTAATCAGAATATCCAATTAGTTTAAGCGCTGAATGATGAAACATCATGGGTACTTTGAGTCAATCATATCTGCACCAATTTGTATAGGCATTCAAATGAAGCTGAAACTATGAAGGATTTCTTATGTGACAGAAAACTTTGGCTGGGAAAATTAATCTCTTGAGAACAGAAGGAGCGGTGGTAGGTCTTGACTGGGATAATGACCCTGCAAGGGGCATTGTATTAGAATTGGTGAGTCATTCAGTTTCTCATTAGTTGGTATGTGTAACCTTGCTTTCAAAGTCAGATGTTAAATGAAGAAATGTTTCTCTGTCTTCTTGGATGATATATAGATTACGAAGCGTAAGTTTTCGGTATGGTGAGTTTGATGAGTATGCAGGTAGCCGAGTCATCCACTGACACTGGGGAGTACAGAGCTTGTTGGAACTGGGTAGGACTGCTTTCTTACACATCAGATTCAACAGCCAGATGAACAATTCAACGGCCTCGTAAGAGCCAGATTTTTGACTGGGAAGATCTCAGGGAAAGTATGGTATTTGTAAGGAAAACAAATTGTGCATGGTACAGTTTTATTAAAATGCATATACAAGTAAAATACTTTATTAAAACTATTAACAGCTCAATTCATTTGTCCTAAAAGTGTGAATTTATGTCAGAGGATCTGAACTTCATAACTCAGTCAAAACCAGATAGACAAACGGAGTCCTGGAGGTCACAATCTCATAGTGTTGGTGATTACATCAGAATTAATCAGATTTCTCTGATGCCTACAGAACTTTAGGCCCTCAAAGCTCATATTGAAGCTATTGGTTTTGAAATTTGTAAAATGAATATGAACTAATAAAATAAAAAGTATAAAGCCAAATGAGACTGCTGGTAAATTAAAGAGAGAGGTGAATCCTCAGTTGTGTCATTTGTTTTAGCTCCATAAAAGTGAATCAAGGTCTGAAGTTTTATAGCACTTGTGACTCCCACACAATCCCTTTAGGAGAGGTGTTTTACGGATGAGTCTGTATGTTACATGTTAAAGTTTCTCTATAGTTTTTCAGTGGAGATAAGCAACCTTTATCTATAAAATGGTGAGAAGATTGTGTTCTTTACAGTATTTCTTTATTAGAGATATTGCTTACTAAGACATGTCCATTGGAAGAACTGTTGAAGGAGCTGATTACCTTCTAGATTCCTTTTTTGGTAATCCAATTATATAAGCTATGTATAAGATGTATTTATATGTGTTTTATGTCTGTATTACATACATTTTAATACTGACTTTGTTGGTATTAATGCTGGTTTTCAAATATGATGGTATTTCAGTTTTCTTCTGCATTTTTATTAGACTTCAGGAAAGTTATCCTTACAAACAACATTTTTTTGTTTTTAAAAATATCTATATGTAAAAGAATGTTTTTACTGCCTGAGATTAAAGGCGT
This sequence comes from Cuculus canorus, assembly GCF_017976375.1. Lineage (NCBI taxonomy): Eukaryota > Metazoa > Chordata > Aves > Cuculiformes > Cuculidae > Cuculus > Cuculus canorus. The sequence continues at coordinate 11,491,228 of NC_071407.1, forward strand.
TATCAATTACCTTATCCAGAAATGCAAAAAAAAAAAAAAAAAGTCTAAAAAGTCTAGTCTTTTAGCCCTAGAAAGATCAGGAAATTAGGCAGGAAAGAGGAGATTACATAGCAACTGTATCCTGCTGTTACACAGCTATCTCAAAGGCTTTTAAGATGAAGCTTGTGCCATCATTATGAAGTACCTGAACAGTTCTTGTGCCTCTCACACAGGTTTGGATTTCAGTTGTCGGCTTTTCCTACTCCAAAAAATAGTAGTGTCATGTTATGAGAGGACTCTTTCTATAGATGGGAGATTGCCTTGCAGTTCAGAGTGTTTATTGGGATCCCTGCTCAGCCTCAGAAGGTATTTGTAACCTCAGGACAGCCTTTCCTTTTCCCTTGCATTTCTGTTTTCCCATCTAATAGAGGTAAGTGGTAGGTTTCTACTTCACAGAATGTTAGGATTTAAAAAAGCAAAACAAAGCAAAACCAGACTGTTAATGAATGTTAAGTACTCAGAAAAATGAGAAGAGAAGAGAAGAGAAGAGAAGAGAAGAGAAGAGAAGAGAAGAGAAGAGAAGAGAAGAGAAGAGAAGAGAAGAGAATTATTTCCTGATAGACAAGGGTCAGATCTGAGAGATCAATGTAGAATTTATACTTCTTACAGTTTTGTCTCAGTGGAAACAGAAATGTCAGATCGCTACTTGTCCCTCAGATGAAAACATACATTGAAATTGTAATAAGTTCCTTTTCTATTTGCTGTGGAGAAAGAAGTGTAGCAAAGACATTATCTAATTTCAATCTAATAATGAAAATTGTCGTCAGACAGTGGTGCTTGCCAAAGAAAATAAAATGTCATCTCTGAAGGGACAGCATGCATGAGTTGTCACAAGAAGTCCCAGGAGAGAGAGGGCTTTTGTAACAACAACAAAATATGATGCTGGGTTTAAAAAATATCCATACAAGGACTATAGTTGCTAAATGGGGAAAAATAATCCCAGCTGTATCATCATGGATATTTGACAAAAACCTAGCCTCCAAATATTATTGGTTTTTTTTTGTTCTGGTCCAACTAAATAAACTGAGTCTGAAATGAATAATACTAAGAATAAAACATATGAAAAATTCCTTGCTGCAAAGGATTTTTTTTTAATTTCTCTGGGAAGTGATACATGAAGTGAGGAATTCACCCTTTGCTAAAGATACATTAGGGCTGCTTGTTCTGCTGTGAGTCAGTAAAGGCTGAGATTGGTGCTGAGATAATGGCAATGGACTAAAAACATTCTAAAGCCTGGTTATTAAAGTGGCTCATCAAAGGCAATGAGAGCTCTGGGTATGGGTTCCCAGGGAGCTGTTGCCTGTTCTCTCCAGCCTCCTGGGCACTGGCTTCTAATTTGAGAGGCCAGTCTTGACAGTAGAATCGCTATATCCATTTCTTCCCTTTAAAACAAACTTACGAAGTCTAACATTTCTCCATGTTTTGCCTAAATCACCTGTCTCATTCTAAAAGAAAGCAGGGTCCCTAAGGTGCTGGGCAGCACCCCAGCTTCTGCTCTGCTGAGGAAGCTGCTGGAGGCACCAGGTGAACAGCCCCCCTGTGAAGAGCAGTGCTGAAAGAGCCGGAGGGAATCTGTGGTACTGGGGCCATCTGACCGCCTGGCACTGCTGCGGGACTGGAGCACGAAGAAGGATACTACACCAGCACAGAGGAAGCTTTTCAGGCCGTAATTAATTCGTTCTGGATACTGTTATTATCACCAGCAAATTCAGAGAGGAGATAACCTACTGAAAGGCTCAGGGAAACTAGAGGGGGAGTAGAGTAAGAGATACCAAAGGAGGAAACCGAGATTTACTGTGGTGATTTCAGCCATGTGAACAACAGCGTCCTTGGAAACCTTGCATCCTATATATCCCTGGTCAGGAAACACAGAGGTGTTTACTGAGTTGTTTGGATTGCTCCCTGTTCTTAATTACAGGATGATCTGAACTTTATTAAAACTTAAATTGCTGTGTGTCAAAGACATATTACTTGGCACTGAAGAAATTACTTTATCATGAAAGGGAAAATCAGAGAGAGAGAGAGAGAGACTGACAGTAGCTTATTGTTATTATGTTTTTGTTTCTAGTGCAATTACAAAAGCAGTTCTAGAAATGGATTTTGAATGTGAAGGAGGAAAAATACCTCCTGTAATGGCAAAGTTCTTGATTAGGTCACCTCAAAGCATTTTACAAAAGTAATATAAATGTTCCAAAATATTTTCTTTAATTTTCAAAAACAAAATTCTTGTTAAGTATACTTAGGGTCTCCTCTACTAAATTTTCAAATAAATGTGTATCTAGAATCTCCTACTCAAGGAAAAAATAGCAGACTCACCACTGAAGTTTTAAAAGCAGATGCCTTTCTATCAGCAAAGCAAAACTGTTTTGTCTTTTCTTACCCTTGTTGTCGTCCATCCCCTATGCCTTCTTCCCTCTCTCTTCTTTGACAGTGCTTAAGAGCCAAGGAGATGAGAAAAAGAGGTGAATTTTTAAGTTTCATATTTTAAAGTAGATTTCAACATATATCAGTCTACTGTTTACCGGAAAGCTATTGTAATTAGTTTCTCCACATCCTTCCAAGGTTTTACGGCAGTGAAGCTGAGGGATGTAAGAGTTTGCATTGGGAATGTAATGCACAGTAAGAAGTAGATCTCTTCATCGGTAGATGTTTCTTGCATCCCAATCTCTTAATTCTTAAAATACATTAAAGTCATCTTTCTGATCAACGCAAAGCTTTAAAATCAGCTTCTCAGTTATTCTCACAGGCATCCATCTTTCTCTTCAGTGCCAATCTACTACCACGACAGTGGATTTGCTAAAAAAAAAAAAATAGTCAAGATTTGCACATCAAAATTCAGATTGCATTTTACGCAAGATCCCTAAACTGGTGTCATGAAAAGGCAAATCACATTTCAAAAAAGGGGTCCAACCATCTTTCTTGTCAGAAAAGGTGACTGAGGAAGTCAGGAAAAAGAGGAGAAATAGGATGAATCATCAAGAAAACTATAGGGCTGACTGCCTCAGTGTTTCCATATGAGAAATTTGAAGTTAAATAAAGCAAAGGAAAGACAGAAGCCAAGTGATCCTTCCCTGTACTGTCCCTCTGAGAATTACCTGATGGCAGCATTTATGGAGAGCAGCTGTTTATAAGTGTTCAATAGCAGTAACATTTGTATATCATTCCACAAAGATGTGTCAAAGTTTTTATAATACCCATAACGTGCCTTTTTGCTGACCTTTCTCAGTCTGATTTGGTATTTATTGTGGAAAGATTTTCTGAAATGATTGATGTATTTGGTTATTGTTTGTGTAACCAGACAAGAAAAAGGTGTCACGTTTGCAGGAGAAGGACAGCAGGAACACAGGAAGAATTGCAGGTTTCCATGATACGAGTAGCTCGTTCAGTTCTGCAAGAGAAGTCTGGACGCATTAGAGCACTTTTTCTGGTGCCAAATTGAACAAGCTGTCTAGATTACACTACTGGTAACTGGAAAGGGAATGGCCTTCTAACATAATATCAAGGAAAGCAATCATGCCTGTCTTTTGTGAGAGCCAAGCTAGGATATCAGACTGCTGTGTTATGCTGTATATTTGGTGTCCACCATGAGTTTAAAGAAGTAATCAACAGCTTTCCCACACTACACAGTTTTATTACCTGGGAGTGCCATGAAGACGTAGGTGATGGGTTTTCAGTCACAGCAGGTTGTTGGATGTACTGAGACAGTGGTCCCTCAGGTAATACCAGTTGTGACCCATGTTGCACTGCTTGGTTTTGCCTCTGCCGATAAAAGGTATTGCAGAGACTTTTCAGCTTCCCCGTGAGTGTTCCTTTGAGACTGGAGGAAGTAAAAGTACAAGTCACTGTCTTACAAGTTTTGTGTTTTACTGTGATTCGTGACTGTTTGTTTTTGTCCCCAGCTATTCAGTTCCGTGGAGTTTGGCAGAAGATGGCTGCTTCTTCACGAGGGAGTTGCACCAAACAGGTTCTACTGGTAAGGGCAAAACCTCTTCCTAAGTTCCTAGGCATGGATTCCTTATATGTACAGAGATGTTGAAATGAGTGATTGAAGGCAACATGGTTCGATGCAATCAGCACTGCTGACTTGTTGAGATTAATTTAGAACTGGTGTGAAAGGGATGCTGTTCCTCCTGTTATGTGTTTATACAGCACTGAAATGGGATCTTTGATCTAAGAATAATTCACAACTGAAAAATCATAGAATCACAGAATCAAAGAATAGTTAGGGTTGGAAGGGACCTTAAAGATCATCTAGTTCCAACTCCCCTGCCATGGGCAGGGACACCTCCCACTAAATCAGGCTGCCCAAAGCCCCATCCAACCTGGCCTTGAACACCTCCAGGGATGGGGCAGACACAACCTCCCTGGGGAATCTATTCCAGCGTCTCACCACACTCATGGTGAAGAAATCCTTCCTAATGTCCAGTCTAAATCTGCCCCTCTCCAGTTTATACCCATTCCCCCTGGTCCTATCCCCACAAGTCTTTATGAATAGCCCCTCTCCAGCTTTCCTGTAGCCCCTTCAGGCACTGGAAGGTCACTATAAGGTCTCCTCTGAGCCTTCTCTTCTCCAGGCTGAACAAGCCCAACTCTCTCAGTCTGTCCTCGTAGCAAAGGTGCTCCAGCCCTCTGATCATCTTTGTAGCCCTGCTCTGGACCAGTTCCAATAGCTCCATATTCTTCTGATGTTGAGGATTCCAGAACTGGACACAGTACTCCAGAGGAGGTCTCACAAGAGAGGAATAAAGGGGCAGAATCCCCTCCCTCACCCTGCTGGCCACACTTCTTTTGATGCAGCTCAGGACGTGGTCGGCCTTCTGGGCTGTGAGCGCACATTGCCGGCTCTTGTCAAGCCGGCCGACATCGACCAACACCCCCAAGTGCTTCTCTGCAGGGCTGCTCTCAATCACATCCTCCCCCATCGTATACTGAGAATGGGGATTGCCCCAACCCAGGTGCAGGAATATATATATTAAAAAAAATGCTGAATAATAGAATAAAGAAAACATTGATTTGGAAGGGAAAGTTCTGCAATTTCCTGTAAATATTTTGAGTTCAAGTGCAACTCTGACACAATTTTGTTTGCTTTTGCATCAAACACAAAGAAGAGATCATTCTGGTCCTGCTGCCAGTGGGGGCCAAAGACTTAAGTCTTGGAGGATACCAGCATTTCTGCTATGGGTAACAGGGAACGTCCTTCAGTGGCTGGTCTTATGCTTCTAACTGCTGTTAGACATATTTCAGTCCTTGGAAGAGAGCAAGTTAATGAGCATTGAACTAGGCACATAATGCTCATTATGAGCTTAAATCACACTGCAATATTGCTTCTGAGCAGCGGTACAAGATTGCCAGTCAGATTTCAAACTGTATGAATCAGTCGTGTGTAAGTTCTTCTTTGCTGAATCTCGAAGATCAGTCAGTTACAGAAATGGCAAAATGTTTGGAAGTTTTATGCTCAAGTTGCCCTAGAGAAGTATCATAGCTCTTTGTCAGTAATGCAAGTTTAAGTCTTTGCTGCATTAACCTCTGCTATACAATTTGTATCTGAATTCACTTGGGGCCATAGCCTACATGGTTAGGATAGAATCTGAGCATCTCACAATTTTTAGTATATGAGAGTGTCTGTAATGGATGACTTGACTTCGGATTCAAACACCTGTAGTGACCACAGGTACTGCAAAAGAACTCCTAGATATAGGTCCCAACTTTATTCTGGAGTTCTTCACTGTTAGTGAATTCCTTTGTATTTTGAGTCTCATCTCCTTCCGTTTTAGTCATCAAAGATTTGCCCAGCAAGTCTGGTGAACTGATTCTCTTCTCATGATTCTGATTGCAGGCAGATCAAAGGTTGGCCCATGTCCTGTGAATATGGCCTTTAAAAGAGAAGTTTTTGATTAATTAGTCATCTTGAATTCAGGAGGAGCTGAAGAAGCTTCTAAAATCTAAGTTTGTGCCAAACCCACAGGTTCTTAACATATCAAGATTCAGGAGTGGTGTAGTCAAATATTTTCTTTTAATTTATTAAAGAAGTATTAGCTCTAGGTCAAATTTACTTCCAAAGTTGAACTTATGTTTGGTCTACAAAGGATGTAGCAGAGGTTTTATTTGCTACTCCTGCTTTTTAATCCTTTCTCAGAACTTGTGTTAGCTGAAGCTTTTACAAACTAAATTCCATTTTTATCTTAAACTTGTTTTTTGTGTGACTGTCTGTATAAACAGGCACATAGATATTTTTATCACTTCTAATTCTTTCCTACAGGACTCCTAACAGGATTTCAAAATGTCAGATGCAAACACACAGCCCCATACATCTCTTTTATTATTTTTTTTTTCTGTGCTAATAAAAGCAGAAAAGTCCTAGAAATCTAGGGACCTAGTCTTTGAGACATCCAATAAAATTGTACTCACTGAAGAGGGTTAGAGAGCTGGAAAGAATGTCCCTGTTCCTGGAGCCCTGTCTCCTGCACTGCACTCCAAACCTTTTTAAAGTTTTCCATCATTACTTACAGTAGTGGTTTAGTGGGAGTTGAGCTGGTAGATGCCTGCAACAAGAATAATGATGAAAATTATCATTTTCCCTTTCCATGGAGCTCAAACTTTGAGTGACTCTTAGAACCTAACAAATAAGAGAACTCGGGCTTGGAGCTTCAAATGCAAAGTGCAAGCTGAAAAGATGAAAAGATGTTCCGACCACCCATCTAATTCCCTACAGCCATAAACAAAACATGAAACCACAAGCCTGTATTTTCACCTTGAACAAAATGTCCCTTGCATAACACACCTCAGTGTAAGCTTGACTGTACTTCTGCTATCAAAAGTAAAAATAATACAACTTGTGGAGACAGTGTTGCATCTTGTTCTGGCTTATTTATTATGATCATCATCACCTTGAACAAAAAAATACTCTTAGCTGCAATTATATGGACACTCTTTGCCCTTGAAACATTCCATAGTAGAAAACAGAGCTGTGCATGTGTGATTGAGAACCTGTACAGGACAAAGAGCAACACCGGGCTTTTCTATGCATTTCCATTTCTGTTCAGCCAAGTACCTGAGGACAAAATAGGCACTACAGTGCTGAATCAGAGGGGCAGCCCTTTGCACTTGGAGCATGCCCATGGCTAACTCCCTGTGCAAGAAAAGCAAAATAGAACCGGGACATAAAAGGACGCAGATGTACAGTTGAAGTTCAGACTTTCACAGCAACATCTCTGTAGCCAGTGCTGAGGTACAAGTTGGGTAGAGTTTGGCATAGTACCCTGTTGTTTCTCTGGGCTTTTTTCAATTAATTATTATACATTTAGTCTTAGAAATATGCACAGTTTAATCAACCTGAAAAGTCAGAATGACTTCCAGTTATTCTTAAGAGCAGAAATGAATAGTGAAGGAAAATGTCCAGAAGTCGCAGCTTTTCAAGGGGAGCAGACTGTGGGGATAATCTCTCATGTTCCTGCTGCTTTCTCTGGTTCAAATGGGTTTGAGGGCATCATCCAGGACAAAGCTGTGTTGTGCAGAGAATGAAGGCTATATTCTGATATCTAAGGAAGGCTAAGGAGTTGCTTTAATACAGACTTCTTCCAGGACAAGCTAAAGTGGGACTTCCGTAAGATCAGGAAGACCCAAAGCAAAGCCTTTGGCATTAAGCCTTCTCGAGGCTGCATTTACTTAACGCTGCTTCTTTTGACAGGCAAAGAACATTTGCAAGACTTTAAAGACTTTTAAATGGATTTGAATGGTTGATGAAAGCAGAGATATATTTTCCTGATTGCTGTCTGATATTTTAGTTGCTATTTTACTCTGTCATGTGGTCTTGTAAATAGTTTGTGGGTCATTTTAAGTCTTGTGAACTAACACCACTGAGATTGTTAGTTTTACTCTTCAGAAGGCTATGCCTGCAAGTGCTGTCAAAGAAACTGTAGTGGCATTTACAGCTGCATTTCTTATATCTGTTTCCAAGAGATTTTTCTTTTTTATTTGCTTATTTTTGGCTGCTCTGTGAAACACCCCCTCCTACTACCATACCAGGGAAATCTAAACCCCTGAAGAGCACCATTAAAGCAATCTGCTGATGCCTACTGCAAAACTCTGAGGAAATGTTCTGTGTAGAGACAACTTGACTCCTTGTAGCTCATATATATTTTGTATGTTGTATTAAGAAGAGTCATTTACATGGAAATAGAATCTTTGTTTATTCAGAGTTCCTGTGTTCCACCTTTTCATACTTCCACCTGCAGCTCTGAGGGATGCCCTGATGTCCACATTTGTGATGAGAGCAATTGTAATGTTATTCTGTGGAGGAAGATACCAGATGGGGAATGAGCAGATAAACTCAAACCTGACTGGAGTTTTCTTACCTTAAAAAAACCCAGAACCAACCCAAAGCAAAATAAAAGGAGAGAAAAAGGGATCTGTAATTCTTTACCTCTTTAAACAGTTGTAAGGACACAATTGTGTGGGCAGACTTAAGTGAAGGGCTGCTGTAAAACTGACACTTCTAATAATTGCTTTAATTTGGGTATCTTACGACATATCTGTTTGCATAATCTAGATAAGTGAAAGTGGTACACTGAGGAAAGCATAGTTCACTCAGAGTCAACCGTATGTTACGCGTCTGATGAGAACAAGAGGGAACGGCCTCAAGCTCCGCCAGGGGAGGTTCAGGCTGGACATCAGGAAAAAATTTTTCACGGAAAGGGTCATTGGGCACTGGAACAGCTGCCCAGGGAGGGGATTGAGTCACCTTCCCTGGAGGTGTTTAAGGGATGGGTGGATGAGGTGCTGAGGGGCATGGTTTAGGGAGTGTTAGGAATGGTTGGACTCGATGATCCAGTGGGTCCTTTTCAACCTGGTGATTCTGTGATTCTATGAATACACACTGCATACAACACCAAGGCACTGCAGTTCCTCACTGTATCAACAGTTTTCATGTTTTTCATTATTTCTCTGGCAAGTTCTTGAAATTTGACTGTTAAATGTACTGTGACAGCAAAATGCATGAAAGTTATCAAGGTGCTTAGTAATTCTGGAACTGTGCTCTATGAAAATACCCTAATTACTTGGAAGGAGTATTCTAAGCAATATTAGTTCAGCAAGGTAATACAGAAACAGCAAATTAATATACATGGGTTGCTGCTCATAGCACAGTGTTTACTAATGTAGTTGGCATTAGGGGAAGAGAACGAAGTAGATGCTGGTTGTAAGAGTTGGATAAATGCTTTATCTAAATAATTTTGAGTTTATTTGTGTGATACTTGGTAATTTTCAGCATACATTCCTATGGTGGAATTTTACTGGCAATGACACTGATTTGTAGCAAATAGAATTGTGAATGGAATTGATCAATCAGTCATACTGGGAATTACTTCACTTATTTTTCTTACTTTTTAAAGTGGTCTAGTGATCTAGTCAAACTTCAGTCATGATATCTTGTGATTTGCAAATCCAAATACTCATGACCAGCCACTGCAAAAAAAAAAACAGTCAGAGTTTATGTAGTTTGGTATGGCCAAAATACCGATTTTTATTTTAGTCAACAGATCAAATCATGTCTTTCAACCAGGAATTAATTTCTGAAAGTCAGTAAGTCAAGGTGTCACAATAAAAACTGGCTGTAAAAAAAAATGAAAGCAATAAGTTAAAAGGCACATTAAAATGTCTGCAAAATGCAATGTTTTGTAATCAAAATGAGACATTTTCTGAAAAGATTCTCAGATAATTCTATTCATAACATAACCTTGAAAAACTTAGTGGGCAGGAGGGGAATAAAACCAAATAATAAAAGTATCTTAAAAAGTAGCATAAAATGAACACTAGAAAAGCCCAACTACTAAATTATATCATCAAGTTATAATCATTAACTCAGTGCTATTGATTTTATTTTTTTTTTACTTATTTGATTATCGCATCCAGACGCACATGGAGCGTATAGGAGAAATACGAAAGAAATACCACTCTGTACTTCAAGAAGATCACAGAGCTTTAATAATGAGAGGGCTGAAATACCTCTCCTATGAGGACAGGCTGAGAAAGTTGAGGTTTTTCAGCCTAGAAAAGGCTCTGAGACCTTATTGCAGCCTTTCAATACTTACAGGGGGCTTATAAAAAAAATGGAGAGACTGTAGTGGTGCAGAGACTGTAGTCATAGGCCAAGGGAGAACAGCTTTAAACTTAAATAGGGTAGATTTATATTAGGCATAAGTAAGAAATTCTTTACTCTGAAAGTGTTGAGACAGTTGCCCAGATAAGTCATCAATGCTCCATCCCTGAGAGTGTTCAAGGTCAGGATGTGTGGAGCTTTGAACAACAAGATGTAGTGAACAATGTCCTTGCCTGTGGGGAGGTATCAGACTAGATGACCTCTAAAGGTCCTTTCCAACCCAAACCATTCTGTTCTTCTAAGTTGACTGTCTTAATTAGACAAAAAAATATAGCTCAGGGCTTTCATGCACTACATAGGTGTAACAGGCTGATTAGAAGAACATATCATAGTATATTTCATTTCCAATAGTGTCATGTGTCCATTAATTGTTTCATGAAGAAATTACAGGAGATATGTCCGTTTGGTGAAGACATATTGCTGTCTCCACTCTCTTTTTTTTTTTTTTTTCTGAGTATGAGGAGAAGAAAATGGATGCAAACATTGTTAAAAAAAAAACCCAAACAACAAAAAAACAGCCAACCAACCTTTCCCCTCAAACAATACAAAGATATGCACACACATTGAAAAGGGGGAAAGATAAACTGATAAGCAGCTGGAAGGACGAATGAATAGATAGGGCTATATTTGTGTTTCTTTTATGAGTAACGGCGAAGAAAGTTAATCTTCAGAGGGGAATTGTAGCGTATATATTTTTTCTTTTCCAGAGGAGGCTAGAGACTGTATTTTAAAACCTCTGACTGTGTTCATTGGAGCAACTCAAAGAGCTGAAAATCAGGGGAAAAAAGTGTCAAGATGCTGTTAAAAACTTCATTATATTCAAGCTGTTGGAGCAAGCCAGGCAAACTGTCCCAGTGTTCTTGTCAGATCTTGGCTTGGTGAGAATTGCACGCCCACCCAGGTGGGCTGAGGCAATTTAAATGGCATGGTATCTGAGCTGTTTACAAATGATGCTCTGTATTGCTGAACAAGACCTTTTAATCACTGCAGGGCAACTGCTGGAGGCAAACAGGAAAGATAGCAATCAAAGGACATTGTGACAGGCTGTCCAGAAAATCATCTGCTTGATCTAACACACAAGCCGTGCCCGATGTGTTGAAGTTTACTAGAAATATAATTAAAATTAGATTTATTTCATAGCTTGAGTGTGGTGGAGATGGGCACATGCCAGAGAAGCACATCACAGAGGGACGATGACAGCTTTCAGGAGATCTGAATTAAGCAATTGACTGATGGGGAATAGCAAGAGTAGTGATTTTTTTCTTGCTTTCCTTTTTTTTTTTTTTATTGAACACCATACGTTTGAGAGAAATTTGGGGAGAAAGAGTGAGGTTCTGAGCCTTTTATAGCAAAGGCCGCTCTTACCTTACTAATGTTTTTTGGCAGCTTCATGGCTGCTAGCCTAAAGATACAGTTGAGCCACAGGCAAGAAACACTGCCATGAACCAGAGTGAAGAGTAAATCTGCAACCGTGCCTTTCCTTGGCCCTTACCATGCTGCTGCTAACATTACTGATGGTGAGTAACACACATTAGAGCACATTGTCACCATTCACTGCCCCTGATATTTACCATTTTGTCACCTTAAAGGTCAGTGTTACATCCTGGCCAGCCAGAGTGCAAGGAAGCATGCTCTCTGTTGACAATATTGACTAAAGATCCCACTGGCTTTTCAACGGATTTAGTGAAAACCTTTGCTTATAGTTCTGAGACAGCTGGACCCTGATGTAGTTCTATCTCTTTGGTACCAATGAAGGCTGAAATCTCTGAGATTTATCCAGGGAATTAGGATTTTATTCCTGTCTGGCTTCCAGAGATACAAACTTGCCTGCCCCATGCTGAGTCATCAAGGACACACAGCATCCTCTTTCTGTTGCTGTTAAAGGCTCATGTAGACTCTTTGGATTTATAATAAGTTTTAGTTCTTAAGAAACTGAAATCCAAATTACGTGTCTTCCTTTCCTGGACAATGCTGAGGAAACTGTCCAAAGTCACAGAGCAGAGGCTGATATCCCTCTGGTCCTCTGAGTCTACGATAACCAGATCCTACTGGTCCCAGTAGTCTCTTGAGAGAACTTGTTACTCATAATCAAATCAAGAATTGTCAGAGCAAAACATAACTCTGCAATTCCAAATCCTCAGTTTGGCAGAGCCCCACCATTTGAGAAAAAAGTTTTCTCAACCCTGTTTGGTTCTTACGGTGACTCTAAAGATGGGGGTAAAATAATAACTCATATGTTCTCCTGTAAGACATAACTGAATAGAATCTTGACCTGACTCCGCCCTCTTCCTCCCCTTACAGTCTTGTCCTCCAGCTGTGAACAGGGAGAAGAGGTGAATAAGCCTTTTGGGATTGAGAAGTCCCAGTCTCATAGATGCATAGATTGATGTGTTTTGGTTTTTCCAATTCAGTTGATTTATCTTAAAAAATCACCCAGAGATACTTTACAAATGAGTACAGACTCTCATGAGCTTCAACTTCTTTCCCATTATCCACTTCCCCTGTTAAAGATGTGCAGAAGTAGGCGGGCATCCATACACCAGCTTCAAAATCGTTTTTTGAGGGTTACTCAGCAGCAGAAGCCTGCAGTGTTGTGCAGGACCCTGGGACATGTCAGTCTTCAACAGGCGTTGTGCTCAGAAGCTGATTTCTCTGTATGCACTGACAAAGGGCAGCCCTCGAGAAGGTGAGGCAATTTCCTAGTAAAGCTAGCTGTGGATTTGTCTAAATCTATGTCAGGAAAGTTTTGTTGGTATTTTCTGTTATATGTTCAATGAGCAGTACTATCTTACTAGAGCAGACTTTGTATTCTTGCCGTAAATGACTTCCTGACCTCCTCTGGAGCGTATTGACTGGACCACAGCACTACAGGATGCCAGAAACATGCATCTTAGCACAGCAGGAAACTATGATCCTAGTAGACTGTACCAGTAGAGAAGCAGTAGAAGTTTGGTCCATTTTGTCAGGGAGGCAAGTTCAGATGCTATAACTAAAGGCTACCTTCCTCCTTCTCTTCCTTCAAGCCATGTCTTAAAATTCCTCCGATAAATGTGGGACAGGAGGACTATCTTAAAATCAGGATATAATCCTGGTAACTGAATTTTATCCACTTAGTTTCGATCCTCATTTTAAGACATTCCTCCCACTCTAGTGTTACCAGCAATAGATCCCTTCCTCCCTGAGAATTCACACTGATCTGTTGCAGAGTTTTAGCCAAGTTTTCTCTCTGGAGCTTCCCACAGAGAGCTGTGGTATTACTGCAGTGAGGGAGAAGGCTTGGCTTGCTGCTGTCCTCAAAGCTGTGGGATGTGTGTATATCGTAGGGTGGAAGGCTGTGGATAATCCCACTCTAGGGTTGTAAATAATAATGGTGAGATTGGAAGTGACTCCCCATGGCCTGGAAATCACACCACTACCCTCATTTTCATGCTCATCCGGTTTGGTATTAGCAGCAACAACCACCTGTTTTTCTAGTTCAGTGTTGTGAGGTGACACAACTAGGAGAAGCTGCACTTTACTCACTGCACTGCTAGTTTTCACCAGTTCTAGAGAAGAAGTAACAAACCTAGTAAAGCGTACCGTAGGATGGATTTGGTCCAGTGGCTGCCAGTTGAATTGAACAAAATCATATCATTGCATCTAATTGATGAGAAAGAATAGTTCAGAAATGTAACAGGGAAAATCTAATTAGATTATTGTCAGGGGAGAACTATTGGCCAGATACGAAGAAACAAAGTACTGATTTATGCTTATTTAGAATATGGCCCTTTGTTTCTAAAACATGTCAGGAGAATATGGTTAAGCGATGTTGAAACTAGAAAGCAATTTTTAAAGTACATTTCAGGATAGTAAAATCTGTGAAATTTCACATAATAGGGACTGACTAAAGAAACAAGAGGAATTCTCTCCCACACTAAGCTCTCTTGGGTAGAATCATTGACCTCTGCAAGCAAACTAGGAGCAGAAAGTATTTGCAAAGTCCTTGTGGAAACAGTATGGTAGTAAAAGAAAAAGGAGCCTAGAGAACTCTCAGGCACTATTTTTGTCTCTGCCACATAACAACTCAAATCAATGAGGTCTCTATGCTCGTCACCTAATCAGTGGAGTTTATCTATAAAGCTGAGAAGAAAAATTTTATTCGACCCCTTATTCTCTCTTGTCCTGCTGGTCTTGTACTTTTCCATAGGTCTTGAACAAATTGGTAGCATGCAGGGAAGGTTACTTAAAGGTTGATTGTCAAGTACTTTTGTATCTTTGGACAAAAAGCTCCCTGTTCAGTACTACATGTTACTATTTTTATGAATGGCAATTAGGATTTAGAGTATTATAGAAGCATCAGTGGAACCAAAAATTTGATGCTACTGAGGACTCCTTGAACGTCATCCACTGTTGTTATTTTCATCATGTCCTTTAAAACAGAACTGAAAACCTGCCATTCACTAGTTGGAATAAGCTGTTGATTTTTTAACATGAAGTGGCAGGATGTGTTCCAGAGGCACTGAGGGAGCTGGTTTTGCCTTGGCAAGATTTACTGCAAGGGATTCGTGTGAATACTGAGGCTAAAGGGAGATAAATCCCCAAAGGCAAATTTTACGAATAATTGAATTACAAAACCATTATCATGTGCTGAACAGAGCAACTTTATAGCTTTATTGTGATAGGATAAAGAATACTTATGTTCATGGGGCAACTTGGACATAAGGATCTCTCAGAGTATGTTTTCTCTCCCACCTCTATCGCAGCTAATTTGTGTTTCTGTGTAATGCAGTATATGTGGAGATGGAGGTGTGCTCTAATCAGAGCTGTGAAGAAGGAATAGTGAACATCAGAAGCCATCTCAAAATAAATAGTGTTAAGCACAAGGTCATCTGCAAATGTGACTGAATTCTAATGTCCAAAAAGAGAATTGGGACAGTTTGGGGGAAAGGAAGAGAGGGCATGGAGGCAAATGAACATTTTTAATGAGGAGGGGTCAAACCGGATTTTCCAAGCTATGTATCACTTTTCTGTTTGGTATTGCATTGTAGCCACTTCTAACCAACTCTGAGTCCATGTTGATAAGCTCAAAATGGCCAATATCATATAGGTCTCATTTCACTAGCCTTAATAGAGTCATGCTGTTATTTGTCGTTTATCTGCCATCAAGAATGAACAACATTTTGACTGGTTGTGTCTGTGAAAAGAGCACAGTAGCATTTCTGTTTTTCCAGCCTTTCATTCTGGGCCATTTGCATTGAAGATTCTGTAAAATAATGTTGTCTGTTATTGCTTAGCTTAAAGGACCGTTGGTTTTGGCTGCTGTGTGAATGTGTGGTACAAGGAATACATATGAAAATTCTGCCATACAGTTTCTTGGTGCATGTAGTCCTAGACATGGTACAATTGTGTCTGAAGTCAAGTATCCAAAAACAAAGGCACCCAAAGCTACTTTCTAGAATGCACAAACCCTTGAGATGGAGCCCTTATTGTCTGGTCCTTGAAGTTCTTTGATTATAAAAAAAAAAGGTAGTTTGAGATGAAGTGCACTCAGTGGAAGCTTTTGCTGTCTTCACAATGATGCCTTTTTTTCAGTTCTGAGTGGTCTGCCTTACAAGCCTCATCAGTTCCCAGTATCCCTAAACAATTTCTTTTGTCCCTAGAAGTTCAAAAAGATAGAAGAGGTGGAAACCTCAGGATAACAGGGTCTCTATTGAATTTCCTTGGCTCAGAAGAGCTTTTGGGACAAGGAAGCCAAGGTTTTAGAAATGTTTCAGAGAGAGAGAGAGATGACAAGGGGTCGGTCACTACAGAAATATGCCAGCTAGCATTTACTGTGCAACGGGCAGTGCCAGGCTGCTTTTGTTCAGTTCAGTGTGGTTCTAAACCAGAGGATGATTTGGGGTCTTTTCCCTGTGCTGCTTCTCACGGTGGATGTAGAATCTGCATTCAGAGCAATTACTGAGCTGTAGGCACTGAGATTGATTTGCAGAGCTCTCCAGTGCAGACTACTTTAACAGGCTTGATGATGATTAAAATTTTAGGAAGGAAATTTGTAATAGGACTAGGGGAGTCCTACATTTTCCATAATGTGAGAATCCCCTGCCTAAAGGCAGTGACGTCACTGCCTTGTATGTACCCCCTTTGGCTTTTTTAAATCCTCATTTTCCCAAAAGATTTTTCTTTCCTGTGTTTCTTTTTTCAAAACATTCAGACAATTGTACCAACGAAACACAAAAAGCTAATCACAAAAATACAATAGGCACCATTCAGCAGAAAGTGCTGCAAGCATATCCCTGGTGTACTGAAATTTCAGGGAGTATTACAGAAAGCCTGAGATTAAAAGGACGGACAAAGGGCATGCTGGCATTTTACCATGAAGTGAAAACATGGACTATGGCAAGGAGAAAAAATTGTGGGATATACGAGTGATTGGTCTTTGAGAATGGATTCTCAAAGGGAATAAGAGAATTGAAAAAATATGAGAAGAAAGTGCTGCCAGCATTGCTAACAAAAGTTGCTCAGAAGAGGGCATGGCAATGTTTTGGACTGCTGTTTATGTTTAGAGAAATTTCTGAGATAAATCAGTAATTGGCTGGGTCCCAGAGCGTTGTGTATCTGTACGCCTGTTCTTTGCAGGGTGCTTGGTTCATAAACTAATGGATGCACAGCAGTTTTCCTTGTTTAGCTTGTGAAATGTACATTGACCAGCTTGCATTGACCCTGTGCACAAAAGGTATTGGAGTGGGCAGTTGTATCAAGTTAGAAACACTAAATTTGAGGCTTTGGTGGTAAATAGGGCAAATCCAGCATGTAGTTTCCTTCCTCCATGTGTAAAGCTTATATTTATTGATCATGCTGGTTTTGGTAAGAATCTTCAAATTCCATCATCAGTCGAGGCTGGAATTTCTTTGTAATCAATTGAGTTTGTTTGTTTTGTTTCATATTCTTAACACTGTTACATTGTAGTACTCAGGCTTGAAGAATGATATTGTCTGCCTCAGCTTCTAAGGAGGATTATTTTTCCCTTCAGCCACATGAAAAAGCTAAGAAAACCCACTGATGGTGTATCTGGGTGCTCAGTAATGTTGTGATAGATCTGCTTGACACAATGAAAATTTAAGATTTCTGATGTATATTCCACGGCTCCTAACACCTTGCTTCCAGTAGATGCTTTAATAACTGTTTGTCTTGTCTTCCTAAAGAATGTGTGTTCTCAGGTGCATTGCAAACAAGAGCATGGTATTCATCTACTGTATATGCTCATTGGGGTCAATATTGCATTTTGGAATGCCTCCTAGGCTTTTTACATGACATGTAGTTAATAAAGCCAAGGTAAACTATATAAAACATTGTTCTCTCAGAAAGAAAGTACTACAGGATATTCTCTTTCCCTTTTACTTACATCTATAGTTTGTCTGTAATTCGTGTTTTGAAATGTAGATTATAAACATATTTCAAGTCTGTTATGTTCTCTGCTTTGGGACCTTTATGTGATCACATGTGGATGCCTGTAGTGTAGGTGTCTGGACATCTTACATTCAGTGGAGTGAAACAGGCCTTTCTAGGATAAAGTTTGTCTTCTCATTACATCATATCTAAGACCATTCAGGTGAACCACAGTACAAAACTGCCCGTTTCTCCTCACTGCCTGCAAAGAGAGTTGAGTCTGATTAGCTCAGAGTTAAGTATCTATAGTGTATAACTGGGTAAGATGAATATTACCTTATAAGGCTTTTCAAGTGGTATGAAGGAACGTGTAGAGAAATATCACAGGGCTGGTATAGAAAAAGACAGCATAATACAAAAAAATGTGACATGAAAAAAATCTGGTCAGTAAACTTTCAGCAGAATCTATATGAGAGTGGTATGTTTCTGGATGTCAGATGTGTATGGCTAATACTGATTTGAGCAAACACGTATTTGTATTTTTCCTGTCCTTTGCAACTGATTGTTCATGTTATCATTTAATATTATGGGCCTGACTGTGACCTTGTGCTGTCACAAGTAAATTAAGCCTATTGTATATCAAAGCAATGGAATGTGTATTTTCCAAGGTAGGAATAAAGATCTAGCACATCGGAAGGCCTGGATATGGTCCTTTCCTGTAACACAGATGTCCTGTTTGACTTTGGGAACTCCCTTCGATTCTCTGAGCCTTAATTTTCATCTTTATTTGTCATCACTTTTTCTAATTTGCAGGGGTTAGGAGATATCAACAGAAAGGAAGCCCTTGAGTAGATGAATCATGTTTATCACCAGTCATGTTTCAGCCACCCTTGTTCTGTACATCCTTGAGACAATGGATGACTTAATTCTACCTTGAGCTAAAGTTTCTGCAATCCCAATACTGGCTGTTGCAGTGTGAGACTAAGTAACGTGCAGGTCACTGTATCTGTAGCCGCCTAACTTTCAGGGCTTGGTGGGTCCAGATATTTATACACTGCTCTTAAGACATTTAAAAGTTTGATATAAATTATGAGTCATATTACAGGTAAAAACAACAGTGACAATCTCTTCCCATCCATCAGTTAGACGCCTCATTCTGAATTAGCTGTCTTTGCCTGAGAAGATGCGATAGAGGTGTTTCGTTGGGTCAAAATAGCACCGTGAGGAGGAAATTCACAAAGAAGCAGACTGTAAACTCAGGCTTTAACTAGGGCAACAAGTTCTTTGCTGGATGAATACCATTGTTATGTGTCTCTAAGAGACAAAGTGTCCAAATCTATGGAATATAATCCTTGTTTCTTTGAAGACTTGACATGGCTGTGTGAGGTCAGAAGGAGGAATGCACTGACAGAACTGTATTTTGTCTTCTGCAATAGCCCAGTTCCAGGTGTGCTTAAAGCCTGCTCGAATAAACAAGAACAGAAAGGAGATATGCCAAATTACAGACTCAGTCCTTCTGGAGTTTTTTTAGAGCTGTTCATCATCGGCATTTATCTATCTTGAACTGAATTGTAACTTGCAAGTCCAGCATTGTGGCCCTAAATCTGCTGACGATGGCAAGCAAAGGAAAAATGCCCTAGGAAGGTACTCCCTTCCCACTCCCTTGGTGTCAGTTATCAGGAAGCAGAGGGTTTTTTAAATGGAAGCTGAATGTTTAAGAGAAAAAGACTTTGCTACAGAAGTTATTAAAAATGGAGGAGAGGTGAAATCAATGCTGACTCTGAGTCTTTTCTGAAACTTCCATTCCCTAGCAAAGGAGGACAAAAAATCTAGCCAGGGAATTGTTACAGATTTTGTCAAGCAAAGCTAAGGATTAATCAGGACACGAGTAGTCTTGTTATTGTTAACATTTTTATAATGGTTATTAGTGAATGCACATGGTGATTAAGGGCTGGAGCTGCCTCTGATTGCAGTCAGTGGGAACTGAATTAAGGTCTAAATCACTGTTTGAACCTTACTTTTGATTTCCTGAAAAATAATGAGGCTTTGAACAGAACAGCATCTAATTTGTCTATCACTGGAAATGAATGTTTCTCTTCCTTCATGCATCCATTAACTTAGAGGTCAGGCAGCTAAAAAGAAACTGGTTGTTTAACCCTTAGCCTTAATCTAGGATTCTGACTTGGATGATAGGATCAAGACCAGAAACAAGACTGATTATCAAAGATTCTGCTGAGGCTGCTGTACAATGGGATTGGCTCATAGCTGCAGTCAGTACTGCTGTAATTCAGACTGTCCATCAAACTGCTGACCATTTTGACCATCCCAGGGAGTTGTTGAAGCCAGCAGTGCCAGCTCAAAGGAAGCTCAACAATGGAAGCCAAGCTTGAGTCCATAAACACCTGATTTGCACTTCTCAGTGTCTTTATGTTGTTGCATGTTAATTCAGAGTGAACAGTCATTTTCTGAGTCAATATGACATTTCTTTTATTAATGGAACATTGTTTTCATTACATCAGAAGTGATAAAATGTCTCAGGATGAAATGGAGTTTTAAAATTTCTTAATTAATGAGGAAATGTTGATCATTAAGAGTGTCAATTAAGCAAATGTGCATAAAATGTCCAATATAAAGGAACAGCTATAATTAGTATGCTGGCAAACACTATTATCCCATCAAAAAATCTTCTATATCCCACCAAGAACTGAAATGCATCCTTCTGACCAAGCTAGGAGGTACATCAAAACGTCAAGAACATTTTGAACAAGAAACAGAACAGAAACAAATCTCCAGGTGGAAAGAAATCAAGTAAAGGGGTCAGAAATAGAGAACTTGTAAGTACAATAGCATTGATTTGATAAAATGGTCAAATTTGTTTCAAAATTTCAAGTTTATTTTAGGGAAAATTACACAATGTTTTTAAGGTTATCAGCTCTTAACTGTGAATTCATATTCATATTATGAATTCATATTCATAATATGAATTTATGTCCAGCTAATTAAGATCTCCTGTGGAATTAATATCTCAAATATCCATGATTATCTGTTGTTTTTAACACCTTTACATCAATCTGTCTTTTACAGGTCTATGATGGGGTCCGGCAGAGAGCCTGATCTCGTGCACCTAGAGGCAAAGACAGTGGATGGTCGTAAGTACCTCAGCTTCCAAATATTGTGGTATTCTGAACTGCCCTCATATTCTTGTAACCACACAACATCATGATGGAAATCTGACTTCTCTTTAGCAATTCAATTATTTAATATGAGAGTCTGACTGTTTCGGGGCAAGTCTGTCAAAAGAGAAGTCATTTCAACTAGGGAAAATGTTGAGATTAACAGTCTGTGAAAGGAGCTGAGATCATGGTAAGGAAGAATAGATGGTAACTAGTAATTGGAGTTAGTTTATACAGTGCTTTTTATTCCTACATGACTTTTGTTCGTAAGAACATGGCATTGGAGAGAAGCTCCTGGGTCAGAGAGTCTAGCTGCTGCTGTTTGACGCAGTACCTAATATCACATCGTTCATAGCTTTACAATTTTAACAGACCAGGGATACTCTGCCTAAGGTACTACCTTTGAAAATATTTCATTTCTTTAACATTGGAATCGTTTTAATGACCAGACGAAGTATATTCTTCACTGTTATTGCTTTTCCTGTCATTGTCCTTCACTTTCATCAGCTCCTCTCCCTCACTGCTTTGCTTCGTGAGGTGCTTTTCTCCTTTCCAGAAGCCTGCAACTCCAAAATATTCTCCTAATTGGCTGTAAATTCTCTCAGGCACCCTAAGCCACCCACTGGCCTTTTCTCCACCTGCCCAGGCTTCCTCAAGTTTTATCTTTGAGCTCCACTTCCTTTGTAGATCATCCTCCACGGATTTCTTTTCCACAAGGCTGGATGCTTCAGGCAGGCAATACGACCACCTGGCTGCCATAGATCTCATCGTTGTAATTCTATATTGTTTCCAATATATGTTCCAATTACAAATGTTTTCCATATTGCAGCTTTGCAATATGTAATTATTAATGATGCAGTCAATTTCCTTTAGAGATGGAGAAAAATCTCCCTTGAGTTGTACCCCTGAACACAGTGGTGTTACTTAAAATGTGTGTTTTGTCATCAGAATCTTAAAAACTGTCTGAAAAAGTAACTGTTAAGTAGTTGGGTTTTTAACTCACTGAAATTTAGCATGAAAGAGAATTTTTTGGAAGATGAATTTTGAAAAGAAACACTTGTGATAGATACCATAAAGTTTTAAAGGCCTTTCCATTTCAAGACATGCAAGATTAGTAAAAGTGAAAGAATGTATTATTTCTATTTCTTATCATTTGTGATCTCTGATTATTATTTCTTCTATCGATTTCACTTACCTGAAGATGGCCACAAGGCTGGGAGCATGAGCCTTTCTATTTCTTGGGACATGCTAAATATGGATGAAATATTCTAAAAGGACAACGTTTATTTCAGCACGAAATATTACTGTTATAAACTATTAAGAATTCAAAGTCCTTAAGGTGGAGCATTGCTATTGATGTTTAAGGAGCGACGTTCTGGTGATGGTTTTGATGGGTGTTTATCAGAGAAAGTGCCATGCTCCAAATGACTTCGATGGTCCGGTTTGAATTCTTAGCCTATAATAACATTTTTGCACAGCTGTAGCAAATTTCTACAGAGGACTTCTTGAGTGCTTAACAAATTAGTAAGCTTTATTACAGCTCCTGAGGTGGAAACCTAAAGACAGGTAGATGAAACTGGCCTTACTGAAGAGTCAGGCATATTAGTAAAGAATTGTGGAATAACAAATTATTGTTCATCAGCTGAGCTCTACCAACTGATTCTATGTGTTTATATTGAGTTAGTTATGAGGCAGCACAACTTAAGTTTTTCTATTTAGGCAGCAACAGAACTACTAATGTAAATATAATGGTGATGACAAACCTGCCAGTGGTGACCTCTTTTGCAAACAATAGGGATGAAATCTCCACTCGTGATTCAGGAGGCACCCAGCTCACTGCCAAAATGTATTGGATTTTCTGTTAGTGTATGTTCTGTTTTGCCCGTTGTTTGAGGAAGCATTGATCTCTGGCAGAGGACTAAAGTGAGTAGCTGGAAGCACTAACATTGGAATGTGTCACAGCATTTTTTGGCCAGAAGACTTTTGGTAACACTGCAGGTCACAGGATTTTGAGACTGAGACAGGCTACTAGTGTGCAAATGGTTCGTTACTCCATGACCAACTTCGTATATTCAGATCTTTTCTAGAGCTTTCTTCTCAGTACTAAATCAGTCTCCTGTTTCTGGACAAAGTAGTCATGACCCTCCAATGGATAAACGTATCTTTCTTCTCTGGAATGAAGTATTTGTATCACTGCCGGTGGGGTGATGGGGTGAAATGTGCTGACGTGAGAAAGACACCTTTCTTTCAAGATTAAAGTAATTTGCGAATACTTTTTCTTAGCATTTTTTGGTGGCTGTTTTGTAATGTTCTTGTATTTATTTATTTATAACTTGTTTGGAATATCTCTTTTGAGAGTTAACCAAGTGTAAAAATTCAATAAGAAGGTAGGCTTGCCAAAACAAGGCAGGAAGAGAGAAGAAAAGAAAGGTGAGTGGTGTGGAAACAACTACACGATCTGTAGAATAAAATAAAAGATCTTGAAGCAGAAATATAAGGGCTAAGCAAAAACCTGCTGAACTAAGTACAAATAAGAAAAAACACCTCATTCTTGTGCTAGTATCTTTTCCAACAGAAGCTGAGTAGTACAACTGCAGCTCTAGGGGAGAAGAAGTAGAAATGTCAGCAAAGTACAGTGTTAGCCCGTTTCCACGGCAGAGTCCTGTGAGAACATCTATCAGCAACAACTCTTATTATTGGGTTTTCCTTATTAGAACACCAATAACTCTCTCCCTGCTCCCTGATTATGGTCTGTCTGTGCATTTTATTTATTGTGTTTATATATATAATGCAAAAGTTTTACAAAGACTAAAATAGGAGTCTCTTAACAGGCATAAATCAGTATAACTTCAGTGGCATTTTGATTTATACCTCCTGTTGGTCTGGCTAGCAGTGTTGTACCTGAGCACACATTCTGCCTGCTTTTCTTTTCCTCACGATCCAGAAAAATCTGGACTCTTGAACACACTGTGTCTCATCAAACTAGGGTACAGGTAGTAATAAACAGACTGATTATACGCACTGTGCAATTTAGTTGTATTGATGGAGACAGATTTGCAGAGCTAATCATTGACATTCGTGGTTTTAATCCTGTTGTATAAATTTTGGCAAGCACTAAGCAACTTTTCATCCTGTCAAGTGTGATGGGTTTATTTTTTAAAGGCTTTAGGCCCAATCTGAGTCAAGCTGGGATTGAGAGCACAGTGGTAAAACTGATTTTTCTGGTTGGAAGAAGTTCATATAAACCTTATCTCACATTTCCATTTGTACTCTTGGGTGTCCCTGGTGTTCTACTTTGATTTTGGAACAGGATCAAAGGTGAGCTGGCAAAGTCAGTAGGAATTGTGATTTTTTTTTTATTTATTTTCCTGGTTTTATGTCAACAATCCAGTAAGACAATTAATCCCCTACAGTTCTTAACCACACGATAAGCTTCTCTTTGTTGCATTCACCACTGTATAGTCAGCCCACAGAGTGACTGGTGAAAGGTACATCTAGGTTTGCTCAAATGCAGCTTGAAATGCTTTCAGAAGTTGTATAAACTTAATGACATGTGGGTTTTAGGTTTGCAAAGAATATTCAAGTCTCGAAAGATCCTTAATTAAGGGGCTTATCTGATTGGAGCTAGAGAGGGAGAGTAAGGCCTGATTCAAGCTAATTGGTGTGGTAAGTAATTTTTATTCAGGTGATGCCTAGTGAAGGATGCAGACTGTTAGTGAGAACTAGAAAGATGGATTGCTACAAGGCATTTGGGAGACTAACTGGGAACCAACTGCTCTTCCAGAGAATGGCAAAGCTGACTCAGAGGAAGACTAAGTGACCGTTTCTATAGATGCAAGTCAAAAAACCCCAACTATTAGATTTCTGAGTTATTCATTCACTTATGTAGATTGATGCCAGTTGATTTGGGGTAAAATTCTTAATTTATGTGATTTTTTTTTTAAAGTGTGCATGAAAGAAGCTAAGGTATTTTCTTATGTGCTGCCAAAAATCTAGAGCGCTCCTGATATTTAAAAAGTACTTTTGTTTCCTTTGCTTTTTTTTTGCTGACCTGATTTACACAGCAGTTTTTCTTGTTGATAGGTAATTTAGGTTCTACTGTGATTGCAGGTAAGACCAAAGCATTACCTGGGGTCAGCAGGCATGCTCTGATTGCTGATCAGCAGGGATTGAGCATCTGGCCGATCAGGTGTGAACCCCAAAGTTGTGTTAGGACCTTAATTTCTGTTTTCACAGAACATTGCCAGGAATAATAAAATAACCACGGTTGTGGAAAGAACAAGTAGGCAGCCTAGCCTGACAATTCTTTGCTGACATAGCATGGTGAATTAATTCCCATATTGTCCTATATCTGTGAAGTGATATTGTCCTGATCATGATTAGTATTTTTTTCCTGATCATGATTAGTGTTTGTCCAGGAGAATGACATCTGTTAGTTTGTCTAATTGTATCTTTATACCAGAGATGGCAGAGGATATATTTCCCAATGTAAAGAAAGATTCCTAAGTCTGACATGCAGTGAAGAAAGAGTAGGAGTAGAATGAAAACAGATTTTTGAGTAGTTGTAATAGTAAATGGGATAACTTGATTTCACTCATCTTCATTATTGGTTAATTTCTTTGCAGTTGCTGAGTTCTGGAGAGTTGTGAATATGTTCCCATGTCATAAACATTTCACAAATCAACATTCGTACCAGATGGAAATGGATAAAGAACAGCCGTTTTGTGTGCTTCTCAAAAAAAGGATTAGAAAGATTAAAGTATGGGAGGACGCTTAATTATATTGTGAAAGTCATTGCCATGGCTAGGGATGCGGAAGGTGTACCTGGAGTACCAAGACACAAATCTTATAACCTTTTCTAGGCTTCTGTTATTAGTCACAGTTGGAGAGGGGTTACAGGCCTGGGTCTTTACGCAAGGTGTGTTACTACCGTGTTCTTGTGTTTCATTAGTTACAGGATGCCAGTCATGCTTCAAAAACAGAAACTACCCCTAATGTCTCAGCTGCTCAGTAATGAACTGGGATACTCCATTGTAAATCTGGAAGACAAGCAAGTTATAGATTATGTGGATGCTCTTTGCATAAACTCCTGATATGTCCTTAGTGGATTTATTTGTAGAGAGAAGGACACATTCCTCAATGCATTAAAGGCAAGAAAAATAAAAAGAATACATCTGCAGTGACTGCAGTGAATATTTTCCCTGATTCTGCTTGTGGTCAAATAAGGTTTTTGAAAGAGGCACGTGCAAGCTTAGATTAGAAAGCAGGGGCTATTGGGGTTTGATGTGTTGTCTAAAGTAGCACTTGGCAACAAAGTATCCTGCAGAAAGTCCCAATCTGCTTTAGGAATGGATTTGAAACTTTCCTATGTAGTTTTGCAGAGGTTCACCAACCCCCAGTAACCACCAACGACTTTACATCTCCACCAACTGAGCCAAGAAATGGCTCTGGGCCAGGCTGGGATGCATTTCTCTTGACAATATTATTAGCATGGAGCTCAAACTAAACAGAAAAGACTAAAATATTTCATGGCATAGAGTCCCCCCCGGCTCTTAACTTTTACTGTGTGTTAACATTTGCAGTTCTCTTTCACCACTGAAATAGATTAATTTTGTCAGAGGTGTCTCGTACAGGATGTCTCCTCCATTCTTATGTTCTGTGACTTTTCTTGCTTCCTCTTTAGAAATAGCTGCCATTCCCCAAGAAGAATCCTATTCTAGGTGTCTAAACCTGTCAAAATCAAAGTACCCAGGAGTGTAAAAAGCTGGGAGTTGCTATGTTCTTCTCTCCAGGCACAGCATGACTTTGTTGTTGTATATTAAAAACAGCAGCTGTTGTTGGAGGTGAGAGTTCTGGAAATGAAAAGCATAAAATCCTAATTACCTATGACAGGGAAAACATCTGTGTGGGAAAACTAATGAAATTAATTCCAGAGCTTAGCAACTGAATACATTAATTGACATTAATTAATGCTAAATTACAAAGTTCTGCCAATGAAATCACATAAAATGTCCATGAGAATCAAGCGCCAAAACAAAATCTTTGAGTTAATGTGAGCACAGCAAAACTTCCCTTAGGAAAAAAAGAGGGATTCAGGCACTGCAAGCAACCTCCTTTTTCTTCTTTCCATCTCCCATAGCAAAGGGAGCTTTTCTTGGTGTTCACATCTCAGGGTTTGACTCTTCGGGAGATTAGCTTAAGCAATTTCATTGCTCTGCCCTTTAGTAGCTATTACTGGCATTTTAGAGTTGAAGCCATGGAGAACTGCACTGTAAAAGTTCACAAGAATTGCCTTAGTAAATCTTCATCAGTGGTACAATCACTACTGCACAGACTCCTGTGATCACAGCAGAAATAAACATAGTCCCCATTCCTCCATTAAAACAGGATTGAAAAAACGTTCACTCACCACTGATGGATGTCAACCTGTCCTGCTCTGTAATATCTTGCGGAGGAGATTTCTTAATCATCTTTGCTGGCTGGTCCCAAAAGCACCCATCCTGTTACCTCCCTGTGCTTTTGGGATAGATTAACTATTTGCATGGGAAGTAAGATAGCACTGCATTCTCCTCTTATTGTCTCCCAGATGACCAGTGTACCTGTGGAAGTAACAGTAAACAATGGTATTGGGGGGGAGGGGGGGAAGAAAAGAAAATAAAATGGGAAACAGAGGTCTGATCCTATATTGCTGTATTCTGGGTGATTCAATCACATGTGTGAAAAGCCACCCAGCCTTGCCAACAGCTCAGGGGGCGGTGCAGCCAGATATTTCAACTGGTGCTGCTTTGTTTAAGTTCAGGATTGCCAGGCATTTCACTTAGGAACCTTCTTGAAACAGAATGAGAGACCCCACCTGAAGGACTTTGTCCAGCTCTGAGTCCTCAGTACAGGAAAGACATGGACCTGTTCGAGCAGGTCCAGAGGAGGGTCACAAAAATGATCAGAGGGCTGGAGCACCTCTCCTATAAAGAAGGGCTGAGAGAGTTGTTCAGCCTGGAGAAGAGAAGACTCCAGGGTGACCTTATTTGGGCCTTTCAATACTTAAAATGACCTTATTTGAAAGATGAGGACAAACTTTTTAGCAGAGTCTGTTGCAATAGGGCAAGGGGTAATAGTTTAAAAGAGGGTGGATTCAGACTACGTATTAAGAAGAAAGTTTTTAGTATGGGGGTGTTGAGACACTGGAACAGGTTGCCAAGGGAGGTGGTAGATGCCCCATCCCTGGAAACATTCAAGATCCAGTTGCAGGGAGCTCTGAGCAATCTGGTTTAGTTGAAGAAGTTCCTGCTTACTGCGTGGGAGTCAGACTAGATGATCTTTAAGGGTCCCTTCCAACCCAAACTATTCTGTAGTTCTACGAATCAGGGGGGGATTATCCTTCATGATGCAATGCATTGAATTAAACAGGAGGAATGGGAATTGGTTGCGTTGCAGGTGAAGAGATGCAAGCCCATCACCATGGGCTTATGCCAAGGAGGAAACATGCTGTACCACAAAGTACTGTTGGGTGGTGGAAGAGTCTCTGCCCCCGTGTCCCCCTGGTTCCTGGGAGCAGAGAGACAGAGGGCTGAATAACTCTGAAAAGGTATTTTCCTGAGCTCACTGGGACAAGCAGGCTGGGATTTATGTTGTTCCCTGCCCTCTCGTGGCTAACGTGGAAAAAATCATGTCCCTGTGAAGGTAAATGCATTATGATCATGCTGTCCAGGCTGTGTTAATGTTTTGCAGTGAGCTGCAAAAGCGTAAAATGTTATAAGCTGCAGTGACTAAAAATATATATTATATATTGCACTATATATATTCCAAGAACTCTGCAAATGCTGAGGTAAAATCGGCCCTGATCAAACGTTCCTGAAGGTTTGTAATCCTGCATGCCTGTTTCAAGCAGTAGACAATAGCCCATAGGAGCAAGGAAAGATATGTTAAATGACAGATTTCAATTAAAAGCAGGATTGAATGTGACATTGTAAAAATTCAACCATTTCTATTTCAGTGTAAAGTGCTACTTCTTTGGTCAGAAGGTCGTAATGATATCAAAAAAAGGGACTGTGCTCCTCCAACAATGAAAAAGATTAGAAGTAGTTCTAGCATTAAATGTCATGTAGTGTTTCTGTCATGTAGGTGCTAATGCTAGAATGCCAAAATGCTTTTTACTGTAAATAGCTTTATTATTAAACAAAGTGTAATTTCTTAACTTATCTGAAAGAGCCCAAATTGAGTACTGAGTCTCTTGTTCTGTACTCTAGGTTAAGTTACCACGATGAAGAAAGTCAAATTGTTTTTCTTCAGGTGGTGAATTATGAAATGAGCACCCTGCCGTGCTTCAAGATAGGAGATTAGGACATTGCATACACTGACAGTGAATGAGATGGCTTTGGAGCTGCATGTAGATCATATACTTTGAAACATATGACTGACTGAAACTGCTAAGGCCTCTAAGAAATTGTAGAATGTTTGCCCAGGTCTGCCAGAGTGCATCTGCCTACACTGTCAACAGAGAAGGAGGTAAAGCCCCTTAACAGGAGATGGTATAAATTGCTTTCCAAGGTGATCTGAATTACTCTTCAGACTGTAAGTGCTGTAACAAATACAGAGGTGCAGTGTGGAAGGGGTCCTCACTATGGGGTGGGTGTCTTCTGAAAGTGTCCCTGTGTATGCGCTGGACCTTTTCCATGTTCTCAAGAAAGTCAGTGTGTGACTGTGGAGAAGCTATCACACTCTGCAGCAAATCACACACCATGAGGATGACGGGGAAACTGCAGAAGCTCAGCATAAAGAGTATCTGTCCTGCAGCACAGACACAGCTCTTCAGACCCACAGTTCCTTTGGGAATTGAAGGACTTGGGCTGTTTGTTGCCTTCACAGTTCTGTTGCTCCATCACGGAGTTAAGTTTAAGCCTGGGGAGCATCTAAGTAACCTCAGCAGGGCACATAACAATGCTGAATGATACACCCTTGACTAGGTTTCTGTTAGACTTGAGTCACAAGCATGGTGCTGTGCCACTTTCAAATGCTGCCTCTGGTCTACTTCCAGCATGAAACCACAAGAGTGGCATGGAGTAATCAGATCACCTATGCTGGACTCTGTCTTGATATAAAAGAGCGATAGATAGTTGTTATTTCTGATGTAGGGTGGAATAACAGAAGTAATAGGAGGCTGAGGGAGGTGAAAAAGGGAGGAATTTAAAGGAAGAAAGGAATCAAGGGTGGATTTATGAGGGGTGTAAGGGAAAGAAATGTTGTGTGTTGGATGGATGGTGTTGCTTCGTGTCATGTGGGGCTTGGAAGTAGAAATGCTGCCTTAGCAAATAGGTTTGTGACAGTAGGAAGAGACTGTGCTTGGGATCTAAATGTTTTGATTTTGTTCTTTTTCTTTCAGATGCCCAATACATCACCTGCAAGATGCAGAACTGCAGTGAAGCAGCTCGCAGCAAACCCTTTCCAGGCTATATTGACCATAACTCCCTGATTGTCCAGGATGATTACGTCTTTGTTCAGGTGCAGAATACCCCCTTGTCTTATTTATTCTATTATTTTATATCTATATTATATTATTTTATCTTTGATTCCTTTGCATGTGTATGCATGTCTTTTAGTTCCTAACCAATCAGACAAGACTAGATCCAAGTAATGAAGGTACTGAGTGTATCGTAGCAGTTTATTACAATGCTAATAGTGTTTGTTTTACCTGTCATATCTAGTATCTCCTTATGGCCCACTGCAGGTTCATAGGGTTCCTGTGCAGATCATCCACCATGTGTACTGGAGTGCTCTGTGCCACTCCCTTCAATCCCATCAGCACTCTAGGATTATTGTTCTAACCCCCCAGCTTGAAGTGAGGTGTCATTCATTTGCTATTACAAGGGA
The DNA here is from genome assembly GCF_017976375.1 of Cuculus canorus. NCBI lineage: Eukaryota > Metazoa > Chordata > Aves > Cuculiformes > Cuculidae > Cuculus > Cuculus canorus. The sequence continues at coordinate 11,521,828 of NC_071407.1, forward strand.
GTAGACAAAAGCTTTTTCGAGCATGAGACAGAAATAAAGGAGGAAGGTGGTGACCAGGGGAAGAACAAAAGAAGGAGTAATCAGGCTTTATTGTTATATTTCAGTTGTGATTGTAGTGAAAAGCTAAAGATAAAATGTACTTAGTCAAGCTGTGTTCTAGTTGAGAACTGGTGAATAGATCTGAACTGCTGTGGGTTTCATTAGGCTGCTGCTAGTGTCCATTTAATAGCACCTGAAGAGGACAAAAAGTACAACGGAATTGCAGGGAACGTGCAACTGGAAATCATTAGGACTAAACTGGTGTTCCAGACAGGTTATATTCTGAATGGTTGGAGTGGAGGGAAGAGAGAGGACTGATATTTAAAATTGGGTGAGTTACTGGCTAATTACTTTCAGCTAATGAAGTCAGTCATAAACACCAGTCTAAGTCATCCACAAGTAAATCTGGAACATTCGTTCCAGAATAGCTTTTGTCCCTGGTGTGTCTGAGGCATAACTGAAATGTTTATATGGTAAGGAAGTCATGGGCAGGTATCATTGTTCAGCCATGCTCTCTCATTTCACAATGACTGTGTGTTTGTGGATCCCCTGACACAGGAGCTGGGGAATTTCTCTTCATATATTCATTGATTCATTGCTTCATCACTGATGACTTAATTTTGTGCTCTTCAAGACTCTTAGTCTTCTCCGTTCTGACCTGATCTTATTACACACTGAAGAGAAGCCATCCCTTTGCTTTGTCTGAAGTCAGTCTGGGGATATTGTTTACCTGTCTGAGTAGCCCTTGCATTTTGTTGCATTTCCCTTTCTGTAAGCCATTGTATACCCAGTGCTATCAAATTTCGTCTTTGTTCCACCTCTGTGCTAGCTGCGTGGTGTAAGGAGGAGCATGTGAGGAGAGGCAGCTTTTTATGATGTTCCTCTTAATGTCCAATGGGATTTTGCACAACTTTATATATTCATGTTTGTAATGCAGTTTGAGAAGGCATCATGTAATATTTGGATTTGGGAAGCTTCCGTTTTAATCCTTAAACTCTTAGGATTCTTAAACAGAAATAAATATAACAGGTCAATGAGATAGTACTTGTCCATCATTAATAATTGACACTTACAAGTATGAAATAATAATATTGTAATCCCTGGAAACAACCTCTGCTGTGTTCAAAGTAGTTAGTCAGTGAAATAATTCACTGTTGATTGGCAATTTCAAATGGAGTTCTTCAAGTGGTTACATATATCTGCCTGGCAAGGAATAACTAAATAACGGGCTGGGCTGATACTATTCTCTGCCTTATCCCAGGCCCTGTTCTTCAGAGGGTAAATAGCCCCACACCAGACAGTAAAGGCTTGGAAGAATAGATGAACGCCCTGAGCACCCTCCCCTAGCTTTCCCTATCTTCCTTGATCTCCATCTAGCTTTTCTGCAACCAAGGCATTTGGAATGAGAATTAGTAGGCTCAAAATACAAAGGCAAGGGAATGTGGAATTATTTCTCCCACTTTACCATGTTTTATTTACAAACTCACACTCCTTCATAAACATTGCTTTTGACCTTTCTTCCCCTGACTTCTGCCCGATTCACTTAGAAAAAAATTTTGAAGAGCTTTAGAATAAGAAATAGTTCTTATTTTACTTTATCTGTTATGAAACTAGCCTCTGTGTCTTACATTTCAAACGATTGCAGTGCATTTTAAAACCCTTACTATGAAAGAAAACTCTTGATAAACCCAGATACAAGGCAATAAAAGCAAAGTTCTGCATGGAGAATCTCTTGCAGTATTTGTTCTTCAGCATATTTCATCCAAGGATTTCAAAGTACTTTACAAACATTGATTATTCTTCAGCACACTGGAAGCCAGATAACATTGACAGCTTTTTTTTTCTTTCTATTTTTTTCTCCCCCTTAACAGGTGGTAAGAAATGAAACCTTACGTTGCTCTAACTTAGCATTTTCAAGGTCTTGCCATCAGTATTTATCACTTAAATAGATGGCCTTATTTACAGAAATACCAAATCGACTGAACTTCTCCTGCCTTCAGGAGCTGTGAATGCTTAGCTGATCTCCTAACAGATACATATGATGGTTTGTACAAGGGCCACACAGGAACCATAGTTGGAGACGAAAATAGAGATCAAGTGTCATGTGTACCAGTATGCTGGTTTAACCAATAGGTTACATGGCACCTCTGCAAATAGCAAAGAACAGACTGTTTTGTGTTAAGACAGAGGAGAGCTGTGGTGTCAGCAGGTGACATAATGGCCCAAGTGAAGCCAGGACTCCATTTTCTCCAGATTTTCACCTGAAATTCTGGCTTTGACTCTCTTTGCAGAAAATGGGATTCCTTTTGCTTTCTTTTTCAGCCACTGTCAGTTGGATCAATGTTTATTCATCAATTGTAATAGTGCTGCGGCTTTAAGCCATTGCCACCAACAATGTGGTATTTCATTTGACAGCTTTTGCTTGATATTTTCCCTTATAAATAGAAAAATCCTGATGATAGCTTTCCTGCTTCTCTCATAGTTGACGTCAGGAGGAAGACCACATTATTACGTTTCATATAGGAGGAATGCATTTACCCCGATGAAGCTACCAAAGTACTCCTTGCCCAAGGTAGGTTGCTGTTGCTGGAACGTCCATATGAACCTACAGATATTTTGACAGTACAGGAATTCTTCAATCCAATGCAAGTAACTGCACGATGGCGTGCAATGAGTGAAAGCATCATTCTTCTTTACCAGAACATTTGCAAGCAAGAAAGGACAAAACAAAGTAAACGAAGTCAGCACTTTGACTAGTCAAGGACATTAGCATGAAATGTAGACAAATACCACAGCTCATGTCAATTACCATTTCTTTACGGTTAGTTAATTAAGTTTTGGAAGGGGCTATATTTTCTTTTTTTTTCCCCCTTTTTTGGTTGTTCAAATTCCCTTCTCCTGACCTTATCGTGTGCGGGTTGCTTTTTGTACTTTGCCTCATTAACATATTTTAATGGGAACCAAGCAAAGAGATGTCTTTGTGTGTCTGCTCTGTATCTTCCCTAATTAAGAACAATGGTGAATTAGTACTGGAGCTTGAAAGGCTATTGCTGCCTTCTGGAGCTCAGTTTTTAGAAGTCCTGTAGAAAATGTTAGGTCCATTTTGAAGAAATCAGCATTTTGCAGCTGGGCTTCTAATCACTTCTTAACAAAGACAGGGGTTTGGGGTTTGATTTTTTTTTTTTTTGAGGCCCTTTCATTCTTGTTCTAGTCTGGTTTAAATGAAACGTAGGCTCAAAGGTAGCAAATGATCTAGTGGATTCTATGTGAGGTCTAACATCTGGAGACAAATGAATTCCTAGAAATAAAGCAAGGTTTGTCAAAAAGAAAAAAACAAACAAACAAACACAAAACCCTAAAAGATCAACCTGTTCCTAGAAGTTGAAAGTGCACTAGATTTTGTAGGTGGAAATAAATATTAAAAGGGATAATTTGGCTGATATCTCAACTGTCTGTGTTTGATTCCTGAACCCAACTGCCCTGTTTATACTGGATTGCCTGCGTTACCCTCATGTAAACAGACTGCAGCTTAGACCCAGGCCTTCAGTGCCATACCATACCTACTCTGCCATTATACCCTTTTCTCCTATTTACACCAACTGAAAACCCATCTTACAGGACAATGAGAGTGCTACCGGCAACCGTGATATATGCTTAACTCTGACACACGAGTCCCGTGGTTGGCCACAAGATCTTCAGTCCCATTTAAATATAGGTTAGTTTGAAACTTCCCAGGAAGGAATTACTCTGTGAAGTCAGATCAGATTTAAGCAGGTGTTGCCTGAAGTAGTCCTTAGCAAAGGAGCTGCATTTTCAGTGTGATTATTGTAATACCTAAATCAAAATCATCATTTACAGCTGATTCAGACCCTCTGTAGAGAGTCTGTAGAGAGACTGCTTGCTTTGAACTGGTTGCCTCCTTTAGCCCGCACTTGTTTTTCCAACTGTCCACCTTCTCAAAGAGATCTCTGGAAAGCCAGAGGAAATGCACTACAACTAAATTGCAGAGTGTTGTCAGAGAATAGGAATTGGAGCAATGCATTCAAGTTATTTGACCCAAAGAAAAAGGCAAGTATTTAAGGAGATAAGATACTTTGTCACAATCTCCGAATATCTTCAAAGACTGAAGAGCTACGTTTGGCGTGGAAGGAGCTATAGTGGCTGTCGAGGAAGCAGCTATCAAAGCGGGGTAGCTACTTTTATTAAAAATGCACAAAGCTTTATACTATTCAAGGAATTGAAACAAACAGTTTCTTTTATGCCTAAATTCTCTTTTATCTCCTTCAGCTAAGAAAGAGGAGCCAAATATGGTAAAGAGTACAAAGCGACTTCTGGAATTGAAGATGGAAATATCAAGCTTTTTGTCTCTGCCTGTCACTTTTTCTAAACTGGAGGGATGTGATGGCAAACAACTTTGGCAGATGATACTGCTGCTCAGGCAGGAATGGCCTACAGCAAATAAAAACTGAAGTATTTTTGTTGTTGGCATTGACATCCTGGTAGCCAGTTTGATTAAAAGCCTAAATGAATTAGAAACTCTCCCATACAAGATGCCTTCATATGTGCGTACAGGTTTTGTTAGCTCTGTAGATGGTCTTTATTGAGACCTGTTAGTTTCTGCAGTAACATTGCTCTGTGGGCTGCTACTGCCTATTCTGTATGACAGCACCACAGTGTGGTCTCTGTCACTGACTCTGTGATGTCAATTTTTATAATCACCTTAAATGTATACACAGGGTATATTCACTCCATTTTAGAGCAATGCACTGGGCAGACATCTGTGAATGCTGAAGCAAGCTAAGCAATTTCTCTTTTAAAAAGACCTGTCTGTAACTGGTGCTGGGCTGAATACTGATGGGATGGGTGCGTGTGGTACCTCTGTTTTAAATTCATCACCTTCTTTTCAACCTCAGGATGCACTTCCTGATGGAAGAAGCAATAACCACAAAATAATCCTTAAATATAGACCTTAAAAAGAACTGACAGTCCCACGAATTGACAAGATAAAACAGGCTATTTAACTGCTATTTAACTTACCAGGAAGAAAAGTTCCCTGATCAAGTGCAAAAGGGCAATTGAAGCGTGTTTAGTATTTCAGAAAGCTTTGGCTGTTACTCATTTGAGTAGACACTTGATCAAACCCATGCACAGCAACATACTTTTTTCTTTGGAAAGGCAAGAGACAGATAGTAGAACTGCATATTAATGCACTTCCACTATGTGCTGGAACTGTGAGACGAAAGCTCAGACTTTCAGCGGGCAGATGCATGGGAAGCCCCTGAAGATGACGCTGATTGTGTGAGAAAGGTGCCTTGCTTCACTTTCCTGTCCTCTTCCACTGCTGTAGGGAGCTGAAATGAACATCTGGGATAGCAATGGAAAATGCAGTGAAGCTCTTGCTCAATGTCAAGATGAATGTAATATTGTATTATTCCACCTAGCTGAAAAGGAGCCCCTACCTTTTTTAAGCCCTTTTTTATGAAAAATAAAATAGACATGAATATGAAATGCTAATTAATTTTAGTTTTCCCAGTGTGGAAACCAAAAAATTTTTGGTGTTGGTCAAAGATTTCTTTGATGCCCGTATACTGATCTCTTTCTAGCAAAGCTTTGCATTGCTACTGTATCTATTGGACAAGAACATATTAAGAATAAAAGTTAATTGATCCCAAAAGGCAGACAATTGGAATGCTATCCTTTTTCACTTTCTGTACAATGTGTATTATTCCAATTCTGTCTCAGTCTCTACTTCTCCAGGCTTTAATTCCTTCAGCCTTACTAGGATCTTCTTTAGACTTGCATCTTACAGCATGATCTGTTCAAAACTCAGGAAGCATCTAGTGAATAAATTAACTTACTTGCTTCTTAAGCATTCATGAAATTGCCTTTAGTTTTCCCTGATGTTGATAAATATATCTTTTAACCTCTCTCCCATAGTTATTAAAAAGCTGTTGATCAAAATATTGTTAATGAAACTGTACATTCACCAGACAAAACATGTTTTGCTTATAATCTCTATATGTGTTTAAAGAGAGAGAGATCTGTCCATGTGTATACGTACATATAGAAACATTGACACTTGAGATTAGAGGTGTGCTCGCCAGCACCTGAGGCGCCTGAGGCACATTGGGAACACCTTCTCATGTAGATCTACCAGCAGATTGACTAGGGTGAGTCTGAAATAAGGAGCCTCTGACAAACACCTACGACAGTAACTTCTACTAGCACAAGTGGAGCTAAGAGAGGATCTCCTCTCACAACCACAATTAGTAGAAGGCAGTGAGACTTATATTGTCTTTCCTATTGCCTTAGAGCTTTAAGCCAATCTGTTTTTTCACAAAACCAGCCCATTTTCTGTGATGTATTTTTCTCCAACACAAAAAGCAAGCAAATCCAGTGAATATTCATCCATTCCATATTCCGATCTGGATCTGGATGAACAAACAACTGTTCTGAATCTTAACTTCATGGTGCATTCAGTTTCAAATTTATAGATTAGATTTCTTAATTATATTATTTTTCATTGCAAGGCTCTCTCTGGAAGTATTGTCCCTCTAACAAACCAGGAGAAAGTGAGTTCTTAAAGACTATTACTAACAGAAGAAGAACTAGCATCAGCTTCCAAAGATTGTATTTTCTGATAAAGTTCCCAGTTTTGCATATACAAAGCCCTGGCTGAGATCCATTGAAGGAGAATAACTTCAGGATATGTGCCCAAAACAGACAGAACAGCTGAATCTTCTGAGAATCACCTGGTGCTGAGAAATCTGCATTTCTTTTCCTACCTCCAGAGATTTTTATGGCACCAAAGAACTTAAGGTGCCTGTGCTGGATAGATAGAACCTGTGAATTTCATTATAATAATCTCTCTCGATGGCTTTTTCCAATGAGTAATGATTACTCCAGGCATTGAAAGAGTGAATCAGGTTTAATAGTTTCTGGCTGGTTTGTTTTGTTTTGTTTGTTTGTTTGTTTTTAGTTATGCAAACTTTTCATTGCTTCCTGCCGGCTGTAACCCATAGGACAAACAGAGTAAAGCAAAACCTTACTTATGACACTAGTGATCTAGCTACAATCTGCTTTTTGCATCTAGTGAGGATTAGGTTTGTCTTTCTGTTATATTTCTTGTGGGGGGGGGAGGGTGTATTTAGCACAGTGGTCCAGGGCCACTAGTTGACGCTGTCATTAGAAATGATAAATAACAGCAGTAAATAACAGGCTGCAGATGTTAACCTATTAGATCCTCCTTGTATCAGTTGCCAGGCATACTTGGTTTCTGAATGCTAGGCAAGAAGCACAGCTTTCAGATGCTGTTTTTTTCTTCTTTTTTAAAAAAAACCTGCATTTTTAATATCTGTGATTCCACAATCGCAAGTGGAACCACTCAGGTGCCCCAAAAAAACCCAAACCCAAATAAGCAACCCCCTCTCCTTCCTAAACAAAGTACTCATTAGAATGAAAGTGTTGGTAGGAGGGGAAAAGTGCTGTTGTATAACAGTGTACTGCCAATGTAAATGTTCAATTAACACCTCATCAGTTAATTACCACTTTGAAAATTGTCAGAAGAGAGCTGGTGTGAAATATTCCTGGATGGAATTGTCTGCTTACAGGAGCATTGTCTGAAGTTTCGGTTTAAACTGCACCCTAAATAGATCCCTTGCTCCTCCACAATTACTTTGATGCCCTTGGAAATGACAGAGCAGATCTCCCTCTAGAAACCTTCCTCTCTTTTCTTTCCTCAGGACATGCATGTTATCAGCACAGATGAGAATCAGGTGTTTGCAGCTGTTCAAGAGTGGAACCAGAATGACACGTACAATCTGTATATCTCCGACACCCGAGGGGTTTACTTCACCCTGGCCTTGGAAGATGTCAAAAGTAGTCAAGGGCTGGAGGGGAACGTGATGATTGACCTCTATGAGGTATGTCATGACTCCAAACATCTCATTTCTATCCCAGGAGGTCACATGGTATGAGTACCATCTCCTTCTTGTGCATCAGTCTTGTAATATGTATGTGAACAGCAGAGCCAAAAAATTACTAAACACATAGTTTTATCTTCCTTTTACTTAAGGGCCTCAGTGCAATCAACTGAGTTTCAAGGCGAGGTTTTACACAGGTGTTGAATTTAGACCCATCTTAACATTATGAACAGATTCACTGCTGTACTCTCCTGTAGGTTCTCAGGTGAGGAACAGCTCGTGGCTCTTCCACGTATAGGAAGATATGTATCGGAAGATCTAGTGAAATAGTTTATTCAGTCCCTGAGAGGAGCTCTTTAAGTTTCTCAAAATCCTGCTGATAAACATTAGTCCAGCCTATGACTCTGAAACCTCCCAACACTGTGAATAGCATCATTCTCCAATTTTTGTTGCATTTCTGGTAGCTTAATCTCTTATTTTAGAAGTAAGGAGCCACGGCAGTTTTCAGCTGTCATTGTCACCTTCCTCAGCTTGGACTATTCTGGGAAGTAATTTTAGATATCCTCTCTTGGGCTATCCCATGAGCAATGAAACTCTTTTGCCTCATTTTGATGCCAATTTACCCCTTAGCCTTTTTCTCACAAATATGTTCTGCCTAGGCTCACCTGTAAAAAGGCCATTTTGCTTTGTCTCCTACACAACTGACCCTAAGAGTAGGATTTTTATTGTGTCCTTGTACTTCTCTTGCTCTACTGCCTGTTTTACTTCTGGAGACAGCACTGAAATAAGTTGAAATTCAGTCCTTAGCTGCTGTTTCAGGGTCAGCTTTTATTTTCCGGTCTCCTCCAGAGGATTTTCTGACCATGTAGTATAAAGGCCATGAACTAAATCTGAGTTCCTTTAAAAATGAAGATGCTTCCCCTATTTCCCCATCTCTGTCTGAATATTAGCTCTGCAATGTAGTTTGCCTTCACCTGCCCTTTACTTGGAAACCACCTTGAATTGTCCGGAGAGCCCAAGTGTTGTACATAAACACAGATGAACTGTAGGAGAATGGGCACTGGTGTTTCAGCCATTTGGAGATTTTTACTATTAATCTCTGCAGCACTGGCAGCCCTGTGGAAAAACTGTTGCCTCTTATTACCATCAGCTCAAGAAGCAGTTTCACTGCATTATGTAAAGGTGTCCTACATCCCAGGGGGAAAGAAAAGCCTTTGTTTTGTTTTATCAGTCTGACACCACACAGTAACTTGGATTGAAATTGATGGAATCAGACTTGTAATGTCATATCTGCTGATTATCTAGATAGAAAGAATATTGGCTGACACTGAACCTGGCAGAAACCTTCCTTTCAATTTGATGTTCTAGCTGGAAGGGAACAGAGAGCCATCCAGCATGATTCTCCCAGTAGGGTTGCTGAAAATGATGAATGCTCAAGGGGTAAATGGAGATGAAGACGAGAAGAAAAAAAGTGCATGCATAAATTAAAAGTAAATGGAGAGATTGCAAAATGAGTCCTTCTCTGGTGACAGCAGTATATATAGAAAAGCAAGATTATTTGAGGAGATGCCTGAGAAAGACCTATTTAATGTGCACGTCTGTATGCGTATTTGTCAGGTGTTAGAATTAAGTTCTGGTTGCATTGCAGTGAATTTGTTTGTATGTGTAGATTCCTAAACTAGTTCTACATCAAGGATAAATCTGCTCCATGCTGCTCAACAGGGAATTGCATTGGGCACGAAGAGAAAAATAGAAGTTCTTTCATGGTGCCTCCCTTCTTTTCTCCTCCGAGTCATGAGGAGCCTTTCACTCAGAGGTTGTTACTTCAGTGTGTGGGCTCTTCTGATGTGGGATATTGTAGAGGATAAGGAGATCACTCCTGGACGGACACTATTCTCCCTTCTGGATGTTGGCTAGAGCAGGGTATGAGAATAGCTCTTCTCTCCACCATCTTTCAGTGCCAATTCATGAGCAGCACACTGGACTCAGCATTCAGTGGGACTGCAGTCACAAAAGGGCTGTCCTGGAGACCATCTCCTAGAGCAAGGGAAGGGCAAGAGTCGTTGGCTATTGGGTGTGAGTGCTGCCCTTTCTAGTTCTTGCATGTCTCCAGCGATGTGGTATGGCTCTGCTTGACCCTCTAGTTGGACTGGTCCACAGCTAGACAATCCACAACTGAAGTGATAACAGAGTGTGAGGAGAGATGTGTCTATAGCTATGGTATATATGCCTGTACCCTGGGACTTAATTTTTTTTAGCAGTATACATCTTGGATGGCAAGTATATGTTTGATGTGTGAAGTTGGTCGTGGGAGAGAATAATGTGTTTTGAGTTGTGTGTTTGGATGTCTTATATGAACTTTCTAAAACTGTAGAAAGCATTTGTATCTGCACACGATGCAGTTGAGGTGAGAATTGTCTACAATGCCTGTGTAGGAGCTGATAGAGAGCTTTTCTCTCTGACCTCTGGTGGTAATGCTGTTACATGAGTCTTTCTCTTAGCATTGTATGAAAGGTAGGGATGAACAGATCTTGTGCTTGTAGATGCAATAGGTATGCCTCTTCCAACTGAGAGCACACAAACGTGTTTAGTGTTTGCAGTCTGTTTTTAAGATAAAACTGTCCAACGCTGAGAGTACAACTTACATTCTTGTTTCTCTGGAAAGGATTCCGAGTCCCAGCCCGTGACTAGAATCATAAAAAGAAAAAAATCACAGGATTTCAGAACACATTTATCACCTGATATATAAAATGCTCTTTAATCATTTATGGCCAGCATTTCACAGGGACTATATAATACAACTATTTCAGGACAACAACAAAGAAAAGTACAAATGGAGCTATAGGCTTTGGCCTTTGGTAATGAAGGCAGACTATGTTATTTTTCCAGTCCTGTCTATTCATGCAGTATCACTGGGAGACAAGAGTACCCTTGTCTTTTCAGGATGCCTGTCTACTACAACAGAAGTATTGTGAGTGTTGAGTGGGACTGAGCAATCCAGCGAAGAAATGGAAAATATAATCTTTTTATGATTAAATCAGCAATACATTAGTTAATTGTTTAATTTAGAGACTATTGCACTTTATAGCAAGTCATGTCTAAGTCTTTACGTAACTTCAAATGAAATTCAATGCCATTGTTCAAGCAGGAAAGTGCTATTGAGAATGAGTAAGTATGCTATGGCACTGTACCAGTGCCCTGTACACTAGTAGTCCCACAACATATGACTAAAAATGCGATAAGGTCCCACTCATTGGGAAATGTAGCATCCAAATCGAGCCACATAATTAAATCAGTTGAGCAGGAACACGTCCTGAATCTGCTGTGTAATCATTTGCCACATGATGCCATTGAAATAATAATCTCTTTGAATAAAAGGTCTCGATGAATGAGTCTGTGTACTAGTTCTACACCATAAAAAGATAGTGTGGATGACAGAACAGACTTGCTGGAAACCAAAAAGTTTTACTTCCCCCCTCCTTCTCCCAATTTTGCTTCCCTTTTTATTGCAGCACTCAGATTGCAGAGTGACAGCCTAACAAATTAATTCACAAGCTGCAGCAGCTATTGGGCTATTGATTTTCAGTGTGCTGAGAAGATGGGAACATTCTGCAGTGTGAGTTGTGGTTTGAGGTTGACTTTTTTTTCTGCCACTAAGACACTTTTGGGCATGATTCCAATGTGAGTCTATTGGCATCACATCTTTACAAAATCCTCCTGTAGGTCTATGGATAAAGCTTTTGGATGAAACAACAGGAAAAATAAAAGGATTAAAATTTCATTGTTAGCTCTATAACTAACATTCTGGGCAGCGTTGCTTGAGTCACTAGTGCTTTGGTTTCCTCAAATTATGAAATGGTAATAAAAATACCTGTCTGCTCCAAGTTATTCTGTTGAAACAAGACTGATAATTATGAAACACATTCGGATCCCGAGATGAAAGATCTTGAGCAGGCTATATGAGAACAGAAGCACTGAACTGCAAGTTTGTGTGTTGCTATTTTCTTTGCAAGGCCAAAATTGCTGCTATTTCCTGCTACTCAGTGCAGGAGACAAATAATTGCCTTGTACGTATTTCATCTTTTGGGTGGAAGGATGCATACACGGTTGAGAGATTGGCACTTTGCAGAGAATGCTATCGACACGATACCATGTTCCCATGCTGATTCTGAAGCATAGGCTTTCTTTTCCACTCGTCACCTTTCCACCTATGATGGTCTTGTCTTGTCCTCAGCTCCTCAATTTGCCTTCCTTTGATGTCCCTTGGCAATTCTTGCCCTGACATCTACCACACTGACCCAGCCACCAGATCCCCTTTGGGTTTGACAGGGTGAGAGAGACACGCATGCAGAACCTGCACCGGCTTGATCTATCTTTCAGCCATGTCAATTTTTCCTAGGTAGCAGGGATAAAGGGGATGTTCTTGGCCAACAAGAAGATTGACAACCAAGTGAAAACTTTCATCACCTACAATAAAGGGAGAGACTGGAATTTGTTGCAGGCTCCGGACACTGATCTGAGAGGAAACCCCATTCGCTGTCTCCTAGTAAGTACCTGAGTGGGAACTTGGGGGTGGTAACATCCCAAGAAAAATCTTTTTCTACCAGGTAGCACAAGAAGGAGAGGGCAGCTCCTCTTTCCATCTGGTATACCTTGTGGAGGGAATATAGTGTATTAAAAGTGCAGTACATCAGGCTTGGGCTGCCAGATGGTGTCGCAAGACCTGGCATTGAAATTTAGCTTAATTTAATTTCTGGAACAAAAGGCAGCGTTATGTATCAGCTTTCTTCTGCACGGCTGGTGTGCTCCTCTAAAGAGCAGGTGAAGCTGGAGGCCGTTTCTGCGCAGTTGATTCTCTGGACACTAGATGGGAGGAGTGAGCTGTCGTAGCTCGGAACTTTGAGGCTCAACCGAGAGGAGAGCTTCGATTTCTTTCAGGCCACTCTGTTAGCAGTATTAATATTTGATATTTCCTCTTTGAGCTCAGAAGTGAGAATTGACAGCTTTATTCAAGTATGTGTATAGCGGTGCGTTGGGTGTATACTTTATCTGTCTCGGTAACTGTTGGTAGAGATCAACATACAGATAAGACTTTAATCATCGTTATATGCAAACTGTTTCCGAAAGTGAAAGTGAAATATAAGCAGTGTGAGTGGAATTGGAAATCTCTGTCAAATTAGAAAGCTTATACTGATCTCAGCATATTTTTCTGCTGATATAATTGATACACTGTAGTGGGACAATACTCAGAACCTCAATCTTCGGGATTCTTAATAGTTTTTATATTGTACAAGTTCTAACATATGGCACTGCTTACACTGCTCTTCCTGCTGTCCTATACCTGTATGTTATTTTCCATCAGAGAAAAAAAAGATTATGTTTCTCATTTGAGGCTGTAAGTTTGTTAGAATCTGAATCAGCATTGTATTTTGTGCACTGTGATATGTAGCTGAATGCTGCACTAATCTCTTACGTGAACCCTGTGCGTTATTGGGAGAGCAAAGAATAAATATCTTGATGTTTGAAGCTGTTTGAATAATTGATTTTTTGATTGATCCAAAATGCAAGCCTTTCATTTTCTCTCCAGTATGGAAAAAAATAGAGAGAGAGGACTGAGAGTCAAAGAGAAGAGTTATTTCAGACCATGATTGAATTTGTTTGGTTAGTTTTGTTTTTCATTTTTCCGAGCTTTTAAAACTGTAACTATTTGCATTTTTAAATTAAACCTTTCCATAAGATGAAAACCAAAAAGATGATATTCAGAAAGCTTTGCAGACATAAAATAATTTAATTTTTTCAGAAGGGGCTATGTGTTGCAGCTTTTTTGTTATAAATAGATGTAATCTAATTTTAACTCAAGTAAACATATTTGGTAAAAAAAACACACCTTGACTTTTTCAAATTATGACAAAATTTATCAGAAACACAATCTTTTTATTATATGATATGATAGTGTAGTACTTTGAGGTGTAACAAGGGAGAAGAAATAAAAACCATGTAGGCAAGTAAAAGAATCAAAGTAAGTGCTATTCTTTTTCCATAACTTCAAAGTTGAGTTCTGAGAAAAGGCCTTTCTTGGTATTGTTGTACACCGATCGAGAGAAGTCTGTCTTGCCATTACGGTTATAAATGAGCCAGAGGAACTGCTCTGCAGACTCCTTAAACAAGCTGGAATTCAGTTGGAAATGTTAAATTTGAACAAGGTAGGCAAAGGATCATGAGCAAAGGTAGAAGTGTGGATAATTCTAGGGACAGAGTGAGAACTGCCCAAGAGAAGCTCTTGATTCTCTGTAGATTGTGTTTGTATCCTTGTAGCTCCAGTGTGCCCAAACCACTATTTAAACACTGGTTCATTTTTATTTTGCTCTCTGTGCAGCCATGTAGTTGCCCTGAGAATTGTTTCCACCGGTTTTCACTGGAAAACAACCACTTCCTAAATGCTCTGTGACCTGGGCTGGAGTAGGCATATCAGCTTCAAAAGTGTCTGTAGAAATTGGTCCATGATTTCAAGGTAACAAGGGACAAATCCTCAACCGACTTAAACCACGCAGCTCAGTCTTCTCCCTCTCAGAGTAACGAGAAGGAACCTAGTCAGCCCTTCACTGTGGTGAGGCCAGAGGAATATTTAGCCATGCTTATTTTTCCTCTTCCCTTAAGATGAGGTAAAAAGGCAAGAAGCCTCTTTTATTGCCTGAGCCTGTCTGCCTCCTTCGTGCCCAGGTTGTCACAACCTGGTGGAATTGTAGAAGAGAAGAGATCATCAGCTGAACATGCAAAGTAGTAGATGGTTGCCTTGCAAATTTGCAAGAAAGCAAATAGGTGAAATCTGAACAAATGGACTTGTTAGGTCTTCTAAAGGAGCCGACTGTCTGCCTGCAAAAGAAAGGGAGGTACAGAGAATGCATCAAAAGCATAGGGTAAAAAACAGTCTTACAAGACAGACCTAAGCTATTTAAAAAACTGATTTGAGCTTCACAGTAATGTTGAAGGAGGATGAAGATAGAATATGGAATGCAAAAATTTAAGAAATGATAGCTTAACTGCTATCCTTACTCCACAGCAGTTATTAATGCTTTCGCGCTGCTGGTTTTCAGCATAACTATTTCTAACAGTAGTTTGGCACACAGCAATGGCATATGTTCCATCTGGCTGGCAGAATGGAATTTACCCTTTCACAGAGTGACAGGATGGTCCCCAGCCTGTGAGTGCAGTGCTGTGTCTTCAGTGCATCTGGTCTTTAAACTTAAACTAAGGGTGAGTTAATGCAGAAATAAGTACATAGCAGCTAAGTTGGCAGCCAAGGAGGTTAAGGGGGAATCTATTTGAAACTCAAGGCAAGCCAGATGGAACCATCCCTCTACTGACAGTATGCTCGAGGTGTTTTTTTTCAAAGTAGCTCAAAGAGTGTCTGCATTTTTTTGTGAGGTGGCTCTGAATAATTAGGATGAAGGAAAGCAGTGAAATTCCATCTAATCCCAAGGTTTTATTTTTCTTGTTTATATCACTTGTTTTCTATGCTGAATATGCTTAATGTTCATAAAATACCTGCGAAGGTATTATATCCCAAATATGCTGATTTTGTTGGATACTTATGCTGTGCTGTGAAGTGGTTGACCAAGGAATAATTCTGTCTTGCAAGTTATGGACGTCTGTCTAGGAGAGTTAATCAATTAGCTTTCAAGGATGGACCTGTGGTGAAAACACTGGGCTGAATCTCAGGAGAATCTTGGTTCAATTTTTAGGCCTATCTCCAATTTCCTGTATGACCTTGGGCAAGTCATTTATTTTCTCTGTGCTTCTTCCCCAGACATCTGTTTATTCCCTCCCACATTTTGTTTGTCTTGTCTATGTGGATTATAAGTATTTCAGGACAAAGACTCATTTCTCATAAGGGAGGGCATTCACACCATCTGCTACAGAATGATTTAAGCATCTAAGTGAGGTATTTTGAATCTCTCTCCTGGAAGTATTTATCTCCCTTTATTGTCTCTTGTTATTGCAGGTGAGCAAATACCATGACTACCTCTAGCTTTGTGAATGGTGTCTATCATCATCCTTGTGTAATAATGCCCAACTCCTGATCAGGAACTGTCACTAATAACTGTTTTGTATTTATCATGCTATTGGAGACTGTTCGAGTGGGCTTTGCAGAACAGCCAAGAAGTGGGTTTGCAAATTTTACTATGGACTGATGAGCCTTCTGATAGGAGAGCATAAAAGAGTTAGCTTAAAAGTGTTAGGAGGCAAGTAATGAACTCCAGCATGACTGCAAGATCTATGGCAGTGAGCATACTGGTGGGCTATGTCACTCGTGCTTTATCTTCTACGTAGACTGCAAATCCTGTATGGCAATGCTTGCCTTTCCCTTGGTGTCTGCTGCACCCAGAATTGCTGGGTACTAGGCAATGCCAGAGAAACCTCAAAATGGTAATTCTGATGAAAATACTGATTTCAGTAGCCTGTTGATAACAACAAGAAGGATAGAGACAATTGATAGAAATTCTAAAAAACAAAGCTGAGATGTCTGTATACAAGTTATGCTGCGGGAGCTGGAAGAGAATCAAAAGGGGACCAACAGTGTGACAATAGACTACCCAGTCTGGAAAAATACCTGTTAATGAACTATATAAAGATACGGATGGACAAAGTGTACATCAGGGATGGAGAAGAGAATACTGCCCTGGAAAGTACGTGAGAGGGCCATGGGCAATACTTTCAGGTGTTTGGCTAGAGTGGAGATGTTAGTTTTTATGCTACATGCAGTTGTCACTAGATCCTGTGAGCATTACTGTACTCCAAGCAATAAGAAGTCATGCCACTAAAAATACCATCTTTCTGCTTAGACAGCTGACCAGATTTTAATATCTGAGATACCTATTCCATTTCTGTGTGTTATATCTGTAAAATGAGACAAATTTGAAAGAAAACCTCTGGTAGCAGAAAAATTTGAGCCTAATGAGGTTTAATTTGTGTTAGAGTGGGGAACTGGTTGAGTTGCTGCCATTGTCTGCTGTCTTCAAAATGCTGAAATGGGCTTGGATTATGTTAGTTTTAAAAATATGTTCTGCATTTAATCTTCTCACAATGTATAAAAATGTAAAAGGGATGAATTCATGCTTTTATAATGCTTTTCCACTTCCTGCATGCATGTCAGCTTGATTTGGTTTCCACTACCTTCCTGCACCCCCAGGCTGCTCCTGAAGCTGCCCTCATACGCCTGTCACTTAGAGTTAGGCTGCTCAGTACATTCCACTTGGCAAGTTGTGTTCCCTTCTGCACCACCCTGTGTCTGCGTTTCCTGTTTCATATAAGTGAGAGCTCCCATCCTTCCTCACCACCCTTATTTGCCTTTGCCAAAAAAAACCCCAAACCTGCCATTTTCCACAGGGAGCTTTTCATTTCAGTCATAGACACCTTCCTTGACATGGAATGGGTCAGTGGTCTTCCTCCAGTGACCTGTGAGGCTAGGTCTCCTGCAGAAGAAGCCTACAAAATGTTTGGGGCTGCAAACCTACCCTTTAGACAGCTGATATTAGACAGAAAGACCTGTCTCCTTAGAGTCTGAAGGTCCTTCTGCATAGCCGCTTCTGCTTATCTCACAGGGTCATGCAAGCTGAAGCATAGGCTTCACTGTATTTGTGTTTCTGTGAGATGTCCCCTTCAATGGGGTCAGTTTGCTTCAGGTTTTCTGGCCAGTAATTTTTCACCTCCCTTCCCTTAGCATATTTTATGAAGGACTCTTCATGAGATTTGGAAGAAAAAACTACTGAAGGCAAAAATTGTCAGAAATTATCAGAAGTTATCACAGTGCAGATTTGGAGGAAATTGTAATGCCAACTTTGGAAATCTGCCTGTCTGCCCTACCTTCTTACTCGTCTGATTTATTCTATACCATTCCTGTCTTATCTGACTACCTGACATACAAAATCAATAACAAACAGGTGAGGCTTTCATGGGTGTATTTGTACTGAAATCTCAAAGGACACATCCAGATTGGGCAATGAAGGATTGTTTTAAACAACTTCTACACTAACACTTTCCAGTCCTGATATTTCTTCTTAGTGCAGTGCGGAACAAGAGTCATGTGTCAAAAATAATCAGAGTCAAGAAATGGTGTGACACTGTGAGTTAAGTTGTTTCCCGTGGCTGATTAGTGGTGACCTAGCACCGCACCAATAGGGTTATGTTACTTTTTGTTGCAGAAATAGCTTGGGCACTGCTGCTCTGAGAGTCGCTTTGTCATATCTGCAGCCTTGCTTGCTTCTCAAGAGAGCTAGGAGCCAGGGGAGCTAGATAATTCTTACCATTACCTGCCTTTGTAATCCTGGTTGCCTCCTTTGTGGCTACAGCTTCAAAGATCTTGTCCTTGTGGGAGGGTTTCAGCCCAGTGAATCAATTTCCCAGTGGGAATGAGTTGCATTAGAATATAATAGCGAAGCTCTCACAACGTAACCCGGTCAGTGGCCGTGTCTTTCTGAGGGTGTCCAGATGCAGCGATGAGGAAGTAATGCAGAAACACATTGTATATTGCTAAACCTATAGAAATAGGAGTATGCATTTCATGTTGTGTCTGCTTTTTACTTTTATTTCCTTTTTCTCCGTAGCCTTATTGCTCCCTTCATCTTCATCTGAAGGTCTCGGAGAATCCCTATACCTCAGGAAACATCGCCAGCCGAGACACTGCCCCCAGTATTATTGTAGCTTCAGGTATGACACATTTAAAGATCGTCTGTGTATGATGTGCAAACACTGACAAAATCTTGAGTTTTTGATGGGTGTGGAGGGTGTTGGGTGGCTTGTGGGGTGTCGCACCAGTAGTATTGAGAAGGAAGTCAGTCTGTCAAATGGAAGTCCTTATGGACCTTCAACTTGTCATATATTTTTTATGGAAAGTGGTCTTCAAGACCAAGAAGATCATTTCTAGTCCTCTACTCCCATGAACATAAGATTCAAATCTTTGCACACATTTAGAGCTGTTAGGATTGGATCTTAACATGTATTTTCTTCAAATTTAAAGCCTTTTCCTTCCCCGTCTTTCTATTCCCAAAATGAGAAGTTGTATAATTGCAAAAGGTAAATAAATACTTCTGCTGCCCTAATTTGCTAATTTTACTGTTTATTTCTTAGTGTTGTGTCACTAATCAATGCTCATCCTGCAGGTAATATAGGCACTGAACTATCAGACAATGACATCAGCATGTTTATTTCTTCTGATGCTGGGAACACTTGGAGACAGGTAAATGACACAATCACAGGTTTAAATAGTAATCATAGGAAATTGTCATAAAAGTAGATTCAAACTGTCACTTAATTTTTGTTTCTTTAGGTTCAGAGTAGCTCTTTGCAAATCTTTATTGAAGGGTAAACTCTTCCCTTCTGAGAAGTAGAGTGATGCTCAAAGAAAAAGATTGAGTGTGTCATTAGACTTCATCTAACGTCAGCTTAACTCTATAGCAAAGAAAACAGATTAAAATATGAATACTAAGGGAAGAGAATGTGTTTCCTTTTACTATTGGACATCCCTTGTACTGGTCAAACCATTTTGTTGCACTAGCCTACTTTCCTTCTCTCTGTGTGGGACTTGTTTCACCTAAGCTAAGTTGCTCAAAGTTCAGTGTCCATGTAAACTGATTATTTTGCCTTGCTCTTAAGTTAATGGAGAAAATGACAGAATCCAGTTCATCCTATTCTGAAGCTACTCATCTCTAGAGACTAGATGATTAAGTTAAATCAAGTTCCTAATATTTCATGGAATCTCACCTGTTAACAAAGCACTACTGCCCTTGAATGTGTTTGTCCACAGAACACAAAGTTCTATTATTCCTGTTTTCTGGATTGGATATCAAGTGACAGAGAGAAAGAGTGACTTTCCCAGTCTGACAAATGCTGCTATATAAACTCGAGAGCAGATGTTTGCAGAAAGCCAATATAAAAAAGACACAGGAAAAGAAAATATTTTTAAATATTTGATGTTCCGAGAATCTAATTATTTTAAAATGTTTGACCAGCCCTCATTTTTCCATCTGCGTCACTTACATGACATAGAGCCAGATACATGCAAACACATAAAGTTCTTCCTTAAACAAAAATCTGTCATCAAAAGGAGGGAAATCGTTGATCCTTGCAAAAATTCATTTTTCTACCTTTCTATCAAGCAGAGGCAGAATGCTTATTCCAAGGTGAAGAAAAACTGAACAAAATTCCAAACCCAAACAATGAAAATCAAAACACAGGAACTGTCTCTATACAGAATGTATTCTCTCTACTCTGTAAATTCCTTAGCACATACCTGTCCTCTGTCATGATCATACTTAAATAACTATGACATTTTCTTGATGTTAAGGAAAATAGATTTAAATATATGCTTTCCCCCTCTAGATTTTTGAGGAAGAACACAGTGTTCTGTACCTGGATAAAGGTGGAGTACTGGTTGCCATGAAACACACATCTCTGCCTATTAGACATCTCTGGTAATGACTCCATCTGTACTAAATGTCTGCTGTGCCTCTTTTCAAATGCCAGGAAGCAGGGACTTAGGCTGCATCCAGAGTTTTCTGTAGCTAAAGTCTAGAAAATATCAGGGTACTAGCAAACATTAACTCAGGTAAAGCTGAGTAATCTTATCAATTCCTGCTTACATAGTTTCAGTTTGGCCAGATCTGAGATATTGTCTGTAATTCCATGAATTAACTGGTTTACCACAACGTGGCTTCTTGACTTTCCTTATTTATGTAATATGAAACTGGGTTATGGCTTTGTCTCTTATTAAGTTACCGAAGCACTCTTAATTTTCAAAGTTATTGATGAGTTTGTCTTCTGTGTGGCAGACAGCAATTATGAAACAGATTTTTGTTGAAAGGATTCAGAGTTATGTAGCCAAAAAGGCAAAAGTGTCCTTGCTAGTTACCAATCTTGAGCGTACATGCTAGTTAGATTATAGTTTAGTGATGCTTTGCATGATTTACTTCCACTGTTTTCAGCAAGATCTGAAACACACAGACCTAAATCTTACGAAGCAGTGAGTGGTTCCAAGCTTTCACTTGGACCCACCACAGAGAAGACTGCTCATCAGAAGAGGCAAAGCTCTTGTACTTCAGAAACCTAACCTCCTTAAAAAGTCTTATGTTGGGGACCCAAAAATAAGGTGCTCGAGGTTACTTGTTTATTGAAAAAAATAATCTTAGTCTAGGCTACATGTTGCCCTTAAAGCATCAATCTCTAACATAGTTTTGTTAGTTTCCACATTAGCAGTGGGTTAGCAATATGAGGCTTGATCAATGCTCTCATTTATGATGCTACTTCAAGAAGTACTTATTTAAAAGGCTAAAAATGCAGTATCCAAGCATAGAAGCTGCTTCCTACTTCACCATATCAGTGAGAGAGTCTCTTCAAATAGCATATGAGGAGGGTAAGGAATATATAAGGATATATAAGGATATTAATTTTACTTTCTCCACTAGGTTAAGTTTTGACGAAGGGAGATCTTGGAGCAAGTACAGTTTCACATCTCTCCCACTGTTTGTAGATGGAGTTTTAGGGGAACCAGGAGAGGAAACTCTAATCATGACGTAAGTGAATGCGCCATCATCCTAATGTTGGTGGGAACTGTGCTCTGTGAAGCCAGGATACACAGACTTCTGTTGCTAAATCATTAATGTTTATCTGTGGTATTATTGAGGGAATGACAGTATGGTTCCTTGCAAGCTGTAAAACCACTATCACTTAGCATGAAACCTGACTCCTCAAATTGAATGTGATTTAAAGCAGTGTTACTCTTGACATATGAATATTTGAAAAAAAAAATAGTGGAGTATTTTTATAGCTGTGGTTTGCTGCTGCTTTTTTTTTTTTTTTTTTAACTGAGACATAGAAAAATGTAAACACTCTTTTGTAAAAATGAATGACAAAATGTTGCCTGGAGGCTGCCTGATGAAAAATTATCGTTCGTTTCAACGTGGTATGTTGAGTTCTGCATACTGCATAAATCTGGATTCATGCTGCCAAAAATTGTGACATTTTACCTGAGATCAGATTTGCAAAAAATAGGAGGAAAACTCAGTTTCTGTCTGTAAAAAAAGGACTGGACTGTGATAAGCAGCATATGTAACTTGCAAACTAACCTGAGTTAACAGAAATGTATGAAGAATGACCCCTTCCCATTTTAATTAGTGTGGAAGGGATTCCTAAAGCTCACAGCTGAGATATCAAACTCCTATAGCTATAACTGTCTCTAGCCTTGCATCAGGTCTTCTCTATATGGTCATTTCGGGGATTGACACGAATGGGAGGATCTTGATCGATAGAATAAAAGATGCATCCAATTGTTAAGAGGAATGTACGTGTTTAGGACCCTAAGTTTCACATTCACCATGTTAGTCAAGTAAAAATCTGTAGAACTGACACTCCTGAAACAATTATTCTCTGTTAGAAACTTGTGGGTGACTGTGTATTGTAAATACCAGGCTCCCTCTCTTGCTGCCTTTTACTATATGCTCTTTCTGCTGCATTCTGTAGAGTGTTTGGACATTTCAGCCACCGCTCGGAGTGGCAGCTGGTGAAAGTAGACTACAAGTCCATTTTTGATCGGAGGTGTGCAGAAGAGGACTATAGGCCTTGGCAACTCCATAGGCAGGTGAGAAGCAAGGAGGCTGGGATCTGAACTGAAGTAGGTAATGATCTTACAGGTAAAAATCAGCATGATCCAATGTCTTTTCCTGTTTCGGATGGTGTATTACATTGGCCCTTACTGATTTAGACATGTTAGATTACACTCTGTGAGCTCCAAAGGATGAACACCTGCCATCTGGATTTCATTCTTTGTTCAGGCTATTAGTTTGGACTCACCCAGAGTTGAAGAATGCAACAAGAGCAAAAGCACTACTGCTGAGAGACCTTAACTTCATCACTCCTACATCTTCCATCCAGTTTACCTGTCCTTACCTCCTTTCTCTTCCTTCATCCTTCTGCGTACTCAGAGACAGTCTCTTAAGATCCTTCTAGTTGCTTTCACCCTTGTTTCTCCAAATTCCTGCCCTCTTAGCCTCATTTCCTACTCACTTAGTTTCATCCTTGTTCGGTCTTTCTCAGCAGTGGTACTTCTGCTGTAGGAGTCAGGCATTTTATGCATCAGTCCGATGGGCCCCCGTGCCCTGTCTGTTGAGTCCTGGATGCAGCTGCTGCAGCAGTCCTAGAACTGTTGCTTAAGGTAATGTGCTCTGCACAGTGCCTGCATCTACCTTGGGGCACCTTCCTGGCTCTGCCAGGTTTGACACAGCAGCCTGTGTTATATCAGGTTAGAATAAAATACATCCCAAATTCTGTGGTTATATAAACACCACAGGCTTCACTGTCTGAAGTGATACACCCATTTTTATCATCAAAGGTTGTCTTTCTATATATAACTCACTAAGCAAGAATTTAATGATGAATATGAATATGAAAGTAGCTTGGTGCAAACTAGCTGCTCACACAAAGCACAACTCTACACTAAATTACCGGTTATGACTTAGATCCTTAGATGCTGAAAATCAGTACAGCTTCCTTGAAATTCAAGGAGGCATTTTACACCAGTTGCCATTCAAGCCCTTCTGTTTCATGGGCAAAATAAAGCTATGAAAAGTTTCTCTTACCTGCAGCAATTTTAACAGCACAAGATATAAAAAGTGAGACCCCTACCATTTTGTTGTTTTTTCTTTTCTTGTGCTTACTTAGCAAAAATGCCAAGGATTTTACGGTAGTCTTTTAGGATGTTGGCTTTGGAGCTTATAGAACTATTTTTAGGAAGGCTCCTGTGGAATTGCCTTTTGATTTTCTTTCCACTGAGATTACAAGGCTGAGCCATGTTCCCTAATGAGAAATATTTATCAGGGTGCTGAAGGTAGGAGTGAAAAGATGAGGAAAGTTTAGCATTTGCATAACAAGTCAAACACTGTAAAACCTGAACTCATAGTCCATGGAAAATATTTATGTATATGCATATCACTAGTTTCCACTGAACAAAATTATTGCCAAAGAGATCAGACCAAAGAAATAGATCTGTTCTGTGTCTGAAACTGCAGAGGCATCAGACTGTGTTTTCAGTTTCTGTGAAACTTAATCTATAAATGAGAAATAGGCCTGCATCAATTGCTTATTGGCTTTGGAACAAATTTAGAACCGAATCAGATAAATAAGTAACCTCAGATCATTTCTTAGTGTGTATTGGAAAAGCTTTTTTAGTTTCAGTTAAAGCTTCAGTAGCTTTAATTAGCTTCGGTGTACTGACATGGCATTTGACTTCCCATCCTTGTCTCTTGAGTCACAGTTCCTATTGCACAGACTTGGAAAAACTGTGTGATACGAATAGCCTGGTGGGTGTCAGAGAAAGATATTTTTGGTTTTGTTTCCAGGGAGAAGCTTGCATCATGGGAGCAAAGAGGATCTACAAGAAGCGCAAATCAGAGAAGAAATGCATGCAAGGAAAATATGCTGGGGCCATGACCTCGGAGCCATGCGCGTGCACAGAGGCAGACTTTGACTGGTGAGCAGTGGGCACAAGAACTATGTGCTTTCTACCACACCAATGCAGAGCTCACTAGAGAGGCTGTGTGCTTCCAGAGAGTAGATGAGAAATGTGCAAGTTGCTAAATAGGTTGCCCCCTGATAATGCGGGTATGTCAGAAGAAAGAAAGGTGGAATACATATCTGTAATCTGCTAAGGCTCCTACAAAACTGAACAGACCATTTTCCAGGTCAATTCAGAGCTCTGGGCAGCATTAAGACAAAAGGTCTGTTTAGCACATCTAACCTCAGCAATGACTACAGGTAGCTGTGAAAGTAGTAGTTAAGACATATATAGTGTGCATAAACAGTAAAATAAATTCTCTATACATAAGCAAACACACATATGTGTACATGTGTAAAGGTAAATATATGTGTGTGCAAAGTTAGCCTTCAGCTTCTGGAAATCAAGTATCTAGGGAATTCCTGCATCATTTGTCATATCTGAACCACCGTATTTGATAGTATCGAATAGACATAGTGTTCATGATTTGGTTTAGTGCCCTTCTGAAGCCTTTTCTCCTCTGCTGTATGCTGTGGGAAATCGGGTCCATTGGTGACTTGTGAATGGTGTGATAAACTGTTAAGCTTCTGATTTCATTTCAAGATTCCTGCTGACTCACAGTAATTTGCACAGAAAAGGCAGAGAACGGCATTATTGAAATCTCTCTGTCACCCGGTTTTCTCCAAGTCTGAGACAGTCCCGAGTACCTCAGAAGAGAGAAATGATGGCTCTTTGACAGTGCGGATAAACATGCTTTGTGCCTCGCCCAGTTAAATCTATGCCAAGTTGTTAATTAAACCCAGAATCTGTATCACGCACCCTGAAGAGGTTCATCTTAGAAATATTTTGTTTCTTACTAAGTGAGTTCACTCCAGGACCATGAAAATTTATAGCATTTCCCTTCTCACTCTCTCATAACTATAGTTAAATTGATTTTTCTATATAAAATCACAGAATCACAGCAGTCTCTTCCATGTGTCAAAAAAAAGTAAATCTTCTTGCACCAAATAATAAAAATTATGAGCATACTTGGGCCTTCATTCTCTGAATTTGGTTTCCTGATGATTTCTCCATCTTCCAGTGACGACTTTGTTAGGGAGAAGATGCCTCAGTTCTGCGTGCAATTCATCATCAGGTGCCCAAAGGTCCTAGATTTCAACTATTTAATGTATATCTAGGAATGTAAACAAGAGAGCACCCAACTAGAAAACAAAAACAAAAAACAAAACCAAAAACAACCCACACAAAAATAGGAAGGAAGTTCTGAAGCTCTCAAAGGGTTTTGACTCTCTTGAAGAGCATGCAGTACAAGACTGTGCGAAGCTTATGCCCAGGCTCAAGAAAATATCTGGTGGGATTGACTCAGAGTCAATCTGTTAGTGGTTAAACCCCTTACATTCATAAAGGACTCACATTCGTGATAGACTTCTGATAAAAATAGGCTTTCCTTCCAGAACTCCTCTCTCCCTGGAAAAGTATGGTTTTTATTTCACTAAAATTGATTGTGTGGTTCACTACTACAAAACTTCATTGATAGATAAAGAACTGAAGTACCACAGTGACATTTGCTGGGGGAAAACATGCTTTTATTCCTTTTACATTCACTTTGAGGTAACATAGTCCAGAAGTCCTGCTGGGTTGTGAGAGAATCTCTAAGAGAAAGCTTGGATGATTCGGCATGTATGGCAGATGTTCATATTCACGGGCACCAACAAGACCCCTCAAAGTTGTTGGAAGAGGAAGAATTACAACTTGCTGAAAGTCATCTTGTTGAAAGTACCATGAGAAAAATTGTGTTAAAAATACTGCAGGTCTCTGTGGTGACCTGACTGCTAGAAAGCCTTGTGGCCTAGGAGGGCCTTCCTCCCTCTGATGGGACCAGTTTTAGTTTAGAGCTGACTATAGTGATCTTCTCCAATTCTCTCTGAGCTCTTGTTATTCCTACAGTCCTCAGATCTGGATTTTTATTTTATCCATTTCATTTTCCTTCCACGCTGCCTCTTAGGAAAAAAAAAAAAAAAAAGACTGCAACGTTGCTTTAAGCATCCAGTTCAGAAATATTTACTAGCAATATTCATTACTTATTTATCTACTTAATACAGTCAGGAGCATAGTTTTACATAGATTTGTCAGAGAAGGACAGAAATGCCACAGGGAACAGGAAGCAGAGGTTTATCAAGGAAGGAGAAAAGAGATGGCAAGAAAAAAAACAATTCTACTGGCTTTAATAAATTTCTTAGCCTGTTTTTAATGCACTAAAAAAGGCAAAGCTGCTGCTCTGCTGTAGCATTCAGTATCTGTCTTGTTGAACTCTGCACTAGGCTTCACGGCCAATGCACCCTGCAGAGCTTGGGCCAAAGAGGCATGCGGAGAAAAATAGATGAATGAATTCTTGCTGTGGAAGGGCGTCCTCTGTGAGGTCCTTCCTGCAAAAGGAAGAAACACTTTCATCATCCTCATTCATGACATTTCGGCAGTGCTTTTGAATTCTCTATTTCTCTTTTTTTTCCTGTGTAGGGCCCTTAATTGAAGGAGATTGAAGGGGTCATGTATCCTCCAGGTAGAGAAAAGCCCTTAACTAACTGCACTTGATTTTGCAATCTTGAAATAAACTGGGTGTTTTTTTATATTATATCGATGGTTAACAGGGGACCCAGACTTGTGTGTAGAATTAAAGATGACAATCCCTGCCCAAGTCAGAGTAAGACTTTCTTTGCTGTTTAAACACTGAATTTGCACGAAAAATAAAAATATTATCTAAGCTTGGCAGAGCTTCGAATAAAAGCGATATCTGTGTGGTCAGGTAAAGTGGAAAAAAAGCCGCAGTATTATTGCTATTAATCCTCTGAGTGCCTTTTTATCAGTATCAGGGGGAAAAAAATGCCGGTTATAAAAGACATAAAGATTTTATAATGTTGTTTTCTCCTGGTAATATCCTCAGACTCCAGGTTCATTTCAAATCTGTATTCAGTTTAGTTCTTTCTCAGAGAGAAGGGCACTTTATTTTGGGGTTTTTTTTATTGTTTTGCACAGCAACAAAACTAAGCAACATTAGAAATGGCTGTAGTTTCTCTAGCCTCGGGAACCTGAAGGCTTCTGACAGTAGACATCTCTTATGACAGGAGGGGTAGACCCCGAGCCAGGGTAGCCGGGCAGGGGCTGCGGTGGGAGCGGTGCCCGGTGGAAGGGCTGCACTCGCAGCCAGAGGGCAACAGCGCTGCAGGAATAGCGGGAGTGCAACGAGCACAGCCCTCGGCAAATCTGTCCTGGCAGCGGGATGGAAAAAGAGATTGTCTTTCTTCATTTAATTGAATTGGGTAAATGGATGACACCACTCCTTGTGTGTTATTAAAGCATTAATTTACCCGGTTTCCTTACATTGTGTTCCTTCCTGCCGTTTGAGCGTTATTATGGCAATATCTCTTCAGTAGAAACGCCTCTGAGACACAGATGGAACTCTTCGGCACTGTTCATCCTTTGGCTACCTGTCTCCCAGGTCCTTTAATAGAAACTTTGAAGTATCGCTTCATCAGTCCTCCCTGTGAACCCATTGTCATTAATACCAAGGGCTTTTCCTACCAGTATTCCCATATCTCACCCCTTTGTGGGAAATAGGAGCGTGCTGCTGCTGGTGCTGGCGACTTTGGATACCCGGAGAGGTGCAGAGGAGCCTTTGTGCAATTGAGAATCAGGCGTATTTATTTCACTGATGATATCAGCAAGGATCTTGCTGGTTCTTTTTTATTTTCTCACACTTAAATTACAGACCTGCCTGCTAGATTTAGTTCTTGTGCTGAAACATTTGCATCCTGCATCGTGAGAAACTATCCAGACAAAGCAAGGGGAGGCAGAAGGCAGGCACTGAATGTGATCAGACTCTTGGCTTTGTGTGTTGCCACTCATCAGTTCAGATGATTGCGGAGGTGCCAGTTCTAAAATACATTTACACCCTTAGGCCAGCTAACTTTGCTTTACTATTGAGGCAGGCTCGGTTAGTTAATCAATGATTTCGAATGCATTTTTTATTCATTTTGAATGTTTTTGGGAAATGCAGATTCACTGTGCAGAGTCTGCCATATCTCTCTGGATTTTTAGAGGCCGAGATATCTACCAGACATGGGTTTACTGGAAAGATTTGGGGGATTTTAGATTCCCTGTCAACATAAGCTGTTATGGCTTGTACTCCAAATACTGTGATGCAATTATAATCATATGCCTTCATAAATCCATAATTCTAACTGCAGCTGAATCCATCCTTCTCTGAGATAAATCCCGTGTCATATTCATAGAATCATAGAATCACCAGGTTGGAAAGGACCCACTGGATCATCGAGTCCAACCGTTCCTAACACTCCCTTAAACCATGTCCCTAAGCACTTCATCCACCCATTCCTTAAACACTTCCAGGGAAGGCAACTCAACCACCTCCCTGGGCAGCCTGTTCCATAGTACTGGGAAGCAAGAACAGCTTCCCTTTAAGAGAAATCTGTACTTATACCTTTACCAGAGTATTAGATAATGATGTTAAGTGGAAAAAAAAAGGTGGTAAAACTTTACTTTTTTTTCTACAAGAGCTTTTGGAAACTGTAGAACAAAGGTGACTATAATCATAAATACCCCAATTCCACTCCATTTAATGTCTGAAGAGTTTACAAAGCACTGCATACAAACCCGCAAGTAGTATTTTCAGGAAGTCCTGTGGTAATATGTTACGTCATCATTTGATTTTTAGAAGATAGGAGCATGGCAATAAATCATCTGATTTAACTGGTTATTTCTAGATCTTAAAATAGTGTGATTTTAATATTTTCACATGGATTTACAATTCTTCCATAATAGTATATTTGTCAGGTCTGTATTCAAACTATAAGCTTCTTTAAGGAATTTCTTTTTCCTTTGATTGTTACCTGTGGAAATAAACTTACATTTGGGAATTTACCATGAACTTTGAGCAGGGATGCAGAAATTCTGGAATGAATTTGTATCTGTCTTTAATTGCAGAGAAGGATTTTCAGTCTGACTTGACTAAGACAAATAGGATTTCAGTTTAAACTAATAAAGTGGGTAGGATAAAACCATTGTCAGTGAGAGCCAGATGATAGGATGCTCCATACTGATAAAACAGTCCCTTGCAGAGGCATCTAGATATATTGGAGCACTGGACTATAAATAATGCGATGAAATCTAACAAATCCAAATGCCAGATTCTGCACTTAGGATGGAGTTATGCTGGGCATGTATGGACAGGGAGAAGGTTGGCTGGAGAGCAGCCCTGCAGAAAGGGATCCGGGGGTGCTGGTTGACAGCAGGCATGGTAGGAACCAGTATTGCGCCCTGGCAGCCATGAGAGCAAACCGCATCCTGGGGTGCATCAAACACAGCAGAAACAGCTGATCAAGAGAGGGGTTGCTGTGTGCAGTGCTGGGCATACAGTTTGAGAAGGACGTGAAGGTCCTTGAATGTGTCCAAAGGAGGGCAACACTGCTGGTGAAGGGGCTGGAAGGCATGTCCTCTGAGGAACAGCTGAGGACTTTGAGCTTGTCTGGTTTGGAGAAGAAGAGGCTGAGCGGGTGACCTTGTTGCCCTCTGCATCTTCTTCAAGAGGGGAAGTGGAGAGGGAGGTGCTGAGCTCTTCTTCCTGATATCCTGTGGTAGGATGCATGGCAATGGTTTGAAGTTGTGCCAGGGGATGACTAGATCACACATTAGGAAGTACTTCCTTACCCAGGGGTTAGTCAAACTCTGGAACGAGCTTATGGGCTTCCTAGAGAGGTGGTTGATGCCCCAAGGCCCAAGACTGTCAGTGTTTCAGAGGCATTTGGACAATACACTCTATAACATGCTTTAACTTTTGTTCAGCCCTGAATTGTTCAGGCAGTTGGACTAGGTGGTCGTTGTAGGTCTCTTCCAACTGAAATACTCTGTTTCATTCTAATCCCTGGTGGTAAATGCACTACTCTTTCTTTCTAGATGCCTTATCTGTTTCACCTGAGTTCTTTTCAGGCAGGCACAAAATATCATCAATCTATGCAAATCCCAATTCCCAGTTACCAGGCAATGACTCCGCTAGCTGATTGCAGTCTAAAGCTGATGCCTTCCCTGTCTCTGGATTTCGCTATACTGGCTCATGCTATGGCAATCCAATTGATGCTAATGCTTGTTGATTGCTACAAAACCTGTTGTGCCAAATTGTAGGCAGCAATTTGTTGTCAGCATCAGTGTTCTGCATGCACCAGCCTGTAGCCAAGGAATTCATTAGATTCCAAGACTGCAGAGGTGAACGGGAGGCTGGTGCATCTGTAGAGAGATATGGAACAGCAATTCATGTCATTTACTGGGATGATATTTCTGTAGGGCTTTAATGAGCCAGACGATTTGCAAGCCTGAAAATGACACTGTAAAACTTCTGTGCTTAGAACTATTGCTGCTGTGGAAAATCCTGTGATTGCATTCTCTTGACTTTGAGAAACAGGATCCAAATATAGTCAAATCTAGTTAAGTCAAGCTTGGCTTGTCCAGATGTGCAGGTACTAAGAGGGACCAAAATTGTGACATGAGTCTAGATGCATGTATAAAAAGGAATCACAGACTGTTGCTACTGCATCAAATTGGGCTGTGGGTACTGATACCCTCTGAGGCAGGTTTCACTGTATTGTTTTGTTTTGTTTTCACTTAACTGATTACAGAACATTGTGTGTGTACAGTGTTACAGCTTTTTAATTGGAGTGACACATGATAACTTAGCAATACAGTGATGCAGAGTGTTGACAAATGAATGACACAAATAAAGGAGTTCCACGTGTATGTAAATATTTGCTTTCTCTAAGCAAATTGGAATGATGTTATTCTTTATTATAAAGTGTATTTTGCTGCTCTAGTGTTCTTATTCCAACAAGGGTAATTAGAGAAGCAAATGGCAGTGGGAGAAAAGGCTGGATGATGCTTCCAAAACAATTAAGCAGTGTTCAGTCACTACTATCTTAGTAAATAGATTGATGAAAATTCAATCAAAAAACTGAGGAAAAGACCATTTAGGTCATCTAATTCATTGCTGTTTCCTGGAGTATGTTCTCAATTACTTTTTGTAGATATCCCAAGCACCACAGCTGTCAAAATGTTCCTTTGAAACAGTTGTGCAGTCTAATGGATGTTTAGGAGATTTCCCAAGTGATATGCAGCTTTAATTTGCTTTTGTTTAATGTCATCTTTTTAATTTCTCCTTTTTTTTAGATTATGTCAAAACATTTTTTTTCTTCATACAGAAGGAAAAGTTACAGGCAGAAGTAAAAAGAGGTGACAAAATTCTTCTTAATGTCAAGCTTTTGATAACAAGTGTAAGAAATTTAACAAAAATAAATTGCAAAATAGTATCTTTTTTTTTCTTTGTCTCATTTTAGATCAGTACCAGACTTCTTAAAATTGTTTAGTAGTGATTCATTAAATTTTTGGGTTTAGGCATCTTGCTTCGGTCTATAGAGAAGAAAAAGACATGTGAGAAAAGCCTTCATAATGTTAATAATATTCTAGAAATATCATTGATCACACTGCCACCTGTTAGGTGATGCTGAATCCAGTAGCCCAATAGAGGTGAGGCTGCTACAGCTCTGTGTCTACTGACCCAGGTGGCAGCGAGGTTGGGCATTTGCTCCTTATAGGCACGCATGCACGTGCACACACAGTACATATATATGCATATGTACATGGCTGGTAACCCTGCTCAGTGATCTGCAAAGGACCTGAGGAGAGCCTCTCCTGTTGTCTATCTGGTAGGTCTCACCACGGCCATGGGCTGATGACTGTCTTGTGACAGCCCTGGGAGGAGCTCGGACAGGGGTTCCACTGCCTCTGACACGTTGTTGAGGTTCCTCTGCCTCCTTTTTTCCCCTCCCTGCTTCTTTACATACACAGAAATGAGCCTTTAATCGGATAATATGATGCTGCCCTAAACCTCTTTTAGAATATCAGGCTACTTGATTCCAAGACATTAAAGATAATAAAAAAATAGTGCTTTGCGAAGAAGTGCCATTTTAAAATCAAGGATCATGTTACAACTGGAGTAGCAGAATGGAGCTGGTGGATTTGGTATAGCAGTTCTTAGAAATGGCATCCCATTAACTTCTCCATAGTAGGCTATGGAGAAAGCTTCGCAAAAGCAATAAGAGTGATTTTCCAACCAAACAGTCCTCATTACTCAATGGCTGGAAAGTAAAAACACGTGTGAACAGAGCTTATTAAAGAGGAGTTTGGTTTGTTTACTTGTCCCGCAATAACAACTATAGAGTCTTTGTTTACCTAGAATCAAACCCAAACTGAATTGTTTATTTTCAGTGGAACCAAAGCAAATTTAGTCATAGCTGAACCCAAATTAGGACAAAAGATCGCAGTTTGACTTCTTGTTTCTAGCACGTTATTTTTTTATAGCATTTCCACTTCCAAACAGAAATAGAATTGAAGATTGCAGCCTTCTTTTCTGTTACCAAATACGCTGTTAATGCCTTCAGTTGAGAGCTCCTTCAAAACTGTAATTTTTGCTCTATAGCTTATATGATATAGTTTCCAAATGCAATTAACTATTTAGCACTTCAGTTTTCTAAGGTATGACTGAGGCAGCAGTGATTGAACTTTGCTTATATCTCTAGCTTTTACTATATTTGAGTCTAGATCTGAACCTGAGAAGCACTGTTGGATTGTGGAGGGAGAAAAGATAGTACAGTAGCTCATGAATCACTTGGTCTGGTTCTGCTTGTTTATACTGGGACATGATGTAAGGTAACTCTTCCCCCACTACATTCCCCTCCCAAAAAATGCTGAAGCAGGATCAAGAATCTGTTGTATTAAAAAATCGTAAATCCTGATAAACAGGTTGAGGAAAATTTACGCTTGTATCAATAGAGGAGAATATGAGCTAATACTTGTGTCTGGTTTTTGGTTTTTGATGTGACTGTTTCTTTTAATGCTATAACAGTGATTATGGATATGAACGTCACAGCAATGGGCAGTGTTTACCAGCTTTCTGGTATAACCCATCTTCCTTGTCAAAGGACTGTAGCCTTGGACAGAGTTATCTCAACAGCACTGGGTAAGTAACACACCAGGCTTTTTTAGCTAGAGCACCCCTATGGACTTCAACCCAGTGACAACTACAGATTGCATTTACTATAGGCGTCTCAAAGCTGGCTGAAGCCCCTGGGGCCTCTTCTTCACACAGTTTGTTAGGGTGCACAGTCTGGCACTCCAGCTCTCTACCAACTATGGTCCAGACCTTTCCTGAAAAATGATACCATAAAGAAACTTAGGGGGATAACAATAAGGCAAAGGCCTAATCATTGAAGTCTCTGAAAAGACTCCTCTTAAAATCATGTGGGATCAGGTAAGGCAGAAATGGTGGAAAACAAAGGAAAGAGATAAAACTGATGTATATGTGAATTGAATTTATAGAGGAGCAGTTACCCTGAATGCTGATTTTTCTTTGGGCCTTTTGGAAGTTAGTGGCCCGTGTAGTTTAAGTTAAGATACTGACCTCAAACTTAAATTCTAATGCAAGTGATTAAAGCAAATAGAGGAACCAAAGCTGTGTTTTGGCATTTTGCACGATCAAAGATAGGCAGAATTTGCTTTTTTCTTAAGCTCTCTTATTTCTGTAGCTCTTGAGGGTTGCATCTTTAGAAAGAGTTGCCTCACGACTACTGAGAAGTGGAGAGTATGTGAGAAAAGCTGTGTAACTCTGCCTAACAATATAATAATTGAAAACCATTCCATACTGTATGGATATATGATTTATTTATAACTTTATTTGTTAATGATGATCTGTTATTTATTATGTAACAGATCATTATATAATTTTATGGTTTAGGCAATTAATTAATAGTGGGAAGTATTACATTTACTAATATGTGGGAAATACTACATGCAATTAACAAAGGTATTAACTACTTGTACATTCAACGCATAAGAAATGCCTGACTGAGACAAATGTTAAAATATATTTGAGAATGTGTTTTCTTGCAATCTCATTAGACTAAAGAAACCTCAAAATATGCACCCCTGTTCCCAGTTAAATCTGTCATGTCAGTATCTTGCACAGATTTCTCTTTTCCTATGCAGGTACCGGAAAGTTGTTTCTAACAACTGCACGGATGGTGTGGGAGAACGGTATACAGCAAAACCCCAGCAATGTCCTGGCAAAGCCCCACAAGGCCTTCGCATAGTCACGTCTGATGGCAAACTGACAGCCGAGCAAGGACACAATGTCACTTTCCTGGTCCAGTTGGAGGAGGTAGGCTCTATGTTTATGTTGCATCTCAAGCCCCATGGGTGTGTTTGAGTCTTGAATCATGCCAGAAAAAAGCCTGAGAAGTGGTGAAGAAGTGAACCAAGCGAGTGTGGTGATTAATGGCAGCCAGCACAGCTTCACCAGGGGCAAATCCTGTATAACCAACTTAGTGGCTTTCTATGATGGGGTAACCGCAGCAGTGGACAGAGGTAAACCAATGGATGTGATCTGTCTAGGCTTCTGTAAAGACTTTGACACAGTCCCCCACAACATTCTTCTCGCTAAATTGGAGAGATACGGATTTGATGGGTGGATGGTACAGTGGATAGGAAACTGGTTGGATGGTCGTATTCAAAGAGTAGTGGTCAATGGCTCAAAGTCCAGATGGAGATCCGTGACGACTGGTGTCCCTCAGAGGTCCATACTGGGACCGGTGCTGTTTAGTATCTTTATCAATAATACTGACAGCGAGATTGAGTGCACCCTCAGCAAGTTTATGGATGACACCAAGTTGAGTGGTGTAGTTGCCACACCGGAAGGATGGGGTGTCATCCAGAGGGACCTGGACAGGCAGGAGAGGTGGGCCTCCGAGAACCTCATGAGGTTCAACAACGCCAAGTATAAGGTCCTACACCTGGGTCGAGGCAATCCCTGTTTTCAGTACACAATGGGAGATGATGTGATTGAGAGCAGCCCTGCAGAGAAGGACTTGGGGGTGTTGGTTGATGTGAAGCTATCATGAGCTGGCACTGTGCGCTCACAGCCCAGAAGGCCAACCGTGTCCTGGGCTGCATCAAAAGAAGTGTGGCCAGCAGGGTGAGGGAGGGGATTCTGCCTCTCTATTCCTCTCTTGTGAGACCTCCTCTGGAGTACTGTGTCCAGTTCTGGAATCCTCAACATCAGAAGAATATGGAGCTATTGGAACCGGTCCAGAGGGGGGCTACAAAGATGATCAGAGGGCTGGAGCACCTTCCCTATGAGGACAGACTGAGAGAGTTGGTCTTGTTCAGCCTGGAGAAGAGAAGGCTCTGAGGAGACCTTATAGTGACCTTCCAGTACCTGAATGGGCTACAGGAAAGCTGGAGGGGGGCTATTCATAAAGGCTTGTGGAGATAGGACCAGGGGGAATGGGTATAAACTGGAGAGGGGCAGATTTAGACTGGACATTAGGAAGAATTTCTTCACCATGAGTGTGGTGAGACGCTGGAACAGATTCCCCAGGGAGGTTGTGTCTGCCCCATCCCTGGAGGTGTTCAAGGCCAGGTTGGATGGGGCTTTGGGCAGCCTGATTTAGTGGGAGGTGTCCCTGCCCATGGCAGGGGAGTTGGAACTAGATGATCTTTAAGGTCGCTTCCAACCCGAACTATTGTATGATTCTATGAAAATGTATTGTGTTGTGAAGGGTAATGGGTGGGAGAAGCTAATAAAAACTGAGAACTGGTTTGGGTTGTGAATATCACAGCAGAACTAGCAAATGCAAGTTGGAATCTTAATCCTCAGCTTTACCCATGCTTTTGACTTCCTGCTCTGTTTGAAACAGAATTTTCCTTTTTAGTTGCCACTGCGTTTCAACCAAACATAGCTAAAAGCACATGCAGGGGCGTGCAGATCTGTCCCCATTGCACAGGTTGGTACTATTCTTTGGGTATTTGTAGATGAAATCTCAAGATGTCAGCAACAGCATAAAATCTGAAATTGACTGCAGATGAGAAGCTGATTCAGACTGATCAGAGCCTATGTTTTTGTTACATCTGTAACTTATTTAGTGTTTTACTGTTCTGCTCCCTCCATTTCTGAATCCTTAGGAAAAAAATGTTTAAAATCTTTTCAGCTGTGTTTCTTCTCAGCGTTTCTTTACCTGTGTTTAACTGTAGGCTTCCAAATAATAACATCCACAAAGTGACTGTTTTCTCTTTCTCCCTAATTCAGTTAGAATTCTTTAAACTTCCACCTTTTTTTCCTGTATAGCTTGCCAATAAATCCTAAGACAAGTATGCTTTTACACTAAGGCACAATCTGGATCCCTTGACAGCTTAGAGTATTCGTGGAAATTACTTCTGACTTTCTCCATACTAAACGTCATGTATAGTAAGGAAAGAGAAATGAGGAGGATGTCTGAAGCCTAGTTTTGGGGCAAGGGATTACACCTCTATTATTGATGTCTTCCCCAGAAAACAGGTGTCCTTGTTTGTAACAAAAATAATATACAATAAATCATATTTAACCTGAAGCAGTTGTTTGACCTAAATGTTCATTTTCTCCAAAATTTGGTCACTTTATTTCAGTAGTGACAGTCATATAACGTTGCTACTGTAGATGCTCTAATAACAGTACAAACATATAATTTAATCTGAATAAATTTCTGGTTTCTCTGTTTAAAAGTGAAAGAATAAAAAGTCCAAAATGAGATTTAATGTCTTCAGGCTAAAGGGGGAAAAAAAAAAAAATCAATCTAGACAGGTGTTGTTATATGCTGCCCAAAAAATACTCATTGCATTGGTCTTTTATTCTTAGCAAAGTTTTAAAAGATTGAGAGAAGTAGATGGGTAACCTGAGAAGTCCCTCACAAGACTATCAAAGAATTATGCCAATAGTCAGAGGGAGAGATGACAATTGTCCTGCTCTTCCTTCTGTAGGTGTTTCAGCTCACATATCCTGTAGGAGTGCCCTGAGCGCTCTGTCATTCAGGAACATGCTGTGAATTGTTCAGTCTTTCCTGTTGATTCTGATCTTTTTTGATAACCCTCTTTCAAGATTCACCGGAGTCTGGAAGCAACACCTTCTCTATTAGGAGGTGGTGTGCTTCTCATTCTGTGTATCAGGGAGTATGTAAGTATGCTTTGATGAGCAAGCCATCTTCTGAGGAGATCTAAAAGGGCCCCTTGTTTCACTACATCTAATAAAGAAGGTGTAGTGGAATTTAGGAATTGCTCTGAGGGCTGAAACAGTATTGATCAGCCTCCAGCCTTTCTGATTACTCTCCCTGTTAGATGAATCTTGACCTCCCATTCCTAGATTTGTCTATATAAAGAGCTTACAGAGCAACGGACAAAACTTTTGGGTGAATTTGGCCCAATCTGAGAATGACTTCTGGCTGATATTGCAGCAAAAGTAATATTCAGCAAAGAAGAAAATTTGCCCAGGAGAAGCTACAGGAGAATAAAATATGGTCATAGCAGCATAACTGCATATACATTAAAGCATTTACCAAATGAACTGTTTCAGTAGTGAAAATCACATTGCTCATTAGAAAAGGTAATCCAGCCAAAGAACAACCATCATTTTATAGAGCACATATTGATTTTACAGAATCACAGGCAGTTTAAAGGTTAATCTTTTGTCCTGGCCTGGACTGTATGCATGGACACATGGCTACTACCTCTCACATGGCAGTGTTCAACAACAGAGTTGTTTCTCAACCTAAACAACTTGAATCCTTACTTTATCTTTGCACAGCAGTAAAAGAAACCCAAAACAAAAAATTACAAAGCCAGTTTTCCTGCTGAAGTTCTTCATGTCATTGACATATTTTGCTGTTCTATTGTAGAAAGTAGAGGAGTTTTATTAAGCGGGTGTTGTTTCTGCCTGCCTTCCTCCTCACGTGGTTGTGTAGGTCTCTTGCCTGTCACAAACTCAATTGTTATTTGTGTGTTTGAGTTATTTGTATGAACATCAGACACTTGTGCTTTCCGTACGGTTTCAGCAGAGACAGTGAAAGCTGCAGCCGGAATAGCACTGTTCAACACAATGGCTTTCAAACTTGCTTCATCTGATTGCTCATACATCTTTGCTAACAAAATGGATGGTAAAGACATGCAGGGCAGAAAGGTTCAGGGCTTTGGCTGTTTCGTTACAGATAATTCACAGAGAAACTGCCTCCTCTAATTTATTTTTTATCTTGATGAAATGACAACTAAAAGTCTTTGTCATTCCAGGCCTGCCTCAGTTCTCACTTGACAAAGTCACTCCACTGGGAGTAGATTTTGGCCTGCTTTCGACAGCTCGCTGCTGCTATACAGTGTTTGGATTAGACTAATGTGTGGGGAAGGCTCATTTATTCCTACAGTTCAGGCCATGGGCTAGAATTCAGGCAATCTGAATTTATTCCTGAGCTACATTCTGAGCTCTTGCTGCATGACCTTGAGTAAGAAATGTAACATTTCTGCTTTTTTTTTATTCCCTTATTTGAAAACAGAGCTTTGCTTTCTCCCTGATGCCTTCCATTTACGTGCTGAATGCTCATAAGGCCAGAGTACTCTCTCTTACTATGTGAATATACAAACAGAGCCCTGAATTTCCTGAGGAGCGCTATGGTTTTCTGTAATGACAATGTTAGTAAGTGGCTGTACAAGGTACATTATGTCTTAGTTACATTTAATGAGTTTGGGGACCCTGCTGTGGAGGACAATACCATCAGCATTTCTAACCTCAGCACTGTTATTTGGTGCAATTCAGAATTCAACTCAGCTGAAGTCTCTGGAGATGGGCTTAGCATTAGGATTATTTTGATTGTTGATATACACGAATTAAAGATGCAAAGCTGGTAGTGCTTAAAAGCATAGTCTGTATTCTTTTGAGGTATCCTACTGTGTTTGCTCTTCTAATGTCACATTCTGATGTTGCAAGTTAGTTAGTAATGGTTACAGAAATACGAAACCTTCATTCCTGACTTTCAATGCACATGCTGAATTGTGGTTGTTTACCTTACTCACACTACCACTTTCCTGTTAATGACATTCAGACAAAGCATCGGTACATCCCCTCCCCTATACCACTGTCATCTGTATTGTAATTGCATTTTCTGGATTACTGCTGATGACGGGCTGGTTGGGAGAAATCAGAGCCTTTCATGCATTTTTAAATTCACTGCTGAAATTCCATGAAAATGTATGAAAGTTGACCTCTCCTTCATGATGATGCACAGCACTACCATCATCTAATGCACCTCCGATCACACAAATTGAATTATTCTGCATAATCCTGAGAGGCTGTACTTACTGATGCATGTGGAGCACAGAAGATCTAGTCTTGTAGAAAAATCTCATAGCTGAGTCTAACTCACACAACTGACAGCCAGAATGAGTGATTTGATGAGTACAATTAGCTGTATTGGTGTGGAAAAAGAAGCAGCACATGTGAAAAGTATCAAGCTAATTGTTCTGATCAAAAAAACATTTCCATTCGGTTTCTGATTTTAAAAATCTAAGAGTGTCTCTCTGAAAGTAGAAATTTACACAAGAAAGCATGTTTTTCAGTATTTAAATCAAGTTGGATTTGAATATCTGTTTAAAATTAAGCATACGCTTTAAACATACCTAGACTAAAGGTGTCCCATGTTACATATTCAGTCGAAATGGAAATATGAAAAGGTGTATGTTTTCTGACAGTGATAGGAAAATGCCAAAGAGGGAAAAGGGTTAATCTAAAGAAGGCACAAAACGTTAATCTATGAAGATAATCCAAACTCAGCAGTGTCTGTCTCTTGCAAGGGATAATTAAATCCATTATCAACATCTGTAAAGAAGACACACAAGTCGGTGCATAATTGGAGGCTTTAAAACTAAATCAGAAACATGGGAACCAAAATTAAAAACCTTGAACTGTGTTTTATTGTTTTAATGCTTCCATTTAGATCAAAATACTGGAACTCAATAAGGAAAATTCATTACTATGGCCTTCTGGGCAAGATTCAAACTGAATGTTTGAGAGAGAACCCTTCTAAGTGGGTCTCACTTCTCACATACATTGAAATACTAAGAGCTGTATAAAAGTAATCAAAACATAAAAATATTGTTGCAAACTGTATGGGCTGTTTCTTGATGTACCCTGAGGCTGGAAGCTTCACAGAGTTTTTCAGAGGCATCTGGATCTTTTGTACGCTCTAGCCTTTTATTCTTTTGGCAAGATACAGGAAAAATGTACTTTTGTCTTGTGAGGGCAGGCAAGGGAAGTCTTCTGTTTATGTTTGGAACCCTCTGGACGTTTAATGAGAAAATCCCTTAGGAAACAATAAATTTCTGATTGACATTTTACTATCAAAACTTGTAGAGGTAAAGAGTATAGTATGGAGCCTTGGGAAACTTTTTTTTTCATTCCCAGGGCTTCCTCCCTGGCTGAAAGGAGTACTCGTGCTTAAAGTTCAGCATTTGCTGAAGTGTTTGGCTGGACTAAAGCCTTTATCAAGATTGCAGCGTAGTTCAGTTTATATCCAAGCTTGTGCATGATGCGTATACATAGTAAAAGGCAAAAAACATCCATCAAAAGTACTTTCATTTTTTCAGCTCTTGCAATTGGTTGCTGACTATCTTAGTGTGATTAAAATGCAGGAGCTGAATGTGGAGATATTGCCATAAGCAGCCAACTTGGCAAATTTCTGCCTTGATGCCTAAGAGCTCTGGCATTGAAGACCTTTTACAATGAAGGCCAGAACGGCTTCCCAAAGATAGCTCCGTGCTGATTGCATCCAAGTGCTGTGGCTGGGGAAGTAATGCAGGGAGTTTTGTGTCTGCCTTAATTGAGCTAAAAGCTTCAGAAAAACCCTACGATGTACTATTGGGCTTGTCAAAATGACAAGAAGAAGCTGGAATAAAAGCAATAGGAGAGGTTTTATGCAATATGTATGTATATGCATCAAATTGCTGCAAAACAAAACTTCTCTCGGTGAAAGTCGCTTGCAAATGGCTCTGGAGAGCTGCCGGAGACAGAGACAGCTGAGACTGATGTAGATCAGGTGTGGGCTGTATGGGGAAATGTTTTGATTTTGGCTCACCTGTTTTCTCTACCTGTCCTATTCTGCCCGTGCCCTTACCTGGTGCAGATAAAACATTAGAACAAGTCTAAAGGCAGTCTTTTTGTTTTCCTGACTTTTTTTTCCCACTTCCCAAGCTAGTATTTTAAATGTCAGCTTTTCAAAATGTGGCATTTTCAGAGAAGTGTTATAGCCTGGATCTTACTGAATGGAAAAATATATTTCCAGTTCAAAGCGTTTTAAAACAAAACAGGAAAGGCCAAGACAAATGAAAAAGATGGAGGGAACAGAAGCTGAAGCTCTTCTCTAATTAGATTTTCAGATGTCTCTGTCAGCATCTTTTCTCCCTAGGGAATTTGGAAGAAAAATTAAAATCTAAATCTTGCATACCTTAGTAATGTCTTCCTTCCCTAGCAGGACCTTTGGATGTCATGGGTTTCACAGCTATGGACAAACTGAAGACAAGAGAAAAAGTAATCATTAGAGCACAAATTTTGACACCTGCAGAATCAGAGCTCTTCTAAAATGCTGTCATTCATTTCATCCTCCTCTGCTACCTCAGATATGCAGAAGAATGTACCTCAACCTGAAGTAGGCTTCAACTACATGACCTCAAATATGCTCAGACATGATAAAGCCGTCAGGGTCACTACGGTGGTGCAGTTTTAACCAGCTTTTGTCCTAGCAGTATGGCTTTACTGATAGATGTTCAAAGATATCATCTCCTTTTTAGTAACAAAAGATGAAAAAAAATACTAGTGATGATGGGCCTAGAGAAATTGGGAAAGCACCTAAGTGCTTCATGGCACTTTCTGTCTTTGGCCTGAATCCAGCACCATGCTTGAGACAACGTATTCACCCTCTGAAAGGGGTTCAGAGCTGAGGAGATCATGTGTGCTCACCTCTGTCTGTGGAGACATATCCCATTGGATGCCTTCTCTTGGCTTGGTCAGTCAGAAGTGTCCAAACCACTGCATCATGTTTGAAACTGTACATCTTTCAAATAACTCAGCTTCATGAAGAACACAACTCCATACTTCAGACCATCTCCTGTGTTCATAAGGTCTTTTCTTGAGGACTGGCATGATCCCCGTAGTTTGATCCTCTATGTTACACAAGTAGGAGCCCTTGCCTTAATGATTTGTGTCTCAAAAGAAGAGCATAAGCAGGTACTTAAACTTCTGCTAAAGTATCCAATGAAGTATCCAAAATTTGCTGTGAGCTTTGCTGAATGGAGGAATCCTTAGCAGCTTGCATTGCTCAAGCACCTTTCTCAGGTTTGACAATATGTCCTTGAAAACTGCAGATGTTATCAATTTAATCACTAAGAGAAACTTAGTTAAGAACTAGGAAAACCTGTAGCTGGGTTAACATGGGAGATCCCTGTGTTTCTTTCTAAAAGGTTATGCAAGTTAGCCTTATCACTAAATTCTCACCACTTCAGGGTTCTTTCTTCCTCACTGGCACTCTTGAGAACAGGGGGTTGCTGTCTGTACCTTTAAGACACCAGGAGGGAAGTGTCATGGCATGTCTGCAGGAATCCCCAGACATGTGCCTCTGTCAAGGGATGTGTTTCCCCCCTACAGCTTCAGTCTGGGATCCTCCAGGACAGAGCAACAGTTACTTTTGTCTCATCCTTTTCAAAGGGAGGAGGTTTCCAGTGGAGTGCCACAGTAATGTAATGATTACAACTTCAACCCATAAAAAGAGGGCATCTGGGAAAAGATGTTTTTCTTGCCATCCCCAGATACAGCTCTCCACCTTCTGCCTTCCATTCAAGCACATTCCACTATTTCTGCCTTCATAAGTTAAAAAAAGACTTAACATCATAAGGAATAAAAAGCTTATGTTACAATTCCCCCCATACTCACACACACACATTTCCCTTTCTGATGTGGAAAGCTGCCTGATGCCAACCATTTATGTGGTTACCTATCTTTCCAGCTGGGTATCTGGAGGACTCTTTCTCTCTCAAGGGAAAAGAAAAACAACAACAACAACCAAACAACAACAAAAAAAAAGGAGAAGAGGAAACCAAACCAAAGTAAATTAAATGTCCTTTCAGCCAATTTTATGAACTGTCCTCGGCTATTAATTTACCGGCATTCTTCCAGACAGCGGCAGCTGCTTCAGCGTGCCAAGCTGTGGAGTAAGCTGCTCCATGGCAACAGCCAGCAGGCGTGAGAGTACCCAGCACAAGCATCTTGCAGAGCCACTGAGGGGATCTTTGAAAAGGAGCAAGAATGCTTAAAGTTAAGACAAAGTACTGTATTTTACCTGAGAGGGAGAGGATCTATAGTAGCCACAGTTGTTCTACAGGTCAGTGTACGCTGTATCTACCTGTTCTACAGGTCAGCTCAGCTGTCAGAAAGTGCCCTTCCTGTAGGCATGTGATCTCCTACCTCAGGGTATGAGAAAATCTTACAGATTATAGTGATTTTGTTTTTTTCTATACAAGTGTGACTTCTCTGTCTTTTAAACAGGCTTGTAACAACAACAACAACAAAACAGAATTACTTTTCATCTGTAAAGCAGAATAAAGAAATAACATCGCTTCCCTCTTTTGGGTTCTAAAAGGCTGGGTGACTCTATTGTTGAGTTTGACGAAGCTACTTGC
This sequence comes from Cuculus canorus, assembly GCF_017976375.1. Classification (NCBI taxonomy): domain Eukaryota; kingdom Metazoa; phylum Chordata; class Aves; order Cuculiformes; family Cuculidae; genus Cuculus; species Cuculus canorus. The sequence goes on from NC_071407.1 coordinate 11,565,970, forward strand.
ACCAGGGTGGAATTCAGTTGCAGGAGTGGAAGATCAAAACCTGTTTTAGGATTGTTTCACATTAATGGATTCCTTATATTCTTGGGTTTTGGCTTGTGGTGGGTTTTCTTTTGTTTTTTTGTTTCCCAGTGGGGATTTTTATTTCTTTGTTGTAATTTATTGTAACAATTTTGAAATGTGCTAGATTAGCAGCCTAGGAGACTAATGTCAAAAAAGTGGCAATACGCTGGGATTATCTCTAGGCAGGAGGAGAATAATCAGCTCTGTCATTTCATTAGCCCTTCCCTTCTGAGGAAAGCAGGAAGGGTCCCATTTTGTGTCAGTAGTGCTGGTAGCTGTTCTGAAATAAACACAAATCCAGCTGTTTTCAATCAGGCCACTAAGCAAGTCATAAACTGCTGTAAACCATTGCTGTCGTGTGAGGCTGAAGCAGTTCTTTTGAACCCCACCACTGTGATATACTTGACCCTTCCCTGAGGACTTCTCAGTTTTATCTTTCTACTTTTTATGGCTTTAAATACAAAAGCTCACAATGCGGGTTATTCCTAAGACTCCTGAGGCATTCCCAGTAGTTACCCGTATTCTGAGAGCTTGCTGAGATGAGCACCATTCCACACTAGTCATGCTCTTCGCTATAAGGAAACCCCAGAGAAACAAGCCAGTATATTTTCCAGAAGATTAGGAAAGCAGGGCTTGCAGCACATGCCTTGGAGGACACTATCTTCCCAGTGCAGCTGAGTCACCCTATAGAGGGGTCTGTCTTTCGCTCCTCTGACTACTGAGCAAGCTGAGAAAGTGTGACCACCATTCCTCTGGTAACGTCAGACCTCCACTTGGTCTAAGTCACCCCCCCCCCCCCAATGCTGTCTTTCAAAAGAAAAGTAGAGTCTATTCTGAACCTTTCTTTTTTTTCTGTCACCACAGGGAGACCTCCAGAAATCCCTTATTCAAGTGGATTTTGGAGACGGCATTGCTGTGTCGTATGCCAATCTTAGCTCAACAGAAGATGGGATCAAGCACATCTACCAGAATGTGGGCATATTTCGGGTGACTGTGCTGGCGGAAAATAGCCTGGGTTCTGACAGTGCTGTCCTCTACCTGCATGTAACATGTATGTATGTATGTTCATACTCATTGTTATATTCCTTTAGTCTTTAAAAAATTATTACTTATCCTTAGAGATGACGTTTGGGGCTTTGCATCTGGAAGCAGAGAGAAGAGATAAATGAATGTTTGTCTGTCCTCCAACAGAGATCTCCAGACTGAGAGGAGCCACAGGCAATCGTGATATTTCCTTTTTAAACCATATTCAAGCTCAAATTTTCAGTAGTCTAGTTTAGGATACCAGAAAGGACTGTCCAGCCCTTTCTGAAATGTACCTTCATTAGGATGTTTACATTTCCAGAAAAAACAAAGATATCCAGGATCTTTGATCACTTTTAAAAGCCTTGACTTTTACTTTGTACGTGTGTTTTGCCTTCTAATGAAATACAACCACATCAGGGATGGAAACCAGTGCATTTCAGTCCTTCTGTTGTCATAGGAACCAAAATCTTCTATTAAAGAGTATTAAAAGAAAAAATATTATCTTCACATTGCTCTTCTGCTGTTCTTTTTAACCTTTTTATACTTCAGCTTCTCTAATTTATGGCTGAAATGACTCTCAAGTCCTTGCATAAACCGAGCAATGTGTTCGTTCATATTTTGTCTCGCACATGGTTATGAACCCAAAGGGTCAAACTATTATTAAAATTGTGGAACATCCATAACGGATTTTTTGGGGGCCATTGTTTTCTTTATGCCGTGGGAGTTTTTTGACCGAAGTTTTATGTTTCGACTCTGTGCCTCTGTGCCAGGTTAACTGGAAAAAACAACCCAGAAATTCCAAAGCTTAAAGTACAGAAATACCACTTACCCTTTAACAAATTATCTCCATATAATGTCTAGATAATTTAGCACATTCCATGTACTTTAACTCCAGTTTTGGAATTACTTCATACAGCGTGAAAACAACTGCCTCTCCAGGAGAGGAGGGCAGTTTTTCTAATGCTGCACTGTTGTATCAACAGTTGGGCAAGTGGGAGTTATAGCTATGGGAGACAGGAGGTTTATGAGGAAGTATTAGAGAAGGAGGAGCAAGTATTCCCCCAAATGCCTCTCTTCAAAAAGACCTTTCGTTCACAATCATAGTATACTGTTTATGATTCCCTAACCTGATAGATCCCAGTCTGTGGCAAACTTCTATGCTGCATAAATCCTTCAAGCACCACGTGTTTGAAAAACTTGTAATACCATGCAAAAATAACTGACTTATAAATAAGCTTATTGTGAAGCTTGGATTTTTGGTTTGGGGGCTTAGCCTATATCACTTCTGTGCTGAGGCACTGGTGAATCAAGGTAAGTACACATCTGATTTTTTTTTTTAGTTAAGTATCGTCCTAAGTAGGGTACAGAAAGGGACCTCTGCTCAGAATAAAATTTTATACACTTCCGTGTAATTTCTTCAGTTCTGGAGTCATATTCTAGTTTGTCTACCTGTGTGTACTTATGTAATTATCATGGGAATGGCTATGGGCTCTGAATGCAGAAATCCCCCTCCCACTGCTGCTGGTTATGAAAGTCAGCTCAACAGGAGCCATAGCCTATATTTTTTTTATTTTTTTTTTCACTCTGTAAAGGTCATTAGAAACAAATGGAGAAGTGTTTTGGTGGTTGATATTTCGCAGAAGGTTCTGACAGCCTCATGTGAGCAGGATTTGTAATCCTTCACTGTTTGACAAGAGATGATTCCATGGGGACCACTGCACACCCTCAGCCTATCTGCAAAATAATGAGGCCACCTGAAGCAACAACTGCTTTCCCATGCAACAACCACAAAATAGAAGGAGAAGCTTTCATTCTCACTCATAGTGGCTTTCTTATACAGAGCTGTTTTAATCCATTTTCTTGAGACATTGAAGGCTTAAGAACTATTTTGATTGTTTAAGCAGTACAAGAAATAAACCAGATTCAGCTGTGTTTGTGTGACTTAGCAGCTGATAGTGTATGTTTCTGTGTTGTGCATAGATAATGCCAGCATAGGGCTTAAATACTGCGTGATCACTTAAGTCAAGCCCAGATTATATGTGCCTGACCCCCTGGAGAAGTGACAGCTCTAAGGGTTGTGTCTCACCTTTCTCTACTTCAGAAGAATTAGGGAATTCAAAACATGTTTCAGACTGAGCGTGGTGCTGCTCAGACTAGCAATAGATTTGCTGAGGACAGAGACAAACGTTAAATCCAGTCACCTCCAAGGCCTAACACAGAGACACTTAAAAGGTTCTAAATACTATTTAAATGCTTGCATTGCCTCTCAGCTCTCTGCTAACTCTGCTGCTTGGCTGGTATAGACGCACACTGTATTGCTGAGATCCACAGAAAGGTAACGTGCAGCTTGAACATCCAGAGAGCTTTAGGAAAGGCTACTAACTGGTTGACCCCTTATTACAAGGCTGATAAATGTGTGCAGCCAGGTCCAGGCCTTTCAACAGCCTTCCCTAGCTGTGAGCAGCAGCCTTGCTGAGGGGAAAACTGCAGGCACTGAACTATGGTGCTTGTCATCTCGAAGATCGGAGCAAAGTCACCAACCTGTGCCCTCCTCATCCCATTGCAGCATAGGGCCAGTGCACAGTAGAAGTACCTTTGCTGCAGTTGGTGCAGGGCTCTAGAAATGAAGGTTGTTGTGAGGCAGGAGCATTTTGGGGTGGATGGAGAGTAAATTGTATATAAGCCGCTTCTCCAGCCAACAGGCTGTCTCTGAACTGTCCTGACAGATCAAAATTTTCCCCTGGAAAGTAGTTACACGTTTGCCTGAGTACTTCGGAATAACATGACCTTGCCCGAGTGAACCTTTTGAGGAGCTCCTCCCTTTCTGTTCTCTGGGACTTGTACGGAGGTTTTTCCCGGGACAAATGAAGGTCTATGGTCTCCATGGCCCTGCATGAAGCTCAGAAATTAATTTTCTTTGATTCTTTTCAAACTTACCTGGGAGAAAGCAGTCTCCTACCAAGATAAGGGCCTATCCAGAGTGAACGATCCCCATCTGCTGGCCAAGTAATAGTTCAGCATTTCAGGCACTTTGACCCATCAGCTATTTGTACACAAATACAAAGGCAGAATTGGCTTGCTTGAGCCATTCTTTCATGTTCTTCTTGGCCACCGTATGGTGGAGGTCTGATGAGGTGCTGGGCATTCTCGGCAGCGCAGGATCATTTGAGATGTATTCAGAGCAGCTTTGCAGTAATGTTGGAATGTATTAGACTTTATATGGACTCCATTGTCACTGCTGTCACCACATCCAGTGTTAGGAAATTTATGATTTTAGAGAGCTGTGCTGACATTGGGCATTTTACAAATATCCCAAAGGATACCAGAGTTGTAAAATATTTAGCCTGCGAAGCTGCTGATTTTCAGGTCTCAGGGTCTTGCTGAGAGCAGGCATTGCCCAGTCACGGAAAGGTGTCTGAGCAGCAGAATGTCATTAAAATCGTAAGGGTGAAATTCTGACTGCTCATGAATTTTCAAGGAGAACGTTGCCTGCTGATTATAAAAGGAAAAATGAGCCCTGGGTCTATAGCAGACTTTGGTCAGTTTGATCATGAATAACTCTTAATTGGGCTGCATCAGGTTAAGCAGCAACTGTATCTACAATCCAGAGAAAGCTGTATGTCAGTCATAAGTCCAGAACACTGATCCCTATTTATGCTGACGTTATTTACAGCATCTGATTTGGGAGAATTTTTCCTCATGTATCTCTCTCTGCTCATGTGTTATGTGTAGGAGTACAGCGTGCTTGTTCCAAAATGCGTGGTGTTGAAAAGCAAGGTCTAAGTGATTATACAGGCATGGGTTATGTCCTGAAAAAAACTTTCCTGAAATATATAAGATCCTCTAGTGATGCGTCACAGCTTCATATGGACAGTGCAATCCATCCTCCCAGGCTTCTGTGGTCTGCTTCTCATCACTTGGGAGCTGGCAGATGTAGAACATGTAGATGTGGCCTTAATTTGTTTAAGAAATCATGTCCCCATGTCACCTGGGCTTGCTTTCTTTTTCTTTCTCTGTCACTTTCAAGACAATTGCTTTGTTCTCTAAGTGAACAGTCAGATTACATTTTAAAAAAATAATCTATAGGACAAGATGTAAGAACAAAGGCCCATCTGTTTCCAGAAGATGGAAAATGTGTAACCCTGGGCACAATATCACTTGTCGAATTAATTATGTTCTGTTTACACTAAAGAAATAAAAGAGTTTATTGAGGGAAAGAAGTGAGTATAAGGTAATATTAAAGGGAAGGCGCTCAACAAATAGCTGTCTTCAGACATAATTTCAGTTGATATAAATAGATACACCACTGCTAAGTTCACCAAATGATAGCAGTTTGTATCAGCAGAGATGTTTCATGTCCACTGAAGACGTATGTCCCGCTCATTCTTATGTCTTCCCACTGAACACTGTATTCACATAACAGGGCTCTGTTCCTATTGTTTAAGTTGCATATAATGTCCCTGAGTCTATGATGTTTATTCAGTAAAAAGCCCATGTTTTCAGCTCTAGGTGTGGGGGTAGCTGCTGTTCTATGAGGAACAGATTTAAGCGTGCCTCTCAAGAAATGGCACTAAGCTGAAACATGAACTGCAATGCCCCACAGTGATTTGGAGGACCAATGGATATCCCCTCAGTTCCCATATCTCCCACACTGACATTTCAGAAGGAGCGAAGACTCACCTTCTGCTTCTGTCTTTGCAGGCCCCTTGGAACATGTTCACTTATCTCTACCATTCGTCACCACAAAGAACAAGGAGGTCAATGCCACAGCAGTACTGTGGCCAAGCCAAGTGGGAACACTTACTTACATCTGGTGGTTTGGTAACAACACAGAGGTTTGTATTCCCTGTGAACTGAGATCAAAATAGTACTGGAGGAGCTCTCTGACTGAGGAGGGAGGGAGGAAGGGATCTGGGAATGCATCTAAATAGCCACACATGCAAGAAAATAATAAACTGAAGACTGATACCCTAATGGTTCTTTGGCATACCGGTGTTGAAATGTAAGAACTTTTTTGTCTTTGTTGCTGTGACTTTGCTGTAGGGTTTATTGCCATTTCAGGCAAATTGCTGATAGCTTCCTCACTGCATTTACATCCAACGTGAACACAGTGAACCAGAATCCAGAAAGGTTTATAGTAAATTTCTTCCCCCTAGCTCTTAACAACAACAGCAACAACAAAATGCTTGGGGTTTTTTTGGTTTTTGTTTTTTTTTTTTAGGAAACTAACCTTTCAAACTGAAGCAGGTTTTATATCTGGAACTGACTATACATAGCCCTAGAGTTTAAACATCTTTTTTCTGGTGACTAACAAAGGAAGAGTCTGACGGAAGTTCTGTGCATCCCCTTAAATATGCTGAGCCCAGTCCTGAGCCCCCACACTCTACAGTAAACCACATGTGCAAGAAGACCTTATGGTCTTATGCTATCAGTGAATTAAATGGTTTTCAACATACCTCCCTGCCTCTGGGCTCTGCTCAGATATGAGAGCAGCATGCACCACATTCTGTTGCCTCTATGCTTGCAGTGTTTATAAATCTACATAGGCATTAGAACTGTTATTTTATGTATCCTTTCGGCTGAAGTACCCAGAGACCCTAATTAGTCTCTGAGGGGAGAGATTCTTCTGGATTTTGAAGAGCTAAGAGGGACCTTCAACCACACATAGTTATCTTCTGTGTAATGCAGGTTAGAGGGTTTCATTAGTACTTTCTGCTTTATTTAACTCTTTGTGATTAAGGCAGAGCATGACTTTGTGTTCTTTGTGTTCTTGTTGTTTTGCAGTAATAGTTTTCCTCAGATGATGGAGAATTTGCTGCTTCTCTTTTCTTACACTCTCCCCCAACTATTTCCCCACAGCTAATTACCCAGGGCATTAAACACATGCACCATGTTTGTAGTCTGAATTTATGTAGCTTTGGTTTCAAGCTCTTGGATCTTGTTATGCCTTTGTGTGTAGATTAAAGAACTCTCTGTACTATCAGAAATCATCTCTCCCTAGAGGTACTTACAGGCTGTGATTGTCACCTTTTAACCTTCCCTCTGATCTGCTAAGCTCATAAGTGATCAGAGTCAGTCTGACTATGTTCTCATTGAAGTGAGAGTTTTACTACAGACCACAATGGGAAGAGAGTTTGGCTTCATACTGGGTGCTTTGAAGATCTCACTCAAGAGTTCGTTAATAAGCAAAACCAGAAGCTAGGGCAGAGACTGCTGAAAAGGGGCACAACTCATTAATAAACTGGATTGCAGAGTAAAACAAGCTGAGGGGATCTGTGTTCTATCTAAACACCATCACTTTCCAAAAATGACATCTTCGTGTCTAAGGACAACATGGGAGAAAAACTGAAAAATCTTAATTTGTCTCCTCATTCTGTCACAATGTCCTTGAGGGACCTTAAACTAACAGCTGACAGCTAGATCTCTGACAGCTAGATCTCAGAAAGGTGTGCCACACCTGAGCAGTGAGTCTTACAGGCCCTCATATTAGGATCTGGCCTCTCTGGAGAGTGCAGCAAAGATGGACACTTTAACATGGAACCCAGAACAGCCAGCATGCCAAGTGGGAAGGAAATACTGGAACCTTAAAACTTAGCTCCATTGGAAAGTATAGTACCTTACTTTGAGCTTCAGGAGGACATCTCCATCTTGATCCGTGCACCCTCTGTGGAAAAATAGGCTTTCATGTCACAGAATGCCTTCTATATCTAAAGCTTCCACGCTGGAACTGACTCCTCAGACCATCCCAATAGGCTAGAGAGTCAAACTCATTTTTGCTTTTCCTTTACAGCCAAATTACTTAATTTTTTCTCTTCTGATATGTTTTCAGCCACTGATCACATTGGAAGGAAGCATCACATTCACATTCTCTGTGGAAGGAATGAATACCATCACCGTTCAGGTCTCAGCAGGGAACATCATTCTTCAGGATGCAAAGACTATTGCTGTGTATGGTGAGCTCTTCCTCCTTCGTTTCACGTAGGATTCTCTGTAGTTAAGAGCTAGAGAGCCAAGTTAGCTGGCAGCAACGTGAGGTCTTTATTCCAGGATGCTTTAAGTGAGATTATGAGCTTGGTTCCAGCGTTATCCATTCAGCATAATATCTCTGAAGGCCACTGACTGACGTTAGTCCAAACTGAGATGATGATCTCCTTCCCAGAGCCCTGTGCATATGCTCTATCGCTATTCGATTATCCTGCATGATTTTCAAAATGTTATGTCATTTTGCAAGCTCCCCCTTCTTGGTCTGTAAAGACCTCTTAACTCATGCAACAGCTGCTTAGATTGAAAGGTAACTCAGTGCTCTGTGTTGTGGATCTGTACAGAAATCTGTACTGATTGCCTGTTGTGCCTCAGAAGTTAAGCCACACAAATATCGTATAATGTAGACGTAGTCCAAGAACCACTCAGAATCTCAGTTTTAGTTTATACTAAGCACTGGTCTTAGTGATCGGTGTGTGCATCTCTGTTAACAGCAACTGAGATTAAGAAGGACATTTTCCAAGGCTAGTCCTCTCCCCACCTTCATCTCTGTCTCTGGCCAGTTAAGATTGCAAGCGTTCAGGGCAGGTCTATGAGATTATGATCACAGCTTCCTTCACAGGACTTGCCTGCTTCAGAAGTCAAGATTAAGGCAGCATTTCAGTTACATTCCCAACAGCTCCCTTTCCAGTGCTATTTATCCATGGAAGTAAGGACTGATCACCCTTTCTGGTTCCGTGATACTCGAGCAGTGAATCTCTCAGACTCTCCGAATCTGTCGGTGAATCTCTCAGGCACACTGCTGGATTCCCAACAGTCTGTGCATCACCTGCAGATTGATTAAGCATAACATGAGCTGCATCAGGTTTCACTGGGTTCTGCCTACTCATTTGGCATTAAGGCATTTCATAGTCTTTACTCACCACCATGTCACTGTATCTGCAGAGCAATTTCAATCCCTGCGTTTATCATTCTCTCCAAACCTGGATGACTACAATCCAGATATCCCAGAATGGAGAAGGGACGTCAGTAGAGTAGTCAAGAGAGCCCTGGTGGAGGTAAGCAATGTGCATAAACCGCATTACAATGGTTCTGATTTCTGCATTGTGCCTACATTAGAACTGAATCAGCTAATGTTTCAGGGTGTCTCTGTTTCTACCAACTATAAATGGAGGCTGGAATAGTGTTTGAGACCAGGGGAGGGAAGGGGAGGGGAGAAGGAAAGTAGAAAAAAAATAAAGACCATTTTTCTGGAACTTGTTCTTCTGACTTGTTTATGTCTGTTCAAGTATTCAAGGATCCATTTGTCTTCAGGATGAATTTTTAGAATACAAGCAACTCAATAAAACAAAATCAGGTCATAAACAAGAGTTATAAAACTACAATACCAAGGCTACATTCCAAAAGCAGAGCAGTGAAAACACAAGGAGTCTTTTTGTTGTTTGAGTAAGAAAAAATAATAGATAGCTAATTATCCCTCTATATACAGCTAAATGACTCAACTTAAACAAGCCTTTGTGAGAAGTTCCTGTAAAGATTGCAGTTAAAATCAATAGATTTCTACAGCAGTTAAATAAACCGTATAAAAATGACTTGAATAACTAAATAATTCAATAGGAAATTATATCTGTGCAATAGAATTTTTGAACTTTTGTTAAAGTACTACATTTGTATTACGGACCTGGATAAAAATTCTGCATAAGAAATAATAGTTCTTCATGAAAATCAGATCTTCTCCTTAAGTAGGGATAATTTCACATTATCACAAAATAGCCTATTTTATATTATGATCATAATTATTTGCTCATATCATTGATCTTCTGAGTCCTGTCCCTTGCTTTTGATGATGAAGACAATAGGGAACTAAGTAGATCAGCCAAAAGCTTCCAGACAAAAAAAAAAAAAAAGTCATTTCCAGCCTCAGAAAAGGAAGAATTTCTATTAACTGATAGTACTGTGTCTTCTTCTTGACATCTTAAAACAATCAGTTCTGCAAGCATGAGTAATGCAAACCACGGCTTCACAGGATACTGGGAAAGAATATTTAAGACCTTTATATTGTTATAGGGCTTTTTGGGTTCTTTTTCCTTTAAAAGTGACCTATTAAATTCAGTATCTGGAAATTTAAGATTTAAATCAAAGCTTTGAGATTTAAGTGCACTTGCTGGATAATCCACAACAGAAGAGGCAACGAAAGCAGATTCAGCAAACTATCTTTCTGTTTCTTTTGGCACACAAAACTTAATGAAGGCCAAACTAGCTCCTGTTCTGAAGAAGAACTCTGCAATGTGATTGTGTAGCCTAATGGCAGTGGCAGCTGAAACCAATGACCAGAGGTGATCCTCGTAGTGATGCCTGTGGAGTATTTTTTTCTGAATCTTGTCTAATTTGTGTTGAAGGAGTATTTGCATTTAAACTGGTTGCTTGAGATTTTCAGCCAACAAAAAGAGAAATAAAAATTTACAGATTAATATAATCTTTAAAATCTAAATTTAAAAAAAAAAAAAAAGGCCTCATTTACTTGTGGAATTGACCTGGGTTGTGAACTAGAAGAATTTGTTTGGGTTTTGAGATTCAAACTTGATTCATCATCTCCTTTAAGATGTTTTGTCTCATAACACCTCTAGAGTGCAATTCTGCCCACATACTGTGCCCTTTAGCATGTGGCTTCATACCGTTGACTAAATGATGAACCTCAGGGATAGTCAGATAATTTTAACATAGCTAAATTTAGACAAAGCAAATCATACCATGTGCAACTGTTATTTAGGAGCTTCTTTTAGCATGTCTGATTGTCATTGTTGTTTTAGGACCCTGCATGTTTTACTGAAGAGTGTGATGAAATGGCTTTGATAAGGAAATTATTAATCCCTGACTTTTACCTGCAGTGAATTTTAACAAGATTCTCCCTGTTGTAGCAGATATATGCTGCCTCATTTGTATAAGTACTGTGATGCCTTAGCAAAGAAACTGTCAGCATTTAGTGCTGTCCTCACTGTTTATCTGTCCTTTAATTGTCTATGTATCAGGCAACAGGCATTTCAAACAAGCACATTCTGGTCGCAGTGCTCCCTGGTCTGCCCACATCTGCCGAACTCTTCATTTTACCACATCAAGATGCCACAGGAGAAAATAAAAGAAGAGCAGCAGACCTAGAGCAGGTATTGCATCCATTACTTGGAGAAGTGTGTGTTTATGCTTTGTGTGTGTGTGTGTGTACATATATATATATATATATAGGTTTTCTTAGACAGATTACAACAAATAACTGTGGTACAAATGCATCTGATTCACTGGGGACTAAGCTGTGACTGTGGTACATGCTATATTCTCTTTGGGTTTTTTTGTTTGTTTGGTTGGATTTTTTTCTCCCAAACACTGGATACAAGCTTTGGAGCTGTGTTGAGGAGTGGAGACTCCCGTTTGTCTTCCTTCAGTAATGTTAAATTGGCATACATTTGTATGGTGTCGTGTCTCTCCCTTTCTGTTTTGTTCCACTTTGTGAAGCAGAAAGAAAGCAGGATAGATTTAGGGGATGATTCCTGCCAGCGTGGAGTAGCCTCATAAGGCAAAGTTTATGAGGCTGTCAAAAGTCTAGAAAGCACTGAAGGACAGAGATTGGTGGTAGACCTGGACAGATCAGAACCTAACTACTTAAAGGCACAGGGATGGGGTTGGGTTATCTGCCTGCCCTCTTCATGATGCTGGCAGTGAGGTTCCACCACAATGGATTGTTTCCTCTGTGTGAGGCTGGAGCAGCTTATAACTGGAGAACTATATGTCCCTACAGACTGAAAAGATGTGCCCACCAGGTGGGCCTAGCATGACTGTGACTAAAAGATAAAACACTGCGCTGGGCTCAGCTCATTACCTCAGGTTCCAGGGGCAAAGATAAATAGCCCTGAGTGAAGTGCCTCTGTACCTCTGTCTCTCCATACAGCAAGTCTGTGGGTCAAGCAGGCATACTCCATGTTGGTGTAGGTTATACACGCTCTGGGGTAGAGTGTGCCATCAGGTCACAAATAACAGCCTCAGTGCTGTGCTGAAATCCTCAGTGTTACTGGATGCTTGCAACTCCATGGATGGCACAAAGGGTGTAGCACTTCTCTTTGGATTTGTCCCTCAGTTTTTGAACAATTGAAGTCTTCCGATCAGTATCTTCCCCTTCTCGTGTTCTTGTTTTATGATAGCCTTTCAACTGCCTAAACTGTTACTGGGTGTTGCAATTGCCTCTTTCAGTGGTCTAAAGCCTGTTAACTTAGCTGCGGGAGTCAAACCATTAGGTCACCAGTATTTTAAAGCTTTCCCTTGCACAGTATTCTTAGACATCATCTTTTGTAGACAACTTGCTTTCCTCTGCAATTTTCACCATGCATGTAGTAAACAAAATGCATGCACATTCACTGCTCTGCAAAACCTTTCCTCCCTTTTCTTCTTCTTCCCCTTTTTCCTTTCCTCCATTACAAATTGGCAAGGAAGCCATAAACTTTCAAATTTACATCTGATCCGTCTCTCTCCCAACACTCAGCTTCTTACTGTATTTGGCAAATTACTCCCTCTCTTTGTCACTTTATTTCTCCACCTTGTAAAAATGGAGTCACCGTGGCTGTGGAGAAAGGAAGCCCTGAAAATGCTCCCATGACCCTTTTTATGGACAAGAAGAAATTTCATTTTCAGTGGGACTCCAGCAACTTCTCTGGCATCCTACAGTGTCCAAAGGTTCAAAGGCAGCGAAATTATTTGCCATTTGGAACCAACTGTTTCTTATGGAGAAGTATCTCCCCTGCTCCCATCAGAATCATCAGAATGCTTTTCTTACTAGTCTGCAGATACTGCATTGTCCTTCCTAGTTACTCCAGTAGAAAAAGACATTGTTTTAGGTGGGAACTGCCTAAGGGGGGCCTAAAAAGGTTTCTCTGCCTTTAGCTCTGAAGCATGTTCCTGTTTTGTTATCCATTAGGCCTGTAATCCTTGACTATTCCTTTCCCAAAGTGTTTCAGAGCACATTCAACAGCTTCTCCTTGTGCCCAAAGTCACTGGGATGAGTAGAGGGAGCAGATGTTTCATGTTGATAACAGCTTAAATTATTTTTTCAGTACTTTGTGATGTATACTGGTATTTTTCTGGTAAGAACAGAAATCTGTTTTGTGTTCATGTGCAAGAAACAAGCTATTCAAAGGCAGATATGTGAGTTTGTGTGCTTGCAGGTGCATACCCAAAGGAGTTATAGTTCTGGATGATTTTTTCTAATTTGGAAAAGAAACTTCACAGGAACAAAATGGGAATAGTTTGCACAAACACTGCAATGGGATAAGGTTTCATAAGGAAGCACTTAATTATACAGGTTTCCTTTTTCATGGTGTCATATCACATGTGGAAGCTGCTGAAGAACAGAGGCAAGGGACACTCCGTGATCCTGATGTTCTGCTCATCCAACCTGAATTTGGAAGGGAGAGGCCATAGAAAACGTGTGGGTGGTGCATGCTAACTTTTGTTAGCTAGGACAAGCAAAGCTAAGGACAGCTGATGGAGTGGGAGGAAGGGAAAAGTGATAGAAACAGTAGCTGAAGAAGGAATTCAAGCTATATCTCCCACATGAAATTCCTGAAGTTGCTGCCAGCGTTATCTGTCACAGAGTACCTGTAAGGTTTTGGGCAGCTTGCTTAACCGAGTCATATTTCATCACTTGAGCTAGACCATTATTCTGCCATGGGTAACAACGAAGGGTATGTGTGGTTTCATGGACTTTCACACCTACCAATAAGTCTGGTACATATCTAATGACTATGGGGGCTTACTTTCTTGTGGTTTCTCCTTGAGGCAGAATAAGCTCATCTGGATCTCTGCGTCCTGCTGCTCTGTTGTCTAGAAATAGAATTCTCATTGACTTCAGAGGCAGCTAGATGTCCACTGTCCCTTGAAAACTAAGGTCTTATTTTCCCATTTGTCAAAATCCGTAGTACCAGTCTGTAACAGTCTCATACTTTGTGATTCTAAACACAATAAGCCATTAATTGTTTGGTGCAGTACTAATGGGACTGTGGAAGCTGTCCTAGGCCTTGCTTCGCTCTTGACAAATATACATTTCCATGCAATTTTCCATTAGAGTGGTGCATTTATGTCTCATGGTCTCATTGAGACTGTGGTTAGATGGTAGGTATCATTTTCTCCTTGAACTGGTGAACAACTCTCATTCAAGTGCCCCAAATTATGGGGTTTTTTTGTGTACACCCAGTACCAATTATTGTCATATTTGTTTGCAGATTATATTCAGAAATGTGAACTCTGTTTTCCTGACATGTCTTGTGGGAGACTGAAGTACCTTTTAAAAGTTTAATTGCTTTTGACAGCTGAAAAAAAAAAATGCTACGTGTGAGGCTGGAGAAGTTTTCTCAATGTGCACCATGGAACAGTTCCACCTAACACATAAATACAGAATTTCTGAGTACTTTAGATTACTTGATCCACTCCTCTTTCTGTAGTCAGTGTAAACTTATTTCTCACAGCTTCATAAAAATCAAAAGGCAGAATCCCCCAGCACTTTACATAGTCAAAACTTCTTGTATTTATGGCCAGTATGTTGTGACTTTGCTTGTTTTGATTTTTTTTTGTGGGGGGTCACTTGGTTCCCCTACTTCATTTCATGGCAACTGAGGACAGACTACCAACCTGCTTAAAAATGTAGAAATAATTGGAAGTTGCAAACTGTTTGGCTCGCATGTTGTCCTTGCAACACCACTAAAATATCCCAAATATTTCAATAACAGCCACTCAGAATTGCCATTGGTTACTTCAGCTGGCATGTAGTTGTTACATCGTCTTTATGGATGGGCTTAGTGAATATGATTATTACAGTAACACTTCAAGTAATTTTTGAGTAAATTTTAACACTAATCAAATTCAAAATGAATGCATGATAGGAAGATATTCTACTCTCAATTCAGCAGAGGGCAGTGGTACGAATATACAGATACATTTACACAATTTATGTCAGTGTACTATAAGAAGATTCTGAGGAGTTATCTTTTTATTTATACGGCATGCACAATAGATGTAAGAGCAACTAATCAATGACATTAAACTTTTATCTGAAAAGAGCTGCCAGCAATGTAGCAAGCATGATGAAGCCTTTGGCAAATGGCAACACCAGCTGGTTGGTAGCCGGCTGTGCTCAACAAGTTGCAGCTGTGGCCGGTATGTGTATCCAGACAAAGAGATGGGAAATGGCATGGATGACTGAACATCAAATGGGCGGTGGTGAACTGAGCGGATGAAATACCTCTGGTGAATTTAACACTGTGGAGAGTGGCATTCAGGAAGCCTGTATGTATGTATATATGCCTTGGGATTTTTTCCTGAAAGCAGATTTAGTTTTAGTTCTGCTTCATTGTAGCCAATGGAGCTTCTATCTTTTTTTTATGCTTTTTTTTTCTTCCACCCTTCCAAGTTTTTCTGGTTTAGCATATTTACTTTCACTACTTTTCTTTCCTCTAGTGTATTTCAGATATACCCATCACCAAAATATTTTAGCAGCAAGATCATGACAGTGAACACCTCCAAATAGTACAAAAAATTGTGGCAATCATTCCTGGAAATTAAAGTCCAGGAAGAGTGGTAAATCATCTAGTATTTACTAGGAAAGATTGTTTTAACAGTCTTCTGCTCATAGCCAGATTTTCTTCATCAGCTGCTTGTCTGCTGTAGAAGAGACTGTCTATATATCTTGTCTTGATATGTATTGAGGTAATTCCTGCCATGTGAGTATCACCTCTTTTACCTTCTCATCTTTTGCTCAGTGTATAGAGCTCCAGAGTCTTCCTGGTCACCTTTGTTCATCTAAAGGGGATCCTGGCTTCTATGTCCAGATTTCCTCTGGGTTCAGTTTTGCAGGTCGGTTCTTGTCTCAGAGTGACCATGGGAGTGTCCTCCACCTTGTGCTTTCATGGTATCTCTGGATGCTAACAGCAGCTTGAATTTAGTATCTTTCATTAAAATATCTCAAGAAATTCCTGCTGGACCCTATAAGTCAGTGCTTATGCTCTTTTCAGCGCTAAGGCAAGCAAGCTTTAGAGGCCTCATGTGAAGTAACCAAGGTTATGCAGAGCAAGTAGCACAGTTTAAAGTAATCCACATTTGCCTCAACCCCTGAGTCACTTTCGTAATGCTGGTTCAAGTTGCTTCCTACCAATCAATGCTCATAATTCTTTCCTTAGTTGTTTATTGATTTACTCAATGAATTGAAGTGTAGCACTCATTAGTTAAGATCCTTACACAGTATCTATAAAATTATCAAGATTCTTAGCTAGTATGTACTAGCACAGTTGAATCACGTTCAATTAGCCTAAACCGATTTATACCAAAGGTTTTAAAATTCAATAAAGGTATGGGAAAATGTCCTTCTAAGTGATTATTCTGTTTCTTGGTGCACATGGTTCTTTCACAGTCCTAATCCTGACAAAATGCTAAGAGGAGACAAATTAATTTTTGTTTTGTTCCATTTTTAAATTAGAATCTTTTTTTCCTTCACAAATTGTCTGTTATTATTATTCATTATGTGTCCTTTGATGAAAAATGATACATGAAGAATGATTTCTATTACTGAATTATTTTTGCACATCATGCTTAATTCCACAAATGAAGCAGATAAAGTCAATGAGCCTCAGTTAAGGACCAAAACTAATTC
This sequence comes from Cuculus canorus, assembly GCF_017976375.1. Lineage (NCBI taxonomy): Eukaryota > Metazoa > Chordata > Aves > Cuculiformes > Cuculidae > Cuculus > Cuculus canorus. Next base: position 11,582,720 of record NC_071407.1, read on the forward strand.
TGAAAGCTAATTATTTTCACAAGGGAGACTCTTGAAGACTATAAATTAGGAGTTTGCTATTCTAAGAAGTTTTGTCTTCAACTGAGTTAGTTACGTCTCCAGGAGTGGGAGAGGAACAGGGAGAGGCCTGAGGCCAACCTGTTCCCCAGCTGAATGTCTAGCTGTTCAATTGGAGTTGCATAGCTATTTTTGAAACACACCAGAGTACTTTGATGTTTTCTTATCTGCTTTTTAAACAAAAATGTGTCCATGGTGCCATTTTGGATGCAGAAATAAAGGGAAGGGGGGCACAAGACCCAAATGTGTCCAGTTGAAACCTTTTCATTACCTCAGTGACTGAGATCAGACTTTGGGTGGAGATTTACTTCAAAAGCACTTTATTAATATTGCAAACAAATTACATAAGTCAAACCCACTCATAGGTGGAAGTCTGATAATCTGTGGTCCACTGAGCTAGAAATAGACTTGATAGGATAAGAAAGGCAGATGAGCCACTTCTCTAGTCTCAAAGGGAGTGTTCTGAGTGCTTTGGGTCCCAGATTACTTTGGGTCCCTGTGAGGACCAGAAACATCATCAGGTCCAACTTTGGAGAGCGGTGTCCAGCGTCAGTGTGGATTCGGCCCTTTAGCTGTGTGCAACTTGTTCGTTGAACTCATATACTGATATTTGTAAACCATTGTGTATGCCTTATACTTCAAAAATTTTTCAAAGTATGGAAATAAGTTTTTCTTCCTCTTTCTACACTATGTATACGTCTATTTCAAAGAGAATCTGACTTTCCACATAAAGATAAATGGAAATATTGCACCAAGCAAGCAAACATTTTACAAACATGTCTGAATGCATCTGTTCTTCCCTCAGAAGTGTGTGTCAGGAATCTCCAGAGCTGCCTGAGGAGCAGATGTCTGATTCTTACAAGAACTTTTGGTGCTTTTGAAGATCTTAGGCTGTTATTCATTTTTTTAACTTGTTCATATTCCATAAAGACACAGGCAAAAAAGCTGCATACAAGAAGCCACTGGGAGGGCATATAATTAATTGAGCCAAGGAAATATGCATTATAATCTGAGCAGCAGGGACAGTTGATGCATGTTTTGACACTTTGCATATAGTCCTTCGCATATGGTTTCAGGCAGAAATCATTTTATTCTGATTTGCATTTGTACAGGATATAGTACAGTGAGGTCCTCATTCGTGATCAGGTAACAATGCAGTAATAATAAACTTCAGTAGTGACTCTTTCTCTCTGCCTTTCTTCCTCTTTCTACCTACTCCATGCTTACTGCCTCCCTTCTTCCTATTACTCCTTTTCATAAGCGCACCAGACAAGAGTGTTGATTGCGCTTTCTCTCACGCATTCAACTTGCCTCCTGGGAGGCTGCCATAGCACCTCTCAGCTGTAATGTCCCTGCCAGTGCTGTTGTTTTGCCCTCTTTACTCTGCATCGCAGGAGTCCTCGGGCAGGCCAGGTGAGATCACAGTGTTCCTTGCTGTTACTGGTAGCCAACAAAGTAACTGGGCCCTCCTTGGACTTTCTCAAACTTCTCCTAATCTTCTATTTCTTGCCCAAATCCTTGATGAAACTATTCTCCAATACTAGATAGCAGCATTTTCTAGCTGCATTCTCAGTCATACATCACATTAAACCTCTTTTTGTATAGAAGGCATCATGTAGGGTTTTTACTTCTACTGTTTCCCTGACTGTTTTGTGCAGCTATCACAGTGCATTGAAGAGCAATGACACAATGTGGTGGACTCTTTCCTTCAGTTTACTGTCTTGCAGTTGCTTTTTTTTCTTAGGCTTAGCAGCCCCAGCATCAGGTATCTCAGAGCTCAAAGGAAGATAGTTCCTTCAGAGGTATGGAGGAGAGTTGTTAGGTCATGTTTGGGATTGAAAATGGCCAGGATAATGTTTTTCCCATTATTTCTATTGAGCCATTAGTGTACCCAGTTTACAGCATATCGATCTGCATCTGTTGCTTCAGTTTTAGAGATGAAGCACTCTTTATAGTCATTAATTTTGGTTATTAATGTGCTCAGAATCTTAAAGAGGGATATAATTTGCTTCCCAGGCTTTCTTCATGTACTACACATCTTTGTGTCACCATCCCTGCTGCTCTGAGCTCAGCAGATGGCTCTTTGTAAGCAGGTGGTAATTTTTCTTACTATTGGAAGAAATATATTTACTGCTCGTTCTGGCACCCGTGAAAAAACTGTAAACTTTAAAGAGATATACTAAAAAATATAAATAAAATGCCTGTAAGAGTTATTGCCAAATTGATATTGGACCAAAGGCACCTATTCAAGTGATCAGCAGCCAGAAATGAAGTGTACAAACCAAGAGTATTGAAAGAACCATTAAGAATGTTAAAAAAATAGAAGAGGCAGATAAAGCTCATACTGTGATGAATGATAGCCAAGAAATATCTAATCGTATCTGGGTAGCATTTGCTGAAATAACTCAACCAGACAAAAATGAAGAACATGAAAAAGATGGTGTAAAAATTATTGGAATGTTCTTTTTTTCTGACAGTTTTTCATTAATCTTCAAGAAGGAATAAAGATTTATTTAAAACAAATTAAATTAAGTGGTGAGCACTGGAATGTGGTTCCTCTTGGTATGTCTATAAAAATACAATGTTCTCTGCAGCCTCATTTTAAGGGTTGTGGAGGAGGATTGCTTTTTTTGCAGTTTTCCAACCACTTCTCCCTAATAAACCAACATATACAACAGTGGCAATTGGAAAGTTACTCACTGCTGTGAGAAAATGTGAAGTACATGAAACATCTAGTGAATGAACATACAAACACCACAACAAACTATCAACACTGTGTCTGTAGGATTTCATTCCTTCATTTATATATCCGTGTTTTTGCTTTACATGACAACATGCCTGGAACTTCTTGGATATAATTAAGACTGATACGGAGAAAATGGCTCTGCACATATTGTGGCAAACTGACTTAAAATAAAGGAACATATAGCAACAGATAGGACCAAAACTTAGCTTCTTAATAGTACAAATACAGATCTCATGTGGCCTTATCTCAGCAACTGCTCGTCTTTTCTGTTGTGTCCTTCAAGGAGGAATAGCTTGCTTTATTTCTGCTGGAGCTCTACTGTTGTCATCAGATATATGCCAAGATAATCTAGTGATCTAAAAGTGTTGTGGAATGTCTTTCCTGTGAAAAAGAGACTATAAAAGCATGTTATCTCTGTGTGTAAGCCATAAGAACAGATGGAAGATGTGTTTTGTTTAAGCCACACTCTGTAGTCAGTAAACATTTTCAGATTCAAGCTGGTTCTGGTACATACTTAAGGATCACAGAGCAGCTGTCTTGAAACTCAGAACTGGATGAAATGAAATTTAGTTTGGGGATTTGACGTTTCAGTGCAAGCTGGGGTAAGGACTTTAACTATTCATTTTGATTCAGGTGTATTGTGTGTTATGAACATGCTCTAAGATCCTTGGTCTGGCCACTCAATGAGCAAAAAGTTGTTTGCTATGAGCAAAGAGTGTTAAGTATTGGAATGCTTCTCTTTACTTGAATAGTAAATGAAGTTCACTGATATGCTGTTGCTGGCTGGTCCTGCAGACACTTAAACATATAGATGTAATGTTTCTTAGGGGCACAGTTCGCTTTTGCTGCTGGGCTGCTCCTACAGAGTGTGAGGGCAGATTATTGCTATCAGTTATTGTTAACTATGCACAAACCACATGATAGTGGCAGGAATGTTTGGCTGCCACAAACCTGCTCTTTATAAGGTGATAGGAAATAATTGCTCAGAAATTCGGGTGCTTCTGCAAAATCTTTCCTTTGTATTCAGCTCAATTTCCTACCCATCCATTGCCAATTTAAAACGATCAAGAAAAAAATGGATTTCTTATTTTCTCTTTCCAGATTTCAGAAACACTGATCCAGAAACTGAACCAAAACCTGGTCCATTTTGAGTTGAAGCCTGGAGTTCAAATCCTCGTCCATGCTGCCCATTTAACAGCAGGTCAGTAATCTCTTTCTGTATACACTCTCTTTGTTGCTCTGTAGCACAGCAAGCAATATATTCCTTGATGGTAGTTGTGTGCCATCAGCTGTACTTTAAACACTTCTTATTTTTATGTCACAATAAGAACTCAGAGTATGGGCAGACATTAAAATGCTTGTTCCATCTCCCCTTTCTTTCTCATGCCAAAACGATATACTGGCTTTTACATTTACAGGTAATCCTTATGTTTACTTATGTGCAAAAATTTGCTGTTGTTGTTGGAATTGCAGTATAAGTAGCAGCAGAAATGTATACTTCTTGGCTCTCTCTCAAATATTCATCAGCTAAGCAGCACCGTGGTGTATTCAGCCTGGGTCACACAGTGCAAAGGTTGCCAGCTATCCTTGGATGTATTCAGATATTCTAGAGTCAACAAACATTCTAAGTACAGTTCAGAAGTTGTTCAGCAGTCTGAAAGACTAAAATCAGTTTACATATGCACAAACATAAGATCAGGCAGTTTGGACTTTAGCTAATCCTATCTCAAAATGAGCTATCTCCAAAGTCCTGATATCTAATTACATGCATCTCTGTCTGTTTTGTATGCTAAACCCTCATTTCACAGCACAGGCCCTATTTAAATATTACAAGAGATGAGATGAATAAATCCATGCTCAGGATTCCTTTTCTCCAGGAGCTGCTGATAATTCTGATCAATTGGTATCAGCTTCTTTTGCTAACATGCAAACTAAAACCCTCAGTTCACTTGTACCAGCAAACTGCTCCATAAAAAGCTTTCTATGGTCTGAACAGGTCTGCTCAAGCTATTGTCAGTCCACAGGCTGCCTTGTCCACAAAGGAGAGGAAAAAGAGACTGTTAGGAAAGGGTGTAATGCAACTACATTTAAATCCCCCCAGGAAAAAAGTCTTGGTGTCTGCAATATTTTATTTTTCCTGAGCAAAACTTGCTAATATCCACCCTGGAGATATTGCTGCATGTTTCTACTTTCCATTAGCTGTGGAACAGATGATCAGATGCTTACTTTTAGACATGTTAGAAACAAAAGCACAAAAAAGCAGACATGCAGCACAACTGAGTACTCTCTATAGAAAAAAAAGAAACCACAACAGCTTGAGGAGGCAGGTTTTCATATTTCTTTTTTTCTCCTGTAGATTGTAAAAAAAAAAGTCATAGATATATGGCACAGAAGATTTGCATGACTTCACATTTAAGATTTAAATTTATATATCTATTTTACAGTCGTTATCAGAGAAGCAATCTTTGGCCTGAATTTTCGATGATTATCAGTGATACTACATGTACTTTCAGAAAATTCTCAGTGTCCATCTCTTAAAAGAAACTTATCAGAAAGCCTCTTAATATCAGTGTCAAACATGGAATTACCTGCAATTGCTTATCATTTTTTAAATTTGTTTCTGAGCATTTACTCTGGCAATGCACATTGCTGTTTTCCATTTTGGTGAATGTTCAGTAAAGTCGAGATCAAATCCCAAATGAACATTCAGATGTTCTCTGACCCTGAATATCCTTTCTGAAAAAATTGTAGGCAGGGAGAATTCCATTAGATATTCCTGTACCTCTTGCTATTGAAGGGACATTCCTGATTTCCTGTAGTGGAAATAGATTACACTTACAATCACATATCCAGTCCTGCCCTTAATACAAGATAAATCTAGATTCAAGTTCTGTGCTGTATGTAGGAGCCTTCTGGAGCTTCTTGGAGAGGGGCATCTCTGCATGAGGAAGTTCAAAGGGTCCTCAGCTGTTCCACCGATGCCCATAGCTGGCTAAAAGCTGGATATCTCCAGTCCTGAAGCCAGATAGTTAGTGGAGGTGCTATAGCACTTTTCTGGGCTACTAAACTTTGCCCGCTGCCCTGATTGAACCAAGAGGCAGAATCTATCAGCATGGCATACTGTCGTGTTAAAGAACAGTATGGGCTCCAGGCAGGTGCTGGCCTGTTCCTCACTAGCTCAGGCTGAAGCAGAGGGTGCTTGGCTCAGGCATGGTGTGTAAAGACATGATCTTTGTGCTCACTGAAAATGAATATTTTTATTTGCATTTAAACACACACCAGGAATGAGTACTTTTTGTTCATAACAGATAGAAACACTCCTTTGTCCTGCGAGGTAAACTTTGTTGTGCTTTGTACTTCTCCTTGAAGCCACTGGTGAGATGTGAGTGATGGCTGTAACTGGCTTCATAGTGTCCTACAGGAATACGACAGGATTTTGTCTCTTGCAGAAATATAATTCAGTAGGAATGCAAAATGAGCCTGGACTGGCAAACTAGATATTAAAAAGCCCAGAGTGAAGCCACTGTGAGTTCTTTAAGGGACTGTGGCTCCTTATCAAGCTGCAAAGGTCATGAATCTGTTCACTGACTAAATAAAAGGCCCAATTTTATGACATCAAAATTTTGGAATAGTTTAGAATTTGACAAAAGACCAAAAGAGAGATTTATTTTGTTGCTGAAAACTATCATTTTGGTTGTCAAGGAAGAAGAATTGTCTTTTTTGAAATTCAAGCTTTTATAAAATAAAATAAATAAAATAAAGCGGGGAAACCTGAAGCACAAGCCAGCACCAAAAGCAGTCCATAAAAAACAATCTATGTGCGTGGTCCAGTGGTGCCACTCTGGTCTGTGGTATCCCTTCCTTCCCAGCCTTTTCACTATGGCTCTGTGTTGAACTCCAAGCAGCTATGTGCTGTAGCTGACTGAAGCACAGGGCTCAGCAGGTGTTTTTGTAAGTGCACATGGATGTACACATATGCCTACATTTATGTTCCCGTGCCTCGGTGCACCTGTATGTTCCTCCCTGTGTGCATGCCTGCTTGTGCATAGGAGTAATTTCTGCAGCAGAAGAGATGCAGTGAAGTGAAGTGCTTGTATCTAAACTAACTTGGTGTGGATTTTCATGCAGAACGTATGGAAATGAGCCTCTGTGTGTGTGTTGTATGTGAGCATGTGCATTCCCTGGAGCACAGACAAATGACAAGCACTGGCCTCAGCCTCAGCACATTTCACAGCACTGTCTTCTTTGTTCAGGCCATGCTAGAGAAAGGATTAATTGATGGCAGTTATGGAGAACAGATTGCAATCCATTCATCATGTTCATTCCTTCTTCTCATGAAAAAAAAACAAAACCAGAGCAGTGTCCCCAACTCAACAGACAACAACCTCAACACTGAGACAGAGTAAAATATGCCAATATTCCTCACAAAGCAGTTTATTACTAGACACTCAGCGCAGCATTATAGCAAGAACACTGAGTGACGCTGAGCCTGAATTTGATGGAGAGCCACTTTGTCATCCCACAGAACTGGAGAGACCCACAACATACAGACAGAAAGGGGACAAAGTGTAGATGTGTGAGGAATAACATACCATTTCACCCCAGTGCCTCATCTTCCTGAGGACAGCCTGCTTTATGTGGGAAGGAGAAATTTTTTCACTTCTTTTTGTAAATTTTGGCTTTGTGATGTTGGGTGTCACAGCTGAAAATGCGTGTGTGTGAGATGTGTGTGCCTGAGTAAATATTTGCTTGTGTGTGTATGTTTTCTTGTGTCTTCTGGCTCTAGGTTAGGATGGGTCAGTTCAGGGCATTTGAAGAGGCGCAAGAAAAAGAGAATATGTCTGACAGCAGTTCAAGTTAATTTTCATTGCTTTGAAGAGGAAGGCGCTACCTACACCTTGTTCTGTGTCTAATGCCAGATAGAGAGAGTCAGCAAGGATATAGCGGCTGTGTGCATTAGCTCTGTGTAATGGCACAGCTACAGCTTTGTGTTTGTCCACAGTATGTTTTATTAGTGTCTGCGTGAATCACTGAGACTGCTGGATATATGTGTATCCCATTTTGGATGCTAGATGTTTTGTATATATGTGTGTATGAGTGATGGAAACTGTCTCTATGTATTTCTGGGAAAACCACACTTATGGCTGCTTTATTGTGGCTTTATTTTGCATCAGGCTATGAGAAGGTGGTGCATGAAACGCTGAAGAGAAGCACAGAGGGACTTCTTGGGTTTCTTTTTTCTTGAAGCTGTGCACTCTCTGGCGTAGGAGACTTATGGGAGAGAGAGCAGGGCACCAGAGGAAAGAGGGTAGAACATGTTCAGAAGAATAGGAAAGGGATAAAGGAAGAATCTGAAAACAACAGATGTGTGAGAAGAGCTTGCTATGATAAGGCATGGATGCTTAGGCAGTGTCTGTGAAGAGCACCAGACTCCTGGGCAGGAAAGAAGAGCAATGGGGATCATTGTTGCTTCAGTAAAGTTGAGGACTTAGTTGCTTGTTATTTGGTATGCATTGGGAGCTACTCAAACTAGCTCTATGCAAAATAGAAGCATGACAAGTTAGCTCATGGGTAGTTCCAGGTTCATCCATAAAATGCTAGTTTGAGTACCTGAGTGACCTCATTTGCAACTACCTTAGGTAATTGCAATATGGCAGCGTACGTTTCCGGCCGTCTTCTAACAGGCCATCTCTATTGTGAAGGAGATAACTATGGGGCTTCACTACAAGGGGTAGGCTGAGTACCACAAGTGGTCTGAATCCAGGATTCTTCCCAGCTGATCACAAAGGAAGAGAAGCTGTGAAGATGAGATGTTTGAGCAGATGAGGCCTGAGAACAGTTCTAACCTTCTCTCCATCTCTTGCAGCTCCCCTGGTGGATCTCACTCCCAGTCACAGTGGTTCAGCTATGCTGATGCTCCTCTCTGTCGTTTTTGTGGGACTAGCCGTGTTTGTAATCTACAAGTTCAAAAGGTATGACCCTTCTGGAGCCATTTCCTTCTCCCTGTTGCTAGCTTTCACTTACATGTTTGGGTTTGTTTGGGCTTTTTGCTGAGTTTTCTTTTTTGCAGTGATTTGTTTCTTGGTTTGTAAAAGCTGATTCTACATCATCTGCCAGAGTACCCCACAATGATGGTTTCTGTTAATGTTTTAGGAAGATTCCTGGCCTTAATATATATGCACAGATGCAGAATGAAAAAGATCAAGAGATGGTCAGTCCAGTCAGTCAGAGGGAAAGCATACCTAATGTCCCTCAAAGTGAGCTGATGAGCCCTGAGCAACTAGTAGATGAGAAGTTGGAAGTCCAGCCCATAGGTAAATAATTTGCAGCATCCCACAGTTGGTCAGACTCTTACTTATAATTGGCTAACCTTTTTCTCAAGCCTTTCCTCTTCCCGTATTCCTGTACACTCCTCCTCCCGTCCTCTTCTGCTGCAGTATTAGTTTTGCTACAGGAAACCTTGCTAACTCTCCCCTCTCCCTCACTGCCATGTGATGAAAAGGAGGGGAACAACTTTAGGCTTTTTCTCTCGCCTAGTTGCTCTATGTAGATCCCCTTCCCTTCTCAAAAATCCTGCCAGCACTTAGCTTGCACTATAAGGCAATTTAATTTATTTTGCTGGGACTGATGTTGCGGGGCTAAACCCCACACCTGAGGCATATCCAGGACAACTTTGGCCCCCCTCACCTGAAATGTGGAGGTGTGTAGGTGATTCGGTAAGTCAGACCTAAAAGCTAAATATTCATTGATGTTTTGATTGCTGTGGCCTTTGTGCTGTGCCAGAGCTTGTTGCCAGCAACAATGCCAGCCTGACTGATCACTGAAGAAATCGAGAAAAAGCTGGGATCACAGCACTGGACATATGGGTTTGCCCTCAGGCTGATTTATCCCATAGTATTGTGTGTCTGGAAAATTTTAAAGCAGGCTTTCATAGGACCTAAAGTGAATAGACTTGAAGTGGGCATACTGGGGTTCAGTCACACATTTGCTCATGCTTATGTGTTTTCTTTAGTAAACTTTAGTAAAAGTGTTGGGACGGAGCAGGGAGGTTTCAGCCTGGGGAAATGCTCTACTAAAGCCAGCATTGCTCGGGCATTGCTCAGCTTCATTTCTGAGGTGAAAATTCTACAGGCCCAGACCAGAGGTACAGAGCAAGACCCTTGCAAATAAGGACATAGACTTATTTTAGAGGAATTAAAGTTTATAGGTGTTCTGACTCAAAAGGAGTGAGGCATAGTCGTAACTGAGATCCTTTATTTGCACTATTTTATCAGCTTAACCAAACCTTAGATCCTACCTTAGGATGTCCCTAAATTGTATGGGAGCATTTGCTAAAGCAGGCTCGGTGTCAAATCTACTGTAGAGTGTCAACAAGGGGAAGGGCCATTAAATGAGGGAATGTGATGTGTTACGGTTGTGGCCTGTGAAACAACCTGGTAAGAAAAAGAAGAAAGTCTTTTGATGAAACTGATGTCTAAACTGGAAGCCTCACTGCAAACAGTACTGATATATCCTCAATTGTTCACCAAGGAGGGATCTGGTAGATATTAAAAGCTTTTAAGCAGCTGTTCATCAGCAGACCTGGACCTCCCTTCTTAGCAGAACACAGGATGGAGTGAGGGGACCAATCTTCCCATGTGGTGTTCCCCATACAGAGCAACCCCAGGCCACAGTCCAGAACCCAAGGAAAGGAAATGCAGCCAAGGTAGTCTGGACAGAGGACTTCCAAAAGGCTTGTGGATCACCAAGAGGTTTCAAGCCAAGACCCGAAGCGGTGGGTCCTATACTTTAACAATTATTTTTGTTTGTTTGTTTTTCTTTCTTTTTCCCCCAGAAGCCACCAAGGCAAAAATTGGTGTAAGATGCTAATGGAGAAACACCCATTTTCAGGCCAGGAACTCTATTTCAAGAGTTAGATGTGCTTTGAGCTTCCCTTTTCTAAAAGAACTAAATGACTGTGGCTCAGACTGTTACAGAGGTAGGGAAACACCTATTTTTACAGGTCACTCAAATGAAGTGGTTAAGATCCAGTGACCTACTTGCTGTATTCAAGATAGCTTCAAAACTGCTCTTGCTGCAGTTGGAAGCTAATCCCGTGAAGCCTGTAGGATAAGAGCGGTCAAAAGCCAATTTTGGGGATAGGTTTTCCTTTGTTGCAACTGTAGCATTTCTGGCTTTCTACAGTAGTCAGTATTTTGTGTAATTCGTCGCTATGTTGCTGGACACTGTACTGAACCAGAAATTGGCTTTTATAACTCCATGGTTTGCATCTGAACTGCACTGGTGATAACAAGAAGTAAATGTGTGGGATCCACACACTCAATTCTCTATCAAAAGGAATCAGTCCAACAGATTTCCTTAGAGTGTTTTTCCATCCTGTCGGTAAGATGAGTGTGGAAACTGAATCAAAACTCATTGACAAAATGAAAAGATTTGGGCCTAGGTGTGAACAGAATAAAAAGTACAAAGGTCCTTCACTCTCCTACAAACTACCTCATCTGTTTCCGGAAATCAGCAATTTCTGTTTTAATGAGTTTTCTTTCTTATGGGAAAACAAAGCAAGGCTGCAGTTGGGTGTTTCTCTTTTGTATGCTTGTTCAGAAGCCATTTTTTTTCAACACCTTCCACTAACATTCAGGGATCCTTCCTTGGAGGAATCTGAATTAATGTCCCTGGATCATTTAATTTTCTCTCCAAACTCTAGCAGCAAAAAAGCACAGTTCCTATTCTCTGGATGTCAGTGGTTTAAGCTCTTCTTTTGCAAATGCAAAGCATAAGGTTATTTATGAAATCTCCAACATCTTATCATTGCAAATGAGTTACACATTTCCTCTGAGGACCTCAACCCCTCTTTCCCTCCATCCCTTTTCTCTGACCTCTCCCTCTTCTGTTCAACACGGGTGAATAATCTTCATTAGCAAAAGAACAGGACATGATCTTCAGTGTTTTGAATGACAAGAAAATAGATCTGGAAAGAATTGTCAGTCTGGAACAGTTGAATCCCAAAGGCCAGCAAGGTGATACCTTCAAACATCTTCCTTGGCTCAATGCACTTGTTATTTACTGACTGTTTTATTTTGTTCTTTCTTTGCCACAGGAAGTATTTCCACAGCTGCTGAGCCCCAGAGCACAAAAGAAATCCCTTCCTATGTAAATGGTTGAATTGAGGACACCGTATATATCCATATCTAAAAAAAAAAAAGAAAAAAAAAAAAAAAGAGGAGAGCTCACTGCATTTGGACTTTTTAATTCTTCAGATGACAAAGGGTTTTTAGCTTTAAGCCTGTGCATGTGGACATTATATCAAGACCATAGTGGAACTGCATTGTACAGGTGTTCAGTTTTAGTGGGGGGTGGGGGGAGAGGAACTGGTACCACTATTCACTCCTGCGACCCTTGCCCTCATCCCGCCACTCTCTTTTTTTCTGATCTGTCTCTAATTTGTAGAAAATTCATAATGATATAGGCCAAGAAAATGCATGGGGGTCTCTTCTTTAGGGAGAGGGGTGGGCTGGAATGTTGGGGGAGAAGGGCTGGGGGAGGTGGGAGGGGGCAGTTAGGGTTCTTGGCTTTAGGTTTAACTGCTCTTTTAGCACTTTGGACTGCAGGAGGGCTAACCGCCCCAGCAGACTTTCATAGGACACACAAAAAAATCACACTGGTGTTTAAAGGCACTGAGAATATTCTTGGTCAGTCTGGTTTATATCTTTGTTTGAACTCTGCCCGTTGCTCCTTTAGTTGCAGCTGCTGCCCGGGCCCCATGGCTTCGAGGAGGCTCTTTCTTAAACAGCTTTTTTAGCATACTGACACCACTGACAGCACTGTTGAAAGAGAACTTTCTGTCTCCTGACCTTGGACAGAACAGCGCTAGAATGCATTACAGGCAGGGAGGTCTGCCCATACTGCGCTTGCAGGAGGTTATTGCCAACGTGGACTTCCACTGTACTTTGTACCAGCCTTACTCCTTCAATTTTGGCTAGGAGAATGCCATAGTAACACCCTCAGCTGTATTTTGTGCCCATTTTTTGATTTGTCTGGGAGGTCGTAGAGATCTTTGCTTTTTGGGAGTCACCCCAAAGACTGTAATTTTTTTGAAAGACACCTTGTCCATAGATCAGGGAGCAGGGAAAACTCTATGCACCTTCTTGGCAAACCCCTTTGGTTGCAGATATGCAAACTACAGCCACTCTGGGCAGAGGAGGGATAATAAAGGAGGGTTTGGCCTGAGATTGTTGGCAGGCATTTTGGGCCACAGCACCACAAGACTGCTCCTGTACAAGATTTGATTTCTTACCAATAACATAAGCTTGTATCTTACACTGCAACTAGAAATGAGGCTGCAGGACACGTTCACATAGACTATGCAAGAGAACAGCAGGAAAGAAGGCTTAGCGTACCGCGAATAAGTCCTCCCAGGACACTGGATATCTGGCATAAGCCTAACCTATGGTCATCACAGCTGTTGATTTCCAACCCAACTCAGGTAAACCTAAGCACTAGGATTTTGACTTGAAGTGCAGAGGGAAAGGCAATAACCAGTATACACTTACTTAACTGTGTTAGGTGAAGGCAAGTAGAGGCCAGTTCATGATCAGCGTAGCACACTTAGGAGGCACCATGATTCCTGATGTGAATGGGTTTTGTTCAATAGACATTGCACATGGCAATCTGAGTCAAAACCAGGAGAAAGCAATGTTGTTGGCCTTGCACAGAGTCCTGGGGCAAAGGGTTGGTGGTGGTGGTGAATTTTACTTTCTCTGTCACAAAATGGGCACAAACCCCAATCAACCTACTTACTGGCAAAGAAAAAATGTGATATCAAGTATAAGAACATTAGACCCATAGTAATCAAAGGATAGTCACAGCACAGAGTCATCTGCCCCTTTCTGTGGTTTCTCTGAAGACAGGTAGAAACACAGCAGTTTGTATGGCTTTGCTATTACGTTTGCAACTACAGCTTTAAGAAAGATGGGAAAGTTTTGGCAGCAACTGTATGATATTCCCCATTGAACTCCAATGTTAGCCAACTTATTTTTATAGTAAGCTGATTAGAAAGTTTTCTTAGAGTGTTGGAACTATTTCTAATTTTAAAATTACTTTTTTTGATGTACTTTTTCATCTTTTTTCCCTTTTGTTAAATACAATGTAGCGTAATGTATAATTGCTATTGTTTATTGCTTTTACAGTCATATTTATTAAATAGATTATGTCTCTATATGAAGGCTTGTGTTTTTGTTGCTCATTTTAGCTCTCTGTCTCTGAGATCACTCACAACATTAGAACAGTAGAAAGATGATAACTTCAAAAAGAAAGGGGTGTTCAGTAGAAGTGGAAAAGCATGGTGATAGTGTGCTTCTGGAAATATAGTTCCTAGAAGTACTTTGTAAAGTGGTATTGTTGGATGGGAAAGCTGAGTGGTGCAGAGGTACGGTATCGGTTTCCTGGTTTCCAGACAGTCAATGGCAGAGCTTTGAGCAGCTCCCTGGAACTCCAGTTCCATTTGCTGCCCATGATTAACCTTCTCCATGCACATTCTCTGTTAAAGGTTCCTTTAAAATATCTTTGTACTGCCCTTTTGCTGACATTGATGAAGGAAGGTCTAAATTATTCACATCACTGATTAATCAGGTTTTAAATGTGAAGAAAATAAAGCATAGGAAGTTTCTGTGAGCATACCAGGTGACAGTGGATGCATGCTGCTTGGAAAAAGAAAGAAAATGTATCTCCTGAAACAAAGAAACTTACACTTAATAGTTTAATTTAACCACTAAGGCAGGTATGCTTTATTCAGCGCTGGGGAAGACTCGGGATTTGTCCTCTGAGTGCTTCTGCCAGAGAACTTTATATACACAGGACTGTCCTCATATTCATATTTTCCTGAAATGACAAGCACACTTCATTCCCGGAACCTCACTGCATATCCAGGGAGGATGAGATCAATCCCACCCAGAGTTGTTAAGGTGTGGCCATATCTGAGTGATCAATCTCAACGACTCTGGGTGACAAGAAGATAAGGGTGGTTATCCTTATTTTAGTTCTTAATCCTGTTTTTTTAACACATTTTAGTTGACATTCCATCCCACCATTTACAAATCACTGTTTCATCTTCTGCTTTTCAAGTCAGGAAGCAACCACTGGAATGTTCTGCCTCTTCTAACTGCCTTATGGTCCAGTTCTTTAGCCTTTTTAGTAACTCTGCTGTAAGAATTTATACACACATATAAATAGTAAAAAATCTTGGGGTTTAGACATCATCAACAACCAAGCTTGTGGTATCGTGTTTCAAGTCCAGGAATGATGAGTTTTCTTATTGGAGGAGTGTATAGTTGTCATACTCAGGGCAAATCTCAGAGCAATTACAATTAGCAGCCTAAAAAGTTAAAGCAGTCACCACAGCCTTTCTTCACCTTCCATTCAAGCTTGAGGAATGGCTGGTGCAGCCATGGCCACAGTGCAGGTGAATCAGAGATTTGTGTATTGATGTAATCTGCTTTTATAGCTTAAGTGTGCACCTGAATTACCAGGCATCTCTTCTGGCCATAAACACTGCGTCTGGTTTTGGCAAACATCTCTAAAGCATTTTCAGATCATTATTTTCAGCCTTTTCTGTTTGTATTCTGGTTTGTATAACAGCACAGCGATTCACTGCTAATGGCTGAATACTGAGACAATAAACAAAGAATATACCAGATACTTATAAAATCCAATACAAATTTTCTCTGAGGCTATTATCATACCTTGAGAGAATTAAAAAAAAAAAAAACTTCATTATGCTTTGTCAGAAAGAGCAGGGAGTTAAAATATGGTTTAAAAACTCAGATAAAATATTTTCCAAATTTGATATTGATTCGCTACCATCATCTAATGACCATGAAAGACATTGATGGATGGGACAGACGTATTGGCTTCAGAGGGATTTATACTTCACACAACAGGACATTTGGGCTAAGATGCTGGGTTGTCTTTTTTTGGAAATCAGTAGGTGTTAGTGTTTAGATACTTCTGAGGATCTGGGCCTCAAACAGTTGCTTGCTGTTAATATATGGCTACGTTTAAT
The DNA here is from genome assembly GCF_017976375.1 of Cuculus canorus. Lineage (NCBI taxonomy): Eukaryota > Metazoa > Chordata > Aves > Cuculiformes > Cuculidae > Cuculus > Cuculus canorus. Next base: position 11,598,580 of record NC_071407.1, read on the forward strand.
TGCTTAAACTTTTGCTGGAATGCAAGACTTAAGACACTTAAATGAAATGCTTATTTAAATGAAGCAAGACTTTCTAATGACCCTAAACGAGCCCTGTCTTGGTCCTGTCAACTTCTGCTGAGAATTTCTGACAACTGCATTTAGTTTGGTACCTAGAGCTGATAACAAGAGATTAGTATTTTATCTGTGTGCTGTCATCTCTCATTGTATGCATAGAAATTTCCTTGCCACATTATATCTCTAGGTACATTTTGGGGTTTTTAAGCATTACCCTTGATTGCGGAACTATCATGTTCATGATGTTAAAAAAGGAAACTGTTTTCCTTCACTTAATGAGATGCTGTCCTTGCATTTCTTCATGAAACAGAATAATAAAGCATGTGAATAAAAAATACGTGAGAACCAATCCTTTTAAATTGGAGTAGTAGTATGATCCTGGCCATAATACCCAGAAGAAAAGAGTGAAGTCATGTTGTTTTCTGATTGATAAGATCAAAGTGTTATCATGTGCCAAATCATCAGCCTAGGAGATATTTCTCATCTGCAGATTTAACTTTAGCTTTTTCTTTTCCCTTATTTTCTACTGGGTAGTACGGCGATCTATTACTGTTTACTGCACTGAAAGTGCGATCTAGAGGAAATCTGTGTTGTTAGGTATTTCTCAATGTGAGGATTTCAAGGTGTCTTCCTTGTTGTTCTCATTGTGGTACTGCCACCCCTGGTGCTAGAAGTTGTATGCACATAGGCAGTAGAGACGACTTTGTAACTGGATAAAATTAACAAAATACACGAACACCTTTTCTCACCTCTCAGTTGCAGACTGAGTGTCACATTGTAATCTTGGGTCACTTTGTCAAGTGGACCTTAACCAGATCATCTCTACATGAAAAAATCTCAGCACTGTGTATGACTGCTCTGAATAATATGAACAGCCAAACTCAATATATGATGAGTGATTTGAGTCCTTAGGAGGTACAAAGATACATGGAAGACCAGCCAGCTTTCCAGGGCAGTAGCTCCCTGCTTTTCCAGCTGTGCAAAGGCCTGCTTTATGCTGGGATGAGTTAGAGGGATTTGAAGTTTGTGATAATTATTTTATTTTTATATAGGAACTTTATGAGCTTATGTGTAGGAATTTTGTGAGCTTGTGTTAGCACAGAGAGTGGCATAACTAAAACACATCCAGTCAGATATCTGACGTTGACTCTAAGCGCTTAGACAGCAGGGCCTGCTTGGGTTTATATAATGACCTCCCACCAAGCTGTAAGAGCCCAGCCATGTATCAGCAGAATAGGAGCCAAACAACTGTTGGATTTCCTCAGTTTCTCTGAGGCTGTTGCACACCCGGCCACTGCGGACACAAGTATCACTAACAGTAGCCAGGGTACTGCTTATGTTGTGGTTCATATTCAAATTAATTGTATAGGATCCGAACTGGAGTCATTAGCCTGACACATGAGGTGCTGTATCCACCAAACTGCAGAAAAAAATATGCTACGATCTCAAAGTTTTGTAGTTTTTATAATCTTTTATGGAGGAACCCTGAGAGACAAAGGTGCAAGAGAAAGAATGTGCAAAGCTATTGCCTGCTGTTGGTACAACACAGATGCAAGACACCCTCCCTCCCTTTTCATAACAAAATCCTCCTCCAGCTTTCCCTAGACAAATCTGGATATGGTGATGTTTCTGGCACTGCAGCTACCCTAGCAAATAATTGCTCCCCAACCCGAAAGTGTGGGCCACTCGTCCCATGGACCATGTTGTTCCTTACCATACCCCCAGAGGCAGCTGGAGGGTAGAGTTTGGAAACGCTAATCAGACTGACAGCTGCCTCCCCCTCCTCCTGCTTGCTGCAAAATGATGAATAATGGATGCAGCACATTTAAATGTAGTGTTTCAAAGTGTTTTAAAGGGAGAAGCCCTTCGATTATTAACCCTGTCTGCATGGGAAGAACATCCTTATTCTGTCACTGCAGAGAGAGCCTGAACGGAGACTGAGCTTTTCTCTCCACACCAGAAGGGTCTGGGATGCAGTGGCTCAACTCACTACTCCAGACTGACGGTCCCTCCTTGGGCTAAGGCGATCTCCGTACAGAGTCCTGCTCTTGGCATTTTGGCTGAAACTGGAAACCTTCCTTAACCTCTGTAACACCTACAGATACCACATGGACTGCACATTCTAAGTGATACCTGCGTGTTGTCACCTCAGGTGAGTGGATGACATGGTACTGCTGAAAAATGGATGCTGTACATCATGTGGAATATTTACACCAGATATTTCTCAACAAGTAACTCTTTCCCTCTTCCCACACCTGCCTAGTCCCACCCAGGGAGTGGAAGATTCAAAACAGTGTAATCCTCCTTCATGCTCCCCTGAAGCTACAACATGTCAGTAGCAGACACTTCAGGTTTCTCCTCTCCCTTCTGTGGCCTTAAGTGTGAGGTGGAGCTGTTTGGTTGGAGGTACAACCTCCTAACCCAGCTGCACCTGTGTGTGTGTCTCTGGAAAAGCCTTGCTGGAGAGACCCGGAAGAAGCACTAATAAACGTACAACCAAAATCCTCCTTCAGACCTTGCTGCAGAGCCACAGGAGTGGAGAGGCTGACCTCTGAGACACTGATTTCTTGAACAAAATCTTGGAGCGGGCCCTTCATGGAATAGGTTTTACCCTGCTGCTGCATTGGTTTGTGTAGGTAAAAGTGTTTTCCTTTTTTTGTGCAGATAAAAGTGTGTTGCTCAGACCAAGAGCATGAGGTTTAAAAAGGCCAAGTGCCAAGTCCGGCACTTGGGACACAACAGCCCTGTTGGCTGACAGCTGGCTGAATATGAGCCAGCAGTGTGCTCAGGTGGCCAAGGCAGCCAACGGTATCTTGGCTTATGTCGGAAACAGTGTGGCCAGCAGGACCAGGGAAGTGATTCTGCCTCTATACTCAGCATTGGTGACACCACAACCTCAAATACTGTGTTCAGTTCTGGGCCCTTCACCACAAGAAAGACATTGAGGTCCTGGAGGGTGTCCAGAGAAGAGCAACAAAACAAGTGAAGGAGCAGCTGAGGAAACTGGGGTTGTTTAGCCTTGAGAAAAAGGATGCTCAGGGAAGTCCTTATCACTGTCTACACCTATCTAAAAGAAGGTTGTAGTGAGGGGGTGTTGGTCTCTTCTCCCAAATAATAAGTGATAGGACAAGAGGGAATGGCCTCAAGCTGCTCCAGGGGAGGTTCAGATTGGACATTAGGAATGATTTCTTCACCAAAATGGTTATCAAGCACTAGAACAGGCTGCCCAGGGAGGTGATTGCGTCGCCATCCCTGGAAGTATTTAAAAGACTGGTAGATTAAGTGTTTAAGGATATGATTAAGGATAGTGGACAGGTGCAGTTGGACTTGATGATGTCAAAGGTCTTTTCCAACCTAGCGATTTTATGAATCTATGATTCCACTACAGATGAATTGCAGGAGTATTGGTCAGTTAATTATTTATGTTCCATTAGTGACTAGAGGCCTGGCACTCTTAACTGTCACAGGATGAAAGTCAATTTGTATCCAAAATAATTTGAAGCTGGGGGAGGAATCTTTCAAAGCCACAGAAAGCAGCTGGTTTCCAAGCTGATGTTTACACTTTGAACAACATTTCCTTAATGGACAGGAGAGGTACCCTTCCTGACTCCAGAAACCTTTTTTCCTCCCTTGAAGTCCTGAAAAGCAGCAATCAGGTCATTAATCTCACTTCCCTGCTATGTTTAGCTAAGCTTGAACCAGGGTCAGATCCAGCATGCCCATCTGAGCTTGGATGTGCCTGCAGAGAAAAGCTCTGTTGTTACGCTGCCAACAATGCCCCACCAGAAGGGCTGACCTGACCATCTGCATTGACTCATTTATCATTACTGGAGGTTTTTTTTTCTCCACATTTTCTTGCCACATTGACCTGAAAATGTACCAAATTGTCTTCTGCTCTGGGCCTTCCTTTCATTTCATGAGGGTACCCAAAGTCAGCCCACAGCATTCAGCTGGCCTCCGTGTTTGTCTGTAAAACAGTAGCACTTATTTCTTTTACAGTAGTTTTTAAGGTTCCTCAGCCCTTTGATAGAGTTACAAGAAGAGCTCGTTTCTTCTAAGGCACAATCAGGGTTATTGGAATTAACTTCAGGGGAAAATAAACGCTACTTTATTTTGAGCAACACTTTCCTGCTGAATCTCCTCAAGCACTCAGAGTATATTATGATATAGAAAGATTCTATTTAGCAGCTCTTAACAAAAATGAAATTATGAATCCTCCCTAGCAATCTATTTTGCTTTCCTCTTAATCTAAACATTTTTATTAATTAAAAGCAATGATTCTCTTCTCTGTAATAATTGCACTTTTTTTGTTTCTAATTTCAAAGGATGTTCTGGTTGCAGGTTTCAGTCCTTAGTTTTATTTCAACTTTTCCTTCATCTATGTAACACATTTCCTAATTATCCTTTTCAATGGAGATGATGATGCAGAAAGCAGCCAATGTAATTTTGTTGTTTTGTTTAAACTAGATTCCAAAAATAGGTTATTGTATTGGCTCTCTTTTGAAATTCTGTTTTCCACGTTGTGCATAGCAAGATACTAACGTGCATTTTTTCAAAACTTGCAGAAAAATAAGTTCCACATCTCAAGAAACAAATAAATAACAAGGAGAAATTATAAGTATTTCTAGGTCTGGAGTTGGATCTCATTTTCAAATCTTACTTTTTTTCCCCAGTATTCATGAAAAATTATGCACAAATTAAGTGATAAAGGAGCTTAGACTTGAGCACCTGGGGAAATAATAATAATTGTTACAATATTAATTAATAATAATCTGTCTTTTTTTCTCCTTTTTTTCTTTTTTTTTACTAAGTGATGCCTGAAAGAGCATTCACATGTTATCTACAGAGAACCTCTACCAGCTGTCTGCAGGGACCCGATGGTTGGATTAACTGGACACTAGCTAGCCTTTGATTTTAGCGTCTTTGAATATTTCAGTGGTTTTCCAATGAACTGTAAAGTGTACAGTTAAAAGGAGACTTTTAGAAACATACAGAATGTGAATTCTAGTCATATTTTCAAAGAACTAAAAAGGCTTTCTTTTTCTTTAAGACCTGATGAATTTCAAAGATTTGTTAAAAGCTCAGCCTCGAGAGACCGTCAGAGTTGTCACGGACCATTGTCATACAGAATTTGGCAGCAGATCTGAAAGATGAAAGTATTTCAGAAATAGTGTGACCAGCAGGTGCGGGGAGGTGACTCTGCCCCTGTACTCAGCACCGGTGAGACCGCACCTTGAATCCTGTGTTCAGTTCTGGCCACTCACTCCAAGAAGGATGTTGAGGCTCTGGAGCGTGTCCAGAGAAGAGCAACAAAGCTGGTGAGGGGGCTGGAGAACAAGTCTTATGAGGAGCGGCTGAGGGAACTGGGGTTGTTCAGCCTGGAGAAGAGGAGGCTGAGGGGAGACCTTATTGCTCTCTACAACTCCCTGAAAGGAGGGAGCTGGCCTCTTCTCCCAAGTGACAGGGGACAGGTCAAGGGGGAATGGCCTCAAGTTCTGCCAGGGGAGGTTCAGACTGGATATCAGAAAAAAGATTCCTCATAAAGGGTCATTGGGTGCTGGCAGAAGCTGCCCAGGGAGGGGTGGTGTCACCAGCCCTGGAGGTATTTAAAAGACAGTAAACAAGGTGCTCAGGGACATGGTTTAGTGACAGATAGAAATGGTTGGACTCGATGATCCAAGAGGTCTTTTCCAACCTGGTGATTCTATGATTTACCTCATGAGCATTTCCACTCCTATGGACTTAACTGCCTTATTTGCAACCTCATCCTGAGTTCCTGAACCTGGGATGGAAAAACTGTAGGAATCAACTTCACTACTTGGGTGCTGCATGATGTTGGCATACATAAGCCTCTGTGGAAATACAAGAAGGAAGATGGCTCCAGGAAAAAGAGACCATTCTGGGAGCTACTGTTCCCTCCCGTAATCAACAGGATACCATTTTAGATAACCATTGCAGTGAAGCAAACCCTCAGCTAAGGGAAGGTGCTGAAGGCAGTCAATTGCACTAAGAACAGCACCGTGTCCAGCTGAGGAAGTTCAGCTCAAATGGTTCTCAGGAAAGCTCCTTTAGCTGTGAAGACTCAGAGGTGCATTCCCTGTTATAAGTGCTGCCTGGAGTTTAACATCGCTTGTTCATCTACCAGAAACCCTGTCAGCTAATAAATTATGTCACTAATCTCTCACACTGCTACAAAGTCTCCTCCACAAAGTTGTTCCCAAAGGCTCCTGACAAGAAGATTCCTCCTGTCTTTTCAAGTTAACTCTCATTTATTGCTGATTAATTGCTAAGACAGCAACTGAGGAGTGTAATGCAAACCCCTTTCTACATACATTGGAAAAAGCTCATTACTGTGTATTTAACACTGGATATCTTATTTTTTTTAAAAAATCAGGTGACATTGGAGAAAACTAAACAAATCTCTGAACAATCTGTCACATTCTTTTCTTAAAAACATTGCTATTTATTAAGAAATCAGAAACTGTATAATTTCTTTTTAGTAAAACAGTTCCAAATTTCTTTTTTTTTTTTTAACTAAGACACTTACACAAAGAGGAAAAATAAAAGCCAGTTCCTTTTATCAGAAAATTTCATTGAAAAGATACCAGACTGTCTCCCTTTCTAAATCTTGTTCAATCCTAAAACATCAGCATATTAACAGTTTGTAGATTTTGATATAAGTAATACTACCACTATCAATAATATGTGTAAATGCAGCCACAAGACTCCTCCAAGAAAAAAACCCTGTGAATACAGAGGATGATCATTAGTATTTATTTTGTTTGATTAGAGTTCTCAGCTGTTACAAATGTGGTCATGTTTATCATATTAACCATCAGACATGTTAATTTACCAAAAGACAAACCTGCAGGTTACTACTAGACTGAAGTTAGTAATGAGTAATGAATCCTATTCATAATTAAATTGACTAAACTATTTCCATAGCCTGAAGACTCCTAAGTGGATCTTGTTTTTAAGATCCCTTTCAGCCAAATAACCACTTAACTAATTTCAAATTAAATATCTCAGTCAGGATGTTCTCAGGAAACTGCATTTGAATATTATTATATCACCCAGGGAAATGTTCTCTTCCCAAGTTTGAAAAGAAAATAGAAAAATAAATAAACCATTCTTTTAAATGGGATTTTAATTTATTTTTCTGAAAGTGAATTCAGCAATTGGCCACTTTGGTAACCAGTAGCCTTCACTTACCCACAAGCTATAAGCACTAAGCTCTCTTCACATTGTTATGTCAATGCACCTAGATTGTAATTACGAAGATTTATATCTTTGCTTTTCACAAATGCTGTTACTGGTGGGAGCAAAACCAATGTTATCTCTTTCAATGCACAGTAATTTTTTCAGAGAGACTCAAGGTACGAGGTACCAGCTTTTGCTGGTATCTCCATTCCTGCTGGTATCCCCATTTTCAGCCTGCTCCTGCTTCCACCCAGCAAAGAGAGAGTGAAAATGGAGTGATTAAGTCTTAAATGCTTAAAAAACAGAAAACAGAAAATTTCATGCCAATTCCTGTTTTAAGCTTAGTGGTGTCTATCCAAGCTGGGAAATTTCCTTTAAAAAGACATCTATTCTTAATTAAAGTAAGAATTCTTAATTGTGTCCTTCTGGTACAAAATTTCACTTTCAGAAGAAAGTGAATTATGGAAGAAAATAAAAAGTATTCTGCAGGGTTCTGTGGATCTCCCTTATGACAGAAACCCCATTTATTAACCTGATAATGAACAGGCACGTAGTGCTCCGCTTTTCATAGAATCATAGAATCACTAGGTTGGAAGTACCCACTGGATCATCGAGTCCAACCATTTTCTCTACCACTGTAGCCATGCAGGAAAGATGAGTCCCTGGAGGAGGTCATGAAGCCACTAGCTTTTTTGTTGTAACACAAAACTACGAATAATAATCGCATAATCGCATAACAACTTGTTTTTTTTCATTTAGTCCAATGACACACTAGTAAAAAGAAAAGAATAGCAATTTGGAAGATAAAATTTGATTATTCACACACACGAGTGATCTATGAGTGTGAATTCACCTGCTTCTAGGGTTTAGGTTTTTTTTTTTTAAGTGTCCTGTGTTTGTTAAAAATAAAAAAAGAAATTTAATATGTAAGGTGGAAAAACTGTGTTTGGGTTTTTTTTCTTATAAAGGCCATTTGCATGCTTTTTGAACTATGCCATGTAATCTTTTGTGAGCAGGGAATTGGGAAGGAAAAGACCACAATAATTGCTACAAATTCTGCATCCTCAGGCAGACTACCTACGCATAAGTCATTCCACAAATTAGCCATAAAAATCCTTCCTTCTGGGAGGTGATGGTGCACTAAGTGATATGAGAAAAGCGCTGCTTAAGTAACAGGATCTGAGCACTGATGGTCCTCCTTGTACTTCTGCTGTGGCTTTTCGACCCATTTTGATGTCTATATGTCATTGGCATGGTGACGAATCTTCTCAACAGAACACTGTAGTTCAGATTCCAGCACAAAGCACCTTATTTACCTCTCTCTGAACCACTCTGAAGGTGCAGCTCTGCTTTATAGCACTTTTCAGGGTATACATTGTGCTTTTCTAGATCAGAATTACCATGCTGCTTTAAAAAGAAAGGAAAAATATCCTTTCATGAAGTCATCAGAAAGAAATTCCAGCAAGCCGAAGAGAGAATGGCTCCATTACGAAATGAGAACAGACCTTACCCTGCCAAATTGCAGCACACCAGGCCTCTACCCTTGCTTTGGAGGAAGCTGAGAGGGTTGTGGTGGTTTGTGCAGGCAAACAAGAAGTCTCTGGGGTGATATTGTTTTAATCGCTTCAGTGAGTAAGAAAACTGGGCGGTGGTAGGTGCTCATGAATAAAAACCAGTGAAGCAAAACCTGCTGCACAGGGAGATGCTGCTCCTCTCTAGAAGACCTTTCACACTTAATGCCAGGGGTTTTACCTGAGTTTGTATATAATTACACGCTTTAGTTGTGACAACAAAAAGAAGGATAATAGAGTCACTGGACCCAGAACTGCAGAGTCATGTAGCTCCTCTAGGAAAGAGATCCTCAGCCGTGATTGGATGTATCCTACCAGCTGGGAAAAGATCAAGCAATTTCTGGACTTCCAGATAAAGAAACAAGGACTGAGGGCTGGGAAATAAAGCAAGAAAAAGGGGATAATCCTGCCTCTGTGGCTGTATTTGGGAGATTGCCAGGATTTTGTTCCCATTCATCATCCATATCATCATTTACAGGGCATCTAATGACTGCTCAGACAGGATATTTTAGCTGTCCACACATTGTAATTGACCTAAAAAAGGTCAATTGATGTCCTACTGAAATCAGCAGGAACTGATTAAACATGCAGTGATTGTGGGAAATGGCATTGGGTGGGAGAAACCAATGTCATTCCACTGACAACTTCAATAGAAATCTGATGATTTTCACCAGAAATCATCCAAATGCTCTTGAAGAGTGCTGGAGTTAAGCCATTACTTTCAGCAAGCTTCTAATCAGAGCATACATCTGGGATAAGGAATAAAAATAGTGTGTAATTCTTTAAACATGGGAAAAAACTACATTGGAACTTCATTTTATTTCACTTGGGCAGATGTGATTCCTCACTGCCACCGCCCTTCCCTTCAATTGTCCTCGTGCCTTTCATTATCAGAATGCCAATGTAATAAAGTTAACTGTCTTTCTTGTAGTACAAAAATTACAACTGAACGCTTAGAAGCCTAACAAATGTAGACATTAAAATAAAGCAAAAACTAAAATCCAGAAATGTAAAACAAAGCACTTAGCTTAAGCACACAAAAAAATATTGCTAGAAGACCTTTAAACACTACCTTAAACGGTTGCAACTGGCAATTTAAGCAGCAGCATCGGAAAAAAAAATATTAAATGGTGTCTTGCTTTGTGTTTGCAAGACAGGATTTTAGGTGGAAGGGAAAATAGCAATATGAAATGCCCTAATATTCTTGATTTAAATGAATATGCCCAGACTACTTGAAGTCATGAACATAACCAAGAGATGGCAGCAGTTCATACACGAATTCATTTACTTTATTTGGTTTGCAAAATTATTTTCTTTCTATAAGGTACAAGGAAATTAAGTTATGTTTAGCTTATGATACAAATCACTTCCATTATTAAAAGGAAAGGAGAGGCAGAGACAAAGGAGAGAGGGAGGAGTAGTCTTATGAAGGGGTTTGGAAATTTGCTCTTGACATGCATCCAAGGACTCTTTTTGGAAAGAAATGAGACCTGTTTGCCGTATAAAACAGCCAATCCCCAACTCCAGCTGGAAATCTCTCATGGGTGTACATACTGTTTCTCTACAATACTAACTAGTAAAACACTTTTCCTGTGATGTGCTATGGTCCTCAGACCATGAATCCATGTCTCATTTTCACAAGTAAAGATGCTTACTGCCATCTGGAGAACCTGACTTTTGCTTTGAGGGCAGGATGCTCTAAAGATGCCCCAGTGAATGAGTTCAGCTTTGTTTCTCTGACAGGGAACTGCTCCAAGTACAGAAGTGGTGACCTAAAGAAAGAACCACAAGGCTCACCTTTAGTTGGCAACCTGCATCTAAAAATAAATCCTCTCCTACATGGAATTACTGATTTTGACTCAATCTTGAGTCTTGAGTACTCAAAGGGATCTCTTTCTTCAGAACCACCTCTTGTAGGGGCTACACACTTTCAAGAAGCTTCCATCCCTCTTATTGATAAAAATGTGACACCCGTAAAATCTAGCAACGTTTTTGGATCGGTAATTGCACTAAAAAAGAACAGCTTAAATCACCTCATTTGTGAGGGTGGATTACTTCAAAGAGAATGTAGAGTGGATGCGGCACTGCTACAACAGTCACAGGAAAATACTGCAATTATTAGTCATATCTTATAAAGGACTGAACCGAGAGACAAAGACACACTCCAACTCCCTGATTTAAAGGAGGAAAATTTTGCATTGAGAGGCTGAATTAAAACAACTTGAGGGATTCAGCTAATGTTTGATGACTGAGGGAAAGACGATTGCATGAATAGAAAACTTAGATCATAGCTCAGTAGTTTGAATAAATACAGATAATCATAAACTTGCTTATCTGACAGGTAGATAGCTAGACAAATATACAAAACCCCCTATATTATCACTGCCAGACTAAATGCCTTTGCATTGTTATCAGCCTAGTCTACCATCACTGTCTTTCACAGCCTCAACAAATTATGCTTTGCTCCCTTCACTGCATCAGAATGAAAGGAATAGTCATGACGTAAATCCAGAGTGCAGACATTCTTTCTAAGGTGGCTTTAGGTGTGGTTTAACGCCAGCCTGCAGTCCAGGAGGATGATTGCTGAGTACTGGCCAAGCACTTCAGCAGCTTACAGGCTGCTCCCCTGGACAACCCCCCAAAAAAAGACCAAACCAAGAGTTCCTCTTATGTGCATATGTTTAAGCACAGCATATATACAGGACCACGTTCATTTGGCCCATATACGTTGCCAGCATGGTCTGGACTGAAGCAGAGTGGTTTAGTGCTGCCTAAAAGCTGCCAAAGCCCTTGAGAAAGATGCAGATCCAGGAAGATCTGTCTGAGAAAGTCTTGTAAATGCTGATACAAGCATAAAACCAAGTTCTCAAAGTACAACCTACTCTCTGCCTTGATGATTAATGCATGCATGAAGGATGTGGAGGATTTGCCCTTTGGTTCCCTTCCTTTCCAATTTTGTTACATAGGTATGAAAACATCAAAATTCCCCATGTCTTAGCTGTGTGCATTGTACATTGGCTTTCACACTAAGGTTTCCCCCACTGCATTTCAGGGTACAGAGTGGTACTGTTTAAAAAAGAAGAGTGTAGTGCATATTCTATTTCCAGACTAATCCAGGTCATAATTCAGGATCAAGATTTTGAGTCTTCCTTGGCCAGAGCCCAGATTTCCTAATTCTAGAGCAATCACTTTAAAATCAGACGTAATTCAAAAGAAAGGATGCAGAAGTAGATTTCTTTCTAAAAATCTTGAGTAGTGCCTCATGATTATTATTGTCTAATTCTAAGTGGTTGTTCTTTCAGCACAGAGAACATTCCTGACTGTTTTTCAGAAATGACTTTTTCTTCTATTCACACTATTCACTGTCAAGGTAAGCTAATGCAAGTGGTATGTATCTTTGCCCTAAATCTAGGTGGCAAGATGATACAGTTAAATAGTTTCAAGTACTTCATTCATATGCTCTTGCAAAATGACATAGGATGATGACACGAAACACTCATCTTTTCACCTACAACTAAATAGCCCGGTCTTTGCCTGATGTTGAAATCTTTTCCCCTATTTCTACTAACACTGTTCAGAATTAATTTGCAGTCACTAAAGTATGGTGATCCTAAGTTTTATATATATATTCATATGGAGTACATTTCTTAAACAAATTCTAATGCCATTTAAGCTTATTTTAAAAATCTGAATGTCAAAATTTGTATCATGAATTAATGTGCATTAAAAAATGGTGCCAAATTAGCACTTCAAAATTAATTTAATAAGCAAAGCTCTGTCAAATCTTTTGAGAAACTTTCATTGTCATCATGAATTTGCTTCATAAGTGATGAAGTATCTAAGGATGCTCGCTTACAGGCAATAGCTATTGTTGAGCTACAGTTATTTTCAAAATGACCACAGGCCATAAATTCTTAACTTATTATAGAGATCCTATTCACTTCTTTTGTCAGTCCTCCACTGCTTTGATTTTATGCTAATGTAATGCAATTGAATCTCTTAAGGTTGAAAGGATGTAAAAGTGTAGTAAATTCTTGTTGGAGGAATACTGAAAAGAAATTGATTTAACAGACGAGCGTGCTGCTGGAATAAGACTCCTAAACGTAGAAGTGACACCTTTACTTGCCATAGTCCAAAGACCCTCTGGTCTGGAGCCATCAGCTCATCAAGCCAAGCATGGCTTCTTACTGTGTCAGTGGCACCAGGAGCACAATGGGCCACTGATCCTGTCTATAGCTTTTATTAATATCTCTAAAGCCATGAAAGATCCAGAAAAGTCTTAAGACCTTAGGACTGACACACTTTCTGTCTACATTGCTGGCTTCAGCTCAGTAAGAACCTGGCAATAACATTTTCATGCTTGTGCAAAGTCCTTACAAAGCTCTTAGTACATAAGTAGGAAGTGTCCCATGGACCTTTATTGCAGCCTCCTAGCCACAGCTTCTAAAATTCCCGAGATACCTGTTGGAAGGCTAAACATTATCACCTTAAAATCTTCTCAGTCCATCCAGTCAGTGAAAGGGTGAAGAGAAATCCTGAAGGTGAGCAAAGCATTCCTGTGAACACTTTGGATGGAATTTATGGGAAAAGGGCAAAGCACGATTGTAACAGTAAGATAAGAATGTAGATAACACAGGGAAAAAGAAATAGGCAAGGAAAGATGCAGTTTTTGAGCAAGTCTTTTCATATAATCAAATCTATGTCAGCACCAGCAATGTACGAAGTCGGTGGGTGTCTGATTATCATGTCCTGAAGACAGAAAAATTGCCATTGTAATGATTTTTTTTTAAATCAGATGAAATTTTAAATAATAATTGAATGAATATACAGCAGCTTTTTTGCCCTTTTTAAAACATTTCACTCTCCCTGATTTTCTCATAAAAAAGCTTCCCCTTCTCATACTCTTGGCAACTTGGAATTTGAACAATGTATTTTGTCTTCAGCTTAAGTTCAGTATGTGTTTCTGAACTACTGGGTGGGGGCAGGGGGAATCCCTTTGTAATGGCTTCTAAATAAATTCAGTATCAATTTAAACTATTAGCGGAAGTTAAATCAAAATAATTAGGATATTAAAATACTTTGTACATTTTCAGTCACTGGTTTATTGCAAATCTGGATAATTTCCAAGGAACAATAATAGAATGAATACATTAGAATGTTTTCTTCTCCTTAATATAAACCATTTGCTCATGAGAAGATGATTGATAATGTGCGTTAAACACAAACTCCGATTGATTTGCAGATATACTTGAAGAGGGGCTGGAAGGAAAGGAGAATAAATGTCACATTAACAGAACATTACACAGGTGCACATTCACACAGACTAAGTATGTTAACCAAATAAAAAAGAAAACAACATAAAAGCTTTCATAGCACCTCTTCTCATTAGAAAAATATACTAGCCCTGTGCGATGTAATTGCTAAATACTCCTTGGCATGAAGAAAGAGAGATCTTTGAAGATTCTGATAGCAAGTGCTCTGAACCAGTTCAGAAACAAAGCTAGAGCAGGGTACAGAGGAAGATAAATGTAAGCGTACGTCAACTAAGTTATTGTCCCTATCTTGGTTTTGATCCCTCTACCCTCCTTCTTCACAAACTGAAGACTTATGTCTTCCAAACTGTGTAGCATATTAGGACTCGGGAACATAAATAAGCTTGCACTGTGCAAGTCCTTGGGTTGTGGGAGTTGCCATACTCTTCTTTCTGCCTCAGCCATAGAAAGTTCCTATCTCTGATAGTTGCCACATTTACTCTTAGGGAAGAGTCCAGTTTCCATCCTTAGCTACAAGGTGTTTTGAGCCCAGGTCTAGTGTCCAGGGCGGCAAGTGTTATGCATAGACACATATGCACCCACTGGCAGGCTTCTGACAGCTGGAGAGAGCAGGGCTGCAAAGTCCAGTCTTGGGGTGCATTATCACTTGGGGTGGAGCATTATAACTTGAAGAGATCTCTCTGTATTCCTGTGACTCTTCAGCTTTTTTGACTGTAGTGTTTTTGTCCTGCTTATGTCTGAAACAGGGCTGTAATCTACCATATCCTTCTGTTAGCATTTCTCTTCTTTCTTTTCCTGCCCTCTGAAGAAGATGAGAAGTGCTGTACTGGACACTGTAAATTTTTGTGTATTTCAGATGGTATCCACTTACAGGATACTTACAAAGAATATAAAAAGAATTATATAAATATTCAGCCATTCCTAGTACCTTCCTCCAGCTTTCTGAGAGCTGGAGGGTACCATTCTTGGTACCTTTCTCCAGTTGAAGAAAAAATATGTGATAAAATATACATTTTTTAATGGAAGATATTAATCATTAGAATAATGTAACAAGAACTTTCACAGTACCACTGAACAATTTTAGATTACCATCAAATGCTTATAGATTTGGCTTCAATTTGTTTTCTTTTCTAAAAATATTTTTTTCAATAAAAGCCTAAAGAGAATGTAGTTCAAGAATGATGGAATATCCACAATATACAAGTAATCCCCTAGAAGTTGTCTTTGGATCCCTTTTGGATTTTGTAATGTAGAAGCTGATGACTCCTGAAATGCCTAAGGATGTTCAGCAGCACATAGCAGAGCACAACTCTATCTCTGTAAACGTACTTCAGTGCCAAGGCAAAGCAAAACCATACCTGATGCACAGGGCCATTAGTATTTGAAATTAGTAAATCCCTTGGGTTTTAATTTATATGTCCTAAGATCCCTGTTTAAAAATGTGTTTCTTTTCTTGTAAGTGAACGCATAACTCCCTGCTAATCCTCCTCATTTACATTGAATATTAGCTTTATGAACAATGGTAATAATTAATCTTGCATAACTATAATTTAGTGGCTGAGCTGCACAACAGCATGAGAATTAGGATGGAACTGGGCTCCAGGTTATCAGATTAATTTTCTGAGTAAGTCCTATTATGTTCTGCAGGACGGGCACAGCACACAATGAATTTAATTACACAGCCTTTCAATCAGCTTTCTTGTAAGCCAGAAAACTATCTCCTAGCCTTTTAACTTTACAGAAAGCAATGCGTCCTCTGAAGTCATTCTTACACTGTACTTGACCAGCTAATCACTCTACCTGGACAATAATTATTATTAGTAGCTAATGAATAATGACTAATGACCTTTCCTGCAAGGTCATATCCCACGATAACAATGGAATTAATAAACATCTTCCTAAATTGGAAATGATTGGTATTAAAAATTATGATTAACATGAACAACCCACTTTCTAAATAAAATATAAATGAACTGATCACAATAAAAACAATATTACACTGATTAATAGCATAGATATATAAGTAAATAAAAACTGTCTCAGCTTCACTTCATGATGAAGTGTGATGTTGTCACATCATTCTCTCCAAAGGAGGATTACACCTTCGATGCTGTCCATTGAAAGACCTGGTTAGATTGCTGGGTCTGGCAGTGACTTGTCCCAATGAATCAATCACTCTGACTCTCCCTGCCTGACGCCCCTACTGGTCTTTTTCACTTTTTTTGACATTGATAGTAAAGTAATTCTGTTTGGTATCCTGATACCAACGTGCTCAGCAGAGGCCCATCCATGAAAGGGACTCTGATTCTGTGCTGCCAGTGAATACAGAGAGTATTTTGAGGGCGTACTTAAGATCTAAGGTAGCATGAAGCACCCTTTGGCCGTTCTTCTCCAGGATACAGCATAAGTAGGCTCCTAGTTTTGATGACTTGGATAAGTACTTCCAATTCATTAAAAGATTCTGGCGCTACATACCTCTTCTGTATCACCAGAGTAAGGGAGAGTAAGGGAAACTTCTAGGCTTTCTTAGTGCTAAAATGTTTGGCTTGGAGAGATAAATATTTTTATTTCATCAAGAAAGGAAAATGCAAGCCCAACCAAGTGAAAACATTCAGAAGTGAGAAAAGCAGCATGGGACTACAAAGAGATTGCTGCAGAATCTCCTTGTTTCATTATTTATATTTCCCCACAGTGGCAAAAAAACACATTCCTATATTTCATACAAAAGATAATGCACTTAATTGATCTAAGTAATTTCAAGGCTGCTGAATAGCAAAAGCCTCCAGAGTGGAATATGCTGACTTAATGATCACATAAAATTGCTCAAAGTGTTTTTAATGTCATTGTAATTTCTGAGTTTATTTAATAGTTGAGGGGGAGAGAGGGTAACATTAACAGTCATCTGTGTGGCTTGCATGACTGTATATAACAAAGGAGCTATGTGTATGCCACAAGAGCCATCATTTTAAAATGGTTGCAGTAAAAATGCAGTTATACTGAGCATTTGCTTTAGACCATGACACATTTTAATGAGGATGATACTGCATTAGGATTCAGGACACCTCAGATTTATTTCTAAGCATTTGACCTTTTAAGGAATCAGACCACTTCTTGATTCCACTGATTCCTTCCTCTCCTTTTCTCATTTTCATCCATTCAACTCACAAAAACTTCAGCTAAGAGCTGTCAAACTCGGATGTCTACCACAGTATAGTTGTAATACACATTACAGCTGAGGACTCTATGATAAAGCACTTTTATTATTTATGATCTATTGAGCATGTTGTAAACAGCTGTCTTTCACCTCTAATCACCAAAACACTGGGTGGTTTCTGATTTTTTTTTTTTCCTCACTTGCCTAAGCTCATACTTATTTGCAGATGAGGGTCAACACATTCACAAGCAAAAAGTGCAAAGCCACTATGGGCCTGTTTTGAAGTACAAATGGGTACTATGTATGCAGTTTGCACAGATGCTTTTTTTCAGTGCAGGTGACCTCACTGATTTCAAAACAGTGATAGGTGGACTAGCAGCATGAGATGTTCTGCTGGGTACCTTTAATTCTCCCCAGACCAGTCTTTGTCTGATGTTGAAATATTTTCCCGTATTTCTACCAACACTGTTCAGAATTAATTTGCAATATTAAAAAAAGTATTAAGATTTTAAAGCTAATTCCATATTTTTCTCTACTCCTTCTACCTCTCTCCTCTGTTTGAAGTTATTTTAATCTTCTATCAACATTGCCATTTTTTTTCCTATTGGACTTCTCTAATGTGCCTCATTTCCAAGTCATGATGATATCCTCAAGACACTAATTCATAACTTTCTCATGTTGAAATTGTTCATTAAAATCTAATTTTTATCATCTAATTCTGGCTTTTTAGCTAACGAAATCAGAGTAATTATAAATATCCATCTTGCAACATTGCATATTGACATTTGAATACAAAGACTTGGAATGGAAGAAAAGCACCGATGGAGAACTTATTTTCTTTGCTCTAGCTGCAAAGGAAATCACCTCAATCATAAATAAATAGATTAAAATACTCTCATCTAAGTTCACTTCAATATTAACTTTATATTACCATTAAGGTTTGCCTGAACCTGAACGATAAGGGACCATACCTAATTTCACAAGATATGTTTGATTTGCTCAGATCCATTATTTAACAAAGTGAACTGAAATTCTCTTCAAAGAAAGATACTGCTCATGCTATATTTGATCCAGAGTTCAACAAGAGCTTTAACTTCTTCCAAAAATATTAGCATTTATCAAAGGAAAGAATCACTCAGGAGAACTTTTATTACTTTTTTCTAGTCTTATTTTAGTTGACGACTCTAGATAAAATTAGCAGCTGATTTTTATGGGAGCACATTTTTACTAAGAGTCCTTGTGACACCAAATATCTACCCCACAAACTTATAGGAATTTCTTAATATTTTTAAATTTTTGGCAATCATCACCAGAAGTTATAGACACCGATGGATACTAATATACTGATGCAGTAGTCTGAAAAAAAACATGGATAGGGGAAAGACAACTGATCAGACTTGTAATAGGTTAGCATATTGCCACCACAGGATGGGGATCTAATCCTGTGTGCAATTCTGCAGCTACAGATGCTTTTGAAAGTGTGTGGACTGGAAAGCTGGACATCAGTTCTGCAGATAACTACTTTTAAAAAAAAAAAGGCTTCAGAAAATCATAGGTAAGGTATTGTAAGAATGAAAAAGTAGTCATGACATCATCAGAAAAAAATGATTTGTTGAAACCAAAATGAATTATCTAGTAAGATCCATTTTTTTATTAACTTCCTTTAGATCCCTACTCAGTTTCTTGCCAAACTGTTTTGTGAAATGTGGGGCTGC
Organism: Cuculus canorus; assembly: GCF_017976375.1. Lineage (NCBI taxonomy): Eukaryota > Metazoa > Chordata > Aves > Cuculiformes > Cuculidae > Cuculus > Cuculus canorus. The sequence goes on from NC_071407.1 coordinate 11,617,550, forward strand.
TCCCTTACTGGTTGCACTCTAGTGAGGCAGCCAAACTTCAGATTGCCTTGCAGTCTGCACTCTGTGGGGCTTCCATGTCCTGTGCCACAGAGACAAGAGTTTGAACAAACTGAAAGCCCCAGCGCCCCAGTTCATGTTCCGACTGTAATCTGCTCTCTTCAAAGTAAGGAGGTTTTGACTCCACTAAAACTGGGAATTGACCTAAGTATCACAATAAGTGGAGAAGTTAATCTGCTTTTTTTAGATCAAAGAGCTTAAATTCCTAGATTTGTCCTTGGATCAATGGATTCATAGAACAGACACAAGGGAGAGTTGTTTCAGGCCCAATATCAGTTAAAGGAATGTATTCAGTGGCGTAATGTCCATGAAGAAGAGAGAATGGAGAACGGTGTGATTTAGTAGCAGAGATAAGAGATTCCTGCATATAAGAGCATGTTCTTGCAAACTTTCTCTGGGGATGAGTATAAGCCAATCATCCAGAAATATGTAGATACAGCTTTTCATGCTGGAATTATTAGCATCGGTCTGCAGCTTTTGTGTAGTAGGGACTTACGAGATAACTGGCAGACCACCCAAGAATGCAATGATTTTGGGCTTATCATTCATTGGCTCAATGTAAGAATCTGATTTTCTGGGAGTCAAAAAAGAAAAAAACTAATACTTCATAACACATGAATACTTGTACTATTTCAAAACAGGGAATGTTGAACGCTATAGCAGCCTCCTGTCTGTGTTTTTACTTGGAATAATGTAAAAGAGTTATTCTGGAAGTCAGCTTTCTTTTGGAAATAAAAAGGATCTGGAAATTACTGCAATTGAGTACTAACATGAACAGAAAAAAGATCAAACAAAGCAGTCTTACAAGAGCTGTAATTTACTTCTATTGACAAGTTAGTGGCATTAATGCACTGTATAGATGCATTTCAGAGAGGTCAGTGGTAGGTCGCACATGTCTTTTTCAGAACATGTAAATGACAGAATAAATATTTTGAAAGCATTAATCTTGGAGAACAGCAGCTACATAAAGCTAATGAAGAGAGGATATGGAAAATAACCTGGACCTTGAAACATTTTTGTTCTCAACCCAGTGCTCAGTCAAAAGTTTTTTTACCAGAAAGGTTAAGTTTAAGGATTACCAGGGCAGTGAAGTCAAATCAGGGACACACTTTAGCAGCCTAAAGCTAAAGAAAGAGCTGGTATAATCAACTGTTGTCTTCCTCTGGGCACCAAGATCCACAACCAAAATGTGCTGATACTAGTATGTTGGCTTCTCTGTCCCACCGCAAAACTCTAAAGAAGGGTTACTATCACTCTTGACAAGATCAAAAAGGCAGCAGAATTAAGGGCAATTGATTCTTCAGGGCACTTGGTAATTTCCAGTTTTCCTTTGTGTGATATCTGAGTCACTGTCTTTTGGTATCATTGTTGCAAGGCTCAGATATCCAACCCAGTATCCTGAGCGCTATTGCAAGTAAGTTGTGTAATTCATCAAGTAACCGTGAGGGGGTTTATGTAAGTTATTCTTCTCTTCCATGATCTATGATGCAGCTCTCTGTATAATACTATAAATAAAGCATGTCTACTCATCAGTCTTTTTCACAAACTTACATACCAGATGCACGTGAGGAAAAACAACATGAAACAAAAGAATGCAAGTGTACTTTTTAAACAGCTTTGTTAGGTTTCATCCCACCTAATTCTAGGCACCAAAGCAGAAAGTCTAATTTGGGAGTCTGGTCACCTTTGACATCTTATGCCTTCACTGAAGAGATATTTTGGTCTCAGATGTCTCTACTTCTGCCAAGGTTTTTTTCCCTGTTTCTTGCAGTGGAAGTGCCTGACATCCAGGAACATGACACAGAAATGTCAATCCTTACCTAAAACTGTGTGGGAACTGTTTGTGGGTTGTGTGTTATTCCCATTTTCTAGCATATTATCCCTATTTCTCTCCCAGTGACTCTTCAAATTTTTTCCCCTTCTTTTAACTATTTTCCATCTCCCATTTTTTTTTTTGTACACAGCATTCCTTCCCTTTGATTCTCCCTTTCTTGCTCATTGCACTCTCAGCAGTTCAGCTGTTTCCTCTCTCTCTGTGTATGGGTATTTATGTGGATATTGAATTAGCAGTAAGTTTTCCCATAACTGGTCTTTGAAGAAATGAAAAAGTGGACTGCAATTTGGCTATTAATATCAGATTTGATTAATACTGTTAACTGAAAAGAATAAGGCATTTTGAAAATATAGATCAGAAAATTATTACCAATTTTGTCTCTGAACTACCATTTTTGTGGAAGAATGGAAACAGGACTTTGAAAGTTAAAGAAGAGTTTCCCTTGAAGAGAGATTTTTAAATTATTTGGTGACAGTAAAAGAACTCAAATAAAAAAAAAAAAATTCTCAAGACTTTTAATTTTGAGTTAAACAAAATACCCTGGTTAAATTCAAAATTGGTATTTGGTATTTTATTGTTTTTTTAGATTTTTTGTTTGTGCTTTTAAAAGTTTGCTGCTGTTAAGCTGTGAGCAATTTTTTTTATATCTTTTCTGGTCTGCCACAGAAATGAAAGTTCTATTATTCAACAAACTGCATCTCCCGTTCCTCCTTTCCCTTCTATACTTGAATCATCAGTCTTCTCTTTGTTGGCTGCCATCGACATTATATTGTCTCTAAGTGGTCTAGTCCAACCGCTCATACAATAGCATTCAGTGGTCTATAAACACTAACAAATTAATGCTATATTCAATGGAATGAAGCAGTACTGTTGAAAGAGATTGAGGGCTAGCAATAGAGAAACCGTAGATGATTTTGCAATGTGATATAGCAGTAAAAGGAAGGACAATGCAATTTTAGGCAATGGACAGAGAGCCATTACATTATATAGCAAAAAACCCCAAACAAACCCAAACAATATCTTTCCTCTGTATGGTTTGACAGTGACTGCACCTGGAATATTATATCCAGTCTAGGACAGCAAAGAGATGAGCATTCAGAGAGAAGTGTACCAGTTGATTTACTGTGGAAATATTAAATGAGCTCAATAAGAGAGATGTGCACCTCTGGGCAGCGCAGGACAGAAAGCACCATAGCTGGGAGCAAAGCACGTGCTGCTATGGGGTTCTGGGGATCTGGATGGGAAGGTAACTTCTAAGGAAGGTCAGAGCATCACTGGTCTGCATCTACATCCTATCTTTTCCCTCACCTATTCCCTCAGGATAAACTCTTCTGAAACTAAATTTTCTGACAACCAAGCCACATAAGCAAATTCCTCCTTGTCTGAGGGCAGCATATTTACCCTTAGAACAACAAAGATCCAAACCATCTGCCAGAGGTTAGTAATCGCTGCCTAGCTGCACAGGCCGGAACTCTCAGAACAGTTCAGTTCACTCTTTCCTGCCACATCTGAGAGAGACAAATGCCACAAATGGGTTAGCTAAAAAGGCTGTCCATTTCCCACTTTCACTTCAGAATTTAGCTCAAGGTACTAAAAAATGGGCTACAACAAACAAGATTAATAATGAAATTAAATCAACTGTGCAAGACCCAGTCAAGATCAGGGTTCAGATATTCTTCAGTTGTGCAAATATGTACTGTGGAAAGCCTTGAAATATCAAGAATTTAAGCAAACATCCTGTGACAGCATGTTTGTATCAGATTACACAGAATATTTGCTTTTCATGATGCTTTGAGAACATCTGCACTGCTCCTGCCCAAGCTATAAACTGTACTTCTGCAAGTGATCTTCCCCCCAAAAAGACACACTACACTTCATCAGAAAAATAGGAGGCTACTCCTCTAGCCACAAAGAGTTTCTATCCCCATTTCTGTGGAAGAGAAACATTTTTTGCAGGTGGCTGTAAGGAGTGGTGAGTTGAAACTAGATGTAGGTATTGAAATTTCACAGTTGATCACATGTTATGGAAAGAGCTTGTTTTTTTTAGAGCTGAGAACTTCTGATACAGGGTGCACACTTAGTACGAGGACAACTGCTATGCAGATAGTAAACCACATCCTCCTAAGGAGGTGTGAAAAAGGACACCATCAGACACTTAGCAGCACTTGGCTTCTTTAAGGAAGCTTCCACTCTGAAGTGTTTTCATTATTGCATTATTTTATCTCTGCTACAGCTTTGTTCTCTGTCTTAGCCATAGAATCATAAAAGTTGGAAAAGTCATGTAAGGTCATCCATCCAGTCCTACCACTAACCAAACACCACCATGCCTACTAAACCAGGTCATGAAGTGCCACAAATTTATTTTGCTATGCATGGAGTCTCTCAACACATGTATTTGAGAAGTGAGTACATACCTGGTGAAGTTCAAGTGTGGTGCAGTGGAAGGCTTGGGAGGCCAGCAGTGACAACTTCATCACATCTCCAGGGGGACCATTTGAGAGGTCTAAGCATGGTCTTCTGGTCTGTAAGATCACAGAAGAAACTATCATCAAGAATTTAATCACACCTGAGCTGAAAATAGCCCACACTCAGCTGAACATCCTTGAAAGAGGTGTCGGCTGACAGCAAAGGGTACTGACTTGAGTGTGACAGAAAGGAAATAAAACTATTGTTATTTTATAGGGAGTAGATGCATGTAGGGCATTTTATTAGGAGAAACAGGAGAAATCAGTCACTAATGTATAAAACCAAGAGTTATTTGAAGTTAAGAATTAGTTGTGCAATAGGAAGGAAAACATACAAACTGACTCAACTATCACTTAGGAATCTACAGTGAAACAGCTAATTTATTATACAAATTAGACCGAGGCAGAATAAGGCATTCTGTTTAATCATAAAGACCTAGGGGAGTGGAAGTCTTGTAGTTTTGAGCATGACTGAATATTCTATAAAATCAAATCTCCTCACTTAAATGAAGGCATTAAAATAGAAGGAAGAAAGTAGAAGAGGTCACACTGTTTCCTCAAGATTACTTTCAAGTAGTTAGCTCATTCATTTTTTCAAGAGAAAAGTGACTCAGATTTCTCCTGCAGCTAATTCAGCTGCTATATGGTGCAAGAATTGGCTTGTTAAATGACTTCTATAAACCAAGAAAGGTCAGGATTTCTTGTCAATATTTCTGTCTGGGGGATAAGTATGTTTTCTTTCTCTTCTCCTAGAATATATTATCTATATATGCTCTTAGTGACATTAGCAATAAGTTGACTAAGTGCTTGATTCGCTGATTGGTTCACAAGTGGAGATAATTCTTATCTTCGCAGGCAGGAAAAGTGCCAGGAGGAAAAGCTGCAGTTCATTTCAATGTTAACCACAGGAAACCTGAAGCTTTTGCAATACTATTCCTTTCAAGGAATCTTATGTATTAATTCTGGTGAGAGGCCAACTTTCTAAGGATTATGTTAAAACTGCATTCCTTGAATCAGTAAGATGCCTAAAATTCTACATCCTAACCTCTTTCTTGTTTTACCTGGCCTGTGATTGCTTTCTCAACTCCGTTGTGTTATGGGAAGGATGCAAAGATTATCTGGTTCCTTAAACTTCTCAGGCTATTCTGACCTCCACTGCTTCACTAGAGATAGATGGAGTGAGAGAAATATCAGACTCGAATCTTCTTTTCTTCCTATTCCAGGTAGCTTGAAAGTAAAAGTTATAGAGCAGATGAAAACACTGCTTTGTCATTGAAACTGGCTTCAGATTTTGTTTTCTTTTATGCCAGTGAAGCTCAGTGTGTGAAGTCCTGCACAAGACCTAGGCACACTTTGTCTTTTAAAGATCTGGTCCAAACATCTATGAAGTCAAGGCAAACCATGAACTGACTACATAGGTTTAGGATCAGGCTATAAAACTTCTGTCTTAAAGTAATTATTTCAAGATCCAGACTTTCATCCAAAAGTTTCTGAATTTTAGAGATGCTTCTGTGAAGAGTTCCGCAGGGAAGTGTCTTTATTTTTAATCAATTTTTGGGATTCACAAAGTAAGCTGTTGTTGATTACATGATTTATACCTGCTCTCCATAGACTTGGAGGGGCTTCATGCATTATTTTACCACGTTTATTGCTTATTATGGTAACTACATGTTAATAGTGGTTTCAATTATAAGCCTATTAGGCAGGTAATTGACAACACAAGTATACTATAAAGTTACACCTTGCTTGTTTCAATACAAGTGCTGTGTTGTGGTTTTAGGCAGGCAGTGCTGATAATCAGTGCATAAATGATTTTCTAATTAACTGCTTCTGTCAGAATTCCAGTTTCACTCAACAAGCGAGTTGGCTGAGAGTTCATTTGTCTCTTTCCTTTCCCGCTCAACTGTATCATCTCCTGTGATGAGAATCTGTTCATCTCAACAGGATTCTTGCCCAGACCATGGCAGCAAGTGCATACTGTCAGTTGTACTCTCAGTGATAACATCTCTTTCAAGTTTATAGCTGCAGAAGGTCACTGAAAACAACCGGGTGACAATGCTTGAAAGTGGATTCTGATTCTTATCCTTGAAAGAGGCTTCTAAGGGAGTCATGGGTATTCAGTTCACCATTATGGCTCTCAGCAACTTCTCAGAATAATTGCAAATGATACCTGAGATCTCAAATGCCTTACAAGTTTTATCTTATATTTCTAATGCATCAGAAAATTCAATAGTGATTTATGGGATTACAGTGAGGGGAGATCAATTCATGTGTGAAAGAATAAATACCAAAAAAAAAAAAAAAGGTAGGGAAAATACTAGGAACAGAATTCAGGTGTTCTGGGTACTTGTTCTTCTCTTTGAAATAAGGTAAATGACAGTTTAAAAAAATATTGCTATGAGGGATTTTGCAGGTAATCAGCAAAGATCTGAGGTATGCCCCCAGAAAAGGTGGCTAAAGGTTGACCAGTAACGAGTGACACATTCCTCTCTTTTGCTGACTGAGGTGCTGAGACATTTGAACATGGATTCCTCCTCGTATGAGTCAGAAGGATGTACGAGATTTACAAATAGTTTCCTCTGCGTGAAAGACTGAACACAAAAGAAAAGCAAGTATTGTACTCTTTGAAAACTTTCAACCAAGCACCTACCTACAGCCTCTTAAGACACTGCTCTATGTATGTTATCTCTGAAACTTTTAATATACTTCAGTGAGGGCAGGACTATGGGGGAGACAATAAGACTCTCATCTGTCTTAATTATTATTAAACATCTAGGCTTTCCTAGACGGCTACGTGAGACAGAAGATGAACTTCTCAGAAAAATTCTTACACGTGCTTTCAATCAAATTTCACACTAGTTTACTCATGAACAACTCAGGGTGACATTATGACCTCGTTTGGAATCAAATTCCTGATCTCTTATCTTGAGAGAGCACAGATAGATTTTCCATTCAGGTATCTGGTGTGCCTGCTGTAGAGTTGGAAATATTGTCATATCAGTTCAAAGAATTAACATATCATCATTTTTGTCTGGCTGCCACTGGTCTTGTTACTTTCATCATGACAGATCATTGCAAATCTCCAACACGTAGTATGTTCTCTGTCATTTCACTCCATTTTAGTCATTTCGGTGCTCCCTTTGTCTTTTCTGGAAGAGAAGATGCAAGAAAATTCTCCTCTCACAGTAACAATTTCACTTTAATCTCTGAGCTTAAGATATGTTATAATTATCAGTTTGATCCATTCAGTTCAGAGAGATTCTAGTAAGACAAATAAGGAAGTGAAATTTGTTTCATCTTTGCTTTCAAAATGTTACTTCTCTTGTAGCAGCTCAAAGGGAGAAGGAAGAAATACTACTTTGGTATTGCCGGGTTCCAAAGACCGTGAGAATCACAGTGTTGGATAACAGGCACAGTAAACAAGACAAAAGCCCCTGTGGCCTTTGTTCACCTTTAAGAAACAAAATGGCAACACTGATAGGAAATATATTTTCAAAAATACAGGCAACTGAATCACATTGCCTATATTCCCACGTGGCAAGGGCTTCCAACACCACCCTTTTTAACGTGGAGAAGAGATAGGACCCTCCCACCCAGCATCTCCTCCTCTGTTGATAGACACCTAAAAGATCTCCTTTTAGAGGCCAAGGAAACAGGCCTGACTTGCTGGAGGTACTTCTGGTTGACAGATGATTTTCTGCATTAGCTGCATTTAAACATTGTCTGTTTTCACTACATGAGTTTTCTAGGTGAAGTCATCATTACTAATAAAGCAAAATAGTGTGGCACTATAAAATGCAAGTTTACCTGCAGTCCCATTTATCCTGCTGAACCTAGCCCCACCAATCCTGTTATAGCACCTGACTGCCAACTAAAAATGCAGATTAGAAACACAGTCTGTTTCAGATACTTCTGTCCAGGAGGAAAATATTTGACACCAGCAAAATAAGGGAGAGGGTACTCAGTACTAGATTGATAAATATATATCACAAAATGGGACGTTCAGGCAGAAATGCTGAAGAAATGAAACCTGATCATTTCATGCCATCTACTTAGAATGTCATTGTTACAGTTTATATGAGAATTGAAATTAAGATTTCAATTGCTTCTAAATTGGGAAGTGCACCGGCACAGAAATTAATAAAACTCAGAAATAGAGAGAACAACAATGGGATGCAGAGGGGTTTTGATTATTTCAGCATGTGGCCTGAAACGCGGCAGATTCAACAAGATGCAGATTTGCATAATGTAATGAGACTGGAATCAATGTATCAGGAAGACAGACTGAGCGCTAATTAACCAGACACTGCTGTAAAACCAACAAGATGGCAGGACAGCACAATGTAGGAAAACATTCCAGGGACAAATGGATAGCAGTGTTAATTGCATTAGAAAAAAACTCTTGCTTAGAGCACTATGGAGTCATTGCTACAAACTTTTTAGCAGAGTGTTCAAAAAGATTAATGTCAGCTTGAAGTTTGGAGCTACAGGCTCCTGACAGTTGCTAGACTGGCAAAGGATCTGATCAGTTCTTCTCTGAAGGGAGACCAAATCTGTAGCTTAGTGACACAGCACCAAGATGAGGAGCAAGAAGAAAGGCCTTCATCCCCTCTAGGCATGTCTGCTACTTGTAGCTTGCCTTATTTTAACCTGTATATAGAGGCCATTTATGGTGCTCTGTAAAGGACTCCAAATGCTCTTTGTTTGGTGTTCTGACAGTGTGCTGCGGCTAGAAAAAAGAGTTTGGTCATCTTCCCTTCTTTTGAGGACTAAGATTTGGGACTAGGATTATTGTGTCTTGTGTACAGCATCACCGATCAGCCAGAAAATCCTAACAGTCTCATACTCCTTTTTCCTGCCTTCAGCGTTCTATAATCAGAGCTAAATTGACAAAAATCCCTTTTCAATAAAAAAAAAAAAATCATTGATATTTAACCGCTGGAATAAAACTTAATAATATATGTATGTCTATTTTACATGAAGTTCTGTAATCCACTATCAGTAATTTGGGCACATGAGCTTCTTTAGACACCCCAAGCAGTTATACTAAGATGGTATTTTCTTTCTTTATAAGGATTGAGTGGATAGCTGTGGGTGTGCAAGTAGCTCTGCAAGGGGAGAGAAAACTTTGGAGGATCACTGTGCCCTTTATGTACCATGCTCATAAAAAGGAAGAGGAGCAGAACACTCTTTCCAAGTCTGATGGCAGCTGAAAAAATTTCTCTAGAACTCAGGCAGCAGTAGTTTATATTTTTAGCTCTGGCACATTGCTCTCTGTGCCAGCTAAATCATAAGATACCACAATGGTATAGTCTTTTATCAAGGGGAAACCTAGTCACTCCCTCAACAACCTGTTCAGATGGAACAAAGCTCACTTAGAAGCCTCATGATGAGGCAGTGTTCTGGGAAGAGCTCCAGGAAAACTTTATGACACTTACTTTTGCTTTCATTAGATAAGTGAATTCTTCAATGAGTGTATTAGGTGATGAGGAGAGACTTATGAATCCTGCTTAGCAGCTAGAAAGAATGATGAGTTCATTAGATATGTTATACTGTTGTTCCGGCTACTGCCACCTGACTGCAGAACTGTTCAGGAAGTGAAAAGGAGGTCTATGCAAATGAAGTTATCATACCTGAAAATGGAAAACGATAGGTAATAGATGTGATGAAAACATTTTTACCATCTCATTGAATAAAAGGGAAAAATTAGTCCCAAATAATTTATGTAGTAGGTGACAAGCATATTTGTTGAGCAGGCTAGCCAGAATCTATTGCTAGCTGTTATGACTCCACATACCTAACTCCATGACAGGGCATTAGTTTTTCACAATCTTCTGTGGAATGCCTTGCCTTACTGTGACTGGCTTTTATACACAGAGTTTACACATCCTTTGAAAATCATTTAGAGGAGAACTAGAACAGGGGTTTCTCAGTCAGATAAAAGAAGAAATAATTCCAGACTGAACGTTTTAACTAGGTCAGAAGAGAAAAGTGAAAAGGATTGTTCTGTTTGACCATTAAAAAAGCCCCAAAACCCAACAATGAAAAGGCTCAGATGCTTACATTTTAGAAGTTTCTGAGACGTGAAAACTGAAATAGTCTTTTCCATTAGCTGTGGACTGGTGAGGCAACTGGGACCGTGGGAAATAAAATGATGTTAAGCCACTGACTGAATTCTAGAATACTGTTATTAGAGACCCAGGTTCATCTGTAGGCAGACAAATGGGGATATTGAGATGAAAAAGCCATAAAAGGAAATCATGTTGAGCTGGGAAGAGGTAAGCTAAGAGAATCTCTTTTTCTCTCCTATTCTTTTCCCTTCCTTTCAAGCTCATTGGTATTAATATACTTTGATACATTGGCCCAGCCCACCAGAATTAATTGCTTCTTGCTTTGTATAAAGTGATTCACTGCATCTCTAGTCACTGCCCCCAGGGAAATAAGATTATACAGATTTCTGTACAACTTATAAAAATGAAAGCTGAGAAATCCTTCACCTCCATTTTCATTTGATATCAGTGACAGGTTGGATCTGGCGCTTCTTATGCCTCATCTAATTTCACATAGAAGATGTATATCCTTCCCTGTTCACATTCCTCCTTAGTACTGCCACATTCCAGGTACATCTTCCTTCTAGAAAATGCTAATGGCTTTTTCAGAGGTGAAGGCTGGTGTGTGCCGAGTTTCTATTCATTAACAGTACCCACTTTCTTTGAGATGGGCTCACCCAGTTAGACAGAATTAACTGCATCCCTGAATTCTATCAGGAGGCATGGGGGAAAAATAAATGTCTTCTGAGTACGTGGATGAATGCATGTAATGCTCTTAAATTATTGTGAAAGTTTCCTCTGAGTTTGGCTTCTACTTCAACATACCAAGCCCTTACAAGCTGGTAGATATCCTTCAGGTGGTAAAGTATTGCCCATGGCTATACATTAGCTGTGATATTTATCATCTATACTTGAATTCATCCCTGCAAATCTCAGGACTAACACAATACTCGATCATGCAGGCGGCACATATAGAAAATAGAAAACAGTATGGGGCTGCCTCCTCAGGGAAAATCTCGATATATCAGTGCATAATTATTAACTTCATTTGTTAAGGAATATATCATGATTATAGCCGCACTGTAGGGCTTGCAGCACTCATTGACCTTCCAAGGAAACTCAGCAAATAATTGATTTCAACTGCCTTATACCAAAACCACCCCAACCAATCCAACAATAAAAACCCACAAAACCCAAACCCACCTACATATTTGGATTTGATCCCCAATTGTAATTATTTTAATTTTATGCAATGGGAGATAAAGAGTATGGAAAATGTCAGTCAAGTGACACCTATAATCACCTCAGAGAAACAGGGTTTTTCCTCTGTTTTGCGGAGGTGTATCTTTAGCCCATTTCATACCCTTTCTTTTTACTTTTTTCCCCACATTTTATTACTTTTGCTTTACTCTTATTATCTGCAAGACTTTTCTCATTATATTTTGGTGTCACCAATTCAACCGGCCTAAAGCTGCAATTTGTAAAGAAATATTCTCTATAAAAAAAAAAAATAAAAAATTTCTACCTCAACGCAACATATTCTCTCTCAGTCAAGGAAATTACACAGTGCAAGTTAGTTTGATCCCATATTTGTACAAAACATATTAACAATCTTCCTCTCCCACTGTCCAAGTAAATTCTACATTCACATGGAAACAAACTGTTAGATTATACAGTATATTAGATTAACACTGGAAAGAAGTACAAATCCCAGCTGGGAACTAACTTTTTCTGCTAGATCCTTACAGAATGCTTCCAGGCATTTGTCAGCCAGCAAGAAATTCAAGCAAGATGTCAGTAAAGCTTGATATTTCGAGATTTCTGGCCTGTCAGGTTGTGGTGGGTTTGAAAATATTTTCTGTATTGTGATTTATTGTTTTGTTTAAAAAAAAGTAAAAATAAAAAATGCCCATGTGCTGTCAGTCAAAGATTTAATATGATAAGAATAATTATGATCCTGAGCCATTAAAGCCGTGACGCTTACTGTATAAATGCTTCAGGGAATAAGATACAATACTGTGATGGTAAAACCAAAAGAGAAGAGTGCCACTAAAATAAGGGGAAACATCGCAAAGAAATGGAGGGTTTTTGAGTCAAGGTATGGCAGGTAAGCATGATGAAATGCTAATTTATATCCTTCACAGTACAGTCCTTGCTGCTACAGCAGGAGCTAAACTTCTGTCATTGGAGAAGAGCAAATGTTGGAGATAGACAGCACCTTGTGCCACATCGATGAAAATATATCTTTGGAAGTGATCAGCCCCATGCCTTTGAGTCATTAGGTCCCCAGATGCTCTTTCCCAAAGGACTTATCCCGACACAGAGCAACAATCTCCACAGAGCTGAAATATTCTGCTATTTCCCTGCAGATCAGACCTGCAGTGAAAAAATGGGAAAGCATAGAGTTGCTATTTCCTGGTTTGAAGGTGCTGGGAAATGGATGCAAAGAACTTTAAGAAGCCCTGGTACACTCTGAGGCAGGCAAGGCAAGCTGGACAGGACAGGGACAGAATCCCTGCAAGGTGACTCTGGAGTCACTACCTCCATCTATCTTCTTCAGCAGCATTGTGGTTGCACTCTGCCCTGCTGAAGCTGAGTGATGGTTTTCATTTCAATTTTTAAGCAAGTGGTCGATTCGCTAACCCTACTGTGATTTTGTGTCAAGGACCAGGCCATATACTTTGTGTATTTTCACACGCAGGCATTCAGAGTTGGTAAAGCTAAACCAGCTTGTACCAGTGAGAGGCAGCTGCATCCAGTGTGCGGTTAACAAGAGGAATATAATAGGGGATCGGCTGCATCAAGGCACAATAGGGTTCTATCCTTCCTCCCTTCTTTGATTTTATTAATTCTGTTGGCGACTTAAAATCCATGGGGTACAAAACTAGAAGAGTTTGGAACAAGACAAGAGTGACAAGATTAAAAATAGAGCCTTAACTGCTATTCAGTAGTTGGGGAGCATGCTTAATTTTTATCTGTGGAGGAATTAAAAGAGAAAATCACAGCTTCTTTGGATTCCTGTCCAGAGAAACCACACAAGCACAGCTTGCATAAAAATAAATGCTTTGCATATTGAGGAAATGGTCTGTTATTTGCCATAGAGACACTCTAGACTTATTCTTCCTTTTTCAAATCACCTATTATAAGACCTCAGAGTTGGTCATTCACATTCTTGTAAGAATAATCATGCTTTTGACCAACGAGAAACACTAGACAAAGTTAAAAAATGGGCAATATAACGTCAGTGCAAACAAATGCTAATGAGTATGGAACCCAGTAGTGACACATCACACATTCTGCCTTCACGACATCGAACCCCATAGGACCTTAGCTGTTTCTTGCTGTGAAAGCTACATTCCTCAGTGCAAACCTTAGCATCTCTATTTCAATCTCCTGTCTCAGCCAAAAAGGCAAATGTCACAATTGCAGAGTGCCAGGAGTTATTTCGACAGATCGCTGAGTTTAAATTTCACTGGAAAGAAAAGCAAAACAAAATAATGATTTAGCACTGCATGAATACTAGATATATTCCTGAAACTCTGGGAACCAGGTGTATGCTGGATTAATTTATCTAGATGAAAGGATGAAAATGAGCAAGGTGTCCCTGCAGACTGTGGGATGGGACACAAGCTTTTCTCATACAAAATCCCAAAGATTTTCTTTCCTGTGCTTATTTTTCCTCCTTCCCTGGCATATTCTACGTGTTCTACTCTTACTTCTCCAACATCTCCCCACTTGGGAAAGTGATGTTGCAGTTTAGAAGCGGAAAACATGGGTGGATGCAGCTGGGATGAGGTGACAAGTATGGAGCGGGGTTGCAAGCTGAAGCAAAACTGCATTGCCCACATTTAACATTTTCAGGGCTTCTCTGTCCTCAGACCAGTGACTTGGAGCCAATGGGTAACATCCTCTGTTCCCCTCTCAGTGGCTCTGATGCCAGTATACTTCTGATATTTTCCAGGTCCAGAAAGATGTGACTGAGCCAAAAGAACAAATCATAGAACAAGTGGGACATTTTAACACTTCATCCTGCAGAGCAAGAATGGACAATTACTTTCTTTCAGAAATTCATGTAATATCTCCTTCCTTGTCAGGAGTGGAGAACTACCGAGGGTGACAGGAGAAAGAATTCAGATAAAACCTTGAATCTAAACTTGATTTTTCTCCAGACATAAATTAAACTGTAGACTCACACAGCCAGTGAAATTAATTGAGGGCATTGTTGGCGTTTCCAGACTGGAAACAAAAATTGCATGTGTGCATGTTGTGCTTCAGTTAAGCAGCTCACTTACTAATCAAAGTTGTAAGGAAGCAGATATCCAGCTCACCTGTAATAAATGACAAATGTGTTTGTTTCACACTGTGATGTCATCTCAGGTGGGGTTCGCATTCAAAATTTCACATATTAATTCCACTCCTACCGAATCCCAGCACCAGCAGAAATGTGTATTTCTTCTGCTGCTTATGTAAAACATAAGCAGTGCTACAAGGAAAGGCAAAGCTTTTAGCGAGGCCTACTGATAGCTCGTTGGTGAATCCTTGAGCTCTTCCCTCTCAGAAACCAGGCCCTGCAAAGGAAGAAGTTTTCGTAGGGCTACAAATTTTGCCCTTGTATTGGTCACAGCTATAGACACCAAGACTCCACTAATTTTAAACTGGTACAACTCCTATGCATGTTGCTTGGCTGTATTTTATCAATTTAAACCTTTGCTTTTCCAGCTGAGAAATTCTTCTCACACAAACCCACAGAGTTTTCAGGTCCTGGAGCATCTTTCTTAAAGGACACTGGCATAATAAATTAGCAAATCTCCAAACAAACACAGGACCCCAAAGAGGGGGAGAGGCAGGGACAGAGACAAAAGACATCTGAAGAACACTGCGAAGGATTGATAACTTCAAAATGGGGAAATGAGACTGTATCTAGATGATTCCTGAACAGAAGTTGGAGTTCAGAGGAAGGTACAGTTCTGAGATAATTTAAGATTTGCTGCTTCCATGAACAAATATATCAGCACATATAAACACCAAAGCCCATCATTTATGAAAGCATTCTTCTTCATTCAACACAGGTGAAAACTCAGCAGGAATACTATGGGCAGTTTTCAGCAATAAATGAAAAAAAAATTAAGCATCTGACAAGAACCCATAAAAACACCACAAGGTCACACAAAACCATGGCTCTAAATGAAAAAGCAAGTTTGAGAATTTTGAGAAGTTAAGAGAGCAGTAGTTTCTAAAAGACTAGTAAGAAAAAACCCAGCAAGGTATGTTCTCCATGGTGAAGCTTATCATGTGTGAACTGAGTAAGTGATAATGTTAACTGAAACAACCAGAACTAATAATTGCAAATATTTACATAAAAAAACATTTGTCATTTCCTAATGTCCTCCAAACAATGACAATTCAGAAACAGGACTAGCACAGTCAATATTTGTTGCACTTCACTGATCTTGCTCCAAAGAGTTAAAAAGCTCATTATGGTAGCAGGGGCCTCTGAAGACCTCATGGACATTTAAATAGTATGTGATGTGCAGATGCTATAGCCAGAAATAACCCACAAAATACAACTGTCTAACACTGATAAGAGATACAGACTTGGTCCCAAAGTAGGACAGTGGCACTTGCATGATGCTGTTTCTGAAATACAGTGTTCTGTTTCTGCAGAAGGATAATTAATCCTACTTTCCTAACCTGACTGTATGATCTCCTGTGCCACTGTTACCCCTAGATCGTGTCTCATTACCTGGAGCATACATGGCCTAATTCAGGTAAGATAACGTTGTCTCAAAGGAGAAAGGGCTAATGTAAAGCTTTTTAATATCCATTCACTTCAATGAACCTTGTGTCCTGATAAGAGTAGCAGAAATCCAGCTTGAGGAGAGATCTGAAAAAATAAATGGAGTGATTCAACCAGGAAAGGGTATGGATTTTGGAAGAGTCATTTGGAATATATATGTGAATATTACTCTAAGCTTTCTGAAAAGAAAGATTTGTGAGATGTATGTGAAAGCAGCTCTCTGAAAACGTCTCCAGCAGACTGGCAGAGGAGGGGATTCGTTAGTCGATATTTCATTGTAGGTAAGGAAATAATAAAAAATCCGTAAGCAATTTGAAAGTAAGTCTGGTGACGCACTCACAACTTCTTGCCACTCACCCAGAAGCCAGGCACAGAACATTTAGATGTACTGGAGACATTTTTCAAAACAGGAATTACTACTACATCATTTGGGGCAGCAAGATTGAATAATGTGACACTCACCTTTGTGCAAGTCTGATGGTACAGTCTTGTCTCAGCTTAAATACAGTGTTCATGGGCATTTTGAGTACCATAGCATTTTAAAACGTACTGTATCTACCCAGTTAAATGTGCAAAAAACCTCGCAAATGTTTGTTTAAACATTTTTGTGTTATTAAAGCCTGGGAAGTACCATAACCACCCTGCACGGCAGACAAAGTCTGAGGGAAGCATTCGATCAAGGGCACTAAAAATATGTTGATGCAATTTACCATATCTACTCTTCTGTTATTTTTTGTAGTTAAATTAATTACGTACCTATTCCAAATCATCACTTCCCATAAAATGTATACCTCCAAGTCAGAATATGCTAAAGGATGTATGAAGAGCACAGTGGGCATGGATACATTGTCTTATTTGACATTGCTTATACAAGAAACATTAAATACACAAATTGATTTATTTGTATGTTTCATCAAAGTTTGATTTAAGTTATCAAGGAGAGAATGCCAATTTGCATTCATCAAAAGATAAAATCAGGTTAGAGTCAAGCTGTTGGCTCAATCCTTGTTTTCAGATTGTCTTTGTTGTATTCTTTATTCTGTTTGGTTAGTCTTAAAGGCACAGATGTGAGGCCCTACTCTTCCTTTTCCAACATTTTCTGAAACATTTAGGTGAACAAGTCAGTAATGCCACTCACTCTGTCTGTGCAGGATTTGCACCACTGGTGAAGTTGCAGGTTGGATAGATTTTAGACCTCACTATTGTGGCAGTGACCTTTTCACAGCCATGGAGAGGTCTGGTTAACCTCTGCAAGCTGAGTTAAGGTGGAATTTGAGGACTTTTACCACAGGTATGAGAACTAATACCTGTGCTATCTTCCAGTTGTGCATATAGCTGAAGAAACACAATCCATGACACAAATAGGAATTTTGCATCTAAATTCCATAATAAGCTCTAAAAGTTTGTGCCCTTTTTATTCTTGTCCCTTCTTTCAGTTATCTCTCTCCTTCATTTGACCTCCAAATCTTTGTGGGTTTTAGGGCAGCAACTTCCTAATTCTGACCCTACTCCCCTGAATTGAGCCTCACCCTTTGTCAGCTTGGGATCCGTTCAAGAAGTCCTGGCTGGGTGAAGGGACCCAGTCATTGCTCACCTCCCTATCAGTTATAGGTGGTACCTCTACAGACACCTCTCAGATGGAAGCTTTATTCAAGTCATGAGGGTTATTCTTTCACCTGGCTTACACTCACTGCACAGAGACAGGTCAGCAGTCAGATTACTTGTATGCCTTCAAAATAAGATGTCCGGACCCAAAGATAGGTCTCCAAATCAGCCTAGCTTTTAGCACCCGTGTTTTCCATTGCTTTTAATGAAATTTCTTAAGAGCTATGTCCTTATAAACTTCATTCCACTTTCCATGAAGTGTCTCTGTAAGTGAGGAGTTGCCTAATTCTAATTGCAGGCTGATTTAAAAATGCAGTTATGCTCTTTCTGCAGCTTTATTGGCAAAATACCTTTCTAAGCTGTGTTTTCTTGCTTTTTCATACATAATTAATTATGAGGGGGGCTTGTTATTTAGAGGATAAGATACTCTTAACATAAAGATGTCACATCTGTTAGATAAGGGGACAGTGAAATCTGAGGCATTACTTGTAAGTGAGCTGAATGCCAATATTTGGTGGCTCTGGTATAATTAAACAGTATATTTCTCACTCTAGTCAGGAATGGAGGAACAGTATTAAGAAGAGGCTGCATTGTTATTATGGACACTGAATCAACAAAGCACGTAAGCATGAACTTCAGATTAAGCACACATTTAAGTCTCCCTTCTACTGCAAAACATCTTAGTGTAAGTGTATGCATATTTGCCTTACAGAATATGTTCATTATATTCAGACAAGAAACTTGCTGGGCTTCACTGTGACCATCTGATAATCTTTATTGTATCTGTCTTCACAATCCTCCAGTGACAGAAAGATCTGCTGTTTAATTTCTTAATTCTTTTAATCCAAAAAAAGAATTTGAGGAACAGGAGAAAAAAGACTAAACTAATCAAATTATTTAGGCTCTCAGTACTCAACTGATTTTGAAAATGTGAAGGCATCTAATATACTTGGACAGTTTTGTGAATGTCATTAAGAGCAAAGTACAGCAAATTATTTTTGCAAATAAGAGTCCAAATGTGTAATCCTGGAAGATACTTCATGGTGTATTGGCACCCCAGCAATCACAATAGTAGACACATGGCAAAACAATTGAGCTTTCCTCTTCAAAAAATCTGAAGTGATTATTAAATTCACATTTCCTAATGCAGACAAGGACAGTTTAACCATGCATCTAATGTATCCGTGTTTACCAAGGCTATGGCAAACTAAACGTTCTTAACATCTGAGATTTCAGTTTTGACTATCACTAAGGTGTCCTTCACAGTCAGCTGCTTTGGATGCCAGTCTGAGCTCAGACCAGAAAAATACACAAAGGCAAGTTACAGAGATTATGTCATTGCATTGCCCATTCATTGCCAAGACATTTCAAACTGCACTTAAGTAGGTATTATAACATATAGTTGGCTTGCTTCATTAAAAGTAAAAGAAAGAGAGATTTAAAAAGTCTAGAAGCTGCAGGGAGAAAAGCGTGTACCATTTGTTTAAGAGTGCTGTATTACAACAGATGATCCCACATCTTTTCTCTAGACTTCAAGAAATTTAACACGACACAAATAAGTCAGGGAGAGTTTCAAAAGTACTGTTATACCACAGTGGAAATGAATAGGAAAAAAAACAGAGGGAAAATGTTGAGTTAATTAATCTGATAAACTCTTAAAATAGATGAGTTCTGCTAATGAAATAATTAAAAAATCCCATTTGCCTAAAACTTGGTAAAAATCTCTTAAACAAATCTCTCTTCCTCAGTAGTTGAAATCAATCAAAGTTTCAGAGATGAGAGTGCAGTACTTTGGCTGAAAATTCTTAGGAATTTACTTTAAATGTCCAGCGTCACGATACGTTGCACTTTCCACTTTTGTTCTTGGTTTCAAGAAAGCTGCCAGAGGGCAGGAAAATGCATCTAACTTCCATTGGCCTTTTCAGTAGGACTGTCATAAATTTCTTCCCTGTCCTCAGGATACATCAACAGGAAGACAGACCACTGTATGCACCAAGTAAAACTAATCTGTTACTCAGAAGAAAGGTAATTTTGTTCCAGTTCATTTGTCTATGTGCTTAATTTATTATATTACAGACCAATGAGTTTGGCATGGAACAAAAAGAATAGTTGATTGAAAATAATATAAACTGTGTTTTAAAAGCAGCTAAAAGTTTTAATTTCCTCATGAGTTCATTTAATCCAGGTAGATGACTGTGCTCTTTGATAAACAATTGAAAAATAAATTGCATTCGCAAAAGCCTGCATGCACAAATCCACACAAAAGAGGATTATATTCCTAGGAAAATATGTGAAGCATATTGAAATAAGAACACTGATGACAAGAACATAATAAAGCAAAATAATTTTGGGAGATAATACAAAAAAGCTTTGAGATGAAACACTGATCATAAAGCACTGAAGAATGACCTGAATGGCTATCTGCAGGTTATTCTTTCATTCCATGAAGTTTATTTTAGGTCTGGGAAACACTCAGTTGCAGATGCTGCCTTCTAGGACTGTTAATATTTGAACCAGCAGCAAAAGGATTAAAACACGTTAAAAAATTGTGTGGCTAAACAAGCAGAGACACTTGATGTAGTCCTTCTAATTACTATTGTTATGACAACGCTTATAGATTCTGTCAATCTAAGTTCTGTGATTAGATTAGTCCTGCTCAAGAAAAATATGTGAAATAAAGTAGTAATTGCAAAATATGGTATTGTGGGAATAGAATTTCTATCCAATTTGCCATCCAGAAGGACCGTGAAAGACTTGAGAGGTGGGACTGTGCTAACCTCATGTGGCTTAATAAGGCCCAATGCACGCCTTGCACCTGGGCTGAGGCAATCCCAAGCACCTACAGCCTGGGCAGAGAAGGGACTGAGAGCAGCCCTGAAGAGAAGGACTTGGGGACTTCGGTGGAGGAGAAGCTAAACATGACGTAGCAATGTGCACCTGCAGCCCAGAAAGCCAACTGCACCCTGGGCTGCATCAGAAGAAGTGCAACCAGCAGGTCAAGGGAGGTGATTCTGCCCCTCTACTCCGCTCTCATGAGACCTCACCCAGAGTACAGAGTTCAGTTCTGGAGTCCTTAGCCCAGGAAGGATGTGGATCTGTTAGAGCGAGTCCAGAAGAGGACTACAAAGAAAAGAAGCGTGGCCAGCAGTTTGAGGGAGGTGAGTCTGCCCCTCTACTCTGCTCTCATGAGACCCCACCTGGAGTACCATATCCAGTTCTGGAATTCCCAACAAAAGAAGGATATGGAGCTGTTGGAATGGGTCCAGAGAAGGGCTATGAAGATGATCAGAGGGCTGGAGCACCTCTGGGCAGGCTGAGAAGAGAAAGCTTCAGGGAGACCCTATAGCAGCCTTCCAGTATAGGCCAGGTGGCCTACAGTAAATCTGGGGAGCCGTTTTTATCAGGGACTGTAGCAATAGGATGAGGTGTAATGGTTTTAAGCTGATAGATGGTAGATTTGGATTAGATATTAAGAAGAATTTTTTTACTGAGAGGGTGATGAGGCACTGGAATAGGTTGTCTCGAGAAGCAGTGGCTGCCTCATCCCGGGAGGTGTTCAAGGCCAGGTTGGATGGGGCCGTGGGCAGCCTGATCCAGTGGGAGGCGTCCCTGCCCATGGCAGGGGAGTGGAACTGGATGATCCTTAAGGTCTCTTCCAAGCCAAACCATTCTATGACTCTATGAATCTACCTGCATGGAAATACCCTTACGCCCTGTTCAGCAGAGATTTCACTGTGGAAGAGGGTAGGGAGAAGGTTTAGTTATACATAATGGAAATTACAAGACCCCTCCTCCTGGCATATTTGTAACAGTGCTATTTAGTCCTTCCCTGTTTAAAGTTAGGAAGATAACACACAGGAAGGGTGTATGTGAGACCAGGTTACAGTCACACCATGGGTCACTGCAGAAATAGGACCAGAATTCAAAAACTTGAATCCAGGTCCAGTGTTACAATACTGCACCAGAGCTGACAGGAACAGGGAAAAGAATGACTCTCATTAGGGGATAGCCAAGAGATTTAAAATGTCTGTCATATTTGGGAACAGTGCTACTGTGACACTTAGTGCCTGAGGTTCACATCTTTCTGCTACTCCTGCTGTGCTTCAATTGTAATCTGTTCAGAAAAGAGACATTCTCTTTCAAACTTCCTCTTGGAGCGGTTCTCACACTTAGCTTCATCAAATCTTTCCAAGCAAGTCAGTTGTATTGGGTTTGTAATTGTAATTTTGCCTTCATACACACAGGGGTGTACTTCTAATCCGAATACAAGGTGAAAACAGTGCCTTAGACTGCATCTAAACAAAAGAATGTATCCATCTTTTATGGAGATATATTGATATGCATGACACAAAATAGAGCAATACCTATTTTTTAATGTCAGCACTGGTGTCAATCATGGCTGTTTGAAGCACCTAGGACCACATATAAAATTATTATTTGTATTCCTAGTTTAAAAAAATAAAAAGAGTATCAAAAAATCATTATTCAACAACTGCTTCACATTATTTACTGCAGTTGCTTCATAGTCTTCCACTCAAAAGAAAAATAAACCAAACTAACAACAAATTCATCTTCAAATGAAAAATAAATGTATTATAATAGCTCAAAACAGTAAATTCCTGCCACACAGGAGATGGTCAGTGGGGTGGAATAGAACATCATTTCAAGGACATGCTCTTAATCTGCTTCTTAGCAAATAGTGTACACATCAAAATTGCTGCCAGTTCTCCTGGACACCTTAGCACCAAGAAACACGAGTATGACTATGATCCCATCTGAAACTATGCCAAAAAGTCCATCAGCTTCAGTAAGGCAGAATGCAGCTGGGAATAGGTAATACAGTGAAGGGCTGACATAATCTCTCAATGTGTGCACTCTGAACTTTGGTGCTAAACAGTTGCTGTATGCTCAAGCTAATAAACTTTTCCAAAAGGCAGTGTGTCTTACCACAGGCTTGCCTGTATGCTGCTTTCCTAAAGCTGATTTGAACAGCTTTTTCAGGTATTTAGAACACAAAGAATCTAATACTTGTCTGAAAAACCAAAAAAAGATTAAGATCCTAAGAAGGAACTGTTAACTCAGCCACTTGAGTGGGATCCACTGGAATGGCAAAAAAACCCCCATCCTTGTGCTCTTCCATGGATCAGTAGATGACCGGGGCTTTTTATTCACCATGTTTAAACAAAGAGAAAGAATCTCCCTGGAAATTAGTTCCAAGTCATACTAAAACCTAACCCATATCAGGAAGGGAAGCTAAACAACAGAAAGGCAACAAAGGCTGTAGGGATGCAAAAGGAAATCCATTTGCCCCAAGGTGTCAAGAACTTTCAAAGTGTATTCTCATTTTTCCTGTGCATGTAGGACTTGGCATGACTTTGTGTAATTACTGTAGCACGTAGAAGAAAAATTTTCAAAGAATGCTTTATTACCAATCTTTTCAAACTGATTCAGAGCACTAAAGCTGGTATTTATTATAGCGTTATACATTACTTACGTTTCCCAAAGCTCAGTATATTGGCAGCAGAAAGATATGCTTTTGATTTCTATGCTTATCTTGGACGATAGTGATAGTTTTGCAGTGCACAGTTATCCAGCTACGAACTGGGCTTGCAAGTTCTCATGCAACACAGCAACTCGACTGTTATGATATGGATCTCAGTGTGAGGCATGAGGTCCAGTTTCTCAGGCACGTTGCTGAGACCTGTACCACTGCAAGCAGTTTGATAGTGTTTGGTGATCTAATAATTTCAAATCATATGACTGTATTGATGTTCCCTGTCTATACCACTAGCACTAAACCCTGTGTTTCTGGCTCTAATAAATTATGAATATGTGGTGGGTGTTTGTTATCGTGTTCTTGCCCTCCATACCCTTCATGTAAAAAAGGTGGAGTGTGGCTCTTAGCGCAAGACAGTTTTGAGAGAAGTCTGTACTGTGGGAAGTGCTACAGCAAATGAAGATTGGACAGTGAGACCAAGGTCTGAAATATCTGTAAACCCTTCTCTGATTGCAAATGTACCCTCTCAGCAGGATGTGAGTAGATCCAGGTGAGCAGATGGAGCATCTACCACCATCTAAAACATAACATTAATTGTCCCTCTCAAACCACACGTGTGCATCTTCACTCGGAGATGATCACCACACGCTCTATTTTAGACTTTATTTTCTTCTCTAAGATTTCCCAGTGCCTGTGACAACCCATTCAAACAGCCTGCCTAATGCCAAAGGACACCGTTCTGCAAAAGGAATGCTGTGGCAAAGGATCAGTGTCACTTTGATTTACCCACGTGCGCTTTCTGCAGCCAGCTGCCAGCAGAGTGTGAGGCTGCTCTCCTCATTGCTGGCTGGCGTAAGGATTGGAGTGGGGGCACAAAGTATTTGCGAGTTATGTCTGCGCCTGCCAGCCACTGGAATGATCCTCGTGCTGATAGCAAGAGAAGGGAGGAGTCATCCCCTGAGAAGAGAAAACTTCACGTTTCTCAGTGACTGGAGACATATTGTGCCCACATAAGGGAAGGGAAGGAAACTTCACAGATTCTCTGATTGCTTTTGTCTCTTGGGCAGCAAAATGCAGAAGTGGAAATTAGAAGGGAATTTGAGGGAGGCAAAGAAAGTAAGGGATCCTCTCAACCAATGTATAGGTGCTTTTCCATCAAAGAATGCTGAATATTTATAATAATCCTCCAGGTACCCTAAGAAACTTTTATGTGACACAGCAATACATCATTAATTATGGGCTAACAAATAACAGTTACATTAGGGTTTTGGCAGAGGCAATTTGATGAGAGAAATAGCACCTATGTGTCACAGTCAGGGGTAGAATAGTCATTCCTTTCTGTCTTGGTCACAAACAATTCCCCCATTCACAGAACAGACACTTTTTAGTTGCCATACAATCCAATGCGGTGGTCTTTCCTGTCAGCATAGAATCACTCATTAATGGCTATATAAAATTGATAGGTTGATCTGGTCACCATAGTCATAAACCCACAAATCCTGCTAAAAGTCTCAAGTTTTGGATGTCCGAGGTGATGCAGTGCATTGAGATATCAGATTACGAGGAAAAGCCTTCTCCTGACAAGGAGTATCCAGCTTTCAGGAAGAGAGAAATCTAGAAAATTCTTTGACCTACAAGTTTTGTGCAAATATGAGTTGCTTATTTACACTTCTCAATTCTGTTCTTTCATAAAGTCACGCTGTACTCATAAGATCCTCTTAAAATATTCAGCACCTTCTACTCCAGAGATGTCTGCATTTCACAGGTGAGCAAAATGATCACTGCATGCAAGATCTGTAGAGTACTTGCTGAACTTCTATAAGCTTTATTATTACTGATTCCATCCGTGCAAGAGGAAAAAGGGCATTCAAATGATACTTAAGATGGAATAAGCAGCCCTTCATAAAGCTATTAAGAAATTAATAATTACAGGAAGACAGATGTAATTACATCCAGAAGATCAATGCAGCTTTTAATGAAAAAGAATTTCAAGACCCTAAATACAAATTGAGATAAGTAACTTCTGAGGCTCTCTCACATGCACCCTGCTAGATAAATGTGTCCAGGGAACAAAGGAATTCCAATGTTGTTACACAAAACAAAGTGATTCTGGGGTCCTACTGAAAACATTGAGGAAGATTTTTTGAGCTGCAAAATCAGCTTTTCTTTGTTACATGAATGTGCTTGATGTTTAGAAGTGGTCCTAGTAAGAAAACCTTTAGTGTGCTCACTGCAAATGGGGCAAATTGTATAAAAATTCACCTCCAGGTCTAAACAGTTTCTGGTTTTCAGCAGAGAGGAAAAGATCTTAAAGGCTTCCCAAGACTTAAGGAGTTGTAAAAAATCCCTTCCACCCTTCAGAAATCTTCGTGGAATGCCAGAGAAGGCAAGTCATCATCATCCCTTGTCTGTGGCTGAAGCTAGGAGAGAAGGAAGGACACTTGCATGTTGAATACCTGTGTTGGGTTTTAGCTCAGTCAAGGAAGAGGAGGGAGGCTGTCATTGATCCTTTGCCATCCTTTATCTGATTCCCCTGGGTTTAACATGGTTGAGAAATACAGGCTCAAAAGAGTAATTTAATCGGAAAAGATTTTTTTCTTTACCTCCTATTTTCTAGGAAGAAAGTATAAAAGGGGAACAATCATAGCTGACTCCTATATATAGTGTAGTATTATATGGGAACAGAAGCACAGAGGAAACCGAACTGAATTACCAAGTCCACATAAGGCAGTGATATAATCTAAAACAAGCCTACAAGGCTCAACCACTGCACTTGCATCCAGTGATGAAGCAGATGCTTTTCACACAGGCAAATATGCACTCCAGTGAATCGAGTGTTTTATCAAAATACCAAAGAAGAAAAAACTAAAATAAGAGTCCCCAACCAAAGCAAACAAAGCCAAAGCCTCATAAAACCAGAACAAGGGCGAATAAACTGTTACTAAAATCCTAGGGCTGTAACAAACAGCTGAAAATGATGATACGTGGAAGCAAGGTTAGCATCAGCTAGAGAAAAAGGCAAACAAAAGGAAAATTTTTTGCAATGAACTCTGGAAAGAAAATTCTTGATCTTCTCTCTTTCTATTTTTTCAGCTTTCAAGTACTTCTCTGCCCTGTACTTTCTTATGACTGTCTTCAAATCCCATACATTTGCACTTCATCAGGAGAAATAAAACATAATGCTATAGTTGCAAAATATCTCCAGTAGGTACAAAACTTAATTAAAAGCAATGCTTTGTCTGATCAATGGGGGAGTTCGAGGGGAAAAAAAATAATCAAACTGATCTTAGCACAAAACAGATATTGAAGAATAGCTGCAGCTAAAACATTGCAGAACACACTGTGGAGAACAATTCTTCACTCACTAAGAAGGGAGTTGTGGCTGTTAGAGCTCTGCAGGCTTTATGGAAAGCATGTCGATTTGTACCAGCCAAAGGTCTAGCTTTCAATGGAGCATATTTGAAGGAATTTCCTGGTCAATATCTGCCTGAAGTTTGTTTCCAGTACTTATTAGAGAAAATAATTTTTTCCAATAGCAAAACCAAAACCCTTCTGCAAAGAGAAAGAACATTCTCAATTATTGAATTGATGGCTTCAGCAGTACAGAGAGAGGAGGCAAAAGGGCAATCTCTCAAGAGATTTTGAGGATTAATTGGGATTTAATAATAAACACATTGTAGATAGTAACTTACGTCAGTAATTTGAAGACCTGTATGGTCTGATTGAACAGGATGGAAGAGACAAGAATCTAACACTGGAAAAAAGATTTACCATCAACAGAATAGTCACATTATAAAATATCAAGCCCAGGCTCCTTTTCATATGTGCAATAATCATTACATTTTCTGCTCTTCTCCAAATCACTGTTAAAATACTACTTATGGGCATACGTTTGTCAATTGGTAAACGTGACAGACAATACGTTTTCTTAGTTGTAATACACCGAGCATCTGGCTTTGAGGTTCAGTTTGGAAAAACTCCCTGTTCTTAAAGTGGGAATACCCTTGAAAACAGAAAACTTTCACTATGAGAAAAGAGGGATGCTTAGCATCATATGCGGCTACAGGGAGAGTAGACAGAGGTGCAGAATGTCTGGATATCTGGGACTTTGTCTTGTCCCACAAAAGGTCTTACATGGTTTAGGTCTAGCCCTCAATAGCTAAAATATGTAAGGTGATTATTGATAAGAATTTGAAATATAAAATTGTAAAGACATGAGAAATGTAAAAGATATAGTAATTTAAGGACAAGTTTTTCAACTCACCTATGAGTTTCCTCTTAGAGATGAGTTCCCTTTTAGAGATGAGTTCTTCTTCTGTTCTGGGAGAAGCCTTTACCCGTCCATGGGTTTTCAAATTAGGAGACTGAGGGGAGACTCCATTGCAGTTTACTTCATCCTCACAAGGGAAGGAGGAGGAGCAAGTGCTGATCTCTTCTCTTTGGGAACCAATGACAGGACCTGATGGAAGAGCAGGAAGATTTAGGTTGGATATTAGGAAAAGGTTCTTCAACCAGAGGATGGTAGAGGGCTGGAAGGGACACACTAATGGCACCAGGCCTGGCAATATTCATGTAGCAATTGGGTAACACTCTCAGGAACATGGTGAGAATATTGGGGTTGTCCTATGCAGGACAGGAGCTGGACTCGATCCTTGTGGGTCGCTTCCATCTCGGGATGTTTTTTGATTCTATGAAATAGGATTCAGAATCAATTATGACTCAGAAGCAGGTTGTCCATCATAAATAAAAAGTTACCAAATTTGATAGCCTTCTGTCTACAGTATTCCCAGAGGTGTCTGGGGAGAGATTAAACCTGGGAACAGAGTTTACAATATGGCTGTACTCTCCACCGCATTACCAGATCAGGGAACACCAAGGGTTTTTTACTATAGAGCATAATTTCCTTTGTTTTCTGTGCTAGCATAGAATAAGAAAAAAGGTATTTCAGATTAAACAGAACATTTTGTATGATACAGAAGAAACATTTTTCTGTTTGTTTCAATAGTAATCCTCCCTAATTAAATGTTATCAGAAATGATTTTTCTTTTCATTTGTTGGTGTGGGTATTGGACAAAAAAAATCAATTATTCATTTCAGCACACAAATAAAGTATCCTCAGTACTTTTTGTAGCATAATGAATGTACGCATCAAGATATGAACGTTATTGGTTTTGGTGTGGGTTTTTTTTTTTTTGTTTGTTTGTTTTGTATGATGTGTGAGACAGGACAAATGTGAGCATTTCAGCCTGTTGCTACACTGTGCTGTCAGAAACATGCCCAACATGTTTTTGCAAAGCAGATGGAAACACCTCCTCTGAATTGCTTACATTTCCATAGATTTGTTCCTCTTTTAGGATCTCCTTCTCAAAAAAAGGACAGGCGTGGTTTGGGCAATAGTCATACAAAACTCAGAAGGTTGTTCACTAACAGTGAAACATAACGCATTTGAGCAGCCTTACCCTTATGAACCTCTGAGACAGGGATGGGAAGAGCTGAGCATGCATTTCCAGTGCTCTGTCCCCGGAGTTACAGTGCAAAAAGAGGAAAGGAAACAGGCAAATCTGATTCAACTTTGGAACTCCCACACATTGATTTAAGACTTCAGGGTTAGTTTTTATTATCATGGAAACCAAAGAGGCCTGTATATCCTACGTGTGTCCAGGACCATTAAATTTATAATCTTGTTTTCATTGATTTTTGAATTATTTTACCATAAAGTGATAGCAAAAATAAGGCAACTTAATTTAAATTCACACCAGTACCTAGCCATACAGAACTGCAATGAACATTGGGTCCCCAAAACACAGTCAATCTCTGGCTGAATCCATACAATCACTGAAGATAGGGTCCTGCAGAGCATCAAGATTTTCTACGTTTGGTCTGGCAGCCTTCCTACAGTGCCAGACTGAGCCTGTATGAATCCCAAAGCTCTTGGCCAAGACAGCCCAGTGACAGGCTTTGGGAGTCTACCATCTTCCTTATTAGGGGATAACGTTGGTTGGGTTGTCTGCATTAATGCAAATCAAGCTGCAAGTCCATCTGTGTGGTGTCACTCATAGTCTGGGCAAAGCTGGAAAATATTACAGGCAAATCCACTTTATTCTTATTTGTAACCTTAATAAAGCACTGGCCTGTAGTGACTGAAACCATTTTGAGAAGTATTTGAGCCTGTTCGAGACAGTGTCCTGAAAGCTCAGATTCTCCTCATCACCCAAAATATCATTTCCTCTTCATTTCCTTCATCTCTTTTCCTCTAATGCCCCTCTCACACTCCCCACGGCGCATCCAAAGGAGCACTGTGACAACAACAGAATTCATTAGTCAAGTCAGCTCCTGTTGCTTGATAATTCATTCCCCTTGTTACTCACTATTGAGTCATGGAACAGAAGGTGGGTGTCTTGATCTTGAAGGTAGGACAATGATACAATATATTTCCATTAGGTGCTGGAAGAAAGGTTACAACCTCCTTCATGCAGAATTCAATGAGGAATCACAGAGACGGGAAGCAAGTTTGTGTTAACTCCTATAGACACCAGAGTGCCTTCAATCTATTTCTGTTTCATCTCTTTCCTCTGAAAGGTTTTAACTAATCACAACATTAGATTAGTTCTCTTAAAACAGTAGGTGATCAATTTCACTTCAATGCCTGGGGAAAGAAATTTAAAGATTCCCAGATGTTTCATGGGAATCACCAAAAGAAGATTCAATTGAGAAGTAGTTCTGACACTAAATTATCTACCCAAGTATTTGTATTACACTTCCATCTGGGCATTTTTAATATCTTGAAGCATTTCCTATTTCTTCAGAAGGAAATGTGAATATACTTAAGCAGAAAAGGTTTTGTGTGGGTTTGCCTTTAAAGGCAGAGCTGAACCAAACTAAAGTTAGTGTTTGGTGTATGCCATTTGGCTTTTAGTTCTAAATAACTAGGGAGAAATTTTACCACAAATTTAATTTACTATCTTTTGTTCTAATGCCAATGAATGCCAGGATGGCATGAGGTCTCCTTCTGTTGAGGATTATCAGCTGTCTCCATAGAGGAGAGCCAGATGCTGATCTAATTCTATGGTAAAGTATAAGTGCAATTTTTGCTCCTTGAAACATTCTGAAACATTAACATTTTATATCCTATAATATTTGGAGCAAACAGAAATAAACTTATCTTTCTTTCCTGATTTTTGTGTATGCATATGCATGTGGGTATTAAAAATTAAGTATCTGTACAAGGCTGATAGAAGCCTGTGTAGAAAAGACATGTCTGGAAATGAAAAAAAAAACAAAAACCACAGTTCTACTAAAAATTTTAAATATTCTGATGCTTTCAAATCTAGATATATGATTTAAATTTGCTGTTCTAAAAAACTGACCTTTTGTGGTAGTTTGACATTTAACTGTCTCTCTTTTTTGGAAAACTTTATCAACTTGGAGTGGTAACCCGATTTTCTGATACTACTATTTTTCCTTATGAGTCTGGAACCATCTGGAAGAAAATCCATATTTTGATGCTTAATAATTTCTTGTGTATGGATTAATGTCACATATTTGTGTGAACATTACCAGGTCTATCAGTTACTTTCCACAAAGTTCAAGTTACAGAATTTTGTAGGAGGCATTGCTGAATAATTGAACCCATAGTCCACTTGTGTCAGCCAACAATGTTTTTGCCCTAGCTTCATATTCATTGTAGTCCTAAAGACAGCCAATGAGCAAACAAAAGCAAAGCTACATCTTCTGTGCAGGTGGTACATATTGGTTGGGTCAGATGTTGTATGAGGTGCTTTTTTCTTTACTTATTTCATCTAATGTCCATGTCATGTCATTAATCTAAACCACGAGATTGCCACTTTAGGAGTAATTTGAACTGTTTGGAAAAGGACAGTTTCATGGTAAATACACTGAACAAAAGAGATATTTATTTCCCACCTTCCATTTCACGGATTCTTGATGGGACAATGATGAATTCAAGCCCCCAT
The DNA here is from genome assembly GCF_017976375.1 of Cuculus canorus. NCBI lineage: Eukaryota > Metazoa > Chordata > Aves > Cuculiformes > Cuculidae > Cuculus > Cuculus canorus. The sequence goes on from NC_071407.1 coordinate 11,648,828, forward strand.
GTTGGTGGGTGTCTTTGAGAGTTGTGTTGTAGCTTATAGACAAAGAAGCTTCTCAGCCAGCAGGTTGATGAAAATAGTGGTCAGGCTACCTCCTGAGGACCACTTTATAAACCTAAGGTCAGGACCTGGGGAGCATGTCAGATGAATTTTTTAAGAAAGAAGAGAGAGAAATTTCATGCAACAACTTGATCCAAAGTCTTTTGCAAAGTAGCTGACACACAGACTTGTAAATTCTAGCAACTGGCACTGAAACAACGCATGAGAGAAGTGCTGATTGCTGCCCACTCTGCCTTTCACTGGACTTCATCACCCTCCTAGCTGAGGCAGCAGAACAATTGGTGTGTCCACCTCCAAGCCACTGCAATTTAAAGCTTGATGTATTCCCTTCAGGATCCACCTGAAGAGGTGCCCAAATCTGTGTGGGTTACATCTATCCTTCCAATGGACAGTACAGTGTTCACAGAGCCAGCTCATGTTTTCAGCAGTGAAACCAAAAGCACATGTTGCCCTGCAAGGCTAAAAACTCTTACCAGTCCCCTCTTGCTCTGGAAAGCAGAGAGGAATGAGGGCTGAGACGAAGACCTGGAGTTAGAGACATGGAGAGCTGTGTTGCCTGTTTTTGCAGTTCTCTTAAGACTAAGGTAAATGAGACAGTGAGAAGCCACATTAGGCACAACTACAGGTCTGCACACCCCAGTCCTGCTCAGCAGCAAGTGCGGATTTCTGGAGCAGTATCAAAGCAGTGGAGACACCGTCTTCTCCACAGCCTTCCTGATGCCTAAGGAGCCTCTGCCTGCTGTGCCACCACCTTATCTTTCATGCCATGTTTTTAGGGGATATCATACCGGCACTAGATTTAAAGTAGCTAACAAATACTGCAAGACTGATAACTGAGGCAGCAAAAGCTCAGCAGAGACCATCTTGCGAAATAATCATCTTTCTCCTCAGTTCATCTAAGCTGCGTGGAGTTGCAGCCAGTTTGGGCATGGCAGTACCATCCTTCTGACATGCAGAGCAGAAAGAGGAAGAAAAGGAATTTAGTCCCTTTCGTTACAAGACCTAAATAAATATAATCCTTTTGCTTGTTCAAGGTGGAGGTATATATGTTCCTAGGCAACCATAGTTTTTGAGTGAGTTTTAAAACTCTCGATTCTCTCTCCTAGGGCACAGACTGAGACTTGGCCATTGCAGTTTCCTGTTGAATTTTTATTACTATTTTCCATATAGTGTTGTCTAGTGCTTACATACAACTGGTCCAAAGTTCAGTGAGGAGTTTTATGTACCACCACTAATATGAACTATTTCATAGCAATACAATGATGAATTCACAGTGCTAGAAAGCAGCAACTTCCAGCTAAATCATAATAAAATCAATAAACCCAGACTTGGATAATCTACCGTGCATTCAATTACAATGCTTGCCTGCCATGAAAAGCAAATATGAAAACTGCTTACTAAAAACACCCACTTACCCCTCAAAAGAAGAAACCAACCGGTCTTTCCAAGGAGACTGCTCTTCCTTTCTGTCTTTCCCACCCACCGCTGTTAGTGTAACAGCAGACAGAATACATAAGAATTCAAACTAGATCTTCCTTGGAGAGATACAAAGGACAATCTAATGAATAATGCTGTGGAAGTGATTTGTAGTTTCCCCCAAAGCGTGAGTTGATTTTTTATGAATAGGACTCAGCCTGCTGTTCTGTTGAAAGCCAAATCTATGTGGCTGATTTTCTTTTAATGCATTTATGGTAAAAAATGATCCTGCATTTGATTGCGAGACTGATCACTCTGACACATGCAGCTGATATTCTACCTGTGCAATCATAATTCTACATGTACTGACAAAAGAAAAGGAAAAAAAAAACCCCACGTCTTAGCTGACTGCCTTGTTTTCTCATTTCATTAGAGCAAAGGCCATCTGATTCAAATTCTTTAAAGACACAACGGTAAAAAATAAGCATTTCAGGTACTCATTTTAAGATTCTATTTGCAGGGTGGTTTAAAAGTATTGCCTACATGTATTTTGACTAGAGAGACTGCATATTAGAAAGGCAAAACTTGGTAAAAATATCTTGAATTACATAACTGATTTTCGGATTTCTTGGTAATTACTCAAGGAAAATTACAAGCTTTTTTAAACTTCACTAATCAGATACAAACAAGATCTAATTCCATGCGTCAGGGTAGAAACTTACTGTCCTTGTTGGACTGAGGGAATTAAAACCTGATATAAGAAGTTATGTCTATTCAGAGTGCTTAAATACAGTCTTATAGCTCATGACCTGAAAGGAAATCTTTTGGTAGATATAGTGAAAACAAGCTTTGTATGGTCCCTACCATACTGGCCAGCTGGCTGGCCTGCTTCTGTAGATGATTATATTATAACCAAAAGAGCACTTCTATACAGTGACTTCCACGGCCAGGGAGAAGACTGAGAAGAAGACGGGTCAAGACATGGACAGAGTTTTCCCTGCTATGGGGCTGGCCCACAAAGGAGGACTATTAGTGAGTTCCCATCCTGCAGGGGACATCAAAGTTATTTTATAATGAAATAGCTTGTGCTTTTAGACAGGGGAGAAAGTACATTGAATAACTCACCTAGAGCTGACAGATGGCTGGAAGAGGAAAGAGGTCTTTAAACAAATAAAAATGTCAATGGATAGAGAATACACTGTAATATCTTTCCCTCATATTTTCTATGCATTATAGAGAGGTAATATCCTTTATTTTTTTTTTTTCTGAGAAATATAATTTGCCTGGTTCAGTGCCGTCACTCGCCAAGTCAGCAATAAGACTGGCAAAAATGCAACCACTAAAGTTGGCTAGAAGTGACCAGTGCCCAAATCTTATCAATGCTGAGTCCACGTTGAACTCAGATACTTAGGCTCAGAGAAAAGTTAAAGTCAGCCACCATTTTATCTCAGGCAGCATTTCCTTGCACATCTGCTTTGGTCCCATTTGCTGCATCACAGTTATTTGAATGAACTATCAAACACATTCAAAAGCTACTCCTACCCTCTCATGAGCATTTCTGTGGTCTACTCTGATATCAGTAATTTGAGAGAAAGAGTGTCAGTCTCGTCTGACAGTGCTATTTTAACTCTGTTGTTTCCGATTTGCTAAGAAGGGATGAGAGCATTGCTGTCATGAGCATGAGGATCACATGCAAACAATGGTGCTTTTGCAACAAAAAGAGAAGGAGTAGTAGCATGAAGTTATACTGACCTGCAAACAAAGACTCTAACTGTAATTTTCCAGGGATATATTTATATTGACACAGAGGTGTGAGCAAAGCATCTAAATTACATCTAAGTCAGCTAAAAGCATATTACTACTATTACAACTACTGCTAACAGTATTGTTGGGAGGTGATTTTACACAGCACATGAACTCAGCTTGTTCACCCACACTGAAGTCTGCTACTTTATTCATGGTTCAGACAAATATCTTCTATTAATTGCAAATACATTTAGACACCCAAGTAATTTTTGAGCTACTGACCTATGGATAATTATGCAAGCGATAAGTCTGGAAGTGGATGTGACTGTTTCTCACATACCATAAGGCAGCCATCTGTCTGTCAAGTAGTGCAATGGTTAATTGGTGATGTAAGGTCAGGTGTAACAAGAAAGATGCAATCAACACTTGCTAATTTTTTTAAGGGGAAAAATAATTTGGCATTAATCCCCATGCTTCATAAGAAATAGAGACAGGCTGGCAAAGTTTAAAAGATTGAAAATTATGCCCGTGGCCTTCTGCAAAATCTGATTACAGCTCCAATGATCGATGGGTTGCCATTAGCAGAAAGGAAAAAAAAAGTTCAGAAACTGAGCCAAGTAAATCAAGAAAGACCTTTCAAGTTTACAATGAACAATTCAACATGATTCAAAAAGTGTTTTAACCAAGATTTCATTTTCTGTAAATATATGTTGCTTTCAGAATATGAACTATTCATTTCCACAAGTCCTTTTTGAGCCATGCTTTCATTTGGTATGAAAAGATGCCCAGCTTTCCCTGCCAGCTTTTCAAGGCTTCCTTTGATTTACTTCAATGTCATTGGGGTACTTCAGCTTCTGCATCTGAGGTCTGGCAGAAATTCCCCTCTTTTCAGCTATAGGTGGGTCAGATGCATGAAACTTTGAAGCTTTCATTGTGCATTAGCTGAATTCTTTTTCTTTCTTTTAAATGTCTGAAAACGTTTGATTTTTTCAAACAAGGAAACTAGCTTGAGGTTCATGAAAATATACTGTGAATTTGTGTCGTAACTGGCGAACTTACTCTACTGCAAAATAAAAAGCAAAATGAACTAAAAATCTGAAAATAAAATTGCTCCAACATTATAAGCAGTGGAGTAACAGGTGTAACTGATTCACTGACTCATTTGAGAGAGAAATCTGCTTTCATGTTAGGACAATATTTAATAATTTCCAAAAATCAGAAAATTCAGAAGTTTGGGTTTTTTTTTCCCCCCGAGGGAAATTTTTCCGTTTGGTTTTGAGTTTCAAAAATATGTAACATTTACTTTTTTTAGAATGGAACACCTCAAAAAAAAAAAAAAAGAAGTATTTTGATTCAAAATGCTTTTTTTTTTTTTGACAAGAAAACTAATACTTTAATTTACTGAACGAAGAAGGACATCCTGCCAGTCACATTGCCCAAGAGAAATAGTCTCAGGCAAAATTACAGCACACCTATGTATGTTGGTCCTCGCCTCAAATCAAGACTCAGCTGTACCATTTTGTATTTTTCTCTTAATATCTCATGCCTTTTCTCTCAAATGGAGTCTGAGGTATGACACAAACTGCTTGTGCAAGTGGGAGCCAATCCGTCTCTCTTTAATTCTAAAGAAATTATCTGCAATTTGCAAACAACACCATCAGAGTTATACAGAATGCCACTTCCCTGTAGTTTTTCACTTAAGATCAGAAAACTTTCTATATCATCTTTTTGCTGTTGACCTGAACTCCTCCGAGGAGTCACAGAGAAGATCAGAACAGCTCTCAAATGCATGTTTAGCATACTTGAGTCTACCATCAAAGCCTAGGCAATACTGTTGCCATTTTCAAAAGTTGGCTGTACATGAAAAATCTTGAAAGTATATTTATCACCCAAGAAGCATCTGAGAATTTTTTAAATTAAGCCAAATCATGTAGAGCAAACAGAAGAGCAAGAGATAGCCTCTTCATTCACTGGACTTCCTACAGAGCTCTGCAACATAAATAAATGAATTATGGGTAAGTAGATTTCAGTTCGGTTTTGATCATACAGTGTAATGCAGTTTTCTCTTAATTAAGAAATAGAGCATAATCTGACATTATTTCGGGAATAGGATTATAAACACATGATTTTACGCTATACTGCTGCGTAAATAGACTCATTCTCAGATTGTAAGAGGAGTGAACGTTTTTATAAGATACCTGGAATGTCTGACTATAACAACTTAACCATCATAAATCTTATTTTTTAAAAGATGGCAACATGAATCAATACATGATAGATCAAAAGGAGTGACAGTATATAGAAGTCCACATAAGCATAAAAAGCTTAAGACTGATGCAGAAAGCAGACGACTAAAATTGAGCATTTAAGTAGCATTCTTGACCTCAATATGCAAATCCGTGTGGCATTTTTGTCCAGAAAAAAAAAAAAAAGTGGATTTATGGGCAGAAAAAGAACTGCCCATTTCAGAGAGTTGAAGGGCTGTGGTAAGCGTTCACAGCACATTGTAAATTCCCCTCTCTCTCTCTTTCCTAAAGTGTGTCATCTCAATCTGATGCTTTTAAACAGCTCCTTCTCAAGCTGATGAAGACCCAGGCTTGATAAGGCACCAAATAGTAACCCCTTGTGAGACACCTTCCTTCTCTTCCTCCCTATACTTCGTGGCTGGACCATCTTTGCTGTATCTTTGGTGGGGATCCAAAGTACTGTCTTGCAAGCTCAGAAGCAATTTTTCCCTCATTCTTACATAAGGGCCTCTACGAATAGGAACTATTCTCACCATGATATGCGAGATGAGTCCTCCTGAAAGTAAACCACCAGAGGGAGCGATGCCATCAGAGCTGCCCTTTAAATTAACCTATTTAGGATTGCTGGAGCAGCTTGGTATCGGCTCACTGGAAGAGAAGTACTGCTTGTTGAGTGCTATTTTTAATTAAGAAAAGATTGCACTCCAGCAATCATGGGATTGATGATGTAGCAACTTACCAAGCTTCATTATAAATGAAAACATATTCCTAGGTCTCTTCTGGACTGTTCTCCAAGCACCTGTGTAACAACACAATTCTTCCTCATTTCCAAGGAGATTGAGATTCAGTTTGGCTTGGGAATGCAGAAGCACTGAGGCAAGAAGTTGTAGCACAGTGAGGACCATTAGCTAAATATGCAGGACCAACTGGGTCCCACTTCCCCAAGTTCCACAGGGTGAGTTAAGATCTTAGGAATTCTCTCCACAGGGGCTATATTCTATATATTCTGATGGGCAGCCATCAGAATAGAGATGGGGCATGTCACCTTTGTGAATGATCTGGACATGTCTTCTTCAGCACTATATGTTCTCTGGCTGAAATTGCTGAATTTAATTCAGAGTAAAGATCACCTAGTCTAATTCCTGCAATTATAGATAACATCTATGGACCAACTCCATCTTTAATGTAAAGATACATTTTCCCCCATTATGGGATGTATACTCCAGAACATCTCCAGTTCAATGTTTAGAAAAAATAAAAGTTCATCATTATGGTTAGTTTAGACTTGCTTGTTCTTGGGCCAATATTCTCTTTGAAAAATGTTTCTCTCCTCTACAAAAAAAAACCAAAAACCCCACCCCTCGAAGTAGCCATTTTAATTTGATTTAAAAAATGCTCTTTTTTTTCCGGTCTCTTAGTAAAACTGGATCTAGGTGTCTTTTATTGCTTACGTGATTGTTTGATTTTAGCTTTCTGGACCAGGTATGTGATCCTAATTACACTTACCGTGCAACAATGCCCACCATCTCTACTAATGTCACTACGCAGACTGTGCAACAGGGGTTGGAGTTAGTATTTCACAGCAAAGCTGAGTACTGTCCCCGATACTGCTACTAATCTCCAGCATGAGCTATGCAGAACCCTGCATCTCCTCTTTCTTTCAGTTAAATAGGTGTAGCAGCTACATTGCCTCTTCTACTGACTGTTTTGAAAGATGCTGAAAAACACTGTACTACAGCCAAGTACGATATTTTTCCACTTTGCTTAAACTCAGTTTCTGTATGCTACTTGTAAATATAACTACAACTTGTATTTAATGCAAATGTTTTCTTCTGTCCTGGCATAAGGGATTCCATCAGGTGAAGAAAACCTCAGGGGATTTGGAATTAGGTCTATAGAGAACCACCATACTTGAAGTAACCTATCCCCTCACCTGTTTTAATTTTAAACCTGCTTAAAACTAATTTTCAAGTTTCCAGAGCATTTATAAGATGCTTTAACACACATGAAACAAATGAAGCTATTTTGTAATGAAAGCATTGTCATACATTATTAGGATTTTCTTTCTACCTATAGGGACACTTAGGAAGCTGAATAAATCTACCCAGCTTTATAGCTGTAAGAGATGGCACATTAAGTTTGCTGGTTCCAGAGTGCCTGAAGAAATCCAAACATTCTTATTCTTCAAGGCTGGGAGATTTTGTTTCCTGACTTTCAAATGTTGATGGGCAGATAACTTCAACAACAAATCCTCAGTTTGAAATGATGAACAGGGTCTACAGGCTCTAAAGAGACATATTTATCACAAAACATAAAATATGCCCCTGCTGAATTTATAGTGAACTTTCTCACAACCACATTGTCAGTCTTCTGTTTCTTTTGTCAGGCACAGAAACCTGGAATTCTGGGCTCCTATTTAGTAACAGTCTCTTGCAGTACTGGAGCTTGTTGTAAACCACAAGCACGTGTAGTCAGCTGTCAGATTTCACAGCCTGGGATATTGGATGCTACATTATCCTGACCAACAGGGTGATTTTCTGAGTAGTTACTGCCCCTCAAACTGAGAGCACAGCAACTTCTGGGGTTGCAGCACTTGCTGGCCCACAGAACTGCTTAATACTGAGAAGCTGATGATGGTATTCACGGAAGCAAATATAAAAGGAAACATTAGAGTTTTGAGGCACTTAGATTTTAAATGAAAAATCAAGGAAAACAGACACTTTTAATAGAAAATACACATGAACAAAATCCCTTTATTTTTTCTGGAGATGCACCTATTGGATTTACTTTCTAGCATCCTCAGCTGTATCTGTCATTGAATTGGACCTAAATTATTTTCATTCCTGTTACACTAGCATCATTTTCCATTATCCCAGTGGAAAGCATGTAATCAAACTAATGCATTTATCGAGTTTGATGCTGATTCTGTGACTTTTTGCTCTGCTGGAAAACTGACAGTTACTTGGTTTCATTTGCATTTTACTGTAGCTAGTTGAATAACACATTTTTCAAAGCCCTGACTCCCTGTCTAAAAGGAGGAAAAAAGCAAGGGAAATTTCAAGTGAAGTTTTTTTTTCTTTTTGTAGTTGGTTCATTATAGTTAAATAAAAAAAAAAAAAATCAAACCTACTCTTTGCAGTTAATTCAATTAGTTTACCCACTTTGGTATTTGAGATCTGTGTGTATGTATCAACATATAAGCCACCTCAGTTTAAAAGTCCAGGGGGACATGGATGAAAGACCACCACTTTATAGAAATCAGTAACAGAAACATTATTAACTAGTATTTCACTCATGACTTCCGTCTAGAATTTGCTGCACCTTTTGCTTACTCTTATTCCTAGTGTCTGCTGACTTGCATGAATGTAGATTGAAGAAAACAGTGTTTACTTTCAGAAAGTCATTGGCTTACATTTAAGCTAGATGTTATGCTTAGATTCCTATATGGTTTGTATTTTGTTACAGATACAGCTGCAATGCAACGCCAGGGTATGATGCACAGCCAGACTGTGGAGCTCACAAAGTCAGAGAAGGAAGACCACAGAAACCTTTGCAGAGTTCACTCACAGGATGATTTAAGAGCGCCATTCCATACGTCTCGTTTTCCATACAGTCAGTATGATGTTCATTGATAGTCAGTAAGAAATACCTTTTTTAGCCTCTATCCATCTCGTTAACATGTCTCCTCTAAAGCCAAGTCTTCTGACACTGGCTTGCATTAGTCATCTTTTTTTCTTCCCCCCAGAGCAAAATTAATTGGTGTCTATGTGCTGGAATAATTACCCTTATGTTTATATGAACACTAAAATTAAATCTATCCTGAAAAGAGTAACCGAGTATAACGTGTCCTGTCAGCTGTCCCACTGCTTCCCATACTATTAGCTCCATCCTGCTTGAAGAACAGGCTCAAAATGTCCACAGAGTGCAGAGGAAGAGCTGACCCCTTCTAAGCAGGCTGAGCTGCAGTATACTCGGCTGTCTCTGGAGATGTTATCTTTTTTTCCAGATACTATTCCAAGCTACTGAGCATCCTCCAGATCTGGCCCTCAGCGACCTCAGAAGCATGGCCAAAGCTTGCTCATGAGCATTAAACAGTGTGGAAGATGAGTGCAAACTTCAGTAGGAGCTCAGACTGCTGATCCCATCTGACAGTGCCCTGTTCCTTAAGTATCCTCACATAGGTGCTTGAGGCAAAACTCTGTGTGGCAGCAGGGGAGAGCTATCCATTTTTTGTTGGAAAACAGTAAATAAGAAACAAGGGTGTTAAACAAAGTTGCCAGTAGAGAGTTAGAAACCAGACTAGGAATTAGTGGTTTTAGCCAGTGAATCTGTCAATGCAGGGGGAAGAGGAAGATGGGGTAAGGAGAACATGTTTTGTTCTTACAAGTACAACCCACCTAGCGCCTCCTGAGAGTGAAGGGATTTAAGAGTTGTCTCTGACAGTAACTGTGTCAGTGACTGACCTATTGCTCCATTTACACTCTAATTCCCTGAGAAATACTGCACTTGTCAAGCAATTTAAAAATTCTAAATCCATTTTCTCGAAGGAGTTTCTAACTAATGAGCAAAACTAAAAGGACTTTACTGCTTTTTGGAGGCTCGATTGGTGAAAATCATTATATAATTAGTTGCACGCAGAACAGTCTTCTGCTCATTCTTCTGTTCTAATCTTTAGCAGAGGAAGACTTTGACCTGTCCAATAAACACTGATGCCAAAAAAAAAATCTCATTTCAAATGCTTTGACCAGTACACAGTAGGAGCTTCAGAGACTGAAAATGCCTATTAGCTGTTCCTTTTCCAACCCAACCCTGTTTTTGATGTCCTAAAACACTCCATACCCATTTTCCTGTCTGTTCTGTAAGGCTTATTCCAATATCTTTGTCAAGCCACCACCATCCAAAAAACATTCAATTAACTGAGATTTTTAGCTTTCTTTTGATCCTTACAGTTAAGGGAGATTGAAGAACCCATTCACCAGCTCCACATAGACCGCAACACTATGGCTTCTATGGGCGTGATAACAAGTAACTCTGACCACAGTAATCTGTCATCTCAATGGTGAGACAAGAAAGGAGTACCTACACAATTTAAAGCCTCCTTTCGCTCTCAACATTTCCTTGTAAATTTTCTTAGACTTAATATAAATCTCAGATTTTACCTGAGTTTTTGCCTCCAATCTGGCAAAAAGAAGCCTCCGTTTCAAAGCCTTCTTGGATGAAGGTCTGGATACTGCCCCAGGGAGAGATTTCCTTTTCCAAAGTCAGCTTCAGATGGCAAAATTGGGAGGCTGATAAAGGAGTCATTTGACAAAATGGGAAGTAGAAACTTCCCAAGGGAAATATCCTTCATTTGTCACTATATCACCTCCCTTCACTGAATTTTATGTTTGTTTTCCATTAGCAAACGTTATGTACGTAAGCTTCCCCGAAGACCACATGGCACAGAAATAATTACAGTGCTATCACATAAGAGACCAATAAGTAAGCCAAATTTGCTTTTAAAGTATGGAATTAGTACTATTCTCTTATTTCCTGCCTGTTACCTCAGTATTAAATTATCCAGTAGTTACTTCAGAAGTGGCTAGTGGATATCACTGAGTATGACAGACTCTTGCTCAATTTTATGGACTGTAGGAGGAGGAAAGCACACACTCAAGCTTAACACCTGATTTCCAAAGAGAGCAGAGCAAAATCCCAGGGGTACAGTCATCTAAGGAAGTGTTGTATGTTCTAGTAGAATAGAGAAATGCAAATAGTTTCTCTGACCAGCTTTGCAAATTATTCTGGACCATCCTGTCATATTGACTCCTGGTTTAATAATCTCCTTCAATTTTGAAGTATCAGGTACCATCCAGCCCTGCACCTGAAACAAACCTCCAGAAAACCCTACTAATTAAATCACCCTGCATAACTAGCAAGACAAGTGAATGAAAGTCTGGGGAAAGCATAAGTTTTACAAGTGTAATGGAAAATAAAATACAAGGCTTTGTTATGTCCATCTCCTTGCTGCCCTGAGCTTCATCAACACTGCTGTGCTAAGTCATTTGTAAGATGCAGTGCCAACTGGCAACATCTGCCCCAAAGGCAAACGAACATAAATAAACAAAGAAAAACACACAGAACAAGTATTAAGAGACATTTTATGATAATCACTCCCTGAATTTCTAGGTCTCAAAAAATGCAGTGCACCCAAATGTTTGTCTGCTTTTTAAAAGTATACCAGCAAACTGGGCAGCAGAATTCCTTCTACTGACAAACTTGGCTAAAGTAATACTATTATTTAAGCTCCTAGAATATATATGTTTATCTAAATTTCTGCTAATCTAGGCAAATTTTGAGAAGGAAAGGATTCTTGAGAGGGAAAAGGTCATCTTATCACAACACACGTAGTCTCTGTGTCAGTTACTAGTACAGTATTCTTGCTGGCTTGGAAAGTGCTCAAACCAATGACAAAAAATAAGCCAAATCCCGTTTTAAAACAACATTGAAAATTTACATACATACTTCTGGGTCTGTTTATTTTAGTAGCTGAAAGCAAGGCAACTATCACCATCCTGCTCTCTATAAAGGTAACGTGCTTAAGTGTTACCTTTGAAATCTTGTCACTTATTGTACTAAGAAAACCTCAGTATTTAAAATGTTAAGCCTTAAAAGAATCCAGTTCACAGATTTGTAACAACTACACAAAGTAAGAGGAATCTTTTCAGGACAGCCTTAAGGAGACGCAAACAAGGGAATATAACAAGTACCTTTCTCAAATGTTGTGTCTGGGTCAAGCAATTGGAGTTCTCACCTGAAAAAAAATACATATAAAACCCAAACACCACCCCACAATGACAGGAACATAGCATGGTAGCCAGGAAAGGAATAAAGTAGATAAAGAAGTCTTAGTCCCATAAGGACTAGGAGTATGATAGGGGCTCAGTCACAGAGCATCAGAGCAGGTCAGGAAAACCAGTGCTTATTTTCCCAGGCTTTATAGATCCCTTACACAACAGGTGCCTGTTGTCAAGCTAAAAAAAATGTAGAGAGATGAAGAGGAGAGAGGCAGAAGGAGAAGGCATAAATTTTGCCATCATTGCCCAAGTGTTTTATTACATCTCTGGCAATAAAAATTAGCTGTAAATCAAGATTCACTGTGATGTGCTAAAATAGGTTGCTTATCAAATTCTAGGAATTAAAGCTTTCGTATTCTTGTTGTTTAAAGCCCCAGAAAAAAGGATTAGGAAAAAAGCCTGAGAAAGCTTAACAAGACAGTTTTACAAATGTTTATAAGGAATTCCTCCTAAGCAAGGTGAAAGGGTGTGTTTGATTGTCAAATAAAATTCAGCCTCCAGCTGCAGCACATTACAGTGTTGGCCAGGCTAGTCAACAGTAACAGATGAAAAACTTCCTTCCAAATGACGACTGCACAATGGCTTATTGGTGGTCTAAAACTCCCTCTTTTCTAAAACACTTGCTACATTTTTCTTTACCTGTAAGTGTCCATCCTTACCAAGACCCTTGCTAGTGGCAGAGATGCCTTCATATCTGAGTCTGGCATGAAAGTCCATAGCCTTAATAAAAGATGTTTCTTCTAAGACTTTCACTTCTTACAGAACACATACCTATGAATCTGGTTTATGTAGTTACAAAACAGTTAATGTTTCAGTAAATTTGCAACCCACATCTCCTCATGTTATTTTACTATTGTCAGCATTCAAAGTGAAGAATTAATGTGACAATTTTAATAATACAGATCATAATTGCAGCTTATTTCATAGAATCATAGAATCATTTGGTTGGAAAAGACCTTTGAGATCATCAAGTCTAACCATACCTGCCCACTACTAAGCAATGTTCCTGAGCACCTTGTCTACCTGTGTTTTAAATACCTCCAAGGATGGTAACTCAACCACTTCCCTCGGCAGCCTGTTTCAGTACCTGACAATACTTCCAGTGATTAATATTTTCCTAATGTCTAATATGAACCTCCCCAGCCACAACTTATGGTACCAGAGAAATGACTCAGATAAATAGGCCACAGGGTTACAGAGATTTCTCAGCATTAAAAAATGCTATTGGTTAGTGGTTATATCAGCAAAAAAAAGTTAAAACGATGTACCAACAGTTACTCAACTCCCCACATGACACAGGCTCCCAGATGACATAAAACCCACCTGTTACCAGGCAAGGCTCCCCAAGGTTGGGAGGAGGAAAGGGTATAAAGACAAACCAGCTGGTCCTATGTTTACTTTTCTAAGAAGTTAGCAACGTTACTTGATGTTATTCGTCATCACAGAGGAAGTAAGAGCCTCAGCCTTCACCTTGATCACTGGTATCCTCCAATTGTCCTTTCTGCAGGGCGGCAGAAAATGACATGCTGCTGAAGCCCAGACCTTGCCAAGTAATCACAGGAAGCCTAGAGCCACTGGCAGGTGCATGAAAGACAAATGAGCCTAATAAACTACTAAGAGAATTAGTGCTAGACTATTAAGCCTGAGTCCCTGATGGTATGTAGGTATTTAAAAATCAGAGGGAATTAGGGTTCTAAACGTGTGCGTAGCTTTGGTCCTACAGATTAGATTGTTGTACTAGAAGTTTCAGAGCCATCATATGGTCTGGATTCCCCTTAGAAAATCAAATGAGAAAAATATAAACTGAAACTCCATAGAGCTTTCCTTGCTGCAGAAACTTCCCTTTGCTTTGGCAATTTAGCTTTCACAACAATTGACTTTCATCTCTGAGATTGCAGTCGACCCATATACTCTCCGCAGAAATTCCAGGATGCATTAGAACTGTATCAGTATTAATGGTATACTTTACTTTCCAGCCACATTTTGGCTATTCAGAGGAGTAGTAAGAAAAAATATTACAATCTCATGAAGAACTTAGAATTTTGGCTATGCAGAACAACAAATGTTCCAGAAAATGCGTGTGGATATTTGTGTGGTCGTACCAGAGGAATGACTGTGGAAAAGATTATGTAAATAACAAAAAAACAATGATAAAAAACTAAGATAGGTGACCAAGGTCAAGTCTATTTCCTTATTTATTTCACTATGTTTTTCCAGCGTTCATTCCAGGAGAGAGAAAAATAAAAGGAGAGAGGGAGGAAAAGAATAAACAGACGTAATTTATAAAAATGTTGTAAGAATAATGCTGTTCCCATTATCACAGAGCACATCTGTCAACTATATCCATTTCTTCTAGATGAGGTGGAGGGACCTCTGACATTTCAAATGCATCACCCTAATCAAATCCTCATCCTCCTGAAATGCTTTCTGAGACTGCATTATAGGTCTATAGAAAGCCATGAATGAATAATACTTTAGAGAACAATAAGTAAAGTAGCAGAAACAGAGATGAAATAACTGGGTTCACCAGCTTCAAAAAGTGAGGGAACCATTAATCCCTAAGTATAAAGTGTTTTCAGCTCTACACCACTGAGATCTGGCTGTAGGGAGAAGCTACACAATGTGCTCCCGTATACCACTGCAGGTTAGTGAAATGATCAGCACTACTTACTCTGCTGCGCTGCCTGAATGGACAGTCAAACACTGAGCTTCGTGAGGGGCTGAGAAGTCTTCAGAGGCTGTTGTCAGTCTCAGTGTTTTAGCCAGGGGATTTATCTGACTTTCTTCTCTCAGAGCCCGCACTAGACACTTTTCAACCTTCACAATCTCAAAGTTTTCTCTGTCCTTAAATTCAGCACTGCAGTAAAAAAAAGGTACGAGGTGATATTCTTGGTCTCACTCAATATGTAAGTCATGGTCCAATACCTAAAACCATTTAGGAGTTACCTGTGTTGGTTCAATTACAAGCACTGTAATTGTCTTGTAGAATGTTTTTGTGTTTCTCTTCAGACTCAATTCACCTCATTTGAGCTCAGTCATCAAAACATGGACTATCTAGTCTAAATCAGAGACCTGGGCTTCTGCAGTCAATTAGGAGAGGTAAGCACATGCAGAAAGAAATTCTTGTCTCAGGACTCACTTAAGACTAAGTCATTTAACATATATTCCTTTCCTTTCCCACCTCCATTAACTGCAGAGGTAAAAAAAATGAGGGTAAGTTTAGGTGAGGATTAATTTCATCTAGAAGTTATACACCTATACTCTAATAGCTAAATAGTCAGTGAGAGTAGTAGGATTCCTACAGGTTAATTTGTTCCTTCTGTTCTAAACAAGGACCTTAGGGTGCAATGGGGCACGCTGTGGAAGTCCTTGTTTGACTGTTGAGAGAGACTAAGAATGAGTTTCATAACAATTCTTTTTGGGTGTTTACCACACAGGGACAGCACAGAAATATTTACATTTCTACAATTGTTAATATAATTTATATAGATTAGTGTCAAGTAATGAAAGAAATAGAGTAGCAAGGGAGAGAAAAGGAGGAATATAAAGTCGAAAGGAAGCAGAAAGTAGTCTAGAATCAAAAAAGAGGACTAATTTGGTCCATCCTCATGAACAAGATTTGTTCAACATGAAGCAGTTATGTAGCAATGAGGAGTTTGCTTTGACTGGGTGCAAACATTGCAATGCTATTATCCCAGATGCTTAGATTCTCAGCACACATCTGTCTGCATCTGGGAGCACAGTACTCCAGATTTCAAATGCAAGCAAAACAGGTAAGAGGGAGGATCCCAGAAAACTACTTTACACTTCGTGGACACATTGCTTTCATCTGTAGCACTATCAGAAGACTAAGGATTTAGAATTGATCCACTGAATTATTTTGGTGAACGCACTTATTTGATGTTATTGTTTCTGCAAAAGAGAAACAAGTGAAAACAGCTTTCTGCAAAATATTTAAAGCAAAAATTTCTTCGCCATGACAGTGGTGAGGCACCGGAACAGGTTGCCAAAGGAAACCATGCCCCATCCCTGGAAGTATTCAAGGCCAGGTTGGATGGGACCTCGGACAGCCTGATTTAGTGGGATGTCCCTGCCCATGGCAGGGGGGATGGAACTAGATGATCTTTAAGGTGCCTTCCAACCCTAAGTCTTTTATGATTCTATGATTCTGTGATTCTAAGAAGCATAGTGTATGACAGCAGGACCATTTTCGAGTGGTTCAGTTGAATCCATTTTCAAGATCTCAACTGGAGTTACACTGATTCACTCCACTTAGGATTCTGGATTCAAATACCTTCCTAACTAAGTTGTGTCTAATTCTTTGATTAGTTGAATTGTATTAGCACATCTAGTACAGTTCCTAACTACAGAAAAAGGCAGTCCAGGATATCTCAAAGCCACAAGAAAAAAAAACTTCTCTTCTGACAGTATTACAGTGTGGGAGCCACATGATTACAGCTCCACGTTAAGAACAGTTTAAGTTGGTTGATGCACCACCACAGTTATTGCTGTTTTCAAGATGACTGAAATCCTCATTACAGCTAGGGGGGCTGGGAGGGACTAATACTCTATTTTAAGAAGCTGCTCAAATAGTAACACAAAGAAAGTTTACAGATCTACAACTGTCTCCACATGAAAGGGAAATCTGATTTTCTTCCCTCTTGCCATCTAGTTTCTTGTCTGTTATTCTATGTTCATTACAGTGAATGTACTTTTTCAAGATTGGAGTGGTGATAGGAGCCTCGTCAAACTCTCAATGTGAGTCCCCAGCTGTGACATTTCTTTTGCTAATTCTCTGGAAGAACAATCCTGCAGCTCCTGACAATAATTAAACAAAACCTTGAACAAATTCCTGCTGTGAAAACAAGATCAGACTCTACTCTTCACACAGCTAAGAAGAGTATTATAAGCCCTTGTCTTTATTTTTCAGATGCATTTGTTTAAAGCTTGCCAGTAAGCTGCGATGTGAATTTTATCTTCTATGAATGTTCACTACGCACTTAGGAAAATGGTGGCTGTCTTAATTATGTTACTTTGCACACAGAGAAGTAATAGTTTTAGGAGTGGCACAATCCCTCATCTTTCTCTTTTTGATGGAAAAAAAATCACTCTTGTCTTTTCTCCTTTCTTCAGATCTTAAATGAGTAGAGGAAAGTAGGTAGCCAGTTTGTGGTGGCTTAGTCTGCAGGTGCTGTGCTCTGAAAAGCATTTGGGCTTTGGCTTCCAGGAGTTTTGCTCCAATGGTCCAGACCAGGCAAAGGCTACGTTAGAGAGCGATGTACATTAAGGGAGTTCCTGAGTTGTGAACACCCACTCCTTATCTGCAGTCTCTACCAAACTCAGACTCTCCAAACCTCAATCCTGTAAGAAAGCACAAGTTGAACTCAATCCTCTGGAAAGCCTTTTTGTTCCAAATCCAGCTGTTGAATCCTACTTCATGCACAGCCTGCTGGCACTTCTGTCACATATTATCCTCCTTGAAAACTCTTCACAGAGATGAATAGCTTTACTTTAATTTCTTCTTATAATCAGTATCACCAAAAAAAGAAGAAAATGCTGTCAGAATGTAATTTTTTTCATGTCATATATTTTTGACTCAGATTTAAAAAGCAAACCAAAAATCCACCAAAAGTAAAGAAGAAATCATTAAACTTTGGAATTCAGAAAAAGAACAAGGAACAGAAACGTCCCAGCAGTGCAGTCTAGCTGAAGGACTCCAGTGCTCTCAGGTTACCTAACTCTGTCACAGCATTTCAGATTTCCTGGCAATCAAAAATCAATTTTCTGAGGTGGAGCTAGTTTGATGTTATCAGAAGGAGCCTACAAGGTCAATAAATACTCTGTGACCTGATGAAGTGTAGTGAGAGAAGTATTGTCTTTGCTGTCCCTTTCTGACATATCTGAGAGTTCAGCATTGCATTTTCTCTTACAGTGCTATTATTACTGCAGGAACCTGGAACTCATTTGACATTTTATGCTGCGCTGCTGCTGTCTTCTGTTGGACAAAAGGATTTCCCCAGCAATTTAAAGAATTTCCAGTAAAGCAGGGAGTGGGCTCCACTGAAAGGCAATACCTTATTGCTGAAGAGGAGGTATGAATAGTGTTTTCTAACAAATCAAGAAATCAAATGCAAATGCTAAATTTTAATTGCAACTGTCCTAGCATCTTTGAGCTTCAGTTTGAATGTATCTTTGTTATTTCATACTTTTTTTTTCCCATTTGCATAGAATGCACAAGAATTATTCAGATATGGAGATGCAGGGAGGAAGTGTGATATAGAAGGGGTACCTCAGGTTAAAACACCTTTGCAGAATATGCTCAATTAGACTTCTCCGTCTAATACAAGAGTTGATATCTGCAGGACTAAGGTGGATTGTGAGGGAAGGGCAGACACACCCAAGTATTTTGAGGAAGAAGAATCAAACTTCTCAATTTTTAAGTACCTGCCCTCCCATGAATTTTTAAAATGTATTTGCACAAAGAGAGAAAACATAAAAAAACATTTTTGAAGGCAATGAAATTACTCTCGTGGTTAAATTCAAGTTCATGGAGCAAAGCTTATGACTGCATCAGAAGAACAAGTCCTGTTTGAATACAGTAGTTGAAAGGCTTTGAAGCCTGTTACTGAGGATAACTAGTGGTGGAAAACAGATTTGAACTGCCTACGCACCTATAAAGGAAGTGGAAATAGTTCCTTAAAGTTGAGCTCATAAACATGACTCTAGACACTGGTTAAAGTAATCCCACTCTGTAGCGACACTTTTTAATGGAATTGCATGAAACCACCTGTTATTGGTAATATTCCTTTTACAATTATATATATAGCTATAAGCATTTTATTGCATGAAAAAAATGTACTATTGCCTCAGGTAACTGCCTCTTCATCACACAGTGCCAGACAGCTGCACTGAGAATGCCGAATACTGAATAAATAATATACATGGTATTTCTTATTAATTGCCTAGACACTAACAATAGAAGAGTGAACTCAGAGGAACAGAAGCCACATGGCAGGAGAATATGGTGACTAGATGCATAAACTTCAATTAAAGTCCCTGTCAGAAAATATTAAAAATAATAATGACATAATTCAGTGAATGAGTCTCTCCTGCATGTTAACAATTCCTGATGGCAGCTCCTGGGAGAAGGAGGGAAATGATGGAATTAAGAGCGGACATATAGAACACAACAAATTTAAAATACCACTCAGACTTTCATTATAGCCTGTGAGCCCCCCTTGTGGATCACAGCAGAGAAGGTGGCTCCAGATTCCTGTGGCTATTAGCAGTCTGTCCTGAATGTGAGGACAGAATTACGTATCATGGTCCCCCTTTCGACTTCTCACTGCCCCCTGAAACACACTTGGCCATGCCATTGCTTCCCAAGCTCAAATCCTGGTTCTGTTCTGCATTCTCTGCTTTGATATCATACAGTATATCCTGTGATGTTTTTGCTCTTACTTTGTATGCTCTATACTGGGCATACCAGTTATTTGTGCTCCCATACAGAAAGATGCAGTGTATTACAGTAAAAGTACAGCAGAAAAGGTGTGTCACCAACCTACAAGTGCCTTAACATCAGTAAAGTGGAGAGAAAGTATCACTGAAGGGTACAGATGAGACTAAAGCCAGTCTTTGGCTCATGGTTTTATAAAAGGTTTTGACACATCACAAACCACAGGAAAAAGAGTACAGACAGGAATTACTCCAAGCATCCTCAGTGCCTGAGCTATTTCTCTCAGTAGTGTTCCCTAGTTTCCCCCATTAAACTGGGTATAAACTAGCATAATTCTTCATCCAGGACCTCAACAGGGCAGAGAGACCTGAACAAAAATGAGACTGTTAATACAGGTACTTCTACTTTCAGGCTGACATTGTGATTTCATTTTCTGCCTTTGCTCCTAGAAATTCTTATTATAAATTTAAGGAAAGATTATACTGTAATAAAGAGGTTATTCAGTAGAATTAATGGCTGGGAAATTTGGAAGATATTAACAGAAGAGTCCTGCTGTGCCACGTGTCACTGGCTCATGTAATAATTTGCCGCGGTCTCACAGGAGGTCAGCTAGTCAAACACAGTAGATCAAATCTGGGAAAGGACTAGTAATATATGACCCCTACCACAGCAGGCTTTAAGCACGAGCAATAAATTTTCATGCTTTGGAGAAAAAAATCTACTGTTGTAAGGAGAAACCATTTGAAATTGTCTCCTCCCTGCCACTGATGTCACTGGGCTGAACAGAGTCATCTCCAAGTTGGTGAGCAGTACCACAGCCATGACCCAGTCCCTCATGAAGTCACCAAGGGTTTTCCTTTGATTTTCCTCAAGCAAAATGTCCTCTCACACAGGTACATATTTCTTTCAGGCTCTAGAAGGGTGAGGGTGGTACAAAACAGGAGGACAGAGAGAGAGAAGAAAAAGGCAATCTTTACTATTTTGCCACCTTAGGCAAGGGCATCTGTAAATGGCAAGAAATCAGACTTGATAAACAGCTATTGCTGGTCCAATTTCCATAATCTCCATGGAAACCTGACCAATTGCCAGAACGTATGTGGCAGCATACAAGAAAGTGCAGTGTATGGGAAAAGGATGTTGAAGCAATCTGTTTTTCTAAGCTCTTCGGGGTCTTGCTAGCCCTCTTAGTAGCCATGAATACATACTAATTACGATCCTTTCCAGTCAAATAGCTCTAATGAAAATGAAGGGTGCACAGCGGTAAAGACTGCAGAAAAATCACAGGGTACAGAAATACATATCAGCCCAGGTAGTTATTTGTAAGAAGTGCCTTACAAATTTGCCAGACAAATACATTTATGTGAACAGAGGTACTTCTTTTGCATTGTAAGAAAGGTCAGATTTATGAATGTCTAAGATGGAAGGCTCCTTGATGATGGTTTAATCATCATTTTTAGAATTACAAACCTTTATGTACAAGTTTTGGGAACTGAAACATGTAGAGAAAGGGCAAATCTAACCTACAGAGAGAATTATTGTTTTTTAATAGAAATGAATTTAAAAAGCAGTTCTACATTTTGGTTCACTTGTATGTTAAAAAAAAAAAAACAAACAAAAAAAACCCCCCAAAACCACCAAAACAACAGCAGTAGGGTACAGAAAAAAAGTTATTGGAACAGAACAGCTCAAACCTGGAAAGCAAAATTAGCCACTTTGCAAGACTGGGAACTAGTCAGCCAATGAATGGGCTCTCATGGCAACAAATCCTGAACGGTGATTGAATTCAGCACAGGATTTCTTTCTCACTTTTCAGTCCTAGTTTATAGACCTCAGGACAAGATTTGTTAAATTAGGCTATAATTCCTCCATAATAAAATGACATCTTAATGGTTCTGATCTTTTGGAAGACTTTTAGCAGATTAGGAGGTGATGGGATAGGGGAAAAGATTTACTACATGCTCAAAGCCATGTGGTAATCCAAAGGGATTTATAGACAGTACTCTTCACTACTTGTGCTGAACAAGGATGTGAATTATTATGTGATAACATGAGAATCCTCTTACGATACCATATGAGTTTGACAAAATGTGAATACTGTTTAAAAAAAACATTCAGAAGTAGCTTTTCTTCCTTTTCCTGTTAGTTACCTTTAATGGAGTGGAATGGTTTTATATAATTTTTAAGTCATAATAGTTTTTGATCAGAGCTTCTGTCTGTGTTGAATGTCTATGGATACAACTGGTTGTGGATTTCCATTAGAAACATTTTTCTTGCTCTTGGAGTGTGCAATGCAACTGAAATACAAAATTTGTGCAAGGCTGTTCATTTCAGTTTGGACGGGAAGGTTTCCAGGATTTGGGAGGGAATTTTAGGTAAGGGTAGGGGAAACTCAAATTCATGGCCTTATTCAGTGTAATCCAGACAAGACACTGGGTTTATGGGTGGCCTTAGACATCCTGTTCTGCTGTACTATAGCTACATTAATTTCCAGCTCTTCAGTTGCTTTCCGCTGCTAATTCATCACAAGGAGAAAAACCCGATCCAAGACTTGCCAGTGAAATTGATTGTGCAGCCAATAGTTACTCCCTTTTCATCAGAATTATCTAGGCTATGAACAAACGATAGTATAAAGAGTTTGTACATAATACAATGCATACAATAGCAGTTACTTTTTTGTTTGCATCTGAAATATTCCTTAATGAGTCTCTGATTAACTTCTCTTATGAGCCTCATTAATAAATAGCTCTGGATTAATTATAGAAATCTTTTCATAATAACTTTAGGAGGTAGTGAAAAATTATTGTCTTCATACACCAGAGGACACAAAGGGATTATATGATCCATCCAATATTATAGATGATATTTGTGGGAGACTCAGTAACTGAAGAGCCAAACTCTTTCATCCTTGCTTCAGTCTCTACACTTTGGAAATTTGCTTTCAAGAGTTTTAAAAGTATTGACAGAAAATTTATGTTCTTAGCTGGAACAGCAGGGAATACCTAGAAAAGAAATAGGAGTGTGAGAAGTTCGTTTGGGAAAGAATCAGTTGTTAGTTCAATAATAATTTCATAGGAGAAACCCAAAAACTAGTTAAATAAGCTTGATATACATTTTTTTCTTTTTATTAAATAGAATTGCAAGTTTATTTCCAAAGGGATCTGTTCCTTATACTGATATGACTTGCTAGACAAGATAGGCTCCCTTAAAAGTTTCTGTGGTTTTGGTACACCTGAACGCTAGGTAACACAGGAAATACCCAAGAATTTAGCCACTTACAGAGATATTTCTCATACCTAAGAAAGTCCTAAGATATCCTGAAAAAGGCAGAGCAAACGGTGGAGATCGACAGTGGAAGCCAGACAAATTCACTTCCATGACAGACCTTAGAGTTTCTTTTGAGACTCATAATCACTAATCATTTGCACAATTTACCACAGAACAAAGCAGATACTCCATCACTTGAAAATTTGAAATCAAGTCTAAGTGTTTTTTCAATGAGATGTATTTTCTAAGCTGGCAGCACCGTGCTTCAGTGCGGCTGGAGAGGGGACAAATTACCTGATGAAATTTGTTACTCTGCATCATGAAGGAAAATTACACAGGAGATTCCTTCTGCCTAGCAGACCCGATATCTTTCTTTAGTGGTAAGCAGTGACAGGATTTCACTGTTGTTCAAATCTGCTTTAACCCACTATGTGTTTCTGCAGAGAGGCAGAAAAAAACGTCAAAGAACTAAATATGAAAACACTGGTGTGATCACTCAGTTTAAACTTTTGCTACCCACATACAGAAGAGTGCTTGTACATGCTTCTTTCTGTTTTTTCACAGAGCTAAATCTTTGCAAGGATTTATACATTTGCATCATAACTGACAGCTACTGCATCTTCTGTGATTTTACACACTTCTGTACCAAAGGACTCAATTTGATTTCTTTATTTTATTTTATTTTGCCCCTCTGTGTTCTTCCTGTTGGAATCTGAGTCATAACGATGCTTGAAAGCTGGTGCTATTTCAACTGGGGAAGATTCCTGCCCTTCTAAAATATATGTATTTATTTGCTCTAAATATGCAATTACTGTTCTCATGCAATAGTTGCCACAGAGCATAAAATTATTTCAATGCTAAGTTAACAATTGGAATTACACCCTTGTCATAATGCTTTTAATTAGTCATTACTCATTGGAATGGAATCTTTTTAATAGTTCTTTCACTTGATGAGACTGATTTTCACTGGAAGAAAAAAAGCAGCTGTCCTCAGTCATGCTAAATTTGAGATTATGACAAGTCATAGGGTTGTATCCAGGATGTACAGATGCTGTATCTTATTCTGCTTGGCAATAGCTCACTGTTACAGTCAGCACTGTATGGATTATCCCATAGTATGTCTACAGACCGCTCAATAATATGCAGAGAGTCATGACAAGAGACTCCTTATCATGATAGTTTTAGATCAACTTTAGGAAATTCAACAGGGTTAATAAATAAGAGGGAGACATTCAACTCCATGCAATTATAGTGTCCAGTCTATTTAGATCTACATCAGATGGGCTGAACTGAGTTGTTATGAAGGGGTGAAGTGTAACACATTGTTACACTTGGGTGAGGATCTGAGCTCTCCATAGAAATTGAGTGGGTTGCTAGTTGTTGTTTTACTGTTTCAGCAAACCTGGGAAATGTGGGAGTTCCCCTGTGGTTTTGTTCCTTGATTTTTGGGCTCATGTCAATGAGTTTTACAGACTCCAAGTAGGGGTGATGGCAGCAAGGCGATTACATCAGTCTCTGGACTCAAGAGATTGCTGTATCACTGTTGTCGTGCCAAACAATCCCTCCCAGTCGCATCTCTGCCTTGACTCTCCTTCCCACCTTCCAAGACACATTGCAATGCCCACAGATTTCTTGTTTAGCATCATATAGCACGTCTGACTATATGTTTCAGGCTTCATTTCTACTCCCTGCTTCTCTTGCCCCCAGATCCCTCTTCCTGCTGAGCCAAAACCTCCTCCACTGACTATTCCACTACCTTGGGCATCTTCCCAATTTGGGAGAGCTCAAGAGGTTTAGGCAGATGTATTGAAGTTGTTGGCATTAAGCCACTCATCCAAAGATATAACAGCTGCCCCTGGCACCATTTCACCATTGTGAGAGGAATTTACTGAGGCTTCTTTCTGCTTCTGCAGAGGTGCAAAACCTTAGACCAGTTCAAAACCAGCCCCACTTTATAAAGGGGAATAAGACATTGGAAGTGGGAATAGGTTTGAAAAGTTTGTTCATGTCATATCAACTATCCACAGTGAGATATACAAAATTTGACTGTAAAGGCAAAATGTGCTTCCATCATTTTATTTCTTCTCTCCCATAAATGGGCTGTTTGTTGGCTCCCTGAAATATGATGTTTGTACCTCGTTGTGGATAATAAACCTCCTCAACTCTATAACATGAGTGGTCCTTGTCTCACTCCTACTCTAAGCACTTTACAAAAGCAATATATTAGACAATGGTAGCTCAAAAAACTGTCTAGTTAAACAAAATGACCATCATTCTTTCTGAAGTTGGAGCTCATGCAGTTTCCAGCCATTCTGCTGAGGAAGGAATCCTGTCTAAGAAAACCATATTTGTTTCAGCATTATTTTGATCAATAATGCTTCTCTTCAATTCACTATTTATTGAAGAGTAATGTGTATATTCTGCAAGACAGTGGGTAAGAGTGGGTAATCTTGTCTTGTTAAATCATGAATTTTTCACCAAAATCTGTTTTTCACTTCAGTTCCCCAAATCTGATAAGAGCTATGAAGACCATATGACAAAGCGGCTACTTCTGTTGTTCATACGTGAATTCTTACCTTGTGGCCAACTTCAACTTAATTTGATGAGAAAGAAGGACTCCTACACTCAGCAATCCTCCAGGGTGCAGGACAGTTGTCTGATCCCTGAACAACCACACAAATCTGGTTTGTACAGGTAGTATTTTTCATATCAAGTAGGGAAACCAATTGCATACAGACAGTCCAAAGGGAAACAGAGCTATTGGCTTGTGAAGGATGTGGTGATACAGAGGATGTAGCAGGGAATCCAATACAGTACAACCAGGTACAAAGCTCATAGAAAATAAAATCTTGTTAGGTCTATTACTTATAGGAAAAACTAGTTCATTACAAATTCTGGCTTCTGCAAAGTTGCTGTTTCATTTTGGACGATGTGATTAGTTACAACAATTTTCAATTTTCCCCTTGGGCAGGAAAGCCAAATGGAAGCAAAACATTTTTTAATTTGAGTTAAATTTACCTAAGCTAACGGGGAGTGTATTTCATATAAATGCTCCTCACATTCTCCTCTATGGAACTGATTTTACGGCCATGCTACCTGTCTCATGAACAGTCACTGCTGCTGAGAATTCCCCATATATTGCACTGCTAAGACAATTTAATTTTGGACCTACTCCAAGCCAAAATTAAACATTTCTAAATGGAATTCTGTTCAAAATATTTTGTTCCAGGAAAGAGCCTCTGTGCTTTGTCATTTCTTCCCAAATAGGATAAAAACATGAATCAACATATTAGATCTTTATATAGGAAGAGAAACCCAATTTCTGAATTAGTCTAGCTGTGATTATGCAGTTCCTTAAAAAATACACTGTTCTGCCTATTTATAGTTTCATAACCTACATCACCCTCTTCTAATAAACCTCTTGATAACAATTAATGCATGATGCCACCTTACAAGTGAGAAGATATCACAGAATGTGTTTCTGATGCAAACTTATTGAAATCTTTGAAAATTCTCTTTGACTTCAGTGGCCTTTGGATCAGGTCCCTGGTGTGTTTATCTAGCTTGAAAATGTTCCCAAGGTTGTGCTGCCCTAAATGAGAAATAAAGTAATTCAATTCCAGATATTATGTAGCTTAGAAGAAGCGAGATAAAAATCGAGGTCATAAAGTGGGTACAATTTTTTTCATTTTTTTGCTGTCTTTTCTTAGTGTGGAAGTAGGTAAAGCTTACATCTCTTTTGGGCTAGCAGTTATGTGGGTTAGATAATAGGATGAATTTTACTTAATAAGTTCAATTAATTTTGGCTCATTAGAAATTCATGCAAATTGTCAAGTTCTAAGTCCTCCCAAGATTGCTCTGTTTTTTTTGAGAGATACATAGAAAGGTTTTATCCATAGACTGTTGAGTTCAGCTAATTACATTAAGAGCTAATACGATTTCCTTGTTTATGCTGTTTGTAGAGGAAGATGATTGTCTAATCCTTTAAGCAGTACATTTAATTTTGGGTTCTATTTCAAGTCTTTAAATTGTGTTAACTACTTCTAGTTCTCAAGGTGGATGTTGTTTGTATCTTTAGTGTTTACTTCTGAGTAGCTTCAAGGATGAAGCTGCTCTGGTTTCGTTTCAGACAAGGAAAATCATTTCATGCCCATTGGTTTTAAGCTGGAGGGCAACAGAGGAATCAGGGGAGAAGGAAAAGGAAAACTACTTTTCTAAAGCAAGTTCAGGACTTCATCTGCAAAACTGTCACACAGTGGCAGCCTAAATTGTTCATTGCTACATTGCAGTCATTATCACTAATTATCTGCCTGTCTGTCACATATGTCTAATCTGACCATCCATCTCTATCTAAGTATTTTAAATTTACATTTGGAAGTACATAATGAAATTATACTTGGCCTAGCAAGTATGTGTCCATTAATTGCATTTCTTCTCTTTGGAAGTTATGTTTCTGTTGTATCCTTGAAATAATATTGGAGAAAAAGAATAGTCTACAAAGTCCTGAGAAGAAGATACATGTCACTGCCTAAAATTGCACACAGATAGCATTGTCAGGCTAGAGTTCCTTCTGATATTCTAGTTCATATGAACAAAAATAAATAAATAAAATTAAGGATGCTGACAATTGTCAGTATTGAAGCCCTGGAGCTCTGATGAAAGTTAAACACCCCTTTTTGTTCTTAACCTCTTGTATTTCACCATTGACACTATTCACATTCTACGCATATATTATAAAGATTTGTGCTGCAATACAGCAGTGTGAGATCTCAAGGTATCATCACCGAAAAGGCAGTAACAATCCATTCTCTTTTCCCATAGGTCTTCTTTAAAAACTTCCAGCCCATGATCCATTATTGCTGGGCAGTTCACAAAAGGTGACATTAAAACAAGTTCTTATGATTGCTCCAGAAATATACCTAAGCCAGAAATCTGAATCTCCTCTGGAAAATTTGTAGGAAGAGTCTGTAAACAAACCGACTCTGAAATACATTGGTTTCTACTATTGCCTAAGCATTACCCTCAAGTGCAGACGTTCATACACTACATAACAGACTACCTCCAGATATTGATAACAGAAAGATCTACACCTGAGCTCCATGGAGTCCAGATATATATGTCTTCTTCATAATTCAGGAAATACCCTGAAGGTCATATCCTTGGTGGGTTAAATCAAGACTTTCAAATCATTAAAATTCTCATGGAGAAAGGGAATTCTCTTGTATTAATCAGGAGAAGATCCAGGTGAATAAATACGATGACCATTTTTGAAGGAGAGTACAGAATTCCTCATGGGATTCCCATCAGAGTCTGTGCTACGACTTCTACTATTTAACAGTTTCATAAGTGATCTGGAAAGTGTGTGAATAATGTCGGGGCAAAGTTTGCTGACAAAGAGAAATTTTAGTAGACAAAACTAAGGCAGTTAAAACTGGTGCAGAAATGAAGGAACTATGGAGTATGTCATGATACTGAGTAAGTTGATGATAAAACAGCCAGTGAAATCCAGCATAAAACATTGCACCTAGTAACACTAATTCCAGCTGTATACATTTGAAGGAGTGATATCTATATTTTATATTTTGACCAGTTTTCATATTATCACTTTTCCAGAGGGGAAAATAGAAATAGGAAAACAAAAATTTCTCATAACACCATTTACCATCAGCAAAAAGAGATGAAACCGTTTATGAGACAGTATTAAGAAATGCTATTCTGAGGTAGTTTAGGTTGTTGCACTTTTGTTAATGATTTCCTGGCTGAGATAGTGAATCACAACTTGATATTTTTATATTTTTCTTACACAAACACAAAGAAGAAACTGGAATAATACCAACCAACTCATCTCAAGTGTAAGTCATTCTTCACCTGCTGTTGAAGAATACCTACAGTGGACTTTTTCCTGTGCCAGTCCTCTGAGGGAACTTACATCTTACATGTGCAAAAATTACTGGAAGCAATCCTCTTCTCCTCCCAGTCCAAGAACTAAAAATGTATTAGCTTGATGGGTTTTAACCTGATAATTTCCATTACAGTGATAGACAGCAGAAAACAGAGTAAGCAGAAATGTGCTCATCTTCACAGAGGATCAGGCTGACAGACTCAGGCACTGACTTGTCCTGCTGGACTACAGAGGTGATAAAGGAGTCCTTTGACTCATTCTTGCTAGTGATAGCTCACCATCAAGAAAGACCTGACTTTCAAGCTCCTGTTTCTGCTTCTGGTAATCATATTATAAAATCAGAATTTTGTTGAGCCTCAGTTTGCTGCAAAAGATAACATAGACATTTTATATCTTTGTTATCTCTTCAGGACACAGCCTAACACAGCTGAAATGCACTAACTAAAATTAAAAATGCAGAATAACTGATGTAGTAGTTCAGGAGTTTATTACAGTTGTATTACAGGTGTAAAGTGTCTTATCGAGGACACCGTACATTTACCTTTATTTCCAAACTCTTTTGGACATGTGGTAAATAAATATCTTAGACTGATCTTGAAACTCAGACTAAACATTTCAGTTAGACCTTATCAAGAGTCTTTGCCCACATTCTTTTCAAATGGGAAAAAAATTCCCATTTACTCCCAAATATTGTCTTGTAACCTCTAGATGCAGAAATTTCATTTTAGTATGTGCTACATTTGTATGTAAATGATAAATTTGTAGCTGAAAATTATGGTACCTACTTTGCAAATTCGGTTAAATAACTGTTTAAATACAGGTTGTACTTTAAGTTTACTGTTTTCTCCTTACTACCTACATGACTAGCATGAATATCGATTAGCAAGGAAATTTCTTAGAATTAATTGAGTGACTGTTTGGATTTTCCATCATTAAAACTATATCCAAAGTCAGTTTTTGGTATAAACAGTTACTGAAGACATTTTATTGCACATAAAGATTGGTTTGGGGATGAAGGGAAGAAAAGGAATTGTTGTCACATCTTTGCTTGAAACTAGCTAAATTTTAGCTAAAAAAAGTTGATTCATTGGAAAAATAATAATCTGCTTTATTTAAAACACATTTTTCTTCAAAATCACTATGTTTTCATTGATCTGATTCATTGGTTATCTACCATGTTTCAGTTCAGGGAAATGAACTCTATAACAGATCATTCATTCAGGCCTAGGATATCTCTTCTGAACACAGGAAGCAGATTGGTAAGGTTAGCTCGCCATATTCTGGTGATTAACAAAGCTTTTGGCAAGCCTTCCTCAATATCTGAAGGGCAAAAGAAATAAATAAATAAAGGAAAATTAAGAAGCAGGCAGAATTCATGTCTGGATTGAAAACTGCTGATGAAAAAAGACCTGCGCTTCATTTGAACACATTTTCCTTGCAGACTTGTCCCTCAGTGACAGTTCTATCTTAGTGTAAAGATAGCAGGTTATAATTTTCAAGTGAAATTAGGCTGAATATGTATTCTAAATTTTAGTATTTTGCACATATCCTTAGACAAATTTTATTATACACGTCAACTTAAAAAAGCTGTAGAACTGTAATAGTCAAGAAGCTGTGTTTCCATCTGAACTGCTAACAAAAATTAAAATTCATTTGGTTATAGAAAATAATGGGTATCTCAGCAGGTTGCACCAAAAAAGATAAGCTATTTTACCTTTATTTGCAGGAACGTTCCTGTTCCAAAAGGACTCATCACCATAGCTCGTAAGTACTACCTACAGGTTCTGATTATGGCCTCATGCTCAGGGTACAGTTTCCTAGAGCACTGATGTTCTGAAAGATGAAAGGACTTCTATAATCTGTGTAATAACAGCCCAAGTAAGAATCAAGCCCAAGGGACTTACTGCAATTTAGCCATCTACAGACAGCAGCTTTTTGCACCAGGAAGAATTTCTCCACCAGGAAGAATTTCTCTTCTGCAGAAGTCAGTTGAAAAGAGTAAATTTACCCTTGTCAGACTTGATGTCTGTCTGAAAGCTCAGTTATTAGTAAATAATTGTATTTGCTGGTGGATGATGCTCAGGCAGAGAGGGCCATGGGAACATCCATTCCACAGCTGTGACAAGAGTCTCATCTCTGACCTGAATCCTCAGGAGCTAGAAAATCTGCATGGTCCCACACAGTAAGGACAGAGGAAAGCACTTTTACTCTGGGAAGTTGCAAGGTCTAAAATTTTCTGGGAAGCAGTGATTGACCTGCTAAAAGCAATGTTAACCTCAAAAGAAATTTTACTTGTCTTGTCGGGGTTCTGATCTCTGTAACCATTTCAATCCCAGAAAGATCCATGTCTGAACTCAGCAGATTAGCGCTTCTCTGACTACAGAGATCATGACAGTGCCTCTACCCTACTTAAAGAAAGACCAACTGTATAATAGCAGGATCAGTCAGCAAAAATTCTGACTCAGACCTGGGCTGGACTTGCTGGATAGATGTACTTTTTCCATAAAACTATTCAGGTAGTCTCTGGTGTCAATCCCAGAGATCAGTGACTACCTGGTTCGTCCTCATAAAACTGTGGATGAACACAATACCAGGCAAAGCTGAGATTCAGGTAATCAGGAGATCCAAATTCTCCAGATGCTCTCATAATTGCCGTCAAAGTTACCTGTTGAGCTCTGCTGGATGCTTAAGTCCCCTTTCTACCCACTGAGCATACCACGTACAGACACCACAACTACCAGCCTCTACTTCACAGAGCATATCCAAGGACCAGTTTTACTGAAGCCAGCTTAAAACAATCATTTTTATTTCAGAAGAGCATTAAAAGCCACCCGGTCTTTCAAAGGACCTTGTAGAAAACACTATAATATAATTAAAAATATAACTGGTAGCTTCATAGTAGCTCTCTGTCCTAGGCATCTAAATAGAGACGAGAATACACATGTATATACACAGATATATATATATATATATGTATGGAGACATATATATACACATAAATGTACACACAGGTGCTTTCACAGGTGTGAAACACGCATTCATTCTGCTTGATACTTGAGAAACCAGTGCGCTGGGACAAGGATGTTTAACTTATTCCAAATCAGCAGAGACAGGTAAGGAACGGTGCTTTTCTCATGAGTCCTGAGTCAATGAACCATAGACTGATCGAGAGGGATCACTCTCCCAGGTACGCTCTGTCCCCAGGGAGCAGGTACTAGACAGTTTGCAGTTTCAAAGAAGACCTCACCAGGAACTTTCTCTGGCTGTTAAGTTTTGTGCCCAGGATAACAGAGATCCAGACATTTCTTTTTCTAGTCACCACAGCAGATATTATGTTAAATCAGCATCAGGTCTAGAGTTTCATATTCTGGCAATTCCTGGTGTGCCTATAGCTACAATCTGAGACCCTTGTCTCTGCATGTTTTTCAGTAAGACTAAATCATTCCTGACAAATAAATCCCTGCAGTAGTTGATGAGAAATGAATGGACTGGTTTGATATAAACAGGACTTATTTTAGAGAAGGAACTTATTGACTGGTTTGCAGAATTTCTCTCCTGTTGAGGGCTCTGAGGTTCGGTGCATTAATGCTGAGTGCTTGACTCGTCACCTTATTAGTTTTCTTACTCAGTGTTATTAATCTTCCCGTTTCTCCTTCATTCTCTTTTTTTTCTCCTACCCATAATTTCTGTTATCAGAATGTTTGAGAGTCAAAATTCAGGTTTCTTTTTCCATCTCTCAAGTCTTCAGGAGCCTTGAGAAACTTTTCAAAACACACTGAAGTCTCAATCAAGAAGTACTTATCCTTGGTTGTGCTGCAAGTAACTTCCTTCCTTCCTCCATTTGATGCGATTTTCGTGAAAGTCATCTGCAGGAGCTATTTGAGAAGGTCACTTTCCACATGGAATGAGGAAAACATTGGGTGACAGGAGAGAAGCAAAATAATGCTTCATGAATGCGTACTTCCCCTTCTGTTTGAAAGTGATCCTCCTCAAAACATACGTACTAAAATCTCCACTGTTTCCTGTCCCTTGTGAAGGCATCATGAAGTTTGCTGAATTGCCCTGAACACCGCTCAAATGAAACATTACGTTTTCTGCAGAGCTAAATAAAATAAAACCAAACAAACCTTCTCATCTGAAAAAAACCACCAACAAATCCTGACATGAAGTGGGCTTAAATTCTTTGTTCTGTAATTGCTCTGACTTTATAGTTTCCACAGGATATGTC
Source organism: Cuculus canorus (assembly GCF_017976375.1). Taxonomy (NCBI): domain Eukaryota; kingdom Metazoa; phylum Chordata; class Aves; order Cuculiformes; family Cuculidae; genus Cuculus; species Cuculus canorus. The sequence continues at coordinate 11,681,979 of NC_071407.1, forward strand.
ATTCTCAAGTACTGTCTGTTGGCAAACGTGGTGGGAGCTGACTCCACGGGGAAAATCTGGGCAGTACTCAGTTTTGTTATTTCCACACCTTCAGCGAACAGTTACAATTCTCTCTGCAGCGCTTTTTCAAGAGCTCTTTCTAAGGGGTAAGGAGGAAGACGCTGTTACTGCATGGTAAGAAAGTTTCTGAATGATAATTTAAAGATAATCTTGTAAGATTTGGAACAATCTCATTATGCAAACTGCTAAGTGATTTAACTACAAGTTTTAATTATTTCTATCTCTATTTTGCAGTTTCCTCAAGAAGCCTTTCAAAAAAACCATACAGCTCATAGTTGAACTGGGTCCTTGCATTTCCTAAACTGTACTTCAACTTCAGTTGACTGGAAATAGGCCTAATTCAATCACTTGCCAACCCAATAATAATACTGAAGAAATAACCCCACAGGCAGCATTGCATTGCTTTTCCTGTCAATCACAATTTTAACTTGACTGTTTCTTAATGCCAAAGGCAATGTCAGAGAGACTGAGGATGATATGTTGCCAAGAGTTATGAGTTGAAGAAGAGTAGTCTGAACTACTACTTTTAATCCTAGTTTATATATACCTGTTAATATTAGTTGTAAACCATAGCCAGATACTTTAAGGGCTATTTAATAAGATTCTTATTTCCCTCCTCTAAGAAGTTAACATGCAAGGTATGAGAAAGACAGGTAGGCAGACAGACAAGGACAAAAAGAGAGAAAGATCATGAAGAATTATGTATTGTCTAATATTTGGGGTCTTTTTCAGCTCTGTTCTTATTATCTGAGTGAACAGATTTTTGCCTGACATTTATCTGATAGTCTTGATTCTTTTTTGCTCCTGAGAAGCTCAGAACAGCTTGCCAAGCCAAAGCCAAAGACCGACAGGGCACTAAGGCCGGAGGGCAAAATATGGCAGCTGAGATCTATTTCCTCCTCCTTTGAGAATTTCTCATTTGTAGTAGTGAAGTGTATTGTACAAGGAGGGAAAGTTTGGCTTAACACCAAAATCCTCACATAATCCTTTCCTTTTATGGGGTCAGCAGTTGTGAATTCAGCTGTGAAGGAGTCTCAGTGAAATAGCGTATTTTGCTTCTTAAATCCAGAATGAATGAGGAGAAAAAAAAAAAAATCTTTTTTTTTTTTTTTATATTGCACATGTGAAAAGGAAAATTTTGTGAACGACTCTTGCACCCTGGACTAGTTAGAAATCTCTATATAACAGCATCGATACCTAGCTTGGTACTTCCTAGGATTGTATTTAACTTTTTAATGTGCAGCACACCTTTGGCTAACAGCCATACTTAACTCTTGTGGGTATTCATATCTTCCTTGTGCTATTTCCATATAAAAACCTCATTTTTTTTTCTGCCACTCTCATTTCCTAAACACATACATTTTATATGTAACTTTTATTTCATATTTTTCATTCCATCCCAACATTAAAACTCCAGTCATTGAATTCTTTCTGTAGGAAAACCTGACCATCTGTGTTAATAATACTTTCCATCTTCATTACATCAGCATATTGGCCTAAGAAGTGGGAGTGTGTTAATACAAGGTTATCATTGAAAATATTAGGTACAATCAATTCCAAAATGTGTCCTTTATGAACTGCCTTTATTACCTTTTTCAAACTTCATATACCTCCTTTCAATACTGCTCATTATCTTCTGATTTCTAATTCCTCCAGCATAATACTCCTTTTTTAATCTTCCCCTTTTCTCTTCCTTCTCTACATTTTTCCCTGTTTGTCACCTATAAAATGCTTTTTTAAAGACAAGAACACCTGTTTTTTCCAGATGGGAAATTCCCTTATCAAACAGTTATTGAGTTAGTCTTTTGTAATTTGCCTTTGGGAAACCTGTATTTTACATGATCCCAATTTTCAGCTACTTTGACATCTTGAAGTTCTCTTTCTACTGAAGTGTTTTAAATATTCAAGGGCTACACAGAACTGGCGAATTGGCCTGGATCATTATTTTCCACGTCTCAACTAAATATGCGCTACTTGTTCCCAGTCTTACACCACCATGTCGCGGCACAGCAGACCAACGATTATAACCTTCTATAAATGAAAACTCCTTGGAAAAACTAGTATTATTCATGGCCACTTCCATGTGGAATAACGCAGTAATGTTTCCCTGTTTTGAACCCAATGAAATTGCACTTATCCCAAGGAAGCATGATCAAAGCTATCAACAGAAGAAACTTCACAGCTAAATTACTGAATTTGCCTATTTTGTTTTTAACTGATCGATTCAACAGTTGAAATAAATCTTCTTTAAAGTACTAGAGAGCTTGAGGGCTTATTGGATTAATCTGAGGAAAGGAACAAGTATGATGTGCACTATGCAATGTCTTTCAACCTCATTGCCTGCCTATTAGGCTGCAAGAAAAGAATATTTGTCTGTTTATTAACTGGTTGTCAGAGGCCTGATTATTTCATGGAGATAGCTTTGCAGAAGAAAGAGTAAGGTGAACTGAAGAGCAACAAAATGATTGATTCATTTCCTTTGGGAAAGAGAAGGGAATAAAATAAAATAATGAAACATTAATGTGTCAGATCCATTTATACAGGACTGATATTTAACTTAGCTCCTTTTGAAGCTGAAATTAAATTTTCTTAAGAGGTATTATTAAAAGGGAGATGGGATGTAACCTTCCATCAAGATATCATTATTTTAATACGTCTTTAAAAAAAATGAACTTTTTTCCTGAAGTGTGCTAGTAAATTGATTTATGCAAATCTAAGCAGTAATTATGAAATGTGCTTATCTAGACACCTTCTGCTTCTATTGATCCTACACATTATTCTGATGAAAAGCTCATAATTCATAGCATTCTTGATGTTTAGAACTGTTGGAATTATTTATAACTTACAGTCCAAGGGTGCTGCTAACGAAATGGTGTTTGAAACTGATTTGTAATGCATCAAATTGTCTGTTTTCAGGCTCTGAGCACAGATTCAGGCACAGAGCACACTTTGCTTTGCAGCCCACAAATGGAGAATACAGCACCATTGTGAAAAAAAACAATAGTGGAGTGGAAAAGGGAAGTTCTAGTCCGTCAAAGGACTTCAGGTCAGGAAAACAGATAAAACCAGAAGATTAAGAAATATTTAGAACTGTTGCAATAAACAAAACAAATCTTTTGACGGGTGTTAGGAAATGAAACTTCATTAAGTCTGCCCTACTGCTCATCTGCTAGTGATAGCTGCCTCTTTAAACAGCCTTTGATGTTTTAATTTCTTCAGAGATTTTCTACGAGCTAAACCATCTGCTGAAGCTGTAATTGCTACTACAATTATATATTGATGGGGAGAAAAAGAATAGCCATTCCTTCTCTGAGCAGAGAAGACTGAACTGAAGGCTTCCAGTCCTTGTCACAATACCTTCCCATGGAGTCTTTGTAGGGGAAGAAGCTGTGTGACAGTCCTGAAGAGCTCTGTTCTACTGCTCTTCTTTCATCTGAAATCCACACAGGAGACCGAGCAGAGGAGGTAGTTTCCCCTGGGATGGAGGAATGTGGGGACAGGGGAAAGAAAACAGACAAAAAGTGAGAAGGCAAGTGATTTAGTGAACAACTGATATCACTCCTACCACAGCCCAGTCTAGGGGTATGTGAAACAGGGATGAAATGTTGCAGCATTTGGCTGTTGCTTGTGGTGCTGCTGGGATTTGATTGTTCCTACATGTGCTTTAAACACATAAACATCAGTATTTGTGGCCTTGCTCTCCCAGTTGACTTCAGGAGTTAACTGACATTTCTTTATCTATTCATCCCAACAAGGACAAATCCTACCACAGACTCTTTTGGCGCTTTCTATGTCTACAGGAAGATCATTTGCCATGGCAAATTGGAGAGAGAGAGTGTCACTTTTGCTAAACACTTTGCTCCCTTACCAGATGGCAGTGACAGCAGATCTACTCCAAAGGAGCAATGTTCCCAGAGACACAGCTATGGCAACACAACCTGACAGTCACCACAGTTGTTATCATTTATCATTATGATATCAGCTAACAGCTTCAAGGATGTCTCAAAAGTCCCTTTAATTGCAGGCTTCTAGTCCCACAGCAGAAAGCAACCTAGTGTAAAGTACCACAGAGATTATACTTGGAAAATCCTGATCCACATTCAAACACAACGATGCACAAAAAAAAAATTATTTTCCTGCCATTATTGCCCCTTTGAATGCTCTATCAGATTAGGATAAGGACATTTTTCCTCATCCAGAGGGGCCTTTCAAGTGTCTTTAGTAAGTCTTCCATTCATATGCATCCTGGTGTTATTTGAAATAAAATTCTCATCTTTTACAAGCTCTGTGAAACAGAATTGCAAGCCACCAACAACACAGAGTCTGCAAATTACCCACCTCTCAATTAAGTTGAACAAAACAGGACATGTCCAGGGAGCTGCCAGAATCACACGATGCCACAATGAGTTACACTTCTCTATTAGTTACCAAACACAGCACAAGGATATGCTAGAACAATTTCATAAGGGAGTGCAGGCACAAGAGCACAACTAATTATAAATACTAAACAGACAGAACATTTTTAAAATTCAAGAGAACTTCTCAAGCTAAAGTCAAAAAAAATCTCTGTTGGCACTGATCTTCACATTTGAAGATTATATTAGATCTTAATAGAATTAGGAAATTGCAATTGCTCAGCAAAAATAAAAGGACTGAAGCCCTCTAATAGGCATGAATCCCAGAAGTAACTTGCATTGCTGTTCAGTGTGTTATCGCACCCTCCATACAAACAGGTGTTGGGTGTAGCATTTACAACAGGAATATAAATTTGAAAACAGTCAAAAATGCCTTGACCATTAACATCAGATTTTCCTCAGATCTGATTATTTAGCTGAAATTTCATTTAGGAAAAAAATACGAACAAAAGGGATTATATTGTTCTTCATCTCACAATGGCTTCTTATTTCCACCTTTGTTTTCAGAAAAAAAAAAAAGACATTCAAATAAGGAGAGCAAAAGAAACAACATATGTTCAAATAATTATAAAACTTCAACAGAGACTGCCTTTGACTACCAATCGCCTGTGGTTTTCAGGTTCATTTTACTGAATAACTCAATACTACACTGACTTTATCTCTGAAATTCTTTTGCGGAGCTCCTCCTTACTGTGAGCAGTTATTTTAATCCTGAATTTGATCTGCCTGTTTTGCAAGTCCTGATGTACAAACCTGCTTTTACAAAATGCTAATCCCAGAATAACACACTCAACCACCTAAACCAGTGCTCCAAAGGGTAATTAGCTCAAGCCCTGCGCTGAAGAGTGTACCCAGACACTGACGTGGAACATGGTTTGCACCGGAAGGGAATGGAATAAAACAGTCTTGCACTGTTAAAAGCCTATATTTTCAGAGTTATATATAAGAATATGTCCACCTTCATCCTGCCTTATCTTCCAAGGACACTGCATCTGGTAAAAAGAAATGAACCTGAACAAGAATACCAAAACCTTGACATTTTTGGAGGTGGGGATATCAAACTAACTTTTGCCTTTTTTCCACATCCTGTCTGTTTCCATGTTGTGTGGCAACTATAAGGCCATTGTTCTTTAAGCAACACTGCATTGAACTCAAATATATAACCATAAAATATTATGGATGCTGGGAACTAAAAAAAAATTCACACGAAGTGCTAATAACAGTCACAACACAGTGAGCACACTTGTACATAACGCTGTTCTCACAGAGTATAACAAACACCTATCACAGATGTAGATGTCACCTACAGTTAGGGAAAAGTGAAATAAAGCAACAAATGACAACTGAAAAAAAAAACCCTGTACCACTTCCAGGAAGAAACCTAGTTTAGATTTCAAAGGTAGTCTAACGTAGAAAAGTGTAGGGAGGTCTTCCAGTGTGCTCTGAGTAGACATTCCCATACACAGAGAAAATGTACTCCCATATATTTCAAAATCTATCTGCACAGTGAAGAAACTGAGGTTTGCCTTCTACTTGAGCTCCAGTATTCAGCAACAACCAAATTCTGATTTAGTTCCTTGTTCTGCAAACATATTTTTCCATCCCTATGTCTTCTTTCTCTCTCATCTCCCTTTGTGTCTTCTGCCTTTGTTTCCGTCGTTGTTCTTGCTTCTGCTTTCACCCTCCTAGTAATACCCATACTGTAAATAGAATCTGAAAAATCATACCAAAGCAGGTTTTTAACACCATGGGTGATATGGAAAGGAGTGCTTCCAGTGTAGCCAAACTGGTTTTGCCATCTCTGTAACTGGCAGAAATACAGACAATCCTTCTTTTGGAATATGTTCTAGAGTTTGTATTTAAGTGTTCTAAATTAATTTCATTCAACCATAGATTATTATAATTAAAATGTTGTCAGCTTTTTCTGTTGGTTACCTGTCTAGATGGACTTTTTATTGTTTTGTAAAGAGTTTACAATAAAAACCCTCTTACAGCTTCTAAGCTAAAGTTACCTAAAAATCTCACAGAAAATAAACATTAGACTGGCAAAAAGAAGTTTTCATATGGACATTGTCTAAAAATACCCTCAATCTAGTCAGGCAGCAAAAATAGGACCATTTTACCAGGAGTGGTTTTAGATTCAGAACAAAAGGTGTTGGACAACATTATTGGCTGAATGCAATGGCTAAATTAATAATACCTATTTCAGGCACTTGTCAGGCTATGAGATTTTCCAGAAGCCAGAAAGAAAGGGGATTTGCAAATTATTTGTTACAAGTGTTTTGTTCTGTTCTGTAGTAGTCTGGCACTTAGTGCTGCTGTGACACAAAATGCCCACTGTGACAAGGTAAATTAGTACTAAATTCAGCCCCACACTGAGTTTGCAAGCACCCAAAAATTTATTTTACATTACTTTTTTAAGGGAAGGCTCTTTGTCCTTCTGAGCACGTTGAGAGCGCTGCATACACCTCTATTGCTCCTGCACGCTAGTGTTAAATCAACAGCATTTATTCAGGACAAAGTCAATGCATAAAGACCATTCTAGAAATGTTCACAGAGCCTTCACCCCTGACCTGAAACCTGTACATTTTCCTGCAGATACTGTGTCACCTAATGTCAGCCCTTTCAAGCTAAGGCAGCACACTTTAGTATCCCATTAGTCACTTGCTGAAGCACTTCATTAAGAAGTCACTTAAAAAACTGCCCCTTATCAGACTCCTGATGGTGTGAATTCACTGAGAATGAGCAGAATTGATTAATTTAGTCCCAAAGATATTTCCTAAAGCCTCCTAGCTGCCTTTCACCAATTTTGCCTGTATGCAGCCTGCTGCAAAGCCTCTCCTCTAGATATTTTTCTCTTTTTCTAATTTAAATTCAAAGCTTGGAATTGATAACTGAAATATAATTAATCTGAACTAGGTAGATAATTTAAACTAGATTCACTCTGGAATGTGAATCCAAGTCCAGAGGGAAATAAGGAAACAATGAAAATTGAAAAAGCAAATGTGTAAATGTATATATGGGAAAATTCCAGGAAACTAGTCTGTTTTTTGGCTAGCACTAAACTGGCTCTTAATACATAAGGAAGAAGCGCTGTTTATTTAGACAATGCTATGATGGTGCCTTGATTTCTGTGCCCATAAGACACATAAGACAGGGACAATACAAAAGAGATGGGTATTTTTGTGGGTATTTTTGTGACAGATGTTGCAGTGCAGGATTTCACTTCAAGACCGTCTTGTGACTCCAGAGCGCCCATTCTGTCTATAGGACAAAGCCAATTTGCATCATGTGAGCATCTCTCTTTTCTGCTTTGTTCAGGATTTTCCTTCCTCAAACAGCCTGTTTCAGCATATGCTTGCTCCATTGTAAAATCCCTTGTTCCAGCTATCCCTGTCTTACAGAAATTGAAATTACCTCAGCTTTATTTAAGATGCAAGTTCAGTCATGCCTCTGGCTTTGGATATTTCACTTCAGTATGATTTCCAGTGATTCCCAGCATCTTCCGTGTGCCTTTCCCTGCAACTCAAGTACGTTTTTTTTTGCCACTGTCTTCTCTCAGGAGAAGAATTATATTTCTTTGTGCAGAGCAACACTTTCCACCAGGCCTGGCACCTTTCTGAGACACAGGGCTGCTAAGATTGTGTTCTCTCTTCCATTCTGGTTCTCTGATGTGAGAAGACTGGCAGCTTTACTAATTCAGCTAAGATGGTCCTTCAGTGATATCTGTTCAATATATTCTATGTTTAAGACTAAGCTTTATGTGGGTAGACGTGAGAGGCATCACTAGATCCCCAGCAACAGTGTTCACCAGGCAGTGCAGCTTTGTCCTGTTATCCGTTATGAGGAAAAAAAATTCATTATGATTTCTGATGTTAAATAAGACTGTTTGAAACCACCATAATAAAAGAAAGAGGGAAAAGCAAAAAGTAATCAGTGAAGCAACGAATAACTTTCCAGGGAAACTGGGGGAAAAAAAAAAAAAAAGAAAAAAGAGAAAGAAGAGTTGCTGAAGCAGAGATGGAAGCAAGGTTGCTCCAGATGCTACCAGGGAAGAGGAGGATATTAATTAGCTTACATTAATTAAGGCTAAATTAGAAGGTGTTTTTCTCATCATATATTTACAGATAGCAGATACAACATAGAGGACTGAAGACTGTAAAAATTCAAGATAACTTTCTTTAACTCGCAGCCACACCTGTCATCAAGATCCTCAAAAAATAACCTTAAACTACCTGGAGCACTCACTGAATGGATCTTCAGCAGTTAGCTTGAAAGACCACGGAAGGCAGAGGAGATCTCACAAGACTGATTAAGGGCAACAGAATAGCTTTCAGAGAAAAGTATTACAAGGTAGTCATGTAGTTTTTGATAGAATCTGAAAAATCTGGATAGATTTTGGAACAGATTATTACACAATCTGTTTGCAAATACCTGAAAAAGAATAAAATAAATTCCATTGTTCTAACAATTCTATCAAAATTGGACTATATCAAACCGGTCTATGTCCTTATTTGCCAGGCATATTCTTGTTAGTGAAATAGTAGCAGGTAGTTTACTTAGACACATGGACCTTAATGAAATTTATTTTTCTCAGTCTCATATGATGTTCTCAGGAGAGGTCTAAGGAAATACGGTCAGATTAAAATTATAAAGAAACAGAAACACAAAGAATTAAAAGATACTTCTCAGAAAACAGTTATGACAGGTTTGCAAACAAAACAGAAAGTTATCTGTCTCACTGGTTCCAGGTGACACTCTTATAAATGCCTTGAACAGAGGATAGATTGAACTTTCATGGATGCCTCCAAACTCAGAAAGACTGAAATCCATAATTTAGTCAATCACTGGGCAAACTGAGATGAAACTAGTATAAGGAAATACAGAAATGTCCTCCTTGTTGAAAAAAGAGGTAGTAGCTGAGCTACTAGATGCTAAATCAGCTGCTGTAGTTTCAGTTCCAAGCCACGTGCACATGTGTGTGCACCCATACTCCGAGTAAAGGTAACATTCATTATCTTGGTCTTGGTCTCTGCTAAAACTGTCTTGGAGACTACCATGGGCACTACCTCTTGATGGTTAGTCTCACAGCTAAGATGTATACCCTTACTGCAATGCTACATTTCTCTTTACTATCCAATCTTCCCACATATCCCTGTAACTTCCCTGTCTCATGCTAGCCTCTGTAATTTTGAAAGCTGGCATCAGTTCTTGGTTTCTCACATCTGAGCATCTTCCCTTTAGCTTAATCCTATCTCAGAGAACTGGAGCAGTGGACCGCTTCTAGCCAGCTCATCACTTTCAGGTGCTTCTGCTTGAAATTGGTGCTTATGAGAGAGGAAGGATGCAGAACAGATGTCTCCAGCCATCACTTCTACCTACAATGAGGCACACCAAGATATCTCCTTTTTTAAAACTAGGATTTATAAATGGTTTCTGTGAGGTACATAAACATACCAGTTATTATAGTATTTAAACCAAATTGAAGTGTCCAAACACCAGTAGAATGAATTTTTTAGTTTAAAATCCAAAGGGCCATTTAAATTCAATATTATCTTTCTATATTTTCCAATGAAAAGGCCAAATCCTGAAGTCTTTCCTTATTGCTTGATCTGTGTATACCCAACTCTAGCTGAAGCCAAAAAGAATTTAGCCCTTCAAAGAACAAGTGTAGTGATCTTTCTGTTAAGAAAGGTCATATAAAATACACCGCAGGTGTATGATGTACTAAATATGACAGTTCAATACCACAGCGCACAAACAGAAGACTGCTTCTTTCTTAATTATACAAAAAGAAGAAAATTATAATACAATTGCTCTGCCAGATTCCTCAGATTCCAATTAAATCTGCTATGCTAACAAGAAACTTGTATTAAGAACATTTCTCCATTTTAGGATGCACAATGTGACTTCACATCAGAAACAGCAGGATCTGGCAGTCAGCAGCACATTCCTACGGGAAAATACACACAGTTGTTTCTATGGTGAAACACAGGCTGGAGGGACTCAGTTGTCATACCAGTTGTTACCACCTATAATTACTTTTAAAGATTCCTGTCCTGTAATGATACGAGACACTTCTGTTATCTCTTCCCAGTGATTGATCTGAAACATCTGTCATCAACACCCTCATGGCTAAGAGAACTATTTTGCTCAGGAATGATACGAAAAGCAGACATTGTCATTGAGTTACAGTCTGTTATGTATGCAAAATCAAAAACGTCACACAGCAGTCTCCAGTGGAAGATTTAATGACATCTAAATTGCAACCAGTAGCATTTTGTTTTGCAAGGTGGAAATGTAAACATGTTTGTTTACAAGCCTGCTGCTCTGCAGGGCCAAAGTGGCGAAGCACCAGCAAAGGATGACAAAGTGGGACCAGTTTCTGAGGCTTCCAGCCCTTGCCAAATCACTCCTGGTCAAATAGAGGACAGATTCAGAACCTGCTCCTGTTTTGCTGGTTTAGATAATTTGTTAATTACTCTACCTGCTTATTAATTCAGAGTCCAAGCTCAAGAAATTTGATTGCATGGAAGGACATCCCATTGACCTTGAGGCATTTGTAGAACAAGCTTTTGAACACATCCAAGAGTCATTAACCTGTATGTTCTGAACTTCTTACTTTGCTTTAATGAAAAAAGCATGGCAAGGTATTTGTAACATGTAATGAAGACTGGATGGCATCTTCAGATTAAGTAATAAATGAAGGCCAGGTCATAAACTGGACTCATTAAAGCCATTTGGATTTGCATTTACCCGAGAACCTAGCTCTGGTACAAATTTTGGCTTCAGATTCAAGCCAGGCTGACAGAGTTTAGGGGAAATTTTCATTTGTTTCATTATTTCCCCGCTCACCATTTCACATTATGGAGAGAACAGGCCAGAAAAATCTGGATTTAATTGTTTCTGGCCTGGCTGAAAGGCTGAAGGAGAGGAGTTTCCCTCACATGTGATTCACTGTCCAGTTTCGAATGGACAGGTATGAATTTGGTCAGTTTTTCAGTTGCACAAAGCTGGTCATAAGTTTTAAACATATGCTGCTGAGAATCAAGATTATTTTAAACAATACTATAAAAAAGAGAAAATAAAAAGTAAAATAAACTCTATTAATGTGTCATTTTTGTACATACGTGTTTGTGTCCGTATGCATTCATGTGCACGTATTTGAAATTTTGTTTCATAAAGAAGTGAAATTGGAAAGTTTCTTTCTCATTCTGCTTTCTTTCTTTTAGCATGTAGAGAAAAAAAACACAAACCAAACTGAACCCACAAAAGATGAAGATTTAAAGCAGAACTACTTTGGATTTAATTTTTAATCAACGGAATTTTCCCTGCCACTGTTTCTCTCTCTCTATCTCTACTTTTAATATATTAATTAGGTTTTTTTAGAGTTCTACACACTTGAAAATATAAAGAAATACTATATTAGACCACTGGGGTTCCCCCTCAAGGAGTCCTGAATGAGAGGCAAACACCATGCTAAAATCTACACTTGCTTTATCCGTCACCTACCCTGCACTGCTGGAAGCAAAGAAATCCAGTCCAGTACAAAACTTATGTAAATGAACACTATAAGACATTTTCCATCAAATGTAAGATACTGAGAAAATGTAGGACTTTAAGGTAAGGAGCTCTTAGTTGCGAATCTAAAAAAAAGTATGTATTTCATATCCAAAACACATTACGCATATTCAAAATAAAGTAAATATTAATAAAACATACTTCTGAAACATACATGTTTTTATCAAAATTCAAGAAGTCCTGCTGCAGCAGTGTTTCTGTTTTAAAGAAGTCCTCCCCAAAGCCTTGCCTGAAACGCATGACGTCCCTCCGAGTGCCCGGCTCGCCCTGCTGTTCCAGATCATTAGCGTGATCCCCACTGACACACCGTATGGTGGTGAATGGCTCCACTCCGAGCCACAAGCAATACCAAGCTGCTAATGATGCCCTCAGCCCAAAACATATATTTTAATGAATGCAGTGGGAACTTTCAGTTCTCAGTGCGAAGACATCACTGGCAAACAAACACTCAAGGTTGTGTTTTGCTGCTGTACCCCAGAGAGCCACATACACATTCATGCATACATATTCAAAGACTAACCCATGTTGAAGCTGGAATATGCTTTGTTTTATCCTGCAAGCTCAAAGTGGCTGCAGAATACCACCTGAAGAGGTCAGGGTAGGTTAGAAGAGAGATTACAAACAGGTCAGACAACATAAAGTGGGGAGAGGAATAATTCTTTTTGCTGTATTCTGGCTTTGATGTTTTAATATTTAATACTATTGTAAGGAAGCCTGAAATGCTAGGGCAGACTTTTGTAAGTAATTTCAGGCCATTAAGTCATCTGAGTTCCCTACTGCTAGGTCAAATGGTGTGCAAACCCTGCAGCAGCACAAACTTCCAGCATGTTAAGGAAGAGCCATATAAGCAAATCCTTTCTTCTCCCCCGCTTAGTCTTGTTTTTCTTGTTGTACTTTTTTTTATTTCAATTTCAGCTATAAATAGACCACAGATCAATAGCCAGCAGTTAAACACCTAATTAAGGAATACAGACAGATCGAATGAACATGTCATCAAACGGACATATGCTGAGAGGGTTGGTCTTTCTGAAAACTTGAGGGTCAGCTTTCCACGTTATGAAATCCCACTGTTGAGACCAGATATTCAAAACAAATATCACTTTGTTTAAGCAACCAACTACACAGCAAATTTTCAAGAGTGATCATCACTGAAAAGGCACAGGAAAAGAACGACTGCGCACCCACTTTACTGTGCACTTCACCTCATAAGCAAGAGAAACACAAACAAGATAGACACCAAAACATGCTACAATTTTATTCCTCTTAACCAAAACTGGAGGGTACATGGAGAAGACTCTAGTCCCGTGTCTCTACCTGAGTCTTCCTTTTCTCACCTTCACTACTTTTTTCTCCACTTCTAGCAAGGCCCATCCAACATTAATACTGTCCGTTCCCTCCAGCGTCATTCAGAGCATTTTTGGGCAGGGTAGATATCAGGATGGCTGCAGGCAGCAGCTCTGCAGTGCCAGGAATGAGCTGGAGAACAGAGGCTGCATGAGACCTGCCCAAAGTAAAATTCTGGATCATCAGCAGAAATGGGGAGACAATCAAAAAGCATAAATTTCCTTTCCCATAGCTGCCGCAAATATGAAGGAGTAATTCTTCCTACATAACAGTGAACGTGAACAATTTATTGCAGCAAGGGGAAGCTGGATTTGTACTCCCCACTGCCACATTCTCCTGCAGCCAGGAGGAGCAAATAATTCTGAGTTTACTTTATCACAAAGCTGCTACTCCTTCAAAGTAAAATAAGCCAAATAAAATGGTTACATCCTGTGGTATCTGAGTTGTTGTGCCCTATAGCCAGAAGTTTCAGTTAGTCATCTGTACGAAAATAATGCAGATATCTTTTCCCTTTACTGATGCTGAGATAAGAGGCACACATGACACAACAGAACTTCAGAGGAATCAGATTGCTTACGGGCAGTATTGAGTGCTTTTAAAACAGGAGATTAGGTGACTTCTTATCAACTGCTGAAAGTAACTCAGGAAACAAAAGCAGTTAAAGGAATTTATCCTACAAGCAGGCAAAAGAAAATGAAAGGCAGTTTCCAAACAAGATGAGCATGTAGATGGGTCCTGTCCTCCCTGAATAAGCTGAGCATGAAAAGGCAAAAAGCTATTTCACTTGCATCAGACATGTTTATTTTCTTGGATGATGCTGAAATACACATTTGCTGTTTTCAGTGGGAACACTATCAGTAAGTGTTTAGTATTTATAATTTTCCTGTTTCTTATGGCATAATCCCCAGGGTTCGTAATGTTTTTTCAGGATGCAGGCCTACAGAAAAACACCTTTTTAGTGGTATACCTTGAATAGACACAAAAGATTTTGTTTTATCCTGGCTCCTTCAAAGAACACTGTCACACAGACTGTTCGTCAAGGACAATAGAAATCCCATGTTTTACAGCTGTGTCCATGCTAACCAAAAGTGACATACAAGAGAAGCTGCTCTCTAGTTGTGAAATTATCATACACAGCTTGATAAGAAAGCCTTGTCGCCAAAAGCAAGTGATGCTAGTAGGGAATAGTGCTCGCCTTTGCCAAGAGAATCTTTGTTGACCAAAATACAGTGGGAAGCTTCTGGTATGACAGATGAAGCTGGGCAAAAGTCTAGAGAAGCCACTATTTTATTGATTACCAGTGAGTCTGGGGGCACTATCTCAGATGGAGATATCTGTAATGTGAACACACACAATTAAGAGAGATAACCCATCCAAGACTTTCCCCCACTCATAACTTCTTTTAAAGCCGATCCTGTGACCACATCTTCAATTTCTAATTTTCAGATTTTTTTTACCACCTGAACTTAAAAAGCCAACTACAGAATCAACCTCTCTCCTGAAAACCAGCTCTGGATTGCTCAGGAACATGGTACTTTGACTTCTTTCTCTGCTCCAGTCACAGAAAGTGAGCAGAGAAACAATTCTGTGTTTTTTATGCTGTGATCCTCTGACAATATGTGTGGATGTGGAAATAAAAGGCAATGGATTTTGGTTTTAGAGCTTTCCCTTTCTTAGTTTACTGACATTATTTCTAACACACGATAATGTGCTGCTTGTATCCTTTGCACACAGTTATACACGCACACATACAAACAAAGAAAGACCCCTTTTCCACAGAGCAAGGAAGTTGAAATTCTAGTCTATTTAGAATTAAACTGAGTTCTACAAATCAAAGCTGTGGCAGCTTCTAAACACTGTCCCATTTAATGAGTTAATATCTGTAGAGAGTTTTGAACATTCCAGACGTTGTATAAATTGGGTGTATTATTATGAATTTATCTGATTTCATGACAAGCTGTACATTTCACAGTTTTCAGTTTTGATGCATCTCTAAGGTCTTATCTGAATTTAAAAGGTTTCCAAAGAAAGTAATGTTAAAAAACTCTCTTAGCATGCATGAAATTTATCTTAGGAAAGAAAATGAGAAAGCCAACTCAAGTCAGGAGTTCTGTTCTATTACAGCATCAACTAACAGTACCTGTCTGACCAGTACTAGTAAAAAGATTTTTCTTGCCATTACACGTGCAGTACGTGCAATTTTCTTGCATGCATGATTGCCAAAAATGTATTTAATTTATGAGTGCAGATTTAACGAAGTATTTCAAGTATATTCCTTTCCAACTTGTCAGAGAGTGCCACAAAGAAACCTCCAGGTCATGCAGCAAGCTGGCAGCTGTAATATTGGGTTACAGGATAACAGCTGGACTGACCATAAAGGATTGCCACCCCAGGGATCTTGCCATTACTCTTATTCAGTTTCCTTCATCAGATCTGGTCACCAGATCACAGGTCAGACTGACCAGTTGTGTTTCTTGCTCCCAGGGACTACAAACACACATGGTAGTATGAGGTGAGAGTTCATTATGCAAGTGCCAATCTGAAGGGAATAAAATATAGCTGGTCAACATACTGGCAAAAATAGAATTCATAACCCTGATGAAATAATAAATTGCCCTATCAAACACTGAAGTGTTGAGGACTGCAGATTTCATCTTGCTGCACAATGCTTGCAGTTTCTCAGTGCAAGATTCTCTTGCACATTGGGAAAAAAATACGTTGATACGGAGATAAAATACCTTTGCGCTGGACTTTCTCTATGTCTTGAGATTCCTGCATTAGCATTAGTGCACCCAAACTCCAAACATCAACCAAAAAAATTATACTCAAATTATTTTTATTGCCATTTTTTAAAGCAAACCTTCATTTTCTGCGGATATCTGTAAACAAATACATGAATAAATTGTTGATGGTCCTTGCTAATCTCGCAGTATATTAGAGCCTTTAATCTCCATGGAGAAAAGATGTTAAAAAGCCATATAATGTGTGTCAAAGTCTGACACTTATCATCTTTGCCTTGCCTCCTTCATTTACAAGATTATGTTCATGTGGCAACCTTGATGGATCAGCATTAAGCAAGATACTGGAGTATCTTAGAATGCTGTGACAGTACATTTTCATGAAAATGTGGCTCAGGCTATAAAGAGGAAAAAAACATATTGAAACTCATTTAAAAAATGCGTTCTGGAGTTATTTACTTCCTAGTTAAGGCTAAGGATGGAGGGAAAGTTATGGAAAGATTTTTTTTAATCTTCCAGTCTCGGAAGGTAGTTTGTTAAATATTCATCAGTGGCTGTACATTCATATTGCATCTCCTCACTGAGATAGGGGAATCTGTTTCTAAAAAAGAGGTAAAGTTCATACATGTTCTTAGCCTCAGGATAATCTCTCTGGTTTTGGGGAGACAGGAAAACAGAGTAGTTCCACGCTTCAAGAATCCCGCCTCAATCCACCGTGTACAAAGGCCAGGACAGCATCAGCAAGGAACAAAGATAACTGTTTTTCCTTTTTGTTCTTTCTTACCCCATTGAAGAAATAACAAAGTTGAACAGAAAGGCAAAGACCTTCATTGACTCTAAGATCTCTGCTGCTTTAAAATCTGGAAAATGAGCAAGATACATTTGCTCAAAGATGAAATGGGGTCCTTCTATGGCAGAGACCTCGAACTCCAGTCTTCTCCAGCCCATAGAAGACAAGTATTCTGTTCAGACTTCCTCCCCATATACACCACCACCACCTTTCAGTCTTCCTTCCTCCTCATTTCCCAGAGCAAGATCAATGGAATATACCTGAATCATTAAGACCTCCTGTTTCCAGGGAAGCAACATACAAAGACAAACACTTTTCCAGATTTCTGACTCATTACTGTAGTCCCTGTTATTAAAGTCACCAAAGATTTGCTGCCATGTCCTAGGTTGCTTCTTGGTAGTCCAAGTTTAATTTATACTAAGGACAGAGTAAAATTGTAACTCCGTATAAATAACACTCCGACTTGGCTTTCTCTCAGTAGCAGGCAAATCAGGTGGCTGTTCCTATATTTTTATCTTTTGAAGTCACAATTCAGTCTGTCACTTTAGCTCCAAAACAGAGATACAGCTAATAGATGTCACATACGAATAATTACAGTAGCATTTCCTCTAATGGAATGACTCTGTCAAAAGGTTAAATGTTGTTGTTGCGCAGAATTTGATTGTTTTAGGACCTGTCCCAGGCCTGCACCATCAACTATACAAGAAACTGAGGAGTAATAGAAAGTTTCCTCCTCTAGTTTCACACACTCAGTCTCAAATTATAATTCTCTAACACAAATCGATTTTTAATTAAAAAAATTATAATAATAAAAAGAATTTTTTCCTTTTTCTTCAAATCACTATCAGAATGAGACAACAAGACATAAATCAAGTAGGAGGCTGACAAAAACCACACGGAAGCAATAAGTCACATTATTCATTGGAATGCCAATAGATACACAGCTATTACAGCATACAAAGCTCTAAATGAAACAGAAATGCAACTATTCTGGGGTGAAACTAAGTAGCAAAGAATACCTAAAGAGTGGTGGGAATTAAAACATGTCACCGAAACCGCGTTACACCAAATGGAAAAGTCTAATTTGGAAAGCAGAAAGCAGAGGGGAGATTAATGTAGTTGGAGGTAGGCAGGGGTGCAGTATTACATCCGTCCATCAGAGAAACACCATTCCCTGCAGAGGCCTCCAGTTCTGCAGGCTAATATCTTAGTTCAACTATCAGCTTGACGGAAAAGAAATGACCTCTGAATAACCTAGATTTTTCCTTCTGATCCTCCGTTGCAAGGAACAGACTGTTTCTCACTGAGCTTAAACATATGAGATGGGGTAAGAACACAGCGTGAGCAATTAGAGCTACAGAACCTAAACTTCTATGGTCTGCATCTTTGCTGTAGCAAAGATAAGATTTAAAGGCTCAGAGGGTAACTTGGTCTTTTTGTTGAGGAAGAAAATAATATTCTTGCCTGACATAACTCTTCACACAAGGCCAATCTAAATATACGGTTTTATTACCATACCATTTATAGTTCGGAAGGAATCAGAAAGCTTACCTCCCGGGACGTGATCGATCTCTCTCGGTTTCAGAGTTGGAATTGATAAAACTTAAGGGGAAAAAAAAAACAAAAAAAAAAACAAACCCACAAAAAAAACACCCAAACAAGAAACTTGGAGAAGAATTTCATGAATTTACTACTGGCTTTTATTTACCCCCAACTATCCTCTCTGCAACACTCATGGCTCTAACGTAGGCACAGGAGACACAAATTGATATATAACTATGATAACTATGTCCTGTAGAGTTCAATCAACAGAATCACATGTGATCTGAGAATTAAATCTCTCAGGCTTTCATGCATGTGACTGAGACTGCAAATTCTAGTTCTGTTGTCAAGGCTATAATCCTGTTGCACAACTGTGTCATTTTGGCTGAAACGATATTAATATTGACATTTAACAACAGATGCATCACTGGAGAGGGAATAGGACACAAGTTAAAATGGAGTAAATCTAATAATCAAACCTACAATGCCATAGCACTGAGGTTCATTCTGTTATAAGCCCTGTACATTACATTTTGTTTTGCATGCTACTGAAATATTTTAAAGGATTTTTCTTGCAACACTGAGTGTAAAGAAATTTTAAACAGCATGAAAAGATACAAACTTAATCAAACACAGTTCATGCTGTAAACCCACACAGTCCTTCTCTTAGGGTAACACTGAGCATCAATCAAAGTTATATTATTTGTTTATGCGTTGCTGTATCCAATTCTTGAAGGTATGTTTTTTCTGTGTTCCAAAGAGCTACTTTCATATGGAAAGAACTGCTTGTAGCCTCAGCCAGGGTAGGCTCATGTAAGGATACAGTTTGCTTATGGCTCTCAGCGGTCTTTGTGGGAGTCACATCTTCACTGGAGTATCAAGATAGCAAAAGTTTCTTGGCTGTTCTATAGGGATCATTTCTAAAGCCAAAGCAAGTCAAAACCAACAAAAAAAGTCAAGCTGAAGGAACTCATCTTGTTAGTGGATCTGGATGATGTTGAGAAAGCACCAAGTATCTTCTGCCGTTACTTAAATCATTACCATGATCAGAGATAAAACTCACAAAGTGATCCACACTGTGGGCTTAGCTGTCATAAGAGATACTTAAAGCAAGGGATAATGTTTAAAGCCATCTTCATCATTCTCCAGCTGCTACTGACAACTTTAACAAACCTCCATTGGTCTTTTCATCTTTTCACTTATTCCTCATCACATTCAACTAGTGGTACCTGATGGAAAACAAACCCTAGGTCAAAAACTCATGTAACCTGACCTGCAATAAAGAGGGCTAGAGTCAGGGAACAAACCCAGGAAATTTACATTATGAGAGTGCTTGAAGGCAACGCACCTGTAACTTCCATTATTCAGATTTAGCCCTGGGAAAAGGGTCCAGCAACACAAAAGGGGAAATGATGTGATGACCGAGCAGATCTGGCCAATCCATTAAGCAATGATTCACACACCTTTTTTTTTTGTTTAAAAAAACCCACAACACTCAACCTTAATTGTCCACATTAAAAATGAATTAACATGTCACAGGAGCACATCATCTAAAGCCCTGACATTGGTGTGCATTTTAATAGCTAATTAAAACACTTTCATCTCTTACAGTTGCCATTAAATCCCAGATAGAATCATCTTCTTGAGATCCAAGCCAAGAGAGAAGAGAAAGAAGGAAATGAAAATGTGCCACTATAGCAGCTGTTAGTGAGAGGCAGAAATACAGATTTTTATGATACCTTTTATGAAGGACTATGGGAATCTGACTATTTCAGTCTTTCAGAAGAGCTATTTTTCTTTTTATTCTGCATTTTTGGGTGCCACATTCAGTCATACTAACTTTTTATTTGATTACTGTTTTCAGAAACACAAAGGCAGAAGTTCAGATATGCTCACCTTTTACAGCTCCCGTTGTCTTTAACTGCACTGCTATCAGACCACATTCAGAATAAGATTAGGGAAAAACAAATGAACAAACAAAAGTTATCTCTGTTTCCTTTCACACCACTGTCAGATTTTATGATTTCATTTGGTGATGGTGACAATTACTTACATTCCAAGAAGACCTGAACATCTATACCAGTGTCCATATGCATCAGCTTTGTGGAAATTCCACTGGAAACTCTGTATGCATATATTTCAAATCCCCAAAAGGGGAGCAAAGAATAAGATGTTTACAGATTTTACAATGAGAGGGTTTTTTTTACTTTCTTACTAAAATCCTGTAGTGCCAGACCAAGCACTTGCTGGTGTCAACACCAGGACATGAACACACACTCCCAGACCCAGCGCACAATAGAACTGCAGCTCTGGGCATTCACAGATAACTGCAAACAGCTGTGGCATATAAAGAATTTTCCTGCCCTTTTCCTTACTGCATTCATTTTCAATACAAGCAGAGTGAAACTAGGAACTTTCCGTGGTTTCTTTTAACTTCTTTTAAGTAGTTGTTTTGTTCCTGTTGTTCTTTTGTTAATACTTCCTCCTACCGGGAAGGAAAGACACCAAGCTGCTTTTTTGATGAGACAGCCTAATTTGATAATCATCTTGAAGGATGTTTTACTTTTTCTTCCATTCCAAATTTCAAATAATTAACCTTACAAGCATTGTGTTCTCACTCTTCAGGTTTTCCTGCCTATGCACCTGCACACACAAAAGCACTCGTGTTTGACTGTCAGAAAATGACTCATTTTCTAGAATATAATTATGAAAAATGCAGAAAATAGAATCAAAAAGAACCTCAGGATGACTACCTCATCCACTCAGCTTCAGGAAGTGAGAATCAAATCTACGTAATGCATTTTTTATAATTTTCACTGCAAGCAGTTCTTTAATACTTGCAATGATGAAGATTTCCAGTCTTCCTATTAGACCAAGGTCTCCTTGTTTCTCACCTGTGCCTATTCTGATACCTTTTTAACCCATGTATCCTTGTACGCTTGATCACGGCAATGAAAGAAAGCTCAATCTCTTCTTTGGCCACGTGGCTAATGCTGCAATTTTCTCCTCCCTGCTAATCACTAAACTGCTCTCACATCAAATGTATTCCTGTTGTATCAAAGATCAGTCTATGCTGTGCCTGTTAACTTACTGTGATGGTTGACTTCTAACTTTGAAAGCTCAGATACATTGTGTGTATATATATACACCTATATAAAAATATAAAATATGCATTTTTGAATGATTTCTCTTCAATAAAAGGCTTGTGGCTTCAGTATGAAAGTGGCATATAAGCAATACAAAAATTTTGACCTTTCTTACCTGACTGAACTTTCCAATTGATTTCAGCTTATTTCAGACCTTGGAAAACTACACTGATAAATGTAAATCAGAGAAAAATTACATTATCGTGATGTAAAGATTGCTGAATTTAGAGAAAAATTAGAATATCTTCTTCATCTGAATCAGAAAATCAGATCTCTGTACACTGAGAGAGACCAAAAATATATGTCCTGGATTCAAATATTCCTAAATGATGCCTAATCCCAGGCCTCAAATATAGGTGCTTTCTGTGGTACAGAATACAACTTTAGTCCAAGTAAGTTTTTCTCAGCACAGATGGAAAGACTCAGTTTAATGCTCTTACTTTCACGTTCACATTTTGATACAGAAAGCTGATCAGATAAAGATGAAAGGTTATTTGACGCTTTCTTAATCCAATCAATATTACAAGTCTCCTTATCTTTTTAGTGAGTCATTGATCTGAAAAATATCTTAAGGTACAAGACTCATCCCTCCTACTCAGCTAAAGTGAAAGGCATACCAAACTCTGGCACCACTGGAACTGAATGTTCAACATCTGAAACTGCACAGCCTCACAGCAACAACATTTTTCTCCAGATTTTACAATAAACTCTGTGTCAGTATGCGTATGAGGAGTCTGAGGCACATATTTTTCCACGTTGCCTTCTAATGGCTTTTTCTTACAGGGTGGGGGAAGCAATAAATTTATGCTGACTGTGACAAGGTGTCATTTTGAATAGTGTGGGCTTTCACACCACCTTTTGTAAGCAAAGAAGATAAAAGCCAGCTGGTGGAACCAGAACGTGGACATCAAGCTCAAAAAAACTGACTAAAAGAGGAAAAAAAACAAAAAAAGAAGAGGGACATGTCCCTATTGCCTTTTTCCATCAAACTATGTGTTTCTTGTGCGTATCATAATAATCTACATTCTATTTTGGCTTTGCTTTGGTTGATGTAGTTGCATACCGACACTGTTCCAGCACACTGTACCAGTGAATAGGAGCCACCTTTCTCAGGAGACTGCATGGGCATGTCAAATTGGAATTCCCTAAAGCAAGGAGTGGAAGCAGGGAAATGGTCACCAAGAAAGTTGTGGCATGTGATGGGAATCTCATAGCACCACTGAGGGCCTGATATGTAGCGAGGTATGGTCGAGTTGATCTAGCATAACAAACAATTACTCAAGGTAACTTGCATTATTCATATTTTATACTTCCAAGGATAAAAGCATGTTTAACAACTCGGTTCAATATCACCGGTTTGGAAACTCACAGACACTTCAGAGTAATGGATCTTTCTCAGACCCTTTTGGGGCCTTATGGAAAGAGCTGTTTTCTGGTTCATTTCTATCCTTTAAAGAAGGCTGAGGGAAGATTTGTAGAAAATAACATTAGAAAGAAAGTACACAAACCAAATCAAAACATACAGGCTCATCAATTCAGTGAGAAAGGCATGAAAATAGTTTCCCAGTCCCAAATGTCCCTCACTGGGAACTTTCAGGCTCTTTCTTTTCCAGTTTAAAGGTTAGAAAATGCTGCTGAACTAGTCCACATGTATTTTAGTTCTATCTATATAACCCAAGAGGATGAGAATTAGTAGTGACAGGGGCTAATTATGGTACTTGAACAAGAGAATCTAAATTGAAATAAATCAATGGCGCTAAGGATGATAAGAAGGAGCTGATAGAATAGATTTAAAAAGAAAAAAAAGAGACCGAATTATCCCTTTAAAGTTTCCAAAGCATCTGTGACTTGTTGAGAGCAGAATATTTTTTCACAGTGAAAAATAAGCAAAACAAAACAAAAATCACCACCACCACATGCAACTGCTCTGTTTTATGTCACTTGGAGTTATTGGCATCAGCGCTTTGCAGATACGAAACTGAGACAGGTTGCAGTTGTTATGACTCTGGCTCAAAAACTCAAAGAGGTATCTAAACCCTGAGAGAACTGGAATACAGAAGATGAAGACTAATTAAGAATATGGGCTGTGTAGCTTTGTCCTCTGTGAGCAGTGTGATTTCTGGACAGATGGTTGTCTGAGCTTTCCTGGGTCTCTAATATTCCAGAATTTAGCAAGGACTCAATAAACAAGTCTCTTTAATTTTTTTTTCCTTTTCATCCATAATGAGCCTAGTAGAACTGGTAAAAATATTTCTTACTCAGTTATCTCCCATTAAAACTGAAATGTGGTTGTAAGAACTGCTTGAACATAATTTCTTCTCTATGATATGAGAGTCTGAGTGGTTAACATTTTGGAACAGGTTATTAGCTAGTAGTTGAACATTGTCTTAAGCGTCATCCTTATTTCTGCTGGACCAAATGAGGTACAGTCTACTTTCCAGTATTTCCTTTGTCCAGATTTGTCACTCACTGCTGCACAGGTAAAATCTGTTTTATGAGTGAATCTATAACAATTCTTGACAGCTTCATGTGGACAGCAGTTGGAGAAGGTAAATAGATGCCATCATCTGTTGTTGCCATAGAAGGGTCAGGGCAACTCAAGTACCAGAAACTATACATCCTCTCACTCTGGAAACTCATTTATCCTTCAGAATTGGAAATAACCAAATCAAAGAGGGGAAGATCAGCTGGCAACATGAAATCTGTCTTTCCCTCTTAGACTCCATTTAATGTCAGTATGTGGTTTTCCTTGTTTTATTCCTTTCTTGCCTTTCTTGTGTGTATCTCTCTGAAACAACACTGCACGTTGTTCTGGCAGTTGTTTTTATGCCATGTATCCTCTTTGTTTATTGACACATGGCTAGACGGCTATTAGGCAGGAATTAGTGGATTAATTACATCAAAGTCTGCTCCTGCACACAGAATTAAAGACTATTGTCAGAGCTGCAGTTGGAAAAGCAGCAGAAGGAAGTTCAAGAAGGTTACGTCTTTCTCCGTGACGTTAGGATTAGCCATGTGAAGCAGCATATTCCTCTGTTTAGGGGAGATGACAGTGAGAGTTGACCACTGCCAAAGGTCAGAATTAAGGGCTCCCCCAAGGAAGGCGTCAATGAGCTTCACGCCCAGACTTCCACTTATCGTTAACAGGTTTGCTGTGCACAGTGTGAAAAGGTCAGCTGGCCATGGAGAACAGAGGTCTTTCTTAGCCTTGCTCCTATGTCCATTTTCTGTTTGTGTTCTTCAAGATTACTTTTACTTTAAGAGATTGACCAAACCAGAAATAACAGCTTGAATCACCTGACAATCAGGAGGTCCATTTAGGAAGCAAATTCAGAAGTATGACAGTACTGCCATGGAAAGTTAAAAAAAACTAATCTGAAAAACTAAGAAAGTAACTTAATTTAATATGTTCTTGTCTTCCTCTACAACACTGAATGTTCTTTTAGTGCAAGAAGAGTGTTTCTGTATTTAAACTCTGATCAACTAGCATGTAATTTTGTAGAAAAACATAAGTTATCAATATGTTTGCAGCTAGACTGAGGTTTTATTTTGCATGAACTAAATTTAACCATGACATTTTTTCCCATATATTTTCCCACAAAAATATCTCAGTTATCTTTCACTTTTAATAGCACTTCTTGGAAATACAGAGGTCAACAATTAATAAGCTCATTAAAACTTACAAGCTGCTTTGATTAATATTCATTGTCTAGTTCCTTGAGAAATGTACTGTATCTCCCAGGATAATGAGGACAAGGCAGAGTTATTTAAGTGTTTGTTAACAAAACTGATTTGCATATAATTAACTGAAAAGATCCCTATATTTACAACACAAACACTGCCAATCGCTTTTGGTAGAGTGTTTTATGTAAACACAATAACTCCATGCCGAATTGAAAAAACAATTTATGTGCTTTTAAAACTAAATTAACAGAAAAAGATAATTTTTTTGAGGGCATAACTGATAAAAACCAAAATGCACATTCGAAAACAAACTGTGACTTCTTTCAAATGTTGTTTATTCAGCCGTGGTTTTTTTTTGTTCTGTGCTTTCATTCTTTAATCAATTAGTTTTGTTTTAGACATTTAAACAAACTAGGACGTTGTCACACTGGACTGCTCTTTCTTCTGACCTGTTTCTGGAAAAATGAGTATCATTTCAGCAGAGACATGGTTTTGCACGTCTTCTATAAAATGATCTATTTGTCACATACCTCGAATATGGAGGGTTGTATAAAATAACTCGTGTGCAGACTGCAGGGTGACCAGGCCTTCATTTAAGATATATTCCAGACAAAAATAAATGCATGAGTCTTCTGTTATTCACTTTCTATTTTGTAGGCTTTTCAGCACATGGGTCATTATGATTCAGAAGAACACTAGAGGGAGCATTTTAAGACTCAAGATGATCCAAAACAAAATCCCATGCATAGTAAAACTTAGGATCACAAAGGTCTGCATAATAGCATAACATTGTTAAAGGTAGGTGAATTTGTAGGTCAGATAGCGGCAAGGGACACAAGAGCTCCTAGTTCTTGACCTCTCTGTGCTACAGGATCCCGTGTGACTTTGGTCTTGTCATTTTTCTAGGGCTGAGAGGTAATCGATTAAATAAAATTTTAAAACTATAATAATACTGAAACCTTACTTAGTTCAGGTTATGCAAAATCTCTCTGATCTTCACAATTACATCCAGCTTCCAATGGACATGTTATGTGAGATGTTAAGTTGCTAACAGAATCTGTGCTCTGTGGGGAAAAAAACAAGCAATAAACAAACACCCACCCAAGGTGGGTGGAAGCAAGGTGGAAACACTCTGCTGAGTTTGAGGATCTTTCAGTCTGCTCTGCTCATCTCACATCTTTATTTCAGAAAGATTATTTTCTCAACAGTCTCCATAGTTTACATATGAGAAACTCAACACAGCCCTTTGCTACCGCTGACAGCCCGCTGGTGCATGACTGCCAAGTGACCTATTTGCAAAGCAAGAAGAGACCGGTAAACTGCAAACAAGCAATAGTTGGGGAACTAAAGAAAGTACTTTTCCCACTGCTACCAGGTAATTCAGGTCACACACAGATGAATGCTCACACATGAGTTTTATGCCAGCTCTCATGTTGCTGCTTCATATTAGTAGTAGGATACTTGCTCTGATAACAATCACAGTCACTACTATCTAGACAGATTCTATAAAATACAATAAATATGAACCAAGCCATTTGCAAAAATTTGCTGCTGGAGGTGGAAAAATAATCCTAGAGAAAAAATGTTTGGCATGATAATGCACAGATCATGCGAGACTGGTCTCAGCCTTGGCGTCTTGAGTCTGAAACAGCAAGACTGCTGTCACCAGGCTCATTCCAGGTAAAACTACAATAAAGATCTATTCTCAAGGATGTTTCCACACACACATTTTTTTTTTAAAACTAATTCTAGTACAAGAAAATCTGTGCCACTTTAGAAAACTGCAGCAGTTCATTCGGTGCTGTAAGGACAGAGCTATGGAAAGGGGTCCAGAAGTAAAAGGATAAGGTCCCAAGACCCTATCTCACAACTTTTTTTTTTAGTTTTGCATCTACCTGAAACTTCAGTGCTGTGTTTACTGGTGTGGGTAGGGACTCCACACTAAACCTAATTAAATTGGTGAACAAAAGGACCCTGAAGTGTGCAGAACCATGAACAGAGTCTGCCTTTTAGGCCATTTGCTCTGCATGACTGCGTTTTTCTAAGGCTTTCAGAGAGTTTCTCTTTGGAAACAACGAAAGAGTGAAAAAAGAACTTTTCTTCCTACTGCAAGGTGAGGGAGTTAGATAATGCACCTCATTAATTACAAGGAAATCATCACCACAGCACATGAAGCCAAAGAAGAGGCCAGAGTGACTTTTTTTTTTGTATTATTGTTCAGCCACAGTGACAGGAAAATAAGTAATAAATCAGAATCAGAGTGCACTTGACGGTTTTATTTTGCAACTCATTTTGCTATTGTGAGAGTCTGACACTAATTAGCACTCAATGCACAAGGGAAGGATTGCCGTGGCCAATGGATCTCATTTACCACCATGAAATTTTTATGCCAAGTTCAAGCACGACAAAGAACAGAGACCTCAGCAAATCGCCTGTCAGCAGCTGTGTCACCACAGAGCCATGGGCGCATAGATGAAAAGGTACAAAAAAATTCCACATAGCCAGCTGCCTAGATTTCATGGATTTATTAGTTTAATTTCTTATGAAGGCAGAGAACCTGACAAACAGAAAAGTCCAGTACCCACAGTTTCTCACCACTGTTTGAGTTGAGCCAGCCCATGGAGAGGGAAGCTGAGGACATACCAAAGCCCATGGCACTGCTCTTTCACGAAGCCGTGTATTGGCAAAAGCACCACTCTAGGGGTGACCTAGTTTGTGATGACCTTGAGAGCAGGGGACGGAAAGACAAGTTGTGGACTTCCTTCTCTACCCAGCTGCCAATATGCATTAAGCTTCTAAGAAACTGATTCTCTGAGACTTGTCAAGCATGACCGGAACTGCCCAGCAGCTTCAGTAATAAAAAATGAAGGGCAGGAGGGAAGAGTCAAGAGAGATATGAAAACAACCATACCCACAAGCACTGAGTGACTGGATGAGCCTCTACCTTTCGGAAATGGGGCCATGAGCTGGCTCTCCGGTGAATGCCCTCAGCTGAGTTCACCTCTTGTACCCATATGCTCTGTTCCCATAGGCACTGTCAGAATTGTCATGGGCACACCACTGCAGGCAGAGGACTTTATTTCATGACCAAACCTCTAAGAGTCAATTGGATCACTGCAATAGCAGGGGCTCATTCCATCTAGGGCCTCAGGTCAACCGAGACACGACAGCCACAAAGTTTTCCCCAGTAGTCTGGGCTTTTCCTAAAACATCAAACAGAAAAAGAGGCAGCAACATAGGTTCTCAGGTGACTACATATGGATGGTGGGGTGTCATTTACTCCCATGTATGAATTAACAGGGAGCCCATGGCAATGGGTTTTCCTTACTTCAAGTTGTACTGCCTCTTCAATGCAGGCAGAGTGAGCAGCTATATCATAGCCACTTAGATGAAAATTTTTTCTCCTGCTAACTGCAATGGACAAGTGTGTGCCCCCTTTGCATAGAGTCATCAAGAGCAGCAAGGTTCTGCTGCCTGTCCCAGATCTCCCCTAAATCCCTTGCTATGGCAAGGTTTCCCAGAGCAGAGTCTACATGCTTGGCAAATAATCACCTCGCTTCTCCTACAGCCCTTCTAAGAAGCAAGGAGCCAGCTCTGCTTAAAAAAATGCCTCAGAAAGAAAAAAAAAAGTTAGAATAATTTTGTTACTCCATACCATGAGATGGTGAAGAGGCTGGCGGGTCTTCAGCCTACAAGAGGCAAAAATTCAACTGAAAAGTACAACGCCTATGAGTGGAACCATTTCCTTAACAAGCCTTCAAGGAACATAGCACTTCTTAGGCTAAATGTTTGTGCTGAGTGTATAATCAGTCTGGTTTTTTAAAGGTATCTTCTGAACTAAAACCAGGAATAAACATTTCCTCAAAAGAAGATCGTTTCATGTAGTAAAAAGACTATATATAAAAGGATTGGCCTTTAGCTAAGGTTTTTTTTTTTTTCTTTCTGTTTGCAATTTCAAAAAGTAGTAACAGATCAGAATCGGGTGTTCAAGTAGCCTTGGTGATCTAATTGCTTTCAGATTTTTCTTTCCCTGAAGATGTGAATCAAGACACAGCATTTAGACTGCTGGCAGTAATTAAAGGTCCTTAATACTTACGAAGCTTTTCTTTCTCACGTCAAAATCAGTTACATTTATTCATATTCACTTTCAAGTATTCCTTGGGTTATTTTAAACAAGAACCAAGAGAAATATCTTATTATGTTTATGGTACAGTAGCCAAGAAGGTAGAGATCTGCTGTCTACCCACAATCTTCCAGGCTCAGCTGAATTCTTCATCAAACAGAAAATAGTTTCTGGTGTACAGAACTGGACGATCTTGGGCCATGGTGTTTCTGGTCAGGCCTGTGTACGTAGTTTATTTATTGATGGCATTTTTAATGGATGTAACATCTATATTTGATGATACCCTATGAATGATTAAAAATCAAGAAAATCAGGAACATGAAATACAAATATCTACTTTTAAGTGATGATGGGGTTGTGATATCCATAAATAAATAATTTGTTGGCCAGTTTTGGCTTTCTGAGATTGAGTTAAATGAACAAGTTCACAATAATTTCTGTGGGAGCAGAATCTGACTGAGGGATTTCCAAGTTGAGTCTAATGAAGTTATCCCAGAGCAGCATGTGAATTTTTAGCTCCTTAGAAAATGTATTACTTAAATAAATGTATGTAAGAGCTTTGGTTAGAAAGGGACAAGCAAATTAAATTTAGACAGATGTGGCTCTATTTTTGCTTTTTGGCTTCTTTATTATAAACAAAAAAGGCCTAGGTTTAACTCAAAGAAATTAGCTCTAAAAACAGAAAAAAACTTTGAAAACATATAATCTAGTATACTTGAACATAATTTTCTGCAGCTGAGATTTGTTCGTGGTTTATGCAAGTCTGGTAATGCAATGACTTATATTTCTGACCTACCCTTTGCCTGTAGCAATAAGATAATTGCTTTGATACAGAACAGCTTGAAGACTATGAAACTGTAAAAAACCACCTTTTCTTTGTGGAAAACTGGACATCATGGAGGTAAAAGTGTGAGAACACAAGATCAGCAGACAGAGAACAAGATTTTAGGGCAGCTAAAGTTAAAACTTACCAAACTAGTAAGGAAATCTCAAGAGAGAATGCAGTCATCTCTAAAGATACCATAAGCCAAAATTCAGATTTTGCCTGTTATGGTTTGGATCAGCACAATCATATTAACAGATTGACTATTTTTTTTCTAAATCCTGAATTATTTTTTTCTAAATATGTTTATGTATATTTGTATACATCCATACCAGTACAAGTAAGTATGTCTATACATATGTATACAACAGTGAATTTAGTGTGTGAATTTTTTTTAACTTATCTGTTTCTCAGCACTAAGTAGATGTCATCTCGTTCTTGCTTGGCTGTTCTTTGATACTGTTTTACGGATATATTTCTGAAAATTACCATAGTAACCTCTGACTCTTCTAGACCCTGTAAATTGTTCATGAACTATTTGTTCCTGCAGTGCATTTACCTGATTACCTCACATTTGCTGTGTGTCTATGTGTTGGTTTTACCAATGTGATAGTTTTATGTGTAGATCCCACATGCCACTATAAGGCTGTAGATCACTATTTCACAGCAGATAATACAGGCTTATGGGTAAGATAAAAGAGATGACCAAGAGCTGACAGCTAATTAATAGATCAACTATGACAGACTTGAGGTCTCTTGACTCCCACATCACTGCCAAAAGCTTTCCAATAGCTGCTTAAGCATCAGTATCATAACAAAGTGCAAACTAAAGTACCAGTCTTTAAATGAAGGGACATAGAGCTTACTTAACATCTCTTTTGTTCCATCTATAGATAGTACATTTCTGACAGATACAGTTAGCTGCAGTACCGTTATGTGCACTATCACCCTCAGTGAGGGATGGGGATCTCACATGACAGATCCAACATGTACTCTGACAGAAAGCTGTTCCCTGACACAGATTCCTATTAAGAACATGAAGCCACTGAAGAATCTGGCTGTTTTGCAGGATTGACAGCAATTAACCAGGATCCACCTGACACAGGGTTGTTTTAAAGACTGCAATTTTAATTAAAAGCTGGAACACTTCATAGGTTTGCACAATACTCTCCTATCTGGTTCCTCTCTGTGGTAGCAGCAAATTACTGGTAGCCCTTCCCCCCATTTTAATTAAATGTTGTTAACCTGATATAATCAACTCCCCTTATTTTTGTTTGGGTTTTTTTTTAACAGTCACTAAAGAAACAGAACTCAAGTGTTACTTAGAAATTGCCAAATTCACTTGTTGTTAAATACAATAATGCTCATTAGACATCTCAGGGTTACGTTGATTAATTAATTTACCTCCTTTAGAAAACGTCCTTCCATGCTGACAAAAGATCAAATCACAGCTGAAAGAGTCTCTGTTCAACAGGGACAAGTGCATTGTCAATGTGTCAAATGCAGTTGGTGTTGGTTTCATCTAGAACATAGAAGTGGCTGGATGAATAGCCTGGTCTGGGACACGGAGCCCATGGCATTGCTTTCCGTTCTGCTGAGTTGCTGTGAAATACACGGCTTCACTCACAACAATGTTGGAGAGCTACAAGTCTCCAGCAGTATATTTCTCCTCTCCTGTGCAATTGTTCACGCCCTTTCTTTCCCAGGGGATGCCCAGAAGGGAGAATTTCATGTTTTCATTTCACAGAAGGGAGAATCTCCCCCAGCAATGTGACTTTGTAGCAGAATTTGGCTCACACTTACCCAGAGCCTGATGTCTCTAGTGAAAGAGCTTTCACTTTCCAGTGTAACACTCTCACTAATGTTCCAAGACACAGTCCATTCTTTACTAAACAAAACCGATTTTTCTTGATAAATTCAATGCAGTATTTTGGGATGGATCCTGAGGCTACAATAGGAAAGTGGAAAGAGCAGCTCCCATCAATCATAGGAGGGGTGATGCAGGCTGCTCTCCTGTCTCTGACATTGGCCAGAAACCCAGAGAAGAGCAAAAGAGCAAGGTAGGTGTGCAAAGTGCTTTACCAAAATAATCTCCAGTCTCTTAACCATTGGAGGGCTGGAGTCATCCTGAGCCACACATAGTTTCTACGTACTTAATAACAATCAATGGATTCCTTTTTCATGAACTTGCCTCCCCTAGTGTCCTGCAACCTGGAATGGACACACACTGCCCAAACTTTCATTGCTTTCAAAGATGCTGTGCAGACAGGTGGACTGTCAGCAATGGTCTGACACTGTCTTTTTTGCTACACTGCACGACTGAAACTCCAATTCAAATATTACCTGATTTTGATATTGCTGAACTTCAAGCACATTATTTGGGGAAGTGGATTAGAAACCAGATTCAAGCAGGGTGGGAGAGAAATGCAGAAGCTGCTCCAGAAAGCCATACAAAGTATTTAAACTATGCTTTAAACTAAAACATCCTTTTTAATTTTCCAAATGAGGTTTAACCATCAGAGAGTTTAATAGTGGCTCAGAGAGGACTTCAGCATCTCCTTCTAACAGGAGCAATGCGAATTGGTCCCTCTGTTTTGAGCTTTCATTGCTTTTGCTTTCATTGCTTTTGCTTGACTGGTTCACCCACCCCACATGGTACCTCCAACCACAGCCAGCAGCAGGCACTGTGATCTGCCTCGTTCAGTTTCCACGAGGAGAGTGAGTCGGAGCATCCAGCTACGCTGAGAAGCAATTTATGAACTTCCCTGGGCCTGGATCCGTGAAAACGCTCTCAGGCTCCTGTTTACAATGCTCATGAAAAAAGGACCCATGAATGAAACACTTTCCCAAAGCAAACTTCTCCTTTTAATTTCAGTCTCGTCTTCCTAAAGTTTCTCTGATGTTGCCTGGCATCCTGCCAAACGCTCATTGCTGTGCGTGTTCGTCACACACCAGTGAGCTTAATGGTTTTTTTAAAGAGGTTAATTAAATACTGATTCTAAGGTTTGGTGCATACAGTCACTTGTCCAGAAGACAGCTAATTTATGGATCTATATCCTTAAAAATCTCTGTTGTTTTATTTTTTTTCTCCCTCCTTGCTTCCAGATTTTTTCCTCTGTGAATTTGTGTAAATCACTCTCCAAGGCCAGGAATACCATCTTTGGTTAACTTGATTTGATCGAGCTATATTAGAGCTAAGAATACCATCATGGTAAGGCAATATTTTCTGTAATAAGTTAATAGGAAAATAGAAATAACTAATAATAAGAGAAAGGAGGTATTAGTTTTTCAAACAGCTCTTTGCCAACGTTACTAGACCCTGGGCTGAATTACTCTTCCTGCCTAGCTAGTAAATCCAGCTTGATTGCATTTACTGGGGTTGGAAGTTTTGTAACTGAAGGTAGGATTTAGAAAGGCAAAAAAGGGAGCTTAAACATACAGCCTTACATTTTCATATCTCTTCCTGTCCCTGATGCTCTATACTTATAACTCCTACACCCCTTTGGAAGCACAGAAGTCTATGTAAATGTTCATTATTGTTATTACCCACTTCACATCCCCATTCCACATGCCTTTTACAGCCTATGGTCTCCCATTCAGGAAGTTACATAAGCATATGCTTAACATTATCCTTCTTACGTGCTTTTCTAAATAGAGATGACTGTTAAGATGGCTGATACTTTTACCTAAAATATTTGCTTTAGTGTAAGCAGAGGTGAGACAACCTCTGTTCAGCTGCTAATAGTTTAGGCTGAAAGCGAAGTCTGGGCATCTGCATCAAACTGATCTTGTTTGGGGAAAGAGTCTGGAAAATTTATTAATTTGGTTTAAAAATGCTCTTCCCCCCATTCACAGACACACAGATACACACAATGGCTAACTCTTTTAGTTTAGAAGATAAAATACAATAAATGTTGCAACCACTCAGTTGGAAACTATGGTGAACCCAGCTTCTGGAACAGGAGCTTAGGTTTTTGCACAGTTGCCCTAAATGCTGCTCAGAGGAGTTGGAGATTCCCCTGAGACAGATGGAAAATGATTTGGTTCTTGGCAAAACCAGTCATCCTGGAGCACTTTTCTGCTGAACAGGGAGCCTCAGCACCAAGCCTGGGGCCTCAAGCGCAAGTTACAGGTAGCCAGGCTGAATGCACAAGCACTCAAAATTGGTAGCTTCATTTATTTTAAAAATGAAGTTACGAAGAATTTCCTCATGACTCAACGTCTTTTTGGCAAAATGGAGGTTACAGTGTCTCTTACTCTAGAAACATGACACAGAAATAAGCACTTTATTTTAACTGGTTCAAATACTAAATAAGAATAAAAAAAACTGGTCTGAATGGAATAAAATTATACTTTGTGCAACATTCAGCTGCTGGTTCCTGACTTACAGCCAACCACTCCAACTTTTCATATAGAATTTTCTGTATATGTCTAGACAAGGAAGCTTGTATATCCACACACACAGACACACTCATATGCAGAGAGCAAAATCTGCCCAAGGAAATAAACAACCTCTTTCATCAGTAAGCAAGAGACAAACACAATGTCCAATTAAGGTTAGAGCCATTTTTCTCTTTATCTCAATCCCTGATGTGCTTAAATTTTAATCATTTCAGACTCCAGCTGTAACAAAGGTCTGGTTTTACCAAAGGTGTATGATTGTTATTTTGACACACATCAGTGTCCCAGGGAGACCGTAGACACTGAATTTCTTGGCAGTGAGTTCATTAACTGGAGGCTGTGTATTATCAGCCTTCCTCCAGATAGTCTCAGCTCTGTTTCTCTGGGCTCCAGGTAGCAAAGTTGTTCTTTTTTTCCCAAGCTTTTTCAAAACATCTCAAATTCAAATCTGTTTGGTGATCACGTGCAGTTTGCATGTGATTGAATGGGTCAGACTTTTAGCAGACTAAAAATACAGGGGTCACATTGGCTGGGGACATAACAAATAAAAATAACAAGGAAAGTCAGTGGCAAACAATATCAATAATTCACCTGTCCATCACTCCAACTAACAATTGGAGGAAGATCCTCTCTCCTCTTGATAGATAGACAGGAGGAAAAGCCCTGTCTGAAATGATTAAAGAAGGCAGTATATAACACGCTTTCCCCATGCTGAGAGCGCCAGGAAAGAGACTGGTCACTGATATTTAAACACACGTTATCCTTCCATCTTCCTGTCATTTTGTTCTGCAAGCTGTTCAGATTTGTCTGTGCCAATAAGGCCTCTGTGAAAAGCAGCTGAGCAAACAAAGAGAAAAATCAGTCTGAGAACAGGATTTAGATTTCAAAATCTGTCCCTGGATTTTTTTGCCTTATTTCCTTTCTTCTTTTTCCTCTCCCTCCTCTCGTGCAGATGCAACATCCAACTTTCAAATACTCCAACACCCAAGCAGAAGATGAGCATGCAGGCAAATGGAGAAAATGCTGTTATGTGAAAAAACCACAAAGATTTTTAACATAAGGAAGAAAGCATAGCCTAAAGTTTTCTAATTCCTTCTCAAGGCAGTGTTTTAAGCACTGGTGTGATTAGTGACGTCTCTCTATGTGTCCTTCCTGCTTCACCCCTTCCTCAGCAGGACTAGCCTGTTGAGCCCTTCCAGGCTAGGGCACAGGAAACATTTGTCCTTCTCTACACTCAAGGACAACCGACTCCAGCTACTTGGTGGTACAGCACACCCCAGATGTAAAGTTAAAGTTCTCTTGTGTTCTCATTGTATGTTGTTTCCTTATCTGCAGAAAGGATGCTCAAATCAGTGACCACCATAGGACATATGTCCCTGGAGGGACCTGCCACAGCCCTGACCTCACCAGCACTGCTGAAGGTTTATCAGAGTTTTCCCTCCAGAGAGATGGGGAAGAGGGAAGTAGGAGACACTTCAGGATTTATAGTAGCCTGGAACAATGCCTAGATTTTGTTTGCAATACAAATGATCACAAGTAGCTTTTCTCT
This sequence comes from Cuculus canorus, assembly GCF_017976375.1. NCBI lineage: Eukaryota > Metazoa > Chordata > Aves > Cuculiformes > Cuculidae > Cuculus > Cuculus canorus. The sequence continues at coordinate 11,718,175 of NC_071407.1, forward strand.
GTAATAGATTTTCTTTAAAGCTTTAACATCAGGCTCGTTTTGGAAGGAACGATGGAGTTTACCCACCAGGTACACCTGAGCAGCAAAGCAGCCCTGGTTATTAATAAAATAGACCTGCACGACTCATTACAGCTCTCTCAGAGTTTGGTTAATCTTCTAATTCCTAATCTTTATTATTCTTAATCAGCCACTTCAGGCGTTAAAAAGACCAGCCCTCTGCTTGTTCCCAGGATGAGTGGACACAGGTAGGAGAAAACAAAGGTGGTGGCAAAGGAATTTGTATTTCTGGTAGATTTTGTTTGTCGCTGCTCTAATATTTTGTAGATTTTGAAAGCGTTAACCTGCAATATTTGGCAGCTCACAGCATCTTTTATTTCGCATGCTGCAAAGCTCATACATGAATTAAGTCATATCTATTTCTTCACTAAGAGATAGGGATGAAATCTTGTTAATGGATCTTTTGAACCCCCCAAAGTATGTGCAATGGGAAAGTGACTTTATGCTTATAAAACCAACCTTAATCCAAAAAGTGCTTATGACTCCCTTAATTTACAGGGAAGTATGTACTTAAAAACTTTTTTAAGGTAAAATGAGGTAAAGCCAGATCTTTCTTCTAACCCTTCTGTCAGGACCCTTTATTTTATATGTAAGTATGGAGGCTCTCTACATTTGTAACACAGCTGTCAACCACATCAGCCCCAGTTTAGGAGCAGTGATAGGATGCCCTAGGAATAACAACCAGTAGCCCCAAGAGTAGTGAGAATAAAATGAGCTTTCAATTTCACAGTCAGAGTGAATGCATTGGTTTGGAAAAAAATAATTCTTTTGGAAGCATATTTAAAATTCTGAAATTCAAGAAGCTGCTTTATGTAACGTGAAAGTTCTGATCAGAGGAAAGGAAAATTCATTCAGCTGCCTTCAAACAAAATCCAAGAAAAGAAGAAAAAATTATCCACATGTATTGGATTAACATCAAAATGTGATTTCTACCACATAAAACCAAGTTAGTCTATTTAAATTTATTAATATCCAAATGTAATTCTCTTTAAAATCAGAGATTAGCGGGTATCTTAGTAGCTGAGGTTCGTGTTCAAACTAAACATTAAGCTGTCTGTTTATTTTACATTTCTAAGATGTAAATACGATACACAAACACAATCAATGCTATTTACTTTAATGGAGGAGCTTAATTTCTCCCCAAGCTTTTCAATATGCATTATGAATTATCACAAAACACAAATAGAGAGCAAAAGCCCCACAGATGACACCATAACCTTCCAGTGACACATACTGCCACTTGTCTGCATAGAGTACTTAACAGCTTACATTAAACACGTAGTTCCTCAGACAAGAAATTCTTTGAGTCTAGGGCAAGTTAAAGATTTTTTTCAAAAGGGAGAAAATAGGCTAGTCACTCTCATTATGCATTTGAGACCAAAAAACAGTAAAATGAAACAGCTATTAGTCACATTTTTCTCATTTTTACTCTCAGCCCATGGAGCTGGCAAGACAGCCACAATACTTAAACATCCTTGGATGCATCAAAAAAGATGTTAGAAACCACAGCTAGATGTATACATACAGCAGTGGTAAATGCATCTCACTACTTCATACAGTCATAGAATCGTAGGATCATAGAATCACAGAATCATAGAATGGCTTGGGTAGGAAAAGACCTTAAAGATCATCTATCTCCAACTTCCCTGCCATGGGCAGGCTCCTCAAGACCCCATCCAGCCTGGCCTTGAACACTTCAGGGAGGGGGCATCCACAACTTCCCTGGGCAACCTGTGCCAGCGTCTCACCACCCTCATCTTGACAATTTCTTCCTAATGTCTAGTCTAATTCCTCCCCACTCCAATTTATAGCCATTTCCCCTAGTTCTATCACTACATGCCCTTGTAAAAAGTAACATTCTTGTATGTCCCCTTCAGGTGCAATCAGGCTGCTATAAAGCCCCCTGAGAGCCTTCTCTTCTCCAGGCTGAACAGCCCTAACTCTCTCAGGCTGTCCTCACAGCAGAGGTGCTCCAGCATTCTGATCATCATTGTGGCCCTCCTCTGGACCCCTTCCAACAGTTCCATACCCTTATCTTGAGAATTCCAGAACTGGACACAATACTCCTGGTGAGGAGGAGTAAGTCTCTCCAACTGGAGCTCAGGAGGTGAATGTTTGCTGCACTGGCAGCTAAAATTCTGGTGGATGGATTCACATGCTACTTCTTATACTGGAGCCTTCATGCCCCAGAGGATAAGCATGAATGTCCGTCAGTCACCCAACAAGAAGACGCACCTCCGAAGCCCAGTCTTTCATACATGGTGGTGGATGACATATCGATGCCTTCAGGAACACCCTCAGATCTTTCCTTTCTCTAAGGAAATGATCTACGGTTCCATGCTGAAGTCTAAAACTGATAATAAATGTGAGTTCTTTGTAATGAAAGCGAAGACATGTTTTCCTGCACAGTCTGCCTAGAACTACTCAGAAGAGGAGAAAAAAAAAACTACACACAGACTCACTTTTCTCAAACGAATGATTTCCTATTGTAGAACACCACCATGCTTTGCAAAAAAACCAACCAGATTTCTCCAGAACTTCATTTTGGATAAGTATGTGTGTGTTGTGGGGGAAAGTCTAACAAACTTAAGGCAACCTGCTTCAGCAGTCTTAACATTAAATAATTTGATTGCTCCAAAGAGCATTCTATTGAACATAATTTTTATCATTACATTTTAGTTCATAAAATTAAAAAAGGAAAGGGAGGGTAGGGGTAGGTAAGTGAAACTTGTTTGGATATAGAGTATGGAGTTTCTTATGGATTTCCTTTGCAATTTTATTTTACGAAGGATTTTTTTATAATTCCTTTTTTATCCATTAAAGACAGGAAAATAGCAAATATGGAAATATCAACATAATCACATAGTGGGCTCACCTGAGAGCTGCACAGCCTGATTTTTTTTAACAAACCTTCTCATGCTTGAATCTCACAATCTGAATGACATCAAGCTTTGGTGTGACTCTGGGTAGATCTTGTTCCCTGTCTCTGCTCTCTTTACAGGAATTGGGTCCACAGTCCTTACACCATGGTGCAGGAGCTGATCAGGAAGTCTCTGAACCAAGGGAAATAGTAGCAGGGAGGTTTTGAGTTAGATCCTATAATCAAATGATACCGTGACGAGAAACAGAAAATATAGATAGGCAGATGAAAAGACAGATAACCGTAACTACTTCAATATCTCCTTGAAACAACTAAACCAAAATTATACAGAAAACTTAAATATTACAAAAATAATCAAATTTACATTTGTTATGCAAGATACTGTGTTCAATGATATGTCTGCTCTTTAACCATGTTATTTCCACATGCACATTGAGCAGATAATGCATCCTTCTTGGTGAACCAAATCTAAGCTTTGTCAGTTAAAATGACATTAATTTATTTTACTATAACTTGTTAGCATTCACTCACAAAAATGAAATAAAATAAAGTCAGAGTGAGTTTGGATTTGCTTGATTCTAATGTGCAGCATTCTACTACCTCCTCCACTGCTATGATCTGCCACAAGCTTATCCTCAGGACACAAAAGAGCATTTCCAAGCAACAGAAATTGCCTTTGATCAGTGGAGTTTGTGTCATTTGACTCTATAGAAAAGTCAGCAATTCACAAAAAGTGTCTTCCACAACTGCAAATTCTAGTCTTTCTCTACTGGTTTGAGTTAAAGTGCCACCTGTCTGCCTAAAACTGGAGCATGTTTTTGTTCCTTGTTTTATACACACCTGATAAAAGCAGATTTGATTGATGTTCTCCCCAATGGAAAAAAATAACTGCTCAGTCTTAACATTTCTAAAGATTTAGATCCAAACCACTGATAAGTTACTTGTAGCTTTCCAAAGCTCTCTTCAAAGTCTGCCCCATCGTCTTAGAAAGTTTCAAGGACAGTCGATCTGTGACTTATCTGATTTAATAGGTTAATCAGGTTGTTATATTTCATTGTGATACTTTTCATTACCCCAAAAAGGCTGAATTTCCTTTTCAAGTTCTTTTTCTCAGGGTTGTCTTGCATCCATGATTTCCACAGCTTAATTTTGCAGTGCAAGAAAGAGTCTGAAGCTTCTCTTTCTAGATTTTTCTCATCTGAACAGCAACAGGCTCTGTTGAGACAACCTGGCTATTTAACAACTGCTTGGTGCTATTAGCCTAAGTTGAGTAATCTTAGTTCTCTATTTGAAATTCTATGCTACTGGTGATCAATACACTTTTGATGTTATTGTTAAGAGGACTCATTCAAGGAACAATTAAGTCTTAGGAAGAAAAAAATCCTTAGATTTGACTGGAATTTTTATAAGGAAAGATTTTTCCCATGGAAATAACTGACTTATTAATAAGTCCACAAGTTGTCATACAAACAAATGCATATTTATGTGTGCTAGATATCTGGGATCCATACTGTTTACTGATGGTCAGGCAGCAGAACTAGTGCACAAGGAAGAAAGCATCCTCCAGTACTGGTAGGTAAGATATAGCTTAGCTCAAGTACAAAATATGCAAAAAAAGACCAGAAAGGTTGACAAGAATGAGTTGTGCTACCACAGCATATTGCGCAGTCAGCTGTCTTAGTGTTGGGATTTGAACACCTCTCACATCCTAACTTCATCACAGGGTTAGGTCTTTCGTGCACTTGCTACGTCATTATTTTCTCCCTGAATATCTGTGGGAGCAAGAGAAATCATCCATTGTTACAAGCAACTTATTAGATGAGGTGTTCTACTGGTCTGTATCCTAAGAAAGCAATTTTTGCACTTTGGAACCAGGGTCTTATCTACCAAATGCAACACTGCACATCGAATTCTTCCAAAGGTGCTGGGACATCATCACGATGATCCTCATGAAACATGCAGAATGTTTTTACCTCACTGTTACAACAAGCCTTGAAGGTATAATTTTTCAGACTGCAAAGCCATAGTGTGATCCATCACAAACTCCATGGGAGTGATAGCTGTTCTTTCAAGGACAAAGACATGCCTCATTCATAGATCAGATGAGATGGAGAATCTCGTTGTGACAGAATTAAAATGGTGCTAAAAGATGCTATTTAGAGGTGTTTTCTTATTTTTTCATTGCTGATATGTTGTGGCAAAGCTATTTAAATCCCTGCAAGAAATAGAAACAGTCTTTTTTGAAAGAAATTCCTTCTTTTTGTGAATTTTTATACACGGTCCAGGATGAAACAGAGAAGTCTATGAGAGATCTGCTTCTTGATGTTGGCATCACATAAGCTGCTAATACGCTACATGCTCTGATTGTAATATCTTCTACCCACATTTTTCAGCACTGGTTTTATACTCCCAACGTGGATGTGAAACATAAAGGCTTTTGACTGGATTAAAAAAAAAACCAATAAAAATTAAAAACAAAAGAGTCCTAAGCTTCGAAGGGTCTGAAAACCCCTTCTCTATAGAAAGAAATGGTGACAGAATTAAAACAACAGCCCTGTCACCCCAGTCTCTCAAAACCCCAAACCCAGCAATGTTACAAGCCTTTAGTCTGATGTTGGAATAGGGAGATTCATGCATGAATTTAAGAAAGCTGCTAGATGCTGTTGGTGTTGTTGTAGGTTATCTGTAGAGGTGGAATAGGTTGCCAGCTATGTTATCTGAGAAAGACTATTGTACTGTCACCAATGTCTATGCAGATAACCCAGATCAGCATTCCCATGACAGATTTATACTTCTTCTAAAGCCGGAATCTTGATTCCTATCGTAGTCTTGCCTTCTTAATAATCCACTTCCATTGCATTGAATGTCAGGTATTCTAAAACTCTCAATTATCCCCCTCAATTTTATACTGAGTTTTCCCTACTTTTTAAAAAGTATGTCATTTCTGAATGACGTTAAGATTGACATCTGGCACCCCTCTCCAGTGCATAACCTGTCATACTGAAAATGTACAATATCATCACCTCACACAGAGGAGAAGAACATAATAAAATGGGACAGAACTATTTCCATCCTTGGCTCAATGCTTACCTCTTTTCCCTTGAGTCATGAGAAGTTCCACATTATGAGCCTTCAAGGTCAACAGCAGGGAAGTTCTTGAGCATTTCCCAGTAACGGCGATATAAAGAAGGAATCATCTTTAAGCTACAATAATGAGATGCGTGGGGTTTTTTTTTTCTCTCCAAAGCCAGGATGTTATAACCATTTAATTAAGGTAATAATGGGGCACTTGTAAAAGAACAGAGCTTGCTTGGTGTACACCATCTTGGAAAATTCTCTCTTATCATTCAAGTAACAGGTCATATTACACGTTACTAATTCAGCTAAGTAGCTCTAGGGCACTCTTGAACTTCAACCCAGACACATGGGAGCAAAGGCAGGCTGCCAGCTAGTAGCTCTGGGGAAGGAAGTTAAAAAAAAAAAGAAAAAATAGAAAAAAGAAAGGAAGAAAACCCGAGAAAGGTGATCTTGCAGACCAACACATTCACCTCCAGATTCTGATAGTGCTTTTCTGCTGTATAAATTCAGTTTGGGTTTCGTACACAATGAGATCACACTTTGTTGTTCATAACCTCTTTGAAGATCAACAGAGTCAAGATGGTACATACAATTCTTAATTCTTTAGCTGTATGCTTGTATGTACTGTCATGACTTTGGTCAAGGCATAAATAAATATCTGGTATTAAATGCTGCAAGTTACCATAGGGATTCCCAGCAAAGGACAGAGAGACTAGAAAGCAGCCTATACCCTACACCATACATCCAATCTTTTATAGACAACATTTTAATGCAGCTCAGTCTGTATTATTATCTGAAAAATAAAAATGTTGCAAGCCTCCCAGAGTATTCCAAAGACACTCAGGGAAAAAATGCACTGACTGATGCCACTGCGCACAAGTGTGGTGCCCAGTGAGGTATATATATATATGGTGATGCTGTGAGGTATCTCTCTGCAGGTACTTCGGTTACAGATGAATTGCCCATAGGGTCCACTCCAGATTGTATGTTCCAGTTATAGGATTTCATTGGCCCAATAGAAAAGACACAAATGTGATGTGGTTTCGTCTGTGCAGATTTTACTTAAAAAACTCTCAATGCAAGCCACGCTGTGACAAACATGAACACCTATGCCCTGTCTTTGAAGCAAGGCTAACTGCCACACCGTGCTGGAAAGGCTCTGCGGCTACACAAGGATGGCAGCTACTTTCACACATCACCATCACACATCCCGACATTCTTTTTCATAAGGCACAGCCAGACCAGAACAACAAGGAAGAAAGGCGTAATCCAATGCCACTCAGCATCAAATGTCACAAACTCAGAACTAATGAATGATAAGCAAACAGACAGTAACAAGAACAATAAATTTATGGATAAAACAGGATTATGCTAATTCAAGCCAATTTTAGTGCAGGACACTTCAGCAATAGCCTGAAAAGCTGTCAGGTTAAACAGAGAAATATCACCACAACCCCTTCTGATTAATTTGTCTTTTTTCCCTCCACTATGTTACTGAAGTCTTTGTTATTTGTAAATACTGGCATATGCTAAAGTTTCCATAATCTAGTCAACTCTTTTATGACTCATGTGAAATACAGGTCTCTTGTTTTCTATTGTGGTTCGTTGTTTTGGTTTTGTTTTTTTTTTTTTTTTTTTTTTGAAAGCAACAGTTTCTTCAGTGATGTGATTAAATACATTAACCTTATCCTCTTTAAAAAAATATCCACTGAAATATTTTGAGCTTGCCTGATCCGTAGTTAAAAAAAAATCAAAAAGAAACAGTATCAGTAGAAGACTCATCTACTTCATACTAGGCAGAGACAAAATAAAATAGACTTTGAATCCACTGTCATTTCAAAAATCATGATCTTTAAGCTACTTTATGATAGAATCTCTTCCATCATCTGGAAAGTTTGTGATTTGCAACACCAGAGTGTTACAGCTGCAGTCCCAGAACTAATCCATATCCCTGTGACTTTTAGGTGCCTTGTGACCTCAAAGTTGCCAGTAACAAGTGCAATATGCATTGGGGAGCAGAAAATAGATGAAATTATGCCTGTGGAAGGGAACTCCTCCTTTGTCCTGCTGTTCAGCCTCTGCACATCAGCCTGTCTTTTTTACAATCTAATCATGTGTTTAAGGTTAAATACATGCTACAAAAGGTGAAAAACTCCCTGGGATCAGTTTTAGGGCTAATCCATGTTAAATGCAGACCCAGCTGAATCAATTAGGTGCAACTGCTGTTCAGGATTTTCCGAGGTGACTGTTTCCAGGCCATTTTCTCTTTGTCTTTTGTCACAGCTGTTGTACAGAAACCATTAAACCAGATCTTGTGTTTTAGTTTTCAAATTACTTATTGATTCATTTACAAGGAAGGGGACACAAAGGGCAAATAATGTAAAGCTAAAAATACCTCTTCCACTCATAAAATGACACAGTTTTGAGGTGTTTTTTTTTTTTTTTTTAACAGGATAATAGAGAAGTGTAAGTGGCATGCTGTGATGCTTCTTTGACTGAGACCTGAGAAAAGTATTGTAATGAACTTCTACTTGAAAATGTCAAAACTCAAGACATTTTAGCTAACTCAGGTGCTTAGTTTTCAGAAATGGCCTCTTCTTTTGCTTCCTGGGCTCCTCTACTACACTAAGAACAAGGAGGTCAAAGCAAGCCCTTCTTGAATTTGAAATGTTTGTATTTGCCATAACAGATGCTGCATTATTTTTTTTCCTCACCAGGAAAATCACTGCTTTCTCTGAGAATTGCAAATTTTCATCTTCTCTTCCAAACTATGTATCAGATCAGTAAATTTAGAAATGCAATAACTGAAAGGTATAAAACCAAAGAACCACCAACAAAATCATTTTTCAGGACAAAGCAGTATGGACATTCTATTGCCATATGAAACCAGACTTAAGTCCAACATAATAATGCCCCATCATGTTTAACACTAGTCTTTAATAAAATAGGTTCAATTTTTTGATAACCATTATCAAAGTAACTGTTGTTTCATATATTTATTTGATCCCAATTCTCAGCACAAAAAATTAAACATCTGAGAACTGTCCCATAGATATTTGGGGTACCCTGGTAACATCCTTCAAGCCAATTTTTTTACATTCAGTGATCAGAATAATATTCTTAGATCTATAACTCTGTCTTGACATGTAGAATATCCAATATATAAGCATAAACTTGTTGTGATGAGAGTGCTAAACAAAATGACTACTTTTTATCCAATAATAAGAACCATCTATGCAAATAGTAGCTGCAGAAAGAAAAACTTGTGTTCAGTAGAGACAAAGTATAGACAAAGAGGAGATCATCACTCAAGGCACGAACAGTTGGTTATATGAGCAGACAAATATGTAGTTCAAGTAACATCTTAGTGGTAGCAACAGGCTGGATGAGAGAAAAAAGCTCTGAGAAAGAACATTAGAGTAAGAAGTGAAGATGCTTTATCTGGCACAGAGCTCACTAGACACGCAGATGTGGATTTCTGCACAATAAAATTGCCTACAATTGTTTTTCCATACATGCTATAGTCAAATTAATAAAAAAAATGTATAGAGGTTATTTGACGGATATCATCAGTGTTTCCACTTTAGCAAAACAGCCCTGCAAGCCTTAAATGTTGGTCAACTCATAACAAAGGGAAATCATCTCTTCTTTTAAAAATATAATTACATAGAAAGAAAAATCAAGATCATTCATCATTCCTGCTATAACCTTACAAAGCTTCTATGGGTCAGTTCATACAATAAAAAAGAACATAGCTTTTTAATACTTCTAGATTTTTCTACAATTTACTGTTCCCCACTATTGAAAAAGCTACCTTGAGACCAAAACACTCAAAGAGAATATTATGTATTTCTGTTTCTGCCCCTCCAGCTCCCCTCAAATAAAGGCATTTGAAATTCACTTCTAGCCAAGTTTTAGTAAAGAAAATAGTTATTAAATATCTATCTATGAGATGCATTTTTGGTCTTCTAGTAAACTTCAACCAGCTCTATATAATAAAGTCATTGTTAATTAATTCGCAATAAGTGTACCATCTGTTTTAATAAGCAAGTACAATGTGAATAATGTGACTCATTGTTGTGGTTCTTTATAAAATCTTTCATACCATAGGAGATGAGTTGGGCAACTAAAGCTTGAACAGACAATCTTCTGATTTTCTGCCACCACCCACTTTGATTAAATGTGTCTTGAAAATGCGTAAGGAGGTATCTCAGGGTAATGGTTTTAGAGTAAAAGAGGACAGATTCAAGACTAGATCTTAGGAAGAAATATTTCACAATGAAGGTGGTGCAATACAGGAACAGATTGCCCAGAGAGTTGTTCAATGCCACATCTCTGGAAGAACTGGGCTTTGAGCAACCTGATCTAGCTGAAGAACTTGCAGTTGGTTTGGACTAGATGACCTTTAAGGGTCTCTTCCAATTCCAACTATTCTATCATTCTAAAAAGGTCTTTGAGGACTGATGTTCTCTTCCTACAGCAGAAAGAACTACATGGTAAAAAACCACAAACAAACAAACAAGTAAACCCTCAAATTAAAACCCCTAACAAGCAGACCTGGAGGATCTTATATGTATTCACCAGCGCAGAGCCCTGAGTGTCTCCCTTCCTGCCCACATGCCTCCAGATGTGTCAGCAACACGCAGCACACCAGGGTAGCACTGCAGAGACTTCAGAGGCTGCAGTGGGAGTCTCTCATCTTAACACTTCCTTATGTCTTTAATCTTAAGTTCTTTGATTCCAGAGGTGATTTTTAGAAGAAGAAAAGATATTTCCTTCAGTCTTGTTTGATTATTCCTTTGCAGCTCATGGAAAACTGTGGCTTTAAGAGGCACCAGTCACCGCTGGTGTGATTCCAGCAGCTAGACAGTTCACACTAAAGCAGGAGGAACATTTATACAGTTACCACAATACTGCAAGCAGAGCACTAGATAACATTCACCCTGTTTTTCATTGCTTTCATGTTTGCTTCACGTGAATAGGAGGAAAAAGTGTGAATCTTATCCTCTTGAACAAGAAGGAGGTAACAGAGAGCAGAAATGCAAGTTCTGCTAAACTACATTGTCTCTGAAGAAGAATCTGCTTCATGTTCTAACACCACATGATATCTAATATCAATTATTAGATATTCCAGCCACTTTGAAACACTCAGCACAGCAAGAAAACTCAAGTATCATGGAGAACAAAATAACCTCCCGAGGCCTTCTGACATGCAATACAAATCTTGGAAGACAGCTCAAAGAAGTTAATTCAAGTATGAGGATGACAAAGTCAAAATTAACTCTTAGGATTAAAATAGACTTAGAACCTACATTTCAGACTGAGTGAACTGCCAGCAAAGCTTACTCTTGAGGGAAGCAAGAGGCAACACTGCATTTCAATGCATATTCCCCCATTCTATAGAAAGTGTCACTTTCATGATCAGAGGAAATGTTATCTGTTGAGGAGTCACTAATCTCTGTGTTTCATTTGGAGGATTTCCATTGTAATGCCTGCCTAAGCTTGGATTATCATTGCTGTTGGTGTTAAACTGTCAGAGAGCAAACAACAGGGAAGTGAACTTCTGATCAGTATATACTACGTTGTACCTCTGAGTAATGTTAATGAACAAGTAACTGCAGAGCTACTGCATGCAAAATCCTGTGGTATCATGAACTTGAAGACCAGATGGGTCCAGGAAAGAATATAGAGTTGGACTGTCCCAATATTGGTGCACAAGTGTCAAAGATGCTAAACACGAGGTAGATACGTTTCATAAGTTTGCCTTGAGCAGCACCAAGGAACGCTCCTGACACACTTCCGCTGAGTTAGTCAACAAACTGATTATCTCTGATTTTTGTCTTTCATTAAAATAATCTCTTTGGTCCCAGGAAGAGAGAAAGCAAATAGCTGGGTGAAGACCATCTAGATCATTTTTGATGTCCTCTGAGAGCACATCATTCTACCACCGAAAAAACATTAAAAAAAAAGAAAAAAGCCACTCAGTATTAAATTTTGATTGTCTACCTGCTCATCAACATCTGCCATCATATGGGATTAAATTCATTTTACTGTTCATCCATACAAAACTTCCCCCAATGCCCTGAGTACTAGTGGTGAGAGAAGTGTGTGGAACAGAAAGGATTGGGTTATCTCATTAAGCAGCAATCAGTCTAAGCGTGATCAGAAAATAAGAATCTGTTGAACTGAATAGCATATCCTGACCTCTTTGAAAGATTGAGGCATACAGCTATTGAATGCTCTGTCTAAATTCTGAATGTGTAATCTCTGCAGCCCAAGTACTTCTAAACACATCTTTGATTAGCTGAAAATGCAACTATTTTTATAATGATACTTTGCAGACAGCTTGTAAGAATATCAATGACCTTTTTTGTCTCCCTGCCCTCCCTATTTTAAAATCAGTTTCTGTTAGAGGAGCAGAAGATTTACTGGAGAAATAAGTGCTTCACTTGCATTTAAACCATGTAAAAGACAGATTGGCTGTGTTTTCAGGCACTTACATCAAAGTAATTACAGCACTATATAAAGTATTGGATTCATTAAGAGGCTCTAAAACAATTTTTATATACTATTAAGTAAAAGGAAAAGAAGAAAAGAATGGGAAACTACAAATTAAACCTTATGACTTATCTTCTTTGCCAAGAAAACTCCTTCTAGCTTTTATCCAAGGAATCCCTGATAAAGAACAACATGAGAAGCGTGGTGAAAGAACAGATAAAATATTGGACTGGAACTTGGGAGGTTTGTATGCAATGTCCATTTTGCTAGAGGTTTCCTATGTGCGATGAGGCAAACAGTCTGTGTATTCATGCAATTAATCCTGTATTCAACACGATAGAGGTAGGATTTTCTTTCTGCCTGGTCCCTTCGAATTGTAGCATGTCTGGAGAGGTCAAGGTCTTATTCCAAGTGAATAGATATTCACTGCTTACAGCAGTGGGACAATACTTTTGCTTAGCTACCAAGATGATATGATTCTGATATTTGAAGAAACAGCAAATAACAGTATGAGAAAAATAATTTCAAAAAAGTTCAAAATAGCCATAGCAGAAACAGGACAAATTTAGTAAAAAAGATGGTTATAGAAGAAAATATTCAGGTAATGAAATCTAACCAGGTACAACTGTGTTCTGAAGAGTTTCTCAGGTGTTCAGATGTGACAGTGCATTTTAAACTAGATCGGGTGATGTAGCTAGAAACATCGTGGAAGTAACTACAGCTGTGGGGTTAATGTTAGCTAATGCTGGAATGAACACATCTATCTGAGGTGGCTACAAGAACCCCAGGCTTACCCTGGAAATTCTGGTACAATTTATTTCTAAAATTAAAACCAGTTTCCTGTGAATAAAGTCGATTCTAAAGACATGGTCTCACTTCCCTTACTTATAACTTTCATTCTATGGCTTAACAACTGGGAAAGCAAAAGAAACTTCCAGCAACCAGCATGCCTTGAATGCTTTATTTTGTCTATTTTACACATTAATTTCCCAAGTGTTTCCTGACTCTTATTTGGTTAACACATTAGGGTATCTAATTCTTATTTGCTACACAAATCGCTCATTTGCAATCAAATTTCCATCAGTATTTGCTACCTTATTATCACGGTTAACATCACTTTGCACTTTGGTATTAACTAGAGAGACATTCTAAGAAGCAACTCAATGTTATAAGTTGAGAATACTATGGCTGTGTTTTTCTAACAAAGAAAGTTGTTGTAATGTCACTGGGTCATCTCAGTTATCAAATCCCAGTGTCCCAAAGGTTTATCAAGCAACTCTCTGAGGCTTAAAGTTTCATTGCTTGCATTTCTGTGAACTAATTGCTTGCATTTCTGTGAACTAATTAAACCTCAGTAGGACAAATCTGGAACTGCATCCACTGGACTAAAAGTCATCGCTTCAAGTTCAAAGCCACATCCATCCCACAGCAAACGGCGTTGCTCTGTCTGGAGTCCATCCACACCTCTGGGACAGCAGCAGGAAAGTAGCCCCTGCATGTGTTTAGTTCTGCTCCTGCCCATGACTAAATTGATTTTTCAGACAAAAAATCAACAAAAGTGAAAATCCTCAGTGATGAAGGAAGCTGAGAAAGGCTAAGAATGGACCCCAGGAGAAACAGATCATCTGGTACATTGGACTGTGACCAAAAATGAGATGCAAGATCCAACAGGTACAGCTTTTATGGTATATCTGCCAACGTATCAAGATTCCTATCTTCATCAGCAGGCTCGGACACTTTGAGTCCCCAGACAGCAGTTAGATGCCTCACTATCTCTACCCATCTCTGCACACTACCTTGCAGTGCTTGCAGGCACAGCCAAATCGGACCCCCATCGTTCAGAGTATGTATCCTAGTATGGAGTCATTGTGATCATGTGAAACCCTTTTTGACCTTTCTTTTCCTTCCATCTCTTCATAACAGACTTGCAGCTCCACAGTGTAGGCATATGTATGTGCTACAGCACCACAAGAACATAAGAGTTGTCCTTACCAGAGGTCAACCTTTATGTAAATATGATCAATGTAATTCACATCAGGGCAGTACTCCTCCAAGACCTGAAGGTTCAAGTTTACATGCATGAATCTCAGCTGATACCATTAAGACTTTTTGGTCTCATGTCCGAAAATAACTCTATGAGAAGCAGAACTTCTGGGTTATGAAAGAAGTCTAAGAGATGGAGCAGAGCCATCTCTTTTATTAACAGTACAATCTGAAATAATTCCTAAATCAACGTTATAGCTGTACTCTTTATGCATTTCTTTCCTTTTTTCCCCAATGCAAGACAGCCTCACTTTTCTCCATGCCCACAGAACCTCAGCTTAAGAATTTCTGTACATTTCTCTGAATATTCCCAGATAATTGTACCAGCCTTTTGGCTAGACTTAACTACCGCTTTGACATCTGAGTAAGTTATTCTTTCTTATGCTTCTTTTGTGATGCATGAAGCTTTCCCCTTTCCTCCAATACATTGCAAATGCCTGGCTGCAAACTAAGGCTAATACATTGTAGTAGGAGGAATGCAGTAGAGAATTAACTCAGTAAGAATGAAATGCACAGTTATAGGAGGAGACAGCAAAGCTATTGAACCACAGATGAGTTTGTGTAACCTACATTTTCAAAAGTCTCTGACAAAAATTAGTTTGAGATCTCTGTGAACACAGAATTACTGATTCTGGATTTATTAGGAATAATGGGATGGCAGATCTAAAGCCATCTAAAGAACCAATGTCCTTGATAGCCAAACAACAAGGAAGTTAAGAGCCAACCTCATCAAACTTGGCTTTTAATTTTATCCCCCAGATTTACCTTGGATAATTCAAAATTATACAGATGATATTTCTACCCAAAGAAATGTGATTTTGAATCCTGAAATAATGGCTGCTGGAAAGAAGAAAAGACCTCTGAAGGGTGTGATTCTACATACATTGAATTAAATTTTTCCTGCGGTTATTAAATTTACAGTCAATAGTTAGCAAAAATATGGCAGTCAGTGGGAAGATTTACAGTAAATTATCTGTATTTTGAATTAGAGAATTCTAGGTGCTCAGTAGGAATTGTGAAAGTGTTATCTCTTGATAAAATGCACATTAATCTTCCTCTTTCCTGCTTTATGAAGGATGATTCCCTGGTTATTGTTTAGCTCTGTATTCCAGCAATTTTCAGTCCTATCTTCTCTTCTAACCTCAGTTTCTGCTGATACTAGAAGGGAGTTTGCTATTCAGCAGGCTCTTGCTCTCTGCTAGTTTTTGCCAACATTAGGATAGCTCCCATCACCTGGGGCTGCTGAGTGGGTTGGGAGCCTGCAGCACTACCAAGCTTTCACAGCATCTAAAGTGGTTGGAAGGGGACAAAGCCATCCAGAGCCTGAATCTGAATTCCTCCAAAGGTGACCTGGCTCTTCTCAATGCCATTCAACCCTAAAAGGCTGGCCTGGTGCTCACAACTGTGCCTGCAGGCACTGACACTGACCCTGGAAGCCTGTGGGTAGATGGAGGAATGAGAACCACAGTGGAGCTGGAGCAGCTGGAGGAGGGCCCTCCTCCTCTGCTCAGAACAGTGGGTGTTACACATTCTGATAACCCCATATACTTACTAATTAGTGTCCCATTCACCTTGAACTACAGAGCTCACAGCTGCCAGCTGCGGCTTGTGATATCTTGAGTACGTGTTTGATGAACTCTGGAGACACTTTCATCTGTTAAATATAGAAAAATTGAAGAGCTTCCCAGGACAGGCAGTGCAGCACAGAATCCATATGCTTGTCAAGGCCATGTCTGAACTCCTGACTTCAAACTAATAGAGCTGCAAAGTTAGTGAAACTGTGCAATCCTGGCTGGCTCACTCCCAGGCTAATTTCTCAGACAAATACCATGTGGCAGAAATTAGCTGCTACACTGAGCATGGACTACTACTTTCACCGGTTTGATGGCCAGGAGTGTGCCATAAATACTGTGCCAAAAGTCTGCCAGTTAGACTTTGGTATAGTTAATATCTTTGTTTCCATATTTATGATGCATTTACTCTAAATACTTTAGATGCTAGCAGGTTTCTTCAACACTAAGAGGAATTACAGAATAAGCTCAATTATTTCCAAGGAAATTGACTGCAAGAGAACTACAACTGCGATTTAAACCAGGTTTTAGAAGAACAAGCTGAATATACATATTCCAAGTGTTTGCTTAGTATTTAACTGCTATTTAACCACTATATATTTACTGGCATGCAATTACAGAGTTGCCACTGAGGAACGGGCACAGCCAGCCTATACTCCTGGAGAAGAGAAGGTTCAGAGGAGATCCTATAGCAACCTTCCAGCGCCTGAAGGGGGCCTATAGGAAAGATGGAGGGGGGCTATTCATAAAGGCTTGTGGGGATAGGACCATGGGGAATGGGTATAAACTGGAGAGGGGCAGATTTAGACTGGACATTAGGAAGAATTTCTTCACAATGAGGGTGGTGAAGCTCTGGCACAGGTTGCCCAGGGAGGTGTTCAAGGCCAGGTTGGATGGCCTTGGGCAGCTTGGTCTAGTGGGATGTCCCTGCCCATGGCAGGGGGGTTGGAACCAGATGATCTTTAAGTTCCCTTCCAACCCTGATTATTCTATGATTCTTTACTCTGACTTCCTAGAAGAAAAGAAATTGGAAGCCATCATCAGATTTTGTGCAAATATACTACTGAAAATATCATGAGATTAAACTCATACTTTGTAATTACAAATAGTGGTAAATGTTTAGCATATTTAGTCAGAGCACTGCTTTGACTTCAGCTGCTTTAAAGAAAGAAAAAATAATGTATTTATTACTGGAAAGGTTTGTATGAGAATAAATTAGGTATCCTGATTGTTAATCTTAATGCATAACCATGTTTACAAGGTAACAGGCAAAGGAACAAGATTTTTTTTTATCTTAACTTCTTCTGTGTCCTCCTTTGTCTCTAACTGTTGCTTTTGATTTTCATCCACACTTCCATTTTTACCAAATTAGGACAACTTCTCTCTGAAACACAAGTGCTTTGCTATTCCCCATGAAAAAGGATTGTGATTTTTTTTGCACAGCATCCTTTCAGATATTTTGCTGTGTGCTAATTAGCTCACATTATGAATAGTCATTTTGGAGGCCTAAATGTATGAGGAAAGGGTTTTTCCAAGAAAAGATTAACTGTTTACTTTATATTAATGTCTAAATAATAAAATAAAACCAGAGGTCATGACATGAGGTATAATTAACTGGATTAGAAGCAACAGAAGGGGGGAGGGAAAGAATAATGTTTCTTTACTCTGACTGATTTTTTTTCTCCCATCCAGGGGTAGTTAGAGGGGGAAGTGACCACTAAAAGATTTTGCTAAATTTTTTAAAAAATACAGAAATCAAAGTAATACAGATTATGGACAAATCAGAATCAATATTTTATTATGGTTGCTAATGAAATATTTACTAGACTGATTTTCTTACACACTCTAGAGTAATTAAAAAGATGCAATTCTTACATTAACACTTAGATTAATATGCTTCTTTTTATATTTGTATTCGGATAAAAGTGAACTAAGCAAATTCCTCTGCAACAAGATCATTGTCTATGGCTTCTGTTTGAGCCCTTTGCTCCATAGGACCTTATTTCCACTTTTGGCTAATCTTAGAGAGCATTCTGAGGGAACTGATCCAATGTCCATTGAGATAAATACTTAGCACAGACACTGCAAAGTATGAAAACCAATGCAAAGACTTCATGAACTTCACAATGTTTTGGCCTGAACTCATCAATCTTTAATGACAACTAGGAAGAACTGCAATCAGTAACAGATTCTTAAATGCAATGTTGACCTTCTAAGTATGAAAAAGAAAAATGCTGGTAAAGCTTGGTGAAATAGGATGCTAGAAACCAGCAGATTAGAAGCAATATATTAAGACATGTGAATGGACTCTGATGCACAACAGTTAGTGAGGTAGCATTAATCTGCACTGACAGTGGCCAATAAGGTAAAGGGGAAAGGTAAGAACATCAGATGCAATAGAAAACATCTTCTGTCCTGATTCGTTAAAGATGCAAAAAAGACACACAAACCTTTTCTTCATAGTGTACTTACACATGTATTTAGTGCAGGTCACATATTTTAAACAGTTGCAAAAAATATTTTAGAGGTATTAGCTAAGCAAAAATAATTCAAGAGCATACATGTCCTTCTGCTTGTATAAATGGTTCCCATAGGTGAAATAAAACTAGGCTCAGAGGGAGTAAAAATACCTACAACTAAGCAAGTGGAGACACCTCCAGACATGATTTAAGATATTTTCTTTCTATAGAATAAACATCAAATACTTTGAGTCAAACACCAGAGGATCTTCCAGAATTTGAGGAACTCTGTCGCTAAGCTAAAACTACAAATTTCCCAAAAACTACAGATTTGAGTTCCTGCTTCTACAAGACCACTGTCCTATCAGCCTCCACAAGTCCTTCAAGAATATGGTAAGACTGAAGTTGGAGTGATTTGACAATAACTGTGAAAACTGAAAACACTTCTCTAACAAGTTGATTTCAAAAGTCAGCGTAAAGGGATCTAATGCATCCATCCGAAACTGCAGCAGCGTGAATCAACCTCAGTGCGAAAAGCAGGAGTAAAACAAAAAAATGAAATGCAGGAAAAGTGCAACTTTAGTGATCATTGCTGTCTTCAAGAGCTGTGCTTGTGACTATATGGTGCCTGCAATGATTCACATACAGCCGTATCAGTCCTGAAAGCAGGATCCAACCTGTGACTCTCAGAAGACTGGGATCCTTATTGTTTATTTGAACAGATGTATCTCATGGATATAGGTCTAAGCCACTCATGGCTGCCTTTCCAATCCCTTTCTTTCTTTCTAGATTTCAGTCACACACATCTCCAACCCACTCTACACAGTACTGAGAACCATGAAAATATAAAGTAATTATTCTAGAGCTCATCTTCTGTCAAAGAACAATACCACTAGAGGAAAATATTCCCTGCATTGCACCTCCAAACTGATGATTAACATGTTCTTCTCTGAAGAATTTAAGAGCCCTTAGGTATAAGGAAATACCTACCTATAAAGCTGATAGTATACTCTACTGCAGAAAATGCTCAATCTGTTTTTTTGACTTCATTAAAAAAAACACAACCTCCCTTTGTACCTGGGCCACCCTCACAAAATTTTCATAAGCAGATACAGCAGAACTGGGGTTTTTTTGACACCCTTAGGGTTACCTGTGTAATGAGATGTTAAGTGGTGGCAGAAACTTTCTTTTAAGAGTATAGCAATGAATCAGCTATAAACACTGGACTATAGGAGCTTTTTCAGAAAGCTAATAGCGGAGGAGGTATTAATTTTCATTATTTTTACCATACATAAAATACAGTCTTAATATAAAGAAAAAAAAAAGAATAAATAAAGTTTTTACTTTATCACTAAACTGCATAAACCCCATTAGTAGCTGCCTGTGTTTAGCTGTAGAGGAAAAGGAAGAGATGCTTCAGTGTAAGAAGATACACTCTCCAAAGCTGTATTTTTCAATTTTCGTGTGGGTTCACATCTTTTTCCACTAGGTGGCACTCTGGAAATATTTCTAAATTCTGGATTCCTTTCAATTGCCTTTTAAAAAGCCAACAAAATACTGATTTCCCTCAAACCTTCTCTTGTTTACAGTCTGCTGAAAAAGGCAAGTGAATTACACAGAGCAGTACAGAAAATTAGCATTGTTAAATGTGTCACATATATCACTAATAAAGTTTCATTATTTATACTGTCAATTTGAAAAGCACTTATTTCCTAATCAATCAACTCACAACTAAATAAACAGTCATATAGGCGTACAACATGAAAGAACAGAACTCCTAAATCAGATCTTCTTGATATTAAATATATGCTGGCTGGGACTACGAGGAAAGGCATAACAAAGAAGAATGCTCCCCAGTTTATTAACTTTCCCCCCCATCTCTCCAGAGATTTACTTTTATTGAAGAAAAGGGACACATGTATGCATTTTAGGATAGATGTTATTTTCTACATTTCTATTTTTAAAACAATAAATGCTACACTTAACCCCAAAGGTGATCCTGAAACACAACTTCCGATAGTCACATCAAATTAAATTGCAAAGACTGGAGATGCATTTAAAATTAACTCAGTTTTGTTTGGGGATTGGGGATGCAGAAGAGAAAGAGTTTTAAATAGTCACTTGAAGGGCTCCGTACCATCTAAATCCAGCTGCAGTCTCACAGACATCCCTTCTGATGTTTACTGAAGCTGGAGATGAGTTCTAGTAAACAGATGTCCTTGTCAAAGAAAATGAATAAACAAACAAAAAAACTCATCAAATTTGGTACTATTTGGTAGTTGGAAGTGAACTGCAAACAGTTCTTTATTTCTGGATTGCTGCAGGAATGGGCTTCCTTATACTCAGCCAAAAGTCAATCTGTCATGTGTGGCTTCTTTTGATTTTTGTCTTGGAAAGGTTCGGAAAAAGGTCATGCCAAGAAGGAAAAGCAAAGTGCCACGGCCTCTTATCTCCCCTACTATCCCTCCTGCCCTCAGAGATTTTGCAGGTAAGTCTTAAACATTCATGTTACATGTTTGCCTCTGGAAAAGGCAAACCACAGCCACAGCCGCCAACTAGAGACTGTTCTTCTGTTACTCCTTCCTGCTCATTTGTGACAATTTCAGTTGACTATCAGAGAGTTTGTAAAGCAGACATTTATCACAAAGTTTGTAAATAACAGCAAGAGTTGGTTGGATAACACAAGTGGAATTTGTATGCTCACGAAAGGAAGATGACCTACACAGCAGCCACAGTATCTGCTACTGACATCCTCTTTGAATCCACTTTCTGACACAGAAACACTCTGGAGGTAGAGGAAGCCTGGATCACTGACCAGCTTCTTACCTGGAAGGCAGGATCGAAACTTCCCAGTCAACTAAGTCAAACTTCGCTCAAAATTCAAGTGTGTCTTGCAGACAGAAAGTGCAGGGTAAGCCTTGTTGATCCAGCTATGTTCAAAAGTGCAGGAAAATACAGACCTCACAAACTACTGCAGACCAGGACTTAGGGTAACGAAACTTAGGAAGCTTTATTCAAGAAAGGAGGTGAGCTGACTGCCTCACAGTCCTGCACAGAGCCATTGGCAGCACAAGGGGTCACACCACATTACTGCTACAATAGAAAACCTTCATGTAGACAGTGTCAGTTCTTCACAGAACCGGTACTTCAGATAGGATTTCTATGTTCCCAAGAGAAACACAGAACCCAAAAGCAAATACAAGCACTCCAGTCTCTGGGAAGTTTTTTATTACCCCTTTTGCTTGCTATTAGCCAACACACCCTTCATTACTCAAATTGCTTAGAAAAAGGCAAGTTGGGATAGATTTGCTGGTGAAGAACTCTTCTCCGCCTCTACTTGTTCTTTGTGATGAACTACTTAGGTCTACGGAGGAAGATTGGCTCTTCCCTCTTCAGAAAGCCTCTGCAGCTCAGCGTGAGCCTGCATCAGAGCATAACCTTAACTATGAGCCTCTGAGATGGTGGGCAAGGGACTCTCAACACAGGCTCCGTGCTTGGCCACGTGCAAATATAATCCCGAATGCCCTCATTAACAGAGGTAGGTTTCACCAGGCAAGAGAAGCTTTGGTCACCTGAGTCAGAGAAAGGCAGAGATTTTGGCTGTTTGTCTTCACAGCAGTATGGCTAAATCAATATCTTGTGGAATGAGAGATTTAGGGTGGATGAAGGGTACATTATCTTATATATCTGTATTGGAAAGTGCTGGCAGCACACTGCAATTTTGAACAAATAAATGAATTTACTACGTGGAAGAGAGAGACTGCTGATAAAACAGAAAAAATACTATACTCAGGAGGTGATTTTAGTCCGAGTGCTAATATTTTATACAAGAGAATATTGAATTTAGGGAGAGGCTTATTCATTCATTTGGCTTTTTAACTTTCTAAAGTGCTTTTATTGACTGATTTTGTTTGTGGCAGCTAATATTACTGTCACTGTAACAATATTTTTTCATTATTTAGCTCTCCTGATGCAGTCTGCTATCCAAAGTCATTTACCTTTCAGTTTTTTAAATAAACTGCTTTTTAAGAACTCGGAGATAATTCACATGGTTTGAGCCTGCATTTGCTCAGATAAAACTGAACTGCTAAAACTTCAATAACTATTGCATTAGCCGAGACCCAGGGTCCATTCGCTGTGAATTTAACTGCAGCAACATTAATTGGCAAGATATCTGCAGGATGCAAATAGGAGACATACTTTCTTCCATATATATCAAGCTTCCCTCCAAACTTTATGCTATTTTTCCATCTTGGTGGCAACGTTCGTCTGCTATGAGAAAACATACATGTGAATAGAATTTCTTACTTTGAGATGTGGTTTGACACAACTTCAGTATAGCATGTCCAGGCACTCTTAATCACCTAGTCATAGAGATGAAATCCCATGGTAAATGTACAGTAAAAGATATTGCAGCAACACCAACTTCCTCACATTTAAAATCCATTTCATTCACTATTAAAGTTTCTCTAAAGCTGCAGGTAGCTTTCTAAGTTGGAGTCCTGCCATCGCAACACACTACAGAGAAGTAAATGAATTTTGAACTTGAACTATATTTGCTGAGGAAAAGCTTGCAAGCTTCAGCTAAAACCACCTTCAGATCTGAGCTCCAGCCTTTGGGTGAGAGGCAAGGAGGAGTTGCTTCTGCAGAACCCAGATGAGTGTGAAAATAGAACAAAAATTGCACCCAAATCTATGAAATATCAGGTTTTCTGTCTCTGAAGGAGCAAAATTCATGTTTTTCACCCTTCCTTCAGAAAGCCAAGTAGACTACGACCAGACCTGGGAAACTCATGGCAAGGTTCAAATAGTGGACATGAATGTTTATTTCACTGAATCCACAATGATTTACAACCTCCCGTTGGAGTGAATTGTGGCACTCTGATTTTCATTGAGAACTGAGATGTAATCCTCTTTTACCAACTCAGCCACAAAATCTCAAACAGGTTGCAGAGGTCATTGTGGCGGCAAAAGTGGCAGCTACACCCCAGTTTCCCAGTGTGAATCCACTCCTGCATCCCAAATGCCCAAACAGGAAATGAAAAGCAAAATCAACAAGGGGGAAGGAAGACTGCAATGCTTTGCTACCATAACAGCCCATTGGTTTGATGATACAGACAGTAAGCAACGTTTGCATGTCGAAATAGAGGGTTCCTGGCCCCCACCATCCACAGTGTAGACTTTCTGACCACCAGAGTGATGTTCTCCACTCTCCACTGACACAGACAGTCTAAGCCCCAGCTGATATAACTGCATTTTCATATTATATAAACACGCGTTTATACCTTAATGCCACGCAAGGTAATTGTTTGCAGCTATTCACTTGCTCCCCATCAGCATCAGTAAACACAGACCTAGGACCCAAGGCTTTGTAGACACTCCCCTCTTGCTGATCAAGAAAATGAATATGCCTAACTAACTCCTCCCCTCTGTTTCTATTTATTTCAATGATAACCCAAGTGTATCTGAACCTTTTTTGCTGTCCTTAAACTCTTTCAAGAGACTGTCCAACTCTGCATTTGTGAGGCTTACAAATTTATTAATTTTTGTTTGTTTAAGGTGAAAATCTCTTGCTCCCTCCACATTGCTTCCCCAATAATTTCAGAAACAGCCTTCCCTCTGCTTCAAGCTATACCAGCTTTACCTCTATCATCAACAAGATGTGAGGATAGCCATGGAGAGCTCTTTGTGATATTTATCATTTTCTCCTCCCTCAGTCCCATCTGTCGTCTGCAAGGAAAATGGTTTAGCCAATTGCATATTCCCTAAGTGGCCAGATGTGACATGGCCACAATTTCATATAAATGTTTTGAGAATAGAAATGGACAGGACAGTCTTAGACTCACTACCAATCAGTCCGTGATGGCTTTAGCAGTGCTGATTGCCCAGGAGGAAAAACTGCCTCTCTTCTTTCAAGCCAACTGGCATGCAATGAAACAAGCCAGTGCTGACTGTCTCGATACTTGAAAAGCAACCCCGATGCTGGTGATGTCCCTTTGTTCTGGGCAGACTGTTCCATGGATTTTAGTATACTAAACATTAGGGGAGTAGCATAAAGATATGGGAAGAGTTGGTGACATTTTGTGCAGGATATAATGGATAGAGACTGGTTGCTGTGGGATGGTATCATGGGAACCTGTTAACAGTATGATTGATCTGCCTGAGGGAGCTGGCGTTGGCTGCTAATTCAGTGATGTAGTAAAACTAATGACAGATGCTGATGCAATCTGATTCTTAAAGTATTGTTTTTCCTGGTGATTTATTGTTGCATCTACTAGTAAACATTAACAACTACCTTAGCAGGAAGTTTTAACTAAATTGGCAATTCTGCATGGAGTTTCTCATCTCTGAGCACAAGAAGAATCAAAAAACGAGGCAGAATCCTGACTGAAGCTGATATCAAAGAAGAACCAGGTATGAACTTTCACTGAAATCACAATATTCCCAACATTCTGTGAGTTTAGCCCAAGGTCTTTTGTTTCTAACCACTGTAAACCCAGCCATAAAAGTTTGAGCCTGGGATTTCAGCCATTCCACATCTCCTGCATGTGTATCTATATAATTTCAGTTTGGACCAGTCTACCACAGAAAGAGAAAATATTAGAAAAGCTTTTGCCAGGCAGATAAATACCTTGACAGGTACTGAGACGAAAGAAAAAATAAACTGAAAGTTACAGACTAAAATTCATGATATCTTAATATAGTTTCTGCATTACCCCAAAGTTTCTTGACTCACCTAGGACATAATATTCATCCTACTTAGGTAAGTTGCTACAAGTCAGAGTAGAAGACAGAAACTTCTATTACTGCTTATACAAAAAACAATATTCAGCTTTCCTCCTGGCAACATGTTCTAGAAGCAATTTTGATTATTTTTAAAGCATCTTTTAAAGAAAAATTATAGTGCCTCATTTTTACAATTTCCAAATTTTTTTTTATCTTACATAAAACAACTTCTTTGTGCAAAATGTTTACATGATTTATATACATTTACATTTTTGTGCAAGTGCACATAAAGTTGACACAAAAATACAACATCTCCATTTCATCAAAATAAAATCTTTTCAGGTTTTTATGGGTGAAAGTCTGATATCACAGGACATTTTCTCCTGAAATCTCTGTTCACTCTAGATCAAAATAACATTTAAAAAGCACAAGTCTTCCCTTGTTTTAGGAAATCAATTCCTCACCTTCCACTAGTAACAGCTGAATTTGGTAGGGAAACCTGTTATATAGGAAGCAGGATCCTCTCTTTGTAGCATTCATTGCTGACAAGAATAACAGAGAACCTCTGCAATTTCCTTTCTTGTTGTAAATAACAAGAGTAGCCCAATTCAATTCTTAAGAATCCAATATTTCTGGAAATGTGGCAGCAATTATTTACTTACCTAACCTGATAACTGACATCACCACCATCCCTGAAAAACAACAACAAACATTCAAATTAATTATTTCACGAAACAAAGATTGCCAGCACAGCTTCAGGGCCTTCAACACAACACCTACATTTAAATTGATTCAGGAGGGGAAGCAACGCATGAGCTAATAATCCCAGACAGCTTTTCTCTGCTAGTACATGGGCAATGAGTAATTGCAGGTCCATTGTCAGCAGACAGCCACTCACAAGATATTGCAAGGCAGAAAGAGTGCTGCTGGTTTGTGGATTTCCGAACTGCTTTAGCCGAGGAGGAGAGCCTCAAAGAGGTCCAGAGAACACACAGACAAATGTAGCAAGCTACAGCAACACCTAAAAGATATCTGTGGAAGTCAGGCAAAAATCAACATCCTAATCTTTTAACACTTCAATGAGAAAAAGAAATAATAAGGAACATATACTTCCACAGTGAATTTACATTCATGTAATAAAGACAGCTCATAGGTTAATGGAAATCTAAAGAAAGAGAATGACATTTTTCTGATGTCAGCACTACTCAGCAAATTTGAAGATCCAGAGATATGCACGTGCCACTTTCTTACTGATATCAGTCGGTTTATATCTTTAAGCAAGAAAGTTAGATATCAAATTCTCTCTATAGATAGGATCCTTGTACTCTTCAGAGTAGGTTCTGTGTAAAAAGAAGATTGAATCCACCTAACTTCAGAAACTTAACTGAGCAGGTTAATCAAAGCTGCCTTTGGTCCCTGGGGATAGAGGCAGCTCCAGCAGCTAGGGAGCTCAGCAAACAACACGGGCTCATACTCTGAATATGTTTCTGAAGGTGCTGCTCAATCTACAGAGGAAAAATTCACCAGATGACCAAAGCTTGGGTGTCTGAATTTCTCCTCCTTCAAAGAGACTTTGTGTGTGTGTGTGTGTGTGTGTGTGTGTGTATCTTTCATATGAAGACATACAGGGCATGTCCAGTCACTGACACAAGGTTGAAGGGATTCTGCAGGTTTTTCCCTCTCCTCCACTGAACTTCTATTTATTCTACTTGTAGTAGAACTGGTCTAGAATAAGCAAAAGTGCAAGGTATGTATCACAGGGGCGTAGTGGGAAGTAAAACCTGATGCTGTCACAAAGCTGGTAAGAAAAGTCAGTAGGATGTTTCTATTGAGTTTTATCACTTTTCAAAATACTCTAAATCCTGGAGCTGAGAGAAACCTTTCCTGACCCAAGTTTTCAAAACGCATCCAAATTCTTTAATAGCTTTAATCAATAATCATTTTCTTACTGCATTTTCTTCTGAAAACCTCATGCCCAACTACAGGAGCTCCAAGTCCCGCTAACATAGATTATGACACTGCATTTATTGTAGTCCATTTAACTACAAAATCAGCCCTTGGGTTTCACATTTGCATTCAGTAAAGGTTTCTGTTTACTCTCTGTCAATACACAAGAGACATCAGTAGCCTTTACAAAGTGGTAAATATTAATCTGTTGGGGAAATATGATGATATTTTGGTTCTAGTAATTCATGGATTCTACTACGTATATCCTTCAACACAGAAGGAGAACTTGATTTGAATGGAATTCCAGAGAAAAACATATAGATATGGAAAATAGGTTTATCCCCATATCAAGAGCCTGTTCTTTGGAAACTGTGTAGAGGAAATCAGACAGATTTAAATGTACGAGTCAGACATCAAACCTCTTGGAGTTAAGATACTGTTTAAGTACTTACAAAATATTCTTCTCTTATTTTGTACTACTAAATATAGTAACTGTTTAAATAGTCATCACATTAAGAAGAAATTAATTCCTTCTTTATTTTTATCTTAAAGTGCTTAGTACACAAAATAAGTTGGAAATGGCAAATTGCATACACATTATTCCAATCTAAGGAGAAGTCAGTGAACATGAAATTCCCAAAATCAAGATCAAACACATGCAAGAGCAGACAGTCAGACTGTCACGACATTCATTGTCCTGTCTGGGAACAGAACGCTTGTTTGACCAACTGAGAGGAAGGGTATCTGCCAGAAGAAAACATTAAACGGAATACGTTGTCACAGAGCAAGCTCGGAGGAGTGCCTAAAACACAGACTTAACCTTGTAGTTGTGAGAGTTTAAAACCAAACTAGTTTGGAGCATTAGGACTAAGGCTGAAGGGCTCAGACAATAGCTACCTCAGTACCTCATCAAAAATAGAGTCCTCTACCAATGTTTCCTTTCTTCTGGCTATAAAACCACCTTGCCAAATAAACTTTCATTTAGTGTCATTGTGTCATTTTAATGCCACTGATAATTTGGACTCTCCATTTCTATTCCCAGTTAGCCAGTGACTTCTCTAGGAGCAACCAAGTGACCTTGGCATTCCAATGATCCATATTGATTTATAAAGGCGTTCCTTCTGGAACCACCTGCCTTCTGTTGTCTCAAAGTGTGTTTTCATACGCTGAGATGTTTTAAAGTGTACACAAAAGATCAGTTAAAAATGAGGGTACTTAGACACTGAAAGTCCTTGCTGAATCATCCTTCACTTCTCCCAGCCAAAATATTGCCAAGAAACATAGGAGTCTATGATTGTATTTCTACCACAAAAGAGAAAGTCTTTAGACAAAGGTTTCCTAGCACACTCTGTCTATTGTTGGTCATTTGCCCCAGCTGGATCATACTCATAAATCCACCATCCTGTACACCTTATTACGTAGTAACTCATACCCGGAGACACCCATTTTCATGGCATGTACAACATACGCTGCATATTCCCATATGGATCCCTTCATATAAAGGCGAGACAAAACTAACGTTAAAAAAAAAAAAAACAACCCCATACTTATTAGGCCTTCTCCTGCACTTCTTGGGATCCAGCTGAGAAGCTGTTAAAAACTTGAAATAGTGCATTTCTGTCATCAGTGCCACTGGCTGTAAATTTGTCATTCAAAAACATTGGTTAAGGTTTAATACAACAATTATTCCTGAATTTGCTTTGATTGCAGGAAGTGAGTTCATTCATTATCACCTAGGTTTTCATCTGTTAAAGGTCACTGACTGACCATAATAAGCAGGATAGGGAAATTAGTCTGTTGGAAAGCACAAATAATAGCATTAGTGTTTGGAAACAGTGATCATAGTAGGAAATATGTATTACATTAGAGGCATGAGGAAAAGTAGATGCAAAAGCTGAAGTGTACCTGCTTGCTTATTTTTAAATTGGCCTGTCCTCAAACCCCAGAAACTCTCAGCCCTTGCATCTTAAAAAAAAAAAGTGGACTCAAGATCTCACTGAAAGGAATATGGATGCCAAGTGAATTTAAGAAAGATCCAGGAAAGACTTGTATTGGAAACAATTGAAGTCTGAAATTTTATCCACAGGAAAATCAGCTATTGGTTGTGTAGTTCAAGACCCCAAATCAGATAAGTCCATGCTATGTTGGATGAGAGGCAAATGGAAGATAAGACCAGGCTCCCTTCTCTGAACAGCATCAGGGTCTTTTAGCTAGGTGCCATAGTCTTACAAAAGAAACTAAAAACTGTTTATTGAGTGCAGTGTGCGTGAACCTATTAGAAATGTTTTTATCTCATTTTGCCTTTGAATAATTTACTTATGCATTGAGAGAATTAACTTTACACAAGGTAATTACAAATTTATAAAAATTACTCCTCATAAATATGAATTATGTTCTGTTTTCTGAACAGGAGACACTGAAAGATACAAGTGCTTTCAAACAAACAGGATTTTTTTTTTCTTTACATTCCAAAGTCTTGTATTTTGTGCCTGTTGCTTATTTTTTATGAAATCTACATGGTATGTGAGATTATTTGTCATAGCTTTGGTTCCGAGAGTCATTTTCCCAATGGAAGAGCTTTGTATTGTGTTTGTATTCCTTGCTTCAACTGAGTGACAAGAAGGACTTTTCCCCAGATGGTGAATTTGCACAGCCATGCCTATGCAATCTCTGAAAGGAAATGTATGTCATAATATAGACAAATCTTCAATTCCCTTACAGGCAAATCTCCCATGAACAAAGAGGTAGTATGCCTTGTTCTGATCAATGGAGCAGATGGGCCTCTGGTCCATAAGAAAGCTTCTGGGAAGCTGGCAGTGATCTGATCTAAGCCTCAAGAGCTGTTTCACATGGTTTCTGGAGGGTTTTTTCTGCTTCTATTTTTCGTCCAAAATGGGAGGAAGATCATCTCCAGGATAAATGTCCCAAAATAATTGTATTCTGAAATTTGCAGAGATGGTCTTCAAAGACCTTCAGCTGTACTAAAGTACCATGGGAATCGCAAAGGGTCAAACCATGCATAAAATTGATAAAGCTGAACAATCTAACTTAGAAATCAACAGGGAGATTTCCTGAGAGCAAGAAAAAAAAAAAAAACATAGAAAAGCAGATAGAGAAAAGTGGAGTCATTTTTCTTCATCTAGAAAAACCCAGATCAACTTCAAACACACCTTAAGTTTTAGGCAATCCACTCACAAGCTTTCATACAATACTTTTGAATTTTTTCCACTTTCCGTGTCAAATGAGAAGTCTACCTTTGGATCTAATTGATCTTTTTATTTCCACTGGCACACTCTGAAAAGAGAAAGTCACCGCAACCTTTTGTTCCTAAGCACCATCTTGAAGATTTGAAATAAGCAGGGATAGAAATTAATTGAATAATTGAACATAACCTGTTTCTGCCTGTCCCCTCTTTTCTATCAAAGCTGACTTCTAACAGGGTTCTGAAAGCTCATGTCCACTCTGGCCTTCTGTTCATAACTTTCTTCTACAGACTTATTTCATATCTCCCCACCTCTCTCCAGAATTTGAGCAGGTGATTTTTTCAGTCATAACTATTTACTGATAGAAAATCAAGTCTGAGGACAGAATATTTCAGTGGTAATGAACAGTTTTTAAGAGGAATTTTACAGTTTAAAAAGAAAGCACATGCAATCACGTCCACATACTTGAAAAGTGAGATTTCTCTACTTTTACCTGTAAATGAATAACGTACCTTCTCTTGGGTATCGCACAGCAATGAACCAAGGCAATTATGGTTCAATTCTATAGATCTCTGTCCTGCTCTGCAGGCCAGCTTCTAAAGCCACACCACGTTCCAAAAATACTTCTATTCACTTAAACAGAAGTAGAGCAAAAAAAATAAAACCATCATCTACCAATAAACGAAATTAAAGCTTTGAAAGGGCTTAATATATATTTTAAAAAAAACTCTCTAGCATGAGGCTTTGTCTTAAATAAACAGAAGTATAAAACGTATGGATCAGCAGTTAATCCTTCTCAACAGCTTCTATCCAGCATCTCAGCATCTTAAATTATGGCATAAGGTTGCATTATAGATGGGAATACTGAATGACCCCATTTCTCCTCCATGCAGAATCTGCCACATTACATTATCTTGCTTCCTGTCACATCCTCTGCAAAAGGCCTTGGCCTCCATTTGTGAAATCATCCCCGAGTCGAACATTAGCTGATCAAGCATCTGAGAGGATTTGCTATTTCTCACTATAATGGTCCTGTTTTCTGAGCCATGCCACTCGCCACTGCCCGGATCAGACCATAATGGTAAATGAAGCTGCCCAAGTCAGTGGAAGTTTCCCTACAGCCTCGTTAGGTATGATCCACTGATGCTGCAACGGGATCTCTGCATACAGAATTAGATCCACAGAAAAGTAGGAGTGCTTTTTCTATTAAGCAGGTCTGCAAACTTCTGAACATTATGCTTACTTCTAAAATCACCAGCTTGGAAATTAGACACTGAGCAAACACAGCTGACAGTTAAATCCATGTCATTTATTTGGGGAAGAGTTAATCATAGTGATCTAAATATCCTGGGTCTGTTACTCAATTTACAAGATTAAAGCTCCTCTGAATAGATCTGTGTATTTTCAGAGAGGTTGCAAGTTTCTCTTTAAACAGAAGGAAGATAAGCGCTGAGTTCTGGAATGGCTGTGTCTCTACTATAACAGGACACAATAACCCTAAAAATGATAAAATAATAATGTGACTGAAAGAGGTAGTTTACTAAGCTACAAAGTTCCATATTTCCATTGGCATTTCTATTGTTATTTTTAAATGTCTCCAAATAAACTCAGGAGTTATATTTACGTAACAGATTTACTTGATTCCAAGCACAAGGATAATGCAGTCATATCTCTGGAAACACTCTGAAAATCACAAAGCAGATTTGCAAACTTTGTATAAAGACTAAGAAAAAAGTCTAACATGAAGCACTGGCAGTGAAAAACGATAACATTTTTAGAATGTACATGTTTGTATAGCAGTCTGGAGATCCAAGGCACAAAAAACTTCAAAAAAAAGTTTCACATAAAATCATACTTTCCTTTTAAGTTGTTTGAAGTTACATACAAACACACACACACACACATTTGGGTTATGCATACACAAATCCTTTGACTTCAATAACTAGATTTCAGCTGTTGACGTTATGGGATTTCCAGC
The DNA here is from genome assembly GCF_017976375.1 of Cuculus canorus. NCBI lineage: Eukaryota > Metazoa > Chordata > Aves > Cuculiformes > Cuculidae > Cuculus > Cuculus canorus. Next base: position 11,750,616 of record NC_071407.1, read on the forward strand.
TCAGAATTATAATTTACAGATGCGAAAAATTTGGTTAAGTATAGTATTTCAGGACTTCATCAGTCTTTGAGGAAAAAAAATATCCATCAAAAGTCTGCATATCTGTGAATTTTGAGGACTGCTGAAGTTAGAGAAACCAAGGTGTTCCTTTGCCCTGTATGAAAATAGATGTAATTATTTGGTAATCTTTAAATGCACTAGGCACCCAAACACATCATTCCCATTTTTCTAAATCAGATCACAGTGTTGTCTTTTCACCATTGTTAATCAACACAACACTTGTGTTCCCCTAGAAATTATTTGTTTACTTTTACAAATTGTATGTTCCCTCCTTATGCAATCAAAATCTCTTTAGAGTTGAGCTCACCTGCAGTGCTGCAGCAACAAGAACTTTGGAGTAGGAAAATTACAGAAATTACAGAAGAAAGTTGGGAACTACTGTAATTCCTTGCCAGTCCTTGGCATTCAAAATTAATCATGTTTTCAATAGCTCATTAGAACAGAAATTGGACTTGATTGGTCAAGTGGGCACTCAGACAGAGTCATCACACATAAGGAAAAGCAAAGGATTTTTAAATCATCAAACAGCCCCAGCGATCGGAATTACAAACAGGAACTTACTGCCTAAGACACAATGTTGTTGAAGAAGAGATGTAATTATCTAAATTAATGAAAGCAGGAAGCCACACCTACTTCACCTGACTCCTTCCTCTGGCTCCATCGCCAGCTTGAAAACATGGATTTAACAATTGATGGCTTTAACACGGGATGTGCATGGTAAGTTATGTGCATCTAACAACTTCCTTCCAAGTGTTGTGAGGAGAACAGCACGGGTGAGAGATCATGGCAGTTAATTACTTCTCTGCTTTGGAAGAGTCACACATCCCTGGAGGGAATCCTTACATTTCAACAAAAGCCTTTTCTGTGGGGAGGGAGGTTTTACAAACATAAGTTGGTTAACGTACCAATATGATCAGAGCCACTTCTGCCTTTGAACACACAGTCAGACCTTGCAGAGCATTATGGTAGGAATCTTCATCCTACCACCTGGTAAATGCCTTTCTTTTTTTTTCTTTAGAAACATCCAAACCCAAAGTCATAATGGCTGCAACAGTCTTCAATAGAGGATGACTCTAAGACTGACAGAAACAGCTTTCTGTTTGCTGCCTTCTACTCAGCTCTGGAAGGACAGACAGGGGAAGATTCACTGAATGTGGGAGACTGTAGAGTAGCAAACATGGGTCCTTTAAGGTGTTTACTATTACTGCCTCAGGTCTGCACATTCATTGCCCCCCTCTCTTTTCTGGCACCGTGCCTCACCCTGTGGCACTGCAGGCAGTCCTGCCTCCACAGCTGTAGACACCACACTTCTGTGGACCCCGCTGCGCTGCCCTGCTAGGACCAAGTCCTTACAGTATGACCCTATCTCAGGAGCTAGCTAGAGTTTTCATGGCAAGACATAAAAGTATGAAGCCACGGAAGACATGTCACTCTCTCTGCCACATTATCCAGTTCCATTCACATGGAGATACTGCTCAGTGCCACAGATGGCAAACGACAATGATATGGTCACCATTTCTTAGAATAAGGAAGCTAACACTCCAACTTGAAGGAGAGTAGCAACAGGAAGGCTAAAATACAAATTAAAATGCATTGAGACCAGAATATCCATCTTGACATAGCAAGTTTGACTTTAGGAACAGATTTTAGGCTTGCCAGAGATGTATAATGTGTTTACAAGCTTCACGAGTTTGATTGCAACTCATTTGCAAGCATCTCAAAACCACTAATGCTTATGGAAGGATGTGACTCTATGCAAGCTGGACATTTTTCTTTTTCAGCCCTCTGATGTCTTACTTTTAGGAGCCAAACTGGATAATTCTGTCTGTAATGAAGACCACAGCAGAATTCCACTGAGAAGGAAACAATGACTTTAAAACACTTTTTTTTTTATCCTCAATGCTACAGAAAGTTGCCAGTCTTTTAAAAAACCAAGTAGACTTGAGACTAAGAGTCATTTAACAAATAGAAACAAAGACAAGCACATGGAAATATACTGACAGCAAAGCAGCATGCATATAAACATTACGGGAATGCTCAACCAAGCCCAGGCCCTGCAACTATATCTATATAGAGAGATATAGTTTCCACTAGTAAAATCTTAGAAATTACTGGGCAGGAAGAAGAAGAAAAATCCATGTAAAACAGATGCGAGATCAAAAAAAAAAAAAAGAAAACCAATCAAGATCAGATTTCCAGAGTGATGTCTCTAACTCTTCCTTCTCCTCATTTGGTTTGAGATGATGCAAATGGGTCAAATAGACACTAGACAGTCCAGAGTTTCTTGGTGAACTGGAGTTCCCTTTGCAAGAAAAGTAGAAAAATCACCTGGTTTTGGACTATAAAAGGCTGCTGTTGTTTTAGGCACTGATTGTGCCACCTGCATTTTGTCAGGTTAGTGCATACTCTAAATTTACCATCACGTTCCCACATAATCAGCATCTTGGGGTTGGGGTGAGCAGAAATTATTCCTCTAATGGTTAGTAATCATTCATATGCCAGAATAAGTTTCCTAATGTACAGTGCCTAAACGTTTGGTCTTTTTCCCTACCATCATTGTCCTTCGCTTTATATAGTTTTTCCTCCCTCATACTTAATCCTCTCTGTTGCATTTATTTAGAATAATCCTATCTCCTCTCAGCCTTCAATTTGCGGGCTAAGCCAGCTAAGCTCTTTTCATCTTCTCCTGAAAATGTACACTCTATACTTTAGGAGTCTCTCTTTGCCCTTCTCTCCATTTAGGCTTCTTGAACTTAAGTGACAGAATTGTAGAGTACATTCATGTAGCCTTGGACAACAGCTAATTACCTTCTGTGCGCAGGTAACCTTTACCCAATACACTACTGGAGTTGCATTTGTCTTGTTTCATGTCAGCTGCACAGCGACAAGTTCAAGTTCATCCAAAGATTTTCTCCATTCGAAACCGAGATCTTCCTCCTCTGCTTCCACAGGATGTGTTCTCCAATTACAGTAACAACTCCTGTTTTGTAGTGAATGACCTTGCATTATTGAGATTAAACTACTGGTGGGCTATGTTCCCATCTGAAATGTGGAGTGAATCTTGACTTATTTCATTAGCTAAAATGAAGCAATCTCGGATTTCCAGCAACGTAACAAATTCACCTTTGAACAGCCTCCTGGATGAGCCATCTACAGCTACTTTGGAGACCATTAAAAAGTAGTGTTTATGACATATTGTGCATAATGTTCTACAAAGAGGGGGTGCTTATGCCTTGACATACGGTGCACAATGTAAATGAACTCTGGTGTAACAAATTAAGAAGCTTTTACAGCAACCCCTAAATGCTATTTATGCCTCCCAAGAGCAACCTAGCCTGGCCACCAGTCAAATAATTACAGTCTCTACACCAAGTGCCAGAGTGCATTTTGTTGACTAACTGCTTCTACAGCGAGCTATGCAATCTATTTCCAGGAGATATACTATCCACAAACCACCATCCATTTTGACAGCAAAATTGCAAAAGCACAATATGTTACCAGGCGTCATTCAAAGAATGGGGCCTGTAATGAAGTGGCCATTTTAAAAATCTCTCTGTTGAACTTTTCTTAACACTTGCAGCTTTAGTCACAGCAAAAGAAACGCAACGTGACACAAGGCCCCTCCAAAGCTTGTTGAAGTCTCTCACCAGCACAGGAGCACTCGGTCCTGTCTATGTATGCTGGAAATCTAGTGAGTAGGGCCAGCTGAATGATGGCAACTGAAAATGTTTCAAGTGAATGAAGAGCTCTGAGTCAGTGCGGAGGGAGAATCTGCCAGAAAACAGTCAATTTCCTGAAACTTGTGTGTGCGTTTAAGAGAAAACTCTATTCATTTTCATTCAAAAAAACCCCAAAACAAACCCAAGAAAAACCAACCAAAAACTCTTAGAAATAAAACCAACCAAACAAAACCACCACAAATCATTATCAGCTTTCATTTCTGTTTCTACAAGCTTACTGTAAATATCTTCAGATTATTTCTTTTCATTATTTGAATAGAGTTATCTGTTAAATCACCAAAAGGTTTTTATTTTTCTTTGTGTATTTTGGGTTTTGTTTGTTTTTCAAATTAATGCCTTGGGGTACCTAGTAAAATTTCCTTCTTGTTTATCTCACCTGAAAACATGAAATGGTAATGTGAGAGACAGGTATTCCACCGTTCTGAAAGTGCTCACAGGAAAAACAGCATCTTGTTTGTCTGGCCTATGTATATTTCAATATAGTTGCACTAGTATTGCTATGTAACTCCCTGCTGATTGCAAACCATAAAGCGAGCAAATTGCATAGCCCCACTATTTGGGATCCTGTCTTGTTTTGAGGCACACATCCTAGAACAATGCCTGCATTGCTTTGTTACTGCATTATCCCCATTAATCTCTGTGCAAACCAGATTTAAACCCAGACTACAGCTCTCCACAGTCAAAGGTTTACTGTCAAATGAGCTGTACTGGTTTGTGACAAAATTACAATGATCATGCAACTTTAATAGGCACCGACAATACATTCGTCAATCATGGATATTACATTTAAGCTGGAAAGCTCTTGTCCTACTGTCTAGCTTAAAACAGAGCAACAGCATTAAATACCTACATAGCAAGTGAGAATATATGTTTGTAGTCTTCTGGTGTGCAGAAGTGTTGAAAGCAGTCATTTTCTGTTAAAGACCAGTGAGAGGATGCATGCAGAATTTAAAGCAAGGAACAAGAAGAATGGCAAAGAACAAGGGGGTTTGGGACTTTTTCTGCAGGTATTTATTAACCATTTTATGACCTTGTGAAAGAGACTAGTTTACAAATATCTGTGCACTGGACACACTGTTCTACAATAATTTAGGAAATGGTCTAACCTCAGATATACATTCTTCCAGACACTGGAATTCTGAAATGGCAGTATCAGAAAAGCAATGTTTTATAAGGAATAAAGGAAACAGCAGAACCGCAGCTCAAAGAGAATTAAACAAAAAAAACCAAAAACAAACAAGGCAATAATTTTACCCTGTTATTTGTGACTAGCAGGTTTCTGTCAAAACCAATTGATGTTCCAGGCCAATATCGCAGTGGACTTGGGGCTGTGTCTATCACTTAGAACAAAGCACTGTGGAAAGATTCCCACAAATCATAGTCCAGACACACTGGATTTTGTAAGTGTCTAGACAAACAGGCCCATCCCTGTGCCAATGTTAATAAACCTTCACACATTCCAGTAAACACTTTGTAGCTTCATCTCTCAGTCAATCATTTTTAGCTCCTAATGAGAATGCTTTTAACTGTTGGTATTTGACTGTTAACACCAATTTCCTTAACTCAATGTCCTTTAGCCAAGGAAACAGCTTCAGCCTGTCTGTTATGCGTGGTGGAAATCTACATTTTCCCTTACAAGTGATTGCATATATATTTAAAGAACTAAAAGATTTAAAAAGCTTAAGGAGGATATATTCTCCGTAGCTAACTTGAACAGACAAAGAAAAGTGTCAACCCTGGCAAGCAGAGACTGAGTTGAAAATAAGGTAACTAGAGAGAAACTAAAATTTCTCAGAACACAAGTTTAACAGAATTAAGAATACAGCATTCCAGATATTAACAACATGCTTGCATTTGCAAAGCAACAAAAAAAAAAAAAAAAAGGAGACCTTAACACCAGGCTTCAATTCCTCCAGTGTTGCTAATGATAGTGAATGTTTCTCTAAATATCAATGGTCTTGTGCCTGAGAAATTGCAATTGTGCATGCAGATAGTTTCATAGAGTAATATTTGTACAGTGAATCTATTATGTACCTCCTCTCTCTAATAATGAAGTGGTTATGCTTTTAGATGTAATTAGACAATTTAATATTCAAATAAACTTCCCAATTGCTTACTTGGGCTAAAATATGCTGATTTTTAATCTGATTAAGCAGCTCTGAATAATTTTCTGTTATTTTTACCAGTCTATTAGCCAAATCATTTGGACCTGGAGGGTAGTGAATAAAAAATAACAACTAAAGCTATTTTGACTCCATAGCTAGAATACAACAGCAGATTACCAATTACACTGAAGACAAATTGCCAGGAGATTTCCTCTTCCTTATATTAATACCAATTTAAGTCAAATAGATCTGAAAATCACTGCATGCTAAGAAGTAGTTGTATTGCTACCTTTAAAAGAAAATTAGGAGTAGGCTCTCTGGATTGGATCACAGCTTCTTCAAGCATTGTACAGGTATGCTGAAAGGAGCAGAAGTCTGGAAGCTGCTTCATTGTCACTGAGAACACGACTTTATTTAACATTCAAATCCATTTCTGCCAGATTTGGCTAATAGACCTTTTAAAGGACCTAAAAATCAAAGGTTTAGCAATAAAATGATAACGCACTGAAATTACTGTTTCTTAGTATCCAAGAAAAGTCCGTTTATACAGAAAGTAACTACTGCCAGTTTAATTGCAAGACTATTTATATTGTGAGTTGCATCTTATTGTATGTTAAATACACGGCTACCTTGGATTTAACTTTATGATTTAAATTCAATTACATTATAGATTCAGTTATAAGAAACAATTATTGTATGTTCTGGGAAGGTGGATTAATATTGCAGTGCAAATGAAAAAGCCTTTACTGCTCCTCATATTAGCACTGAGAAAACACTTAAATTGCTGATGTCCCTTTGGTCATTATCTGAATGGTTTGCAGACATTGCCTTCAGTCTGGAAAATGAAGATTTCATGTCACAAAAGCAGTAAATGACCAGGTGGAAGGAAGGCATTAGCATCAGGTTCCTCATATAAATCCAGCACATGAAATAAACCCAGCCTGCATTAATACTATAGCTACTCTCGACCTCACAGATTACTTCATACCTTTTTCTTCACAAAATCCATGCTTCTTTGGGTAGCTCCCCTTCTCTCCTAGTGATTCAAAACTTGGTAAGGTTTGGCTACTGATCTCTAAGCGGACTAGAAATTGCTGCTGGTCCCTACTGGCATCCTGGTTGAATGTTGCCTCCAAAGCGGAGCAGCCACTTCCCCAAAACACTCATGAAGATACACAATCTGAAGGCCACTAGGGTGAACATCCACAGCGCTCTTCCTCCTCTAGAATACTGGATCCTACCTCAGCGAGCCTTGTTCTCCAGGGTAACAGCCCATTACACCTTAATACCTTAATCACTGGTTAAGTGAATACCACTGAGTTGTGATTAGTAGCCCCTAAAATGATGCGTGCAATCAATCACCTGTTCCCCACTAAGGGGTTAATTAAATTAATATCTCCCACTTGTTTTGTGACTGCTCATTGACTTTGACAAAATAAAACTGTTTGTTGCAGGGTCTCTTCAGCTCCCATGTCACATAGTCTGGTTGCCTTGATTAAATTAGCTTTCTTATTCATTTATCATGAAAATCATGGGATCCCTGGAATGACTGAAATTGCTGGCTTCAAATGGAAGTAAACAACAGCCATACCTATCCCAATAGCAAAAAAAGATCCAGCAGCAGAACAGCGACTTGTCAGGTTTTATTTGTAGTTAAATGGAACAGATATAATAATGTGAATTGTGACAAAAAGGGATCACGAGAAAAAATAAAGTTTCATTAGTTCTGAAAAATGTTTTACAATAGTCTTTTCTCACCGCTTTCTGTGAGCTAATTTATAATTGCTTGATTTGCAGCAACCACACCCCTTGGGTTTTCTAATCTCAATAACCAAGGACAGATAAACATACAGATTTTGTGAAAAAGACATTTTGTGAAAAACACATTTTGCATTGTTCAGACTTAGATGGGGGAGGGGTAGGCTGATGTAGGCCATACCTGGAAATAAAAAGAAACAGTCAAAATTTGAAATCATCTTAACATATATTTCAGGAAAACAATAGTTGCAGTGAATATTTGCAATTCAAATCTCAGTGATTTTCTTCTCTTCTTATGAAAAGTCCTTCCAGCACTTTTCGAAGGATTAGTTATATTTTAAAAGAGAGTCTTTCCCTACTAGGGTAAACTGTCTTTCGGATATTTCTGACACATGCATAAATCCATCTAATTTTCACAGGCTGTTTTGTAGTTCTTTTTGTGGTGCTCATTAATTAATAAACAAAATGTATTGCATTTAGAGCAGCTTTTTTTTCCACTCAGCCTTATCTTCTTTCATTTACTGCACTGAGACTTCACCAGTCTACCAAAGGTAGTTCTATGCAAAATGGTACATAAAGAGTTCTGAGAAAATAATAATCAGGAAAGCCAAGATGTTTAGAAGTTCATGAAAAGATCATGGGACCTGAAATTACGACAGTTTAGAGAGGTCATTTTTCTCTTGTCCCACAATAGAAGAGCTTGCCTTTCAAACTCTCATTCAAATCTTTCCATGATAGAAAAATATGTGCAAATTTCCTGTTTTCTTGCTGAAAAGTACAAAAGAGTTCTGCAATAGGAAAGTCTCTCAGTGGGCAGAAGTCAACACCAAACCCTTGGCCTCTCAAATCTCCTTGATAAAAATCATAAACTCTCAAGCACAGAGTTCCAAGATTTGGCTCAAGCACCATGTTCTTGGAATTTCATTTTTGGCAAAAAAGAGATCCATTCACGTCTAGTTTCCATATTTCTGGTTGTTGTTTTCAGCAACCACCTCTTAATCTCACGGGAGAAAAAAAAAAGGCTATGAAAAGTCTTAAAAAATACATGCCCCTGTTGCTTTGATCTCACAAACCTGCAGAAACAACATTATATGTGGAAATGCTAGAGACTGTTCCAAGCATTTTAAATTATTTAAAAAAAAAAAAGAATGAAAACCACATAACCAAAATAAAAAATAAACAAACCCAAACCCCACATAAAACCTATGAGCAAAGCACAGGAATAGCCCTTGCTTTTTAATTCTCATTCCTGTTGAATTTTTGTTTTATGCAGAATAAGATTAGCATCCCATTTCTGTTTTTAATGGTTCAATTTTAACTCTTGTAAGAGAGACCATTTCTTCCCAGTTTACGTTTGGAGAAGGTAGCATTTAAGATCCTGAAGTCTTGTCCTATGGCAATATGGCAGCAGCTACTCCTGAATGGAGAAATTTACATTTTCCTTTCTAAAAGAATAACTAAACAATACGTTTGCAACCTGATCTTCTGCAAATTAATGTGCTTAAAGACATGTAGATTAAAAAAAAACAGTTAAAACTGAGAAAATAAGTAGCTATCCCAAAGGTACCGAGATAGGCAGATTAGATGGGTGCACCACAGAGGCTGCAGTGCTACACAGAGAAGTCTCTACTGTGAAGACATTAAATCAGCAGGAAAATGTTCTCTCTTTTTGCAGCCAAAAAGATTTGAAAGTTAACAATAGAAATTGAATATAAATGCAAGACTTAAGGGGGAGAAACAGCATTTATTAGGATGACCCGAGGGTTATACATATGTACATAGCACACCTGCTGCTGACAGCTTACCAACTTACATTTATTTTTCAAATGCCCAGTATTTTTGTGTCTACTTTTCCCCAGTAAGCTCAGAAAGAAAGAAAGAGAAAAACAAAAAAAAAAAACCCAAAAAAATGGAATGTCTTTAGAAAACTCTCATTTTTGTAAAACAGACCATATCTCTCTTTATTGATATAAAGAGTCATAGCCAAGCGAGGGCAACATCAGAGACAGACAAAGGTGCAACCCAGCAGCCACTCCAGGAAAATGAATTTTCACAAATAGTCTCTGTTTGCACCCATGCTTGCAGATTACCGTGGAGAAGAGGAGAATCACATGCAAGACTATTTCAAATGATGTGAGGAGGAGAAGGGGCATATGTCTGTATAAAAAATATTGCTTGTAGCTTGATAGAGTTGGAACTGGGAGGAAATGTCTACAAAACAACAAGAAAGAGGCAAGGTACGCAACTCTTCTTTTACCCAACAAGGAATTCCTGGAGATGCAGAGGGGAAAGCACGACATTGAAGTACCTTATCATTCGAACATGGTGTTTGGCAGTTCTTTTGCTCTGAGGCAGGGGCACTGTACTGCCAACGGCAATACATCTTCCCAAAATGCTGAAGTTATCTTGAATAGCAGGACTGAAGGACTTGTCTAAACCTTATCTCACCTGAGCAATCAGAAGCGAAGCTGCAATGGGATTTTATTTTTACAGGCAGCATCCTGGTCAGAGGTGGAAATTAATAACTTAGGAAGCAGACTTCTCACACTGTTGAATCCTTTTGTACTGATTTATAAACTGATCTTTGCTAAGCTTGAAAACTCCTCAAATTTTCACCCCAAAAGATTAGACTATGGAAGAAAAAATTACAAGCACCTTGAAGAGGAACCAGGTGTTCAGGCAAAGACAGAATCACTGAAAAATTATTTTATGAGCAAAGCCAGACAGATATTTCCAGTGGAGGTATGAAGCATTCAGTGGTGTTGGCACCTGTTCACCACCTTCTGACCACTTTCAACTGCTTTCAGGCAGGAGGGCTGCTTTCAGTTTTAAGCAAGACAGGAGTAGAACAGGGGTGCTAAGAGCCATGGTACACTGCATCCCTGTATTTGCCCTGAACAAGACGGAAGCAGCGCCAGTGCAAATAAATACATCAGCTGCAGAAGCGAGGAGGAGACGCAATTTTCCCACCCCAGCTACTCTCTTTCCTTGACACAGATGTAGTGGGTGTCAGTTTGGAGGATTACTCCTGTGTTGTTTATTTCCCATGTGGGTAATACTAGGATGCAGAGGAGGAATGATCACAGATAACTTGCAGATAACATCATGCAGACCTGCAAACTGTCCTGGGGTCTCTTTTCTCTACAAAGAACATAATCTTCAATATTTTGAAAGGATGGCAAGAAAGGGCCTTTCCTGTAGTAGAGGACCAAAACAAGAGCAATGATCCTAAAGACCTATCAAATGCAGATCTTCTCATTATATGAATTCTTGCCCCAAAACACTTACACAGCATGCCTTTTTTCTCCTATGAATAACATTTCCAATTAAAGAGACACAGCTTACCGCCTAAATTATACCAGGCAGCCACATTTCAGACCTAAAGAATCTTGCCAGAATTTTACCTGTTGATTTAAGGCAGCTCACTGGTATCACATTATTAATTTTTCCCAGGAAGGCCAATAGCATTCTGGCTTGTATCAGAAATAGTGTTGTCAGCAGGACTAGGAAAGCCAGCATTCCCCTGTACTTGGCACTACTGATGCCACACCTCAAATACCGTGTTCAGTTTTGGGCTCGTCACTACAAGAAGGACATTGAGGCAGTGCAGCACGTCCAGAGAAGGGCAATAAAGCTGGTGAAGGGTATAGAGCAAAAGTCTTACGAAGCGTGGCTGAGGGAAATGGAGTTGTTTAGCCTGGAGAAAAGGAGGCTGAAGGGAGACCTTATTGCCCTCTGAAACTACCTGAGAGGAGATTGTATCAAGGTAGATGTTGGTCCCTTCTTTCAAATAAGAAGCAATAGAACAAGAGGAAATGGCCTTAAGTTGCACCTGGGGAGGTTTAAACTGGATATTAGGAAAAATTTCTCCATCGAAAGGCTTGTCAAGCATTGCAACAGGCTGCCCAGGGAAGTGGTCAAGTCACCATCCCTGGAGGTATTTAAAATATGTGTAGAAGTGGTGCCTAAGGACTTGGTTTAGTGGTGAACTGGGCAGCGTTATGCTTGTGGTTGGACTTGAGGATCTTAGAGATCTTTTCCAACCTAAATGATTCTATGAACACAGGAAATACCAAAACACAAACCAGAATCCTTCCACCGATAATAGTTGTCATACAAATTTCAAAAGTTTCCTCACTGTGCAAAGACAACAACAGTTCTGAGGAAGGAAAAACAATCCTTGGCACAAGAGTTTTCTAGCAGCCACAAGCTGACTCACGATCATAAAGAAAGGACTATGGAGAGCTGGTTGGAAAATCAGACAGTATTTTGCAAAATTTCCCAGCACACATATACAAAATCTCTTTTCTTGAGGGGACATCAGCAGGGTCTATTCTCAAAAGTGATTTGGATGCTGAAGAGTTCTGCAGACTGTTATTTTTTTTTTTATTATTTAGTTTGCTGATGAACTGAGCTGAAATCCATCAAGACTAAGGAGGATGCAAGTCTCTGCATTACCCCAGGAAAAGACCAAGGGCTGAATTGTCAAACTGACTCTCCAAATGCATCCACTCTTGTTGAAACAGACTTTCCACCTCCTGCAAACCTAGCCAGCTCCTGGGGCTGCAGGAGAGGCTTACAGCTCTAGCACCATCTCCACTTTGTTTAAGCAGGAGCCAATTAGAATTTATCTTCTTGATAACCAAAATAACAGATAAAGTGGGAAGAATAAACCCCTCTTATTCCATCAAGAAACAACAGATATGGGACATATCCCCTTCCCCTGTGCCATCCATGCAACCCAAATAAATAAGAACCAGAGAGTGACGTCTACTAGGAAGAGATAAGAGTTGAACTATTTGTTAAAAATGTATCTGCACAGGGAAAATAACTGTATTTCAAAGAGGCCTCCTTATGGAAGAAAAACGAAGATCTTTTGTTAAAATAAGCAAAGATGGATTTGGCCTGTCGAGTCCTGTTCATACAGCATTTTTCCATAACAAAGAGTGAAAACTATACAGTGTTTCAGATTAATTCTTTATTACAACTGAATCTTGCTGTAACTAACTCTGCAGTATTTACTCCACAGCCACCACACACCATTGATCCTGGGAGGATTTTCCACCTGGAGGGTCATTTCTGAGTTACATACTGAGTCACTTCTGGATAAACTGCAGCCTTTGGCCTGCCTGGTTTGCAGCAATCATTTGGAAGAGCTTTTATCAAGTATTAACCACTGAGTAGAAACTTTTTTAATTTCTGGACCTTAGGCAAGAAGTCCTGGTGTGCAGAAGCCGCATAAGAGCAAGGGGCTTTGCAAATATTTTTTATTCTCTGATGAAAGAGGCACCAAAGCAGCAGCAGCTCCTAGTAGTAGGGCTGTTTTTTTTCCCCAAAAAACTGTACAATGCTGCTCTGCATGGCTCCACTGCAGCTGGAATCAAACACTTATGTCCACCTAGAATTAGTCTCTGTCATATCTGAAGGGGTTCCTAGAGAGATGAGTAACATATGTAAGTCTGCAAAGATATATTGTCAAATGCATGAAGGACAGCTCAAAGACAAAATGAGATCTCTGTGAATATCTGGAAGCTACAAACTTATTTTTACAGTCTCTAGTGAATATCTTAAAAGCAAGGGAAGCAACAACAGGAGAGAATCTTTGCTCACTGTTCAATGGCAGGAACAAGAAGGACACGCTCAGCAGGATGAAAAAGCAGAAAAATAATCAAGAAGTCTTTCCCGCCAACAGAAGCAGAGTCAGATCCCTTCAACCCTCAGTTCAGGGAAATAAAAGATAGGGGGAAAAAAAAGACATTCTTTAGAAGAGAGCAGGAAGTAACTCCTGGTATAGTTCCCCACATTGCTGTTTGCATCAGAGCACTTTGAGAAAAACGTTTTTATTTGCTCTGCTAAACAAGGCAATGAAAACAGATTCTGAGTGTTGGTCAAAAAATTGTGGGAGAGGTAAAACATTTCTAAATCATGTGCAATTCTCAGCCTTTGGAAAGCCAATACTCTTTTGAAATAAAAGGATGGTGTTTTCTTAGAGAATCTTCCCTTTTCCCTCAGCTTTCTTAAGGTTTTTCTTTTTAATCAGGAAACAGGAAAAGATGAGAAAAATATTTTGATGAAGGGTTTCCACCACAACCAGTCCCAACTCAGTGTGAAAAACACATCAAAGTATTTTACAAGGGCATAAAATCATTATTTTTCTCTACCCCACCATCATATGCCATTTTATATTTACATGGCCAACTATCAGAGCAACTGAGATTGATTTTGATCTGTACAGTGAGCTTTTGAAGTCAGAATTAAAATACGTTTTTGCAATGAAGGAGATAAGTCACTGGTGAGAAATATATATAGTGGATTTCAGTAAGCATAAAAATGACCTTTGGTAAAGGTTGTCAGACGGGTACAAATTTGAGATTATTACAAAGAAAAGCACAAGTAACAGCTGAAACTCAAACTGAGCCAAGGACCAAAAACAGTTCTTTTCCCAGTTAAATGTAACTGAAAATAATTGCTACAGTAAAATCCAAAACTACTTCATTAACATCAGTTGTTAGGAAAATATATTTATATCTGTTGCAAGGTATAAAGACCAACTTTACTTCTTTGTTTGTCTTAAACATTCATCAGAAGGCCAGTTCTTTGTGCTTTTGTGGAGCTGGCAAAGGGCAGCAGGGGCAGAGGAGATTGTTGAGGAGGTTGCGGCAGCAGCAGGCATTCCCCAAAGACTGGGTCTTGTACTCTTATTGTGTATGTCTTAAACATTATCTTGACTGCAGGGCTGTGTGTGCCTTGAGGGCCTTCTCTGTGGCACCTGAGTCAATGTGGAGGTGTTAGGAGTAAGCACTGCTCCCACCTTGTTCCTTTCCCTCCTTGCTGGCTGCCCAGGAGCCATCGGACCCTCACGAAGGAGCTTCTGCACACGCACAGCAAGACCACCCCTCACGTGCTAATGGGGCATAGACTTGACTTATAAAATAATTTGCAAGGAGGCAGGAGGCACATGCGCCCATCACTCCAGTTGGACCAACCTGGACCACACAGCCTGGAAGTTGCTGCCAGAGCTGCTGCTGGATAGACCACGTGTTCCCAAGAAACTCCTGCTGCCCATTGGAGTGATGACCCCTTCCTTTTTTCTCTTTCTTTTCTTTTCTCCTGTTCTTTCTCTCTCACTCATCTTACTGTGTTTTCTTGGACAGGAATTGATGTGTGTCAGATAAAATCCAAGAGAATTTGGCTGTGTTTAAGGTGTCAGATTGTAATCTGTCCAGATTGAAATCTGGTTTTGCAACTTTGAGAAGTTGTCACCTCGACAGTGCATCCGAGTTTTCTTGGCCTGTTTATTTTGATTGTGGCTGAAATAAATCCTGCTTTTTTATTTCACCCAGGGAGTGACCTTGTCAGCCTCCAGATCATAGTGCAGATACCAATCAAACCACCTTCTTTGACTGTGCAAGTCGAAAGAAGGCCTGAGCACAAGTGTGTATCTTGGTAGTGGGGTTTAAAGCAAGGTTCCAGGCGGTTCAAGGGGATAACGCTTTCCTTCAGAGCCACCCACTAGTAGAATAGATTCTGGTACCTTTTCTTTACCATGTCAAAAACACACAATTTGTGTGTAACAACTGACATGCACTATTGCAGAATATATAAATTTGTAGGTAGTGCCAACTCCTGTGTTTTTTATCTATTGAGAATCTAGACACAAAATTTTGTATTAGGTCTCTTTAAGGGCAGTGGAAGCACAATGGAGATTTGAGAGAATAATACTGTAGGAAAAAAGAAAGTAGAAGCTATTCATTACAAAGATGATCGTAAAAAATGAGAACAGTTAGTTGCTATGCAGAGGGGGAAAAACCTAAAAAATCGCCTACATCACTATCTTGCAAAAGACTGTAACTTTCCTGCACTGTTAGTGTAAACTATCAGTAGCCCATATCTGCAACCCTGGAGTGACCAGAGAAATCCCCATGAAGGACTAACGCATGGAGTTAGGACCCCACCATTTCTCTATGTTTTTAAGCTCTAGGAAAAACAGCGTATACCCAGGAAAACAGGTTAAGCGTTTCAGCTTGTTACAGCAAACCCTCACAGAGACCTCCATGTCAGGAACAGTGAAGCCACTGCAAAATCCTGGTTGCTCTTGCCCTCTCTGGGCCAGCCTCACGCCTGCAGCAAGCCATCTCTGCTGTCAATGAATGGAGCTTCCCACAGCTCCTCAGTCAGCAGAACTCATGAAAGGTCTTCTAGTACACAGCCTCGTCCTGTCATGCTGTCCAACACCGGCAGTTGAAACATAGCCACAATCATGTCACTTGATATCACTTGCATCAAAACATGCCACCAAAGGCTGCTAATCTGGTATTTCAGACATGATCAGAAACATATACTTGTCAGTACAATAGAAATACTGCTGCAAAATAATGGACTCCTGCTGTTACCTCAGTGATGAAGCCTTTATGTTCAAAGCAAAAAGCACTGATGCCATAAAAGAGCTTTTATGCAAAGGTTTTTATGCTTAACAAACAACGTGGAATTCACTGTATAACAAATTGTGTATACAGACTTGCCAAAGCCAAGACGAGGAGGGAGTCCTTTCGAATTTTAGGCATGTGCAACTTTACTGACTTTTTAAGAACTATTTACAACTTCACTCTAAAATATCACTTCTAAAGAGTGACCTGTACATACAACCCTTCATATTGAAGTTTACTTTTTTTTTTATTAAGGAGACTGTGATTCATTTTCATTCTATATCTAACTGGACTAGCTGAAACCTATGTATTTTCCTTGGAGTTCAGTCAGTATTTTCAGTCCCCTTCAAATCCAGACCCAATATCCATCACTTCCAACATAACATAAGGATTTCTTTTATTGACCTTACCTAACCAGAGGACTAGAACTTATTTACAGCAGTAGAAAGCATATTCATCTCTACTCAGCTAAAATATGGAACATTGTTATGCTTTCAGTAAACAGACACGGTCCATTTTGCTTGAATATTACAACAATGCTCTTTTCACTGGAAGGAAGGTGCTGATAATTGACCCAGAATATTTCCTTCAGGCATCTGTTAAGCTAATTACTGCTTAAACGTACAGTCCTGCATCTTTTTCCCTACTTTGTGAGGGATGCTGGAAAAAAAAAAAAAAGAAGCAGCTAAAGAAAACTTGTTTGTTTGTTTTAACATAATGATGGTCATAACAAACTCTTTATTGTTTGATTATTTTCTGGTCCAACTTTCCACAGAATTAGGACTGCTAAGTTTTAATTTTGCAGCAGCTTATAGCTGAATGAAAATTTTAATTGGCTGCTTGGTGTTTTAAAGCAGTAGATTAATCTTTGTGAATCATCCTAACTGGCAGGTTTTAGTGATCCAAGTAATTTACTTACATAATTTATTTCTTTGTGTTTGAGGGAAAAGTCCATATAAATGCCATTATGTGAAATTTCCATGTAGCACAATAATTGCAGTCAAACTTATGCCTTCAGAAATTGATCTTCTAGAAGATTTGGGATCACAACAGAATACTTTTTAAGAGACTGTATTTCTTTCCTCTTCAATAAAATTGACTTTAACTTAAAACACAGTATTTAAAACATTACAAGCCAGCTATTGAACACAACAGGAGTTTTTATCTGAAGAGAGAACAACACAAAAACTGGTCAGAGATTAGTCTGCTCTGAAGCCCTCTTTCCCTTGCCCATTTTAGCAGAGACACTGTGCGTGCACAGCGAGGAGCAATGGCACCACTGCTTTCACAGGGTACAGCCCATCATAATCTGGTTGCACTGCACAGACCTCCACAAGCCCTGGTTGAAAGACTAAGCTAATGTCAGTGAAGCATTACGAACCCTATAACATGGTCACCCCAACTATGTAATCTACAAAACTTCCCATAATTATGAGTAACCATCATGGGAATTGTACTCTGCCTCTGTGTTTCTTACTCCCTCTCACAACAACAGTGATGAAAAGCTCATGAACTGCAGTTTCAGGAATGCTTAGTTGATTATTTTATTGGCAATGTTCTGTATTTACCTCTCGCCTCTTTCCTTAAGTCTTTCAGAGCTTTCAGAGTGCATTACTGAACCCTTGGAAAAGAAGAGTCACGATGAATGGCTCTTTTCCTGATGCAGGCCACTGAGAACAAAACTGCATATGACAAATGCTGATTTGGATAAGCATGAAGCCATTATTACATAAATCAAATTCATGTTGTTTATGCAGTCAATATAAAAATTCACTTGCATATTTTATTTAACTGCACATTTTATTCTGCCTAGTGAATAGCATTCTGCCTGACCTTACATGTACTCTGCAAATGTGGGCCAGGGAGAACAAAAAAGAACATCTATTTCTCCTTCCACTCCTTGAAAATACATTCACTAAGGCATCCTAATCACTTGTGGATTTCATCGTTGCTTGGGAATATATACAAACTGCTTTTACATCTCTGCATCCCACTTAAGGAACTAGTTTCCTAGACCTCAAATCCCCAGAATTTTAAAAGCTGACAAAATCAAAACACAGATTTCCAAAACTGAAAAAAAATCAGTCATAGAGTTCCCATTATTTCAAATGGCTGATCTATTCCATATACTAAAATCTAAACTTTCTAATTGCATCCTTGTCCTGCAGCAGAATTGTACAGCAAGTAACTGATTTCAGTTATTTTCTTAGTAATGTTTAGCCTTCCTTTTACATGAGTACTTTAAAATTGTTTTTCATCTTTCAAAGCAAGATGCTCAGGAAATTTGTTTTCTTTGCCATGCTGAAAGCCAGAATTCATGTGGCAACTTTATTTCCAGATTTTCTGCACTGCTTTAAGTCTCAGCTATCAATGAGGTAAGTGATAAACAGAGGCCATGAAAAGAAAAAAAAAAACCAAACAACTGAACGATTGGCAGGTAGAAGCATGTAAAGAAAGAGTTCTCAGATTATATCACAGTAGATTTTTAAAATTCCCAGCAGCCATCAGCTTCCAGTATTTGCAAATGCAACACCTGGTCACTTATTTCCAGGCCTAATCGGGAGTCACTGGGGGTACTGAGATCTAGATATAAAGATCTTTTTGAAGTTTACTCTTATTTCTGCTTAAAAACAGCTATGTTGGCTTGCAAAGTCGGCATTTGCATATTGTTGAGTATGTGGAATGCCACTCTTTCCAGTTCATCTTACAGAGTCCTAGAGACAAATCCTATGTGAATTTTAAGACTGTGCTTTCTGCCAGTGTTTACGAGGCAGGAGGCTGTCACTGCAGTTTATACCGCATCTAATCAATGCCCAGGGAAGAATTAAAGTGGTTATAATTTGCTATTAAAAAGACATGGGTGGTTAGATAACTTTGATCTTGGAGTCTGCTTAGCCCTGGCAAGGAATGTCATTAAAAACATCCTGCCTTGGAATTTCAAACTATGATTTTTAAAAAGTGACTGAGTTCTCCCCCTTCTCCCCACCTGATCAGAAAAGCAAGAACCAGCACTGACAAGCACTGGAGATAAAAGATCATGGTTTCCTAGGAAAGCCTGCAGCTATGGAAGAAAGTTTGTGGGATATCTCCATTTAAACAAGTTTCAAACCACTTGGTAATGCAGATACACTGCGCCACAGTAGGCAATAATAAATATATATGGACCCTTCTTCTCTAAAAATATCAGAACTGAGCTTCTGGATGTTTTCCAGAGTCAGTTATGAGGAAGCTGCTGAAGTAAACACAGCCTGTCACAGTCTTACTGACTTCATTTGTGCAATAGCTTTTGGTTCAGAGAAACAGGGTCTGGCCTTACAACAGCACTCATCAGTCACGTCAGGAGATTCTGCATGCAGTCAAATGAATGTGGGGCATAGACAGACCAAAACAAGCATTTTCTGTCTGGGCTCTGTGGCACTCTTGCACGTTGTCAAGCCTGTTCAGCAAGAACTCTTCTGATCTCCACACACCTGAGCAAAAACTGCCTTTTGATCACATATGACTGACCCAATTTTCCAGGTGAGCTCAATGAAACAAAGGAGGTATCAGGGAGAGGGAGGGAAGGACTAAAGAGGGAACAAATGGCTAATGCCATAAGGAAATTCCTCATTACATGCCTGATATTCAGATCTTCTTGTTCTTCCTACTACCTTCAGCTTCTACAACCAGAATTCAGTTAAGCCTTATGGAGTGGTTCTTCTTATTAACTTTGTAGATTAAGACTTTCAAATGCCAAGCTCAGGATGTGAAAGTAATTGGTGCTTTCAAAGGTACACGTAGTCAAAAACCTTTATTGGTGGAATAAACTGCACTTTAAAGATATATTGGGGTTTTTTTTGTGGAGGATAAGTTACATGGAATAGGTGTAGAAGACAAACCATTCTTTTTAATTGTCAACCCCTAAAGGTGCAATTGCATTTCCATATTATACACAGATTCAAGGGGGCATCCTGTTTTATGTGGAATCTATAAATTGTTTTGAGGTATGGATAGTTTCCTTTGGTCTCCTTGTACTGCAGTCAGAACAATAAAATGCAGGTTCAGAACTATGGCTCTTAAAAGGACCATGACGAAATAACAGACCATCAGATGTCTTCCTTGAGAGTGTGTTAACAAGTCCAGTCAGGAATTAGACCAAGTATGCAATTATGAAAAATTTGTCAGGACAGCTAAAAGCAAGAGTGCATTTCAACCAGCAGCTCTCAAACTGGGCAACACTTGGACTTTTCAGCACAGCAGCAGCTATCTGGCCACCCAGCAGCTGGCCAGACCCTGCCATAGCCCAAAAGCTATTGACATGCTGTTCTGTGTGCATCCCACATCACCGTAATGCTGTACTGGCAATATCAGGTAACCCATCCCTGCATAAACCGTAGCTTGCAAATCTACAAAGTAATAAGCAGTCGTGAATGTTTCCTTTGAACAGTCCTGTGATGCTTTAGCAGCATTTACTGATCTGAGTGTAATGTGGCAGTACAGATTTACAACCATAAGCAGAACAGGAGGCTGACATGTCAGAGCCACCCAGCAAAGATCCGAGTAGCGGAAGAGGCATGGATCATCACTGCATAGATCATTGTCTCGAAAAAAGATCAGTCTTCTTGCTTTAGTCCATGCTATTTTCTAAGCCAAGTGACAGTGACAAGTGTATTAAACATCAGAGTAATGAAGTGGCTACTAATAATGCTAGATAAGGTCCAAGTTCAGCAAGCTGCTTTATCCGACTGCATTGCTACTGGGCATGCAGTTCCTGACAAAAATATTAACAAATATTGTGGGCTTTTTCCAGAGAAGCTTTTTTTGATGCAGCGCTACGACCATGTTTTCCACAGCATTTTATCACTTCAGTCTTTAGTAGGTTGCTAGCAGTTAGTAGGTTGCTCATTCTGAAGTGTTTAATACACAATTGCATCTTAGCCTCCAATGCAGAACTGTACCTATAAGCCAATACAGGCTGTTATCTTCTTCTGATATGAGCTGGGACATGTCTAGACCCGGTAAGGGTTTTACCATTTCACACATATAGAAGCAATTGACAGATTTTTTCCTGGGACTGAGAGCGCTTGAGTGGGAAAACCAGGAGCAGCATAAAAGAAGCTGATACAGCTCCAGAGGATCAGTCAAGCAGCAAAAAACATTTAAAAGGCTTTTGAGAAAATAGCCGCAGTTTCAGCTACCACATCAACTGAATGGCACCACACACAGCCCTAAAACACATGGAATAAAATACGTTTCTTCCAATGTGCCAGGAAAAGAACTGAAACAAGAATCAGAATGAGAGTGCATCTTTCTTAGTAATTTATTGTGCAGTGTCAGTGTTTTTTGGACACAAATCCCCTTGGTATCTACTTTTGAAATGCTTTACACGCTGTTTTGCAGCTCCCTCACCTGGACTTCCCCCAGAGAAAGCCACATGGAAGCTACACACCAGCAAACCTACCAGTCAGGCAAAGATAATGAATACAATATCCCAAACCCCAATTTGTAAAATCAGACTTCAAATAAAATTACCAGTCTAGCCCTAGGTGACATAAATAATCACTAGGGATGACAGGTCCCTGAACTATATTTCATTGCTGTACAACATCTTGTTTTCCTAAACTGTTTGCTATTGCAGATACACCCTGGGGATCCTGAAGGAAAGTACTTCATGACAATCTTTTGATGCTGCAGAAATTACTCCTGATAGCAATTACTGGAGTCCCTCCAGCACTGGCCCCGCTATTCTGATCCCTGCATTAACATTTCTGTTAAGCCTTCCTCTATTTCACTTTTGTTTCTGGGAAAGAGCTTCTAGCTTTGTCTGTCAAGCTAGACAGTAAAGATTTGCATTCCAGGATGTTTAAAATGCAATGTAACTGTAGACATAAAGATCTACATTGTATATCAGAACCTTATTCTTCCACCAAGTGGCCTCAGCAATCTTTGCATTGTGGGACTACTGCTCAGAAAAATGGATCTAAGGGAAGAATGCTTGAATTCAAGAGTTTCTCAGAGAAGTTTTGATTTTGCTTCAGATTAGGGCAAATGGGGAGATAAAATGCATCTCTCCTCTTCAGTCAGTTTCTTTGATAACCTTGTTTTTTATTCTCAGAACAAAGTCTGAAAATTTTGAGGGGTTTTGGTTTTGCCACGCCCCACCACAGTATAAAAAAACCCAGATTTCCAAAGACAAAGCGATTCTTTTCTAAGGCCAAGAAAGACTAAAATTTCATTTCCCTAACCACAATAGACTCTGCATGCGATATCTCAATACCTGTAGCTGTCTTTTCAAAGACAATGAAATACATAGAATGTTAAACTTCTAAAGAAAAGCTTTTAATTTAAAGCTTACATAATAATGGGTTTATTCTAAAAACAGATATTGAATTCAACAGCCAAATCATATGTCCTTATTTTAGCAGAACAAACTAGATGAGAAAAGAGTAACTAGTTCCTTCACAAAGGAGAAAAAGCTGATCTGAGAAAGCTCTGGGAGTCTTGCTTTGTTGCTCAGTGGGAGTTTGGGATACACTAATCTTTGCCTTTCATTGTGCGTCCAGGATGAGTAGCTCAGCCCCTCCATTTACCTTACAGCATCTTCACCTCTCTTCCTGCCTTAAAATTAATATATTTAGTCTTATTATACTGCTATTTCTGAATTCGGTCACATATCCAAAAAGGAAACAGACCAAATATTTACATACCTATGTTTCTGCATCAGCTGTGACTTAATTAAAGACTAGACCTCCTTGCACTAGCTTGTGCGAACACCAAAAACCAGAGCGGGTTCTTGTCCCCAAGGGTTTGTAATTCAGATGTCAGAGAAAAGAAGCCAAGTAGTGGGAAATACAATGGAAAGTATATAAGCAACACAGAAAGGTCTTCCTTAAGTCATGGAAATCAGGTCTGCATAAGCATTTTCTGAGTAGCGTGTAGTTTCTTGTAACAATATTAAATTGCTGCTTCCCAAGACAGTAGGAGATTACTCCTTGCTGCAGAAGACCGTTGTTAACCTTTACTGATGGTAACCACTTAGAATAGTGATAATGGAAAGGTTGTATAGATACAGGTAGTAATAAGCTACTTCAGAAATACTTTGCTTCAGGGCTAGAAATGACCACCAGGACTTTTAAACTGTCAGATTCTCATCATCACATGAGATTTCCCTTCTCACTTCAGACCGTATCATCCTGTTATTCCCTTCAGCCTCTGTCTCTGTCACAATAATAAGCAGGTAGTTAGCAAAGGAGTTTTAGGTTTAGGATAGCTTGTTAAGTCAAGACAGAAATTATAGTTGCTTGTGTGACAGCATAAAGGAGCATTTTAGGGTTTGTTGATTCCTGCATTGTAAAAGGTATTGATCATGGTTTGTGGAACAGGAAATCATGCTTCAGGTGCAATAAGTACAATATCAAGCATGATTATCCTGGAGAAAATATATGGGATTGTGAATTAAAGCTATTCTCTTGTAGCAGCTTTCCTTTTAACTCTTCTGCAGCATCAATTGCTATGCTAGGAATACAGTGAACTTGGTTTCTTTGAGCCGTCATTTGGAGAATTTGTCATTTCTTTTTAACTTTTTTCCCCAATTCTTTTGTATTCTTGCCTGCTGAAAAGGTTGTTAAAGGTGAATTTACAGGGAGCCTGATCAAGTCAGCCTGCCAGAGGATATATCTCACCTGGCAAATATTTTCTGATTGCAATAACGTTAAGTAACCATTTCCACAAAGAAAGGAAAGGCTCCCATTTCAAGCTGAGTTGTGGCAAGCATACCCACATCTCATGCAGTTGGCCTGCATTTATAGTATCTGTGTACAACTAGCTATTCTATAAGAAAGAAAATAATTTGGTCAACACACTGCTGCACATGAGATTTTCTTCTTATTTAAAATGCAGCACCCCAAAACTTATGGTTTGGGTGCAACAATCACTGGGCATTTATGAGCTGGTCCTCAGAGAAAAAGCACTATTTCCTACATTGCATAGACAGGAAAGTTAAGGTTAAAAAGCGTGTGAATGAGAAAGTGAAGAACCAAACTCAACCTGCAGCTATCGGTTACAGTAAGGCAAATAGAAATTACACTCCTTAAGACTGGTTCCTTGAGATTCATTATAATAAAACATCTTTTGATGGGGAAATTACTATAGCTTCTTTGAGCTATGAGGATATATAAGTGACATCACTGTGCATTTATTTTATGTCCTTGATTCTTAAGATAATCCATCTATTTTAAAAGATTTAGCAGTACTGAGCAGTGTTGGTAAGACTGTTCATAAATCTCTGAAGTAAATTGAAACACAAGCTTACAAAGAACAATAACTGATCAAACAGTCCCCTGACATTGCATGAAACTACATACGTCTCTTTTCATGAATATTGCTTACCTATCAAATCCACTTGCTTACCCTGTCTCCATCACTTTAGGACCTCAGTTCTCTAACAGACATAAATTTCTATCCCAACCTAGATTTATGAGCAGCTGTCTTGTACCTACCACACTTGCTTGTTCATTCTTTTCTTTTCTTCCATATCTGTAGCTAAACACAAAAGGTCTTAGCTAGCAACATCTGAAACTTATAGCCTCCCAGTTCCTATGATACACTGGAACACAAGTCAAAGAACCTATATAAGCCTCCTGTCTTAAATGCTTTTTTATTTTCAGTGAGAAAGACATTTTTAAAGAAAAGGTAGGTGTTATTTTGGAGTTAATACTAGAGCAAGTTTTGTAGAATCTTTTAAAATTCAACACTTGAGACAAGTGAGGTATTACAGAAAATGCTGAAGGGAGAGAGCTAAGGGACGGTGGAAACTAAAAACTACTACTACCTATTTAGGCAAGATATTAAGAGGCAAAAAGCTAAATCTTGATTTTAGGGTACCAAGTGATTTCATAAACAGATGTCAACTTATTCTGAAAACCTCATGGTTTAGGCTACAATTTATTTACATACTCGTTACCACTAGATAAGTGTTGTACCCAGCAGCAGGGTAATCTATAGCCTTATCCCTAGAGACTATTGATGTTTCTTATTCTCCTTAGAGGTAGTAGTGTATTTCTGAAAGAAAGGTGGTGATCCAGGTTTCTCACAGCTTCCTAGATAAAGAGTATTTATATTTGTAGTGAGGTTGTCGTTATGATTGTTTAAGAATCTCTATCTTATAGCCTAGAAAAAGTGTCTCTGTCTAGGGAATTGAAATCTTCATCACTGGTTATTTCTATTGGTACTTCTTAAGTTTGTTCTCTTGCAGTTTCTCTTCACAAGACGAGCATCAAGGATCTATGTCAGGAATATTGCTTCCTGTGGAGGGGTTAAGAACTGGTTCTCAAGCCCTAGAAAGTACATAAGGCAAAATGCTTTGAACAGCCCTTTTACTCTTGCTAGTATCTAACTGCATCTAGCAGAAATTTGAGAATCTTCATTATTTTTCTATTATTTTTTTTAGCTCTGACGGTGCTGAGAGACTGAGTAATGCCCAATTTGTAAGTACATAGCCAAACTAATTTCCTCTGTGTTTGAACCCAAGAATTTCTGAGGCTTATCTTATGTGTTGAGGTTTGGCAGATGTCCATATAATTAGATTCTCCATTTTCATGACTTCTTCACAGCCAAAATTTCATGTGGGAGGGAAGCATAATGAGTCAAGTGACTGCAGTCTCTATCACACATATGCCACTTGGCAGTGCCAGATAGCTTATGACCAGATTATCTGAAGGAATAAGAGAGAAGAGTGACAAACACGAATCCACAGCCTAATGTAATTGAGGTAAGTGACTTTGTACAGATAGCAGGATAAAATACACTTATATGCTTAACAATAATAGTCTAAGCATCCTCAGCAAGCACTCACGAAGGACAGGAATTCTCCATAGTGTATTATCTCAAAGGAATATAAAATACTGTACCTGCTTCCCACACAGAGTGTAAGGCTTAATAAATATTTACAACATGGTTGAAGACTCTGGCAGGAAAGGGCCTTTTACAAAAGTGAAGGGCTATTATCAATCTAATGTGCTAAAAATATTAATTTCTTTGCTTCTGATAAAGCATCTTGTTAACGAGCTATTTCACAAACATCTAAATTAATTCAGTATAAAATGATTTATTGCTATGCTTTCAAAAAAAAAAATATACACGTATTCCCAAAGAAACAAAGTTTTATAAAGGGTCATAAATTCTACTGGTACTTTAACAATCCTTTTTTTCCTCCACCAAAGAAACTTGCCAAAAAAAAAAAAATGTAGTCTGTATTTTTTTGGAAGTACTTTTTTGCTATGTATATTGACTGTTTGAGGTGAAGTGTTTTCAGTTGTCCTGCAGTATCAATGCAATTAAAATTAATATAAACATCAACATACAGGAACTTATCTTGAAAGCCTGATATGGTGAGTTGACTACAAAAAATATGGACAATTTTTGCCTTATTTTTTTCT
Organism: Cuculus canorus; assembly: GCF_017976375.1. Taxonomy (NCBI): domain Eukaryota; kingdom Metazoa; phylum Chordata; class Aves; order Cuculiformes; family Cuculidae; genus Cuculus; species Cuculus canorus. The sequence continues at coordinate 11,777,120 of NC_071407.1, forward strand.
TGGCTTGCGTATTCAAATCTAGAACCCATCTTCAAGAAGGGTCGGAGGGAGGACCCAGGAAACTACAGGCCTGTCAGTCTGACCTCAGTGCTGGGGAAAGTCATGGAACAGCTGATCTTGAGTGCTATCATGAAGCACATGCACCTTCTCCCTCTGTACTCAGCACTGGTGAGACCACACCTTGAATACTGTGTTCAGTTCTGGGCCCCTCACCGCAAGAAGGATGTTGAGGCTCTGGAGCGTGTCCAGAGAAAAGCAACGAAGCTGGTAAAGGGGCTGGAGAACAAGTCTTATGAGGTGTAGCTGAGGGAACTGAGGTTGTTTAGCACTGAAAAGAGGAGGCTGAGGGGAGACCTTATTGCTCTCTACAACTGCCTGAAAGGAGGTAAAATATTTTTAATAGTGCTGTATGAGAGTAAATGTCAGCTGTCACGGCTGGTATTTTTTCCAACTGTTTTCTTCAATGTTAGTGTAAATTTCATTGCCCATTTACCCTGAAAAATACATTGGAAGTATTTGCAGTGATCTGAGTCAGATGGTAAAAATGGCAGCAATTCCACATATGTTAATAGGGATATGATGAGCAAAACTAGCTAGAGACCAAGTTTCTTATTGCCATGTTCCATTGCATTCCTGTAGTTTGGCAAACCATGTTTAATGTCTTGCCACAATCTATTGCAGTAACTGAATATTGGCCAATTTCAGAATACTGCAAATGTATTATTTATATCATCAAATGTCTTTTATAAAATACAAAGCAAATTTTGCAGACACCTTCCATTATTTCCTTGTGGCTGGAAGGCAAATCTCTTGCTTTCTTTTAACAGAATACAACTTTCATTGATTTATAGCTTTGCAGATCTTTCCTTGTGTGGTTGTTGAATTCACTGTACAACAGGGACTAGAGAAGCTGTGTGTTTTGGCAAGCGCTATCCATCTTCTATGCTTCAGTCCCCCCGTTACGTTATTCTGATCTCTATGTACTACAGTAGCAATGATCACTGTAGCTGAACAGAAGGCTGAGATTAGCAGTCCTTTCTCATACGTGACAAAACACTGGGTTTCAGAGCCCCTGGGTTTCTGTAAACTCCATGAACAAAATGCTCAGCACTCCTGAATGAGATGTGAAACAACATCATTTCTACAGGATTTTGGAGATGGACTTTCTGCTTAACTTTCCTGGCAGTTCTACAACCAGATAGCAGCTTTTTCTTCTTGGAGGAGTTCATCTCTGGACTAAGCCAGATATATAAAATCTGACGCGGCAGTGGTGTACACCCAGCTTGTCAAGGCTATTTCGGTGAGCCTGAAGTAAAACGAGTTAAACACATGGAAAACACCAGGAAGCAGCTGACCCTTGTGGAGGTGGTAGTAGAAAGGGAAATGTGAAGATATGCCATTAGTAAACAAATAAATGAGCATTAGGGAATTATATTCTCCTTGAATGCACACTGAAATACGGTTTGATAAGTTTGGTGTAAATATTCAGGGGAATGTTCAAAGACCCTACAGACCTTGATGCATACCTCTAAAAATTCTTCTTGCATCTTTTTTACATCTGAAAAAGTGCTGACAGCAACCCTTGGGGTGGGCAATCATTGCTTACTGCACAAAGCATAAATAAATATGAATGCAAATCAGGGGATTGGGGGAAGGGGGAGGCACAGCACAGGGGAAAATACCAAAAAAAATTTCAATACCTTTTTATCTTAGCTGGTGGTTCACTAAATGCTTTGGATGTTACTTATGCTTTGACTGATACAATGATTCTTAAAAAAATATTTGCTCCAAATGGTTGCTTTTCTAACATAACCAAAGACAATATTGGAGTAGTTTAGATGCCATGACATTTGAACTGAAACATGACTTGGTAAATATGGAGAGCAGGTTCTGAGACCTCGTATAAGAATACAAGAAATAAAGCAGTTTATTTTCATGCTGGCATAACTTCACCACAAATAGGTGGTTGTTACTGAGGTTTGAATGGCTTGTAAGTGCACAGTTCACTGAAATTAAATAATAGTTGTAAATATGTTTAATTCTGCATATTTTGCTCAATAGTTAGACCACTGCCAATTCAGAAAAGAAATCTTTGTTAGTTATATGGCAAAAATATACTTGTATTTCACACTGGGGAGAAATCAGATGTTAGTATCTTCCAAGGACTAGAATTATTTTAGAGAAAATGGTGGGAATAATGCTGGAATAGTAATATTTTAAAATTTAAATCCCATTGCTTTGCATTATGGTATGATCATAAAATATGGTGTGAACATTTTAACTCATTTCTGTGAGTTGATGCATTTACTTGCACTTCTCAGTAGTGGCAAGTTGGACCAAGGACTCTGAACTTTGTAACTGGAAAATAGTAGCACTAGAACTCATATTAGCCACCCAAGAATGAAGAATTGCTTCTTTAATACAGTATATTTGTTATCAATGTTTCTGTTCTCAATGGGAGACTGTCACTCCTGTTCTCTTCTTGCTTAATGTAAAGCTTCATTTTAGATATTTTGCAACAGTAAGGTTTGTGAACCTGGGCTGGCTTGTGTGATGCTGGGCGTCATCACAGTACCTCCATTTGACAAGTGAAAAAGTCAGTAAATCTGTTCAACATGTTGATTTTGCTTTGGAAAGAGGTGGTGTTTCTATTTTGCACAGGAACGTCTTTATGAATGGTAAAAGAAAGTGGATAAAATACCCACTTGAGAGGGCTTTCCATCTTGCAAGGGGAAGATTACATGTTCCTGTAGCCATCACTTCATATGAGAACAAAGGCTGTTCTTTTCTACATGCTGGATTACCAGGGACCTTGCAAACAAATAGAGGGTAGTCCAGAGGAGGACAGTAGAAAAATGATAAAAGACGTGGAAAATGGAAATTGTAAGGGTAATAAAGAGGATTGACCATCACTTAGAGAAGTGATTGGTCATCACTTATAGAAGAGGAGAAATAACTGTCTATACATACATAAAGGGATATTACAGAGAGACGAGGGACCAATTATTCTCTCCGATCATCAGGGACAAAAAAAGACTAATGGGTTTAGGATGTTGCAAGGAAAATGACAGTTTAACATTAGGAAATACGTTGAGTAGAAGAACAATCAGGACATTGTGTGATGCTCTCCTGGGAAATTGGGTAGGATTTCCATCACTGAACTTGTTCTAGTGAAAGGCTAGACATCATTATTCGTCCAAGCCTACCAGAACTACAAGGCCTTGGTTCTACATACCCTCATGTAAGAAGTCTTTGCTTAATTAAGAGCTGCCTGTACAGTGCCATATACTTTTACAAATATTTAAGGGGTGGTGAGATGTGCTAGCCCTTTCCCAAAGAAGTAAATTCACAAGCAGTAGTTATTTACACGAACTGCAAGATATGGTAAATCTTGTGAGTTTTTCCTTATCAAATTCTAGAAATGTTTATCTCTTGCTCCTGAGAAAAACTGATTCAATAAAGAATCTTCCATTTTCTATTTGCACTTTATGAATTGGTTTACATGTTAACATGTTTAAATCCTGCAGAAATTCAGCTTAGAATCAGAGAATGATAGAATGGTTTGGGTTGGAAGGGACCTAAAAGATTATCCAGTGCCAGCCCCCCTGCCATGGGCAAGGACACCTTTGAATAAGTCAGATGGCTCAAGGCTTCATACAGCCTGGCCTGGAACACCTCCAGTGATGGGGAAAATTCTGAACTTTATATTCAGTTAGGATATCTTCTTACTGGTTATAGGAATTTAGTTTTCTGCTGTGTTCTTTTCAATCAAATATGGTGTATATGGCTTTTAAGTCAACCTCCAAAAATGTCTGTCACAAGACTGTTTCCACTACAATAATTATGGGAAGAATTTCAATAAGCAAGCAAGAGATTTTTTGTATGTAGTGCCATTGTAAAATCCATGCGATAGGTTTGTTCTCTGCATTAGTATTGCAGGAGAATTTTGGTCAAGGACAGCCATTCTGCTTTTATTTATAATTGATCAGGCTCAACAGAAACTCCAAAAAATTCTAATGAGTTTAATGAATCAAAACTTTCATTGCCTGCCTGCCTGCTGCTGTTGTGTCAAACTCCGGGGAAATTAAGGTTCTGACAGTGTTTGATGAACAGGGTAAAGTCACAATCCTCTCAAGAAACCGGACTTAGATCTGCAAATGGATTGAATGACATAGTCTTCTTTGCTTAGGGGAAAGAGTAGTGTCTAGCCACCATGAAGAAAAGGCACCATACAAATTGCCAAAAAGGATCATTCTCGGTGTGTTCTACAGTTCTATGAAATACATAGGGTTGTTATTCATAACTAACACAATTAAAGCAGAACTGGAAATTTTCCATTCTCCTAACTGGCATTCTGATTTACCTTCTGAACTGGTTACGTTTTTTCATAGAAGAAAGGAAAGATCTGTATGTCTTTGAGCATCCTTGTGCTTGTGGATAATAATGTCAGTATTTTAAAATCAGATAATTATTCCTGGAAATGGTATAATTTCCTAGAGTGACATGGTCAGTTGGCTTTCTTGCTTTATTAGTTTAGGTTGTAATTTATATCTCATCCTTCTTGCTGCTTGGATCCAGGGTGTATTGCTAACCTTAAGTTAGCTACCTATAGTCACGTTTACTACAACAACAACAAAAAACATTCTTATGTGTCGTTCTTTGTGTTGTAGCAGAAGGCAACTTCAAGCAGTAGTTTTACTAAAACTGTTTTTCTTCTTAGAATTCTAACGAGCTTATTTGCTCTTCTGATCTAAACAGAGTAGCAGAGAGCGCATGCTTCTGTGATAATGATGAAAGGGCTAATGAGATACCAGGGAAATCTTCTGATGGTGTTATAAATAGATCAAAATACACAAGTGTGAATATCCAAATTCAGATCTTATTTTATGTGTAGGCAGATTGCCACTTTAAGGATATTTGCTTGGATTTCTAGCTGTGATGTGAGAATCGGTATTGTTAATATTTTTAAGAAAGTGCACTACAGTCTGTAGAGCTTCAAATATCAATGTCTTCATTTCAACAAGGTATGTAAATATGCGTTTGCCTTGTCTCTTCAAGTTCTCTCTTTGTCAGAGAGTAAAAGAATTTGCTGTTTATTCTTCCAGTCTCTGACCTTTGTAAGCTAACTGGAGTACGTATTCAACATGAATGCAACTACATGTAGAACAAAAGGGCAAAAAGTAAGAGTACGCCTACCTTCCTACCATGTGACAGTAGGTTCAAATATATTTTTTTAGTTCATTTAACATTCAGACGCAGTATTTTCTGGCATTCAGCCATGACACCTCAGTTTGATGCAGAGTACACAAACAAAATCTACCTGCAAAATCTACCATCCAAGCACTGCAGAGGACTGGGACCATGAAATAATTTAGGAGACAAATAAGGCACATTAGTCTAGAATGGCCATAAAGCTGTCACAACAATACTAATACTAAATACAAAAAATTACTTCTTTTCTCATGCTAATCACCTTACTGCTATTCCTTAGGAAGCCCTCTAGTCAAACTTTTCTTCTACATCTAGGAAGACATTGCCACCCAGGGAATTTTCAATGAGTCTCAATCTATTTCTTTCTGTATGTTGTTCCTGGATAATCACACTAGACATGGTTATTCTCATGCTATCATTTGCCATGGAAATAAATGAAGTGCATAATGGCGTGGTTTCTTTTTTGTAAGCCAGAAGTTTAAATGTTAACCTAAACAGCCTGCGTTCGTGCTTTACCTACTTTCTTTGGTCAGACAGTTCAACAGAATTTGTATAACCTATGAAAAGGAGACACAGGGAACTTTTGCAATGTAAGTCAAAGTATTGTCAGGCACAGCAACAGCAGTTCACTACTTCATGGTGGCCATACATCCTTCCAAAACAAGTCAATGAGAGTCAAGCTTAGTAACTTTAAGCTTAGGAACAATTTTGTCTCTGAAATAAGTTTACCTGCCCTTTTTAACAATTTTGACAAAATGAATTAAAAACTGAGGTATCAGAAATAATGCAAAGATGGAGTTAAAGCTGTTCCAAGAGAAAAAAAAATCAAATCTAACTCTAGTTTGAAGGCAAAGCAGGGTAGTGAATATTTGTGAGTATAAGTCGCCAGAAAGCAAAGAATACCTTCAAAGGTATTCCTGAGGAAAACCACAAAATCAGCTTTTCCTAAAAGCTTTATATACAGTTCCCTCAGAAGAAGGTTTAGGCTTTGGGGCATGGGTAAAAAACAGAACAATACTCCAAAGACTTCGTACTGGTAAGTAAAACTGCAAAGGGTAAACACAGTTATTTACTGATTCCTGAAAATGCTTCTCCTTAACTTTAATGGAGGACTACTCATTTGTCTGTGGATTAAGCATTTCTTTCTGATATTTTTGCCCATTCCCTGTAGGATTTGGTGACATACGCTTGCTGACTTGTGCTACCTAATTCAGATCTTGGATAGAACAACAAATGAGAGTAACTTCTGAGCCTCTCTTGGAAATGCATACAAAAAATACATATGTGGGTAAAGCTTTGTCTTGGTGTATCAAAACTTCCCCCGCTGTGACTGAAGTAGCCCTTGAAAACTTAGTTCACTACAATGTCTGAAACATGAACATTTTGGAATTCCAGCTCATTGGTCTGACCTTTAAAGAGAACTGTGGGTTACTCAACCAGAAAACAAGTATTTTGAAAGGAACCTTGATTTTAAAAATAGCATGAAGGGAATGTGTTCAAAACAAAAAAGGGCAAACAGCTGCTCCCTTCACCACCCATTCTCGTACAGGAAGAAAGCTGTTGGTAACATTGCCAGATGTCCTTTCATACACTAAGTTTGTTCTACATGGAGAGGAGCAGAAAACACTTGACCAACACTTGATATAAACCTGATTAATTAATTCCATGAATATTTTCTCTGTACAAAAAGACAGCACAATCTAATTATTTTTTGGCAGTTATTAATGAGTATGTACATATACATGGATAAAGTATTGATGAGATATACTAATATCAATACAGATAAGAAAGAATTTGCAGGCTGGATTCATTTATAAGTCTATCACCAGGACTCATTTGTCATTGATACATATCTAATAAATTATGTATGGAAGACAACTTGATAACTCACTTCCAATAAAGTTTTTGCAGTGCTGGCATAATGCTTTAACTCATTCTCATTGTACCTTTCATAATTTACAGCTGAGTGGATCTAACCTGGGAAGATATCAGTGTTCAGGCTAAGTAATAAATAGAAGCTGGCTTTTTCTTTGATATAAATACAACACTATAGGCATCATAGCTATGTTCTGCATAGACAAAAAGTTCACAAATCGATGTGTGCCAAGTATATCCAAGTCTTGTAATGTGTTGTATACTGCTGTACGGTTTAAATAAAGTGGTACCTAGAAAGCATGCTTCCCACAGGAGAGAAAACACAAGTATGGTTAAAGATCTGATAAAATTCTGAGTTAGTCATGTCAGGAATGTACTATCAAAGTGTCAGCTCTACAGACTGCAGGGTCCAGAGGAGGTATTTTCTACCTCTTCAGAAATACTTTCCTAACTTCTAAAATGAACTGTATTTTGTGTTACATAATGTGTCATATTACTCACAATGTATGTGCCGTTTTTGTTAAAATCTCATCATGGGATCCAGTTCCTGAGAGTTGATTCTGTCTGATTAAGTGTGTACTTCTCCTGCTTACATTGTCTGAAGACACATGGTTCCTGACATTTATGGATTTAAGTTACTTTTGTCACAAGCTTGTCGAGTCACCTTCCCTGGAGGTGTTTAAGGAACGGGTGGATGAAGTGCTTAGGGACATGGTTTAAGGGAGAGTTAGGAGCAGTTGGACTCGATGATCCCGTGGGTCCTTTCCAACCTGGTGACTCTATGATTCTAAGATTCTTGATCAGAAAAGCCAGGTCACATTTAGAAGACAAGGAGATCTAATTTCTTTTTCACCTTAATAGGTTTTCTTATTTTATTTTTGCAACCTATATTTTATGGTTCATCGAATGCCTATCTTCTTCAAAACTGGCTACTCACAACCAAAACTCAGGCATCAGTTTTCGTGTACACACGATTGGAAATAAAGATTATTCAAAGTACAAAAGAATCCACTACTCCTACTTTAACGCCTCAAAATGCACAAGTTAACTCTGAATTAATCTAGACAGGCTCCCATGAACTTTATAGGTAGACTACCATGTCTAGGAGATGTGCTTAGAACAACTTCCATACTTCAGTGGAAGACAATAGAGAAATTCATCTTGATACTATGACACTTTGATCAGGTTCCTGATCTTTAGATCTGAAAAATACTAATTTGTTCTTGCAAAGAGCCCCTAGAATAATTCTTGGATGACCACCAGTTACTTTGCAAATGTGTATGTAATCCTTACTACAAAATACATTTAGAAGCAAGAAAAATTTTTCACGGTGAACAGGAGTGCTTTTAGTCTTACGAACTAACAGAAGGATAAGTATTTCCCTTTCTCATACTAGTTAACTTGTAGATGGCAATAAAGAAGGAAAGGTTGGGTGTTTGGATGATCTTATACTCATTCTTCTTCTCAAAGGGTATTAGTGTACCACTTCCATCTCTGATCAAGGTGGATTATCAGGATTTCTTTTCAGTGGATGCACAGTTCTAAAACAATACACACAAGTACGTGAACACAGTAGAAAATTCACCTTCAAAGCCCTAAATAAGATGCAAGGAAAGGTGCATTTACATTTTTAGATTTTTATTCTAAATTCTACTCAGGGTACCTGTAGGAATGAAGGCTATTTAAAAATTCATATGAAGTTTTGGATCTTGAATCCTAGCATATTTCCTGTTGCGAGAGTGCATACATCACAAAATGCCATCATCACTTCCCACATTTATTATGCAGATTGTTCCTCTCGAAATGTGGCAATAAATGTTTTCTGCCTCTTGGGATGTTCAGGACTTAGATCCCATTGAATGATAATGGTATGTGCAAAACCATATAGTTCTACTCTTCATACAGCATTGATTTGTGAATAATGACAGGGATTTTTTTTCCTCTAAAAGCTCAAAATAAACACTTCCAGAGCGCTTAATACAGAAGGAAAAAAATGTTAGATGACTCTACAGCACAGTTATATATTAAAGTTGTATCAATGCATTATGTATCTCTCTTCTCTTTTGAATCTTCCTTACATGCTTTCCCTGATACTCCTAAACAGAAATAGCTCATTTCAACATGCTATTGGCATAAATTACAGCAGGGCCAATTTGGTGAAACTGTTCTATTAACTTCTGTATAAAGGCCATTTTACTTTGTGAAAAAAGGAAAAGATCACTGCAAGGAGACTGCTCTGAGTCCTGGGTCCTTTACTGTAGGCCATTAATCTGTAGATTATATTTAAAATAAGCATGAATCTACAATATCAGTAGCACTGTATATATAGCATACACTTCACCTTTCTCAGCAGTTAATTCACTTTTTCAAACAACTGATTTGATATCAGATTTGTGCTGAGATCTCAAAACATTTCCAACAACTAACTTAAAATCAGATGTAATTATTAAATGTTAACCTGGCTGTAATCATCTGTATCTAAAACAAAAATAATAAATTAATGGTTTTAATCAGATAGCTGTTATACAGGGAAAGTTTTTAAATGAGCATGTTTAAATTCTAGATAGGCATCTGGAGCATGCAGTGACACAGTGAGTGCTTTGAACTCTCCTCTGTTAGTACTGTTACTTGAAAAAGTCAGCAGTTGATCCATTACTATGCTCTGTCCATATCTTCATTCACAGAGTGTGAATAATTGAGCAAATATGGAGAGGTATCTGAATACCTGAGTTTAAAAAACTTTCAGACAGACCCCATAGTCCGTCTGGATGGCCTGTCCCTGAGCTCCAGCAGCCCGCTAGCCAAGAAGTTTTTTGTAATATTTAAGCTGAACATCTCCTGTTATGTGAGCTGATAGCAAAAATTCCTGTAACTTGTCACCTTCTGACTCATAAGCAGCAAAACCTGAAGTGTGTTTTTATGCCTTAAGCCAGGTACAGAGTATACTTAAAGAGATTTAAGAAGTTGCAGGATTGTTAGTTGTGGTGCAAGAACAACATTTAGAAGAAACATCCAACAGTAAAAAACCTGAACGTGGATTGCTCAGATGTGCTGTGGATTTCCTACGTTGCTTTGGGCAAGGCTCATCACCTTTAAAGCAACTGATTTCCTATCAGCAAAGCCATTCCTGTTGCAGCCTCTATGTTTGGTGAGGAAAGGTCACAAAATATCCAGGCAGGCAATAATACATCCTTCTTCAAATCTCACCATATCAATTTCAGTAGCTCACCACTGCTAAGGGCTCGGCAGCTGTCCTTGAATCTTTTTTTGCCTTTCCCTTCCCGCTCTTCTTTTTCTCCTCCCAATATACGTATTTACATTGTAAAAGAACAAGGGAATTAAAAGTAACAATCAGTCCAAGATGAAATCTCTGGCTGCAAGTACCTTGTTTTCAGAAGTTCTATATTAGTCTGAAATGTTAGTTGAGGTTCAGTGTCTTTCAGATTAAATTGACATTTTAAAAAAGGAGAAATATTCATTCTCTCTTAACCTTTGGAAATAACATTGGGTTAAGGCAGTACTGTCTGCCTCCATGCTACTTATTTCTTACCATTTCCTACAGTGCCCAGGCTATTATTTTCTTTAACCTCTGACGTGTTGATGAGCTGGTCTAGATGCCAAACACCAGAAGCACTTTGGTAAAAGAGCAGCAGTGACCCACAATGCATTTGATCTCATTTCTTGGCATTTCTGTCATCACTATTTGACTGCATGAAAATGGTAAAAAAATAAAGAACTCTCAGCTCCTCTGAACATGAATCCTTTCAAACAGAAATAGCCTGTACAGTGCAAGCAGAGAGCCTACAAAGGACATTCCTCCCAGGATCCAGCATAAATGCCAACCAGTTAATTGCATGTTCCCTGCCTGGCTTCCCTGCAGTTTGGGGTTTTTTCCTTCTCAGGTTGTGGGGGGTGAAGTTTTATTCTTCTTTCCACTGTTCTTTTAGTCTGATTTTGATTCATTCAATTTCTTATCAGAAAAGTCTTTTACCAGTTCATAAAGGCTATTCACTACTGAGAATTTGTGCTGCTCCAGAAGCCTTGCTCTTCACTGAAGAGCAGTTTGACCCTCAATCTAAGCAAGATGAGTGTTTGAGGGAAATATTTCACTCTGCACTGAGGATGTATAACCCACTCTGTGCCGAAGAGGGGGAGAAACCTTCAAAACATGGAAAATCCGCTACTTATGGGTCCCCTAAGTACCTTTGTTTCCCCAGCACCTGGGAAATGTCTTCTCATACTTATTATTGAAGATCTGAATTAAACTTCCTTTATAGTGAATGTCTTTCTGTGGAGTGAACAGTAAAGTCGGTAAAGTGATCCATTGCATCTGAAAACGGCTATGAAAACGATGACGAGTTAAGTAGAAAATTAAGTTCCTGGTATTATTACAACCTTTTCTTACATCAGTGGAACTACAGAAAGATATCAAGTGCCAAATGCTTCCCATTTTCATATCTAGGACTGAGTGATCAACCTTCAATGATTTTATTTTTTTTTTTAAAAAAATCTTGTCTTTGGTGACAAGACAGTTTGAAAGTCCAAGGATAAAACCCACTAGGGATGTGACCTTTCCTGCAATTCAAAGGCCTCTTATTGCAAGCCCTCTACTAATTCAGGTTTTATTTCAAAAGTATGCTATCTCAGTTCAAGTATTGACCCTGTAAATGGAGAGGATCTAAACTATCTCTAAAATACATTAGGACTCTACAATTGTCTTATGATCTCATTGCCTTCAAAACAGTATCAGTGACAGATTTAGTTTTAAAAGCATAGATATGAATTATAAGTACCTTAGAATAGTGAGTCCAGAAGCAGTAATAGCTTCAATGGGTCAAGATGCTCTGATTTCCTAAGGGTTACAATGCTTTTGGCTAAATGCCTGAACTCTTGATATCTTTTCCACCGAGCTGCTACTGTAAATTGTGAACTTAATGTGTTTTAGAAAATTATTTAGGAAGGATCTGATTTCTCCAATACCTGCATTTCGACCAGATATTAGTATGCCTTTCAGTGTTAAACATCATTTTATTTGATGATAGAACTCCCACTGCCCTGTAGAACTGCAGAAATGTCAAACCTGAATGTGAGAATCAAGGGATAAAAGGAATGTGCCTGAGAAACACCTACCACAAGCAAAAACCTATCACGTTTCTGCTTAATGAAGCAGCAGGCAAAATATTCTCTGCACAAGGATAGTAGTAGCCTAAGAAACTTTCATCATTAATCTTTCCATAATCTTGCCATCTGGAAAGCATTTTGAAAACACAGATATTCACTACTTGGTACGTTCCCATTGGCTCAGCTTATAGAAAACAGAAAATAAGTCCAAGTCACGATGAGGCTGAGGATGAAACCGAGTTTTTCTTCTCCTTGGCATATAATTTATTATCTTGTTGCTATGCAGTTGGAATAAAACATACAAATATGAGGGATAATTCCATAGATAGATAGATAGATAGATAGATAGATAATGTGTGTTAGAGTGGTTCCCTTATAGTCCTGGCTGACTGCTGGAAGTGTTGAACCTGAGCTAGTGGGCCCCATGAGCATCAGCAAATATAGGAGATGGGTCAGTATAAAAAGGGAGAGGTTTTCACCAGCACTGTAATTACATCTAAGAATATTTTATCACTTTTTTGATGTTTAAGATCTTGACTTTCTCCAAGAAACTTTATCAGGCTAAATATTTACTTCCACAGACTGTTTTCTAATGAGCCATTTTCATTCTTTCTGCCATTTTCTATGGAAATGATTAAATTCATTAATCAATGTTTGAATATTTTTAAAACACTCTTGCATTACTAATAGAGACATAGATGTATCTAGTTAATGTCTTATTATTTTTAAAAATGATTGATCTATAAGCAAAAAATAGTTTAATTCACCTTGAAGTTCTTCCTAAGAGAAGCTGAGAAGTTTCGGGGAAGAACAGATTCAAAGTAAAGCACCCTGTTATGGAATATAAAGAGACCAAAAGACTAATAGGGTAGGAGCAAAGCAAAATATGGTCAATGGACAAAAAGGAATCTTACATTATCTTATGTCAGTTACTGAACTTCACATTGACTTTTACTCTATTATATTTATCTTCATCTTAGCTTGCATGGCTACTCATGGAGTGACACAGGGCCTCGATCAGAGAGAATTTTAAGGGTCACCATCTGTCACAGTATCTCCATTTATGTCTTTGAAATGGTCCGTGAGTTGAAGTTCATTAAGGCATGACTAATGCTGTAGACTAACCTGTAGGAGAACCTGCTGGTTAACTTTGGACATTATCACTGGAGCTTGAACAACCCACTCCAAACATTACTGCGTAATGTGCAGGCAATTCACAAGGCCTCACAGCAGTCGCATGTATTTCTGGTATTGTCTACACCGGGACCCCAGGCTTCGTCAATAGGTTTTACACAAATATATTTATTTAAACACAGCCCAACCGTTGGAGGAGAAGGTTGTCCACACACTGAATATATTTATCCCAATCTAAGCTCTTGTTCGTGGCCTGTGGTCACTGTCGGGGCAGAGCTGAGGCTTCCTGCTCCAGCCTCCCATCACCACAATCATCTGCAAGGCCTTCAAACCTGTGCCCTAATAATGTGCAGCCATAGCAAGGTAGGCAGGTATGCATTTCTCTGTTCTATACAGAGCTTATAGAAAAGCATGCTTTTCTTTCCGTCAGTGCTCCAGTGATCCCAGGGATGGTATTAATATGCCGGCAATCAAACCCTAGCTACCAACACTGAGCTGCAGCAGACCCTACTCTCACATTTCAGCTGCTAGGTGGGCTTGTTGACTGCCTCAGTGTGAGTCTCCTGTAAGAACACGACAGAGTACTCAACTCCCCAGAGATGCCTCCCCCTCCTGATCATACCCTGTCCACGGCATCTCTGCGGCAATGTGACTTGTACTCCCTGAAAAAGCAAGGAGGGAGATATAGAAAACGCCTGCCTGGTTCTAACAATGCAGCCTCTTGTGTCCATTTCTCTATTAAAATAAGGCCTTCAGGTATCAGTGAAGAGTTTTCCCTGAAAGATGTGTGTCATTAAGAGCTGCAAGTGTTTGCTCAATATTCCACTTGTTCCAACAATGCTGAACCACTTTTGAAGGATGGGAGAACAGCTATTAGTTTCCTTGAGTTTTGTCCCATTATAGTGGGTGAAGTTTTCCATGAACATTTCTTTATAATAACTCTTTTTTCTAAGTTTCTCCTCTTTAAAGAGTGAATCAAAACTAAACTTCACTGTAGTGAGGCGAGGTGGGTTGTTTGTGTCTTTGTTTAACATGCAAGCTGTATTGAAGGAGGAATTTTTCTCAGAAAGTGCAGGCTTTGCTCAGAACACAAAAGATGTGATCTCTGACATGAGGCCTGGAAGAGGCTTTGTTGTGGTATAGATAACTACTGCTTATACTGCAAAGAGAAGCCAAGAAAAAAACAGAGAAACAGACGGCTGATGTTGAACAGGATAGCTGGTAACACATCACATCATTCTATTTCCCTAAGGAACCTCATCTAACTTAAATGGAGCATCTTGCTCTAAAAGAGAAGTACATTTCAGTAGAAGTTTGAAAATCAAACTTTCTGAATACTGTCAATAACTTTGTTAATCAATTAATTGGGCCCTAAATACAATCCCAAGAGGAAAAGTAGTTGGTGAGTATTTTAACAGACTGCGGTCTACTCCAGCTCCAAAGAAAGCAGACATTTACACAGAAGTGAGTCGTATAAGATATTCTCGGTTTCACATTTTTCCCATAGTCATAATAAAATCATGTTTCAGCATGTACTAGGATGTGTCGCATTTTTTATGAGTTAATAATTTCTTAGCACTAATTCAAACCATGTCCTTCATTATCCAGAGGTGTTCTGACAACAACAAAATACCAAGTCAGGAGTGCTATCAACATTTTAAGGAACATATCCACCTGCTGCCGCTGAGTGAAGCAGTCATGCAGAAGGAAACTAGCCAAATAAATTAAGATATCCCTGCCTTTGGAATTTGCTAGGAGGGTGGTGAGATACAGTAATTACTATGGCAATATTATATTGTGCAAGAGATAGGAAAATGAGGGAAGTGTTAGAGGTGGTGTTTGTTTTTTGATCCTGTCATAAAAGCAATTGACTTTAATTATCATAATAAATGTTCTGACTGCTTCAGATAATTACATGTAGCACCTTCCATATAGTCTGAATCTATGAAGGTGTTTGGGTCATCACATCAGCACAGCTTACAGCTATACATAAAAAGTGGATTCTGCTGAGCGTTCTCTCTTAGAGGTGTTGCTTTCTGAAAATATTATTCCCTTTTAAGTAAAACATACCTTGAACTTCTTGGTATTGTACCACAGGAAACAATGTTTCCTCTATATGTGTATCTTATGCAGAGTATGTGTTCTGCAGATCTAACGTAACTAAGCTCAGAGAATTCAATGGATGAGAAATTAGTTCTTTTCTTTGTTGCTCAAAAGGCCAGTGCCAACTACACCAAAGCTCTTCTTTCACCTGCTTTATGTGCAAGTAGCCAGATGAAAAGAATCCAAACAGGATTTGCATGACAGGACATACTACTCCTGAGACTTGAAATCCAGGGTTTCCTATGTGTTGCTTTGACATCCATTTTACGAGCTGGCGTGTACAAAAGTTGAAGCATTTTTGCAGTTCTCTCAGAGCTACTTACAGTGTCTTCACACAGGTGATACGATTAAATCTATGTCAGAATAGCTCTACACCCTCAGCTCTACTGAATTCAGCTTCCTCTACGACATCCTTCCTTGCATAGCACAGAGAGACCCCTTTGCGGGCCTCCCCCTGGAAAACTGCCCCTTGGCTTCTGCCCCGTGGCACGGGATGGGGCAGAACTGCTCTGCTTTGCCCCCGTCCCAGCCCTCCCAACGCCCCAAGCTCCTGCCCACCTCAGTGACCACAGACTTACAAGCCCTTCCTAGCCCTTATCCCCTTCAGAGCTGCACTGACGATTGCCTGGTTCCATGTAATCGCAGCTGATTCCTAAGCTGTTTTACAGGCTAAGCCCAGCAACACATCCTTGTGCTCACCACTGGTGCCTTGAGTCATGGAAATTGTCAGCTCCGACCAGCTTGACAAATGTCTCCTCTCCCCACCTTCTCAACTATAATAACTTGCCATTCACTGATCTCCCTGTCCAGATGAAACTGAAAAACAGATGCAGACCTGAATTCCCAGGAAATATGTGTATGCCATATGAAGATTCACAAACATTTCTCCATCATAAAATATTCTTCTGCTAATTTCTCCTCTGCAATTGCACTATTCTTAGCATGATGTTACCTTACTTTCTAGGTTCAGCTTCGGATGGGAATAAAAATAATTGTTTCCATGGAAAGGGGATGCAAACTTATGCAGAGCTGTTTTATTCTGCTGTGGAGGCACAGAATTTTTATTTGGGAAGGTTTGAGCTCGAAGAACATTGGAAGCGCTTTAGCACTAACCTCTGTGATTATTTGGTCTTGCATTTAACTTCACACGGTCCAATAATTTTTCTTCCATTGTACTATCAGTCTAACATTTCAGTGGTAGCTTCTCTGCTGTTTCCACATCTCCCCAGTACAGATTGCTCAGGACAATTTGATTTCCTGCCTAATTCTTTCTCCGCCCCATACTCATGTGCAGCTGTCTGCTAGTTACACCTTCCAAGGGATCAGCTTTAATCCACACAGATAAATCATTCCCTAAGCAAACAAGTTCTTCTTTTTCTTCTTTTGCTAGAGGTGTGAATTTTAGTCTCTTAACTTTGTTCTGTTATGACAAAAAGCCCTGTTACCTGCAAAGTATGACAAATATTTTAAAAGACAGCTAAAGACATAGCAGAAGGCCTGCCATAGGAAATGCCTTCCACAAACCAGTCTCTCATATCTTTTCTTTTTCTTTCAGCCAGACTTTCTATCATGGATTTCATAGAATCATTAAAACTAGAGTAATATTACAGTAGGGTGTAAATGCCTTAGGTTTTATCAAAAAATGTTATTTGCTTATGTGTAACAAACTTTAAAAATTTTAAAAGTTTGTAACAAACTAAAATGTAACCACTTTTTTTTCCATACAGTCCTCAACACCTTAGTAAAAAAAGGACTTTTGTAAATGGAGATTTGATTTAAGTACTCTCAGCCAGAAAGGACATAGAAATTGGATGTTCATTATGCTGTTTCATGATACAAGTTAGGTGTCTCCTATTGCAAAAAAAGCAATAGATCTACTCTAAAAAAAAACCACCCGAAATAGCTAGGAATGCATAGAAGATTTATATATTTCTTAAAACATTATAGAGGTGTCTCTAGCTCTCAGGAATTTAGATTACCTTCTAATCAGAAATGTATGGCAAGACTTATTGGAGTTCATGAAATCATTGTGCATTTTCAGTACCTGAGATCAGGTAACCTGATATCAGCCTTCAGGTTGTTACATCAGCATTAGCAGCCAGGAAAGAGTCCTGCCTAGGACTGAAGATAAAAATCCTTTTTTGCTGTTTTCTACCCTGGCACATCCTACGTAACAGGATAGGATGATCTTATTGGGCTGTGTCAAATGGCTCAAACTCAGCAATTTAATATCAACTTTCTTGAAAAGATTTTAAAAAAATAATAATCCATTGAAAATAAAGATCAAGTATGGGTTTATGATTTACATCTACTCCACAGACCCATACAATAGTGCACATTTTAGAATAACATATTTAGTTAATCTCTGAACCTAGGTGGTAGAAAATGTGCATCCATCCTAATTGGTTTATTTTCAGAGCCATTTCAAGACAATCAAAACGATTTATTAATTTGTGCAGAATTTAG
Source organism: Cuculus canorus (assembly GCF_017976375.1). NCBI lineage: Eukaryota > Metazoa > Chordata > Aves > Cuculiformes > Cuculidae > Cuculus > Cuculus canorus. The sequence goes on from NC_071407.1 coordinate 11,795,030, forward strand.
AAAATTTTCAACACACTTTGTATTTCTCATTCATATATTTTCATATGTATTCATATATTTTCATGTTTTAATAAAAATATAAATTACTTTGAAATTTATCTTTGTTTAGAAACCACTCAACACTTTTAAAATCCTCAGCCTTCCCTATTAAAACGAGAGTCTGCTCACTGGATTTTATTATACATAAGTAAAGAACATCTTTGTTGAAGAAAACAAAGCTTTTATTTTAGTTTTAAATTGGAAAATTATTCAGCTAGGTAGACAAAGAGAGCAAATAGAATACTAAACATTCAGAAAACTCATAATTGTGGCAAGAGATGGAGATAGAATTTCTAAACTCGAACATGGAATCTTCCTATGCCAAGTTTTCCCACCAAGATGAGACTTGAATTTTGGAGATATGCAGGTTTCAAAATAAAGCTGTTTTGGAAAAGATAGACACCATTAAAAAAACAATCTGGGAAAAGTTGTTCCAGGAAAGAAGAACTGGAGAGCTTCTGCTCAATATCCAATGTGAAACGCTCAGAGAACAGCAGATGCTATCACTTAACCTTTTACCCACATGCTCTCTGGTAACTTTCCATTTTAACTGACTAGTACCACTTCCCAAAGAATTCTATAAACACAAGTCACTTTTTGCTATAATTGTTCTGTAGTCTGTAATGTGACCAAATCAGAGTTGACAGGAAGCATTAGGGCTTTTTTTTCTGAAAGGTGGAAGAAAAAGGACCAAATTAGATGGAAGCTAAATATTCATGTATCATCTGCATTCATCAGTCAGGTGCAGAAAGAAATAAGCTGGAAATACACTTTTCAAAGTGTAAGGGAGATTCTTCCCCCCTTGTATATGCTTTATTGGGGAGCTGTGGTCCTGTGTAAGTATCTGTGGTCAAATCAGATTCTCATTCTTCCTTCATTATAAGGTGTGAACAGCAGTACTTAACCCCTCCATGCTCACAGGTATTTCCCTCATTTCTTACCTTACAAGAGACATGAGATACACACCCCTTCAGAAAAATCCACCTCCATTATTAATAATAATCTTGGTTTGTGATATGAGTAAAAGCACCATACCTCAGGAGGCTCAGGCTTCGTATTCATTCCATGGTCTAAATTACTGCCTGAAAAAGCACAAAAGAGGGAAAAAATTAATAAGACAGATATTATTAAAGATAGATAATACAGATATTATCCATATATAATACTACTATAGATAGATAAGACAGATATTATTTAAAAAAGAGGAGAGAGGGATTTCACAGCCTTTTTAAAGTTTAACAGAAGTTTGTCTCTGGCTGTCCTCTCCTCCATGAGATTTTTGCATAACAAGCTTTAGGAGCAGTCTCATTATCTCATGTGGCAGTCAGTACAAGCTATCTCTGCTGAAACCTGCCTGACCACTTGAATGAATCTGAATTAGTTAAGGTTTATCTCTGAGCAAGGTGATACCTTTATAATGATGCCATGTGATTAGTGGCCTTAGCAAATGTAAGAAAACAAGGAATTTTCTAGGCACATCACTGACCGTGTATTTTCAGGATTACAATCTCTCTTCCATTAAGATTGATAGGGTGATTAGCATAATTAAGTCAGTTGGCCCTGGAGCTTTGCTTTGCAAAGCAGCAATTACTGATGTTTTTTTCCTCCTTTCTTATGTCTTCTCGGAGAGATCTATTTTGCATCAAAAAGAAAGGCGATCTTTTACCCCAGAACAATTTGGCTTTAGATCAGGCTTTGTCTCAGGATTCTGTACAGCATCACAGTAACCAGAAATGGAAAAGAACAAACATATAATCTGGTCCCAAGGCACACCTAGAAACAATGCAGAAATGTTTTAGACAACAGACTTGCTTATAGTTCTTATCCAGGTTAATTTTAATTGAACTTTTATTTAAAGAATCATCCCACAATCTTTTGAACATGCTGAAAACTGAGCTTGAAGGTTCTTTCACTTTTTTTTACTGTTAGATTTCTGTAATTTCTAAGAAAGATAAACAAAAAATATGTTGGTTTCAATATGGCATGCTGATTCTTACTAAAATAAGAACAGTACAGTTGTTCCCTGAAATGAAGATACGTTATTTTTAACATGGTGCTCACTTCAAAAGATAATCATTGTGCTGCATCAAAGCAAGATCCTTGCTTTGGCCTCACTTCAAAATCTTGGTGCAGGTTCACTTTGGAGAAATGATATCTTTGATATTACAGAACAATCACAACTTTCTTAGGATCTTACAAGTGGTCTATAGAGGAGCAGGAGACTGAACCTGTGCTTCCAGTGACCCAAAAGGCATGTTTGACTATTGGACCACCCTTTGCCCCTTAGATGGTAACAACTGGAAAAGCAAAGTGTCTCAAAGTGCAGATAAGCCAGCAAAGTCTTTAGAGTACAGAATAGACAAAGGAACTTCTTCAGCCTTCCACTTACCTTGCTGTGTATTCATGATAGCAAAACAGAGTAACATTGAAGCTAATGGAAAAGTGAAGGAGCAACGTGTAGTTTTCTAGGTGTTATTTAATGCTGAATCCCTTTAAGCCTACCCATTTATAATACATGCTGTTATGAGCATGTCAGAGATTCAATTAGTATTTGTTATTAATGTTTCCATGTCATGATTGCTTCATCTTATTACTGAAGTACAATAACTTATTAAAACTTTGCTCAGTCATTTGTCGGCTCTCTATGAGCAATCTATAAATGGAACCTAACTGTAAACTGACCGGCTCTCACAGCCAATAATGCTGCTTCTCTCATTTATAGGTGGAGATCTCTGCCTCATAGACTGACAGCCTATGGTTTGCTTATAAAAAAGGAGCAGAGCAGGAAGGAGAAACCTACAGTTCTGCAGGGCAAACACAAGCACAGTTGGGCTCTTTAAGCTTTTCTTATCAAAGCTTCTTCTGGGATTAATGAGGACCACTTTCACATGTTTACATGTACACAACTTGAAACAAATTCTGTCTTCATTTCTGTCTTCATTTCCATGAAATAGAAATAAGATCATATTTTTGTCAGGCTTGGTATATCCTTTCTGATGTGCTTTTCCTATGTGTGATCTGAGAGACTCCCTGTGTCCGACTTTCCCCTTCTATGCATTCATTTTCAGCAGAGTTCTGAACAGAACTCCATGTCTCTTTCTTACCTGAGCAGAGCTCATGGATTAACTTATTTTCCCCTCAGCCTGGGCAAGATCAGGGGTCCATCAACACCCATGATAATGGCCATTGATAAAGATTTTGAAGTTCGAGAGCAAATAGTGCTCAGCCTTTTAGATGTGAAAATTGTATCTGTGAATACCAATGTGACCATCACATAAGGCTATTACCTGCGGATCTGAGTTCATACCACCCTTATATTGGTGCTGAGTGTAAGCTGCAAGTGTTAATATACAAGGGTGAAAGAGTTACAAAACCAGAAACAGTGTAAAGAGAGAAAAGGTTAAAGTTGTCTATGAAGGGCATTGCCAAAATAATATAGGATGAATAAAAAGTGTGTTAGGGACTTGCAGTATGTGTGTCCCATAGCTTGAGGCATACCCTGGTAGGTGTAGAACACATTTGGATCAGGGTTTCTGTTTACTTTTTTTCAGGGAAATTAGTTTGCGTGCATGAAGCCAGTGTAGAGATGCGAGTCAACACAAAGTGCAGACATTTGGATGTGTATTACATTTATATATGTCTACATATACAGTCTATATATAAACACAGACACAAACATAAGTTTAAATCTAAATCCAAATATGAATGTGAATATAAATCCAAATATGTGGATATATAGATAAAGATATGCATAAAAATATTTATTTTCCTAGCCAAATTTCTAATAAAAATATAGCTCCTGTGTTAAAGGTCTAGAATAATCTCCTTAATTATTTTGGATGTCAAGCACATTTAATTAAGCTCCTGTTTAGAGCCAGAAATGCACAAGGACCAGAACGGAGAGGGAGGGAATGGGAGAAGCTGCAAAATTACTTGGCTTCTCCAAGAAGTCATTACTTGGCTTAAGAGACCTAAGAGATGATAGGATTTAATCAAGTCCTAATTGTCTTGAATTTCAGGGTTATAAAGGGTGGTGAAGGCCTCTGTATAGATTGGAAAAGTGAAGTCAAATGGTTTATCCATGTATCATTAAGAGAGAAAAGACTAGAGTTGATTGCTAGAAATTATAGAAGTGCTGGCAGTCAGTATTACTTTCATTCCAAACTTATATTGATGGCTTGACTTCTGGGTTGTTGGGGTCATTGTAATAGGTTTTTTTGGCTACACAAAAGCAAAATCATATAATGATCAGCATGTGGGTGAAAAATGGAGCAAATGATGACCACTGTGAGAAGGTAAAAAGAGAGAGAGAGTATGGTAGATGAAATCCAGTGAGACGGTGAGATGAAATAATAGAAAGATGAAATGCGTGCCCAGCAAGCCAAATTCCCTCTGAAATGCCAGCATCTTTATGAGACTTTGGTGTACCAAAAAAAGAAGCTGAGTCCAGTCAGGGAGCTATCAGCACAGGTTCTTCATAAGACATAAGATTTCTAATGCTAGAGTAAGAATCAGATTAACATTCTGCTTGTTTCTACATAAGAAATGTCAACAGCTTCTATGATGAAACATAGGATAGAGGGGTGCTCCAAGGTTTTTTTACTATATTGAATGAATGTGACTGAGAAAAACAGGTGTTCTGGGCCGTCCTAACCCTTCTTTATTTTGATACCTATTTACTGATTATAAAATGTCTTAAGCTAATATCTAACATGCTACCTATAACTCTCTCTTGCCATCCCTCCTCTTTAAATAGAAATAAACATTAAGGGGAAACATGATGTTCCTTGCCCTAACTGCACTCTACACCTCCATGCATCTTCTTGGGAAGCAGAGGTCATGGCATATCTTGCCCCCACTATCACCTTGGAAGTGTCCACTGGATCACTCCATGAGTAGCTGGGATTTTAGACAGTGTCTGACTGATTCTTCGCCTTAATTTTTGTCCTGTCTGTAAGAAGCTTGTACCCCTGAAAAGTGTGCTCTTCCACCTGGTTTAAAAAAAACCAAACATGTCTACCTAGTTTGATAATACAAACTCTTATACTTAAGAAGCAGTTTTCAAAATGAATGTTACCCTCAATCCATAGGTTCTGTCAGGTCACTGACAGGAATGAAGGAGGATGAGCTCATTCCACCTCCGTGTTTAGATTATAAAAGAGCTGAAACTGTCTCCAGCTGTCTTTTGTGGCATACTTTACTTGTAAATTCTCTGTTATAACAGTTTGCATGTAGATAGGGCGTAGCACCAGGGATTCCTTTTTGTTGTTTAATAAGAATCCTCTGAAGGCTGGTGTGATAAGAAATACAGGGAACAACGTTTTCTGAATCCCAAAAGTCAGCTAGGGTGGTTACAAATGCCCAGGTAATGTGGCCTTGTTAGCTGATAAAAATTGTTGAGAAAGATTTTGTTCTTTTCTCCTCTTTAGATTAAAATCGGTCATTTTTTAGAATTATAGGATATAAATATCATAGAATCATGGAATCATAGAATCATAGACTCATAGAATAGTTTCGGTTGGAATGGACCTTAAAGATCATCTAGTTCCAATCCTCCTGCCATGGGCAGGGACATCCCACTAAAAATATGAAGGTATGGAGCCAGATTGAGTATCTCAGCCTGACTTATCAGCGTGGGAGTCCTAGAGCATTTGGAAATGCAAAAGTTGAAGCATCTGGAAAGGCAAAGTGGAAGTCTTTTAAAATGAACCGTGTTATCCCGTTAAGAAATACGGGGAAAATTCTCTAGCCAACCTGGACTCCTACTTCATATGACTGTATCCTGCACAGGGGATTCTGTATTCCCATACTGTTCCTGTGCAGGATAAATCTAATATTTGTGTAATAGTGCCTTGACTCCTTTAAGTAAACAAACATTTGAGATGATGAGACCTCAGAAAAGTGAGAGGAGAGTTAGCTGGAGATTTAGACTCAGAACCTTTCGTAGAAGAGTTTCAAATCATAGACTGTTTTTCGTGTAGCCCGGTGAAGTCCCATAAAGGCCAACAGACTTTCTTAGGATATTTGTGCTAGGTTCAGCAATTAGAATACAGAGGGATGTGCAGGGTGAGGGAAGAGACTTTTTCTTAATGAGTGTTAAATTACTGCCTTCCCCCATCTTTCTCTCTAGAACACAGCCATTTGCCTTAATGCTTATTTAACTGATGCCATTACAGAATAGCAATAGCAGCCTCACCGAAGACCAACAAATCTCTAACCTATCTGTTTGCGCAGAACAAATCCTGTGCTCCAACGAACAGGACTGCGAGAGCAGTGCAGTGCTGTCTGCAGCAGCATCACAAAGGTGAAGCAGTGGATGAGATCTCTAGCCCAAAGCTGACCTATAGCAGAGAGAACTGGAAATGCTGAGATGGATCAGCAGATGGCTAGATAGCAACATTAAAGTAATTTGTTTTTACATTTTCCCCTTTCCTAGTGAATATTCCCTTTCAAAAGTGGCCTTAACTCCTTTCTTTGTTAAGCTATGAGCGGGTGATTTTAGCCAAAGTGACTGGACTCCCTTCTCTATTAGAAGCAAAGGCACCTCCAACTCACTATCCTACTTCTGTTGGTGGTCGGAAGTGGAGTCTGAGGGAAGGTTTACTGTGATCAAGTTTAGTTATTGTGACATTACATCTTAGTTTCATATTATCCTCAGTTGAGCATCACCAAATACTTGCACTTATTATATATAGTAAAGTTAAATTCATAAAATGTAAGGAATGTCCATGAAACTACTGCATTTTATGAGACCCTAGGGATAAATTAAGGTATCTGTAGTCAGCTGATGGGTGGTAACTTGCTGTGCTGTCATAAAAGGAACGACAGGGCTGCAGTTAGATACCAACCCTCAAGATTGGAGCTGGAATACAATTATGGAATAAAAATCTTCCCCAAATCTATTCACTTTTTATTACAGCAGCCGCAATAGCACAGGTGGGACCAGAATAGCAGCCAGATGAAGATGAGAAATGTTTCACTGGAAGAGTCCCATTACTTGCAGTTGTCAGGAGGGGGTGACTGCTTTCATGGATCTTCTACTAAAGAAAGACTTTCTTAATCAACCACTCTAAGAAGTGCCAAACTATCTGAAATTCACATCCTGTTTTAGGGGAGACTGTGAGTTCAGGATGGTTCAGATCCCAAATTTTGTTTTAACGCAAGGCAGAGATACATTATTCAGAAGTAATTTGCATTTCAGGACCTGATCATGATGAAGTTTTGAAATTAGTAGATATTCTAGCTTTGTTCTCTAGCCTCAGTTTTATTTATACTGCTAGTAACTATATTGGTAGCTGTGCTTTTTAACTTCTGTGCAAAACAAAATCCTCATGGGTCAACAGAAACCCCCTCGCTCATGCCAAATATTCTTTTGCATGGTAGACTTTGGACAGAGATTTCAGTCTGGATGAAAACATATAAGGAGCTGATGGGAAATTTGTGTGCCAAACTATTTCTAAACTGGGGAGTCTAATACAGACTTCCCACTGCCTTTATTTCTGCCTAAGGCTTTTAGAATATGCTGCAGTTTCTTTAAATATGTTTGCCAACACACATTCATCTCGAAAACTTGGCCTGTTGAAGCAACTTGTAGCAATTCATAACAATTAAATGGCCGTAGGGTGAATGAGAAAGATCAAGCTGCCTTCAAACTACATTGACAGAGATGAGAAATTATATTGTCAAGCAGGGATGTCCTTTCTTGTTTTCAGGAATTGTCTGCTGCAGGGTTTGTTGCTGCAAACTCTTGGGCCAGATTCCGATTTGTCTTTGAATGTCAAAGGAAAAAAGTCAGTGTGAGAGAGATCAGAAGTTAGCTATGTGCACATTTTCTTTGGCAGTATTTATTCCTTTATTTCCTCCACTGTAGGTGGCAAGCTAATTTAGCCTGCAACTTTTTAACAAGCTTTAGAAAACTGGACATTGAAACCCAATTGAACATCAAGAGACTTGGACTTCTAAATGCGTTGTAGTCTGTCTGGACCAGAGCCAAGAGAGTGGCTGCTTTGGATTAAGCAAGAGCAGCACTCTAGCGGAGGTAGAAGAGTGTTCTACATGGGCCTTCCCTATATTCAAATATGTAGTTTAAGGGCAGTTCAGATACCCCCTGTGCTGAATCAGGGCCTGCAGTAAGATTCTTCTTAAACTTTTGTGTATTTTAAAGAAATAAAGGACTACTATACCTAGCCATGTAGAACATCCATTTCAATTTTATTTAGGAAACACTTTGCTGATTCTAGTCCTTATGATTATAGCATTTCTAGGCACTTAGTTTTGATTCGAAGGCTCCTAGCACTGGAAAAGATGCTGTATTTCCTCTGTCAATTGTTCTATTGGTTAATTACTCTCACTGTAAAACTCAGTAATCTAGTCCCAGTCTAAAGTTCTGTTAGCTGGATGTACCAGCTGGGTGTCCTTGTCCTTTTCTGCAATGGATGATTCTGATCTAGTCCCTTCAGATACTCGAAACCCTTCTCCAAGCATATGTGAATAAGCATATGGGTCATTCCACTCATTGATCAGTTTTAACAGTTACACAAGGTATTCTGATCCAATTTAGCAAAAAAAAATATTTAAAAAACAGTATGGACTCGTCCCAGTTTCTGAAATTATCTTTTATTCAAGCAAATGTTTTCCATGCTTGGCTCAGACAACTCCTAACTTTCACAGGATCTTCACAGCTCCAGACAGGAGGCAGCTGTGCTGGCCTTTCCATGAATATTCTGGCCAAATGCGTGGAGATGTGAGGATCTCACTGGAATTGCCAAACGAGGCTTCAACCCAGAGAAGTTTTAAAGTGTATTATTAAACATGAATTCAAGCTGATTTCAGTGAAATTATTGAGCCTTATTCAAGTTAAGAATGAACATGTAAAACCGCAGTATGGTGTTCAGGAAAGCAAATTTCACAGCTGTTACAGTTTTGAAGATTTCATATACCTACATTTATTCTAAGCTTGAAATAAAGCTGGCCCTGCACTGGCAAATGAATCCATACACCTAAAGATCTCTGTAAGAGTTCAGGTCCTGGCCACAATTTCACACCTTTCCTCTACATTTAAAAGAAAATGCCAAGATTCAGATTCACCCTCCAAGTCAAATTCCTCCCTGAGCTGGTGAACTGAATGTGTAGGTCTAGATCTGCACTTCGCGACCCTATCATGTATATCTATTTCCTAATCTAAATCAAGAACTTTACCATGTGCCAGTCTACATCATTGATAAAAAATGATGAGTGGTTTTGTAGTTAATTGCCTGTCAATTCTTTTAAAAGGGAAATAGAGGATCCATGTTTAAAATGTGTTAAATGATTCATTCACCTCTGTTAATTGGGTGTCTCCACTGGAAAATCTTTCACCCTATGGTGCAGATTCCCTTTTAAGCCAAGCCACCTGCACCATTAATTTTGTTGACAAGAGGAAAGGGCACATCTCTCATGATGACTTGCTGCTGTGGTAGCCATTTTCAGAAGGACACTCCCATTTTTCTTGAGACATTTCTCTTCTGTCGTTAGAAGCACAGCCAAGGTTCAGGACCATTTGCCTTGTGGAACTGCTTGCCTCCTTGGTAGGAGAACATCAATAATCCACTAAGAATGGAATTACTTATCTCCAAACTTGCTGAGCCCTTGGTTACTAAATGAAGAGTTATGAAAAATGTCTACCTATTGACACCATGTAATTCACCACACTGTTCATGTTACTTTCCATAAAACAGAGGGAGAGGGCTCTTCTAGAGTGTGCACCAAAGCAATCATAGAAGAGGAAACACTGGGGTGTTGTGCAACACGTTGTAGTTACCACAACTGCTGTAGCTCTTCCTATTAGAATATATTCTCTGCTGCAGAATGACACAAGTCTACGTAGGCAAAAACCCCACTGTGTTATAACAGCGGAAAAAGAAAAAATATTATCACTCCAACAGGGCACAGTGGTTCCTTGGAAAAATGTGGTCCATCTGGCAGCAACTCTTTTAGCAGCAATTCTTCAGGAACCTGTGTTCCAGTAGTTCTTCTTCAGGACAGCCAAGCAGCAGCACTTCTTCAGAACAGTTCGATGAAGTAAGTGGTGAGCACTCCACGGCTTCTTGGCAGGCACTATTTGAAAAGCAAGCCCATGCCCTTCCAGTATGTGAGGGGTGGTCTTGCTGTGAAAATTCTTGAACTGGATCATGTGTAGAAGCTCCTTCAGGAAGGCTCTTGAATTGAGGCCAGAGGCTCCAGGGTCGCTGGCAGTTCAACAGACCCTTTGCCAGAATAACCACTACAGGTGAGGTGAGGGAGCAGTGCCTGTTCCTACACCTCCCCTTCTCATTGATAACCAGGAGCCACAGATAGCCTCTCAGACACAGGCAGCCCTGCACTCTGTCAAAGTTTAAGACACAAAAAATGCAAGTGAAAAAATATGTGTTTACAATTAGCTTGGTCTAGGGCAGGTTCAGAGTACTAAAGTTCACCTGGTGTCTGTGGGAATCCTTTAAAATTGCTCTGTCAAGGGAATATTTAATTGTTGAAACAGATACTTAACTGGACTGGTAAATAAAATTCTGGGAGGTCTGCATTGCAAAATGAGTTATCAAGACTTTTAGACAGACAAAGCTGATTGGGTAAATAAGGAAAACAAGAAGGAACTGTTTTGGAAGGTCATGGTAGATCTCTTCAAAAGGTGGGGAACAATGTTAGAAGCCTAGCCTCTCATCCAGCAGACTTTCTTGCTGTTTCACTTCTCCCCTAACTTCCTTCCATCACATGGACGTGTTCAGTGTATGCATGCAGGATCTATCTGAGCTGGATAAGACAGTTCTGAAAAACAGCAACGTGGTTGCAAAGAAGATATTGTATTCAGCCTTACTGCTGTGGCTACAGGCAATCAGCATTCAGAGGAGCCACATCCACTTCTGCCAGACCCGACACTGCTTAATTTACACAGCTGTGAAGATCTGATGAGACATTTCAGAAAGTCAGTAATACTATGGGGTATTCATGTTGTCACAAGGCATTTTGGTTTGCTAACACGATATAGGAGTGCAGATTAGCGTCCTGTGCATCCAATTAACATCTGAATGCAATAAGAGAGCCAAGTTCAGGTGGCCACCAGGGTACTCCCATCCTGGCCCTGACTCTGCTGTCCTAGTTAATCACTACAGACAGGCTTGAAACCCAGGAGCATGTTTCAAATGCTCTAATAAACTGTTTTGTGTTTGGACTAACGGTTAAAAAGAAATCCAAGTGAAAAAAAAAAAAAAACAACAAAAAAACAGAGGCACTGGATAAATGTTGAATTTCAGTGTTTGGCCTGTGATGGATTCTTTTCTCTGTTAAAGACTTTTTGTCTATTTTTCTCCTGCTTTTTGCATTCACAGCTATTCTCTAACACACAACCCATCCCATCCCATCCCATCCCGTCTCCCCTTATGCCAAATCCCACAGATAACACAAGCATCCCTACATTTTTTCCCTGATCCCAGGTCAGATTGTTGTGCCCTTGTGAATAAACAAGTCTCAGAAAAATTATTAAAGTTGGTAAAAAAAAGGGGAAAAAATGGCTTCTTTTACATAAGTATATGATGGGGGAGCAGAGACAGTTGAGGATTACATCCAGCTAAGAAGCTCAGTCTGACCCCAACTGCTTTCCTCTACAAACTGCCCCTTTATGTGTATTCTCATTCCATCAGATATCCAGAAATTTGACCCATGAAACTCAATTACCAGGCTAAATAATATTTATTATTAGGAAATAGTCATAAATGTAAATGGAAAGTACATCTTTAATGCACAGTCTTGTGCACTGTTATGTGGGGAATCTCATGACAGCGAAGTCAAGCACTTCTTTCCAGCAATCCTTCCAAAAGGCTTGGGTAACTGGCTGTTGAATTCCCAGAAGAGAAAAATTAGCATTAGAGCTCTGAAAAGCAATGGTAGAAAGAAAAACAAGAGGGCCCCCTCAAAGCCATGGTTCTTGGGACAGGTGTCAGTGTGGAGGAAGAGCCCCATATGAACAAAGTACCAGATTGCATACTTCCTTTCTTGAACTGCAAAGTACTGACTTCCTGCATGGAAGATCCCACTTTCTTCCCTTGAGAGTTGCTGAGAAGAAGGCAATATTCAGATCTGATACCAAAACAGACAGACATGTGTTAGGACTGCTTTATTACAGCTGCTAAGCATACCAAGGTGGAGCTCACACTCATGCTAGTTACAGCTGCCATTGTCACCAAATAAACTTTGCAACTCAAGTATGTGTGTTCTGAACACACATAACCATATGATGTGTGATATAAATGACAGAAAATTGTTGAATTTGGGGCTGGTTTTGTCTTCCTAGTATAGAAAAATGCTGGGAGAGAGGGAATGACAGATATAAAACAAAAAATCTGCATATACATGTTTTTATTTCAGTGAAAAAAAAGTTGAACTGTTCGCCTTCCTTCCTCACCCTTGACTAAAATGTAACAGTTAAAGAAACACAGCATATGGTAGATCTATTACAGAGAGCAAATCTTTACATAAATGCACAAATTTAAGTTTTTTAACAAAGCAAAAATACATTGCTTGTTTCGGAATGGTCTGTTCAGTTCCAGAACGTGCACTGACTTAGGACAGTCACATCCTTGTGTCTGGATAGAAAGCAAAAAAATAATAATAAATAATTAATTGGCATTCTGGAAAAAAAAAATCTTAATTTTGCATGAAAATGCAGGAGAAAAATGTAGGGAATTACACTGTCTTAGGTTCCTGACTTGTAACTTTGTCCTGAAACCAAGACTTCTTCATTTTTAAAAATGTCCATTTCCTCTCTAATGAGCAGGACCTTTACTTTACCATTCTTCTGAGCAAGTGGGTAAGACCTGTAGGGACCCACAGATTTTAGTACACATGAAGAATACACACCAGTATTCCTTTTATCCTAGTGGGTGCTTCCTATGATCTGCCATGTCAAGATATTTTCTTGTCCAACGTCTGATGAGATAATTTAAATAGGAAAGTGAAAAGTTATCACCACATTTCCTGTCGTCTTAGTCATGTTCAGGACTTACTGTCACACTGCTGGCTCATTTGAAAAGAGAGTGATTCTGAAGTTAAGATTTAAGGAGATGCATTGTGCAATTTCTAGCTTAATTAAGCCATTAAGATTTTTTTTGGGGGGGGTTAAACGCAAACAATTTGAATACATAATTCAGCATGCATACTGGCTCTCCCCTCACTTCTCTTATTCTGAGGTGCAACAGATTGTGAAGGGGGAGACAGCTGTGAGAACATCATGTAGAGTCAAACCAAGCCAGTCTCTAATTTACATTGTGGTCTCAGAGATGAATTAATTAGACTTGCCTAGCCTGAGGTTGGCAATAAGCTCCCAGATACACGCTGGGCATAAACACGCCCTGTTTGGCATGAAGCTGCTACTGTGGAGCAGGAGGTATGGATTTGACAGCTCAGAGAGATTATCTGTGGTCTCCTGAAAATGAAAGGAAGTGGATGAGTATTGGCTGTTATTAACTGCTCTGTTGGGAAGTGATGAAGTGACATTTGTGCCTTTGGAATTGTAGTATACCGGCGGCTTTTATAGCATTGGTAAAACAAGTGATGAAGTTGTGACTTTCTCTATCCTTAAAATACAGGTCACAGTGGATATTGTGCAAAACTGTGAGAGACAGAAACTATATCCTTTTACTTGACTAAGGACAAAACAGGAGAAATCTTTGGACATACATGTGTGTGTTTATGGAAAGACGGAACAATATAAAGTAGGTGTAAAAAACTGCTACGTTTTCTTTCCTACTAAAATATAAAAGCTCACAATTACACTTCATTTGGTATAAAGGTTTTCAATTTTCATGACAATCAAGATTTCATTTCTGACAATGTAAAGAGGAGCAAAGCAAGTAAAAGTCTATCTTTGCTTTCAGAAACTGTATGTGTTGCTGAGTTTGCTTAACTGTTTGGTCTGGAAAGGTAAAATAAAAGATAAACTGAAAAGCACTCACTTCACTTCATCAATAGTAATGAAAGCAAACCTACTACTATCTTCTGTTCAGAACTTAACACTTAGTCCTTATGAATTTTAGAAATTCAGTCCATATTTTTTTCTCATCTGTTTTCTATGCCAGTCTAAGGACTAAATGACACCTACTGAAATATCATATAGATCCTGTGTTGAGTAGAATGCAAAGAAATGGAAAGTATATCTATTAGGATTAGGAAGACTATAGATGATACATTGGTGACATCTGAAATCATTAATGACTTCCACAAACACAGGTTATGCTGTCTTCTGATTTTATTTTTCCTTTGCCCTCCTGATTTCTCCTGGCCAAACTAGAAAACCAATATTTCAGTTCTGAACTAAGAAAAAATAGACGAGCTAATGACATTATTTGTTTGGTTTTAATTACTTTACATTTTGAGGTTTCAAATCAGTAGAAACATTTAGGTTTCCAGTCCTCTTCCCACTGCTAGGATCAGACAAGCTTGCAATGAAAATGCAGACTGGGCAGCAATTTATTTCTGCTAATAGTCATCATGCTAATGAACAATCTCTGATTTTATCCTACCTATTCAAATTAAATCAACACTCCTCCTAGTAACCTTGGAAATAGGGGTTTCTCCATGTTTCTCTTCTAAGAATAAATGCAATCTGACAAAACTCATGCCGTGGCATATGCATGATGCAACGGCATGACATCTCTGCAGTCTTGGGAATTTCTGCTACATATGCATGATTCTGTTCAAGTTTCTCTTTATTTTTAAACAAAGTATAAGATTATTCAGCTTTCTCCCGAATGTTTGTTCCCTGGCAACTGCTGAGTTTTCATCAGCATTTTTAATGCAGAAGATTAGCTAAAACCAATGAGCTCAGTGATGGATAACAGAAGCAACTGGTTGTTCTGGCAAGTCCAATCAAGCAGCTTTATTAGCAACTGTTGAGATTGCCGAATCCAATTTTTCTACAACAAAAAATCTTTTGAATAAAGCTGGGCGGGTGGGGGGTGTTGTGACAGGGAAAGTATTAAAAGAGCAGAGATACTGGTATCAGGAGCACTGAGTGCTGGCTGCTGGACCTCCAAGACCTTTACAAATGCCAACTGCCAGTGCAGGAGGATCACACGAACAGTTGCAGCTAGCTCATGGGATTATCTAGGTTTTTGGGGGATGACTGAGCTTTTCAAGCACTATATTATTGCTTGTCAGAGAGCAGCCAGTAAAGCAACATGAGATGAATACTTCCTCCTGACACTCTTTTTCAAAAGTTGTGAATATTTATATACAATCAGTAGTCACAAAAGCTGACCTGTTGTTATACTGATGGTTTGAGACATCTGAAACTTGGAAATAAGTGGATGAGTGATTCTTTTTGTTAAACTCTTTAAACATTTACATTTAAATGTTAAATATTTTACCTCTAATCACAGTTCTGTGAAGTTTTGAGTCTAATTCTGCATCCGGTTTAATAATTTCAATCAAAATACTTCACTTAAGTAGTATATGCAATAGGAAGAGAGTGTTCTGCTCTTATAATCACAGAATCACAGAATGGTTTAGGTTGGAAAAGACCTTTAGGATCATCAAGTCCAACTGTAAACCTGACATTTCCAAATTCACAGCTGAACCACATGCCTAATCACCACATCTACATGTACCTTAAATACTGCCGTGGATGGTGACTCAACCACTTTCCTGGGCAGCTTGTTCCAATACTTGACAACCCTTTTGGTCAAGTAATATTTCCTAACACCTAGCTTAAACCTCCCCTGGGCAGCTTGAGGCCATTTCCTCTTGTCCTATCGCTTGTTACTTGGGAGAAGAGGTCAGCACTTGCCTCACTCTAATCTCCTTTCAGGTGGCTGTAGAGAGCAATGAGGTCTCCCCTCAGCCTTCTTTTCTCCAGACTAAACTGCTCTAATTCACTCAGCCCCCTGTGCTCCAGACCTTTCACCAGACTTGTTGCCCTTCTTTGGACATGCTGCAGCAAGTATGACAAGACAAGATGAGAATTCAGCAGACCTGGCTTCAGTTTCCCACAATTTCTTGCACCTGCAAAATACACCAAATATCTTTGTTCATCTTTTTTTCCTGCATATTTAGACAGTAAACTTTCTGGGAGAGAGACTGACTCATTTTCTACATGTTTGTCAACAAATATTTCTGAGTTTTACTTTGGACTTAGAGATGGTGCTATACTGCAAATGACTTTAAAAATTGTTCTGTGTTTCTTCTAATTCCAGCCAGTGTTTTGGATGAAGATTTGGCCATCTGCATCACTAGATTAGACTGCTGCTGAACACCTACCTGGGAAGATAAGAGACTGCACACTCAGGAGCTTTCCTTTATGCAGCCCACAACAGCCTTTCTCATACATCATACAAGTAAATGTGTATTGCATTGATAGTGCCAGGTTTTCACTCCTGCTGCTTAGCCTACTAAGCCAGTAACGCATAGAAGTAGCAGTTATTTCTTAAGATAATATCTTTTTTCTTTAACAAGAAAATTATCCCATTGATGAAGCCTGAGTATGAAATACCACCTGTTAAACAGAACAGATTAGGCATGGAAAGCCATTCATTATTGTCAAGGCTGCCAATGTTTGTTAATGCATAAAGAAACTCCAGCCTTTGCGGCTTTTATGTTTCTATGCCCATTAAATTTTATTTTTTTAATAATCAAGTTACAGCTGTTCCAAACAACTTTCCCTTGTGTGTACTCTGAGGTTGTTTGCCTGTATTCCCGCTTACTGTACATAAATACTTGCTCTGAATAATATGTCATGAAAACATGATTCTTATTTTGAGCTACATGAATTGATGTGTTCCCTTATACACAAATGTGGCACTTTAATGAAGCAGGGTTTTAAGAGAGAAGAGTGATGGAATCACAGACAGGACAAAGTGGACAACAGGCTGATTCAGGCTGCTGTGGTTAACTCACAGTAATTTTAAAAAAAAGGTTTTACAAAGCAAAGGCATACACTCTGGGATATTATACGCTTGCCTTATTACATGCTTGCTTGGGCACATGCAAGGTGATTGTTTTACAAAACTAGAATAATATTAAAGACTAACAATAGAATGTAATTAATTATGCAAAAAAGGAGGCATTTTGGCTAACGGTTGAAAAGGACATTAGTCTTCTTCTTTACTATGAAAAAAAAACATTTTTTTGAGTGTGAGGCCCAAAGCGGTTGGTTTTACTTTGTTGCTACACCACACACCTATCAACTTTCAATTTGGTTCAGTGTCCAAGGAGAATTTTGGCACAAACTTGATCCCAAGTCTATGGAAGATGTTCCTGGTAGATCTAGATCAATATTATAGGTACTCCATCACCACTCAAATTCTAATTTTCAGCTTTACTAAATGGCTTTGAAAACATTCAGATTGTGGTTTTTCTGTGGACAGTGAAAATTCCAAAATTATCAAGACAGTTTCCTGCTCAGATGTTCAACAAGGCTTACA
This sequence comes from Cuculus canorus, assembly GCF_017976375.1. Taxonomy (NCBI): domain Eukaryota; kingdom Metazoa; phylum Chordata; class Aves; order Cuculiformes; family Cuculidae; genus Cuculus; species Cuculus canorus. The sequence continues at coordinate 11,812,516 of NC_071407.1, forward strand.
GAAGCACAAAACTGACCAGCAGATTTTTGGCTGAGGGATTAGGGTTGGTCTATTAGTTGAGCCAATCTTACAATCATGTAGAAGACTGTAAAATTTCCAGTGAAACGAGCAAAGCAAATATTCCTTTCTTTGACATGGGCAGGCTTCTGCAATACACTGAAGTCCATTTGCAATAATAGGAAAGGACAAAGCTTGCCAAAACCTTGTAGCCTAATTATGCTGAAATTCAAATGAGAGAATTGCAGCTGCTAAAAGGAAAATTGTGAAGCTGAAGAGCTAGAAACAATCACAGGTAAGTTAGAGATCCCTATCCATACTGCAATCCTGAAAGCAATTCTGGCTGGCTGGCAAACCTTAAAGAGAATTGCTCACTGGTTGTTCATCCCACTGGAAGATTTTACCCCGGGCTGTAATGATGCAGCAACACAAGTGTCTGACTCAAAAATGCAGAGGCCTGGGGCAAGTGTGTCATACACTTGATAGGACAGAAAGTTTGAAGTTTACCCCAGACTTTTATTTTCTTTTGGTCAGCTTTATTTCATTTTTCATGTTTGCAAGTCTTCTTTCCATCCTTTGTTCTTCATTCCTACCCTAAAAATAGATTGGGAGTTTATGCTCTATCAAACTCAAACTGATTTAGAGCTACAGAGTTTTCCCACCAGCCATGAAATTTGTCTGCCTATTATCTGTCTAGTGTGTTTTATCTAGCTTCTCCAAATTTAATCTCCATATATACATAAATGTCTGTGTACATAAAAATATAAAGTTCACATAATAAATATCAACTTTTTTCAATTTTAATACTTAAAATTCACAATGCTTTAATATACTTAAACATTTTTCACTTTCATATCCTGAGAAATCTGTGTAGCAAAATGCAGTTTACCTTGCATTAAGCCATTAGTTGCTAGACATCCACACATCTTGCTTCTTGCTATTTTCTTAATCCTGGCATGGTCTCATATGCAGATTATTCTGACATTTACTTTAATCATCCACCATTGGAGGAGTTAATACTGCCAAGATCAACTTTCAACAGTTATCCCGTAGGTCCCTAGAATACAAAAATCTAAAAAAGGTTTAGATAGATTTTGTGTTTCTTCTTCATCTGACTATTAATGCTCAAAAGGTGTTGTTCTAGAAGGGGAATAATTGCAGAAACTCTAACCTGACTGTCAAAGCGTTGTTGTTCTGGTTAGGAGAAAGTTTGCTGGAGACTTTGAGCAGACACTATTGTACCCCTGTAAAGAAGTGATTTACTAGGCATGAGCCTCTTAGGCTCTATGATGATTTAGGAGGAAAATGTTGAGATTGGGAAAACTGTGAGAAAGTTTAGTAAGAGCACAAAGCAAGTAAATCTTTGGCAAAGTCTTGTATGTGCCCATTAATTTAGCAGTTTTATTATGTGGCTGATGGAAACCTTTCACTTCGTTAAATAGTAATAGATAATGAATGGATTATTTGATTGACATCAACATGACACCAATAAATCTTGTAGCCAAGGCCTGCAGAAATGCAGCAGATTTACTGTTTCTGCCTAGAACCGCTTGAGAATTCTGCTGTTGTCAGGCAGGGGGGAGATTTTTGTTGCTCGGGGTTTTTTTAATGGAAAATACTGTTAAAACCTGGCATGTAGTTATGAATCCAGCAGGTTAATTGGCATCTTAGGAATTACATACTCACGCACTATGTCCTCAGGCAGTTGTGTCCCAGACCAAGCTGCAGTAGCTGATTCTTCCCATTTTCACTCCACTCTCCCTGAGAAATTCATAAGTAGGTTCATGAAAAAAAACCCATATATATGTATGCATATGTATATAACAGATCAAAATACAAAGAGAATCAGGACTTGTGTTGTACCTGTGCAGCTGAAGAGAAATGATTGATAGCTGGTAACAGAAGCAACTGTTTCAATGAACAGTTTCATGAACTGATTCATGATATTGCTAGAACTTGACTGAAACCAGAAGAATTGTCTTTTGCTTTCACTATGAGAATCAGAAGCAAATTTTAGTTTGTCCATGTAACTACAAGAACCCTGCACAACTTCTATTATCACATCTTAGCTTGGACATCTCAGCTCTTGACACAACTCAATAACAGTCAGATTGACTTTCAAGGAGAAGCCTTGCCTTCTCTTAGGTGTATTGCTGGTCACCACCTTGCTTAAAACTCTCTTTTCTGGCTTACATTTTTATTGCCTGTTTTTCATTGCTTCCCTTTCCATATTGTTTCTGACCATAAAATATTGACTATGAAATTCATTTTTTTAAAGTGTATGTTAAATACATAATGTTTTGGGTTTGTTTTTTTTTTTTCTCTATTGCCACTTACACCTTTTAAAACTTATTCCAGTGTGCAGTAGGCACCTGTTATTTTTTGTTCTGGAAGTAGAAGTTTCATTGCCCTTGCAGCCTGGGGTGTTAGAGTACTCGATCTCACAGCTCTTGAGACAGCATTTCTCTTGGGCTGGTGACCTCTCGTCGTGCTGGGTTGAATTCTTGCCTGCTTGAGTAAGGAATTCTTTTTTGATTAGACTAAATCTATAAGCTGGCAAGAAGTACCACTTCCTAACTCACTCAGAATTGCTTGAGAATTTGGTTTGCATCACTTGAAGCTATTGCCAAGAGAAATTCAGGTCCTGGATTAAGAACAACTGACTCGGGGAAAGCTAGGTTTGGGATTCAAACTCTTTACTTGCTGTATAAAGGGCTTTGCTAAGTTTCCAAATTGATCAAGAAATATGTTTTTTAGTAATAAAACCACTTTGGTGAGCAAAGAACAAATGACCTGTCCAGACAGTAACTGCAAATGGAGAGGAAGAATGCAGAATGGAAAGTGAACAGGAGAGAAAGATTCCCATTTAAAAAATCAAAACACTGAATGCATTTGTTGGTGCTGATGATCGCAAGCATCTGTCTGGATTAGCTCTTTTAGCTTTTGAGCAGGACAGAATCCATTCACTTGTACCCCTAGTTTGACTCCTGAGTTTCTCAGGAATGAGAAACACTGCATTTTCTGTCACATCGTCATGCTACAAAATCACGAATGAATCAACCCTTTCATCAAGAAGCATAACACTGCTGCTCTTGTATTCATCATACAGACAAAATATAGTGCTCTAAAGGGAACATTTCCCTAAACTAAAATATCAAGTTTTTTATTTTTTTATTCATAATGTTTCTCTGGCAACTATGTATATATAACATCTGTTTCAGTGATGTGGCATGGATTTCTGTAAAAGCTGATAGTGGTAAAGCAGGGGCATGGGTCATCATCCTATCTAACTCTCTGGTGTGAAGCTGATTGTGAAGTTGGAAAATCAATATACAATAAAGGTGGTGCATATTGAAACTAAATTGAAATGATTGATTTTTTCCCAGGTTCATTAGATTCTCTCCCAAAATCTTTGTTTCTGGTAGTGGAGAAATATTTATTTTTCACTTTAAGTTCATGGTGTAGTTCATTTGTTTGTGTGGAGTTTTTTAGAGAGAAATGTATTACTTGTGCAGGAAACAAATGCTGGAAATCACTGTATTTTAGAAACATTCCCAGAAGCCCCTGTAAACATAGAGTACTTAAAAGGATGGATATCTTCTTAATCCATGAATATCTTTAGGTGTTGTAAACCCCTCTTCTACCACCTAGAAGGTAAATAATGCAGTACATTAGTGCAGTGTCATTTGCCATCAGAAGACTTTGGGTATCATTCTGCCTTGAGGCAGAGTTGGCCTAGGGGTTATTATGAGCTTAATTGCAAGATGAAGAAAGAACCGTATTCACATTATAGCACCTTGCCTTGCTCAGATATTCCTCACCTGCTACGTACATGGATGCTAAGAATAAGTTTCTGAATAAATCATGTTCTGTGTTTATACCCCAGGTTATACTTCAGGAAAACCAGCTCTGCTACAGGAAAATTCAAAGAAGACTCTTGTTGATCTCCAGGAAACTAACAGAAGTTGTCTCCTCATGTTTCAGGAATCTAATGAGTGGCAGCTGAACACATCCTCCTATACGTGCAAAGTAATGAAGTCACTCCTGTTGTCTTGCTTTTAACCTATGTTTATGTATCAGCTGTACTGAATAAATTATTCTAATTGCCTACACGTTGCTACTTAAAGACAATAGGGCCTTCGATCTATTGGTAGGTGCATTATTGATGTCAACTCTGGCAGATTTTTACCTCTCAAAGAAAAACTAGTTCTTCGAGAGTAACAGAATAAAACACGGCTGGACACGAACAATCCCTCAGCAAATATCTGCCACGCTTGGTTCAGTCCTATGTTCAGTGACCTTTGCTATGAGGGTCCTATTAATTCCCCATGTTCATGTTTCACTTTCTAATTAATTTCACCATCTGGAATCCTTTCCTTCTGTTCATTACATGTTGTCCTCTTTTAATGCTTTCCCATTAGTGATAATCACATTTCTGAGGCTAACCAGCACCAGCTTCAATTTTTTGAGAACCTCTGGAGTGTGATCACCAAGCAAAGCAATGGCTACACTCAGGAGCAGAAGTGCACGCACCCCTAAGTCTGTCTTTATACTGACTTCCCTTATGTTTTCCCCACTAGATTTCATAAACTCTTTTTTCTTTTTCGTCTACTTAGTTTCTCGTTCTTCCTCTATACAATTCCAGGCTGAAATGTTCTTTCTGTCCCATTGACCTCACAGTGATTGTTTTCTTAATTTAATACCCTACAAACTGCCTTAACTCTGACCTCCACATTCACTAAGCAAGTAATAACCTTTTTACAGTTAAAATTCGATAATAAATCTCTCTGCCTAATTTTTCATGTGTAGGTCACAGTACTAATGTAACCTAAAAATCAAATAATTACCATTTCAATAGTCTTTTATACTTCTATTTAAATCTATACATGGCCTTTTTATCTTACGAATTTAAGATTTATGATTGACGAAAGTTTGCAATACATTATCTGTTGAGTGTTTACCCTACAGCAATAGACATAAAAGTCTGAAATGTCAAATCGTGAAACACTCGTTTAAAATTTTTAGTTTGATCTTTTTCCCCTTTCTCGCCCTTTTCCCTAGATTGAAAACTTCCAAGGAACACTTCTTTTTTCCCCCCCTCAATGCTGTCTCTGCATATTCTTCCTCTTTTCTCTGTTTTCAGTATCAAGATGAAAGGTAACAGAAGTGGAAGAATCGTGGGAGGAAAATGTATACCATATCTCTCTTCCTACTCCTTACCACTATTAAATATATAAAAATTATACTTTCATAGAGAAATCAAGAGAGTAGCTGAAAGGATTAATGGCTACAACATTTCCCAGTTTCCATACTTGACATATTTTTTTGTGGAGAAAGTTATCGTTTATTCAAACTACTCTATTAGTAGTGCTTTGAGAAAACATAAATCCTTATGGATGAAAATATGGAGGTGACTAGAGTGGCAAAGTTGTAACTTCTGACAGCTTTCTGACCACACCAAAGATTTAAGTGTTAAGATCTTTTCTACTCTCTTTTTTTATGGGTTTCCCTAACATCAAACAAGATGTCTTCATCTATTTTATCACAGAATGAATGGAAATGTGGTCAGAGGGAAATCATAACAGCAGTGCTGTATTTCAGGTCAGTCTCCATTCAGCTCTCATGAAACTATGTGTTTGCAGCACAGGGCAGGTTCTCCCCATGGGCTGCTCCAGCCCTAGCAATCTCCTTGGAGTTCAAGCACAGCTAACAAGGCTGTCAAGAGCACTGTGAGAGTAGATGATTTTAAATCAAAAGTCAAATATTTACCACTTCTGAATTGGGGAAAAAAAAATAACTGTACAAAACCCTGTAGGAAGAATATCCTGTTACAAACGCTTAAGAGAGCCTTGAGACTCCACTGGAGATTACCCATCACTAGGAAAATGGTGTTAGCTGTTACCCGTGTGATCTAATGACAACTTTAGGGTTATCACTGTAAATCTTTACTTTCCTCTGCTGTGTACTTGCAAACAGTACGTGCCTTTCCTTAGAGCTCCAGTGTGGAAAACAAACCCTTCTCGTCCTAGCTGTGCTGCCAGCTATCTGTGTTACTGCAGGTAAAGGTGATAATTGTCCATTTGCCCCATGGCACAAAATCTATTTCTTTGGATTCAAAATGTATGTTTACAATAGTACAGCTTTCTGAATTATTGGATACCCACTGGAGGCTGTTAGCAGATTGAGGGTCCTTTTTCTTCCTGTCACAGGTGCAGACTACCTGCTATTACCTCAGAGCTTTGTGCTGTTGTGCAGGTGGCACCTTGTTGAGCTGTGCTTCTCCAGTAATTCATCTAAGTCACATTGTGCAAACAGGGACTTGTTTTCTTGGTCAGTTCCTAACTGTTCTTACAGTGTATGCATTTCACTTTGAGATCAAACATCTCTAGAGCCACCAGTTTGTAGCTGAGCAATCATCTTCTCAAGTTGGGAGTATCCTGCAGTGGGGGCCATTCCTGCTTCTGCCCTCTCTATGACCAGTATCAAGTTTACAGGGGCACTTGGTTCCTCTTACTGGGAGCTCAGAACAAGGATGTTAATATCTGGCTACTCCTAAGGATGACTGTGATCTGCAGCTAATTATCATTTGTAAAGCACTTTCCAGTTTCCAGAAGAAAAGGCTTTGATGATCTCCAGCAGAGAGTTATCAGCCCATGCTGGGACAGAGCTGGTGGGATGCCCTGCTCCTTAGAGATTTCCTCAGGGCTATTTTAAAATAATTATCTGATCCAGTACCCAGTGTGCTTCGTAAATCTAATCTAAAATGACCAATCTACAAATGCACATACTTGTGTGCATGTGTGGTTCTAATTGAAACACGCCCAAAAGACAGATCACTAGAGTCACAGTGACAGTGGCTGTGCTGCTACAGCCACAAAATAAAGAGTAGCTGGTGAGTGACAACCCCCCCCAAAAGTATGTTATTATTCTGCCTAGGTGCAGGAATGACATCTTCATAGAATCAGAGGACAGTTTGCTCTGGAAGGGACCTTAAAGATCATCTAATTCCAACCCAGAGAAGGTGCTACTCAATATTTTTGTCTAAAATATGATCTTGGATACAGAAATGTGTGTGACCGTAGCAGCCAAACTGCACAGAGAAGGCAGCCACACCTTCAAGTCTGGCTACTCAGCGTTGTAGTGTGAGACACAATTCAGCTCAAAGTTAGAAGCAGCTGTTGCATCAGTATTTGTTTAAAGCTGTTTTCCTCCAGGACGACATTATTTGAAATAAATATTGTCCATTAAAGAGACATGCTTGAGTACTTATGTAATGCAGCATAGGGTTTGTTAAACTAGGAAAGCATAGGATATTCAAAAGCCTAATCTGGATAGAAAAATAAATACGTGATTTAAGATGGAGTATCTATGTGCGTGAAAAATATCTCCTTTTCTAAATCCAAGCTTTAGCATGCTGGAAATTCATTTTTCACTGTTAGGTGCTCTTAAAAAAAATCTGACTCTCCCCCCCCCCTAAAATCTTACCTCTTTCAGTATCTCAGACTGAGCTTCTCTAAATAGATACATCCACGTTTAATAAGGATATACTTTCTTTTAAAATACAGGGTCTCCTTTTTAACATGTTTTTTTAATTTGCATTTTCAAAACCATCTGCCCTCTTCATGAAGACATGTATTTGAAAGTAGAGTTGCTTAAATTCAGTGACAATGAATGAACCAAAACCAGTCTGAAAATAAAGGCCAGAAATCCATGGAATGCATTTGAGTAAAGGATAAACGTCTAAATATTAACAGCATCTCTATACATAAAATAACATAAAATAGAAACTTGGAAAGCCCTAATCTGAAGTACTATTACAAGTCCTTGCTTTGAACAAACCCTCAGCAGCAGCAGCCAATTGAAAAAAAAATTGTTGCTTATGGGTGAGCTTCAGGGTTTTTTAGATTAGGGATTGGTATAGTCAAATATATCCATGACAAACTGATTGAGAGGCAGAAAGCAAACGAAACTAAGAAACTTTATCTATTAATATTGCTTTGGTTTTTTAAGCTGTTATGGTTCACATGTTCTTGACACAAGGATTGAAACTGTTATTTTTAATTAAAAATGGAGTCTCATATTTGTGTACTTTCAGCAATCCAGGCTTTGTGATGCAAATACTTAGAGCGGTGGCATTTGATCCAGCCAGATAATGGGAATTTGGATCACAAAGGCTATTTCACCTCCTTTGCCCTGAAGATGTTCTGCAGTTACTATTCCTGTTGTGGTAGGGTGAATTGGAGTGTCTCACACTTTTTTCTTCTCACCACACTGGATGGTCAGGGCTATATCTTTAGGTGGAATACAGCAAATGTAAGTGACATGCCCAAGATCACAGCAGAAGTCTGTTGCAGTGGAGGAATCCAATACAGAAGGACCAAATTCCCTTCTCAGTTGGTTCCTTTTGGTTGGATTCCCCACCCCCTCGAAACTGTGTTCCATTAGTTGCCACAGCGTATTGCATCTCATGCAATACACTCATGATTGTGTACTCCAGCGAAGTGTGAATATTATCTGGCAGATAGCTTATGATCAGTGCACATAAGCAAAGCCCAGCAGGCTTGCTTCTATTTTCAGCTACGCTACCTCTAATCCATGACAAGGTCACTTAAGTCAATGAAATCCCTGGCTGCTTGTCTCCAGTAATTAAGGAGTAAAGCTTTTAAATGTGCACCCCAAATTGAGAGGTCACTGTGTTGATTGTCTGTTTAAATACCTTCATAGGGAGAAAACATCAAGTCCTAAAGGGCTCTTTATCCAAAAAATGTCTAATGAGAACTGAGTGCTGACAGTTTAAAGCTGGACTTTTCTGAATGAGAAACAAGACAAAGATTTTGAGCATCAAAACTGAGTAGCTTTTTGTAAGAAATTATGAAGGTAAGTGACAGACCCTGCAAGGGGTTCTGGAAGTCCTTTGTCTGAAGACCTAGGTACCTTTCCAGGTGAGATAACCTCAACTGAGAACTGGTTAGCGAGTTCAGTTCAGGAACAACGTCATTAAATTGTCATGTTAAGATATGTCTGCGGTGGTCTAATAGTTCCTTCTACTTTAGCCACTTGACTGCCAGTTTCATTGTCCGGGAAAGTATAAAAGATATAATTCAAAGAGTTTGTGAAACCTACCAAGTTAAAATAACGTATTCTAATCACATATTATATTCTTCTGAAAAAAATAGAACTGTACATATTAAAAATATTACTCAAGTGACAATTTTTTTTTGGTTTCGGCACAATTGGTGATGACAGCTGATACAAGAAAGGAATAGTAATTTAAATTGAAGCTGTCCAATTATGGCAGTTTGTAAGCAAGATTTTTCTAGAAGAGCAGTTCTGGATGATTTTCCAAGAATAAATCTGTTGCCTGTAGACATATGGAGTAAAGAGCAGCCTCTTCCAAAAGAATTCCAGAGGGATGGGATTGGAGAAGTGCTCAGGTGATATTTGCCATGAACTAGAGGCAAGGCCTCAGGGAATTATCAAACTTATTCTTGCAGAAAGGCCTAAACTGATCTAAAGAGGTACTGTGTGTCCCAGCTATACACTCACTCAAAACTATCCGAGTAGCTTGTAACTTTTGGATAAAAGTATTTCAGGTGAAGAAAGAAAAGATCTTTTACTTAAGAATGCTCTCACCTGTAACAGTGGCCCTGCATGATTTCTGTTGTGGACTAGCAAACGGGACATTAGGATGTCGTCCTTGGGGACATCACCACCTGCTTTTGCTTTGGTGATATTCAGCCACCACAGCTGAGGAACCTGTCTCTATAGATCAACATATCAGTGAGATATTACCACAGAGGAGTAAAACTCACTATTATAGAAATTCCTTGCAAAGAAGACTCAAGCTATCATTCACCTGTGGCTGAGACACAAAAGAATGGCAAAAGAGATCTTCTAAATGTTATTTTAGTTCCTCTCAACGTCTCTTAAGTAACAACAGAAACCAATTGCTTAATTCATTAATAGTACATTTGGAAGTCTACTTTATGTAGGTTATCTGGGCTGATCTCTCAACCTCTAAAGGACTCCTAAACTGTGATGTAATGAAGACCCTTGAAATCATCTTTGTTATTGCTAACAAAAGCCATGAGGATGAGCTAGATATAGCCACTTCTTCAAAAGTCTATCTCCCATCCGGCCATCAGTCAGGGAACCATGGCATTATCATTGTTGAGAATGGGATATTTCTGACTTTTCTAAAAATGTCAATGTTCTGTTCTTTATTCCTTTTTCCCTTTTTTTTCTTTTATCTTAATTTTTTTTCAATATTAGGACCATTTGCAAATGGCTGGCATCTTTGCACCATGCTGATTTTGGCCTAGGGTTTTACTTTTCCTTCAGATATTTGTCTTTATATAATGCATGGGTTCTGAAGAAAAATATGATCGCCTTTGAGGAAGGGCTTCTTGGAATAACAGTTGTGAGTGCTAGAGTCTGAGTTGATACTATTGATCCCAACAAGCTGTAATACTTCTATGACGTACAAAATGAGTAGGATCAACGGAGTCAGATTTCTTCTGAATTGTAAAGTGACAATGTTTTCCTCACATCAAATCACTAATTGTCAGAGATTTGTGTGTTTCCTGGTATAGGCTTGATGCCTTGAATAATTCCTGCATAATGTGTTTTCAAGACACTCACTAATGTCATGTCTTCTCTAATAATTTAATATAAACAGTCTGTGTACGGGGAAGTATGCAATTTTCACTCACAGGAGTCCTGAAAGTAGTATTTAAAAATATTTTAAATCAGGAAAGTGAATGACTTGTAAAGGTTTGGTCAGGGGCCTGCCTTATTTTTACAAAGAAACAGCACAAAATGACTCAGAAGAACTGGGCTTCATTTGCAAAGTGCTGAACTGGTGAGAATCACTTAGAGAAAAAAAATGACATGGAGAAATAGCAAAAAGGCAGATTGAATTAAGAAAGATAGCACTTGGAATGTGTTCACTGGAAAGTTTAGTAAACAATTATTTCTGTGACTACTTGATCTTTTCATTTAATAGTTTGAGGCCATTATCCCTTACTGTTAATGGTTTTTGTAATTCTTAGCTGTTTGCCACTCAGCAATATGACATCTTTTATAAATATTCTGACATCCCATGAAATATTAGCTAAAGGAAAAATACGCATCTTTTGAGGGTCATGTGGGAATTCAACAGCTCCTGGAGAAGAGCTAAAATAATTTATCACCTTTTAAGACAGCTGAAGAACTCAATCAGCCACCTGTTATTTTGGAAATCATCATTAAGCATTAACAAGAGCAATTTGCAGCTTTTAAAGTTCATTTTCAAGCTTTTACTCATGGTTAATATTAATTCGCTCTCAGTAACTCATGAATATCAAGAAACTCTAGAAGGATCAGATCATTGGTCTCTTCAGTTTCTTCTTCCAAAGCTCAGAGAACACTTCCTTTGAGAATAGCTTAGTTGAATTAAAGATGGGGGAAGCTGCTTTAGATAGTCTTTCATCCTTTCTGTAAAAATATTTGAAAAGGCAGCCTTCAGCTTCATTTGAACTTTGCAGACAAACCCATTACTTCATGTAAAGTAGGAGAAGCAACACGGCTAAAGTGCAGAAAAGAGCTGACAACATCTTCCCAGGACCCTCCAAATATTAGAGCTTATTTAGGAAATGCTTAGTTTTTATGAAACCTAAGGAAAGACTGAGGAATTTCCTTACAACGTGGCAGCATTGTATTCAAACTGTTCTGGTTAAAGTCTTCTCTCACTCAAGATATCTTCTTGAGCCTGGCAGAAGTTTAGAAAGACCAAGACATATTTAGGAACTCAAGAGGTCACTAAATTATTAGGAGTAAAGCAAAAGGAAAGAAATCACTACTGAACACCAGGAAAAGATTCAGAATCTCAGAAATGACTGATTGACCTGACTTGTATTACACACGTAAATAAAATAATTTGGATCTCTTTGCAAATAAGGAGTTCCCAGGAACAAGAAGAGGAGGGTCATACTATGTCATTTTGGACCCTAACACAGGCATGGAAATCATAAGCAGTCTGTGCACATGCTTATGGCTACTTGTCATAATCCCATATCCCATTCCATGTTACAGACACCTTCATATGATATACTACTGACAAAAAAAGGCCATGGAAATGGAAGTGCTGATACTTCTAATGAAGTGTCACTGAGATGAAAGCAGAGCCAGATAGTCATTTTATTGCAGCTTCAGTGGAGGTCTCTGAAGTCACAAGCAATACCAATTTATGTTAGACAATACCAGTTTACACCAGGTGGCAAAATGGCTTTTTCCCTATCACAAGGAAAGCCTTGCTTTGGCTATTTTGTTCATTTGTTTTTCTGTTCGGCTACAGACTTCATCAATTCCAGGTGGTACATGCAATGGGAAAGCAGAAAATCGGACAATAAAGAAATGATGACCTGGATAACTTGCTGGCTACCCCTTATGCTCTTACAGATATGCAACATATTTCATTGCCTGCTTTGCCTGACATTGGTTGCTGCTGCCTGCTCCTAACATTCAAAAATCTGTTCTTTTTGGTGGTTTAAAAAGTCTATTTTTTTCCTTTCATTTCTCACGTGTACTACTTACCTCTCAAAGCAAACCTCTCCTTCCTGACCTTTTTTTACAAGTCTTTCAGAGTCCTGTACTATACCAGATTTTCCAACCCTATTGCTTTAAAAGATTTATTGGGGAGGAAAGGAGGAAATGAGGAGGGTGAGAAAACTGCAGGTGAAATTTTGTAGACAAGAATATAGGCATAAAATGTGAGCATGTAGATTTTATCTTTCTCTATATTCTAGAAACTACTAAGTAGGGAATGAATATTGCTTTTACAAAGGAGAAATGCCAATTTTCCCTTAATATTTATGTGGCCTATTAGTATTTCCTTTTATATTACCTTTTATATCTGGAAGGCTCATAAGGTGCTTTATGTTCTTACTCAATGGCTGTATGAGGAATATTTCACTCATCACTGAGATGTAACTACTTCTGGTGTGAGTGACACGGCTGTTGTTTCACCATTTGCAGTGAAGAAATGGTGAAGCTCAAGACAAGAGGTGAAAGGGAGTAGTCCCAAGGTTATGCCAGTATGTATTACTGTAGGGCTACTGATGGCTGTGTTGATTTATGTTTGTTTATACCAACCCAGTGGATATGGGAAGGTAATGTAAGTAGGTTGAAGTCAGAGGACAAACCATTTGATATGCTGGTTAGAAGGAGGAGGGGAATTGAGCCATGTGCTTATATTACACCTTGCTGTACCTTAGGAAGTGGTTACTTTGGAATTTGTAATAATGTCACTTTGGAGAATCCACAGCTTCCACTACAGCCCTACTTGGTCAGAAGAACTGGGTTCCTTGCCACAAGAAGGAAGTTGAGGCTCTGGAGCGTGTCCAGAGAAGAGCAACGAAGATGGTGAAGGGGCTGGAGAACAAGACTTACAAGGAACAGCTGAGAGAGCTGGGGTTATTTAGCCTGGAGAAGAGGAGGCTGAGGGGAGACCTTCTTGCTCTCTACAACTCCCTGAAAGGAGGTTGTGGAGAGGAGGGAGCTGGCCTCTTCTCCCAAGTGACAGAGGACAGGACAAGGGGGAATGGCCTCAAGCTCCACCAAGGGAGATTCAGGCTGGATATCAGGAAAAAAAATTTCATGGGAAGGGTCATTGGGCGCTGGGTCACCTTCCCTGGAGGTGTTTAAGGGACGGGTGGACGAGGTGCTGAGGGGCATGGTTTAGGGATTGTTAGGAATGGACTCGATGACCCAGTGGGTCCCTTCCAACCTAGTGATTCTATGATTCTATGAACTGTGGTACCCCTCTAGCACCAGGAAAGGTTATGGGATTTAATGGTAGTGCTGAGACAGCCGTTGTTGCTATCCGCACAGAGAAACACTTCTCTATCTTCCAGCCCACATGACTACTCTATGCTTGTGTTGCAGAATTTCAGATAATCACAGAAGTGGAGGGGGTTCTGAGCATCATCTTGCTAAAAGGAAGATCAGCACCAAAACCAGTCCTGAAGGCTGTTAAACTAATCTTTTCCTAAAGATTCCCAAGCACTGGGGGATTTCTCCCCTGCTTTCTTCAGCAATCAGTTCAATTGTTACATAACATAGGTATCTGCAGGCAAATTAAACTGTCAGAATCAGCAAGAAAGAGGGTGTTTGGCATCATGCTCCCAGCGCAGGAAAAAGATTGACTTGTAAACAGCAAAGTTCATACACCGTTTTCTTCTGCTTTAACAATCCTGGCTTTCTCTAGTACTGACTCCCCCAGGACAACAACACGCTAAATCCTCCCCATCAAAATTCTAAGCATTCTCAGAACCATGTGGTAACTTTTTATAATTCATAATGTGGATTTATTGCTACTCCTGTGTTTAATTTAACCTTTTGAAATAAACATAAAGGAAAACAATTATGTGCCAGGAAGAGGACATTATTAAGAGATACTGTATGTAATTGACTCAGCAGGATCTTTCAAGCACTTTGGAAAGAAAAAAAGAAGATATAGTGGACACTAAAATCTTTCAGGGATATAGTCTTCATGAGATAATAATCCAGCCAAGCCCCTAAGATTAGCACTGATAGGAGGGATTTTTAAATATATATATGTGTGGTTTTCAGTATATTAAATTACTTTGAAATTTGTAACTACTGTGTGGGCATTGCTCTTCTTCAGTTCTGGAGATGCAGTAATCTCACCTGTGGCAATGTAAATCTGGAGTAACTCTGGAGGGAGTGCGTAGTGGCAGAATAAGAGTAAAATCAAGCCCTTCAGGGTTTATTTTTTTTTAACCCAAGGACAAAATCCCCAGGTGGCATAAACGAAAGTATTTTCCTGTAATTTGAAGGCTATGATGGTCTGAGTTACATCAAAACCAATTCAACTAAGGTGACTCCTGATTCACGGGGATTCAGAAAAGCTGTGTCAATTTTACTCTTTCAGGAGGCAAAAGCTCAGATAAACTTTTCTCGTTTACATTGAAGAAACCCTGCAAATAAATGGTGCCTACCAAAATAAATGAGGAATTACTTTAGTGGGGGGTCAGAAGTTGCCCTTTGGTGTAGGGCAGAATAAGCCTTAACCCCTTTAGACAGCTTTAAAAAATAAATGAAGCAACCTTTCATCTAAAGCTGCACAGCAAATCCCTTTCTTTCATTTTTCAGTCTCCTCTTACAAAGAGAAAAAGCAGGAGCATTAATGAGCTATTCAAATATTCAAACCTTGCCAAGGAAGAAAGGATCCTTCAGTCATCATGAGCTCAAACTGATAAATCCTTTTTAATTAGTGTATATGCAAACATTTTATAAAGCAGTCATGAACTGGAGACCCCACAATGCAAATGTAAGGAGGAGATACAGTATGAGCAAAAGAAACTGGAGGCTAAGATATGCCTGCTCTGGCTTTCAGAGAGCATAGAAAACATGCTTATTAATTGGTTAAGTCTGTCATTAATAAGCTCTTGGATATGTTCAGTCTGTACTCCAGTACTTTACACAATGTTTGAGTAGTAATGTGCTGATAGAAAGGGCATTTACTGGTAGGTCATGATGGGGCAGCAAAATGAGACAGCTGAAAGCAAGGAATGCACTAAATGCACTTTCCTTCTTATTCTGGATGGTAATTCTCAGCTACTCATTTAAGGATTTGGCTTTACCAGGGAGGTTTCTCCACAAAGACCTTGTTTGCTCTCCTGTAAGGACACATTAGTACCTTTTGGACCAGCAAGAACCGAGGCAGCGGGCTGCCACTGGAGTGGCTTATTGATGTCTCCGGATGAACCCGGGCTCCTTATACCAGCACCGAGTGTACTGACACCCTCGAAATCTTTTGCCTAATTGCCCTGTCTTTAATGCAGTTTCTCCGCCAGCCCAAGAGACCTCATTGGAAACAACAACACCAAACTGTGATTGAAAATCAAAAGGATTCAAAAATGAGGTTTAAATTGCTATTTCTTTATCTAAACAGTAAGAACTCTATGCTTTCAGGTGAAATTGACTGCTAATTTTGGGGGGGTTGTAATCAAACTTTAACTTGTAGGTACACTGTTAAGGTGAATGACTTGATGAAAAGGAATGTCTCATAAAACAAAAGATTTCCAACAATTAAATTCTGTTCAGAAGATAAGAAAACAAGGTTTATAATAAAACTGATCTGGCAATACTGTAAATCCTGTTATACATGGTTGTGAGGGACAACCTCGCAAGAGGGACAGAGTTTTGGTTGTTGTAAATCTACGTAGATCTGCTTTTGGGGGAAAGACACAAATTAAACCATGCCTTTGGCTGATGTGTGAAACTCTGTAAGGATCATAAGAAGTGATGAGGACAGACCATGGTGACTAGTAAGGCTGTTGACTTTAAAATAAAATCCCCTCTCAAGCAGTGAGACATCAGCTCAGTTGATCCAGTCTATATCTCACTGAAGCTGAAAATCATCATTACATCTGTTCCCTAATAATTAATATGCTTGGCAGCTCTTGCTTCTCTCCTTAAGAAATCCATTGGTATTGTGAAGTCTTACTATTTTAAATATAAATTGTGCCTTCAGTCAGAGGTGAGCAAAACAGTTCGTAACACTGAGTTTTCTGAGCGTCAGTAATATTCTTGCTGAGCTCTTACAGAGTTATTTTACTATTAGGCCTAGATGAATATGTGAAATTAGATTGGTAATATTTTGATATAGTGTCCTTAGGATATTAACAAATTCATTTGATATCTTCCCTGCCCCATCTGTTACATCATCATACTACTGTAACATACTTAGCAACCCTGAGTGTGACAAGCCTGACTGACAAAGTCTGTGATCTCAAAGGCTGAGACTGAGGAGAAAGGTCTTTATAATTCCTCAGCACAGATGTGTTAGGAGAGCCAGATAAGACTGATTATGTTTTTGTTGCTTTCTCTCATTTATTCATCACTCTTTTTCACCAGGACTGTGATGAAGTCAGTGCATGACAGGTGCTAAACACACTTGGATTTTGCTGTATAAGATGGAACATTGTTTGAACACAGTAGAAAGCTGATATTTCCCAAATTTTAGAAGAAAACACACAGAAAATTGGTAATGTGGACTTTCCTGGAGTTAGAACCACACATATGCATCTGTGTCCATCTCCAAATCAATTCAAGAGAATGCCTGAGTCGACTCCCTTCAGGAAGAACACATTTCTGAAAAAGGGTGACACATGGACCGTCTATGAGGAACAGTTAACTGGCTCACTAAAAATCAGCACTTCAAACCATACTTGAAGCAGAAGTTTCTCTATTAAAAACAGATGGTTTGTACATAGAGCTTGTTTTATAGAACAGGAGGCACCTGTCTGATGGTCTGTGCTGACAACCAGAGCCAGCTGTCACGAGCTGGCTGCAAGTGCCAAAAAAGGCCAAGACAGGCAACTACAGCAAGCCATGGGGTGTCACACCTAAGGTTCTATTTACTTCCATCATCAGCTTTGCACCCAGAGACAGAAAGGAAAAAAGTAGACTGAAGGTTGGAGACAGGCAAGAAAAGCAGGAGACACATGAGTGGAGACAGGACATGGGTTTGTTAGATAGACTTTTAAGGATATTATTCGGGAATTTGAGATATGGAGGGGCAGTGTCTGTCTGGGGAATCCTGAACCAGAGCCAGAAAGGCTTTTCTGGTGCTGTGAAAACTAGAAGCAAACAATGGATGCAGCTGAGAGGGTATTACAATGGATGCAGCTGAGAGGTTTACAGTGATATCTGGGGGTGCAAAGGTGATACTGGATCTTTGGAATCTGGCATTGCAGCAAAGCACTAGGAGGAGGACCCAGAGAAAACAAACAATGGGTCTGAAGAAGCATTTGGCAAGGGGTCCTTCTGGGGTGCAGAGACAGAATATGAGAAAACTTTGGATTGTGTCAATGAAAATGCATGATAACACCAAAGTCTGAGAAAGAGGGGTATCTCAACCAGAGTACTAGGAAATAACACACATTTTAACTGACATTCGCAGTGCTGCTTCTCATCCATCTCTATCCCACTCAGCCTGGGTTTAAAAAGAAGAGCAAAGGAGGTAGAGATAGCAGGCTTTTTCCTGGTATCTAAATTCTCTGGGATAATCTATGTTAGAAGCCAGTGGGATGGCTCATAAAGGAAAAGTATAATATATCTGGCTCAGTTACAGAACTGTACAGTGCTCCCAGGTCATTGCTTGCAATATAGAATATTCATAAAGAGGGTGGTTAGGGGCATTGGACAGAAAACAGAGGACGTATTAGCCATCCAGCAACTATAGCATACTACAGCAACGTGACATACTGCTTTGTACAGATGGATTTGTCATCCTTTATTTGGAAATTCTGGTAAGTTCCAAACACCTTGAGAAAAATCAAATTGGTCCATGTTTTTAAAACTGGTTAAGAACTGTAGATCTGCTCTCGTTTAGCAGCTCTTTTTCATGGTGGCACTAAAGCAGGCTATAAAGTAAGCATAAATGCAATTTATGTTCATTACATGTAAAAAGGGATGAGATCAAATGGTAATCCAGCCATGTATCATCACATTGCAGACTGGTAAATGGAATCCATTATGGGACCATGACTCTGTCCAAGATACTGAAACATCGCCATGTCTGAGAAATCACTGGGAAGGTTGTTTAATGTGGGTTTTATTATTATTATTTCATACCTTCCCATTAGCTAAGAAATCTTTTTTTTTCCTTTTTTTTTTCTCTCATTTGGTTGTGTTCTATTATATTCCTGCAGTAACACTTTAGATTAACAGCCCAGTTAATTAATATGGAATGTAAGTGGAAAAGCTATAGAAGCACTTGTGACATTCACATTAATAATGGAGAGGTTCATCAAAATTAACGTTATTACAGTAAATACCAAGAAAATTAACTGTGATTAGCTCATTATTTTAAACTGTCCCCCCCTCTGCATTTGGCTCTTCTAGACAGCTGCATGGAATAGGTGTTCTGATGATTCAGGACTTGGAATCAAAAAGCAAACAGAAAGCATAATGAGCTCTGCTCAGTACTAGAGAAAGACTCCCATCATGTCTCAGGCTCATTTTGCTATAAGGCAGTTACATAAGACTTGGAAGCCTCCTTTCCTCATGTCCTTATCCAATATATGTAGAAACTTTTGGTAATACCATGATAGAAATTTTTATTTATTAGTAAATGAGAAGAAATTCCAATGTAGGAGAAATCTCTCTGTGTGTGGTGCCACAGTTGCATTATGAAACGGTTCCCACAGCAGTCAGCTTTGAGGCTAAATTCATGTGCTGATGGTAGATAAGAAAGAAAGTTAAGATATATAGTGATGGAAAAAACTTGAAAACTGTCAATTAGTAAAACAGACATTTCATTCAGTTCTTCTGAGTCTTTATCCAGTATACCGTTAATCTGAAAATGCGTTCTGACATTATCATGAACATACAGAGGATATCATTGTGGATAGAAGTACTATTTTATATGATACTCTATGAATGTCTAACATAGAAAGCAAACAGCTTATGATGTGGCTGCTTGTTTTATGGAAATATAAGAAAAGGACCAAAGCTTTGTCCACTAATAAAAAAACCCACTTTTTGAGCAAATAAGCCAAATCAAAACATTTGCATGCCCCATAATAAAATGAGAGGAAAAAGAGGAGTTACTGGTCAGAAAGCACAGGAAAAATGTGGGAATGCAGAAAGATATCCATGTGTTCTGCTCTGCAACAGCAAGCCAAATGTGCAGAATCAGGAATGCACAGATTTGCATTTTGAAAAATTTTCTGTTTGTTGGGCTGGAATCAGATGATCTTTAAGGCCCCTTCCAAAGCAAACCATTCTATGATTCTATGATTTCATGACTGATTGCAGAAACGACGGCTGCAGTGTTTCCTTATCAGAATTTGAAGGCATTGTTGCTACAAATAGAATGTCAAGACTAAGATACAGTTTAGTTTATTGATACCATGATCACCTTCCACAGAGCTCTTCTGATTTATGCCATTTTGAGATATTGTTGAGAAGCTAGGATGTCAAAAACAATTTGCACAAACTTCAGTTCCACAGCAGTTTGGTTCAGTAATGTCTCCTCTGTCTCAGGTGTGGATTTTTCCCCAAAGTCCCTGTGTTGTTCTTAGCTCTTTCCCCATTGATACTTGCTGAAAAGTGCCTCCAACCAGCAGGTAACTGATGCAGTAAAAATAAATAACAGAAAGAAATCATAGTTATTCCTGAATTTAACTTTTCATTTTAACATTCAGGTTTAACCAAATGCCTCTTTTTGTAAGGAGAATTGCTTTTTTTCTTGTTTTAAATTAAATTTCTTCAAATAGAGAAATGAGTTTTCTACTTCTGTAGAAGTTGAAGCAGAGATGACAAAACGAACTGCTGAGCATTTTAACAGGAAACCCTAAAATTTGAAAATACCATTCTGAATAGAATCTGGGAATTTGTACACACTCATTTATCACAGACCAATACCCTCCATTCCTGTCTGGAGAGAAGGAATGAGCTAACTCAGCAGTGATATTATTGCAAACTGCGACTATATACAGGAGCTTTCAGAAGTGTACTACCACAGTCCATTTCAAGGACAAAAAATATTTTTCCCTCTAAGGCCTGCTCTGGAATGGGAGGAGATATGCAGCCATGCAGCTGGCAGAGGGATCCTTCATTTTGTCTGTTGCCACTAAATTTGTTTTACATCTTTAATAGAACCAACAAAAACTAACCAACAAAGCCATTAAGGTTAAATCTGCTTTGCTGGAATTGCTGTTCTGCTAGAAAATATTCACATGCCTGAAAATGGAAAGTTGTAAGTCTAGTAGATGGGGCTATTGATTGATGCAGAGGGTAACACATGTTTTGAATAAATCAGCATGTGGTGGGTGTTGCAGTCCCAGCCTTTCCACTGTCTCCAAGTGTGACAGTGACAACTCAGTTTGTCCATGCCTTAATTCATCCAGCTGTGATAATGATTGTCTTTCTCTCGGAGGCAGATGAAGGGCTCTGGTTAGTTCATTAATGCGCACAAAGACATTTTAGCATCTCCTGAAAACATTACTGTCATTTCCAAGGCACACCATTCTTGGTGTCAAATTAATCAGCAGCAATACAGGACTGGCTTGCACACCTCTGACATCCTACCTCAGTAAAAGTATGTGCAGAGATGACACAAGTTTTGCAGGAAAAAAAACTCCCCTCTCTCTTTAGTCCAATTTATTAATTTTTTTTTTTTTTAAAAAAAAAAAGGAGTCAGAGACAATGTAACAGGGAAAACAGCCAATTCATAGTTCTCCATTCTGATGAAATACTCCCTATATCTCTAATAATCCAGGAGAAGGAAGAGGGTGGAAAATAGTGAACAACTGAACCATTGTTCAGCATATAAAGTATGTTTTTAAAAAAATTGTTTCTTGAAACAATTTTTCAATAAGCAGTAACCATCTTCCACACCTGTGTGTATCCACTTGCGTATACACACCTGTGTAAAAAAGAAAAGGTGCAAAAGACACAAGTGGCCATGAAGACTGCTAATACCAAAACTCTCTTTATACTTTAGTATCATGTTATTTGTGATGTTTGCAGCATTGTAAATCATCTTGCTGCATCAAGCTGAATGAGAGGCTTACACAAAAACAGAGACAGGAGAGGTAGTACATGTTGATTAATAAAAAAGCTTATCAAAGAAGCATAAGGACAACATGCTGAACTGCAAAGATTATTCTGAATCAGCTGAACTACTCTGATTTCCAGCAGGGGAATTTGGTCCTTAAAAATTAGGAAAATTAGGAAAGTGGGATTTTGACAGCTTTTTCCTTTTATGAATCCAAAATTGATAGTGAGCCTAAAGTTTGATCCTGCAAGCCAATTCTCAGCACTTCCAGCCATGACCTTTGCAACTCGGTAGACTGAGCCCATAAGCAGCAGTCCAGATTTGGCAGTTCCCCACAAAGTTTCGAGGCTGAGCCATTTGAAAATCATATCAACATTTTTAACTGTTGGCAGTGGGCTCAAAATGCTCATTTTAGGGAGGGGGGCAGGGCAGTCACCTATTGTCTTGCTATTCAAGTTAACAGCATGATCCATAACTGGTGGAGATCACAGTGGAAGCACAATCTACACACCATGGATAACTGTGCCTCTATAAAACTGTCCATGGAAGTCAGAATGAGAATCCATGTCCTTTTCTTCCAAATGTACTATCATGTTTCATTTGAAGGAGAGTTGACCCTTTCAGAAATACTGTATCACCCTTGTGAGCCCAAACATCAGTAGCACAGCCATTTATAACAATTCCTTTTCTTTTTTTTCTTTTTTATTCTCATTTGCAAAGCAATACATTAAGAAGAAAATTTCATCTTTCTTTCTTCCATCCTCTCCAGGTCCAAAGATGACAGGGGTGAAGTATCAATTTATCAAAATTCCTGAACATTGTGTAATTAACTTGAACCACACAAGAGAGAGATTTTCCTGTGTTTTTTTTGTTACAGTCAATGTAAATATGAAAGGAAACCATGTAAAGAGAAAATGTGGTACGATAAAAGTTAATATTCTAGGAGATAATGAGATGTAAATTGCTAGTTGGAACAATATATACAGGCCCGATTCCTTGATTATTTTCTTTTTCAAAGATAGGGATATTTTTATGTATTAATGATAATTTTCAGTTCTTGAGCTCTTTGTAAAAGAGATTTCTTTTCAGTGGAAGAAACTGAAGCAAAAAAAGATATCACATACAGAGCTCCTTAGTAGACCAGATACTCATCACCATGCCACAGATTTCCTGACTTTCCTTTGAAGTTCTGAAGTATGATGGCTTTTGCATACTGTACCATTTGTCAGACATTAAATAAAGACATATGGTTGGGGCAATAGTTCGAATTCTTCAATCAGCTTTCAGACCAAATTAATAGTCAAGAAATTATCACTTCTGCCCTGTGCATTAGCCTAGTGCTTAGGAAACCAGATTGTAAATACTCAGATTCCTGTTTGAAACGAGGCAGCGTGGCAAGAGATGTAATTTGAATAATTTCTGCATTTCAAAAGGGATTTTAGACATACGAGCTAGATGTAGCCCTCCCCCGGCCTACAAGTGTGGCCTAGGGACTGAAACAATGGATTTTAACTCAGAAGATGTGCATACTTTTCCTGGCCCTGTCATGTGCCAGCTGGAGACCTTGGGTTTAACAATGCTTTCCGAGGACAACTTTACCTCCTTCTCTTTCTTGATTATCTCAAGCTCCTACTTCCACAGTCCTATGTTCCTCCTAGGTCCAGGTCTATTGCTTTCCACATATCTCTGTCTCCTCTAACTGTCTGAAAGATCATATTTCTGTCAAAGACCTGAGACGCAGTCATTTTTATTTCAAACAGTTTTAAAGTCTGACTGCTTATACACGGCAAAACAGGCGCCTCTTCCTGAACACTCTTGATCCTATGCAGGAAGAACTACAAAGGTCCGGCCAGGCAGGCTGCCACAGCCATAGGCAAATGTGTTGCTATTCCCTGGCCTTGGAGCAATTTGATGCTAATCATTGGTTCCCTGTTGTTAATGGCTAAAAAAGACCTTCCTCAGTAATTCTTCTGGTGTCCTCTCATTCAGGAGCAACAGGGCGAACTTCCCTGTGAATTGATTTAATGAGCTGTAGTACATAGCTACCTGGGTTTGCTGGCTCCCTAATTTGTGCACTAAGAAAGCTGGGATAAAACACTCTCTGCACTCGCATGTTTTGTGATTTAGTGTTTGCAAAGTGCTTTATGATCTGTGGTGCTGCACTGCCGCTGTTCTTGGAAAATGCTGTCACAAACAGAAAATGGCACTTTTCTGTTCCAGTCACTTGGGGACAAGATAATAGCTGCAACTCTGTCTTTGAGGGCACAGAGCATAATGCAACAATCCTCCCATCTGGGTTAATAAGAGCAAGTTGTTACTTGAAGAGAGCTTTGCCTTGTTGTTTCTTTGGCTTCTCTTACCTGTCTGAAAATATTTCCTAAATGCCAGTCTAAAATCTGGATCTCGACAAAGTAAGTATAATAATCACCAATGTCATGATGATCAAAACAGGACTTTCAGCTCAATATTGCACTGAAATTCCTTTTTCTGTCATGCATGCCATGGATGAAAGGTTTCATTTCTGTAAGACTAAATTTTCTGATCTTGCAAAGGAAGAGAAGAACCTCTTATTTTAAAATAAATGCTATACAGCATTGTCCTCTGGACATTTGCCATTTGTTCTGCTACATACAGATGGTTAACTACATGAAAGAATATACTCATTTTCCTTGCTGCTCCAGACACTGGGCTGGTAGGAAAACCAACATGATTATGCAGAAAATAGAAAAAAAAAACCAAACAAACAAACTAAAAGGTTACTCTGTCCTGAAGTCTGATTAAAAGGGGAGGGGGAAAATCTGTCCCTGTAGCAGTTACACATTTTGGGTGAACATTCCTGTGAAATAAATTAGGGTTTTAAAGGAAAATCAATTTAGAGTGGATCTTAAATGTTTGAGTTTCCAAAACCAAATTGTAGAAAAAGTCTTGCCAGCTAGATCATGATAGAAAAGTTCAGAGGTAGGAGGCATTCCTTTTTGACATGGGTCAGACTTTTCATTCAGACTTGGTTTGTATTTTTTAATAAATAAATAAATAAATAAAACAAAGAAACCAAAAGGAATGAAAGATCAAATCAATCTGCTTTAAATACCTCAAATAGAATGTTTCGACAACATTTTCACATTTTATTTCAATTTTTTAAGCTCTCTGGGTTCTGAAGTTAGAGGCAGCATGTTTCAGTGAAGTGGTTTGTATGCAACAAATCAACATTCTCCAATAAAATAAAGTCCCTATCACTTTTCTTTGAAGATAAATCATTACCATAAGATGACAGAAGCATTGGCCAACACTGGGGACATGGGCAGATTTCTCCAGTTGAAGTCATATGTCTCTACAGTAAGAACTGCAGTGCTGGGCATTGTGAGCTCTGGCTGTGATGGCTTTCCTATATCTTATTTTGGGTATGTCAAGAACTGACCGGTTATTTAGCCACCCTGGAACAATGCAGTGGTGTTATTTCAAGCTGGTGAATGGAAAGGGATTTTTTGATCGTAAGAATTTTTTGAGAGAACTTTGTAGCTGAAATAAGGTTTCCGTCATCTCAAAGTAATTCAGTAAAAAACACCTTACCAGGATGCATAACAGTTCTGCTGCTCACTTACAGAGAGAAACAGCATCAAGATTTTTCTCCTTCTTTCAGAGGATAAGAAATAGCAATGTCTTTACCAACAAAACAGAAACCACTAAGCACTCAAGTTGTGACAGCCAGTTGTTGGTAGTAACTTCTAACCCTCTAATAATAGGTTAGAACTAAAATTTGGTAGTCATGGTGATGCTGTCCATGTAGATAAATGAATACCATACTCTTGTTACTAATTTAAATCCTTTGAAACAGTCTTTTCTTGGAACAGGGTGGAAGAAATAAACAAATCTGGCTGACAAAACCACAAATCAATCAGCCACAATAACTCCCCAGTGTCCTTTGCCAATGATGCAGAAAAATAAGTGTTTGCTGTAAGAACAGCTCTTCGAATAGTTAAGTTATCCTGAAGGAAGCTGATCAAAGTTTTCTTGACATCAGTTTGTATTGCAGAACACTATCGTCCCACTGTAGATAAAAGTTACTCCAGGAGTACAAGTTATCACTGCAACCACAAGCATGGAGTAAGCTTTTAATTCTCTCCCTGTAATTTTTCCTATTTATTTCCCTTTGGATGCATCATTTCATTAGGATTTAGCCAGGAGATTAAAAGATCGTGATGGAGGAAGAAACAGCTTTGGGATTGCTACTTCTAGACGTTCTCTACCTGTGGCTCTGTGCTGCTTTGCCAGCTGTGCTAAAGGGATAGTCGGAAGTGTTTTAATTCTGGTGATGGAAGGACAAGAAAAGATTAATTTGCAACTCAGGCTGGAGTAAGGATATAGGTCAGTTCATGGATTGTATGTGGTTTTGTTTGCTAATGTAATCTGGAAGAAAATTTACAAACTGTCTTTCTCTGAGCACACCCTCTATCTGGGCTCAACAGACCTTTTGCCAAGAGCTAAATGAAAAGAAAAAAAAAGCGATCTTCTGTCTAGGAGGTTGATTTTAAAATAATCAAAAGAAAACAACCGTATCGACTCTTAGTGCAGATTTCCTAAGATCTTTTTCTTGAAGGATGAGTCACTATTGAGGAAAGTTTCTTGTGTTTTGTTCCTGGTCATGCCTTTCAGTTTGGCATTTGTCTCCAGGATGGCCACTGGGCCTTCAGATGGCTTTTGAAGAGCTCATCTTTGCTGTTACATGAACTTTCTACTCCCAGTTATGCCTCAGAATTCCTCCACTGCCCGTAACAGTTCAAGAGAATGCATGTTTATAAGATGACTTCAGGACAGAGATACCAGAGCCAGCTCTGATATGGTTTACTGCACGCTAATCTCATGCAGCTCTGTAACTGTGTTGCCATATTATATGCACTATGCAATGGATAGAAGACACTGGGAGAAATCATCATATTTCATAAATAACTGGCACTGAATTTTACTGGCATATCTTATATGTTTATACATACATATATATGTGTGTGTTTATTAAACAAACTAACAGTTCTTCTGATTTAAGCACAGCTTTATAATTACACATGGATGACTAGAGATGCCAGTAATTTTATGGAAGAATCTCCATCATCTTGACAGCTGTGGTACAAGGGGTTTTCCCAGGGAAGTGTGAAAAAGGGTAAAAAGGCCATGCTTAATCATCCTGCCCTGAAATCTTCTTTTTTACACCCAAATAACAGCCACAAGCCACACAGCTGAAGGAGCCATTGAACATTCATCAGCCATCAGCCACCAATGTGATTGCAGCCTCCAAGGTGCTGTTACTCACAGGTGGTGGAAACAACACCCTTGGGCAGCAGAGTTGCTGGGTCAGTGCTAGCAAGGGTTCATGGGTCAGTCCTAGGTTTAGACTTCACGAGCACTGGTTTGCTCTCTCAGCTTTGCTGACATTTTGCATGCTATTGCCTTCGCTTCCTGGCTGGAAGATGTTGATGATATTTCCTCCTGTCTGTTTTGACAGAGATGTGCTGCAGAGGAGGTGGTACAGGGACTACCTGTGAATTTAAGGGCATGAAGTCAAGCTGAGCTGTGGACTTGAGATGTAGCTGATCCCTTTTTCCTTTCCTCTTCCCCTGTCCCATCAGTCTCTTGGGAGGGTAGAACATGTGGATGCTGTCTACAGAAACTGCAGGCCATGCCTAGGCAAAGCTTCTTATCTTTCAACTATTTTTTTTTACTGAAAGTATCTTTCAGGTATGTCTTTTCTGACATTTTTGTTGGGAGGTATCTTTTGATAACACTTGTTTTCCTATTGCTGTGGACAGTACTTTGACCTTAGCTGTGGTCTGCTGGCATCAGTCAGAAACTGAGCCAGAGAGAAGACCCTCCCCTCAGTGCCTTATTCCTCTCACAGAGCCACTGTCTACATTGATTCACAATCTGCCCTTCTCTCTTCAGAAGAGACAGAGCTGCAGCAAATCTCTGGTTTTGCCTGTGGCTGTATTTCTGCAGGCTGTGATCATCTCAGAACACACACACGCAAAGGTCAGGCGGTGGAACACCAAACCCTCCCGAAGCCCAAGGGTGCTGTGAGTGTCAGCAGTGACAGACCAGCACGCTGCAGGACAGCCCCAGTGCCACAGCAGGACACACGAGAGACCTGTACTGTTGGATGTCTTTCTGATGAGAGCTAAAAGCCATCTCCTTGCTGCTACCGAACGTTGCAAATCCCACATGTTTTCTTTCATCAAAGAAGAGCTGTAGAAGAAATTCATGCATCTCAGTTGTATGTACCAGCTTTTTTCTTTTTTTCTAGACGAGTTTATGAAAAGGCAAAGCCTTTATGTGTTGTGGTTACAGTTCAGAGAGGGAGGCTGGAGCTCTCTCTTCTACCCTCCACCTCAGCTTAGGCGATTAAATGCCCTGTCCTAAAGTAATAGCACATAATTCCACCTTTTTTCAGATTAATTCGGAAGTTGCAATGCCAAAACTCTGGACAGAAATGTTTAGGCAGCTGATTCAGAGGCTAAAAAGAGCGTCTTTGAGGTTTGCCCAAGGTGGAAATGGAGCAGAGAAGTTACCCCCGGCTGTAAACTCTGGCATTAATTAGCCATTGGAGGGAGACAAAGGGCTGTGTTTCTTGCACTTCACCATGGCTCTGAAGAGGCAGTTAATATTATCCAGTTGCTCAATCCAGATGTCGTTTTATTCAGCAGGGGGCAAAGCGGCTTCTGAGCAACTCCTGCCACCAAGGAGATGGGACAGCTGCAGGGCTGCTCCCCATTTTAGGGGTCGTAGTAGAAGCACCAACTAATACTCATGCCTTGTGCACAGAAACGTGAAATAAGGCCAGCTCTAGATGCACAGGGCTTGCTTTTGCTCTCTACAGTGGTTTGGATAACCATGGAAGGCTCAAATTACAGACATCACAGCCCAACTTCCCTGCTTGCCATGCCAGCTCAGTTAAAGCTCCTAGGTCATGCCCTTCCCCCAGGACATTTCAGCTTTCTGTTGCACAAAGAGGAGGAAGATATTTGCCAATAAACTCCTCTTTCTTGTCACCTGTGTATCACCACGAAGGGAAACACAGAGCCTGATGCCCAACGTGCCAGCAGCTCCCCCATCCCATCAAATCTCTGCCGTGCCTCTGTTAATCTGACTGCTACTTCAGGCACAAAACCTTCCCTAAAAGAGGAGACAGGAGTTCCGTAACCCATAGAGAAACTTGAAACCTTGCCTTACATCATTGGACACTGGCAAATCTTTGATTTTCTTAGACTATTAACAGACAAGGGCACTCGGATATTAGCCTATGCTGCTTAGCTGAGGTTGCTGTCAGATGAAGGTTGCCAAGGCAGGCAATATATTAGAAGGCAGGTATATCAGGCACAAACAGAGGTAATGTGGTTATAAATCTCTTGAACAAAAGAGCATGCATTTAGCCCACAACATCAGTAGTGAGATTCATGTCTGTCTGCACACATACACAGGCATGTCTTTTAAGCACTATTATCTAATAATTTTCTAAACTTATTTTCCCAAGGATTCGACTACTGACATGTAGTACAAAGCAAGGGGCTCGTGTAGACTCATCATATTTCTTTCTATCAAATAAGTGAAACCATCTCAGGAAGAAGTGTGGTGTAGGGAAGGATGAACAAATCTTGCCAAAATTTGAGACCAGATATGCAAGCATTAAACTCCAAATCTTTCTGCCATTGTATTTTAGTGGTTTAATTTACCACAGGAAAATAAAATACTAAGAACGAAGAGATATATGAACCTGAGCACATTGGAAAGTAATATAGAAGGGATGGGGGCTATATAACTTTTCATATTCTTGGCAAGGCAACTTGGAAATTTTTCAAAATGCCCCTCTCTTCCTGTCTGTGCTCTCGCCTTAATACTGAGAAATGGGGCAGAGCACTCAAGCAGGTTCCACCTGAGGATTCATGGAGGTAGTCTCATTGCTGGGAGAGTAGCAAGCATTGCATTTCAAATTGCTCCCAATGGCGAACTCCTGCATTAAAGTAATCACACAGGACTAGAGCTAAACGAGCAAAATGAAAAGGAAAAGCAGTAAATCTTCTTTGTA
Organism: Cuculus canorus; assembly: GCF_017976375.1. Classification (NCBI taxonomy): domain Eukaryota; kingdom Metazoa; phylum Chordata; class Aves; order Cuculiformes; family Cuculidae; genus Cuculus; species Cuculus canorus. The sequence goes on from NC_071407.1 coordinate 11,842,155, forward strand.
CGAAGACTTACATGATGTTCAAACAATATTGTACACAAAATTTTAATGAGAAAAATAATGTTCCTGTTGTAAAACAGCAACAGAAGTATTTGAGCAAGTAAGAAAAGGACTTTTCCACATCTAGGATTGGTTTCTGCTGAACAAACTTGTCTGAAAATATTTCAAGCCCCTTTTTCCATTTGTGGAGCACAGGCAAGCTGTCTTGAGGCCAGACTCTGAACTGGCAGAGATCAGGACAGATTTCTTGACTTTGGGGAGAGTTTGATTTTCACCAACTGAAACTGTTACTGGCAAAAAAAATAGTTTGAACAGTGAATGCCAACAGGCAGCAAATAATTGGGTGTACAGCTGTGAGAAGGAGAATGACCAAAACTGAACTTTTGGAATGCTTATGTACTGTAGTCTATCATTCTGCATGTAGAGCATTTAGGCTGGGGAAACTGCAAAATTACAGGGATTGGAAAAAGAGAAGGCTATTCAAAAAAAGAGTTCCCAGAAAGAAGTGGTTGCAGAAGGGGGAAGTGGGGCCAGAAAGAAGAAGGCGAAGATCCCACAGAAGGAAAGATGTGAAATGTGAAGAATATCATGGAGATCGGGAAGATGAATGCTGGGGGTCAGTCAGTGACCTTGGCTGCTAACATCACATCTTTGTAGCAGAGATGAAACCTGGTGAATGCTGTAGTGGGGGAGAGCAAGCATACTACTGTATGTGTGAGATAATCGAGTAAGGTAAAACTATAATCTAACTAGTTCTTAAGTAAATGCCAGCATCCAGGTTCGCTGCGGATGTGGTTTAATCTGTCCCCCCCATGTCAAAGACATGATTCCAATCAGTCATCATGATTTCATTGTCCTGTATATACCTCAGCAAAGTTGCTTTCTCTCCAGAGTTGTCCCAGTCCCTGAGAAAAGGGATGAGCCTACATGGTAACACAGCTCATAACACGATACTGAACTACACAGTCAATCAGAAACACACCAGTGAAGTCTTTTCCTTTCTTTATGTGTCCTCTTCAGGTGGTTTCACTCTGATGCAATCCAGTGAAAATCAAAATAAGCACAACCCTACGCAGGGAAAATTACATTTGAAGGTTTCACAGAGACTCAGTGGTGACCAGCACTGAGAGATTACTTTATCAGCCTTGAAATAAATATTCATCACTGGTTTGTCAGCATTGTCATTCAAGTGGTGGGAAGAATTCAGTTTTCCATTCAGCAGGTGCTAATACAGTTATATCAAATCCTAAGCATGGGAGAAAATAACACACACATACATAATACATGCACAGTGGTCCTGCCCTTTCCCTACCACCGCTTCAAAGCCGAGTAGCTGAAGGCATCTGACCTGAAAAGTTACAGCCAAGTTGTTATTTCATGCCCTGTAAATATGTGCCAGATGATTGCATCTTATCCTCAGGCAGAAGGATGGGAAATACCAGGTCCTCACTTGCTAGCAAATCTTGGGACTCAGAGCGCTTCTCCCTTTAAACAACAAATCTGGTGCTTTGTAACTGGGAGACTAAAGCTTCCCTTTAGTCCTGTTGTAATGTGACTTTAGACTCTAAACAGTGTCACTACTGGAAAGAGCTCGAGATTTCTACAGGAGAGACACGAACTGAATTGAGTAGGATCCACTAGAGGAAATGCCACTTCAATGAGGGACATCTGCTCTTTTCAGAGGCCTAGACCTTGATTTGTCAAGAAAATGTGAGCTGCTTGGAGAAAAAAGGGTTTTTCTCTCAGACGAAGGGATGTTTTTGTGAATGAGGCACCAACAGACTACATATTAAGAGCCCAAGCTGTTTGGGGTTTTGACTCATGAATAGGATAGTGTATAGAAGTCTAGCCCCTTTAGGTTTTCCCTATCTTGGCTCTGATGCTGTAGGAACATTGCCTTTACATATGGTTATTTTAAAGTTTATTATGAGAGACTTCAGCTTTCTTCAGTTTGTAGGGTTACATGGGCAGCTGAACCACCCAAGCAGTGGGAAGCAGAGGACCCATCGCTGTGGCTGGGATGGCCAGATGAGGGCAGGAAACATTAAAGCCTTCCTGAAATCAGCTGCTCCTCTCTGTGAACCAGGGAAAAGTGTCTGTTAGCTGCAGTGGAAGAAATAAGAAAGATATTTCTCACATACTAAAAAGTAATAAATTGATAGGGCTTGATTTCTTACAGCAAACTGAAGTAATCTCTGTTTATTCACCTGTAGGACTGTGTCCTCATATGAGGGTTATCTGATAGTTTCAAAGTCTCTGATAGTAATTCAATGTTGGTTACAGAAATAGCAGAGGACAAAGAAACATTCTAGCTGAGGGACACAAAGGAACATCAAGCTTAAACTCCACTATTTCTCATGAAAAGTTTTGATGGACCGTACACAACTACCCCATTACATTTTCTTGTTGTTGACTTATTTCTGAAGGAACGACTCTACGCTCTGTGTATTCATGCTGCTTTTCCTGTTGAAAGTACCAGTATCATTGATACCTTCAGTTGGAAGTTGAGTTCCATGAAATTTTGAAAGGCCTTACCCTTGTGGGTGAAAGAGACTTAAGCAAGGCCAGAAATCGATATAATAAATTTGAAGAAATTACAAATGGAGGATTCATATACCTGATATGATGGTTTTCTACTGGTGTATCTTTCTGTCAGATGACCCCAGTCCACCAACCTCCATATTTTCTTCGTAATGTTACCCAGAGTCAGGGAGCGCAGGAGGTTAGTTTTCCTACGCCCTTTGTATTATACTCATAGTTGATACTTTTGTCATTTGTGCCTCCTTGCAAAATTGTCCATGGAGCCAATTTATAATTCTTAACTTTATTTCATCAAAAATTGAATTGTAAAAGTATTCTATCAAAAATACCTGTACTAGAACAGATTATTTGTGCATTTGACTGCAACATTCAAAGAATTCATTGAGTTGGTTATCTATAGCAATCATTTGTTACTATTGTACATAGTTAAAACACAGAAATCTGAGCTGCAGGTTAAAAAATAAATCTGAAAATACCCACACTTTCTGTATCAGTGAAATTTTACTGGGATTGGTTTTTATTAAGAGTTTTTAATAAAATATTTTTAATATTTTTTTCTCTTAAAACATTGAGGGGGGATGGAAGTAAAAATCAAGAAAATGACAGTTATATCTAATGTATACAAAATTGTATCACTCTTTTAAAAATCACATTCCATCAAAGCGTGCATTTCAGGAAAGATGACATCTTCTATATGCATTAGTATGTCTCTGTTCTTCTGTACTGCTCTTTCACCTTTCTGAAAGAAAGATACTTTCTGCATTTCTGATTGTGTTTTACCACGACAGGCAGGCATAATATGATTTGACAAGTTGTCCCTGAGCTGACTTCCATACACACTAAATGATCTTTGAGTAGATGACATTAGACAATGTAGATAACCTTAGCTTAAATCAAGAGATGTGGCCAGATTCTCCAAAAATACAAGTCAGTGTAGGTACACTGAAGAAAAAATAGTTAAGTCAATCTATACCAGCAATGAAGCTGCGTGATAGAGTGTCAAGTATGTTAAATTATAATTTCCTTGAATTATTTGCTATAATTTAAGAAAATTAATTTATTTTTATTCACTGTGAATATCTTTTCAGTAATGACTCTGTGCCTTAAATAAAATATTTATAAAATGTCTAGGTGAGTCTCATCATATTCTGGGTGCATAGAGTAGAGAGTGTTTAGACACTGTGATCTAGGCAGTGATACTCCAACACAATTCCTCTTTGCCTCCTGAAATGACCAATATCACTAGTTAAGCTTAAGTATAGTGATGGAAGTAACTTTTGTTTTAGCAGCAAACTGACAGGGCAGTAGAACGACCTTAATTCTGTCACCTCTTCCACATGCTGTTCAGAAGTGCTTAGCAGAATACTCGGGGTATGATGTGTTGAAACATTGCCTTAAAATTCAATGAAAGAAGACCTAGTTGTGTTTTTTTCTAAAAGTCTTAAAATGATAGATGGTATAATAGAAAGCACAGTTTGTTGTGCAGATAAGGCACAGGTAGCAAGGAGTGACTTGTGATCAGCTTACACATATTCAAGACATTTAGTGTCAGGGATTGTAACTCACAACAAAGTATAATCTTATGTACCAATAGAAGTAGTCCATTTGATTGGTTTGTATCGGGTAAAACTGTGTATTACTTATCCAAGACTGTGAAGATGTGGAGAGTCCTGGCACAGAGTCAATGGCACACACTTAGACAAATAGCCTTGTTAAATGCTTATTGGCTTTCAGAAGGCTAAAAATCTGCCCACTGTGTAAGACAGACAAATGTTCAACAGTTTTGATCACTGACAACACTCCGTTTCTTTTCACGTCATAAAAATCAAAAAAAAGATCAATTCAGAGATGAAGAAATTCAGAGCACCTAAGTTTCTATGGTGTCTATACCCGACATCACATAAAAGAATCATGTCTTTAGTGCAAAACAGATAGACTCAGGAAGAGATCTGGGGTGCAACTTGAGATTAAATCCAAAGTGGGGCAACTCAGTTCCTCTACCTTTGCTTTGAAGATTCCTTTCTTCCTTTTACCAGCTTTTGTTTTACCCCTGGATCCCAGGCTAACTCTGCACCTACAAAGGGACTCTGGGACATGAAGAGTTTACATGAAAATCAGTCGTCTTCAATGAAGAAAAGGAAGAATGTTCAAAAAAAAAAAATCTCTAAACTGTCTGACAGAAACAACTGCTATAAAACTTTAGGGCAGGATCTAAGCTATGGGCAGATGAATGATTAGATAGATAAGAAGTATGTGAAAAAGACAAGTTCAGCCAGGGAATTCCCTTTAACTTGATATTGATAGTATTATTGTCAGGGAAATAACAAAAAGAAAAGTCAAAACCACAGCGCTAAGAAGCACATCCCCCAGAGCTAGAAGGCTGCTTCCTTTCAAACTTCTGTAAATAGCCTCTGAGATCAGAATATGATTTGAATTCTAAACAACTATTATCTAGACAGAGAAATTCAAATCACCTCTTGCTTCAAATGAGCAGGATGCCATCAGAAGTGGAACATCAGTTGGGGTCAGAAGGCAGTTAGATAAAATCATTGGGTTTAGCCCATAGAAGTCAAATCTCATAGTCAGTTCTAAGTCCACTGGCTTTACCCCTGCAAAGCATTTTCAGCTGATTAGATCAGGCCAAGAAATGCCTAGTGGTGCAACTCGAGGTGCTCAGGGATATGGTTTACTAGTGGACAGGTAGAGTTAGACTCAATGATCTCAGAGGTCTTTGCCAAATAAAGGATTCGATGATTCTATGACTCTATGATTATCTAGGTCTTCAAGCTGCAGATACCTTGAGAGAAAAGGGATAAAATTTTAACTGTATTTTCTGAAACGGGAACTGTGAAGAAAGGTAAATAATATTATGAAAAATAGAATATTTTCAAGCCAGATGTTTATGCAAGAGGAAAAATAGAGAGAGGAAAGCTGCTCTTGTATTGTAGCTGGAGCTGCATGTACTGGCTTCATTCCAGGCGCGAAGAATATCTGAAAAACTTGAAATTTCCCAGGAAGAAGAGCTCTACCTGGTGACCAAGAATCTTAGAATCATTTAGTGTGGAAAAAGACTATTGAGTCCAACGTTAAAGATAACACTGTCAACTCCACTGCTAAACCATGTCTCTAGGCACCACATCTGCAGGTCTTTCAAGCATCTCTAGGGATGGTGACTCAGCCACCTTCCTGGGCAGCCTGACCCCTACCTCACTATAACCTCCTTTCAGGTTGCTCTAAAGAGCAATAACGTCTCCCTGGAGAAATGAAGAAGAAGAAGAAGAAGAAGAAGAAGAAGAAGAAGAAGAAGAAGAAGAAGAAGAAGAAGAAGACGACAGGTGGATGTTTGGGGTCTTCAGAAATGTTTTATTTCAACAAAACAAACCTTTATTTTCTGTTTCTGTTTGAGATATTATTTCTCTATAGAATAAAAAACAGTTAGGTGAGGAAGTAATGACTTCAAAGTTAATAAATAAAGTTTCACAATTTTTAAAAGGAGACTCTGTCACATTCTTGGTACCTAACTCTTTCTTCTTTAACAAGAAAATTGAACTGAGTCAAAGTACCTCAATTTCAGTAGAATAAAAAATATTCACATGAAATGACTGTGGTTCCATCACATTTTCTATGACCAGCTTTACTAGTAATACACATTAGATCCAGAAGTCATCATATATATTGACAGCTTTCAGCAGTGTTGCCTTTAAAGGAGATAAAGAATATTTAGCTATTTTTGAAAGGTACTGGATGCAGCTGTATTTCTGTATTTCTGTAACTAAGTTTATTTTTTGCATTGCGTGTCACTGATGCATATGCTTATATATCAGTGTTACATGCATAATGAGACACATGCAAAAATACTGCAAAATATTAATAAAGCCTCTGAATTTTGCATTGTGAGTGGAGTATTCCAGCATCCTTGGTATAAGCCCAGCGTAGAGCAGTGTCTTATTCCCAGGCAGAACTACTTTGAATCACAAGTTGAAAAATAGTCAACACAGAATGAACATGCAATGTACAAAATCAATGAAAGATGAAAAATTAAAGGATAAGACTGCCAAAGTGAACCAAAGATTCTGTAATTCAGTGACAGTCAAATTTTGTCAGTGGCACATGTATTTGAGAGGAAGACTCATTCACTGAAAAAGCCACAAGTTCAGAATGAAAAAGATTTTTCTAATTTTTCAAGTGCTCCTTCAGGCCCGGTTCAAGTCTCTACTTCATACTATCTCTTAGAAGTCATTAAAAACAGCTTTATAAACAATTTGGTCACATTCATATAAAAAAACAGTCATTTCATTCCAGTGGAATTTAGAAGTCCATTGCTTTTCTGGAAAACTACCTTCTCCATAGATATTTGGAAACCAAATGAGTTTTATTGCATCCTTATGTACTATATAGGCAATAGAAGTCAAATATAGACTGTGAGATAAAATAATAAGAATTCTTATTAATATAAGAATTAATAAGAATAATTAAGAAGTATTATTAATATAAGAATTAATAAGAATAATTACTAATAAGAATTATTAGTAATATATTATATTTTGAGGTCAGCAGAAAGAAATTCCTAGGAAAATGCACCATATATATAGTGTTATAATCTGGGACAATAGCCTAAAGTAAGGGCAGAAATCAGACGAATTTACATTCCCTTTAGGTCAAATCCATTTCAACGCACATTGAGCAGCAAAAAGGCCCTGAGGTATAAATTAGAGCAACAGCTGATTTTAGCCTGTAACACCTCATGTTAAGCTGCCTGTAGACTTCCACGAAATTCAAGATATCTGAACAACTGTTTCAGAAGTGTTTAGATTCGTATTTTGTCAGGAAATATGCACACAGATCCCAAACAGTCTCTTTCAGGTACAAACTTTGCCCCATCGGCCATCACTAGTTATGTGTTTTCTCCTCTCCCTTTCTCAGCCTTTGCTGGTTTTTTTGGAGGAGGCCTTTCCTTTTATCAAAAGTAACTTCTGCTTTGGGACTCTCCTTAAATTTGTAGCCTTCCTAAGGTGGCTTGGTTCTTGCCTGCAGGTCACTTTTCCTCCCACAAGCAATGCTGTCCTCCTTCCCTCCTTCATGCTGCTCCCCTTAGAAAGGCTATCTAGGCAAAGACTCTTTTCACTACTCAGCAAGGGACAGGATCACTTTTGTTAATCATTCTCCTGGTGACTATATCACCCAGGACAGAGTTAAATATCCCTCTCCTACTAGTAGTATTCAAAAGGAGATCTGGACTGAATGCAAGCCTGCTTTAGCAAGGTATCGACATAGATAGCGAAGAATAAGGAAACATCAGATAGCACTGAAATTAAGGAGCACAATTACCACAACTTATATCTATTGTTTGCCTCTTATCAGCCACACAAAGATTACTAGAGAAAGTCACAGGCTTCCTTAAGCTGAAATCAGGAAGCAGAGTTAAAATTTCTGCATACCAAAGCAGTCCTGCATCTTGTTTATTGGAACACAGCCTCCCAGATCCTGGGTGCTATGACACCTGGAAATATTGTTCCATGGAAAACTCCATACAGCCACCCTCTCAGACTTACTTTCCATACTTTATTGCAGCTGTTTTACATATTCACTTCCTAAGCATCTCTTAACCGCATTCACTACCACATTAGGATATAACTCTTATTAACTACCCAGAACGCTTTTGTCATGTTTACTTCAGCACTTAGGCTTCTTGGTCTTGTGGTTACTACAACCTGACTTCACATCTGTATGTAATGGGAAAAAACAACCTACACTTTCTAACTGAGCAAAAATATTGTCTCTTTGTTTTCGTTTTCTAAACCAACAGATACTGTAGGCTGTCAAGCTAATAGGACAGCATCTATGTATCTGACCCACAATATAATTTTTTTATATAAAGCAAACGACACACATCTACATTTCGCCTGCTTGCATTTCATTAAGCGAAAACATCTCAGGAAGATCAATAAAACCTCAGCTCTTGCCCCATGGTGTAGTCCACATGTCAATGAATGATTTGAAAGATATGTGTAAGGGAAAATATCTGTGCATCTTCCCTGGGTTGATATGGACAGTGTGGGGCAATCCATCACATGTCCAAGGTCAGTAGTAGCCCTGTCAACAGCAGCCTCTTCAAGAATTGTTTCACATCAGGGTAGACTGTGGGGTTTTTTTGCCAGCTTCAATATCTCATAGACTCTCTGTCTACATCTTAAGGCAGAGAAAGGAAAATTTCGCCTTTTGAAACCTCCTGAAAGGCTGATTTTCTGGCTGGTGTGCAATGATACGGCCTGGCCAGACTGACAATACACGGCTAAACATGACTTAGCTCAGAGCTGCAACAAGAAGGAGATTTTAATTTTGGGCTGTGATGGTTTTTTTGGGGTTGGGATAGTGTTGATACATTACGTACTGAGATTCTATAGCAATACCACAAGCCAAGGGGAGAGATGGAGCAGATCTGGAATGACAGCAAATGATGCGTCCATTAATCAACAGTAATACAGTGGAAGCCATATATATATATATATATCACTGCAGAAGTGATATTATAGTATTGGGATGCCCTGAAGTTCAAAACTGAGGCCAAAAGGGTGCATTGGAGCTCTAATTACACTTCAAAGGTTTTCTTTCATGGTACTCATAGGTATAGTAAAATCAAGGAATATTTAGGGAGTGCAAGAGTTTTAACACTAGGTTATAGAGCTTTCACAGGCTCTAATTTTATTCTGAATAGTAGAAACTGTTTCCAGGAGACATTTGCTTAACACCTGAGAAGCATAACGTTAATCACTTCTCCCCAATTCTAGTTTTCAGGGTACTCTTGAGTAAAGTGTGGCCAGGAACAGTATTTTATAGTGGCAAAAAATTAAGCATACTTGATTCAGTTTCTGGTAGCTTTCCAAATCACAACCACTAGCAGAAACTATTACTATCTGTGCTGATTCTCCCTTCTCTCAGTTTTATCCTTTTAAAGTCTGAGGTTTTATTGATATATTGCTTAAAACATGTACAGAATCCAGACTTCTCAATTCCATGCATGTGTATCTATACACACATGCACAAAGCATGCACATACTCAGTCCCAAAAGTCACTGAGAGAAGAAAAGACTAGCAGAGATAATGTAATCAGTCTCTGACATCCTGAAGTTATTGGCAAAAATCAAGGGGAAAATTAAACAGGCCACTTAATGAGTAGGCTCTGTCATGTCCTGTGGACTTGAAAGTCTTACGGTGATTTACACGTGAAATTTGTGTCTGCTTTAGTCCTTCCCTTCCGCATCTATCTTGACAGCTCTGGGTGGTTGAAAATCTCATTAATTTGAGTGACAGGACAGGGAGGGCTCATGGCTGGCTTATTGGGCTCTGCACTTTGAAAGTCCCTCTTCACCAAACATTGTCTTTGTGCCCTCTGACAGTAAAACTGAAATGAGGAATATCCTTTGCTGCTTCATCCATCCTTTTAGCTCCTCTGAGGCCATACAGCTGAGCGCTTCTCCCTCTCTGGCTTCTAGGAGACTCCCCACACTATCATTCAGGATATGTCAACAGCTCTTTTCAGCACAGCTCTGGTGTGCTCCCCCTACTGCACATTTTTGAGGTAAATCAGTGCTAATCATGACCAAGCAAGGGGCAGTGGAAATACCTGGACTAGAGCTGTTAATTTAAACTACCTGTCCTGCACTCTCTTTCCTACTTCTCAGATATTTCCTGTCCTGGCATTGTCCTTCTCTAGCTGATTAACTCTGCTTGATCCACATGTTTCAGCTGCTCATTCAAAGTTGTGGACCTCCCCGTGTCCTGGTGGACACAGGGAAGATGCCAGCGAGCTCAGTAGAGTGCACTAATGTGCTTTAGCACATTATCTTCCCCTCACTGAGCAGCAGACATTGATCTCTTCTCTATCTGCAACATCTTTGAGATAAGTCTTCTTCCCAAGCCTATGGAAACAAACAAACAGCACTTGGATCAGGTGTTCAGGCTCAGGTTCTTAAGAAGATGGACAGAACATTTTCCTATTGATTTTCATTTGTAACTGAGTGCCTATGCACTTGTAAAGATCTGAGTTTGTATACCATAATGGAGTCTCGCAGAAAACAAAACAAATCTCACCTCTTCATCACAAATAAGTCAGCACTAATCTTGCCATCAACTCTGTATCAACTTACAGAGTCAGAAATGAAATATTCTTGGTTTTTTCTGTCTGAAGAGGGACAGCTTTTATACACCTATTTTTTATTTATTTCATAGGAATTTTGGTTTTTTTAATACAAATCAATATGTCTGTATGTATAAATATGTATAAATATATGTATATGCAAATAACCAAGCCCTTAGTATTGGTGCGCACATCTTTTTTCTGAATTGCAGTCATGCTAAGCAAAATCCCTCCAGGCCTTTTCTTGGCACTCTTTTCTACATGTTTGACACTTTCCCAGGGAATTAGTCTTAGTGCATTATTGGATATGTGTTTTAAATAATTAAATTTGACAATTATGTGAGAGAAATCTCAGACAAAAAGAACTGAAATCACTGAATGCTAAAAAAACATTGGGAAGCTTCTTCTTTCTCTCTAAGATACTTCATCCCTCCTTTTGTCTCTATATTCTATCTCATTAAATGCCATTGCTCATCATGTTGATATGTAGAATCTCATCTCAGCAGGTACATTTCATTTATTGAAACATTATTTGAGAACAACTTTATTAAAGATTCAAGATGCTAATCCAAGATGACGCAGTGCACAGCAGCTTGTAGCAGTGGAAAGCCTTACAGAATTAAACAACATTCAATAGCAGGCAGGATTCAGTGTGAATTACAGGAAGGAGCGGTGCTAAGCTGATCCATGGTGAATAAATTAAAAATGTTCAGTCACACGGTCAGTAGGGAGACAGGCAGGAGCAGGAATGTATAGACAAAAAGCAAGAAAATTTATTTGGGAACAGGTGGGGAGGGAGAGAGAAAGGAAGAAAATTTTTTTAGGTTACAGGATGTGCAGATAAAGCTGTGGGGTTCAGGAGAAAGTGATATTTGGAAAGATGAGGGAGTTCTGCTGCTTTACATTTTTCTGGCTGGCTGAAGGTTACTGTGATGCAAATTACCCCGTTTAGATTTGAGTGTTGGCACCTACTAGCAACGATTCCCAGCTCTGACATTTTCCCCCAGTGAAGGACCTGGCCTCCTCAAATTGCCAGACCTTTGCTCGCTTAAAGCTCTTAAGTAAGTTCATTGCATAATGCAACAAAATGTGAACACCAACAAATGAGTATCAGCAAAGAAAACATGAAAAATAGCTGGGGACAAATATAATGAATAATATTATTTGTAAAAAATATCATTTAGCTGGAGCCAGAACTGGATAAACAGATTTGCTTATAATGCATGTAAAATACACTAAGAACAAATTTATCCAAAACATTTGTAAGCCAAGCTGAAATTTTATTCTCATATCAGTTTTTTTTTAAAAAAAAAAATGAAAACAAAAAAAAAAAACCAAAAAAAAAAAACCAGGAAAGTCCACAAGAACCATTTAATTGCCAATTAGGGATTTTTCAAGTTTTTGTTTAGTAGAGGAAAACTGCCTTCAAAGGATGCTCAGCAAAACAAACTCGACTAATATCACTTTCTGACCTTTTGAAAATAATTCTTCTGAAGTATTTTTAAGAAGCCTGTTAGCAGAAAATAGAAAACTTTGAAAAATACTGAATAAAGATATTTCCACATTCCTGCAGAAGCAGGGAAACTTCCACAGCCTGCTCATGCTTTTGGCATTCGTGCTTTCCGTTTCCACTAGTGAAGACTCTCTTGTGTCCCTCAAAGTTCCTAGGACAGACGATCTCACTTTCCTAGTATCAAAGAAAAAGCATCAGCATACTTTGGGTAGTAAATAAAGTTGTGGCATTCTCAAACCTCACCTCCCTTCACCCCAGCAAACCGTTCTGTAAATCCAAAGATTCCCCAGCACCATATGATCTTCCAGAGTATGTCCTTGTGGTGTTTCTACCAAGAATTTCCAGCATAAATTACAACATTTTCCTTTCAGTTTTATTTCTTTTCCAGCCGTTTCTTTTACAGAGCCACCACCTTTTTTTGTAGACAGGGAGAGAACACTAAGTAAGGAAGAAAAGGAGAGGGAAGGAAGTGAATGTGGCCCAATGTGTGAAGCATGACATTGTAAGTTCAAACATCTGGATCCTTTTCACAGTTCTTGTGTTCAGCCTAAAGATCCGCAGGCCAGACATTTTCCCTCAAGTCTTGCTTATGGCCTGCATAGTACAGCAGATTCTGACGTCCTTTAGGTGCATCCAATAGGGAAAACTATTGTTAATAATGTTGATACTTATACAACTGGTGTATATAGAATATGATGACTGCTGTCAGAGTAATTCTATATAAAGTATTTAAAATTATTTTCTTTCCCACAGTGACAGGTCATTATCCTGTTTGCCATTTCACTAATAAGCTGACATTCAACTTTATGATGCAAATACCCACCCATAGGGATCTAAACAGAGAACATGAAGAGGCCACATGGTTGCTAAGCAGTGACGCATGGCCATAGCCACACTGAGCATAGGTGTCCATGGGAGGTGAAGTATTCCAGTCAGACCTATACTGCACCCTCAGCTCACAGCAAAGCAGAAGTGAGCCACCACAGACTCTTATCAGAGATAGAGAATATAAATGGTCGTTCTTCAAGGAGGTTCTTTTTGAGGACAGCTGGATGATATCAAGTAATCTACAGGTTTTGGCCTGAGTTCATAATGAAATATCCCACTTGATGGACCCACTTGACGGAAGATTTTAATAAACTTATGAGTATGCAAAACGGGCACCTTTTCTGTTCTCATTTTACATCATTGTTAGATGCAAAAGTAACAAAATGAGATGAGAGAACAAGTTCTTCATGTATAAGTGCTCATTAACAGAGGCAAGAAAGCAAGAGAAGGCTCAAGAGAGAACTTTGTAGTGATTTCCAATCTGGAAACCTAAAACCTTCCATAAATAGGCTGTATGCAGACAAATCCATCTTTGTGTCTGGAAAGTCCCCAACCAAAACAAAAAAAAAAAAAAAGAGAGCGATTTCTACATTGTACTCCTGTAGCTCTGGGACTGTGAAGATCCTGAGACAGCAAATCCTGGTCACTGAATGATAGTTTTCTGTCTGCCTACAGCTAGCTGATTGGGGTGACTGTTCTGGAATATGAAAGTACTTGGAGAAACATCTACTTTGTCGGTGCAAGGGAGAGCTAGAAAAATTACCTTTAGCAAGAGAGCAGGCAGCTGTCAGCATGTAGTCCTTTTCCTGGCCCAGACCACAGCACACTCCCAGACTGAACAAACCTACACTGAAAAAGCTCAATGTCACTTCAGTTCTTTCTAGACTTGGCCCCACTCCTGTGTTCCCAGCAGAAAGAGTTTCTTTTCCTCGAGAAAGGGAAAAGTTAATTACACAATTCCTCCTGTTCTCTTCTGGATTAGGCTAGTGCAGTCTAGACTTGCAATTTAGAAAGCTGTTTATAGGCAGCTGCTTGGCAAAGAGTAGACATCTTTCTTGTAGTCCAATACATTTAAATATTTAAAGGCCAGCTGCACACAACAACGTCCCCGAACACTGTCACTGGGACACGGTGACTCATGCACAGCCGGAGAAACATGATCTGGACTTTCTGCCACAAGATGGGGCTCTGCCTGCCCTGTTTCCACATATACCCTTTCTATTTTTTTTTCCTTCTTTTTTTGCTCTACTGAAGCACATTTATTTTCCATGGCAAGAAAACAACTTTTCTGTCTTGTCCCCAAAACAGACACACAAAACTGACAAAGCCTCTAGGAACCCCTTGGCTGAGACAGATGAGCTGTACTTACAGAATTAAGGCAAAACCTGTATTGCAGAGGGAAATGATGCTATAACCAAGCCATCTGCTTCATAGCCTCCTGAAATGGAAAACATCCATGCGGGTTTCCTGCTTCTTGTTATTTGAGTATTTTGCTCTTAACAAGCAGAGGACCAATGACCAGATTCTGTGTTTGGTGGTCATTGGGGAAACAGGAAAAAGTTGAAGTTGGCAGAACTGTGCTGGATTTTCAACTGGTAATAAATAGCAACCTCATTTTATAGCACAGAAATAACTAGTACTGTGATTGTGCCCAGGGGCTTTCATCGGATCTTCACAATGACTGCTAGTTAACACACACATACAAAGGTAATTTATTCATGGAGGTCAGTTGGCTGAAAATTAGGCACCATTTCTTTCATATGGGACAGGATGGTTTTGAATAGGATTTCTGGTTTCTATCCATCACGTACCAAATGCCTTAAGCAAATTCCATCACTTGTACTTACTGGTGTGTGAAAATGGTCATATCAGAGCTGCCTGTCAACCTCTACCCACACACTGTTGTAAACAAAGTCACTATGATCACTTTAAGAGGTGGTCTCCAAGACTCGGCACACAGGGAGTGGACCTTCCCTCTCCCTGCAATGTAGGATGTTCCTATGTGATTGGATCTCTGGACAAGCACATCTGAGGAAGACCACATGCAGCTCTGGCACTGCAGGGTGATCACCTCTTGGGCCAGGGAACCACCACACATGAACCTTCCTGTCCAAGTGCCCTGAAACGTATGCTGAATATCTGAATTTCTGCAGACTTGGTTCCTGCTAAGGGTAACTGGTTTTTTTTTTCTCTTCTTTTCGCTTCTGTGTCACCCCTCTTTTTTTTGCTGCAGGACCCCTCTTCCTGCACTACTTCTTCTTGCATCTTCCACACTTCCCTTTCCACCCAACCCACAAATGTCAAAGTAGCTGCTCCCAAGCAATGATAGGAAAAAATAAAATACTAAACATCAGCAAGACCCTTGGAGGATACCTGGCCAAGCCAGAGCTCTGATATTCTGGCAGCCACGCCTGTCACACCTTCCTATACATTGTCAAACGCTGTAATGTGGATGAGCTGCTTCTTTTCTTGATTTTACTGCTCCACTCATGTGTGTCCTTTATGTATTCCTTTGTTCATCTTAATTGTCAAATAGAAACGATCATATCCATGAAGGCAGTTTAACAGAGTTACAAGCCTTTGGAGTCCCCTGACAAACCTCTAAATTTCTCATAGCCTGTTATGCACAATTACTACTAAATTTCAGCTATAGGAAGTTGACACAGTTTCTTTGACCAGCTGTGAGTCATTTAGAATGCTTTTGCAGACCACCAGTAGTTTGTGAATTCTTGGTCAATTCACGTTACCCATAATACAGAAAACCTCTGAATGAACCCAAATCTAATTTATTTGCTTCCTCATAATTTTTACTTCTGCTTTTTCTACTGTTACATACTTGCACTTTTTCTCAGTAAGTACAGGATAATGCTCATTTTTCAAAACCACCAAAACACAGAAGAAATGGTATTCACATCTTCCTAAATGCCACTAAACCAGCCTTCATCATGTTTAAAAGTTGGAACTAAAACAAATCTTTTGTACCAAGTCCAGTCCTCTGTGACCTGAGGTTGCTGCCGCATACAAACTCATTATAAACTTGTCAAGTCTATTTTAAGGAGGTAGATCTCTCACCTCATTAATCCAGTTCAAAGATTGTCTAGAACCTTGCTGTGCTTTGTTGATACCGGACTCTTCTAATTTTTAAGTTAAAACCTCTTCATAGCCCTGAGAAGAGGGTATTCATCTGCTATTCTTTGCAGAACAGAGTAAAGAAGAATGTCAGAGGTTTTCCATCGTTTGGATAAATGTTGGTTTTACAAAAAGTCTATGAAGTAGCATAAAGCGGTCAGGTAAGCAATGGGCCCAAGGGGTGAATGTGCATTCTTAGTGCTGGGACTGAATGCTGGTTAGAAATTATGAAAAATCCTCTCTGTATAGTCTGGACAAAAATCATCAGCAATTTCCATCAACAATTTTTTAAATTAGTGTTCCACTCTCAAGTCTTTATGTGAATTACCATAATACAAGAGTAAATGGAAAACACTTTCACTCTTACCTTAAGAAAAGCTTTTACAAATCCTCTTCTTCCTATGGCCACTGGGGTTTTTAGGGGAGATTGTAAGAGGCCTGTGATGCCAAAGAGAGTGGGTTACCAGGCATCCTTCTGCTCTGCTCCTTGAGTGCAATGAATTTTTAAAGTGTTTTTTTAAGGACTGTTGATACTTTCTTGTCCTTCTTAGATGGAAGTTGTTAACATTTTCTCAGTGAAGTTTTCTTTCTGGGAATCTTGTGGCAACCATTTCATGACTGTGTCTTGTCAGCTTCCTTCACAGAATCTGAATACCAAAGTACCTGGGAAGCAGTGACCTGCTTAGAGGAACAGGGAATATTTATTTCAGGTAGCTCAGGAAAGTCAGCAGCATCAGTACTGCAAGGCTGGGATGAAATTTAGGACTGCACAGAAATACTCAGAAGAAAAGGCATAGTCCCTCTCCACTTTTCACATGAAGAGGCACCTCTCATTCCTCTTGTAGATTATAAATCCTGGTCACGGCTCTGCTACTTATTGACAATAACAAGGCACAGGATGAAAGGAATCAGTACAGCCCATACCTGCAGTGCCATGAAAGTTGCCAAGCTTGCCCTCTGCCAGCTGTGTCCACCTGCACATATTCAGACAGCTTCACACATCCAATGGTCTTGCTCACTTCTGTCAGGAAATATCAGTGGTTCGGTCTGCACTGAAATGCCCTTGCAGGACCCAAAATCCACTTTCATGTCTCTTTTCTTCCAGCTTGTGCTTCTCCTCTTCTCAGAATTTGTTTAGTCTTCTAGTATTTTCTTTTCTGCACAGCCATTTCCAGGCTATTTGTCATTAATTATTGATTTTAGAAATTGTGGCTTAATGAAGATGAACGATCCTGTGGTCTCTGAAATATAAAGCCATTTACACAGCAGCAAATGGTGGGTCAGGCTGGTGGATCTGCACCCAGTTCAAAGCATCCATCCCGGTGTGTCTACCACAAGTACCGTTGACAGAGTTGACACTAATCAACACCCTCATTGGTAACTTCTCTAAACTGAGGCCACAGACCAATTGGCCACAGAAGGCAAATTTTCCTTGGAGGTTATTTTTGCCAACATAGTTTAAAAATTAATCTAGAAAGGGGCAGGGTAATAAGTAGCTGCTTATACTGTTCAGTGGGTAAAAAGATGGCATTTCTCCAGAGCAGTCAGTATGGCTGGAGAACACATCGGTGGTTGTACTTTCAGAAAGAAGTTGCTTATGCATTTCAGTATAGCAGAAAGGAGATTGGGGAAAAGCTCTTTCTTCCTTGTGACAGTGATGGCCCGACTAACAAGAAGGCATGATCTTTCTAAGCAAGCAGGTGCTGCCTTTGGAATAAAATTTTCTTGATGTATCAAGATTGAAAGGAAAATGAACTGAAAGCAAACAAACCACAACCCCTTAGGAAATTCACAGAGGAATAATGGTAGGATTTTTAATTTAAATATACATTTTTCAGGTAGCTGGAAAAACTATGACAAAATGCACCACAAACATTTTATTTCCCTCTCTTACCCTCTTATCTAAGTCTCATGAATAGTGTAACCAATTTTGCTGTAATTTTAAGGACTAAAAAAACTAATATCCTCAGCCAGAGGAGTCAGTCAACACAACAATTTCATCACAAAGCATTACAGAAACAATTGCAAGCAAGCTCATAAAGCTGAAGTTTCAAGGAATCTTATCTCCAGACAGTCCTGCCAACTTAGTTTGTACATCCTCTTCTTCTCACCTACTCCTACTCTCTATTTTTTTCTACCAACTTCTTTTTTCTCTATTATTCTCTTTTCAAACAATACTGAAATGAGATCTTTTATTTTATTCTCTTCCTATATCTTCTAAATAGAAGCAAACTTATAATCAATGAAGTGCAAATCTAGTTTTCCCATCAATGATATCTGAGTGGGTTTGATACTCAAAATATAACCATTTGTTGCATTCTGACTACACGGGCTGACAAGAAAGGAACTTGTGCCTTCCCTAGGATAGCTGATCTTTTGTATGAAAGGCACAAATGTAAACTGGTAAACCTGAATGTAGTATATGGGCTGCTGTATGTCTCTGCATGACTTTCTGCACTTTCTCATGCTCCAAAACATTAGTAGAATGCAGGCTTAGATATGCATTGCTGTTCAAGGTAATTAAGAAAAGTACACAAGCTAACATCATTAGTGGTTCATAACACAGCAATGAAAACATGATTGCAGCTTAGCCCTAACTGTTAGCTGGTAGAGCAAGGCCACTACAGCAGGACTGTGGGAAAATGCTGTATGACAAGAGGTTTGTAATGATTTACAGGATTTTCCTTAATTGCACAATCAGTTGTTTGTTCCAGTTAATTGAGTTCCCCTTCCAGTAATTACTCTTTGCAGTTCTTTATGCCAGTGTATCACAAGCTTAACTTTTCATGCAGCTGCCTTAGCTCCTGTACCTCCCAGGACTTTTCTGCCTCATTCAGTCAAATTAACATCACCTCTGGAGTTGATTCAAGAGTAATGATGGGTTTACTTGCTATATAATTTCCTATATATTATACATGCCTCCTTGAAGAGTGTGAGGGGCTGCAAAGGCGGATATAGCTGTTTTCTTCTAGGTGAACCACACGTGGAGTCTTGATCTTTACTCCAGATGTCACTGCTACACCAATGGCCACAATGCAGTTCAAATCAACATCCACCACATCCTTGACATCTCAATACCTATTTCTGAAACAGAGGAAAAGACAGCCCATATTTAATAGAACCAGAAGCTATTAAGAAATGTCTATATGACTATAAAACTAGTCAAGTAATATTTCATGAGAGTATAAAAATGAATACACAAGACTGAAAAGGCTGTGATATCAGGACGAATGGCAGGGATAACAGCTCTGGAGTCTGTTTCACCAGCTAGCAAAATTTGCAGACAATCTTGTATTTCTTCCATTACTCATGAAATGTTAATTGTTCCTGGTTGTCTGCTATTGTTTTGGGGTTTTTTTAACTTTTTTACTGTTTTTTATGTTAACCAATGTTATAGATATGTAAGTAACTGTTTTAACTTACATGTTTATGAAAGTCTTCTCTACTATGAGAAGTTGCGAACTCTTCTTTGGTGTTCATTTGAACATAAACCTACTTAAATTTCCATGATCTTTTCAGACTGAAAAAAACCCTATCTTTAGAACCGGTTTATCAAGTACTTTTCCTCCACACCCTGGCTTCTTTGAGGTGGGGGGTGGGGGAAGGAAGGCATTCGTTTGTAGTTGAAAAGAGAAATTTGAATTTGAACAAATAAAACTAAAAATTGACTCTGCACCAGATTCCCTTCCAGTAAGTCTAATTTCCTAATTATTTGTAGGGTCGTTCCCAAGAGCTGCCAAGGTGTGACTCATTTTTATTAAGCAGTGTGCCATCCAACACTGTTCATCAATATCTTTCAGCCATTCATTCCTCTCAGCTAGTGTCCCTTTTAAGCAGAACTCAGAGCACTGGATTCAATTGCTATACGTCTAGTGAAAAGCAAACTCACATCAAATATGCTGAAAAGTATGTAACCTTTCTCACAGAGCTAGTTAACGGACTAGGATGGAGTTCCTTGCTATAGAAGTAGTCCTGTTGAGCCTTGGAGGATAGTTTAACCCACAGATCCATACAGGGGAACACCTCTTCAGAGCCCATTAAAGCCTTTTAAAAAGGAATTTTTGATTCATGTCATTAAAAAGCTCATGTCAATTTTTTTCAGGAAGAAAGATTTATGTTAAATGTCTGACCAAATTCTGTTCCATGGTAACCCTGAATATTTTACATACCAGTCTATTCTGTTGTAGTAAGTGGTGCTCCAGAAGTTGGTCCTATTCCTGTGATGGCTGATGTTTTCTTTTTCTTTGCTGAAGGCCTGAGAACTGGAGAGAGGGCTGTTAATCCTTTTCGTTAATTCTAGATAAAAAGGAGTTTTCTAAATATAAAATGATTTATTGTCATTCTTTCAACAAAGGCAATGGAAAGTGAAAGGGGAACTGAGCAATGGGTAGTTCAAGAATACTAAGACCGATTTGGCACTGTTCATTAAGGCTGTTGAGTTACAAATGATCATGAAATGTACTATTTAGAATTCTAACGACCCCAGTAAAGGCGGCACATTTATTTTT
This sequence comes from Cuculus canorus, assembly GCF_017976375.1. NCBI lineage: Eukaryota > Metazoa > Chordata > Aves > Cuculiformes > Cuculidae > Cuculus > Cuculus canorus. The sequence goes on from NC_071407.1 coordinate 11,862,808, forward strand.
AGAGAATTGTTAGGAACAATGGCTTGGTTCTCCTTATAAACAACAGAAGCCACAAGTAGAAATTAGCTCCTGTGTAAACACATATGGGAGGTATACGTGTCTGTGTTAGAGCGAATGAGCTTTATTGCATAACATAAATATCAGCCAACAATCTATTTTTTCCCACTGCTGCAACAAATTCTACAGGAAATGCTCTGCTGTGTAGTGTGATCTGAGGACAGCTCTCAAGGACACGCTGCAGAAGCCCTGAATGCTAAATCTGGCTTGTGGCTACCTTGTGGTTAGACTTTCACAGGTCATCAAAACCACAGTAACCACTAGAACTATTCTGCCTAGCAGAAGCATTTGTTGAAACAGTATTCAGATGAAAAAGCCTAACTCTTGAGTCTTCATTTTGGTAGAGAACATCAGCCAGGACATCTTTGAGAACACCTACTGCTGCTGATGTGATTGGGAAATTCAAGTACTTACATTAGAAAAACTGCTCACCGAGTACCGAAATGTAGTGAGTAAATTACATGCCTAAATTATGCAGACTTGAATTCATTTTGAAATATTATCACTTAATCATTTATAAAGTTAGCTTGGGTTCATTTCCAATGTCTTCCCTAAATCGTCCCTATTGTTTAAGCAGGGAAACAACACATGCTTTGCTTCAGCACAGATATGTTCTCCATCACCACTCATTTTCATAACAGTCTCTTTCCAGCTTCAAGGAGGCTTTCTTTCAGGTGTTACTGCTCGTACATGGTATTTCTAGGGTCTTCTTATCCTTAAGGAAAAGGACATATTTCCTATACATTTTTTTGAATCCACGATGCCTTTGATGAATTTACAAAATCCCTGAAGTCAGTAGATACATGCCTTACTCAATAAAAAAGGGTCTTCTAAGATTATTTGCATATTTAGAGATTTGGACTCAGTGGTACACAAAGCAGTTTATCGTTAAGATTATTGCTTTTTCCTCAAAGTTTTATGAAGTATATTCTACCTTGAAAGAGCAACTCTTTTAACTGGGATTTAAATGCATATCTGAATATGTAAAATAATTCTCGGGTTTGCATAGCTGTGAGGCTGTGATGTATGAAAGCCATCGGAAAAACTTGCATTGATTATCTGGAGAAATTTTGAATGATAAAGCTTTTTTGTTTATTTAGTTGACTCCCAAGTGAATAAGATGGGGAAAACTGAGTCAGGAAAAAAAAAATTCACCTCTGAACAAAACAAATTTAAGATGTTATTTTAAACATTCCACCTTAAACCTGAAAAAAAACAAACCTCAAAACTCCTTCCAAACTGGTCATGCTGAAATGTGTTCTGCCAGAGCCCACTGAGAAGCTTCATAATGGAAATCATAAAATATTCATTTGGATGTTGACTTCAAAAAAAAAAGGCTTGACTAAAATTAGCTTAATGTTTAAATACAAAGGCACTTCAAATCGAAACAGTTATTTTCTTCCTTTTATGAGTGTCAAAGCAAAGTTTTGGACAACATTGGCCCAATTTTAGCTTAAGAATTCATCCAAAATAACTCTCTTCTGCCAAAAGTATAGTTTCAATAAAGCTGTACTTTAAAATGAAAAAATCTTTTGAGAAAAAATTCTTAACCATGTCATGTCACCTCTTAGTAGTGTAGCAATTTGGACAAAGACATTTTATTGAACAAAGCCACAGAAAATATACCCAAGTCAGGAAAGTGATTCATGACTGTCAGAAATACTAGCTTGAAATATGGCCTGAAATATCGTTTTGCCTTGGAGGACTATTGTAAGTATAAACAACTTGTGGACATGTTCAGATGGAGTTTTAAGGTGGAAATGAACAGAACAACCAGACGCAGGTGTACTGTTCTGTGGTCTATGAACTCTTTGTGAGCTAAGGCTGTGTCTGAGACATCCTTGTTAGGCACCTGAAGAAATGCCAGTTCATAACGAATCATAGAATTGCTTGTTTGGAAAGCCCTTCAGGGCTATTTGAACCTCCTTCAATTACCGAAGTGTGGACTGCCCTTTTATTTTGTAAATACAAATACAGTGTTCCGCAGTGCTGCCAGTTAAGGTATTCCCCGTGTTTTTTATTTTTCCGGTAGCCGACGATAAATTTTGATTACCTCGGAAACTTCACTACAATTTCCCTGCTGGAAGGATCTGAAGTGAACATCTCCTCCTCTCAATCCCCAGCCCCTTAGTGGGCAGAGATCCACTCACATCACCAGACAGAAAAAATGAAACTGCCTCCCTCACCATGTGTTGTTTTTAGAGTACTTGCTTGGCAAAATCCTTCTCTTCTGTGCCCCACTTTTTCAAGGAGATACTCTAAGTGAAAAAACGTAACTTAACTTGCAACCTCTTGGATGTCTCGAAGACAAGTGCTTCCTAAATCTCTCAAAGTCATCACAAGACTGTGTTTCAATTTTAGAGCCATGCAGCTAGAGAGGGCTTCACTTTAACAAATTCCATTTGCTCATCTTGCAGAGCAACACACAATTCTTGTGATTAATAAAAAGCAGCATAAAACTGTAACTTGCTGCCTGCCCAAATCTATTAACCCTGTATGAAGGTCTACTACAGAGTCAAGGACTCTCCATGAAAATTTCTGTTCTCCTGGCAGCTATATCTTTTCCCTCATTAAGATTATCCACATCTGCTTTTAATCAAGCCCTCTAGAGCTTCATAGGGAAGTTTAATTGCTGATTAGAGAGTGATGCTTGCCCAGATTTCTCTGCTTAGTTTTCCTTAAAGGCTCACTTGGAGGCTAAATGTCTTTTTGCACAGTTTGCTATTGCAAAGGGAGTTAGAAATTATGAGTTTGCGTGTGTTCTTAGTAATGAAATTCCAACCAGTCTGCCACGGATCAACAAGCATGTACTGTTTTAGTCATGTGCATCAGAGGTGGCTACCATCCAGCTCATGGCTAGGAGGGAAGAACTTTGCCATCACCCAGGCCAGTAATTCTTCCTGAAACTCAGGGGATATAGAGTCCAGAGAAGGGTGCACTGTGTTTCTGCCAGAGGAACGGACTAGCCAGCTTTTGGGAAGTTGGTTTATGGGAGATTCTGACAGAAGGCCAAAGCCTCACACGTAAGACAGAGCTGGAGGCTCTGAGCCTGGTTGCTCATAATTTCCTTCTTCATCTCTGTCCTTTCCCTGTGTGTGGACAAAGAGATCTTTTCTGACTTTTCTCTAAAGAAGAACTGCTGCTTTATGCCTGGAGAAACTTTATGTTCCTGGTCCAACAAAGGAATATGAGCTGCTCTTTAACTATCAAGGAAACTGGCTTCATCCAAGAGACATGAGCTGCAGATATATTGAGAAAAGCATCACCGAGAGTCAAGAAAATGAAAAAGCTAGGCAGAGAGTTTGTACAGAAGAAAGATGACTTTCTGGTTTAAGTTTCTCACAGGCTGAGTAGTAAGAGATATATTTATAAACTGCAGATTTTTCCCTACTTTGAAGAATTAATTTCTACCTACCAGGAAATTGCCAGCAGCTTCAAGCGGTAGCTGGCTAAGCTGCCTGTGTATGCAACCACTTATCGGCAGCCCATGCAATAATGCACAACTCATAATGGGAAAGCTGAGCAACTGCCAAAGAAAACAGCCTGAGGGAAGGGGGGACACGCTGATGATCAGAACACCTGAATCATGGACTTGGAGAGCAAAACTGCTTTGAAGCTCTTCGTTTTCTGGTTTCAGGCACGGTATAACGAAGGAAGCTGAAGCAGTTCTTAGCTCTATAGGTGCTGCCACGTAAAGCATATTTCTTCTTTTGTTACAGCTACATAGCAACAAGGTCTTCTTAAATTAAGATCAAGACCTAGTTTTTTTCACCTTCCCTTTCTTTCTTCTTCAGTCTTAGTCACCCAGTTGTATCTTTCTTCTAGGCTTTGCTTCTCCACTGCTAGTGGGTTTTTTGGTGGTGTTGGGATTTCGGGGATTTTTTTGTTTGTGTTTTTTTCTTTGTGCAAACCATATTTCCATTTCATCACAGGAATTCTCTTCCAATTGACTTAACATCTCTTGCAATATTTTTGTAAGACCTAATCGTATATTGATGAGGGGCATACATGTCTGTCAATGCAATGTCTTGAATTCAAAATTGGGTCATCAGCAAAACAGTATTTATGAAGAATTTATGAAGAATTCCTTCATTTGCTAGTAAATCTCAATGTCTTTTGTTAAGAATGTAAAGTATCTTCAGACAAGTTCAGATAGTACGGCTCTAACTTCCAGGGGACAGGTGCTGGTGCTGCTATAAATGTCTGTAAATACACAAAGGAATATTCCTTACCTTTGCTGTTATTATTGAAGCAATTGCCTCCTGTGTTAGAATAGTTAACAAGCCTACTGAAAGGTGTTAATTTTGATTACAGTGTAATGTGACTGATCTATAGTGACAGCAGCTAAAACTAAATGCCCAATTAAACTTGAAAGTCAGTCTGTGGCTCAACAGTATTTACTTTTTTTCCTATGCAGAGCCTTTCAACCTCTCTTTCACATTGTAATGCACTACAGAGGCTTCAGCTTTGTAAAAGCTAATCCAGAATAACCTGATGGATATCAACAAAATAACTTGTCATCTGTAGTAGGGCTGAGGCCTCCTTATCCATTCTTGCTCAACAAGGGATTACTGGGGTGTTCATGAACTTGAGGATTGTCCTGCTTTTCATTGGCATTTTGGTTGACTACAGCAAACCATCAGACTTTAACCTGGATTGGTGAGGTCCACGGTATTTGTCAACGGCAAAAGACACTAGCTGTTTCAGTGGGTGTTTCAAAGAGTGCCCTATCTCCAGATTCTGTGGGAGTAGTCCCATAACAAAACATCTTGGTACTAGAATTCTTTTTGAACAGGTCTTGCATCCAAACTTCTGCCAGTATAAAAATCAAAGATGGATGTTTTGACCCTGAAAAACCAATCCTGGTAGAAAGCCTGTATGGCAACTATCTGCAGTGTTTCCATCTCAAGTTACTTACAAATGCTCTCTTATTAGGTGAGATTCTGACCCCCAAATTATGTTCTCTTAGGCAACAAAACCCTTGTCAAAGATTAATATCAAAAAGGGTACTCCTCTGTTAAAGGCAGAGGTTTTCAGAGTGGAAAGAGAATTTTTTTCCACCACAGGTCTTATTTAATAAATTACTACAGAGAATTGAGGAGTGTATCATATAACAGTTGTGGATACACCTTCTTTTCCACCTGGAGTCATCAATAGATTAATATGTTATACAACCATTCTTTCTGCTTTCACACCAAGTAAGGCGAAGACTTTGCCGAGAGAAGCAAAGCAACAAACCTTTCATTCAGTCACTATGTGCTGGACATCAGACTTTTAGAAATGACTGAAAGCAAGTGAGCAGTTGAGGTTGTCTGCCTCCAAATTGACAGGAGGTTTTGGCATGAGATACATCATAAAGGAAATTCAAGTGCCCCAGTGGTGCTTGTACATCTTGGCATGGCAACATAGTTGGAGTTTTCACTTAGTGTAGAGGAATACCGATAAGTGTCTTGGGAAAACATGTAATGTTATGGTCTACAATAGTGATTTACCTACCAGCACTGCAAAATATTGACATAGCCATTTTTGAAAGTTGAGGCAGAAAACCGTAGAATCAAACATATCTTGCCAGGAGAGCATCCTCATTTCTATCTACTTTTATGCTTTTGTTTTATTCTATTTTGTCAAGAACAAGCACAGAAAATCAAAGCCTATCAACACCTTGCTAAATCACTCCTATCATTCAATTTATTTTAATTCATTCACACACACTGCACCTCCAGACTTACACTTTGAAGAATCTGTTCTCATATTCTGGATGACAGAAAGATACTCCAGAGGTTGCAAAAAGGAAAGAGTCCAGGGAGCTCATTTCTCCTGTGGCTGAAGTACCAAGATTCAATCATCAGTTTTAGACTCTTTTTTCATTAACATTCTAAATTGCATAGCACCACATATCATAGATTATTTTTCATCTAAGTCACCTAAGAAATATATGATTTTTTATTATGTTTCTGCATATGATCCATATCTAGGCTGCTGTCAACACCACCCTGCTTAAGTAATTTCATCTGTATTTGTTAACGATCTTGATGCTTCACTACTGCCTCTCTCAAAGTACCATGGTTTACTCTCACTGTCAGTGGTAGTTCTGACATTCAAAATGATTTCTTGGGCTCTCTGCCTTTAATAGCCTGCCTCAAATCTTGCTCATATCTTTTTAGTCACTAAAGACACTTGTAACAGGCAATGAGATCAGATCACCACAATTGGAAAGGGCAAATGTATCCTCCCATAGAAAGAGCCTAGATGGTTCCATCTACTTCTGAAACATTCTTTTTGAGTTTTGACATTCTGAAGAGTTCAAGTCTTTATACTCGCATCCAGAATGGGAATGTTCATCTTATGCATAAACATTTCTTCATATATAAGAGATCAATACTTTAGTGATGGGAGAAGATGTGGCAGTTCTGAACCAAACTTTCTTGAATTTCACGGCTAATGCTTCTGGTTTAAGAGTTATGATGCCATGACGTAAATCTTGTTGAAATCAATGCAAATTATTCCATCTTGTGCCATAAGGATCATCCGTGTTCCCTATTGTCACACTATGGACTTCTATGAAGGCTAGATCTTATCAGACAGTCCCAGAGAGCAAGACTGATTTAGTTATGAAGCTTCAAACACAGGAAGCCCTTGAATCTGTAAGCCTATGTCTTAGATATTAAAAGACATACACATGAAGCAGAATCATTATTTTCTGTAACTATTAGTGCTTCTAACATTCTTTCAATCATCCAGCTCCTACCCTGTAATTGTTTATTGACTCACATAATTTAGTCCTCCCAAGGCACACCTGCTGTATGATTACCTGAACTTCTTACATGTTTAGCTTGAAATTGTATAACCCCCTACAAAGATAAGAAGTGAAAAAGATAAGGAGGGTTATTTTTGAGGAGGAGTTTTTCTAATGATTGTTCCTCACTGTAAGAAATACATGTTCTGTACTCACTACCTCACAATGACACATAGCCAGTAAATCTGACTAAAATGGACAAAAATACCTAAGAAATCAACCTCTTTTCCTCCAGGTTTGCAAATCATTCAAAAACTCCTCCTTCTTACTCTCTCATTTACCTATGGATGAAAAGTGACTTGGTATCTATTTGTTTCTTTTAATTATCACTGTTGTGGTTTTGGCCCCAAAAGCTGTGTTACTTTTCCATGACTTTCACACTTTTTTCTCCCAAGAAGCCCATAAAGGACAAGTAATGAATACCGAATGTGAATTTGGTGCAAATTCATGGAACCTGTGAATCACAAGCATGTATTTCCATTACTACCCATTGGTTATTACAGTATAACAAATAAACAAAACTGTGCTTCCAAGACGAAGCAGCAAATTACATTTAAGGTATTGGTTCAAAAAATGTGCTAGTTACTCTGTTTGTTCATTATTCAGATCATTTTAAAAAGTTTTCTTGTTTCTTGTGATGAGAGCATTGCGAATTAATAAATTTCCTAACAATGTGGAAATCAAACATCCTTGCAATATTCTTCATTTCTGTTTCTCACTTACTGTGATATGTGATACATGGATATATCTATGTTGCATGTTCAATCATGATTTAAGACCCAGTTACATACTATATATAATATAAATTTTATATATATACACACTCTATAGTACATATATATGTACTATAATACCTCTGTAACATTCCAGTGCCATGTAATCTCCAGAAATCCGGCAAGAGTTAAAGAGTCACTAGTTTGAATGAAGGGGATATGGGTGGTTGTCTTCTCCTGAGACTCACTATTCAAACAGGCAAGCTTAGATCTGAATGTACTCTGAATTCCTTGTATATATGTGTATGAATATATATACACATAGCGCATGCAGAGGTGAGCCTACTCCAGGCTAAGTGATTTCAGATATCAATACCATCTTGCCTTGAATTCAATTTCTGTCACCTTATAAGGCTGGATCAGGAGAACCATCTTTGCAACAGGCTAGACATGCCCATCACTATGAGAAATATATTGTAGCTGTGTGGTAAATCTATGTCTTGTTTTATTTTAAAATATATATAATTCCCTGCCTTTGGCAAATACAACAAACTGTGCATAACAGGCTTAAATTTCCTCTAGTTTGTCAGATTCTAAATCCAACAGCATGGGAGACCCTGCTGGTACCCTCACTTCCAAACCAGCCGCAAATTTGAAAAATAGAGCTCGCTTCAAGCTTTATGTCATTTCATGTATTTGGGTGCAACCCTTTCCTGGGTCCTCTGAAATTATGCAGGAGTCCAAATGAGGGAATCGGGAGAGGAGGGGGAGATCAGGCTTCTTTGTGATGTTAAACTAGCGATTAATTCTTGATTATAATTTCTTAGCTGCATAGAAAACATTGCTACTTTAAGACAAAAATTAATAAATTTGACAGCTCTTGTTCACTCTGCTGTGCAGGAGGTTGCTTAGCAACCCTGGGATGTGGGAGAGGGGAGGTTGCTGAAGTCAAGTGCAGGAAGGGTCTGTCACTTTTCTGGAAACCTGAGCCACTGCTGAGGACAGGAACCAGACTGCATAATGCATCTCATTGCTCATGGGGGATCCCCGCTCCTTTATATGGTCAGCATGAGACATACCTGTGATGTGTGGAGCTCCTTCAAAGATCCAGTAGGACAATTTGTCCTTCTTGCTAATATAATTATGTAGCTCTAATAGGAGAGTGCCTTGAGTAGTAGAGGCAATGAGGTTTAAATCCCAGCTTAAAAGTTTAAAATACTTCTTTCTGAAGAGGTAAAAAGCAAAGGCAGCTGCTTCACAGAAAATGAATCAAGTTCTTTGAAGGAGGGTGATGATATATTTTGCTTCTTGTTCATAGGGTAAAGAGAGACTATTTGAAGTTTTTAAGTCTGAGGTGCTGTAAAAGGAAGACAAAAAGTCCTCTATTACCTATTACAGATCAAATTTACCCCTAAAGGTAGGGATAAAATGCTGGGGACATCTTGTGTCATTCAGGTTAATTGGACCTTAAATGGGAGCAGACCTTGACCAGCTTGACCAGTGATGGAATCTCTCACTCCTTTGCACCCACTGAACCTTCTCCAGAAACCCCTGCAGTCCATGCCAAAGTCACCTGTCCCCTCCACACCAGTAGTGCATTAGGATGAATTGCTTTTATTTGCCACAACCAACCATTTATCTGTGCCAAACCCAGTACTTTCTCCCAGAGAAAGGAGAAGGTCTTGCTGCTAGCAAGCGAAAGTGAATCTAGGGCCCAGCCAAAAGAAGTGCTTTCTCAATAGGCTTTGCTACTGGATCTCATGATCTTCTAAATCTGTCACTTGGGTCCACCTAGTGCTATGGATTTGTAAGAAAGATTTTCCTCAAAGGTCAGATCTGGTGCTCTCTGCCATAAATTTCTCTGAGATCTTGTCCAGGCCAGTTAACATCCTTGTGCCTCATTATCAAAGTAAGGTGTGAGTCCTTTTCCTGCAGGTTTAGATTAATCCTTTGTCCAGCAGGGACAACCCTTTTATATATTGAACAGAGAACTGCCTTTTACCCAGGTCTGAAGGAGGCCCTGATGCAATTGAGCATCACTACAATATGCAGCCTTTGGATGCAACTGCCACAAAACCCGCAGTTATTCTGAAAGACACTATAATGAGGGAGAAGTAGAGAGAAGCTGAGGAAAAAGCAGATAATTCTTTACTGAGGTGTAAGAGCAGCAATAAGACAGCTTGTACAGCCCTCCCACATGAGGCCCGACTGCTGTTGTGGCTGCCAGCAGAGTTTTTCCCAGAGAAATAAATTTAAGAGTACTCCTTACATTTTTACCCTGTATATCACCATGTTGCATTGGCATTTTCTGTACTGATGATATTCATGGTCACTGCAGAAACTATTAACCCTGTAAGAACCTTCCACAGATACTGTATTAACTGAGGTATAGATTTAGACTCAATGAGAAACTTCTCCATCTGGGACACTGGCATTTCTCTTACCCTTAGAAATACCTTTTGCTCTGTCCTGCTCTCTGGGACTGAGCTATTCCCTGCTACTTCACTTTAGAACAAATCATGATATCACAGGATTTTATTTAAATAAAACCTAAACCCCATCCTAATGAGGATCAACATCCATTTCTGTTTTTCCTTTTCTTGAGCAAAGTGCTAGTAGGATAACAGGAGATGCTGATGATGCATTTATGTATGGTCTTACAGGAAGAAATTGGAGGAGAATTTGACCCTTCTTTCTGACAGTCCAAGTTCAGGTATTCCTCAACTGCTTTGCTGTTTCCCTTGCCGTGTCTGTGAGCTGTGCTGTGTCTATGAGCTGTGCTGTATCTATGATCTTTATTCCTCAGGTGCTCCTGACATGATGTAGCAACACTGCATGCCACTACATAGGTCAGGTCACCCATCTCCAAGAAAGCTATTTTCCAGAGTACTCCAAAACCTTCTTTTCAGTACTGTCACATTGCTGATTGTCTTAGCATTAAAAAAGCAACAAAAGGGTATATATAGCATATCACTGCAATGTAATCACAAGTCTATGCTCCTGTCTTCTGCCGTGAGATATCATCAGGCCCATGACAAAGCTTTCAGAATGTTTTATGGAGCTTCTGAACAGGGTTCGGTATGTATGCAGAGAGCAAGCTCAAGGAAACATGTGGCATGTTAACATAGCAATTTCAAAATTAATGCTTTTTGCATAGGGAAATGAGAAGCTGCCAGAGAGCGTGTAGCTTAGTCTGCAGTAGCCTGGAGTAAAACAGCTGCTGTAATCCTGGGTTACTTTTGCAGTTTGAGGAGCTGGGCATGCACACACTATCAGTCACTGTGCTTAAAGTGAAGAGGGGAATCCAGCTTCTAGCTGGGAACCAGTAGCCTTCTAAAACACACTGAGATGACCATGTCCTAAATTGGAGATGAACAGCAAGTCTGTCAGATTTATCATTTCTCCTTTCCCCCTTAAAAAAAGCCAAACTGCTTTTCAGGCTGATTCCTGTTTCCCTTCACCAAATCTTGGCTTTCTACTCACTGCCGTAAACCATTGAAATGATTCGCAGGTACTGCACTGCATGAAGGATGGGTCCCTTGATGCTGCTTCTCCAAGAGCAATGCATCACCTGTCTTAGCTGAGATAAACTAGATTATAACTTAGATATCTCTCTCCTCAGCTCATATCTCTAATGCTGCTGACAGCACTGCATGACACAGACCAGATAATGTCTAGACACCTGTAGCAACTTTCTCTTGTCCTTGACCTTTTGGAATCATATATCTCACCCTTTGCATGCCAAAACACCAGGCAAATGGTGTAAGTCTTGTGTTCTCAAGTCCTTCCATCCACAGGAGCCATGGGTGGAGGAGAAGCTGATGGGCATCTCAGCCAGGATGCTGTGAGGTACTAAACCACATCTAGTGTCAAAGCATCAATCAGCCCAAGCTCGAAGCAGATGCTTGTCTGATTTTAGCAAGGCAGATGCTTTGCTGAATGCATCAACAGCACTGAGGAACTGACAATTCACCATAGTGCCTTACAAGAGAAAGCCAAAGAGAGCAGGATGATGGCCAGAAGTGTATGTAGTTGCCATCCTCTGCAAGACAATATCAGAATTCCTCAGCTTTTTGGTATAAACATTACCAAATTCCTGGGTTTGCTCAATTGTGTTCACAGTGGACTACCCAAAAGATAATGCATATGAATTATAATTGCCACAATATTAATGATAATTATGGTCAATTTTGGTGAGCAGTGTGAAGAGAACCCTATTGTTACTGTGTTTGGTATAAGAACGGTTATCTTGGAAAAGTAAGTAGTCACTTATCTAGGCTGTCTGGGAACAGCAAAATTGCTACTTCCTCCTGGCCAAAGCCCTGGAAAGCTGTGCTGGCTGCTGCTTGTGTCGGGAAGTACAGAGGACTGTGGTATGACAGCTTCTGCTGAAAGACACAGAGATGACCCATTCCAGCAGCAGAAGTTGAATCCCCTGATTGCCTCTATCTTGCTGGCAGGAGCAGCAAACATTAATTAATTCAATTAAGCATGATTTTCTATGACTCTCTTGTTAGCTAGCTATCCTAGTTCTGTCTCTTGCATTTTATTTCCCTTTTCTCTAATAGTCTGGGGCCAGCCTTTTAAGTGTCTTGGCAGCATAATTTAATGTTGTTTCCACTACTGAGAAGCTTTTAACTGGTTCCATCTCCTACACAGTTCTGCATCTTCTACATTCTAATCGATCTAAGTTAGAAGTTTATCCTCTGTGGAGCAGAATATGAAGTCAGAGGGAGACTGTGTGACTTGCCCTTGCAGATATGATCAGTAAGATCATAAACAGCACAGGTTCTCTTTCTTCTGGCCTTCTTTACAAAGTTTTCCTCCATTGCTGAATCCAAAGACTGACAAGTTTTCAGCAAAGTCCTTTGTTTTGTCTAGCTGAGCTCCACAAAACAAAATTATTCCAAATCAGTTTATCTTTAAAAAAAAATAGATTTTGTTCCCATTTGTCATCAAAAAGTTTAATCTCTTATGTATCCTAACTAGACAGCTTTGGCTGCTTCTAGGAAACACTGGTGTGTGGTGTCAGATAATGGGATTTGCAGTTCCTCTCCAGGTTCTAATGGATTTCTCATACTTAAAGATTTACAAAACCACTGTAGATGTTACTCTTGTTTTTCATGTGCCTCTTAGGGCCTATTTCCAACATCTCGCTAATGAAACTTCTTTTTATAAAACAGCATAAGACTATTCTAAATGTCCTTCTTATCCCCGATCACTCACTGTGATCAGCTAGTAAAGGAGTCCCTTTCCACCTTCTCCAAATTCATCTTCTTTCCACATGCTTTTACCATTCAATATTCTCAGCTGGTTCACATACATGCAAAACCCATTTGTGGTAATTAGATAAAATTACTTACAGCTGCTCAGTCACACACTGCATTTTTGTCTGCAATAAATGACATTTTCCCAAAAGACTGCATTTTAAATGAAAAAGGAATCTGATACATTTTTCTCTCCTTGTTCTCTTCCCATTCCCTCTTAATTCCATTAATTCCACTTACTATTTGTGGCCTTCTAACGTTCACTCAGTAATTTTTTAGTATTAAATCCAGGAGAACTTAAGGTTGACAGGTCACCAGCTATTGGATAGGACATACTCCCTCAGCACTAGATTTTTTTGCTTGACTGTTAGAGCCCTAGAAGTTGAAAAGCGTTTAAGTAATATAATACCTGAATTTGCCGGTAGCAAAAGGTTAAAAATCAAACAGTAATAAACTGAGCTTCCCAGATAAGGCGGCTAAAATCAAACGATACTAGCCCATTAAGTGTTTACACTAATTTAATAACCACTAAATCTTCCACTGCAAGTCATCAGTTTCCATTATATCCAGTAGCATCTTCCAGAAGAATGATGCTCACGTGGACCTTTTTAAAACAGTAGCTGAACATCTCGTAATCTTTAATGTGTTTTTTCCCCACAACAACCACTACCAAGTAAGGAAATACTTCTATCCTGATTTACTGGATGAGAAACTTTACAGAGCAATTTCTTCACTTTGCCTAAGGTCATATAAGTACCTGGATGCCAAAGCAGAAACTAAATTTTCTTATATTTCAGCCTCCTAACATAATCACTGGATAAGTCAGTGGTGGATTTCAATCTCTTTTCAGCCACTCCTTTTTAAACAAGGAAGACAAAATCTCTGCAGTATGCCTCTACTGGACTGTGTACCATAAAACCTCCAGCACTTTGAGGAATAAATGTCCACTTTCCATCTTCTCTTTTACTTTCACTGTAATATGTTACACCTCTTCCTACCCTGAACCAGGAGAACAGGCAGGCAAAAACTGCGTAACTTCCATTCTGGGCAGAAAACAAGATGTTTTTCTGTCCCCTACTTTGCATTTCACACTGTATCTGTATCATAACTGACTGTTTCTTACATCAGATATGGCATGACTTTGTACCCAGGTTGTCAAAGACAACACAAAAAAATCCCTTTAGGGACTTTCCCTTTAGCCTCTCTCCAGTTTCATAGCTTTTCAATGTGCCACAATCATACATATTCACTTTACATCTTTCTTATCAGTTTAAAAGATTTTAGTCTTCCTTTCTAGGGTAACAAGGAGATTTTTTTTGTGCAGAGTGTGTATCAAGTCCTTTACTGAGGTACAGGAACATTACAGCTAAAATGTATCTCATATCTATTTTAAAACAAACAAAAAAACCCCCAAAACTAAAACCCCAAGACAATTCTCTTATTAAATATAACAGAAAGATTTCAGGTTTATGTAGTTTCAGTAAACTCTTGAAACACACGAACTTCATTTTGCCCCCATTTCCACTAGTGTATATGTTTCTCTCTATTTCTTCTTTTAAGGTTTGATCCATCTGTTTTCTAAGCTATTATACACAAATCAGCACACATCTGCTGGCTAATCTACTCTGGGGTATGACAACCCCAACACCTGAGCAGCAAAGCGAGTGCCAGGATATTCCTTTGGAGCAGACATAAGGCTATTCCAGGCTACAGTGGAAGACCACCTTTTTGATAAAGTTGCTCATGATTTTCTTTTAAAGCCAGACCAGCAAGACCTACAGAAAGACTAATTTTTTCAGAGTGTTTAAAGGATTGGATCTTCTAATAGTAATTACAATAATTTTGGGGGCCCTTCATAGGGCCTGTTTCACGTGTGTGAGAAGTTGTTGACTTTGAGGGAAATAATGAGCCTTTTTTAGGCCACCTGAGAAATCTATTCATAAATACCTTTTCCTACCTTTTTTTTTTTGTTTGTTTCTTAAATACATTTGGTGTTTCCCCACAGAGCTGATAGGTACTACAGAGACAAAGTACATGCCGTAAACATTCAGTACAAAAAAACAATGCAAGTCTGTAACGTAATCCACAATAAGGGCCTTTATTACTCTTATTGAGCCTTGCAGCCATAGTAGGTTTCCTTTTATTTTCTGCATTCCCTTCAACAATTTCAGCATTTTCCTTTGGTATTTCTTTTTTGTGTAGTATCTAACAACAAATAATTGTGAAAGTCTTCTTCTGGCTTTCAAATAAATAAAATAAAATCCTGAGATGTTATACCCAGAAACAGAGAAATGTAAAGAGCCTACAAATTCATTTTCAAATATTAGGTTCCCTAGGCACAACCCTGACTCAGAAGGAGAAGTCAAGTTATTGAGGGCTGTTTGTGACTGTTGAATTTGGTTTTATTTGTGCTTGAATTTGTTTATGTTGCTTTGGGACTCTTTCACTTAATGCCTGCGGGAGCTGAACTCGCATACTGTATATTTAAAAGAAATGCAATAAAAACAATTTAGCACCTTTCCCCTGCGTCTGCATTTGTTAACTCCTGCTCATAGGAGAGAATAAATTGTTAATATATATATATTTATCTATTCATATGCGTATATACGTACATATATTTATTTTTTTACTGACAGAGTCAGGATTCGGTAAGCTAGAAGCAAAAAAAATTGTCTTGAGCAGGAGGAATCATTTTCTCAGAAGTAGGATCCACTAAAATAAGATTGACATGCTACTCTATTCAAAAGACACCAACTATTGCTGCTGTAATTTCTTTGAATGATTGTAGGCTGGAATCTGTAAAATTGTAAGTTTATGTATCAGAAAGTTGAGAACTGTTGTGAGGAGAGGGGTCACCAATACCAGGAGTAGGAAACCAGACTCTCTGTTGAAAAATCCAACCTTACCTTATCTGTACTTGGTATTGATTTGTATCTTTAGTAAATCAAACAACGATAAAAGGTCCTCTCCTTCTTTCTCATAAGAGCAAAATAATCATATGACACAATGTTTCATTGGCAGGCCAGGACTCACCCTATTTCCATAATCATAGCACAAAATATGACCAAAACAAGCTGTAGAATGTGCAGCAGTGGATCTTAGCACAGATTTTTAAAATGAGCTGCACAGTGGGCAAGAGTACTAAGAAAGGTGGATCTTCTAGTGAATTTGTTCTGTGGTTGTGTCCTCAGCTGCCTAGAGGTGAATTCCAGGTGAAGCCTTCTCCATGGTTGGGACTCTCACAGCTCTCTCCTGCATATATTTTCCAGTTTCTAACAAAATTCAAAATCATATGGCAGTGCTTCCTGGGCTGACTATACTTTCTGATCGATCAGAATTTAGTTTTGTAATACTTGTAGTAATTTAATCTTCGAGACCTCTACCATTTGACCTTTTCTCTCATTTCATTGTAGTTGATGAATTAGTAAAAAAAAATTATTAGGGACGATGGTCAGATAGATGAACAATTCATCCCCAAACAGTGAATATATAAACTCTATTTCATTAGGCAGCCAATATAAAAATCAATTTTCTTTCACTGAAAAAAAAATTCATAGATTTATTCTTTTTACTACAAGACCTTAATTCACAACGCTGCTGTTGTTATCTGTTGAGTACTGCAGCTCAGAGCAGTTTATCATAAGTAGGTATTGCATAGACCTGATTTGGAAAAGCAAGCAGACATTTAGTCCAGCATTGTGATGCATTGAACAACTTTGAGTCAATATATCATGTGGCAAACAATATATGAGTATTTTCACAGTATGTGTATAAACAGAGAAAGTTATGTTGGTCCTCTATTTGGGATCTGAAAGGACTGAACAGTTAATGTGAATAGAGAAAGAGAGAGAGAAAATATTATAGCATAAATCACAGAATACTTTAGGAAGAGATTTCCGGAGGTCTGTAACCCAGCCCCTTATTCAAAGAGGTAACTGCAGAGTTAGATGTAGAGGCCCTTATTCAGTCCAGTTCTGCAACTGTCCACAGACAGAATCTAGTGTCTCTGGGCAATCCGATAAACCGGGCAAAACTGACAAATGCTCTGTACCCTCTTCCTGATGAAGCCCAAGTCTTACCTGATATCCAGGGGTTTTATGTTGTTACTTGCTTTCCTTGCTTCTATCAGGATCTGAAACTCTACTGCCACTGCACCTCAGGCTTCCCTAGATATCACATCCTTAACCCATTCTACCTTATTCACAAGTAAAGGAATAATACGTATAAAATGATATTATGCATGACTGCTTCTTTTGGAAATACCCTGTTTTGCAATCCATGTGGGACACTTACCTTCCTCCTGGCAGGCTGTCCCATCTCTTAAAAACAACTTTCATAGCTGTGCAGTCTTTTTAGCTGACGTGGGAACCATCAGGTTGTGCTGTGGTAATGGATGTTTTCTTTGTTGTGGAAATAGGCAAGGATGGTGTGAGTTTACCCAAAATATTGGGGAAAGAACAGTTCATAACATAGTTCAAAGACGGAATACCAGTGAATAAAAAATACAATTGTCTGTAATCGACCTCTTGGTTGGATGAGAGGCTGGATCAAATGTGCAGTCCAGGTGTATGGGGCAAATTATATCACTTAGAACTTTTTAAAAATTATGTACTATGCATCTTCAGGACTATTCATAGGTCTTAATGAAGAAACTAGAATTACTTTTATTATATCAAGTAACTTAGAAAAATTTTGATACAATTTCTGCCCTTTCTAACACCTACTGGTATGAAGTCAGTGAATCACTGCATTTCTGTGTCTCAGGAAATAGGAATATGGAGAATTGCTGTCTCAAACTAAGACAGAAGATATATTTATGCCTTAGTAAAATATCCAGTGGACTAGGAAATGTTCTTGCCTGTTTATATTGGTAACGATTGCACACAATACAATTAATGTTTTATGTATTGCTATTCCTAGTAATGGCTGTAGCACCATATTGATTGTTTCTATTTCAAACAAGAGAAGCGGATAGCTGAGGCCAACCCGTGTGAACACAAATTAAACCAGCTGTTTATTTCCACTGATCTGAAAATATAGCACTGACAGTCAATCTTATTCAGACTCTGTCAGCTAAGATCATCATAGCGCAGTAATTACCGTAGAGCCTGTTACTCAGTAAGAGTGTATTACAAAGCATTTGCTCTCCCAGAGTTAACAAGTATCTTTTAGATTATATGAACTCCAGCTCACAGGACTGGCCAGGAAGGCAGAAGAATGATAAATATATTTATACAGCAAAGCCAGAGGCTGAAGAAACAAACCCAATCTACATAAAAGCATATTAATAGGTTAATGCTGTGCATCTGGGTATTTGAGGACATGGGTGTTTTTCTTCTGGGAGGATCTTATGGGGCTTATTTAATAACTGTTACCTATTTCATTGTTTTTACTGAAAATGGAAGTGTCTTTCTTCATGGCAGAAGATCTAAGTGGGGAACTGAGAAGCTGCGAAGGGGATCTAATGAAACATCCAGTGGTTTAGGTTTGCTTGTCAATTTATTCCATGATGAAAACTTCCTTAATATACATAGATTATAATATCTATGGATTTTTGAGAATGCACAGCTTTGAAGTGGGTTAGGAAAGCGGCTCGCCAAAATTTTCTTAAGAGTATATAGTTATCCTGTCTACTGTGTGTTGTTTTAATGTACCTTTTTTTGTACTTTGTTATGTTACTCTGGCACTGCATTCCCAGCATATTTGTGTTCACCCAAGTAGTATGTTGTGATGTTTGTCTCATGAGAATAATGTACAAACACAAGATAAGTACCTATGGTGTTACCTCCCTCCACACGACGTAAGGACACTGAGGAAATAACAGTGTTAGGAAAGAAACTATAAAAATTTACAAGCCTACATGCTATCAGGTATACAATAATATATGACTTGCCATAGGTGAACTCAACAAAATTCCCGTAATTATACACAAACTAGCAGGCGTTGTGGAGGATAGGGTTGGGGAAAACTGATGACAACATGAAGTTAGACAGGGAAATTACTCAGGGCTACTTTTGAAGAAAATGAAAATGTGACCTTTGCTAGAAGATACAATAAAAGCTTCAGAATTCAGAATGCTAAACCAAACACCTTTGAGCAAGAACCAGCAGAGCCAGAGCTTCTGTGCTGAGCAGCTTGCTTCCAGGGAAATAACTCCTCTTTTATCACCTACTAGTCACATATTAAAACTAAAAGCATTCTCCTTCTGTTTGGGACAACATAGAGGAATGATTATTTTAATGTTCTTGAGAAAAAATAAAGCCATTTGAAGTGCAGGGTATATTACCTTTCTTTGTGAATCAAAAACTCTTCCAAATGAAGATATTTCTTAATAGATTGAATGATTGGTACAGGGGTGGCAAAGCAGCTTGCACTGCTGTAATCAGGCAAATTCAAGATAATATCTAAATGACGTTTCTGTGTGATGGATGCATAGGGATTTGTTTCAATCCCTTACCTAGTAAAACCTTACAGATATTCTAGCATTTCTGCTTTTTTAAAAAAGTTAATGATATTGTAGAAAGAGTGCAGGAAATAATCTCAGAGATGAATAAGAAATCTGATGGGCAGTCAATGGGAACAGTCTATTTAGTCTGTAGAATGTATGATAGTTACCTTGTTTACAGTAAGTGAAAAATTTTATGAGAAGAAAATAACACATAATAGAAAGCTCTTTGTTCTGGTAGAGAACAAAAAATAGCTGAAAACATATTCATTGAGAATCAAGATCTAAGTATCTTACACTGATGGTGATAAAATAATGGAATGACTGTGGAAAAGAACCAAGGGGTTTTCCATTTCTGAGTGACTTCAGTAGTGTGGTTGCTGCTGCCAAAGACTGGATTTATCAGCCTGTCACAAGTTCTGGTAGCATGGGTAGAACGTGTTAAAGCTGCTGTGGCCATACTAGATTAGCTAATGGTCCCTTCTGGCTTCAGAGTCTATCAACCTATTAATTAGCAGCTAATTAGCAGCTGGTAGCAATAATAGGCTATTATCTTCTAGCAAAGCAGCCACTAGAAGAACAAGAAATACACACATTGGCACATTATATAACTGAGCAATACTCATTTTTAATAGCCTTACTTCTGCTATTTAGAATTAAGTGACGCAGGTCCTCTGAGGTATACAGATGAATAAACAGATTGAGCCACATAGCAGAGTCAGTCTAGCATCAGGTGACTTCCTCTGCCTGCGCTTTGTCCTCAAGTTGTAACATAGACATGAAGGAAGAAAACAGTACAGCCATACACATTCTTTCCATTACAAAGTTTTGGGGTACTTTTTGAGTGAGAAATATTAAGTCCATTCTAGCACTTTAAAATTAATAATTAACAAAACAGGATGTGGACTGTGCAAAACCTACATGTAACATTTTAATGTTACCATATTTTTAGGTTTTTGTAACCTAAAAAAACTAGGTTAGAGTTTTGAGTTTCCAAGTTTTCCTTGGAAACATTAGCAAAAATCTTCTTTTAGTTTTCTCAAATTGTTTTGGGAAAGAAAACCATATTGTACACCCACGTCTGATAACACTTTCTGTTTGCTTTCCTTAATTAAAGTTAGCTTCTGGATACACCCTGTCAATTGTCATTCTGGAAATCTAGGAACAGAGTGAGGAAAAGAAATCTTATCTTACATTACTCCCGCAGACCACCTCCTACACTTTTTCTTTTGTCAAAAAGAAGATAGAAACTCCCCAAAAGAGTCACTCTGAAAACCCATGATAGATTATAATTAGTCTTGTGAGAGTAGCCTTTATGGACGCCTATAAT
The DNA here is from genome assembly GCF_017976375.1 of Cuculus canorus. Lineage (NCBI taxonomy): Eukaryota > Metazoa > Chordata > Aves > Cuculiformes > Cuculidae > Cuculus > Cuculus canorus. Next base: position 11,883,416 of record NC_071407.1, read on the forward strand.
AACAGTCACTTTTGTCATCTATAGAAAGCAGCACGAATACTTTCCTCACTGGCAGAAGTAACTCCTCATTCATTAACAGATTTTCAGGCAGATGTCCTCCAGCAGCATGAAACCAAATCCAAAGTACAGTCATAAGCCTCCAGATTTTTTCTGATTCTGCATTGGTCTAAATATTCCTACCACAAAAGCTGTGATTTGTGCACACATTAGCTCTGAATTTTGTGTGTGGAGCAGGTAAAACAGATTGATGCAGCTTCTCCATCTATTTTTTTAGACTAACCTTTTTCTTTATGAAAAGGGAAAGAAACAGTGATGAGAAAAGAAACAGCAGTCATTTGTGCTGGGTCCTGGTGCTATTACTTTCTTATAGATATTACAGATAATATGCTTTTGCAATCCTCCTGTTAGTAGGGAAAGGAAGGGTAAAGAAAAAAAATCCTATCCATTACAGGGGTCACAGAGAGATTTAAAGGGGTATTAAAATACAATAGGAAAAGTCCTGAGCAAAAGGAGGATTGCTTCAGGTCATAGAAGTTCTCTGACCTAAAGCATTAGTAAAGTAGCGAGAAGCTAGCAAGAAAAACTGTTTGGTGGGAAGTGCTCCTGATCTCTAATATTAGTTACCTGGAATATGAGGTAGAAGTCTCTTGTTGTCCCTTTTAGTTTTAAATAATTCAGGCAAACAAAAGAAGCAGCAAAAATGTATTCTTCATTGAGTTAATATTTTACATTATTAATGTGCTGTTCTTCAGGATACTTTGTCTCTCCCCTGACTTCAAAGTGTTCTGACTTCTGACTTCGAGTTCAAGAAGGCTCTATCACCTCTATGGTTAGACGGAACAGGTTTATACATTCTGGTAATTTCTTGGCTGCTTGCACAATTTCCTCTACTCCTTCCAGGTTCATTGCACAGTAAAGAGAGTAGGTAGTTGCTTTAGTTAAATGATCTCTCTATTAAGTGTTTTACTGGATTTGCCTGATAGACACATCTGTAATGAAGACTTTGATTTATTCTTTGTTGTCTGTAAAGAAAAAAAAGCCAACACAACTCATAATCTCTCATTAATCCACATTCTGCTCAGATGTGGAAGTAAGATTCTAATCAAAGGCTCTGGGCAATCCTGTATGCCTCTACATTAAGGCTTCTTAAAGCCTGATAGTTTACATTTTGTTGTTAGAGGGTAAAAGGTGAGGTGTGGGAGGAAAATAAAAGGGAGGGTAGAATGAGGTGGTTTCTTTCTCTTAGGTAGGAACCGAATAAAGGAAAAAAAAGAATATTTCAAAGACAAAAGAGATGGAAAAAGTGAAGAGAGAAAAGAAAAAGTAAACACGAAGTGACAGGAAATAAGTATTATTATTGCACACCCATTTTTAGTGTGTGTGGCTATCTACCATTATCAGTGTGATTTAAGGAAGAGAAAAGCCAGATTTTTGGCTTAGAAAGATTGTCTTACACTATGTTTAGTACCAATAGAGTTCAGTTTCAGTTGTGCTGAAAAATGGTGTAAGAGGAATATAAAGAATGAAATTCTGAAAAAAAGCACCACACATTACAGCCTCACAAAATTAATTGCTGCGTAGTATAAAAGTATTAGGCTAAAATATCCTGTAGATAGACTGGAGAGATACCAAATTTGTGAACACAATTACTCCAGGGTAAAAATGTCATAGCCTATTCCACTAAAATAAAAATTCTATTGGTTATGGAAAATAATCACCAATTTAATTAGAAATATTCTGTCTATTATCCTACTGTATAAACATCACATTAATTCCATCATTCAAATGTATAATCACTGCCTTTGTTTACATAGCTTGCATTTGGCAGAACGTGATTTTTTTTTTGCCAAAATATATATCACTACAGTCTTATTAAATCCTAGCTATAAACTCTTTCTTGAAGAATAAAAACAAGTTGATTCGGAAGGCTGAAATGACTGTTGGCTCAACTGAAGTGATTTGTAGGGAACAAGGGAACATGCACAGAATGTGGTATTGCACTGAGAGCAGCACCTGCTTCCACAGCTGAGCCAAGGCTGGGTGGATGGAAGCTGTAGATCACACCATAGTGAGGAGTGGGCAGGACCAGGCAGACTCCTACTTCCTTGGAAAATTTCAGGGCACATTCAGTGGTGAGCTTTACCCGAGCCATGGCCTTGCTATTTGTTTGTGAGTCAGTATTTTGCTGCAAGTCTGAATAGCCATTTTTATTCGTGCAAGACTATTCATCCTAGCAAATGCATAATTTTGAATATTTATTGTTACAGCAGTGCCTAGTGGCTGGGAACTGAGGAGGCTGCTATTTCAAAACAGATGACATAAGCTTATACAGTGAAAGAGAAGGTATGTGCTATTTCTGCCTCTTTCCTACAAGCCAAGACAGAGTTCACTTTGGATGGTATGACAGGGATCAGGTCATTTTCTTGCTTTCAATCATATTATGAGTTCATCTGACTGAATAACTCCTCTTCTTGTGATAGATAAAGTAGGAAAGGAAACAAAGTAGTTCAATTCCCAAGGTAAAACTATAAATCTATGGCAGATTTTGGAATAACAAGTAGCTGCCAGCCTGTTGGTCTGTGCTCACAAAGCAAGACTGAGCAGGACATTTGTATTCTTTCACAATGAACTTCCTAGAATAGTCACTTTCCTACCAATGTAGTGCTGTAGATCATAATGAAATTACCTTCTATAGTTACTGTCAAGTTTGTCAAGCGTCAACAGCTGTCTATGCACACATGGATTATCATGACTGAGTAAACCCTGTCAGGAGTGTGGTGGATGCTATGTCTCTTGCACTGAGCTGCAAGCATGATCTTTTCCTCCTACTCCATGTTCTTTCTGTAGATTTTGCAATTAAAAACTTGGAATATAGAGCACGGAGAATGAGATAATTTATCCAAACATCTTACATACTAAAGTCTTAAAGTCTTGTCATTATGTACAACATAAATAGAAATTGTTAATCTAACTTGATATTCAATTGGGTTGACCTTAAGAATATCACCTATTTCCTTTGATCCTGCAAAGTTATGCACCTTTCACATGAACATTTGCATAAAAATAAATCCCATAGTGCTATGTGAAGGCAATGTTAAACATAGATCACCACATCAAGGGACTTTGGCAAAGCCATGTTTCTTTGAGGTTACTATCAGAGAATGAGAGGTGAGACACCCCCTTTTTGAGTCCTCATCTGTCATTTATCTGCACTGATTGCTTTAAGACTCGTGCTCTTATCTCTAAGAGGGGATAATAATTCAAGTGGATCAGGAGGCTTAATGAATCTAAAAGTCCTTCAGAGTTTCTTGATGAGAGAGGCCACAGAAATTCAAGGCATTATTACTAAATCCCCTAGCACCTGCTCCACTGGGGAGATCATCTGAAAAGCCTTTTTTCCCTGTCTTAATCCACTGTAGAGTGAGTGGCTGAGCAAGAGCCTTCAAAGGGTGGAGTTAGCAGGTGAAAGAACTAGAGAAGGCCTTTGCAGTCAGTATGAAGAAAGGAAAGTGCCCTACTAGCTCAGCAGTCTTTGCAGCCTCTTCAAAGAAGGGCAGGAGTCACCTCAGGCACACAGGCAGGTCTCCCATCAGCCTGACAGGTGCAGTATCATGAGAGTAGCACAAAAAGATGAGCCAGGGCCTTTGGAAAAGGCAAATAAGAGCAACGAGTCAGGATTAGAGACTTGCGGGGAAGCAAAGGTGTTAGAAAAGGGTTTGTAACGCTGTCAGCCACAGAGTCTTTTTCTCCCCTGATGGGTTATCAGAGAAAACAGAGGCAATCCCCTCTCCCAGAAGTCGTGGACACCCTGCCTTGAGCCTTTCAGTCACACTGAGGTTACCTGACTCGCTATTTTCCTCCATTGGGCCGATCACGTTACATTGTTTGTGCACTTTTTCCTGGACAGAGTACACCATTCACTGCCTGAGGAAATGTTTGCGTAGCAGAGCACGTGCATTTCCCTTTCCCCTCCAGAACCAGCAGGGACTATGAGTCTTCTGCCCTGCCTTCAAGAAGCAACTTGTTTCCCACTGAGTGACCAATGTAGTCAGGTCGCTGCTCTAGGGAGTCTCTCTGTTTTAAAGCTTCAAGGAGTGTTTTAGGCTTAAGAGTTGGTTTATGACAAATTGTGCCCTGATCATTTACAGTGCTGTGGTACACTTTTCAAAATCTTTATTAATAGATTCCTCCGGTCAGATATGATTTAAATATATGTGAAACTTGACTAATTCACTAGAAAGCAATGACAGTGAAGCATCCATTTTATAGCAAACTAGCTGCAATTAGGACCAAGGCTTGCCTCTTTGTTTGTTCTCTGAAGGATAGTTAAAGCTTTGTGATCAGAGATGAACATTTATAATATACCAATAATGTTCTCCTTATATTTGCCCCTTGAAGGTTAATACTTTTAACCCTTTAAGAGTTTAACAATCTCCAACAGATCACAGTATTTCAGAGTCCAAAAGTAGACTTTAGCTGAAATTGCAGGGGACGTTTTAGGCTGACAAAGTACTTGTACTCAAAAGTGTCCAGAGCCCTAGGAGTAGCGTAGAATCTTTACTGATTGCTAGGGCAGGGGGTCTTGCATCTTTCTCCCTTCACTTCCAGCAGCAGAGCTGTTTCTAATGATAGGCTACAGACCCAAGTAAGGCTTTCAGAAGTCTCTTTGGCTCAGATTCACAAGAGTTTATATTTCACAATCCTGAGCTACTCTTTGTCACTGTGAATTGCTCTGGGCTGTCCATCATATAAATAATAGCCCGATGAAACCCTTCATGTGTGGAGGTTGTCACATATTCAGCAGTAGTCTGCAGGTTTCTTTTGATAATCTGGAAAACAGATACCAGAATTGTTCTGTATATGCAAACACTCCTAATGGAAAGTATTCCTCACTCCTCTCTCTTCCACACTCAGACGAAGGAAAATGGTCTCTGACAAAATGACTGACTCTGTAGACAAGGAGGGCCAGTGAGTATAGTTCATCTCACCTTGTTCCATTCTAACCAGACTGGGGAGATAGAAATTGAGAGGGTGGGCTACAATATGAGTGCAGAATTGGCTGTACTGTTTGAACAATACAGTCTGAAGTCTACAGTCTGAAAATGGTGTTGTTCCTCAGGTGTCACAGGGCAGTAGCATTTAATGTCTTCATTGGCTGCTTTCTTGATAGGAAAGAATGCACCATCAGCAAAATCACAGCTGGTATCTCATGAGGCAATGGAGAGGGAGCTGTTGGTAGCCTGAAGGGTAGGACTGCTGTTCTGAGGGACCTCGGCAAGTTAGTAAATAGGCCAATGGGAAGTTAAAAAAGTTCGAATGCAAAGTCCTGCACTCAGGAAAGAACAACTACATGCATCAGAGCACTGACTGCACAGGGAACAGTTCTTCAGAAAAAGGCACACAGATGCTGGTGGGCAACAAATGGAACCTGTGTCAGCAAAGCATCCTTACAGCAATGAAAACTGTGTATTAGCCTGTGTTAGACTGCTTAAATAGCAGATCTGAGGAATTAGATATTCTTATTACAAGGTAATTTTTTGGCCTCTGGAGTAGTACCTGCTTTTGGGCCACCCGTGCAAGTGAGACATGCACAATATGATGCAAGTCCAGGAGAGAAAGAGATAGATCTGTCAAACCTGCACAAGGGAAGACTAAGAAGAAAGTTGACTCTTCCTTTCAGGAAGACTTGAATGGTCATTCCTTTCAGCAGGAGTAGTAGTCAGACCTTGGAGTGCAGAGAAAGAACGAGACAGCAGCCACCATCTGCAGCAGTGGGAATTTCACTTATTGAGAGAGGAAAAGAAAACATACCGTGGCAGTAGCTCTGGACCAGACTACCCTAGAGAATCTGAATGATCCTTCCATGGGGATTTTTGGAACTCATATAAACAACATCCCAAGCAATCTTTGGGATCCTTGACATGTTTCCCTGGTTTTCATTCTGTTATTTATCTCCACAAGTTCGAAGTTTGTAAAGCAAAATGTTACCATTAACAGAAACAACTGTGAGAACTAATCAGTTAGCCAGAACACAAGGTACATTTCTAAATCAAAGGGTAATTAAGGCAGGTAATTACTCGCCTGTGTAAAATAATACTGCTGGAGAAAGTATATGGAATGGGAAGCCACATATTCATGCAATAGTACCTTGCTCAATCCAGCATGGAGATTTTTTTCTTATGTACAAATCACTGAATATAACATGTAAATACACACACATTCCTCACGAGCTTTACACTTACTACTTCACACAAGTTGGTATATATTCCCCACTGGAACAAGGCAGGGCTTCTAAAATTTGAGAATGATGTTGCCTTTTTCCGATTTAAGCAGCATTGATTTTGAACACAGTGACTCATATTCTACTTCATTATTTCGGTAGTTCCATTATTTCAGTATTATTATATTAGTATGAAAATCTTTTCTTCTCAGAAGAAGAAATATTTTTAGAACATGGTTCTTACCAAAGATACAAAATCTTACATCATTAAAGGCAGGCATCTATTGTAAAGCAATTGTAAAGTGAAGTACCTCTGTATGATGACGCATCCTATCTTAAAATAAATGACTAAGTTGAGAGGAACTTACTCTCATTCACTGAAAAGGAAACCTTGACAGGTAGTCCTTATTTTACACTTGAGGTTTAGGCAGTTATGTTAACAAAGATAAATTTCACCGTAATAGCAGTGAAGTGGATGATGAAAAGGTGGGTAAACCTGCCCACCTGTTGTTCCCAAACAAACAGTGAGAAACTCTGTCTCCTCTATGTATTGCTAAGATTAAACATGAGTGAGCTGCATTCTTCTGCATTTACCCTTGATTACACCATTATTTGATGTTAGTTGCCAGTGAAGTTTAATAATGAACTCAGTATTTATCATGAGAATTATGTGAAACGAGTTTACTAGCTTTGATTCCAAACCTGGTTCTTAATACACAGGTTCTCCTCATTGCAGTGTACAGTATTTTCATTATTGGCAGTTCTCCCAGCAATCTGCATTAGGCTGAGAACTGCAAGTCAAGCATATATTTGTTTTAGTATCACTTAGGCAATTATTCATTGCAAAGAAGGATTTGCTTTCTCGGTTTAGATATGACTGTGGTTTAAAGAGCCTTTAAAAAAAATCTATTTCATGTTGAACTCCTAAATTCACTACTAGGCAAAAAATCAGAGCCAGAAGATAAGGAGTCGATTCATGAATACAAGCCAAAAATGGATGCCCTCATATTGAGCCTGTCAAATCTATTGATGCTTGTTAACATCATATAAATCTTAGTTAATAGGTTTTCTCATTCTTTTATTTATTTACTTTTTTACTTCTCCATGATAATCTGAAGCCACCATCAGCATCTTTCTCCAACACCTGTAAGGAGACAGTAAACAGATGTAAATATAGAGGTTGAGAAATGACCATAAATGAAACTGTTCTTTACATAGCCTCAGCATTCAGGATGAGTTTGGATTCATAGCTTTTCATTTGGGGTCAAAAAGCAAGTTCCTAGGTAAAGGCAAGCATCTTCTAGTAAAAATCTATCAAGTCCACTCATCTTTGCTACAGCAGAGAAAGAAAGTCCACTTGTTTCCTCACTGCTACAAGTTTTAAAGACCTAATTATTTCTAGTGTTTCAAGATCTGAAGAATGTATTCTGGGGGCTAGGAGGGGACTGAGGGATTCCATGCGTTGGTGTTACCTTCTCCCATGTTGTGCCTAACTGCGGCTTCCAGTTATCTTAGGACCTCTAGAATAACTGATAAGATTTGTATCCCACATCCAGGGCTTGATTTGGAAAGCTGCCTGAAGATGTGTACTGACAAACAATTAAAGATTATAATTAACTAAATCAGTAATCCTAACATCCTTGTTTGTTTCCCTTTTATTCCCTCCTGCACCCTCCCTTCTGTGTAAACACAATATTACTTAATCAGGAACTGGTTTACCATGCTTTTCTTTTTATAATAAATCAGTGTTACTGAACAAAGAAGAGGTAACAGATGAGTATACTAATTGGAGATGTCAGGGCATTGGGGATTTCATTAATGACTGAGAAGCGGACCTGAGAAACATCAAACATTTCCTCTCTACTCATCATTCTCCTTATCTGTGGAAAATGAAAAGCTGGTTAAGCCCTTCTTTATTTTAGTAGAGATTAAAAGTTAGTACCAAAGAAAGCATCTTGTCAGATCAAGTAACATGGAGACTGAGTTTATTTTGTCAAACAAAATATTAGAATAGGACAAAAAAACAATCTGTGAGAGTGCTTTTTTCTAGACTAATTTTTACTTAGCCAAAAATAACCTAAATCTCTCCAGAGAAGAAATCAGCAGCTAAGCTATCTGCACAGGAATATATTTTAATGCTTTACAACCTTTCAAAAGTTTCTTGGCCACTCACATAAAGGAGGAATGGAGATAGGAAGACAGGATTTCATACAACTCTGCTGAAGTAGTGAACGAGGAGAGAGGACACCTGAGTTGGTCTGTGAGCTCCCCTGCTGTCTGACTGTGGGTAAAACACTGTCCTGTTCCTGAACCACCATTCCTGCCTTTCTGATAGCAAAACATTGATTACCCACTCTGCTATTTATGTTTGGATATTTGGAAAGGAAAAGCTTTGCATAGACTGGGTACTGCAAATCTTCAGTGTATAAATCAAATTCTCTACAATGCGTATTTTACTGGAAAAAAATCTGATTCACTGGAGCCGATTGCTTTTGTTGAAATATATCAGGTAGACAAAAGTTCCCTCAAGTCAGATGGAATTTCAGATAAGTGAGCACAAAAGAAATCTCATTCATCATTTTTCACTGCCAGAGCTGCTTACCTTCACCTGCACAGGAGATTGCAGGAGGCTGACTTGACAATCAACTGGATGAGATGCTCAGAAGGCTGCCCAGAACGAAGTTTCCCTTTGAATAAGAACAGAAAGGGATTAGTTCCTACATCTCCCCATTACCAGCTGTGCAGACTAACTTGGATGTCTTGGCATAGTTTGCTCTCATAGTATTCCCTTCTTTGGACAGATGATGAGCTCTCACCAACCTTTATCTCAACTGTACAGTAAAAGGTATGGTTGAGCGTATTTCTGGTTTGAGTGCTCTTTGAAGAATCTGCTGCTCATCACACCGATTTACTGTTGCTATCCTGATTAATAGGACATGCACGTCTACTCTGGTATGTCTCGGAGGTTGCAAGAAGAAACATATCCACTTTTCTAGCCAGCAGAAATATTGAACGAATGCCTTACAGAGAACTACTATGAAATTTTGCCTGGAATGGAGCTTCTATGAAGTTATTGGAGAGTTTAGTTTAGGCAGTTCTGGATAATGTTTCATTATTGTTGACATTTCTGTGGCGTCAGTGTGAGCCAAGAATATTAATTCACTATAAAATTCATTGGAAAATAAGAATTTTTTCATAAAGGTCCCCCAAGTTCAGAGGAAATTTAGTGATCAGATTTTAATCTTCTGATGTTTTGTTTTGATCATCTCCAGCTGAAATTACTTTTTGGATGCTCTTTTAAAGCAGAGTGATGTTCCAAAGAACTCAGATGTAGAGACTCAACCAGCAAATAAATTTGTGCCTGACTGTAGGATAAAATTAGATCTGTTTTTGAGAAGTGACCATTCAAATTATCCTGGTTCCTGCTAAGAGCAGCATTGCTAACTTTTTAAGTATCACTCTTCTTTCCAGAGAACTATTGATTTTTTACCTCAGTTACAAACCCTTTCCTTTCCAAGGCAACATAACAGATTTTGTCCTAGAATTTGGCAGAGATCACCCCCACAGCATTTCAGTTTTTTCAAAGGGAAAGCTCACAGATTAACTGATCAATTATTTTCTGCCATGAAATAATGAATACTTTAAAAGCGAAATGCTTTTTGACTGAAAGTAAATTTCCCTGGGGAAAATGTTAATTTCTAGCTTGAGATTTTCAGTGAAAAGAAGGAAATTGTAATAATACATTCTTTCCTTCAAAAATTAAAGATAAAACACCTCTCCTTTAGAAAAAACTCCACATTTTTTCATATAATCATTTCAAAACAACAGCTGTTTGCTGGCTGGTTTAATGAGAAAAATGGTATTTTTCCACTGAGGTTTTGTTAAAGAACTAATTAAACAATATTGTTAAAATTAGTTAAAATTTCCTTCAATCTAAACTGGTACTGTGTAATCCTGTCATATATGCTGTCAAAATGTATCTTTTTCTCCTAATAATAACTGAAATGTGTAAAATATCCAACTGAGATAAAGAGAGAAGAAAAAAAGGCCACACATCTTTGAGGAGTTTATCACCATGGAAAAATATAACAAAGTGGACCATAATTATGGAAAATCAAATATAAGTGAGCCCATGCAGTCAGGAGAAGTAGAGAAAGAAATACCAACCTGAAACCACATGGGCTGAAAAAATACATTAATGTTTTAATTCAGCAAAGATGAACTTTGTGAGGCACAGGATTAAAGCTTGTTTGGGGTCTAAACAAAGCTATTTTTTTTTCCATACCGAATAAATGTATGTAATAAAAAAAACATAAAATGACAAAAGCCTACTTTTGACACATTGGTGAGCCTGCAAGTGTATCAATACTTGTTCTTTTATTAATATTTCAGGCTTCTTTTGTTTGAATAACACATTATGGTTTCAGATGAAAATGATAAGGCAAAGAAAAAACATCACTGTAAGCTATAAAAATCAATAATTTCTAACGTAGATGACCTGCAGTCCTCTGCACCTACATTTTCAGGACTAATGTTTATGAGGACCATCTTTTCAGTACACAAATTCGGTCAGGCCAAATGTAGGGTTTTGATACAAAAATGCAGCCCTCACCAGTGTAGCGTTTATCTGCATAGTATCAATTGTTAAAGCACTGAGTTCTTTTCAGCTGTGTTTTTTTTATGATGAATATATATGCCAAGGAGAGAAAGCTCTCTACTCCTCACTTCAGAAATAACTTCATCTTCTATTGTCCTCCTGTCAAATGGGGCTTTCTTCAAGAGAGGTGTTCCCAGCTATCTGTTCAAAAGAGACATTGTCTGCTGGCAAATTTATTTGAGGTTTGTTGCTTTAATTCAGCTACAAAACCTCCAGATTTCCCAAATCTGGCAGCAGATGCGTTGTAACAAATTTGTGTCTGTCAGCCCACTCTTCCCTATGAGATGCCTGTGAGCGTGCTGATTATACATATGCAACTAATCAGGACCATGGTTAGGATAAGTTAATGGATTGATTTGCTTCCAGATCCAGTTAAGCGGCAACCTCGTGCACACACAGACGATTTTGTGCTGTCTGAGTCTTGCCAGACAATTTGATGAGTCTGGACTTCCCACCTCCTCAGCCACAGATTGCATCCTAGGAGCTGTGAAAGGAGAAAGATGCTTCAACATGGGCAGAGGGGAAATAACACTCTTTTAAGACAGGAAAGAGTGTTTCTGAATGTTAAAAACCATTTTCCTGCTTTGTGTCTTTTTCATGAAGTGCTAAAGGCCTCTGGCAGTGTTTTAATGGTCCGTCTGGTTAAACATAAGCAGCAAACTTTTGGCAGAGTGTGGAGCCAACTCTTCATTTGTAAAGCCCCTGGTCTCTGTGGTGCTGGCTATCCCTCACACTTCTTTCTCCTTACTGCAGCCTAATGATGAGCCCAGACCCTGCAGCAGGCTGTGACCGGAGAAGCTTGGTCTAGTCCAAGCACAGCAGACACCTTTTTGTGAGGCAACAAGGTTAGGATGGAGGAAACATGATCAGCAAGTACAATGTGTCTAGTGCTTATGGCATTTCTTGTTAAAGTCCAAAGCGGTGCTTGCTAAGCTGGGATGAGATAAAAGTCCCGTGTAGGACAGTAGTACACATAAAACGCACTTCTCCTGTGTTTTTTCTGCGTACTCTTTTCAGGCCAAAATGCAACTTCCCTGGCTGAGATTCAACAGTCTACAAGTGTGGACCTCACACATGAGGACTTGTACAGGTTCCCCTCCATGAGACCCACATTGATGCTTCAGAGGCAAAATTCCTCTCAGACTGAAGGAAATGCCAGTGTATGTCAGATCAGCCATATGCAAAGTGGGTCTGTTGAACAGAATAAATATTCCTATATGGCCAAGAGTGGGAAGTTCAACTAAGATATCTTTCACATACACTCAGCCTTTCTCTCAACATACAATTCTAGTAAGGAGCTGAGGAATCAAATGTATTTTTGAACTTTCTGAACAACACTTACCGCTAACACTGACCAACTCCATTTAAATTTGACAGAAGGAAAGTGATCTCACTTCCAATTCACAAGTGACAAAAAAAATCTTTGTAGAAAAACATCTCTCAAGTCTCTAATTATTCAATAAGTTATTAAGTCAAATGGTACTAATTTATGGCGATGCAGTCATTGTTCTGCTCTACATGAAATTATTTGATTCTGATGACCTGACATTGCTCACTGCTAGAGAGCATGTTCAATGACCAGAAAGCCAACGATTTTGTCTAATTTGGTGTCCGATATGGGTTTTTCAAGCATTGTCTCATGTAACCTCAGTTCTCAGTTCCTTGTGTTTTGAGTGGGGAAGAGCAATGTTTGTGAACGATCCACAGTGCTGTGATTTCACAAATCACGTTTGTTCCCTAATGATCAAACTCTTTCTGCAAATGAATGAAAGCATTATCATACCATACAGGCTACAGAACTGCATATGCTTTTGTGTCCCAGACATTGAACATTGATGATTTCCAGTCAATGCTTCATCTGACCAATGTGATGGGCAAAGCTCGACAAAGAGCAGCATTCTGGGTCCTTCGAAGCTGGGTGCTTCTGATCAAAGTATTTGTAAAGCTAAGGCACAAGAATAAAAACACAATCTCAGAATATGTGGTGTACATTAAAAGCTTCACTAAACATTTACTGAAAAAATAAACCTACACTTTCCATCTTTATTATAGAACGGTTCTTACGTATTTACTTAGTGGACACATTGTCCTGCACCATTCTACATGCCCTATTTATTGCAGATGGAGTTGTACATGTGGTAAAAGTTGTGTCAACATTTAAGTATTGCACTGAAATATTATTTATTAGCAACATATTTTAAACATTTTAAACACTAGAAGCACTGCAGGTTGATTAGTAGACCAGTTTGCGAATGATTTAGAAACACCTTCATCAAGGAATTTCTTAACTGTAAACCTAAGATGCATCATTAGCTGCTTTATTCAACCAGGGCTTCTACAGAAGTACTTGTCTATCTTAAAGTTGATTAGATGCAACACAGTTAATTGATTTATTTGCAGGCTTCCCATTATAGTTGTGCTAAAGGATATCGCTGAATCAGGGATGTAATGGGCAAACAGTGAAACAAAGGAGTACCATGCATGGCTTGAGCCAGGAAGCAGGAGGCAAGAACCCCAAGTTTTTTCACAGCTCTGCCTTTAGGAAAGTAGATTAATCTTCATATTCTTAATAGATTTTGAGCTTCCCTTATATACTGTTATACCTCAGGCATTCCAGATATAATTAGAAATAGTAATCAAATGTCAGCCTCATGCTCATTGTGCTTAGCAATTGTGAGATTTAGTTAATTAGTACGTTTCATGTGCTCTGGGGTCCTTGGACAATGAAGGTCATGTATCTACTTATAGATATTTAGAAAAATGTAGGTCATTATTATTCAAATGTACTTGAAATCTTAAGTATTAAAAGTCAGTTATAGAGATATAGAGACATAAGGAAGATTGAGGATGTGATAACTACTCCAGCTGTTTGTGTAGCCAGTAGTTCTTAGAGGAGATGGGTTCAACCTTTCCACTATTAAAATTATAATAGATTTAAAAAAAAAAAAGGAGGGAAAACAATTACATATTTAAAAGCTCTACTTAAAACTTAGGACAAGCTGTGCTGAAGACAGTGGAAGGAAGACAGCCAGGTTACTTGCAAAAGGCCCTGGATGTTCATTCTTTGGTGCTTTGAGAGTACAGCCAAATCTCTTCCTACCACCTGGGATATACATAAGATTTGTCTTTTCCATTATCTCTATAGCTTCTGAAACATGCAGGCCAACATTCCCCTCTTTAGCACATTGGGATACTGTGGAAGAATCTCTCTCTTTATATGGTTTCTCATTTTGAGATTTCTCCTTGAGATGTCTCAGCCAAATGTCAAATCTTTTTTTTATCCACCAGTGTTTCAAATCTCTTTGTCCTTTGAGTGATCTTTTATCTTTATTTAAAAAAAAAAAAAAGTCATATTCACTTGCTTTAGTTCCAAAATTTAGATTTTATGTTAAAACCAACAACAAAAATGACCAAGAAGTTGAGGAGGAACAGAAACATTTTTAACATTTGCTTTCCAAGCTACAAAACAACATTGGTTGCAAAGTCAAAAATGGTAAAGCTCAGCAGAAAAAAATGTAACCACTCAGCATCATTTTCTCCTCCAGAACTTATATCTATAGTGACAATCAAGTATGTATAGGAGTTCATATGGGTCCAATCTTAATTTTGGTGAAAAAGGCAAGGATTGCAAGATGCAAAACAGATGAAGGAATTAAATTTTGATGGGCATGAGGCAACAAATTCCACTCTTTGAATTTTCTCTTGTATTTGCTACTTCGAGCCTTCATCTGGAAAAGGCTTATGCATATTAGCAGTCTACTTAAACTCATCACTTGTTAGATTTTAGGATTTGGATGGCCCATTATTACCATCCAGTGTGACCTGCAGAGCATATGCCAGAGAATTCCAGCTGATAACTTCTGCAGTTCAATGAGCTGCTTATTGACTCGATCCTTCAAAACTCTGAGCATTCTGGCCTTACTCGAGCAAATTATTTGAAACTGAACCACATTAAGAGGGAGACAAGATGACTACCCACAGCTTAAAATTACCCACAAACATGTCTTAGTTCAATGGTGTTCAAAGCAATTTCCTAATAAAGGACTTAATCCTTTGTGGCAGTAAGAAGGTGATTTAGGCCTGCAGTGCTGTCCCCATAGCCAAGGCAGCTGAGAGTGTACACGTATTGACTCACCTTACACAGAGAGGGTCACTTACAGGGCTGTTCAGAACATAAACTCAAAATTCGTTTTTCCTCAAATGTTATTTTGTTGGACTCAAAACAGGTTTTGAAAATGTGTCTATCAGTGCCACCTTTGACAGAAACATTCCTAAGACCTGGAGAGGACAGCTTGGATGATTCCAAGGGCCTTGAAGCTCACACAGATCTCAAGCTTCTTACTTTGTAAAGGAGTATTTTAACAAAATTCCATTTCATTAAAGCTTTGAATTTAGTTCTAATGCAGAAATAAAACAATGGGGAACACTTTAGAAGGGACTCAACAGACTCGTGAGAAAGCAGATTCCTGGTTTTCTTTCTTCTTTGCCCTTTTAAATAGGTTGTTATGTTCACTTACTGCTCTCTGGGACTGTGCCTCTTGCTTTCTTTGAACACTTTTACAAAAACAAGGAAGGAAAAAATACTTGTCGTTCTTTAATCTTTGAGTTCAACAGACAATCTGGGATTCCAGTCTGAAATGTCAAACTGCTTACGTCCACCTGCAGAACAAAGTTGAATTTTCAAATCTTTTATTTACTTATCTATTTGGCTGGGTTAAAGGATATCCTAGTACCTGTCATATTCCTTGTTAAAGCCTTTTGGTGAAAGGACTTTGAAGCACGATTCATAAATCTCATTCTTAAATAACATCCCTTTGAGGTTAAAAAACAAGACAAACAAAGCTCTTTATTTTTCACTGCTCATTAGATTTTCATATCTGGAATGAGCATGAGACTTTAAAAGGAACAAAAGGAAAACTCCAATTGCCTGCAATATGTCAAGAACTGTCCTTATGTATGCATTCAGGCTCCATCCTAGCACCATGCTCATGTGTTCAGTGTAAAAGAAACTGGGTAATCTCTATGAACCAGTTGTGAGTTTTGTCCATGAGAAGTGTCATCATTTACATATGTAATTGCTGAATTCAGCTTCTTCACATGTATCATAGTTTAGCCATGCTGGTCAGGTCAGCAGCTGAATGTGGGCATTTGTGATCCAAATCCCACCCTCCACCCCAGGGAAAGGGAAATATGAGAGAGACTTGTGGACTGGAAACTAAAACTAAAACAGCTTTAATGAAACAAGTATAGTAATAAGGAAAATAATATTAATAAGAAAATAATAAAATATATGCAAATGTATTTAAATTATGCCCTCCCCCCAACAACTATTTGTCACCACTGATGCTGCAGAGCAGGCATGGGGAAAGGTCCAGGGTTGGACTCAGTGGCAGATGGGAGCTGGACTCAGCAACTGGGTTCAGGAATGCACAGATCCAGTATCAGGGGCAAAAGGATGGATGGTAAGAATCTGACCATCGAAGAAGGGAGCTTGACCATCACGATCCCCCAGTTTTATACTGAGTATGATGTTTATGGGATGGAATACTCTGCTGATCAGTTTTGGACCACCTGTCCAGTCTTCCCCTCCCTGCAGGTGTGACCCTTTTTTACGTCTTTGACTTACAACGTTCCACTGACTTGAGTGTGACCTTAGTCTCCATAGGGATAAACATAAGATTTCTGCATATCAATGCCCTGTTACCTTGATGATTGTGATAAATTTTTAGTGTTATCTCTTTTAGAGACAGACACTGAAAAAACATGTAGTTAACTTTCAGTAAGTGAAGTTACTTAGAGGAGGCTTAACTGAAAATTTAGAAAATTAATTCTGCTTTAGCTGAAACCAGAATATGTGTTATTGTCCAAAGTCCAGTAGCGTTTCCCAGAAAGTCACTGTATAACTTCTAGAGGGTCCATGAATGAGTGCCTCCAATTCGTTTGGCTTATAAAATGGGGCATATTATCCCTTAGAGATCTGATTTCTCTTTTGGACAGAGGGAAGTTAAAGCCACACTAAAGATATAAATGATCCGCAGAACTGGACTAGTGCATTTATTCCTGCTTCCTCTGAAAAACCTCACAATGACAACAACAAACTGACAAGATCTTGAAAATGAAATGTTCTTTCTCCTTTTTCTCTGCTATTTTTTAAAGACGAATGTTTATTTGATGTGAAACATAGATCCAGTTTACATTTCTGACTGTGAAACATCTTCAATGAGAAAATTTGCAGAAATAAAAAGTTATTTCAAGATTCCTATTTTAAACGTTTTCCTATTGACGTTTCATTTTAAAAAGGTAAAACATCTTCATCCTGTGGTCACAAATTGATTTTACTAGAGTATGAAACTATTATTTAACTCTTTAAAATAATACATTAACACCTAATGTCAAAATTTGGAAGCTCAACATTTTAAAAATATTTAGAAAAAAATTAATGAGAACTACCCATGTTTCAGCTTTTAATTTTGAACAGAATAGCAAAAAATAAATATGATTTTCAGACCAGACTTTAAATGTTATGGGTAGCACTGTTCAGGTTTCAAAACCCAGCATAAAAATTGATGCTTGTCATGTTAGCATCTGTGTGTTCAGCAATCATCTCTTTATTTAGCCTCATAACAGGTCAGAGACAGGCTTACTTCCACAGTGGTCTGAGAGTACAACTACATTAACTGAAACAGTGAGTTACCAGTGCCATTGCATAACAAGTTATGGCTCATTAGGTGTATCAATAACCATGTGTGGTCTGTTTGTCTGCATGTGTTCACAGCTCTTTGCAATTGGGATGAAATGCCTGCTTAGCAGATGGAAACCTGTCAGCTCCTTTTTACTAAACTGCTTTCTCATGTCATTGATCCTTCTAGGCATTCTTTTTTTTTTTTTTTTAAATCCAACCACTTAAATAAAATCACAGGGTGAATCTGATAGGAACCATTTTTCAAAGTATTTGTTGACTCCTACTGTAAATGTCAATTGTTTCTGAGAGGACGGCCTCCTGGCCAGAAGTTCAGTGTCTCCTAATATCCTACTTAACTTGAATGCCAAAAACAAAGAGGAAAAAGTAAAAACTCCAAGCCCTGAGACTCTAGACCCATGGGAACTTAACATCATTAATTTTAGAGATATTTATTTTCCTTGTCACTGTAATGGTTTGTGGGTTTGTATAACTGTGCAAGAAAAAAAAATCCCAGAAGAAGAGGACCCCCAGTATTCCTCAGTTTTCAGGGTTGGTTCAAGTCTCCTCAGTCAGAGGCGGCTCTGTATTTACTAGTGTGCTGCTAAGCCAAGGAAGGCAAAGACAGAGATGACAAGAAGCTGGAGGAAACCAGCCAGTAATGTTATTTTGAGTGTGGTTTTTTGCATTAGCTAAAGTATGAAATAACCTTCTCCACATGTCTGCATGGAGAGGGAAGCCATATCCAAGGTGGTATTAAAGAAAAACTGATAGCAAAACCAAGGACTAACCGAATGCTCTCCAAGTACCCTTGTGAACGCTAAGGCAATCGTTGAACTGTCCTTCTACAGCTAAGCTGCTAACACTGCCTTCAGATAGACAGGTTAAAATTAGTTGAAGTACTTCTGGCTTGAATAGCACTTTCAAAGGCAACTGGTTATTTGCAGTATGTCACAACAACTGCACTATAGGTGGACCCAGTTGTTTCGCTGTCATTCCACACTCCCTCATTACTGACGGTGGTCACCACTCTTTTTCCTATAACTGCTCCCCTCCACCCCAGACCCTTTCATTATCCTTGAGCCTGAACTAGGCTATCCAAGCCTATACAGAAAGCAAAAGTCCTTCAAAGTCCACAATGAAGGTCTTGGCTTAGAGTTATTTTGGGATGGAGTCCTTGTCAAAAATATTAAGTTCCGCTTCTGGAAAGGTACATAGCAACAGGTTATGTTGTGAGGCACCACTAAGGAGTCGTCTCCCTTTGATATACTAGGAATAATAGTGGCAGACCCATCACATTCCCAACCAGGCATTATCTGGATGAGTTCATTCTGTTTCATCCTTCTTCTTATAACAGTAATAACAGCGGTGCTGCTCCAATGGATTATTGGGTTTAATTTTTTGATGAGACAGAGAAGACAGCTCTTGTGTCAGGCTTTCTGTGGAGCCTGGCGACCCTCTGTGTACTTCATATCTGTGGATTATATTTCAAGTTTTTATTTGATTTCATAAAGAAGTATTATGAATTTCTTTTTATCAGCAAGTCCTGCAGTATTTTACTAAAAGCCTTTCAATACTATGGTTGCAGAAAGTGAGCTACAAGACATGTCCCATATCACTAGACAGGCAATAAGAAGGAAAAAAAAGTAGGATTCCTGCCCTGCAAAGTACTTGTTCTGTGCAGATATCTGACCAAACCTGGGATTTTGTCTTGTAATCAATCTTCTGAATCTAGGAAATAATCTATGGAGCTTTTCTAACAAAGTCTGCTTTCTTCTCAGGTTAAGCTTCTAGAACAATCTCAAACCCAGCACGGTGCAGGCTGCCATCAGAAGCAGTAGTTTCCCCTCACAGTTACATGTTCTCTCCATGTCTTGGCCACATGTGGTACGTACCATGCAGCTTGGGCCACTGCCACAGCACAGGTGGGATGTGGAAAAGCTGTTTCTTGGACAGCAGATCTGCTTTTTGTCTCAAGATGAACTCATCCAAAACTACATGAAGTGTTGTTAGTGACAATGCCTTACAGGCACCCACTATAACCATGAGCGTCAGTGAATCAGTTACAGAAATAATATTTTTGCATGCTCCGTGAGACCTGATAAAACTGACTGACTCTTCCCTTCTGGGACTGTGAGTGTGCTCATCTTCAGCTTGCTAAAAAAAAATAATCTCATGCCACTAACTTGCATGGGTAATAAATCCTGGGTTCAACAGACTTGTCATCTGGTAGTGAGTCACCACTCACCTTACAATGAATGGCATTAATTTGGTTTCGAAGGAACAGCATTTGCATGTTATGTCTCACAGGGTTATACACAAAGAATGAATCTGATATGTGCTGTACCGACAGCTCATGTGGGCAAATAAAGCAGATTTTATTCATGGAGGAAACCCCACAGGGAGTTGGGAATTTGTGCTAATGTCAGTTAATCTCCGGGTTCAGGGAATGGAAGAGAACAAGGGGAAATAGTTTAAGAACCTATCCCAGCTGATGGTAGTGCCTGTGCTTTGGGAGGATATATAAACACACACTCATCCACCCCCTGCCTGTACACAGACACACACACAGACACACACCTGCCCCTTAGAGCTTCAGAAATTACAATAGCAGTTCCTAGGAGTTCAGGAGGAATATTGGCTCACCTGACTTTTTATCAGTCAGTCCCACTTTTGGGCATAGCACGTGTCCATGTGACACTTTCTGCTATTCTACCCTCATTGTTTTCTCCATCTGAGAGACACCTCTCCTTCCTATATTCCCCAGATTACAGGTTTCATTGCATGGAAGTGATTTGTCCCAGTATTTTTCATGCACAGCAGCAGGAAAAGGGCAAGAAGAACAGCTAAGTATCTTTCACTCCCTGTTGCCTTTCCTGCTTGCCTTTGCTAACGTTGGAGTAGCAACGTTACTCCAGTAACGTTGGAGGGTTCAGTGCACATATGTATCCATACATGTTACATGACATGGTCAAAAAACATGTTACAACACTAATCTCTCCAACCATCCCCCTCTTGCTAATGCAAAATCAGGGTGAGAGACTGCATCCATGGTGTTGAGTGTGGAAAAGGATGGGTAGGTGAGGTTCTCTCAAAAAAAACACCCAAGCTATTTGTGTCTCTCAGTAAATTAGGCATTGACGTACAGACATATACAGCATTTATGCACACATGCATACAGAGAGCGAGCTTTCCTTTTTTATCCTCCTTTTTTAAAAAAAGATCTTGCACTGTGTCTTTAAGTTAAAAACAAACATAGAAATGAACACAGTCATTTAAAATTGATTTTTTTTCTTTTACTGCCTCTCCACCACTTCTGTTCCAAGTAGCTGTTGAACACTACCCTGTCAACTCTTCAAGTATTTAACTACAAAATACTCTTCATAAATAATGTAGGCAGATTAACTAAATGGTACATAATTACTGCAAATTTTGAGTCCCGTTGTAGAATATATTTTATCCATGATTACAGTGCTTACAGACTTTCCAAACACTCTCTTGTATATTTGACAGTAAGCCACAGGAAAATTTCAGCTGTCTATAACTGCTTTTCAGAATCTATAATAACTTAGATTAACATGTTATTAAAGACTTTGATTTAGGAAACACCTAATATAGTTTTCTATTTTTTTCTTTCCACTGAAAGTTCAAAAAAAACCCCAAACCATGATATTGGACTTGTAAAGTGGAAGTTTTCAAAGTTGATTGCAGGTTCACAACTCTGTAACAAGGTACTTTCACTCTGGCAGAGACTCAAACGAGGCAATTAACAGGAGCAATGAAGCAATTCAAAGAGAGAGTTGTGGGACTTTTTAATTGGTACTTCAGAAAGCCAAAGTTCCCTCTATACCAAGACAGGAGCCAGGGAGTAATTGCCTAGCCATTTCTGCAAAAAGGGCTTGAAATCTCAGTTAAATAAGATCTTGATCTTAGCACAAGAAGGTCATGATTCTCCGGAATTGTAAAGACATTCGTCCCCTGCAGTGGTCCATGAATGATTCGAAAGATTTTACTCTGGTCATTACAAGACACTGAATGAATGTCAAAATAAAAGCTAAAATGTAGACTTACTGCAGTTCCTGTCATATATAAAGGGGAAATCTCCACTGACTGCAACAGCAGCCGGGCCTGTCTTGGTTGGTAATGAAAAAGCCATCTTATATCTGAGCACTTATATCTGTCTTCACTGTGCTGACGCTCACAGCACAAACGTGATTGTTGGTAAGGACAATATATCTGCTTTTGATAGAATGAATTGAGGTTATTCTTCTGGTCCCAGAGCAGTAGGTGCTTTTGAGACTAAGAAGCTGATTTTAAGTTTCTGGAGTGCTGGTCAGGCAACAAGAGCAGCATTATTTGACCAGGTTCCAATATTGTATTCTACCCTCAAAAGTGTACCAATATAAAAGTTTCAGAAATGTAGGCACAATTCAATTTTATTCTCATTCTCAGGCCAGCTTACTGTGTGTGTCTTCTCCATTCTTTTCATGCATTTTGAGAAAACAGAAACGCTGCAGGCAGATAAGTGAAACCATGAATGCCAGTTGCTATTTGGTACCTTCAGCGTACAAGTCAGGGTGGTACCATGCAGAACTGTCTTGTTCCCATCCCAATTCTGTTGCTCATTAACAACTAGCAGTTCTGCTTATACCTCAAATTGTCCAACTTTCTTCACAAAGAAAACTTAGTCTGAGTAAGGTGTAGATCTGCAGCAAGTGGCTTATAGACCATTCCCATTCCCTCTTGAATTCAGTGGGAATTTGGGGTTTAAACTTCCCTTTGACCTTTGTGTTGACCTCACTGTTGTGCTCCACTGCCTTGGGTGTATGAAGGCTCCTGTGAACTCATGAGATATTCCCTTAGCATTGGAGGTTGCAGGAGTGAAAGAGCTCAGTGTCTCACGATATTAGTCAGTGTGTCACTGGTTCAATGGAGCTGGGATCAATCCTTAAGAGAACAAAATCCCATCTCTTATTTGCTGTTAACCTTGAGATTCTTACAGCTAGAAGGACAGTAATGGAAAGATTAACTTCTGAGTATATTAGACAGACATAAGGAAAGGAACTGACCACCTCTGTCAAAAGAAAATATTTCTGGGCAGCACACCTTTTAGGAAACATCACATTCTTGAAGAGATTCATTTGCATTGTGTCTGAAAAAAATGCTCACACCATTCCCAGGGCAACCTCTCTAATGTATTGCAGGGCAAAGACGTCAGAGGTGCCGTGGGAAAAAAAGAAGTCTGAAATTTCACCTTCAGTCACTGAAACAGATAATGATAAATTAGGGTCTGTCTTATCCACAGGTACTTGGCCTTGTGACCAGATATGGGGACTTGGGATGTGGAACCGGTATCTTGAAATGCTGTGCAAATTACTTCTAGGCAGGCAAGTCTTATTTTACACAAAGGAGGAACTTATTGACATATACCTTACCTGCATTCAGTTATTACAGAGGTTTTTAAATTTTAGATTTTCATATCCTCTTAAATGGCACCCAATAATGGTAGGTCTCTAATCTTAGCTGTGCTGCAGGGACCACATAGAAGGGAACACAGATAGAGGGGAACTCCAGCAGATTGTAAAACAATGATTCCTGAACTGGTCTTCTCCGGAAATAGAGTGAAAGGCCTGCTGCCCCCATCAAGCACTGAAAAGAATTTGTGAGTGCAAATGGTGGTGGGCATCTTCATACACAGATTAGACTCTTGCTTGCAACTCTTGGGCCATATAGAACATATTTAACAATTGTAGCTTCTATTGTAGGATCTAACAGTCTGAATAAAAGATGAAGAAGAAACTTTTCCAGTGACAGTTTCTAGAATGACTTTGAAGGGCTGATATTTTTGTGTTTGGGTGTTTAGCTCAACAGTGGAAGATGTTGGTCAAAATCAGTTTGAATAGATATATACATCTTTATGATACACCATATCATACAATTCTTGTGACCTCCATTAACAGAGATAATACTCATGGCACGCAGAGCAAATGAAAACTACTTTCTTAAGCTTAACTGTTTAAAGTTCACAAAATGCTGCCTTATAGAGCTTTACAGCCTTTCTTGTCCTTTAAAGCCAGTTAACCATTTTTATCTTCATGGATGCTTAAAAACAAGGATATCACTTCTCCACAAATCTGTCTGTGCTACATTCTCTTTCTGAGCATCCATGAGTAAGTATTTTTCATGCCCACATACATTAGTGCCGTTTGTGGAAGCTGGGGAAAACAGGCACAGAAATTGTGACTTCCTCAAGTATTGTGACCTCAATACAAGTATTCAGGGAGAAGAAAGAATCAAGATTTCTACAATTAGGAAAAAAGTACTAAGTACTGTTCCTTATTTCTAACAGTTTCATGTATGTTTGTCAAAAGAAGAAAGGCACAAATTCTTATTTCTTGTTTGAAAGAGAATAGATGGAACAAAGAGGCAGATTTTGAGCTTATCATTCATTCAAGAGAATGAATGACCACTGAGGTGTTGCACAGTCTGTTTGACTTACATCCAATAACATTCAAAGTTAAGAATTGAATTGCCATCTTTGTGTCAGAAACAAGCCAGCTTGGCTTGAAACTTGTACTACTGATGCCACTGTATAGGCAGTCATCACACACAAGTATCATAATGAATAAATGGCTGGAGTTAAACCTGGAAAGAGGTCTGGCAGGCAGTTAATTATATCTCCATGAAAGGAACAATTTGAAACAATTTGAAACGTGAGTTATAAAAAGGCTGTATGTTCTGCATTTCCTGCTGCTTAAGTAATATGTTGCATGGACAAAGAGGAGCTGGTACACACCCCACCCCCACCCAATCAGGTACAACTACAAACTCTTGTAAAAGTAACTAGTTCTGCTCAGGTTTGCAATTCTTTTTCACTGTTCCTCAGGAACTGGAAATTCTGCTTTGCAAGATCTGAGAATATTTCTTTTGGACACATACTACATAAAAAAAAATACCCCTTTTTTTAATTATTTTCAGAGAAATCAGCTGCCTGTATCCCATCTGAATTCTCTGAAACATTGCACCTTGCTCTGACAGGTGCAACACCTGCCTGCACTGCTGCACTGCCTGTTAGGATTGTTGTCCAGGAAATTTATGTCTTCTAGGACCTGCTCTGGACTAGTCTATGTTTTCCAGGACCTCTGTGTGATTTTATGCTCAGAAGAGAACCATGTGCTCTATGACAAAAGTGGTTCAACAGAGTTGGTCAACACAAAAGAGTCTGAGTAGAAGGCAATCACTTCCTGTAGGGCAATGCACTGATCCAAGTAGGCAAAGCTGAACTGAAATTTTGGTTTTGGCTCAGCCAATCACGTCAACTCCAAAATCATATATCCTTCACAAAGGAATATTTTCATTTGGAAAACATTAACTTCAAGTCCCTTCCCCACGGTGCTCTTTCTCTGTTTTTCGGGGGAAGAACTGCAGCTATATGCACTTCCATTGAGATACCCTTATTTTTTCCTTCTGATCCACAGTCCCAGTAGCTCAGCTCTCCCCAGGATTCAGTGAGTACCTCCGGCACAAGTGAGAATCAGAGGTACTTCATCCCATTTCCTGTAATATTCCTGTTGTTTCCTAAACTTGTAGAGCTAAATCCCATTGCTGCCTTTGGTGGAAAAAAAGTATTATTCTTTTTAACACTACTGGCAGTAATGCAGGCTGGCACTAGGACCTCCTTTTCTTCCAGAACTTTGTTATTGGATGTCAGTCAAACAGACTGTGTAACACCTCAGTGGTCATTCATTCTCTTGCCTATAGCACTGGCAGCAAGTTGCTCCTAATTCCCCATCTGATACAGGCACCTATGGGGAAAGAGGGAGGGGAAGAGGCTGCCTATGGGGAAAATGAAAAGAACAGCAGCAGCTTATAGTGGTTAAGTCACTTAGTGCTGTGGCTATTAAGCCACAATGAAAGAAATGACAAATACTCTTTTCCTTTCCTGTCTTTTCCCCCCCCCCCCCCCGCACATTTTATTTCAAAACAGCAAGCAGCATAATCTTTCTAGTAAGGATCACTTCAACAAAAATCTAGCTTTTGTTTCTCATATGGCCCATTGCTAAACCCATCTGAAACTGTTTTAGCAAATCTATTCTACCCTTTTTTCTAAGAAAAAAAAAGAAAGTCCCACAAAAACAACAAATCCCTTTGTGTTATTCATAAGAAAGAAGCCATCTGCAGCCAGACAGCCTTGGGCTAGGATCTCAGATCAGACTGAAACATGCTGTCCATTAAATAGCACCCAATTCTCTCTGTAAATGCAGAACATACTAACTCAAGCACTTTCTTCAAATTCTGATGTGTGTAATTGCATTAGGGCTGGCTAGTGTGTCCCTTCCCAGTGTGATCAGACATTGCTTGGGAACTTGCCAGGTATTTTCCCAGAAACTATTTGTTTTAGGAAAAATATTTGTCTCAGAAAAATATTTGTAACAGCTACAGGAATGTCTTTGTGAGATGATTTTCTCAAAATCTCAAATACCCACATTTTTCCTGAAAAGCCAAAGCAGTACACTTAGGGGCTTGACTTTAAACTCCTACGTTGCTTGCTTTTTCCCTGCATGTCAGTCTAGATTATCAACCTGCTGCTGTGATTTGAGGACTTTAACTCTTACTTTCTAGAACAGTACCAAATCTGTAAGAAATCCAGATGTGTTCCATCACAGAGGGAAAGGAGATATCTCACTTCTGGTATCTGTCAACCCAAAGAATCTTCGCTTTTCTGGGGGGAAAAAAACTTGGAAATCAAGAGGATTGGTAAATAAAGCTGACAGGGAAAGTGAGAGAAATAATGAAAGCTCAAGTCAGCTACTCCTTTTGAAAAGTGGACTTCCGTCTACCAATAACCACTTAACTCAACCAATAACCCCTCACCCTCTGAGTATAAGTTATAATGCCTTCTACTTACTAATATAAACCACTATCTACTTCTACTTCTGTGATATCGACGCAAAAATCAGAACAACTTGAAGTCCTTTCCCAAAACTAAAAGAGGCTATCAACACTGAAATCAATAGGAGAGCCCTTATCTAAGCCATTAGAGTTCTTGCAGGTAATAATCTAACAATTAAAAATGAACTATCCTTACTCCTTGTCTATCTCCCTACTGTCATCTTCGAGTTCTTAAAGGCCTAATGAGTATGATTTTATTTCTGAAAATAAAAAGTAATTATACCCAAGAATTTCACTCTGCCCGGTACTACAATTACATTGGATGTAGCTCTCATTATGAGTAAACGAACAGCAATGGCTGAGATTATTTTCCCCACTGAACCGCCACTACTGGCATTTATTACTTCAATGGGTAGCACTAACTTTTCTTTCCATGGTGTTAGGTAAGCTAAATTCAGCTTTCATATGACAGCAATAGTTTTTGTCAGGAGAGATGATGTTCAACTGTCATGTCCTACCATTTCCAGTCAACTCCAAGCAGGGTTAAAATCTGTGTTGAAGGTGGAAGTATTGATGGATGACAATGACTGAAAAATGTCTGTGAACATTAGTTTGACTGTGCTCTGCCATGACTAATACTGGATAATTCTGGTACTATCTAGACAAACTATTTAAAATCTTGGCGATTGCCTTAGGATGTAGACCTTTGGAAGGGGGAAATCTTTCCTTGTCAGAAGTCAGGAAAGCTGATAGAATTGATGTTTCTGAAGTACTCTTTTATCTCCCATTAATAGTAGAGCTGAATATCTCATAATTTTTAAAGTATGCATCTTCATAGTGAGGTAGTGCTCCTTGTGTTTGAAAAACGGGAAGAAGAAAAGATCAGGGCTTCTTGTAATACTTGTGGATATTTCAGATGTTATATTTTCCAGCAGTCCTCCCCTCTCCTATCTGGAGATTTCTGTATCACAATTACTACAATTTCCCGTCCTCTTTTTGCAGCTCACAGGCTGATTATACACTAAAATACTGAACAATCAACAAAAGCAGGCATGCATTTCTTTCTGTTGATACTATGACAGAGACTATAACTCCTGGCAAGGACCTGTTAATCCTCTGCTTCATTGAAATGGAAGAAGAATCCATGGAGATTTAAACAATGACTGGCCTTAGTAACTCGCCTAAAAATATGTGAAAGAGCTGGAGTAAAATGACAGATTTCAGTAGGGTCTCTAATATTCCGGGTAAATCCACAAGGCATGTCTGTAGTTAGTGCATGATGGAGATAACAAAATTTCATGTCACGGAAGTGGTGGCAGGGGCAAACTTAATCCTTTCAGACCCTGTGAAATTCCATGCTGCTCACCCGTAAGGTGACTTTTCATTACCACCACGAGTATAGCTGAGTTTAAAATCATGTCTGTATCTGAATACCACAACTGTATCTATTTTACCAAACTTCTTCTCCTGTCCATGTTTACAGAAACACTTGAGTGTGAGTGCGCATATATACATATTTTACTTCACATTAAATCTAGACTTTTTTTGTTTTTCAGTTAGTAGACAAGCAGATTTTTCTTTCTGTCTCTGTTCAATATTAAAGCAGGGTTTGTTGTATTTTTTAAGCAAGACTTGGTTCTCTGTTTATGAGTGAGAGAAAATGCCTGTGTCTGGAGGAGTTTAAACAGTTTGGGATTTATACACTTCAAGAAGTAGGGAGAAAAAGGAGCAGAATGGGATTTAACTGGAATCACTGTTGATTTGCATACTAAAGGTATCTGACAAGCGTAACAGTGATTTGAACACAGCTAAATCTCACTAAAGTGTTCCTCCTTTCTTTGGCCAAAAGGAAGAAAAACATCACAAAGATAAGTCTTTGGAGACATCACAACTGAAGCTGTTATCAAAGGTACAAAAATCTTTAGAAAGACAAGTATTCTTTCTCTTGTCACCTTTAACATTCAGTGTACCAGGATAGTGTCACAAGCCATATATAAGGTCAGTGCACAGAAGCTTCTGCAAGACAAGAGGCTTGAAAAGATATCTGCCATGAATGTCACTGTTCTTTTTTTGATTGTGTTGTACTGAATTTTTGTTCAGATTTCTTGTTTGCAGAACAGGTCCTGTTCTCATTGACACAAATCCACTGGCTGCAGATTTTCCTTTCCCTTTGAAAATCTGCACTATTTCAGTTCTGGACAGTGGGAGCAAGAGTCCACTCTCTCTCTCAGTAAATTTGATCACACTGAAAACTTTGTATATGACATTTGACCAGAAACACTCAGGTTGCAATGAAAGGTGCATCATTTGGGAGGAAATAAATCAAACATATCTCCATAAACCAGGGAAAGTTCCCTATGCATATCAGCTGGGAGTTCCAGAGACAAGAAGGAGGAGCTTTACTCTATCTTGAAAGTTCTACGGCGCTAGTCACAGGCTGGGTTATGTAACATAAGTATTTGTATACATACGCATGTAGAAGCATGCATGTATATTCGATAGGATAGGATAGGATATTTCCATTGGATGGGACCTAAAATGGCCATCTAGTCCAACTGCCTGAACACTTCTGGGCTGAACAAAAGTTCAAGTTTGTTACTAAGGGAATAGTCCACATGCCTCTTAAACACTGACAGGCTTGGAGCATCAACCATCTCTCTAGGAAGCCTATTCCAGGGTTTGACCTCCCTATCTGTAAAGAAATGTTTCCTAGTGTCAAGTCTGAACCTGCCCTGGCACAAGTTTGAATCATTCCCACCAGTCCTACATCCTATATCCTGTATCAGGGAGAAGAGCTCAGCACTTCCCTCTCCACATCCCCTCCTCAAGAATCTGCAGAAAGCAATGAGGTCACACCTCAGCCTCCTTTTCTCTAAATCAGACAAACATATCGCCCTCAGCACGTATGTATAGAAGCAACATAACAAAGGGGAAAAAAGGGAAAATGCAGCAATGTGATTCACTCATGGAAATTCTACTTAGTGCTCAGGAGACTGTTGAGCATATTCAGCTTACACCCTTGTAGAGGTAAAAAGATAGGTACCTCCAGAGGATAATTTAGTCTATTGCTCACGTAGCAATAATTAGACTTCACTAGATAAGAAGAAATCTTGTCCCTCAAGTTGCCAATAATCTTTAAATGGACACCTGAACTCCCTCAGCAGCTTGAGATGTTCCTTCAACTCCTATCCAAAATGTTTACATGTTGTGCTACACAGCTTCCTGGGAGAATATTCTTGCCAGTGTTTTTGGCAAAAAGAATCAGGCAAAAATAGCCTTTAGACTGTTAACTTGCTTTAGGCTTTTTTATGTTTTCTGCAGGGGAAAAACCCATGCCAGTTCTTACATTCAGAATTCTTATGAGTTTTGAAATATATTTTATTTTAGGACTTATTTAATCCACCTCAAACTGAAAACACAGTAGGCTGCTCTGCCTAGAAAGATTATATTTTGCATTCCTGACTTAATACTAAAGCAAATATCACGTTAGAATAACCTCAGAGTCAATAGATTCAATTCTAACCCATGAGGAAAGCAAAATATAGACATTTAAAGAAAAACAACCAAACAATCTGTCTCCCCCATTTTGATACAGTTTAAATGCCACATGTTCTTTTACCTATTAAGTTGTTTTTATTTTCCTTTTTTTTTTTTTTTTTTTTGTATTTAAACAGAAATCCCCTTCTTTCATCTCAAAAGTGCTGCCTGGGTAAACTATGGTGTTCATAACCTACTCTGCAGCAGAAGGAAATAAGTGTGCTCTGAAACAAGCAGAATACGTGTGGGAAGTTGGAAGCAGCTTGTCAATGACGTTCAAAGAAC
This sequence comes from Cuculus canorus, assembly GCF_017976375.1. NCBI lineage: Eukaryota > Metazoa > Chordata > Aves > Cuculiformes > Cuculidae > Cuculus > Cuculus canorus. The sequence goes on from NC_071407.1 coordinate 11,913,686, forward strand.
AGCATTTCTATTTTGAAAAATCCCTCATTCCCACATCTGGCATAGATTTACCTGGAAGATATTGATTGAACTCCTGGCCCTGCTGCAGCAGCTAGAAGTTAAGGATCTAATCTTCTTAGGTGCTTTTAAAAATCTCTAGGCATCTACCTGCATCATTACATAGCTAAATAGCTCTAAAAATCTGGGCTGTGGAAGTTATTGAAGCAACCACGCAAGGTCCAGTGGTATTAGTTGTTCTTTGATCAGACAGGACTGTAGGATTCAGCCTGCACATAACAATCAATTGCCCATGATGTGCATCATTGCAGAAGAGGATCCCAAAAGCAGAGAAATGCTGCTTCTCTTTTGGCTGCCATGACCTTCTTTTGCCAATTTGGCTGTAAAATAGTGTTAAAATATTATTTCGCACAAAACATGTCTTCAGTCGCTATAAAGAGTAAATAATCTCTTTTAACAGAAAAGTTTTAAAGACTAGCACTAGCTGAAGAAACCATGGGACTGTGACATTACAACCATGGTTCCATTAAAAGAGAGTGGAACACATTACATTTTATAGGCTTACAAGTATTTGGGCATTCATTGATTAACAAATGAACTGGAGCTACACTTAGATGCCCATGGAGATAAGTGCAGAGTAAATGAGAATGAAAAGAGAGCTCTACATGGCATAAAGTGAGGCTTTTGCCTTGCTTCTTGCTGCAGGTGCATGCGTATGTGTTGTCTGACACTGGACATTACTGAGGGCTGTTAAATGATCAGAAACAATTTCCAAAATGAGCCTGGGACAGGGACAGTGAGGTGTGTGCTTTTGCAGCTGTAGCTCAAAAGACGAGGGAGAACCTTTCTAATTAAAGCGCACGTGACAAATCTTCCTAGGGCTAGTGAGCCCAAGACAGTCTCAGTTGCTGCCATTTATAGACTAATTCTTTTTTTTTTCCCCTCTGAATATTCAGGTTGAAGTAAAGCTTAGAGTTCAGCAGATTCATTTTCGTTTCAGTTAATTGCTTTACTAAAAATGGTAAATACATCAAAAGGGACATTTGAAAGAAGTCAAAATATTTTAGTGATAACATAACAACATTTTCTTTTATTTTTTTCTGTTTAGATTGGCATTTTTTGGCATTATATTTTCATTTTGCTTCATTTGATTCATATCCAGAAGGGAAGGAGCTAAAATACTTTTCTCCAGTCTAAGAAAGCACTGAGCCAAACTCTGTATGAATGTATGCATACATGTATACAGCTTTTTCATTCAAGGTAAATTAAAAGCCCCACAGAAATAGTGTTTCTAGCTGACCAGAAAAAATAATTTTTTTTTCTTCAGTTTTATTCATCTTCTCAATATGAAAGACAGGTATCATGTTCACTGAGAAGGCGGGAAGCTGTTCTCTTGAGTCCATTGTTAGACATTAAGGCTCAGAGATATGTGACTTTATTTAGGTGGAAAAGAAACTAAACAATTTTTCTGCAAAAATAATGGCTATGAAATTTATCCATCTGATTTCCCTTTTCAAATTACAATTACCACTGGAATAAAATCTCTGCTTTATTTAGGACTACGTTGAACCAAACGACGATTTTCCTTTACTTCCAAGCAGGCTGGTCATACCCAGTGCAACGTTCTGAGCAGCAACTTGTCCTTCTTGTCAGGATGAGATCTCCTGTAATTCAGTAGCACAGCAGTATTTCAGGTACTCATCAGGCTCATTCCAGCTTTTCATCCATTGAAGTCAATAGATTACTCAATACTGAGGTCAGATCTGGGACCTCAGTCCTTGTATTAATTGTCTTTCTTGCTAGCAAAGGGATTAGATATTACTCTCTACATCCCGCATACACCAGCTCTGATGATGTAAATAGGAACACATTTGAATGTATCACTCTGGTATAAAGCACACATTGTCATTATCCCGTAGCAGGCACAATGAAGCATAATTTGAAAGTAATGGTCAAAAGTAACAAAGCACCATCAAAACACATAACCACATGCTGCTTCCTAAGTAGCACAATCCTGTAAAATGAACAAAAGAATGCTCGTTGATCTTCCCTTTTCCTATAGTCACATAATAAAGATCAGCAAAAATGGTTGTAAGATTTGAAATTTAAATGATAGTTGAAGGTTGATGGTTTTAATTTATTTATTCAGTTTAAAAAACAAACACTTTTGTCACAATTCATTAGAACCATAATTTAGATTGTGCTAGTTTTTGCATGAGAAATATCAGGATGAGAAATCATGAATGGACACGATTTTTCTTCCTGTGGACTTTAGAATGTTAATTTGCATCCAAGCGAGCTGATTCAGGACAGATTTCTTTCGGGAGTTTTTCTATGGGTATAGTAGTAAAAAGAGACTAACTTCCTTGCTTAGTTGTTGCTTAGTTGATTCAGAGCAAATGCACTTCTGTTGGCAAAAAAGCAATACCTAGGACACCTGGGGGGTTTGTAGGGGCTTTCTGGAGGCACATTCTGAATAACCACATAAGAGTAACATCCCTCAGTTGCCATATACCTAGAGTGGTGAAATAATCATGCCTACTTCAAAAAGCAGCAAGGAGATGTGCTGTACTTATAAAGTCAAAGGAAGAAAGTATTTTACAGCATACAGGCAAGAGGCTACCATCTCCATGCTTCCCTAATTAAATTAATTAAATTAATTAGCCTAGTTGGAGCCAAAAGTAGGTCAGACTTATAAGTTTTATTCTGTCTGAAAAATTACTGAAGAGTATATAAATACTAACAGGCAACCCTTTCTTCTGAGCATTTTGTATATTTTCTGCAGATGCAGGAGTTGGAGAAGCAAGGGGGAAAAAATATCTCACATTTGTGTTCTCTGACTTTGCTTTTATTTCATGTCTTTCTTTTTCTCTTTTTCTTGACTGTCTAAAAATGTTTCACACATCTGTTTTGCATATTTACATGATAAAGGGGCATGGAATTCAATGTAAAGTAAAATCTTATCTTTGGTTTTGAGAAAGATGATCAGTGAGTGTTACACTTAAGCATGTAAAAGCACCTATCATGTTACATATTTATGATTTTGACACAGGCACGCTATTAAAGCTTAGTATTCCTCCAGGAACACAGGATGTACTATGCATCCTGTTTCTATCTTTTTCTTAATCAAAGGAAAGTAAGTTATACTTTCATATCCACCTTTCTACCTAATTAGTGAATGAACAATGAAAGGTTCTTTCCTTTCTGATTTATGCATTAATCTTCTAATACTCTGAAGTATGAGATTTGATTCACTGGGTCTGACTGCAGACAAAGACCTGTCTATGCTCTACAAGTCTCTGTTCAAGTAAAACCCTCAACTCTGTCTCCAAGCTCATAACTTCATTGCTGAAGTCTTTTCCCAGCCAGAAATCTCTTGTCCACAGTCTGTACGAAAACAAGTGTCTAAGAAGACTCAATACAGCTGCTGTATACTCTGAGAAACATCCATGTGGCCTATCAACTTAAATGCTTTTTACTATTAAGTTGGAAAGCGAGCTGGAAGCATGATACCATGGAAAGGGGATGTGGAATAATCCTAATCATGGAAGAGAGCCAGGTACTTTGAAGGAATGAGATACCATGCTGGGGGGAAAAAAGTACTTTTTTTAGTTTTCTTATAAAACTACAGACTAATACCTGAATTAGGGTATACAGTTTACACACTCAACAAAAATGTTTATTTCTGTGATCGTGGAGCCTCCATTCCTCTGTTAACATCTTCTGTGTTCAGTATCCTGTGCTGCAATATGGGACAATTATCTATTCACACCATAATTGCATCCAGACCTACCCTTACCTTGAAGTTTTTACAATTAAAGAAGTGACAAGAAAAAAATGGGGAAAACTGTGCCTTTGTCCCCATTTTACAGACAGAAAACTGAAAGAGCGTAAATTCACCTAATCAGCAGTAGTCAAGGGCAATCTTGCAGTCAATGCACAATTAGGCTTCAGTCCTGAAACTTATTAAAAGACTTTACTAAGGTCATATAGAAAGAAGATCTCAGTCTTCTGCATTCTCTCATAGTGTTCCGGTGAAAGAACACTCTTTCTTTCCACTGCTAATATTGTCCACTGGGCTAAACCATGTTCAGACAAGTCACTGTGTTCTCTATGCATCACCAAGTCTTGTAAACATGTGCTTACGCAGACCTATCTCACAGCAGTACAAAAAGCACACTCAGTAGTTTTATCCACTTCCACATTGTTGATATATCAGGGCAGTGATACAAATTCATTGCCGCTTGTCAGCTGTCTTGCATCTGCAGGCAATGTCTGCGGGAAAACTGAGTGGTTATATTTAAATATCTGTCAGTAAATATGACAAAAGACATGAATAGTTCTCTGGGATTTGCAATGACCTTTTCATTTGCCTTGAAGAGTTGTCTTCATCTGATCAAGAAACTAATTAGATTGCTGAAACTTGCCGTACATCTCTATCACCACACTGTGGAAATCCATTTCTCTATTTGACAGTGACTCTGCAGGATATCTCCATTCTTCCTAGAAGCCTGTGGCTACAAATAGTTATGCTTTCTCCATAGCTGAGGCTTGGGCTTCATACTGTGAAGGTGATAGCAGACTGACAAACCTCGGTTGTAAGCAATTGCTTTGTTTGGTAAAGGTGAATTACCTTGGAAGCTCATAATCTTGAGTTTCTGCAGCCCGTTGGTACAGTCCTGTAATAGGCCCAAGCTGACAGCTCCTGAAAAAAGGCCGAAGGAATGGAAATCAGTCACTGCTTTCTATATACCAAGAAGATTACATTTTCTGAAGCTGCCACAGGGCATATGTGTACTGGAATTTCCGTAAAATGGGAAGGGTACATCTAGAAAGAAGCTGGCAATATGGATATTTCAGTGATCCCAGCACCCAGCAGTGGTGGTACGGATAAGGCAGTGTCACACCAATGAGGAACAGGGCTACGGCAAGGCACATTATCTCAGTAGAATGTCATGATTTGCTGAAGGCAACTGGGAAACTAAGGGGGTATGAAGAGCACTCTCACAAAAGCTTCGGGTAGGGTAAATCTCACTTAGATGGGAAAAGCGATGTAGGTTCACACTCTACCTGTTCATCACAGCATGTGCCTGGAAGGAGCTCTTTCTTGTGGAATACGTTGCCTCTAGTAGTAGACATCTCACAACAGATACACTAAATAAACATGCCTCCAGATCAAGAGTAGGCTCTTTCTTTGTCTCCTGCAGATTTCACCACCAAGGGTATCACTAGGGTCTTTGGTTTGTGATCTTCAGTGACACAGGCCCTTAAACTTCATGCAGTTGTACTCTGCCAAAACAGGGATGCTACACAGCAAGCAGCTACTTCCAGGGCAGATAAAGTGTGAGCCTACTCCTCTCTTCCAGGCCAAGTGACACTGCTCCATCTGAAGCAAGATGAGAAAAGAACCAGTTTTGTATGAAGTTTTTCTTTTCTGCTTGGTTTAGAGGACTCTCTACTGAGAGAAATAGGCTGTTCTTATCAGCTCATATGGGACACGCAGGCAGCCTCTTCGTATATATGTCCTATATGTGTGCATAGCAGGGCTGCCCTCTGAAGAAAGGCATCAAGTTTTGTATGTTCTAAGTGTCAGTTAGATATATCTCAGTGCATATTCAGCTGGGTCATAAAATCTGTCTTTGTTCACAACAACTATTAAAGCACTAATTTCCTTAAGTTTAGACACTTTTAAAGGGGTTTGTGGGAACTCCTTATAATCATCAAGATCTGGCACCTGGGAGGCCACCATATTTCACGTAGTTTTGTTCCTCGAAATCTAGGGAGAAGGCAGGCTTCAGAAATATGCACTTTCTCTGTTAATGGTTAAAATTATTTACCTTCTTTGAGACACTTTTCTTCCTCTCTGCAGACTTGCTGCTTCCAAAAGACAAATACAGAACTGAGCCTGCTGCTGTTCCAGACAGTAATTCAGAAACCTATGTCAAAATGTAGCTTAGATTGTTTTATCTCTGGATTCTTAAAAGAAACCTTCTGCTTGAATGCCCCTTTGCTAACAATACCACTCTGTTCCCATGATGCTGCTGATGGATGTCTGCTCACCCTCGCAGACCATGTGACCTCTTCTTATGACAGGGTTTTGGGCTCCCTCCCCACAATATGGTGAGAGAAGGAAGGTGTCTCCCCTCACTGCACGTCAATGTCTGTCTGTCAGCCCTCCTCCCCTTGCTTCACACCCAAGTGTTTAGCGGAGACTTACATAGATTGATGGACAGATAGATAGACAGAAAGACTGATGTACAGATATTATCTTCCATGCTTCAAAAACCTTCATCTACTCAGATAGAAAGTGTTTCTCACTGTCTAAAAAGAAGAGACAAATACTTTTTGAAAGGCTTTAAAAGGAGGTCTGTGTTTCAAGAACATCTTGGTCTAGTCCTTCAGTGTTTTGTCACTTACCCCTAGATTTAAAGTACTAAAATTCGTGAATCCATGGGAAACTAGACCTAAACTACGTACCAGTGGAAATTCATGTACAACTAACCTTAACTATAATGCTTCTTAAATGCTCCAATATTGTTTATATTGCTTATAGACATTTAATTTAGTCCTCACCATCTTTTAATAGAGACATCATTGACACTGTTAGCTGGTATTCTAAACAGAAAAAAAAATGAAATTTCTGATTAAAATGTTCAGCTTGGTTTTGTATGCTTCTATTTTCTTTTTTCCTCTACCCATTTTCTGGCTTATGCAAAAAAAAAAAAAAAAAAAACCCAAAACTTTCTGAGGTTGAGGTACTCTTTATATGCCTGAATTTTAACATTATTCTAAATTTCTCCTTTTACTTCTGCGCTTCCCTTTACTTGGCATATGAAAGGGAGGGACGTGAAGAGAGGAGAGGTAAAAATGCTCCAAAATATCCACAGGAAACAAACGTATTTGTTCTTTGAGCCTGCAAGTTCTTCAGAAACTTTTTTGGTAATATAATAACTTCTAACACAAAAAACCTCTTTACATTATCATCTATCAAACCACCTCATCATTTTCAGTAGTTATTGACTATTTTCCAGGACAGCTCTGATTCAGAAGTCTCTGCACCATTAATTCTATGGGCTGTGGGATGTTTTCATGACTTTACGTACCTTGGAGCCCTCACATTTTCTGAGGTCATTACATTGGTTTTGTAAATACAAAACATAGCCACATTGGCATTCCTAATCTGGATCTGCCCAATGGCCCACTCCTCTCTCACCAACCATGAACAGAACCAGCTGCTCCCAATAGCAGGAGTGAAAACTCAGCTTCTGAAATAACCTACCCAGGATGAATTCTCCTGCCTAGCCACCATTAGTTAGTTAATCTACTATAAAAATTTTAAAACGCACATAATGAAGAATGGGACAAATGACTTTGAGAATGCTGCCTCACTAAAAGGTCTCATTTAGTCAGCTGCAGCTGAGCAATACAGGTGATCAGCGCAAGCCTCACAGATGGGTGAATTCACGGTACAATACAACATGGTATTTAATTTCCTTTCCTGTAAATTCTTGCTGGATCACTTTGACAAGCAAAGTGTGTTAGACCAGAAAATGGCCATGGTATCATCGCCCAGAGCAGGCATGTCTATTTAGTTATGATCATATTCTAATAATTTTCCAATAGTCATAAAGCCGAGCATAGCGATGTCTGATAGATGGGTTTAATGGACTGACACTGATCGGAGAGAGCAAGTTAGGTATTATGAGCATGGGTCTAACCGAGATTCATTAGAGGATGCAATAGTCTCATGAGTTAGATGCTCCATCAAACAAGTCACTTAAAACAAGACTGGAGAGAAGCACTGAACCATTCAAATGCTCTACTGGTGAGTGAATAGATACACATGAATAGAAGGAAATACCTAGATTATTCAGTGCTTCCTGCACTTCAGTTTCAGGCAAAAGGAAATTAGTATGGGAATCAACTTCAGATCAAGGTATTTAAATAGAGGTATCTACACATCGGTACCTACACTGAGGCCAGGCATTTAAATAGCTGCTGCAGTCAGTGGAGACTTAGGTCAAAGCAGATGGTGGCTGGTCAGCTGCATGAAGAGCTCTCCAGCCTCCATGGCAAATTCTCTATTAACCATCCTGGCACATCAGACATCATCGTATATCTAGATATGCAGAACAAAGTTCCTAACCCTAAACTGGATTTCAGCTCTTTCCTAAAAGGAACTGTCTAGAAACATCATTGAGCAACCAGTAAAGTGACCACCATGCTCGTACAAAAACTGCATCTTGAAAGACTAGTACTTTGCAAGGAGCGTAATGGTTCACTTTAGTGTTCTCAATGAATGTACGTAGAGCCATTTGAGATGTCCCGGGCTGTCCAAGGCACTAACATATGTTTGGCAGATATGACACAGGAGTCACAGAAGAGCAGTGTCATTCTAGAACAATAGCTGGGGACCAGGCATGATAGCCTAGGATATCTTAAAGTGGCACCAAATTCCTATGCTTAGACAACAAAATTGAGCTCATAGTGACCTCCTAAACAAGAACAGAGCTCCAGGTTTCTCTATATGGCATCTAGCACAGCAGTGAACGTCGTAACCTGCAACACAATTACCGGCAGAAGTTCCTGTTCTGCTTTCCTTACTGTGGGACCACAGTCCTTACCATGATATGTCACATCCAGGCTAGCAAGGATGAGGATTCTTGGTTTCCACAAGGGATCTCATCTTAACAATCACGAAGCGTGGATATGCAATCTCTTCAGTGCTCATTTTAGTCTTTAGAACATGGTTTAGGTCCACTTATACCAACCCTTGTTCATATGAAAATCAAAAAGAGAACGAGGAAAATCGAAAAAGGAATGAGGAAAATCAAAAGGAAAGCAAAAGTACATGTGCCTGGACCACCTTGCTCTGCTTTCAGCTTTTTCAGTCAAAGGTATATTACCAGTTTCATTCTGGATCTTGGTAGACACATTTAATTAAAATCCTTACTGATAGACAAAACCCCCACATCCTTTCAAATCCAGAAAAAAAGAGTAGGAGCCTATTTGTAAAATCCAGGGAAGCCAGAAGAATATATGGTGCAGAATTAGACAGACAGATCTCTACCCAGTCTTTTAGCTTAATTTCTCAATATCGGATATTGCTGTCTTTTATTAGTGCTTAATTCATCTGTTGATAAGGAATCATTCTTTATATTTCAAGCAAGGGAAATACAATAAATTTAATCTCTTCAGACCTCAGAACTGTGTTTGATATTGTTCAGTATGGGAATATAGTAGTTACATTGCAGATAATCATTATTAGTAGAATAACTGCAAGGCAAATCATGATTAGAGAAGAGATTACAACAGCATTTGCTAAAATGAGAAATATTTGGCTGAAGGGAAGTTATTTGTGGATTTTCCTAGAACTGGCATCAGGATTATATTTCTTCAGAATTTTAACATAAATAGACTGTGCTAATGAAATTTGCTATGACACAGACTGAGAGGCACTAGACAAAATAAAAGAAAACCTGAATATTTCATAGTAAAAACGAGATGACATTAAGGTCTGGATTAACTGAAATAAGATAACACTATGAATTTCAAGAATATGTTCCTGGAAATTATAGTCAATGTTCATTATAGAAAATAAGTCATATTTATACTTCAATTCTCATTAGGAAATGACAGAGGAAAAGTAATATTTAGGTAAATGAGTCAACAATAGGATGACCTAGAGCCACTGGAGTGATATGACCACAAAAAAGGCAAATATTAAATTGAATATATTAAGTGAGATTCCTCCAGGAGAAACACAGGGACGTATATAATGTCTCTGGAGAAGTCATTAGATGAACTGCATAGACTTATGTCAACTGGATCCCAGAAATGTCATTCTCACTGGACTACAAATATGGAAGGGAGAAGGGAATGAGCAGTGGAAAGCAGAAGAGGGGGTTAAAAAGGCAGCGGAGGGACTAAGCTGACTTTGCTTCTTGTGGTGGAACAAAGTCCAAGAGGAGACAGAATAATTTTTCTGAGATAAACATTTGGGAACAGTTATAGACTCATATGCTAGAAAGCATCACTGGGGGTCCTGTTGTCCAGCCGCAGTTTGAGTCAGTACCATAACCATCAGTAGCTCAGTTCAACCACGGCTCTGTACAAACAAATCTTAAAAAATTTTTAGGATGGGAATGATACAGCTTCTTTGGTAGCCATTGCCAACGTGCTTAGGAAAATACATTCTTAAGGTCCAGCCTGAACCTCTCCAGCTGCAATTTGTTACCATTTCTCCCTGTTATATTGTGTTCTCTGGCACTACCAAGAGAAGTTTTCTGTCTCAGAAGAAATATTTCCACTAAGGAAGATGTGGTCCTAAGGAGATAGATATAAATCTGCCTCAAGGAACTTAAAATTAGAGGAACTGGGGATCTGGAGCAGATTTTGGCCAGGGAGACTGGGGATCAGAGGAAGGCGAGACAGTCAATTTTAAGGTAAAGACTTAATAACTTTTTGAATGGGAATTGCCTCTTGATTAAGTTATGGAAGAGTCTTGGATGTCTGCAGCTTTCCTTCTAGGTGCAACACAAAATGGCTATATTGCCAATTATTCCTAGCAATTGTAACATAGTCCAAGTACTCTTTGCTAGAAGTCCCACCAACCAACTGGATCATGCATCTGCCGGGATTACAGAAGAGTATAAAGGCAAATCAGTATCAGAGGGCTGGACTGCATCACTGTTACAGTAAATACGTCCTTGGAATTCCTCACGAATGCCATGTGGAGATAAACACTCACTGTGAGAATGTATGGAGGAACTTAATTCTTTTGCAAGAATATTTTCTATAAAGCTGAGAACTTTCTTAATATCAGTCATAAAATGCACACAGAATTCCTTTTACAGACAGGGATACGATTGTTTCTAGGTATGATTTTTTTCCATGGGTGACCTTGTAAAGTATTATTCAAGACAAGTTTGTTTCAGCACTGAAATAGGGTTATAAACATGTCTGAGGTTTACATATATAGGAAGTACAAAAAATAGTAATTCTGATGATGGCTTTGAATGGAAAGAAAATCAACTTTGATTACTTGCCAAATGCTGCTGGAGTATTATAAGCTGTGGAAGTTATTTCTTCATAGCAAATTTCTTCATTTTATTGAGTCTCAGGAAAGAAATTCTTGGTTTTAGACACTCTACTTTTTCTGCTTTTCTTTCTTTTCAGTATCTTCATCTCTGGCACTAAAACATTCTCTTTTCAGAGCCATTATTTTATTAATGCATGATTATGCATTTGCAACACTACTTTTCTCAGATGCTGTCTGAATACCTTTATTTGAGTCTTCCTCATATTTTAAAATTACGATACAGAACTGAAAAAGAACAATTCTTGCAATTTTCCCCTTCAAGAAATAAAATAAATAAATAAATAGGTTAGACAACCCTGTGTGCAGGTGTTCCTATAAGAAACAATTGATATTATTGTATAAAAGGAAATGGAATGAGATGAGTTCTACCGAATCTCTTAGGGAAATCATTCAATATGCACTCTTATCAAAGTCTAATAATGGCCCGGCTGCTGCTTATTTGCTTTGATGAAGATGATAATAACAGAAATCTACATTTATTTGCATTTTTATCCAAGAATTCACTGAGGCATCTCCAAAAGTAATTTTAAAGTATTAATCTAACACATGTAGCTTTTCAGATCACATGCAGTAGAAAGAGATCAGACACAAACTCATGAGACAAAAGTTCTTCTGGGGGATGCAATTGAACATCATGACTGTTAGAGTGCGTTCCTTCTGAAAGGCACCAAACATGAGTCTTACCTAATTTTCTAAAGTATGTAGTCAGGGATAATCAATGCTCCAAGGATGTACCAAATGCAGGGAGGAGGAATGAAGGTAGTGAGGGTAATACTTTTGTGGCTTTATTGAGGCAAGCTACGAAGATGTAGTAAGTAAGTACAAAGGTTTGGAATTCAACTAGGAATCTATCGTAACTCCCTTCTCCAGTACCGAGCCTTTGTCTAGAGGTACTGTTGCTTTGCCAATGCCTAAAACTCAGAATCCAAGTATGGCCCCACAACTTATGTTTCCTAAGGAGAAACATAGGTGGCAGGGGAGTGTATTAAGGATCAATTTCTGGTTCAAGTCCCATCATCAACATACAACTGATGTGATTGCTGACAAAATCTGAAAGAATCAGAAACAAATATATATGCTCTAATTTTTTCTTCCTTGTATATTCTGGTTCTTTGAAAAATATGACTTTCTGAATAATGAAGAAAGCTGATTTCATTGTTGCAATGGATGTGACAAAGATTAAGGAAAATTTTTATTTTGGAAAACCCATGTTTTCACCAGAATAGCGAGAGATTTGGACATTCTGCTTAGATTTTAAGATGGCTTCAAAGACAGAGAAGTACAAAGACTAAGCCTTAACACTATGGAACTGACACAGATATGTCCTTCTTACCAAGAAATTAGCAAAGTATTTTTGATAATCTGCATTGTCGGCTCTTTCTTCCAATACTGTCTTTTATTTACTACAAATCTTCCCTTGTTACACAGCTACTGGCCACAGCCAGACAACAGCTAACTCAATGATCCTTTTTCCATTACTCCAGTAAAGACTCTTTATTGACTCAATTCTCTTCCTCTCAACAGCCCGAGACAAACTCGGTGGCTTCCAAAAACTTCCCCAATCAATACTTCCTAAGATCCCTGAAGTGCTATAATCTGAATCGAGGCCTGTGAAGCAAAACTGAAAATGAGCTCTAGCAGGGTTTAGCTGCAGCTTGTTATCTGTCACAGGAGGGTTTGGGTTTTTTCTGCATGTTGTTTTTGCTGGTCTTCGCTTGTTCAGTTTTTAACTTTCATTTCTCCAAAGTCAGATCCTGTTTCTGAATCCGCAAGCTGCATAGCCATGCACCCGTTAGACACCACTGAAACTTTGGGTTGAATAAAGAAAAAGTTCTGGTATCTTGGCTTGTCCCAGAAACAAAAGATGAATCCAGGCTGAAGGGATCTCATTTTATTCATTTAACTTGATTTTTCTCCTTTGTTGCAATATGAAATAGCTGTTGGAACAGAGACATTGTTGCTGGTAGGGTGATGCAGCTTTCCAAGGTAAAGGCAAATTTCAAGTGATTTCTTCTGCATCCCTCAAGGAATGATTTATTCATTTTAAGGCCTGATCATGTAGCTTCCCATTAGCATTTTATTATTTGCACCCAATCCAATAACCATAGCTGACAAAATCAATTAGATATTAGCAAAGGCAATAAATTTTCCAATCAGAAAAGCCACACTGCTGGTATTCATTTTTATGAAAAGAAGTACAACTTGAGAATATATTCACAATGTAATGATTTTTTTTATTATTATTTTTACATGCATAGTTAATAGAGGACCTCTGGGCTCATGAACATTCATGCTCAATATTACTATTTGGTGAGATAACCATATCTATACTTTGGCATTAGTATGATCCTGGGAAATGCATTTTGGGTATTGCTGAATTGTCTCTGGAGCACACAAAAAACCAACGGGAGACTTTCCTGTATCATCTGTAAAGTCTGTCTTTATTCCCTGGGTACATGTAAGTTATCTTGCACTATTAGTTGGGAGATGGTAGTATTCTGTTTTCTCTCTGTCTGATGTGGAGTGCATAAGTTAAGTTATGCAGTCCGCGCACGTATTTCTTCATAGGCATAAAGTAAACCAAGGAGAGATGCTTTTTGCCCTGTGTATGCTATAGGTAACCAGGGCAGAATATAAGGAGACACTCACATCCCTTTGAAATGTGGATTCTGTGCCTTTAATAGGAAAGGAGTCATGGACATTCATCCAGAGCTCAACAAATAAGTTTCTGTCTCCTTTGATAGCTGGGAAAGAATAATATAGTCAATATTTCCTTTTCTTCAAAAATCTAAGTTCAGTGAAAAACAATTTTTTCAAAGCAAAAAGCCATTTGACACTAGTCTTTCAAAGAGGTGTATGAAGTTAGAACTTGCTATTTTTACATTTCAGAAATGAGAATTTCTGGGGATTCTTCAGTAAGAAGCTATTTTGCTTGTTGTAATTCTGTGCATTTTTGTAATTCAATAAGTTGGAAATAGAATTTCAAACTATGAAGAAATTAGAACTAATTGTTTATTGTGTTTAATATGGGGGGTTTAAATAGATTTACGAAAATAAAAGATGAAGATGACACTTCTATAGTCCAGTCCAGCACCAGGTCATGATAAAACCACGGTCAAGAGCAACAAGATGAATTGTCTCCTGGCTTGAGTGAATTAGAAAGGTTTGTCTCTCTTCAACCATTGCCCTTTAGAAACATGATGGGAAAAAAAGAAAGAATCTTGCAAAACTATTGCTAGGTGCTAGTTATAACTTGTCCTTCATTCATTTGTTGTTTGTTGTGTTTTGGGTTTTTTAATTGAACCATTTCTAAAGTGAGACTCTTTCTGGATTTTTTTCATAAATCAGCATTCAAAAATTAAAAAAACCCAACCTGATGAGAATTTATAAAGAGCAAGGAGTGTTTATAATGAGTGATACTACTGCAGTCAGCAGGACTGAAATATAACTGAGCGAAGGTGGTGCTATTTCAGTAGTGGAGTCCTCCCATCTTTCTCTCCTATGAATAGTTTTAAAGGGGGAAAAAATCATGCTAAATTTGTGTGTGCTTCTTTGTGTGTGGTGCCTGTATGTTTTACATCTGTAGGTGTCACTGGAAGGATCTAATTCATGTGCTGTCTGCCTGAAACCTACTGCAACAAATGTAAGTGTACTGAAACAAATGTTATGGCTGTAATATAAATCTTGGTTGATGTGTTTTAGATAGAAACAGAACAGGGAGGGTGTTGCCAGCTGCAAGCCCAGCTTCTGATAAAAACTTCAATGGCTGACTTTATTCATGTTCAAAGCAAAGGGCTGTAAGGGCAAACAGAATTAGCCACATGGAACTCATCTGCAGGTTCCGTCTAGGTGAAACGCTGAGGAAGATGCACATCAAGTTTGACTTTAGTGTTATGGAGCCGCAGGTATTACCTCAGGTATTACCCCAGGCAGAAGTTCAGGGAATGCAAAGAGTGGGTTTCACCATCAGCTCATCTGCTGGTAGCCCTCCCAGGTGCCCCATTTCCTTTTCCCCCTTTCTTCTTCCCCTTCCCCATGCAGATGTCTCAGGAAAGCTTTAACAGGGATTTACACACTTGGTTTGTGAGAGGCACAGTTACGAACCTAATGAGACCATTCCTTCACAACGTCAGCTAACATAGCTGCATGCGCTGAACAGGGAAGGTACGTGAAAGGGATTTTTTCTGTAAATACACATTAAGGATAGCACTTGTTCAGCTTGGAAAGCTAGGGAGATGGATGTGGAAGGAACCACAGCAATCAAATAGGCTCTGACTTTTTTTCAAGTCTGTAACTGACAATCCAGAAGGGCGTGATAACAGACAAAAAGTACTGGTACTTTATAGGCTGGAGCCATTCTTAGTACTAAAGCAGATTGTATTTTGTTTTCTTTGTTATGGATTAAAAAAGTCCAGCTGAGGATTCCTGTTCTCACTCCAGACGCTTGAAATTAAAGCTTCCTATTTCTCAGTAGAATCAGTCTGCACCAAAAGGTCAGGGAATGTTTTTCTTTGCTCGCCTGACTGCTGAGGCACCAAATATTAGTCTGAAGTTGAGAATCCATATCCCAAGTTGCCTTCACTGACCATAAAGTGGAAGCATGTGTAAGTGGAGTGAGGACGGTAGGGTGGACTACAAAGGGTTTTCTGGTGGAGGAAAACTATCTGCCCCAGCAGTTAGTGTGAGGAAGGTGAAGAGCACTGGTCAACCAACTGCCAGTGCTTATCTTTTGTCTCCCACATTTTAGGGATGAGTCCTGCAGCTCCCTCACCTTAAATGCTCTGCCTTCCCTTGAATATTTGATAGCTATCTCTTGGCTGAGATGAATAATGAAACTATGGATTATAGGTATATACAGGGAATTTTTTATTCTGGTTTCTACACAGTATGGGTAAGTTTCATTTCACTTAGCTAAAAATTAGATGCTTAAACTGCAGCTATCCAGGGTGGAAACACCCAGGCATCTCCAGAACATCGTTTGTTCCATTTGTTTTAAGTATCTACAGTAGGGTGGAATTATTCTCTTGATGGTGTTGCCTGTTGCTGTAGTGACTGTGTATGACGGTGCATTCCAGACTTCCGTAAACTAGATGATTAACTTTTAGGCAGATAGCTCCAACTCACAGTTGTTATTTTTCTAAATGCTCCAATATAGATTGTGAAGCAATTTCTCATATCTATCTTTCCCACCACATTTATAGAAAAGGGCTGTCCTACATTTTCAAGAGAATTCCTTCCTAGTTTCCGAAGAATGGCAAAAGTTCCCCTTAAGGGAGCCAGTAAAAACTACAGATAAAGGAGAAAGTGTGTGGATTGATTCAGTGGGAAACAGGAACATAGTTTATTGATTTTTTTCTAGTGTTTCCAAGCTCCCCATAGGATTTTCTGTTTCTACTATCTTCGGTGAAGCTTGGAGATCTATTTAGCCACTGTCAGACATTGTGGACTAAAAAAGATACATACTTGTGATTATGATTAATTCCTCCCATATAATCAGCCATCTTCTCTTGTTTGCTGAGAGGAATGGACTGTTGTATGTTGACTGAAAAAGCACATTCTAAATTTCCTTTGGCTGCTGCTTTGATTTGTGTTGATTCCTGTTCTCTAAGCCTGACATATACATTGTATATATGTACACATAACTCGACAGCCTTTGTCTGACTTGGAAACAAATGTTTGATTGTTGCTCTAACAGTTTGTGGGACAGAAATTCAAGTGGAATAAATCTGTTGAGCTTCACAGACTGCAAAAAAATTCAGTTCTGTAATATAGAATTAAAATATATAAAGTTATACATCTTGGGCCTTGATATTTTCTCTTTTATTTTTTGTCTTTTTTTAAGCAAAGCAACACAATTCAGCACAGGCAGAGTTACTTTACTGAATAACTGTTTACAAAGACACATTTGACAGCAGCAAATGACTTGGTCAAACTGAATCGCTGGCTGGAGCAGATAAGACATATAGAATTTTTAATTGTATTTCATCATGAATGCAGCTCTTTTGCATTAACCGCTGTTGAAGCCCCTTTTAGCTATTCTCTGCTGATTTCTGGACAAGAGGAACCTCAAATTTAATTAGAAGTATGAGATGCAGCCAAGAATTTCATAACTAACAGCAATTCTGATGAAACTGAAAGCCCATAAACAATGAGCAGTAAGATTGCTTCTAAACAGTAGTACATGCAGTTTTGCATTTGGGACTGAGAGGCAGAAAGGTAAACACCATCTCCACATATAATCCCCAAGTTTGTCTACGTGGTGGCAACATATTTTCGGTAATTTTAAGGCATTTTCTTTTCAAATTGCTGCCACATCATGAAGTGAAATACAAGTTTCTTTGGATAGCTGATAAAATATTAGAAGTCTGATCTCACTTAATATGGTGACTCAGTGAACATGGCATTCAAATCTTAAATTTCTGACAGGCTACAGAAATACGAACAAGGAAGATTTTCAGCTATTTAGCAGTTGTTAAATTTAAGCAAAACAGAAGGTGAAGAGCTTAACGGAAAGCAAGATGGTAATAACTTGAGGAAGAACTGACTTTTCCAGAAAAAAATATATAAATAAATAAATATATAAAATCCCTGCAAGCATCATAAAACCCAGTGATAATAGCTAGATGAAATAGTGTTCTTATTCTTAGAGATAGTTCTACCTCATAGACACATGTACTGAACCTGCTGTATACCATCCAACTTGGGAGTTATGGACATTAAGTCACACCACCAGCATAAAAGCAGACACTATTCAAACCCCTTGGGGGTCCTTGTTGTGGAGTCACAAATCTTGTGCACTGTGCAGCCCATGTTATCATGCCTACTGGTACCCTGGAAGTTAGATTACCATTAACTTGGGCATGTAAAAGTCTAAACTGCCTTAAAAGAAATTTATTCACAGTCTTCAAACTCTTCTAAACAAACCGTCCCTGTTTCCTGGAAATTAACTTTTTTGGTACCATCCAAATCCAAGGGAGTGTTTTGAATCCACTCATCATTGGTTCAAAAAAGGCTTCATGTTACTGATGAAATTAGCAGTGCTGCTGCTGCCACTAGAGGTGAAACAAAAAGAAAAGATTGCCTTTGATTCAATATGCAGTTTCTAAATAAACACTAACACCATTGGCATTAGAGAACCCATCTGTTTCTTTATTTCTTTACCACTACAAAATCTATAATATGTGATTGTAGCAGATGTTTCATGTCTACAAACGATGATATGCTGCATTATTAAACCATGAGGGTCATTAAACTGAGTTGCATGCATTTTTTAGTCTACAACTGCAAGATCATCAACATATAACCTTAGGGCTATAGAAACCCTTCTCATCTCTCTTCTGATTTGTTGTGTAACTTACAAAGCAAATAGTCAGCAAATATCACAAATATCTCCATTAAAGCTTGGTTATGCAGAAGTGCCTGTAGGTACCTGTACAACTGTCAGACTTAACATGTCTTAATGGCTATTTTGCCAGAAGCATTTCTTATGTTTAGTTGCAACTTGAACTAATCAAATGCTAGTTGCCTGCCTGGATAACGATGCCAATTCTCTATTGTTTTAGGTAATAATATTGGATTGATCTATTCTATGGTAACTGAGAAATAAACAGAAGCATCCATTTCAGGAAGATATCTTCATTTAATAATGATAATAAATTCTTTTTCTCTTTACCTTAAATAAACACCTCAGTACAAAGGACTTTTCACATGTAGCTCCCTTCATTGCATTTCTATTCACATGGTGTTCTTTCATACTGGAACTGCATACAAACACTACAAACACAATATAATAACATAGGTTTCCACAGGTACATCTATTTTTGGCTCCCTTTACATTGGAAGATGTCTATTTTCCATTTCCAAATATCAGGTAAGAAGCTGAACATTTTGCTTTGTGTCTGAAGAATGAGTGACAGAGTAATAAGAGCCCCAGAGTGAAGCAGTTCTTATTGAAGGATAACACATATTTATTGAAAACTTTAACAAAAAGATAAAAAAGGAAAAAAATGGCTTCAGTGTTTCTGAGATCTACTTAAAGCATTTAATTAAAATGTATCTCCTTATTTAGCAGGATCCTTGGGAATCCTACTTACAAATTTTCATTGTAAATTTTCATAAATGCAACAATATTATGAGAGTTGTTGGGAAGCCTAAGGAGAATGGAAAAATCATACTTGAGGATGCTATATTTAGTCCAAGCAGTTGGTGTTAAGCTCATGTGCAAAGCCTGAACACTCTGTGAGTTAAAGATGAGTCCCAGTCAAATAATTGAATAAAACGTTCTGTTGTAAGTACAATAGTATGTCCGTGTGCATGCACTGGACATGACAGTATGGCTAAAAAGGACAGAGAAGGAATAAATGTCCTTTTGTCTTCAGCTACTCAAAACTAATCCTTTAATATTTAAATCTTTTGCTGGAAAAAACAACAATGTTTTTGGACCCACCTTGAAATAGCTTCTCAGTTTACTAACACCTCAAGAAAACCACTAATTTTTGCAAAACTTTCATGGTTTGTAAGTATGTGAGGTTGCACAGACTTTCACAGGGCAGGATAACAGTATAGAAATGCTTAATCATGTTAACCTTGAATATGGATAGACTAAGTCTAGCTTTTTTTTTTTGGTGTGAAAGAACAGGTATAATAAACACTAGGAGCTTCTGGAGAAAGATGAGGCAGTGAAATTATGCATGTATATTTCAAATGTATAGGGATAACATGCACAAGTTGTTGCAGGGCTTTCTTGCATATTTCTGGTTAATTTAGCAGACATGTAATTCCTAAAGGTGTTTTCTTTACTAATTTAAAAGCTCAAAATGCTAATAGTACCAGTGAGAGAAAGGAAGAGAAGAAAAAAAATGTTACAGGAGAAGCAGTTTTTGAAAGCTCCTAGAAAGAGTTGTAAAAAATTGCTATCTGCCTACTTATTTATAATGACATGGGTCAAGGTTGGGCATCTATCCAAGCCAGGTGGGCTTCTTGGGCTAACAGCAGGCTAGCAGATTTGGAAGCCAAAGCAGCAAACCTTGCATCTGCCTGTCTTTAATTCCCCACTGCAAAAAAGCCGTGTTCTATAAACAGCCCAGTCAACGGGGTGCAGTTTTAAGTATTAGATATATGCATACGCCATAGAGAGGCAGGCAGACTCTTTTTTATTTCCTCTCCTGTAGCTATAGCCATTAATTTATTATTCTAATGTTCTGCCTTTTGGTTGTAAAATAATCATCTGTTATTTCAAAAACACTTGCCTGCAAAACTTTGCAGGATTTTGTTTGAAGAAGTTTATTTCAGGTGTATTACGTACTTAGAGATCATTTGGAGTCTGTGAATGCTGGAGGTCTTCCTCATGAAATTTGAAAGACATTTAAAAAATACATTGCCAGTTCGTGTTGAGTTTGTCATCCACCAGCACCTCCAAGTTCTTCTCTTCAGGGCTACTCCCAATGCATTCTCTGCCCAGCCTGTATTTGTGCTTGGTATTGTCCCAACACAGGTCAAGGAGCATCAACATTAAGCAATTCTACAGCAAGAAGACAGATCTGTCATCATGGTTGATAAGCAGAGCTCAGATAAGCAGAGCTATTGTTTCACTGCAAAATATTTTTGAAGAATTATTTATTTTTCCTTATCTACACTCCTTTGTTATGCACAGAAGCAAATGCCTGTTTGTGGGTTTATTTCTGTATGACTTCTTGGTCTCTGCTATCTTTCTTGATACTTTCTTCTGCTTCTAGCAGATCTCTTTGGACGAGTCCCATCCCTATTGTAGACACAACACTGTCAGGTGCCCTGAACACATGTATGATTTCCTCATTCTGACACAAATTTTTCCATATTCACATGTGCTGTAGTGATACAGCCACTTTTCATGGGAAAATAAATAAAGCAGCAATAATGGCCATTTCCTAGTCAATGAATACAGTGTTAGAGCTCTACCAGAAACCTACCAGTAACAAGATTGTTATTCCAGACCAGTACAACTAGATTTTGTGTCTTTCAGACCTTCCTCCATAAGAAAAAATACTACCATGAAAATGCAGCCAGACAGTGCCTATGAGTACATTTTAAAAGTGTGTAAATTCAAAGTTAAGGGGGCCCAGTGTTCAAAAGACTGTTCTATGGAGGATGAATTTGTAAAGGAATGTTTCTCTTAGGCTTGGAAATTTGGCCAGCATGTAAGCAGTGACTCTCTAATTTCAAAGACTCAGTTTCATCTTTACCTGATCCCAGTAAAGAACAGTGAAATCCATCCTACTAAGAATTTTCTGGTGTTGTAGGGTCAAGGTAGTTGCATTTTTCAGATATTCCATCTAGCAAACATCCCTGTTATGTTATCCAGCAGGTGCTACTATAGCTGACCACACTGGAAGAATTTCTATTTACCTGGACTTTTAGAAAGATGCTGTTTTGCTGGCTGGTGAAAAACTTTGATTCAAAGTGTATTTAGATGCAAAATCACGGGCACCATTTCTCCCATGACTGTTGGAAGAACTGAAATAAGATGTTTCCATTTTCTTTACAATTGTCATGTTGTGATTTGTTTGTGAGTTTTTTTCTTCTTCTCTTATTGTTATTTTTCTTTTTGAAGTTGCTGTCTGTCTAAGCAGAGACTGTATTTAAGATCAATAGCATTGGACTAAATGAGCCCCTCTGCTTTGATATTGTAGCTAATCGGCTCTTGTTTGGCTTTTGAAACATTTCAGGAGTCTTCTCTGAAGCATTGCAATGACAGACTCCTTAATATGAAACTTCAGATCTGCTAGAAATTGGATTTCCTAGGATTTCTGTGACTAACTGGAAAGTTTGTTTGTATATTGAGCCAAACTTGCCTACTACATATTTCTTGTCTACATATTCTGGCTGCAGAAAACAATTCAATTTCCAGACATCTGTACAAACACTGCAAATTGGCCAGGACAGAGGTGCCCAGGTGATGGGCCTTCCTTGTTACTCCAAGACCTTTGTTTTGCTGCTCAGGTGCTTTAGCTCCCCGAGTAGTGCCATAATCCCATAACAAAGCCTGCCTGTCTTTTTACCCAGAGTGCAGAAAACTAGAGCACTGCATATCTGCAGTTTTCAAACAGGCAGATGGCTATATCCTGGTCACTTCACACTGGACGGCATTTTTTCTGTAAGAATTCTCAGTCAGACTTGTCCAAAGTAATGCTATAAGTCTACAGCAGAGCAAGGCACAGATCCCAAGAGACCTCACATATGTTCTGCCCCATCTTAACCTGTCTCCTGCTTTTCCAGCCAGGCTGCTCTTGAAGACCTCAAAAAATACTATGCATGCAAAAGGGATGGCTTTTCCCATTTATTCATAAGCCTCCTTTCCCAAGATAGAAGCTTTTACAGGTCCTAGGATTCCCTAGGCTCCTCTCCAATGTGTTTACTGTTATTAGAAGCTTTCCCTGTGTTACCACGGTAAAGCCCTTCATTTTTCAGTTCTACATATTACTTTCCTCTGCAGATGTCTCTGGAGTTGCAGGTCAGAAGGAAAAGCCTCCCATGGGGATTCTCACCCCATGCCCAAAATCGTAGGGAATCTGGGGTCAGTTTTCAGGTGGTGGAGATGCACCAGATCTGATTTATACTCTATAAACATGATTAACAATTCAGATCTTGTTTTTTCAGTAGATAAAGAAAATAAGACTGAGCTGACTTTTGTTAATGTGGTCTTTTGGGGACTCTGAAGGCTGCATCTTCATCAGCTTTACCTTTGTGCTCTACCCTCTATCCTGACAAAAGTCTGTCCTTTGCTAGCTAAGGCAAAAAACAGCACAGAAAAGCAGTTGAAGAGAAATTGATTCTGCCGGCAAGAGTTGAACTATAGTGTCTGGGATTTATTCAAATATCAAGATCATATATTCCTTGGAGTCCCGGTTCTAGACTTGGAGAGGAAATTACTGAGCTGATGAAAAGTCAGACCTGTGCTTTTCATGTCTACTTTTATAGAGCAAAGTTCTACATTTTGTGGGTGAGGGCACAATGTGGTGTTTCATTAGAGACCTTGAAATTTCAGCCTGTCTCCAAGTCACTGACAGGCAGATGTGGATAGAGGAGTTGCAGTTGAATTTAAGATCCCTTTCCAAAAAAAATGTTGGTTTCCAATCAAATTTACAAGATAGTCTTCAAACAACCTGAGAAATCTAATTATCCAGTGAAAATTAAATTGTAAATGCTCAAGGCTAATGACTGGACAGCAGTGGCTGTCCTTTCTCTCTTTTAGGTCAAGTATAACTGGATCTGCTCAGAACTGATATTAGCTTGGACTTGAGACTTCCAAGGCTGTAAGACTGAAACATGGTGACTTTGTTGGATCTAAAGACTCAGAAACTTGACTCCTAATCTTCACTTACGGAGGTAAAGGACTTCCTAGCATGGGTTTTGCAAAGTTTTCTAAAAGGCAGCATCATTACTTATTTGTTTCTTAAGTTAGCCTGCATCCATGAATAGATTTTAATATATATGTATATGTATATGTATATGTATATGTATATGTATATGTATATGTATATCTATATCTATATCTATATCTATATCTATATCTATCTATATCTATATCTATATCTATATCTATATCATCTATATCTATATCTATATCTATATCTATATATCTACATCTACATCTATATCTATATCCATATCCATATCTATATGTGTAATTACCTGTTATGAGAGAATTACTGCATTTACAAAAGAAAAGCTTTTTTAAAAAGAAAGAATAGCTCTGGAATGATGTAGTCACGCATCCTAAAGTAGTATCACACCAGAAGTCAGATTCCTACCCAGCTGAAACAGTTAAGAGATTGCTTTGCATGTAGTTATATGTTGGGCTTTGTCCAGTGCACCTTAGAGTTCAAAAAACAAGAAGGTTTTGAGGAGGAAAAAGAGAAATAAAATCACAGTAGTTTCAAAGATGTCACCCGGTATAGTATAACCCGGTTGCTAGGAGTTAATCCATGAGAAAAAATTGAGCTGTCTTTGACAGACACCATATAATTTTTTCAAGGGTCATTCCTGAGGCTCTTTACTGCAGGATTTGTCTTTGCTTCTGAAATGTGAATGCCTGAATTCTTCTCCAATTGAGCTGTCACTCCAAAGCACCACTGCACTACTGATCTGACACCAGAAAGTCACCGACAGCAGTGATCATGTGTCAGGTGGTTCTGCCTGATGTGAGGAGCAGTTGATATGTCCAGAATGCAGGGCAGATAAACTGCCACAAGCTCCTTTGTTGCCGGGGTTGGCAAACGCTCCTTCACTCTCACTTTTGGTGCCACATGAAAGTAGAAGATTGAAGAGCCTGGTATTTCTCTCCTGCCTCATCTTTGAGCACTGTATTATGTTTAAAAAGTCACACGACTTCCATGTGCTTTCACTGCCCGAATCAGTCTCACACTCAAATCTCATGGACAGTTTTTCTTTCTACAGTCACACACCATGACCCAAAGGACACTGAACATTTGGTCAAGTGAAGTTACCCCAACAGCAGTGGCAAAGATCACTGTAGCATCAATAACAACATTGTCCCTTCTCACTCCTTTCTTCATTTTGGGATGCTAGGGCTGGCTCTTAGCTGCAGGGGTGATGCTAATTCAGCGAATAACTTGGAGATTGTTTTAAGTTCTTAGGTAGTTGAACTACTCTTAGTTCTTGAAGGTCAATACTGCGGAATTAAGTCACTTTATGAAGTTATTCTGTCATCTTAGGAAGGCTTTTTTAATGCTGGATTTTATTTTACTTAGAGTTTTGGGCAAATCCTGCCTTCCTCTTAAAATAACTGTAGAGGTCCTTGCTCTAGCATTTCCTTGCATATGGTTTTACTCTGGCTTGTGTTGCATTGTTGTTGCTGGTTGTGAGTTTTTTTTTTTCCTGGCAGTATTTTTAATATTTCCAGTAAAACATATTTCCTGTTTTCAGTTGTATTTTCCCTTAGTCACAAGCGAATAAGTCTACATAATTCGGTTCCTCCTGATCTGTGCTGATTCCTGAGAACAGGCTCAGGCCAAGTTTTTTTGAGAACTGCAACAACTAATCAGACAGAACGAAGTTGCAACACATGCTTGTAACATCTTAGTAAATGGGATAAATCTCTTCCTCTCCAAGTTCTGTTTTGTCCTGTTGCTTTGTATTTCAGGTGAATCACTAAATCACTAATGAAAAGACTGCTAATAGAGTTAGGTACTTCCTCACAGGATGGTTGAGTAACCTGGAGAGTAAATAAAGTGAGTTTGGTAGGTGTCACCGAGAGTTAGCCTAACCAACATCAGCAGTGACTATTAATATTGAAGCCATGACATTTACAGATGCTTTCAATGAAAGGTTCTGGGAAAGGTGTTTATTCCATTTAAAAATATCTTTATGTGGATGATGTTTCTTTTAAGACAGAGACTAATGGAAAGCACTGTTAGATTACTCTAGAGAAAAGAAGGCTGAGAGGAGACTTTATTGCTCCCTACAACTACCCCAAAGTGAGGCAGCTGTTGGTCTCCTGTCCCAAGTAACAAGTGATAATACGAGAGGAAGCGGTCTCAGGTTGCACTGGGAAAGATTTTGACTGGATATTAGGAAATGTTACTTCCTTGAAAGGATTGTCAAGAATTGGAACAGGCTTCCCAGGGAAGCAGTTTGAGTCACCATCCCTAGAAGTGTTCAAAAGACGTGTGGATGTGGTACTTAGGGACATGGTTTAGTGGTGCACTTGACAGTGTTAGGTTTACAGCTGGACTTGATCACCTTAAAGGTCAACCTGAATGATTCTGTGGTTATTTACTATAACTCCCTGTTGGCTAGGCAGACTTCCGAGATGGACTTTTTTTTGCTAGAGTCTAGAGACAAATCCTTATTGCAGGGCATTGGATAAGAGCACACTAAATGTTGGAATAGGGTGCTATGACTCTGGTACACTGTATTGTCAGCCAATACGTCATAACTTTCAGAAATATTCCCAGACTCAATCTCAACATAGCCAAGTTTTGCAATTCTGAATTTTTCATGCAATCAGAGCTGTTATGCTCACCAGGAATACAAAATATCACTGAAGAGAAGGAACAGCAGGTATCTCTTATGCTTCCCTTTAATGTGGTCCTGGTCAGAATGTTCAATATATAAAATTTCTTACAGAAATACCAACATATTAGGTGATATTATGCCTACAATCAAATTAACATCAATGCTTTCTCTTTTTGCTAGCTAACTGTCCAAGGCATTGATTTCATTGCTTTTGAAACTTTCAACAAACTCAGATGATCTGTCAGAGAGATGTATTAGCCATTAAAATCCACAATTACATTACTTCAAGCCATAATTAAAAAACTGGGGCCCTGCTCCAGTCCACAGCCATTGATTTCTGAGGGAAGAACGTTTCAGTGGTGATGTAAACCACAATGAATCACCAGACTTCATGTAGAAAAAAAAAAAAAATTGTCCCTCCAAAACAATCTCATGTAATGAGGGAGGCAGGAAGAAAGGCTAAATAATTGT
This sequence comes from Cuculus canorus, assembly GCF_017976375.1. Classification (NCBI taxonomy): domain Eukaryota; kingdom Metazoa; phylum Chordata; class Aves; order Cuculiformes; family Cuculidae; genus Cuculus; species Cuculus canorus. The sequence continues at coordinate 11,940,270 of NC_071407.1, forward strand.
AAATTTGGATTGCATTTCTATAAGCATTTAGGACTGAAGTCAAGTCTAATTTGAGATTTTATTGATATATCCAGTATTTAAGGTTGACAAGTACTATATTAAATTTTACCATGTAAATCTGACATGACAATGAAAACCCTCTTGTTCTTTGCTTAAGAATTGTTGCAACATAATGCAAGTAAGAATGCTAAGCAAAAACTTGTCTACTTCTGCTAACTCATCTTTTCAAGATTTCTAAAGCTCTTTTCAATTACCTGAACAGGTTTTGCTACTTCCTTTTTCCAATTTCCTCTCCATGCCAGGAATTTTGTTAAAAAAGTCTGTGATGAAGTCAGCCAATGCTTGTTGCTAGTTTTGTTTCTCTTTTCTGTAGCTGTTGTATTTGTCCTGACGAAACTGAAATAGCAAGGCTATTCCTCTGCTTCATATGCTTTGTGGCTCTTCCCTGCGATAACCACAAAGGTGTCACCCTTGTTTGAGTACTACTCGTATTTTCCCATATCTTTGTCACATCCTGACTCTCCTGAACAAGAGGAACAATGTAGAGTAGCATAGCGATGATAGTGTGCTTGCTATGCTTTCTATTATGCTTCAGTGCCATCCCTGCAGGTCTTTGTGTTTTTTTCTGAAGAAAAATTTCACTGCTGCTTCTTACTACAGAGGAACCAGGTTATCAGCAGGGTAAAAGAACAGATCTTTGTTAAGAGAAGATTTGTCTTCCACTGGATGAAAGAAATTAATGAATAGATAAATAATGCATCATAATTTTGACAGTTCAGATGTCTCCTTAAGAAACAAATATCAGTTGAAGGTATAAACTTGCTAGGAGTCTAAACATCTAGAAAATCAAAAGGTCAGGTACAATACCTTGACAAGCAGGAGAAGTAGGCTTGTGTAAACCTCATGAGATTCAACAAGGCAAAGTGCAAGGTCCTACACCTGCGTCGAGGCAATTCTCAGTATCGATACAGGCTGTGAGATGAAGAGATAGAGAGCAGCCCTGTGGCATCCTGGTAGATAAGAAGCTGGACATGAGCCAGCAGTGTGCACTTTTAGCCCAGAAGGCCAACCATAGCCTGGGCTGCCTCAAATGAAGCATGACCATCAGAATAAGTGAGGCGATTCTGCCCCTCTACTTTGCTCTGGTGATATACCTGGAATACCACAAACAGCTCTAGAGCCTTCAGCACAGAAAAGACAAGGACTTGTTGGATTGGGTCCAGAGGATGGCCATAAAAATGATCAAAGGCTTGGAACATCTCCCCTATGAAGAGAGGCTGAGAGAACTGAGGTTGTTCAGCTTGGAGAAGAGAAGAGTCCAAGGAGACCTTATTGTGGCCTTTCAATACTTAAAGGAAGCTTATACAAAAGATAGGAAAAACTTCTTAACAGGACTTGTAGCAATAGGACAGGGAATAATGGTTTGAAACTAAAAGAAGAGAAGTTTAGACTAGATATTAGGAAGAAATTTTTCATGCTGAGGGCAATGAAACAATGGAACAGGTTGCCCGGAGTAGTGGTAGATGCCCCATTCCTGGAAACATTCAAGGTCATGTTCGAGGAGGCTCTGAGCAACCTGATCTAGTGAAGATGTTCCTGCTCACTGCAAGGGGATTGGACTAGATGACCTGTAAATTTCCCTTCCAACCCAAGCCATTCTATGATTCTATGAATACAGAGCTGAACAGGTTAAAAGACTAAGTATGTTAAATGAATAGATTTCCTTGTTGATATCACATCAACTGGTATTTCATTAAATGCCTTTGAAAAGAAAGACCTCTTGAAAGATACAGAGAAATAAACCTGACAAGTGGACTGACATGCCCAGGGAAAGACTGATTTTTGTTTCTGTTTATCTAAAAAGAAGCATTGCATGGATATGTGGAATAAACCTCTAGAGAGCAGGGTACACAGAGATCAGAAGAACATATGAGGTTCAGTAAAGGCCACCTCTGTCTTTAAGGAACTATTTATCTGTGCTACAGGGCTGTTGAGAAAATGACATTTCCATACACCAGTGCAATCTGTTTAACAGGCTTCTACTGCATTGGAAAATCTTTTCTGCTATTCATTGCATTTGCTGAAGAACTTCTAACTAAAAAATAATGGATGACTTTCTTCAGTCTAAGATTCTCACTGCTAGCGTGGCGGGAAAGAGAGCAAACTTTTAATTGTGGTCTTAAAGCACCAGCATGGGATTATGAAGGTTTTTAAGAAACCTGAGAATCTGAAAGTCAGTTTTCTTATGGCTCTTTCCACTTGCTGCTTCCTGCTTGTGCTACTCTCATCAGCCTACAGGCACTTTGTCTAGGGGCACACTGAAATGTCTGAGGAGTATTTGTTCTTAATGGGTACAGCCTTTCCTTAGACTCACTGTGGCCATCAGTACTGTGCTGTGGATTCCCTATGTGCACCTCACTCAAGAAGGACAAGGTAAGGTCTCCTTTTTCCTATGTAGTAGGAAGCTGGAGACTGCTAGTTTAACTCATGGAGTTTTGCCAAGAGCCAACATGCCAGGTAGGGAAACCTTCTACAGCTAATAGAAAATACTGAGCAGTAGGGTGAATGGGACGTGGACCGTGTCCCACTGAAGATCTTGGGGATCTAAACCCAGGAAAGGACAAGATATTCTGGCTAATGCCTTAAGGTACAGTGATTAAACCATGAACTTTCAGTTTCATGTGGGGACACAGAACCCAGAAATTCCAAAACTTCCACCACTACACCTTTTCACATCCAGAAGTGCAACATTTCATGGACAGTGAGAATACTGCAGAAGCTATACGAAGAAAAGTGACTGTAAGAATTTGATTTTCAATCAGTCCTACCTTAAAGCACTTATGTAAGTTACTATGAAAAATTAATTTTAACTTCTACAGGACTTAGCTACCCCTTTTCACCAAGTGTGAAAATAACAATGATTCTTTTGTATTTGGTTCATTTTTTTTTTCTTTTTAGCAATCCCTAGTACATGCCTGGAGCGAAAATTCAGATATATGACAGCTGAATATATAAAGAGAATGCAAATCAACATGCAAATATCAGTCATGACTGTAAAATAGTCCACTTAAATGAGCACAGTGATATGTATAGTATAAATAAAATGTGTCCCCATTCCTCATTTTAATCCACTTTTAACATCAACAGAGTTTTACCAGAAATGGTGACATATGTGGAGATATCCATGTAGGAAAACCAAAGTTTATTCATTGCTGAGATCTGTCACCTCTGCTTAGTCCCTCTTCCACGGAGAATTGCATGCACACAGCATGTTGTTATTCAATTCACCATCAAGCACTGAACTATTCAAATCATCTTTGGTGGTGTGGATTTACCTGATCACAGGAGCTGACAGAACATGGTACACAGACTGAGAAATTGATTTGGAGATGTTTTTCATTGTTAATAATAAAGTTATACAGAAAGGGTAGATTCAGACAGGGCATGAAGCAACTCTCCCCTAGACATTAAAAGGATAGGATTTAGAAACTGTAACACTTTTCATTACACAATTGTTGTCTATCTGACTTACATTCAACAAATCAAGGCAAATCCTACTGAGGCATGCATAATGCTCTCAGCAACAGATGCTGACAAGTGCATTAATAAATCATGATCATCATTAGAATTCTTAAGCAATACTTTGCTGCCAGACATGTTGTTTATTGATTTTTTTTATTTTTATTTAATTTATTTACTTATTCTGATTGTACTAATCTTTGCATAACACATTAATTACTCAAAAGTCTGAGGCAGATTAGTTTACAAAGGTCACAACCGACACAGTTAGGGTCTAGAACAGACGGCTGATGCCTTGACATGCAAAATGGGAGTCAGGACTCTGGAGACAGTAGTAATAAGAGTTAATTGTGAAATGCTGTGTGTTGGCAGTTGAGACCTAAGTTTAGACAGACCTGATTTCTGGATTGCAGCAATATTGGGTCTTGTGTGATAGAAATGGAAAGAGTAAACTTCAGAGTAAATGCATTTGAAAATGGGACTCTTATAGTGTGTTGCATCATTTCTCTATCCCTAATTAGAAATTTCTCCTTTCCTCTATATTAGATGATGGACAGCAGAGCTCATAGCATCCCTCACAGATTTTTACCCAAAGATGCTTGCACTAATTTTGCTCTAGCTAACAGCCTTACTCCTGGTTAGGTCATAGCGGGCCCTCAGTTCTCATGCCACATTCATAGTGTCCTGAGTTAATACAGATTTCTTCTCATTCCACCTTTCTACAGATCTTAGTTAACCAAGAAACTAAACAAGCTGGAATCACCAGCTCATAGATAGTGTTATTCACTGACATTAAGGAACAGCTTTGGCTTTATAAACAGGAAAAGAACTGTAGCTGTGCATAGTCCACATTTTATACCCAATATCTTTGGAAAAAGAAGAGACAAGATCCCATGTCCACTGTCCTGGACACTCAGCTGGTTCACTTCAGGGATTAGATCACTTCTTGCCTCAACAGTAATGAATTTCACTTTAGAACCCACTATGAGGCTTCCTTAGAGTTTACTTAGAGAAGGTCCACAGTCACTGTTACCTCTTATTATGTATCAATGACCCGAGTCATTGGAGGAGCCATCTATTTCCTCCAATTCCGACGTCCAGCTAAAGGGGAGACACGCATTGCAGAGCTGATGTATCTCAAAGTTCACAAGGGAAATGAGTACTAAATTGTGATTTTTGTTCTAGTGCCTAAGCCATACATATTTTTTCTTTGTGTATTTCAGTCCTGCAGAAGGATCCTCAGGAAGTCTTATTGTCAGATGCAGATCCCAGAGCAAGTAGACCAGTATCAGAGTGTTTTTTCTTTCTTCTTGTGAAGCAAACGGGACATAATTCAAGTGGTCTGGATAGTGTCAGATGCTCTGAAATGGTACTGACAGGACAAGTTAGATCCTGTGAGAACTTTCCCTGTTCTGCAGAAGTCATGCTTAAAATAAGTGAAGATCAGACACTGACTTCAGTTTACTCAGTTGTGTTTAAGTACCTCTGCTGATCAGGGCTCCTCTGGCTCCAGGAAAAAAAAAAAACAAACAACACAAGAGACAAGGCGGGTCCTTCCATGTTAGTGTATATATGAACAACAGTATTTTTTACTTCTAATAATTATTTAAAAATTTACCTAAATACTGATTTATGTGTTAAAGCTGTAAGCACTCCATTGATCCGGTAAATATAAAGCTAAGGATTGCTTAGTACAACAGACATGATGGCTGTTATGGTCTATTAGACAAATGTATATTTAGTCTAAAGTTGAAGCATGCATTATTTACTTGCTTGACATTAGCTGCTTGATGAAGCTGCTCTGGGAGCTGTTACAAGATACCAACGCAATCCAGAGTAGCAGAAATCCTGGCAAATGAAGCCCTGACATAATGCCTCATAGCAGCTGTGTAGCGTCAGCTCATGGCTTGGTTCAGAGACGAGTGTGTTTGCATGGGCAGAAAGCAGGTGCAGGTTTTCCTAGGAGAGCTCAGAAGCCATTCTGCCATACAGCATTCTTCCTTCCCTCTTGAAGACTGTGTGAAGCTGCCACATGATTGGAAAACTAAATAGAACCAGTAGCGTATGCTAGAAACAAATGTTGACTTCAGTGCAAAGGGAAGATCCTGGTTCTGAGACATTATTGTTAATAGCCCATGGCTTTTCATGGCATAACTTCCAGAGCAAGTCACTCTGCAGGGCTTTCTGACTTATTACTACCCATAAAGACATTCTTTAAAGCACTACAACCACTTCCATGTGGTTCTTGTATTGAAAGCCTGATTATACCCATATTTTTCCTTCCCTCCTACGAGCAGTGCACTGCCGGCAGCATCCAGCTCTGCAACATCCACACTAGGGCACTTCACTTTCCCAGAGTTTGCAAAGCATTGACCGACTCAGCGAGAAACACAGGAAACTAAGTGCTCTGCGGATCTCACATGTCTGCTATAACAAGTAGACCAACACGCACACTGCCAAGCTCAAACAAGGATAAATCCTGAGTCAAAGCCTTGCCAGAGATTTTGTGGTATTAGCTCAATAGTCAGAAGACCTGAAAAGGACACATTGTGGTCTTTTCACTTGTTTTCTGTTGCTGCTAATATGGAGAATAGAGAGGGAGATTAGAACTTTTCAAATGTTTTCCTGAAATGTTGGAAACTAGTGAAAGTTTGAGGGAACTAAGGTCTGAGAATCACGAAATCTGAAATATCCAGGATCCTGAGCTTGTAAGGGGAAAAAAAAGGCTTGCAAGAGCATCTTACATTGCAAATCTGGCAGCGCTATTCACTATTCCCTTGTCTATATAAAAGATGTAGCTAAAAAATAGACTGTAATCAATGTCCCATTTTTACAGCTTTGTGAAAGACCGAAGAGACTGAACAATTAAAAAAATGTCTAGTCCTTTGAACTTTGTGTGGAAGGTTTTTAGGACCCTTGTTGATTACCAGTAAGTGATCAGTGCAGGTTTATATTTTATTTCAGATCTCCTGCCTCAAATAAATCACCAGCCATATTCTGACCAGTATGGTGGGACTTTAAACACTAAAATAGACTCTGCCTAATTTCAACTATACATACTATAGAGAGAAATGAAGATGTAGTCAGATGGGTCTAGTAAAGGTATGCAAGCTCAAGATCGTGCTTTTCTTCATCAGCAGTACAGGAAGGCATATTCGATATTACGTATTGTAAGATATGGTTTAGGGTAAAGAGAAATGTGAGTTGCCCACAGATTGCATGAATTTAGCTATACTGGACTAATTTCCAGCATTGCAGTAGGTGGCGTCTCACATTGCATCCATCCTTCTTCCTTGCGGCAATGCTCTGAGCTCCTTGGCAACTGAAATAAGAGAGTTAATGTAAGAGCTGTGGATAGTTTCTACAAGTATTTTAACCTGCTTTAACTATTTTCAAAGCAAGATGCTTGCCTAGCACTGTGCATGGATTGTTGTGGTAAAGCAAGGATTTTTCTGCATTTCCTTTAGGAAGGAAGAAGCAGAGGGATTGGTCCTGAGTATGCCACTACCGTGGCCAACTCTCTGGTGTCAGCCAGGGCACTGTGCAGTCTCCCCTGGAGAAAAGAAGACAATCCTGACTCTGGAGTATAGCTCTGAGGCGTGAATTGCCTCCACAGAGGGTCTTTACCATAGATCGTGGTAAAGACCGTGCCAAACATGGATAGCACCAAAGACCCAAAGGAGAGGGGTTTACGACCAAAGGAATAAGAGGACTTTTCACCTTTGCTTAGGTTCTTTCACTCTAAATCCTGGTTTGCCTCTTAAACTTTAATTTTATTTTAGATAACTAGATAGTCATTATACAAATTTGATCACAAGATGGGCGATCTGACAGGTGGAGCTTGGTCTGCTCTGCAACACAGCTGAGAGTGAAGGGGAGCCTTGAGAACTGGTTTGGGAGACAGAAATGGTATGGTTTGTATGGTTTATCAATTTCTACCCATACTGATGAATATCTGATTCAAGCTATGTTCTCTTGAAAAATGCCTTTTTATGTTACGATATTTACAGCTTTTTAAAAGACTTCTGAAGGGATCGGAGCTGTATAATTAAACTTGCATCTCTCCTAAGATGTCTCCGTCTAAACACTTCTCTCTTTATTTTATCCTCAGATGAATTATGAATTGATGATCAATGAAAAGCATCTGGCTGAAGGGGACTGCTCTAAGGCTTGCACTCTTGTAAACTCATGTCCCATTACACATAAACAGGCTCAGTGTTAGTAGGCTGAATTCCTGCAGATCCTGCCACAGACCAAGGCCACCCAGGCAGATATGTTCTGAAGATATGCCTGACACATAGAACATAAGGGCCCCATAGGATATCTGAACAAAACACACGAGGATAAGCAGATAGTTTCATACCGTTGCTATGATGAGTGTATATGTGCAATAGGTGGACAGTGAATGTCCATCACCAAATGCACTCCAAAGACAGAAGTCTTTTGCACATCAGCTGAGATCCTCCGTGGAAATTGCTTGGATTTCAGCAATAAGATAGCACATGTGAGATGGAGAAGATTAAGTCCTCCTGCATTTTCAGTGCTTAGATTCTTTAATACAAATGAAACCCTAAAGCTGAAAGTAATTATTTGCCTGTGCTGTTTCTTCTCTATTCTGCCCACACACTATGAAATGGTAAAGTATTTCCAGTATCCACAGAAACCTGAAGCGTGATAAGAAATGAGATTTCTATAAGGTGATATTTTCCCTCTGATTATGTAGTATATTAGCTTGTGTACCCAGCTGAGAAAAAGTATTAAGCCTAGTACACAGAAAAAACAAATAGGAGGGCGATACTTAGCTTTAGGGCTGGAGGAGTTCTTAATTTCTTTCATTTCCTTAGCTCTTATTTATATCATAGTCAGCTATGTTGCACAGTCATGGTTGGCTTGGGAGACCTGAAAGTGAGGTGAATGGCAGCAGGAAAAAATGAACTTTTCAATTGATGGAAGAAGAAGTGTTTCCATGTACATACCATATTAAAAAAGACTATAATGAAAAAACCAGTGGTTCTTTCTCACCTTGTGGTGGCAGCTGTCACATTCAGAGGGAATGGGTATTTTTCTGATGTCTGTTATGAAATGAAGTGGGGTTCGAGGAGGAATTGATTTCCCTGTAAAACAGAAATTTTCATCAAACCAACTATAAGACTTTATCAAAATAAGGGAAAGAAAAAAATCATTTTTTATTCCAACGTTGAACCAGTTTGATATTCAGCTGCTGAAAAAAGAGAGACAAACTTGGTCAGAGAGGCACAAAGAAAGAAATTTATTTCAGGTGAATTTTTCGATGGAGGCATTTCTACAGGAAAATTACAGCTTTCAAAGGATATGCATGAGGGCAAGCAATTCTCTTTCCCTTCTCCCATCCAGGTGTTGAAGCAGAAGGTGGTGAAACCAAGACCCAACCTGAGCAGTGCAGCTGCTCTGCTACCCAGGGAGGGGAGCGGTTGATCTTGTCATAATGTGAAGTTTGACAATAACCCTATGGAATTCCTCAGCCAGAGAGGGGATGGTGGATTGTAGCTAGAAGCCCAGTTATTTTTAAACCATAAGGGAAGTGTTGCCTTTTTTTCAGTTTTAAATACTCCATGCTTTGTAACTACTATGACTCCCATAAAGTCTGTATCTGTTGCTTTCTCTATGTCATCTCTCTCCAAAAGGGATTCCTAAAGTCGATAGTGGAGACCTCTGCTCTGATACCATTTTAAAAGTAGGCACATGCTCTCTCCAGCTTGTTCAGCTGGGCCTTGTCCTGGCAGCCGAGCAGCCCAACCACTATATGGCTACCCAACAAGTGAAGAGACGGAGCTGGCCACAAGGGTGCTGCAAGCCTGCAATGCTCTGAGGTGGGTTTGTTGCAGGGGTGCATACAGCACCAATGGAGGGTGAAGAGATCCATTTTGATGGACACCAACTCAAGCAGGAAGTTTGTCCCTTCTGCTGCGGCTGCTGACTGGCTCTGTGGGGATGGCTGTACTACTTTACTTCACAGAATCATCAGGGCTAGTTTATTCCCAGTTTGACACTTTTTTGTCAGAAATTGCAACTTTTTACATATTATTTTATAAGAGTTTTGTTCTGTATGAAGCTTTATTCTAACTAATCCATGTTTCCCCGAAACAGATTCCAGCTTTTCTTTGTGCTTCAGCTGTCGTTTCTCCCTTTACCCACCTGGCTCCAAAGCTTTGGATCCAGAGAAGTTTCTTACTCGGCAAGATGACTGTAGAGTGTGTAGCAGAACCCTGACACTTGGGTAAATCTGGATGCTATCATACAAGCAGCAGCAATAGCTTTTATAGAAAGCAATGCTGTGTCTATGCAAACAGAGTCCATCCTACCCAGATGCTCTTTTCTCCAGAACATCTTGTTGTTTGGGGGGATATATCAACATTATCTCTGACATGCCTCTCTTCAGTCAGAGCAGTAAACAGTAAGTAGTTCTCGTTCTTTTCTAAGGTGGCAGGCCATGTAATGGCAGAACCTCTGCATCCTACCTTTCGGTGCTCCTAGGAAGATAACTGGTTTGCAAATCTTTGAGAGAAGTAATTCTCAGCCTCCAGTAAGTGAAATGCTTTACTAAATAAACTCATATACTGTCTTCTCCCAGAACAGATTTCACTTTCAACCAGGTAACACTTAGCTGTAGACTTTGACTCTTCAGTTTTTCTCCTGTATTTTGATTTTGCATTGTTATGTGTAGACATATTTTTGGGTGGTTTGAAGGGACTTGCAATCATATCGTGGAACATCTGAGGCTGTATCATGGATTGCTATTGATCTATTGACCACTGCAAAAGAAATGTGACTTGAAAACCTTCTGCCAGCATCAATCAGTTAATGCAATGAGAGAGACTCAGTCTTTCAGTTCCCTGAAGTCAGCATTGTTGAGGCTTCTAGCATAAGAAGGACATGAAAGACTATTGGAAATGAGCTCAATTTCAAACATAAGAATGTTTCACTGAAGTTGGAACCACAGAATATAATAGATTATAGTGGTTTAGACTATAATTTTCCCACAGGCCGAAGAGAGGCAGTGCTTTCTAGAGAGGTTACTGTACTACACTTAAGTCTTAAATCATATTTCAGCTGTGCCATTGTTTTCCAGGACAAGATGCTGTGCTTGTCTCTGCCTCAGTTTCCCCAACTGTGAAATGATAATGTAATTTGAAGTGCACTGAAGGAAAGTACTCGAAGAGACCTGAATACGTTATTAGCAGTAACAAAACAAACACGGGTAGTTTTAACACATTCTCAGGTTGCATTGTGTTTACATCTGCACACTGGAATTTTCCATGAAATAAGCAGAGGAACCTCAGACAGTCATGGATTCATATGACATAGAAAAAGGAAGAAAAAAAAAAGTCATCTTGAAAGAAACTAATAATTCTTGTGATCACAGCAATCCAGTAAAATGGCAGCCAACTCTCAATCCCATTCCTCCAGCAGGGGCTGGGCCAGCATTGAGGCTCTCAGGTTTACCACACTTAGAATCAAACTGGCATAAAAGACACAAGTCCAGATAAACAGGGCAGGCTATCTTGCTCATAAGATTCAATCAAGGCTTACAGAGGGTACATATCCGTACTCAAATAATGTCCAAAAGACAGCAGCCAGTGCACAGCCTGCCTCCGGAAGGGTTTGACTCTCATGCTGCTGAGTTATTCGTGGCATGTGAACTGCATGGAAGGGACCTTTTTATTTTGTTTTGTTTTAATGTTGATAGGAGAATCTTTTCTTTTGAAAATAGCCTTCTAATGCATCAGGACAGCTGCCTGGGCTACACCTCATTTAGCGGCAATTGTCTCTGTAATGTTTATAACCCTCCCTCTGCCGTCCAATATACAGTCATCATTTATCCTCTCATTTGCCTAACACAGTGTTGAAATGCCCTTCCAGTGCTTTGTTTTGCTTACTTTTCCATTCCCTTGCTGTCCTCATGTCAGAGATGTTAAAACCTCTTTTGAACAACTAACGTCTCTGTGTCAAGAATTTGTGACTGAAGGATGCTTTCTCCACTCTTTACCCTGAAGCCTCTCCCTCCTGTTTAATTACAAGCCTGGGAGTGTGAGCCATCATCTATCATTCCTTGTTCATTATATTTAATAGATGCACATTTTGGGCTCTTCAATAAACTGACCAGACATATGGAGCATGTTAATCCACTTGTGAAGTCTGTCCTTTTAAAATCAACAATGCCACTGTCTCTACAGCTGAAATCTCAGGAAATAGGATGAGAATGCAGGCAGGGGTACACACAAGAAACAACAAAAAAAAACAACATTAAAAAAAGCAAACCACCCAAATTACAGTGCACCTAGTATCATTCTTCTGGATCATCTGTGCAGTACTTTTTTACAGTACAATTGTGACTGCTCCTTTGTAAAAGCGTTTGCAAACACTTAACAAAGCCTCATGTTCACAACTTTTAAATTGCCCTGTGACTTTTGATCCTACTAGAAGATGGAGTAATTTCATATACAATTGAGTTAGCTCATAGCTATCAAATTCCTAGGGATGGACTTCCGTGCTGATGTATTTTGTCTCTCCATACTGCCTCAGACCCTGCTCTCATCATCTACAATGTGTAATGCAATGGTCTTCTTAAGGACCAGGTATCACCACCCCATTTTAGTGATGAGATTCAGTTATGTCTGTGCTTACTTATTTGAGAAGGCATTGGATCTATGAACCATATTTAGTGCACCTTTAACTTGGCTAGTGTAGTGCTCATCACAGTGTTTCCAGCTGGACCTCATGGCTATGTTTTGGGGATTCTCCATCTGGAAAAAAAGTCAAGGCAATTCTGATGATCAGATACACAAACTACAGCATATTTGAGACCTCTTTGTGGTGAGAGTTGGGTGGGGACATAGCCAGAAATTCATGCAACAATACATAAAACCCCTAAACTTCCAAGAGCTAAATCAAGAATACAGGCAGCTCCCCAGCCAACTTTCCACAAGATGAGCTTGCTTTTTGTTATATCCACAACTGACACGTGGTATTGATACCTTTCATAAAGACAAGACCGAAAGCAACAGATTTTCCTTTCATGCAGGTGGTTCAATGACCCCAATAAAAACTGGTCTGAATGAACAGGCCCCCGACTATGTTTGACCTCATAGCAGGGAGATCTATTACAATAATTCTTCATCTGAATCTCATATCCACAATGCATCATAGACAACAGGTAACCCCAGCCATTAAGGAAAAAAATCCAGAGCACACTGCTGAAGTTCAGTAAATGCAGCTCATGTTGAATGATGCAGAACTAAACATTTAGTTTTCTATCCTTTAGATATTTTTTTCAGCGTTTCAAAGAACCTACCATTTGACAAATGAAAGCTTCACCTGTAAGTATATTGGCAACATTCGAAGTTCATCCATGAGAAGCATGTGGCATTGCTGAAATCTGTGTACGTGAAGCTTTGGTAGTAGAAGAGATCAGGGAAGGGGCTGAAAATGGCTTATAGCTTTGATAAGGAGAGTGATCCTTCAAGAAAGCAACGCATGGTCTGAAAATGTAAAATGCAAGGTGATACAGACAAGCATTCCTTATGGAGGACTTCATCTATAGTGTTATTTCTACTGTTCTGCTGTAGGAGCTGCATGGTTTATAAGGTGTAATCCAATGCTTTCTACTACTTTCTTTCAGCTACTGGTTAGCTGCTGGTCAAGTGATAATAGTACATAAGAACAGCTGTAGTGAATCAAATCAAAGGACCACCTGACCCATGAACAAATGAGTAACAGAGAAAATATGAGCTAGACAAACAGGTACAGTGTTCCCTTGATGTAATCACCCTGCAGTGTGCAGCCTAGGGACATCCTGAACCAGAGACTGTATCCCCATCTCTGTGCTGAATAGCCCTCAAGAGACATATCCTCCTTTCCAAGTGCATCTAATTGCTTTCTGAATCCAGTTATATTTTGCTCCTTGTCACGTTCAAAAGCTTCATTTGTCACAGGCAAATGAGCTTAATAAGCTGAAGCTGTGTTTTTATTGAAAGGTTAATGACTGCAAACATTTAAATAGTTAAATCAACTCCTTAACATCTTAGCTGGGACTGGATTTATATAGGAAGGGAACAAAGATTCCAGCTCTTCTAGGAAGGCTGCTGGGATCTTTGGAAGTCGTGTGGGTCTCGTGTCCTTCCTGACTGCTGGGTCTTAACTTACCATTGAGATGTTCCAGATCACACTGTTCCTGCTTTAACTGCTGTTGTGCTGAGCTTAGGTCATGTTAAAGTCCCAGACTGGGACCATTTCTTTTTTTATCGCAGGTTGTTTGTGTCTCAAGCTACAGCTAGTTTTGCAGTTCTTTAACTTCTGTTGTTTAACATTATATGATTAATTTATCTGCATGAAACTTGAGTTTCTACTGCTATAATTTTTGTCAATCAATCCATCCATCAACAATTCAACAGCTTTTTCTACTTCTTAAAGTGTATTGTACTGACCACTTCTGGCATAGTATTTTCATCACTACAAGTGAAATGACTGCTTTGTAACAGTAAAACACAGCTTTGAATCATGACACTTGAGAAAAACTATTAAAAGCTAGAATGAGGGACCTCTTATGTACTAGATGTGTTTTTCTTCCCAGAAACATTGGTTTTGTGCAGTGCCCACATGAGTAGGAGACTAAAATGAAGATAAATGGCAGTAAAATAATTGCAATGGTTTCATCATAATGCCTTCATAAGGAATTGCTCCACTGCACTTGCTTTTAAGTTCAGTGCCTTTTCTCTTGGCTGTTAGATCCCACTTGTTATTGAACTGTTGGGTATTCTGACTCTCTGTCTTTCCTTCTTGAACTGGCCAACAAAAGCAGATAGATGGAGGATTCTACAGTCTGTAAGTTCCAGTACAATTTTGTTAGGCATGTCTTTTTATTAACACAGACATTTACATCCAGCTGACTAAAGGGATGGCCAATAAAGGCCCACTTAGAAAGAATATTGAACTCAACAGAGACTCAAATTGACTTAAACAGGCTCTAGAACAGGCCTGAAATGAAACATGTCTCAAATTGCCAGTTGACAGGGATCCAAGATGGTGGTTTTATTTGGAAGAAGCTGTGAAACAGAGAAGTAAAATGGGCAGAGGAGTAGCAATGGCAAGATAATGATAATAATTTAGGCTGGTAATTGGGATAAAGCTGTTAACCAGCAGAAAAGAGCTCTGGAGAAGCGTCTCAGAAGAACTATCGAAGGGAAGAAACCTACTGTTTTCAGGAAGATTATTGATAACAGAATAGGACAGTTTCCATAGTTCTCCCACTTGTAACAGCAGGAACCAGACTTCAGAAATTCTTTTCTCTGGCCCTACAATGATTTGCATCAATTTTCTTCCATGTGGTTTCAAAGGCCTAGGATTTTTCCTTAAGTGAACTAGGCCAGAAGAAAGAGGACATCTTGCTTTTAAAAAAAATCTCTTTTTTTCAGTCTTCTAAACACTGGAGAAGGAATCCTGCTGGAATCATTCCATGGGGTCCTGTTACATTCAGTCCTTGTCTCTGATAATATCATTTTCCAATCCGCTTTTGTAGGTTTCAAGATGTGGAGGAAGCACAGGACACTGTACAGCGCACATTCTTGGAATCTGATAAGCACAGGCTCAATTCACAGCTCTGCTCCATTTTTTTTCACTATGACTGTGAACAAGTTGGAGAAATCTTGCCATGTCTTAGCACCTACCACATGAAAAAACAGTAGACACATTCTCTCTTCTGAGAATGGGCCATGGGCAACTCCAGGGACACTCTGAGTGCCTACAATCTATAGAAATTGAAATATTATGACTTAAATCATGAGAGTGCATCTGCCTCCCATTGATTACTCATGTTGAGAGAACAGGAATAACAGCTTCCAAAACCATGACTTGTTCACAATACAGTGCTCCACTCCAAAGGCCTCTGGTTCAGTTTTCACTGCTAACCAAACTGCAAGGCTTAGAGGCACGTTCTATTTTATTTGTGTAACCAGAAGTTGCAGAACCCATGAAATGAGCACTACATGGAAGGGGATCTATTTCCTTGGGAAACTTGCAGAAGGATTTTGGCAAGGGAGAGAAGCTGGCCCCTAAAACCCAAACTCTTTTAAATAAGGCAGCAAGAGAAGAGGTGCACTAAGACTGAATCATTATTTTTAAATCTAGATGAAGGGTGTCAAAACCTAATCGTATTCTGAAGAGAGAACACTTTAACTATTACACTTAAGGCTGCTGCAAATGGGAGGAAGGAAGTTAAGAAAAAAAGGGGGATGTTAGTCCTTAAAAGGACAAAGGAAAGGCTAAAGGAGTAGCTCTTTTTCTTCTAGCTAAGGAACAGAGAGGAGGCTGTCTAATCCTGCAAAGTAGAAAAGCCTGAAATATCCTGAGAGGAAATGCTGCCTCTTTAATATACACAGCTAGCTGATAGCCACAGGCAACAGAAGAGACAGTGAAAGGGAACAGCAGAAAGCTGAGATTCAGTGTGAACAGATACCCAAAAGTTAGGGAGCCTGCGGGTATGAGGCTTAACCAGACCGCTAAGGATTTTTCCATGGTAGAGCCTCAGATGCCAAATTAAATCAGCGCACATAACATCAAGCTGTGGCCATTGTCTTTAGGCACTTATTTTGCTAACCAAAATTGCAAATTAAGATGACTAGTCTTAACCCTTTTCTGCTGATGGCTAAGCTACATTAAAATGCAAATTTCTTTGTGTTTTCTGCCAGCACCTGACTACCCATCACTGGAGCATGGCTATGTGAGCCATGAATCTCAGGCATGTGATAGAGCCATCAGTCACAGAATCCTATAATCCCCTTACCACACACCCTAGATCTGGAGGAGTGCCTGGTACAACATGGGGCTTAGTGAACCGTCAATGCTCCACATACTTGGAAGACATTCATTTTACTGCAGGTCCAACTGGCTGTGCCTAACTACAGAAAAACATTATGATGTTTCTTCCAGTTTCTCTGTGTGGGAAACTGACTTTAGTGGAATAGTCACCAGTATTACTGGGAGTAACAAATTTGACATGTACATGGTTTGGCAAGTTTTCCTTTTGTATAAATGAGTTTGGGATTTGTTTTAGCACCTGCTGCTCTTTTTACAGTGCCAATTTATACCTCAGCAGGAATGTTTCCATATAATGCGGTTGTTTAAGGAAGTATTTTAATTTTGCGGTGTTTACCTTTCTGCCATTTAGATCATGTAAATTTAGATGTTACTCCACATAACATACCATCCACTAAATTATTCTAATACACAAGTATTTCATAATGTCACATTTGTTTCTTTTAAGAACACCCCTTTCCATAGCATTATATGAAGAGTTAAAAATCAAAACAAAACATAAAAAACCCACAAAAAAGTATCTTTCTTACTTCCGTGTATGCCCCTGAGAGCTCTTTTAGCTGCGATAATTTTAAAAGATTATTTAAAATATACAGATTAGGAATATTCTGTCTGAAAGTGTTTAATGTAATTACAAAGCAATTTTGTAAATGCAGGTGTTGAGCTTCGCACCAACCCCATGCTAAAGTCTGAAAGCTGTCTGAACCCATTAATTTAAGTACTTTTGGTTGTCCTAGAACTGGAAAATCTTGGCTGGATTGTAACCCCGTGTGTTTAATGGAGATTGTGTACAAAATGATAGTTTCTGGTGACAGGGCTTTAAAAGTGAATCAAAAATTCTTAAGTACTGTAGATATTAGAGACACAGAGGAAGCTACTCAACCTAGAAGGCACTGATCTGATGGTAATGCATGGAGAAGACAAGGAAATGAAAACAACATAGTCTCTTTTTTCCAGCTGCTGGGATTCAGTATGCAACATCTTAAGGACCTGTTCACCATTTGCTCGATCTTATTTTGTCCCTGTGATGTCTTTCCTGTGCTTTAACAAAATCTTGTCAGTATTCAGGGAGCTAGAGGTTTAAACACAATTTTGTCTCTCAGACTATCCTGTGTGCAGCAGACCTGTTTCTCGCTCATTTTTTCAGCATGAGTGACTGCTGGATGTCTCTTTTTTTTTCTTATTTTTTCCTCAGTCAGAACTGTGCCATGTGCCATGCTCCCACAAGCAATTTGCATTGACCTTCAGCACAAACTAGCAGTTGGGATTGAACAGAGGCCCTGAGAGGTGGCTCAGAGTGTAGTGGGGTTGGAGCCAAAGGCCTAAATTCATCCTGCCTCTCTTTAGTATCTAACTCAGGAGATACATTTCTTCTAGTGTCATAAGGCACTTCAAAGGGTTCTGAGACATTATCCATGCCTGGAAAGATCTTTTAGAAATGCCTCTCTCTCTCTCACTCGTAATTAATAGAAAAGAGGACCTGGAATGCAACTGGTTTCCAGTGCTGGAGACACAGTAAACTGTCTGATGTCATGTGGGAGTATCTGGAATCACATAGAAAGAACTTGGACTGCAGTCAACAGCTGGGACACTTTGGAATCATGCATTTCTGAGGCAGTGTGTGCTGGACAATGTGTTAGAGAATAGCTGAAGACAAGATCCTAGCATAATTCATTACAATTATCCTTGATACTAGACTGTCCACAGGTCCAAAGTTCAATTCTGCATATCCAATAATCCCATTTCTAGGGCATTACCATGACAGAAGTTGGAGAACTTCTTCTCTACTTCTACTTCTACTTCTACTTCTACTTCTACTTCTACTTCTACTTCTACTTCTACTCCTCCTTTACTTCTTCTAGAAGACTATTTATGGTCTTTGCCAGTCTCCTGCTACTAATGCTTGCAGTACCAAGACTTCCAGTAAAAGGACTAAATAAATATGAATGAAGAATCATAGTAAATCCGGCATTATTTCCAGTCAGAACAGCTAGAACATGGTAGTCTTAGTTTGCTCAAGCTAGATTTCTTATCAGTTGCTCTTAGCTGCACGCTTATCATATCATCACTGAGCAGACCTTGAAAACTGGAGGAAAAGTAGGTCAGAGTGAAAATGCAATTTAAAGCACTTCCAGGAATACTGCATTTTCCCTTGTTCCCTGATATGACAGACCCCTTCTCACCATAAACACTCAAGATCTTTTCTGTCTATCTCTTGCACCTACCAAGGAATTAACTTCATGCAATTTTCTTTTTCACTCCGACTGCTTGAGGCACAAGCCATACTGCACCTCTCTCGTGAAAAGCATTACACACAAGAAGTCCCTCATATCAAAGGGACAGGAGTAAAATAAAAGCAACTATCATGCCCATAAATACCTTTTCCACAAAGAAATAAACACGTAAATACCAAACCAAGAGATCATACAGTCATTATTAGTGCTTATTTTAAATCAGTTATTTTTCTCCAGTTCCCTAAGAACAGGAAGGACATGGATCTGTTAGACCAAGTCCAGAGGATGGCCACAAAGATGATCAGAGGGCTGGAACACCTCCCATACAAAGACAGGCTGAGAGAAGTGGGCTTGTGTAGCCTGGAGAAAAGATGGCTCTGGGGAGACCTTATAGCAGCCTCCCAGAACATGAAGGGGGCACATAGGAAAGCTGGGGAGGGTTCTTTATCAGGGAGCAGAGTGATAGGATGAGGGGTGACAATTTAAGCTAAAAGAGAGGAGATTTAGATTAGATATTAGGAAGAAACTTTTACTGAGAGGGTGGTGAGGCACTGGCCCAGGCTGCCCAGAGAAGCTGTGGATGCCTCATGTTCAAGGCCAGGCTGGATAGGGCTTTGAGCAGCCTCATCCAGTGAGAGGTGTCACTGCCCATGGCAGGGCAGTTGGAACCAGATGATATGTAAAGTCCTTTCCAACCCAAACCATTCTATGAGTCTATGATTTTTTTGCTTTTCTGTTCGGTTGTTTTTTTTCCTGGGAAGTAAAAGGTCTGGCACTGAAAACTTGGAGGCACATTTGCTTCTGCAATAATAAGGAAAAAAAGCAAGTAACCCTATTGTTCCAGAGGAGTATAGGGAGTATATTTGAAGAATTGTGATTTTTTAGACAGTGAGAGCAGGACTACCCCTGCTCATCAGAAACACTTAAGTGAAAATTGCTTTGCCAGTAATCTTTCTTTTTGAGTCATCCATAAATTCCTCTTCACAGAAAAAAGCCTATGTGTGCCTGCAATGTACTACTCAAAATCTGTTTGTTGATTTTCCTGTATCCTGTAGTTCTGTGCCCTGTAGAATTGAGGCATTTTTCAGGGAAACTGGAACTTACAAAGCTCCCAGATAACTCGACACAGCTTTCTGTTTTGCTCTGCTTTTAAGTAACGAGGCACTTATCTGACTAGATGTCAGATTCCTGAACAAATGTACTCCACCAAGTCTCATCTCCCACATCTTTTCCTCATTTTGCTGAGAAAAGTAGAGGACCATTGCTTGTCCTGCACATTCAATGCATCACTGGAGTTGACCCAGCTGTGATTCAGTCCCAGAATGAGCTTAGATAGCTCTCTACATCTGCCCACTGCTACCTCCTTCTCTTTTTGCACTCCCTTACAGAAGCACCAGGGTATACAGACCATAAAGAGGGCATCAGGCAGTCCAGATGGCCGTTCAAAAAAAGCAAGTGTTTATAAACAACTTCTATGAAAAAGCCTATCAAGGGATATATATTAATTTTTAATAAGAGTTAACTTGTTCATAGTGGAAGAAGTACTTTTCTGGAGGTTTGAGGAGGGGAAAAGTTACATTTTAGCATGTAAGTAGGTACCTTTTGGTATTTTTTTTTAATTTTAGCATGTAATTAGTGACTTAAATTCTTAATTCTATGATTTTCTGCTGTCCCATTTTCAGGCCTTCACATGTATTACTTCCCTTCCAGATTCTTCTGTTTAGAATTTCCCATGCTGTATACTTGGGTCTCATATTTTTGCCATAATAACACCAGTTTCCCACTTAATTAAAAAGGAATCAGCTATCTCATCTTCCAGGGTGTTTCTACATAAGCCAAAATATTTTATGTTGAGTCAGTCTCTCAAATGCCTGAAGATTATGACCAAATATATAACATCCTTTAGGTCTACAGTTGGTATCAGTCCTCAGAGACTACCACATGAGGAAAACACGTGAGAGACAGCTGAATGCTACTGTCTGCAGTGGCAAAATGTAAGTGGATTATGTGCAGGTGAATGGATGTGCAATCAGTAGTCCCTAAGATGCTTCAGGGAAACTGGCATGTCATTGTGCATCTTGCTTGACTTGCCAGGACTAAGGGCATTTTGTTAGAAATCCAGTGCAAAAGACAAGCAGACAAACTGAACAATTTTTTTTTTTCATTTATAGAAAACAGAGAGCTAGGAACCATATTATAATAAACAGAGATCTGTGTGTCCACAGAGTTCCTTTGGTTTGGGTGGTTCCTTGTGGTTTAGCAGCAATGCTCCTCAAGGATATCCTTTTATCATTGAGATATAATTTAGAAAGTGTTCTTATCTAGCCTGTGATGCATAAAAAGTTTTCACTTTTCTTACTTCATCCAGAATATGTGGTACATGTTGGGTTGGCCATGCACGCAGTTCTTCCCTTATCACCCACTCCAAATCCCACTTGTCTCTCCAAATGAATGTGTAAAACCTAGCCACACAAATTACTGTACTCCCTACATGGTGCATTCAGGTACTCATTTATTCTAAAGTGATTCTATCTAAGTGAAGGTTTTGAAACATGTGATGTTATCCTCCACCAGATGTTGGGCTAGTTTAAATGCAAATAAAGACCCAAAGGGAAAACAAGACAGTGGGATATAATACACTGCTGAGATATAGGCTAAATTCATATAGAACCAAACTTTCTTGTGGTTTCAAAGTTTTTTCAATATTCTTTCTAGCACAATTTCATTTTTACCCCCTTGTGGTGGTACGTCCTGCTGAGTGCAATATACTTTCAGCGTTCCTGTTTCCCCTTCATTTGCTCATATATATCCTCAGAGTAACAAGGATATATATTTGTCTACAAATTTTTGCCTTCCCTGCTGGAAATGTTTATGGTCCCTGAGCAGAGCAGAACAGCGGCTCTTCACTCCTTACTGAGTCTACAGAAGACAGGACAAAGGATGAAGGCAGTGGATTTTCTGCTGTCTACCATCATTACTATCACCCAGGGTGAACCTCCAAATTTTTTTGCCCAATGTCTCTTTTCAGATGGCTGCCAAAAGCCCTAAGTAAGATTGATCAGCCTTAAAAGACTAAAAATAGGATTGAAAATTGGGTGAATATCTGGAGAACCTTTACATGGGCACATAGCCTTTGCAGACATGAGAGGAGAAGCCAAACAATGATATTCCTTCACAGCAATTTTTTTTTCCCATGCAACAGACAGAGAAGGACAGGATGAGAAGAGGAGGTTTCCCTTCACAGCTCTTTGTTCCTTCCTCAGAAATATTCCTTCCTTCCCCCCCCCCAGTCTTAAGGTTTTATAAATGCCCTTTGCCTCTTCTGACTTTTGTGCACTTTTTGGTCCTTTATTCAACCTCTCTCCCCCCACTCCCAACTATGTACACATTTAAAGTCTTGTTCTTCAGCTTTCCCTTCTTATTCTTCATTTAGTCTTTCCCCAGATTTCCACGTATCCTATCCTAGGTTCACTTCTCTAGTCTTAGACCCTCGATCTGCAAAACCAATCTCCCTTCCATTGACTAAATACCCATCAGGCGTGTTACAATTGGGTTTGCAGACATTTGAGGCAGATGTCTGGCTGTCAAGACAATTCAGACCAAAGAAAGACATTGATCAGGGAAACTCAGCTGTGATCATTCCAGTCGTTTTTAATGATGGGAAGAAGTTTTAGGAGGTACAAAGTAGGGGGTGGTTTCCAATAAAAAGAAAATCTTAACACTGCTTCTAGTGTTGGATTTCTGTAGTGAGCTCCAGATAAACCAGACAAGATACAAAAAGAGTTACTTGTGGGAAAAGAAACTTTGGAAAGGTTTCTAACCATGCCTAATGAGGACACAGTGCAAAAGCATTTCAGACTTATGATACTTACTGGGTTTGCACTTAAAAGACTTCTACCACTCTGATGGTTTCAGACAGTCACCCAAGGAACATTATTCTAATGGGAAGGGAATTAATGCAGAGGTACATCCCCCCCCCCGGTCTAAAATAAAGCCCTAAATTCCTGCTGTGACATTGAGCTGAATTATCTCAGTTAAAGAAACATACAATATTGTGGTGAAAGGGCAGGCTCATTCTTAATGCCTTTTTATGGACTATATCCTGAAACAAATAGAAATCAGGAGAAAAATACTGTCATTTATTTTGTTTTGATAACTAGTATGAAATGCAGTAGAGTATCATGTTTTGCAAAGTTTTAGGTAGCCTTACACTAATGATAGTATTTTAAGCATTCTACAAGGGCTTAAACAAATAAACAGAATTATTAAATAAACAGATATTCATAGATTTTCATATCAGGTGTCTTGTAAAGAGCCATGAGTAAAAGAAAGTGTGACACCTTGATCCAGATCCTGAAAAAAAAAAAAAAATCCTCTTTAGACCAAGTTTACCTTTTAGACTACTTGTCCCCTAGGACACATTTTGGGTTGTCCTCTTGAAGAAGGTGGTTATGCTACACAGAATGATGATTTGTGAAAATCATCCTGTTCTGGAGCAGAAAATGCAGAGGACACAGGAGTTGAATCACTTCTGAAGCAGAGCAGAGCAAAATCACAAAGTTGAAGCCCAGGGCTACTTTGGGTTTTTGAGGGGAAGATTATTTTGCAGATTGCTTTATCAAAACAGGCAAATACAAAACCCCTAATCAAAATTTTTCTAGATATGCTTTCATTGAATTCCTTGTTATCTCTTTAAAAGTGTAAAGCTTGTTGCTAAAACTACAGAAAACAATATGAATGAAAGCAATCATTTCCTCTGGCTTGCAGAGCCACTGAACAGTATACCTTAGGCAGTTTGCCAGAAAAGGAGCAAATTCAGGGTCTTAATTAATTAGGGTCTTAGAGGTAAGACGGAACAGAGAAACCTAACAAATACATGAGGATACAACAGGAAAGACAATATAACCACATGAACAACTATTACTTCTAGATGCTAAAAGTTTCTCTTCTTGGGCTTCAAAGGGTTTGTGAGGTGGATGTGTCTATCCTTGGCTCCTAACAGTGAACTAAAAGCCCTTAAAGGTGGAGCTATCATTTTTACCAGATATTTTCACATAAGAATGTGATTTCGAAGGGAAAGGAAATAATAGTAATAAGACTTTCTGAAATGTTTTGTGTTGCTATGAATTTTGTATAAAAGCAAAAAGGGGGTAATTTTTGAAAGAAAAAAAAAAGAGCACAGTTTTTCTTATATTGCTGAGTTCTTTCGTCTCGACTAAAAGGAGGTTCAGCAGAGAATGCAGGTTAACACTGAGAAATTTCAACACTTACTTCCCTACAGTCATTACTGCAATAAATCATCTCTCTGCATATATTGAAAAGACAAATTTCATTGTTGTTTCATTGCATCTTGCATTATTACATCTGCATGATCGCTTTTCATGCTGGGAACTACTCACAACATGACTGCGCTGTGGCCTCTTTTGGATGGTGCATAGCACCAGGCACGTGTTCCTAATGATATATTCTTTCTTTTGTTATGAAAAATCATTGGCACAAAAGGATTGACTGGGATATACTCAGTTTGGGTTTCCTAAGCAATCTTTCTGCTCCTTGCTTTTTTTTGTCTCCAAGGATTAAAATCTCCATAGTGAGTTTTGAAGTCATCTGTGAGAGTTAGTCATCTGATGGAAGGGTTTTCTCTTTGGGTTTTAGAGGAGGAATTGAGCTGCAAATCACTCCTCTTTGTTCCAGTGTATGGAAATGGGAACTTCATACTGACACAAAGCAATTTTATTTATGCTTACAGAAGCAATGGAAGGTGGTAATAGGGGCAGCACCTTTGGATGTCTTTGTTTTGGCTGTTGCTGGAGAGAGCTGACACTCTCCACTTGATCACTTCCCCACCTCAGGACTTCTCCATATCCCATAAGGATCCCCTCAGCTGCCACTGGGTCCCCACTGGCTCCCTGTCCCTGTTTCCAGGCCTTTTCTTGCAAATCATGGCAACCTGATCAGGGATATCGTTCAGAAATATTCTGTGTATGAATAGGGATAATGTCACGCTTTGAAATGATGCATACCAACCTCTGGAAGCTAACTGGATTACAATAAATTTCAGTGAAATTTTAAAAATTTGACAGGCTGGCTCTAAATATTATTATCCTCGTGTTTTGGGTTTTTTTAAGTGAGGAAAATATGCCTTTACTGAATCTTGAAATCTGCAAAAAAAATGTTACTGTAGAGGAAACTGCTATTTCTTTCTCCTTACCATCGGTGATTGATAATTGTGCAGTACCTTATCAGGTGGCAAATTTGTATGCCCAGAAAGAAAAAAAAAAAATAAATAAGAGTAAGAGAAAGACGGAGAATAACTCATAGTCTTGCTAAAGGAAACTGCCTCAGAAACAGCTTGCTAGGGGATGACTGTCATGGACTCCCAGTCTACGTTGTACATATTTCAGATCCATCAATATTTTCCTTTGCAGAGGCACCAGCGTGGGAGTACTGAAAGAAAGAGGAAATAAACAGGCTGTGTGAGTTTGTCTTGCTTACTAGAAAGCACTAAATTGCTCAAATGCTGCAGGGGCCTCTGTTGAACACACAGCTCTGGGGAACCAGCTCAGCCTGTCTCACTGATGAGCTGTCTCTCTGTGGGTACGAAGTACCTATTGTATAGATATGGCATAACCACTTTGGCACCTATGAGCCAGGTAGCACAGAATCTTTAGACAGTTTTTCTGTTACACAGTGCTTCTTTATTTGAGGTTAATTGTGGAGCATTTAACTCGTCTTCTAGATTTCTGTGTTTAAGATACAATGAACAATATTTATTTTCACAGCTTTTTCTCAAAATCATAACAATTAGTAAATCTATTCCTTGTGAAAGTGTAAATTATGTGAAAACCTAATGACTTCTGGAGGTGAGCTTTTAGAAAATCATTGATTTGCTCCAAGCTTCTTTAGTATTATGAGCTTTGATGGGACCAGTTTCTGTAGTCCTCTCAGCAAATTTAAGGCCAGCTCTAAGGCCAAGCAAACTAAACAAGTGCCTCAGGCAGGAGTCTGCAGAGGGTTATAAATGGTTACTGCATATTCAGACACTCAGTGTTGTAGAAAGCTAGGCTGACAGCTTTCCAGGCATGTGGCAACCCTGGGAAAAGCTGGCAGTTGCCACTGGATGAGTTTCCTCCTAGCAGTGTTGAGTGAGAATGAGGCTTAGCTAGAGTCTTCACCTGAACCCGCTTGACAAGGGCAAGAGCATCTTCTGGAAAAGGTCTTATCTTAGCTCTGCTTCTGCTTCTCAATGAAAACAGACATCTCTCCCTTTCTGCCTTTCTCCCCCCTAACTTAAATTTCATTTTGCAATATGTAGAGGAAAGTCCTATCCTGCAACGACAGGTGGATTGGGGGTGTGTAAAAGTAAATGTTTTCTTGTCCTGTTCATCCAGTAAGAGAAACAGAAAGGTTAATATATCTGTAAAGGAGGGAAGTGGTACTAGTGGGTGTATTTCTGTCAGAATTAAGTTGCATGGAGACTAAAACTGTTTCTGTGAGAAATCTCTCAGTGCCTTCCTCTTAGGTAACAAACAAGCAAAGTGACAGGATGTGAAACACAAGATACTGTTTGCTTTCATTAGGGTTTATTTCCTATTACACCTTATTTGAGAACAACTTGTGAATTCAAAATGGCATGAGCAGAGATGTAGAGTGTTTCCTCATACATCTAAAATAAGATTTGGGGTTTTCATTTGGCTTACTCTTCCTCACCAATTTTGGACCTGTTGAATAAAAATTCACAAGGCATTATTACTGCTCTGCTCTGCAGGCATCTATGAATCCTGAAGCTACTCATCTAGCTGTACCTTATCTTTCTTTCAGTTAATCTAAGCTGCACAGATAAGACATAACAATCAAACCATGCTCTTATGCTGAGTTGCTTCCAGCCGCATGGTAAAGGTGAAGTATCACCATCTTCCTACAGTGATCAAGTCTCCCTGCTAAGGCACAGAGAATAAAACCAGAGCCTTTCTGTGTCTTTGCTTGCAAATCAATATTTGCTTTTTCAGTCTGACCACAGCCCAGGCCCTGCTGTTGACTGAACCAACCATGGATCCTGACCATTTACGCTATCAGGCATGAGGCCCTGAATTCTCACACATGATAGCAGGCCATGGCAGAGGTGAAGACAGCAGACACCCAGGGCAGCATATCTCGGGCACTGCTCCCACCAGACATGCCTATATGGAAAAAAAGCCTTGAGATGGCTCTGCCTGGGAGAGGTGAAGGCAGGCCTAATTCATAACCTGCGAAAGTTTTGATAGACAGTCTTTCTTGCAGTCATTCAAAATGGCTTGGAAGTAATTACAACTGACCTGACACTTCCTGAGGCTTTTTTTTCAGACCCTATCACAGCAATGGATGCTTTCGCAATGCAAATACAGGTGGCAGTCACTGCAATAGCTGCAATATGTAGTAGTGTTTCTATTAGCAGGTATCCTAGTGGTGTTGCAAGTAGTGACGTTTTCATAAAGATTTTTAAAGTTGGCAGTGGCCAGCCCCCTATTTTGTTTAAAACTATAAAAACATCTGGTTGCAAACTTGATTTTACTGAAAAGAAGAATCTACAATCAACAGAAATCAAAACTGTTTTGATGAAAAAATGCTGAGTTTATGTTAGGAAATTAAATGCTTGCTCTTCTGGATTTCCATCCGATTTAAAATGGAAATGTCTATTTAATCAAGAAAATATTTGGAGAAAAAATCTCAGCCATATGTATTTAAGTCTTCTTGATGACAGGTTCTTTTCTTTCCTGAAGAGCTCATCTCAACATCGACTTATACTGCAATAAGTTATTCAGCCACTTGTTTCTGCATAGCACCATGCATGAATATTCTTAGTCAGTAAGAGCACTAAATGTTCCCGCACAGATCTTGTGTTAACTCCACAATTCATGTAACAGGAACAGGAATAATGAGGCTATTGCTGTGATTTTCTCAGGAGTTTCCTCCATGACCAGTAGGACAGCACACTGTAAAATGATTTCTCTTTAATGATGAAATGATGAGGGATTAAAACAAGATTGGACAAGAGAAAATTTTTAGTGAGGACTTTAGTCCCCCTAGGAGATAAGCATGTCCCACCCCTAGTAAGAAACTGGGGGTGCATGGGTCACCCCATGATCAAAGAACCCAAAGCCTCTCTCCTCACACCAGGCTCAGAGCCAGACATTAATCAACTGCTTTTCTTTGACCTCCTGCTCCTCATTCCTTAGCATTGGAATGGAACTAAACACTACTTGTGCCCCAGAGCCCTCCATCTTTCTCCCTGAGTACTGAAGTCTCTCTTGATGGCTTTCAGCTTTCTGCACTGTAAACCATCATTGCCTATTTGAGATACTACCAGAGGGTAATAATCTGTCTCTTTCACCAAGTAAGGAAGTTTTCTAGTTACATCCTTCACTGATGCCCCCGGTAAGCAGCAGACCTCCCTGTGGAGCGGGTCCAGTCTGCAGATGGGTCCCTCTATTCCTTTTAGAAGGGAACCCCCTAAGACACTCTCCCCTTCTTATTTACTGAGGGTGTTTTTATGGTCATCTGAGGATTGAGCAGCCTAGGGAATGTTTCTAGGCTGTGGGAGCCATCTTCTTCATCCTTGGGGACGGGTTCCACCTGCAGTGCTTCATATTTTTTCTTCAGGGGGATCTGGGGGTTTGTTGCCTGGGTGGGGGCAGCAGGTTTCCTGCGCCGGGCAGGAACTTGCTGCCATTCCCCATCTCTTGTTCCCTCAATCTCGCAGTTTGCAGGTGGGAGTTGCTCAGCCGCACTGGCTCCAGCAGACTGCTGAGTTTGTGAGGGCGCTGCTCCAGCGATCTCTCTCCCTCTCCGTGCTCCCAAGGGACCGTTTGAATCTCCCGCGGTAGCGCCGGGACCGCCCCCTCCCGTCAGGCCCCGCGCGGGACCGTCCGCTGTGGGTGTGGGGAGTGGAGCACCGCCCGCCGCGTTCCCACCTGGCGTTCCCGGGGCTTTTCCCGTCTCAGGGAAGTGCCGCACCGCCTCGGGTGGCCACCCCACCGCAGTGTCCACCGTCCTGCCGATGGATGCCGCCGAAAAAGCGGTGTTGAGAAAATATAGGGGAAGCTTTTTGTTTTCTTTGACCTGAGAAAGCAGAGTTATGCTCTGCTCCTTTCCTGCGTGCTCATGAGGCAGAGCTTTAGAGGCTTTAGAGAGCATTTGAGGCACTTGACAGTGTAGGGTCCTGTAGAGGGGCTCCGTCTTCGGTCTCTCTTCCATGTCAGAAATGGAGATACCCTGTTCTATGCCATCCTTCCTCTTTCCTACACCTCCCCCCACTCCCCGTGACTTAATCCATTTGTAAAAGCAATTGCTCTGGTGCTGGCAGTGTAAGCAAGGGCGGCCTGAGGTGGCTCCTGCTGTGATAGCAAAGGTGATGGTGTTCCCAGCCGTGTCTCTAGCACATCAACGGGTCTATCTGATATGATCTATATTAAGAATCACCCAGGGAGAAGAATGAGCCTTGAAACCTGATGACATCATGTGCTCCATGAGGTGTCAGCAGGGTGGTGTCCAAGCTCCCTACTGGCTGACTTTTACCTGCTGCTGCCTCCCCAGACTGATCGTGCAGACACCCATTAGTCATACGCTCTATGGAGTCACCCCTGCTGAGACCAGGGGTCCCGGCTGCTTCAAGAGTGCTCTCCAGACATGTCCAGGACTGCTTCTCCAACAACACACGGACATGCAGAAAAATGGGTTTTAGGACACATTCTCACATTCTTCAGAAATGTAAAGGAAGCTATATCTCTCTGCATCTAATCCCTTGCACCACTGCTTGAATCTTCCACAATATCACTTGGTTAGAGAAGTCAGGATTTGAAAGAGAAACACGTTTTACATTACTGTCATTAGATGTTGACAGAGCATCCTGCTATTTTGACATGCAAACCTATCACCTGCCCTTTAGACTTACCCTTCTCCCCTACAAAAAAATACCTCTGATAATCATGAAAGCAAGAAAATATACACTTTCTGTCAGCTTAATTTCTAATAATATTTTCTGCTCTGATTTTATCTTGTTAGTCTCTTTACATTCAATTTGGCATCTGATCAATTGAAATGATGCTGTACTTACGATTTTTAGCAAATGATTTTGGGTTTGAGTTCTTAACATTTCATTCATGGTTATTTGTTCTTGCACTTACTACACATCCAGCTTGCCTTAACTTCCAAATGAGAATATTAAAAATGCCTAGAGGCTTATTAGATCTTGGACTCTTTTTTAAAAAAAAAATCAAATATGAGAGATGTTTTTCATGTATCTGAACCAATGACTTACCAGGGTGCATTGTGTCTAATGTACTGAGGAGAATATTTCCTCTACATCATGATCCCAGGGGGAGAGAGAGAGTGAGTGTGTGTGCACATGCATATATGTGTGTTTCTCTCCATGTATTTTTGTGTCAGTTGGTTATTCTTCAAGATGTATCACTTCACATAAGAACCCAATATTTGGCATAGGCATATCTACCCAATTTCTTTCTCTAAGTAAAGGATCTGATATCCAGCAAAGAACTTGTAGCTCTCCAAGGCCAAGTACGTTGAAGAAATTCACAAGGAGTGCTAAAAGAGGATCATGGAGAAAATTTACTCAGTGAAATGGCCTGTTCTGAAACTAGAAAGACATGAGGGTCCCTTCTGACGTCAGATTATATACATGCAGAAAATCCAGCACTCTGCTAATTATGAATCATGCTTTCTGTAAATGTGGCTTCATTAATCCATTGAGCCAGCAAGAAAGCAACATTTAGGAAAGCTCAGGTCTAAAAGGTTAGAACCAAAGCTGCCTCCATTACTCATCTTCAAAACCATCTTATTCTGCTAATATTCTCCCCTGACATACGAGAGCTGCTGCTACAAATTTGCTGGAGTAAAGTTTTAGAACTTCAAGAAAGATTTTCTAAAAAATTATTGGGGGAAAATTGAAAATATCAAAACTATGGACTTCTGAGGTTTCCTTGAAGGTTGTCCTGATTTGCCACAAAGACAGTGTGACTGTCAGACCAGTGATGTGAAAATATCTTTGCTGTCTTGTGGAGTTGGACAGTGCTTGTTAATCACATCCTCTGCTTACGTCCTGTGGTTTTACTTGGTGCACTTTATAATTCAATGTCTTAAAATCCTCCTTCAGGTTTCCGTGCATAATCCTAAATAGTCATGACCTAGTAACAAATGAAGTCGATTACTCCATGTTCTGTCACCTTCAAATAACAGTTAAGGTCTGTCCATGCCAGAAGATCATTTGACAGTGTATAGAACTACATCATTATATGCCTTTCTTACTTTTCCTGATTAAATAGATCCCATTTCTATTGTCTTTCTCTATGTGAGGTCATGTTTCCTCAACATCTTATTACTCGTTTTGCTTTCCTTTGGACTTTCTCCGTTTCATCTAAATGGCTGTTAATGTAGGATGTCTAAAATTATACTCTACCACAAAACCTCATGAGGGCATTGAAATAATTACATCACAGATCTTGCAAATTCAGCAACATGAAAAAAAATGATGTTCCAGTGAAGGTTATTGAGTACAGAGACCACCTTCTCTAAGCTCTGAATTAGTGGCAACCAAGAGCCTGTTTTGGAAAGCTGTCTACCTTTTCAACAGAGGTGTGCTACTGGATTCCATTCATCTTGTGGCCTAAAAAAAATCGTCAGAGGCTGATCTGCAGCCCAGCCACACAGCCATCTCCTCTTCACTGCACTTTACTGAGTCTGCTTTTTTTTCTTCCTTACTAGGATGTCTTGCACGTGTTTGTTCTGATTTTAATTTGATTAATTATAGTCCAGCTTCCTCTTATATAAACTTCATCTACCAAAGACAGAAAAACGAGCTGCTTCTTTCTGTAGGACAACTTTTCCCCTGTCACACATATCTTTTTGAACCTCAGTTGTTCACACAGTGAAGGTCCTAAAAAACAGAGCCTTTCCAATGAGGTCAGTAAATATGCTGTGTAATTAAGATGTGTAAAAAAAAGGTCTACATGTCTGGCCATCTGTTTTGACTTGTCTAGCTAGGACAAGTGCCCCACAACAAGCCTGTGTTTAATGCTTGGATGTTGTCTCTGGTTTGTCGATGCTCATGTCAGTCTGTTTGGAGGGCATGGTGCCCATTGCACATTGCTGGGGCACTTGGCACTGCTTTGGGCACAGAGAGGCTTGTGCAGGCAGTTCACACAGGCTTGCTGGGTTGCATCTGTTCTTCTGGATCTCCCACTGATGTATTTTCTGGCTATGCCAGCACAGCTGCCACGTGTCTAATGTTTGCCTCATGCCTGCTGAAATGCCCATGCCAAGGAAAACCAACAAGGAGGAGGGAGAGACTTGGAAAGCAAGACAGGAGCTTCTGGCAGCTGGGTATCTTGGATCGGGCTACAGTGAGCTCAGCTGAGCAAGTTAAACTCAGAAACACTCTACCCGAATGCACTGGTGCTGTACCAGCCTTGATAGAGGGGCTGGGAGTTGGGAGAGAAGACAGCAGAGCCTTCAGAGCTGTCACCCCAGAGGGAACCTTGTCACTGTAGCAAAGACCCACACAGTCCCGTTGGCTTTATGCCGAGAAAGCATGTGCCAAGGGCTTTTCCACATACCAAACCTCTGCTTTGAGGAAGTTTACCGTGGGATGGATTTTGTGCTCCCGGGTACCACCTGAGCTAGTGCTGCTGTACTTGAAAAATGTAAAAATGACCATAAGAGAGAAAAAAACAGGGCCATCAAACTTGGTATCTTTTCTTTATTGCCAAGCCCGGGTGTTGAAAAGAACAGCAAGATCAGGATATTGTTAGCCAGAAAGTGACTAGCAGCACAGGCACTCCCTGAGCCAGAAGTATTTTCTTCACATTTCATAGCTCTCGAAGGATTTCTACACATGAATTTGTACAGTTGCTTTTGAACCAGACTCAGTCTGAACAACTACTTTTCCATGACTTTTCACTGGAACAAGCTGCCCAGAGAGGTGGTCAAGTCACCTTCCCTGGAAGCGTTTAAGGAATGGGTGGATGAAGTGCTTGGGGACATGGTTTAAGGGAGTGTTAGGAATGGTTGGACTCGATGATCCAGTGGGTTCTTTCCAGCCTGGTGATTCTATGATTCTGTGACAGAGTCTCAAGGCTGAAGTACACAGTGCCTGAGGAATGACTGCAGTCTTCCTATATTCAAGAAATAATACATATTTATTTACTTTGCACCTCAGCATCCTTGATTTCTAAACTCATAATTCATGTCCCACAGTGCTGGGACCTTGGCAGTAACTGAACCGTACAGACATCACAAACTATGCCTCTAGTCTACAGAGGTTATTGCACTTCATCGACCTACACCTCGCATGCCCTTGGCTATACGGTGAGGCAGCTTCAGAAGGAAGAAGAGCAAAGCTACTTCCTTCATTCCTTCCTCCACATCTGTTAAACTAGTGATCAAGTCCAGGTTAGGAATAATTCGAGTTCGCGTCCAGGCAGGCTGAAGAGGGCTAATGACTCAAATCTTGCAATTCTTGCACAGGTCCTTAAGCCATTTGTTAACAAAAATTTGGACTTTTCTTACTGCTTTCTCCAGAAAGAGGGGGGGGAAAAAAAAAAAAAAAAAGGTGCTTTCCTTTTATAGTTAACATGAGAGTCTGAAGCATAACATTATCGGCAACCCAGTTAGCTGAAGAAATCTCTCCCTGTGCCATAATTAAAATAATAACTACAGTGATTGATTATTTGTATGTCAGTGCTGCTTTGCAGTCCCAGCTGTGCACCCAGTGAGACAAGAACTTACAAGCACAGAATAAGAAGGCAAAGAACACTTTTCAAAGTCTATAATCACTACTGGTTTTGTTCCAGAAGCACTTCAAGTTTCCATTCACTGCTACGAGCTGTTCTCCTGGAGGTTGTATATGCCTCTGTTAAGAGCCATTCCTTGTTCTTGCATCCTGACTATATAAGAATTGAAGTATTTGCAGAGGGCAGTTTTAATTGCATAAAGGCTTGTGCCAGACTCAGAGATTCATCCCGGGTTTGGCTCAGATGTGATTATTGGTATTACTGTGTCTACTTGTGCAAGAAGGGTCTGTTTCAGTAGAAAAAATACTTTAGGTATGGGGTTTGTCATTGTTGATAAAGAAAAAATAAGAGATAGTAAGAAAGAATTGTATTTAGATATGAGATGCTATTAGGCACCTTGTGCACTGTTCACAACCTATCTAAGCTGGAGAGGATGGTAATATATGCATAAAAATGGGAAATTTTTATTACAGAATCGCAGAACGGTAGGGGTTGAAAGAGACCTCTGGAAATCATCTAGTCCAACCTCCCTACTAAAGCAAGACCACCTAGAGCAGGTTGCTCTGGAGAGCATCCAAGTCAATCAGTTATGATATTTCTCCAAGCAACATACATTTACTTAGCTGAGGATCTCTATGATTCAAGCATCTGGCATAGCTGTAGCACAAACTTTAAGCTTGGCCTCAAAACTGAGGCAGCACCAGAGGACTTTGATAAAGATGGTAGGATTTGAAGAAGAGGTACTATGGCCACAAGAATGAGACAGAAGGGTGAATTTACTGGGGAGCTGTCACCTTTGGCTATTTTTTAATGTTCTCCTTTGAAAGGCTGCTGAACTGTAATACTCAGTCTATGCTTGCATAGAAGCTTTCATATCGATCAAAGCTGTTCATTTCTGGAAGGAATCGGTAGGAATTACCAATCTTGGAGGCTGCTGCTAAAAAAATCTGAGCAATCTTCAATAATTTCAGGGTTAGGGTAAAGTAGACGATAAAACTGACATAAAAAGTGAATCATATCCATAAAAACAGTCCCAGTGCAGAGACTTAAAATGCCAGCACCATCTGAATGGCACAAAGACCCTTTTTCTGCAGGACTGCACCGTCTGGTGCTACTGGCCCAATGTTCTCTCTTTAGTAAATTCCTGCCCCTACCCTGGCTAATCAGATCACAGCTTCATCACTTAATCATTTATTCTATGCATTATTTCCCTGGTCCATTGTTTTTCTTCCTTTTGTCAAATCCTCTTGATTTAATGAAAATTGTGCATGATATCTGGCCCTGGAAGGTCTGATATATATGCCAGATTTTTCTGAAGTTCCTGGGATGTATGAAAGGGAGTAAAATGGTAGATGAAAGACAGATGAGGAAGGGAATAGTTGAACTGTAGATCCATGTGGGATCTACAGTTCTATGTGGAATCTACAGTTCTGTGTGGAGTCTACAGGTCTAAGTGGAGAAGTTCTGAGAATAGGCTGGAACAAGTGATAAAAAGAGCAGATGGAGCTGGAAGGCAGGGATTTGAATCTCAAACCTTACTCTTTCCGTGGCCTTTGGAATGCCATGTAGTTAGATGGAGCTGGAGTCGCCTGTTCTGCATAGGACTGATTGGGATTATCTCACTCAAATTGGTCACTAATGCTATGTTGCTGACCCCAGTGTAGGTAGTCTTATGCAAGCAGTGTTGGAGTGAGCACAGCAGAAAGACAGGGTGGAGGGATTTCAGAGGTGGTGCTGTAAGACTCTCATGAAACATCTAATCTCCATGTTTCCTCTTTTATTATCAGTATTATTTCTCCTGAATGGTCTAGTGACAGGATAAATGAAAAAGAATGAGGTGCTTTGAGAGTAGAGTCATTATCAAAATCAAACTCTGTTTTTTTAAAATACTGTGCAACAACTGTGAAAGTTTTCCCCACCCTTGTTTACAACCAGCATAGATTTATTGGCAGTTCTCTTTTCCTTGTTGAAACTATATTCAATTTTACCAGCAACAATGTATTGTGACTGGAGTGAATTGAATTTTCTTTTCCATTCAAAAATGATTAGATGTGCAATGTTGAACTGAATAATAAGCACCCGTCCATAAATGTTTTGCCTATGGTTATACAGCACCATGTGCCTTCATCGCTGGTGTATGCAGCAGATATCATGCCTAATGGTCACTTTTGCTTAGTTATGTCAGATACTATACTGACAGTATAATCTTGGAATAGAATTCCTATTCAGATCTCAAATATGGACTTTCCTAAGAGTAAGAAAAATCTCACTCTTCCAATTAGTAAAATGAATGAAAATTAGATTATTAAAATGAGTTGATTCCATTTTCCTATTCTACAGCTCTATAAATAAATTATTGTCCAACTGTTAATTGAAAGCCTGCCAGTTGGGTTGTTAGAGGTAGGGAACAGGGGGGTTCTGAATCTTGGCAAAATCAGTGAGACTCTTTGCATCTCCAAAACATTTTTTCACTGTTTGTTGGAGAAGGATCCAGTTTCCAGAAAGGAATCTTTTATCTCAGGGTCAAGGCAACGTATCCATATTACACAGTGTTCAGCATTATGTTACTTCCTATTCCAGTCTTTCAAAACGTATGTCTAAGCAGATGAGCTGTATCAGAGCTAGGAAAAGTAAGCAAGACAATAAGAGCCAGAGTCCTGAGGCCTCAGAATATTTTCACACACACACCGCCCCCGCCCCGTAATAGCATTACTTCACCTGTTGCTTCCTACTGCTGTCAAACTTCTGAGAGATAAAGCAACATTAATGTCAGAGAAGTCTGGAAAGGAAATGAAGATGCTCACTTTATTACTCTTGATTAGCAGCAAATTATTCTTCTAACATTTACTTTCCCTTCATTTATTTAACAGTGATCACAGGCAAATAGCAGTTAAAAACAACAGGTTTTTAATAATAGCTTTATTTACCATTGTAATTGCTTTTGTAGCATCTCTGAAGCCTGAAACACACCCCTCCTGACACAAAATCAAATTAGCAGACTTGCATCTTTCTTCCTTTCAAGTACACTCTCCAAAATAATATAAACAAAGATGAAGGAGTTTCTTATTTACTCATTTGGTATAATCCAAGCTCAAAGGCTGTAGCTGTATTCCTATACGGAGAAGCCTAAAGTTCCATTTTATTTTCTTGTTCCCTCGGGTGATTCTCAACCAAACCATTTTACTTAACTAACTTGTTGATCCACCGTCTTCTGTACTTTGCTCCTCACAATCACACTTAAAGTCTTGAAACTCTGGCTGGTAGAACTGTTCTGTGGTTCAGAGTAGGGAGGGAATTGAAGTGCAGGAGTTTTGCTCAGTCATGGCTTTAGCCTCCCAAAGAACAGCTCCCATGAAGCAACACCAGAAGCAGTGTGGTGAAGTTATCGCTTGTTCATCATTCAATGTTCTGTGAATCTCTTTTTCTCCAATTTACCTCTAATGTGAATATTATCGAATAATCCCACATGAAAACCCATAAAGCTTTAGTTTTAGTTCCAGGTGGTGTTTTCTATTCTATAAAATCCATGTCTGGGACAAAGACTGAGAGTGTTCAAAAGGGCAGATGGAGCATCTGTCCTCAGAACACGTTCTTTGCACTTGGTATTATTGTGTCCTTGTCTTTTTTACTTTTCTTTCATAATTGCCATTTATGCCAATTTGGTCTACATCTGAGGGCTAATTCAGATCATATTATTCAGAATAGCTGTACTTTTCCAGAACTCCTGTATATCCAGGAAGAGTTCCCAGGATATCTATCAGTATGAATTCACTCTGTTTCTTTCCAATAAAATCTAGCACTGGTGGGATCTCCAATAGCATCATCTCAAAGTGAACATGACCTTCTGGTGGAAGAACTCGAGCAACCTTTCTCTTCTGGGACTAGAGCATGGTTTATGCCTCATTACTGTGAATAAATTTTCTATGTGGGTTTCTGCGTGCATGCATATTTGGGCAATTTAACAATATATGTAAATATAAATAAACAATTGCTTCCTTTAAGTAGAAGCACAATGCTGGAGAGTGGGAGGAAGGAAAGTGTTGGGCTTGCTGCATTCTTAGTAAGAGATGTTCAAAAAAGCAAAAATAGACCTTTCTCAGCAAACCTGTAGGTCTCTGAGGAGTTACAAGAATTAGATTTGTTGAAATCAGAATTGCCAATTTTGTACAGCTGCTTTTGGAGTACCACCACATTTTTAAACAAACTTTATTAGAATTCATATCCAGTTATGGTGCTGT
Source organism: Cuculus canorus (assembly GCF_017976375.1). Classification (NCBI taxonomy): domain Eukaryota; kingdom Metazoa; phylum Chordata; class Aves; order Cuculiformes; family Cuculidae; genus Cuculus; species Cuculus canorus. Next base: position 11,977,893 of record NC_071407.1, read on the forward strand.
GCCAGGCTCCCTTAACAAGCAAAGTCTAGCTGGAGGCAATAAATCTGTCTTTGTCACTAATGATGTTTGCATTATTTTAACACTGTTGATACTGTAGATTTGCGTGGGGGGCTGCAAACAATCATAGTTCAACCACAGCTCACCTATCCTGCACCCTGAATAGCCATACATTTCCCCCTGAGGAAGTCAGAAGAGCAATAGGGCACACCAAGAGAGGTCTCCAAGGACTTCAGCCATATGGTCAAGTAATTTTAAAACCCCATTCCAATTCCAGCTGCCTTTACCTATTCGATGTGGGAGGAAAAGACCTCTGGCAACATTTTTCAGTAATCTGCATCCTTGTCATGTGGTGAGTGTGGTGTCCTGTCAGGAGATTTTGCAGTGTGGTCATTGGATAGATAGTAATTTTTTGAATGACTAAAACAACTCATATATGTTCAGATATGAAGAACTCCTGGGCCTGGGCCAGGCCCAAACTGTTCAAGTGCTGAGAAATGTGCTCCAAGGTGCAGTTCAACTGAATCCCTCAATAAATTTTTTAAATTAATTTTTTTCAAGGGATTTAAGTCTGTGTCTAATGTTCCAGATTACAGTCTTTATATCCTGTATATGAGTGCTGAAAAGAGCCGTTTTCCTCCAAATGGTTTTGCTGATAACTTGTGATGCAGAAGACCCATCTTCAAGATGAGCAAGTCTGTTTGCCCTGTGTGGAGGACATCAGATTTGGAGCAGAACAGGGCATCCTCTTGGAAATCCTAGCTGGGTATCAGGATACTGGTGTCCTAGTCATCCTATGTGGAATAAAGCAAAGATAATTGCATTTTAGCGTCTTGGTTTCCCCACGTGGAGACCTTCCTCACAGAAAAGCTTGAAAAGCATATATAAGACCTGATATATTTTATATACACACATATATGTATAAAAGTGCAAATAGTATAATACTGTATTGCTATATTTACACATAAGAGCATATTATCTCTTTAAATAATTTAGAGATGCTCAGGAACTGGATTGGATCCATTTATGGAGCTCAGAAGCCTAACTAATCTGCTGATTGCGGACAGGTGCAGTGGCTTTGCAGCAGCCCCTCTAGCCAAGCAGGTGCAGTGCAGAGCTCTGCCTTTAGAGGTGGCTGTCTTGGCCGCCTGTAATGTGAACTGAACTGAGTGTTTGCACTGTAAATATTTTGCATTCCCTTGTTTCACTGTTTTCTGTGAAAAGCAGTTAACCTAATGTAATGTGAGGCTAAGAAAAAACAGTGTGATATATTTACAGAAGGGGTAAGTCTGATTTTCCTGTGCTCTCTTCTAATGCTTTCTTTACACCAGTCTTCGGTATTCGTTCCTCTGTTCCCAATCTGGAACAGTTTTTTTCTCCTGGCCTTACCCTAGGTAAAACAGTTCCTTTAGAAAAAAATGGTATTTTTAGCAGCTGTTGTGCAAATAAATATGGTGGGCACCTGCAATAATATTACTAAACCCGGTGGGGATTCTGGGTTAATACCCTGTAAAGATGGCTTATAAATTGATAATGCCTCCAGGCCTCATGCTCCTTAATAGCACCATGGCCCTCCTCCCTCATAGGAGTAGAGAGGTGGGAGGCAGTGCATGCAGGAAGATAACAGAGCTGTCTAGCCCAAACCTTCCCTTTCATCGAAGTGCAGGGCAAGACGCGACAGATCAGCAAGAGAGATGAGTAATATTCCAGGATGAAAAAAGGAAGCATTTTCCTGTAGGTATTTAGAGGAGAATTGATAGAAACTAATGCCATACGCTTATCTTTTCTTTCTATCTTGTGATGCTGCTATGTCTGTGTGTTCGATGTGCTCCACTAAACAGAGACTAGCAATATACTTTTGCTTGTAGGTATAAAAGGGAGACAATCATGTCTGTACCTCCCCTTTGGTATGTTTGTCTCTTGCACAAAGTTTTCTTTTGGTTTGTCTCCTTTGCCTTGAAACCATGGTATTAAATACAGGGATAAGATTGTGGTTTGGAAAGGGGCTGCCGCTACTTGCCCCAGTTTGTGGGGGCAGGAAATTGAGGGAGGGCTGGCTGAGTGAGCAGGGAGAGTGATTTAAGAGTCCATTCTAGAAGACAGAGGGGGAGGAAGCAGGGAGAGTTTCTGCATCTGCTTCTTCTCTGTGATGCTTTTTCTGAACCTGGGCAAGAAATTCCTTTGTCACTCTGGAGGCAGTATCCCTCTGAACAGACCTTGCCAGACAACTCTGCATAAGTCACTGCTAGATGGAAAACACAGTGGAGGGACTACCCAAGTACCATTGACCTGACCCCAAACCCCTGATTCTTATGCGACTGAGAATAACCTTCTCTCTACACCCTAAAGCATAGCCCGAGCTGAATAATTCCACTTGTCTGTGTTAAGACATCATTTCATCCCAAAACAGGGTCAAACTCTTGTCATGAAGAGCTGACTGTTGAATCCTCTTCTCTCAAGCTGCTCTTGATACCTCAGTTCTTGTGGGTCCTGCGATATGGAGCCAGTAGCTGGAAGAAGCAAAGATGTTTTTCTTCAGTCAGGAAGTTATTTCGTTGACTAAAATAGTGATATTTTGGCTTTAGGATTTTCACAAAAACTAATCACTAAGTTTCTGTATTAAAGTTTTGGAGACACTAGTATTTAAAAATACTAAGAAGGAGGTAAAACTGGTTTATAATAGGTGGGAGGGGAAGGGATTATTTGGCTGTTATATTTTATTAGCAGACTTAACCTTTTGAGCAATAGTTTTTATGTAATTATGGTATGCCCTTTTTTGAGTGAATGACGTGATTATCTAAGATTATTTTAAAGAATTACCTGACAGATACATTGACGATCTAACTGTGACATTTACAAATTATGCAGACATGTAAAATATCTTATTTTATGATTTTGGCATCAAATCCAAGATTTCTTTAAGGGTCCGAGTAACCCAAAATTTCTGATGACTGACTTTATTACTTTGTGGAATCTCAAGCTGGGCACCCAGTACTGTGGGAAAACCACCCATGAAACCTTAGGCAATGGTGGATGATCTTTCTGAAATTCCTAACTGAACAACCTTGATGCCTGTGCACCTCCATTTGTGTGGAGAGTTTTGCTACTGATTTCATAAGGATTAGTCCCTGGAATAAACTTCGGAACTGTCTATATTCATAACCATGCTTCCTGATAAATAAAGATATCTCTTGTATCTTCAAAGGCAAATTGAAGAACTGGAGTACATCCAACCTTCTCACTTGTGAAAAGATGATCTTTGCTACCATTTCATACTACTTAAATGCTAGGGTGTCTTGTACGGTTACCTGTCACTAGTGTATCTGCCATGTGTCATCTCAGACCAGTGATGACTGACCCAATAGACCCATGTGGTTCAATCATCGAGATGAATCATGAAACAGGAGCGCTGTCTGGTTTGGTAGTTACCTTATTGATGGCTTCCTCCAACCCAGTAGCTGGCAAATACCTTAGAGCTGAGAGGCATGATGAGACAGAAGCACTATCCAATGTTGTAGTTATGTCTCAAAAGCAAATAAACATTACTTTGTGTCCAGTGCTTGGTTTCTCAGCCAGATCCCCTGCTTCGTTTTCCCATACTCTCAAAAAAGAACTCTTTAGTTATGCCAACCTCTAAAGCTGAAGCCTGAGGGCAGCTCTCTCTCTAGTTTTCTACCAATGAATTAAGCTTGCTTCATTGCTGTTTTCCTTAAGTAAAGATAATTTTTAAATTAATAAACATCAGTTGATACGTGAGCTTCAAGAGTGCATCCTAGTATTGTTCTCATACTTTTGTCCTGTAGGGCAGAAAAACTCCCTCTATGTTTTAAGCCAGAAACAGAGATTAATTTATTTTTGAAGCAAGCAGATAGCACTTGTACTGAAACCTCAGAGAGGATGGGACTGACTGCAGTCATCCATGGGTTGTACATCTGTTCTTTCTGCTGATGGGATCTGGTGATTCTAGTTCTCCCTTTTTTGCGGATCATTAAAAACTGTTGCCTTTTTCCCTCTCCTGAGCTTTTTGCTTAACAAAGCTAGATTGGTAGGCAGACATAGAGTTCTTGCAGAAGTTGTTTACCTGAACTGAACCCAAGTCTCCTATTTCTAACGGGGGGCCCCTGCTGAGCTACTCTGTAACAAGAGGAGCATCCTTGAGGCCCTCTGAATACTTCTGATGTTATATGTAGCGCTTCAAGTCACTACTAGGTTTGGACCTTACATGTGAGATTTAGCCAAGGTTACAGGCAGGCAATATCAATGACCAAAGTTGCAAAGTCAAGGATGGATGAAAAACTAGGTATCTCCTACCTGGGGACTTTCAGAGTTGTCACTGTTGATTCAGCAGTAATATCCAGTAGTGCGTACCAGAGTTGCATAAGTCACATCAGACTTCTGCCACATTTCCTCAGATCTTAAGTCTGGGACAAGAGGGCTCTAACTTCCAGAGGAGATCCACAGGATATTTAGAATGCTGTCAAGCTTACATATCCTTCCTCAGTTTCCTGCCATGACACAGGAATAAAAGCACATCACTCATTTACCTGCTCTCTTTCACCATCCCAGCTCTCTCCTGTATTGGCTTGAACTGCAGGTGAAGATCAGTTTACGTACCACTTTGGATTGTGAATTATGGCAACAAATGTCCATTCCTGTCATAGAGGTAGTGTTAGTAGCTGAATACTGTTGACATAAAGAAATTTTGTCTTAGTCTTTGAAATCCATTGGCTTCTTTGGGGACAAGCTCAAGATCTTCCTCCTCCTAACCTAGGTTGTGAGACCTACAACAAAATTTAAGGTCTTCTCCTGTGCTCCAGCTCTGAAGATATAAGCACTGTGACCCGAGTAAGCAGAGGTCTGTTCACAACCCTCCACAGAAAGCAGGAGAGAATTGGCATAATTCATAATCACAGGTATAAAAACTTTTTTTTTGATAAGCAGTTAAGACGTTTTGTTGGAAATGGTTCTCAGTTGACACAAGTCTGCCAGGTTTAGGGAGCAACTGGAATGCGTACTTGGACTTGATGCCCTAAAGAATCGAGGGCTATATCCCACCTGCTGTTGTCAGAGTTTGGATCCCAGGAACCATGACAAATGATGCACAAGGAAAACATACTGCAGTGGAAGAGAGGGAAAAAGAAAATGACTGCAGTGAATGAGAAAAGAAAATGGTTAATTTTCTTTGGCAGCTACTACTTAACCTTCTCTCCTTTTTTTCAGTGTGTAAATTGAACAGTATTGCCCAGGAACAGATTGAGTATTTGAGAGAAAATTCCACAGTTTTGGAATAAATGGGAAAGGAGAACCCAAAACTCCTGGAACTGTCTACTTATTTGTGTCTGTAGCAATTACTTAAATTGATCTTAATTATTTTTTTTCATGGTGGAATCATGAAAGTGTCCATAATTCTGCCACCTATGCTGTAAAAATTGTTTCCTTTGTATTTGTAAATACTACCTATTTTTAACCAAAGCTTGATTGTTCCATAGGTTTTGTGTGGCTAAACCACTCAAATTTCAGAGCTTACTTACAGACAGGATGCTAATGTGATTAACTTCCATCTGTGAGTCCTTCATCATTTAAGGATGCAAGTCCTAGGACAGTGTGGTCAGTTCAGCTGAGTGAATGAGAAAGAATTTTTGGTTGATGGGGACCAAACTTGTCATCCCATGCAGTGGTGGTGTGCCAGCTACCTGAAGGGTAGCATCTACTATTCTGCTGAAAATTATGTCCTTGCCAAATGACTCATTTGCATGGAATCAAGACAGGTTAATTGAAATGTTATCCTTTGCAGTCATTTTCTTTTTTTGTAAGTAGCAGAGAAGCTTCAGCAAGATCAGACCTGATTTAAGTAGAAAGAAAATCCCATAAAAAAAGTCTTAGAGAGCAAATCCTTTCTTGCTGATTTCTTTGAACAGTACAAACTATATTCCTTCCCCTATCAAGCCAGAGAGAATCAAAGACTTGGGGATCTGATTTGTCTCTCTGTGCTATGACTACATTTGTCCCAAATAGAACTACAAGGCCCTGTGTGACTCATATGAGCCAATACACCTCCTAATGAAATCATCCACAGACCAGATGGCAAATCCAGCTTCCAAGAGACCCATGGACTGAAATTCACTTATCCTTAATGTTATTTTGAATAATATCAAAGAATTTTTCAAAGTGCTACCACATTGGGTACTCTCCAGATGTGTGAAATGAAAAAGTGGTCATTCACTTTAGAACTTCAAAGAAAGAATCACTATTTTTATGCAAAGACAGAAGACAGCAATTGTAGATGACTGTTTTGAATTACTTACATAGTTTGCAAGCTTTGAGATGAAACCTATTTGCATTGTTTCTCGTGGGGCTTCGGTTAACAGTATTAATTAAGGGACTTGTGATGGTAAATCTGCTTGAAATGGCTTGTCCTACCAACTGGCTTGGTATGACAACATAACAGAATTTCATATAGACAATTTCTTTTCTGCTTTGACATGTTTGGGTTTTTTTATTCTATATTTTTAAAATACATGTACACCCCCCTCCCCATCTCTTAATATTTGTAACTCACAACAAAATACTTTATTTGAAATGAGAAAAAAAAAGTATGCAAGTAGTTATTTTTCTCTTAAGAGACACAAATTTAAAAATTGTTTATACACTTCCAGTTATTTGTCTCTCAACAAAAGTTAGAATTGCTTTAGGGAGTTCAGTCTTTAATTACTTTACCATTTTTTAATGAGGCAGCAAGCTTTTAGCTGATAATTTCCTAGTATAACCAGTAGGGAGGCTGCAACAATTGTCTGATCCAAAGGGCAGCCACCAAACAGTAGGAAAAAGTATTTCTGACAATTAAACTTGCCTCTCCAGCCAGAGCTTACTAGGAAGACCCAGACCTTAGTTTTTAAGCAGTGCCTTCCAAGAGTCACCCTCCTAGCCTGTGCCTACACCACTAGCTAGAGCTGTCTTCTGCTGACACATCTGTCCATGAGCCTGGCCAGGCATCTTGTGGACAGCAGGTGGTGTGAAGGATATTACAAAGTTTCCTAGCTCATCTTTCTAACCTCTGTCTCCTTCTCAGTGGGATCAGGTTAGCTGTGCTAGCGGGAGCCTACAGAAAGTTCCACTACAGCCCCTTCAAGTCTCTCTGCCTAGAGGACTTAACAGGGATGTTGCAAGTGGTCTTACTGGACATAAGTGGTTTTGACATCAGGATTATAAATGATTAAAAGAGACACAATCAGCCTTACTTACAGCACAAAACTCTTGAAGATTTCAGTGGAGGCATGACTGATCCAGCAAAGGACAATCCTGCAGGCGTGCAGCTCATGTGAAAGGTTTGCCTGCACTAGTCTCTGCCAGGGAAAGCAGACTGCAGCCTATCCTGCTCCCACAGGCCATCTGGAGTTCAGATTTGCCTCTCATAAAGGTTTTGTGGCTATCTGAATTCATCTTTCCTTGCTCTGCTCTTGCTCTCAAAAAGAATCTCTGGCACTGGGGGTCATGGGGCTCCTCCAGGTCACAAGGACAGTCCATTAAATAGGTGGGAACCGATAGCTATCTTGCTTCCCAGTACACGGAGTTTCTTTTTATCCCACATTCTGGTATACATACAAAAATCCTGAATTATTGTCTTTGATACCATCTGCTGCCTTCTTAGCGGGAAATTTCACAGTATTCCAGCAAAGGGAATTCAACTGGTGTCTATTTACTTATCCTATCTGAGACCTGAATATGCTGCAGTAACCAGCAGTGTATCAAAATGTAAAATTTACATTCAAGCTCTCTGAAAGTCTCAGTTTCCAAAACAATAAGGCAATAGATTTAAAAGCAAAAAAAGTTATGCCCTACAGTCCGTTGCTGCAGTGCAGCTGGAACTGCTAGATATAAAATGCTTCCTTCTCCAAGACATAGAACTATTACAGACTATTAATTACATTATGATTAGCTGAGACATCTTAACTGTGAATCATTGTTGCTTAAATACAGACTACAAAGAACTAATTGGCAGCCTGCCAGTTTAGGGAAATGAAATCTAGCACTAGAAATGATATCAAACCTAAGGTATCTATGAAAAAGTCTGAGAGCAGTCTAGAGAAGTACACTGTGTTTTTATATTGGATACCTACAGACTCAGCTCCTCACAACCCTTATGGTCCTTTGTGACAGATGGCATTGAGTTAAAAGTCTGTCTGATTTTCCCTGCTGGTGCTTGCCCCCATGATGTCATTGCAGGTTTCATGTCAAAGGATAGTCACAGTCACCAAGCAAGTTCTCTGTCTTATGTGAAAGGGTATATTTGGGACTATACTAAGTTGTAAGGAAGGATCAGGGTCCTGCTGCATCTTTTCTCCAGACCAGCTCAAAGCCTATGTCTGCATCCAAGCTGGATGTCAGTGAATTCAGAGAAATTAAGATTTGCAAGTAGTGATATAGCCGCAGTCTCTAGCTCCAACCAGAGAATTAAGAAAAGGTTCTTCAAGACAGGTGCTTACACAGATACAGGATTGATATTAGCAAATCAATACCATGTGACAAACATTTAACATATTGTCTTTAGAACTTATAATCAGGATCTCAAGCTTGTGGGTGAGATGTCCACAACGCTAATGTTTCAAATAGGAGAAAAATAGAGACTGCTGCAAACTTGATATCTAAAATGAAATACATTTAGCAGTCTTGCAGCTTATTCAATATGGAAATGTATCCACGCTGCAGGACACTCATCGCTGTAGTACAAATGCAGCCAGCATCCAACAATAATCCTGTTAAAGTAAGACTCTCAGCTCATACTGCTATCATTCATATCATATTGAAAATGCATTCAGAAAGATTAAAAATGAAATAACTACCATTTACTAGTTCATTTATTCCCACATCTCTTCAATTTGTTCAAGAAAGACATTGCTTTTCTCTTTTAAGGTCAGCAAAGTTGTGTGGGAGCTGTTTTCTAGTAGCTCTGATTTTATATGCTCTCTGACTAGATGTTGTTGTCCTTAGCATCTTTAGTGTGCCCATAATATCTATCCCAGAGAAATTCCATCTGACATCTTAAAAAATTGGGATGGACTGCACTGCTGGGATCCAATCCAGATTTCCTCCCTACAGCAGGGCTTGCTTACAAGCTAGTGAATCAAGACCATGGTGGCTCTACACCAGAACGAAACAGCTGCCCAGGAGCAAGGTGGACAAGGTCCAGTCATGTCTGTAAAAGAGTCATTCTGTGTATCTACCCCCAAGGTGTTCGGTTGTTGCCTCCAGCTTGAAGTCATGGCCAAGCTGAGATCAGCCCAAGACAGCGCTTTGACTCACTTTGTTGATTACACAACACAACAGAATTTGGCAGAAGTTTTGCAGGAAATTATCTTCATAAGTACCTTGTAGGACCTGTGTAGTTATGACATCAGGGATCCTAGGAAACATCCATAAGCACAGAATTTCTTTAGTATCACTTCACTGTTTCTGCTGCAATTTCACAAGAGACACAAAGGGTGAGATTCATATAGCAAACATCTCTAAGCTGCCCTCAAATTTCTTGACGGTCAGTGGAGAGAAACAGGCACTTCTAAGATGTGATTCATCCAAGCCTTATGTGTTGTGCCCTGTTTTTCCTTCAGTAATTCACCTGGAAGCCTAGGGTAGCTACATCAAATATAGGCATCCAGAGTTGTATGCAATGAATTCCAAACACAATGAATGAGCTCCTCGAGACTAATAATGCTATTTATACTACAAAGTATTCTGTGCTTCCTCAGGGTGCAGGAAATTTTTGTCTGATGTGAGGACACTGCCAAAATGAATAGTCTTATCCTTGGCTGTGCAGTCTTTTTCACTCCTTTGTGCTAAAGAGAAGTGTTGATGTGGCCATGTGGTAAATTGCACAAACCACTATGGCTGAAAACAATGAATATGTAAGCTTCATGCTCTGATAAATCGACCATATCCTTAGTAACCTTGTTCGGTTATTTGGTTCACTGTTGCAAGACAGGCCATGCTTTATTTGTTGAAATCCATGTCACTGATTCCTGCTCAGCCTTTTCTTACTAGATTATTACAGTTTCTGTTGTTAGCCATTTCTCTCTGTGCATTGTCGAAAATCAAAGCCAACACCGTCTTTTAACAGACTGGAAGAGAATAGTCAGTGCTGCTTTAACATCTGATGCTCTGTAGTGAGACTTTCTGATTTCTGATTAACAAAAATTTTGCTTAGATTTGGAGATCTGAAAGGATCAGTCCATAAAATAATACATTGCACATCATGTGACAAGTAGCTGTCACTCCATAAATTCTTTTCAAATTGGCCCTCGAGAACATTCAAACACACTAACACACTTGAAGGCAGATGGGGTTTGTATAGGTTATTTTTTTGAAAGAAAAACATCATTAAGTGGACAGTAATTGCAATTAATCACCTTGTGTTGTGACTTGCAAACGAGGCTTGCAAGGTCCATTCAGAAATAAGTTGTCCATAAATACATAGATTAAGAAAGCTAATGAAATGTGCCTTGCTTTAGAAAATTTTGAGTCTTGATAAATTATCCCTGTCTCTGCCACATGGACACAGAAATAGCATTATGCCAAATACAGTGGCATTACAGGGGCTGCAGAAGACTTGGGCTTATGCCAGGGGATGCAGCTTGCCCACACCACAAAGCCAGTATCTGCTGCTGCTCTTCTGGCACTTCAGAGCCTCGGAGTCTGGACACTTGACACTGACATTCAAGTGAGGCTATGAATTATTGGAGGATGTAGTATGGGTAGGTAGAGGCTCGTTCTGGAAAAGAGAGTTTCCATTGACTGAAAGAGACAGAAAACTACCTCAAGAACTGGGTCAAAGAGCTGCAGGGATATGCATGCTCCTTCCACTGCCTTGAAATTGAGTGAATCCTGAGCTCTCCTGTTGGTTTGTGTGATATCCTCGAGCTTACTACCACCCTCTGGTCACAGCAGAGTCACCTTACACTTGTTATTGACATTGGGGTGCTTAGAGACAAACCTCAGCGCTGGATGACGGTGTTCCAGGAGATGAGAGGTGCAGCTGTGTGTGTAGCAGATTGATCTGTTATCATAAAGAAAGCAAACTTGGATCCTTTACTTGAGCCAGTTGCTCAAGGAGTGTGGACCTCACAGGGTAGAACAGAGACTTGGGCATCAGGTGTCCATGGGAGCTGACACCAAATACCTACTAAGCCTTTCATCAATTTGCATTTTCTTTTTTGCAGCCACTTTCCTCTTCTAAAAAAAAGTTACCTTTATATTCCTTAACACACTGCCTGGATGGTTACTCAGTGGCTCTTTTGGGAAGTGCTTGGAGACCCACCAACACAAGGAGCCAGGAAGTAGAAAAAGTACAGTTCAAAACTGAAACGGTTAAAAATGATCTTCAAATGTCAGGCGCCTCCGGGAAGCAAGAGCTCACCTCAGCTCCATTTAGAGTGATGTTGGATAGAGGAAATTTCATTCTTTCAAATGTATGTGCATTTATAATGCATAAAAATGTAGTTAAATGCAGGCTGCTGTGTGACTGAAGAGTGAATATTAAACATAAACGGGTTGCTTCGCATCTGGAAGGAAAGAAAATCAGCATTACTTCACCGCAGGGTGGAACTGAAATGTGAGCCTTGCAATGCTGTTAGTGGGCCAGGGAGAAATAAAATAGAGAGTTGCGAATCAGTATGAGGTAAAATATGCCATTAAAATATCAGATGAAAAGGGGACAGAAGATGAGAAATGTGGGTACAGGAAGAGAAAGAAGAACAATTGTTGTCTTTTGGACAGGACTGAGGGATTCTGTGTGATGGCCTAATGCCTACTTCTAGGAGCTGGTGGATAAAACACTAATTTGGGAGGAGGTTTGTGTGACCTTCAACAATTTGTACCTCTTCCTTCATCTGTTTTCACTGATAGAGTACTTTTTTATGTGCTTTGTCACTTTAGATGAGAAATTTTCAAAGGTAAGCAAAGGCTTTTCCATAAACTGGTATGGTAGGACCCTCATCCAACCCAGGATACCAAGTTAGTTGGGAAAATGTAACTTCCTTCAATGAAGAACATTAAGGCTTCACAGCCAGGTAGGAAATGTCTGTGCATAAGTGCATTTCTTGTAACCACAGCTTGCATTGATTCTTTTCCAGCTTTTTCCTTTTCCCTGAAAACCTCACTTGGAACACTGTCTTATCCAGTAGATAGAATGAATGTATTCGCAGCATCAGAGACCTCAGAATCAGCTCTCATTAGCTGCTTCCAATGAAAGGAATAGTTAACTGGGTGAATCTACTGAATCCTTCTTTTATTTTTCTCCTTCAGCTTGTGAAGTTTTCCCTTATATAATACAAAGTTTCTGAACATTGACTGCTCCACCAAACATGTTGATTTGTTTAGGGTTTTTTCGTCGTATACTGCTGATAATGAATATGCAACTTCCTTGCCTAGAAATTTAAAAATAGAAGTTTATTTAGAAAAGCAAAACTGACATCTACCTTTTAAAATCAGAGGGCAGAAGCACCAAAATAAATGCAAAAATTGTCTCTGAAACTCTCCATGTGTGTGCTTAAGTCTCCATTTGCTGATCGTTATTCATTATAATGAGATGCTAATTTCCTCATCGTTTCTGACTGGTTTCAGACAGTTACAACAAAGAACCAGAAAACATTTTCTGTCATCCAGCCCACCACTCAAAGTGGAAAATCAAAATCAGTATCCTCACCACAGATTATTGTCAGCAGGCATTGTGGCTCCACAAATATCAGGTAAAACTGGGATTGTCATGCTCTGCCAGCAGGGAGTGGTTTACCCTTCTGAAAGTGAAGTGTAGGAGTGGGATTAGAAAGGAACTCAGCCTCTGATGACAGGGAGCAGGAATATAATTCTTTGCATCCAGGGGCTGAAAATCGCTTCCTTACGCTCCTCAGAGGAAGTTTAGGAGTGAATAGTATGTCAGATAGGATTGGACTAATTAAAGTGAATAATCTGAAAGGAAGAAAAAGTGGGAAATGTTTACCAAGGAATTCACTCAGCACACAATGCTGCCAGCCTTGTTGGTTTAATCCATCCAACACTGCTGGGGTTTGCATGACACTCTTGTGGGATTCTGGGGTGGCATCAGCCCATTAATTTTTACCTTGAGAAGGAACAGTTCGTGGAGAAGATAAATAGGATTATGCTGCTGTAGAGGCATGCTGAGTTTTTAACTTGAAACCTCTCAGTTCTTACTTGAAGTTTCAGTCCTGGAAAGACTGAACTCCTCAAAAATCTGTTTTGCTTGGGTTCTCTGTCACATAGATACCAACTTGCTCCTCGGTCAAGCGAACAACACCATATCTGTGCTTTCTCAGTTCTGATGTTTTTGTTAACAGAAATTAAATGAGCTAGGAAAAGCTGTTACAGTTCTGGTGTGGGCTCTGGGAAACCTCTCCTGCCACCCCAGCACTTGGCAGTACCAGTAGATTAAACAAGGCTGAGGAACACTCTAAGCCCTGATCTTCACGTAGGTGATCTAGGACTCCAAATTTTTTTCTGTTTCTGGGAGATGATCAGAGACAGTTACAATAAGCAGTTCTGGATACAGCCATCCTATTTCTGAAGAGCAAGAGAATTTAGTAATATTGTTAGAAATGTTGTTTAATGCTGTCTATAACTTAACATTATTGATATTCCATCACTGTCTCCTCTTTTGCTTTTTTAAGCTGTGAATGAGACTGTAAACCATGTTCTTAATTTTGTTCATTTTGTTACCCAGTGTGCTAGAACTTCTTGCCATACAGTTCTTCTTCATCCATCTAATTTACAAGTTCGAACCTCCACTTTGTGATCGGTCTCTCTTTCGAGGCAGTCAAGAAAACACCCAGATGTGGTAGAGTTCTCCATCTTCCATGGTAACAAAGTTTAAATTCAGCCCCAGTGCAATCTGAAATGTTCAGTCATGCTGTATCCACGCTACTGACTGGATCTACTGAAACCAGTGCAGAAACTGTGGGCTGTTCTCCTGCTTTTTATTAAAGATTGGAGTAAGAAGCTTATTTTCAGACATAGAATATCGTTTATAGTTACAAGTGCATTATGATTTTGGCCACAGCCCACTTCTGGTGAGAAATTCCCTCTCCTATAACCAGACTTTTAAATTTATTTAGTCCTTCAGTCACCTTTTCTTTTTAGATTTGAACAATTTGCATTTCCTCTTCTTGCTTGCAGTGGGCTATTTTTTTGGGTACTGCTCATAATTTCTAGATTAGCTAATAACCCCCTTTTTTATTCCCTACCTAAATGCTCTGCATTAGAGAACTGTTCAGTTGGAAAATGTTAGCTTCATTTAATTATTGTTAAGTTTTGCTGAGAAAGGAGGTGACTAGTTCATATACTGGGTCCATTTTCAGAAGCAAAATGTATTTAATTGGGCTATTTTTGCTGCAAGTTCACACCGTTTCTCCAGCAAAGTCACCAATTAAGCAACTGAATTTGATGTGAAGTAATTGAGACTGACCCAGCTGTCTTGTAGTGCTGCAATGAGTTGCTGTGGATAGTGAAAGAGATCAAAGTTCCTTCTGAAGTGCATTCACACCACATAAAATAGAAGATGTGTATGCTGGAATCTGTCTAGAAGTTCCTCGAGAGGGTGAATCAGAGAATACAGTTAACTGATTCAAGCAAAGTAATGTGAATGCCTTCCACTACTAATAGCAATGCTTGTGAGATGAAGAACATTTTGAGTGCATTTTAAGGCCAAGAGTTCCCAAGGACAGCTAACTATCCAGGGTGGGGCATCTCCATTTTTGGCTTGAACACACTTGTTGCTCTCCAGAGTTCCCAGAAGCACCTACCCTCTACAGCTGATGTTAATGGAATATCTAAACTGATGCCTCACAGGATCAGATCCAGAGCTGTGATAGAAACAAACACGTCTGGAACATAATCCATCTATTTTCTTCTAAATATCTATTTTATGTTGAGATAAATTGCACACAGTTCCTCTTCTCTTGCTCCGAGAGGGCTCAGGGTGATTAGTTCAGAACCAGGAGTCCACTTTGTAGATACTCATTTTCAGACAGATACAGCCTATGCTATTAGCCTCAAGTTGATCATCGGGAATTATTGACTGATCTTAGCTCCTCTATTTTTCACTTTATCTCTGGACAGTCACACTGAATAACACTGATACAAAGCAATCTCCAACTTTCTGAGTCAAAAAAAGTTTCTAGAAAAGTTATTTATATATAAATTGGTAAGGCAACCTGAAGGAGAGAAGTTGCTATTCCCTTCCTAAAAGCCCTGCAATATAACAACAGGCAGTGTGTAGACTATAGTTTTGACAGATTCTGTTATGAGCTCAATTATATGGATGAACATAGTAAACCCACAAATAATTGTTAACTTCTAGTATGTGTACCCTGGCATTTCTGAGCTGCTTTGGGATGTTTCTTTGTATGTAAACTGTTGGTAAATAGGATTTATTTCTGCTATTGTGAACAGGTGTGTTGTGAGGGCTAGATCTCCCATCGTCGTGGTGATCAGTTGACTCTGCCCTAGCATATACACTCAGTCAGGAAGAGCTCTTTTACAATAGTTATCCAACCAAATTCAGGCATCCTAAAACAGACGTCATAAATAGAGTAGAGTGAGATGCATACCAAAAAAGTCAATTTCCCAACATCAAGAGAACTGACTTTCTTAACTTGGGAATGCAGCAGTCTTCACATGTCTCTATATCACATCCATAGCTCTTGTGGTATGAACAATCCATTTGCCACAGAACCACCCATATCTCAGAAAACAGTAACTTTTCTTCTTTCCCTGGCAATAGCCTACTATGGCTTTGCTTACTTGCAGACTTACATATACGTTCCCCAGCAGTCACTTACTAAGTGAAACAAAGAAATAAGAGCCAAGTAGCCATGAGATCCTCCTTAAGAGTAGGCCATTTCAAGACTATATTCAATACAACTTTAACTCTTTTGAAGAGCAAAAGTGCTCACTTATGTATTTCCAACATTGGTTGGTTGAGTAAGATTTGGAAGATTAATGATGCATTGTAGCATCTTGCTGCAAATGGTCAGTCTGAGCTCCAGAAGGTAAATGTAAAACAGTGGTTACTAATGCAGCCTGGAACTGGTTTATCACAGCTCCAGATTTTGGCTACGGAGCATCTCTTCTAGTACAAAAAAAAGTGTTTCACTTTTTCTTTGATTTAACTACCTGTTTCAATTATTAGAGCTAACTAGCAGCTGAGGTTGGCCAGAAGATATATTGCTGAGACATCTGAATCCACACCCTCTGCTGAGAGAAGAGTTTCATGTTAAACCTCTCCTGCCCCTGCACCTTTCTTTTCCTCTGGGCAGGGGGAATTCCCACTCCAGTTTCAATCTCTTTTCACCACCAGCTGTGAGGCCTGCAGATTTGCTTGGAACTGCAAGGTCCCAAAACCATCTTATAACAGTATAACAGCTTGTCATGTGCTTAAAGCTGCTAAAGGAACCTCTATGATTTTCCTGATGCAGCAGCCTCTGCAGCATCCTTAAGAATTGCCAGCTGTGATCACATCACCAGTATATCTTACCCAGCACTTTATAGGGGGTCTTTTTTTCTTAGTAAAACCAGCAATACATGAGCTGCAGAAGGGTATAAATCTCAGGTAATACATGGTTTCATTGCCCATTGCTGAATTCCTGTTATATCTCCTGATCTCAGCTTTACTTAGCACATCCAGCTGTCTCTCTGAATATCATTCTTAGCACTGCAGTATCTCCTTCAATACCTCTAAAAACACTTGCGGTCTTTATGAAATGGGATATTTCAGCAGGAAATAGTCTCCCTTGTAAGACATGGCCAATACCTAAACGATGGATGTCATTGCTAGGCCTTGAATATCCTGCTGCACCAAGATCTTGATGAGTGATTATTGGAGGTTCCTAGAAGAGTCAGTGGAGGACATCTCTTTTACCAGTGTTATGCAGTAAGTTGTGAACAGAACTTTGAACTGCAGTCCTATAAAACACGTACTTCCTCCAAGGATGCTCTGCATTTCCCGCTGCATTATGCATCACACAGGCCACAGCACAGGTACAGCCATGGAAGGAGAGCATGAGGGGAGCTTGGATTTTGTAGATGAGTGTGCAAAGAGTCAAGGACATACACAGAGGCAAGAAAATATTTATTTCACAAAATGTCATTCCAATCCCTTAAAACATAAAAATCCCACTGGTAAAGGGAGGAAAATATAAATGTATGTCAGAGGTGCCAAGAGAAAGGTACAAAGAGAGAGTACTGTCATTAACTTCTGTCCATCTTTGAGGTGAGATGAAATCTCTGTCATCCTGTATGTCCACTAGTCACACTTTCAGTTTTGATTAGCTCCTTGAAGAAGATCACTTTGCTTTTGTATTTTCCCCTGTAGAACTATGATTTTGATCATAAAATGGAATTTAAAAAAATCTTTTTTTTTAGATTTTTGTAGGTGTAGAAAAAGATTTAACGATTGGGTATGCATGTTAGAAAGGTAGCATAGACTAGTTCATAGATCTCCATGTAAAAGTCACTTTCCTGGAGAACAGTTTAATGTAAGGTGTCCTTTCTCCCTTTATTTCACCCCCTCCTCCAGTACAGTTGTGTTAAATATTACATCAGGAAAACTGAAAGCTTGCTGTTGAGGGCTGAAGAGATTTAAGAGCCATTAGATCATTACAGTACTGGGTGCAGTGAGTGCATTCTAGGGGAAACAAATATAGTACAAGAGGCAGAAAAACAGAAAGATGATTAGGTGTAGTCAATTTAAAGTGAGAAATGTTACTTCATGCCAGGAGAAATAGAAGATGCTGGAAATAAAAAGCAGTTAGGGAATACGTGGTTCCTGGAAATAAAGAATTTTTTCTCTCTAGAGGTCTGACTTTGCTCTCACTTACAAAATTGTATGAGTAAGTGTGCTGATGCCAACAGAGAGGCTAGATTAATTGTGAACAGAATTGGGAACTACTGTGTAAATAAGGATGGCTGATCTGGAGTCATGAACTCAAGCAAGAACCTGTCGTTCAAGAACTGATTTAGTTTCAGCACTCATTACCCTCTATGGAGAGAGTCCTCTGTAGGAGGATTAGATTAAGTCATTCAGACTCCTAGTGGACATCTACCTACATGTGAAATCTTTACCACCTTCCCTATTTGTCATTACTTCAGCTAATCCATTAAAGGTATCAGGGGAATCAAACTTCCCTTTGATGGCTCTGAACGGTACAGCCTGTACCCAGATGTGGGCTGTAGTTTCTGCCTAATGCTGGCCAACCTGAATAAAAAAATATTTCAGTCTCTAGAGTTATTCTCCTAGCAATAGTCACTGGCAGAACATTTCTTCTTAATTTTAAATCATTTTCCTCACATCTAGTCAACTTTTCGTTCTAGCTTAATCCTATAATGATTGTAATTTCATAATCTTATAATGCAGACATAAAATATTTATGCTATTTGGCAATAGACAAGAATGATCACAGCTTTCGCAGAAGCTAGCACAGAGCATTTAACCTCTAGGCAAAAACTCAGGGTATGACGGCTCTTCTCACTGAAGTTTGCTACCTTCAGAAGCAACTGCTTCTACACCCACCACCAACCTATTCCCTCAGTACTCCCATGTTTGCCAGTGGTGCCTTATTCTCTGCTCTTCAAGGTGCAATAAGGTGAGAGAATTAATCTTGATGACACCGAAAAATGACACAGCTGCTCTGTGGTCTCTTTGTTTATCTGCACAGGCTTTGATGCGTGCCTCACCTTTGGTGGGTTGATTCTGCTCAACAGGCAATCAGAAAAGCCACAAAGCTTTCTGCTTGCCATGACAGCTCAATCAATTCAGCACGGCTCACATGAGTCAGCACAGAGAAAGAGAAAGAATCAGGAGGAGGAGAAGGAAGACTGCCCCCTTCCATTGTAGTAAACTCTTTGTTTAAAGCAACTCATCACACCTTTAGTTTAGCAGTTCCTACAACAAAACAAAAAAAGGGAGCCTGAAGTATTCCTAGTGACTTCAGAGAGAGATGGGCTCACACATCAATGTTATGCAAAGAGTCACCACAAGATCTACCTCTACTCTTCAGTCCTAACAAATGCCTTTTCCTTTTCCCCCAACACTTCTTGTTTCTGAGAAGAGCAGATCCTCCAGAATCATATCCACAACTCAAAAAATGAACTAGATACTAACATAACCAAACAATTTTTTCCCCAGTGGCGCATCTCAGCTAAACCACTAACTGGTGCCTTAGCCTTTCTGCCTGCCAGGTAGCTTTGGAATGTTCTGCACGGACCCAGCTGAAATGTCTCAGATCTCTCAAGCGAAAAGAAAGAGAGACACGACTGTATACAAACACAGACACACAGACACATACACTTCTGTTATTCATACTACTCTGGCATCTGGACCTGCACAATGGCAGCTCTAGCAGGGTGGTAATCCAGTTAGCATTTTACAAGACGTTTAAATGTTGATAAGAGAAATACCCCTGCTTCCTTTAGCTACTTATGTCAGCAGATACTGAACACCTTCTTAGATGTGTGATTACCAATAAGAAACATGTAATTCCACTTCTTTTAAAAATCCTCACAAAGTACATTACACAACAAGGATGATTTTTTATTCTTTTTTTTTTCCTTTTTCTTTCTAATTCCCTGCTTTCCCTTTTTTCCCGACTTTGCAAATGCTGAGTCAATTTTGTTGCACACAAAAACTGCATCTCCTTTCCTTTGTAGTGATTTCCTAAGTTCTAGTACATTTTCCCACACGTATACATTTGGTCAAAGAAAAAGAAGTCTTCTGGTCTCTAGCAGGAGGAAGAGAACAAGTGAATCTTGCTGTGGGGGCCGACCTTTTAACCAGATCAGTAACTATCTCCTGGCATTTGTGAGTCTTAACACACTTATACTAGCTGGTGATCTGGCTAATTAAAATACATGGAGAGGCATCAATGCTTGGCTAACACGTTAAGAGCCTATATTATCTAAACAGACATTACAGACACCATTCCAGGCATAGTTTGTTTTAAGACTCATTAAAAAAAAAAAAAATCTTGAAACCTGTGGAACAGGACCCTTAATACTGAAAGAACAACTTGTTGGAGAACAAGTCTTATGAGGAGCGGCTGAGAGAGCTGGGGTTGTTTAGCCTGGAGAAGAGGAGGCTGAGGGGAGACCTTATTACTCTCTATAACTACTTGAAAGGAGGTTGTGGAGAGGAGGGAGCTGGGCTCTTCTCCCAAGTGACAGGGGACAGGACAAGGGGGAATGGCCTCAAGCTCCGCCAGGGGAGGTTCAGGCTTGACATCAGGAAAAAATTTTTCACGCAAAGGGTCATTGAGCACTGGCAGAGGCTGCCCAGGGAGGTGGTGGAGTCACCATCACTGGAGGTGTTTAAGGGACGGGTGGATGAGGTGCTGAGGGTTATGGTTTAGGGAGTGTTAGGAGTGGTTGGACTCAATGACCCAGTGGGTCCCTTCCAACCTAGTCATTCTATGATTCTATGAAATCTGTCTCTGGTTCTGCTACTAAAATACAGCAAAAAATGTGCACCCACATCACACAGGTCACTTTCAAAATGAGTGGCCTCAGAGCCTTGTATTTCAATTGTCTCCTGAGCCTAGGATTTGGTGATTTCAGGAGACTGTTCATCCACCTCAGCCAAGAGATACGTAAGTTTCTGTTCCAAAAACATGAGGAAAGAAAGAATGAAACAACTCTTTCTGCAGTAGCTCGGTATGACATAATGGAGAGGGAAGTGGTGCATAACTGATGGGAGGAAGGTGAGATGTTCCCCCGTACCATATGAGGAGTAACAGCTGAGCTCTGTTCTGTGAGCATGAATTAAAAACAGCCTCTTCCTTAGCCTATTGCGTATCTAAATGAGGATAGCAAGCTGTAAAGAGAATTCATTACTTGTTGGCTTGGTTGATCAGTCTCGTAAGTAGCCAAACCTAACATCCGTGTAATAATCAGCAACTTGCATTGCTGGGTACATGAGCAAAATTCTGCACATGTCAAATAAAGTTTAAGTATAACCAAGCCGAGCCATAACTGAAGGCAATCAACAGATGCACAGTCCAAGGTGACGTTATTGATAGGCAACAATAACACTTCAGTTTCATGAACAGTGTATCATGAAGTAAGGCCAAGGACTAGTTTATTACCCTAGAGAGGGTACACTGAGTGCTCTCTAGTGCCTGTGAGCTCTGGGGTTAAGGTATAATACCAGAACAACTCCCCATACACGGCAGCGACATGCTGCAGGCATCACTGTTCGTATTTATAAAATAACAGCATATTTCAATAAAGAGTAAATTCACCAGTCCAGCGCAAATTGAAAGAATCTACAGCAGATCTCACTGAAGCCCTTCAGCAGACCGTATGGAGGGTTCCCTTAGTCATTTGGGCTGTGCAGACTGGTTAGTAATAAACGGCACAAAAAACATGAAGGTCAAAAAAATTTCATATGTGTAGCACAATCCCTATTTTATTCTGCAAAAGAGGCTAGCATAGCCTTGGATAGAAGAAAAAATAGGGGAGGTTAAAGTGTGAAAAGTTAAAAAGTTTGCAAATTAAAGTGCAGTTCTACCCACCTCATTGCCCATCCACACTTCCCAGTTGAAAACAAGTAGAACTGACTAAACCCACTTTTTTTTCACTTATTTAAGGAATATTGTAATGCATGCTCTGAGGAAAAGGAAAAGCTGTGCTCACGCATACATCTCTGCTTGCTCCAGTCATCCTGAATATGCATCACTGCCTGCTACTTATGGCGGTGTTCCAGCTCTTCTCTTCTCCACTCTTTGCCTTTCTTGGGTCATCAGCTGAGATGAGCATAGGCCTCTCTGAATTGACTCTCTCTTGAGTTCCCTTTTTTGCTCTCTCTCTAAGAAAAATGGGTCCGCATCCCACCCCGGCAGGAGCGGGCACTGCTTTCTGCCCATGAGCTGAAGGAGCTCCCGGGGCAGGCTGCGCTCTCTGAGTCACAGACCCCTGGCTCCCAGTGAGCTGAGGGAAGGGCAAAAGAACAGGAACAGCACAACAGAGTCCAGGAACCAGACTTGGGAATAAGGCATTTGACTAACTGTGTCACAAGCCATTGCTGAGCTTTGTCCCTAACAGGGAACACAGCCCTTGAGATTAAATGAGCCCTTGAGTTTTCAAAAGGCTGAGCAGCCACACCGGCAGCATCAGGCGCCCATGCAGCCCGGTGTAACCAGCTGACCTGCTGTCTGGAGCAAAAGCTCTAGGAGACTTGCACGCACAAGAAGAGGCAAAAGGAAGTGTTAAAAAGCCAGAAGCATATCTGCTCCCTTTGGAAGAAGAATGAATTTATTATGGGAACATGGCTGCAGGTAAGACTTCACATTGCAATCCCCTTTCTATATCTTTATATAACACCTTTCAGAGAATCACGCTACAGATGTTTTCTCACACGAGCAGATCGAGGTTGCTTTTTATGATGGAAATGTTTAGATATTCCACCCTAGAACATCACATTTTAGGTGCTACACAAATGCATGGAAAAGCAGAAATCCAACAATCTAAATAAAAACACAGATGGAAAGAGCAGGATCTTGTGAAGTGACTTTTGTAGCTTGGCACATCGCAGTTGTTGACAGATCAGAAAAAAAGGGGATCCGATTTCTGAATCCAAAACTGGTATCTTGGCTAGTGGCATGAACTCCTACTATCTGCCTCTCACCATTCTGTTGTCGTCGTAAATACTCACTCCAAATGTGATCCATATAATGTTATACCTTTCCTTTTTTTCTGTCTGTTTTTTGTTTTGTTTTGTTTTGTTTTTCTAAGTAAGGATGAGCGCCTTGTCTTTTGTGTAGGGCCATGTCTTTATTAGTGTACTAATAAATTTACACTCCCAAGGCTGGTCCATTGGAAGTTTGTGGCTGATGTCAAAATGATCATCAACATCACCTCTGACGTGGCACATGCTGGGATGTCCTAGGATATACCACAACATAACAGAGGAAAGAGTCAACGGACCTTGCAATCACCTTGTAAAATCACCATCTTACTGACTACGTAAGTCAGCATGGAAGAACTCCAGCCTTCATGCCAGGATGTAGAAGCAACTTTTTAGGTTGAAACTCAATGCTATCCTCTCAAGGGCTGTCTCCACACACACAAATGCATGTAATGCACGGACTTTCTGACTGAATCAGCTCCTCAGGAGGTGCAAGCCAGAGCTGCTGCCCTGACAGCCCTGCAGCAGCACTACTTTCCTCTTTTATCCTTTGTGGCCTTTCTGAGGTCTCTCTGCTGAGATCTTCCAGGGCGGATCTAATGCCAACTCCAACAGGGACCCAATCTTCTTTTGCTGGGAATGACTCACCCATGCAGCGAAGTTAACAAGTTCTGCGCTTGAGCAATACTGTGTTCAGGGCCATGAATAAACACTTTACTGGTGGCCATTAAATTTTATTTCTCTCCCTAATATGCTTTGAGATAACTAAACTCATGCCTGAAAGAGGTATTTAAACTGTTTTAACAGTATCTGCTTCACATAATCTGCTTTATGGTAGCATCTTATGGTTTTAGCCATTTAAAATGTGGTTTGTTGTTGTTTTTTAATCAAGGGATTTGTACTCTGACCTTTGAGCAGCAGCAGCCCCTGCTAGAAGACAGCTGGCAATGCAGTCTGCAGTACGATCTATAGAGATTAAATTCATTTCATTCCCTCTTAAGACAGATGACTGGGAGGCTGGTGAATCCACTGGGATTTTGATAGATTGAATTCATTTCTATTTCAAAGGGAAAGCAAAAACTAAGAAATAATAGACATATTTTTTCTCAGTGGATTAAACCCTGCCCGGAAACACTTGGCTGGCCTGGAAAAGGGAAGACACTCTGGTATTCTCGCAGTGTACTTTCCAAAAGGGGGTTGAAGGAGGTGTGGATATGTGTGGTGAGGTGCAATACTTTTGTTCTGATGTGCTGCCCTTCTGACGGGTGTCAGGAGATTCAGCATAATCATTCCTCCCAGACAACTGAGTTTCTCTGAAAAGTTAATAACTACCAGGATAACTTGAGCTTCTGCTGTACTACCTGCCTTCGAGGCTCACAACTTCTTGATGAAAACAGAGCTAGAAATACACACAAGAGACCCACAGTTTGTCAGGTCATAGACAGTGAGTCCAGCTCTGCTGCAGGGCAGCCACTGGGGAGAGAGGAGAAAGGGAGTTTGCCTGGGTGCCTTGTGGTATGTAATCTTTGGCACTCATGTCCCAAACCGTTGTAGAGTGAAACACTCTTCTGGGACACTTTCTATCTGACTTATTGATTTTCTTTCATAGAACGTAGCAGCTGGTGCTAATGGCCCAGACTGCTCTTGTAAGTTGAGCAGGGTGATTGCCGGGGAGATAGTGAAGAAGCCAGCTTATATTTCTCACAGGCGAAGACAAGAATTGAAAGTATCTTTCACCATGGAGAGAAGCAGGGAAGAGGGAAGGAGGAAGGAGAGTCCTCGTAGACACTGGTACCACAACATCTTTTTAAAAAAAAACAGTAGTAACAATTTCTGGCTTCAGTAGGTAACCTGTTTAGGTCCATGCGGCCCTTGGCAGGTGAAAATTTTGGTCAGGCTTATGTGTAGGACCAGCAACAAGTTTTCAGCCATGGCAACACTGAGATACATCTAGACATTTATGTGCAGGTAACTTGAAAGTTAAAAGGAGAAGTTTGGCTCTTTCTGGATTAGCATGGAGCTAATTTCAATTTTTGGTTTTAGGTACTTAAGCTAAGACTTAGTGTTTAGTCATAAAATAGGTGCTTGATCTTTTTGTTTGGTTTTTTTTTTTTAACAGCAAGCAGAATGTCTCATCATTTGACTACGTGTAGGTCAACCTCGAAGCTACCCCAGAGCCAGACTGAGCTGGGGAGAGCTGCTGTTCGTGGGCAGCTTGGTGGGACACTTCACTTGCATGAGAACACAGCGACATCTTTGCCAAATGCTGTTGCATTGCATGGCAAATACAATATCATCATTACAACGATCTTCACAGCAGCTGCAGGGTAAAGGCACACAGGACGTGTTCCATCACTCATCTGGCTCAGTAGTCCTTTGAGCCCAGTGGACTAATGTGTGCTGGAGACATATGCTGTACAGAGGATAGAGCAAACAGACCAGATAGATAATTTGAGTACCTAAAAAACTTATCTTTGCACACACCTTCCAGTTAACTAAGTTAACCTTATTGAAACATCATTGGGCTGACTTTGAAGGAAATTAGGCAATGCCATCATGAGCGAAGGCATATCAACAGGTTACATTAAAAAGTCTTTATAACTCGAAAGTTTCAGGATCATTTCTCCAGCTTGCGCTCATGCCTGAAGCTTCCTTGCATGCTCCATATGACAGGAACATGGCTTGGCCATCTGAAAGCATTTGCTCCCGTCTCCCTTCAAAAGGCACTTTTGCCATGATGAGAAGCACCCCGATGTTTTGTATTTCAGGAGCGTTCAGAGCTGCCTGAGAGAGATTTCGGTTGAACCTTCATGGAAAACTAAATCTTCTACATTGGTGGCAGCCTCCTATCTGAACTCTAACCCTACTTTGCAAAGCACAGGGCAGACCTGGACTGCCTGATGAGGCAGGGAACCTTCCCCGGGTGTGTACTTTATGGATATTTTTTATCCCTTTGGACCATTGTCATGGTTTAACCCCAGCTGGCAACTAAGCACCGCACAGCTGCTCACTCACTGCCCACCTTGGTGGGATGAGTGACAGAATCAGAAGAGTAAAAGTGACAAAACTTTTGGGTTGAGATAAGGACAGTTTAACACATAAAACAAAAGCGCAAACATGCAAGAAAATCAAAAAAGGGACTGATTCACCACCTCCCATCAGTAAGCAGGTGTTCAGCCATCTCCAGGAAGGCAGGGCTCCATCACATGTGACGGTTGCTTGGGAAGACAAAAGCCATCACTCCAACCATCCCCCGCTTCCTTCTTCTTCCCCCAGATTCATGTGCTCAGTGTGATGTCACGTGGTGTAGAACATCCGGTTGATCACTGGGGTCAGCTGAACCAGCTGTGTCCCCTCCCAACTTCTTGTGTACCCCCTGTCTCCTCACCTGTGGGATGAGGTGGAAGGCAGAAAAGGCCTTGACTCTGCATAAGCACTTCCCTGAAATAATTAAAACATCCCTGTATTATCAACACAATTTCCAGCACAGATCTAAAACATATCCCCATACAAAGCTACTATGAAGTACATTAACTCTATCCCAGCCAAACCAACAAACCATTTCTACAGAACCCAGGCATCCTCAGAAAACAAAATAATACCCAAATACCCCTTTCCTTCCTTTATTAGTTTTTCAAAGCCATCTAAATTAATGATCACAAACAGAAAAGTGCCCACACAGAAAAAAGTTTTCCTACTTGCCAAGATGAGAAACGTGATAAGGATGACTGCAAGCTGGAGAGTGGGGTGGCTGCACTATGGGGGTTTTAACAGTAATTATAATTGACCTTTCAATTTTGGGGGTCAGTGTGCTAAATTAAAAATCTACAAGAAAGCATTTAATTTTGGTTAATGGAATGTTTGAATGTTAAATGGATTAAGGTAATTTCTCTTTTTTCTTTTAAAGAGGAATTAGCCCAACTAATCTCCCGGGCCAGATTCTTAGAAGGTGTGAATCAGTGTTATCCACTAAAGCTTAAGGGAACCTGTTCCCTTTTTCACTAGATAAAGGAATCTGTGCCGTTGTACTTTTCGTGTACATGTCTAAGAATCATGTGCTTAAGTGTGTTCTGACTTTATTTTTTACCTATTTTGAGATTTAAAACTGAAATAGTATCATTCCTTTTTTTCTCTGTTCATTTCTAGCCCATTAACTTTATCCTTCTGCTATTCAGGTTCTACAAGTGGAACAGAAAACCTGTTTTATGCATAGGGGATTTGGGGATATTACCCTGACCTCTGAGGAGAGGGGGTGCTGGGAGAGTATTGTTTGGAATCACAACATTCAGGGCCATACTTTTATACAAAATGAGGAGGAAAATGTCTTTCAGCAGAGCTGTTTGAGAATTCACATTTGAAATGTTTGGTGGATGGTTAGTTTCCACAGCATGAAAAATATGCAATGGGAAAATGTTCCTACTGCTTAAAATCAAAATCATATCTTTTTCATCAAGGAAATACTTTGTTCCATCTCAGAAAGCAAAAAGCACTATCCTCATGCTCAGTGGAACCATGCTTTAAATTTTAAATTTTGGGGAAGGGTAAGTCTTCACTGCAATATAACACAAAAAAAAATTGTTTAAAATTATATTTAAGTCACTGCCCCTTCACGCCACATCACCATGCAGCTTGTTAGCTTGACACTGCAGAATTTCAAAAGGCTGGTATTCCACATCTCAGACACAGGAATGTGGTAACTCTTATCTTGCTTTGGGCTGAATAATATCTATTAAAAGAATTTGATAGCTTCAGGATCTTTTTGCTAAAGATATTTCTGTATCACTAAAGTCACCACCACACACAGACATTAAGTGATTCTCATCATGGATAACCTCGATAGAGGCACAAAGACCGAATGGGCCAAAATAACTAAACAAGCCTGGAAATAAAATGTAGTAGGAACACTTACTTGTAATGAAGGTCCTTCCAGGTCAATATTGTGGTATAAGGTTAAGGTGGGTTTAGCTTGCTGCTCTTTAAATTCTCTGTGATGCGTCCCTCAAAGCCAAACTCACTTGGCGTGTTGACAATTCTGTAGGCTTCTCACAAAAAAAAAAAAAAAAAAAAAAAAAAAAGCCTTTTAATGAGCCATTCTACTTGGTTCATGTTATTAAGGATCATTTGAAGCATTTCCTGTCCATCTACATTTGGCTGCCCATGACCAGTCTGCAGGGTAAGATTTCTTGCTCAAATGTCAGATCAATTTTGTATTGCAATGTAAAGAGCAGAAAAAGAATCCTTTTCTCTTCCAATTTTATTTAATTGGTCACCATTTGCATTTACAAGACAAATGGTTTCCAGTATCAAAGCTGATCTGCCATATCAGCTCCAGTTCATGCTATGTGTGCCTAATAACAAAAAAAAATGAAGCTGATTTTTCTCTCAGTACCACATCTAAATAGTGGAAAACCAGTGGGAAAACTTTGTTGTCTTCCGTGCTATTTTCTCACTGTTAGGTTTCTCATTACTAGGTACACCCCTTCTCCATCCTCCACCCTTCTGTATAACAGCTGAATTTTACATTTCACCAATACTTAAACCAACCTGAAAAGCGAATCTTGGTTTCAGGACCTTGTCTGCTAAATAAATTTTAAAGGACGTCTTTGAAAATGAATCTCTTTTGCCTAACTCTAAATCTGTTCTGAAAATGTCCTCTATTCAGAGCTTGCCATGAGAGAAGTTGTAAATGTGTGTCACCAATCAGGCTGAGAATCATTCAGTCTTTATTACTAATTACCATCCTGCAGAGAGAAAAAAATGATCTACAGCCTGGCTGTCTTAGAATACGCAAAGTCCCTGCTGCAAGGAATGATGTTAATTCATACTAAACCCAGCTGAGCACACGGCTTACTTTTTTTCCCATTTAAAAAACCTAATCTAAAATGAAAAAAATAAAGCCAGCTTTAAAACCTGGCGTGATTCTCCTGAAAATACTCAACAGCAGGTACTTTCTTACTGAATTGGCATAAAGTGAAAGCCACAGAGCAGACGATGTTATCCCAAAGGTCTTAGGTTTTGATTTGTTTTTGATTTGACAGCTTGGACTGTCCTTCATAACAGAGTAACAGAACATTGCTAAGCAAGGATTTTATTCAAAAATTGGAATATTTTCCTAGGTTTTCATTAGTGATTTTTGTCTATGTTTTTATTATATATAGAAATCTGAAACAAAGAAGAAAGGTTGTATTTTTTTTTTTTAAAGTAAAATACACACTTCAACAAAATTTTGGAAAGAGGAAAATGTTTGCCATTTACTGCTATCAACTAATAAGCCTAATCTCCACTATATTAATTTAATCCAGCTGAAGATCCAGCCCACTGCCTTAAAAATGCCCAACCATTTTCTTCTTACAGATTTTCTTGTTTCCAGAAAGTTTCTTCTTCATTATTGCTTTTTTTTGTATGTGCGCTATGTAAATGAAACCAAGTTCAGGAAATCTCCTGATATGAAATAGTCTGCTAGGGAGAGTATTTGGAGGAAATGAAAAAATCACTTGTCTCATTCTTATTCTTCCCTAGGCACCTGCTGATGGCTACTGCTGGCAACAAAACTCTGACAGCCCTTGATCTGAGCAGGTACAGATATTCCTGTGTTTTCATCATGCCATTAATATGAAAGATCGGCAGGAAGAGATTAATAGTCCCTTCCAGGGCTCTGGAAAGGATGAAAGCTGTGATGTGTGCCAAATATTTTGCTGCCAATGTGTCTACTGATGTTGCATTCACTTCAATATAGGAAGGAAACACATTTTAGGGTAAGATTTCTAACTCTTGCTGCTCGCGGTAGGAAGAGAAGCATGGCCCAATTGCAGGCTTTTTTACCTTGAGGTCTATTTCTAGTGTGATAGTTCCTGTTTCTGGTGAAAAGCTGCAGCTTTTCTTAACAGCATTGCTTTGGACCCCAGGATTACTTGAGTACAAATGTCCACTCACGGAGGGCATATCAGATTCGGAGCTAGTCTGAGAATTGCCCTGCACTGTGCAGCAAAACCGAGGCTGGAGGCTGAGGGAGATACAGGACATGTTCACATGGAGGGAACTTGTCTGATAAACCATATCAATATCAGATAATTTTGCATCTTTTCTTCTGAAAATAGGTCCTCTAGATCATCACTGGGAAATTAGCTTTTAATATATCCTTTATGTCTCATTACCTTTTAAGTTGAAATCTAAAACACACAGCTAAAGAGTAGAGAAGCCTGGTATCCTTAAAATTAATCTATTAGAAGTAATTTTTTTCCTGATGTCGCTTGGCCTCTCTTCTCCCCACCTTTTCTTGCCTCTAGCCTCCAGACCTACAGAAGAGAATAGGGAATGGAAAGACTGCAGCTATTTATAATAATAATCTACTCCAGGCTCCACTGTGGGAGTTTTAATCAACTATTGTCAGGCGTCAAGATCAAAAAGATCTGAGATTTGATTTGTTTGGGTTATAAAGAAGCCCTGAATGCCAAAGTGCTGTCGCTTAAATTGCAAAGCACAGCCCTGCGTGAAGTAGAATGAACTGGTATTGCCCTCTCTGATCTGATTTGTAGCCATCACAGCTCTTTAAAGTTATTTGATTTGACATCAATTAGCCAGTTTTCACTAGGGAAAAGTCTCATTTTGCATTTAGTCCAATATCGATGTCATTTTCCTCCTAAAATGCGACAAGGAGCAGACTGCTTCAGCATACTTTGTAACTGACTCGAAGGATAGGATAAGGAGGAGGAGAAAGGCTTCACAAAACAAGAAAAAAAGAGGGATGAGAGGACAGAGAAAAGATTTTAACCCTGCTTTCCCATCTATAAGGACATATGCAGAAAGAGATAGATAGGTCTCATAGAGTGATATGAGTACTCCCACTCAGCCTGTGTTGTTTATCAGCACATGTGCAAGTACTGTGGTCACTGTAAGGTTACAAATACTTCAGACCTGTGTGTTCTTGAAGAAAAACAAATCTAGTAGCAAGACAAAAGCATTTGTGGAGTTTAATCCCAGCTTTGTTTAATTTTTCTATATTTCGCATAGGACTTCATACAAGGCCCGAGATACCCATGGCAGGGGGGTTGGAACTAGATGATCTTTAAGGTCCCTTCCAACCCAAACCATTCTATGATTCGATGATTCGATGATTCTGTGATTCCATGATATATGGAGTTACTGTAGCAAGCTGCTGGTAAATGTGTTACATGTACAATATCCTGAACCAACACACCAAAGCACAATATTCTGAAGAGAAAAGGTGAATGCAAGTTTTTAAAGGCTAAAGCTGGTCTAAGTAGTAGATGTCAAAGAAGGTGACCTACTTTGCTGTTTCACTTTTGTGTTCACTACGTGTAGCTGGATGAAGCAATGGGATGGACCCTGAGTACCTTAATGGAGGGAGAGTAGAAAGAGTAAAATGTTTATCTGTACATGGAGAAGCAGAGACATTTTGATGAAACAAGCAGGGGCTTGCAAAACGAGGAGGTGAAATAATTGCAAGTCCATATGAGGAGACACAAAAAGAAGACCTGAAGGAAGAGGTAAAAAAAGGGCAATATTCTAAATGAATACTTCGTGATTACTAGTCTACTCCAAGGAAGGTATACAGATTTTCAGAGTACCTTTTTTTTTTTTCCTCTCAAATAGGAGATAATGTGAAGAGCTGCACTTAGGACATCTATTGTAACGATTTTTAACTGCGTGCCCACTCAGTGGCTGTATTTCTGTACTGTACATGCAAGTCCGAGTAACAGTAACAGTACTCCACAGTTTAGATCCTTCCTCAGGGTGTTGAACAGTCTAATTATTGATTGCTTCATTGCCTCTTTGCCAATAGCTTGTAATGTAAAATATTGGAAAAGGATGGAGGAATGCTGTCATATGCAATGAAATATGGTTAAACCTTTTTTTTTTCAGTTCCATAATAAATAGATCAGATCTGCCAATGCAGACAATTCTCATTAGAAATGTCATACGTAGGCTTAACATGGGACACCACAATGGGAAAAGAGGGCTCCATAGCTGCTTTTGGGAAAAAAACACAAGGATATCAGTCAGACGTAAAGGCGTTTTCTCAAGCCAAGGTGATGTAAACCATCAAATTAACTGCTAATTCTAAATCCTTAAAGCGTATCTCATTATACCTGCCTAGTTATGGAAATACTGGTGGCAGTTCAAAAATTTCCAGTCTACCTAAATAGTTTTGCCTTTTGGGAAAGAAAATTTTGATGCTGCCAAGCAGCATTCAGGATTCAGATCTCATCTATACAATGAGAGTCATAAATACATAAATTCATTGTAAAGCACCACAACATTTGTCTGTTGGAAGAAGGCAATGCTCGAGTCAAGAACGGTGCAAAAGGTTTTGGACAAGTGTCCCTCTCAAAATTGTTAATTGCAGCTCTGTCCCTGAATGACTCATGGAGCCACAAGAGTTTTCATAGGCTTGCAGGGTACGATGTGACCATTTCACACAAATGGCCTCTTCCAATCCTAAAAGCATGAGATCCAACTTGAATTAATGAACAGA
This sequence comes from Cuculus canorus, assembly GCF_017976375.1. Lineage (NCBI taxonomy): Eukaryota > Metazoa > Chordata > Aves > Cuculiformes > Cuculidae > Cuculus > Cuculus canorus. The sequence goes on from NC_071407.1 coordinate 12,010,064, forward strand.
CCATTTACTAACACTCAGTGAATACGTCAGATTGCATTCTTCCACAATGGAAGTGCAGATACACCATACAAAACTTGCCGGTATGATACATTTGCATCCCTTATTTCTAAAGAGAAACAGACCCCATTTTGTTAACCATAAATGAGCTGCAACACAGAATGAATGTCTACAATGAGATTCACATAATTATGACTCTACAAAGCACAAAAATATCAACTCACTTGCCGAGCCTGTTGTAGGCATCTTCCCAGCCATGGTGATCAGGGCTATAGCAACAAGGCTGCTCGTTTGTGGTAAAAAAAGCAGCCATGTGGAAAGTGGTTTTGAAAATAAACCTAGATCTTTTCTGGGCATTGGCCCACCCCAAATACATCCCAGCCTTCTCAGTCAATCAATTAACATACATTACATTATATGCAAGGCAACTTGTCAGGAGGCCACATTTCATAGACTGACAAGTAAAAGACAGCTAAGGTAAAGTGCTTTTCCAAAATCACTTCCTCAGCATGACAGACAGGTAGGACCTTGAGATGGCTTCCACTTGCCTACAATTTACTCTTACAAGAACTCTCCAGCTTCATCCTACTTTCCTTGCTTTGTTGCAGCGGCAAATGAAATGCACTGCAGAAATATCCCCCTGTGCTCTGTCTCTGAGCTCTTGCTGATCACTGTCGGCCGGGCAGAGAACACATCTGCCTCAGACACTGGAGTTTCATGGCACTGTCTCCTGCCACAGCGAAAACTTCTGTGCCTTACACCTGGGACGAAGACATTTTCCATTTTACTTTTTTTTTCCTTTTTTTTGCTCCTACTTGTTTAGTTATCAGATCCAATTACAACTCAAATTACTAGCCCTAATTTTTCCTAACCATTATTCAGACATGAAGAACAATTAAACTGAAGCAGCAGAAAGGTCAGGGAAGGCTGGATAACCCAGCAGGAGCTAAATCAATACTTGATAAATACTTCATCTAATACTCCATACTAAGACTTATCTTGCATTGACAAGCCTACACAATAAGCAGTACATTGAAGTCAGTGGAGTCTGAAGGGAGCTGCAATCGCAGCTCTGAGTGCAGGTCATCCTCACAGAGCATTTAATTCAGTGACAACTGCAACTCTGTTTTTCCAGCACTACCTCTCCACTTACCGCTGAAATCCCATTTAGGTGAATACCAGTTCAGCTGTGTCGATGTAACCGTCCGGTGAATCATGTTGTTCTCTGATTGGTCACTGAGGAACTGATCCAGATTAAAAATAAACCTTGAAAAAGGAGTAAGGGAAAGAATGGTTATTTTAAACCAGCTCAACTTTGTGACCTAGATGATAGCCCCATAAAGGATAATGTGGGAGCAGGAATGCATGGCCAAGGGTAGGAATGAGATGAGAAGCTTAGGTGAGGAATAGGGGACTGGTTGCTTAAGGGAAGAATGGGGATCTAGCTAAAATCAGAATGGTTGCCAAGAGAAAGGCTTTTGTACCCACAGCCTCTGGAGTGGGCTGTCCCACAGATGAGATGTAAGTTACAGCTCTCACTTCAAAGAGCACAGACATTGCAGAATCAATTGATTTTTCTTTTAAACACTTACACCACTGACTGAGTGAACAAAAAAGAATCAGTTTAAAGTGATAAAAGGTTTTCTAACTGCAAGCCCCTTACTAAAGATTAACTCATAATTTATCAGAAAAAAAAAATTTCCAGGATTACTGTAAAGATTAATTAGCAAAAGATATGTAATTAGTATTTCCAAAAGAAAAAAACGGAACCTCTGCACAGCTTTGAATCAGAACAGCAGGACTCTTGTCAAGTTATTTTCACTTTTTGCTTTTTTGATGGGAATGATTCACCCAAAACACTCTGAATTTCTGAATTGATTTAGTCTCTAGCTGCTCATCTGAAAATGTTTCTCCCAGCTCAAGACATAACATACTGATGAACTGTGAATAAGCATCACTTAAAGTGAGAAATGAAATATAGGGTATAAAAACCAATGGATCATCACAACTACATACAAAGGAAGAAAAAGTGAATGAAAAGGCAGATATCCTAAAAGATTAAATCCTTATCCTTGATTAATCCCAGGGTAAATTTTTCATTCCAGGACACAACTAAAACAGGTAAAGCCTGTATCTTGTGTTTGCAGGCTTTAGATTTTTGATTTTTAATGTATGTAACTTGTCTTGCACTGAGTTAATCCACTTGCAGATCCAGAACTTAAGCCACTGCTTAAGCTTATGTAGGAGACCAGTGGGACTATCAGTAGTCAAATCCAGATCTCGAGTCTCATTTCCGTGTGTAGATACTGAAAGACTATCCTTTGCAAGTAACCTGGTTATTTTAATAAGCCTTTAAAAATGGAAAACAACAAGAAGAAGATTCAGGAGGAAATCGTAAACCTTGTTGGTATGACAGCAATAGCATTAGCATGATACAGCTTTACAAGGCAAAAAATACCATCCTATCATCAGGATGAATAACTGAGACTTGAGCTTCATTTTTCTCAGTCAGGAACAACTTTAGTAGTATCCTGACATAAAAAGAAAGCACAGACCCATTCTAACATTTATTTTCCATTTTTGTTTTGTTTATTTTGGACTAATATAGTCATGCTTCTCAATAATTTTTTTTTTTTATTGCATTGTTAATTTGGAATATTCCTTGCTGCTTGATAATGTACGTGGTTAGCAGCATCCATCAAAAGGCAGAGCTGCTAAGTAAAACAAGTCCAGGCTTGACTTCTTCACAACTTCATGAAACTCTGCCTTTATGTCATTCTTTGCCAAGTGGTGTTATGAGAGAATGGGAATCAATTGTGCTGTCTTTTGTGGTTTTGGCTGTGATATCAGAATGTATGCTTTTCATTGGATGTCTGTTTGATAACTTTAACATGCAGCAACTCATTCGAGTCTTGGTCTGGCTCCATAGTCTATAAGGGTTTTTCCTCTGATTCAAACCCAGATTTTGCAAAGGAGAGAAAGGTAGAGATGCACCAGTTTTCATTGGGAAATAAACTGAGGCATAGGAGAGCTCTATGTGACTTTTTCCTAAGTACACTGGGAAGAAGGGACTGGATGCCAGAAGACCTCATTCCCTCCACCCTAACTTGAGCTCTTTAAGCCTTTCTCTCTCCAGTGGAGTGAGAACAGACTTCTCCAGGATGCAGCAGGGAGGAGGGCTGTGACTCTAGCAGTCCATTCAGGGTACGATTAAGAAGTTTCTGGGCTGTGTCTGTGCTGACTGCTGTTCATTGGATTTTGGCTCATGAAAAAATAGCATGTACTTCAGCCTTACCCCTGCCCTACCCCATCTTATTTGAACAGCAACCTGAGGCTAATGAGGAAAAGTCTTATTAGACTTTGATTCTTACATGTAACCCGTGTCCAGGAAACAATATTGGAGATTGTGAGATACTGAGGTGTTCTTTCAATATTTGCATTTTATAATTGTTTCTCCAAAGAACTGGGTAGGTGGGATTTCTCTCATGGGGCTGTGGTCACCTACTCGATGACTTGGGAGAAATGACAGAATATTAATCAGGTTCATCCCAGCTCCCTCAGCATATCATTTACTCTCTCACTGTTCATTGCTCATTTACAAATAAACACTTAGAATGACTGACTGAAGGGAGCTGGCAGCCAAGGAGAAGGGTAGGGAACTTTACACACAAGCACAGCAGGCTCTCTGAAAACATTTGTCTGCTTGCAAATATAATAGACTTGTCCCTCAAAGCCAGAGAACCACAGCTTTATATCACTGCAATGAAAAGTAGGTGCCAGACATAATCCTCTGAAATTCAGTCTGAGATGTGCAGTCTGCAGGAGCTGAGGAACAGGAGGAAAAGAGCTGGCAGATGCCCTTTTTTTACCCCAGATTCACTCCTGGTGGGTAACCTGGAGAGGTACGGTCTGATTTCTCTGATGGGAGGAGTATACCTTTGTCCTACTTCACAGGACAAAGATGAAAACCACAGAGAAGCACTGGAGGACACAGAGAATTTTCTGGGAATTCTACTGTGTAGAAGTTGGAGACTGTTGCTGCTTGAATCTGCATACAGCAGAGAGAATCTGGTTTCTCTAAGGAGCTCTGCTGGTCCCTGTTAAGCAAGACTGAGGTTTAGTCCATGCACAGGTTATTGCACAGGTTAGACATATTGCACAGGTTAGAAATGGTTAGAGTTCGACTCTTAACAAGACCAACCTCTACATCTGTGAGTGCACTTTCAAAGAGGTGATATATTCTTTGGTTGTATCAATGTAAAGCCCTGCTTTTTGCAGCAGTGCAAAGCATCCCAACTAATAGTAATGTGGGAGGACCACCATAACTCAAATGAAATATATTGCCCATAGAAAGTGATTTCAGGGACAGGCTTTTGTAGCTGGAAGAAAAGCTTAAGATATTTTATCTATAAGGCATAGCTGAGGAGGCTGAGGCACAAGGAGAAGAGATACATTGCTTCATACATCCGAAAATATGTGAAGACTTTCAAGGTGCCGGCACAGCAAGGGTTTCACTAACATTCACCTCGTGGTCCTCCCAAAGCCATCAAAACTGGGGTCACAGATAATCAACACTCTAAAATATCCAGCTGGAGGTGGTACAGTAAAAGATGGCCAATGAGTAATAATGAAAACAGAGACAAGCCCTCCCCACCTCAGAGATGAAGTATTCCAACTTCATAGTCCTTCAAGCCTCAAACAGTGAAAAAATCTTTAACTGTTTTCTGCTCCGCTGTCAACACCACCTTATTAGCACTGAGCAAATAGCTTATGCCAGTTTGACAAAACTCAGCTTTTTTTTTTTTTTCCACAAGCTTGTGGAGATTTCCTCAACTTTATGTATTATTTAGACAAGAGATTCCCCAGAGGGTTCAAAATCCAAGAGCTCTCTATGTCTAAACTGAGTTGAGGAGCAGATACTGTTCGGGCACCATGGAGCACATGACAATGGGTTTATCTCCCTGACTGGCTGAATGGCTCAAGTGCAAGGGCATTTGCAGATTACTATTTCCTAGGATATTCCCATCAGAAAAACTAAAGAGGAAAAAAGAACTATGCTCATTTCAGATGCAGGTTTGTTGAAGTTTGCTGATGCTATGCTCTCAAGTCTTTGCCTAAACCTGGTTTCCTCATCGCCTGTGTCAAGCCTCAGGTCTATGCCTCTTATCTGTGTCTCTGTCTTTCCATCTATCCACTTCTACTTGCTTATAAAATTACTTTAAAATATAGATATTTTAAAATACTGATTTATGAAACAGTTCATCCTAAATGAAGGAGCTGTGAATATCAGTCACATCAAAGCAGCATTGATTTGATCCCACAGGGACTTCTTTGGTGTATGTAAGAGTGATCTCTACTGGAGGGAAGAGGCCCAAGGAGCCCTGAGTTCAAGGATTCACATTGCCCAGCAGAAATAGTTCCCACAACTGAAGCTGACCCAGATGATGTATTATTAAATGCTGAGAAGAGGAGGTCTGAGGATGGTGCAGGTTAAATACACCACCTGGATGCATGCATGAATGAAAGGGCACTAGGGATTTCCTTGTAGAGACCCTGCTATACACATACTGAAAAGGGGCCAGGAGTAATTCAGCAGCTTATGGCATTGTTTGCCTTTGGGATGTGGATTTAAATCTATTCTTTGGATCTACTTTAAGTAGTCAGACACAGCTGGAAGCTGCAAACACTTCAATATGTTTGCACAGATTTTTAATTCTGAGGAGCTGAGCTCTGTAACCACTAGAGAAGCCAAGTCTCTCTGCCTCCTGAAGCCAATCCACGGAAGCCACTCACAACAACTGTGTTCACTCTCTCCAACAACATGGGGTAAAATGATTCAGCATTAAAAGATCTTCTAAGCACTGCTCTGCTTTCTGATTCATTATGTTGTGAACTGTTTGCTCCTGTATAGCATTAAACACACGAGACTATTTACAAGAAGCAAAGACCACCAGTTTTCCTGCATAATTATGTGGTCTTGGAAGCAGTTCTGCACTCATCAATGGGTGTCTGCTTCTGTGTACATACTTCTGGCACAGAATCACTCTGACGCCACATCCCACTTTGCCAGCAAAGCTCAGCCATTACAGTCCCTAAAGGTCTCCTTCCAAAGTGCTTTAAAGTTGTCTGCCTGTCCAATTTATGCAGGCACAGGGATTTCATGGTGAGTGAGATGGGCATGAATAGATGTCACATTTTGCAATTTCTTAGCTGTTAAAACATCCCCCTCCATTTTAAAGCGTACTAGATGAGTAGTGGAAGACAGCGACTCTCTTGAATAGTTTACATGAACACTCAGGAAAAGTGAGGGTCAAAGCACTTAAAAAGGCTGTCCTTTTCTTTCAAAGCAAGACTGATAATTTATTATTGTCATTGTCATTGTTGTTGTTATTCTTATATCTTAGCTACTGAACACAACTTCTTCAGCCTTCTTGAATAACTTTGTTTGTTTGTTACAAATCACTCCTGAAAGAGAATTATGGGTGACACTGAAAAGATTTTGGTATGGGACAACATCAGAGCTCCACTCAAAGGTTTCATGCCATCAGTTCACCACCTCCATCATTAGACTGTAAAAGATCCTCTAAGAAAATATCAAAGCAGGGCAGGCAAACAGCAATACTTCCTTGATATACCCTCCCAGGTCATACTAATCCACTACTTCTTTTGGAAAATATGGCCCTTTTGTATTATATTTCATGGTTCTGATGGGATTTTTCCATGATGCTGTTTGATACTATGGGAGTCACTAACATTCATTCTACATTCCACTATTGCTCTGACAGAATTATTGTGTACTTGCACCTCTTTAGTTGCACAATCTTCAGAGCCAAACCAGCTTTTTCATTATATATGTAGAAAGAAGCTAGCAATTTTCAGCAAGAATTGATAAAAAAGTTTGGTTTCCTCTGCCCAGACCTGCCTTCTAATACTATCCAGGCAGCCTCAGGGCACATGAAACATTCTCATCAGTGTAGTAGGAAAGCAACAATTTGGCAGGCTGTAGCATAGTCCTGTCATTATATCAGGCATTTTGAGCTGAAATCTGGGGCTCAGAGGAGGCTCAGAGCTGTGTATATGGCCACTTTAGTCTAAATGGTTCCCTCTCTAAATCGTGTAGCCAGGAGGTGATCTGCATCAGTTGCTGGAGATGGCCATGCTCCTTCCCTCCTGAGAGAGTTTTGCCTTTGGGAACTGAAAGAACTTTGCAGTAAAGCCTCATGTAGTCAGAGCATATTCCGCATGCTCTGCTCTCTATAGCCACATGTGGTATAGAGACCCTGCTCAGATCTTCAAGCCAACTGGGTGCTCTGCCTTGGAGAGTAAGACATGAGCTGCTTCCAGAGGCATTGTAACTGCAGTTTCTCTGGCAGTGCAGCTGAACGCCTGAATCTAATTGGTTCTTAAAAGAGCTGGCACAGGCATTTGATTCACAGGCTGTGGAAGCTGCTGGTGGAGAAAGAAGACTTGTCTGGGAGGATGGGAGGGCCAGTGGTAGACAGCAGCAGTATGGGAATGGGTTTCATTACTGGGACCAGCATACCAGAGGGACACCTGTTCAGACCAGTGCATCCGCTACAGAAAGTCAGGTTGGAGGTTGACCATGTTAGTTACACAACATACCCCCAAAAAAGGAGATAACAAGATCCTTTGATGAAACATTGTCAGATGTACATCTGAAAAACATGTTTTGTAGCTGTTTATTGCATGTTTTCCAATCTATGTTTTCCTCTTTCCTAACTATGTAATATGAGAGTTATATTGAAACATAGCAATATCACACAGCTGCAGAGTGTACAGCACAGCAGAGAGACTGTAGCTTGGTTCGGAAAGCAGCAAAGACTTGTCAGTTCAGGTGAAGGCAGAAACTTTTTCTGTGATGTTGCTTCTAGTCCTAGAGCTGTCTTGTTTCCAATAGCCTGGATCTCTCTGCTGGGTCACTATATGCGCAGGTTTAATGTTTTTCAGATTGAACCTATACACTTAAGATGTGATACACCAGAAGGCAGAACTACTGTCTTTAAAAAGAAGGCAAAAAACCCCTTCCCTAATAACACCATCAGTGATTGCTAATATCTGATGTTAACCCATCTTGACTTTGTCAAGGATGTGTTGGCTTCCCCGGTAAAGAGTTACCTTAAATAGAAGATACTTATATCTCTGTGAATAACTGCTAACCACTGACTTGAAAGGCTTAGCTGTTATTTCTCTCTGCCTCTGGAATGAGTTTTCTCATGCTGGCTTTAACTGTTGATTCCACCGCCTCTCTGAGCAAACTGTTGATTCTACTATCTCTCCTCCTGGAGATTAAGCACTTGCAGTTCTTCAGAACCATTGAGGAGAGCGGTGTTGGTGCATTTTTTTTTTTTTTGTAAATGAAAATGTACTGCACATCTGTTATTATATAATAGGTCAGTTGTTGAATAATGGTCATCGAGGGCTATGTAACTCTCTGGGCATAAGAGACATAAATGTTCCATTGATCACTCACTGTTGGGTCAGGCTTCGTATTCATTCCCTGATTGGGTGAGAAACTCATTTCCAAATAAGAGAATAAGAAGTATCAAGAAAGGCTATTCAGGCAGAAACTCTCCTCTCTTGCACATATATTCTTGGCTAGGTAAGGGTGTTGTTAGAGAAAACTCTAACCTCAGGGTTTGCAGGAAAATTATGAGGAGTAATCAGGGTAAACTATAAGGTAGACATCTTGGTTTAGCCGAGGTAAACCTACAATGGAGGTGATTTTACTCATGTGCCTGAAATAATATTGGAAAGATAGTTTGGCTCCAGCTTTTTCCAGGACAAAACGTTTCCTTTGTCTATCACTGAAGTATCATCCCTGGAATCACATCATGACAACAAAAGACCAAGACTGTGACGCAGATCCTGTGTTGAAGAAAATGATTTGTCGCAAGGTCACCTCATTTATCACAAGGCCCAGGGAGTGCCCTCCCTCTTTTCTTTTTCATTTGTAAAACTGGTCACCCTGAAAGTGTGACTATGTTCTTCAATGAAGCACAGACAACAGTTCCTCGGTGGTTTTATCTACAGAGCCCGTAGCAGGGGCAATGCGAACTTCACCTTGCAACTGCTCATTCTCCAAATGACAGAAGGTATCTGACTGAGGAGACAAGGCTGCAGCTGTAATTTCCCTGAGAAGGACTCACACAAACTGCTCCTTTTCTATGAGCTTTTCACTTTTCTGTCATCTAGCAGGGTGATTTGCAAGTATATCTCTGTTGATGAAAAGCAACCCTGTATTGGTATCATCTCTGTGACACTCTTCCTTCCAGCAGTCTCTTATATGGAAAAGAAGTGGTAGACTTAGCCAGTGGAGAGGTTTTGTAAGTGCACTGCAAGTCTTCTGGGAGACTAGAAGATATGAAGTTCCTCTCTTTATGTTTTAGACCTGGAATCAGGACATGCAAGAAAATCATGCCCAGAAATGTGGTTCTTTGGATGGTAAACTTCATCACTAACTTCTATGCTTATGTCATCCCTGAAAGATACCTCGATCAGAAGAAATAAAGTAGCTTTAGTTATTATAATCTCACATCCAAACTGCTACTAACACACCACTTGCAAGATGTACATGATCCCTTCTGAAATGTGGATCAGATTCCAAGTTACTGCTTACAGGAGAGTATTAATGTAAACTAGCAGTAAAGCAATATGCCTAAGGCTAAAATATCCATGACATAATGGAATCAAGAACTTCAAAAGAAAAGAAAAATAAAAACTTTAACACACTTTTACTAGAAGCCTGTAAAGATCTTCATGTGACTGCAAAGCCAAAAGGACCCTAAGCTAGCTCCTCCAATTGGGATGCTTTCCTGGGTCATCAGAGTCCCAAACAGGGAAAGATTTTTCAGGATCCTGGGTGTTTCTCGGCCTGTACCCGTGAATGCTGAAGGCTGAATGCACTCAGTCCCACACTGACGCAGCCACTTTGCTTCCTTGTCCCAGTCAGCTAACACCTACACCCAGCACAGCCCTGTGCAGAGCAGTAAATGCCCTCGGATTTAGTTTACACTCAAACAGGAAGTTGAAACACTCAAACACACCTAAAGCTTCCCGATCCCTGACAGGAAAGATGCTGTAGACCATCTCAGCATCATTACTGAGACTAGGCCCAGCTCTTCCCAAGTAGACTCGAGTTCAGACTGGGCAGAAGAGGTATTTGTGTCTGCTGCAAAAACTGCATCAGTAGCAGGCATTTCTGTAGAATAAACAAATCCTTCCTTCACTCCAACAGCAGGACCACTAACCTTTCTCTACCGTCTTTTTGCTCCTTCCGCAAAGCAGGCACTGCCTCCTTCTGTATCCCTGACCTTTCCTCAATGTCTCTCTATTTGTTGCTTCTGTCCTTTTTAAAACGCCTCTTATTGATGTTTTTAAACTGATGGGGGAACATAAACAAGTAATAAAGAAAGGTTAACAATACTAAATCAATACTGTGGAGAGAAGCGTCAGGGAGATGGAATTGAGGAGGTTGACTGTGAAGGAAAGCAAAAGGCCAAATTTAATCACAGTGCTATTGGTAATTAAATTTCATTCTGGGTTGTTGTGTTTTGTTGTGTTTTGTTGTGTTTGTGGTTTGTTTTGGTTTTTTCTTTTTTTTTAAAAAAAGAGAACTAATGAAAGCACAGACTGGCATTAAGAGTCCAGAAAAGCGAAATACCTAGATGGAAATTCTGACCAAGGCTTTTTCATATCCCTGTTATGAGTGGGATGAGTTATTCCAGATTACTCTGGTCGTCTTCTGCTGTAAAGGAAAGGAAAATGCATTTGATGTTAAACCAGGGGAGTTTGAAAATATGGGCTTAGGTCTGCTGCCAAGCAGAGAAATGTGTACAACATGTACGCTCCAAGGAAAGCTGCTGGTAATACTTGCCTGTTTTCACATCTTTAAAATATTGGGTGAAGAAAGGGTAGATTCCACTTCTGGACTAGATACCTCCCTTTTAAGTGTTTCCGCAAATCATTGTAAATTGCCTAATGACACCATCCAGTGCCTAGTTTTGGGTCCCAATGCTCTGTGTGTTGCAAGGACACACATTTCTTTAAGTGGTTTCCTTTATCAGCAGAACATTTGCATTTTATTATAGCCTTTGCCACCAAAATATGTTTCCAGTCACTTCCTCACATTATTCTTCTAAGGCTTTAGATACATGAACATGTACATGGCGGATTTTGCAGACACGCCTACCTCCTCTATTTTTGTACTCTTATGATCATGTTCAGCAGCTATTTGTTTGTGCGAACGGATATACCATACTTTGAACAGGAATGAGTCAACAGTGGGATATTTCCTCCAGTAAAGCCTCAAATCTTCTTTTATCTTCCGTGTGTTATACCCTAGATTTATTAATCTTCTAGGAACAAGATAGTGACTATTCCTTCTTTCTCAGGCTTTCAGTAGGATGATGTTTTTTAAGGGAAGATTTCTGAGATGCAAGAAGCCAAAGTACACTTCTATAAAAATGTTCTTTGGTAGCTTTGTGTTTCAACTGAAATTTATAAGCTAAATGCTCTGATGATAGGTTCATAGAATCATCGAATCGTAGAATCACCAGGTTGGAAAGGACCCACTGGAGCATTGAGTCCAACCATTCCTAACACTCCCTTAAACCATGTCCCTCAGCACTTCATCCACCCGTTCCTTAAACACCTCCAGGGAAGGCGACTCGACCCCCTCCCTGGGCAGCCTGTTCCAATGCCCGATGACCCTTTCTGTGAAGAATTTTTTTCTGATATCCAGCCTGAACCTCCCCTGGCGGAGCATCAGGCTTCAGGTTGGGTGGCTATGGCCATTTGTACTAACCTGGAAGAAAAAATAATATATATATATTCAGTAAAGTCTCTCACTTGGCCAGCCCTCACAAATTAAGTCAAACTGACATTACTGACATCTTTTGGAACTGGTATTCCCCCGCCCCTTGCAAATTCTAGCTGTGGCTGTTATCCTAACAAGGTGTGAAATTCACATCCAATTTATTCTTTTAGACAGATGAACTTCTTGCCTTGAGTTTCAGGGATAGAGAGCTGACACAACGTATATAACTAAGCTGGTAGTGGTAAGACTGTCACATCTGTTCGTGAGTCTCCAGAACATGTCCCTGTACAGGATACCAAACAGAAAACACAAACTCATTGTTCACTTGGGAGTGGGACTGGGTTTTCTTGCAGGGCTTAGTATTTTTTATTTCCTCCTTGCTAATGATCTCCTCAGAAAAGCGTTCAAAGGCTCAGATGCTAATGAGAAGGTCTCTGTCAGTATGACAGGCAAAGCTGCATAATGTGAGCAAGAAAATAATTAATCAGCATAAACGAGGGACGTATACTGGGGATGGGAGGGTGAGGAGTGATTGTTTGTTGTCAAAACTGACATTGTGGCAATCTAGAAGCATCTCTGAATGAGAGGCTGCTCAGTTTCGTTTGTGTGCTCCCTGTGGTTTCCAGATTTCAGATGGAAGGCACTAAATGTGAAAAGAATAAGAGATCCATAAACCAATGCCTGTTAGGCTCTGTCATAGGAAAACGCTACTTGATTGCTTTCTACCAGCTACCATTTACTTGCCTTCCACCAATCTTCCTCAGCTCATCCTCTTTCCATGGGAAATTATGAGATTGCTTCTCTGCTCAGCAGCAGCAGCAGCATCAGCCTCTATGTGAAAGGCAAGGACATTTAATCGGTTTCCTTCCCCCGGCTTCGGGCATGCGTGACAGCTGGCTGTGGCAACAGGTCTGTTCCACAGGGACTTTTTAGTACTCCTGATATCGTCACAGCCTGACCATGTAATTAACTGGGAGAGAAGGAAGTGAGGCAGAGGGGCTACAGACACTAAACTTACAATGGAACAATCTGGAGAGCTGTCTGATTTGTATTTGTTTTTATTTTCCCTCTATAATCCAACAAAATGCACCCGATCTACAAGTAATGTATTGTATTTGACACAAGTGCTTTAAGGAAGCCTCGCGAGGATCCCTAGAGCTCCTTCTTCTATTAAAACAAAAGGCAGCGGCAGCTGATTTCAGCTTGGGCGGTTCATATGGGACAGCAGGCAAAAATTCTTCACAAGAAGGTTGCTGCAACACAGGAAGAGGTCACGATAGGTGTTGGAGCTCTGTCTTTGGCAACTTTCTAGACTTGTCTGCACAAAGTCACGGCTGGCCTGCTCTAGCATTGGGGAAAGTCCTTCTTTGAGTGAGAAGTTGGACTGAGACCCTCACAGCATTTCGGTGATTATTTTGATGTACGATTGTGTCCCAGGAAGCACTGAAAATCCCTCTGGTTTGATTTTTTCTGATCATTGCTGCAAAGAGAGTCTAATAAAATGTGCAAGCTGAGCAGCTCTTAAAACAAGTGAAAACTTTGTGGTGTCCACAACTTAGCACAGACAGACAAGGCCTGTTCCTGGTGTAGATACTACAGTCTTGTAAGTCAGGAGTGGTGCACGGAGAGTTAGGGTTGATACATGTGGGGTTTTATTTTCTTTGATCTGTAATTAGCACAAGAAACAAGACTGAGCCTCTCTGAATGTCCCAATTACTTGCCCTGTTGCTATGAAAGAACACACTAGCCCAAGGACTGGTACAGACTCATAGCTACTGACAAATCTCCCAGCTCTCCCCCTATCCCTTTTTGACTTTGCAGTAAAAAAATTGACATTCGTTATTAAAAATATAAATAAAACATAGATCTTGTTTTGCTTCGCTAGATTTAAAGAATAGAGGCTATTAAGCTTCCAATTTTGACACCTGAGAAAAGTAAAAGATTGAAGCCATGACTCCCGTCCAGCTTCTGGGAGAAGGCTGTAAAATTGACATGCAGGATGGGTAACTAGAGCTCTGTCTACAATAACTGCAAGGGATTAGGACTTAAGAGAGATAAAGGACAGCATGTTGCACCGCCAAGATGTCCAAGGATCAACCAGCCCTGCTGCTCTAAGGGTATCCCAAGTTAGAATTTCCTAACAGTGCTGTGTGCGACATCAGTCTTCAAAAAACAACCCTGTGGCCAACTTCCCGTCTAGGTGAATTACCCAAAGGTTGATACATGCTGGCAGGTTCAGAATGATCATGTTCCTGTAACTGTTTGTCTCAGCTAGAATCAACAGAGAAAAGCTGTTGCTTTTTCAACTTTTACACAATATCCTCCTGAGTTCTCTATTGGAGACAAAGCTTGTTCTGATTTCTACCATGGAAAAATCAATGCATCAGGCATGCACAGCTCACCAAGAAAATTACACTGCTGTGTTTGATGCTGCTTTATGGCAGAGATGCTCAGCTCTTCCACTGAATGTAGATAGAAGTACCTTCTGTTTTGCAGAATTTGTGCTGTGGGAAGATAGAGGGGAACAGACTGATGTTTGATCTGCTTCAAAAAGAAAAAAGTTACTTTTCCATATCTGAGTCCTTCCTGAACTCTTGCCTCTGATACAGGGCAGATTTATGCAATTCCTTTAAATATTTACCACCATAGCCCAAGCCACAAAGATGCATTATTACTTTTTAACAAACATTAAAGTTTAAAACAAGAATAAAAGCCTTGCCGCATACCAGAAGAACTTGTCCTTCAGACAAACAGGATATACACCGCATCATATGTCTACAAACATAAAGAAACTCTTAAAATTCCGTTCTTTTTTCAAAAAGAAAGTCAATTAAAACTACAAATGCACTTTCTGTGGCATTAGCTTTAATTTCATCAGTGCCAGGAGTTTTTGGGGGAAATGTTATTTTCTTAGTATTACATATTGTCAAAGATGTAAAATCAAAGCAGAGTTCAGAATAATTGACAGTGCAACGATACTCTCTCTGATTCCCTCCCCACACATGCATACTCTGCTTGCTGGGGCTGCTCAGTTCTTGTGACAGCAAGGAATATGCAATATTATTTCCTATTAACTATCCACCTTACAAAGGTGTGTGAGCGTAGCTATTTTTTTGTCCTTAGCCTGGCCTTAGCAACCAGTGTCATTGAGGCATCATGGCAAAGTCGGAATTTAACTTAATACTTCTGGGTGCTTCGAAGATCTTGCTAAAGACTGGATCTACTATTTTGGGTTTACCATGGGACTGGAACTGAGAGAAGAGCTCAGTTAGCATTGGTCAAAGGAGTATTAGGTATAATAGTGACTCATTAGTTCTTAGCAAACCAAACATGCTGTATACAGCACAAGCAATGGGCACTTGTTGCATCATAGAAATGCCATTGTCATTTGGGTCAGAACATATCTGTGGATCTGAAAGCAGTGCCTGAAACCAATTAGGAGAAAACAGAAATATTAAGTTGCTTCTCTTCAAGACTACTGGTTCTCAGGCTGAACAAAGCACTACAGGGAGAAGTACTCTTTGCCAAAGAATGCTGTGAGCTCAGACGGAGGTCAAGGGGAGACTTGAGCTACTTGGCAAAAAGATCTTGTCAGGGTTACAAACCCCATCAGACTCAGAAAGTCCCAAGCTAATAACAGTTGGAGGCAGGCAGTGCACTACGAAGGAAGTATCTCATAGAGTTGCCTTATTCTTTCTCTTCTGTGAGCCTCTGCTGAAAAGAAGGTCTCTGAGTTAAGTCGTTGTTAATTTGGGCTCCTGATAACCATCCCTGCCTTCCAAGGACACGCACATACACTTCTCAGGGTGAGAATCAGCGGACTGTACTATATGCCTTCTTTCCAAATAATCTATATCACAGGCACTTTCCCCAGCTTCCACGTGCCTTCCAGTCTTGGAAGGTTGGTCAGCTTTTTGAGACATTCTCTGCACCCTGTGATAGAAGTGGAAAGGAAGATGTAAGATCTCAAAAATCGCTGAAGACACCATCTCTCATCAAATGCTTGTTCTCCTCTTTTCTAAAGCAACTTTTAAAGAAAACTGAGCCATCATTTCTAAACTTGTGGAGAGTGGTATATATTTGTCTTGAGGCTGATAATGCTGGCAAATTTTAGCATGAATTGTTCTGCAGAGTTTCCCTACATTTGAAATTGTGTTTTTTCTGCCATTGCTGAACAAAGTATTCCTTGGAGAAATGTCACCCAACTTTAGTAGAGATCATAACTCCCCAGAGAGACCTATACAGTAATTTCCATTGGGATCAATGCTGCCCTGAACAGTTGCCTGCTGTTGATGTAGCATTGCCAACTGTCTCTTTGGTACTTTATAAATTGCAAGACACGTAGCTACTTATCAAAGCAAGAAAAGTGATTCAGCAGTGGATTATCTTCATAGAGAATCAAAAAGAAAAAAAATCAGGTGACTCTTCCTTTGGCAATATGGATTAAGCAGTTTATGTCTTCACAATATCACTGACTGGAGCAAAGACAGCAGCTGAAAATTAGGATGTTTACTTGCTACACGTCACTGGCCTAAGGCCAGCTTGATTGCCGCCTTCAGTTCTTGCCACCAGAGTGCTTTGCTCTTCACATTAAAATTTGAAGCCTACATTTTCCCTAGCATTAAAAAAATAAAATCCAAGGAGGTGCACTTGGATCCCCAGAGACAGCGTAACTCTACTCTAGTTTAGGATTTGCTAATGCATTGAGGTCATTAATGTTTCATGGTGGTTCCATTTCTGTATGCACACAAAGTCTCTTACACCACCCTGGCTTTAATGAACTCCCCCTGTTTCCCAGGAGGCTTTTGGAAGCAAAGATCTTTTCCCCTAATGAAATGGCCCAGCATCTTTGTTTTGAAGTTGTTTACATAGTTAATAGCCCCTTAAGGGGAAACAGCAAAGTAGAAGCCAGTACATAAAGAGCCGCTCCACAGATAGCCCATACAATTCACTTGGAAAAATCATTGAGTTCTCAAGAATCTGGGTGTGAGTTTTGGTATTTGACATTTTTGGTTTTTTTTTACCCAGCTAAATGTTTATCTCTGAAAACATAAACAAAAATCTGCTCTGAGGGATGGGGAAGGTGAGAGAGGAGACTGAGAGGGATACTGTCCATCCTTCAGACCATGTGTTCCTTTTGGTAAGAGAAACTTCTGCTAAAAACAGACCATTTCTCTTTGCTCCAAGTTCTTGACTGACCATAATTTAGAATAATAATCCTGGTTTAGATATTCCAAGGGAGCACCTATTCCAGTGTTTATGATCAGAACACCCCTCCTCATCACTTCTCTTTGTGGGAGAAAACTTCAGCATCTCAGCTATTATATTGTCATTAAGTCCTGTTATTTCAAAAGCAGGTGTCAGTAAATTAAATTGAAAGAGAAGTTTCTGACTACCACAGGCAGTGGTGGCCCTGGCTTTTAGCCTATCTACCCCCTTTTTATCTGCATCTAACTCATGAAGCTAATTTCTCTGACAAGTTCAGAAAGTGATCAAATAGTGAGGGAAGGTGGCTAACATCGTGTAACTGCAGTTTCTGATAGTCACCATGGTGTTTGTTAAACTTAGAAAATAAATGAACGACCTATTATTTCAGAGACTGAAGCTCAATAAAAGAAAACCAAAACAACACCACATACAGACAAAAACCCGAAAGAGGCGTTCTACGTGTCATGTGTAGAGCTCATCTGACACAATCTTGATATTATAATTGCACAATGAATTACGCTTAGAACAAAATGATCCGAATTGCCTGTGTCACAAGGCTGATAGTAAGATGTCTAGAAAACAGCAGGATTCTGGCGAACAGCTGGAGACTTGCATTTTTTAAAGAGAAGTAGCAGAGGGGAACAGTAGGACCAAGCTGCGTACACAGAGAACAGTGTCTTGTCAGAGCAAAAGAGGACACGGGAAGGCAGGAATGAAGACAGTGAGACGCATGGCCTTAGAATTAGATAGGAGGTGGGTTGTTTATCAAGATAGCTAAGCTCTCACCAGGCTGGTATATTTTAATCAGTCCTGTGTGGACTATCCCTGGTGCTATATGAGTTCATTTAAAAGTCCCAGATGATGTGGCAGAGATTTTCTGAATATCTCAGACAATTGGAGGCCAAAAGACCAAGATGTCTTTCATAGGGGACCTCGAGGTCCCCTTCAGGGAACTGCAAATAGATTTCAAAAATAATAAAAAATTCTCATCTTTATTCAAAATATGACTTTTTTGGAAAAAAAAAGGGTGGGGAGAAAAGTAAAGCAAGTATAGTAGATAGATGAGATGCATTTTGCTTCAGCTCATTTGGTCACAGGAGTCTAGGGGTTCCTCACAAGCACTGCATGTGCCCTAGCAAATCAATCATTGGAAATGAAGCTCTGGTTTCTGATTTGGAGTTTTCTTTTCTGCTTGTCATGTGATCTGCCTGTGCAGACAGTTTTAAATGGTGCATACACCTTGCTTGGCTTAACTGGGAATGAACTGGAACAATGGCAAATCATGTAAGTCTACTGGGAGTCACCATTGTTGACTGGTGACAGAGCAGCTGTGTTTATGTGCAGCACCTTGCACCAAAACTTTGCACATCCATTCTTTCTACACGGCCTACGCATTTCTCATTGGATAAATGTTGATCTTTTTCAGCTAGCAGAGAGTTCAGCTAAAGCTGGCTTAGCCCAAAAGCTGTTGGAGTGCATGAACAGAACTTTATGGAGCCTATGAATTCACCAACAGCACTAGATGTTTGCAAAGCCAGTTATTAGCCCATGCAGGGGTCATCTTTCTGTAGCACCTTCATTGCAAACAAGAAGAGGGAAGGGAAAGGGAAAATAGGAACATGAAGAATATTTTTCATAATGCCTACTTAGCTCTCCGTTTTTTTTTAATTTTCCAGAGTTCTAAACAGCATACAAGCAAATGAACTCAGTATTTTTTTTTGTCAGGGTTTTTTGTAAGATTTTTATTCCTTACAAAAAAAGAAATCTCCTAGATTGTGGTTGTTGAATTGCAGAGTATTGTGCACAGGTACTATCTAATTAGCACTAATTGAACAATAGGAAGGACTGCCACACTTTAATTAGAAACCAAGGCTTAACAGCAGAAAGCTTTTAATTATGGGGAAAGCTCTTAAGTCATGGTTTGCAGGTTACACCCACGCACATTAAGTAAGTAAAGTGCACGGCCTGTTCTGTCAAGTAATGATACATATTTTTTATTCTGCTTGGGGAAGGAAAAAAAAAAGATCAATTTCTAAAGTATGCAATGAGCATCTACTGAAGGAAAAAAGGGGAATAAGTCTTTCATTCACACACCAGATGTTCCTATTAAGCAACCTTTTTCAAGAAAGCTCAGCTCATGTGGAAAAAAAAGAGCTCCAGAGCTCAGAAACGGGAAACAAAGAAAAAAGTTAAGTTGTAAAATAAGGGCTGCTGCTGAAGAGATCGTTCCCAGTTTTGGCCTAGTACATGTCAATCCAGCACTGCAAGGGGTCAGAGCCAGGGCTGGCATAAATCAGTGTAGTTCTCTGAAAGTCAGCATGAGTGACTGGCGTCAGAGCAGTGCACTGATTTACACCGCCCTCCCAGCCCCACAGCTTCAGTAGCTGATGGACTGTGACCTTCTGCTTTAAAACCTCAGAGACTTGCTACCACCAGCGCATTTTCTGGCAGCAGAAGTGGCAGAAGTGAGATCCTTTGGTATTTTCTTGTGTGTATTTCAGAAACCTCCTGAGGCTTTTGCACAGGTTTTGGAAATTAAGAAATTTAAGAGCTTAAAACAAAGCAGACATCACTCTAAATTCCTCATAGTCTTTGTCCTGTTGTTAAAAATAACACTCACTAGCACAGGCATAGCAGATACAGATATCAATACCGAGGGCATAGGTAGGACAGCTGGATTAACTTCAGCCTCATTTAATTTTGGGCACAGGCCGAAATAACCCTTCATTTCATTTGCAACAGCAGCCTGAATTAAAAGAGTTTGCTCCTGTGTTATTTTCCTTCACTAATTGATCATTTGCCTGGTTCAGCCCTGCTGCTCAACCAACTACAGAGTAAACCACACATCTTTGGCTACCTTTCACCCAGCATCGCTTCATAATTTAGGGAGAATGAAGCATATTCAAATCATAGAAAATGTGATTTCCCATTGGGTCTCTCACAGTCTGTTTCTTGCAATAGGTAAGTAAAGAGACTCATGAACTAAGTTTAAAACTGAAGCCTTCTTCTCAGGATTTTACAGGAGGAAGAGGGGGCATATTTGCAAGTAGTATGGTTTGTGGGGGAAGAAGGGTGAGGAGCGAATAAGAGAACAGCACTTGCTAAATTGCCACAGGCAAGAAAGAGATATATTAAGGCCCTTTATGTTCTCTGAAAATACATTTGTTTGCTTCAGGAGGCTAAACAGTATTCATTTAATCTGAAATGACAATGTCCATGTCACTATTTTATTCCTGGGCCAGTTTGTCATTATGCTATCTTGCTTTCCCAAATATCAGTGGGGGTTTTAATTACAGTTCTCCCTTCCCAAGCTCCCTTCAGTTCAAGTTATCGCCACATGCCCTTGGCAAGTTAGAGCTCAGCCCTGCTCAAATTACAGCAGTCCATTTTCCTATCAAAGGCGTGTTGTTGCAGAATGATGTACAGCTCAGTGTGGATCATTTAACACTGTCCTTGTTATGGAGCAAGATAAGTATTGGTGGGCGCTCAACCACCTGCACAAGCAGAAAAATGCATTTGGTCACTAGGAGAGAAGTTGGCTGAGGAGGGCTCTGTGTGTTTGTGTAAAATGTAACAATTCTGCAGTGAAATGCTTGATGACAGCCTTAGGTTTGAACTGCTATCAGAACAAAGAGTTGATGTCATTAGACAATATTATTACATTGCTGTTGTCATTGCTGTTATTTGATACTACGTACTGTTCGGTAGCCCTGCATCCAGAAATGCATGCAAAATCAGTGAAAAAGTTATCTCTGTTTAAGAGTCTGTATCGTAAAACCAAATTCACACTTCATAGACTGTAAGGGGATTTTTCTTCACTGAGATCCCTCTTGCTGAAGGTCACAGCACCCTTTTGGCAGCCCTGAAGTGCCTCCTTGGTCCTGGGATGTTTGCAAAGATGATAACACCTGCCAGACCCCTTGCAGCACCATCAGCACCTGTGACACAGCTTTGAGAGACAGCCTCAAGACTTATCTCCCCTTTCTCATATGTTTGAGGCCCTTGGGTATTAAATGGCTCTTTTAATGCAGTTTAAAGAAGATCAGGAAAAAAAATAAGCCCTTGTGTGTCAAACTTAAAATCATCCAAGACCCATCTTCCTGGTCTAGCAGCCTGTAGCAGAACCCCACTATAACGTCACCTGTCCCTGCTCTCCCTTTAATCCTGACCCATAAGCTTTTGGTCGGCTCCTCATCCATCCTCAGGTGGAGCTCTGGGCACTCCAGCTGGTCATTGCCACAGAGAGCAAGACCCCCTTCATCAACATCCCTGCCTTTCCTTCCTATATCCTTCCATTCCAACACTCCAGTCATAGGATCCATCCCTCTGTGTCTTTGTGACACCAAAGAGATCATAGCCCTGCAGTCATACGCATGTCACTAACTTCTCTTGTTTATTTGCAATGCTACTTACCTTTGCATAGAAGCTCTTACGTTGGGCCCCCGCTGAAGCTGACTTATTGGCTGGAAATACTTTGTGTTGCTCTGCTGCTGACCTGTGACCCTTCTTCAGGCTCTGGGCATCTGTTGCTGGCATTGGCATTAAACTGTTAGGAGTGGGATGGATTAAGGTTCTCTTCCCTCCACAACTTTAATTCAAAGCCCTTTTCACCAGCCTGGCACGCTTGTGACCGAAGATGCTCTTCTCTGACAGATGCACCTCATCAGCCCCCAGCAGACCAGCTTTCTCAAAGCGATTCTCATGGTCTAAGTAGCCAACCCCCCAGCGGGGGCACCAGTCCTGCAGTCATTTGCTGATTTGCCAGTCTTTACCGGCCTTTTCAAACCCTATCGCTTTAACCGGGAGGATTGATGAAAAACCTGCCTGCACTCCAGAGCCTGTTAGCACTGCTCCCAGGGCTCTGTGACCCTTCTTGACAGCACTCAGACTTCTCCTGGCTGTATCACCGGTGCCCCCATGAAACAGCCGTGGACAGTAGTCAGCAGGCTGTTCAACGCTTGGCAGCCTCTGTCTTACCTCCCTAATACAAGCCCCTGGCAAGCAGCAGACCTCTCTGGAGAGTGGGTTGGGTTGGCAAATGGGTGCCTCTGTACCTCTCAGAAGACAGTCTCCTACTACTCTCACTCGTTGCCTTTTCTTAGTTGCACAGGTTGTTATCCAGGGAGCAGACAGGCTTGCCTTACTCAGCTCCAGCGCCTCTCCTGGTGCAATGAGTGTTTCCCCTCCATCAAAAACCCACTAGGAAATTCAGGACAAGCATAAGTCCTTCTTAGTTTCCATTCTTGATGGGTTTGCTGTTAATGCTACCAAGTTTACGCGCTGGTGCAGCAGTGCCAGGGACAGCCCTTTCTCCCTTGCAGTAGGAGGTAAGGAGGCAGCGGTGGCAGCTGTGCTATATACCGCACGCTGGTCAACTCAGCCTGTGTGCCACAGGACTGCCATGATGATGAGACTGATCCAGACCCTTCTGCAGGACCTAAAATCAGCTACATCTTCTTTCTGTCATGCAGATGGGTGGGGAGTAAAGCCTCCAGACACCTCTGCCTCAAGCCGGCACATAGTGCATCCTGCAAAGGAACTGGCTCAGCTGTGCACAGTGAACACACCAAATTCACTTTAAATCATGTTTCTTTGTGCTCCAAATGTTACTGTGGCAGAAAAGATCTCCCCAGCACCTGCAGAATCAAATCAGGCAGGGTGGGCAGTGATCCTGTACTGAGCGCTGCACAGACCACTATGCTTGAACTCATTTTAAGGCTGAGCACTTGAGGATTAGCCAACACGCCAGGAAGTCATGAGCCAGTGAGCACTGAGGTACAAAACAAGAGTGACCGTCCCTCTGAACAAGTACTGGAAACCAGAGCAGGAAAATGTTACTTGTCACCCTGGTACTCATGGGGCAACACAATACTCAGGTAAGATTTTATGGATCACATCTCAGCTCCCTCTTTTCTCTTATTCAAGTTACTTGACAATGGCAACAGAGAACATACTGCTTTAAAAAAAAAATATCTGCTAGAGCTTTTGCTGTCAAGTAGGTCTCTTAAGCCCCATGGGTAATGTTCTCAAATGACAAAGCTGCTCTGCTTTTTGGCAAAGGTCTTTTATCAAGCGATACAGCAGCACATTTTCAATCATCTCCGTATCACAATGAAGAGACAAACCCTGTTAGCGTTGTTCTCCGAAAATCATAAAATGCACTGGCTCAGTACACCTAGGGACTAGTCTGGGCTTTGAGCTTCCATGAATCTTAGCAGCAGCGGGAGAAGTGTAATTCAATCTTTTTAACTTGGTGATATATATTCATGTCAGTGGCTTTAAGATAAGGAAAAGACTTTAGTTGAAGAATGAAACTTTTGATGAATAACCGAGAGTACGATGAATAATGTACAAATATTTCTTTCCTCTCAGTCAAAATTATTCCAGACCCTTTTTCATTTTAATCCCTGTCGTTTTCATCATTTAAAAAAAAAAAAAAAGAAGAAAAAAAAAGAAAAAAACTTAAAGAAATGAAAGGGGAAGAAAAAACCCCTATGTTTTTAAAGGGCATTGGAGTTCTAATTCTAAAAGAAGATCTTCTAAAAGAAACCTTACTGGTTGCAATCGAAGATATTTTTATGGTTTCTTTCTAAGTGCTAGAAACAGAAGATTGTTTGGTCATTGTCACTAATAACGGAACTAATGATGGGTTACCACTCAAAACCTCAGCCTACCTGTTAGTGTTCTGCAGAAAATGTGGAATTTATCCAAGAAGAATATCTCATTTTACTTGCGAGGTCTTTCTCATCAAATAAAAAATAGAGCTGTTACATTTTCCTCCCTTGCAATTTCATTCTTAATTCTGTCCCTGCTAAAAAAACTATGAGAAAAACATATATAACAGTAGCACATTTTCTAAAGAAAGGCAAGAAAAGCAACAAAGGTAAATATCTTTTGTCTGTTTTCCTGCAGTGTGGGAGGAGGAAACAAGATAAATGGAGTATTAGCTGAGAGTTCTGCCCATTTTGCTACAGTTTGTATCAAAGCCTGGTTTGAGAAAGACACTTTCAGCAGAGGGTGTCACTGAGCCGCAGGCAGATGCAGCAGGTTTTGGTTTATAATCCCCAGCAGGAGGGAGCTCAAACATTGCTTCGACCTTTTTTAGTTCAGATTTTGTGACAGTCATCAAAACATGCAAAAGAGGGTAATTGCGTACACCCAAGTGTCTTCTCTTCTGTACCTTTGAATTAACAAGGGTGAATTTCACCTCCTCACCAAACTGGCTGTCTAGGTGGGAATTTCTAAGCAGGGATAAGTCATTTGAAAAGTAAGGAAGGCAGAGAAATGATGACAATATAGTCATCGGAAAGTGTCTGATTATAAAAAAATAGGGAAACTCAAAACTCAATAGGGAAACTCAAAACTCAATAGGGAAACTTAAAAATAGGTGATGTTAGTTCCTATGATGGTCCTAACGGCAGGAGCGCTAGACCTATTTACTGCAATGGGTATAAAGAAACCCAGAGCACTGACTTGTGCATGCTGTGTAGCAAATATTACCAAGTCCACACAGAGAAAAAAACATTTAATTGCACATCTCAAGGGGATGACCATATTCTCCATGCCTGACCTAAATTCCACTGCACAAAGCTCAGAGCAAAGGCTGACCTTCAGAAGTTTTTTGAGCAAATTCATTCCCATCATGTCCAGGATTCTCTCCCTTCTGGTTTATCTGGTTTATGGCGGGGCAGACATAGCATGAGATACATTATATGATATTGCTGGAAGGAAAAATTAAGACCAAAAAAAATGGCTTGCTAGAGCCTATGTGAATACAAAAAAGCCCTTTCTGAATGAAGTTTTTCCTCTATAAACAATCTCTCGTTTGAAGTCTGTCTCTGGAGGGGTAAAAGTCTGTCAACAAAGTATTTTTATGAAATGAAGATGAGGGCAACACATTTTCAAATACCACACATGGGACTAAAGCCCTCTTCTTCCCGGCATGCTGAGGATGAAGTGGGTCACTCTATGCTTTGATTCACTGACTCATGTATCCTCTAATCACTTAACTTATGAGCACAGTAAATGCAGAGATGCCAGTCCAGCCGTTGGTGATGTCCAGGATCCTGGCAATGGCTAGTTCTTGCTGTACATCAGAAAGACAGATTTACCCACTGAATTTCTTGAAATTTAATAGAGGACGACTAATTTTCAAGCTCAGATCCAAAACCACTGAATATTGAGCTTATTGTGTGCAATAGCTAACAATAGACAGAGATAATCATTTTGTTCCCCAAACTTTTCAATGGTACTTTGATTCAAACTTTTTAAACCGTATTAAGAAGGTCTAGGGTATTGATTTATTATCATTAATTCATTTTATTTTTCCTTGTCACAGCTTCCACAGATTTATGAGGTTAAGGAGCATGAAGCTAATTAAATAATCTGACTGGTTGAACATCTGTTGAAACATAATAATAACTTCTGAAGTCAACTTTCCTGACTAGCTATTAATTCTGATTTAAAAATTATAGGCAGGGTTTTACCACAAAAAAAACCCAAACAATAAAACAAAGCTTAAAAGCCTCACCAAGAAGCCTAGCACAATTCTGGGCTCAGAGTGAATCCTCAGCCTCCCTTTGAAGCCTTTTCCATGCATTTCCACCTTCAATGCTTTCCAGACCACTGATACAAGTGTCCCTTTTAGGCTTCATCACAGTCAGAGGTCTTAATGTAAGACAGGTGATTTTTAGAGGAGATTCAGTCCAGTTTGTAGATTGTTGGTGTGCAGCAACTACAATCAGAAATTCAAACTCAAACATGACGGAACTTAACTGCATGCAGAGATCAGCCTCAGCCCAGACCAGAATGTAATGCACGACCTTAGGTTAGTGATTAAGTCCAAATAGCCATTTAAGTGAGGAACTAATGATTTTCTTCAGTTCTATCTTGTGCTCCAGCCCCACGGACCATATAAAGGGCACTTAAGAAACTGCCTTGGACTGACTGAGGAGTTCCTAAGCCCAGAAACGTCTGCTGGACTGCTACATGGAATCTTGGTTCTCAGCCTAGCATAGTCTATGTTAATTTACTTACACCTTGCATTTTCTTCACAACTTGTTTTCAAAATAACTTTGTCCAAAATTCCTCAATTGAACAGAATAAATAAATTATATCAGCTCCCTCCCACTCCTTAGGATCAGTTAAGGTGCTGAAAAAAATATCTTGAATGAATAAGTGTTTGCAGCGGTTCTTAAATCCTCTCCCTTGGCTACGAAGGTGTAGGGGTTGTGGGACTGTGTGAGCATTCACGCAGAGTGGGTGTGTGCCCCAAGGCTTACAGGAGTTAATGACTGACCCACAATGATTGTGTCCTCTGATGCCAAAAACTACCTTCAGGCTCTCCTGCATCAGAGCCACAGGAGTATATGTGTGTTCTTTCTGTGACATTTTCTTTTAAAACTGGAAAAATTGTTCATAATTGTTTGTGTTGTACATTGTTCATAGTCCCAAAGTGCAACGGGTGAGTGTGCGGTGAAGCTAATGCTGAGACTTTGCTGCATAACCTACAAAAGGAAGAGAAGTTTCATTCAAAAACCAAAGAGGAAAGTCCCTCAGCATCTCACAACTGGTTTCAGATCTCTAGGAGCCTGTTGAGTGGAACCGACAGGAACATTTCAAGGTTGAAAAAAAAGATTAAAAACATGGTCTCACAGGTATTGCTAACAAAATCACAGATTATTCCAACTATAGGTGATATTATTAGGCAGTAAGATCCAGAGCTGCAAATGGATTTAGACTCCCAAACTTGCCCACAATAAGCTTCAGACACTTCAGGGCATACATGTATGCTGTGGAGTGAAGCTCCTGAAGTAACAGAAACATTTCTCCTGCTGGCACCAGGGCCTTTCCCTGGGCACCCCAGTGGCATGGTATGGACCTCAGTTCTTCATCATGCTGTGGAATCTCTGGAGACCCAAAATGTCTCAGAAATAGGGGGTAGGAGGTGAAAGAGTTTGCATGCGTGTGTGCATGTCTGATCTCATGCTTGCATAGTAAGTCTGGGAAACCGCAAGTGCAGCCAAACATTTCCAGGTCTGGTCACGAGAGATGCTGCCCTGTTTGACTTTGCCTTCTCCTGATTGTCAGATTGTCTCACTTTTATTTTCACCACCTCTGCTCCCCCCTAAAACCTTCTGATTTCCCTGGTTTCTCCAAGGCTCTCTTCAGCAAATGTTCGTTGCAGGTAGCTACATTTATTGTCTTAGCCTGGACAATTGTCTTAGACAGTTCTTGACGGTCCATTGAACTATCTCCTTGTAAAATCTTATCCCTGCCTCCTATGCCAGAAAATTACTTTAACACATGCTCTTGCTGAGCATACAGTCCAATTAATATCAAGGAAAGAGGAGTCTCATGAACTGACGGATATTGCACAGCCTTTTGTATTCCTATCTTCCTGCCCTTTCCCCATTAACTTCTTCAGGCCTATTTCCCCCACATCCCACATCAGGAACCACCTCTGTATCGCAGCATCCATCCATCCCTTCAAATACCATTAAATGCAACCCTGAGCTGAGCTCTGAAAATGGCCTTCAAATCTTGTGTCATTTATTACTCACCCACCACTGCCCTAGAAGGAACCTTAGTGCTTGACACTGGGCTTTCAGTAGGGAAACAGCTTCTTAAAACTTAACTTTTAAGTTGAGCCCCACGACAAGTGAGTAGAGATGATCTCATCTTACAAATACTGGATGTGCTGCATCTCCTGCTGATTTGGTTGCTTGAGTCTGAGACTTTAGAAATTTCCCATGCTAAAACTATTCAATGATTAAATAGCCAAATCGTTCGCGCTGCACATGCTGGTCAGCCACGGGCTCTCAGACAGCCTGGTTTACCTCTGTTCCTCCTTGCTCTCTTTCACATCTGTTTTCCAGTTTTTCTTTCCTTTTTGCCTTCCAGGTTCACATAACGAACACAAGATTTTCAAAAGCACATATCATCATAACATTTCTGTTCCATTTAATAAACATTCTCCTCCTTCCTCTCCGCTATGTCCCTGTATGTGTTTTTTTTTTATTAGTAGTAGTATTACAATCTCCCCTAAATTTGGGCCTGAAAACTGTTTGACGTTCACAACAAGGCATTAAAAAAGATTTATTCTGTCCTTGAAGAAGGCATGTAACTCCTCTTAATGTGAGAGCTCACACTGGTGTAAATCAAGATTAAATTTACTCACGTCAGCGGGTCTGCATAGGTAGAATCAGCATAAAGCAATGGCAAAGCAAATCCTTTTCTATCGATCATGGGTAAAATCCCAACAACAAACATTACCATTACCTTCTGTCCTGTCTCTACATGCACAGCTGCATTAAAAATATAGCTGAGACACACTAAATTATCTGAAATTGAGGAATAAACCTTTTGTTGTTTTGCAAGTACAAATCTTTCTCTTCTGCTCACACATGCTAATCTCCGGAAACAGTTCACAGTGGGTGATCGTTACTTTCTCCATGACTCAAAATAACCCCATCTCTATTGGCTCACATAGAAATATCAGCAGCCTTGTTTAATTAATGTTTCAGGGTCATGGGCAAAATGTATAGATAAACGTATTTAAAGGCTTTGAAAGCTTTGTGGCAGCAGTCCAGCACTGCTTTTTTTGCCTTTGCCTGCTATCTTAGAGAAAAAAAACAAACCCAGCCCATAAAGCTTAGAAGAGTGATCTGTCTCTGGGTCTGGGGTTCCTGTCACCTGTCAGTCCTCTGATGTAGCACCATGACAGCAGATCAGCACTTAGGTGATGTATTACAATAATATGTCACTAATGCAATGGTGCTTTGATAGTGCT
Source organism: Cuculus canorus (assembly GCF_017976375.1). NCBI lineage: Eukaryota > Metazoa > Chordata > Aves > Cuculiformes > Cuculidae > Cuculus > Cuculus canorus. The sequence goes on from NC_071407.1 coordinate 12,038,896, forward strand.
TAATAACTACAGTACTTCACTGGGGAGAGGGCCAAGGGAAAATGAAGACCGAGGCAGAAGGCAAATCCAGCCAAGCACTGCTAAACACCTATTTAAGTGCATGGTGCCATGAGGTTCTGGAAAGGAACTGTCTCATTCTTCCCCAGAATGAAGACTGAAGTTGGGCAGCAGCACTCACAGGGAGTTACCTAGAGCACAAAGCCTCCTTTCCTGGGCTTTTACTCTGAGGCATGAGAATTGTATTTCTTGGTTGCGCCAAGGCCTGGACTGAAGCAAGGGAAAGGGGCTCCTATCCTATCTTGGTAAGGCTGGGCACACTCCTGGCAAGCAGGAGCTGCCTCTTCAGGATGATGGTTTTAGAATACTCATCTTACAGAACAGCAGAACTGTTCCATCAGGTGCCTCTCAGATGCTGCCTTACAGCAAAAGAATCCAGCCCAATAGCCTGAAAGAATATGAAGACAGAGCCTCAGCTGGTTCAGGCACACACCTTCCTCCACTTCTGTCCCACACTGCAGCATGTGGGTGAGGATGCAGGAAGCCTTGGTCAAGCCTCATTGCACTTATGCTTCCCATCACTGATATCCCTGCAACACAGTTTATTAAGCTGCAGGCACAAGTAGGATGTGTTCACAGCCAGGCCCTCTAGGAGCTCCCATTATACAAGTAATGAAAGGCTCTTCCTGCACAACGAACACAAGAGCATCACTAGTCAGCAAGCCCAAACCAAGCCAAACTTTCCAGTACCAACACCTGGGGAAAATGGCCTTGGCAGTAGTTTTGTCTCCCATACTACAGGTGTTCCACCCACAGCATGGCTGCCTCGGGTCATAAGTGTGCTGTTGAGCACCACAAGGAGGAATGAAACAAGACAGCCACAGGCTGACTCCAGAAGCAGCAATGATTCACTTTTCCTAGGCAGCACCATATCCTCTCGTATTTGGTACAACCACAAGAATATCATAATGTAGCAAACAATGCTTACGCTGCTTTTAATAAATGGAAAAATAAGTCCACCTATCACAGAAAAGCAGCTGGATTCAGGCACAGATGGAGCTATTGCCCGTGTTTCCAGACTATGATGAAGGCTAATGTTTAAGTGCCTGTATTTGACTTCACAGATGCATTTGGTCGGGTTTCTGCACATGGTCCATCACTGAGTCTCAGTGTCGGCTCATTAAGCCACAGCAATTTCACCACTTGTACTTGTCTGTTCATAACTTCTATTCCAGGATACCATGAATAGAAGCATGACACTGGCATTGCTGTAAAGATGGCAGGACCAAAAAATTTCAAAAGCTGAGAGGTCTTCTGTGATGCTGGAGTTCTCTCATGCATCACTTTTGGAGACAGCCAACCAAGTCCTTGGTTGCCTGACCTTTTCAGCTTACTGACATAAAGGAAAACCAGAAACAACTGATCATTGATACTAAAAGGGAGATAACAGTTGCATTCTTAAGTAATATGTACATAAAAGATTAGCTGCATTAAGTCAGAGAAAAGATTTGACCCATTAGTCCCACCTCCACAAATGACCAGAAGTGGACACCTGGAAAGGAGCAGAAGGAGACAAGTATGGACAGATGTTTCCCACGTATCTCACACTCCAGAAATCTACAGTTTATGGACCTTCAGAGCTAAAGGAAACATATGTGAGTGTTTGTGTGTGTGCACATGCCAGTGGAGAGACATAGCTGATGCATCTCCAAAGACACATTTTCAGCCTTACTTTCCCCTTCTAATGTTTCTTATGTCAAGGAGTGAAGAAAGTGTGCTTTTAGCAACAGAGGGGACCATAGGCACTCCACAGCCTCTTCCAGACTTAAGCCTGTTAGATGGGAGCATGGGATTCACAGGGCCTTGTCTGCATCAAGAGGTAGGTCACCCCTCCTATTTATCTCAGGGGCTCCAAAGAGAATCAGCCTGTGGAATGGAAAGGCAAGGAGACAATTATTTTTGGAGTAAGAAGGAAGAGGAGGTAGTTATTTTATCTTTTATCTTAAATATTTTGCCTTATAACTTTTCTCTGCTCACCCTCATTGTACTTCACATGACCCTGAATGACAGATAGGGTTCAAGAACTAGATAGGGCAACGGAAATTCAGTGAAGACAGCAGACTTCGCCAGGAGGAAATCTGAGAAGAACAAGGACTGAAAGAGCAGCCGGGGTAACTCTGATGTACAAAAATACATTTATTTTCAACAATTTCAAAACCACTGCCTTTTTTACAGTAGAAATATTCAAATGGAACAATAAAACCAAGAACAGTATATATATGTATATATATGACTCATGCATTTGTATTACTGTGTTCAATACAGGTATTGCAATTGTCTGCCTCATTCAATCCTTTAAAACCATTATGGTGGTTTGGGTTTAATGCACTGTCCAACACCATCAGAAGGGACGTGAGGATTATGGTCTTGTTTTTCAGACCTGGAACATGTGTGGGAACAGAAAGAGAGGAGAATAGGCCATTTTCACACATCCCTGAAACCAAAGCTTAGTCCAAAAGAAAACTCCCACTCTCCTGCACATGCTCTTATTGGTGGCAACTGTAATTGAAAGAGTCTGTAGTTCTCAGTCATTCTAGCCTCATCTCCAGTCTTTCCAGGCTTTCCAGGCTTAGTGTTGGGGTTCTCAAGCACAGGTTAAACTAAATGGAGGATCCATTGGGAATTTACATAAGATTTACAGCCATACAGAGCCAAAAGCTGCATCTAGTCTCCAGGTCTCATGCACTATTCCTAAATTATAGCTAATACAACAAAATCCATCATGAGGGAAGGGCTGGCAGTGATAGAGGGCACTGACCCAGTTTCTTACTCACTCTCTTTTTCTTTTCCTCTTTATACACAACTACAATGTGGGAGCTATTTACATTCTACTCATTGCAGTGGCTCTATCCCTCCTTATTCAGGAAAATAATCATCTCAAGTCTCAAGGACTTCCATTACATTTTTCTCAGGACTATAAGTTGCAGGGGAAAAAAACCCTAATGACATGCCCAAGTCGTTCTTTCCCAGCATAAGATATACAAAGAAAAGTGCCCAATACTCCTGTATATATATATATATACTATGTACTCCTGTATATGTATATATACTATGCCAATGCTGCAGCTCAACACCTTCCAAACATCTCAGCCCTGGGTGTCTCACTAAGATACAAGCTTTTTTCAGCTGCCATCAACTGTGGCTGTACTCTAATGCAGCACACACAATCTGGCAATTGTGGAACTATGTACATCCTAGTAAGCTCTTTCTAGATGTGCCTGGAGCACACTCTAGTCCAGACAAGAGTGTGACAAACTACTCTGATAAGTAGTGATACCCACTAAGTCTCAGAGAAGACCAAGTATGAGCCAACTCAAGAATCGGGCAGGTTTTCTGACATTTAATTTTTGGATCCATTAATTTTGTTTGTCTGCTTTCTAGTGCCTTTAGGATAATTCTGCATTGCAAATGGTTTTCTGGACAGATGTTTCTCCAAAAATGTTGTAATGTTCAGAAACTGTAATGTCTCTGTGATATTCAGAAACTCCTCAGCCTTCATTGACATCAAATTTCTTTTTGATAAATGAAAAGATTTCCATTTTTTGAGCAACTGCCTCCCAATTTTTCCTCCTTGTTTCCTTCTATCTGTTATGAGATATTTAACAACCACCTTTAAGAGTGTCAAGGGAAAATCATAAAACAATTGCAAAAAGCTGTGAAAAGAAATTGTGAAAATCGTAATCCCCTGTCTTTCTTTTTAAATCAACATCAGAACAATCCATAACAGAAAATTCTACACAACAATGAATTTTTCACTTTGTCTTCTGGTTTATAAAAGTTAATACGGAAAATAATGAGTATTTATCATCCAGTTCTCTGCAGCAGCTCACAAAAGCAGTCCTTCAAACCCTAATGATCAGAAAAGACTGAGTTCAGCCCACAATTTTGCTCAAGGCCTTCGGGATCATTTTTTATGTACAACCCTCCTGTCTACACTTAAATGCGAATCTATGGCCTTGTGCTAGCAGTGTTATCACCAGACTGGACCATTACTGTAAACTACTTTGTTGTTTCAGTATGACAGAGATAGTAATGCAACAGTTTATGCATGTGTGATGGATGGAAACTCAACTGTAGCTAGAAAAAGACAGCTACCATCCTCCAGCTTATATTACAAATCAGAGCAGAAAAGTGAGGCAGAAACAGAAAAGAAATTTTTTTAAATCAACAGAAAATTCTGGCCCACAAGCCTGACTGAAATGGAGGAGCAGAGGAACTGAATATTTAACTTTAGTACTTCATAAAAACCAGTACCGGATAAAAATAACTTGCCACTAAATCAAACTCCTGCCCCAAAACACCACCATTCCTAGGAGCTATCCTCAACTCAGTATGCTAGAAGATTCCCAAAGTGCATTTTCACTATCTTTCCTTCATTAATTTCCTTGTTCTAATCAGAAAGTACTAAGCCACCATGTAAAAATTGCTCTGATGGCATTTCCATCCAAAATTGTAAGCAACTATTGCACAGCACTCATAAGAAAGACTTCCTAGCTCATTTATGCAGGTCTAACCCTGCATCCCCTCTCCAAAGAGCGGTCCCTAATTGCAAGCATCATGTCCAGTCAAAATTAACTACTCCTACACATCCTGAACAGCACTGTACTCCAGCACGTTAACTGCTAAAAGCATGACTTCTCACTGGGAACAAAGCTACTGCAACCTGGGCCACTGTTGAGTTGAGGTTGTACTGAGTAGTGCAAGGACACTGATATTTGCCTACACTGAGATGATAATTCAGTGATAATTCAGTGTTTGTTTTCCTCATTTTCCCTAATGGATGTCACCAACATCCTTCTCAGAAGTGGACAACACTGACAGAGGTGAACAGATGATGAACATAATTAAAATATTAATAACCAACTTAAATTCTGTCCTGTTAATAACTTTTCCTTCTCCATCACAGGAAATTATATATTCTTTTATATATATATAAAAGAAAAGAAAAGGCTTGCAGTTATATAGAGAGAAATAAACTATGCTCTTTATGTGCAGCAATGTCAGATTGAAATACGACAGACAACTGGAACACGCTTAGAACCAAAGTGTGATTCAAGTGCTCACCACAGTCCCTGGGTGGTTAGCGTGTACAAGCACGTGCACATGTGTGAGCGCACATGTGTTTGTGTGCGTGCCTGTGTGCATGTGGTTCAGATTTTGTTTTAAACATATCTTCTTTTACTAAACATTAAGTTATTTCCCAAGAAATAAAAAGCTATGTACATTGTAATTATCTACAATAGGCCTTCGGCATCCTCGCTATTCACATGCACGGGGTTTGGGCTGCATTCATAAACTCGGGCGTGCTCCTTCATTGCTTGTGGTGGTGTCCCCTCCAGCCAATCCACAGTCCAAGGAATGCTGATGTGTGTATTTGCTCTGATTTTCGTTTCCTTTCTCAGCAGTCACCATGCCAGAGGGTGACTGAAATTAAAAGCAATTAAAAGAGGCAAGATCTTGCAAAAAGCTGAGACATGCATGTCATTGGAAAGCGAGGGCTGTTGGCATGTTGCAGAGCCTGGTCCAACAACCCAGCCTGAGCCCTCTGGCAGGATGAAGCAGCTGATTCATGAATTATTTTGAAAATGACTGAAAAGGGACAATTTACCTACAACATGTCACCTAAGGTACTATACCTACCTCTTAGATTTGAGTACTTAATTCTCATTCTGTATTTAACAGGAGGTTGGCATTCAAATCCCACTGCACATTTGACTCATTCTTTGCTTTTTCTGTCTAATCTGATGAGCATCCCAAATATGAAGAACCCCTGCTATTTATGAATGCAGCCCTAGTAAACAGAAAAACCCCACCCCATCCCCTCCCAAATTATAATAATGACATATAGCTCTTTCTTTTTTTCATAATAATAACAATAATAATTACAAATAAAAAGTCAGAAATCTTGTAGACCAAGTGGATTCTCAGTATTAAACACTAGTGCAGTTGGGGATTTCCTTTGTGCTTTCACTGTTGGCAATTGTTGAGATGCTTCCTGTGGGGAGAAAACGGAGAAGAGAGTCAGTGCAGTAGCTTCAACAGTTTATACTGATTCTCACTCCTTCTTAGGATGCGCTTGTGTAAGTGTAAAGACAGAAAAGGTGCTTAAAAGTAACACATCCTTTTCCATATTTGCAATAATCATGGAGCATGCAGAAAACCTACTACTACTACAGCTCAGTTGAGCAGCAGCAAACTCATTAAGTTATCAGGGACATATTCACTTGTAATGATAGCACGCCAAGTGGGTAAGCTTGGCTCAGCTGATTCTTCTGAGGGTTCAGGGAATTTGGGATACCTTCACAGGAATGACTCATGAGCAGATACAGATGTGAGCCACATCCATTACTAATTCCTGTATGCTTGTCGCTGTTTCCAGTTCCTACCCTGGTGATACAACAACATGAGAAAAGCTGAAAAACTGTAAGAAAAGCTCTCAGTTGTTGCAGAGAGGAATTGCTCCCTATCTCAGTGTACCAGCCTCTGCTTGTACCTGGTGTCACAGTCACTGCCTCTCCTAATATCCCAGTGACCAATATCTTCACCCAGACTCTGAAACAAATCCCAGCTGAGGATTGTCTCTCACCCATCACTCGTGTGTCCAGCTCTTTGTCCATCAGCTCCTCAGGGTCTGTGAACTCACTCAGAGTGATTTTGGGGGCATTTTCACTTTGGCTGACAGAACCAATCATTTCCTGCTCCTTGTCATGCTGAACCTGGGCATAGATGTTAATCCAAGGGATTTTCCTGCACAGGAAAGGAAAATGAGAAGTGTTATTTTACAACATAGGTACCATGTAGTTGATTAATCAGACTGACTAAACTGAGAACAATCCCAGAAATGCTGCATTGGCAGTGATGCGAAGTATCAGCTCTTAGAATGATGAAAGCACCACAGTGACGTTCAGCCCTGAATGTGCTGTCAGCATCCACTAATGCCAACATCAGCCTAAAGCCACCTCAAATCTCAGGCCACTGCCTTCCTACCCTGTGCCCAAAGGCTCCTCCAGCAATAAACCCAAATGCTCTGGTCCTGCCCTTTTCAATGAGAAGTTGTGCACTCAGTAGATACCACATCCAGCTGAGAGAGCAGCAATCAACTAAATACAATCAGCTGCAACTGTCAGCTCTCTTGTTATTTATCACACAATCAGTGCTGCATTGGAAACCAAAAGTAAAAATAAAAGTGAGCACTACTATCAGCTAAGGAAAAAAATTGCTAGGTTTGTTTCTGTTGCTAGACCCACACTGACTCAGTAGGAATTGCCACATCAAGAAGAGTTACAAAGAATTGTTCCTGCCTCAGAGGACAGAAAGGATTTGGACCTCATAACATTGATTCAAAGTCTATTTGTTACCATTTCATTGCAAAACCAGTTTGCAATGCTACAGATCATGCAGGTTTGGAGGCACTTCTTTTCCCTTGCTTCTCAGAAAGTCGAGAAAGGGAAGGGATTACTTCTCCTTCCCTCTTCCAAGAGAAGTTAACTTGCTCTGTTAGGACAATATCCTGGAAAGTCAGCTAGTTAGACAGATGATTACATCAGCCTAGATGAATAGTTATATACTAAACTCTGTACAAATGCAAGCTTCAAATGAGAGAACTGAAAAGTAATGTCTTAAGCATCATGGGAGTTGCCAGGATCATCTGTGCATAGTTGCTTGTTGGAAGATGATTGACTGTTTTTTTTTTTCTAATATCCTTAAAGCACCCTCTGCCATGCACTCCATGCTGCTAAAATAAGGAAAACTCAAGAGAACTTTTTCAGTTCCTTAAAGCACACAGTAGAGAGAAAGATGTGTTCAAAAGAAGCTGTACAAAATGCCATCTCTTTATGCTAGTCTGTCTGCTGTTGGATATGTCAGAGATTGAAAGCAATGGAAATTGCGTCAACTCTCACAAATCAATAGATCTGTGTTGATTTTACTCCAGTGAAGCTCTGGCCTCAAATAAATTGTGCCACTGGCTTGATTTGACATTCTGTTCTTAACCAGCAGCAAGTCAGGACATATTTGGGTCATTTAGCAGTGGTTAACAAATCTCATGTTCTTCTGCTTTTCTCCTGCCTTCTCTTTCTAATCTTCAGGCATGCCTTACAGATCAAGAGAAGACATAAGCACTACACAGTGAACGCACACATTCAATGACAGAGGACAAATGCATTCCCATAGGATTTGAGTGCCCAGAATACCTCTGGAAGTGTGTAGATATGTGGACAGAAGAACATGCCTGGAGATATGGGAAGACTTCATTTTGCTTCCAAACAATGCAAAGGTAGAGAAGTGATAGTACTTTGAGTTTTGAGAAGAAAGTTGAGAAAGGCTCTTTAGAGGCAGAGAGCCTCCAGGTATTTCAGAAAGTTAGGGAAAAAAGAAACTGAGATGGCTGTACATCCATGCATCCATACACACATTCCTAATCCTGCTGTGCCTCCCAGCACAGACATAGATGGCCACAAAGTCCAACTGCACAGCTCTGAGCTCAGTTACTCCTGCACTCCCATCCCAGGACACATACTCACTGACTGTCCCACTGCCCCGCTATTACTTACCACCCATACAAATATAGTACTGAACTGCTATATGCTCAGTCTCCCAGAAAAGAAACAACTTTTTTACAGATTATTTCCCTACTTTTCCTCATTCCTTCCTTTTTCACCCTGACCTTCTCAACAAGCATCTCTCTGGCAGCAGTGTTTAACATGCCTGCTGAGTCTATAAAATGATGGATTCATAATGAACCTGCGTGCAAACCAGCAAAGCACCAATTCTATTAATATAAAGTTGCAAAATTAAAAATTCATGCAGCCCTATGCTCCCCCGACAACCTTTTTCTGTAAGCAAAAGTTCTGTATTCAGGCTGGGATCACCATTAATCAGAAAAGTACATACAGCTAATGGACCTCTGCATCAACGAGAGCTAAAAGAAAGCTTTTGTTTTTACCTCCTTTTTCCATTAAGAAATGTTGCATGCTCTCACTTCTGACCTATTGAGCCACAGGTTTTAGACAGAGCCAAAAAGTTGCTTCCTGTTCTGAAATATCAAGCTAAGGACACTCGGGTATCTGACTTCATCTGAAACTTTGTCAGTTTGACATGGGTTTGTCTCCCTTGGGACAGAACAGATAAGAGGGGACAGCAAGTTGATGAGCTTTAGGCTAAGCAAAACCAATACTTTACCCACCTTCCCTCTCACTCCCAATTTGTAATACATTTAAATTTCAGACATTTCAACAAGGCAGGGTCTTCCTAGCCCTAGAGCACAGCACAAGGCTCTGGATGCTTAAGTAGTACAAGAGTCAGTTTTATGAGCTGTAGTACCATAACATGACCTGGAGATAACCGAAGCAAAGCAGATTGCCAAGCTCCTCACTCCTCTCTGGCAGCCAGAATATACAGATCCTTCTTCCTGATAACTGACTGCTGATCACAGAGCCAAAGGCACTAAAGTCAAACCTAAGAAACCATCTCATGAAGACATAAGGGAAAATGCATCTTACAAATGGTTGTACCTACATGTTGACACATATCCCAGAAAGACATTTTGGCCCTCCTCATTCTATATCTGGGAAGTGAGAGAAATCATAAGCTGCCCGCCCAGTACATTAATAAATCAATGCCTTAAACAAGTCTCACGTCCCATTCACCTCAGAAGTATTCCACTTCATACAAGCAGAGAGAGGATTTCAGACTACAAAAAGCAAGTCAAGCTGAAGGCCTGAAAATCTGCACTTGAGCCAATTCACACACATGGGTTTTCTGGAAATTGTCCTGGGCCACAGAAGTCAGTGGGAGCTTGGTAACAGATCTTGATGTGCACAGGATCAAGCACTAGATGCAATGTCCCCCATTGATTTTGACAACGGTTAGTGCAAGAGGTTAGAAACAAGGGGAGCTTCAAACCTGGATACTACAATGCATGCCTGTCTAGTCATTCCATTTTTAATATTGTTCGTACCCCACTAACATCATTAGAGAGTACTAGTCTTATCCTGGGCTGCAGAAAAGCTGGAGAGAGAAACACATACCTGGAATCTGGACAGGAAAAGCTCCAGCTTCCCATTTGGAGAAACTACTCATGTCCAGATTTATTTATTTATTTATTTTAAAAGTTGGACTAAGACTTATGCTTCTAATACAATATTTTGCCACTGGGCAGAATCTGGGCATATAGGCTATTTAACACAGTAAGTACTATACTGAATGCAAAGTTCCTCCTAAGGAGCTCCATCTGCGTAAAACATATTCTCATAAGACAACCCCTCAGCAAATAGGCCATCCTTATCCCATATTTTGCTTCACAGCTTGCAGCAGCAAAGTGCCATGGGCCAACACAGGTCCTGCCTGCTGCCTGGAAGCAAGAAGTTTATATTAACATCTGGCAAAGAAAATCTCGGCAGAGATTCCCAAAGGCATTTTGATGCTTAACACAAAATTTTTTGGCTTTGAGTCTCCCACCCTTAACATAGTCACATCTGTTCCTCTCGAATAATAAACCATTCACTTTGCAAGACACAAATGAGATACTGCTGCACCAAGGCAGTTGGCCAGGGGGATACAGACTGTATGAAGACATCCATGATGTGATTTTTTTGACTAAGTCTGCATTGCATAGCTCAGTACTCAGTGAGCACACAGGGCTCCCATTTCTAGTCTGTGGTTCAAACACATCTGCTGAAGCAGGTCACAGCTTGATCTATGACATCTTGATGAGCTTTCAGAGCACTAAGTTTGGTGAAAGAGCAGTAGATGGTCTTCTCTATATATGACAGAGAACTATAATGGTCTAAGCCTTAGATCAGCATAACTTGCTCTACATCTGAAATCCAGGCACTGCTCTGCCCAAATTTTCTGTAAACTACACAGTATTTCCTCCTCCCATCCCCCAAAGTTTCTCAACTTACCTTTTGAATTTGTAGATCAAAAAAACAGCCAAGCCTACAAAGACCACGGACAATAACATCAGCATTGCTGAACTACTATGACCCGTGCTGGAATCAACAAGGGGTGCTGCAGAAGAAAAGGCAGAGAGAGCGTTACATTTGCAAGACATTATTAGGGAATACCTAACTACCGGATAGCTGAGATCTACTCTGTTCTTGCCACATCTGCTCTATCCCCACTGCATGGTGCATGCTGTTTTCGGCAAGACCAATCAGTATGAAGCAAAGAGAGTATTGACTCTTTTGTCCTTTGAAAGCCAAGCTCTTGTTTCAAGACCGTGCAGTCTAACATCTCCTTGTGAAAAGGCCCAGCAAGCAATTCTTAGCTGAATGGCCAACTCCTGTGTTAACACACTAGGCTATTTCTATTCAGGCTTTTCCAGGGCATGAAGTGGAAATTATATTTATGAACCGTGGCTTAATGCATGTCTATTCCCCTTCGGAGAAGCTACATCAGAGCATCCATGACCAGCATGTTTTCCATCTTCCAAGGACGTATGTCTGTCTCACATGTGATAGGGATCCAGTCTTGTAAGAAGTCTCAAGGTTCATCCTTGTATGACTCTACAGACTTTTTAATCGAGTCAGTTTTCATAATGTGGAGGAGCCCAAAGCAATAATCCTGGACCCAAACACACACTACATTATAATATTTTGGAGATTTGTTCCATCTATTCTTGACATTTTGGGTGGGCTAAATTAAGTGTATTACTATGCTTTGTTTATGCAGCTGTTTCCACAGCTTATCTGAGCAGACCATCTTAATGGCCCGAGCACTGTACTGAGAATCAAGAGTCTGACGAGAAGTGTCTAATGATGCACAAATAATCATAAGTAGCAGCTGAGTGTTTCTCTCTCTGCATAAACATTTGGCTTTGGTTTTTTACTCTTCTCTATTCTTCTGTCACCCAGAAGATAAGGACAAATCTATGCAAATCACCTCTGGTTCCACTGCCAAATTTTCAGACCTAAGAATCTGATCCTGCCAGTATTCTGCTTCTACTAATTATATAGACTTTTTCATAGGAAACAACTGACTGTCATTTGACCTGAGTCAAAATACTACAGGAACAGTCATGGAACAAATGCAGCACTCCTACTGAAGGGGTTGGGTGAGAATAACTGAGCTCTGTAAGCTAAATCCACACTTTGCAGTATTTTACTAGAACAAACCCAGATTCTGAATCCTAATTTTGCAAATTAATTAATTCCAGCCAACTCCTATAACATCTGACTCTCATCCCCATAAAACAGTCAGAGAGTGAAGGCAAAACAGCATTATCTGTAGGACAGGGCACAAGCGTTAGTTTAGCCCAGCTCTTGGCCTTCTGAGTCTCATGTAAAAAGAAGCTGAAGTTTACTATCATGGAACTCGAATCCCAGTCTTTCATAGAGGCTATCAGCAATGTCACACTTGCAAGATCCTACATTTCAGATAATTGGAAGACCAGTCATAAAAAGCAAGGGCAAAAATAAATACATCAACTCCTCTGTAGTCATCACTGTTTCAGCAACAGCCGAGAGCTTCACACTAGGATGGTTTAAAGCAAAGGGGCTAATGAAGCTTAAAGTGACTATTCATTACTCTGTGTGAAAATGGAGAAAGGTAGCATGGAAATTTAAATAAATTCTAATTTGTGGAAGTCAATATTCAAGCATGTAGTCCCTGTAAGAAGCCCAGATCTTGTTTTCATGAGTACTTTTTCCCCTATAAAACTTTTCTGGGTAGTCATAATATTAACAAGCCCTTTGCAATAAGGATTTAATCCAATAACCATGAAAGTTAGTAATACTCCCACTGAATTCCACAGGTGCCCAATGAGGGCTTAATAGAACACCATTCGCCTGATTTTCTAAACCACTTGAAGAACAGAAATGCACAAGTTAATTAAGCCATAGGGAACTCTTAAGAGGTGCTTTTAGTACTTGTACCAACTGGTGCATGAAGAAGCCATTGTTGCACCCTGTTTTAAACACTTCCTGCTTCTACCACAGACAATCACAGAATCACGGAATCATGGAATAGTTTGGGTTGGAAGGCACCTTAAAGATCATCCAGGTCCAACCCCCCCTGCCATGGGCAGGGACATGTCCCACTAAATCAGGCTGCCCAAGGCCCCATCCAACGTGGCCTTGAACACCTCCAGGGATGGAAAATCCACAACTTCCCTTGGCAACCTGTTCCAGCATCTCACTACTCTCATGGTGAAGAAATTCTTCCTAATGTCTAGTCTAAATCTGCCCCTCTCCAGTTTACACCCATTCCCCCTCATCCTATCACCATAAGCCTTTACGAATAGCCCCTCTCCAGCTTTCCTGTAGCCCCTTCAGGTACTGGAATGTTGCTCTAAGTTCTCCTCTGAGCCTTCTCTTCTCCAGACTGAACAAGCCCAACTCTCTCAGCGGGTCCTCATATGGGAGGTGCTCCAGCCCTCTGATCATCTTTGTAGCCCTCCTCTGGACGCGTTCCAACAGCTCCATATCCTTCTTCTGTTGAGGATTCCAGAACTGGACACAGTACTCCAGATGAAGTCTCCCAAGAGAGGAATAGAGGGGCAGAATCCCCTCCCTCGCCCCGCTGGCCACGATTCTTTTGATGCAGCCCAGGATACAGTTGGCTTCTGGGCTGCGAGTGCACGTTGCCGGCTCATGTCAAGCTTCTCATCAACCAACACCCCCAAGTCCTTCTCTGCAGGGCTGCTCTCAATCACATCATCTCCCATCATGTACTGAAGGGAGACATCTCAGACAATGTCTCAGTATGATCAGTCCCATGTATCCCAGTAACACATAACAAACTGTGAGTGCTCTGATATAGACTGCTTCTCCTGGAGTTGTCCTAAGTTTCAAGAGAGTCATGGATATGCATTTGACTCCACACTCACCTAATGTTAACTGAGTAACATACACAATGACTTCAACACCAGGCTTCAGTTCAAACTGGACCAGGTTCTGGTTGAGAGCATTAAAAAGGATTTCTACCACCTGATGAAACAGTAAGAGATACAGTAGTTACAATCTACAAGACAGCAAGTTCTAGAGAACATTCAGTAATACACGTGACCTATTGAAGTGACTAACATCTCTTACTAGCTTCAGGAAGAGAAGGGAAGTGTGACACCGAGGAAGAGGAGAGAAACATGTACATGTGCTTTAGATGGAACTGAGTGTTACTGCATGCAAGTCTCCCTGTAGGACTTTTGAGGCTCACTGAGTATGTTAATATACCTCACTGGGGAAGCAAACCAAGAGAGCTGGCAACTTTTTTATTTTTATTTCCTTTTTGCAAAAGGACAGGGGAGACAGGAAAAGAACTAAGGATCTTTTCACCCTTCACAGTGTCCTGACAGTTTGACCTAATGTGCATGAAAATCACTGTGACATACTGGCCTTTCACTGGTTGATGACAAAACTAAGTCCAGCCTAGTAACATTTCTTTATTCACTTCATTCAGGGCAATCCTAGTCATGTAGTTTCTGTTTAAACAGGCTTCTGGGATGAGACAATCCAGTTCTCAAGACTAAATGCAAATTTGCCATATTTCTCCTTCATTTTGAAGAGGGACCTTGGGTGGGATTTTACTCATAGCTCAGCAACCTAGCTACAATATGTTATTTGGTTGCCTCAGAGAACATATTTGGCATGTCACATTGGAGCCTGAGTTTGTTAGCGTCTGGTCTCGCTAAAGGAGTTCTGAAGGTCAGTGCACAGCTACTGTAGCTGATGGTCTGCTCTCTAGGGAAAAGCTTCTCAAACAGAAGCCACAAGAGTTGCCAAAGTACAACTGAGTAGACCATCAAATAGAAGTAGAGTACTAGAGCTCCAGACTTCATGGTCACCTAGTCAGAAACCTAATCTGAGACATCTAAAACCTAATACTGGTATATGAAATACTGACACAACAGCTTGTCCAGAGGGATTTATACTATGGATAGATCCTAGTGAAGAGGATGGAAATTACTCCAAGAAATCCCCTCCAAAAAACCTTCCAAACCTTCCCACTACAATGCACACTCACCACCATAAATGTAAGCGGACAGCTTTGCTAGTTTCCTAGGACAAATTTACTACTCTGAGAAGACTGCCTTTGCTCCATGGGTAACAAAAGATTCCAGAGAATTCAGCAGTCCTCTGAATTATTTAAACTTTGATCCCAGAAGAGTTACTCCTCCAAAAGTTACTTGAAGATGGGCTCAAACATACCTTGCACACAGTAAAAATGCTGCATACAGGAACATTAACTAGAGCTAAGCAGCCTTTCCAGTTGTACTTCACTCCTTTGCCTTTACAGAACTGATTTAATCACTTGGTAATTCTAGCATGAAAGCTTCAGCAGACTAGTGCTGTTGTTCCCAGCTCTTCCCTTGCCTGCATATCACTGTTGCTATTTATCATTGTAATTACCTATTTATCTAAATGGATGGATATTGTAACTTCCAAATATAGTTTGCACATGCCATTTGCGGCGGCAGAAAAAGAAGAGGTCTTGTTCAAGTGATATACGAGCTGAAAAGCCTGATTTATTTTTAGTAAAACTCTACATTATCTTGCTGCTTTGGCCTCTGTCTATTACCATTCCTCCAGAGAGCAGAGAGAGTACATATTCAAGGTTCCTTTGGCCATAACTACTGTAATAAGGACACACCACTGATCTAGAAAGAACCACTGCTCGCGGACTGTGAGATATCTCAGTGAGCTATGACAAAAGCCTGTTTTTCCTCTGAAAATAATTTTCTTTAATGCCATAAAACTATACCGCCACAGTCCCAGACGCACCTAATTCCATCATACTTATTATAAGTCATTTCCAATGCTGCACAAGTTAAGGGGCCCATCTGCAAATGGTACAATAGAAATGACTGTTCCATGAATCCTTCTTTCCTTACTTGCTCCAGATCAGCCTCACTGCTTTTCCTCCTGTCTGTTGTGTTTTTACGGGGCAGTATGAAGAGTTCAGCAGAAGTAGGCAGCCCAGGAAATACAGCTACCAAGATCTGTTCTTCAGGGATACCAGTCACCTAAAAGAGAAATAAAGAGTCTCTAGCTGCTATTCTGCTACTGATGTTTCCATTCACTAACAGAAACTTCTCCCATCAACTGTTATTTGCCAGTTCTACTATAGTGGTCCTAATGAACTGTTCTGCCCATTTGGTGGGTCAGAAATAGAGGTTCTGCTAATGATTCACTCAATTTCTAGAAGTAAATGTAGGCAGGATAACACCCTTGGACCCAAAGATCTCAACTGAAAGCCCAAACCTACCATGTCTCTGGATCTGAATTTTCCATATAGTCCTTCTCACTAAAGAAGAATGACCGAAAGTCAGATCCAGGGAGTCTGGCTTAGGGTGTCCACTGTTAAGTGTGCAACTAAGACAGACACATGAAGAAAATTGCCTGTGATCACTTTATAATATCAGGTTATGGGGATCCACATTTGCCATACACGAATAACTTAATGTCTCCAGTGGGAGACTTTTCACTACTAAGGCTAATCGGGAGGGCTGGGCTAGGTACTGCTCAGTTTGCTGAAACAGGAGTTTGCTCTACACCTGATTCTCACAACTGTCTTCAGCACTGAGGCGACTGCCCTGTCTTCCCAAACTCAAGCTGTACATCCTCATTAGAGCAGGAAGCCTCTCCTCCCTCAGAAACTCCGCTGTATGAGGCTAACCCCGTTAGCTCTCTGGTCCTACCCCACCTCAACCTCCTTGGCCCCATTCCTGAACTGAAATGTATCAATGGGACAGCCCATTCCCAGGGTGGATAAGCATAGGCCACAGGCTGCAACCAGTCACAAAAGGATACACAAGCAAGCACTTCTACATGATTGCTACTGTTGTCTGTAACCATTCATAGTTAGAATCCAATTAATATCTTTTTTCTGCAAGCTTAACTCTGAATACAATAAAAGTAAACAACATTTTAAACAAATGAACTTAGTGCTTTCTCAGGATGGGAAAACCATCAAGGAAACTCCTATAAACTGTGAATTTTGAGTGGGCTGCAGATGAGGAAAAACTAAGCAAGAATGTACTTTCCCAGTAAAAATAATCACCCTTCATTTCAAAGAACAGCTGTAGCTGAAGCAAAAAAAAAAGCAAGATATATTTCTGGCAGAATGTAGAAAAACACAAAAGCTTGCCTACATCTATCTTCCAATTTCACATAAAACCAAAGTCCCTGGCTATATCCTAAATTACTCTGTCCCCTTTCCTGTAAGAATATGAGTGCTAGTTTACATATCCTAATTAATCCCAAAGGAAGATTCAGTATCTTCCATCCACAGAGGTCTCTCTCTCTGTCCTGTATTTTAAATGTAAGTTTATTTTCCCTCTGCATCCTCAACTTTTGCCCCAGTTAGAAAAGGAGTAGATCTTTGTAACATTCACCAGTTGCTACACTTGGCTGCATGAGGAACTGCTGACTGAGAGGTAAAAATATCTTCCTCATACATCCAACATACTACAACGCCTGTCTTCTGGGATGAAGTGAATCAGCTGTTTAACAATGCAGTACCACTCCCCAAATGTTTGGAGTAGAAAACAGTAGATACTGTAATATCAATTTGGCAAAATAAGAATAGTGATATTAGTACAGACAGAATTTGTAAAGTTCTGAGAGATATTAAGAGCTAAAAAGCACAACAGAAACATTAATAAAAGTAATTATAATATTCCCACAAAATTCCCAATATAACTTTCCTCTATAAGCGTATTAAGAAGCTTTTTATTGATTTAAAATGATAGACTCAGTAATGCTGTTCTTTCCCATTCTTTGAAGGTAGCATGCTAAAAAGTGCATGTTTTAATAGCCTAGTCAATATTAGTACAGACAAGGAAACAAATGCTCACCTGTCCCAGAGCTCTCTTGATGACTTTGCCAATGTCTTGTCGCCATTCAGGGATGTCAGGGTTATAGTAGTCCAGGTTGGGAGAAAATGATAGCAGCTGAGATTGGAAATATTCTGGAACAGAAAAACAGTACATATGAGAAGATTAAATGGGCAGTGTTCAGGGTTCAGACAAGGGTGCAGAAGACAACAGGATGACCATAAGCACATTATCATAAAGCTAGAGGGAGAGAGGAAAGGCTGAAGGAAGAAAAAGGGCTAGCTAACACCAAGCAGGACGGAAAGCTTGCAAGGAAAAAAATTCTTATAACAGTTCTTACAGAGGACATTTTTCCCTTATGCCAACCTGTGACTTTTCCCAGAAGAAATGGAAGCAAGAAAGAGAGAGGTGAGAGGATGCCTTCCCTTCATGGTGCCTCTGGGCTTTGTAATTTTGCCATTCAACTTCATCAGATACTGCTTATAAGGAAGTTGACCAGTAAATAAGGCAGCACACAGCTGAAATTTGGAAGGTCTGTGCAATTGCACACATTGTGCTCTGCAGAACACTTACTGTAAGCAATGTTTTCAAAAGTAGGCATTATCTGTTTGCTCTCCTGGAGGGAAGCCACGAGGGTTTAATACCTCAACAAATCAGAACCCAGTGGTGCTAATGACCGGCTAATCAAGCAATGGCGATTCATGAAACATTCTAAAATTACTTCCTAATTGACTGATTGCTGGGAGGAAGATAAACTTCCTAGAATTCAAATACAGAACAATTTAATTTTTTCTCCAATTTCAACTCTCCCCTCTGATGTCACTACAGACCAAGCCTGGAATCCTAATAACAAACTGTGCACAATGTGTTTGGGCCAGTGGGAAGCATAGATCCAGGATGGGAATCAGACTCAGATATCATTTCTCAGGGTAGAAGACTTTCCTTTCTGTTTTGCAGATGTGCTGTGCCTCTCCTTGAAGCACCTGATCTCCAGACATTTCAAATAAGTACTATTAATCATTTGTAAGAAGGTACCAGTTTTAGATCAAGATAAAGAAGCAAGAGCATAAATGAGAGAATCCATAGAATAGCAGGAATGTGCTAGCACAGCATTCATGTTGCACCTTTTGCAAGACCTGTTCTTTCTGTTTAAATGATGCAGTATCTTTTAAAGTACAACAAGCAGCAAAGAAAGCAGGGAAACTCTCTCAAATTCTGAAGGCTTAACCCAGAGCCTGATACAATGATTTTTGAAGTCTCAGCACCATGTCCAATTTATTTTCTGAGTAAATTCTTGTCTGTTTATCATAATTTGAGAAATCCCTAAATAAATCTTCATTGCTAACATCAGAAAGCCATGCTTTCCTACCCAGAGCCATAATAATACAGGACATAAATCAGGATACAAATTTAGCAGAACGCATATATAGCAAAGGTGTCACTCATTTATGTAACTCAGACTTGAACTGATGACCAGACTAGGGGTCTGGAAGGACTACTCCCTTGGACAGGTCAGACTGCAGCATGGTGCTGCATAGGACTATTTGGACATTGCAACTAGATCAATTTCTCTTTGCAATAAAGTCCAAAGCTTTGGATCATTTGAATAGAAAAGTGTCTTACAAGTTGTTTAGAAACAGAGACTGAGGAGCACCTTTGGGTCCTACAGAGGCCAAAGATTGAGATCACCTGTGGGGACCCCTCTCAGATAGGCTTGATTCAGGCTTATTCCAGAAACTAGCAGGAAGATGCACATTTCCCACTGCATTTTACAATGTTCAAAAGGGTTGAGTAGAGGGTTACTTATATTTGCTAATAGCTAGTTTGGGTATTACTAAATCATATTAACAAATTATTAAAACTCATTTCACAGCCAGGCAATCAATAAATATCTATTTAGCTGGTTGTTAAATCTGAGCATAGAGCTTTCCAGTCACCAGCAGGATATTTATTTATATTTAATTACTGAAACAAGATATATATAGTTCAACTACACAGTGCTTCAGATAACTACTCAAGTTATCTGCAGCCCAGCTCCCTCAATAAAACTTGCTATCCAAAGTAAAGCTTACCTTCAAATGCTGGATGACATTAACTGGATAAGGAAAATGAAGATTAGCCCAGGATACAAATTATTCTCTAGAGAAATCTGACAGTCCTAGCCAAAACTGCAGAGAGAGCCCTTACACTAAGCATTTATGAAGCCCCAAACAACGTAAGCTCTGGGGTCTGCCAGAGGGTGCTTTTGGAGCCCATGACGTGCAAGTATCAAAGATTACCCACAGGGAAGTCCAGCGGACACACTCAGACCTCTAGGTCTGGCATGGAAAATAGGCAGAGATACCAGCAGCAGAGCTATTTCTGCCCCGTTTTCCAGACCCCTCGCCATTTATACAGTCATTGTATGAAGAGAAACACCAGCTGTAGTCAGGCCACCTTAATGATGTGCTATGACTACTTGTTTCCACTGCGAGGAAGCAGAGGGAAGGCAGCTGGGCTACAATTCTTCAGGGTTTTTTTAGTTTTGGGAGTTCCCAGTCAGGGTGTACACAGAGACCAATATGCAAGGAGACACCAGCCACTTTACTACAGTGCTCATTTCACCAATTTAGCTAGTTGCTCCATCCAATTCACTTCTGTATTTTGTGATCATGACACATCAGAGCTACTTTATTACAGTTTGTCTTCAGAGGTTCCTCCAGGCAGTAGGGAACTCAGAGTTCATTTTAGTTCAGCAGCAACTGCCTGTTCTTCACCTCTAGGTACCTCCCCGAGACTTGATTGTAAAAGGCTGAGGGTACCGTGCACTGCGATCTCCTTGGTGTCTTGGATGAGAGTGTTGCCCGCAGCAACTTGTACAGTGACAGTGTTCATCCCCTCCATAGTGAAGATGTATGAGATGCTGCTCTCCAGGGTGATCAGGGGCTGCAGGAGTAAATATAGATGGCAATATCAAAATCAGGATGAGATTAACATGATCAAAACATGCACTTGACTAACCCACCAGGCCATGATATCCTTCCTCCCCAACACAGGAATGGCGCTCCAATCTTGCATGTCCTGCTAAGGCCTCAGTGTGGCCCAAACACAACCAAGTGAGAGCTCTCCCATAGGTAAAGGTTTCCCTCACTTCAGTAAATGTTTCCTGAAATATTTTTCCACTGAATTGCAACCCATTCTTCTATGAATAGCTCAGCAAAGCAGAGTCAGCAAGTGCAGAATTACTGCTGCAGAATGCAGTGTTGTACACGCACACGCACACATACTCAGCACAGTTACTATATCAGCTGCATAAAACACAGAGTCCAGCTAAAACCAGCACTAAACGTAAACCAAAAATGCATATGCTTCTTCAAACAATCCATATTGGTCAGATTCAGAGCCAGCCCTGACTTGTTACGAGCACGGATCCATCTACTATCTCAAAGCAACTCTGCTTATGTCAGAGTAAGGGCACCCTGCTTTGAGCCTACAAACTAACTCCAACCATAAGCTAGCAAACCATACAAACAAGGCTGAAACCATCACATAATACCTGCTGACAATGCTGTCTCAAAGTGGTTGAATGGTTTCCAGAGTAAAGTTGACCTGAATTTAGCCAGCTCAGAGCCCTGCCAAAGAAGGCTGACTTTATCTGTACTTTCTCAAACAAAAATGTCCTTGATAGCACTACAGCTCTCCTCTTTGTACAGGAAACTCTCACACAGATACACATCTAGATGAGAGAAATGCACTCTGTTTGGGAAAAGAGATTTGCATACTGACAATTAAAAGTGTAGTCCTCACAGTGCCATTGATCTGACAGCTGTTCTATAGACAGATCTCTTTGTTTCAACTAAACCATTAAAGTAGATATAGTGATAATAGTCTCCATTGCAAAAGCACAGAGAGGTCCAAGAGCACAGATCAAGTCATTGTACCATTGCTATTGTCCCTTCACTACACTGTCGGGTTTTTTTCAGAAGAAAACGCTTGAACATTCATCTCGCAGCTCTCATGCTTCATCCCAACACACTGCCAACCTGCCTGTATTTCACAACACTGACAATTTCCACTGGCATAAGCCAGACTGGCAAACGCATTTGCCTCCCTGCAGAATGCCATCTTCCTTGGACCCCTTCATCCATGAGCTGAAACAGCAGTTGAAAAATAATCTGTTTGATCACACAGGACTCACGGACCAAGTCAGCAAGGGTGCCAGCTTCTGCTAGCCCTGGAGGCCTAGCTAACACATACATAGACACACATTCTGGACAAGTAGAATGGGCCTTCATCGAACTGCAGCAATATTAGCTATCTTCCTAGAGGTTACAGGTTGTGATTCTGTGCAAAGGCAGATAAGAGGAACCAATCTGGCATTTAAAATTACTTTTTTTTTTTGCTTTTGTATGTGTGCACGCTGGACATTCCATTATCACGGATGATTTCACCTCCATCATGGAGCTTTAACATTCAGCCAACTCCTTAATTTTAACTCAAGCACCAAGACCTGGAAACTAACTCTAAATTAAATCAATTAGTTTAAGGTTCATTTGCTCAAACCTATTAGACAGCTGGACACATTTATTAAACTGGACCTGTGTTAATCCAAGCAAATTGGCCTTTGGGTATACTGCAAAAATTAGCACAGTAGAAATTCAGTACAATGGTTCCAGCAGGGTGGGTAGGGCAGCAGAAGTGCCTCAGCCAGGTCATTTGAGTCTAAGACAACATCCGCCTGTGCAACAGCACAGAGAGTACAGTGAGACTGCACAGTGACACAAGACACATCTGATTCTGCCTGAGATGCCTCTGGGCTGAAGAAGTTGCAATCCCTCATTGTGGAAACAGAATATATCACTCAACAATACCACCCACAAGGCATAATATTACACACCTCACCCTTTAATTCACACACAAATCAGTGCCCCCATCTTTCACTTAGAGACCACAGTTTGCCCACGAGTGGGCACAGGGAAGGATCTGATATGTACATTAAACATCCCAGAAGGAATTTTGATGTAATGCAGACCTACTGGAAATAAAAAGGTAGCCGTTGCTGTTGTGTCTATATCCTTTGCCATACTTCTGCTAGAGATGAAGCTGAATTCATGAGGTAGCTGGAGAGAATGCTTTGCAAAGAATGAAAGGTGCTCTGGATCTCTGAGTTGGCCACAGGTAAGAGGCACTTTCTTTACTAATCCGCACCTCAACAAATTTCAGTAACATGTGCAACCATCCCAAGGGATCATAAGGATCAGCTACTCCATGTGCAGCTATGTCCAAAGCATCCACCCTAAACACAGCCATAGCTGCTTGTACTCTGTTGCCTATGACTCTGAAATTTCAGCTAGAAGATTCTTAGGCAAACCAGATGCAAGCACCAGGAGAGTTGCATGGAAATCTTCAGTAAACAGCACTGCTTTGCTCTACCTTTTCTAGATTACTTTCTACTTCAAAAAAAATCCTTTTAAGGCTCTATTCACAAATTTCTATATTAAGGACAGAAACAATGTCAGGAAAACTCTGGCACCTCGGTACTCCGGAGGGCGTAAGCAGATGATCAAGTTATCAATACCTAAATTGTCTCAGATGTACTTTAACGACTGTCCAGCTGTCAGCACTGAGCCAAAAATATCAGAACTGTAATGTGATTTTGCATCCCCCTCCTTCGGCACAGTATAAACTACGCGGAATTACCCAGTACTTGCCATGGACTAGACCTGTGTATGTGGGAGGCTGCCATAGCTCAGCTAGGGCACAGCAACTTGCCAAGTTATAGGAAGTGGTTTTTCTTCCTGAGCTCTTCTGGTGCCTCGGTTATGCTTCCACAAAAATAAGTGAGTTCTTAATAAGCTTCCTAACTTGATGTAAAATCACAATAGATGCAGCATTTGTTATTTTTTTCCTTTTTGCTACTGTTAGTAAGTAAGCAGCTTTGTCAAAGAGAAAATAAAATATTTGTGTGCCTGCTAGCTTTTACCTCAAGTTCTATATTTCATGAAAAATTCACATTTTTTCTCCTTTGATCTCAATTTAGCATGCACTTTCAATTGCAAATCAATAATGTAGACAATGATGTGACTTAAACTGCTTTTGTGAATAACAGCTGATACTACATTGCAAAATTATCAGCTGTACCTTTCACAACTGTAATAATGGAGAATAGCATCTGTGTGTCCGCTGTCTTACTCCTAAAGCCTACAATAAAAACCGTAGCTAAGAAACAATCCTCTTTCTCCATCTGAAAGCATGACCACAACTTGTAGTTTCACTTACTTTAATTATGGATAAAAAAAGCTCTTTATCCTAAATTTTTGCCAGTCCTTTGAAAATTCACTACCAAGAAGTCTCATTTCCCTCTGTAATATATCCAAGAGTGGGAACAACAGTCACAGATGGACACAAACAATTCAGTGAGAGACTGGCTTGAAACTCTAGATACAACTGGTTATTTGAACACCAACAGCTTTAAAGTATTGTGTTGGAATCCAGCATTATATAGTGCATATTGGTACATAATGGAAATCCCCACAGTTATTGAACACCAGCAGTTTTTAAACACTATGTTGAAAGCCAGTATTATACCATATATAGTGGTATATAATTCAGTTAAGCTGCAAGTGAACGCTGGTAATAACAGTGGTCTCCAAAGCTCAGTAGGGCTGATAACAACCAGATGTAAAAAAAGTAATGACTACGAAGAATAACACGGGACAGGAGGAAATAAACTCACAAAGGCTGAAGTTCAGATAATAACAACCATTTTTAGATAAGGGAAAAAAAAACCACAAAACAAGCAAAGGCGAAAAGTTTTTGTTAGGGCTGACAAGAGTCCCTTCTCTGCTGCAATAAGCTTAGGAAGTAAAAATGATCCAAGGGGCAGCTGTACCTTGGTGCTGTTACCAAACCACCAGAAGTAGGTAAGTGTGCCTGCCTGGCTGGGCCAAACAACTGCAGTAATGTTGACATCCTTATTTCTGATGGCGACAAAGGGGACACTCAGATGGATGTGCTCCACTGGACCTGTGGGAAGAAAGACTTCATTATTAAAGGCTTTGAGTTAAACCCTCCTTGCACAGTTGTGAACAGTGAGGATCTTTTCTTTAAATAAACCAAGTGCCTTATGTCAGCAGTGAGACTCTATCATAACAACACAAAAGAATTCCAGCAGCCAATAAGCAAAAGAAAAACATACCAGATTGATAAATATAAAATCATGCTTCTTTTTTTTCCTCATTCTTAATTCTAGGGGAGCCAGAAATGCACAGTTTTCACAATGCTAATTTCAGACAGGGTCAACACTGTATACTTAGAAAATATTTTTAAATGCACTTTGAGGGAGAACAACGGACTGGCTTTGCACTGGATAGGGCAAGCTGCTGTTGAAGGGTTGAATGATAGGACATAGGGGAGAAAGAAGGCGTTTTCTTGAAAATATATCCTCTGAGCTACTAAGATTTGTAGGAAAATCAGTTTCTTCACAGTAAGAGTCATTGGGTACTGGAACAGGCTGCCCAGGGAGGTAGTAGAGTCGCCTTCCCTGGAGGTGTTTAAGGAACGGGTGGATGAAGTGCTGAGGGACATGGTTTAGGGAGTGCTAGGAATGGTTGGACTCGATGATCCAATGGGTCCTTTCCAACCTTGTGATTCTGTGATTAGCCAAGATGGCTAATATCTGATTAAACGTGAGGCATTTATGACTTGATTAAATACACCTTGACAGTTTTTTAGAAGGTCCCCAAAAGAAAGTTCCATGATTTTAGAAATCCTTCATATCTTTTTGACTTTAGCCTGACCTTGAGAAGTCTTTGGGAAGTCAGTTACCACTAGCAAAAAGTCAGGAAGGACTTGAAAGTTGTGTTCGTTAGGATATCAAAGCATTTAGCTGTCAGAAGAACTTGTGTCTGAAAGACTTAAAAAATAATGAAGTATCAATGCAAAGTTGTGTCTAATAAATGCAAATGTCCAGAACGAGTCCAGTGCATGAAGTTCAAAATTAAGAAGTCAGTTCCTCTCCAGAAAAAAAAATCATGTATAAAAAGTATTGAGGTATTGTTTGCTAGATTTTTGAAAGCTTTTACCATCATCATTGCTTTCCTTCTTGCTGAATTTCTTGTTTTTACTGGTACTGAATTTCAGCAGATAACTGCTGCACATCAGACAGTTTTACTTTCTGGATGGTACCTTTTGAAACATAGCAAACGATAGACTATCACTGTGAGAAGGAAAGGATGAAATAAGAAAGGAGACTTCTTATTTTTCACAGGACATTCATTCTGGGAAGCAGGAAACTTGCTGATTTTAACTGAGACAATCTTCTTGTGTTACCTCTCAGCTCTTTAAGCATGAAACAAGGACAGTAATCACTTCACCACCTGCTTAGATTACAAGGATTTTGGATAGCAAGAGCTTTTCTTTCACCACTGGAACATATAGCTCTCAGCACAATGGGACACTATTCTTGCTTTTGGCTCCTTAAAACTTGTTCTTGGTTTTATCACCTTTCCCAACAAGTCTCTACCAACAAGTCACTCCTGAACTCTGCCCACAGAGAGTACTTTGAGTTCCCAAGAACAGCAGGTTCCCCCAGTATTTTGTGACAGTGCATGTAAGAGGAAAACCATAAATATCTTCACTTGCTTTAAATGAAGAGACAAGCAGCCTGACAGCAGCCTGACAGCAAAAAGGTGAAAAGTTGACTGAACACTGATAAAGCTGAGGGTAGAAAACGACTGTTGCTTGAGGCCAAATAGCTTCTTTCTCCTTTTCTTTCAGTACCTGATTCCAGCACCAGGCAAACCATATAATAAAGGTGATTTATATAGCAGGCTTTTTTTTTTTCTGTACATTTTAGCTTCAAGGTCAAACCTCCTATATTGACAAGTACATCCAAATATATTAGAAGTCTAATACTGAGGTATCATCTCATTTCAGCGTTAGCATGAATGTAAACGCTTGCAAAAATATTTCCCCAGAGACAATGATAATAAGTTGGACACCTAAGAACACTATAAAAGTCAAAAGAGAGATCTGAGAGGCTGAGGAAGAAAAGGGTAGAGTAGGACAACCAGGCCAAGCAACTGCCCCTCGTTGCATTCTGCTCTAAAATCCTCACCATGAAAAAGCAATTCCTATGAGAAAAATCATATAATCCATACAAAGCTGGTTGTTATTACCAGGTAACCATCACTTTTGTCAGCTAATGGCCCAAGGTGAAGGAAAAAAACAGTTAATGCTCTAATAACAGGTTGTTAAATTCAGCCATGATTGACTTTGAGGGAATTATGAGCATAATAAAAGCTTCAAGGAACATTTATTCCTTCACACAGGGAGTCTGAAATTAAAAAGAAGAAAAAGAAGTACTTGAGGTTTGGAAATTTCTGACTTGCTTCCTTCAAGCAGAAAACCTCAAGTAAAGACAGACAGGCTAGAAGACATTTTGACAGGCTAAATGACAAGACAGACATGGCTATGAAGACAATTAGGGCAAAAACGATGAGGCACATCATTGGAGCTCTCTGCCCAGGAGATCTAGTTGTCAGAGAGCCAGACAAGGAAATGGGATCTTCCTGGTCTCATTCTGCATTCCCCATCCTCTGCTCTCTCCTGTTTGAGAAAGCCAGCTGGGGACTCCATATTTGAGTCTGCTCATGTGCCAAGCAGAAAGAAATTGAATTTATCTACCAAACAGCAAAGAAAAGTCAGAGATGAATGTCAAACACACTAACTATGAAGAGTAGAATATTAGCCCTCAGTGCATTCATATCACAGGAAGTATGTTCAGCATAATGCTTTTATTTTATTTAATAAGCACTGTAAACTCCCAGATCCCGAATAATTGACTCAAAATTTAGTAGGTTAATCTAAACCTATTGGTATAAGAAGCAAATTAAAAACATACATTTGGGCTTTGTTTCACATATTGTTTCATTTCAGACCCTTTTAGAAAGCCTGAGAAACATTTTCAAACTTTTCTGTGCACCTGTGAGGACTGCAAATATACTTATGTTAAAAGAAACTTCTCTTCCTCTGCATTCAATAAAGTTTACTTAACAAGATAGAAGTGTCTACAAGTCCAAGCACTGGGAAGACTGTGACTTGTATATGTAGGTGGGTTTGTACGTATTCTTAGGCCCCATGAAGTTGCAGGCATTTTCAGTGAGGTCAGGTTTTCACCCAAGGAAGTTAACAGCTGGAAGTACTTACAGACCACATGCAGGAAAAGGACAGCAGTGTCAGAGCCCAGGCTGTTCTCTGCGTATGCTGTCACCTGAAAGATTCCAGCACTCTTATAGACGTGCCGGATGCCATCCTCAACAGGGCTGAAATTAGCATAGGATACTGCAATTCCGTCTCCAAAATCAAGCTGAATGTTTGTCCTTTGGAGATCACCCTGCAGCAGAGAAAGCTGGATTAGGAAACTGGGCTGATAAAAGTCATTTGTATTGCTCTCCATCCCGTTTCCCAGTTCCACTTCATTAGCATGGTCACAAACTTGTAACTTTACCAAAACAGTCTAGTTTTGTTCTCTCAGCCCCCAAAGTGGCCAGGCTCAAATCAACACCAGGTAATTACACACAAGCAATGCTTAGCATACTTAAACCTGTAAAGAGAATTATTCCCCCACCTCGGATTTAGAGATTTTGAGAGGGCAGAGTGCCAAACATACATATTTGAAGGGGACTGTATTTGAATAATCTAATGCAATGCATGGTTGGAGATTATGTGTCACTGAAGTGGCCAGGGCTTTGCACAGCCTTTCGTTGAAAAAGTGGTGTCCAACAACTACCTCTATCAGAGGCAGCGAGATGGGGTAGTGGGGTAGACGCTAACTGGAGAGCAACTCCCATATGCACATGGGAGCACCAGGAACACCCTGGAGATGGAACAATGGTTAAAGTCACTTTCCAATACGTTCCAAAGAAACAACCTCATCACTGAGATGCTGTAAATCTAGTGTAACTTCAGGATGGCTGAATTTACACGGGTTGAGTCCCACACTAAGGACTGACAGGTTTTGTCTAATGTCAGTCAACAGAGATTTCACTGAAGCCTCTGGGCTAGATATTGCACAAAACAAACCATGATTTCCTAAAAAAAACCACTGCAGATCAGACAAAGGGAAAAGATTGCTTGGGACAACCACACCTGTGACAGTCCCTAAAAGTTTTAAAGCTGACAGCACTAACTCTCCTCTGAGCAGTAGTTTTCAAGTGCACCTGTGTGCAACAAAACACATGGTTTGTAATTTGAATTATGATTATGAATCTCCATAAGGATTTTTTCATATGGTCCAAACACATTCATACATAACACAGATCCCTTTTGGATCATGACTTCTCATCCCCAGAACATTTATGATAAAGGCAGAACATTGGCTGGATCATGGAAAAATAAATTCTTAAATTATGATTAAAATAGCTCACAGACCATTCTAACCGAAATGATCAGCAACTGAGATCAAAGGTGCATAATAAAGGCTCCTGCGGAGATTGAAACATCCATGAAAAGCAAGAGGTCCCCATTCTTGCCTCCCACTGACTCAAAATGCATGGAACCTACTGTCTTGCTGGCAGTTGCCATCAGCCCGTATAAGTGGCAGTCACGTTATTGTCACAGGCAGACTGCTTCGTTCTGCTACTGGTCCCTGCCCTGAAAGTGCACCTGATCTTGTCCTTTGGATAGAAACCTGGAGCACAGACAAGAAGCGAGACTGCACTGAAGCAGGTCCCCTCTCTAGATAATCAGGACTGCAGCATGCCCCACAGACCTTATCTTCCTCATGGGCTATGTTTGCATTAACAAATCAGTGTGTAGGAAATGTATTTTTCAGGTGTGAATTTGCCTTGAGTGTATACTTAGAAGTCTTCAGGTACACATCCAAATAATCAGCGTTATCATACATAGTTTGGGAAATATGGATATATATGGTTATAAGTGCTAGACCTCTCTCCTTCCTTGCTCCATTACTCTCATTTCACAGGAACCAGGGCAGTTGTGTCTATTGACTTGATCAGGTCACCATTTTCACTTCTGTCCTACTAGGACATTGAAAATACAGTATAAACAAAAAAGAAAACATAGAGGACTATAGTGGTAGTGATAATAAAACCTATCTATAATATTGAGTAGCCAATAACATCTTTTGAAAGAGAGTTTTTTAAGTCACTCTAAAAAAACTCTCTAACAGGAGCAAAATTACACTCTTAGGATATTCAGTTATTTGATAGAAAAGCTCCCACAGCTTGTTAAACCTTTCAAAACCACTTCTCAGGGGAATATACTAAGACCACAAGTTCATCTCATACGGAAGACACAAAGGATAAAAATATGAACAAAGGATAAAAATTTGATCTGGGCTGGCTTCATCACTGGTGACCTCAGGCTGCAATCTCTTGCATCCATCATGGCAGCTCCTTTCTCATGCCTTACAATTCTCTTTCCTATTTCCTTCTTGCTTCTCCAATATGATTCAATCTGAAATGAGAGAGTTTGAAGTGGAGCAGCCGGAACAGATTTTTTGTGACTGAACAGCAGCAGATGATCTTTCTACCCAATTATGACAGTGGGGTCTTCAATGCAAAGCCTGCCCATCATACCAATTGTGTTTTCTTTCTCCTTTCCATACCTCTGTATCCAGTACATAAAATACTAAAACTATACTAATACTTAAGGGTGTCAGCCCCCCCCCCAATGTCAGATATTCTGGAGTTTATGAATATAAATTAAAACAGAAATGAAATGGAGGCATTTTAAATGAGAAAAAAATGTTCTCTCTATATATTCAAAAGGCAGATTTTATTGCTTTAAGCCCTGTAAATTATTATGCAGAAAGGGAATGATCTAGGGGCTGTTACAAAGATTGGCACTTTGTGTACTGAAATCAGTGAGTAGGGAAAGGACAGTGGAATGGGCGGAGAGGAGTATGGCCAAGGAACAGTCCTTCAAAGTCATCTCCCCATCAAGAAGAGCTTGGAAAAGTTTTCCTGTCTGGAAGTCACACTATCAAAGTGACAAAAACTGTAGAGACAGAGCAGTGGTTGAAATTTCGGCTCTCTGAAGTAAAGAGCCAAACTCTCATTGATTTCAGGAGAGCGATATTTCATTCAACATATGCTTGGGATGGGAGCAAGTGGATTGTATATACATGATGTATTTTGGTTCTTCTAATGAAGCTCTCAAGTTGTTTTCATAAAAATGTCATGGATGCATGTAGTGAAAGTGATTTTAGACATAGGTGCAAAAGAATTCACCATAGAACAGACTGACCAGAAAAGGTGGAGGGAGTCAGGAATGAATCTGTATGTCAGGAAGGTATGTAATAAGATTTCTACAGAAATTCTACAGAAATTATTTCTTCTGACTAACCAGGAATACTTTGATGACAACTCACTTGCCTCAGGTTCATAATGAAAGACTGAAATGCTTTTGCCCAAGATCTCAGGTTTGTTTTGTTTTGTTTTATTTTTCTCTTAAAATCTCTATTCTTTTAAGACACAAACTCAACACACAGCTTTCTGTGGAATAAGCTGTTTACCCACAAAAATATATTCTTGAAAATCCTCTTCCCTCAGAAAAAAAATTGTTTCAATGATTTGTTTTTCTAACTACTGTTGTTTTTCAACAAAGGACACAGAGTGAATGCCCTCACATATTTATTCAGCCGGCTCTTCAATCTGTAAAGCCTTGCAAAGATTCCACTCTTCAGCTACCTTGACTGCTGCCTTATTCCCCATCTGTTTATCATTCTTTATATGCAGCAGTTCCGCTTGAGTTCCTTAATAAATTACTACTAGATTCCTAATTTTTAGATTATGTCAGTTCTTTTCTGAACTCTCACTCACAGTGTCTACATAAATAGTCTTACCGTGTCAAGTCTGCAGAATATAAAAGAATCAGCCAGGTAGACAAGAAATCCCCTTTGTATAAAAGCAGGGCATGCATGAACCTCTGAGGAAGCATGTAAAGAGGCCCTGTCGGATTAGTGCGGTCCCAATGAAACATTTATTTGCTGTATAAGAATTTAAATTAATAGAAGTCTGTGTGTTTAAAAAAAAAAATAACAAAGTATCATGAGAAAAAACTTCTTCATGGCAGTATGTTCAGATTTAGAACAGCTTCTTGTATTCTCAAAGGTCTAAGTTGCCAATGGAGGCTATTCCTGGGACTGGAAGGGACACTAGGCTTGCACTGTTTCTAATATGCTTTTCCCAGAGACCTAATGTTGCTTGTCGTCATAGCAGCATACTTAGGAAACGGGCATCTAGTCTGTCCTGGTTTCCTTCTTCTGATGTTCATGATCATGATGTGTCTGGGTTCCACCTGTCTCCAGGTACTTCTCAAAATGAAGTATGCAGGACAAAACAGATGACAAAATCCCTTGTGGTTCTCCAACCACCACCTCGCTTCCTGGCTGCCCCTCCTGAGACACCCAAAGATGTCAGAAGTGAGGCTATGAGCTGACCATTCTGTTTAACCAGAAAACAGATGTAATACAAGCCGTTGTGGGAAAATCATTGTTGGATCTTCAATGATACCTTCCATGGGCAGTCATAAGCCAGCAGGAGAATGCAGCAAGCTATAAACACAGCAGGGCTTGTTGTGGTGCAGTCACATATATCACTAAACAGCTATCACAGATCTGAAGAGGCATAAGAGCATTTGAAAAATTCTCCCATCAGCCTGGATACACACCAAGTGTTTTCCTTGGCTACTCAGCCCTCCACTGAGCCACAAGCACTGGTGAAATGAGCTGCACCATACATGTTTCCCAAACAGAGGGATACCTGACCCAGAGAGACCACCAGGAGTGCCTCGATATTTTGATGCTTCAGGCACCAGCCTGCCCTGGTATCAGTTACACTACTGTTGGTTACAGGGGGAATCATACCAATAAACAAATGAAACAGATATGGGTTGAGGAGCTCAGAGGTGGTTTCAGGAGCC
Organism: Cuculus canorus; assembly: GCF_017976375.1. Lineage (NCBI taxonomy): Eukaryota > Metazoa > Chordata > Aves > Cuculiformes > Cuculidae > Cuculus > Cuculus canorus. The sequence goes on from NC_071407.1 coordinate 12,071,654, forward strand.
TCAATTCCTACTGCAAAACAGTAACATCCCTCGCTGCTCCTCATGTGTCTGAAAATGATCCCCACTCTTCTTAACCTTTCCCAGCAAAGCTCCATCTAAATCTTTACATCCCAGAAACAGAATTATTAAGCATATATACACCATTTCTGCCTCATAAAATCCATTAACTGCAGTTCACCGGAGGCATCAAGAAGCTCATGTTGAAGTATGCTTTTTACCAGATCTCTCTTTCTTCAGTGTTGACTTCATCTTGACTCACAGACAAGCCAAGCAGCCAAATACTCCTTTGGCTGACCCAATGTGATCTGTTTTAATGTCTCGTGTACAGCCCTCTTTCATTAATTCTCCTAAATCTCAGGAGTGTTCATGATTTCATGATCCCACCTGATTGCTCTTTTCCTCTCAGCAGCCTAACAGGTGAAGGAAAAGAATGCCAGTCCTGCCACAGAGTGAAAAGTTTACTGAGACCACTAACACACCTCTTCCATAAGGATAATGAAGGTGGCATTGTGTCCCTGCTCTGTGACCAACTTTCCATCAGAAGTAAGGATGTGCAGTCCCCGAGGTGCTTTTCCAGGGCACTTCTCCACCTTGGCCATGTACTTCTCTCGCAAGCCGTCTGTGCAGTTGTTAGACACAATCCTTCGGTACCTGGGAACAGTAACAAAAGGAGATTGGGCTCAGGCAGCGGGCGGAAAAGTTTTTGTGTTTTGTTTCATTTCTCCATATTAATACATGTATTTTTTCAAAGGCTAACTGCCTGCATGCTTCCCTCACTGAAAGGAAGAATCAAAGAAACCTAACACTTTATTAAATTGAAGAAAGCCATCAAAACACCATCACACTTCTCCAGATTCTCAGCAGCATCACTAAGAACAGGCACACATTGTGGAGGTGAATTACTCCAGGCTGCTAAAAGGCAGAGAATCCCTCCAATTCCCTGTGCCTGCAGGATTGCACCCTGCATCCCAGCTTTTTAATTAGGCTTTTTATTACATTTGTCTGCCTCTACTCTGCTAGAAAGCACTTAGAATGACCTACCAAGAGCTTTGCCCAGTCTGATTTTAAAATTATTCAAAGAATGAGTTTTCTCTTGGCTCTTCTTGGAAGAGGTTAGCTAACTAGCAAGACACTCGGCCATTCCCACTGTTGTTGAGCGAGATTAATCCCTTCTGGTAATTTCACAGTAAAAACATGGGATGGATTAGAAGACACAGACCCCCCAATATTTCTTGCTTGCTCCCTGTCAAGAAGGCTACAAGCAATCATACTGGTCAGGGCTCCTGTAATTACATTCCATCTTTATAGCGACCTTTCAGCTGAAAGGAGGTCTCTGAAGTTAAGTGATTCCTCACTTTGTTCAGCAACTCACAACCACCACCCAGGAACAACCCTTCATAACAACTGAGCATGCAGGACCCACGACTCAGAAGCGTGCCTGCAAAGCCTTCAGTGCCTCCACTGCCTGAGAAGAACACTGCAATTTTGCAGCAGCCAGTGCAACCAGAGTTTCAGAGTATCCCCAGAAAAACTTTAATCATTTGCAAAGCAATACTACGATGATAAACCAACACTTGCCATCTGTTCTGGGTAAAACCAAGAGAAACTGGCACATGCATCTTGTCTTAAAACTCAAGGCACAGTGTATACAAAGTGAAAATGGCAAAGGAAAAAAGAGGCTAAAAATTGCTCATTTGAGCCTTCCCAGAAGCTGTTATATACAGGAGCTTTAAGATAGGAAGAGGTTCAATGAAAAATGATGTGAAATACCTCAAACCTGTTCTTTTAAATGTTCATCAGTCTCTCAGGTAGACCTCCTTGATTCGTGTTTTAATTTTGCAGCAAAAGGGAGCTGCGAGTCTAGGCTCCAGGGATCATACCTCATTCGATAGCAATACAATATCTACATGTCACTTACATTAATGTTCTTCTCCCTGTCTCTGAGGAATGAGGCAATGTTCCATACAGATGCTGCAGCAAACATCACCTCACAAATAAGACTGGAAAGAAATCATACGGGATGCAGAGGAAAAATGACTATCCAGGTTCTCTTGTCTCCTGCATGTCCACCAAAACCAGAGAGACTACAAGATTCACTTACCCAGTGCTGTTCAAGTAGCTCTGACCAATGCTGCAATCCTTGGACAGGGAGGATGGGCTGAACCAGAAGGCTGGAACACACTGGTTGTTGCTGTATCTCTCATACCCATAGTCACTATGGAGATAAATCATGAGTTCATCACTGTACCCATTCACTAGATTTAGCTTGGTTTTAGGTGATATTTTTGTTCCCCAAAGCATGTGGGTTGGAGGCTCTCTGCTGGATGGCACAACGTCATGGATTGGGCTCATCCAGAGGAAAGGTGCTTGATTCGTTTGAGAGAAAGAAACAGAGTTCACCTGACAACACCAGAACTACCAGCCTCACAGAGCACTGGCGGACTTGTGTTTTATTTGGTAAAAAAACATGGGCGGAGATTCAGAAATAAGATTATATTGTTAATTTCTTTTCCTATACTCTAATAATTTAACTTGTTGAATTCTTTTATTTGCTTGCTTTTTGCAGTCTTTGCTTTCAGAACAAACTAGACTAATTCCAGGCTCTAATGCCACTTTTCTTCCCAATGAAGCAGCTAGGAATATAAGACACTAGGAGCAATTCCTGGACAGTTAGCCAAGTTATGTATATTTATGCATTTTAATCTTTTCCCTGCACTTTGGCTAAGCTGTGGCTGGCCTGAAAGCAAAATACAGCTGATGTTTTTTCCAACACTGAACTAAAACAACACAGACAACTTGGCAGTCTAAGGATTACATGGTATTGTGTTGCATAGGGTAGGTAACCAGGGTTTGATGTTTCCTTGGACCACCAAAGAGTGGAATCGTACACAAACCCATCCAAGATTTGTTTTTATGCTGTCTTTTCATGCCAATACAAAGATGAAGCAATAGGATTAATCCAAAGACTTCCATAAGTTTTAATAGGCTCTGAATCAGGTTTCTATGCAAAGCCTTTATTGGCATGCTGGATTCAAGGGGCAAATGAAAAGAGATTCTGGATTTTTGCCTGAATCAGGTTAACAACTGCCAACAACCTAAACCTCCATGAAAACACAGACACTCCAGAAGCCACTGCCTTGAAATCTCTCTGTGCCCTCTAGGACACTTGAGCTTTATCCTTCCCATATTCAGAGTCTGAATTGCCAACAGAAAGTCACTAGGAAGAACTCTGGTGAGACAAAATTGTGCTATATCCCCAGTGACCCAGGCTGCTACTGTTCTTTTTTTGGAAGGCAAAAATTCTGCAAGCTACTTTAAAAGGTTTGGAGATTCCCTAATGCTCTTTCTTTCAACATTCGATTTAATCATTCTCAGTGGGTCCGACCTGCACAGTCAAAAATGCCTGGCAGTGACTTGGTAATTAAAAATATTCAGGAGGAGCCGTACTTTGCCCCAAAGAAGAAAAGAGCTGCATAAATATTTAATAAAATTAAAGACAACATTGCTGTATGCCCTCAAGGTTCTGTGCTTGTTCATTAACTTCTGGTAAATGTATATTAAAACCTTGCATGCCGCCCACCTTCCTTCGCATAAGCCCCAGGGTTTGCATAAGTTAAGGAAATAATCAAGTCCAGCTGCTACGCTGTCTTTCTCAGGAAAGCTATCTTGACAGAGTAAATAAAGAAGCGGGAGGAGGGAAAAGAAAGATCAGTGAGATTTTTAATAACACTTTTGAGTTCCTTCTGCCATTCTTTCTGTCAGAAAAAGGCCAGGGTTTACTTTTGGAAATGACTGCAAGGGTTAGCAGGAGTCAACCATGATCTTGACTCATGAAGATTTGTTGGACTAGGGCCTTCGATAATGATTTATGCTCCTGAAATTCAGATCACCCTTATACATAACATCAGGAAACAGAGTACTGCAACATGAAGCACCCAGGGCAAAGGCACAGTGACCAAATGGGAGTGGGCACAGCCATCACAGCTCATTCTGTCCGGCTCCTGCAGTCATTTGTCCTGCCTGCACTGCTCTTGAAGGCAGGCACCAACACACCTGGTGATGTTCTATGATCAGAACCAGCCTCCAAACCTATTTAATGGGGAAGCAGAGGGCCTGTCTGTGGGTCTTGCTGGTTAGTGTAGTCACACAAACCCACCTGCTGACCCTCCTCCTTTCCCTGACATTCCTTCAGTTCACACAGAAGACACAGGCTAGCCGGTGCTTCCAAGAACAACAGGCGATTGTGAACTCAGACAGAAAAGGCTGAGTGGACACCTTTCCTTTAAAAAAGCGTCAAATGAAAGAGTAGAAGTTGTCCTTCCAACTGTAGATACCTCTCTACAGGATGTATCTCCATGGGCTGCCTTGTAATCAGCAGAGAGAAAAGGTATTTCTCAACACCTCTCCTTCTCATACTGACATCCAAAAGAAGGCAGATAAATCATATTCTAGAACAACATGTATCTTGCCACTGACTAAATAACTGTCTCATCCTTTAGAAGTTACAAGTCAGAGCACGAGTCCCCCTTTTCTCTCTGAAGACCACTTTTCAGATAATCAAGCTTGATGTCCCATTGCCACTGCTAGCATTTTCTTCACACTGAGCACCCCACATCTCCTTCCATTCAGCCCTGTAGACTAGCATCAAAAGTGACCCTTAAGCTGAAGCTTGTCCTTTTGATTCCCCATCACCAGCTATAGCAATTTTGCAATTGGAATCCAGTTAACAATTCTGTTGGCAGTGCAGAGTCTGAAACAAAAGACAACTTTCTGTCGTCTAACTGCATTCCCTCTGCAGGACTGACAAGGTTAACAGCAATATTCTCTCATGTTATTGGGAAAGTTAAGCAGAAATGATACTGAATGCATGCAAGGAACACGTCAATTGATAGAAAAGGTGCATTCTGATGCAGACTCTTTTCAAGGCAGAACAGCACTTAAGGCCAATTCAGCTACCACAGTTTTCCACTTACAGCTTAGAAAAGACAAGCTTCACTGTGAAATAGAAAGCTGGTGAGGCACAAAGCCTCAAAAAAAAAAAAAAAAAAAAAGGGAGAAAAGAGCAAATTCATAAGCATCTCTGGAGATTGGTGCTTGGTTTAGCTCAGAGGCATATGTCAATACCAAGGACAGATAATGCAGGGCAAGATAGTTTGTTCATCCTGCAAGTTCCCCTGATGAGAACAAAGGGGAAAGATCTCCTGAGTCAAGCTAAGGAGTCTCAGATGTAATTTTGGCATTAGGAACAAATTAAACATCCATCCAGATAAGATGAATATCTCTGTTCTATATCCCTGATCCTCTCTTAGAGCCAAACTACTCCAATATTCAAGGAAACACATGGGTCTATATATTTTATTTATTTTTGCCACATTTCAGTGTGTCCACGTTTTAAAAAGAACTGTGAGTCTCAGCTGGCCTAAGTCCAAACAAGTGTGCAGATCTTACACCTCACACCTCTTCATGATGAATTCAAAGGTATCTGAAGATTTCAGGAATCACACCAACACCAAATCAGACACTGAACCTACTAATTTACTATTAAAAACAAAATGCTTTCTCACCTGATCTCCTTTCAGGACCTTTTGAACTCCATTTCAATGACATTCTGATCATTTAAGCTCAAACATCGCAGCTATTGACGGTTTTAAATCTTTCAAAGTTACAAGTTCTCTTGTAGGAATCCTGACTTATGTACTTTCCCCATCTCCTATCCCTGATTGTTATGCAATATCAAGCAGTAGTTCAATTTTTCCCTGTTTCATTTTCAAGCTGCTTTCAAAGTGACCTTGAACCGGTTTGGAAATTATGACCCCATTAAGTTAGAAACACTAATATTTATGCAAAACAAGTAGCTACATCTGACAAGAGTGGGCTGTACAGTCACGTCACAAAAGTCCTTTAGGAAATTTCTGAATAAAATATTACTAAAAAGCAAGAAATAGTTCCATTAATTCAGAAGAATAATGATAAAAATGTGCCAGTTTCACTAGTTTGCTCCCTATGTAGTCAATTTCTTTGGAAGTGAGGACAGAGAAATTCCCTCTGTCTCCTGTAAGGGAAATTCTTTGGACCAAAGAAGAGTCCTAGCTATCTCTCTTCTAGCAAAATGAACAAAAAAATGTTAATCAGTACTTGCAATTTTCTGCTTTTTAATTCCAGGCTTGGATTTCTCACGGAGATTAAGAAATCTCTCCTGCAGATGAAAGGGACAACAGGTGTGGGGCGTCACATCTATGCTATACGGTACTACCACTGCCACAAAGCTATATGAGACCCAGTTTCTCTGCAAGGTTCTCTGTCTGGGCAGTACCTCGACCACTGCCAATGCTACAAGAACAGTTCCTGCAGAAGTCCCCAGAGTCATATACTCACCACTCAAAGTCGCTTTGACCACAGACACATGGTTCAGACACCACAGTTCGGGAATAGTCTCGACCCAGGTAACACTGGGCTCCAGGCTTGCGTTTTTTATAGATCTTCCTCTCTCCCATGACGCAAGGCTCCCCCTTCAACAGCCAAGGAACAAGAGGGGAAAGAAAAACAGTGTGTTGTAGGGGCAGCTGTGTCGTAAATGGAGCATTTTGTCAGAAAACACAAAAGGCAATGAAAGCAAGCAGTTGCCACTGGGAGACTTTAGAGCTAAGAGTCTAGTTCCTTTTTTTTGGCTTTAAAGCTCAAAAGCCACCTTGGGAGGACGCATGAGTACAGTGTGTTCAGCATTGAGTTGGTATGCTAATGACATGCCCAAAATGCCTCAGTGCTCAAGCCATCACATCTACTTATGCCATGTTTCAGAAGGCATCCACCAATATATTTAGTCCTATGAATTATCCTGAAAAGACTACGAGGATGTACTCCAGGGTTTCTTCCAAATGTCAGATGAAATCCACTACAGGAGGAAGTGCCCAAGCCTGAAACCCGGGGCAGGGGTGGAACCCAGGAATCCTGTCTCCCCTCCTCTGGCCTTGATAGATGTGGCTTTGACATAATTTTGCCAGTCTGTTATGCTGGGGTTTTTGAACACAAAGGTTTCCAAGAGCAATACTAGGAGTAGCTAACCTAACAGAAACACTTGACATTTAGGTGAGTTGCAATAGACAGATTTTTCTCTGACAGAGAAATAACTTCTCTGCATGGAAATAAGAAAAAAAACTGATTGAAATATTTCTTTTTCCCATTAACAGCGATTCCCAAGATGGCTGCCTGGTTACATATGTGTTCCCTATTCTTTCGTATAAATTATTTTCATTTATTTCATCCTGTGGCTTCCGTTATTTGATACATCCTTACCAAATTAATGTTCATCTCTAATTCATGGATTTCATTCAGAAATATCACAGTGCCAGCAGTTCTGGCTCTAGTTATGTTGTCCTGCAGGGAGTGAGACATCATACTGGTGGCCAGTTAACCCATTAAGCAATCTTCAGAGCGTATTGAGCAATCTCAGTTCTAGTGGCTTCAGGACCTAAATATATCCACCATGAAAAGAAGCCAGATTGTATGAAAAGCAAAGCATGTATCCTTGAATAAAATGAAATAATTTGGTCTTTTCTGGTGTATTTTATTCAAGGGCTCCCCAGAGTTTCACAGACACCTGCAGGACCTACAGAACGAATAAATTAGGGAAGCAAAAAAAGAAAATTATTTTCACGACTCACTGACAGAGCTACAAAGAGATCAAAATCTCCTATAATTCAATCAGAAGACAAGGTTTTACATTGCCCTGAGCACTGAGGGTAAAAAGATCCACCTGGTGCAATGGAATATTGTCATACAAAGAGAAGTTAACTTCCTAACTTGGCTGGAGAAGACTGGCCCTGTGTTTATTCATGCATATGCTTCAGGGGAAGTAAAGTATCAACAGGTTAGAACTGTGACTTGATGGAAGCAAAAAAATCCATATGCTCTGCTGAAAAGAACAAGTGCCGTCCTATCTGGCAACACAGAGTATGGGAAGAGGAACTCTCAACATCCCCTCCCTACAGAGCTGGAATACCTGATTGTGCAGGTGCCAGGTTTGGTAGTCATCTTTGTTACATCTTCGGCTGAAGATAGACTTGTAGTCCACCTTGACCAGCTGCCACTCAGAACGGAGACTGAAGTGCCCAAAAACTCTAAGCACAGGAGAGGAAAAAAAGAAAGAACCATTGTCAGACAGAGATATGATTCCATTAAGCAAATAATTTCTCATGAGTCTCAGCTGCAGAAACCAAAACACAGTCCCGGAGCTTGATGCCAGAACACGTTATGCAGTCAAAAAAAACATTTTCCTGTTCCTAGAACATCCCAGAGTTGTTTAGCCTTTTCCTGACACCTTGTACAGCTTGTGTTGTAATGACTTCCATGCCTCTAGAACTTACCATAATAGGCCTAAGGTCTAATATAGGCAGCTAGGTACCATTCAAGAACAATAAACAACCACCTAGAAAGTCATTTGTCTAATGCCAAGAGTTATTCTGACGAATATATGGGTTTGGCTGCCTCAAAATCAAGTTTTTCTTAGCTGACTCAGTTTCTTTAATGCTGAACTTCTGTGTTCCTTGAACTTATTACTTAATGAACTATAAAAGAAACACCTGAAATATTCTGGATATGGACTGTAGGCAAGTGACCTGCAAAGATGGCAGGTCCCTTCCACCTGGAGAATGCTGATTGCAGCTAGTAGGAGTGGAATTATAAATTATCACCACCGCAAGGACATTAGTAGCTTTTTCTTAATCCTTTTGAGTAGGTCACTCATCAGCAGCAGTCACTGATAATACTCTGTGGTTCATCTAGCTAAGTAATAATAAGTTCAAGATGAAATTACTTTTTCCCACACAATTCCAGGGCAACACAAGACTCGTTCTGAGTAAGGCAGTATATAGGAGCAGTTGAAGCTGAAGGGTCAACACTCAAAAAACAGTGGAAATATGCAGACTGTAATTTAAAACCAAGACACAGATCTGTTACAAATAGGATACTGAAAGAGATCATATAAAATTGAATAGCACCAGAGGCTTCTGCACAAGCTTCTGCACCAGAATGTCAGTAGCAGAGCTGGTTGTTGAACACAGGACTCTCTAAATGCCATTCCAACTATATGGCACTCCTTCATATGCAGAAAAAACTACGTGCTTGCTTAAGTGCTTGGAAAGGAAGGACTGAAGCAACAATAAGCACTGACAGTATACATCATCAAAGTACCACCACCACAAATACGTAGGGAGTCTACACGTTAGAAGTTCATACCTTCAATAAAGAAAGCAGAATCTTAGCGGAAACACAGTTTGATTAATAAGTAACACCAGGTATCCAAACAAAATATTCCATCCATCCACAAACATTGCACGAATGCTGCAGGGTGCTCAGATTTTGATCAAATAGCAGCTTCCTATTCCCTTGGCTAGTTGTGATTTTCTCAGTAAGAAGCAGCTTTTCAGTCAGCTGCAGCCGGATTTCCAAAGTGGTGTGTAATAGGAGATTAGAATGGGTGACCAGACTTTAAAAGCCATGAACAAAACTTTAGCTTCTCATTGGCAGGGTGGAACATCTCAGTAGACATAAAAAAATCCCCCCGAAATGACAATGATCATTGGTCATTATGACAACTTCTTGACTATCTTGAATACATAAAACTTCATCTAAAATAAAAGTTCCAGTTTTTAAAAATTATTTACATACTGAAACCAAGATTTTTTCTGATATTCATGAAAAGTCAATTGTATCACTCTTATTGTGAGATTTAGAGAGCAGAGAAAGAATGGGTTTTTTTCATTATACCAAATCTTTCACTAACCTACATTTTCATCCAAGCCACTTAAGAGATTAAAGTTTTCATTGTTTTAATTATTCCAGACTAAAAAAAGGAAGTGGGAGAGAGACAGATAATTTACAAATTTTCCTATGAAAACAAAAGAGATTCAGAAGAGAAAAATTCTATTGAGTTTCCAAGCACTTACTGTATTCCAGATCCTGCTGTGTCCCCAGTGTGCTGCAATTCTTTACTCTAGTCCATCTTAATTTACACCATCACACAGGGTTGTTGACTTAACTCTCTCCTCACTGCCCAAACTACTCCTCATGTAGACTGTAGCCTGCATCAAAATTCCTCTGCATTGTGCTGGTTTTGGTGAAAAAGAGACCATCCAGGAATCGGTCATATTCTCTCATTTAAACCTGTCTCAGCGTGTGGGTAGCAGGGAGAGAAAGTGGGAAGGGGGAGATCTGAGAGCCTGAAGTTGTGGGTTTGTTGTGGACACTTCTCTGTATCCGAGTTCTGCCTCACAGAGACAAGCTCCAAGAAGTTGACAAGAAGTAAAGCCTATCTTGAATACATAAAAGAACCTAAAACTTCATCTTAAATAAAAGTTCCAGTTTTTTAAATTTTTTCTAAAAAACAAGAAGAGTCTGTGACAAAAGTGTAGACAGGTTAGAAATAAGTAAGAGGGGAAGGACTTGTGCGGTAGAATGGATTTATTGAGCATATTGTTGTTGGCTTTTCATAACATTTCTTCATGTAATCCAAATCGTGTAGTATTAGTGACAGGAAACATGACTGCATTCAGAGAGAGCTATAAAGGAAACCGCAGATCCTGTTCTCAACAGAGAAGGCACATCCTGGACCAAGATCAACTCACGGAAACTACAGCAATATGAGGTGCCAGGGCACTTGCTGGGAGGAGGAGGGAGAAGGGAGGAATGGGAAATTGCACAGAGGGGTGATGCAGAAGGCCTCTAAAACTGTACCGAAGTAGGAGCTCTAACTCCAGCTCCCCTCCCCACTTTCCCTTGGCAGTGGGTAAATCCCACCAGCTCTTATGCCACAACTGCTTTCAGCACATATACACTTATAGAGTGCATATGTGATGCTGTTGCACAGCTGGGCTGCTCTCCCATGAATCTTGTTTGTCCTGGATGTGATGCATGACTGAAATGTCATTCCTGCAAAACAGCAACTCAGCAGGCAGAAATCATTTAGTACAGCAGATTTATACCCGTTCAGGATTTGACCTGAGTGTTTATTACACAGAAAACAGCAAGAGGAAGGAAGAACATAATCAAACACAAATACTCGCCTGACCCCAGAAGATAACAGGTCTGGAGAAATCCAACACTTTGGCAGCCAATGCATATCAAGAAAAATATTGTTCCTCAGACTGACCCCTAGCTAATTGTCCATCAAGACAGCAAAAGGATTCTTTGTGCTTTACAAAAATTGTGAGAACCACTTCTTTTTAAATGTATTCAAACAAGCTAAAAAACCCTTCTGCCATTGAAATTCTTCTACGATAATTAATGGAAAAAAACAAAGTTTCCTAAGTGGAAGGCAATATATTAGCATTCCAAAAGCACAGAGCATTAGCTACTCTTTAATTAAATGATTTCAAAGAAGATCTTTGTATATAATTGCTATAATTTAGATGGAAACAATACTACACTAAATGTAATTAGAGGAGCAAGAACAGAGAGGGACGTTTTCTTCTGTGCTGCAGAGATGGTTCTGGGTCATCTAATTCCTGAAGTAGTAACTTCCCCCCACCCTTTGCTAATAAAAAGCTTCTCAAACCTGATCAACCATTGCAGTGCAGCCTTCAGAGATAAGAGCTGCTCACATGCAGATCAGCTAGCAAGCAACCGCACCCTGTGAGTTGTGCTCACCAATATGAAGGTTATGTTACATTTTAAGATGACTTTGTTCTGCGTCTGAAACTTTTATGAGAGTAAGCAAACATAAAGAATGGAAAAGAATGTTATCTGTGGGGCTCTTCGGACTCTCAAACAGCTTTCCTTGGGAAGTGAAGAAATCCCCCATATTTTGTGATATTAAAAATGGGCTAAACAACCAACCACAGGGAACAAATCCCAGCTCAGCAAAATCAGGTGTTGCAGCTGAAGCCTGATCTCACCAGTTTGTGAACTACATGACTGGATATAGTTCTACAGTGACTAAAGTGCATGCACATGACCTCCCCTCACTGTATCTGTTTCGGGGTGGCCAGGCCCAACGGAGACAGTTGGGTAGACAGCCAAGAGCTGCAAGGTCTTAAAACTGCTAGTGTTCAGCTATCAATAAGTGCTTAGAACTAAGTGCTCCAATATGTACATCTGGATTTCTCTGTCCACTGTGGCTGGGTGAAACAAGTCCCAGGTAAAGAGGTGGAAAAAGAGATTGCTGGGAGTTTATTTTTCCCTACTCAGCTGGTGAGGTCTCGCATTGCTTTCAAGATAACACCTCTTTATCTTATACAAATCCTATGTACCTTTTTTTCTTATTTACTTTGTCTGCTCACTAAATTAGGAAGGTGGACTTCCTAATAAATATAGCTAAATTATCAGGATTATACAGGGGGGAAATGGATATAAAGTACTATGAATTTTGCCTCAATAACTTTGTCTACCATGGTCTAACTGAAAGCTCTTAATTGCTTCTTGCAAGGATAGAAGACAAAAGAAGAGAGCTGGGTTTTCAAAGTCCATCTCTCGGAAGCCAACACAAAAAGCATGTTTTTTCATTTTTTCCATTTAAGCAGTCTGATCTCAAAGTCCTTGAGAAGCAATAAATACAAGAGCCCAGACGGCATTTAGACACAGTCAGTTTTCTGACTAATCTCAATTTAACAAATGTTCTCCAACCTAAGCCATGGAATGGTAATTTACAGGCCTTAGATGGGATAGATTTTGTTCTGTCCCTCAGAGTAAGCTGTTAAAACTCCACATAAAATCTTAGCTAATAGGACAGCATCTTCTCAACTGGGTCTATGCATAACTCACAGTGAAACTACAGCTAGGAAATCAGAAAATGCTTCTCAATCCCTTCTTTGGAGAAACAAGGCAAGGCTTTTATTGCCAGGGCTGGATATTACTAATTTGCAGGAAAATATTAGGAACTTGGAAAACAATTCTGAAATGTTTACAGATTCATGATGGAGTCTTTTTGGAAATGGTCATTGGTAATGCTGCTATAATTATATATATCATTAATTTTTGTAATACACAGTAACTAAAAAAGTGGGATATGCTGACTGGATAACCTTGTACAGAAACTATTTTAAAAATTTTTTACGTTTCTACAACATTCCGTATCAAATTGCGTTGCTTTTGCCTTATCATCCCCTTTATCATTGATAGTTGCGCTTTTTACGTAATTCAGTATTGCTCATTCCTGACAGGTCAACAGAATGAACTGAGGGCCACAAGATAACAACTCATCCACCTCTGCTCCATAGATTCAATCCCTGTCTCTGACTAGGGTATGAGAAATAGATCTTCTCAAGTGACAGGTCCTACATTGTTCACAGGAAAGGCACCAGCTGTATCCATCTGGATCTACCCCTAATGGCAGTTCCAGACAAGCTGCCCAAGCATGGAAATGGAAATGTCTTCTCATGCCTAAATCAAGACCCTTTCTATCATTTCTGAAGTAAACCACAAGAACATTATATGGAGTAAGCACGCATTGAAACTGTCTGTACTTGGCTGGTCTAGTCTGGATATAGACAAGAGGAGTTTTATCTTCACTAGACACCCTAGTTCCTTTGCACATAATGGGAGATAATCATCAAAGTCTCTGGTAAGCCTCCTATCCTCAGCTGTGCCCACCAGTGAGACAGATGACTGAAGACACAAAGGAAGGAAGCAACCGATAAAGTCATCTTCGCTACACAAAAGGTCAAATGTACCCTCCTTTCTGAAGCATTTTTCTTTTTGAGATTAATTACACAAGCAGATAGATGGATGAATCTACAGAAAACTAGATAGAAAGAGAGCCAAATATATACTTTAATTGATAATACTAAAAGAAAAGCTGATTGCAGTGTCATCAGAAAGAGATTGTTTAATTTAGGAGAGTCTGAAACGAGCCTTGCTCCCCTCGGATGCCCTTGCTCCCCATTTTAAATAAAAAATGCTTGCAGAGGAAGTGTCTCAGGCAATAAAATCCCCAGTAGCAAAATCACCCAAATCAGTAAATGCTTAGTTGACCTGGATCTGGACTTTTGTTGTGGGAGAGTAGAAAAGGATTGCTATCTGATGTCAGTTAAAATCCCTCTTAATTTACATCTGTGCCTGTAACAGGTAGTGCCAGAACTAGTTATTTAATGGGTGAACCCAAGAAGTGCTATGAAGCACAATCTGGAAGAACCATCTTCTGGCAGGGAAACAATTGTTGTTTTTTTTCTAGTCCCCTGGAGGGAATGAAGTTTTATTTTGAAGAATAAAGCTCTTCTGCAAGACCTATTCTGGTAACCGGCCAGCACTGAGATGGAGCTAAGAAACCTACCCAGATCTGAGTTGAGGTTTGATGTTGCCCGTTGTACTTTATACCCTATGGCTCCACTCTGCAGAACTGCTTAGTTCAGCATCAGCATGGCATGAATACATGGAGACAATACAAACCGGTCGCTGCTATCTCCTCTGATCCAGAGTGCTGAGTAACAGACCAGATATGAGGGTACGGCCTAGCAGAATCAAGATCCAGCCAAATATCTTAGCTTTAGCTGCATATTGACTGTGTCCCTGTACAAGGTTCTCTCACTTCCATAACTACCTTAATTTCATTTTGATTTTTCTCTCTAGTAGCCTGATCCTACATTAGCCTGGGAAAACAGTGAGCCTATGCTAGAGATCCTGGCTCAGTGCATCACTTAACAGAAGGACTAGGTGTATATATATGTGCCTTCATCACTTATTGGCATTTATAGCTTTTGAGACAATAAAATAAAATGCTGACAGTTTCACGCACAAAAAAAAGGGCCTGTTATGAAATCTGGATCTGAAGGCATCTGCATGTAAGAAAGTAGCATTAAAGCAAGACTAGCTCCTATGTGCTCAACTGTCAGGGCCAAAACACACAAGCAACAATGGAACAGTTGCAAGCTGTGCTGGCAGGGTTAAGCTTTGTGAAGGGAGAGTAAGACATGAGTTATTTCCTCATGAATTAAATGCAAATTATGACTTTAGAGAAAACCAAATGGGCTGTGTAAACTCCCGATTGTTTTTTATTAGGGTTTAGATGGAATTAGCATTAAAGGAGGTCACTAGTTACATGGAAATTGGATGGTAAGGGATTGAGACAAGAAAGTAGAACCTAATTGTGAGAGACACAGATCATCAATCAGGGAGAGAGGAGGAAGGAGAGCGAGAGTTATGCTGTCTCATGAGTGGCAAGACAATGCTGGGAGCAAGTGAGTAGAAACAAAGGAAACATAAAAGATGAAATATGAAACTGGAAAAGCAGGCAATTGCCAACAAAAAAACACTGTTTAATTTTTCCCCAAACAATAAATATGGTCGTTAAAAGCTGCTTTGGAGCTTTTAATTTAGTTGATTTTGGCTGACCTGTTAACTAGGAACGGCAGCCTGAGGGCAGCTGGGTGATGATTCGGGGCTGCTGTACTTCTGTCTATGAATAGGAAGAGAGCGAGAAAAATGGCATTTTTTTTTCTAGAAAGAAGAGGTGCATTTTCTTCCAAATAAAATATACAATCCATTTGGATCAATATTTTCAGATGGTGCAAATTAGTGTAATTCCCACAGACTATTTGAGATGTAAGGCCTTGTTCTACTGCTACTATTCAGAGGGAGAGAAAACAACAGCAGTGAAACTACCAAGAAACTACCAAAGCAGCCTGCATGATGATGAATTCGTTCAAGAAAATCTTGGTCTGTTTTCCAATTCCCAAGGGGAAGGATCAAACAAAAATTTCACAGAATTTCTCATGCAGATGAAATCTGAAGGAAGCAGCTTATTCCCACTTCCAAGGAATCTGAATGTCATGACATGGAGATTTTCCACAGAAAAGAAATTCAGAGTGTTGGCCAGATTCAATGACTAGCAATCCACGTGGAACCAGTCATGGGAAGCTGCATCACTGCCAGATTCTAGGTCAGGAAGGAGAGCGGAGATGGGGCAGGCAAAGACTGTCTGTGAATACAGGGGAAAAAACCCAAAATCTTGAAATAAAAATCCTGCAGATGACAGACCCTTTTCCCTCAGCTTTAGAAATCAGTCTTGGGATTATTCAGCATCTCAATGGGCACTTCCTTTTAAGTACCAGCAGAAGAGGAAAGCCACTGCAAATGACATGGTACAGCACGATCCTTTAGTTAGCAACTAATGCCAAGTCCTATTAGTAAGTAATCTGCAGAACACATAATTTAGAAGCAGCCCTACAGTTTGGGCTTGATTTCTCCATTAGCTGCACAAATACTGCACAAGGCAAAGGGGGAGACCGGGATTTTTTTCTTTTTTTTTAAAAAAAAACCACAAAGTGCTACCAAAATAAGAACTTACTCAATGACAAACCAAACCTTTTGAGACCTGGTCTCTAAAAAATTTATTGCCAATGTTCCCAAACCACTTTACATGACAATTGCTTCAAAAGAAATCCCAGCAACATGAAAGGGAGCGTGAGACACCTGGGAAGGGGGATGGGAAAGCACATTAATTTTTAATGTTGTTTTTCAGAAGTGTTCTCTGTCTACTTCGAAGTAGTCATGAAAGGCAACCAGTTTCTGACAGCTTTCAAACCTGAAGATGTTGCCTCCCTCTTCTAGAAAACTTACCAGCAGGAATCAGCAATCTGAGTGCTTCCTCCAATAACAGGTCTGCCAATGGAGAGAGGAGCTGCCCCTTTGCCAGTAGCTGGATAACACAGCATGTTCAGTCATTCCTATCTTTCACCCTATGAATCAGTGGATTTCCAACCAGGAATGTCCAACACAAATGTGGAAGCTGTTGCTCACAATATGTAAGCTCCGTGTTATGGCTTCTGCCAGGAATCTTCTGAGTACGTGGCGCAACTGCTGGGAAATAATCTCAGGTCACAGACTTCTTTTTCCTAAGTGCCAATAAATGACACCATGCTCTTTGAGAAAGGTTACTCTAAGCAGATGCACTCATCACCTGATTTGTCTTGCCACAGGAACACCTCAGCTCATACTGCAAGTACCAGCAGCACAATCGATATCGAGCCTCTGAGGGCTGTTTAGGCGAATTCATGCTGCAATCCAAAAGCTAACAAATAGACTGCTCCTCTGGCAGGGAGGGAGATGGGAGGATGAAGTGACACTGATAAATCTATGACTGTTAATAATGTTTTTAACTCTTCCAAATGAAAATAATGATATGGGTAATCAACTGTCTTACTCCAGGGTATAAACTGATCATCTACTAGGATAAAATGGGAATTCCTATAACACACATTTTCTTGTCCATTGTAAAGTCACTTGATGGCATTAGCAGATTGATTGTTTACTCGCAAAGTCCCAGCTATTCATTACTTCCAGAAGGTTTTTAAATTAGATCAGATGACACAGGAATGCAGCTCACTACAGAAAATGTCAATATCTTCTCAATCATTTTGGTTTCCTAACTTAATAATTATACTTGTGATTTTTGTTCTCAGATCACGTTCTAAATTTTATTTTTCTCTCTATGTGCAGCGATTATTTTCACAGATTTTAATTTCATGGATCCTATTTTGAAGAGTCCTTATGTAGGTTTACGCACTGCAGTTTGCACGGCCCCAGGAGTGAGGGCAGTGCAGTGAACTCACAAGGACACATCAGAGTCCTGCAGTAAAACGCATAGCCAATAATAAAGCCCATCACACTGCAAGCAGACACAGCAATAAACATAAAAAAACATAAAGAGGAAAACTGAAACACAAGATAAAACCACAACGGGGACAACAATTAAAACCTACCAGTCCTTTCTAGATAGCTAATGGTACCTATACAACTCGGATAAACCAACTTTGGAAAGGTGCCTTTCAATTTCTCAAAAACCTGACAGTTTTGCTAGGCCTGTGAGCAGGCATAGGCTGGCTGGTCAGCGCTGGTTCCCAAGAGAAGTGAAAATAAATAACAACAGAGTTTGGAATCCTTCACCACAACCACCTCCATACACTATACCTTCTGTTGTTTTCTGCATTGGAAGCTGCAAGTCAGGTTCTCTCTACGGAGCTCTGGTGAACTCCTTCTTCCAGATTCCCTTTTTACCAGATCCTCTGTTGAGCTCAGCAGCAGCAGTTGCAGAAGAAAATATGTCTCTTTTTTTCAGACAGCTTCTTTCTCTTTTTCTCAAGCAGAACAAAGTGAAAGGAGGCTAGATTTATGGCAGGGGAGTTTGAAGGCTTCTGCTGGGCCACAGGAATTGAAGAACACCGTGTCTGTATTTTTTCTTTATGCGTGTTGGACAAGAGCCTCAACTACCTCTAGGAAAAACTGTCTTTTCAGTTCCTGCCATCCACTCACCTCTTCTCTCGTTTGCTGAGATTGCTAGCAGGAGTACCAGCTATGGAGGGCAAAAGCTGGCCCAGCAGCGTGAAGGCCATCTCCCCTGACCACATCCCAGCAAAGGCACTGTTTTCTATCACCTCTCTGTTTTTACCTTACTTTACTCAGCACAACTCCCCAGGTGGCAGATCTGTAGCTTCCTACCCCTAAGCAAAGGGACAGAATCTTTCAAGGACACTGTGTCACCTCATAATTTTCTTTCCTGTATCAGCTTTTAAATGTGACAGCAAGACTTGAGCAGAAGGCAGTGAATGTTGCCTTGCTTAAAGAGGAAAGATGATAATCACCTTATCAGAAAGTGACAGGAAAATGACTGTTGGGTCCCACATAATTTTGAACTCAGTGGGAGCTTGGACCTGGGAGCTGTTGCCCCTCTCTCAAACTCAATCTTTTGAATCTCTGTGGAGTGCTAATAGGAATTTGTCCACGTTGCCTTCACACCTGTACATACTTTGCTGATGTCTTCCACAAGTCAATCAGTTCCTCAGAATAAGAGTTAACTCATGGAACTCCTGGCCACACAATAATGTGGCTGCTACTATTTTAAAGGGACTTAGTGGAAAACAATATAAAAAAGAGAAAAAATCATTAATGTCTTAGAAATAAAGAGAATAT
Organism: Cuculus canorus; assembly: GCF_017976375.1. Lineage (NCBI taxonomy): Eukaryota > Metazoa > Chordata > Aves > Cuculiformes > Cuculidae > Cuculus > Cuculus canorus. The sequence goes on from NC_071407.1 coordinate 12,090,551, forward strand.
TATATTTGGCCAAGAAAATCCTTAATTTGCAAATCTCTGTAAATAAAAAAAGTGTAAATGGGAATCAGATTTTTTTTTAAAAAATACATATTTTTAGCATCCTCTACTTGTCACTGTCTGAGCATGGAACTGAGCTAGAGGGACCTCTGGTCTGACTTAGTATGGCCCATGCTCTTAATGCTCTCATTCTCACCTCAAATCTCTCCTGGCATCCATCTCACCTTTTCCAACATTCCTCAATTACTTATTCATTCTACCCCACTCTTCTGCCACCCAGTGACAGATTGCCAGTAATTGTACTGGTCTCCTGGAAAAAAAATGCCCCAATTCATCTCTGGTAAAGCTGCACGGCCCTGTAAATGAAAAGGTGTTAGAAAGGGCCAGGGCTCATAATCTATTAATTTACGACGAGGAACATCTTCTAACATACACATAGCCAAGGGCAGTAGTCACAGCAATTTTAGCAGACTAGCCTGTATTAAATCCTCTCAATGAAAACATTAATGCTCGATGATGCGTACACAGATATATATGGATCATTAAGTATACACACATAGAAACACATATATATTTATATACACACACGTGGCCGTGTCTACATAAATATGTATTTATCAGCGCAGACAAACTTAATGATCCCATCCATAAATGAGTGTCTGCACACACACATGTATAATGAGTCTACTAAAATTATAGCAAAGCTTTGCAGAGCTGTGAAGCAAAAAGGTTATTTCTCTTTATGTAGGTTTGGAGAGGTGCTTAGCACAGAAGATGAAGTGGCAGGGGTAATAATTATGAGTCAGAGCTGGAACAACGTAAAGCCCTTCTCTGGACTCACAAAAACATCTTGTCTCTGATTTGAATGGCACAGACCAGCAACTCTCTTGAGCAAATACTGCTTCTGTTTGGTAATATCATAATAAACTAGAAGGGGAATACACTCTGATTTCTTTCCCCCGGTGGACAAAGTCAGGCAAGGAACACGCTATGCCTATGGCTTGTCAACACAGAAGTGTTAGATTTGACCCATTGGAACATGAAATCACTACAAGATACACTAAACACCAGTGAGGGCTACAGTACAAAAGTTTTAAAATTGTAGATTTAAAAAAGACTAGTGCTTTCTTGGCACTCATTAGGTCACCTAAGAACACGCCTAATCCATCGCCCTTATGCATCTGAGTTATTTGACCTTTATTTTTCTATAGGTGCTTTCCTCACACCTACATCAAATGCTGCAATGCACTGTGGTACACATCTCTAAGTGCTGTGACACTAAGGAAACTAAACTGAGCATCTTGTCTGATGAGTGTCAAAACACCAGCCAAAGGGACTGCAGAAGTAGATGATCAGCCAGAAATGGAGGAAGGGAGTGAATCTACCTTGGTCAGGCAGTAGCTCCAAGTTCAACCAGCTCACAGTCTTGTGGTACTTCCCTGTGTGTCACAAAACTACATTCTTAACAGAGACCACTCACCTATGCTTGTAAGGAAATAACTCATTCTTACAGTCTCATAGCCATATGAAATAATAAAATCATAGAATAATTTAGGTTGGAACAGACCTCTGCAAGACATCTTGTCCAATTCCCCACTAAAAGCAGCTCTCAATTCAAAATACACTAAGATATTTAGAATCATATAATGCCCCTACATGCAAGCCTACAGACTTCACCATACTGCCAAGTTCTTTAGAACTGCCTTAGGACACGTAGACATAGCTCAAAGCACAGAAGATCCAAAAAGCCTAGAAGGCTCATAAAATACTGACAGATAGTGCAACTGTTCACATAACAGCCACAAAGTGGTATGAAATTCTGTGCTAAAACTGTTGCTGCTTCCTACAGCCCAGAGAGCCTCTTACAGGATGTGCCACAAAATGAAGTTTGGTAATAATAGCCTTCTACTGATATACTGATTTTAATAAGATAATATTAAAAAATAACTGTTAATAATGCAATATGTTAATAACAGTTGAAGTATAATGACTAATACAAATTCCCTCACAATATTATTTTTTGGAAGTAGTTGAACACAGACCAATTTGATGCAAATCAATGGAAGAAATTTTCCCTAACAGTCGTCAGCTGAGACCACTAGACAAAATATTTCGCATTTTCCAGGATGAAAGACAAACCTCTGAAAGCCACTAACCTACCCTGGTTGGCGGTACAGAAATATGAGCCCAGCCTTGGTCTCTCCGCCTCAGCCCTGCTTCAACTCTAAGCGCTCTCACTGGTCCCATCGTCACCTGGGGTATACTAATCCATAACTGCTGTGCTTTTCTCATCAGCTTCTTGAAATTATTGGAATTTCTACCTGCAAACACAGACTCCATGTACCTCCAACCACTATGTGTGATCTGGGATCAGAGACTGGCCAGTAGCAATAGAAAGGCATTGATCTCTTCTCAGCCAAAGCCTCCACAAGCTCAGCATGATCCTGCACTGCCTTTATAGATGAGTTCACCATAATTGTCACTATGAGAAATATCTGAGTGATCTGCATAGAAATGGTTTGCATATCGGCTTATAAATGGGCTCTTTCCTTCTCAGTTCCTATAACACTGCAGATCGGAATTTCTCTAAATGTTATGTGACATTTCTTTGTATGGCTTTTACAGACTATTAAGAATAGTTTCAAAAATTGCTAACGATGACAGTAATAATAAAAACAATACCAATAACAACAGCAATAATAATAATACGCCAGCAAAAGAAAAAGCCAGCTCTCAACAAAGCTGATACAGAATATTCAGCAAGATAACTCACTTCCTACATTCTCTATCAGAAGACTACAGAGATATAACTAACAATAACCTTAGATTTAAAATGTATCTTTCATCTCAAAAGAAAACTGCATTGATTTATAAAGTAAATGGGCCAAATCCACAGACAGTTGAAACTGATTAGCTCCATTGATTTCAATGAAGGTGTTGAAGTGCAGATTTATTTGAGCTCAGATCTATCTCTCTGCCTCTGTGTGTGTGTCTGCATGCGTGTGTGGTTGGAAAGCGACACACATTGCGCATTGCACAAAGAATTTCACAGAAAAACACCATATTAACCAACACAGAAAGCGACACATTATTGCTGCATTTGGAGAAAAATGCAGAGCATGAACAGAATGCAGGCTCTAATCTTTTGCTGGGGATTGGTAGATCCCCAACAGGATGCTCGCAGCAGTCTTTTGAAAAGGCTCACAGGTATAGCATATGCTGTTATGTTTTGCTCTTCGCAAAATTAGGGGCAATATTTGCAAATAGCAAGGTAGCAGATGCACAAATATATTCCTCTACACAGACACGTACTCCACTTTCATGAAGAAAAGCCAAAGCATGGCTACAGAGGAAAAACTAGCAACCTTACCAGAACTGATACCATTTCTACTCTAATAAAATTTCAACAGCCACCTGTGACAGACATGGAAGTTGCCTCATTCTGCCCCAGCACTGTTTGGGAAAAACCTAAGATTGCTGCCCCTATGCTTTACGGAACAAGGGTAGTAATAATAATTACTTAGCCCAGCCTTCCCAGGACACTTGATACAGATCGACTGTACAGGAGTTGGCTACATCTTCCTGATCCTCCCAAAGACTACAGCACCAACACACTTACGTCATGGCATAGATGACAAAGAAGCCAGCTCAAATGACCCTTTGACAGAAAACGATTTCTCCCCCAGCCCTTTTCTGGCAGCTAAGGTGAGCTCAGCTTCAAGCACAGACCACTCCTCACCACACAGTCACTTCTGTTTCTGTATGGCTGACGTAGGTCTGGTTTTTGAAAGGCATAGGAACACAACCCAGCTGGAATAAATTCAAATCACAAGCAGAAATGCCCAAGATACAGAACTATTATCTGATCCAAGCTTCTTCAGAAACTGATGACAAGCATACCCAGCAGTCTACTCTCAGTCTGTCACTATCTGTGACACCTGCAATGAGATCCACCTACGCATTTATGCCACATAAGGTGGCACACAACTGAAGCCTAGAAGAAAATGGCCTGAATCTCTCTTCTCTTGCAACTAGTGAAGATCTGCAGGAAATTCAGGTGCAGAAAGCAGGAAAAGCAAACTGACTGCAAACTGAAATTTACTGTATATCTCCTGCCCCTGAGTTGGAGTTCTGCAACAGCGTCTGATGAGATTAAACAAAGGCACTCCTTCATGTCACTGCAGATATAGTCTGCAGGTGTGCCTCAGCCTAAGGCATCTTAGATATCTTGCCTTCTGATCCTTTTCAGAAAGCTGTTCCAGCCAGCTCAGAGAAGATACAGGTAAGAGGCATCTCTGCAAGCACCGAAGGCTGTGCATCTAGTCCTTGCTTTGTTCAGAATCCCCAAGCAGACAGCTCTGATCTGCCTTGTGCAACAGGTCAGACGACTCTTTGAGGATGCATTTGAACTCAAAAAGTTCCCTCTCTCCACTGGTTGTTAAACTCATATCCTGGTCTGTTCTTGGGCCAACACTACTCTACCAATTTCACCAGTGTTACCCAGTGCTTCAGTACTCTTGGGAAGAAGAAGGTCCAAGCACCCTCAATGCCAGCCCAGGCTCTTCCTTCCACGGTACGGGTGAATCATAGCATACTGCAGCCCAGATCAGGAATGCTATTCTGACCTTAGCTCAGCTCAGCATATGCACACTGAGAACTCCTTTAGCTTGAGCTAAAAGCAGATATACAGCCCATGAGGTTTGGGGATACTCATACGCAGCAGCAATCTCAAAACACAGTCAAGCTGCACAACTGGAGCAAACACAGAACTGACATTAAATGCAACCATACAGGTCTCTGGCCTCTGAAGAGCACTGCAGTCCCTGGGCCATCAGATCCAAGGAATACAATCTCTGCAGTATTTATGAGAAGGGACCTCTGCTCCAAGCTCTTACTCCAAGACAGACTATCACCAACTATAGATCAGGGCACATGTGGCTTAATCTAGCAAAGTCTTGAAAACGTCCGGGGATGGCGATACCACAACTTCTCTGTAACATGACCAGAGCTACACCACTCCCCAGAGAAGCAGATTTACCTACTGCCCTATCTGAAATTCCAAACCACAGCTTGTGACCATCTCTCCTTGTTATACCTCCTACCACTACCAGGAACAGTTTGTCTCCATTTTATTTGCTACATGATGCATCGACACTCCACCTGAGTTTGTGACCATCAGCAAAATCCACAAAAAAGCACCATGCCTTCATGCAACACTACATGTGTAGCTACACAAAGCTGCACTGCACACCATGAGGCTCACCACGTACTCAGGGATCTCCATGCACCCCTTTTGCCATCACATTTTAAAAAAGTTAAGAGCTGCTATACTTACGTCATTATCTGGGTCTCTATGCCAGGGTCTACAAGGGATCCATCCACAAAAAGTGGTGTTGATGTGAAACTGTATTTACTCCAGGATCTTCCCTCATCAAAACTCACCCTGGGATAGAAGCAGACAAGATTTATACACATAAGACGACTTACTCTAGAGCAACTGCAGCAATTAAATGTTGGCTAAGGTCTGCAAGCTCCAGCAGCTAGATTGATAGACAAGCACCAGTCTCTTCCATTTCCCAGCCCACTAATTCATGCTCTTGGTGTACTTCAAAAGATCAAAGCCTTAGAAAGTACAAACACTGGCGATAAAGACATGGATATACTTTACTCAATTGTACGTCAGACCTTAAGGGATCAAGTGGCATTGTCAAGTTCTGTTTCTGGATCCACAATAGCACCTCACATCACTCAGAGCATAAGCCATCCTGGCCTAATGAATGAAAATTGCTGTCAAGACCATGGGACATTTAAACTCGTGTGTGTTATCAATGCCATATTAGCGCTAGTTACAATCTGTACAGCCCTATTAATATTTATTTGCATGCCTTCTCAGAGGTGGTCTCCATTTTACAGAGAGGTGGAGGAAGGAGGCCAAACTGAGCCACAGACAGGTTCGTGTGGATGCTCTTTGACTGTTACGGGTGTAAAGCAAAGTTGTACACTGGTTAAAATTAAAGCATTGCACTTCCTAGAGGCTGAGAGCATTCACACTGTCAGTGACAAGCCAGGGTAATTCAGTGGCTTTTGATCATTTGTCTCTACCCACAACTACTGTGAGCCTTACTTTCTCTTTTTATCAAAGAGCTTGTGTATCCTAACCCAGATGACAGAGTCTTGGTTGAAGCAGAGTTAGTACAACAGGCTTTTATATTAGCAGGAGAGGGTTAGCAAACCCTGCTCTCAGCTACACCCCAGGCTTTTATATTAGCAGGAGAGGGTTAGCAAACCCTGCTCTCAGCTACACCCCAGCAACCTCCCTATCTCTGACAACTGCAAAGAAGTAAGTGAATGGACAGTCTGACCACACCAGCAGACAGACTGAGTCTGGACTCTGGTGACTTCTGCCTTAGAGTTCCCCTTCCCAGCCTCCTTCATGGCCTCCCCCCACCTCATCCATGTCTCAGGAGCCCCACAGAAACCACAGAAGCACCAGGCTCCAGCTCTGCCACAGCCCTGCCTGGCCACAGGCCGGACACACAGGTCAATGTCAAAGTCCCAGTGTGGCCTCCCTGTCACCAGTGAGATGCCTGATGCTCAGGTTTGGAGCTGCCCTGCTCCTGACTGGGTAGTAGGGTGGGCCCTGGCTACCAGATGTTGCCCTTCTGTCCCAGCAACCTCAGGCAGGTCCTGGCTTCCCAGCCCTCGGGGATCTGCCAGCCCAAACATCACCCTGACAGCCTGTGCCCACAGTCGAGCTGGAAAGCACCAGGCAAGGGTGTGCACGCTCAGCTGCTGCCGCAGCAGGAAAGAGGCAACCTGCAGGCTGCCAGCATCCAGCTCCCAGAGCTGCTGCTCATGTGCAGTTCTGAAAGCAACTCAGATTCTCTCTGCTCCCAGATCCTCCACACAACTGCTCCTGTGTGACTTTTGCCCAGATTTTCAGCTCCATATTATGCCAGCAAAGGAAGAACAGGGAACCACACAGGTTTATTGGTTGTAAAATTATCTGATCCTTTCCCAGCAGAGTCATTACGGAGTTCTCTGTAATTCTGTGAGTTACCTGTGCTGTGAAAGCTGACAGATTACTCTCAATGGACACTAGCAAAGAGACAATCATGGCACAAACTCCTTTAAATAGCAGAAAACACTTCTCATTTTAAAGTGAGCATAAAAAAGAAGTTTGCTTTAATGTACAGTTGAGGAGAGTTTGGGGGCAATGCTTGCATGTGTGTCTGCGCACACATCTGAGCACCTGGATTTGTGTGAGAGGGTCTTGGTGGAAACTGAATCCTCTTCACTCCAAGTAGGTAGCATCCGGAACACTGAGATGCCACCAAAGGACTAGCAGGCCAGTGTAATATGTATTACAAACAATGGGTTACATCAGTCTCTGATCTCTAGTGTGGAAAGCCAAGGCTTGCAATCACCATTCCCTAAGTATCTGCCTCTTACACCACGTAGCAAAACAATTTCACGTGACTCACAATGTACATCTGCCAGAATAGGAAGACGACTATAGGCCAAAGACAGAAAGCTGGAAGTACAACAGCTTACAAAAAGCTTATCTGCCCCAAATCTATTTATTTAAATGTATGTATCTTCCCGCACACCTGTGCATTTGTATGCTGTTCTGCTTGCATGCTTATCTATCTAAATAGCATTCCAATTTCTGAGGAACAGCATGCTTCATTAACTTAGCTAAAGTTCTCTCGGCTTTTCAATTACCCACCCCTCTTTCCCCTAGGATAAAACTTATTGTACAATGTCTCAGCCTGAGAACTAATAGATATATATGTACTCTTTAAACTATTCCACGCCTGCCCATAAAACAGATACCTACTGAGGCAATATGAAACAAATTCAAAAGTCCCTAAGGGAACAATTTTGGAGGAAACCTGGTGGAGTTTATTGATAACAGCTTTAAATCACTACTCGCTTAACAGAGAGGGTAGAGCACTTACAGCTCTGCACATGTCATTTCATGAGACTTCGTGGAGAGGGAGAACATCTGAGAGGAATCTTTGCAAAGCAGACAAAGATGAACTAGGTTCTCAGCTCCTATGTAAAGTCAACCTGTGAGAAAACTTTCCCAACATCTAAGTCCAGGCACTTGTGTATAATGTGGTTTTTATGTCTAAAGAGCCTTCACAAGGTGAGACACAATTAAAACAGTTGTACCTGGGTTGAACACTACACTTATAAATCATTAATACATGATTCTCGCTTCTTCAGTAAGTGACTCGCCTTTCACTCTTCCAACTCAACTTGCCAGAGCCTGGTGTACCTACTGCTGGTGACACCTACCCTTGGCTAAGCACACTCCTCCTTTCTGGCCTCATACTTCACAGAATCATAGAATGTCCTGAGTTGGAAAGGACCAGCAAGGGTCATCAAGTCCAGCTCTTGTCCCTGCACAGGACAACCCCAACATTCAAACCATGTATCTGAGGGCATTGTCCAAATGGTTCTTGAATATTGTCAGGCTTGGTGCCATGACTACTTCCCTGGAGAGCTGTTCCAGTGCTCCTCCACAGCCTCTGGGTGAAGAACCTCTTCCTAATATCCAACCTAAACCAACCCTGGCACATCTTCCTGCCATTCCGTTGGGTCCTATCATTGGTTGCCAGAGAGAAGAGATCAGTGCCTACTCCTTCTCCTCCCCTTGTGAGAAAGCAGTAACCTGCAACAAGGTCTTCCCTCCGTCTCTTCTTCTCCAGGCAGAACAGACCAAGGAATGGCTTCCCCTCTAAACCCTTCACCAACTTCGTGGCCCTCCTCTGGACACTATCCAGAAGCTTTACATCCTTTTTAAACTGTGGCACCCAAAATGACACACAATACTCAAGGTTGGGCTGCATCACCACAGAGTACAGCAGGACAATTACCTCTCTCAACTGGCTAGCAATGTCACACTTGATACACTCCAGGACTACTTGGACATGGTCTTGATGTCCTCTTTCCTGTAAACACTTCAGGTATAGGCACGACTACTGAGTTACCCATCAAAGGCAAACATTTCTAGTCACACGATACATTCTAAACACAGACAGTAAGCTAGAGTCTGCTGGAAGCATCATTATGGACCAGCCTTGCTAATACGCTCCTCTACACGTGCAGTTATGGAACTTGTTGGCAAGAGGATGCAGGGTCTAGACCAGGCCCTGGCCCTAACTCAGTACAGACAAATATTATGTTATGAATGCAACAAGTTTGTCTATGATAAAACAAACATCCTGTTTGCTGAATATGGAAAAGCAAGAGAAAAATCATAGCCCTCATTTTGGATATAATGAGTTGCTGTAATCCCACATGGAGGCACAGACCTCTTAGAGAACAGTTCTTCCCCCTTTCTCAAGAAGATGCTAGAAAAATTAGAAAGCCTTAGGAAGACGAGCCAATACATCCTATGGCTAACAATCCACTATCACACCAAAACTAAAGCAGTCATTTCTTTAGTTTAGACAGTAAAGAAATTGCTGAAATGCAACATATTTCAACTTTAATAGAAATCTATGATTCAGTCATCCCAGAGTTATCCGTCAGCTCAGAAATATAAAGTCCAGAAGCTATTCATATTGAAAAAGTCTTGGGGTCTCCAGCTTCTGAATGACAGTAATTTAACTGAAGGATATTGAACAATAATGACTGAGATAAAGAAGACATTAACACCTCATAACTGCTGCCAAACACTATTGCTTTCTTTTTCTGTTTGACTGAAGGCCACATTTCCTGTTCTGCATAAAGAGCATAAGATAGACACCTGCTTAGCACCATCAAGCTGAGAGACGATTCAATCTTGCACACAGGACAACAAAACTTGTCTCTGAAGGCTATTTCGAACTAATTCACTTCTAAACAACATTATCAGTAGGGTAGGTCAGTCCATTAGCCATGCCCCTCTTTCACTCAAGGCTAGAGACTAAAGGTGCTGTTAATACACGTATTTTCTGTAAATAAGGTAAGTTCTGTACTTCAAAATGCCTCTCCATTGCTTAGGTGGTGCATGAGTGAGAGTGGCAAAGACTAAGGAGAGAATAATTTTGATCATTATCTTTAGCGCTTAGATAGTTATAACATATTTATAGCAAAATAGTATCTTCAATTGAGAAATCTTTTTGCTCTATTCCACCTCCAACTCTATTCAGTTATCACCACTGTATCTCTGGAAATTGACAGCGGAATCCTATAGAAGACAGTGACATTAACTCTATGGTCCTTCTCAACACCTACTGCCCTCTCCATTGTCTCCTTTTATCTGTCTTACTAGTTTAATACTAAATTCTACAAACAAAAAGCAGAAGTGAGGGGGGACACGATCTCAGAAATACCCGAGAGTTCTTAGTATATATGTGCCTGTGGGAACGAAACCCCACACGAAGCCAAATAGTGAAAAGAGTAATCCATATATGTGTGTTACTACGCATAGCCGTTATATTTATAAAATGGTACAATAATCATTATATTAATCAACAAAACCAAAGTGATAGTAAAATGCAGATAAGAATTATCTCATTTTGTAGACACTAGCAGATGTTGACCAGGAGATGCAAGCTCACACCTATAAGGAAACCTCAAAGGAACAAGTTTCCTTACCACATGTGCCGGATGGGCACTGACGTGTGTTTCATGGCTACTAGTGCCCCTCCCCAGTCCAGAAACCACACATTGTATTCCTCCTCGAAGATCTGCAAACAAATCAAGTACTGCATGAGCGCTCCACAGGAATGTAAGACTCAGAACAACCACAGTAGCAAAAGGCTCCAGGCTTTCCTTTGCTCTGCAAAACATACCTGTCTCCAGGAATTTCCACCATCAGAAGAGATGAATACACCAACATCATTGTAGGAAAGCTCAGAGCCAATATTGCCTGCAAGACAAGCAAGTGTCAGATATTCTTGTACGGATGAACACAGAACTGCATTTTTACAGGAAAACAAAAGTACATGGCCTGACTGCTTTGTTGTTCTTGATTTTATTGTGATCTACAAACAACACCATTGTCAGGTGGCAAGTTTCATTTACAAGAGCTGTTCCGTTTGAAATTTGACACTGGGGAGAAACAGTATTATCAGCTCATTTTCCCAACAGATAGTATTGCCCATATTTGCTAGCCACTGAAGGCAGGCTTGTTCTAGACAAGGACCTACAGACTTGAAATATCTCACATGAAGCCCTATGCCCATTTAGTGCACACAAATGATCAGAATAGTGGCCGTCACTCCCGGCTGCCAGATATTTCATTCCATACACATTTTTCTCTGAACTTGTGGTCTTTGTGCTATGGCTGGTGAGTTGCACCTCTGTGATCTGATGGTCTTTGTTAAGGGTAAGATAACGACCTCTGGCTCTACTTTTCGTGTAAAGTAGAGTATCCAAAGGGAAGCTGAGTTTAAAGGTGAAACCCAGACCCCACCAAAGCCCAACATTATGGTGCTAGAAACTCTTCTCAAGATTCTGTCAAAGTGCTCAAACACGTAACTGACCTCAGAACCTGCAGTAAAATAAATAAAGTTTCTTCCAAGGTTTCCTAATTGTTTGTAATTCATGAGGACCACAATATAATGAAATATAAGTTCCACTTGAAGGAAATGTTTGGGCTTTTAGGTATGAACCACACCTCAGGACAGAAACGGTTCAAATGACTCTGCAGCAGAAAGGTAGAAACCAGACTGAGCAGCATTCTAGACAAGGTTGATTGTTCTCATTGACCTATCTGGCTTGAATTATAAGTTTAAACTTACTGGTTACTTTGTACAATTCTTAATTTTAATCTTGTAATTTCCATTATGATGGAAACTGTTCTCCTGACAGCCTTATAGGGTAAACTAATCTGCCTTCATCATGCGTTAGGGAATGGATGTGTCACACATTAAAGCAATGCAAAGAAAAGCTTAAACATCAGCTTCAACCATATATAGTTGTAGTTTCCACGGAAGGAAGGGAGAACTAATATTTTTTCTTCAAAAATAGCAAAGGCAGAGGTTGCACTCTTACATATCTACACCACCAACAAGAGCATAATAAAAACACAATAATGAAAATGTTAATTGACTTTCTGACATTTAATACTGAAAAATGACAAATTAAAATCCAGATGTGGGTTGACGCATTCCTGTCACCATCACGGAATCCAACTAGCCACATTGTTGTGACAACGCTTGCTGTTTCAAAAAATAAAATTTCTGGCTCAAGGAGGCAGGACAATTCAAGAAATGTTTTTCTGTCAGTGCTCAGGATGTAGGAAATGTCACACTGTCCATCTACCTCATCTTCTTACCTGACACCAGAGAAAGTGACCAACTACTTTAGATTAAGGTACAAGAAAAACCTGATGTGGGCAACCATGTAGAAGGACAGTTTATAGGGACATCCAGGTTCATGAGGATAAACGTACTGTGTCAGTCCAAAGGCTTGTTTGGATCAGTGTCTTATCACGAGTTGGACTTCAAGGATTAGAAATTGACTTAAAAGCAGAACCGTAAGTTTCATATCATCATATTTTAAATAACAAAATTGGAAACCCAACTTTCCAAACAGAGATTTCCAGCTTATGGCAAGGCAAGAGAGTAAAAACCATGAGACTGTTGCTATCGCTTCTATCTGTCTGTTTTTCTGTGCAAAACTCTTCCATTCTTTTCTTCATTCATCCCATCTAGGAGCTACTGGATCCAAATCCCAACAAATGCAATGAACTCCCAAACAAGCAAAGAGGATTTGGCATCTCTAGAGTTAGATACTAAAACATAATTTCTCCAAGTGCAAGAACCTTATCTCTGCCTACATTTCAGGAATTCAGGTAGCCCATCTCTGCCAGAAATGTAACACTGTAAATCAAAGAGTAAGATACAGTTTGAGCAGACAATGCCCATGACAGTAAGTTGCAATGCTTGTCATGGAACACTATCACCAAAATGGTGAGACGTTCCTGTTGTTGTGAAATCAGTTCGTGGAAACAGATGTGTATATTCCCAATAGGTTAAGCTTTTTATTGTACAAAGCAGTAAGGCAGGAATTATATTCTGCCTTTTAAAGGTTAATTGTTAGACTGGGAAAGCATTCATCCCATGCACTGGCAGCTTGAAAGAACCTCATTTACAAACAATTTAGATCAATGCTGAGAATCTCACTGTCCTGCTGCCTCTATTTGCTTTCTAAAAGGTTAAAGAAAAAAGGCTCTGCAACCACAGCATCATGACTAGGGCTTGCTCCTAAGCATCTATCTAGTAAGAATGACCTGCCAGGAGCGATGACTCCACTTGGATATGCATAGGAAGATCTGGACGTTTAAACTAAATTATCTCACACTGTTTGGCCTGAATCAGTGAGCTGGAAATCACATGATGTTTCCCTTGTTTAGATACAAATGTCATGAAGGGAACCTGTCTTTCCGGCTCTGGCTTAGTCTGGGAGACACATGGAAGCACAGAAGGACATGATGATGGAAATATCTGGAAGAAACAGTGTAAATTCATACAGGCAATATGCTACCACGACACTTAAAAGCCACTGCTAGGCTGTACAAGATAAAAGAGATAACAGAACTGTGGGAGTTCTGGGTGTGGTTGGTAGCTCCATCCATCCTGATTAGGTTGTATGCTGTGAGCACACAGAGGCTGTAAGTGTTGTCAGATTAATTACAGTGGGTCAGCCACTGCCAGCATGAAGCATTGTATTAGGTCACCATTAAAACAACACGACCTGCCAAAACACTGTCTTGCAAACCAGCAATTACAATAACCCACACAATGTTGATGAAGTGCTGCAAGTCTTGGAGCAATGCAGTGTTGCAAGCAGGTGTCATGCACAAGACAAACACTCATGAAGTCCAGGCTTCACCCAACAGGCTTTGTGATTACTCTGTGCTTGCTACTCAAAGGGTGAAATGTATTTACATCTTTCAGGAGCATAGCCCATTCTTATTCATGGTAACTCCAGCAAATAGGTAGACACCTGCCTTAGTTAATGTAACGATCAAGTGAGAAGAGTTACTAATGCCAGTTGGTAATGATTCCTTGCAAGTGTGGGCTTAGACCTGCATACAGATTATTGCAGAGCAACAGATATCCAACAAGCATTATCTTTTTTGAAGTTGGGGCCACATGCCTTCTCCTTGCCCATAGCAAAAGGGAGTTAATGTGAATTAACCTGATCATGACTAGAGCTTGCTCCTAAGCATCTATCTAGTAAGAATGACCTGCCAGGAGCAATGACTTCACTTGGATATGCATAGGAAGATCTGTGAATTATCTCGCTGAAACAGAGCAAAAGCTTTTACACCAACAGAAAGCATCTCGTATACTGCCAGGATCCCAGCAAGGCATGAGTGAAAGGTGAGAAGTACTTTTGTTCTTACCAGTTGCCACCAGCAGCCCAGGAGCTGTCTCTTTGCTGGAAATGCTTCCCGAAGTATACGGATTCTCTGAGAGTTGCAGATGTAAGTGTAAGGAGCAAAAGGGCTGTTGACAGGAAACAACCAAAAGGCGGAAGCTTTAATATGCAGCAAGTTAAATAACATAGGAACCCTTCACAACTGCACACAGATCATAGAATGGTGAATGGTTTGGGTTGGAAGGGACCTTAAAGACCATTTAAAATGACCTCTCTGTTCTTAGCACTGTCACAAATAGCAGCATATGTTCATTTTCTGAATAAGCACCATAAAAGTAGCTGAGAACAAGAAAAGTAGGAATACTGCATTATGAACAAGCACATCTACATTTGTTTTCATCAACAATCTGAGCTACAGCACTTTTCCCAGAAGGTTTCTTATTTTGACTTAAGTTCCCCAAAAAATGTAAAGAAAGATAGTGTTGTGGCTTGAGCTAAATTAGTCAGTTTTGTAACTAACTCAGTTGCCGCAAGTAACTTCATTCTCTGAAAACTAACTGCATAATTTTGAGACAGTGTTCTTCTCTAAAAGTGATAACACAGGGCATGGGTATGCAAAAAGGCTTATACTTAGGCAGAGGCCATCCTCAAGCTGGCGGAAAAAGGGGCTGCACCTGCGAGGAGGGGTGAATTGGGCAGGTGACCCTAAAGTGAGGAGCAGAGTATCCCAACTCATGAATGTCATACTTAGTATAAACTTGAGACATCACGAGGGTCTCGCTCTCTTCTGTGATGGCCAACGTCCAGTGAGGACTTCGTCTGCCTGGTTGTTCCTGATCCCAGATCCATGTGTTCCTGAATGCATTTCCTGAGTCCAGCTCCTTCCTAGCCATGGACCCATTTCCTTGTTTCTGCTCTGCAGCATTTGTGGTGGCATATAGTCAAGGGGTGTGGGCATGATATCATATATTTGTATATATTCTTTTACATTATTATCATGATCATCATGATCATCATCATTTTATTAAAGCTGTAGTTTCAGTTTCCAACATGCAGGTCTTCTTCCTCTCCTCTCCCTCTTCCCTTTTCCCGCAGGGTGTTTGAGGGAAGGATTTTGGAGACTCAACTGCACAGTTTTAGCTGCCGAAATTTAGCTGAGTGGGGCTAAACTATGACAAATGGTCAGAATTTTCCCTTAAACCCTATGAACCTACAAAAAAAAGAAATCTACTTAACTTGCTTAACATCCAGCAGGTCAAGGGGAAAAAGACAGGGAGAGATATTAACCAGTGAAACTCCAGAGAACTACTACACCTTTGAAACATGGGGGCTACAGCCTGTTGTAAAATGGTTGTTCACTGTTGTTGAATTATATCAGGAAGCCAAATCTGAAGTTCTTGTCTGTAAACTGAGCCCTATTTTGGAGCAGCTGGACTTCGCAATTCTCTGACTGGCAAGAGTCCCTCCGACCTACCTTCACTGGAAGTTCTGTTAACCCAGAGACTTAACTAAGCAGCTCTGAACAACAACAGTCAGTTGTGCTTCGGAGAAGGTCTACCACTCACCAGCGGGCAAACTACAGGCTCCCCTCTTAGATTGGTGTCTGGTGCCTCCAGTAAACGCCAGTCTCTGCCCTTGTTGTAGGTAATGAAAGTCTTGATTTGGTCATCTATCTTCTTGTTTGCCAGGAATATGCCTTTGATCCCTGCTACCTAGGAAAAATGGAGAGAGATGAAAACTACATTGGAAGAACAGGCCAAAAGCAAGGCCCATTTGAGCAGAAGGTCTCTGAGAAAGCAATAAAGTCATCTCAACCCAGCCTTCAAAGACTGCGAATGCATTACAAGTACATCTCGATGATGCCTGCACAGATTAAAGACCTTGTGCCTTCCTCTTTCTGGAATTAAAAACCAAGCATGTTCACAGAGCAAATTCTTAGGAAACAGCCCACTTTTGGATTTCCTTGAGTCTTTGCAGACAGGCTGATGATGGGCTTGAAGGTACAGCATGCATCATGTCACACATGACCTCTGTAAGCCTGAGAATATGGTCTGCCCCACTCCCTCCCCAGAATTCTATAACATGGAAGACAGCAGATCACACCAGAAGCAGCCCGAGATCTTTTTCCTTTTAGTCTTTTCAGTTTTACAAAAAATATGGAAGTCCTAAATGTGCTGAAACACTGATGTTTTGCAAACTTGATTTCTTCACTTTCCTTCCACTCCCAAATTCTGTCAAAATCAATCCAGTTGTTCCAAATGTTTTGATTTTTGACAGCAGAACCCATTCCAGCAGAATATGGTTCTGTCAAAATGTCCACAGAAAGATTTTGTGTTGAGTCTGGTCTCTGTTGCACAGCTGTGAAAGTGAGACTGGAAGAAGGAACTTGCTGCAAATCCAAAACTTCCTGGCAACAGCCAGGATGCAAATCCTACTCTGAAGCCCCCTGAGTAACACTGCCTTCTGTGAAAAACGCTATCAACATTTATCAGTAAAGAGTCTGATACATGGTTGGGGAACACAGAGCTTGCCAAGGAATGGGAGATGATGCCTGTTTATTTTATTTGGTTCATCACAATAAAGAAATAAATCTTTTTTCAGAGGCAATGAAGTATATTTAAATAGATGAAAATAAAATGTAAATCCCATCCTTTATACTGATCCATGCATTATTTTTGAGTTTGCTCTCTTTGCCTTAAGCCACCTGGATTTTTACAACCAGATTGACTGTATTAAACCAGCAGTATTCTGGATGAAATAAATAAATGTATAATCCTAGCTTCTGTATGTAACTGCAAACATATTTCTCCATGTAACAACGGAACTTCTCCAAATCAGTCTGCAATTACTTAGTATTTATAAATTACTACTTATTATTAGTTAATTACTATAAGTATTACCAATTAGTTGTTTATTGCTGGCAAAGCACTGAGCCCTGATACTCAGCAGATACTCCATCCAACGAGTTATGACACACCCAAACTAGAATGTTCTGAAAAAAACAGAAACTGGAACAGCTGCTCTGAATGGTCTGTTGTTGGCCAAGGCTGAAAGACCTGGCAGAAGAATAAAAATCGAAGAGGTTTCAGGGTAAGTTATCCAGCTGTTACCGCTGAGCAAATGGCACCTAGAAACTTTTGCTTATGAATCATACATGCTCAGTGCTCATAAAGGTGGAATCTACAACTTCCTGCAAGCAATTGTCTCTAGATGTCCAAGGGGAAAAATGGTATTTTGAGTCCTTCTCTAGACACCTGTATTAGGATGAGAAGTATAATGGCTTTTCCTTTCAGAAATGTCACATAGCTAACCAGTCATTGACTTGAAAGCAATCAGTTTTCTCACCTATAGCAGAATGCAGTGCACCTATTCCCACATGAGTTTTCTCAGAACCAAATCCAGTAAATGCCTCTGGGCTGATTGCAAAACAAATGAAGATATTGGAAGGCTGCTAAGAGATTCACTCTTGCTTGAACTAGCAAGCAGTTGCTGTTCTTCGTAGGGTAACCTTTACTACATACCTTATAAAGGTCAATGATGACATTCCCCTCCAGTCCTCGGCTGCTTTTCACGTTTTCCAAGGCCAGGGTGAAGTACACCCCGCGGGTGTCTGAGATATACAGATTGTACGTATCGTTCTGGTTCCACTCTTGAACAGCTGCAAACACCTGATTCTCATCTGTGCTGATAATATGCATGTCCTGTTTAAAGAAGACAAAAGGCCTATTACTGAGGATCTCTGTATTTCATTGCCCTTTGGGACATGTAGTAATTACCATGACTTATGAAAGAATGGAGAAGGAGCATGAATTATAGGTGTGTTAAACAATTTTCTGTTAGAGCAAGCCAATAAATTACCACCATTGTGACTTTTCTGCATTTCATTTTTTTAATGATCACCAGCTGGGCAAAGGGGTTTTGCTTTCTTCACTTTTGGTAGCTCCAAGGAATTTCATCCAGATTCATTTTTTATTTATAAATTTGAAAGTCAGTTTCATCACTCATGGAAGATTCACAACCTTAGAGCCTAGAGTCCTCACAGTCACTAAGCATGGTGTAGCATCGGGCTAAAAGCACGGGCAATTTCCATCCACATGCTGAACTAATGGGCTTGTGCTTCCAACTGGTAAAGAACCAGTTTAAACAAAAAAAACTTTATTTGAGGCTGAGGTATAGGGATCAGTTTGAGCTAATGCTGGTAGTGATTTTTAATAACATACTTTTCTATTGAGAGTTCATCTGAGATCTATTATCCCCCTATATACAGGCTACCCAATAATCCACCCACTAACTTTTGTTGGATTCTTGCTGCTGACCAAAATATGAAGGTCCAGCAAGGGTTTCCCCTTTCAGTTTTAACATCAAAGAGATTTGACAGTGTGTTTTCTCAGTAGTCTGTTAAAGCAGGTTTATGGAAATTATTTCTAGGATGGTGATGAGTACTTCATCCTTGCCACCACTGTTGAACAAACTAACACTGGTTCAACTAGAAGCAAAAATCACTGTGGTTATGTGGGACTATTTATCTATTTGTATCTATTTAAAATTTCCCCACGGTGCCAAGAAGCCTTGATTAATTCCTTGCAGCGTTTCTGCATCAAGAAACTATAATTCTGGAAGTCTCCCAAAGGATAGAGTGACCTGATTTTGGGGAAGAAAATCTGAGGGAAGATCAGCTCAATATCCCCATACTGCCTAGGTGGTAACTTAATCTTCTGTGTGAGGTATCTAGATGAAAAGTTGGGATTGATTAGATGGGGCTATTTCTAATAGACTGAGCATCACTATCAGCATGGGATGGGGAGATTAACATTTGAGTGCCTAATTCTGTCCCAGGGAGCGCAATCAGTGGGAGATGTGCTATTTCCCTCAATGAAGGAAGACTAAATCAGTAAGTTTGCTCTTGCTCAAGAGCTCAAAAATTAAGTACATACCAAATCTATTCCAGTAGTCCAAAAATAAAGGAAAACACCCAATAACTTCAATCTGTTTTGACCAGTTGCAGTGGAAATATTGCATTACCCTATTGCCAGCCTCACATATGTACAACTCTACCAGAGTTAATTAATCTACAGCCAAAAGGATAGTTATTACTGTAAAGCAAAACTGTTCTAGTGAATAAGGGCAACATAAACAAGCCTTCTTTACACGGCTAGAAGACTTTGCCGAGCTACTTAGCTTAAAAGTAATTTCAACTTTTAAATGACAAAAGTATCCCTGATGTTACGCTATGCACCAGTTTCAAACTGAGGCCACTGACAAATCTGTCTTATAACAGACTAGCAACCTGTGACAGCATCAGTCAATAAAGCAGTACAATCATAGAGCAGTCATTCTCTCTGTCCACTTGTCTTTTTAATGAGGGGCAGCTTTCAAGGCAAATCCATAAGGCTGGAGCATAAATAATGCTTTTCTCCTGAAAAATGGTAGCAGGGTTCCCAAAAATTGGTGTGTGGTCAGACATTCTGAATCTCATACCACCACCATTGAATAAAAAACCCAAAAGAAACTATATCTGTGCTATGCAGGTGCCAATACATTGTGAACTGTGATCAATCCAAATAGGAGAAGTTGAGATGCAACGCTGGGAGTTCGAGATTCAAATTTATCACCACTATAAGTTTTCAGGTACAAGTTAAAGCAAATACGCCATATCTGCTGGACTGCAGGTATCCCATAGGCAATCAGAAGGGTAGATCCAGCCCACAAGGCAAATCTAGCCAATCTTACAATAATTACATCACAATTTTCAATTGTGGAAGGAAGAGGAAGGCCATTACTATTGATTATCGGTGCTCTATGCAGTAGCCTCAACAGCCATTCTGAGGCTCCAAAGAGCAAGTGTTTCAGTTGACCATTAAGGTACCCATAAAATTCTATCTAGCCTAGGCACTGGAAAGGTTGGTCCTTTCCATTCTACACAACCCCAAACAATGACTACAGTATGGAATTTAAGTGTAATTCCAGGTAGATATTCTCCCTGCTGAGGTTTGCACTGTTTGATCTAGTAGAAAACCAAGGCCTAAGAGAGTAAAACCAGACACAGTTGTACAAATTGTACTAACTTTCCTTTCTTCCAGCTTTACCAGTCAGTGTTAAACTTAGGCCATCTCAGCCATCTCCTAAGCGGTATCACATGGTCATTCTGTGTGTCCGAAGCACCAATAAGGCACAACTTTCAGGAGCAAACTCTACCTCCATGACTTCTTGGCAACGTCCAGACATAGTATGGGTACAATGGAGCTGCTATACTCTGTGGTTCTCTCATTGTATGGGGACTGCAGTAGTATTCAGCATTCTAACCAGTCTCCAGGAACCTCAGTATCACAGCCAAGCTTACAGAGAAATCATTAATAGAGACCGGAGTAGGACTGGGGAAAGATGTTGATAGAAGACAGGTCAAGAAGTTGGATCGAGCTCCATTTTCAGAGGTACTTTTTCATTCCCATTTGCTTTTTATAGAGGAAAAAAAAAAACTCTGCTCTTCACGGAATGCTCACTAATCAAAGGAAGGGAGGAGGAAAGATCCCAAATCTGTATTTAAGAAAGATCATTCAAGCAGCAAAACAAATGGAGATCCCCAGAGAGGAACTCCACTGAGGTTCTTCACCACTGAGCAGGCTCTGCTGTTCAAGATATGACATATCTGTGTTCATAAATGGTACACTCACCTTAGGAAGAGAGTATTTGGGCAATTTAATCTGTGCAAAAGGCTCCCTTTTGTAGGACACGTAGTAATTTGCTCTTCCACCAGCCGTCACCTGTGGAAAGACCAAAGAAAGCAAGTGACGACCCTTCCAAGAAACCCCATGCCGACACCTCTAAGGTTTGACAACCTTTTTTTTCAGATATCTTTTCTACGACCTGCACACCTGCTCCTAAAAGCCTCTGTATAACTTCAAAGGAATCCCAGACTTATGAAGGCTGGAGCATTATTTATTTAAGCCACGCTATTGAACTTTTCATTTTGTCTCTCGTGCTTCAAATCCAGCATAATTATAACATCTCAAGAAAAAGGGGAAGGTGAATATAAATTTTAAGGTCTTGAGTGGAACAAAGATGATGATCTGGTTTCATCACAGGAATTCAGCACAACTACTTTGGGCAAGTCATTTAAAGTCTTTGTGTTTCTGCTCTTCTCCTTTAAGGAGGAGATAATACCTCTTTTCTCTGCTGCTTCTCAGGCTTGGCTGTTAGCACCTTAAGTCTCCTGAGGCCTGGGTTGTCTTTCAACAACCTTTTATAGTAACTAATAGCAGAGATCCACTCCAGCACCTTCTAATGCAAATAGTAAATGCAACGAATGTGCTTTTGGAAGCTCTTACATGTTCTTTATCACTATAAAACTGGTTTCTCTGAAATCATGCTACCTCTGATCATGGCAGTGGAGAAAACTGACAGAATCCCAATCTGTGGTTTTATGGACTGAACAAGCTTTAAAGGCTACACAAAAACTCTATACATCAATGAGATTTATTTGGAAAATATGGGCCAGTCACTAGTCACTTACTCTTGCTGTGGATGTTCTTTCTGGCACTATTTCAGGTCAGGCTACAAGGCTTACATCAGTGAATTTCCTATATTTGCCAGTCTTGCAGGTTTTAAGATAAAACAATACACAAAGCACTTCTCTGTTATATGGAATATCATTTGTTAGCTTCTTAAGTTTCCAATAAAGCTAAAAGAAAGGTCCTAGATTCCCTCCTAGATATACTTCCTTTTATCTGACAGTGATATTTCAGAATAAGCTTACATGGAATATTGCTATAGCATCAATTATATTCTCAGTAATGACATCACCTCTAGATAGTGGCTTTCTTCCCTTGAGAAGCTATCATTTGAAGGACACAATATTACTGGTCATGAAATGTGATATCTAATCAACTCAAGATAAGGCTTTTCTATTGACAGTTTGAATAACTGGAAAGAAAGAAAGGCTTAGAAATAGGACACGCTTCTACACTAAGATTTCCCCTTGCTTGTTTATCATTTTTATTTGCAAAGTTATCACAGCTCCATTTAGTCCTCCCAAAAGAAAAAGAACAATTATTCATTATATCACACACCATACAAGAAGACAGAAAAATTACACAGCAAACTCTATACAGACAACATATGGCTAAAGCCAAGAGGAAACACAGACAGGAAAATCTAAAGCGGTTTGCCTATGATCCCCAAACAAGGCAGTGGCAGAGACAGGGAGAGAACATAAGTGACTTGAATCTCACATCACGTAAAGCGCACTTTGGAGTGGCAGAGTAGCATTTCGGGGATCCTGCTCTCCAGCTGTGAGGGTAGTGAAAGGGCTGTGAGTGTTATTTCTAAAGGGTATATTTCCCATTCATATAAAAATCAAGTTTTCATATGAGAGAACAGACTATGCAGTTGACTCATGCTCACTCCAACTCCAATACAAAAATTCATGTTTGCAGTATCATAGAATAGTCTGGGTTGGAAGGGATCTTCAAAGGCCACCTAGTCCAACCCCACCTGAAGTTAGCAGAGACACCTTCAACTAGATCAGGTTGCTCAGAGCTCCATCCAGCCTGATCTTGAATGTTTCCACGATGGGGGTATCAACCAGCTCTCTGGGCAGTGCCTCACCACCAGTGCTTGTATCTCTTTTTCAGATGATTAAATACCACCCAAAGGATCCCACGCTTCTAGGTCATACTATCTAAACAGCACACGGAATGTGTAAATATCCCCTCATCTCTTGGTGATATTTCTGATCTCCAGTGAAAGATTCAAATTCTCAAATGAATATCACTCTGCCATATGAACTCATTTTACAGCACTCATGATTTCAGCACCAGCTGATTGTAGGAGAGTCCAGACACGAGTAAATGTGTCAACTGACTGCATACAAAGGACCCTGGATTCCATATACACATCTTCTGATGGGCTGAGACATGGTCATCAACTTGTCTTTAAGATGTAGACATGAATATTTTCATACTTTGTAAATGTTGTGATGACTAATTAACATTGGGAACAGTTCACAATCTTCAAGCTAATCACAGGAACATAGAGTGATAGCAATACCAAGCAGTGATCAAATTCCCGCTCTGAGCCAAGACAGGATGTATTCCAATTCTGCCACCTCAAAAGATTTTACACAGTTTTTTGGCTTCGTGTCACTGCAAAGTGGTACCTGGAGGTTTTTTTTTTAATTGGATTTTTTTTGTTTGTTTGTATATAAAAGGCAGAAAGGAAGGATTCAAACACTGTTCAAGTTCACTATGTATTAGCTAAACTCCCTTCCAGTCCTCTACCTGGACTAGGTCACCCTGACAAAGGTTTAGAAATAGAAATCTTTGTGGTCTGTGGTCTGTCTGAGGCAGTTAATATGAAACCACCCACAATTCTGTTGGCAGGATTTGTGTAAAGCTTTTCCCAGCCAGGACCTCATCTTTGCATGATTTACTTCCATGGTTATAACAGTTCCAAAAAATGATCAAGCCTTCAATAAAGTTTTGGCAAGCACTGTTAGTAGAGAATGAATTTTGGAAGGCCCAACTTAATTTATTTTGATGAACTTTTCCTTTTCCTATGAGCCAATTCTCCAACACTGTAAATCCCAGAGATTATGATAGTGTTTTGCCCTCTAATGCCTCCTTTTAGTTCACATTTGATGAATACCACCCAATTATTTGCTGTGAGCTCATCTTTCATGCTTAGTACAGAATTAGCTGGGTTTGACTTTTTCTTCCTCCTTTGCTAATGACTGGCTCATTAATCTGTTTTTCTGGATTTCTATTTCATGAGTTTAATTGGGCTTCTGGCCAGTGGAAATTATTCCTTTGAACAAATGTGTTTGTCATCAAATGCATCTATCTTTCCTAACCTGTGTTCTTTCTTCCTCCCTCCATTCATGATCTACTACTTTTTTTTAATACTTCCACATTTTGTTTCAAGACAAAAGTCTGATCTCGCTTACTTCAATTAATATTTAAGAACAGAAACTCTTTAAAAACCCTCCAAAGTTTCAGTATGTCCTGAACCGCAATGGGACAGAGAACACAAAACATAGCAGACAACAAATATGTTCACAAGGCTGCAGAAAGTTGTAGAAAACCTGTCATGGAATTAATTCATCTCCATAATCTTGTGGCATATCTAGGAACACACTAAACAGTTCTCATGTCAATGATTGAATATGATTCTTGAAGGGCAGTGTCCTTTTCCACCTTTTTTGAGTTTTGAGGTCCTGGAATGTAAAGACATCTTATGACGTCAGGAACTGTGGACCACAATGCACCAGGCTTCATTCTCATCTTCCTGACTAGCTGATGCTGAGACCTCTCATTTCCAATGCAAGGCAGGTATTGATGTAATAAACATGGAACAAGTAAATCTCTGAAATTACCCTGGGCTAAGCAAGACCCCACCTGCCTCCTGCTGCTTAAAGACCTTGCGAAAAGCCTAAAGGAAAAGGCACTGATGTTGACAATGAAACACCACATATCAGAGGCACAGCCTCAGTGGAGAAATGGTGACAGCATGCAGATAGCAGATGCTTCCCAAGCTAAAGGCTAAAAGAGAACAGAGGGCTTTTTTCTACATAGTTCATCAGCCACAGCGGTTTACAATGATAACAATCACTTTCCCTGCACAGTCAGTGAAATAGGTCATCTACTTTTTACACTGTTGATAATGTTCAAAGCAAAAGGAAGATGATAATAACACAGATCAAAACACAATGACCAGACATGTCCAGACATTTGTGATTCCTGTAATTTACCTCCCACTTTAAGCACAGTAAATGGTGACTCAGTCAATTACAGAACCAAACTTTAAACTTCCTTGTTGATAGTAAGTCTTTTGATATTATTTTCAATAAACCCTTCACATTTTTGCTGGGGTGGCTTCCTTTGCTCATAGAGTTCCCTCCTTCCCAGTAATAGAAAATGAGTTGGTAGAAGTCAAAAGTTGACAAATAGTGTATGAGCATGGTAAAGGCATCCTGGATCTGTTTTCTCCACCACCATATGGTTCCTTGGCATCCCTTGCTGCTTTAACCTTAGTTACCCTTTGTCCTTCTTGTGGTCATAAAACTCCCTAAACCAGATGGTGGATTAAAGCATATGGAAGCGATGGCAAGTTAAGCAGGCAGGTTGCTATGCTCACACCTTCAGTGACAGAATTCAGTGTTCTTCAGAACCAGCTACTGTCTAGGCCTTGCACAGGTTTGCCAGCATGAGGATTGAAAACTTGTGTTTTCCTCTCCCAAACCTCACTGCAATGTCAGTCACAAGAGACACAGAAGATGAGGAAGAGCATATCTGCACAAGCCTAGTGTAATGCTTTTCTTTCTTGATTATCCATCATAGCCAGGACAAACCATCTTCCAGATATTTTATGGTACTGAGGTTTTCCACTGCCTCAGCATCTTAGAATCATAGAATTATTTAAGTTCAAAAAGACCTTTAAGATCAGAGTCCAACCCTTAACCTAACACTGCCAACTCCACCCCTAAGTCATGTCCCTAGGCACCACATCTACACCTTTTTTAAACACCTCCAGAGATGGTGACTCAACTACTTCCCTAGGCAGCCTATTCCTATGCTCGGCAACCCTTTCCTTGAAGGAGTATTTCCTACTATACAGTCTAAACCTCCCCTGGTGCAACTTGAGGACATTTCCTCTCATCCTATTGTTTGTTATTTGGGAGAAGAGACCAACCCCAACTTGCTATAACCTCTTTTCAGGTGGTTGTAGAGGGCAATGAGGTCTCCCCTCAGTATCCTTTTCTCCAGACTGAACAACTCCAGTTCCCTCAGTATCTCCTCAACAGACTTGTGCTCCAGACCCTTCACCAGCTTTGTTGCCCTTCTCTGGACATGCTTCACCAGCTTGATGTCTTTCTTATACTGAGGGCCCCAAAACTGAATGCAATGTTTGAGGTGCAGCCTCACCAGTGCCAAGTACCAGGGAAAAATTGCTGTCCTAGTCCTATTGGCCACACTATTTCTGATCCAAGCCAGGATGCTATTGGCTTTCTTGGCCACCTGGGCACACTGCTGACTCGTATTCAGCTGGTAGCAGCTAGTCTGAATTATCTCCCTGTGGTTTTCATTAATATCATACCTTCTGCACAGTCATGAAAGCAATATGCAATTCCCTGAGCATCAGGAGATACATCTCTCTATGCTGCAGAGACATATGGATTAGTGTCGCTGTGTGCAAAGCACCCTCAAGCTGCCTGGTAAATTCAGCAGCACTGAAAATTTGTTAAGACAAAGGACCATTTATTATATTGGCCCAGTCCCTGTTCGCTTGTCTTTCCCCTCAGAGCTATGATGGCACAGCTAGAGGACAGAGTAATCTTGAGAGAAAATACTGGATTTGTTTAGGCAGCAACTCTTGCAGAACATGTGCATGGTTACACCAAAACATGAGCAACATTAGAGCTGCAAACGCACATTGCCCACACAGAAACCAGCTTAAGAGAGGAACATAACTGTACACATTATATCTCCTTGTGAAGGATTTCAGAGAAAACATATGAGTCTGCCAGGGTAATCCTTTACAACTTCAGCTGCAGATACTGCTGATAAATCAGACAACACGAGGGGAGGGGAGACAGTGATAAAAGAAAGTACAGCACAAAAAGCCCTAGAAACAAAATAAATATAAATAAATAAATAAAGGAAATTGTCAATATTTTTTTATCAACAGATACATAGGTTCAAGTCCCAAATCTGATACTTGGCACACAAAAGATGAACCAGTGCTAGAAATGGATGAAAAACACCCAGCAGTGAATAGGAAAGTAGTTAACTACTTACTGCCTGTCTTGCTTTAACAAAAGCTTTTAACTAGCACCTGGAATGCACTTTATTTCATCTGTATGGATTCATCTCTCCCACTGGAGTGCCATCCAGCATTTTAAATAGGGGCAAGGAAGATCAGCTGTAGCAGGCATTATTCACCAGTGAAACAGGTGTAATCGTGTTCATCATTTAAACGTCTTCATCCTATTAGTTTCATAATAAGCTTTTAATGATTTCTTCAATAAAAGACTCAAAGACCAAACTCTACAAGTTGGAGAGCGCTCCATTGTCCCGCCAAACGGTTTTCTCTACCATCGATCGCAAAGATAAAAATCAATTGTAGCTAAGCAGGGTGAAGTTAAAAATAAATTGCATGGATTGATTTCTGTTAAGACCTTTGGCTCCTAGTTAAAAAATAGAGGAAAGAAATTTATATTTGAACATTTAGCTTCTATGAAAATAAAAAGAAGGCTCTGGACCGGGAAATCAAAATTTAATTTCTCCCCGCCTATCCTGTTTCACTGCTAAAAAGTTTCACATTTGAATTAAAAAAAAAAAAAAAAGTTTTCCTTTCTTTATTCTTGGGGAAATTTACTACTGATTTAGGTTATCAATTCAATATCTAGAGAAGTCAGATCAGGAATCTATATGAATTGGCATAATCTCGGCTGTAGCTGCTGACTGAAGTCTATTCACCTGTTAACTGACTTCAATTCAGCAAATACGCTCATTTAGCCTAGCCTTAAATACCCAATAAACTTGAAACACGCACTCATGTCCTACTAAATTTAAGCACTTAGAAGTTTTCCTAAACAACCACAGTTACAGCCAGTAATAGCAATAAACTATTTCTTTGAGCTAAGCTTAAACATATTTAACTTATATATTATGAACCGTCCCCCTCCATCTAAAACCTCAAAGAGAAATGTCCCTGTCCCCCAGTTCTAAGGCTATAGATAATAAATATTTTTCTTCTTACTGAGTCTGAAAAAAGTTCTCATAAGCACATGTACTTTGATAAAAACAGAACTTGATTTGGATCAAAAAAAAAAAAAAGGGCATTTTCTACAAAATATATCTTCCATCAAATTACTTCAGCTGAGGTTTTTGGACACTCTGATGAGTTTCCATGTATCCAAAAAAGGCAATATTTTCCATAGGTTCTGTAAGAAGCCATCAGTTATTGTGGGTGAATAGTGACATCTGTGTATGCTTTAAGACTGAATTAGTTCAACAGCTTTTGGCAGAAGTGTTTGCATCTCCGAGACAGAGAAATTATTCAGATGTGCATTGTAAAAGTCCCACTTAGCTTCAGCACACAACATCTGGAGAAATCCTGGGTTTGCTCGTTCTCACCCACGCTAGTGAGCAGGCGGAGATGCAGCCCTGCTCTCTGGATTAAGAAAAAGTCTAAGTGCAAAATTACTTCAGAGGGTGAAAGACAGCAGACAGATGATCAGTATCAAAGAAGAGCATTTTGACTTTTCACTTTCCACATGGAATTCCTGCCATCTACAAGAACTGTAGCTGCTCCAACACTACTGCATGTGCAAGCTGTGAGTAATCACCATCCCCTCCTCCTAAATGGCAATGCCACAGACCCCATCTGGTTCAGGAGGATTATAAACCACAGACAAAACTCCCTGTTTCTCATCCCAGCTCACCTCACACTCCTTCCTACCTTCATCACCTGCGCTTCAAAGAAAAAGGGGGCAACCACCAGAGCAGATTTTTGTACATAGGACTATCATATGTTCCCACATAACCTGACCTGAAAAAATCTGGAGTTAAGAGAGAGCTGTGCAGTTCTCAGGAGACAGAATCACAGATAAAATTGCATAGAAAGGTGCCGAGAAAGCTTCCCAAGAGGAGAAATGGCAGGAGGGGCCAGGTGAGAGACAAGACCGTTAGGAATTTCAGCCTGCAGTTAAACACCTTCATAAGCTGTACCATAGGAGTGGAAAAGGGACGGAGCACCCACTCTTCAAAGACCCCAGAAAGTGATAATGTACTACCTCTCAATATTAATAATGGCACAAAAAACTTCCCATTTAAAGTGGAAATGGAGCAGGGTCGGAAGAAAACAGCTAATCTTTTTCAATCAGAGCCTGCAAAAACGTTGTTCTTATCTTTATGAAGTAAGACCACCAGCCAAAGGTGGATCGGAGTGTGTTCATCTCCAAAGGCATTTGCTTGGCCTGCTAGACAAAACAGGCATCACCCTCAAATTCAAACCAGTTATCATCTCCTAAATCTCAGAGGAGTCTTCCATGCCCAGTAGCTTTGTCACTGCCATGGAAAGTGCTGCAAGTTCGAGCTATGTATCGATCAACTTTAGCTGCTCTCTGTTGGGACAGCAGACTCTGCAACATCCCAGAGAAAAATAAAGTCACAAAACCCAATGAAGACAGGCATTGATCACCCATCCACACAGTTCTGTGCTTACAGCCAGTTCAAATGAAAAAGGTCAAAGTTACCCTGAGGGTCTCCAAGCACTGACAGAAGCTCAAGGGAGGAATGGGGACAATGTTAACTGAATGCTGACCTAGACTGCTATGACCTCTGGGAGGAAAGCCACACACTAAAGGGTTTACACAAGGAAAACACAACAAGATTAATAGGGAGAGGAAACATATTTTATAAGACCTACATCTACAGCTGAAGAAAAAAAAAGAAAAGATCATTTTCAGACACCAAATCCTTCGTCAAGTCCCTTAAGAGCTTGTAAGTATGCCCAAAAGCTTATGTGTCCCTTCTTTAACTCTACTAATTCCAGTCTCATAAAAAATACTACCTCTCCCTGTAAACTGTCTCACTAAGCTCCTCAGGCCACCAGCACTGTAACAGCAGTAGTGGCAGCAGTCTTCATGCCACACATTCTGAAGGGTTTCATGACTATTATTCCCCCTCTCCAGATACCTAAGGATCTGTGTGAAAATACAGTCCTTACATGGGTCTGCACTAGTGTCTTGGAAACGTCATCAGTCTCTACTAGCAGCCAGGCTTGTCCACCATGAGACTTCAGGAACCCAGCAGAAGCACTGAGGTACTTCACCTGAGATGGCTTGCACATAACCTATAGGTAACTGGGAACAACTGCTTTAACATAGCAATAATTATAGCTCCATATGGCAGCTGTAGGTCTGTCCACAAGAATGATGCCTTCTGCAGAACCCACTGTGGCCGAGCAGAGATGGTTTCCGGTGGATGCACTGCTGTATTCATACCTCAGTTAGGTGTAGTTAGACCACCACAAACAAGCAACACTGTACTGAGACTTTTCTGGACCAGACTCTCTTCACTCCGTGCATTAGATGACAACATTTCCTCACGCTTTCTTGCATTCTCAGTGAAACTTTATCTTTTGGCAGGGAAACCTAGACAGATCATTCCTGCTCCTCTCTGTAGTATTAAGGAACTAAGAAGCACTGATGTTATGATTTTATTTAGAGAAAAACAACAGGTTTTTCTCAAAAAAAATGCCTTCTCACTCAAAACAGAATTTCAAAAAAATAATCCCCATTTTCATTAAAATGTATTGCATTTTAGAGTCTTCTCAGCAACCTGAGTAATTACATTAGAAACCTTAATGAGAGACTTGCTTGAAAAACATTTTCCCCTGAATTGCCCTGTGGTTTATTTTTACCATAGACATTCTCCAAAATATCAATACACAAGAATCATACATAAAACAAATGACTGCCCCTGACCACCAGGTTTTATAATGTAAGCTTTGCATGTGAGAATACTGTAGCAGTTCAGATAACTGTCAGGAAGTCAAATCTTACAGCCAGTTGTGGGTTACCTCTCCACCTCAGTGTAGAAAATGACACTATATCAGTAGTGAGTACTCAAAGGCACCAGCAGGGCAAGGTGTGGTACAGCTACAGAGAATGGCCCATCGCTTCTGTAGAGAAAGTATGGTCTACACTACTGCACAGCTGTACAATTGAACGCAACTGACACTGAGCTTAATGGCAAAGCTGCTCATCAAATTAGCTCTTTTTTGGTACAGTAAATAAATTCAGATATATTCTAAGGTTTTCTCACAGAGAAATTACCTGCTTTGCAAGCTGTATGAATGTTAAATATTAACCATGAAAGATGATGATGTTGCTGGCTTCTGGCTACATCAGAGCAATCCTGTGAACTGAATAAAAACTTATACATACAACAACATTTTCTCTTAATGTATCCATTTTTTGCAGAATTATCCAATCTTAGCGATGTGCTAGGCATCTCTAAATAACTATTGATCAATCAAATAGTGAATCAATAAATTCAGATCTGCTGTTTTATTCATAAGAATTCTTCCTTCTCTTCCTCAGTAGCTATTTCTCCCTTCCTTCTTCATTACCTTTTACATTTTTCATCATGTGCTATGATTTTTATCTTCTTTGCCTGGTGAGAAGTCCCAGTCTTTTTAAACTCTCTTCATGAGCAAGTTTTGTTCAAACATAGGGTCATTCTCATTTTCTTTATTTGCACTGCAGTTCTGCAAGATCCTTTCAGAAGTGCTGCACACCACCATTCCACATGATAAGGAATCATTGATTTATAATGGCAATATAACATTTTTCACGTTCTTCTTTCCCTTATGCATTATGCACCACAGTATCATGTTTGCTTTGAGTGCACTCGGACACAGGTTAATGTTTCTCAAGAATTTTTGACTACAGGTCTGTTCATCAACTTGATTAGAATGGATATTCACTGTATGCAGTTAATCTAAAACATTGATATCAATAACTGGGATTCATCTCCCCTAATTTTAGCTGTCAGAAAGTTAGAGGTCTTCTCTAAGCCGTACTTAGGTTCCTTCTAATATTAAAGAGAAAGGCATATTATGAGACAGACCTATCTCATCCTGCAGTGGGTGCAACAGAAGATAAATTTCCCCTGAAGGTTTTGATCTCTCCACTCACTTCAGAGGAACACAGACTATTGGTTTCAACTAAAAACCTACTGTCTTCATGATGAACATTAAAAGAAATGAGTTCCTCTCTCTACTCTGCAACATTACCTCTGATTTGTTCCAGCACAGAGAGATCAGAACTCATGCACCTGTCCTTTATGCATCTATTAAACCTCATCAGGTTCTTAACATTTAATTTGATATTTATTTATTCATCTCTATCTAATATTTGAAATTCAAAAGAGCTGGCTCCTGTATTTCTGTCCAGGATTATCCAGACATAATGATATGCATGAGAAATTGCACACACAGTGAATCTGACACATCCCATAATAGGCAGCTACATCACATGGCTTGTGAGGATAATACATCCAAGACATATCAGTACTTGTACATATGTACCAAGCAAACATTCTGCACAGTCCATAGAACATCCGCTGGACACGGTGGATTTAACACACCTTCAGCTTAGAGAGGTGTGTGCTGTGAATGTGAAGTGTCTGAGTGTTACTTTGACTATTGCATGGGCTCAATCCATGCACAGTTTCTGCAGCCACTTACACCAGGCTGCTGGGCAGCCAGAAATCCTGCATGGGATGCAAAAAGGAGAGAAAGTGATAGACAAACCATGAAAGGAAGAGTTTCCTGCCTGAAGTAGTAGAAATGTTCAGTGTGTATGCTTAACATTTTTTAAAAGCGTGGTTATACGACTTTAACTTCAAACACCCATTAAGCTATAATGAAACATTGCTAAGGATAGTCGAGGTACTTAAGTATTACATATACATGCATGCATTTATATACACACAAACACACAGTCTTTTTTTTTAACTTGAAGCAATTAGCAGCTATTAGCTTGAGCTGCTCACTGCTAATTTGAGGCAGAGGAATGCACGCACCAGGCAGATGTCCTCTCTGCAAGCACAAGTTTCTAAACAGAGCAGCGTTGGTTTAACACAGGTAGGAACTGTGGAATGAGAAATGTCTGTAAGGCCTCATGCTAGCTATAAAGAACTGGATGTTCCACAATACCCTCAGCCACAGACATAAACCAACAGATTAAGAGAGTCTCCCTAAAATACTCCTTAGAGAGTAAAACATTTACTGATTGGAAAGCCACTGCCTCTAGTCAAATCGTGACTCACTAAGTTGCAAAAGCTACATGCTCAGTGTTTTCCAGCAGCGGGTCTCCCCATGATGCTAAGGGAAGCGGCAGTAGGCTTGTTTCACGGGGAAGTGAGAGGAGCCATGGCTCCCACAGCAATTGGACATCTCCAGAGCAGCAGACTCCCCTGCTCACAGAAGTAGTCTGCCAATATTACCCAAGTGCATGCAGTTTCCACATCGCAGTCCTCCCAGGTCATACAGATCCAGTCCTCCGCCTAATCCAGCACAGAATTAGCAGCCTTCCCACTTAAGCTCCCATTTCTACAAACAATTCCACAATAAACAGAACTGAATTTTCTTATAATTTTTCTGCATTTGGATGCAGAAAAATGTTCCTCCCAGAAAGTAAAATAAGAGCTTAACATAACCTAGTCTTGCTCAAAATGAGAAGCATATGTCTTTTCTGTATCACCTGGATCCAAACTCCATTTCTTCTCATACCCTCTCTCCAGCTTTAGTGACAAGCAGTTAACATCATCGTACATAATCTCTGTGTCTCTTGAGTCTTCTACAAACTGGAAGCACTGCAGTCTCGCTCCCAGTTTTTACCCAAATGGCACATCTTCGGGAAGTCTTCTTCCATACTGTACTAGGCATTCTCACAGGTATGAAATGGGGAGAGATGGCCTTGTTCCATCCAGCCCACATATTCTCAGAAAATCACAAAAGCAAGTAGTTTCTCATTCAGTTTCTGTCACTTTCTCCTCATCTCCAAAACCATCATCAATTAGCAGACAAATTTACAGCCATCTTCCACTCTGAAGTTCCCTTATAACAACTTTTTCCAATCTCTCCGCTATTTTACCTCCCACTGCAAATTTTCGTTCGCTCCATTAGCATTACCAGCTTAAGCCTTTCCATTTGTAAAATGATCACTCAGACCTTTCCTCTGTTCTCTCCAATTCATATCTAGTTTCTTTGTGTTTTCCAAGTAGCCACAATCGCAAGTTAGAGCTTCTGTGAAACACATGGACCTTTATGACTACTGATGAATAAACTTTTAAAGTGTATCAGACTTATCGTGGACAAGTGATGAGCAGAGAGAGCAACTATTTCATCTCAGACTGCACAGTCAATCCAGATCACGCAGATATAGACACCCAGCTCTTATGACTTGTGGTCCCCTGCACTTGTCCTAAGAATATGGCTCCTCTCTTGCACAGAACAAATACCTCAGACAAGCAGAATTCACATCACATTCATATCAAGCCAACGTACCTGGATGAAAATATATTCATCCTGAACAACAAGGGAGCTGACGTCAATGGAGCGTGAAAACGGCCCAGTCCTTTTGGTCTCCGAACACTCCTGAATCCGACAGGTCAAATAGTGTGTGTCTGTAATGGGAGAATATGTAAACATGAGAAATGCCCATGTAGGAGCCTGCTACCTGAAAACAGCCACAGTAGCTTAAAAGAAGGTCTCTGAAAGGAAGTCTTAACCTCATTTCCCAGTAGACAGATGTTATTGCATGATATACCTCAGGCCTCTAAAACTGTAACTGCTCTCGGGAGTCAGGAATTCATCACAATTCCACACTCACCTTTCCCATCCCCTTTGTGTAGACATCCCTCAAGAGACGGGAGTTCAAGCCATAAATGGAGGGTACAAATCATAAAGGCATCAGAAAACTGATGATGGGACCATATGGAGCAGAAGACTTCAAAAGACACACAGGTAGACTTTACTGATTCCACTACCCTGCCGGGAATTATATCCCCATCCTCTCCTTGAAATATCCTATTCTTGATGATTGGTTTTAATTGTGGTAGTAACACATGAGGGGAAAAAAAAAAAAAAAAAAGCACTCAAACCACTCAAACCAGCACTATTAAGTTTAACTTAGTTTGCTCTGACAATGACAAGCAACTCCGAAAATTAAGTCTAGGCATGAAAGTGCCTGACATCAAATGGCACGAAGAGTCCCAACAGTAGTTACATGCACTGCAAGAGCCATCAAATGCTTCTGTCTAGAGAGAAGATGAGAAGACCATCACTCTAATGGAATGCCTTGTCAGTCTTTGGCATTGCTTGAGAGAAGGAATACGACTGTGAGAAGGACATGAAGAAAACATAAAGCAAAAGTAGACAGAAAGAAGTTGCTCCAAGTAGCAAGAAGAGATGTGCTCACACCCAGCAAGTTGGCAAGGGTTACAGGGGATTAAGCGCTATTTCACTCAGACTGAGAAAGGCTTTCATGAAACAGAACAACCAAAGCACTGTGTCTCTGGATGTATGTAATCTAAATATGCCATCTCTGCCTTTAAATTGCTCTTCTGAAAACTGCAAATTAGGGAGAAAATGAACATGCAACTAAGACGACAACTGCACTGATAAAAGGGTCATATCTTTTACACTGCACCACTTCCACAGGCTTCTTAGATTCACACACTTGTTCACGTTTCTACAAAGGGTGAGGTCAGATCATTAAGGAAGAAAACAGTGAGTTTATAAGGGCTGTGGTGAGCCTACAGCAGTGATTTTAGTTCACAACTGCAACTTTTAACAAGGATCTTGTCAAATTGAGCTCGAAGGAATAAAAGGAAAGTTTAAAAGGACAGTAAGTAGCCTAGCAAAGCTGCTTACAGGATTCTCCATCCCATAAAACCTGCTATTGTCCTTAGCCTTTGTCTTTCCAGTAGTAGCAAAATATGGCTTAGTGGAAAGCACTGGAGGGAATGTCTGAAATCCTCTGACACTCAGCTAACTGCCTTCCCTGATTCAAAGACAAAATTCACAAACTGGCAGTTTCCTCTTCCATAGCTTTGTCTCACCAACAGATTCTTAAGAATGCAAAAAGAATGCAAGTCACAGGCAACAATAACAAGAATAACATTTTTTTAAAATACACTGTCTAAAAAAAAAGTCACGAACTACAACCAAGCTTTAACCGAATAGATGTTCATGCCCAGACATATGACTGAAGGTTCATGCTTAGAGGCTGCAGACCTGTTCTGGGTTTAGCACTGGAAATTCCAGGGTGAATAAGGGCTACACAGCTGATTCAGAACAGTTGCATACCTCTGGTGCAGCAATGAAAATGTAGTCTTGCTGATGATGCTAAAGCAGCAGAAACTGGTGTTGCCCACTTAGAGTATCTGGAGGCAATTAAATAATATGATGAAAAATATCTGACCCAGAGACAGTGCCAAATAACTGAAGTATAGGAGTTCTGCTTTCTCCCAGCATAAAATACCACCAGCAGCAGAAAGGACAGACTCTCAGCTGGGATAAGCTAAGGTTCTTCATCAAGTAACATGTACACACGTGGTCCAGAGCTCGTATTTACCTCCTCAATGTGGCATCTAAGACATCTTGGCAGGATATTAAAGCAAATTCTCAGAAAGCAAGAGGGTCTTATAAACTGCCATGCTACCCAAATTGCTCAGCCACCTTAACTCATTCTTTGAGGTAGCACTAAAATTAGGCAGAACAAGGAAGAGAGGTCAGGAGCCATATTTTTAGAAGCTCATTCCTTCCAGTATGTTCTCCCACACAGTCGCCTGGATATTCTTATTCCTCCAAAAAGGGGATAATTTGCTGCTGCTGAGTGACAGAATAGGAAAAAGAATAAAAACCTGTCACAAATAAATGCAAATAAATCACAAGTGTTGACATGACAACTAGCTTCCTGTCTATTGGGAAAGGTGTCATTTTTAGCGTGTTACACCAGCAATCAAATATACTCAAAGAATGGCAACTGATTAATATTCACAGGAAATTTGTGGTAGAAAAATGGGATAGCTTACTACTCATTTTCTATTTAATCTCTTGATTATTTATTTTCACATATTTTACAACACAAGGCCTATGAAAGGAAACAGACAAAAAAATATAATCTTCAAACCTGTCTCCCTTTGGACACAAAAATAAGTTCAAGTCTTGCCTGCTGCCTCACAAAAAATGAAAAATATTTCCCTTTAAAGGTTAGTGTATGGCCCCTGGGAGCGGACTGTGCAGAAACAAGTTGGTAGAAGGTAGGGACCTACATGCCAGGTGTCATTGACAGCTGCATGCCTTAAGGGGGCGCGGCTTCTGGGAATATTTCCAATTCATATTAGAAAACCAGAATTAGCGGTAGGGGTGCTTTTTTATGTTCCACGGCAAAAGTTGATAAGAGTTTCTTATTTCCTAGACAGCTTCAAAAACTTCTCATGCTTATAACTCAACACTTACCTACTTTCTCAGCCCATCTGTGAATAAGGCAATATGGACATCAAGCAGCCTGAATTGTTTGCTGCAGCTGAAATCCCAGCATCCGTACCTCCACAAAAACTCTCCTCACCAACTTATCTCACCCAACTTATCTTACTTCGAATTAGGAAATAGGTTTCTCAGATGTACAGTCATTTTCCAGTTGAGGAGTTTGAAACACCTCCCCCGTGACAATTAACAGTCTCCCATCTTGAGAATTTGGAGCGTATTTTAATCCTTCTTAGAAGTGATAAAACTGAAGCAATTTCTTGAAATTAGTAGTGATAAACTGGTGAAACAAGCTAAGCTACTAAGTCTCTTCTTTGTCTTCCAGTCATGACAGCTTTGGCAGGAAGCAGGAACACAAAAGGCTCTTTCTGCTGGGTAACACCCAAAAATGCAGGTCCCTGAAGGAAGACACTGAAGAGTCAAACCTGCTACCATGCTGAAGGTTGCAAAAGGCAGATGCACGTGCAGGTGACACAGGCAGCTGATGGAAATAAGTTGCATTGGCAGATCGGCTCAGCTTAAGCCAGGTCCCCATGTCTGGCAAGACTTAAAATCATAAACTGCCAATGAAGGTTACCATAGGAGAGGTAAAAAACTAGCTGGCCTCGACAGCTTTTTCCCTCAAAAGAGAAGAGGATCTAGGAATGTCGACAGGACCATAAATTGTCCCTCTAGAATTAGCCCGTTTTATCTTTTCCTTTCTTTTCTCTTTAATTAAAATACTATTTATTGTATCGCATCTGTGAGTGGGGAGAAGATGATCTCACTGAGCACTAGAAAGTTGAATATATCTTTCCCAGAAGTGCTGGTGGGTGCTTGTGTCAGTGTATTTGTAATAGTACCCTTACATCTAACTCTGTCCTCGCTGCTATTACACCCAGGCAGAAGGCACAGTGCCCAAGGCTCCTACATTTTTTTATAATTTAAAAATCCAAGCCTAGATTATTATTCTGCTACAGCAGCTCTGCCAAGATGTCAAAAAACGTGAAAAACTTCATCTGCTACAAAAGACAAGAACAGCGTGAGATCAGCGAGGCACTGGAATTAGCAGCATCTTGCAAATATTAAAGGAGACTAGATGCTAAGGAAGATGTTTTTTTCAGAGACCCTACCATTCCTAATGACCAGACAGACAGAACCCATGGGGTAAGATGTTTTAGAGGACAGACAGAGCAGTGAACAGGTCTTCTGCCTCCCAGTTCTATGAGCTTTATTGATAGCCCTGATGGATGAATGAGGCTCTAGCATGCCCCACCACTTGTTCGCAGCCACAGAACATATTTTATGCTCTAGTGTCTGAACTGGTATTAGACAGTTCTTGAGTCCCATTACTGTAAAATGAAAAAAAAAAATCATAAAAAAAATTATAAAGTTCAGGAGTTTAATCTTAAACACCATTTCTCACACACACTTTCTAATTTTTTTTTTTTTTTAATAAAAAGCATGGAGGTAAACAGAAGAAGAGGAAAGAAAAATAACCCCTCTTGAAGAACCATGTACTTTTAAAGTGGCCAGGGATTTTGAAGGCAGAGAATGTTGCCCCTGAATTGAACTGAGCAATGGGAATACTCAATCTATGTCTGTTAATGCATCAGATAAGCGACTGAGCCATCAGACTGACCCAAGAGGCATTAAAAACATCTCCTTTTCTTTCTCCCCACTACTGCGGAAAATGTTCATCAAAAACTTTCTGATCAAGAGGAAATAACTGCAGGGAACCATTTTTCCAGCAGCTGTAAGAGTCTAAGTCACTTCACTGAGAGCATGAAGGCTCATTTTGGTTACAAAACCAATTAGGAGAAGAGCTCAACCCCCCATTCCTAAGCACACAGAGCTGTACCATTTCACACCAGGTGAGGCTATACCTTGG
The DNA here is from genome assembly GCF_017976375.1 of Cuculus canorus. Lineage (NCBI taxonomy): Eukaryota > Metazoa > Chordata > Aves > Cuculiformes > Cuculidae > Cuculus > Cuculus canorus. Next base: position 12,129,807 of record NC_071407.1, read on the forward strand.
AGGCAGTTGATATTTTGTAACACAAACTAATATCAGTTTAAGCCTTACAAATTCTAATTGGAGCAACACGTTTCTTTCATGCTATGCTTGGATGGGAGAGGAGCCACTTTGGTGCTGTCTTCCAGTGTGATGCACCAGCAGGGTCCACACAGCCCACCGTGTCTCACCTGTGCCTGGTGTTTGCTGGGACAGTGGCTGCAATAAGGCTGTTTTGCTGACATTCCTGGTTTGCGCCTGATTTTCAGTGAAACCCTCAATATCATCAACTGCCAATTTCAAAATGCTGAATTTATATATTAAAACAAGAACAAGCAGCAACCGCTCGAGCAAACAAGACCTGAAGGAAGAGAGTTGTCTGCAAACTGGGGAGACATCTTTCAAACAAAGCATCTACATCTTTGACACATCCAATATTCAAATAGCTGGGTGAGCATGTTTAAACTTAGTTTGAAAGCAAATTCCATCAGCAGTAAGTTTGCTTACTTGCTTGTTTTTTTAACTTGCTTTTGGACACTTCTCCCAGCATCCCTGCAACAGCACACACAGGAGCAAAGGCACTGAAGAAGCCTCCCTACCTTGCCCACCCACCTGCTGTCCTGTTTTGCTTTTTCCACATATTCAATGAGCAGCTGTCACCCTTGAGCTTTTATTGCCTGGTTATTTATTCAGCTGCCATCACTAAATAGCAGTGGGAGGCCAATCAGTGATTTTAGAAGATCCACAGCCTCAGAGAAGCCACCCTGATAGACAGGAGCTTATTCACACAGCATCTGGCCTACGCAACACTTGACTAAAACACAGAAAAGTTGGCAACCAGCAGAAATGAGGCCTTTTCCTCCCAGCAATCCGCTACAAACTCAGTCACATGCTGCTTTCTACACTGTCCCTGTAGTGCAAAAGGGATACACGTCCCACTGCTGTGTAGCATCGAGCTGGAGTAAAGCTGGCCCCACTCCAGAAGCAGACACGCTGTCATGCTGTGGCTCCTGCGAGAAATACCTGAAACACTTTGGAGAGAGTGGTGGAAAAAATCAACCTACTTCTAATGCTTACTGTCTTCTTTGCTGGAGGTTAATTATATAGGAATCCATACTACAAATGTGGCTTTAGATTAATTTCACTGAGGGGTTAAGAATTTATTTATTTTTTTCTATTTCTTACTTCAGATCCAGGCACCTTTTCAAGGCTTGCAAAGTTTTGGTAGGAAGCTCTTATTCATACATCAAAAGCAAAATATGAGACAAAGGGTACCCAGGGCATAAGGATGTTCAGGACAGAGAAGAAGTCTGACTGTAGGTGATTTCTCAAATTCCCAGGTACGAACGAACACCTCTGGAAATACATGGGGTCTGTACCGCACAGTGCTGGTAGTCCAACTCTTTATAATGCACGTAAAATACATGATACTGAAACAGCTAAATAATTAACAGAATAGACAGCTCCATAGCCCAATACATTGTGCTTCTCCTCAGCTTCTCCACAGACACAAGCCCTGCAAGCCCCCAAGTTTCCCCCCGGGGGTAATAAGGATAACAGTATGCCTCACATCAAACCCTATGACCCACATAATTCCTATCAATTAAAATGTAAATGGGGAGACAAAATGAGTAAAGTGAATTTCCATTCCCACTCCATTCTTGACTCAAAGCCCATAGCATTTTTCAGCACTGGCTGCAGGCACTCACATCCATCAGCTGTCCGCGCTTCCATGTGCACAAGGTCAGGGTCTTTATCCAAACCGGTCACCGACCTGTGGGGGGAGAGAGACAGAAGAGGGAGCTGGTTAGGTAAAAGGCTGCAATCAGACAGAGAGAGGGTGATGGAAAGCAAAACCATTTCAAGTCTACCACGTGACACCTGGCATGTAGATCCATCCCTTCTACCAACTTGTCTCCTTTGGGTTTCTGAACAGCCTGCTCCCAGGGGCCATATACTAACCTTTGAGACAGACACCTTTCCAGGTGCTAGTGAGTGAATCTGCCTATCTACAAGACCGAGACTACAATGGTCATTTGTTATGGCAAAACAAGCTGTCTATAAGCTGCATGCTTACAGACAGTAAATGAAAAAAGGTCTTACTTGGCTGAACAGTAATGTGACAGACTGAGTTTTCTTATCTGCTCCTGGCTTGCTGGGCAATCTTACTATTGTTTACATCAGTTTCCCATCTTTAAAAGAAAAGCAATTATATATATATATATATATATATATATATATATATATGTCTGGTGAAGTTCTGATTAAAAAAAATGCAAGAAAGTATTCATTATTCAACCCATGATCCCATGTTCCTTGATAACCATGAAACAAGGTATAATTAGTTTCTTTAACCTCACTGGTTGAAATTCAAGCATCTCAATTCAAATTTTCCTCTACATTGTTATTTTACTCCCTAAAAATGTTTTCCAAGGCACATAACAAAGATAGCTTTCCTCCTGGCGGAGGGAAAGTCAAGCCCAGAACATAAATGTTATTGTTAGTGCCCTGGCTGATAAGAATCACTGGGAAATGAACATTTAGTCCTAGCAATGGCTGGCAGGGGAAAAAAAATCCATAGATGTCCACGTGATTTATGAAGCTGCTTCTCCTGAGGTAACCAAGGGTTAGATTAAAAAGGGACAATGACAAAAATCAGTTTCTAATTTGGTGGAAGCAGAATTTGATACAGTAGATTGTAAATAATAGATTCCCTCTGAGCCAGCCAACATTCACAATTCCCTAATGTTCTGAAACGCTTTTATCACAATCTTGCACTGCTTTCATCCTTGGGGCATCAACAACTAAAACAAAACAAAAAAAAAAAAAGGAAAAAAATACAAAAAAAAGAGAACAAACAAACTATAGATGCTCTGATATATTTTTGTGGGTCTCACAAAAAACATAGCAATTGAAGCAATGACAAACACACATACGTGCTGGAGTTCAGCTAAGATCAGCCAGTGCTGCAAATGCCAAAACAACTACATCATGACCCACTGCGTAGGTAACTGAAACTGGCGCTGCTTGTTAACGAGAGCACAGCATCAATAGCAAGCCCATTCACAACACACTGTGAATTGTGGCCAAAAAACCCCAATACAACAAAACAAAGCTGCACAGGCAGAGCTTTCATCATACTACTCCCAGTGAGAAATAGCCTGCTCCTTAATCACTACCATCAGTTTCAGGGCGATCCCACAAGGAAGAAAGTGCTGTTTGTTTTTGGTAAGGATGCCAGAATGGGCCTGCATCCCTGTGACTGTGCAATTATCGGGGTCAAATTTTCCAAATACCTGGACACAGTTAAAAGTGACAACAGGGCAAATAGAAATTCCTTAAAATGCTGGTGAAAAACATTATGGTGTGCAGCAACATTATTTCCCTATATATATATGAAGGGCACATGTCTTTCTAGTCCATAACAGAAGTTTTCTGTGTTTTTCCTGTAAGTAGCCCTAAATGCTGTAATTTCAGCTGTTCAGAAATCTTAACCCTTGCCTGGAACACGCCAACAGGGACAGAGACATGTGCTTACCAACGTATCTATCACAACCTTATCAAAGGGAGTGGTAATTTCAGCACTTTTACACATAGGCTGGGAACACCTGAGAGACTCCCACCCCTTCCCCACAGGCTTCCTACTTAAATCCAGCCCTCATCCCAGAGCCTGCAGTTTCTAAGCTTCCTTCTGGAAGCCAGCCACCCCTTCTTCCCAGAGATGTTTGCTGTATCCTGACACCACAATGCCAAGCTGCCCCACCTGCTCCCCACAATCCCTCCCCCCCAGATGCAGGAGGCACTCTATGTCCACCCTTGCAATGAGACAAACCTAATCCTGGCCCAGGTACTAATAAATATCAGTCTGCCACAACATTATTCATTTTAAAAGCAACTGTAATTAGAATAACCTAAGTACCTCCAATCAAAACCCAAAATACTCATTACCATTGTGCATTTGCATACCCAAGCTCTGTGGATCTACTCAAAATGCCTATTAAGTGAGCACCAGGGGATGACAGCAGTGTCCTGAAACATGTCATTCTAGCTTCACATTCTTTCCCAGTGCCATCTATTCGTTTCTTTCACTAGGTTTGACAATGATGATGAAAAAGGGACCAGCATGAAGCACCTCTCTAGTACTTCTCTGCTCACCGAATGCCATGCTTCAAGTGGAAAAGCTCACAAACCAACCTCCTGTAACCCCAAAGCAAGACAAGTTCTTGTTATCTGCAGGCAGGTAAGCCTGTAAAACAATGCATTGGTCATCCTTCCTTCTCTCAAACCCAGTTGCCCATATATATCAGAGACCTGATTGCAAAACAAGTCCCGAATAAATGCTGTTTCTTCATGTTTCACTTCACATCTCTTCCCAGTGGCAAAGACTACAGCTTTGCTTAGCAGTGCTCTGACTTCTGAATACTGGTATTTTCAGTAAATGGTCTCTCGTGATTGGTATAGAGAAGTTTTACACGAAGAATGCAAAAAAGTCAGGCAGTGGAAAGAGCAAGATGTGAGTGCAGGTCCTGGAGCACAGCTGCAAAAATGCGAACACTGACTGTAAAGTAATTTTTAAATTTCTTTGGTCTTGAGAACTCACTACAGCAACCTCTCATGTCTGGCAACATAAGAACAGCAACAAAACAGGAAGAGATACTTTCACAGTCTTATATTTTCTCACACATAATCTCTCTGAAGAACATCAGGAGGATGCACTGCTCAAACTATTTGAGCAACTAAAGTACAGTGAGGAGAGATGTCAGCATCACCCGGACTTACCCTTTTCCTTGCATGTTCTCTACAACCAACTGGAGCACACAGGGCAGGCTGGCTGGCTGGGAAGGGGTTTCATGGCTCTATTTCAGAGGCTTACAATGACAAGAGCATTTAAAAACACTCAGAAGCCTAAGCTGAACTTGAAAACATTTTTCCTGCCACACAGTCACACTTCACGTTGCACTCACAGCTCAGCTCTGTGTTTTGTATGTGTACAAACTCCAGACAGAAAAAACAAATCTGAGGTCCATAAAATGCACCTGGCACTGTTAACCCAGATGGCCACAAGGGAGGCTACATCAACATCCTCCACCTTCCCTGTTCATTTACCACCACGGGGATGAGAAAATGCTGAGGATGCAGGCAGAAGTGACACCAAAGGCCATTTTTTTTTCCTGCTTACATGTTCCCTGGTCGCTGCAAAGGCACTTTTTGAAATGTGGAGCCTGCAACCAGTATTGCAGCTGGCACAGGAGCGTTGGCCAATTAAGAATTCAAGCTACCTCTGAACCCCATTAGGAAGGAAACAATAGTTACTTTTTCTCTACCTTCTGCTGCTGCTTTTCCTTTTTTGTCCTCCTGGTAGCTCTTGGTTTCCAAAAGATCTTTCCTCCCTTCTTTTCCAAAGAGGATTGTGTGTTCTTGCATGCTGAAGGATAGATAGGACCTGGCAAGTTCCTTATCTCTATCTTGAGGGAAGAGTGTTGTGCATAGATGCACATTTACTAGGCTGCTCTGCTAATATTTCATTTCTGACCAAGAGGGATAGCAAGCAAGAAGGGCAAGGAAAACACAGTATTCTCCACTGCAAGTAGCTATTCATGACATGTTTCTATATAAGATACTATACAGTTCAAAATGAAAAATGCTAGCAAATGCGAAGGAAGAAAAAAAGGAAATACACAGACTCTCCGGGATACCTGCCTGCTGCACACCTCAGCTCACTGTTTCTCCCAACTCCACTGCCTTTCCATGGAATAAACCGTTTTTTAATTTTTTTCCTACCCCTTTTCCAGACATCAGGCATTTAAGGATGAAAGATAGCACTGAGATTTAGCTGCTCTAGCATCTTAGATCAAGAATGCTCAGAAATTCAGACTGCCTGCTGTTGATCCTTCCTCCTTAAACCATCAATAGAGAATAAAAGATGCTCTATTCCTCCGTCTCCTGGACTCATTATCTTAGGGGGTGAAGGTGGGTACCACTGGACATCAGAAAAATTTCTGTCAAGGATTTATAACAAGATAAAAAAAAATCAAGTCACAGAGATCAGCCTTTCAAACTTGGTCTTGAACGTGCTGGATTGAGTTTTTTTCAAGGATGCGCTTGGTTTCTGCCCAGTCAAGGCAGCAATCACCAGCTCTGACTTTGAAAACAGAATCAAAACTTTTACAACGGACTGAGACTTTCCCAAGACGCCAACTTGGAAACTCATTATTGAAGGCTGGGATGTCAGACTGAAGGCAATTGTCACTGCTCATGTAAAAAGACAGAGGAAACAGATGGAGACTACTTAGCAGGATGCTATGCAGTAGATAAGGGTTAGAAATGGGAAGGAACAAGGCACATTTACTGTGCCATAATATGTAAAGGGGGAAAAAGACACCGTCTTGCTGCAGGCAACTGCAGTCAAATTAGCGGATGTTGCCAATTAATCTGCTGCAATTTTAATTGTATCCTGCCCCAGAAGTGAATAAATGCTCCTGTGTGGTACCCAGCAAGCAGTGCACAGGACTAACTCATCCAAGCAAGAAGATGACCATGTTTATATGGACAGACACAGGAGCAGAAACGGATCCATACAATTCTTGCTTAACTAAGCTGGATCTTTTCACACAGTGCCATTACTAAATTAAACACACCTTTTTGACATGGGCTAACAGCCAACAGGCTACCTTCATCTGATACGGCATCATATTTGCGTGTGCATTGATAAACTGCAGTTACCTTCGGATGGTCAGAGGGATTCCATGTGTTAATCTGTTATTCACTGCAGTCAAGCCAAAACCTAGATCCACCAGGCATTAGCTCTGCATACCTAACAGTGTGCACACGAGCTGCCTTCACCCCAGGTTGACAACACATCATAAAATACATTAGTTAAGAACAGATACAAATGTTGAGCTGTTGGGGGAAAGACTATCTTTATTAAACACATAAATACAGTACCATTCTCTGTGGCTGAACAGAGGGAAAGGCTGCTGGATGAGGTCTCTGAAGAGTTACGGACAAAATTTCCTTGCACAGCATATTTCAAATGAAACTTGGAAAAAAAGCTGGGCACGAAGATACTGTAAGAAAGTATCTTAGACAGGTCCTTGGAGCTTTCTACATTTTTTCCAGCACTAATTTCTGTGATGCTACAATTCTGGACATCAGCAGAAGTAATTGTTGTGAGAGTTAGCTTGCAAGATAAGGCAAAAAAATTGCCAAGTGTTTATTCTCCGCTAATTTCTTTTGAGCAAAGCCAAAGCTTTTTAAAAAGGCCTCAATGGATTTTAAGGAAGTCTTCAGCTGGGTATCCTAAAGGAAACAAAACTTAAGGTGTTCACAGCCTCTGCGTATGTTTTGACATGTGCATACATGCATCTGCCCACCTGCATCTCACCCCCACTACCTGCTGAATGTCTAAACCATTTACCTGTAAACTGAGAGGATTACAGGTCCCAGAACTTCAGAGTTGCTACATACAGTTGTTTCATGGATATAGCAGACCAGGAAGGGGAAGGAAGCCTAAATCAGTCCTCTCCTTGAAGGAAAAGCTTACATTTAGGCCCAGCCATGTCACCAATCACTGAAGAATCCACATCGGATAGCAGTTTCTACTACTCACAACATTTTTTCCTCTTCCCAGTACATAAAAGAATGTGAGTCTATATCACTGAAATTAACAGCAATGGGAAAGAAATGTCACTGAACCCAAGAATACCTTTAAAGGATATTTATCACAGAAGACAGCAGCTGTTGATACATGTTTATTCTTTTCCCTGTATGCTAATACCAAAAACTAAGTACAAATAATTAAGCGTCTAGTTCTTACTCAGTGAAGAGGTCTTAGTCATTTAAACCCCTCTGGTATTTCTTCTCCAACCTATACTATAAATTCCAATAAAGATAATCAAATTTTTTGTGAAATGAATTCAAAAAGAGTGTGGGTGGAAGGGTGAAGATCCTTACTCACAGCCCTGTCAAGGTTTGAAAGGGCCAGCAGCACAGGCAGGGTATGTGATGGAGGTGGCATCTTAATTTCCCAGCCTGAAATAACTTCTCGAAGCGACTGAGACTCATGCAGGGAGCAGACCTGTCAACTATATCAAGCCAGCACGCCCCGTGGATGTGCTCTCAGGTGCAGTCACAGTCCTGCTGCTTACTTACAAACCACATAAGCTCTCTGCAGCCTGCTGCTCCTGACTCATCAGGGTGCAGCTGATACAGACTATTTAAAAGCAGCCCCGGGGGCTTATCCTAATTGAATAAGAAGCCTTTTTTTTTTTTCCTTTTTTTTTTTTTTTTGCCAGGTCTTAGCAGCACCAGCCTTGGATATGGTGGAAGTAATGAAGCACCAGCTCATCAAGTTAAGATGTTATTGTCTTGAAGGCATCTCAAACCTTCAGTGCATGATATACCATCAGCTCCCCATCCCACATGCACTCAACATAGATTGATGCTTTGAGGAAACCATTTCTAGACAGGAGAGAGGGGATTAATCTGGGATTAGAGGTCTGCAAACTTTATGGAGGACAAGTTTAAAACACGTTCCAGCAGAAGGGTTTGATTCTATTTTGCCTTCTGAAGGAAGGGAGAAGGAAGGGAGAAGGAAGGGAGAAGGAAGGGAGAAGGAAGGGAGAAGGAAGGGAGAAGGAAGGGAGAAGGAAGGGAGAAGGAAGGGAGAAGGAAGGGAGAAGGAAGGGAGAAGGAAGGGAGACTTTTTGCAAGACTTTTTTTACCCTTTTTTGTTTTGTTTGTTTGTTTGTTTGTTTTGGGTTTTTTTAAATATTCTAAATTTCAAGTCCTTTGAGGAAACATGAATAAAAAATTTGTTGGGGGAACACTAAAAAATGACACATTTTTAGCTTTGTCTCCTTTCTCATCCTTTTCTTCTCCCCCCCCCTTTCTTTAGACTAGAAAAAGAAAAAACAGAAAAATAGGAGAAGTAGTGGAAAACTGAAATGCAGAAATTATTGCTTACAAAGGTCATTTTGGTGATCAAAATCTAGGCGAAATTATGGGGGCTTGGGGGAAGGGGGTATCCATTCCAGAGGAAGAGTTCATTCTATTTAACCAAAATGCTTCGTTTTCCAATAGAAAATTCAAGAGTAGAACAGTTTGCAGGACATGGGTGGGAGTGGTGTGGTGTGGGGGTTTTTCTTAGCCTTTTGGAAAACATAAATAAAAATGACATATTTAGCCAGCTGTGCTTTGCACAGATCTGTAAAACTCAAGCATAGAGCTTTTGCTTCTCTTTCAAGACTGATCACTGATATATTGACTCTCAACCCTTTCCCTGCATTTGGTTTAAAATCAGTTTAGTGCCTTCTGTATTATGAAGTCCAGTTAATTAATGTTTGTCCAGTGCTTGTCTATCCTCCTTTGAAAGGCAGGAATTCCTATAGATTATAGCTTTTCTTCCCCCCAGAAACATTAAACAGTCCTGTTTCTGACCACTTTAGAAAAGCAAACAGATGCTCAAAGAAGCCTTCAGCTCAGCCCGTCAGTCCTGCAGCCAATGACTTCACCAGAGTTAGTTTCCTCCCCGGAAAGGTATGTTTGGAAGAGTCATAACGTTCCTCTGAGTTTACCTCGTAGCAAAAGTATCTTAATCATGACCTGTTCAAGCCATGTTTTCCACTGAAATAAGGATTCTCAGGTCACTGTGTGCTTAATTGCCCTCATTTATATGAACATTATCTGACTACAAATATAACACGCCTTAAACACTAAGGCTCAAGTAATTCAGCTACTAACAGAGTCCTAGGCAGAATATAATGCCTCTGAAATGCCTTAGAGTGAGAATGTCATTTAATAAATGAATGCAGCAGTAGATGAATAAAAATAAAACTTATATTGTCCAAAGAGGAGATGCCAGTACGAAACTTGGCACAGGCACAATATTTAGGATATGCTGATGAGCCCTGTATACCTGTGGACATTGTTCATTGTATTAATTAAGGAAGGATGAGTCTCCACATCCTCTTTACAAAGTATTGTGAAAAATCACCCTGGGATATCTTCTAATATTCTGGAAATAAATTTGTGCTTTGGTTATGAACTTCAGAGAAAGGCAATGTGAAGAACAAGACTTCCATCACAAACCTTTTGTGACAGTTGTTTCTCTGCATTTAAGATGCTAACCTGAAGAGAACAAATGGCTTATTTCTTTCTGTGACTTTTAACCATCAGCCAAGAAAGGAAGAGAAGGAGAGGAAAGAAGAAGAGGAGGAAGGAGGAGGAGAAAGACAGAGGATACTCTGCTCTGGACCAGCAAGCATGAGTGCACTGATGTGTCTCCTTGCCCCGAAAAAAAAAATAAATCACACTCAATTGGACGTTAAGAGCAAGATGCTCATTCGTCCCAAAATCCACTAGAGGAAAAGACAAAGAAGCAGGAAACAAAAAGGATTCTGGCAGCACATATGCAAAAACAGGCTCTGTCTTTGGAAGCAGCAAGCCTGTGTGGCTATGATGGGTAAAAGCAATGACAGGAGGTCTGCATATCAACATTTACAAGTTTACATTCAAAACAGAAGCATCCTCACAGATAGAATGGAGAGATGAATCAAATGGCCACAGCCTCTTGCAGGTCTCTCCATCACTGGGAGAATGAGACTGTTGCAGGAGAGACAAGAGAAACCACAGAGCTTTTGTGGGTTCCTTTGCTTCAAGTTGGATGGATGAACCAACAATAAGGAGATGAGGCTGCCCAGGGGGCTGAGCAAGCACTAGGCACGCTCCTAGTTCTTCACAATGGCAGAGTCCCAAAGCGTCCCCATCCCCAAAGCTTTTCCCTTTTTGAGCAAGGTTGCTCAGAGCAGAATGCTGCAACAGGAGTTTGTGCTACCCAAACGTCAATAAGTAAAGATGTATGATCAAGCTGTAGGTAAACCAAGAGCTTCTCTTTGTTGGGTTCTTAATCTGTTGTTATAGATGAGAAATAGAAGGGAAGGAAAGAAAGTACAAGGCCAAACGAAAAGCAATACTCTGCTCTTTTCTATCCTTGAGGCATATTCCAAAACGTCAACATACTGTTCAAATCTAATGATTTGTAGAAAGAAAAAAAAAAGGAAAAAAAGAATTCTGGGGAAATTACTGCAGATCCAGAAATGGCTCTAGGGAGTCACTATTACGGATTGCCCTTAAAATCGATATTATAATAGAAGATGTCTCCTTCCTCAAAGATTTTCAATCAAAACGTGAAAACCAAAAATATTGTTAGCAGAATCTAAGAATCTTTCTGAACTCCTTGGCCAAAAACCTGGCAGAGTTTTTGATTTGTTTTTCTTTATTTTTTTCTAATAAAAAGCAGAATTTTCTCCTATGGGAGAAAACCCAGATCTAGCGTAATCTGCTCTGAAGTCTACAAATATTACTTATATTTCCTCAGTCCTTGCTGAGGAAAGTCACAGGTCAGTACGTTTCTCTCTTAAACGAAGCTGTGGAGCTTCTGACATTTCACTAAACACAGAAATGTGTCTATATCCTATTTTCATTGCCTTCTGCCCAATGGAGGACTATTATCTGTGAGATAATTACAGAGCTATGATAACCACTGGTATCTCCTATTCCAATTAGCTCACTACAAATATGGAAGTGAAATAGCCTCACTCACCAGCTTCTCGTCCTTGTTCTGTATATGACCAGCAAGAGACAAGTTACTGAATCAACACTATTTAAAAGAACCTGTAGTGCAGCTAATAGGATACTCCTTCCCACTCTTACATTCTGATGTAGCTTTGTGCTCACAATGCTTAACAATAGCAGAATTAAACTCATCTCATTCTACAGAGGAGGCTCAGGGGAATGCCAGGAAAGGAAGGGATGGGAGTTGCAATTTCTTCTCTTGCTGAGAATGAATTCTGCCTCATATAACTGCTGATGAATTGTCGTTTTAAGAGAGTTTGTTAATTTCCAACAGGCAAAAGGCATAAAGAGGGACCTCTTTATCTTTAATGGTTGCTATTGAGCAACGCAAATGGCTCACGTTTAAATAAATGAAGAAACATCTTGTCTGTTTTGCCATGATAAGACGGTCCTTTCTGCACAGCATGGGCTCAGCTCCTTCAGTTAAATAAAACAACTGGGTTTGTTCGACTTAATGGCAGGCAGACTTCCAAAGGTTCAGTCTGAAGTCAGTTCAGTGAAATTAACTGGAATTTTGTCTGGATCCTTCCTGATTCTTCTTGAGAAAATCTACCTGAAATGCTTTGAAGAATGACTGAAAAACTAGCTTCAGGGAAAACTGGTCTCTAAGAGTATTGATGGACTTACTGAGGATAAATTCTCCATTAGACTGTAATTTTCTCCAGTGCTTCCATCTCCAGCTGCTGTAAAGAAACAAGAGCTGTAAGAATCCCCACAAAGGTGCATCTCTGGAAATCTAAGTGCACCATTTGGGATGAGGTCTGGGGCAGAGGGGAGGCTGGGCTCAAAAAAGCTGCTCAGCTCCCTGATGTCAGCAGGTGTTTTGCCACTGAATAAAACGGCTGGAAAATTATGTCTGCAATTCAGAGTATATGAAAAGGTCATTCCTCAGCTTCTCAGAACAGCAGTGATTTTTAAAACAACTCCCAAAGATCTGTCTGCAAGTCACCTAAAAGCAAGAGGGATTCTCTCCCACAATGAAAATTTGCCCACTTGGCCAGAAAAAAAGAGATTAGTGCAGTGTAGAACAAAGGCCAAAACCTAAGCCAAATCCCTCACAAAAAAAAGTGGTAGAATTTTCCTTGTTAGCCAGAGAGCATAAAATACCATACTACCACCAGCCTGGCAGTCCAGCTTTTGATTAGCTTTGCCAAGTTATGACAGTATGGGCAATCCCCATATGCCTCAGGGAGATGCATTATTCAATATATTAATTAAAGGGCTGGCTTTCATCGCTGCTTCCTACAAAGTATCACAAAGAATTACTCTGGGACTGTTACTGACAGGCTGAAATTAATTTGTGTTTGAGTTCACATGCATCAGGGAGAGACAGAATGAAGTCAGCCCAGGCAAGCTGCATGAGTCTGCAGTACAGCATTTAAGCTCCCAACACTAGCCTGTGAAACACAGCAGTGAAGTTTGGACATCTTACCCTGGTTGTATGAGAATGAAATAGATCCTTCCACCATGGACTGTCCAGAGAGACATGGCATTGGGATCCAGTCCAGGGATCACTCTCAACTGGGAGAAACATTCAACAAATTTCTCCTTAGATCTTTCTTGCTAGTGGTTTATCTGTCCAGTCTCAGACACTTAGTCACAAGAGAGTGAGGGGGATTACAAAGCAATCCAAGATTATCAATTGAGGAAATAAAAGACAAGACCAGCCCCTGGAACATAAAAGAAACCTGATGAGAGACCAAAGCAAAAGGCTTTTTTTTTGACGGCTGAAAGCCCTAACTGCAGCACAATATGTAACATTTAGTGATAATAATTACATTTCAAACCAATGAACAAAAATGTTTCAGCCCTTACTTTTCCGGTCTTCCTAAAACATAACAAAAATCCACAAAACCAAAAATCACTGCCAGCCACGGTACATTAAAGTCATAAGTATGGCTAACATCACAAATTGTACTAAAATCACAACAAATTACAAATTCTAAAAGCTAAATAATATTTATGGAAGGACACCCACAGTTACATTAGTGGAGAAGGAGTAATCCCTCCTTCTTCAAGATATACTGTGTTTCTCAAGCAAAAGTAGGTTAGAAAGAAAAGTTCCTCAAAGGCAACTTATTCCAGAATTGCCCTCTCAGAGGGCACATATCACCTGTTGAAAGAACTCATTCTGGCTGTGATAGCAGCCAGAATTTCAGAGGCAGTATATATATATATATATATATGAATTGTGAGTTTGCTATCATGTAGCTCTTTTCTTGTGGTTCATTTCTTATGTAGTTCATGGGTGTTAAAGGAGAGTTTAAAGTATTTTAAATTATTTCCCTTCATGATCACACACAATCCTTCTTGCCGCTATGCTTTTCTTTTTCTTACTGAAAGAGCTTTGAGCCCAGGGAACCTGAGAGCATGGCATCCACAGGACTCTGTAAAAAAGTCAAACCCTTATTTTCCTGGGAAAGCAGGAAGTGAGGAGAAAAGCATCACAGAATAGCAAAGCCAAGCAATCTACAATCTTTAGGAGTTCTTCCACCACATCAGCCAGTTGCATCAAATTGCCTTTGTCATACAAAACCATTAGTCAACCTAAATTGTAAATATAAATTAGAATCCCAAATATGTTTGCTTTCAGTCCTAAGTAAACTAGAAAATATCCTGTAATACACTTCTAGTAATGTCCTATGAGTTTTTGACACCTTATACAAAGATTCTTTCCTAGATCCAACTATTTGTGTCAATCCCTCATAATTAACTTCTAAAAAAAACCATGAACTGTACTTAACAATGGGAATACCAGTGTGAACATTGCACCGACCGCAGGCACACACAGAACAGAAAGGGCCTCTGTCAAACAATCCTGCAGTGTTTCCCAGAGACAAAAGTGAAGGATTTCCCTTTTCTTAGGGTCATTTCAGATTTTATACTCTTAAATATCCATGAAAGTTATCATAACATCCTTGAAAAAGTGCTCGGAAATCTATAGTTAAAAAATAGGATAGGATTACCTTTAGGAAAAACATGCTCATAGACAAAAGCAAATATAAGATCTACGAAGATTCCTCAAACCTTGTTGATCACTCTTGCAAGCTACCGATGACAGTTATGAAGAATTACATTATAAGCATACTGGACATTTAACTTTGTTATTGGGGACCAATATCTGCTCTGCATCACCGAAGATCAAGGTAGGAATAGGAGTCATGATCCCTCTATTCTGGCTTTATTCAGACACTGTTTCAGACTGCACTCTTTCCCTATTTAAATTTCAAAAGTTCATGTATTGCAAAATGAAATTTATTCACATTTAATAATCACTTAAAAACCATCAAAAAATGTAGAACACTTCAGAGTGCTCCTTTGTTTAACTTTTTTTCAGTCAATAAAAAGCAGCCAATGTTATATCCAGGTTCCATTTCTGTATCTGCCACTGAGTTATCGTGTAATCACAAGCTAGTCAGCTACAACCTAATATTTGGAAATGTTAAATATCTATAGTGCCAACTGCATTAATTTTAGGCACACAAAATTAAAATAAAATCCCTAAACTCACAGTTCCCCACTTGCTCATCTTTTAAGTGAAAAAGTAAAATAAAATTGGTCTTATTATCACCATGGTTTTGTGATCTTTAATTAACTAATGTGACCTTGCAAGGAAATCTTTCAATATATGCCAAGACCTTTTAAGAAATTCTCATTTCCTCCAAACTCTTTTCACAGAGCTTGAGGCTAGAGTTTGAAAAATTTATCCTCAGCCTAGTGCAGCTCATGGCCATGGGAGCTTGAATAACACATCGCAGATGTATGTTATCATTACCCTCTAGGAGAAAAAAACCTTTCCCAGGTGTTCTCACCAACAGGACATGGGAAGCAAATCCCTTAATGCAGGCAAATGAGTCAGCCCACAGGGGCCTTCAGTAATAGATCTCTCTTCTGTCTATGTTTACAGCCACTGCGTATATGCCTCAATGACGCTATAGGTGGTGGTATCCATAGCTGCCAAACTGGAATTATTCCTTCTATCCATAGCTCCATGTACAGTATGGTTTTAATTCTGGAAAACCTCTTATGCAGGATTACTTAATAGTCAATTTGACATTTACAAGACTATGTTTTCTTAACACTAAACTTGGCTGTAAAAAATCAGGCGATGTTTCCCCAGCACTACGCAGTGGCACCATCTGGTAGTTAATGATTAGTGGGATTTACAGGACAGACAGGCACATGTCAGCCTATTCATTTCATTGCTGGCAAACCAGTCAAGAAAGGTAATCTCAGCTGTATTCAAAGGTCACTTCTAGAACTGCTGCTGAAAGTATGTGTGGACACAAATTGGCACTGGAATTAGGAAATATCAGTGCTGTCACAGAGATGAGGGAATAAAAACAAACACAAACCTCTGCCCAACTGCAGATCCAAACCCAGATCATAACCTTTTGAAATTCTGAGGTAAATCCCTTATCTTCTGCTACATTACTCCAAACCAGCCCCCGCTACAGTCTTCATGAAATCTAAGCTGCAAATAAATAGAAGTACACTGGCTAAACTTTATCACTGTTCCTATCCAAAGTCATCAGAAAAAGGATTGAAAACCTTGCCCTCAAGAGACAAAATTTGCTGGCTCATGCCTCTAACAACTGTGATAGAAAAGTTGTAAACTCAAAGCATAGCCTAAGCAGATGCACAGCCCCTTCCATTTTCTGGATTTTTAATTTCTGGAGTTCAAAATGATTGTAGCTGGCATTCATGGATACCAAAACAATCAGAAATCTGGTTGGTTACCACAGAAACAGAAAGAATAAAATTCTGGGGAGACTTAGTGAAGGAATCAGCAGTGTATTTGAGAACTGCTTGTTAAACCACATTTTTCCTATTTGCCCATACTAACACAGCTTCTTGAAGTCAGGCTATTACACGTCATATTTTCGTCCTCCTGCTGTCTCTCCCCTCCTGTTTTGTTGGTGTTTTCTGTCCAGCTTTTGTCACTAGTGTGTATTTCAGTGCCTTTCACTGACTAGGCTCACCCTGGGCACTGACTTCAGTGTTCCAAATATCCCCATAGCCATAAGAAATACTGTGCAGGTTTCTCATTCTTCCACACAAATGGGTCTTCCCCCCTGTTCCTGCTCCTGGGCTTTCACAGAATCATGTGGATGAAATAAATAAATGATCAAAGGATAAAATGTCTGGAGATAACGGGCAAAAAATGGAAAATTGTCCCACACCCACTGCTTCGTATTCCCAGTGATAACAGGAGGCAGGAAACATGAATGGGTTCTCTAGCAAAGACCAGCCTGGGAAGGCCCTAAGAAAGGGCATGGGTGTCCCAGGGAGTACAGCTCTATCCTCTGCACAGCATGGCAATCTCTGTGTCTGCTCAGAAAACATAGGCAAGGCCTCCAAAGACAGATGGACAGGGGATGATATTCACAGCCATTTAGCTGATTAGCAGAAAACATAAGGCAGCTTGTGGAACTCCATATTTTAAAGAATTATGCCATAAGATTACTAAAGCACTTCATATGTCACTAAAGCATCTTTTAAGTCTCTAGAGCCCTTCAGTGCTCTTAATCCACTGCTGTAGCACCTGATATCACAGTACTTGAGTACTTTACCCACTACATAAAACAAGCAAAAGAAATGCTCTCCTACCTCAGTCTTACCTAGGTGGGTAACAAGGTAGAGTCAGCTTGAGTCACCCAACATGACATGGAAAAACAGTGGTCCAGCAAAGTGCCAAACAAGGCTTGGTGAATGCTCCATTAAACCAACTGTCTTGCCCATCTGCCTACTGCCATTGTCCCACCACAGGAAAAGGTAGGGGTAGTAAAGCAATTCAAGGACAATTCAAGTTCTTTGAGTTCTTATCTGCACAGAGGCAGTATTTAGTCAGCACAGAACAACCATGTGTTTTACAGACAAAGAAGCTTCCCCAACTTTTCCACAATGCAAAATATGGACTATATTTTTTATATACCTCCACATCATAGCACAGGTGTTTAGGTTATAGTGACAGAAAATGAACAGGGCCCAGAGGGAGCTGTGGAAATATGTTTTGAAAGAAAAAAACATTGAATAAGTCTTTAACATACTTTGCACCCATTCTGGTTTCAGTAATCTTGAGTAATTTAAGTGATGAGTGATCTGGGAATTTCTGTATCACATTAGCATAAGCTGCTATTTCCAGTCTTACAGGATCCTAAGTTATTAAAATCTCTGAGGCCAAGGCACGTGGGAGCCAAATCTGAATGCCTGCACTCACATCAAGTAACACATTCTGTTCAAGCTCTTCCACTGCCACCCGTGGGTGTAACTAACAAATGAATCACTACTACAGAAGTAGAGATCTCAAATCCTAGTTTTTATGAGTGTCCCAAAGGTGGTTCTCAGCGCATGCACAAACTTCGAGCCTACTGCAGAAACCGATGACAGATGCCCCATAAACTGTGGGACGTGTGACACCCATATGGGACCAGAACACAGAACTACAACTCAGTGATGAGCACCAACACGCAGGACTAAGGAAAGAAGTTGAAGGTAAGAGCCACGATACAAAGCCACAGATAGGCATTGGAGCTTAGGACTTTATTTTTGACCAGTGGGGAGCCATCACAGATGCTGCCTGTCAGAGCTACAGCAAAATGCAGAGTGACCTGACCTGTGTGTCCGTGGCTACTAGACAGGTGAGCAAAAATTCACACCCCAACCTCACGACATCTGATGCAATCATAATTTTCTCCTGGTCTTAAAGTCTCTGTATCTGAGCTCTCCCAGGGAGGTGTAATTATTTTGAAAGGTCTCAGAGAGAAAAATAAGACCTCTCCCTGTCAGGATGACTGATCCCATGAACTTGGTGAAGATTATAGTCTTCATAAGCCTATTTTTCTCACGGCAGCCTGAGAGATGAAAGCCATGCTTTGAAGGCAAAAACACTAGACAAAGGTTGCCCCAGGTAAGGCCAGATGCATTCAAATCAGATGAAGACTGCCCCATTTGATGAAGAATGCTTACCCAAGCTCCTACTAATAAACAACACAGAGCAGCACAAACAAACAGCTCACCTCTTATTTTGGCATCTCCCTTTCATTATGATTTGACCTCTCATGGAAGTTTTAATTAAGAAGTTAAATAATGTAATATCTGATATGCTGATGAACTCTGCAGAGTAATGGCTCACGTCCCTCTGTAACTTACACCTACACACATTTCCTCCCTCTTTCATAGCCTAATAAAAAGAAATTGTCAAATTCCCAAAGCTAAAGCGTTGCCCTTGCATTTCCTTTTCTGTGCACACCTTACAAGCCAGAACTTGTAAGCCATCATAGTCTGCAGCTTTAAAAAGAAAGAAAGAAAAATAAAGAAAGAAATCAGACAGCTAAGGGGAGTTATTATGTTCCAAAATTTCAACATCTCTGACCCCTGCACTACAAATTGGTTCAAATCTCTCTCATTCTGGGAAAAACCTAATTCAGTCTATTGGAAAGTTTATTGTCAGTGGGATTCTACTGTTTCTGAGTGGAATAAAGATTTTTTTTTTAGGTCTATGCCATATGAGTTTTAACTAGAGAAGACCTCTACATTTTCTAAGAGAAAGAGACAGTTAGAGGCTTTATATAATGCAGTGTTAAAAAGCAGCATTCAAACTGTGCAGCCAAAAAGCTGAATGAAAAATGAGGCATGTTGTGGAAAACAATCTACAGGCTTGGGTGTCAAATGAACAGAGACAAACAGGCAATTTCCACTAACCTTTATTACATAAAACTAGAAAATAAACCACAGCAACACAACCTCTTCTTCAGAAAGAGATTCTACTTTGTTCCCAAGTCAGCTCAGCCCTTGTACTTCATTCTCCAGGAAACTTTCTCCCCTAAGATCAACTGTGCTATTTGAAGGGTAGGGCACAATTATACCATAGAACCAAGTATTCTACTCCACAGAAGGACACACCTGGAGAGGATCAACACCTTTGTCATGTGCACCTAGCATGACTAGTGAAATCAGAGGATTTTGGATAGTCAGGTCAATCAGCCACCTGCTACCATAACCAGAAGAACATAACCACCTTTCCTTCACTAAGGAAATGTGAAACAGTGACACAGTCAGACAAGATTCTAGAGCTTTGATACATTTTGCCGGTCTATGTGACTTAGGAGCCTTACAGCTTCCTTTCCTAGATGTTCAAAAACCTTCTTACACTGCCCAAAGGCCACAAGCTTACTCAGGGAAATATCCAGACTTGTTGCCAAAAAGCCACATTTTAAATGTGGGAGTCTAAAGTTGTTTAAAAGAGACTTGCAGAAGGACCTAGGCAACCTGAAAATCCTATGACGCATCTAGACATTAGGAAGAATTTCTTCACCATGAGAATGGCACAGGTTGCCCAGGGAGGCTGTGGCTGCCCCGTCCCTGGAGGTGTTCAAGGCCAGGTTGGATGGGGCCTTGGGCAGCCTGATCCAGTGGGATGTCCCTGCCCAGGACAGAGGGGTTGGAACTAGATGATCTTTAAGGTCTCTTCCAACTCAAACTATTCTATGATTCTATGATCTGTCTCCACTTAAAGGTCCAGAGATACAGCAAATCCAATCTACAGATATTTTTGGCCTGGATTCCACATATTTTTAATTATACACAAGAATTTCTATGAGAATTTGACTCTTACAATATATACATCATGCTTTGCAAGTGGGAGTCAATTCTTAAGTCATCCGAGTCGTTTTTATTCTTGACTCAGAAAAATAAGAGACTCTGGTTTCTTAATATTACAATCTCTTTTTGGCTTTAATGACCAGGCACTTCTTCAAATATTCATAGATTTTGTAAATCAACCCTTCTGCATGTCATCATCTGGCATGGAGTATAGCACTAAGAATCTGATTCAAGCCCCGAATCCTAGATTCAACTGCAGAAGACTGCTCCTGGGTTTTCTCTTTCTCTCTGAATTCAATTCTTGGGCTTTCACATGGACAGAAGTTTGGAAAAATGGCATCTGAAAGGAAGGAGCTTGGAGACAGGAACTAAATTTGTTTGATCATCTGCTTTTAAGATATACTCTCAGTTTTAGAGGCTTATGCTTGGGAAATGGAAAGGAGGATAGCCACAAAGCAGATTCTTAGCAAACTGTTCACAGATCCTGGGCTCTCACCAGTCAGTAGAAAGAAAGTGGCTCCTCAAAGTGATTCAAAGCAGAGTCTGAATCATCCCTTCTTGTGGTAGTTGCATAAGGAGACTGGTCAGAGTGGCTTTGCGCAAAGACTGTTGTAGGCTAAATTAGCTCTCAAAAGAGTTTTAAAATAGGAGGTCTAATGATGATAGCTTTGTCATCGAAGCCATGGGTGGTTTCTCTGTGCTACTGCAAGTAAGTATATAACAAAGAAGCAGGCGTTTTGCAATTACCAAAACACTTGCACTCATCTGTACAAGACAGTTCTGACACCACTGTTATCAGACAAGAATGAGGTACAAACATTCAGCTACAGCACCTCAAGGTACATACTATGGATTGAGTAGATAACATAGGTGAACACCAAAACCAAGGGCATACTTAGTGTTCAGGTAATGAAACCAATGCCTTGAAGCTAGATGCCCTTCCTCCCTCCATGACCTGTCCAAAACAATCAAAGCCTGAGGGCATAACTCACCAGTAAAACCTGTTTGGAGTGACCCGCTCATGCATGAGATGCCATTTTCTTCCAAAGTCCATGGAGCAGTAAAGCTGAAACACAGAGAGAGAGAGGAAGTATAAACTTTGAGGAAGACTGGAAGGACTGCCGCTAAACAAAGGATTAAAATCAGCTCAGATTAAAGAACAGGAATAGATTGTCCTTTACAGTTATCGAGCAGCATCACTGCCAGGGAAGGGCAATAAGGCACTCATCTCTTCGCATTTAATGCAGACTCAGATGCTGAGACTCAAAACCAGGTTGGCTCTTCCAAAACCTTTTCAAGCATTTTTGTGCTTCCTGATTTCAGTTGTCAACACATTCACTTTGACAATACTGACATATGACAAAGCTGGCAGTCCTCCTGGCTCTTTTAGCGCAACAGAAAGCATGTTGGGCTTCTTTAGCCCAACAGACGCATTGATGACATGTAAACTCCTAACATTAAATAGAATGAAAGACGAAAAAGAGTAGTTAACATGACTATGATGTGGTAGGTAGTGACTCTATACTGAGGGTCACACTGCGATTCATTTTTATGTTGTGGATTAAATCTCTCCCCTGTGTGGGAAAGAAAATGGAAATTGCCCTAATTTACAACTTTTGTGTTCAGAACAAGGTCTAAATTCTGAAGTAAGTTAGAAAGCAATCTGTTCATTAGTTAAACATTAAAGACAGTGAAGTGGTTCTTGAAAGCCAAATTTTCAATCTAATGATCATTTTATGTCTTTCTGGGTAACAAATGGTACAGCTGTAATGTAACCAATTTTCCAGGCAACTCCACAATAAGTCTCATAGATTTTCTTCATCCATACATGGCTTAACACCACAAATACCATTCTTCATACAGTTAGTTTATTACCTACGATCCACTCATTCATAATCAAAGCATACATAAACTCCTTTTCTCCAACTTCGAGCAAGTCTGGTTCTTCGGAAAAAAAAAACCACTTTGAGAAATAACTATTCTGCTTTATAACTAGATCACAGAGAAATAAATAGCAGGCAGTGTTTTGAACAAGATTTCAAATAAATTTCAGCTGAAGTAAATTCTGGCTTGATAAAATAGGGGTTGATTGCAGCCTAAGGAGGTAGATAACAGAGCTGAGAAACTTAAAAGCTTGTTATATCCAAATTTAGGTCCTTAATGGGAAAACAATATCATCTGAGTAAAGGTTCTGTATTTGATTTGTTTTTGAGTAACTGGATTTACAAACCAGAGACAGGTCCATGTTCAGATTAGAAGGGTTCACAACCTAGTGATGTGTACTATGGCACAGCTATGATGGATGGCTAAGTGTGACTGGGAAGATAAACTCTATATGCTCACATTGAATATTAAAGTTCCTGGAATAGGCAGTACTATTGACCACCGAGATCCAGCAGCCACATCAGCACTGGATCACAGAACAATTTACAAGAGTGATTAGAAGGGGTTGTTTGAACAGCGTCCAAAGCGTGAGGCAGCTGATTAATTCTTACTATGTTTGTACTCAACTACACAACCAAACCGCTGTATAGCTAGCTAAAAGAAACCCAAAACCTGAAATTCAGACCCCATCAAGTCTAACACAAGTGGTATAGGTAAAGACAAAAGAATCAGTCCTTTGCATTTACATCAATTGGAAATCCAGTTTCTGCCAATGGCAGCTCAAGCTGCCAGTGAATAAAGCACATGAGAGGAAAAGAGATGGAAGAAGGTATCCTCCAGTCTTCAAAACTGGGTTCCAATTACATAGACTTGACTGCAACTAACATCACTGAGCCTGTGGTAAGAAATATTAGGAAAGATTTTCTGTCCTATGTTCTTCAGGAGATCAGTCATAGTCTGAATATTCTGATTTGGCCATATTTCTTTGGCACTGCCACAATGTAAGGTAAGATACTGCACTAAAAGCCCACATTATCTGGGCTTCTTCTGTTTTTCTGGTCGAGCAATCAGAGTGATAGTCTGAAAAAATAGAGTACAGAATCCTCTGTCCCAAAAGGAATTCTCTGCCGACACAAAAATAAAGCATTGCTTATCTTCTCTAATTAAAGAAGCCAGAAAAACAAAACTTTTTCTCCGAATTCAAGGATAGGCTTATGAAGTCAATATCAAGGCTATACATCAAGAAGGTAAACAGCAAATATTTATGCAAACAGCATCACATCCTTTCTTCTGAAGGAACATCTGGATTCTTAGAAACAATAACTGACAATCCACACTACATGAGTCAAATCTCAGTAGTGCTACAACTCTGCTTTGATATTAGCATGGTGGTTGCCAGCAATATTCCTTAAGTCATTTCACATGGTTTTACACATACAAGGACCTCTGCACACAGACTGAATTGCATCAAACAACTAGGCTATCCTTTCCATTTCCTGACTGCGGGCACAACATACAGATTGAGCCACAGCGCTGCACAAATCACAGGCTTCAGGCAGCTTAGCCTAAGTTAACTCCCATTCACAACCAAGTGCAAGTGGGACTACCATCCCTATTGTATTCTGCAACAGATTAACCATTCTTATCATAGGAGGAAAGGACTAGCAAAATACATCAATTTCCTTAGATTCTCCTTTATCTTTTGCCCCTAGCGTTTCCTTTTCTTCTGCAGCTGCATAACAGCAGTAGCTACAGAAAGCTCAGTGGCATGAAGCACAATCTCTTTTGCGCTACTCTTCTCTCCCACAATGTCTCGTTCAGGGAGCACCTTTCTGTATCAAGTTAAAAACCAGAGACCAGCTACTGAGTACATTTTTCCTGCTTTCTTCCTATTAAACCTCTGACTGACTGATAGTAGAAGGATTAAACTGAACTTGTAGCCTTTAGGTGATTTCAGATAAAAAGATAGTAGGATATTATTCATTTAAAGAAGTTTTAGTTATTTATTCACCTATTTATTCTAGGCATTCACTCTTATTTTTAATCGGATGATTGAGTCTTAAAGCTGTAGGACAGAACAAACTCCTGAAAGGTGTCTCTGGCCCAGTTCACCTTTATAGTATTATTTACAGATGTGAATGTAAAGGTTAATGTTAAATTACTAAATAAAACATACATAATAAAGTATTTTCTAGTATTGTCTAATTGATTTTAAATACAAATAATCCATAGGTCACCTAGATTGTTTCAGACCTGTTGACTGTTTCAGACCTATCACTTCATGAGCCTACCTGTATGATGCTTAAGAATCTCATCTACTCTTGTAGCAGACAACGGGGGCTTTTACTAGGCATGACTCTAGTATTCCTGTTTATCCACAGACTGTCAGGAGAGACTCCCACAGAGCCAAGAGGATTCAGCATTGCATATAAAATAAATATAACCTTCAATGTGGTCTCAGACCTGATTAAGTATCACCCTGAAAGTATCACCTTCATCACACTAGCAGTATCCAAGAGCAGCTCTGCTTCCACATCTGCCTTTGAAGACATCCCAGCTCAGTAGTACAGGTGCAGTCCTGGGGAATGGGTACTGAGCACTGGAGAAAACCCACCCATGCTCAGGAGCGTAGTTAGTCTTAACATTAAAAAAAGAACAGGTCATACATACATCAAGAAGGTAAAGAGCAAATGTTTATCCAAACAGCATCAGAATGCTCCACGCTCGAGGATCGTAGAGTCAGAGATATCATATCCACCAACACAGTCCCACATTACACACAATCTGTGCGAGGAAAAGACTTTGGCAGCCCAAGTGATATACAATTTTATTTCACCACAGGCCAGAACTTCAATTCATGATTGTCTTGCTTTGTGCAACTCTGAATAACAAGGATATTGCATACCACAGGCAGAATATTAATTTTTCAAACTCCAAGAATACTTGCAGCATTTTAAACACCAGCATTGCTTCTGAGATAAAGTAGCAAGCCCCTTAAAGAAGATTTATCCCTTGTGTCAGAATCTATGTCACGAACATATGCAACATGCCAGAAACAGCCAGAACTGCAGAGCTGGAAAGGAAGGAGTTATACACACACATACACACACAGTGTTGCATATGAAGAACTCCACTGCTATAATTCTCTGCTACAAACTCTCATGGTAACACATCCAGCTGGCTTGCTTGGATGATCTTGTTCGGGGCTCTGTTAATGTATTTCAGGTGTTTTGTTTATTTTCCCAGTGAAAGCTAGCAAAAAAGTACAAAAGGATGATATCAAGCATCTAAACCGAAGCACTGTGAGAAACTGGCCCACTTAAACTCCACTTATGAAGAGAGGCAAGAAGAAGCAATGAAGGAAAAACATGGAAAACACAGGAAGATATCCAACCCCCTGATGTTAGCCATCCATGTCTGAGGGAGTCACCACAGCTGAGTTTTAGACAGGCAAGAAACAGGCTGAAAAGAAGCACTTCTAGAGCACAATTCCCATACTATGATACACTTCTAAAATTGCTTATTATTCATGCCCTAGAAGCCTCTATTTCTCTCTATAGACACTAAAAGAAGTCCACAGTGACCAGCACAGAAACAGATAATCCCACCACCGAAAGGTGACTTAGTTGAGATGGATTTCATGTTAGGATCCCTCTTCCCAGGTTGACCTACTTGGTCTTCCTGAGGGAGGCATGCAGAAGACTGAAGCTTCAGCCCAAGCTGAAGAAAGGCCATGTATAAAACAGCCTGGGAACACTTCACCACAGCAAGAGGCTCACTGAAGATGTCATGTATAGATTTAGAAGCAATAGACCACAGACTAAAGAAATTCTAAGAGTTTTGACTATATTTATAGACTTTTTGCTCAAACATAGAAGAATTAGGGCATCAGGAACATACACAAAAAGCTTATATCCAAATAAAATCAAATGCTCTTTGAAACAGGGCCTGTTGGCTTGAGCAAACATCTTGATAGAATCTCAGCAGCTTACTGTCAGCCAGGCAGCCCTGGAGCTACTTTTGAGTTTGCAAATGATCGTGTCAGATAAAGAGAGGAAAAACAGCTGCATTATGTGTACTTAAAGGAACAATTAATTTATTACATGCAAAATTATACTTCTCTCAGACAATATATCCAGCTGATGATGGAAAGATGTATTCATATTAATCCAGTAGAGTGAGAGTTGCCCTAGCGGGGATTAGTGGGCAGCAGCTGACACATGGCAACATGATGGAAGAGGAGGAACAGATTAGCATAGCCTGCCATGTCCTCAGAAGAGCACGATCCCAAGCAGTAGCTTGGATTGCTTACATGAAAAGATGGCTCTGATCCTAGAAAAGCACAAAAGCAAACTAACACCTTCTCAGTCAGAGCTGGCGGGAAAAATCTATGAGATGTGTGGAGGGTTCCTGCCAAAAAATCAAACTGGGACAGAAGAAAAATAAAATTAGGTCAACATTTTTGTAGGAAATTGGACTGCATGCAAGCGGTCTGCAAAAAGTAACTCAGAAAAGCAAGTCTGTTGCAGGGTGTTAAATTTTCTCTACAGAGGAAAAATGAACACAATCACTGGAAAAAAAAATTAGAGGCTCAGAAACTGAGGAAAAAGTTGTAAAACACTCAGAAAATTACAAAATGTGTCTTTTCTCTAGGCTTCTGTGTTACAGATTAAATTACAAAAGGAGAAGGTGATGCCATCATTAACATGCCAGAAAGTTCATCCATAGAAGGAAAATGAACTGGAAGAAAAACTCGCAATACTTTTCAGCCTTGAGAGTACAGAACAGAGAAGCCACGTCTGACAACTGCCAGACATGACCCGTCACATGCAACAAGAGGGCCACATGCAACAAATTCAAACTGCAGCGAAAATGTTTCATGAGATGATAACATCAACATTTTTTCTAAAGGTACACAGAGCAACTGCGTACTGCAGGAGAAATGTTTTCCAAGGTCTTGGAATAATATTCTGCATAGAATAAATGGTTGGCCTTCACTTCACCTACTACAAAGAAAGCTCTTTTTTCCACACACAAAATTCGACACGGGAAGGACTTAATAAGGTTGCCTCTTCCATTAGAGATGTAAAACTGTTGGTTTTCTCCTTCTCGTAGTTCCACACACTAAATCCACTGTGAAGAACCCCCACGACAATCCTGCAGCCATCAGGTGCCCTCAGGCACTGGCGTGGTGTGCCTTTAGGAGCAGAGCAGTGCAACAAAAGACAGATGACAGAATCATGAAGAATTAGATGACAAGACAGACAGGATAGATTTGGTGTAGTCACAAAACTAGCAGTTGATACTACAGAAACCCTTCCTACTCCTATATCACATCTTTGATCTTACCTTCCTTGCCTATCTTCCACCCTTTCTTTTTTGATGACAGCGGGATACCTTTCCCTTGCACAGGACCAGTATAATGTTTAAGCTGTGGGGTCTATACAGTGCCTTTTCTCAAGTTCTCACGTGAAGCAGGACATGTTACTTGCCATATAACAGGGAGAGGACTCAGGTCTAGCATGCTTCAGTTAGGTGGCTGAAACCAGGTCAGGAGAAAAGTTTACCGTAGAAGGGGCTTTATTACTTAGAGTAGAACAGACTGCATTCAAGGAAAGATTCAAGGCCTTCCTCCAATTCCTCTGTTCCACCATTCCTCTCAGTCTGAGCCTTAATGAGACACTGCTCGAGAGTCAGTCACCATCAGGAGACACAGGGGCTACTGTCACCTTCAAGCCGATAATAAACTCAAGAACAATGCTATCCTCTCTGCTTGTTCCCTCTACCACCTCCCAGGGAAATACCTGTCCTTGCCACCTTGCTTTGCTCTGGCTCCAGAGGAACCAAGAACTGAAGCTTGGAAATGCTTCTGGACCTTTAGAGAAGGGAAAGAAAAGCTTCTTGCTCTCATTTCTTGCCACATGCTGCCAGAAATCACAATTCATATAAGGTATCCTTGACAGCTCCACGCTAAAGAAACTAAAAATAAATCCTGCTTCTTGAGCCAAAAGATTTGTGGAACAGCTGGTGAAGCTAAGCTTAGGAGAAAGAAGTCTACCAGCACCATATTTATGGGCTTTGTTTACACAGAGTTGTAAAAGCTAGTAATTGTAATGAAAACAAATGGACCAGTTTATACCTCAGCTTTGATTTCCTTTCCAGGTGATTAAAGGCTGCATCAAGAGACCTCATTACAGCCGAAGGTTCTTCTCTAGCATAGTACAGCCAAATTGTCTCAGGCATGGAAAGAGAATGTGCCCAAAGACTGCTGTGTGTCTGAGACTCACCAGAACTGTTTGTTTCCCTACAGATGTTGAAGGTGCATTTGAAATGGACCATTCTGGTGAGAAGCTGGCCTAGATGGAATTTAAATACTCATCTGTTCCATACAGAGAGGTGTATGTGTGGAAGCATCAGAAGATAGGTAGTTCTCTTTGCACATTAAACTCTAATACTGAAATATTTCACAAGCTGCCTGGCAAAAGTAGATCTTCAGATGAAAGAAACTGACACTCAACCACACTATTACAAGAAACTGCTCAGGGATCTTCTGCACAAAGCCCAAACACTTTGGAAATGTTTAACTTCAAGTTATAATTGTATAGCTCAACCTAGAGCTGGTTTATCAAGAAACTTGGGTAGGTTAAGACAATGCACTGATGTTTTGTGGTTTTACAGTTTAAAAAAATGCTTTTACCTCTCACAGAATCGTGGTTTGCTTAAACCTAGTGCTCAATGTAAGACTTGCCTCTCTCTGCCTTTACACTTTACTTCCAACAAAAAAAGAGGAAAGTGGATTAAATTGGTGAAAAAAGTCCACTCAACAACCTTCACATTTCAATTTCTCTTAAGCCTAATTGGTACTGAACATACTCAGCCAAAAATTTGCCATTTTTGCTGAGAGCACAGCTTATCTTTTGCTTTTTTACTGTGTGACTAGTTTGTAGTGGAACAAGAAGTCCAGATATAGCTGCAATAGAAGCAGCAGCATAAATGGGTATCTCTAAAGAAGTTAAGGCGTGTTTCAGTTCTGGGTGAAAAACAGCCTCTCTTCTTACTACTTTGTCTCCACCTCCAGAAACGCTGGAGTAGCTCAGAACCAAGATGAAAAGCATAACTTTCAGATTTTTTTTTTAAACTGAAAATCTGTGGGAAAAGCATGTTCACTTTGGTTAGCCAGAACACATTTCAATCATTTCTAAATAATTTAGTTTTAGCAACTTGCAAAAAGTACTATAAATAGAAATGTAATTTTGAGGGAATACTAAATTTTTATTACTTCTTTATTTCTTTCTTCTTGACATTTTAACTACTTCAAAATCACTCTAGAGTCTGCGGATGGGCTAAAGTTGAGCAATATGTTGTCACTGCCCCTCTTCTGGTGAATGTTTTGTTAACAAGCCTTATTGAAAACTAACGACACAAAAGGGGCAAAACCCCAGAAATCAAAAAACTCTACTTTCAGAGTCTGAGAACAGATTGAGACATAACAGACAAGGCATACAATGTGCCATCTAGGAGAACAGTTTCCCACATCAGTGATGCACAGCAGAGAGTGAGACCAGACTCAGAAAGAGGCAAGGATGCAAAACAAGAAAGGGAGGGACAATACTGGGACTGTGAAGAGATCTGAACAGGATGGAGGGAGCAGAGCTGCCTCCTGCTACCAGGGTCTACAAAGTGCACCAGGTAATATCTTTACTAGTATTTCCTCCTCTCAGGCAGAGGCAGGGGAGGGTTGCAAACTGCTCCTGTTGTCCTCAGCTGCTGCTTCAATCCCTTTTTCCCTAGGATCAGCTCTTTAACAGTGACAAAAGACTGAATCAGCTCTAACGGCTGCTGACTTTTCTCCCTCCATGCCAGGCTGGTTCCCTTGCCCAGCTTCTTCTCAGTTTAAAAATCATTAGACAGTTTTTGTTCCGAGGCCTGGGCTAACTGGGTCCACCAGCTCTGTGGATAAAGCCATTGGGGCTGTGCAGGTCAGCCACACCACAGAGCTCTGTGCCCTTCCAGCTCAAGAGGAAAATCTTGTTTTCTGCTGGAGACTCCAAACTGCAGCCCCTTAGAAGCCCCTTCTTATGCTCCATTAATGCTTATAATCTAGAAGTTTAACAATAAGGGGAAATAAATGGATACCACATGTCTAATGGGAAGATTTTTCATTCAAATGTGCTTTATTGTGTGATATATGCTTTTAATTATAGTACAAGCATCTGAGAGCATTTGTTGCTATTACAGAACAATGTTTCATGTTTATTGAGCATAAGACTATAATGGGAAAAGCAGGAGAGGCTCAGACATTAGCCAGGGTGGGACATAAAGCCACAATCACATCCTTGGCTCTTCCTCTCCTCTTTCCTCTATAAACCCAGTGGTATTATCTGTAGGGTAACCTCAATATTACACAGAACAGGATTTAACAGAAAATAGTTTTTTCAGACTAGAGAAAGAAACAGATTTCATATCATCAAAACACCTTCCAAACTCATGTAAGATTTTGCTGAGTTATTTTTTTAAGTGGAAAATCAATATTTCTGGAAGTGGATACATGGGCATTAATGGAAAGGAGTTGAAACGGGATTCAGAACATAATTTTATCCTGAAGTGTAATTGTTGCTCACGCAAAAAATTTCACGTGGCTTGAAAGAAATAAATATTAGTTTGGGCTCTAGCAGAACATGTCATTTTAGCAAAATTAGAGCAACTTATTTTGCTACAGATTCAATAACATTCGTTATTTAACATAAAGACACCCCTGCCACCCAATTCAGTTTTCCATT
Organism: Cuculus canorus; assembly: GCF_017976375.1. Classification (NCBI taxonomy): domain Eukaryota; kingdom Metazoa; phylum Chordata; class Aves; order Cuculiformes; family Cuculidae; genus Cuculus; species Cuculus canorus. Next base: position 12,160,685 of record NC_071407.1, read on the forward strand.
CATCAGCATTTTCACAGGCAAGGGAGGTTACTCAAGACAGTTCCCCAAGTTATGTGACCCATCACCCTATAGACACTGAGCAGACACACACCAGAACCTGATCCAGCTCCCATGAGTGAAAATGTTGTGCAGCAAAGCTGCTCCCACTTGGGGCCAACCCTGGCAGAGGGTACATATCCACCCTCATACAGTTCTCATCTCACCAGCTGAAAAGCAGAAAACTTCACAGGTGCCTAAGACCTACACCCTGCTTCTCCATAGCATTGTGCAACTCTATTTCCTCACAAAGTCAGAGCAATCTCACAAATTGTCCACATTCTTCTGCCCCATTCACCCTACTAGGATACTGCACCCCCTCAGCCTGAAGTCATGGGTTCTATCAGGGATTTATGATGCAAAGAAGAGATCACTGCAAAATGTTTAGGTGTTTAAATCACACCTTTCCTAAGAAAGGAACTGCGCTGGGATTTTAACAGATCTCAAAACTGACAAATAGATCTTGTCATTCTCAGGAAAAGCGAGAAGAAAACAGCATTGCACTGGCCAATTGTCCCAAGCACATTTCCTGTAAGCATCCAAAATGAGAGTGAGCAAAGTTTGAGCTATACAAACGATAAACTTTCTAATGATTGAGGAAGCTTGTGCACTGAATAAATACAGGCTGCTCCAGTTAATCCTGCTCTAATCCCACCCCTCTCTGCTGCCAAAGACCGCTGCAGCCTCTCCGCATGCATACACAATAACAAAGCTGTGAAGCTGGAGGGGTTTGCTCCGCTCAGTGACATTAGCACATCAGCCCAGCAGGCTCATGAGCCAGCACTGTGCATTCAGAGCAGCTAAACACTTTGCTCTCCACAACAGAGCTTTCAATGCATCTGAGGCAAAGATGCCTACACCAAGAGACACATCACAGGCACAGATGCCAGTTAACTTGGAGGAAAGTCAGGAACAGGTAATAAAAAAAGTGACCCAAGGAGAGATCTCAAGAGTTGAAGGTGTAGAATTTCTCCACAGATTGTAAAAAGGAAGGACAAAACTATCTACCTGTATGTAAATGGCACAATACCAAGGAAATGGGAAGCTTTGAAGGCTGGCATGGGTGAGACAGTAGACAGACACTTAGAGACTCCTTAGAGACCCTTCCTAGGTACGCTTCCTAAGGCAGTCCAATATAAGCTTTTCAAATAGTAATTTTTAATAACTTCCTTTCCATTTTGCTGGTGTCTACGGCAATGTAATCTGCACAGGGGCCAAAGTGCTATATTCTCAGCTCTGCCTGTTAAGAGATTTGTAAGTCGGGAAGGATGGCACAACTGAAATTTCACTGGGTTTACTCCACACACCATGCTTCCTCCAAATCTTTTGGTCATGGATACACCTTCAATGCCACCCCAAAAATCTTCTGGGAAGCTACAGTGGATAACGGGCACTGCTTAGGAAGTGTACAGGTCCTGCACTGGAAGGAATCCCTCTCTGGACATTTCTGGTCCCCACACACAGCCTATGCTCTAGACTGCCTGGGACCAAGGCCAGATACCAGACCAAATCAGCCCAGAGAACTGCCCATTATAGTTAGTCCTGTGTACCCCAAAAGAGAAAACAGTTGCTGTCTATAGGACAACTCTGACTGTGAAATAAATCCTGTGAGTAAAAAGATTATAAAAACAAGGTAGAAAATTTCATCTTCTGATATTATTGAAGATGCAGCTTTAGCAAAAATTATCTCTCACTTGAACACTCTAGCTCCTGCACCTTCTTCTACAATTCATTCTTTTTGGTCATCTTCATTAGTGCATGCTTGTCATATCTTGTCCTATAATAAATCAAAAGAATTAAAAATTAAGATTAAATGGCCCATATGTCTTGATTCATTGGATGCCTCAAGTGCCAAAGCAAACTTGTTTCCATGAGCTTGAACATATAATAAAGAAATTCACAGTTTCCTTCAGCCTTACTGTCTTGCTCCCCAGTCAGCTCTGGTCTCCACTAGCAGCTCTGCTAACTTGAAGATGTTCTCCAGTACTGTTCTTATAACACCCTTAAAGTTCTGTGGGGTAATTCAGTCCAGCCCCAGCTAACCAGATTTCTCCTTAGCCAGATTCCCTGGCAAACCATGCACTGGCAACAGGCAAGTGCTGAAGGGAAAAGCAGAGCCTGCTTAACACATGCACCTAGCTCGACACACACACACACAGCCAAGCAGAGGTTGCATGTAGGATGGAGTTTTAAATCCAGGAAGATCCAGGAGAATATCCTTTCCTTCATTCTGAACAGAAAGTGGTCTCAAGGAAGATGAGAGATTATGTCCTCCCTGCACTTCACTGTGGTTCAGTTTATCCTGATCCAAATGTAGAGGGGAGATTGACAATACCACCCACGCCCCGGCATGAAGGGCAGCATACGGATGTTTACAGGAGGAACCCAAATGAACAGCATCATTGTAAATGCCAGCCACCATCAGGAACAATTTAGCTTGACAGTTGTAGCAGAAACTGTCACTGCACTGAAGCATCACTGCCAAAAAATCACCAAATGAGAAACTCGCATGTTTCAGGGATCCCCCACGGCTGCCGGGCATACACCACTTACACTGTCATCTCTGATTCATCCACCACCCAGTTCCTGCAATCAAACAGTGGAAAATTGTACCTTTGGAATAAATGAATGTGCAACTGCAGATCATGTAAGAAAAAGGAAGCTCTTATCTGACCCCTCTCAGCAACTTTCTAGATTTCTATATATTCTGTGGTGTCTACATTTAAATTATTTATTCCATTTAATTCAAACTCTGGGTAGCTGCAATCCACTTTATGGAGCAGAGTGAAGAAAAAAAGCCCCCAGAAAAGCACAACAATAAGCAAACCAGATCCAAGGCAACAACTAGAGTCAACAACAAGTCACCAAACTTGATATAATGTAACTTCAACTCCTGAAGTTAACCAGCCTTCACAGTGATGGTACAGCATAACTCAGAAGTTAAGCGAGGGCTGCAAAGGAAAAATAAAGCAGCCTTCTCCATGATGTTGCTAGAGAAAAAACACAACTCATCTAGCTAGGGAACATCGCACTAAATTTTGCAGCAGAACTTTCAGGTTTGTCACATTTGTGCCGTTGGGTATGTGTGCATAACTCTTGTGAACTTGCACTGAGATCTGAGGAAATCAACTGGCCTGAAGCAAGTGCTGTGTTAGTCTGAGGACAAAACCAGAGTCCTGTTTTGGCAGCAAAACTTTTGGTGACATTATTGTTCTTTTACTATTTGGCAGGAAAGCCCCCATGGGTACAGTAGATTCTGCTAGCATGTTATTTGTGCGTGCTGTTATCTATTGAACACTGCAAGTATAAAACACTACCAAATCTACATTCAGATGGTTTATGATCACTGAGGATATGAGATGCCCAAGGTAGGAAGCTGTAGGAAGGATCAGATTTTCCTCCTTTTGCACTACAGAATCCCAAGAGTTTTCTATAAAGCTTTAAGTTTTGTTGTTTGTATGTTTTATCAGTTGTTCTCTCAAAACTATTATTCTGCATTTTGGTGCCTCAGCCTCTCCTTTTATCATACCCGCAATACTTTGGATGTACCAAAATTTTACTGCATCATACCCTAACCTCCATTTTATAGCCACCCATGGTCCTGTAAAAATCAACTGAACACAAATCTAAAGAATTGTATTACACTGGAAGAACTTCTTGTAACTGCCACAAAACTGTTGTGGGGCTTCTACTGCAAAAATTCAAACAGGCACACAAGTGTGTGGATGCACACAGGCCACCAGTTCTCTCCCACGCAACCTACATAGAATAATAGTTTCAAATAAGCACCAAAACGCAAACGCAACTGAAGATGTGCTGCATTTGGAAATCTTGGCTCATTTACCTTTTTTTTTGTTGTCGTTTAAAGGTAATGCTTCTAGGTTTTATTAACTGTGAGGAAGCATTTGAAAAACATGATTTCCAACCTTTCCTCTGTCACAGAAGCATCAAGAGAAATATAAGATGGGTCAACTGAAATTAATCAAACACCTACCCATTCCTGATTTATGACTTTCAGAGGACTGATTCAGGACTTCTAAAAGCTTGGGACACTAGTTCCGAGGTGCTAGACCAGAAAATCCAGGCATTGGCCTCCTCGTTCTCCTTCACCACTGAAGCAAGGAGCATGAAAAGCTGAAACGTGCACTGGATTACCACTGAGTGTGTGGAGAATTTGAATAATTCTTTCCTGCTGTGGGGACAAAGGTTGTACAGCTGTTCCTCTGGCACCTTTATTCCCCAGAATCATAGTGATTACATGAAGCTTCTATCAGAAGGAAAAAAAAAAGGGGGGAAAGGGGAGAATAGAAAAAAAAAGAACAAAAAAAAAAAAGAAAAAAAAGGTGTATTTTCATGTGTCAAGGTTGAACAATAGAAACAAACAGTTGCCTTAATATAAGCCATAGCTTGCAACCAGGCAAATGATCCTAGAGACTTTGCATCTCTCAGCAGGAAGATTTTAGGGAAAATAACCTTGTACATTGGAAGAAGTAAACTACATCTATCTTTTTCTGCAGGAACAGAATACCACGTTTTCAGGCTAGATCCTCCAGTGATGTAAATAAGCATTTCCCTGCTAAAATCAATAGGCCTATACTGAATTTCAGCTGCTACACGTGTGACTGCACACATCTTTTGTAAACCAGCTCAGGTGTGCTATTAGATCAGAACATGGTCCATTTCCCCACTAAAACCAAGCACTGGAGGCAGGAATGGTTTGTAGTGGGTCAAAAAGGGGATAAGAGAGAGACAGAGAGAAACCCATTTGCAAAGGGCAATCTGAAAGAAAAGTGGGGCCACATACCAGCTTACGGTATTGCAGAAATCTGTTTCAAACAGTAGCCACTGAACTATTCCAAATTAAATGTATGAGCTTTTTAGCATACTGCTGTGTTACAATGGGCTCTCTCTGCCCTGTGGCACATTTACAACTACAGCAGCTGCTGACATCAAATTCCCATGTGGGGTCCCCATCCCAACCGTGCTGGAAGTTCTGCCACAGCTTGAAGCCTGGAGAGAGACATGGCTGCAAGAAGAGGAACACCTGTAACATTTCTACAGGGCCACCTGGGCCAGTGGAAAGGAAAACAGAATGTCATTCAGGAAGTCTGGGTAACACTGCAGGTCTGTCACCGATTAGCTGGCTAACCTGGCATAGCTCACTTCACCTTTCTGTGCTTTTATTTCCCTTCAGCCTTTCTCCCTGCCTCGTTGCCTGTGCCTATCTATTGGCAACCATCAAGCTATGATCTCTGAGCCATTTAAATACCCCTTACATGGCAGTGGTAGGTGGCATAGCCAGGACGAGACTGTTGTAACACTGGCACTGCTGGGTAAACCAGATGATTCCTTCTGGTCATGGCACAAAGGGACCTACTAAGAACTGCACAGTGCAAAATCACCAGGGCAACACAAGATTTACAAAATGCAAAAAAGATCTGTTCCTTTTCTGGAGTTTCTTTTTCTTTGCCTCTCACATATGCTTCTCTCAGTTGTATAAAAAGATTTTGACAATATATAGGTAGAGATAAGATATAATAACAGCGTCCTGTTAAATGGATGTGACATGCTCAGCGGGAAAGCACTATGCAGATAATACCATTGTAGCAATAAGCACCCACTGAAATCAAGTCACAGCTGCTCTGTGTGGTCTAGGGCCAGCCCATAGGGTCTGCCAGCCTGCAGACCCTCAGCTGCAATGGAAAGCATAGCTACAAGAGCAGCTAGAAGCAAAGCAGTGGCAAAGACTTTCGTCCTCGGCACTGCCAACTACAGCCAAAGCTCTGTGTCAGGATCAGGACTGTACCCTTCCTGAAGGTTCCCATCCCTGGGTGATTTGCAAAGCCCTCCTCCCAAGTACTAGTCGTTTTTTTTCAGTTTATACAAATATTCCAAGAAGTTCAGCAGCTGCTAAGAGGAAGCTAAAATACTCCTGCCTCAAGGGCAGAACTAAGCAAGGGAACCGCCTCCTATTCCTACTCCTAGCTGCGAGCTCAGTCTGGCACACAGAAATGCACCCCTTAGGAAGCACCCTACTATCTCAGTTCTGGGATGCTGGTGACATAGTAAACAGGCATGTGCAGGTATATGAATGGTAGAGGAAGACTGTACCTTCATCCCTCAGCATCACCCGTTCAGCTGGCTCCCTCAAGGACACTGTTCTATCCCATCCCAGTCATCCATCTTTGAGGACATTAAAGATGAAAGTATTGTCTTAAGCAGCCTACTGCCATCCTAACATTCAATACTTCCAAACAGTGAGGTCTCACATTGTCAAGGCAGTATGCAAGTACTAATTAATGCCACCCTTATCCAGACAGAAAGAATAGCCCATGTCAGGCAGCCTTCCAACAGTGCTCAGCTGCCTGAATTACTGACAGTAATGGGAGCTGCTGGGTCCCAAACCCTTCCGGATACAGCACGACCGTTCTTGGTTAACAAAACATAAACAGCTTCTTAATCATCACCTTCAGAAAGCACTCTTGATCCAAGGGAATTAAATAGTGTCCCTCTGTATTGAATTCTACATGCTCATCATCATCATTTCAGGTGCTGGCAGACCCATCTTCCCTGAGCTATGGTTTTAACATCCTGAAACATTAAAGAAGACGAGAGAACAACAAAATCCAAAAGCATGAAAGAAAACTACCTAAAATCCCAACAATAAAAGCCCATACGTGACTTGTATGTCTTTACAGGCATTTTCAATAGTGAAAGTCTGTCTATATGAACACTTCATAACCTAATGTGTAAAGGCTTTCCTACTTATAGGCCTTAATCCACAAAAGCATTTATGCATAACCTTAAAATTAGGGCCAGGATAAATCATTTGGCTGCTCTGACTTCAGAGTTGCCTTTTTTTCTATTGAGTTCTGCATTTTATATGTAGTGCTATTCAAAATGATTTTTTTATGACAATTCACACAAGTTTATGTTCACTGTCATATGCTCCTCTCTGTTACTCCACCTGCGATATTTTTGGGTAAAATTAATCCTCTTGTCCTTTGGCCTGGAATAGGTACATTCCTAAACTCAAGCACCACATGGAGTCAGTTCAGTGAGAGGGAACATGACACTAAACTGAAATTTTCTGTGGTCAGCATCAACACAAATCTAAGCAGAGTCAACAGTTGAATTGTGCTCTTCCTTCAGTTAAAAGTAGTATAATCTATAATTATGCTCAGCAGATTTAGAGACGACTTAATAGTGCCATCAGATCAGGCAAATAGTGAGAAAGAGCTCTGAAAAGCAGTATGAAAGGCAAAGAAAAGGGGAAAGAAGAAGGAAGGAAGGAAGGAAGGAAGGAAGGAAGGAAGGAAGGAAGGAAGGAAGGACGGACAAGGAAACTCTTTTTCACCTCATGTCACTGAAGTAGCCTCATAAGTAACCCACATCTAAACAAATGAATCCTGATAAAGAAAAACAAAAGATTGGGAATTCCATGTTTGCTTGCACATCGTGTTGCTTGCTCCTCCAAAGCACTGACTCATTAGAACCTGTATGTACACACCATAGCAGAAAATGTAAAACGTAATGCTTTTTGTTGCTTTGTTCATATTGGAATCATGTCCCATGTAATAATCCATTTTGCATACATCCAGACAGGAGGGTTGGTTTCAAGTCCCCTGATCTTAGGTAATATAGCAAATACTTAGATCTCAGTAAAGTAAATTACTTTCTTGCAGTCAATGGAGGCCTAGTCAATACAAATGACTCTAAGGTATAATTTACTTCAACCAAAAAAAGTCATCTACATTTGCTTCCAGAAATCAATCAGCACTGTTCAGTAGATCACCACCAACTATTATGTGCAGCCTTGGCACCTGACATAGGTATACTTCGCTACATTTCAGATCTCTCCAGCCAGGCAAAATAAATTATGCCCCTGGTGTTCTTATTCTTCAACTCTCTTCATTGCTTCATGTTTATTACCATCTGCTATATTTATAACCACCCCTCACCTCACTTAGGCTCCAGATAAAATCAATATACAACCATGATTTAGTGTAGCACAGGAATAAACCATAGAATCCTTGCTCTGTTACACAATAAACTAGGTTTCTTCAGCAGCACAGCACATTTAAGCCTTGAATGTGTCTCATTCCATTTATCTCTATATTTTCCTTCTCAATGTAAAATCTATTCAAGAACTATCTATAACATAAATTAAAAAAAAAAAGGAATGTCTGTTCTAGCTAAACAAAGTTTCACAAGCAGTTACTTTGGTTTTGCCACCACAAATCATCAAAAGCCCAAAGTTCACTCTTTTGCTAGGACAAAATTCATTGGGCATTTCTTAAGTAAAGACAGGGATGCATAATTTAATTTCTGATCTCCTATTAAAACTTCCAGGCTTACCATAACTGGAATGATAAATACACAGTCAAAAGTCTTCTTTCTGACAGTAACGCACATCAATACTTTAAACACAAACAATTGTGACATTTGGCTTTATAAAATTTACCTTGTGCACCAATACCACTCAATTAAATAATTTAAAAACTGCTTTTGTTACATTTAACGAATGATATATTATACTGCAATGAAACATGCAGCAATACAAATACTTCACAATGCTAACAATTAAGGCTCACTTCACTCACGGCAATTGACAACACAAGTGCTCCTCACTTCATTCAGTTTGTGCATTCCAAATGAACCGGTTAGCGAAAAGGGTGCTTCTTTGCTAATGAGTTTTGTAATCAAGGCATCTATTTTAATTTCAAATTGGCTAGATTGGGGGAAATTGCTGAACTAAATGACTGGTTCTAATTAGGATTATAAAAATATACATCATGCAGCAGAATTAGTGCAAGGTCTTGATTTCCCTACATTTGCATATAGCTTTGGTTTAAGAGTGGAAAAAAACTCCTGATAAATTGTCTTCCTTTTAATGAATTGAACAAACACTATATCTGTTTTAGTCATCCTTTCATTTAAAGGCACTGATACATATTCATGATTTGTAAATGAAGTTAAGTGATTTCAATTCGTCAGCTCATTACCATATTGAAGAAGAGACTTCTGTAAATTGCCTTTAAATATTCCCAATCTCAAGGGTTTGGTAGGATTTTTTTGTTTGGTTTGTTTTTTCTTAACTTTGCTAACATTTCAGTTTATCTGTTTGATGGAGTCCTGCCTGCCTGGGAGAACCGCTGGCAGGTGGCTTGTCCAGCAAAGGACACACGATACGTTTGTAGAACCTGATGTTCTCAGAAGAGCATTCAAAGGCAAAGAGATGAAAGGCTTAATTGTGGTTAATTCATGGGAATAGGACTCTATCTGGGTTCAGTTTCTGACTTTGTTATAGTCCTCAGTGGTAGTTAGGCAATGAAACACTTTAATGACCTGTGCCTGAATACACTATGGATGCTTCTGGGACAATGCTTTTTCTGTCAGCTTCACATTTAATTGCGAGCTCTCTGGGGCACCGATTGCTTCTTAATATGAATGTGTAATACAATGGACCAGTCAGCATGGAAGGGATTTCTAAGAACAGTTACTGTAATATGGCCTGTATTAAACATGAAACATTAAGTGTTCCGTCAGAACTGGGCAAAATACTCACTGTATTTCATGACTCAGTATGATAGGCCTGTAGAAGTAATTGTTATTATGGCAGCTTTCACAGTTTCTTTCCCCCTCGGGTGAAGAAAAGAATGCAGAAAGGTGTATCTCCAGCTTCACTCTGCAGGGTGGTCAAATGCCAAGTGACTGGTACAAGATAAATTTGAAAGTACAATATTGTATCCATAGGACTGGAACTACAGTCATCTTGTTCTTCAGATATCAATGAGCCATGATGAGAAATTAGCCCCAGTGCATTCTCTCACATCGTACAATGAAATGGTGATTCTACCACTAGGATGCACATGGGAGCAGAAAGAACTTATTTTCCTTGTTAAATATAATGTTCACATCTTGCTAAGAAAAGCTGAGTTTTACCCGAGAGGTGCAGTCTTCAGCCATTGCTGATAAAAGGAGAAGTTGTCACACTTCTAAAAACTACAGTTACATCTGAATTCCAGTACCACGAGTGCTGCTGAGGAGCAGGTGACTGCTCTGGGAGCCTGCTGATTTGTACCAGAATGAAATGTGAGGCAGCTACCAATGCACCTCTCCTCATCAGTCCCATACCTCAGCTCCTAAGGAAAGAAAACCTAAAGGCTGGGGCTGGAAACCGTCACTTTGGACATGCAGCAGCACTCATTGCTTAATTTTCAGCACAGCTACAGCGTGCAGCTGCTATCCAACAGCAGCTCTGTCCAACATTAGGTGCCTACATTTTGAGAAGACCATGAACCCAGTCTTGCCTTCCTCTCAGCAAGTCCACTGGATTTCTCTGGCAGCACTCTACCCAACTGGACACTGCCCAAAAAACAATCCCACCCTTCACCATCTAACTGCCCCATGCAACCCTGGGAACATGGGACCAAATTCCAGGGGAGAAATTTGCCTTACAGCAGACAGGCACTGCATTTGTGGCCCTGGCTCTGTGTGCCTAGACTCTTAAAAGAAAACTTTCCCACATAGTCCCAGTGTTATCTGTGATTCTTTTTGATAAATTCAGCAGCGTCTAGTCAAGATAATCAGGGCTCTTACATGCAGTGCATTCAATTTTCAGATCATAACCTGCCACATCTCCAGCACTGAAGGAATCTTCTCAGTCGGACCCGATACTGTCTGCCAGGTGCAACTTGGTGATACAGCAGAATGTTATCTTGTACATTTTATTTATCACCTCATTCAAACAGATATTAAGACACCCACTTTCTTTTGTTCACTTCTTGCTGAAGATTAAGCCCTATGGAGGGAAAAGCCACTGACTGCCAAACTTCTTGTTTTTCTAGTGTTCTCTAATTCACAATGGTGTAGCTGGGGAACTTAAATTGGTCTGTTACTGAATTATTCACTCTCTCACCTATTCCCAGTGGGTTCCCAAACACAGTTTGGCCTGTGAGGAACAGGTGGAACTGTATCTCTTAATATAGTTTTTTTCTTAACAATGGTGATTTGAAATATTTTCAATATCTCTCTTCTTATTTCCCTAATATTTTCTCTCTTTTCTTTAAATTGTCTATTAAAAAATTATTCATGCAACAAATTTGCGCATATTGCTCTGAAAGAAGTTTCAAAGTCAACCTGAGAGCAATTCCATGAAGCTGGAACATCCCCCGCTTCCACCTCCAGACTGATCCATTCCTCAGAGTGTTATTGGAGTGTGGAAAGTTGAGCTTATTGAGAACAAGTCAGTTCCTTGGATAAATGAGACAAATAATGAGGCACCTGAAATATTAGTATCAGAAATGCAAGACCAATTAAAGACCTTCATGCCCAGCCTCTATGTATGGCAGCAACGAAAACCTGTGTATGCTGTATATGCTGGTAGACTGAGCTTTCACAGCACTCCACAAAGCAGTTTCCAATACTTTCCAACAGTGAATATCACCCCTTTTTCATGTATTCTCTTTCCCATCACTCTTTGATACAAGGGTCATTTAATATGGCTTCCTATGTATTTTCTGCAAAACCCCATGAAAAGTGGAGAATGAAGCCCCATTTTGCCTTTGTATTGGTTCATATATCAAGTGCCGATATGGATTTCACTAGTGAGACCCACCCAAACTTCCAGCAAAATTAGCTTTAACATTTACGTAATGTCCACGTCCTGTCAAAGGCTGCAGGGGGTCATGAACAGAACCAACATGTGCACACATCAGATTGCACAATTTTATCAATAAAACAGATGCACACAAAGCTACTGGGAAGAGATCCAAGATTTTCAACTCACAAGATGCAACTAATCTCCCAGAGCCTGATAATTGCACAATGCCACATGGCTGCTCAGGGGGGAGTAGTACACCCACCCATGCTTGCTTAAAGCCCTGCAAAAATTCCTTATGTTTATGTTTTATATGTTGTGAGACGACATTAGGGTCTATGAACTTGCTACACATTCATGCCCACACAAACAGATTTCTTGGCTCTCATACTGCATTTATTTGATACTACAAGAGAGTTAGCAAGGAAGAGGAGGGTCATAATTGGCTAAATTTTAAGAACAGGAACGATATGCTGTGTCGATTCATCCTGAGGAAGTATCCTAAATAACGCTTTGGAAACTCCAAAGATAAAATAAATAGCGGTGGCTGTGATTTGTCCTTAAATGAACAAAGTAACCAGCAGCCACACAGCAAAACATCATATAGAAAGCCTGCTGAGCTTCATCCTTCTCACTGAATCTTCTCCCTTGCTCCTAGAAATAGTCACAATCAGGAAAAAGAGGGGCAACACCCATGTGGGAGTGATGATAGAAGATTGAACTGATGCAGTATTCAATTATTTCAGTTGATGGAAGAGGTAATATTGTCAGCAAGTCTGACCTTCTCAGGTATCAAGTCATATTTCAAGGAGAAGTTCTGTTGAGAAGAGATTGGTTCATCCTCGTAAAGAAGAGGAAGGTCATTTTGGGGCATAAGACTGCTGTGAAGCTTGGGCTTTATACTAGAACCATCTGAGACTAGTACCAAAAGTCCACAGATAGGGATAAAATCAGATCTATGTGAGGTATAAGCTAGGGGAGTGGGGTTATTTAACAAGGCTACAGGAGGAGCAATGAAAAGTACAATAAGTTGTATCACTAGAGCATCCTGCAATGCCTGAACATCAAAGCCAGTTGGAGAAGATGGAAATATAAATTTATGATCAAAATTACATATTAACAGAGGCATGATCAGTGACTGATTGAGAAAATTCACAACTAGACTATTACTGCAGGAAGGCATTACTTGCTCAGGAAAGAGAGGACAACCCTTGCATATCACAGGTACAAACAGTCAGTCTGAGATCCTGCAATATTCTTCTAAGCAAGCTACAAGGCTGCAGGAAGTTACTATTAGCTGGGTAGAAAATTAACTCAGATACCATATTCTGAAAACAGTTATCAATTGGCCACTGTCAACCTGCAGGGGACATGTAAAGACTGTTCAATAAAGATGTCAGAGTTCTACATTATTCCATTTATTCACTCCTTTCTTAGAATAGAATACAACTTCTTCTGAGTTTGGAATAGTGAACAGACTTTCTAAAACACCAGCTTGGAAGGGACAACAATTCTGTTAGAAGAAAGAATTCCAAATATGTTGCATTTATTTAGTTGGTTGGCTGTTTTTTTTTAATCAACTGGATGCTTAGGATAAAAGAATGGTTTAAAAAAGAGGCTTGAATCACAACAATCGAGCTGTGGGTCAGTTGAGAACGAGTTTCCAACAGGAAGATCCAAAACACTGAGTATTTTTATTTGACATTAAAACTGTAATATTGTTTTCTAATTTTATACACAAAATAGTTTAAAAATCTTTGATCCAGGTAGCGCCCAGATCAGTTATTTGTAGGGCACTAGATGCCTATATTTTACTTCACTGTGTGGAACAACGTACTGGGCAAAATAGATTTTCAGATTCATCATTCTCAATTTCCAAGTTGACCACAGCTTGCTTACACCGCCTTATTACTATTTTTAATGGAAAGAAAATTAAATTAATAAAATAAATATTATTCTGAAAACTATTTTTAATATAAGAAATTAAATTAACTTTGCAAACCTGTTTACACATTCTCAGTTATTAGAGAATGGAATAGATCTTCCCTTAATAATTCCTACTGCTGGATTTGTTTTCAGAGTTATTTGCATTTTACATCTGCCTCTAAAGTAGTCATTACAAGTAAGACTTTAAAGGTCAGACACACTTGGAAAGCTTAAAGAGATGGAAGATTATGGTCTCCCACTGTAGGAGTGGCTGCACCAGTGAGCATACTGAACACCAGTGTCTCGCTTTGGAACCTTCCTTGTAACAGTATCTGAGGATGAATATTACCTGCAGATTACAGACTAAGGCTAAATGTTTTATTTTAATGCCCTTTCTTGCATTTAAATCATAAGTGTTTCAGAGCAGTTGTATCCCAAAAATGTGGATACATGACCTGAGAAAGCAAGCACTATTTGATCTAGCACCATCTATTTTGTGCCAGCTGACTTCAGGCTGCCTGACAGTAAAATGGGAACAAAAAGAAAAGATAGAGGACTACCAGCAGAATCAGGCTGCAGCTGGAGAATTAGTCCCTGACAACAGCGTGGCATCCCTTCGGATAGCCTTCTCACAACTGCCAAGCCTGCAGCCTCTCTAGCCACTTATTTTAGGAGCTCTTGATATCCCTCTTCTGGTGAGCAGCAGAGCGATCAAGTGATCATTGCCACTGATACGACCCCATGGTCACATCTAGTAGAGAGGGTGTGGCACAGCAGTGTGGGAAGGCGTAAGATCCAGATCTGAGTTCTAGAGACAAGACAGGAGAAACCACAACAGTCTTACAAAGATGCACAGGATCTGATGAAGCTACTTAAGGATTTAGGATTTTTACCATCAAGGACACTTTTTACTTGGCCTAAACTTCATCTAACAGAAGGTCATGGCTGACCTCTGGTTCACCCTCAGCTGTGGCAGTACTCTTCTTTCCAGACAGGCAGGAATGTATTACACTGGCCTCTCAGAAGACTGCATCTGGGGACTTCATACAGCACCACTGTCACAATCTATAGCACTGCCTTTGCGCTCCAAAAGCAATGTCCATTATCTCAGTATCAACTGCAACTGCAGTGAAGCTGCATGATCCTGAGACAGAGTGACAATTCTTTTACAGCTCTTACTAAGCCAAGACGTGGCTAAGAACAATCAATACCTGTACTATATGGTGCAAATGCTTCAGCGGGAAAAAGCGTTGCCTCCACAGTTCCACCCAAAAGCCAACATTCAACCAGTTCTTGAGATCATCTTTCTGAACACTGAAGAAACGCATGGCGAGTGGCCTTGAATGCTAAGGCAGACATAAAGGCAAAGCCTGACCTTTGTGTCGCTCCATTTCCTTGGCCAACAAGATGCAGAGCACCTCACCTCTGTTCTTACATTGTGGAAAAAATTGTTCAGTTCCTGGGATAAAATGCAAGCAGGCTCAGGGTGTTTCTAACTCACAGTTCATTTTCCTTATTTTTTTCCTGAGCAGAACAGCTGAGGTGGGCACTCAGATGCATTAGTTTGAAGGGGCAGAAGCAAACATTGCTGCACTGGACCAGGGGACCATAATTACAAAGTCACAGTCAAGTTCATGTGCACACTTTGTATTTTTATTTCTCCCTCCAGTGGCCAACATCATAAGAAGGATACAAAGCATGGGAAATAGAAGTACAATGTTTTGACCCAGGAGCAGCCAGTTCTCTTCGCAAATGCATAATCAGCATGTCATATCTGGCTTTTCACATCCACGAGCATCCCATCACACATCTATTTCTTGCAGGGTTATCTTTGCACAAACACCAGTACCATTTAAAATTTTTACCTCCAGTTTAGAAGTGGCATCAAACCATTCCATGACATCAAATAAATAGATTGGTCTTTCCAGCCTACTTCAAAAACCCTGTTATGCTAAACATATGAGTGCAAAAAAAAAATATTTGACATTTGACTAACTCCTTCATCCAGTAAGGATGTGATACTATGAAAGGAGTGTATTTACAATAGCTTTGTGCTTGGAAATGTCACTCAAGCAGCAGCAGCAGCACAGCAGCAAACCACCCGATGCCTGTCATAGTATTCTGTTAACAAGTGGATGGAAAGGTTACATTGGGAAGTATGGTAGTAATAGATTATTTGATTATACTCTTAGTAACTACTTAGGTAAAGACTTGCACTAGCCTTTCAAAGGAAATTCTGTCAAATACAGGAGGCACAATATATTGGGTGTATCATCCCTATAGCTGGGATGTGAGAATGCCTAGTTTAGAAAATTTAAAAAATAACTGCAGGAATTTAAAATCCCTCCTAGAATAAACAGATACACTTTATAGATTATTGCAAAAATCTTGAAGTGGCTATTCAGCATGTTTTTACTTTCCAGAGTGTATCAATGACAGAAATAGAAGAGAGGAAAGATAAAAGGTTGGTAAGTTTTAAGCTTCCTAAAATTTGTAACTGGATCATCCGGTCTATGTCTCAGCTTTGGACTGTAGCGGGAACTGCTGTTCCAGAACTGAAGCTCACATTCTATAGCCGCAACACTTCGCAAGTCACATTGCACCAGCATTGCTGAACATCTTTCAAGACAGATGAGTGCTATGTGAGAGCAGGCTCGCTAAGGACAAAGTAACAGACTTAA
The DNA here is from genome assembly GCF_017976375.1 of Cuculus canorus. Classification (NCBI taxonomy): domain Eukaryota; kingdom Metazoa; phylum Chordata; class Aves; order Cuculiformes; family Cuculidae; genus Cuculus; species Cuculus canorus. Next base: position 12,176,930 of record NC_071407.1, read on the forward strand.
GAGTTGTCTCACCAATAGAAGGCACTGAAAAATGACTTAAAAAGTGGCATAGAGGAGTTTGCTGTCTGTTGCTGCTTGCTCATTCCCAGATAACAGAGAGCAGCTTGCAAGCAGAAAGAGCATCCCTCCCATCATGAACAACAGCCAGCTGTTACAGAGCAACACAGCCCGGGTGTTCGATCCTCAGACAGCTCAGCAATCATCAAGGCCTACAAACCAACAGATTTTTAGAACAGCTCCATGTGTCACGTCAAATCTCAGATTCTTTTCAACTTTCATACCAACACCACCACTAAAGTTTCCACACCTGTCATGATCACTGTGTAACTCCACTCCCTTTAGCAAGCTTGCTTTGGAGTCACTGGAGGGAGGTGGGTGAGCACACCTAAACCGGCGAAGTTAGAGCGGCAAAGCACACCATAATTTCTTCACCATCTTTGGAAGCTATCCCCTTTAACACCTGGCTCAAGAATCAGTGAAATATGAAATCAATTGCTTACCTTTTGATCTAGACTGTAGGCCAAGATCCACTCCTCCTGCTTGGGGTGGAAGAGCAAGCTCTGAATATAGAAGTTCAGACGGTACTTCTGGTAGGTAGCTCCTTCATCAGAGCTGATGAGGATGCTGCTTTCAATCTCTGGATCACTAAGAAGCATGATCTAAATAGCAAAAAGGAGGGGAAAGACTGTTAATGGAAAAGTGAAACTGAACATCATTTAAAAGTGTGCCCATATAGTATCAATTCCTATTAGATATATTCAGAACATTGCTTAGCAGTGTAAACAGGCCATAGGATTTCCCAAATAGTCTTGGTTGTGGGTTTTTTAGTGTGTGATTTCCGTTTTATTTTCTGATTCAATCATAGAGTCATTCAGTGATTCCTTTTTTTCATTTTATTTTTATCCCGACACATTCAGAATACCGAGCTACACTGAAAATTGTTATGTTGATACTGAAGCTGATTTTGGTTGGGTATAAGCAACTTCAGGCAGCCACAACAGGTTTTCTTGGTCCCTTTCCAGTCTACCACCTCTCTTCCCAAATGCAGAACACTGTCTCCAAAAAGTACACAACAGGGCACTCCTGAGATTTAGGTTTCATTATTTGGCAGCTTGCAGAGCTACGAATGAGCTCACCTCACTGGAAACACAGAATGCCTACCTGGATCTGCTGCTGACATCTCAAAATAGTCTATGTGTGTTTGCACAAACATCGATACATGATCTCATCTATCACACTTGAAATTTATACAGTAGGAGATATTCATTCACTCAGTGAACACACAATTTTCCCTGAGCACAGGAAAGTGTATGACCTCAATTTGTATAGGGGGGAAAATACTTCAGAGTGTCTAATTTTAATTAGAAAATTATTACCAATATTTTAAAACGGGTTGATTCCACATCATCAGATGGCATGCTCTACATAAATGTTATCGAGAAAAATGTTGTGGAAACATTAACACCATCTTATTAACATCTGGAGAAAACAACATCACATTAAAGCAAATGCCAGTACCATAACATAAAGAGAAACAGTAGGAAATAAATTAGAGCTGTGCTAAACACAGCAGGTTATTGATACAGTAGCTGAAACAAATATAGAAACTGCTTTTCAGCAAGAAAACAGATCAAGGAACTTCCATTTTTAGATAGCTGCAGAATGATCAGCTAGCTGAGATCCATCACAGTTTTGTTATAGTCTCATGTCCACATTAACTTCTCTTGTCCACCTTCACAGAGCTTCAACTTCAAGACTACAATAGGGAAACACATTAATTTTGACAACAAAAATCAGTTAGAAGGAATGGAGTGATAAGATCCTTGATATGTTAGACCTTGATCGAGTAAAACATTTCAGCACTTGTTTACTCCTAAGTACCTCATTAACTCCACAAAGTCACTAAGGAAAAGTGAATATAATGTAAATTGTTTCAGATCCTTTCCATTAAGAAATGAAAAGCATCTTTAAAGATAGAACTGAACAGTGTCCCAGGGTGAAGCCACCTGTATGAATCCCGCTTGAGCTCAGAGGTCCTTCAACACCCCTCTTACATACTGCTTACCAGCCTCATAAAACAATCTCCACCTGTTCCCACAGAAAGCCACTCCACAAGTCCTGAATAAAGTGCACTTGCAGTGTGATCTGGTGCACAGAATGGGAAATGTCCCCACAGGCAATGGACTCCTTGGGAATCAGTCTCGAGATTAGGTCCCCATGGCCTCCACCTAGAAGGAAGTTTAGTTTCTTTCTAACAAGATAAAAAAAATCTATTTCATTTTGCTTCTAACAAAAAAGGTTTCCCCACTATTTCAGGGTATTTTTTCTGTCACTGGTGACTTTGACTTCAAAGACATTTTGCCCCCAAGTATACCTGGTGATCTAACACACATTGCCTATCCCAGACAGAGAAGTGTAACATAGTTTAGTAAAAATCACTTGCATCTAGAGAATGGAAGAAGGATGCAAGATTTGAAATATAACAAGTTATTCCAGGAAGATCTTAGATTTAAAAGGAAGGATACTTCAGGAATGAAAAGATTTTCAACCTGATGTCACAGAAGGTTACAAAGCTAATAATGCTGTACATTAAAAGGTCACTGTTGGAGTTCTGACCAGAGATAAGGAGCAGAAGACAGCACTAACGGTTACCTAAATGTGACGTGGTACACACACAAAACATTCACTCTGCCCTTTCACGCATGACCTGCAATGCTTCAGGGAGTAGTTCAAGAAATGGGTCAAATGAGATAGAAGAGGTGATGGTTCACAAAGTCAGGTACTTTGTTCCTCTGGAAGTGTAACAGTGGTAGCAAGATAAAATAATAAAACCCTCAAGCTAGAAAAATTAACAGCTAGAGAGAAAGCTGGAAGAGTCTGGCAACAGTCATATCTTGTACATATCATCACATTAGTTGTCCACACCAACTATCAATCCCCCGTTCTTCAAGTAGAGAAATGAATACAGACAACACCTCTGTTGCCATCCATCCTACTCGGCAAGACTGATCCTACATGAAGCAGGATGGAAGAAACAGAAGTCTCAGAGTGAAAAAGAAACAGCCACCACCAGTCATGCACCTAGGACTGCTCCACAGTTTTGTTATGTGGGAAGCAGGAAAGAACTGTGTGAGACTCCAGGCTTTATTTTTTAATTATTTGTCTTTTTTATGCTGGAAACTATGGGGGGAGGGAGCAACATTTGGCAGGGGAAATAGAAGGACATTTGTCAAAGGCCTGAAACAGCCACTTCTCATTATGAGGCCAGGGAGAAGGATCCACCCAAGCAGTAGTTTAAAATAATCACTTTTCATTAGGAGCCAATAAACAAACTCCAGTCAGAATGAGCATTTCTGCCAGCACCCTGTGTTGCCATTTATAATTGCCATAAGAAATAGCAAAGAAACACCAGAGAGCTGTCAAATTTAATTTATAGGTTTTTAAGATCTAATAATTTTCTATAATATTAAATTGAATGGCAGCTTGTATTAAAAAGGAAATTACATTTCACCTAGCTATATTCTAGAAAATACATACATATACACACATACGCATATATAAAGTATTATTTTCAGTTGCTGACTACTCTGGTTAAGGTGGCAAGGGGAAAGAGAGGCAAAATTGATTACTGTTAAGGCTAAGTCCTTGAAAACATAGTTCAGATGAGGTAGCTTATACCATGTAAACCTTTAGAGGCTATAGCCTGACCTCCAAAACTCAGTGAACAATGAATGGTAAGCACTAGACAAAACAAACCAGGCTGAAAATGAGACTGAACTTCAGGTGGTTCCTTTGAAGATGAATGCAGAGGAAGAGCACTGACCAGTATGCGGCATATCTCCTTGAAAGCAGGAGCTTTGTGGGACAACAATGACACATACAGAGCTGCTCTGAATAAACTCCATTTCAGCAGAACACCAGACACCTGCAGGGGAAGCTCATAGAAGGGAGATGATGTGGAGAGGCCACCTTGCCAGAACAACGGATACAACAAGGCATATTTGGCACATGATTATGAAACACATCCACCTCTGAATACTTCACAGGAATTTATCATAGGAAATAAGAAACACAGGCTGCAGGCAGAAAGGGCAAGAGGGGAAGTGTCATACCTATACCTGCCATGATGTATTTGGTAAACACAAAACAGAAGTAGGTAAGAGTCACTTATAGTTGTTGGAGAGTATGTAGAACCCTTGCAGAATTTCTGAACAAATGCAGAAGTGAGGAGGAAGAAAAATGACACCATATCACAGCACAAATACACTAAACCAGCATGTCCTTTGATGGGGCTAACATAATAATAACTAAGGTAGGATTTGTAACTAAGAATTCCTGCTATTTTGATTAAAATTCTAAGCATGTCACTGGGTTTATGCAAATGACTTCCTCAGTACTCGTTTCACACATGCTATGGGCAGGTGTGTGAACCAAGACAGTGACACATTCCTCTTCCTCTGCTCCAACCCACACAGGCACAAAGACTGCACTCCGGAATATAGAGCCACACTAGTAATGAGCCCAGATTCTACTGGCCTGGAGCTACACGTATCCTGAACTCATATCTGCCTGAATCAGTCTACCGCCGTTATGCCAAAGACTCCCCTTTAGTTTGGCACTAAGTTCTTCTCTCAGTACCTTTCATGGCTGTGCCCTCCTGTTAGGAGGTCTGCTTAGCACATCACTGCTATCCTTCCTCTTGTGCAACCAAGGCACAAGAACACACATGCACACACACCCCTCCATCATATTACTTACATCTGTAGCATCAGTTCCGAAAGCTTTATCACTACTCTATGGTTCTGTTATCCCCGCACAACAGAGATCTGTTTTGTACACAGATGAATCTTTTACTATACTACCTCTGGAAAAAAATATGTGTGCCACATAAGAGACATTTCTATTAATGTTAGTCTTCATTAAGTCCTTTTATTTCTCTCAATCAACAAAAATGTTCACTGTAAGTTACCAAAGTGCATCTCTAAATCAGCATGGAGAAATTTTATAAGTACCATATCTGTAGCAGTAGTACCATTGAGATACATTAGCAGTAAGCATCTCAGTAAATGAATAAAGATGACAGGTTCAAAATAAATGTCTTTTATTCCTAGAAATAAGGAGATAGCATTAAACTATTGTGTACTGCCGTCTGATTTTCCTCTTCATTTTAATGTGCTTTTCATAAGCAGTCTTTTTCAGAGGTCCCAGTCACATTCTCATTTGCCTATTTAAAGTGCTATTCTAAAAAGAAATAAACAAAACCGTTTAAAAAAAAACAAAAAACACCTACAAACCACCCAAGCCTCAATAGCTATAAAGGAAACTCAGCTCCTCAGCCAAGTATCAGCAATTTATTCTGTAGCACTGCATTGTCCTCTCCTGCAATTGAAAATGTAGCTCTGACACAAACATTGCTGTAAAAACACAAACTTAGGGTTTCATGTTTACAGGTTCACAGTGATTTCCATATTGAATGTGGTGTTGGCCTCCTCCCACAACTCCCTTAACTCAGAAGCACTTTAGGCCCTTCCTAAAAAAAAAAATAAAAAAAAAAATAGGTAATTCCTAAAATCAGGCTACACCTACATCAACAGAAAAACACAAATCTGATTTACAAAAACCAAAAAAACCTGTTGGTTTGGTTGTTTTTTTCCTTTGCTTTCCCATTTTGATTCAAAACATTTAAAGGATTCTGTGGTCCCACAAGATCTCTAGAGCTAAGCCAAATTTTCACGCTAGCTTTGAGTTTAAAAAGCCAAAAAGATTCAACAATTTGTGCTGAAATGTCAATGCAAATGGAGGATTTTTTTTTTGTTTGGACTTAGGATGTCCTTTCCTCCTTTTGAAACTGAAAAACCAAAATCAAATGACATTTAAAAGCTTAAAGATACAAAAATAATTTTCTTCCTTCAAAACACCAGTTCATCACCAGTATACTCCGAATGCATAGTTGGGAAATCTCTTATGGGAAAAGTAATTTTTTCCTGCTGAAGCATTTTAGATTACATTTGACCATCTGAAAATCGTCACTAGCAAATACTTGGTTATTCATTCCCCTCCAATTCTTCTTCTCTCCTTCATCATTACTGCAATTTACTTGCCCTGCAGGCTAAAGGACACCCTCAGAAGTACAGACACAGCCTTAACCTCTAAGAACACAACTAAACAGTAGACCCGAAGCCCTTTTATGGCAATTCTCTGAAGGACGGATGCAGCTCATTGCAAAGCAAGTCTCATGTTTTTTCCTTCTCTCGTCGCCACGTGTCAGTTCAACTTAAAAACTTTATTTTAATTAAAGGACCCTGACCACCACCTCCGCCCCCTGCTCTGAGACAAAAATATATTGATGTCACAGGTAACTGTCTACAAGTAACTGCCTTCTTATCAGCAAAAGTGATACCCATATAAATCAGCATTAAGACGAAAATATCTTTGCATGATTTACATTATAGCACATCTTATTTTTACACAAACTTTTACAGAAGGTGTTTTAAAATGGCTCGATACCTGCTTACTGCCCTGTAGAGATACTGACTCCCTCAATAATCAGGGGAAAAGGAAGCCAATCTCTACTTTCCAGTCACCAGGACCAGTGTATCAGTCAGACATGAAGAAATGAGAGATGGCAGTTATAAACATCTGCTGTAGAGAGAAATCCTATTTATTTACATACACATAAAGCAATCCACCCTATTAATTAGTGAACAGCAGCTGTGACGAGAGGGACATCTGCTCTCTGGGAAGCCAAACAAGACAGCCACGAAGAGGACAACAGCTTCCACATAATTACTAAGTTCGTGTCCCAAAAGGTAAACACTCATTGCAATCCCTTGTGTAACAAAGCAGCCCAGATTTGGGGCTCCTTATTGCTTCACATGGTGCAAAAACTTCCCTATTGGACATCAGTCAAGCAGTAAAGTTGCACTGAGCTTTCATAAGAGAGAAATTGTCTGGACCTACCCCATTTCAACTTCTCGTAACTTCACTTCTTATTGCCCAAAATTTCACATTAATAACAGATTGAATTAATGAATATAGCACCAGATCATATCTCTCAGAACCATAACACTGTAATCTTAAAGGATGAAGTGCACTGCACTCACTTTATAAGGGTTTATGAAGCATGTGTTATAAAAGTACCTCAGCCATAAGGCTTTTATACCTTGGCACTCACTTCACTACAATCCCATAAAATCCAAGCAATCTTTAAGTGTTAAAGGTGACTTTCACTAATGTATTTATTATTGGATAATGAAAAACGAGTCAGACACCCGTAGAAACTGAGCAGTGAAATAGAGTTTTTGAAGACTTTTGCATTGGGTCTGCATTATATGTACCGTGACCAAAGAAACAAATAGCTCTCTCAAGACCTTGCAGGCACTTCACGCTAACTTCTCTCCAGAACTTCCTTCCCAACATGACTCCTCTGTAATTACAAACCAACCTCTATTCTGTAGAATCTCAGTGCCTGTCACTGAACTTTCCAGATGTCAACAACTGTTTCTGTAAGCATCCAACTCCCATGAAGAACCTCCAGACTCCTCCACCTCTGCTGGACACTGCAGCTCTCTACTCCAGTAACTTGGTTTGAGAAGACAGCACAGATCTCTAACTAACACCAAGGGACCCCATCTGTGAGTTCGCTATCTTTCCAGCCTTGAGAATGATCAGAGCATATCGTGCTGTTCAGGTTCTAGGTCTCTGTAGAACATTTGGCTTTTGTAGAAGGTGCATGAAAGAAGAAGGCGATCGCAAGGTAGAAAGTAGTAAGCTGTAAAAGGAAAAAAAATTTTTAACCTAAAACAGCATCGTCTTCTGGTGATACTGGAACACAAAAGAAGACATCACTGGGCTGCTTATTCATTTTTATGAATATCAAATCCTCTTCTGAAGTGTAATGTGTAATTATTGTGCTATCCTTTTTATATATATTTAGACAGCCCATCTTCAAAATTGAGAGCAAGCTTCATCATAAGTTTTGTAAACTGTATCACAACAACATGCTGTGTAGATATAAAGATCGTTTTGTCAATCAGAACTGATACAAGCATAAATCTGCTCTCCAAATAGCACACCTTCCACAAAAGGATCAAGCATCTCAGGCCCACTGTTAACTTGAAAAGCCCCAAAGCAGAATCCTGGTACGGTCAGAAATAAAACTGTTATAGCTACAGCCAACCTATCATGAGCCTTGTATCAACTGAACTTGGAAACAGTAGTTCAAGGAAGCATGAAGTCTGGCCTATGAAGATGAATAATCTACATGCATGAGACACTAATATTACACTCAGACACTAATATGCAGTCCCAGCATGTGCTACATACAGCTGGCTCAGTCATGGAAGAGTACTCAGCATTACAGCATCTCAGTAATTCTTTCATTTGCTTCTTGTAAAGATTAAAAAGGACAGAGGTGCCAGAAAGACTTTGGGGAAATTCTGAGACAGAGCAGTTTGGTGGCAAAATAATGATTATCTATTGTCATCCTGTCTGAAAATCCATAGGAGAGATATCTTACATGATTAACTCTGAGAAAAGAGATTAGTAAATCACTCATATGAAGACCAGCCACTACCTTGCCTTCTCTACAGAGATGCACATCAGCCCAACATGGTTGTTTACAGTGATTAGCCCTGGTTAATCTTTCTGACCTCTATTGTTTCTCATACCCAATTCTATCCAGATTACAATTACAATTAATTGTTCAGTCTTGTACAACTTAAAACAGGCTCTTGGCATTACAGCCATATCTGCCATAAATTGCCATACCAAAACAAAACACAGAGTTCCAAGCTCACACACACCCCATCCCCTATGGAGAGTGCTACATTTAATTACCACCTCCAGCATCTGCTCAAGAGCACAGACGCACCTTGCAAGATGCCCTGAGGATCAGGAGCAAATCAAGGCTAAATTGGATACAGAGCAAGAACCCCTCAAGGAAAACCACTCTGCCATCCTCCTTGGCAGGTGAGAATGAAAATATATCATGGCTGTAAGGCTTAGGCAAAATCAGAAGTGGGAAAAGAACTCAGATACTCTATGGCTGCGTCCCAATCTATTCACAATGCCGAATCCCAGGCTGGTTCCAATTTGCATGCACAGGAGTGGAATAAGCCATCGTACTAAACCCAACAAAGCAGAACGTCTCATCTTTGGTTTACTGCTAAGCAGGTCAGAACAACATGTCTCCCCGCTTTCTCTTGTCTTTTTGGCACTGGACACATGTACTTTTCACTTTTAATTACAAGGCACAGCAAGCATTTACTTGTTAAATTTCAGGTGCCAGTAGGGATGGAAGCCATCCAAAAAGCATGTGTTTGACCTGGCAAAGAGTGACTGATTGGCAACAGCCACATGCTTCGTTATAAAATTTTTTCATTGTCACAGCCAGGCAGAGTTTACTGAAGGTTACTCCATCCCATTACACTTTTGTTACAGCTGCACTTTCTCCAGCTTCGCACATATCATCAGAGTAAAGTCCTGTGCCACACTAATTCCACCTTCCTGAGGCCAGTTTGGTGCTGTGTACTGTTCAGCTATTTTGCCAAAGGCTTTTCCATATCACAGCATGCCCATGCACGGTTCCCCTCTACCGACTGCCAAATGTGTTACGAGTATCACCATTTATGGCTGGTTTTGTATATATCCAGTTTGACCAGCACTTCTATGACTGGGCCTGGTCCAGAAGTAGAATAGAAGGAACATCAGCTGGTGGCCTTAGGCAATAACCAGTGCTTCCATGGGAAAAAGAGACAGCAAATCAGCAGAAGACAATTTTAAAGCTTCTGGTCTGTACTATGGTTTACTCTAAAATCTGGTATTTCTGCATAGCATAGTTCTCCATGATGCTTCTTTACTCTTCTCAATTCTATGCAGGAAATCCCTAACTGTTGCAACATCTAACAGATTGTTTTGTGGTCACCAGCTTTTTCTAGCAATACAGAACAGCTCTGATCCCAAACTGCGTGCACAGAAAGAGAAGAGCAGCATTTGCTGTTATAATTATATGTTATTTCAGTAAATGCATCATTGTGCTATTCTCCATAGAATTACAAAGCAATTTTCACCATTATAGTAACTTACCGTGTAAGCAGAAATAGTTACAGAAAAAAATGTTATCTGTAAGGAGAGGGTGTGTGCACCACAGCTGCTGGAATTGAGAACACCATTTATATAAAACACTCCTCTGATTATAGGTCTCACTTGGGAGAACACTTTACATGTGGGAATAAGTTTACTCACAGCAGTTGTCCCATTACAGTAAAAAAAAAAAAGATGTGCATGGAGAGTTACTCATGGGGATAAACTTTTCCAGCCCGTATACAGCAGTCTATTTCATCTGAGGACAGTAGAGTGTTTCATGACTCTTTAGAAAAATAAAAATTGTATTATGTATCTCTCTGGAGGCCATTAAACCTGAATACAATTTTAAATGCATCATTGCTTCTCCTCTGCTTACATACTTCATTTTTCTGCTTTTCAGTCAGTTCACAGAGAGAACATAGGCAACAGTCAGCTTTATCAGTGTTCACATCCAGATGCTAATGATCTATCCCAATTAACTTACCTGGCATCTATTACTCATGTCACTCACTGTCCCTAATGTACTTCGCTTCCTAACATTCCTTTGCTGGAGGAAGCCGAGGACGTAGAAGAAGGTCTATCCATTTTCTGGATGGAAGGCTCAGACCCCCAAAGATTAAAGGTTAAAGCTACAGAACATGACTGCATTGCAGTGCTCCGCACAGTAGCACTCATCTCTAACCTATTCGCTGTGGTTGCAAACTCCGCATGCTAACTCAGGTGCCAGAGACCCTAATGTACGGGCAAGTTCAGGAACTCGGAACAGGATCCACAACTGCTAGCTCGCTGGCTTTGGTGTTTTCCATTACGTTTGCAAGATGAGCTCTCAATGATATGGGCCTTGCTGGTTTATGGTAGAAGTCTTGGCTGCAATTAGACATCCAGAGGTGACTGCCATCCACAGTGACTACGACCCACAGCTGCTATGTCCTACTTCAACAGTGTCACTGATAACTTGTAGGCTTGCGAAAACCACGTAATTTCCTTTCTGTATCCTTGCATACACATAGATGAGTCTCAGTCACTTCATTATCCTGAAGAATATGTGTAACAGAAAAGGGAATTGGAAAAGGGGACAAAGTTTTTATCTGCAGCACAACTCTGATACTTTGGTTTAGGAATCAACTGGCAAAAGTTAGAAAATTGCCAGACCGACTCCATCTTTCCACCCATTTCCAGGTCCCAAGAGCTATGTTCACTCTCTCCACTCCATTGCCACTCACGTCTCTGAACACAGCTGCTTCCTAAGTTTTGTTGCTTTCCTGAAGTCCTTTTTAAGGATCATATTGGCCTGTCACAGAACAGCCAAGGGAGACAAAAGATGTCAGATAAGCTTTCTTGTCAGAAAAAAGAAAGCCTGATCTGTTGCAATTGAGAATTAAAATATTATGGGGCCCAATGCAAAAGGCAGCATTAATCTCTCCTCTGAGACATAAGCACCAGACCAGGTGTTGATTCCCCAGGTTTGTAAGGAAACTACAACCTGAGTTTCCTCTAGCTGCATCCGTGCACCACTCAGAAAATCCCTGTCCTTACTTTCAGAGTCCAGCAATGTCTGCCTGTATGCAATGGAGTAAGGCATTTTAGGATAGACAGGTAAAGGGCAATGAACTCTGGCTAGTGCAAAAAGAAGTCTTAAGCACTCAGAGATGTGCAGAAATGTTTCTCTAAGAGCCAGCCCAGACAAGCTCCATGCCAAAGAAAAACTGCTCCTAACACAGACATGCAAGGGCTCCCAGGATTCACAGTGCTGCTTGGGATAAAGAATTTTACACAGAATTAATCACGTGAGAGCTGAGAGCTGATATTAGAGTTACTGCATTTACACTATGAGGCAGATGTGCATATATGGCAGAAATGGAGACAGTGGCCAGCATGTACTCTGCAGACACTGTTAATCTATCCTATTAAAAATGAGAATTCACTTAATGAGTAGTTCTGAATTTCTCTATTCCTTACTCTGGAAAAGAATAAAATAAAAAGACATTTTGCCACAAATTAGTGGGTCTGGGGACTGGAGTTGGCGAGGGGTTAGGGGAGGATTTTCCTCAGAGAGAAATAAGTGTGTCCTGGTGAATGAGCTTTTATGACTAAAGATCAAGGTCAGAGCATTAAGCAGTCTCCAAAAAGATCCACCTGCCCCTTTTCCAAGAGCTGCTCTCCACCCATTCTATTATTTTTCCTCTATTTTAATAACAGGACATGCTGACTTGTTCTTATTGATTGATTATCCTGCTGTCTATGAAGCACCATTCCCCTCCTTGTTAATTCAAAACTACCTCATTTTTCATACTTCATAAATTAATATATTATTGGAGCTGCAGCAGTAAAGGAGATGCCATGTTTCACAGAGAGGCAGAGAGGCTGGAGAAAGAAAAGAAGTCTCATAAATGGGCACTACATCAGGACCTGCAGCTGTGTCCACCCTGCTGACAGGCTGGGTGTTAAGTACAGGCAGCCCCTTACAAGGTCTTGCATCCCGAAAGCCCCTCTTTGTCCGTGTAACCAAGGCAGGACACTCTGAAAGCTCACGTAAGTCCACTCTGCCGACTTCATAAAAACAATAGCCACGCTTAGTGACAAAATCACAGCTTTATTTTAGGGGATATTATAACTTCTGATCTATCCTTTAACACTTCGTGGCTAAATTAGAGCAAACTACCTCTTTAATAAACACTGACAGCCAGCTCTGGGAAGTCCATACCTAACTGTGAATGTGACCTTTCCAGTTTCACCCAATCTCTTCTCTTTACAACCTCGTACCATCTCTAAGGCTCTGGAGGGCCCTGACTCTAGCAGTACAAGGTGAAGCAGGCAGAGAGAGCAGCAGGAGAGGTGGACTGACTTCTACGAAGCCAGACGAGTCAGCTCTGGCACAGATGTGCCCTAGTATCCTGCCAAGCTGCATCTTACCTGGTAACTGGCCGTTTTCCTGCAATCATTATCTGCAAGTCCTATAAAAACAAAGCTGATAGATTGGCTTGGGTTTCTCCCATTTTTCCCCCTCGCAATCTGACTCTGCAACCACTCCAGCAGATGATGAAGTAAAGTGATAACCTCTTAAGCCACTCTCCGGCTTTTTAGGATGGTGGGGCTTGGCACTACAAGTTTAAAGTAGTAGCCATCTACATTCACCATCACTAACAGCGACAAACAAACACTCTTCACCCACTCATTTCTTGCACACAAAGCAACCTCAGGGAAGTGTGCATAGTAGATAAGAATTCAAACCCTTTGGACTTGACACTTCCACTAAGATCTGTGCCTGCTTTCATTCAAGTGGCCAATTTCTTTCGCAAAGCTCCAGGCAACATCTAAGCAGGGATTTTAGGATCACAGTTCCAGTCTTTGTTGGATAAATGACACAGCAGGTGTCTGGCTGCTTTTTTTTTATTATTATTTTATTTTACTCATTCATCTCCTGTCTACATGACTGCTTTTATCAAGCAGTCTTGCAATATCTGTGAAGACTAAAATGACATTTATTTAACAAAACATTTTTCATACAGCCAACTTAGACAGCCCTCGTTTTATTCCCCATCTTTATTAATTAAATCCTGCATTAGGTTTCCATTCACTTTCAATATCTACCTCAGCACTAACTAAACGTGTATTAAATAAGTTCAGAAACCTATGAAAAAATCAGGCTAAAGCTCTTGTAGTACTTAAGTACAAAAACATGTAAGGAAGATGCATAAAGCACACACAGGTAGCCCTAATTATGGAATTGTATAATATATAACATTTTTTTCTTCATGAACACCAAAATGAAGGCTTTCAATGTAGTATTTTTAAGCGGAAACAGATACTCATCTCTATTCTAACCCTCTCCCCTCCACCCCTATTAAACAAGGCCATATGCAAGCATTTTGTTAATTATTTTGATTGTGTTTATTTTTAGCAAAAGCTGATGCGCAGCCCCATGATTGCAAAGATCCACAAGGAGGGACAATCCCCAAATACAGTAACAATAATAACAGTTCAAAAAAATTCCAACCAAACCTATTTGGACATACTGAAAGACTTTACATTTTATATAAAGAGTATTTTAATAACACTCATATTTTGCTTTTACATTTTCCACTCATTGATCTCAAACCATGTTGAAAACTAATAAACTAAGACATCCAGCATCAGGAAATTATTTTTCTTACATAGGAAAGGTCAGAGAAATCTACAGAGAAAACGTGACTTTTCTGAATTCAAAAGAGACAATAAAAATCCCTTCAAAGGAGAAATACCTAAAATTCTCTTCTCAAAGTATTACGACACATCTGTAACTCAAGAGATCTCTTTCACAGTTTCAGGTCATGGTTCTGCAAATATTTACATAAATCCTCTCTTTTCTCAGGTGACATATTCAAGCTGAATTAATCGGACAAGTAGAAAGAATCACACGCACAACAGCTCACAAGACTGCACCTCGTACATAAAATACATCATGGCACATATCCTCTGATTCTACCATGGATGTTTTGGGTGACCTTGAGGAAATCAACTTTGCTTCATCAGCAAGTGAAGAAAAATATTACTACTTCATTCCCATCTGTATTACCCTATTTAAATTGTCTGTTCTGGAGACTGACAGTGGCTGTCCCTGAAGCGTATTTACGAGGCAGAATAAACTGCCACGTTATCCAAATTGCAGTCACTTTTTTGCAGCCCACTGGTATAACCCAAGCAGACAATCTGAGTTCAGCTAAGGCAGATGATGTGCTTTAGAACTACAGCCTTTCCTGTACAGCAGTAGGCAGGTTTTGCCCACAAAGGCTCTGGACTGAATGGAATGGGTTTGGGAGCTCTGAGAAGCACAGGAACATCCTGTGCAACTCAACAGGTCCAAAGAAAGAGTACACAAAGAGACAGTTACAACTGCACTTGCGGCTAAGGTAATTTAGGCCCCGTTAATGGCAGCTGCAAACCTAAGAGCTATTTAGTAGGTGCTTTTCATTGGGCTGACAGAAAAGATTAGGGATAAAAGAAAGTAGAAACAATTAGTTTTATCATTGCTGCCCTGTGGCTCTAACTAAGCACCACTGTCTTTGTGTTATTAATACCTTCTCCAAGATTACACCAGCAAGTATCGGTGTGCAGCTCATGTTGCTTATCACAGTGTCAGCATAATAATAAGGACCAAGGGTCCAAAGAAGCCAACCACCTGCGAAATGGCTTTAGGATACTTCAGAGCTCAGGTCCTCACCGATAGCTTGGGATGCAATCTTAAGAAGAAGTAGCAGATAACTAATAAGAGCTGTGGCAAAGGATGGCAGCTCAGTTCAGACCCTGTTAGCAAGCATCAAGCGCATGCTGGAACTTCTGCCTCATCAGCCTATCACATATTCAATGAGTAAGACAGAAACAGAATGCTGTGGAAACCCCTTTGGTATCAAATGAACCAAAGGCGAAATCAAAATCAGTTTGGACCACAGCTCTGCCCTGAGGCTCCTAGTACAGCTGAAGAATTCCCTTTGCAGGTACACGAGCCCAGGACCATATCTGCTATCAGTTACTCTCCAAGTGAGCAAGAAGAAATAAAACTGAGATCAAAGCAAATTGCACCCATTTAGGACCTGCAGCTCCTGTAGGAGGAGGTGTCACTCCCAATGTGCTAGCTAGTTTCCAGTCGGTTAGGTGCGTTTCTCTGCAATTTCAATATTACAGTCACAATTAACTTCTTCCTTCATTAACCTGAACTGCAACGCAGCATTGCTGTCTGCCAGCTCATAAACTCTTGCCACGCTTCATCCCCAAGAAGCTGCACAGAAACAAACAAATGTAATTAGATTTAGCTTTTAGAGCTTCTGACACTCCAAATACCTCTAAGCATTTCTCATTCTGATGCGCCAAGTTCAGAGGCATGACTAGGGATGAGAGGTGGTGCATGTGTTTGGCTTTTATAGCTTTAGTGATTTGGACTTCCCCTTCATTTTGACTCTAAGACAACTGGGAAAGTAGTCTGCAAAACCATTTTCTCAAAGCTCTTTAACTGAGCACTGTAACTTTATTTCTGCCTTATGCTGTTTGCAACTACTGTACAAATCCCTTAGCTAGAAGGTCTAAATAAATAGAAGGTAAATAAAATTTCTAATGCTTCGGTTCTGGTATAAGAGAAACATGGGAGGAATCCTCAAGTCAATCACCTGGGTGATATTTCTGTGCAGAAAGCAAGCATAAAAGACTACAGAACTTTTAATTCTTCAAGTTATCACCTACAGCAACGATGGTAACGGGCCAGGAGAAAAGCTAAAGACGACTGCATCCAATTGAATTGCAAAGCAAATTCATGAAGAGAAGTACATCAGAACTGGCACCTCAGATCTTAAATGCAATCAGGACCTCCCGTTTATCCACATCTCATCTGAGAAACGCTATTATATATACAGGCAAATGCTTTTGGTTTGATTTTGTCAGAGCTGTCATTCCTTTCCTTCTTCCTCTTTTCTATTTCTCTCAAATGCTTTTTAATTCCATCCCCATAAACTCCAAAGGAATTCCAAGGGTAGAGATAAAAGTTTCACAGAGAAAACTGCGTTTTCAACCAAACAACACCTTCAACAAGAACATTCGCTCTTCACAGAACATTTAATGGTAGAAGTAATACATTAAATCTATGGTTCAACAACAATTCCTTCAGTTTTCAAATGGCACTTTAGTGCCTGAACAGAGCAATGCTTCAGATATATGGGACTTCCATTCTCACCTTCTTTCTACACCCTTTGGAAGGACTTCACATCCCTCTTTGAGGCATCAATTCTAAAATTAATCCTGCTATTGACAACCAAGAAGAAACCAAATGTTCTTGGGACAGAGGATCTTGCACTTCAGCTCCAAACAGTGCCGTTTTGAAGTGCAAGCAGTCACCAAAGAATCACAGGCTTAATTTTTTTGTGTGAAAATTATCCAATTTTCAACAACCAAAAAGAAAAAAAATGGGAGAGAAAGCAAATGGGGATTTCAAAAGTCAAGAGAAATGTTCTTATAGAAAAGACTTTTTCCCTTAGTGCTTTGGAAGAAATAAACAATTTAATTCCCAGACTGCTGTGAAAATCTGCCTCTAGTAAAATGTAACTAACACCCCAAATATAGCATTAAATTAAAGGTCAGCAGGGAACTGAGATCTCTGCCCAGTAGAGAGTAAGCAGCCTTTTATCATATCCCTAAAGACAGACAAGAGGCTATAGGGTAGAAAAGCCAAAGCTATGTATTTCGCAAGTCTCAGCTTTTCAGAGCACTCAACCATCTGCCTTTAAATCCCATTCCTCTGTAAGGAAGGGGCACTGCTGAACAAACATGAAAGTTTCTCCTTTCTAAAGTTCACCACAGAATTATCAGGTTTCTTACAACGTATGAGTTAACCAGGACAAGCAGATGCTTCTCATGTGGTGTCTCTGGCAAACAACCGGGTGGGCAGATGCACTGGAGGGGAAGACATGCCCTGGAATACAATCTGCCTATTAGAGCATCTTCATGGTGGTGGAAGCGTCAGAACTGCAGGCGCTTGTCTTCTCACCAGGACTCAAATGAGTAACTCTTAAAGAAACCCATTGCTCCCCGGACTTCAGAGTTGTCTGACTGCTAGGGCTAATGGTGACCTGGAATTTCATAGTATTAATGAGAATTCAATGCGGATTTTCCTGATTCAAACACAAGTCCCTAGTGTGCAAGTGAAAGAAGAAACAGCCTAAGCATCTGCAGGAGAGCAGACACAAGTCTGGCAGTTTCAGCTCCCAGCAGCAGAGGCTGTATGCACAGTTACAAAGTGTTATGGAGCTCTGAGCTGTTAGTTCATAGAGGAAGGGAATCAGCTGTACCACTGCTCCACAGGAACATGGAAGTAGTCCTGGCTCACTGCAGGGAAGCATTTCTGCTCCAGTGCAGCCAAAGGCTATGGATTCACAATGGACTGCAGCCTGCTTGACTGCTTCCTTATGTCGGCACTGCAGGGTGGTCTCATTTCAAATGATGGGTGCTGTCAGATAACCAATCTGGCCCTGATCACTGGAAATGATACTTGGAGAGGCAAGAAGAACCATAGCTGGGAAGAAGTATCCTCAGCAACTTCCTTTGGTATCCGCATGGTTTTATACTGATTTAATTACAATTCAAACTTCAAATTACACAATGGCGAAGTGTGTTTTCCAAACACCTTCTTGTGCTCTTTCAGACATGGACGCTCCCTAACTCAGCTCCAAAACCAGCCATCAGCAGGTTGGGCCAGCACATAGAAGCAGGCATTCAGGGACCCAGTTATGCCTTTGCTTAGCACCACGTGGCCACCTCAGCTCAGTCTTGGCTATGCAGCTCTGTGCATTGGTTAACTCCGTGCACACAGAGGGTTGATATCTGCCAGTGGTGACACATAAAACCAAGGAACATTCATAGCCTAAATCTGGCCTCTAAGTGCCAAGAATCAGCACAGCCAGGAGGTACCCAGGGAGAACAGAGGATGCCCTGGATTTATCATCATGATATTCATACAAATTGTGTTTCTTCACCTCTTCCCACCTCAGCCGCCTCTTTCCTCTTCAGACACAGAGACATGATCTCTCTATGGTCATTTTCCCCACTGATAAACACCAGTGATTGATGTGTTTCGCTGACGAGCAAAGGGCAGGACTGAAGGAATAGCTGCTTCTAGGCTGCTCCAGCATTTGCAGTCTGCTGTGTCAGGAAAGACATTTCAATACTCAGCTGGACACCAAATATACACAGGATAATATTCAACACCCTGCTGGGGCTTTCCAGTTAGGGATGGGAGACACACTAGGAAACAGTTTAGAAGGAAGCCTAAAGAGAACATGAAATAAACAAAATCGACTAACTGAAACAAGAGTTTATAGCTTAAAAGATGAAGGCCGATGATGTGTGAAGCCAACTGGGGAGTTGCTTTTGCCATCAGTTATACAGCAGATGCTCAGACATTAATTTTGCTGGGGTCGGAATAAAACCCAAAGAGAACTAGATATTCTAAGGCCTAAAGAGCCATTAGGTTATCAAGTCTGACCTCCACTTGTAGCACATGTTCCAGAATTTCACCCAACCACTCTTACATTAAGCTCAATGTTTCTCCCAGATAGGAATCCTCTTTCTAAGAAAAGGGGGTTGGAGTTTCATGGTACGCTGTGCATCAGGTGTGACTTTCTTGGGACCACGAGACGAGAATCACATAAACTTCCAGACCATGAGTTGTAGCTGTGCCTCACCCAACCACTCAGCCTCTGTGTTCTAACTCTGTTCTCATCTGATAACCCATACTGAAATAAGCAGAGATGTTTGTAATGTGAAGTCAGTGTCCCACCCTGACCTGGCACAGCACTGAGCAAAGAAATACAGCAGAAACTGCCAAAAAACTTACAGTATTCCCACCAAAAATGTTAGAAAAATAAGACATAGAAACAAAAAACTTTTCTTTTAAAAGAAGGAAGGAAAAAAAGCCAGCATTTAAGTCCTCTTGCTTCATAATTGAGCCTAGGATTATGCCACAATTCAGGTAAATTATGTTTATATAACTGGCATTTGGCTGAATGCATAATTCCTATTTAACAGCTAAAGAAAGCCATTTTGGGTCGTCAAAGAAATCTGACAGGTAATTCCCACTGTAGTTCTGCAGGGTAGCTGAGAGGTAATTATCCTTCTCACTAGTAAATCAATTAGGAATGAATGTATGGAAAGCTTTTCCCCTCCTCCAAGTAACTGCTAATCCTCTAAGCACTAATGAGCAGACAGGGCTAGCAATAGTGTGCAAACCCATCAAAAATCGACAGGAGATGTGAGGCACGCAGGGTCCAATCACTACCTAGGAGCTAATGCCTCAGGAGTAAATCTTTTGCCTGGAAAGGGTCTGCATGATTCCCTGTGTGTGCACAGGCCCTGTACATATGTGTTACGTGTGGTACCTCCCTCCCTGTTTAATGTCTCAAACAAAGACCACTTTTTGAGGCTCCCAAGAGATCACTGTGTTGTGTTGAACCAGCCAGCACTCATGCTGTTAAAGGTGAAACACAGGAAATCTGGACTTTCTCTGCGGGGGTGCAACAGATTCACCTCACCTAGTGTTTTGTGATTCATTATTGGTGCCTGTCTTCAGGAGCTCAGCAAAAAACAGGACGCTTACTCTGCAGGCCACTGTAGCAATATTCATCCAGAGAGACCTGCAGAAGATTACAACCCAAGTGCATTTTTTGCAGCGCGCAACCTTATGAATCTGGAAGGGATGGGTGGACAATAAACCTGATATTGAATTTGACAAACAGCTGCTCTAATCCAGTGACATCTTCTCCAGGTATTTTTCAAATGCTGCATGCGCGTTTGGAACTGCTCTGGTGGTCAAAAAGCACAGTCAGCTCAGAGTTCAGACAAACCAGCTGCTTAACTGTGCACAGTAAGAGTACCCATATATTTAGCAGAGGTAGAAAGATGGAAAACAAGTTGTTCCCACAGCAGCCAGCACTGAAGCTGGTTTCACATGGGTTTTCCTTTCAGCTCGTCTCTCAATTTCAGGAGATTTTTCAGAAGGGGGAAGAGGAGGGAAGGCAGACAGACAGGTCCAGAAATAATGTCCTTTAGATGTAAGACCAAAAAAATATTATTAAAAATTGTCATCTCAAATAAGAAAACAGCAAGTAAAGTCTGCGTGTCATTATATGATGAAATGTAGGTGTTCTTAATAGAAGAAAAAAAAAAAAGACTGCTAATCTGTAAAGCTCAATAGCACGAGAAATTGCTAGAAGATAATCATATGTCCTAGTACTCCGATTTGTGAGGGAGACTTTACACTACTGAGGTAAGATTTGTAACTGAATATATTGCCTTTGATTTTGGGTGAGCAGAGTTGCTTTGGAAACAAAATGAAGAGGAATTAACTCTTCAGTGCCCACAACACTGGACATGGGAGTGGTGTGAAGGCCAGGAGAGCTCATTACAAAACATCTTCATTCCAGTTTGCTCAGAAGAAAAGAAGTGAAGGTAGTTGTCACAATAATTCAGCTTCTGCATTTGAAAAAAAATGTAAGCTGTCCTCTGCCCACTGCATTCTGCCTCTTCTCTATACATCCAAACACATATGTATTGTTGCCAATAGTAATCAGAGATATGACTGCCTTAAAGTTTCATACACTGAAATAGATATCAATCCTGAAAGCTTTGCAGTCTGACCAGTGATGAAAACACAATATTAGTAATAAGAACAGTGCAAGTAGCAAAATACCAGTTTGGAAACCTATTGACGGAGATGGGCAGTTTGGAAGTGATCAAGACAAATTGGCTGCACCCCATCCAAACACAACTCCGCTGCCAGCAATTAGCTGCCTGCTGCAGCCCTCCCGCGTGGATTTCTGTGGGTAGCTAAAAGTGCCTTTGTCTCCCTTGAGTCAACACAGGCACTAACTTTAAACCAAATAGGCACTGAGTAGTAACTCCTGGGCTGCGCTCTGCGAGCCAGCTGCAGCCCTCGTTGCGCCACGTGGGAAGCATGAGCAGGGGCTTTGAGAGATATGACCTCATCTCCTCTCCTACACATTCAAATCAAATCTTAATTCCCCCACCCACCTTCCCAGGCATATTTTGCTTTCAGCCCCCTTATATGATGTAACCAAAGAAAATGTCATTCACCTCCAGCTTCTAAAAGCACGAAGGGGAAAAGAGTCAAATGCAGAAATAAATGCCTTTTACTCAGTATTTGTAATAATAAAGATACAGAGAAGGCAGGGAGAGGTGTATTAGCCAAAGCCAGTGTAAGCAAGAATCTCGGAAACCTTTGTGCGAGTTCAGCTTCTTTAAAGGTGTAACAGTCAGAAGCCAGTAAAAACAACCCTTTTATATCTGTAACACATTCAGCAGGAGATTGAGCACTCCGTCCCCATCACAAGTAAAACAGGCATAGTTCTACTGGATTCCACTTAGACAGCAAAAGAAAGATCTTGTGAACTACCAACAGATTTCACTTTAGGATCATAATGCCTCTCAGAATGAATGGAATGCTGTAATTTTGTTTCTGTAGCTACCAGCTTGATAGCTCTCCCTTACCTTCCTCTTGTTAGTGGGACTGACATAAAGGTAGCTCAGCACAGTCTTCAGGCCTACTTTGTCATTTAGCTTTTCATAGGTAGTCCCATAGTCTGTTGACCTGGAGGAAAGAGGAGACAAGAAGAGTATATGTGGTTATTAGAGCTCAAAGGAAGGAAATGACCGAATAGACGCTCAAAGTTACAGCTTGAGCACCATCACTCTTAAAACTCAACCTTTTGTGTTTCATTCACTGTGGGCAGCAGAAAAGAGGAGAAAACTGGAGTCCTTTGGAGGAGTGTCCATCTCTGCATCGACTGACCCTATGCACCTGGGAAGCTGTGGAGTACCCATAAAGATGGACTTTGGGAGCAGGTTCTGTTCTCATGTGACAGTGTGGGACTGCAAATGATATCTACACGAGAGGACTCTGATCTCACCCTTAGCACAAATTCTCTTTTCAGACAAATCCAACAGAAGAATCCAAATTAAATGCATCAACAACAGTTTCATTTAAGTAGGCTGATTTTTGACTTGGATGTGGGGATCCAAATGTGGCTCAGAATTGTAACAGCTGAACTCACGTCTAGATAAAAATGTGCCTAAACTGGCATTTTGAGTCCTCAGTCACCCCCATACCACTTTGTGCCAAGAATTTAATTTTTCTGAGTTACAGAGACAGATTCAGGTCCCTACACTAGCAAATCCTACCCAGAGAGGCAGATGATCTGGGGGCGGCATTACCCATTCGTGACTGGGGAAAAGGGCTGCTTCGTCACAGAGGGTTTTCTGTAGCTTCCACCCCCTCATTTGTGGGCATGTTTGAAACCTCACTTCGCCCTGCATGTTTCTCTGCTGGTTTTGTACTCTGCTGTTCCTGACAAACGAGATTTTTCCTACCAGAATAAATCAACAGCTACCTAGTGCAGGACCCCACACCTGAACAGTGGTGTCACAAGCTGCATGAAAAGCCCACCCACCCCATCCAAACAGTGGGAAGAGCTTAGCTCCTGACCCTACATAGCTTCTGTCATGTGGACGGAGCAAACACAGTCCTTATCAGGTGGGCAAGGAAAGACCCACACCAAAAGCCTACCTGGACATACCTATGATTTTATTAAGATAAGAATCCATGGCTTCACCCTCCTCTCTAATCACACTTTTTACTAAAAAGATTAATAAAGAACATGTAGCAATTCAGCGCCTTTGCTAGCATCTAGCTCCAGTAATTTTCTGATTTTCTAAGCTCAGCAAGCCTCCAGCATCTGCAGCTTTGTGATTCTGCCTGAAACCAATCCTCTGTTCCTTGTCTGTCTGGCAGAGGAACGGTTCAAGTCACCCTTCTGGCACCACAGTGAACAGTGCCACTGTGCCAGCAGCTCAAGGGTCCCACCCAAGCACCAGCGGAAACAGAGCGATGCCAGAATTTGCACCCAGCTCTTGTCTTCCTTGCTCCTAGTGGAGTCCAGAGTGACACCAAAAGTGCTATGCCACAAACCCAAATGGCTGGTTATAGGCTTTCAAGTAGTAGGACCCACGAAGTCAAAAGCATATTTTATTGTTGATGTGGCTCCAACTTATTTACTTCTGGGCATCTTTCAAAAGCACAATTCCTAAATGTTTTGCAAACTGGTTTTCTCCTTGAATGGGTTGAACAAACCTTCCTCCCTTGAACACTGAACAGTCATGAGCGCTTCAAGTCTTAAAAAGCCTCCTTGGGCTCTGGCCTTTAATATTAAAATAGAGATAATATTATCTCTGTTTACACTTAATACTCTTTTGTACTGATGCACAGTATTGATACTCACCAGACTTCAGAGAGACATCCTCCAAATGATATCACAGTAATTTACCATATTTCCATTGCTCTTTCCCATCCAAGGAGCCTAAAGTTCTTGTCTCACTGGGTATCAGTATCACACAGAACCCTAGCAGCTTTCCTTCTCCATCCAAGCTTGAAACTTGAAGCAGCTTGATTAATAAAACTGAATAATCCAGACCAATTAATTCCATTTCACAAGGCCTCCTATACATGCAAATTCAACAGGTCAGGAATCCTCAAGTAACACTAAGCTTTAAGCAGAAGGTAACACACACAGGGCAGCCACTGAGGTGTTTCCTTGATCTCACCCTTCCAACAGCACTGAAGCCCCAAACAAGATAGATTCGTGACTACACATGTACCAGCCACCAGCTAGGGAAAGAGATCACTGGTTTCAATCAGCATTCAAAGAGAATACAAATAACAGATTAATATTCTGACAAAGCCACTTTGGTTTTGTTCTCGGAGTAATTTTCAGATCTCCCAAAATGCTTTGCACCTCTAAAGATGCCGGCTGGGTGCCCTAATGACTCTTTCTCACTAAACCATTATCACTCATTGCATTTGCCCTTTCAAAGAATAGCTAGAAAGGAAGTAGGATCATTATTTCGTTAGCTTCTCTCAGGCTTTCTTTATTATCATGACAGTCACCACTGGCTTCACAGAAACGTCTCAAAGGATATCACAATAATATACTGTATTTCCACAGCACTCTCCCATCCAAAGAATCTGAATCTTTTGTCTCCTGTTAATCCATTCAAACTAACAAAGTCCCAAGAGCCATACTGGGAAATATTATCTCTATTCTAGAAATGAAGAAACTGAAAGCTTGCATAGGTAATGGATCATCTTTTCAAAAGCAGGCACCTACAATTAGCCATTTCAGCTCCTATAATCACATAGTGTATGGCTCAGTACTCAAACCTGCTAAACTCCTACCACCAAACTGCCCAATGTGAAGACAAGTATTTACAAAAAAAAAAGTTGGCTGCCTAGTTTTAGCAACTCAAGCCTGAACATTTGGAGAGATGACCCACAGGTGGGATAGAACAGATCTGGCTCAGCTTTTAATCTTAACTTGATCCTTTCTCCTTTACTAATTACTCATCTTTGCAGTCAGAGGCTTCTAACTGCTAATTAACTAGCTCACATGTCCTTACAGTTGCTCAACACTACCAGCAGACTGGATACCTTGTTTTCTCCCATTCCTATGGTCAGAATAGAATCCACTTCAAAGCACAGAATTAAATAATTGCAGGGAAAGAAAGGTTGTCCTTATATAAAAATGGCAAAACACTAAATGATACAAAAGACCCTTTCCTTGAGTCACACACCAAATTCCTGCTTTAACTTTGGTTGGGCCTTTTATGGCTAAATGATCCTGCCTAGATGGTCCTCCTCTGAGTTGCCATCACTGGAGTCCCATCATCTTGGAAGGCTGTTATCACCTTCAGCCTCAAGTCAATATCTGCAGACTGCTTCTAATACACACAAACGCACACGTGTATACATAAAAGTGTTATTAAACAATGCATTCGTAAAACAAATTGTTGCACCTCGTTACATCTCTGGTTGCACAGAAACTATTACAATCTGGAATGGACTCTGGCTATATACACTAAGCCTGTAAAATGTCCTTGCATTTTGTCCCACATGTCCTCATAAACTGATTTTATGGAATTTCATTGTCCCCTCTATCCTGCTTTCCATCCTGCAAACCAAGCTGCTGGCAATAGCCCTAGAAAGGCTGTACAATGAAAAGCAATAAAACTCAAGGGGTAGTGCAGTCTTGAATGGACCTTTGTCTACTCTACTTCATCTTTTTGAGTTTTATAACTGGCAGTTCCTACCAGCCATGAAGAAGCATCTCTTTGCTAGTTTTGGTTAACATGAAGAAAGACTTATTCCAGTGCAACACAAGTGTCACAGTCACATAACTAAATAAATGTGGGCTTTCCCTGAACAGACTGTGGCACCAGATTCTATCTATTCTTCTTAGACAACAGAACTGCAAATTGCCCCATGATCATATTCAATTCTAAACGTTTGGGAACAAAAATCACCTGCCAGATTCCACTGCCCTTCCCTAAAGGACTGTGATGTGTTTTAATCATTGCTGAAAGAGCTGTCTCGCAGTCTAGCAAGGCAGGGCTCAAGTGGTACACCCAGGCAGAGAAGCTTCTCTCTGCCAAACCTGGCCATAACTCTGTGCACTGAGAGGTAACAAAATCCATCTTATACCTGTAGGTTTGAACCTGAGCTTCCCCGTGAATCCAACAAAAAGGCCTGAGCCAGCAGACTTTAATATAGTGATAGGGCTTGCTCATCCCAGGGATGTGAAGTAGAGGTGTGGAGAGGCAGAGAGAATGTCATCTGAACAGCTTTTAGAGGAGTTCTCCTTTCACATGGTTTCCATCTCAGAGCTCTGTCTGGCAGGCAAAAGAAGTTTTCTTTGACTGCAGTCTCAGCTACCCAGCTATGGAGATAGGCTATAAAATATGTATCAGTCTCTCAGGAGAAAAAGAGCTGCAAATGCTAGCGCTGGATGCTGGGAGAGACAAGCCAGCCTCCTGGAGTGTACCTGTGCCACCTACTCTCCTGTCAGGGGGTTTCTCCTCTGTGCCCATGACGCTCCCCAACTGTATGTGGAGAAGGAGCAGGTATGGTTTTGATTTTAGATTGTCAGTCTTTTTCCTAAGATACTAAATCTTATGTATTCATCACCAGATCCGAGTCCTGCCACACATACACCTGCAGCCCCGTACTGAGAACTGCATGGGAGCACAGCTCTGCTTAAGTGAATAGGAGAACAACCCGATTCTCTGCACACTTCAGAGAGCAACAGCAACACACACAGCCCAGAAAAACATTTGCTTCTCTTCTTGTGTGCCTGCAAACTGTCTGCCTGCAGTTTGCCTGTCCCTTCATACACTCCAAACAACTTTGTGTTTTTACCAGTTGGCCAATTCTCTCAGTTTGACAAAAACCCAAGACGAACAAAGTTTCTACAAAAGTTCTACAAAGTTTCATGAAAATCAGCAGCCAACAAAAGGAGAGCAAACTTATTAGCACTCAGAAAAAAAGCTGCAAAATGAAACCAAATCCCATGAGAAATGAGAGCAGGCACATCTCTCTGAAGATCCAGCTGCAGGAAAACATTCAAACACAGTGCACATATTAATACACTACAAAGAACCCAACTGCACAACACAAGAATTCAGACTGCCAAATTTCCATTGCTTGTGAAACAATTAGTTTCCATACCTCCCCTCTCATTCCTCCCCATCAAATTACACTCCCTGAGACAAAGGCCTTTCTGAAGCTATGACACACTGAGAAGATACTCCTCCTGAGTCACATTCCCGTCTGACCACCGTCTGTGGTAGCCCCAGCTGTAAACCCCTTTGGCCAGCTACTCTGGTGACTTAAGTGGTTCAGGACTCAGCCAAAAGCTGGTTCAGCAGTGCCCCCACTGCACTGCCTACCACCAAGTGGCTGATTGTGTTCTTACTGGAGTGCAGATTCCTAAATCAGGATACCAGTCATGTAGCGTGCTTCGGCCCTGCCACTCCAAACTTTTCGAGACTATTCCTTTTCTTCCTTGTTGACCATTTCACACTAGTTCCTGGCTTTTGGCAACTATGGCTATTGGTGGCTAAACATCCTCCACTCCCAAAGCCTTTTTCATATTTAGTTGCAACAGAGAGAAGCAACCTTTCCTCTTTAAGGGCTGCTTTTGAGCCCAAAGCTACAGTCTGCCTTGGCCAGCCAAACGCCTGGGACAGAAACAAGGAGTTGGTCCTGCTGCTAATCCAGCCCCAGCTGCCACCATCAAGACAGGCAACGGCTGCAAGTCTAGCAATGCTCCTCCAGAAGCAGTGGACATGTGCCATTCATCACTGCTAGCCAAACCCCCCGGGCTCTCCTTCTCTGCCTCTGTGTCGCTGACCTGGTCACACACAAGGACGCTTCCAGGGATGGTGGGAGAGGAAACAAAAGCCAAAAACAAAGAAAAACCCCAGGTAAACAATAAAACAATACGCTGGGCTGAGCTTACTTAGTACCCAAGGAAATCCATGTATCTGTGCTCTATGATTCACCCACTCAGCAGAGCACAGCATTTGTCATGCTGAAAGTTTGTTTTTAACCCACCATTATTTTAGTGTGACTGTAATAAATACAAAGTCAGAATATTTTACAATTGCAAACAGAAACAACAGTCTCCCTTAGTTTTCTTTAGTGAGATGGAGACAAAGGACAACAAAGAAAGCCTGGGGAAGCGAACGAAAACTGAGAAAGCATATGATACTGATTCCTGTTACAGCATTTCTGAACCTACAATATCACGGACTTTCTAAGTTGAAGATGACGCCTTCGTGTGCAAGTGCCATCAGTGAGCTTTTTAGTTTCATAAATCTGTCTAATCTCACAGGGAAACTTTGCAACTTCTTTATGAAGTTAATAAACACCACAACTGTGTACTGTATGAAGAGATGCTCCCTTTTGTTTCAGTTTGATAATATAATTCAGAGCCCACTGATATCACTTCAAGAGAATGAAAATATGGATCCCCATGCTACCATTTGTGATTTAATAGACTGTATTCACATTCCCCACAGATGTTTTTTCCCCTAGTTTGAAGAGTTCCCATTTATTTAGCGGCTCCTTGTACAACCTATTCATATCTCTGATCATTCTCTGACTACTCTTTCTTGTCCAATTACATCTTTTGTCATGGATGCCTCAGAGACTCATCTTTAACAGATCTTTCTTGCAAAAAAACCAAAAATCCAAATATACTAGCAAAAAACCGAGAGAATTTGAAAAAATCTAAATAAAAGCACTTTTTGCCATCATACATGAAGTTTTACATCCTCAAGACTTCTGGAATCACAACCCAGTAGTTCAAAAGTACCCAAAACCGAAGACTGCATTGCAGAAAAGGAAGTTCATGTATATCATAGTCTTGGTAATTTCTCTTGGAAAATAATATTTTCCTTTTAGTTTGCATATCACCTAAACAGCAGAATATCCACCTCTATTTCTACTATGATACCAGCACTCTCCCTTTGCCCCCTTTATTTTTTAATTAATGACAATTCCCACCACCAAACATGCAAAAGACTTCAAGATGACCTTTGTTGATAAATTTCAATTTATAATGCACAGTAGAGACTGGCAAGGCAAAATGAGCTGCAATGATGTGTACGTCACTGTAATTTGCACGTCAAAATGAAGGAAATGGGAACTAACTAGGATCTGGCTTCCTCTTTTTTTTTCCTTGCAGATTCTTCTCTTCTTTTTTATTTCTGATAGGAAAGTTATCCTGTCTTGTTTGTTCAATATGAGTCTGTGGGAGGATTCTCCATGTCTCACAGGCTGGACAAAAGATTACACAATACTCCACCTCTTGATTTACAGGCAATAAAGCACAGGAAATGTGAATATCAGTCACATTGCTAGTGGCGGATTGATCATTAGTATTTCATCTGATCATCATCCTACAGAGCAGGGGGACTGTTCACAACTGTCATTTCTTAGTAGATATGGGCATGAACAGCCTCTAGATACCTGGGGTTTGCATATTTAGCCTGTGGGGATGGTGGGAACTAACTAGAAAGCCAAATGCTTGCATCACTCTTGCTATACTTGCCCTGTAGGAACGCAGTGGTGCTTTGGATATCCCCAGCAATCATTGAACAATGTGCCACTGGGCACCTAAATAGCATTCACCATCAGCAAACAGGCTGTCCTTTCCCTGGATCCTCTCTCTTCTACAAGCAGCCCTTCCCTTACACCTCCAAATGCACCATTTACGTGGAAAGCACAAGCAGTTTTAGATCTAAAATACTCTGTAGAATGACTCCAACTAGCAAGAGCCTCTTTTGAGACACAGCGAGGGGAGGGGAGGGAAATGAGTTTTCTCGCGGGAAAAGAAAGCCAGAGGAAGTGAGGGATTCTTGGCAAAGCAGACGCAGAAGTTGCCAAATAAAACCAAAGAACCACTTTGAGCACCACAGTCTGATGTTCCCTGCTCTAGGACATTTAGAGACAGTATTCCTCAACTACTGTGGGACACAGATTTGGCAGCTGTCCCTCTTGAAGCTGTCTCACCATTTTACTTCCATCAAAGGATGGCAAAATCTTTTCTCTGAAGTAAAGACAAACGCAAACCAAACTCATGGCAGGCAAGGGCCAGAACTATAAAAGTCTATGGCAAAGTATGTTCCATTTCTACAGAATGTGCGATTCCGATCAAAGCAAGCAGGCTGCAAGTGTCATGGTTACTAAGCATCGCTTTTTATTCTGCTGCAGCAGAGTCCACAATAAGGACGTACAAAAGCAACAAAGATTGGTGCCTCTTAATATAATGCTAAATAACTACTTTCTCACTATAAGCAAGACTACCTTCTTTGCACCATGGAGGTTTAACTCATCTTAAATTTAGCCACCTACTAACTAGCTCTGGTTCCCAAGCCTGTCCACATCTTCCCTCTAACTACAGACAAAGTGCTAACTTTGGAAAATGATTTATTCATCCTAAAATAGGTGACAACACATTGTTCTCTTTAGGCGTCTTCTTCTCTTTAATGTAAAGGGAGACCAGAGCAATGAACACACATACTCAACTGTTAGATGACTACAGCAAGGTAAGGTATACCTCACACTAAACCAAGATTATAATAGTTTATGCACTGAGCTGGCAGTACAAATGAATGGAAGGACCTCAGTAATCCTGCCTGAGGTTAAAAGCTCGTTATTTGTTGTAATGTACCAGCACTCTGTGTTTTAAATGTTGTTCTGTGGGGATATGTATGAGAATTGCTATTAGAAGTAGGTGCCAAACAGTATCAGGACTCCACTGTGTCATACACACTTCTACAGCATTATAAAGTGAAAAGAGCGGAGGCAAGCAGAGAAACGTGATATGGATTCCTAATGGTTGCTGGCAGAATTAAGAATACAAAGACTTAATGAAACATGAGATAGCTTCTCCTCAAAAGCTGGGATAAGCATTTCCCTTCATTGAGTGCTTTCCCCCTTACACCACCAACGGCATACTGGAAATCCTTATCACGGCCAGGCAAAGTCGATGCCCACTGGAAGAAAACATACCTCTCTGAAGCACAAACATGAAAGCTATATAGGCATCATGCAATATCCACATCTGCAGTCTCAGCAAAGACATCAGTCTGAATCATCATCTTAACTGCTTCTGAACCGAGACTAGGCCACCACATCCCTACAGACACCACTCAAGCCACAGTTCAGTTGTCACGAAACGGGCAATCTGGAGCTAAGACAAGTCTGCCTTCACAGAGGCCTCTTCCTTTTTCTCCTATGGTCATTTCTGTACCGTGAAATCTATATAAAAGCATTACTTTGAATAGCTTTGAAGAACTACACTTCATCATTGCTCGCTTCCCATTTATAGTGTCTAAAGACCTGACATATTTATCATGCTCTTGATTCTGATGTATTCTGATTTTCCAAAGAACTCTTTAATGCATCCCAGCATACTGATTTGATTCCAACCACTTGCCTGACTCAGCAAAACATATTCAAGAAATTTCGTCTAGAGGACACTTTAATAACCTCAAAGATAAAAAGCAGCTTTGATGACAAAGCCTCATTAATTAATTGTTATTAATTAGATTATTGATTAGAAACAAGGCCCTTCCAAACCCTTTTCTACTTCTATCACTGTAGCTAAAAATGCTTCTATAACAGTTCTCTTAAGAAGCTAATCATTTTAATTTGCATTATTTTGTAAAATAAAGAAAACACTTTGAATGTAGCATTTGCTGGAGCAACTGTAGACGGTCAATTTAACATCTATGCTATCAGGCACATTCAAACTGGAACTCCTCTTAAACGTTAATTGAACAAAATGTTGAAAGAAGACTACGGAACCAACCCATCACTAAACTCTGTATTTCTGTGCTAGATGTGGAGGACAAAGAAGTCCTCCTAACCACTCAGGGAATAAGTACACTTTGGGCAATACAAACTACCCTGACAGCAGGTCACCTCACCCTCCTAAGAAAGGGGGAGAGGTGACTCAAGTCTCAGTTTCCCGTCTGAGATTACCAACATCAGTGTCCACTCATGTCCTTTGGGATCATGGCTGTGGCCAGAGGTTACCAGAAACTTGCCTTTGACACACCATCTGCCTGTTCGGAGACCAGTGGTAGGAATCACTGTGGGGACATTTGATGAACCCCAGACATCTCTAATGAAACACAAAGTAGGTTAAATTTTTCAAACTGTAAGCAATTCTTTCCAAAACTGATGTCGTTGAAAAAAAGAGGGCAGTGATGAAGGTAGTTTAGTCCGGTTCCTTAGACACAGGTATTAAAAATCACAGACAATTCCCAAACCAACTTTTACAGTCAGCCTGCAACATGTTCCATTCCCTACCTCAGCCGACCCTTCTCCCACAAGCCTTACATCAACCGGCATCTATCCTATTTGTGCTTCCAGCAGCGCACCCACACAACCTGAACATACACACCACAGAAATCCTGCTTGACCCCAGGCAGACGCTGAGGTCTAAGCTTGTGTCTTAAAAGACTTTGCAAAGATGTAAGCTTGCTATTTATTATCAAGATTACTAAATTATCATGAGCCATACAGTAGATGCTCCACATGGGGATGTCCTTCTCCTCCACCAACTGCCTGTGAGTTGTGTGCAGCTCAGAAAGCACACAGCTGATCACTCCTGCACTAAAGTGCCCTAAGCCCTTGCTGCCTGGTGTCTTTGAAACCACAGTTCGCTCAAGCTTAATTTTACCCTAGAAAAGCCTCATTTTCCTGTCATCTTGTGCACTCGGAACTCAGAAGCCCATCTAACACAAAACACTTTATCTTGGGAGAATACACCTGTTGGAATTTTTTCAGACAGAAGATCAATAAAGTGGGAACAGCTTGAAAAGTCAATCAGCTTCAGAAAGTCCCCCAGGAGATGGCTGGATGATTGTCATTTTAATGAAGGAATAGTAAACAAAGCACAAGGAAATGCACAGCCCCTTCAAACTCATAAGGCAGGGATATCTTAGACTGAGAAGTAGAGAAAGAAAAGGAAGCATTGCAAGAGACCAGTCATCTCTCTAGCTTGATAGGCTGTCTCAAGTAGTAGTCAGAAAGAGCTAACTAATTTCTTCAAACTGAGAATCAGCTCCAGTACTGCACTGCAGAGTGATATTTCCCCCAGGTATTAGGTGGGGAACACTATTGTTTAGGCCCTGAAATTAAAGGATAAATACCCCTTATGCCTTTGTTCCTATGCAGTGTGCTGAAACTGTGGTTCTCATTCATGTTGAAGTCATGACTCTTGCCTAAACAAAGTTTACAAAGCACTAAGCACCCTGCATATTATCAAGGCAAATGGAAGGGGAAAGTTTTCTGACATCCAAGATGCTAAAGTCCTTTTTCTAGATACTCCATGGATTTTCTTCATGTCTTTGGATCTAACCATAATTTAGCTACATATGAAAAGGATCAAACACAAACATCCAAGATGCAGAGTGTGAGGTTCACTGAAGAAAGAATTCTGTTGTGCTAAAGGCACTGGAAGGTGTCTCGGGAGACCTGTCTGGTTCCTGTTTTGCCACAGACTTCTTATGTGATTGTGATACTTTTGACACATTTTGCTGTTGTTCCAACCACCTGCAATGGAGAATGGCATCTTCCACAAAGGTTCACAGAGATGCAGACATTTCAAATTATACACTGAGATCGACACTTTCTTAGCCATGACAGCTGGATTGGATTTACTGGTGAGGTCCCATGCCCTGTGCTACGCCAGAGCTCAGAGTACATCAATGTAATTGTCTAGCTCTAGCATTCAAGTCCATGACTCCGTATGGTTTGGGCCTTTGGCCCAAGCAGAACTTGAACCTGGGCTCCAGTCCCACTCAGGATATTTGCCTGTTGACAAACCAACTGTTGCTCATGTTTCTGACAGCACTCTCTACGGACCCAGGGTTCAAAAAGTATTAGAGCGGAACTCGCTAAATTCCACAGTGTATCTTTAATTGTATTCTAATCCAGAGTGGTTCACTCACAGCCCTGTACAGTTTTAAAGCAGTGGCACTTAACTTCTTTCAATTATATTATTTAGAGCAGTAGAAAAATGGCTTCCCCCTCTTACCAACCTGCTGCTTCAAAAGCCAATGAGAAAATGAAGCATGATACTGCATTCCTGGAGGGCACCATTAACACCCCCAGGAAAAATGTCAGCATAAAGCGCTGCCCATCTTTTAGCAGGTAGACTGCAATAGCCTATGATTAATTAGGAAATAGTGGCAGCTCATCACTGGCCATTTCCTTATCCTTTTTAGCTCCCTTACCAGAAGGCACGTGGTTTGTTTTAACATCAGCTTTAACATTCTGGGAAGGAATCTTCCTGTAGGCTGAATAATGACGCTTTGAAAAGAAGCCCCCTGCTGTCAAAGAGGATCTGATCAATCACTCGGTGCAGGAGCAGTTCTGCGGACTTGTCTGTGCACATCTCTACAGGTTTTACTCTCAGGACGGAGAGGAAAATGAAATACAGGTACAAAAGAGGAAGGTTCAGATAGTGCCATGATTTCTAGCAAAAGCATTCAGTCATGACCGAGATGTTAGTGAGCAGTGCCTGGCACGCTAAGCACAAGAACATGTAGGACAAGCAGTGCATCTCTGCAGCTTTTTGCAAAGAATAAGGGCAGTGATGAGTGGCCAATGGCTCAGAGCACAAGAACTCTCCTCTCCAAGCTCTATCCTTTCAGAAGATCCCTGGGAGGATCTGGACAGGAAACATGCTGGATTTGTACCATTGCCTGGACTACACTGCTTGATTGCTCATGTTTTAAATAAGCCAGTATACAGCTGAAAGAAACAATACATCACATCCAAAACTGTAAGCTTTAATACAGTACAGCATGTTCCTCAGAGCACTAACTCCACACAGCCCCATCACCCATTTTTAAATGACAGTGGATGTGCATCACTTAGCCAGCTGAAAACACAAACAGGTGAGATCTCCAGCTACAGGAAAACAGCCAAGCTTCAACCAAGCTTCCTGCAATTAATTCCTCCCTTCTCCACTCTCCCCCAATACCTGTTTAACCCCGCTGGTATATGCCTCTATTAATCACAGTTCATGCAGTCAAAAATACCTTTCCCCGAACTTCGCTTTAGATACACACATTTATTTGTGCTTCACACAGATGTAAGGGAATAATTCCATATTAATGAGCTACAATCACGGATCCATGAAGTTCATATTGAGACTTAAGTGCTGTGATTATTATGAGAGAACACTGAAAAAGGTATTACATCATGTACATATGCATCTACTACACAGCTGATGAGCTTTGAAACAATGCATTTGTAGTAATCAGAGTACCATGGTGAAATAGCAGCTGTCTTTACAAGCCAATAGCAAATGCATGTTGGCAGTGCTTTCTGAAGGGGTTATTTCTTTGTCCATACTTTATGCTATGTAACTGACACTGAAAATGGAGAAAATAAATCATGATGAGTTTTTGCTACAAGTCATTATTTTGCAAAGATTATGCTTTAATAACTCTAATACACATAATATTTTCATGAATTAATTTCCCTTCCTCACAGATGAGGGCAAACGATAAACATGGGCTTCTTTAATACCCACCTTCTCTCTTTCTCTTTTTAAATCTCATTCTGCCACCACTTATCAGTGTCCCCGCAGCATAAAAAGGGGGAAAAAAATTGAATGCATTGCTGGGAATGGGATTTCATCCTTAATGACACCATCAATAATTGCTGTCAAAAGCTAATATCAGAGTTGCAACCTTACAAGGAAGATAAAGAGGCAGAGTTTTTCAGATTGTGGCTTCTAGACAGGCCCTAAATGGGATTTTGCTACATGCTTTCAAATGTTGCCCGGATAGCTCATAGGGCAGTGGAAACTAAAAGCAGGTTGAATCCAGACAGGGAGTACTAAATACAGGGCTGTCTTTTGAACCTCCCAGAATGGTGCTGGATCCAGAAAGCAGAATGTAAATACAGCAAACGCTGTCTTCCAGCAAGGCATACACCTTTGATGGCAGTTGCTTGGACACCAAGGCAGCTCTGTGGTTGCTGTGGAATCACGGAATCGTGTGTCAGATTACAATAATTCCCCATCCAGCAGTGTCCAGATGCTCTTCAGTCCCTACACCACTGAAAAGTTACTGTGCAGCTAAGACCTTGTCATCACAATCCAGAAACCATTAAGAGAATTTATACTCCAAGGTGCTTTTAAAGAGACTGAATGGCTCCTAGTTGAGACCTGTGGCTGGAGAATTGAGATGAACCTCTCTCCAAATATTCGCAGTTTGGGGGCCTTGATCCTACCTGCACCCTGCGCAGACTTGCCCTCACACCAGAAAGCTGCAGACAAGGAACGGGACTCCTGCTTCCCTGCTTCCTGAGAACTTCTTGGCAACACGCTGAAGGCCATGCATTGGCAAATGTTACGTACTTCTACATCAAACCAAGAACAGGCCAGTTGTCTGAGTGCTTCTCTGCACGCTGCTAGTGCAAGCAAGAGGCGTACTTCAGGCTTGAAGAAAAAACAGAACAGGCTTAACACAGCCACCCAAACTTCAGCTGAGAGGTAGCAACTCCAGAACCCAGATACCTGTGACTTCTCAGGTGACTGAATTATTAATTCCCCAATAGAATTAGTATATTAATCAATAAAAAAAAAGAGGAGAGTGGAGAAGCCGGGAAATCACCTTTAATTTTGCACTTTAGAATCTCCATTAATATGGCAGGCTTTCACTTCTTGTTACAAACCCTGAGAGAACTCCAATCAAGAGCTTTGCAAGAGTGTTTCATTTCCAGCCTAGGAATGAAGATATTCCTTCTGCTTTCTCTTACTGACTGGCAGCAAACACAGGTCAAACTTTCCCTCCCAAACAGTCTAGCTATGCAGACGTTTTTCCCAATTTGGATGGAAACTTCATCCTGCTTTCACCTGCTTTATGTCACCACTCAGAAGGATCATTCAGTAAGAAGAACCCAGAGATGAGTCATAAGTCACAGACTGTAATGTTGAAGTATTAAACACACTCTCAGACAGAAGTCATCTCTGAATTTAGCAGGGGGAAAGTGGGGCTGAAATCATATCTTTCCATAAAATGCATTGTTTTGACCCATCTTTTAAAAAAGGTCATGTAGATGAAAGAAAAGGGTAGAGTAAGGTGATGACAAAGACCAAACTATGGATCCCCTCAGCTCCACATACTGAACACAAGAGCGCAGTTTCATCACTGTCAGAGTTTATTACTCTGGAGCTGACAAAACTTCCTGAGCTATACAGATCTGGACCTGGATCTGTGAGAGCGAGCCCAGGGGAAGGCCACAAAGGTGAGCAAAGGGTTGGAGCACCTCCCATACGAGGACAGGCTGAGAGGGTTGGGCTTGTTTAGCCTAGATTTAGATCAGATCTTAGGAAGAATTTTTTTCCTGTGAGGGTGGTGAGGCACTGGAACAGGTTGCCCAGAGAAGCCCTGGGTGCCCCATCCCTAGAAATGTTCAAGGTCAGGTTGGACGTGGCTTTGAACAATCTGATTTAGTTGAAGGTGTCCTTGCCCATAGCAGGGGGGTTGAAACTACACTTCCAGGTCCCTTGCAACCCAAACCATTCCATGATTCTATGATTTAGACCCCACCACATGGCAGTCCAGTGCGTGTTCACGTCTAGCCAGTCAATCCCAAGACTTACAGCCTCTAAGCCAGAGCATCATTTCAGAAGCAAGGAGAGATTTGCTACATGCACATAACAGAGACATGAGACCTGTTCCCAGCTCCACCCCAGCAACACCAGATAAATGTGGCGAACCACAGAATAAGAAAAAAATTTTCTCTGCCACAAATAGTGGCTGTCAGGAGCCACTTGCTTGGAGTACAAAGACAATATCTGATGAACCAG
Source organism: Cuculus canorus (assembly GCF_017976375.1). Lineage (NCBI taxonomy): Eukaryota > Metazoa > Chordata > Aves > Cuculiformes > Cuculidae > Cuculus > Cuculus canorus. Next base: position 12,214,786 of record NC_071407.1, read on the forward strand.
GGAGGCCTTCATAGCTGGTTTCGAGACCATCATGGAACTGTACAACAATCTTTCCAATGTCAGCATCTCACTCTGAGCAGGACAGGCAGAGCAGATCCTATCTTTCCATCCAGAAAAGAAGTGCAATGGTACAACAGAATAGTTTTATGCAGAATAATATCATTCCTTTGCTTGTGTCTATACAAGCTAAATTTTTCTGCACTGCCTCCATCAGACCTGTGCATATGTAATGCAAATTAACCATCGAGCAGTATTTGTACTACAATAATAACTTGGAAGAACTTGTTTAATATGAGAAGACTTAGTGAAGCAGATGAATGGCTCTGACATGATATCCACAGGATAGAAATTCAATTAAAAATTGCAAGTGGCTCAGGAGTGGTAGTTATTGTTCAACATGTACCATGGGGCCTTAGCTGAAATACAGCTATTAGCTGTACTGGTTGAGAAATTCTGTTTTCCTTTATGGCAATCTGTTAGCTTGTAGGAAGTTAAATTAATAAAAATACGGAATCACTCTCACATTATGAGAACACAGCAAAGCCAAGGGCTAGTTGTGTATTTTATAATTATGAATTAAGTGCATTATGCCAAGGAAATTAAAAGAGATGCCACAATTATAATAAAAATGAAAGATGCTCTAACTCTAAAGGCTGACGGTGTGACTATCACATGCAGAGCATGCTGGCTTGCCCATCCTTATCTCCCTCCATCACAGCTCTCCAGGATGCTAACAATTATTCCCGACGCTAGCAGCCTCATTCTCCATGTGTTCAGCCCTTGGTGGAGATGTACTTGCATGAGAAAGTCACCTCCCCTCCTGTTAGCAGCATTTCAAATTCATCTTGTGTCTTGGAAAGTTAGTTTTGCCCCCAAAGAACAAGAAAAAGAAGGATGGAAGGAGATTTTTTGTTTTGTTTTGTTTAAGATAGGTGAAAGACAGAGCCCAGTGGGAAATCATAAGCCCACCCTATTTTTGTCAAGTCCTAAAGATGGAACATCTAGAGATCCCAGGACGAAAGTTTCCTTCCAGGGAGGGAAGAATCAGGCCCAGTCAACAAGGAACAACTTGATTTTGTTAGATCTGCAAGGGAGCTCGCTCACATCACTGATTTTCAGGCATTCCGCTTCAGGAATTATGCCACAACTGGAAAAAAAAGCTAGGTCTGAATCACTCCGTAACTCTGAGCCCACATCTCTGCAGTCAATGTGGTATCACATCTGAGAGCACTTCAGTATTTCACCTCTTGTAGAACACAGCTTTCCCCACCAACAGAAGTAAATAATGGGACAATTAAGTAACTAAATAGCTATGACAACTTCTGGAGGTGGGGCCTTGACTACTTTTTGACTTACTTATCATCATCAGGAAGCCTGCAGCACACCAAGAACTTCCAATGACATCTGGCTTCCCCAAAAGCAACCCCAAGTGCTCAGTCAGACCACCACTGCATTTCCTCAACAGCAATGTCCCTTGCCTTTCATCATTCACCAGCCATCACTTCCAGATTTGAGCCACCCTCTCAACTGTGCCTATGCCACACAGCGTCACATGGTTCCAAGGATCAAAGTACATAATCAAGAGGAATATACATGCCTGACTCCCTTTATTCATCTAAGAGAAGCCTTCAAATCAGGCTACCCTCAAGAACTACAACTAAATTAGACTGAAGAAACTCAGGAAAAGCTGGGTCTCTGGACCCAAGAGTTCTGGCAAAAAAGCACCACAGTTCTCTTTTCTTTCTAGACACTCTTAACCAACCCTGTCAACACAGTTTTGCCTTCTCCAGACAGAATCATCTTCTCTTCGTCTATGCAAGCCTCTGGCCTCTCTCTGCAGAGGCTGCAAAACACATGGCATGCCTTGGAGTAGCTTGGAGACTCCCTTCAACCCCTGCTGCTAATGGTGAAAATCACAGCGGTGTTCCCGGCAGAAGGAGAAAACCACCCAAATCAACTCCACAATGAAGCACCACAAACAAAAAAACCCAAACACGAGCAAACAAACACACTTTTAAAATCTGACTTTGAAATGCTGCATGGTAATGTGACTTTTTCATGCCTCTACCCACAGGGCTTCCTGACCTCATTTCTAACGGTGGACAGCTAAATCTATGTTCTCAAATATGTATCCATCTTATCCCTCCTGTGCAGAAAACATTAATTCTTAATCTCCCTGTTCACTCCTTTCATAGGAACATTGTTGTTGCCCCTGTAGATGGCGAAGTTCACTTACCCAATGCTATTCTTTCTCTGCCAAGAGCTAGATGCATCATGCCACTCAAAATTAAAACCACCTTAACACTCATCTGTAATAACATGTGACAGCTGCCATGTTTTTAAGAATACAAATGGAACTAGAGATTTCAAACTAGTCCACCTAGTTTGACAAAACTAGTTCAGGGTACACCTGCCTTAGACTGAACACATCCCAGGTACCGGCAGCAGGTATGAGCATGGTGCATGAAAAAGTAGAAAGTGGTGTGGGTACTTTGTAAGCAGCTCTTATCCCTCCAGAGAATTAAGGAGTTATCTCAGTATGCCAGATTGTTTTTTGTGGAGGGTTTTAGCAACTAGCCCTTGAATAGTGACTTCAGTTGCTCTCAAGAGGTTTGTTTATTACCTACACTCTGTAAACACAACACCTTTTGCTATAGGAAATGACCTAGCAGAGGGTGCCATGTTTCCCTAGTACAGGACTCTTCAAATCTACTACCTTCATAAGTGCTGCACAGGTCAGAAGGTAGGGAGTTAGGATGAAGAGTTCTCTGCTCCTTGTCCTTCCACACAGCTCTGCAGATGGACTGTGCTGAGTGGGGAAGGATAAGCAGGTTACCAGACAGGCTTTTGAAGGACACATCTCTGGAGGTACCCAGACATATTGGAGATACTGCATGGCAAAGAGCTATACAGTGCTGAGTTTGAGGGGATCTATTAAAACACCAGGGCAATACAAAGAGCTTCCTCACATAGTTCTGCCAGCAGCAATAAACCAGGCCATGAGCATCTACTCTTCCCCTCCTTTGCCCCCCTGTAAGAGTTATTACCTCTGGCACTCACTAGGATCATGAAAACATTTTGTTGTCAGCTCCTCTGCTGCATTTTCCCCACTGAACAGAGAAGAGGAGATGAGCATGGAGATACCTAATTCGTCTTTACAGAAAGCATCTTCTGCGCTTATTTGCATAAATGAAATAGCTACTGTGACCAACAGGACCAAATGAGCATAGAAAAGGAAAATAAAGCCACAATTCAATCAATTCCCTAAGTTACACTCAGATCTGCCCAATACAAGCACTTAGCTGAAGAATCATAACTTCCATTTCAAAAGCATGAAGAGCTATTTGAACACCTGCTGTCCAAGACTGCCAGGCTGTTGGTCTATACATAAGCCACAAAGAGAAATCATTACACTTTCAATGCAGAGCAGTAACAGCAGTATCATCAGTGTGGCCCTGCATCATCAGAGGGAGAGCATCCTACTGTCACTGCAAATCCACGGCCAGCAACAGCACGAGGGTCTGCGAAGCTGCCTGCTGACAGTGTCGCCTGGGCTGTCTCAGTGCACAGTGTATCAGCACGCAGAACAAACAAGCCAGCAGCCTCATTTGTCATCATCTGTGCTTGCCAGCAGCCGCCCTCCACTTCTACCATGTCAGCTCGGCAGCATCCTAACAAAGAAAAAGAGAAATCCTTCCCTTGCTTCTGTCACATGCTCACCTAACCTTCAATCCCCAAACATTGATAGAAAGGATTAAAGAGAGTGCTGCTTAAAATAAAATGGATATAGGATTCAAACCCAATTACCAAAGCATAATCTTGCTCAGACGGGCATGCTAAGAATAATTACTATCCACAAGATGAATGCTTGTTGGAAACACATTACAGAAGACTGCATAATTAAATAGAGCAACCAATCCTCATTTATCTACCAAGCAATTCACATTTAAAAGCTCACCTGCATGTGTTTTGGTAAAAGCCACTTGGGAGGTTTCATAGCAGCTGAAAGTTTGGGGAATAGCAAAAATAGGAAAATAAAAAAAGAATCGGCTGTCATCAGTAAAGAAGAGGGGACAGCAAAATTTTGCTCTGGGAATTATTACCCTTTAAAATAACATCCTTTGAAAGAAGTGGAAGTATTTTTATGTCAGTTTACACTTCATCCAAACAAAAATTCTTTCTGGAAAGGAACAAACTGATGCAGAAGCAAGAGGGGGCACTGTGCCAGGCACAGCTTTCTCAAGATGCTGGCTGCAGTGTCTGGGGACTGGAGGAAAACAGCAAACACACTGTCACCACACCCCAACATCTCCCTCACTTTGCACCAGTCTTCGACCACTCAGCCAAGAGACAACTGATACCAGGCACAGGTGTGCCAGAAAGGTGATCAAACCGAGGACACAAGTAGTCTTCTGCACTCGTACTGCTCCATTCCCAAGATAAAGCTGTTTGCAGAAATAAAAGCATTTGGTTTTTTTTTTCCTGGCTGCTCTGCAGTCTGGAGGGAACCATAAGGCTCACCATAGCATGTGACCCGACAGGTGGCCCACAACAATGTGCCAAGTACCACAAGCCCTGCCAGCCCGGCTCCTGAAGCCCAGCACCAAGCTCCTCCCTCGCTGTGTGTCACGCCCCACACTGGTTATGCCCCAGCTCTCCTGCTTCAGGGATGCTTTTTCAAAACTTTGCCAAATGGGATTTTTACAGAAGCAAGTTGCCCCAATTCATGATAACTACCACGTTGCAGAATAGGTGAAGTAGAATCCAGAGGATCTCCAGCAGCAAAACAAGATGCAGAAACTTACGCTCTTATTGACTGTGGTCCCAGGCAATGACAGATCATCCTTGCAGAGAAACTGTTAGTCTCCAAAGATAAGAACCAGTGCTTTCTCTAAGTCTTATTACTATTTTGCAAACATGCATTCCATCTCCAGCAGTCATTTTCCAGGTGTTTGAAAGATGTGCGTATAAATGCTTGGTTGGGAGATATTGGCATTAATCAAATATTGCTATGCAAAAAAATACACTTAGTCCCAATGAGAATATCAGAACATCAATGTTCATTTTATTAAGTGATTTATATAAATAAAATTAGCAGCTGAGCAAGACAGTTACCTACTCCATCCCATAAATAAGGTATTATCTTCCTTCTCCCTTAGTGAAAAAAAATGCTTTCAAATTTGGAGGCCAGGTGTATTTCTGTGGATAATATTCTCTGTGCAGCAAACCAGGAATCGATATATGTGAAGGGAAAGGTTTTCAAAGCCACCTACCTAATACAGATGTCCAATTAAACTTAACGAGTGTTGGTCTTCAGCTGAAATGTGCTGCTTTGACAAGCTCAATCAAAATTACCCAAGTTTTCCAACATCCATCTCCTGAAACACCTTTCTTTAAATCCATTTTACCTCGTCCCTAAGGGATTCATTTTCTCAGTAGCACCTTCCCTCCAGCCATCCAATCTTGCTACAGAAACTGTCACGTGTAACTCCCCACAACCAACCACACAACTCGGGCAATAAACACTCAACAAATAGGAAAAAAAAAAAGCTTTTACTGCTGACAATCTCTGAAAGAATCCGAGGCTGTCCTTTCAAAACTGTCACTCAGAGGAGTAACACAGCATTAAATCCTTGCAGACATTAACCAAAAGAATAAAGTTTTAATGTGCTCACTTGGGGTTTGGAAGTAAAAGTGAGGCTTTTGGAGACTTTTTAAAACAAATACTTTTGATGAATCCACGTTTGACTTCGTAGTGAGAAAAATACAGGTGTGGATAATTTTTGTCCTTAAGATCCTGTGATGCTTATATTAATAATCCAGCACTTTTCATTTTTGCAATACTCCAAATTCAATGAATTAAACATTCTGCAAGCGAATGCACATTACCGCTTCTGTATTGCCAATGAGAAAAGCACAGAAACCCTGGATTTTTTCCTGAGTTTTTCCCCTCAGCTGAGGAAACTCCTCCATCTACACCAGCTACAAGAGTCCAGGGATGAGGCATTTAGACCTTCTTTTCCATAAATCTGCTTCAAACTTGAATAACCAGTGCAAGTAGATAGATGCTAAAATGTAAAATTTTCCACGTTAAAAGTAGATCTTCAAGGTGTTGGAATGCATCCAAACCTCTCTGCTGGAGGATTCTGAAAACACCTGTACTGGCTTCTGGGCTCCTGTACCCCACAGAGGTTGACCTCTTGGTCCAACGGCAAGACAAGGGAAGATTCACAGGGTGGTCTTAAAGATTGAAACATGGTTCAAGTGTGTTATAAGACGCTGGTCTATGAAAAAAAAAAATCCACTTTTGCCATTTTTGTTTTCAACAGACAGAAAGAAAAACATTGCACAATTCAATAAGCACTCCACTTGACTCATTCCCTTTCATACATGATCTCTGGTAAAATTTGACCATTTGAAGGACACTGTCTGAACATTTTCTACAAAAAATGTCATTTGAAACCACCTCTACCCTGTGACAAATTTCTTCTTATATATTATTGGTATTTCAACACTAATACAAAAATTCTGAAAGCAAGCTTCTGTTTAATGAGAACTACCACTGTCAAGACTGTTGTATAACCAACAGCTTCTAAGGAGGAAAACATTAAAGAGACAGCTGTGTTCTAATATCCGCCTATATGTAGTACTGGGAAAACCATAATTACATAGACAATTAAATACAAGTCAGATCCTAGCTACACTGTGTCAGGGACCTCCAATGAATCTAGCAGCTTTATTCTCAATTCACTGACCAAAAATCAGTTTTTAATCACTTTGTGTACTGACGAATAAGAATTTGGGCAAAATTCACAAAACAAAAACAATCAAGAGTTCCAGAGCGAAGTGTATTCTTTGCAGGTGAGATTAAAATAATGAGGTATACAGGATGGCAAAACAAGGACAAAAGGCATATAAGATAATTATCAGAATGTGAAAAATTTAGAAGTTTGATCTAATTCCTGATTGATTCAGCCAGAATAAACTAAAAAAAAAAAAAAAATAATCCTATTCGCCTTTTCAAAACAGATGCAAAAATTGAAACTGGAAAAAAGGAAACTAGACCAAATGCCATAAGATCCCGTAACTTGCAGAATCACCCGTAGTGCTGGGTAGAGATTCTTCATCCAGATGTCTAGATGGACAAAGACATTGAAACATTACTTCCTTTTTAGATAGAAAATCCAAGTTTGGGCCAGCTCTGCTGCTTAGGCCATGGAAGCAGCTCACAAAGAAAGTGACAGAAACTTTATTGCTCACATGCAACAAAACCTAACCAGTCACATTAGACCTCTGCAGCAAAAAAAGAACACAAACATGCAGGGAAGAAGCTATTATCTGCAGGGTAATTTTTCAAACTGGTCTCTCCTTTGGGCCCTCCCTTAGCATACAACATCAGACAACATTGGCCCGAGAACCCACTTACATGCCACAGCAATCAGTAACAGACACCGCAGCATCATTTCTTTTATTTCAGCCAAGCAAAGAGAAATGGGGAACATCTCACAATTTGCTTCACAAAAAAGATTCTGATGGAATAAACCCATGTTTTCTGAATGTAAACAGAGATTTCATAGCACAAAGCGTTCATTTTTTTTTTTTATATCAGATAGCTCTTTCTTTTTAAATGGAACTCTGAGGAAGGATAACTAAAGGTTGTTAAGACTTGCTGCAGCTTTGGATTTATGACGGCAAACTATTTTTTTTACCTAAGCTACTTGCAACAAATGTTGCTAGGCAGAAAACACCAGTATAAACACCTGTAAATGCTCTATTGAGAGGCAGAAAATTAGAGGGCAACTGGTGCTGAAATGCATAGATGAGGTTTTGATTTTAAAACCCTATAAAAAACATAACAAGTATTTAATGGCAGGGAATCAAAGACAGCTTTTGGATCTGCAATCCAATGCAAATAAAAACTGTGCCTTATTTTGTGCTGAGTGCATCCTACCACTGTACCTGAAAATACATTAGAGAAGTAAATAATACAGTTGCAAAGCTAAAATAAAATATCCTAGTCCAGGAAGAGAAATTAGAACATCTGAAGAAAGGACAGAAAGCTATTTTCAGGTAACTAATAACATGAGGAAACACAAGCCAGTTGCTTTAAAATGCAGAGCCATTTTTTGTGCCAGAATGGTCAGAACAGCCAAGACCATCCTGTTGCAAAAAAGCATTTCAGTACCTGCTGTTGAAAGCTGCATGTTTTACCTATATCCGCCTGATCTTACACCCACAGCAAATAAAACAATTCATTGTTCAAATACAAATTCATTGTTCAAATACAAATTCATTGTTCTCCCTCTCCTATTTCAGTCCATAACTGAGGGATTTGCACATTTTGGTTTCGTTTCCCTTGAGCCAAGAGGAAATTTTGCAGAAGAAACAATCAAAGAAGGACCTAGGCACCCCACCCAATTTTCCTGAAGTACAGTGCCTTTAACCCTACCGCTGCCCTTATCGCTGCCAAGACAGACATAAACTTCATCTGCAGAGATCTTCTTATTGCGACGCTGATGCAGTGTCCTGAACACCTGACATTCAATGTAGCAGGCATCTTCATTCTTAACTGGTGATAAGGAGTTTGGACTACCCAATGCTATGCAGTTTGATAACAGGTTCCAGGTGATGTGAAGCCCAATGAAGTCTGCACACGGATTGCAGATGCTCCCATGTAGTAAGTCTATAAGCACCCATCCCGGGAGACAGTCATCAACCATGAAGACTTTGGCAGAGTTGAAAAGGAAACAAAACTTCTCAGTCCTCAGTCTTGAGGAGGAAAAGTCTCTGCTTTTGAGGGTCCCCTAAAGACCAAAAAAGCCAGGTCTCTCAGAAAAAGAGAGATTCATGTGAATGAACCAGTGCTTTATTTCATCCTCCTGAATTTCATGCTCTCAGCTCTTTTTGCAAATAATTATAATGCCATGAACGGGAAAGTGAGGAATAAAAGAGCTTCAGGGCTTGGTTTTCATCATCAAGGAATCATGGCTGCAATTTAAAATATCACAGGTGCTGAGGCTCTCAGACATATAGCAAATCAGCCTATCTTTCAGCATCACTGAATTTGGCCAACTCAGCCCAGACTCCATTTGCTGCAGCATGGAAAATGAAATACAGTTCTAGCAGCAATGCAAATCAGATCACATAATTGAAGGATTATTAGTAAAGACTGAGTATGTTTCCAGCCAAAAAGCAATATTTCAGACTACATTGCGGACTTGATGCCCCATCCCTGGAGGTGTTCAAGGCCAGCTTGGAGGAGCCCTTGGGCAGCCTGATTTAGTGGAATGCCCCTACCCATGGCAGGGGGTGGAACTAGATGACCTTTAAGGTCCCTTCCAACCCAAACTATTCTTATGACTCAATGCAGAAATTATTCAGTAAGATTCTCTGGCCTGCACTACACAAGCAGATTATCATTACTTCGACTCTGCTCTTTACCTCTATTAAGCTGAAGACACGCAGAGCTGCCCTTCTATGAAGAGCACCCTCTCGAGACCTCCCTTCCCACATTATAAACACGAGTATAAGAATTTTGAGGGCAGTGGATTTGGTACCATGTAACAAGAAAATAATCACCCAAACAAGAATTGTTAAAGAGTGGAAAAACCTCCTGCCCTATGAAAAATGTCCGATGTTTAATGCAGGTGTAAGAACCCGCCCAGAGAGCCTCTCCATCCAGTCAGTATAAGTACAAAAGCCAAACCCTGATAAACTGAGGTTAGATAAGTTGGGGTACCAGGGTACTAGCTCTGTTGTCAGTGTTGAGGGTTTTTTTAAACAGGAATGGCAATTGTTCTAGCAAGGCTGCACTAACAGCTGAGGTAAATTCTTCATCAGTGCTAATTTTTATCAAGATGAGATGTTTTCCCAAGAGGTTTTCTCTTGATCAAGCAGGTATTAGTCTGGGAAATTAATCTCTGTTTGGCATCTGTGACAAGTGATTTTCTTCTCCACCATCTTGCATGGTGTCTGAGCACAATGCTCCTTCTGCCTTTATAACCTAGGAATTGTTTTAATACCAACTCATCATTGAGTCACCAGTGACACAGCTATTGCTTCACAGTTGCTTCTAGATAAGCATTTTTTATTTAGGATATTTAAGATTACACTGAAAGCGTAAGCCAGTATTTTGAAAAATATCTGCTCTGAGGAAGACTCTAGTGTCAAAAGAATCCCTCTCTGAAGTCTATGTTACCATGATACTATCCCTCTCTGTATGCAAGTAATCCTTTGATATTTTCATTCCATGTAGCAGGATGACTGATGGATAACAAAGCAACAGCCTGTTCCAGTCAACCAGGTCACATGAGGACCCTCTTTTTAGCATGGTTCCTCCTACCCTAGCATCATAAGCTAAAGAAATCAGTATCAAGATGTACTTGCCTGCATTCATTATTGTTCCTAGTATTATGTCTAAAATTTTTCCATTGCCTAGCTTTACAAACACAGCGGCATTTTGGTTTAAACATCAATTTTGCTACAGTTTCATGCCTCTAAAGAAGAAAAGCTAGATTCAGAACTGCTCAAGATCGTTCAGTTTCAAACATATCTCTTTACTCTTCCACCAGCCATTTGGCCAGCACCCTGTTGACTTGCACACAGTTGCACTGACAGCACTTGCATGTTTCTAGCATCGCTTAAACATAAGCTAGCTGATTTTTGCCCTCTATGGTCTCCATTGTGTAATTAGTTGGGGAGGAGGGTCAAAGAGGTGAGATCACAATTTTTCATGCTCTTAAGTCATCAGAAACGTGCAGCCTATCAAACTGCACATCTGCAGTGCAATATTTTGCTTGTTGATGGGATCTGAATTGGAACTAATGCACTGCTGAGAGCATGACCTCAGTCCCAAGTTAACACTTGTTACTGGACATTGTCCAATTTCTACACTGGCTCCTCTATCTCATTTACATAATATTCTAATACAGACATTTCAAGACAAGGTAGGATGGGTCACAAGATGCAAAAATGTGCTGAATGCACTCAAGTAAAAATTATTCAACTTCTTGGCTCATTCTGTAGTCAGCTTCTAGTATGAAGCCTGTTGTAGGCTCTTCCCAAGCAATCTGGGTGGGAGACTCTCCTATCACTGGACTACAGAAATATGGTTAAGAAAAAGCATTCAATGGTCTCCCTCCCAAAGGCAAGATTAACTAGAACAAGACATCTACACCTCAGAAGACTGTCTAGCACGTACCTGAAGTCTATTAAAATTTAGACTTCCTGCCTTCCCAAGGAATCCATGTTCAGCTTTAGGAGGTTTTTCCCAAAATCTGCCTCTGCACTGCTGCAAATTACCCAGTAACTGGAGAATATATATCAGGGGTCTGCGAATGCTGTATTTATTATACTCGCAGAACAACTTTGTTGTAAGAACAAGGTGTCCACCTGTTTTCTCCTTACCTGATCTACTGTGGCCTGGCACCTCTTTACTAAAATTACCTCTACTTACAGATGTTACCATAGGATTTGTTGCCATACCAAGGCATACTTCATAGGTGATGTCATTTACCACCAGAGAAAGCATCATCTTGTTGTACAGCTGAACACCATAACCATCTACCAGTTCTGAGTCTTGGGTCTTGCATATTTCTTCAAGAATATCTATCAGTTCCAGAAGACCCCCCACAGGTTATGCATTATTGGAGGCTTTGGGAGGAAATCCCTGCCTGAGCTCTGTAGCACAGCATCTGCACCCACAAGCTGGAGCTCTGCCTTGGCACCCAGACCAAGTCGCAGCTCTCACCAGCTTCTCCTGAGGCACAGATATCCACAAGGCTGCCCCAGGGCTTACTATGGGGAGTTCCTTGGCTAAGTACTTAATACATGAAGACACATTTCCCTTCATTGCTTTTACAAGACATGAACCTATGCCTCAAAAGGTGTGTGGAAAGACTTCCTTAGAATTTGGATCTTCTATTAGCGACCTATATCTAAATAGGTTCCTCTGCATGTTTCCTCTCTCCAAGTTAAGCGATCATTGTACAATCACTAACCATGCACAAATTAATCACATCTCTTCTACCAAGATACCTTTATCCTTCTGAGAAGCATTTCCAGCTCAAGGGAACATTAGTCTTTCACTCTGTTTCATGAACAACAATGAATCATTGAGCACTAATCCTTTAAGTATGTATACTAGCAATAACCTGTGAACCTTTTCCTGATATGCGCACACAGGTTTACAGATCAATTTAATAGGAAAGAAATGTTTAGGGCTCTGGATGGCTTCTGCTTGCACTCACTTTCTACTACTTCTGGAATCACATGCATGGAAAAGTAGTTTTTAAACAAAGCCCTTTGCAGCGGGCTATTTTTTTTTCGCAAAAGCTGAAGCTAGAGTTGACTTTCTGAAATGTTTTTTCTTGTGCCTACTCCAAAGATCCCTTGCAGATTTTGCCAAGAGCGAAGTTGAAAGTTCAGACATGCAGAAAGAAATCAATATACTTCTGATTTCAGTCAGCCCTGAAGCATATTCTCAGATTTCCATTGCACAGAAAGAAAAAGGGTGTTGGGAAGCATCCAACCTATAAGATTCTAACCAAATTTTTTTCTGGATCATTTGCCCACAACGAAAAGCTCTAGAAAATACACAGCAGGAGAGAGAGGAAGGTTAAAAATGCACTCAAAAATAATCACAACAATACATTTTTTCTTGTCCAAAACAGACAGAGGCCCTGGGAAAAATGCCAAAGGAGAATCAAGCACAACTCACGTTTTTCCTGGCCCTTACATCTGCACAAGTCTCTTATTCTCACAGTATCCAGAACTCCTCTTACATTTCAATGTGTCACTGACAATGCTCCTGTTCTATCCAAGTGTATGCAATTCCCATGCATATATGCATTGCAGATCTTAACTTAAACAGTCAAAAAACAGAATCATCAAAATGAAGCAACAAAAAGCAGAACACAGAACGCAGAAGCCCTGATCATCTCTGCTCCACACATTCATTTCCCAAACAGAGATCTGGAAAATCTCCTTCACACACTGGACTGTAGCCACCACCCTTGCTTACATCGGCCACACATCACTGCACACCTCCCTGACCAGGCACAAACAACAGATGGTTTTAGAAGACATGCATGTGCTGCCCACACTCAAGTTGGGAAAAGCAAAACACTGGCTAAAAATACATAGCCATTCCGAGTAGCAGTCAGGCCTGCACCCTCTGCACTCTAAGCCAGCAGAAAACAGCAAAGGTTCCACAACTCTGAGTTTCTTAGAGAGCCTAAAGCAGTCATAATGTTTAGATTCACAAGCTAATACCACTTTACACAATATTTAAAAGGGAAATCCTGTGCCTCCTCACCTTGTTTGCAACTTCCTTACCTCAAAAACTATTAACAACACCAAGAAAAATAAAAACAAGGAAATAAAAACCTTATACTCCAGCTGTTCTTTGGAAAGCTTGTAAGTCATCCCATTAACTGAAATTCATTGAAGCCATTAAACCCATTTTTCCCAAAGTCAATGCTTTCCCTGAGTGCCCCTACTGTTTCAAGTGGCAAGGAGAGAGCGTGGTAGGATCTATTTACACCTCTGTTTGAAGGTGATTCTATACTATCTGATTTCTAATTCAGTTCCATCCATCACAATCAGGTACACAACACTGGTCTTCAAACCACACGTTTCCAGCAGCCTGACCACTGCGATGTTGTCAAATTCCCTCCTTCCACCCACAAAGGCACCTTATGCTAACTTCAGAGCAGCACTTTCCGAGATCAATGATAATTGACTGATTAAGTATGCCTAATGCTGCCAGAATGTGAGCTGATTGTGTAATGGTGCTAATTAGTAACTGCCAGAGCTCATTCCAATTATTAACCTTTATGAATGTCATTTTTAAAGATAAAGGTTTGCAACACGGCCTACTGCAGCATTTGTAATGACTTTTGTCATGCAGGATGAGAGGGAACACAGTGACCACTGAAGCTGAGATAAAGGTAGCATAGGAAAGAAGCCTTTAGGAGCAAAGGATTTTACTGTTGCTTCCTGCAAGTAATACAGACTCCAGCAACAGAAAGGTGGGGTGTCTGCACTGAAGAATTCAAGAACCCACTTTGCCACAAGACCTGAGCTACTCAATAATGCCACTGGCAAGCATCCCTCAGAAGCTTCCTAGCAATGCAAGGACCAAATCAATTGCCTGATATACCAGCAGGGCATGCTTGCAAAGTGCCACGTCCAGGGACACCCTAGATGCATAGACAGAGGAAGAACAAGTCTGCTGTTGCACACCAAGGAAAAGCATTATTCCCATGTCTGCACAGCCACAACTCTGATTCTTCTGATAATAATAGAGGACACATACAGATGAAATACAGTCACCAGGGTTCATGCTCTCCGCTTGCATCAAATATTGCTAAACAATTAAGCTAGACCACAGCCTATCCAGCTTCAATCACATCTGTTCCCCAGATAAACCCCATGCACATGCACTGTCTCTATATAAAAGCATCACTTACAAAGACAAAATATGGGTAGCTTATATGTATCTCCCACCACACAACAGGGCCATGTCCTGTTACACAGCCAGACTTGTGCTCATCATCACTGAAATCACACAGGACAAGATACGAACTTCTCAAGTGGTGTGATTAACGCCTCTCTGCCCTTATGATGAGGCAGCATTGGTAGAGACCTAGAGACCACCCTCTGAGTCCTCAGAGAGGTAGACAGACCACCACAATCTTCCCTGCCACGTACTCTTCCAGAAAAAAACAAACCAAAACAAAACAAAAAAACCCACGAACAAACCAACAAACAAAAACCAAACAGAAAAACAAACAAACAAAAAACCACCCACTACATCCCAAAGCTTGTCTTGTTTTGTTTTCCATGCCTTGCACAAAACTAAAATGCACACTTGGGGGTACAAAGCTAGATGTGCCGTGTTAACTCTGTATTCCCTCACAGACATCCCTTTTGCCTTTATTGGTTACAGATAATAGAACCAATGGGATTTTATCTTCTATGAAATATTTATTCTCTACTCTGGTAGAGGCACACTGAATGATGTACCATGGTCCACTGCTTACTCTGTAGCTTTAACTACTCCATGGCAATAAAACATTATATCTGAAACCTTACATTTTAACAGGTGGTCGTAGTGCCTTGGCTTTCCTCAGCCACACTTACATCTGCAAATAACTGAAGGAAAGGACAAGCCCTCCCACACACTGGCTTTACAGAGACCTGTGTCTGGGGAACCTCAAGGTCAACAGCTTGTCTGTGATCCCCAAAGTAATTATGCAAGAACCATGGATGGATCAGAGTCTGCCAAAGTCCTCAAGGAACTCACGCATCCCCTGGTTCTGATGCCATACAATATTCTTAAATTTATCATGAGGTAATATCCTAACTATTCTGATACAGCACTACGTTTGCATCCCTGACCAGACTTGTAGAATGCTGAATGCCCAGTTCCTGCAGCGAGCCTGTTGTCAGATTCAGGCATCTGGAGAACTTCTGCTTCAGCGACAACTGGATATGAGTGACTACTAATACTTATGCAGCTAATTCTCTAAAGTCACTGCTCATCAAGCCCTAATAATCTGGTTACAGAATGGGCCCACTAACCTTCTAGAGTTCTTATTCAAAGGCAGAAATCCTACATGCAAAAATGCACTAGCTCCCCACGATCCAGTAGTTTACAGGAGCTTTCATTTTTACTTGTATACATACACTGTAAAAGAACAGGCAGATTTTACAGATGAAGAACATGTGGTAAGTAAATAAACCAAAGGCTGTCTTCCAGGCTAGGGGAATGTAATCCTTGTAAATATTATTTGGAAAAGTGACTCCTTGATACTGGGCACTTCATTAGAAGTCTAATGAATGTACCACAGAGATAATGAGAGAGACAGGCCAGGCTAAAAGAAAGACAGGAGGATTTTTTAAACAATGTTTCTCCATCTTTTAGATTATTTATAGCCATTATAAAATGGCAGTGCATTTGGGAAAAAAAAAAACAACCCACAACATAATAAAACACCAATATAAACAGACACAACCCATGTTAAAGTACTAAATTCTACCAGCCACTGTACAAAGCATCAAAGATTTATATGACTTGGATCCGAGCCCAATTGGAAAGAAAAGAAGAGTCGATGCAGGAGGGAGAAGGGAAGAGAAAGAAAAAGAACATCTCCCTCAAAGAGATACAAATCATGTAAGCTGGTGTAAAGCCTAGGTTCAGTGTGGATAGCAGAACAACATCCCAAAGCAAGCCATGAGGTGGCAGCAACACAGACACTGCACAGGGTGAGAACTTGGTGGCTCCTGACCCAGCACTGACTGCCTGGAGAGTAAGTGGCAGTGCCTGTATCTAACTGATCAGAGGCCAGGCCACTTTTTGAGCCACAGATGAAGTCTTTGCATGTAATATAATCCTCAACAGAATTTTTTAGCTTCTAGGAACTTGTCTAGAGTTCACTTGAAACCCATGTGTACTCTACCTACCAGAATATGCTTCAGCATGAGATACACAGATAACTACACATTGTTCTAAGAACAGAACTTTTCTACATGTTCTGAGCTTTTGTCCAATGCTCCTTTAGTCTTCACAGAATGGTTGAGATTATAAGGGGCCTCTGGAGCTCCTCTGGTCTAACGCCCTGCTGAAGCAGGGCCACCTAGAACAGCTGCCCAGGACTAATCAGATGGCTTTTGAATACCTCCAAGGATAGAGACTCCGTGATCTCGCCGTGCAACCTGTGCCAGTGCTCAGCCACCTGCACAGTTAGAAAGATTTCCTGATATTTCAGTTTGTGCCCATTCATTGTCTTTTGTCCTTTCACTGAGCACCACTGAAGAGTCTTTTTTGCACACTCCCTTCAAGCATCTGCAAATATTAGTGCACCTTATCTTCTAAACAGACCCGGCTCTCTCACCCTTTCCTCTTATGACAGATGCTCCATTCACTTCATAGAATCAGTTTATTAGAAAAGACCTTAGCGATCATCGAGCCCAACCATACCTGTCCACTACTAAATCATATCCTTAAGCACTTACTTTAGCAGAGACCCTGTCCACACCACATAATTTTGCAAGATTTTTATCAGACTCTTTTCTGGGCATCTCTTTTCCAGCTTTACTAATTCTACTAGATTGGATCTAGTATGAAGGTTCTTATGTAATTTATTATGAAAGTTGTTATATTGCAATTATCTATTTGCATATTTATAAGTTAATTTAATGTGTGGTTTTCATTAATACTGGCACAAACCCATGTTGAATGCATTCACTACTAGTCTGTGCCAACGAAACTCCTCTGCACAGTAAAGAGTGATCACAAAAAGACATTAGTAAGGCCAAAACAAATTCATCTTTAAGCATGGCTTCCTGCAAAAAGTTTTGCAGTTGGCATCCAAATCTAATTAGAATGTAAGATGAGATAACTCAACAAAAGGAGCAGCTCTCTAATGAGAGCAATGGAATTGCTGCTCCAAATGATAAAGAAGAGATGGAATAGCCAATTCCTCTTAACAGATGCAGCCCTGCTGATGCAGCAACAGTCACAACACCCACAGGATCTGCAACAGCAGGTTCTTGGCTACAAAATCCCTCCTGAATGCTGCCTTGCTACTTTTCTAAACAAGTAGGCAAAGCACTACAAACTCATTTTACCTGCCATCCCCAACAAGATGACTTCATAGGACTGTGATGCTTCAAAAACACACTTGCTTTTGGCAAAGCTTCCTCTGACCTTCTCCACCAAAGCCCAAGACTATACGCCTAGGAACACGACCTGAGCCCAAAATTCACTTCTGATGAGATAGGACGTCTCCCTTCTTGGGGAGCTCATAATCAAATAAATTCATTAACAATGACAGAAAAACTGTATTACATATGGCATATACAATCTGCAAAAGCAGAGACAAGCATGTTCTTCCACAAAAGAAAAATAAAATCATAATTCACACCAAGATCCTCATGATTGTATCAACACCAAAAACATCTTTCAGCATTAAATTCCCTAAATTTCCCATTCCATCATCTATTTTTCTGAAATAGAAAAACTAGAGAAAAACTGGACAGGTTTAAGTTTCCAGTGTCAGGCTGATCAACTCCAGTTGTGCGCCTAAAGGCTGGGAAATTAAATCCCATGAAAGAGAATGGGGGGACGGAGGTGGGGTTTTTTGGTGTTATTTTGGGGTTTTTTTGACTACAGTTTCAAAGCATGCTTTTAGTCCAATAAGACAGCTTTACTAAGAAAATGTGACAGCATCCAAGACAGCCGCCAGCTGGCCAATGGATGGAGAACCTACCTGCGAGGCAAAAGACTCGGGTCCCTTGGGTGCAGTAGGTCAGATCAAAACCTTTTATTTCCTGCTAATCTGCCACAGAATACTCTGGGAAAAATATAAGGAAGAGATAAAAGACAGCATGATTCTTCCCATGGTCTTTCCCCTAGCTCTACTGATTTAGAGATCTCTGTATCCCAAAACAACTAAAATACGGTGGTGTACCATGTCTTCAGCACGATCCCTGCTATTCCATTAGAACACCTACAGCTTGAAAAGCTCATGAAAACAAAAAATGGATGACATTCCCACAACATTGATGTAAAAGCTGTAGACCTATCTGTTCCTTGAATGTCATATCATAAAATAATTACTGTAATCCAGAGGCTGCAGTCACACTATCACATTTAACAGCCACCAGCAGAAATATCCTCCATTAATTCATTGAATCCCCTTTTGAAATCCATTTATGCTTTTATTATTTCTGCCTCACAACATCCTGTAGCAATGAGTTACACAATTTAATTACTTGCGGAATAAAACAGCACTTCCCTTTACACTTACTCAGAGCAAGGGCTTGAACTTGGATCTTCCACACATAAGATTAGTATTGGTCTCTCCCTGGAGTGATTCTCAGTCTTTCCTGTTCAGCTCTTTTGCAGAGCATAAATAATTCAACAGTTACAAGTTAGAAAGGAAAAGAGAAATGGCTGGCTGGGGCTTGTACCTGAAACATGGAAAATACAAACAAGACAGAGCTCATTTTTGCCCTCTCTACATTTTATCTGGAATTCCGTCTTTGTCCTAATAACATTCCCTCAAAAAGTTTGGAATTCGATAAATATCCTTTTCCTCTTGCCTCCCTTTCTCCAGCCAGAAAACAAGATGTATCCAAAACATCCCAGGGCCACTTTTTAACAGGAGCATCCCGATAACTCAGTTATCTACGAGAACAAAACTTATATATGACCACACAACCTTTCCTGACCTATTTAATGAACATATTCCTCACCCGAACATCACCATCACCATCAGCATCCATCATCAGGGAGCAGTCTAGTCCTCCCACAGCCACGTGTTTGGAGATTGACAGCTTCAGCAATGCAGCCCCAATTTCAAGCTGCAAAAGACCTGCGTATGAAGCACAGAGCAGGGACGCGTAGCACATGTTGAACGGTGAGATACATGCACACATAAATGTGAACCTCTCTGCCACCACCATGGACTGGCATGCAACACTTCACCAAATCAAGATCTGGGGCAGAACGTGGTCAAAGCTAAGACTTACCTCTCCAGAGAATCATAAATATAAATAAAGCACTCCAAATATGGGTAAAAGTTTTTAATTAACAGCCTATCTAAAACACCATTACAATCTGCAGTTCTGTTTTTATTAATTCTGTCCAATTCAGTGGGAATTCCACCAAGGAATAGGGATGAGCAGATGCAGGGGGAAGCATATTAATAAATCATAGTGTCATAAAAATTTGTAAACTAATATCTTCTGGGAAGTCTTGGCAATTAGTCTCAGAGCTTTCTTGGCAAACAAAATATTAATAAATCCAAAAGGTCCCCTGTCTGATGATATTCCCACAGAAAGGTCATTGATGGAGCAATTAAGAGACACAACAAATGGACCAGCCAGAAGGCTGGTTCACAAAAGACAAATGAGCTCCATGAAACAAGATGACTAAGGCATCTTAATAAGCAAAGGTGGGACTTTGATCTACAGACTACACACACAAAAGCTTGTAGACTCATATTTGCTGAGCTACTACTTTTCACATGATTTTGCATTGTTCCCCTTGGTCCCCTCTACCTCTGAGGCAAAATTAATGTGATTGCTTTTAAAAACAAGGAACCATCAAGAAGTAGAGGAGAGAGGAGGAGAATGAGACCCGTTTCTCCAAAATAAGCAGGTATTTAGCCACAAGAGCAAAGAAGAAATTTTCACTTGGATCAAGAATGCAGAGCTTTCCATTCTTCACAGCTAGTGACTACCTAAGCTCTTTGGGCCAAGGAACTTCTCTTTATTAAATGGCCTCAATTTTAATTAGGCAGCAGCTAGCTCAGGAACTGGCCAACACGCAGCCATGGTGCATCTCCCAAAGAGTTCAAGCGTGGCTCTCATGCCAAGATGGCATCTATGCCTGACAGCCAGGCTGCGCTGAACCAGGGTGAACCGAATCATCCACTGTGGGGAAAAGACAAATCAGCAAGAATACTAGAGACTTTATTCTCAGATGCTGCTAAAGGCCCACGCTAATCGCAACTCGGGGTGTGCTGGCAGCCCCGAGAAACAACTCTCATCTCACACTGCAAGCATCTCCTGCAGGTCCCCATCTCTTAGTTCTTCAGCAAATTTAGTCTGCACCTAGCAGCTCTCAACCACAAAGATTTTGTCAGGTGGCTCCCATAGCCTGAAAAAATAGCCATCACCAAGCCAGTCTATTTAGACACTCTAACAAACAACAATAGTGGAGTTACCAAACTTTTGGGCACCTAACTTTACAAATCTAATAAAGGTTACAGGTGTGCTTGCACACTCAGCTGGCCCCTTCGCTCTATGCCCTGATGGCTGACTGCAGACAAAAGAAACTGTTCTCCTCATCAGCAGCGGATTTCTTCACTTTGCGTTGTTTGTTAAAATATGCCAAATAAGATGTGATAATGGGAAGCATTACTACTTTGAAAACTAGCTTCATTAATTTTATGTCTAAATACAGTCTTCCGTAAAATAACATGTATCTAAGATGCAGGTTGTCAGCATAAAAGTGAAAAACAAGAAATATAATCAAATTTGATGATACTGCAAGATGTCAGCTGGTCTTAGGGGCTCTCTGGATACTCCATTTCAATACAGCATATTCCAGAAAAACTACAATGTCTCATTGCAAAACATGTGGAGCCTGACTGTTACTGATCAAGAGGTGGTGGCATAAAGCAGAAGCAGTCATTCTCAGCACTGCAGTCTAAAAAATTCATTGCCACGGGGATAGAAACACTCTTTTCAGAAAGCCTTGGCTGTGCCATGACCTATTTCAGGTCTAGCTTGTTTTGCAAAGGATGATAGGGAAATTTGAGTCAGATTTATTATATCTCCTGATCCTTGTCTTCTTACATATCTTAGAGGAAGCTACATTTGAAGCAAAGCAACTAAGTCCCAGTTCCCAAAGCGGAGACATGGCATTTCACACAACATTCACTATTTCATGCTTACAGAGCAGCCCTAGCTGAAGCCAGCTCCATATGTAACACATGAACCAAGGACACAGAAACTGCCATGAGCTGTGAAACTGCAAAGGACACACGTGCTAGAGGTACACTAAAACATCCTGATTGTCTCTGGTTTTACTCTTCTCAGCTCCAAGACAGGAGTTGCAGGTGCTGTGTTTTGCAGCTGTCTCTGTTAAAAAGATAAAAGTAGTGTTGTTTCTTTTTTTTAACTCATCACAGAGGCTAAGACAAGAGAGCAACCTCGTCACGCACAGCACCCACAAGAGTAAAAAAATGCTTGGGGATTTTTGACTGCTGCCATGGAAACATAATTTCTTGGATACAAACAAGAAAACAAGAAGAAATACATGTAAAAATTCCTTCGTCAGCATTTTAGCCTCTTAAGCAGAATGAGTCAGTCATGGTTCTGAATACAGGTTAATGCATGGGCCAGCTTTATGTATCTTCAGATAATTTAGCTGGTCCACAGCCAGAGGAGAGGAACTCCAGGGGACCCATCAAAATTGGGTAAAATGGTAGCAGGGACTCAGAGATGACACATGCAAGTGCCTGCACTTTGGAAGAAAATTTGAACTACTCCCCACTGCCTAATTAGCTGATGTGTTGCAGTCATAGCTCTTGCATCGATCATAAATACCATCCTGCTAACTTGAGCTTCTCCTGTCTGCTGGATCGCCCTGTTATCTGTTTGTCTTCATTTGAGATTGAAAGCTCCCTTGGGACGGAGGCTGTCTTCTTATCTACTGCTATCCAAATAAACATAACTGTTCCTGGATACTAAAAAAGGCAACAGCGGAAAAACTTTTATTCCAGTTATCCTAGCAGAAATAACTGTTCAACCCACACTGGCCGAAACAGCTGAAAACATTTTAAACATTACAATAGCATCTTTAAATACTTATCCAGAATGTTGCGTTCACGTAACCCTATCTCAAAACTCTACAGCATGAACAGGACACAGGATTAGCAACAAGTGAGGAAACATTCAAAGGCTCTTCCTTTGCTTATGAAACCTGTGAAATCTAAAAGGCCCACAGAATAAGAAAAAGAGCTCGATAGATTACTGCTGTTTACTCACACTTAGAAACAAAGAAAGAAACAACTGGACAGCAACAAGATTAACTAACTAAAGAGTGTGCTAGTTACCATACACCTACAGAGCTCCCCACATAATATACCTGAAGACAACATATACTTGAAATCAAAGCTCATTAACACACTCACAATTTCTACGGTCAGATCTGGAGGAGTTATGAACATACATATTTGAAGAAATAAGCCACTGAATAGACTTTCCCTTTTCTCCTCCTCTTAATAAAACTTGTCTGAGATTTTCAACAGAAAAACAGGCCAAAAATACCCTCCAACCCTTCAAGTCTTGGTTGTGAATAGTGGCTTTTCAACACCATATTTTGCATATCTAAGCCCTTCATTCTCCTCTGTTCAACAGATGCCTTCTTGGACTACACCACCTGTGAAGCAGCTTCGTCCCTACTCTTTACAGAGAGAGGATTTACATTTTATGACAGACCACACCGGTCAGCTTACAGTTCATCACAGGCAATGAAGTTTGATGCCTACAGAGAGTGTGGGAATTAGAGGTGCTCCAACAGCACTTCAAATCAAAACCACATAAATTTACAGATTAAGAGGAATTTTTTTCCTCTTATTGACAGAGAAGTATCACGTGTAAGGGGGGGGGCATTCTAGAGAAAGCATATATCCAGTCCTTAACCAAATATGTACTTAAATCAGGCAGGATGTAGCTGGATTCTCAACTATCCAGTTATATTCTGCTAGGCAATGAGAGCTGATGAAAGGCTTACATGCATGAAAAGCCTAAATAATTTTAAGTTCATTTGCTGACCTACAAAAAGACTTCAGAAATTCTGATGTCTCAAAAGTACAACTGCAATGAAGTAGCTTTTTCATAGGAGGAAAACAGTCATCTCCACTTAACTCGCTAGGAAAAATAAAAATCCAAACCACAACTGACAGGTATCCCTTGCAACAAAGAATAAATGTGGCATTCGCAAGGAGAGGTGTGACTGCTTCAGTAGCAATGAAGGCCTTTTCTGTGATGCTTTGGGCCCCAGAAGCATGGATTTGCTTATCAAAGCAACGTCTGTGTTTCTGCATTCAAATGCTGACTAGCATTCCCTCTGTCTAACTTCCTATCAGCTTGATCTAGGAGCAGCTACAAACGTAATTTTTAATTATTCTCTCTCCCCCTCTCGCCGTATCTCCCTTTTTTAATTACATTCAGGATGTTTTCTTATTGATTTAGTTATCCTTGTATTTAGATGCAGGGATCAGAAATTTCTTTTATATGGCAATTCAGTTTTCCGTTAGAAGAAGCCTCTCATGCTATAACCCAGGGGGAACTGAGAAGAAGCTTTTGATGCATGAAGCAGGCAGAGGCAAGATGATATTTGGAGATTGCATTGCACTCTGCTCTATTTCCGCATCCTTTGAAGCACTGTTGGGCAATTCATTGCTCTCTGCCACAAAAGCCACTGCTCTCTTGTGGAAGCAACTGCGCTTGCCAAGCATTCAGAATAGATATCACGCAGCACCACTGCTCAGATGGGCAGGACTCCTGGTCAGCAGGAAGGATGTGTCATATTCCCAGAAAACCGGAAAAGGCAAAAAAAAATCCCACACCTGGAAGAGCCCAGACCTCTTTTTGATAATTATTTGATACTTACATTCAGTTTGTGACCCACCAGTTCTGGAAGCTCAAAGAGGGCTTTGAAAGACCCTACAGAAAGTAACTAAAGAAAGCAAACCTTAAAGGCTTACATTCACTCTGCAGAGACAGATCCTCCTTTTGAAATATTCAAGGTCTCAAAAATTAAAAAGAAAATATTGAAAAGTACCAATTTAAATAATGCAAAGATTCAGAGGTCTTCATGTACAAACAGAACAGAACATCCTGAGAAACGGAGTCTTTCTTTTGGTTTATTATCTATTTGCATTTCTGCAACACCCTTTCCAAAGAAACTCACAGTTGTTCTCTAAGACTCCACACTCCCCACTGAAGCACCACATGGCTCAATCCTGAATTTCCCAGGTAGGAAACTATGGTTTAGAGCCCAGTACTAGCTCTCTCCCACCCTGAGCTTTCTTCCCAGACACTGGAAGAGAAGTCAGGAGGTTCAGACTTCTCAGCCTCTCTGAGTCTCTCGGCCCCACACTGGCCCCTATTTCACTGCAGAAAAGATGCAAAAGCATCCCAGAACACAGTGAAACACACTCACAAATCCCTACACTTCCCCAGCTGACCAAGTACTGGATGCATTCAGTTGTACTGATGATGAACTATATTTCCATCATGCTGGGAAAACTCCAAAAGGGATGCTGCTCTTACCTTTCTGTGAGCTCAGGTGACGTAGTAAGTTCAGTATTAGGACAAGATCTGCCTTCTTGTTACATTATATATGCAGAGCAGATTGCTTGGCAATTACTTTTAAAGCACAACCACAGTGCCATTTGTACTTGTTAGGTAGAGGCAAAAGTTTTTTAAGGCTTTAATACCTTGAAAAGTGCCTGGCTAAGTGGAAATGACTGCATTCTCTGTCTTATTAGCTGCACAGTTATTTATACTTTTGCAGATTACCGGTACAGAACAATTAGGCTTTGGAAGTGCGATGCAAATTGAGAAGTTTCAAGAGCTCTACTGAACAGTTATCCCTTAAATACATTAACGGGAATAAACCTGCAGCACACACCCAAAGCCTGTTCCAAACAGGGACTTTTAAATTAGCTGGGAAGAAAGAAGGATGAGAGACTGCCTGCCAAGAAGCCGCTCACATCTGGAGCAACAGCTACAATGCATTGAAAGTTCCACCAACCACACTTTCAGCAGGCTGAGCAATAGCTGCAATACACCAGGAAAATCTAACACGAGGCACTTGGTTTCCCCCAACCTCTGGCTGCCTTTTTTTTTTTTTTTTTTTCTTTTCCCATACTTTGGGTAACAAACACCTAATAACAATTCTCTTAAAGGCATACCCTTTCCACACCACAGGCAGGATGTTAGAAGGAAGAGAAATCCCCAGCAGGCAGAAACTATTGGTGATTTTGGTGTGCTTCCCCAGGCCAGGGCACTCCATTGTCCACACCAGACTACATGGCAGATACATGACACCATCTGAATCTATCTGTAGCAGAGAAGACACTAGCACCCACTGTGGTATCTCTAGCCCTGTCCTTACAGACCAAGACAACGCAGAATCACCACCAAGAGGACCATCAGCTCACAGGGCTAAAGAACGCGACTAAGATCAGATGACATCATGCACTGTGTTGTACACCATCTTGGACACTGTTCCAGCAGGCATGTACCAGTTATAGACACCATTCTCATTGCCAGCAGAGGCTCTGAGGAATGAAGAAACTCGTCTAAGGACATGCCATGGACACGCCCTTAAATCAAGAAACCTTCTTGTCCGAAGACCTCACTACATTTAAGCAATTTGTTCTTAATCACATGTTCCCTTTACCAACAAACATCTCCAGTTATCTTCAGATTTCCTCCCACCTCTTTCCCTGATCAACTCAGATACTCCCCTTGCTAAGCCTCTAGTTTTACAGGAGGCACAGTGTAACCCCCCCACGTCAGTTGCTCCAGTTTCTACAATCTCTTACCTCCACAGCGAGCTCTCCGTAACACTCCCCAAGTTGAAGTCGTAGAGTTTTGTCAGAATGAGAATCACCTAGGGAAGGTGAAGGGAGGGAGGAAGAGAAAGGGAAAAAAAAAAAAAAAAAAAGATGTTTTCTTTAGACTGTGTAACAATACACAAGGAATCTGAAAACACTTAAAGGAGAGCTTAACATTTATCCCTTAAAGTTGCAGTATTACAGGATCAAGTTAAAAAAAAGGAAAATCATTAGCTTAATTCATCACGTAACCAGTAACATTTATTTAATCTCAGAATGTTTTGCATTTGAAATAAAACATGCAAACAGGAATTAAATGGAACGTGATAATTTGCCCTCTCTGAAGACAGTTATTCAAGGTCAGGGGTGGAATCAGATGCACCCTTGTTAACTCAGAAACCCAATCAGGAATTGCAGTCAACTTTTCCTCTCTGTTTCTCAAGGTGCTACCACAAACTGGTGGGTCTACATGGAAAGAATTGGCAAGATTTTTTATGAAGATCCCCACCCAGCAAAACAGCCCATTTTGCCCAGAATGAACTTTGTTGTTCTCTGTCTGCTGTAACCAATGCCAGAACCATGGGAATATGACGCCCACATGCTATCACCTTTCTGCAGTGGTGAAATAGAGGGTCACAGAGCATGGCATTCAGCTTAGATGCTGAGCAAGATAAACTTCAGCTGTATCGTTAGTGCTCAAGGAGAGCCCGAGGCTTCAGAAACCACTGAATAAATTTCTGGTGAGCCTTGAATATTCCTGAGTCATGCCCTTGCAAAACCGAGGTAGGACGAGAGGGGAGTTAAGCAGTACACGAGGGACCATAGGGGAACATAACTTCCCTCCAATATTGTTGGTGTTCTGACCTCAGATTTCGCAGATACAGGTAATCCAAATCACCAGCTACACTGCCCAACGCCCTTCTGCCCCAGAAAGACACCTACGCACTCCAGTATCCTGTGAGCCTCTGTGCAAGCTCACAGGCTCAGACAGGATAGGAACTTATGGAGAAAGAATAGAGGTTCCTCAGTGAAAGCTAAGAGCATTTGAGCATCTGCTCCTTGTATTTTTAGCATAACTAACAGTATATAGTTAATTCCCTTGGATTCTACAGGATCAGCCTCAGGAAGAGTTTTGGAGCATCTCTTCGTTTTTGTTTTGCATCATTTCAGCATTGTTTCCTCCTTACAGAATTCAAGAACAGGCAACTTCCTTTGCCCGTGTTTGGGCTGTGAAAGTATCTAGGGAAATTTTTAGTAAATACTTGGGGGGGATTTGTTTTATTTTGTCAATAAAAGGTACTTTACGGTTTGACTACAAGATGAGATCAAATGAGAGATCACAGAATCATAAAATAGTTAGGGTTGGAAGGGACCTTAAAGATCATCTAGTTCTAACCTCCCTGCCATGGGCAGGGACATCCCACCAAATGAGGCTGCCCAAGTCCCCATCCAACCTGGCCTTGAACACCTCCAGGGATTGTGCATCAACATTTCCAGGGATGGGGCATTCACAACTTCCCATGGCAACCTGTGCCAGTGCCTCACCACTCTCATGGTGAAGAAATTCTTCCTAATGTCTAGTTTAAATCTGCCCTTCTCCAGTTTATATATATTCCCCCTCGTCCTATCACCACAAGCTTTTATGAATAGCTCCTCTCCAGCTTTCTTGTAGCTCCCTCAGGTACTGGAAGGTCGCTATAAGATCTCCTCTGAGCCTTCTCTTCTCCAGGCTGAACAAGCCCAACTCTCTCAGCCTGTCCTCATATGGAAGGTGCTCCAGCCCTCTGACCATCTTTGTAGCCCTCCTCTGGACCCGCTCCAACAGCTCCATATCCTTCTTACATTGAGGATTCCAGAAGGGTTGAATTCATTAATGTTGGCCTATGCAACAAGGATCTTTTCTACTACAAGAGCCATGCCTTCCTCCCCCTTCCTCCTCACACAGCAGTGGGACCTGTCACACCTTTCATTTGGGTTACCCAGCTGAAAGGCTGCTGGGTGAGGAGTTGAAAGCTCTGCAGAAAATTGCCAAAGGATTAATCAGTATCACAACGGCTGCAGCGGTTGGTTATTGTCAGCATAATACCAGGAAGAGACCTGTTCAAATTGTAAGGGACCTTGGTACGTGACTATGCATTCAGTGCCCAGCTTAATGGCTTTACAATAGATGCTCTGAGCATCGCTCTCTCTACTGGATTCACTTTCCATGTCCCTGATTGCATTTTGTCCCTTTATTTCCCCACACAGAGACCTTTAGGAGGAAGATAAAAGCCAAGCTGCTTCCAGCAGCGTGTGAAAAGAAACCTGCCAGGCATATTTGAGTCAGCATATGCGAGCCCATGTCAGCCTAAACCAATGCTGTGCTGTGGGGAAATAAGGACAATATCACTTTTATCACAATTTAAACCCTGCACACACCTCCCCACACAAAAGAGGAAGAACCAGCTGCAAGTTGGAGCAACCAAGGTTTGTGTACCTCCTCCCCTTACACCAACAGAGGGAAGCAGTTGATGAGAGTGACACTTTTTGGCTGTGCCCTCTATTCCCACAGGGGCTCAGACAGTAGCCTTCTTCAGAGTCTCTCGGAAGCCACGCACCACCGCACAAGCCCTACCCTGCCAGAAATGACACCCTTCTTATTGCTCACAACTATGGTGAGGTTTCACAAGGTGAGTGTTCCAGTTTCAGAGCCTAATCGCGTTGTAGACAGCAGGACGACTCCTGCTGAGTTCAGTGGACCTTGGATCCAGCCCTAAACATACTAAGTAAATCTCCGAGTTGTGGTCAAATTTCAACAGAGTAATTCTACCTTAACTTGCAATTACAACTACAGGCAGCATCCCAACTTTCCCAGCTCTTTGTGTGCCTCTCCCCAGATCTCCTATGCTCTATATTTTTGAAGATGTCAATCATCTATTACAAACCCTGCAAACCGCAGGATAACACCAGCTTTACAGGAGCGGGCTGAATCCTATTCAGCTCCTGGGTATAAATCCAAAGTAAGAGCACGTTGTTTAGTACAGCTTTTCTGGATTTTTCACCCAGGATGACTAACAAAAATCCAGCTCTGCCTGCTGTAATGCATGGAAAGCAAAAGCACGAGCATCCCTTTGCAGTTAAATCAAAGGGTCCCGGGAAACAGCAGGATTTGCCCGAGGCAGTGGTAATACACAATGCAGTCGCCAACAGCAACCTGTCCATGAAATCATTCCCCACCTATGCCCAGGCCAGGCAACACACTTGCACTCTTCATTTTAAAAGCTGAATTAAATGTGAAATCTCCAATTTTCAGTTTAATATACTATTTAAAAACAAAAATAAACATTTTCCCCCTGAACTGAGGGACATCTAGGATCGTCAGCCCATAGAAAATACTCTTCAACCTAAATTAAGATGAAAATACTTTGCTCTGGGGAAAGGAAATAAAGAAAAAAAAAGAAACATTCCAAGAGTTATTGATTCAGAAACAGCAAAAAGATACTCTTTAGGCACTTTTTAATCAAAGTAAAGAAGACACTCTTATAGTACCAAAATTAAACTATTTCTGTCCATTGAAACTATCTCCCCAAAATTAATTTTAAGTCATCTGAATGCTGAACTGTATTTTTCTCCGGAGTTTTATATCGTACACCAGGAATACAACTCCAATATGAAATTTCCTCCCTGCCTCTGATGGGCGAAGGCTCCACACAGCCACGCTGTGCTTCCCAGGACACCCCAGGGCAGGTGGCCCTCAGGGCACCAAGCAGCTCGGCTGGTTGAGAATGAAAAAAGGCAGAAGCAGCCTGCAGGACAGAGCAGGGAAATAGATCAGGCTGAATTACAGCTCTCCTAAGGCAATACAAACTCTCTGGAAAATGCAATTTCAAGCTGAGCTTACACAAAACTAAATGACCTGAAAAATTCAATAAACTGTTTTGGTTTTCTAGACAGAGTGAGGAGGCAGAAAAGATAATCAGAAAAATTATTTTTTCTTTGGAAACAAGTGATGTTCAGTCTTGCAAGAATTTCCTTATGCATTTTACTTTACAGATGTGCCTTTTCACAATCCATATGGTTTCATTTTGCAGAAACTACATTGCCTGCTGAATATCCTGCTATAAGGCTTGCACGACAAACATGACAACCCCTGTCAATTGTTTATCTTCAATGCACTTATACTACAATACAAATCAAGAGCCTCTGGCATTGAAAAATCCCACTATACCACCCTAAAGCAAACTGAACCACTAAATTCAGATTTAATGTGTGGACTGCTTCTCTAAAATTAAGACAGCAGGTCTCCAAAACTGCCCAATCCAGCAGCCCTGAGTCTTGACACAACTTGGCTGACATGAAAGCAGAAAAAATATAGCCAGAAATGGTAGCCCAAGTTTCAATCCATGTTGAAAACGTATCCCTGAAGGGTTCCCTATTGTTCAGAAAATTATTAGAAATCTCTGAGCCCATATATCACAAAAATGCTCAGGAGCTCTTCAGAGTATATGGTGGCATAACAATCTTTCATGCCCATAAAATTTTACTATGAAGGAAAATTACTTTAGTTCATTAAACTCTCTTCCAGATCTTGCCAATATTAAACTGGTAAAGTGCTTTGCATATACCCTACAGTGGAATATATAACTCAGTTTCCCACAAATTAAAGTGTAAAGACATTGCTGTTCCTTCAGCCAGCTGACAATGAATTTCAGGACAACCAAAAAGTGCGATATCAAACACAGTCATGTTCCTGGATTAGGTGATGCTCATATCAGAGACAGGACAGAAAAGAGCACAGCAATCAGGGAGAAGAGCTAATCATCTCAAGCAGACATCTGAAAGGCCAGCACTGATCCATTTTATGAGATTCCTCTCCTCTCTAAGTGATCCTGCTCACGGTTGAAGGTAAATTGAGTTGAAATGCTCCGGGATCTAAAAAGTCAGCAGTATTGCACTATCAAGGTTCCTAGCTGTTTTTTTCTTTTGGTGTTTGGGTTTCTTTGATTTTTTTTGTTGTTGGTGATTTTTTTTAAAGCACAAAACTAATAAATAAAGATGAACTGATCAACAAAGTCATAGAGTTATTCAGGGTGACAAATTTGCTAAATAAGGTGGTCTTTCACGTAACCTCTGCATTCAAAGTTAACTCAGGCAAACACCACCAATATCAGCATAATCTTTCTGACATAAATGCTTAGAAGGTGGGAAAAGGATCATTTACATGCTCAACATACATTTGTGCTTAAGTGCGTGGTGGGTTGACCCCAGCCAACAACTAAGCACCCACACAGACACTCACTCTTTCTATGCCTTGGCGGGGACAGAGGAGAGAACCAGAAAACTAATAGCGAGAAAAACTTGTAATTCCAGATGAAGACAGTTTAATAAGTGAAAGAAATAAGTGAATAAAAACCAAAACAGCAATACACAAGGAATGCAAAGGCAGACAATGAAAGATGGGTACACTCTGGAAAGGCTACTCCACATCTATTACTGCTAAGGATGATATCATATGAGACAGAATACCCCTTTGGCCAGTTTGGGTCAGCTGTTCTAGCTGTGCCCCCTCCCAAGCTCTTGAGTGCCCCCAGAGTACTCCTAGGGCAGGCAGAGTGAGAAACAGAGAAAACCTTGTCACTACGCAAGCACTGTTCAGCTATACCTAAAACATCTGTCTGTTACCAACACTGGTTTAGCTAAAAATTCCAAACACAGCCTGACACAGGCTGCTATGAAGACTATCAGCTCCATTCCAGCACAAGTATTTTCCTATATCACGGTACAATTGTTTGCAAAAATAGTCACTACGTAGCTCTGTCCCACCAAAATCACTTCACACAAATACATCTTAAAAACTGTACGCATGTATGTGTGTGATGACACATCACCACTCTCATTGACCCTGGAGGTCCAAGCGCAGTTGCCAATACCCAAGAGTGCCATCTCCAGTTGTGAGAAGTACATAACATTATTACAAAACTCCCAGGTGAGGAATTTAAATTCCACAGGTGTTAACAGATTCCACAAGCATTACCACTGTGAAACAAGGCAACTAATGCCATCTTTGTTTTACTGATGAGGAACCAGAGACAGAGAGAGAATAAGTGCTTCTCTACATGGGAACACTCAGGGAGAAGAATCCAAATCAAGTTCTAATAGTTTGGTTCAATTCACATCAGAAAAAAAAAATCAAATTAGAGACCACTTTATTCTGAATAACAGTCTCCATCCAGGAATTTAACATAGGTGAAGTATTCCACTAAAACACATTTCGTTAATTTAAGCTAAAAAGCATTGCCTGGAAGATAAAGTACCAATCCAAGTTCACCCACAGTAACAAAACAATTAACAAAGAAGGGAATTGTACACCATAAATACCCATCTACTTTCTTTTCCCCTGTCTGGTGAGGATAGCTGAAGAAAATCAGAAAATTTCCAGATCCTAGCAGTACCCTAAGACATGAGAAAAAAACAACAGAGGTACTAACAACAAACACAGGCTAAATCCTGCTTGGTGGAAATCAGGGCCACACTTTTGCAAGAATAAAGTGATGCCAACTTAAGCAGCAGTAAAGGACTTTTTTTTTTTTTTTTTCCCCTAATCTCCAGAGAGATAAAAATGATCTGTGGGTGGCTTCAGGCAGTGCAGGCAAAAGAACCCTCTGAAATTGAAAGAGACAAGTCCCAAGATCACACACAAAAGCAAAACACGTTCCAGTGAACTTGTGATCTCTGAACAGCTGAGACTGTCAAATTTGTCCTCAAAACAAGAACCAGTAACTAAAGGAGTGATATTCTTTTAATCTTTCTTTGTCTGCATTTTTTTTCACTTTCCAGTATGAAAACTGCCATGCCATGCTCTTTCTGTCCCTTGTCCTCCCCGCTTTCAATGTAAATCAGGCAGCAGAATACACAGAAGCCAGAGCTTGAGAAGTCTTCCCATGGATTCCCCTGGGATGCTGGAGACAGACCACATTATCTTCATAAAAGACCCTTGGGACGTAAGCAGCAGTTTGAAATTCCCATTTAAGGGGCCTGCAGCGAATGAACCGAATCCGATGGGAGGAAAAAACAAAATCACTACAGTGCTTTGGAGAAACAGTCAGCTCTGGAAAGTCCAGCTCCCTCCTGTGCAATTACCAGCAAGAGGAAGGCAGGATTCTTCTCACTGTGCTCTCTGCTTTGGCAATTCAAGGGTAAGTGCAGTCTATCAGACAAAAAGCACCCCCTGGCATCAACACTGAGGCAGACACCTCTTCTCACGTCATGGGTTCCATTCTGAGCGCACACAAATCTAGAATGGATTTTGAATTGAACCCGACAGGGTCACTCATACTTTTGGTTTTAAATATTTTGGTGCAGGGACTATCACTGAGGATATGTTCAGAGGTGCCTTGTATACACAAGTTCATGCCATGGCTGTGAATGCAGCTGGTTAATACCTCCACCAAAGCAATGACTAAAGCCTCCAGGACTCAGGAGAGGAATCCTACTATAATGTTTTACAATAACAAGAAGTCAGATTCTACTCTTCTCATACCACGGATCCCAATTATCACTCACATGAGGGTATTTATAGCTGCTACCTGTATAGCGTCTGCAAGTCAGCCACATTGCTCTTCTGTCTCTACCGCACGTTAAAAATTTGACCATATCTCTCATGTAACAGATTTTCCAAAGAAATAGAAAAAAAACCCAAAACACATTGGTAAATGCTGTCTAAGTTTCAGCAAATGTACCTCCTCCACGCTTACCTTTAGAGCACACACACACAAAAAAAAATACAACCACATTCTTAACATGTCCTTCCTAAAGAAATAGAAGAAAGGCCTGCAGTACAGTCATCATACCTTAGAAAGCAGCTGGATTCCATTCCAAAGGATACAGTAGAACTCTAAATGTAGTCACCAAATCAGATTATAAAGCCTTTACCATCTTTGCAATGGGTGAAAAACCTACCACTCCATATTAGAGTTGTTAGTCACACAGTATCAGATGGGAGTGTCTAGAAGAAGTGTGGTGAATTAGCCACCTTTTTAAAGACAGCAGTGAAAAACAGAAGATACTTAAGTAGAATTCCAGACTATTAAAATGAATACACTAGTGGGCAGGGTGGACATGCCAACGCTATTGTCAGCTTGCAAGAAGCATTAGCCAGAGCAGTCAGATAGAAGAGACGCCCCCCCACCCTGGGTTTTCTGACCACCTCCCCTGACATGGTACAGTTGTGCTCCACAAAATCTTTCCCAGCTCTTCAGAATGGCTTTGCTGCACATAAACACACATTCCCACCAGAAAAGACATCTAGATTGCTTAAAATAACAGAAACCTCAGCTTTATCTCTGTGTAACGCAGTTAAGCATAAATACAATCCC
This sequence comes from Cuculus canorus, assembly GCF_017976375.1. Classification (NCBI taxonomy): domain Eukaryota; kingdom Metazoa; phylum Chordata; class Aves; order Cuculiformes; family Cuculidae; genus Cuculus; species Cuculus canorus. Next base: position 12,249,290 of record NC_071407.1, read on the forward strand.
TCCTGGCAGGTAGTGATATGATTTAAGGGTCCCCTATCATACATTACGAGAGATGATGGCAAAGAACTCATAATTTATTTTTATTGATTCAGCAACCCATGCTGGATGATATCTCCCAAATATTCCCCTTCACTAGGTAGCCTCCACCAAAGCTTCAGCAAATTTAATTCGATCTTTTTTTTTCCTTTCTCCATCTTCTTTTTAAAGCTGCTGTGCGCACATCTGTACCAAAGTTCAAGAAGACAATGAAAAAAAGGCTGCTGTTAGTTTGCTGGCTCTGTTCTCATTCCAATTATTTTCTAATACCATCTGCGAATCGCAGATTTTGTGCAGCAATTTAACTCTGTGGAGACATATACATGCTGAAGGACAATTTAAAGCTTCTGACATGGGGACCTGAACAGAAGGAAAGACTTGAACTCCAGGTGTGGGTATACTACCTTCACAGGATAGTTCTCATAAGTAAATAAATAAAAAAATAAATAGATGGAAAACAGATAAATAAATAAATAAGGTTGGCAGAAAGTAACTGCTAGGACAGGTGAGGGTTTTCCTTTAGGACTGAAGGCAGAACTGACTAGTTTACTAAAGGAAAATATACTACTTTAGGAAATTTGCGTCTAAGCCAATTCTGACAGAAAGAGAGACAAAAGCTCCCATAAAGATTATTTTCATGAAAATTCAGGCTACTTAGTCTTCTTCCATTTCTGTCTCCAGCCTTTCACTCCTCACACATACACCCTCTCTCCCCTCCCCTAAATATGTACATATACATACACAAAAATTACTGACCTTCCTCAGATTCCAATTAGCAACTTAAACAATTGGCTTTGAACAGGGCATGGGCAAGAAATTCCCACTTTCCTCAGAAAGAGGAAATGGACTAGATAAGCTGTTGAAGTCCTTTGCAGCCTCACATCTTTAACCCAAAGAACTAAATGCTCACGTGAAAACGCCTCACTGCTAGCTCAGGAGAGCAGCAGCAGGGAATTACAACAGGCTGAGAGAGTTGGGCTTGTTCAGCCTGGAGGAGGCTCAGAGGAGATCTTATAGCGACCTTCCAGTACCTGAAGGGCCTACAGGAATGCTGGAGAGGTGCTATTCGTAAAGGCTTGTGGGAATAGGATGAGGGGGAATGGGTATAAACTGGAGAGGGGCAGATTTAGACTAAACATTAGGAAGAATTTTTTCACCATGAGAGTCGTGAGACACTGGCCCAGGTTGCCAGGTGAAGTTGTGGCTGCTCCATCCCTGGAGGTGTTCAAGGCCCAAGGTGACGGGGCCTTGGGTAGGCTGATTTAGTGGGATGTCCCTGCCCATGGCAAGGGGGTTGGAACTAGATGATCTTTAAGGTCCCTTCCAACCCTAACTATTCTATGATTCTGTGATTCCCAGCTTCTCCCACTTGCAGGGAGATTAATTTGTGATGGCAATGTTATTTTGAGGCAATACTATTCAGTTTTGAACAATATCATGCTGAGAAAACATGCTTCTCCTTCCAGGGGAACCATTCCAAATGTTGAAGTTTCACCAATGTCACCATGAAAGGAAAAAAATGCAGCCGTTGGGGCACAAGCCCTTGCATCTGCTTTTAATGGCCAGTTAAAAGACCTTCCAAAACATTGGGTCCTTATTATCGACATATCCAGCTACCTTAGACTTTGGCTTATTCCTTTCCTCATATCAGCCCAGGGAAATAAACCTGCAGTTTGCCACGTGACGAGTGTAGGCACAGAGCAAAAAAAAGAGCAAAATGTACAAATAGTTCTGTTACAGTTACTGCAGGTATGAAATCCTAACATTGAGATGCTCCCCCACATTTACTACCCAACCCTGTGTGACTGTAACATCATTTGTATAAACTCACGATTTTGTCATAATTAAATATGCCTACGTATTTATAAATGTAATTAAATATAAGGGAAAAGTGAAATACAAGTATAATTACAGAAACAATAGGACAAAAATATAAGAGATAGTTTAAAATATACGAGTAACTATCACAGGCAACTTGGGTCGGTCAGGTTGCATAGGACACATAGGATCAGAAAGTGCTGGAGGGAAAAGACAAGCATAAGTCAGGCCACACACACAAAAGGTCAGAAGCAATAGTTTGAGTACTAACTAGCCAATTAACATATTTTTACATTATTATAGATTCAACAAAGATTAAATGATCTGATTATCTTACATATTAAGGTAATAAAAACGTGGTCTGTCTAATTGACTGCACTCTTCTGACCTTGAACCTGCGTTTATGCAGCAGTTCCTATCTGCAGATGCCCAAACCTACTTTGAAACTTAGTGGCTCAGCTGTGGTAAGGTCAAACTCTGCCATAGCAGCTCCTTTTCCTACTGGTATTCTTTGAACTAATCTTTACTCTTGTTTTTAATAATCTTTATTATATTTATTTTATTTTTACGCTGTATTCATCATCAGCATGCATTTCATCATCACTAAAGAGTGCCTGAACTCCTTGTACTATAGCTGTATTGCTTGGGTTTTTTTATTATTGTTCTTTGTGTTGTATCATTAAGTAGTTAAGCAAAATTATTTTCATCTGTTGCTGGGAAAACACTCTCTCTCTGGGCAATTTTCTTTCTTTGTTCCTGTGCAGAGCAGCTCTGCGCTCATGGCAAACGCCCCTGGCACCCTGATGTTGTCTCCTTTTGAAAGGCCCAATCAAGCAGACTTTCATGAAATCTGGCTCACTAGGTATTTCCAAAAACTGGGCTGGGGACGATTCCTCTGTGGACACGTACCACAATATGCCAGCCAGATGTAACATCCTCCTTCATTTAAGGGAACTAAAACAACTTATGTTCTTCCTATGGACTACAGAGGAATCAGTGTGCGAAGAGCAAACTGGCCTATGCAAGACACCAGCAACAGCTTCTATGATACGCAACAGAATAGGGGACAGAGAATTCTGAAGTTCAAGATTCAGCTTCTCCCTTCTTTATATGAGTCATCTAAACAAGCTTGCACACTGTCCCCTCCAGAGAGCAGTCCTCGGTGCAAGAGCTGTTTGGATTCTGCCTCACAAACCAAAGAACTATATAAGCCAGTTGATGGGTATTCACAGTCGGCAGAGGTTGTCGGGTTCAGCTCTGTCTCCAACTGACATTGAACTATTTCAAATTGCAGCTACATCAGCAAGGAAGACTGAAGACCCTTCATGTTTGGCCACATAAAGACTTTGAAACTGTGAATTCAAGGGACTGATGGGATGTCTTCCTCCACGTCAGCTGAAAGATCAAGACCCTAAGATGCCCTACTATGGGAACCTAACTTAGAGCTACAGACTCCTCCAGGCAGCAAGAGGCTACAACAGACACATTGCATGGACTCAGCCCTGGGATATACTCAGGACCTGAGAGGGAAAGTAAAGGCATAAAAGGGACCTGAACTCCCCGTTCAGAGCTCTGGTTTGTCACTCAAGCCAGGTCACTCTTCTGCCAAAGCAGCCAGCTACCAATTCTGTGCCTGCCAAGGAAATAAGGCTTTGGAAGAAATATACAAATAACATAGAGTGAACATTTTTCCCCATATGACTATTTCCAAAAGATAGATAAAATATATTCGCTTAAAATCTGACCTACGCTTTTTCTTCCCCACAAAAACCTCTGTCCTCTGAAGGCCTGGCACCAACTTTGGGGCAGGAGGGAAGCATAAAGGAATGTGTCAGGAACAACAATAAAATCATAACTTTTGGTGTCAGCCCAATAATTTCACTTTTGGCAAGCAAATTAAGAAAAAAAATCCATTTATCTGTTTTTGAGTTCTGTAAGAAAGAAAATATATTTTTGCCACTTTAGAAATACCTTGTGCTAATGTCTACATGGGGACATGTGGAACAGCGCAGTTAAAGCTGTCAAGGGCAATTTTTCTTACAGACTTAAGTGTTCCATTACTTAAAATAAAAGAAGTCGAGAAAAACAGAGGAACTTGAATTCAAATCTCCTTTAATGCAACATTATGGCTGAGACTTTCAAGGCTGTAAAAGCAGGAAACTCAGAAGTACAGATTCTACATTACGCACATGGATTGTATAAAAGCAGAGAAAAATCAGCACTGCAGAAATCAAAAGCATTATTGACCTTTGTAACTCTTTTAGGGTTGGTTGGGGCCCAGAGACAGTTGCTTAGATGGAAATAGCTACTCCATACTGAAACCCTCACTGCAGTAGAAAACTTTCAGAAGATTTGACCTTGTGAGGTGATTTTCCTTCTCCTACCTAGGGATCTAAAAAATTCTTTTTTTGGACTTGAAAAATTCTTGCCCTCTAGCTGATAGAAAAAAATTGAAGCAGAATCTTCATTTCAAGCCACTGTCCATATCCCTCCTCATAAGAATCATGGTTATGACAACTGGGATTGCTTTTAAGATAAGGATTTGGGATGCTATAACCCAGAAGATGGATTCCTTTCACTCTTGCATGACAAATAATAGATTTAAATAGTAGGCTCAGCACTTTGTCCTGACAGTACCTGCATTGGCTCTCTTCGCCATCACAAGAACATCTGGATCAAAACCTGGAGGTAGAAAAGGGAGAAGAGACAGGGCCTCACATGTTACAAAAATATACTGTAGCTCTGCAGTGTCCAGATGACCTTCAGGGATTTTCACGCACGCTGACTGTAGGGTTGTCTTGCACATTACACTGAGGTATCAGAAACTGCCCCGCACTGCAGAAGGGCTCTGCACAATATGAATAGTCCTACTCAGTATTCCTGCATTGTTGTGTTTTCAGCTGACCAACAGAAATTTCTCAAAACTTCCAAAAATCGTTCAGCACCTTGAGAAACCCAACAGGGGATGGCTGTGCAGTGAGACACAGGAAGAATGCAAAACGATGTAAAAAGAATTGTAATGGCCAACACACAAGGTCTGTGATACCTTAGTTCTCTTTACTGTCTCAGGAGCCCTGGATATCCATCAGAATAATCTCTTCTTCTCTCCTTCACCAGTCACATCGCAAGGTCCAGTCTTCATGAAAACGATGCAGTCACAGAAGCAAGACTTCAACCACTCCCCAACCCCTTGCCACCCCTTGCCATACAGTCTCTCTGGCATCTGTTATGACTCTGCAATAAAACCTAAGATTAGCACCTGCCCTGAAAGAAAAGCATGGGCTGGAGATGGGCCAGACACACCAGCTTGTCCTGTTTTATTACAGCCTAGACTAGAAAGGAGCAATAGTCTCTAGTTGTCTCAGGATAGCAGTAAGGACAGAGAAAGGCGACAAGGCTTATCTGAAAGTGAAATTCAATCCCATTCTTGGTTGACATATGACCATAAAATCTTAAGTAGGTCACGAGGGAATAATTTTGCCAATTCCACTTCAGGTAAAGCTAGGTCATCTTCACAAGTTCCACTGTGAGTTCTCTCTCTGTGCTGTAATTCTTCGGTGAGTAAACCCACTCCGCATACCAAATTTCATGATATGATAGCTCTAAATGCATCGTTAAGAGTAATTCCAATAACCATAACGGTTTCCAAAGCAAAAGCCTATAACATACCTAGATCCAAACATCTCCTGTTCTGCCTTTGCGACCATGCAGAAGTGCATCACGAAAAGCACCTGCTCCAAAGGGAGAATAAAGTTCAAAGTCAAACAGAAACTTGCTTTTCATGAGTAAATGTTGAGCTGGCAAAGAACTGGAACTCCAAATGTTACCAAAGGCTGAAGTATGGTGTGGACCAGAGAACAGATTCAAGATGATGGTGTCAGGGTATCAACTCTGTCCAGGTTCTTCGTCTTACCTGGCAAGATGCACAGGTAGGAATGCTGAACAGCAAGTCTTTTAAGTAGTTATGACAGACTAAAGAACAAATCCAAAGTCCTGTTTTGCCTTTGTGAAAGGACAATCATAAAGCAGCAAAGGTGATAATCTACAATCTACTTCTTATAAAGCATCTCCCAAACCAGAAATATTTCTCTGGGCCCTTTTACAGCAGGACAGGCAGCAAGTGCTCCGAAGATCTTCAGCAAACATAGTTATTGCACCAGTGTAACCTGTTGTAAATTCAGATATACACATGGCAGTAAGAAGTTCCTCTCCACTCCAGCCTTTCAAACGGCAATAGATACAGGTCTCTCCAGTAAGGAAACCAGCACAAGACTGATTCCAACAGCTCCACAGACCCACTACGAGTCTACTACAGCCACAAAGCAGTTCTCACAAGAAAACTGATACTACAACAGGCATCAGGGGCTCAAGCCTTGAACCAAGCTGTCAGAGCACCACAGAGTCCTCCACTGCATCAAAGAGCTCAAGCCATCTCTCATGGATTGCTGCATTTCACTTTTCTTAAAGCCCTACCTCTTGGAGGCCAGTGACAACTTAAAATGAAACAAATCTAATCCCATTTCCTACTTTTCTGAATTCAGAGAGTGACTTAAAATATACTCAGGCCTCCATTTAAAGTCTTGGCTTCTACTTTCCAAGACAATGCACGCACCCCATATAACCTTTTTTTCCCCCTTTTTTACACACCTGCAAAGACAACTATCTAGCTACCTATTTCTTACTATAGAAGCAGCTACATAATGGTTTTAACCTTCATTGAGTTATTTTTTTTCTCCCCACAACAAAGACAGAAAATTGACTCAGAATGTTCTAGATCCTCCAGATTAGCAATTCTACAGTCAGAATAGCACAGAGAACCCCTGAACAGCTATTGCTAGTACTTGCAGGTGCCATGAACCCTTCACATTCAAGAATACTGGATTTACATTCAAACATAAAGGAAAAATAAACTCAACTTGAATCACAAGCTCTTACATCAAGAGAATAAGGGATATTTTTAGAGCAAAAGCTTAGCATTCGTAGCACGCGTGGCATTCTTGATTAAACAAGAGATCTGCACGAACATAATAAACCTGTAATTTTATTGGCCAAGCACTATGGAAACAATTTAGAATACACAGATTGCAATGTTAAGTAAACTGCAGCCCATGTATAACACCCATGAATTATAGCAGTTTGGCAATGAGCTGACCAGTTGCTTCTCACGGCCTTTAATAACAATCATCCACATCTTCACAGCACAATAGAAATCAGAGATGCAAGAGGCCTATTAGCTCATCCAGAAAATACAGGATTGTTCCCTATGGGATAATTACTAATACTCTGTCCAAAGCAGATTTAAAGCTGCAAAGCAAGGTAGCTTCCTTAGCAAGATTGCTCAGGGTGGTTAAGAACTCGGTTCCATTTCCGTGGTTTAACTCGACAGGCAGCTAGAACAACCATCCAGCCACTCACTCAACGTACCCTAACCCCCCTCCCTGATGATCAGAAAAATAAGATAAAATTTCTGAGTTGAGATAAAAACAGTTCAATAAGACAAAAAAGAAGAGAAGAAGAATAATAATAGAAGAATATACAAAACAGGTGATGCACAGCACAGCTGCTCACTGGCCAATAAAAGCTAGTTCCTGAGCCATGGTTTTCCCCAGGTCAGCTTCCCCAAGGATTATATACTGAGGATGACATTATATGATATTGAATATCCCTTTGGCCAGTTTCGATCAGCTGTCCAGGCCATGATGTCCCCTCCCAGCTTCTTGCGCAGTCCTGGTCTTCTCGTTGGCAGGCCAGCATGAGAAGCTGAAAGGTCCTTCATCATTTAGCAACAACTAAAACATCAGTGTATTATCAACACTAATTCCATTCTAAATCAAAAATGCAACACTATACCTTCTACTAGGAAGAAAATTAACTCTATCCCAGCTGAAACATAAGACACACTTTTCTAGATATTACGTTTGAAGAGTTTCTTCTTTTTATAAAGATCAAAGCTAGTCCAAGGACACTGGTCTCCTCTGGGTTCCCCTCTAGTCAGTCAAGAAAGGGGAGAGTTGGTCCCTTCTTGCAACAAAGCAGTAGCATATTAAGATTGACCTTCTTTGGCTAACATCCTTCACAAACAGTTCTCCCCTCCCCATGCCCTTCTCCATAGCCTCATAGTACCCTCAGCACCACCTCTTTCCCCTTCCTCCTGACGCAGGTACGTATTCATTTCCACCCCTGTTTCCACCTAAGAAATTCTTTGGCCACATCTATATATATGGATTTCACTCTAAATGTTCATTCAGTAAATAAGATCTTCCAATGCACTCAATGCTCCCATCACGTGTCTGCACCCTATGTCCACTTCAGCCGTATCTTAGTGGAGACACGTCAACACTGCTAGCCCAAGGACTGGCAGCTCTAGTGCAAGACACAGTACCTCGCTGTGTCAAGTGCTAGGACAGGGGCTCTGGCACAAGGCTGTGCCTAGTTAAATGTCCTCACTGCAAACAGTGTCAGTGACGGCTCCAAACACCGACCTGTATTTTCTCCACTCAGTAAACCTCCGTGCACTGTATCAGTCCCTTGGAGAGTCTGGAATTAACAGAGAATTAATATGTGTACAAAAAGAACTCTGATGTGCCTGGGACGGAGGAAGGGAATTAGGAGGTTTACAGACATAGGAATCATAAGAAGTATACCACAATCCAGGCTAAATCGAAAGTCTTACAAGTGTTGCAATCCAGCATCTGACACAATGGCATCTTGATTTTTGCTCAGGAGATTCTGTAAAGCCATCACGAGAAATTTGTGTATAAGGGTGGAAACAGCAACTTTTAGCAATAATTAGAACTTCAAAAGATCCAAAGTGCTGAAACCAAAAGTCTTCAACTTGTACATGTTAGGTCAGTAAATATCATCATCCGCTTTTTTAAGAACAAGAGATGAGAAGGTGAAATGATTTTTCCACATGGCAAGACTGAGCTGGAACTCAAGAGAAGGTGCCCCTTAACTCCAATCATTTCATGATTTAAACTTTTACAACAGTTACCAGCTCACGGGTAAGGACCCCAGTAATAGCTTTGAGAAGTTTTCCAAGCCAGGAACAAACCAGGCTTCTCAATTTTGGCATCTCTAACTCTATTTCCCTGAGAAAAGGTTCTTCTGAACTAGCTTCTACCACTCTTCTAAAACTTCCAGTAAAAACTAACATGTTCATGGCTGAGAAACTCTCAGAGATTTCCAGCCATGTGATCCCCACTCTTACACACACTACAAAACTCTGTAGCATTAATTGAATTGTTGCTAATGTTAGTCATATTTTTATTGGATGCTTATAATAAACAAGGAGTGGTCTAAACACTTTTCTAAAATAAGTCCCGCTCTCTACTGTCTGATACCCAGAGACATTAGCAAGCAAGACTTCAACCAGTCACCTGCATACACTCACTCCATAAGCTCATTATGCTATCATAGGAAAAGAGGACTAGAAGGACAGCTTTTTGTCAGAGCAATCCACAGAACCTCATGTGTCTCCATCCTGCAAATCCCAAGACACTTCTCAACCCCTCTGAACAAACTTCAGACCTTCACTGCAAAAGCCAAAACAAGCAAACAAAATCCCACAAAAAAAAAAAATAAATCTTAGAATGTACGACAGTAAGAGTGAAAAAAGAAAAAAGTCAAGGGCACTGCCACTGTCCTCCATCCTTGTGATAATGAGGAATCTGAAAAAAAGCCAAGATGATTGTTTGAAGTGGACCACAGAGAGCAGTAAACCATGTCAGATACATGGCATCTATCTGCTCCCTAGCTCAATGAGGAGACACTTGTTAAACATTCTAGTAGTTTAACACACTTTCAAAAATGCATTTTCACAATAAGAATTGTCAAGTGTTTGGCTTGTATTAGCATTTTCAGGTAGAGATCAGAGCACTCAAAGAAATAAGATGCATAAAGAACAAGAGGAGAACTAACCGTTCTCTGTTACAGACCTTCCCTGTTCCACTCAGAAAGTGATCATGTTATAGTGAAAAGTGATGCTTATATATCTAACAATGTATTATAAAATCCTTCAGGATGAAAATCACAAAGAAGCAGCAATTGATTATTTGTGCCACAAGAAAAAAATACAGTTTGAGGATGTAAGAGAAAGTTGTTTTTAACCTGAGGAACTACCTTCCTTTGGGGAAAGACAAACCACCCATAACGACAGAGGAAAATCTTTGGAAGCAGTAGCAGAAAAAGACATTAGAAGTGGCAATCACCATGTCAGACACACTACACTGCAGGGAAAGGGAAGAATGGCCAGATAATGAAATTACATAGCATTGAAAATGTCAAAGAGCGACAGTGCTCTACCATCATTCACAGGCTATATGAGGCATTAACATGCTGATATCCCATTCCAATGACAAAGATGGCAACAAGAACAGTAAATAGTCCAAAATGAATCTGTTGCTGAGACCAGGAATTTAATGAAACGGGGAGATGGGCAGAAAATTTATCATGGTTTCACGGTGCAGCCTTCAAACTGGAAGCTTCTGGCCCTGTTCAGAAACAGTAATAGCTCAGAGATGCATTATTTCACTCCCCTTATCTATGATTCCCTATACTTATACGTCATCATCATATAAAGCGTTATCAAGTTTCACTAAGAAGCACCAACCTTGTTGGCAGGCAATGACACACCAGCTGCCTGAAGGGAATTTCCAGTGAGGTATAAAGAAGAGGAAAAAGTTCTTCACAATTAAGGTGACCAACTGCTACACCAGGGGCCCATGGAAGCTCTGAGATCTCTGTTCTTGGAGGTACTCAGACTTAACAGGACAAGGCTCTGAGCAACTTAGTCTAATGTTACATTTTGATCCAGCTTTGAAGCTGATCTGAGCAGGAGCTGACCAGAAGACCTGCAGAGCCCACCTCCCCAGCTCCAATCTAAATCACTCCACAATTTAATGAGTTCTGTGCCATTCAAATAGAAACACCATTGATCAATATGAGTTGCACAAGCAATCGTGCAGCAGTAAAAAGGACCCTGTGTCTATCACGCAATGCACTTTTCTACCTTGCTTAAGATAGCTGATCACTATAAAAAGGAAAAGATGACAAGTCAAGGTTAGTCAAAATTTACAGTCTGTTTACAGAAACCGACTTCTGGAGACAGCCTAGCAGGTTGTAAAACATCTAGGAACAAACACAAATGAACTGTCTGATCCCACACAGCTCCATGTGGAACCAACATGTATAGCTCTACACATCCTCTCCATATGTGGCAAACCAGCAGGGCAGGGCAGCACCACCCCAGCAGTACCTCACAAAGCAGCCAAGGTTGCACTAGGACCATTTCCTCTGCAGAGTTAGACTGCAGCAGAAATCCTGCACTGTACCCCAAAATTCCAATTTCTGAGGTTTTTCCTAGGTCTGCTACAGAGATGGTCCTATTTTCAGCTCAATCTAATAAAATCTCCTATTGGAGGGCTGGGAGGCTTCAAAAACTCTGAGAAGGTCAGAGCTAAAGAGCAGTTGATAAGGCTATCTACCCTCTACACTGGTTTCTTACAGAGCTTGGATTATCTATTTCAAAATTGTGTTTCAGAACAAAGTTCACCTACATTTAATGAGGAACGTGTCTTTGAAATATAAAAAGAAAAATTAACACAAAAAATCCATTCACTGAATTTAATCTGAAAAATATAAATAAGGCAGTTTCCTCATTTTATCAAGCAGATACAGATTTAATTTAAGATCATTCACATTTTCTTTCTGCAAACAAACAAACAAAAAAATAAATATAGGATAAGAAACCCCTGGAAACACTACCTCTTATCACATATAGCATATGCCTCTTTCTCCTTGCTGGCCCACATCACATTTAATACTATAGTTTTCAAAGGCTGCTGGAATAGAATCTGCTAAAGGTGTGCAATAAATGAGGCTTTGCAAAGTGTATATGTTCAGTAAGGATGACATCTCTGCACAGGGGTGATTCATTGGGAAATGTCTGTAAGACAAAAGATCCATCCCTACTGATTTCAGGAAGGGCAAGTTTTCAGCACAATTTACTGGCAGCCAACCTGCCGGACCACAAACTTAACCAGCCTGTGAATTAAAAATCTTTCCGCTCACAAGACCACCACCCCTTCCCTGCTACAAAAATGGATTTTGTACCATGCCCAGAAAGTAAATTTCACCTGTTGCTCAGTTAAGGTGTGGATAACATATAACATCTGAGTCCATTCTTAAATACAAATGTCTTGTTCACTACAAGGGCATAATGTTCTTCTCTCTCTACTAAGCATTGGCCATGGATCATGTGGCAAGAAGCAGCGTTGGAGGTAAGTACATGGATGCCCAACCACTCTAAGCTTCATGGTCACAAAACCAATGCCTTATGGAGATCTGTGGACAGACAGTAGAGACCTTGGCAATGTCTTTGTGACTCAAAGCCCATTTGCCACAGCAGCAGAACGAATGAACAATAGCCAGCTTTGAACTTCAGCCTACAGTCCCAACTGCAGCTGAAGTGTGTCCAGCAACATCTAGAAACTGACTGAGATAGCACTTACCTGTCGACCACATGGGACACATTAGAGTGTTGGGAGTGTTAGGAATGGTTGGACTCGATGATCCAGTGGGTCCTTTCCAACCTGGTGATTCTGTGATTAGCTGAAGTCCCTCACTGCTCTCCCACCTCTTGCTGTACTGACACCGCTCGGCTCTCCTTTCCAGAATGAAATTCAGTCTCCTGTCTCTGCCCGCACACAGGCCTGGTTGCCACATTAGTAGCACACCAGAGCAATTTCTCCCCCGCCATATGTAGCTTAATCCAGTCCTCACTGCAGCTTTTTCTGCACAGCCTACTTAAGCTTGCTTCTCTTATCATTCCTCTTGCAGTTTGAAGTAAAGATGTAATCACCGTAGCTATGGTGTTATCCCCCAGAAATTACTTTGTCACAGGGAAAAGTGCAAAAATACAATTACTTGCTTTAGCTACAGTGGCTTAGAGGGACCCCATTTTGAAGTGCTTCCTATTTTCCAGGAAAAGACTGAAAACTTGCAACTATATGTATAGCAATCAGAAAGTACTTGTACATTTCCTTAAAGAAAATCCATGAAAATTATACCAGGTCTTATCTGCCAGAATGATGTAGTATTTCTGTCTCAAAAGCCTACACGTAATTCTATCAGAAAAAATCTGAAAAAACATCCCAAAGATTCTTTTTATTTAACAAGCCTGAAGGAAAGGCCAAGCTACGTACCAATTCTTGCAAATGACTAATACAGAGATGTACCTGGAACCAAAGCTGCCACTACCGCAACAAGTGACAAACCTGGAGGATCACTCAGGTTTGGAAGCACAAAACAACTGAAGTAGTGAGATCTGGAGAAGTCACCTAACCAATCTCCATTCCTCAAGCAGGATGTGCTTTCTCTGAATCACTCCCAAAGATATTTGCCTAGTCTGTTATTAAACATCTCTCATGCCAGAAACACTACAACCTCCAAAGGATCTACATCAGGCTTTACTCACTTTACCATTATAAACCTTTTCATATGAACTAGCCATCTCTTCCTTGCTGTATTGTAAGCATATTTCTTATCCAGTGCTTCACAAACACAGCAAAAAGATTATTACCCCAAACAACTGCCTTTCGTATTCATTTTACCAGCTCTCCAGTTTCCTCTTCTGTAGCTAAACATCTCCCATGTGTTCAAGATTTCCTTGTAAGCCAGGCCACCCTGTGTTTGAACATCTTCTTTCTTCTTTTTCAGGTTCTCTCAAAATAAGCTTTATCTTTCTTTAAATGAACTTGACTGGCCACAGAGCTAATGCTGAGGCCTTACTTGCCCTGAGTGCACTGCAAGGCACACGCACTTTGTGTATCTTGCTCGCTAAATAAAATCCTGTTCATTGAAGCAGCAGAGGATTGGCTTTCTGGAAACACTCTCTCCCCACAAGACCTCTCTTCAGTGCACTGTGGAGTATGGTTGCTAAAGGAGAGATTGACAAGAGTGAGAGCAAGCTAGGGGAAAGGAAAAGTTGGAGTATTTGTGTATTTGCTGGCAGGACAGCAAGGGTAATATCATCCGCAATGTTGTGCAAAGGGAGAGAGATTTTTTCAGGAGCTAAGTGCTTTTCTTAGAACAAAAGATGAACACACCACTGAGATGAGACAAAAAAACTGACCTAGTAAGAGGTGTGAGGGTGAAGCAAGGCAATAGTGGTCAAAGAGTATGACTGAGATTCAAATCCAGTCTGGCCTCGTGCACTAAGTATGTAGGAGGAATAAGTCCTGCACACCACTAGACAGTGGACTAAGGAAAGGAGAATCCAGTACACTGCACACAAAATGCAAAAGGGCCTGACCCACAGACGATAAGGCAAGAAGCCCACTTCCTAGTACTCAGGGTATTCAGCAGGGTTCCATAACCGACCCCTTTCTAATACACTGAGGCAGGATTAGTAGTGCCTGACCTGCTTTATTTCAGAAGTAGAAGATGACACAGTGAAGTCTGCTGCTCCAAGTGGCCAAAAAGAAAACCCAGAAGATGCAACAATGAAGCTTACAGGTTAGCATGTGAGTAACTGAGAGCCCAGTCTAGATTTATCTTCCTCTTGTCCCTCCTCTAGCCCAACCCAACTCCCTTTCAGTCCTCAATGAATATTTTAATGAACAAATTCAGTACTACATTACTACACAGATATTTCAGCAACAGGATTAAAAAAAAAACCTGTCAAATATAGCAGGCATCAAGAATCACTGTCACCCTGTCCTCACACAGAAAGAAGAGAGGAAGCAACAGGAAAACACGGCCACTGGGCAAACAAAACAATCAAAGTTGCCAGTGCTGGAGAAAGAGCACAGAAATAGCTGGATTATGTTCCAATATGCCAAGCTCTGGAAAAGCTAAAGCAACTTTGTCATTAGCAGAAAAGATAGTGCTTGGTGATATACAGCCGTAACAAATCTGTGTGGTATAAATGCAATTTATGTGGACTATAATGTAGTTAATTTATCCCCATAAAGGAAGGCAACATTGTAACTCACCAGACAGGTTCTGGTTCTTACCGTCATTTGTGGTGATAAATTTAGCACAAGTTTCTGTACCTGACTTTTCATTTCTGGGTAGCTTAAGCTATTCAGACAGTAACCTTAATGTGACAGTCTCTGTGGCAATCCAGAAATGACACATATCCAGCCACATTTTTTAGCCTGACAAGGCTAGAGAACAAGCCATTTATTTGCCGTCACAACAGATAAGCAGCAACAGGGCAAGTTGCTTATGCATCGTACTGCCAGTATGCATCAGCCTTGGCTCAGCAGGACCCATCTCCAAGAATAAGAGCACAAATGAATTTTTCATGACCATTCAGAGTCAGCCTCTCTGTTGACATCAACCATTTCTACCAACTGCTCTGGTAGGTTCTGTCACATGGATGTCTATCCACCAGGAAATGGACTCACATTACTCATAAGCTGATCTAAGACACTTCCTTATTTCCATTTCCACAAAATCCTTGCTTTCATCAGCAAAGCATCTGAAGTTGGTATTTTTTATTTTCCACATGGATGCTCTGTCCATTCTTTGTTACTCCAAGCTGCAATTATCCAAGGCACACAAGACATACAGCTAGTGAGAAGAAAAAAATCTTTCAACAGTAGGAGGTAGACAAGAACTCTTAAATTATGCTTTAATTTCCATGCACATATCAGGGGTCTTTTAAGTATTTGATTATAATAAGAATATTTCTATTATAGCTTTACAAATACATCCATCTAGTGGAAGAACCTGGGGTACGTACAACTGTATAATAGTATTTGTTGTTATTTAAACAAGGATTTACTTATGTATCTGCCAAATATGGCTGTTCGGAAGGAAAAAAAAAAAAAAAGCCATGTTAGTAGACATAACATAGAAGAGAAAGAAAAGTAATGTAAGAAAATACTTCATAGTTATCTTTTACCAGGCTTTACGAAGTACTAAAGTTCCAGTGCAGGTGTTTCTTTTCCATTTTCATTATTCTTTGTCAAGAAAAACGGCATCACATAAATCCATAACAGTAAGAAGACTTGTAACTGATTTGCACTGCATATTTAAGAGTGTAATTCCATAGGAAACTTCTTGTGCTCTTCTTTTCTCCTTGTGCTGCCACTTCCCCAGAGGCATACAATAGCATAGTTGATGGCTTAGCAAAAGCCTCAGCTTTACCAGCTGGCTGAATTTTAACCTGCACAGAGAGCAATCACATCTAAAATCATGGGGGATAAACTCCAATTTTCACTACGTGAACATATGTAGCTTCAAGCAAAAGGAAATTGCTATCTCTGAGCAGCAAAGGGACACTGTAAATAGAAGACCTGTAACAGTTACCAAAGGTCTCATTTTTAACATCTGACTTTGTGTAGAGGAATGTGCAGAACAAATTTACTAATAGATCAAGCTGCTCAAAACCCTGAAGTTGGCAACTCCACGTGTATGCATTAGATTGTGTATACGTGGCATTCATTTGCTGTCCTGGCTGATAAGGAATGGCTTATAATAGAGCGAGTTCACCTTGCTGCTTCTTTATAAACTTCTTTGCTCCACACTATGGAAAGAAATAAATCATACCAAGTCTAGTAGTCCGAGTTCCCCGGAATTCTCTTTCTGCTGAAAGCAAGAGCATGTTTCCAAAATGACAGCAGGCTGGTGGACAACAGGCAGCAATACAACAGGTACATCACAACAGCAGTGGCAGGGAGTAGGAAGAAGTTTTGCAGACCCTGTGGGCATTCTGAACTGTTTTGCCCTTCATTTCTGTTACCAGCCCTCCTCTACTTTGCTAACAGCACCTGTTTTCCCTTATTCTCAACATCTGCTTTCACTCATGTGCTCCCTTCACTTCTGGGAGAAAGTACTGGGGGACTTGATCTGCAGTCTCTGTCCTCTCTCTCTTTCCAACTGTTTAAACTAAATATCTCTACTCTTCATCCTAATAGCTTCTTACTCTCAACACGTGCCTTTTCATAACTCCTTTCTAGTTAGTCATTTCCTTCAATTTTCCCCTATTTCTTTCTAAATTACTTCACCAACCCATAGCACCTCCTTCTTTCTTTCTCTCTTTTTGACCTTTCCATCACTTGTCCTTGATCATCTGCCAGCCTCCTCTGCCACACACGAGATGCAAGAGGCCTTCCGCCCCACTACCCTTTCCTTGCACTTTGAAAGCACTCCCTGTGAGCTTCTGCACAATCTATTCCTTTATTTTTTCTCTCTTTTACCATGATGTCTCCAAAATACCTTACAAGAGAAAGCGTTGCAAGTACTAGTAAATCCCTGCTGAGCATTAACTACGCCAGTCTTTTCCCTATATTTTCTTAGCTCCTGCCATTTCTATTACACATAGGCTACAAGCCCCTTGATACAACTACCACCACCTCATACTTTCTTTGTACCATCTTTAGTAATTGTTCAGGCAAACATTTATATCCCATATATGACTTCCAAAGTAAATGAGAAGATGGAAAGAGAAAAGCTAAGAGGAACACTGCACTGATATAAATCCAGGTAGTAACACATCAGACATTTTTGTACAAGTATTTTTCACTAACGGCATATGACAGGCAATGGAAACTGCTGCTGTCGCATGAGCTTCCTAATTCCCCAGCACTGCGGGTGTCTGAGGCTGTGCAGTTACCCCTGAACAGAAGGCGCAGCCATGACCATATAGTATGTTCTACTGAGTAAAAGGTAAGCCTATCTCCTGGACCAGAGGACTGCCAGGTGGTGCGTGATTCTGGTTCACATATGCATACACTAAAAGCACCTTCCAATAGGCCAAAGAAAGAATTAGGTGCTGAAGCAGTTGTTCTGACTTCTTCCACAGAATTTAATTTCACCTTGATGGTAAATAATTAATTTCAGCAGCAACGGGTCCTCCTCAGCCAAAGCTGAGTCTGGCCTGAAATACATTTAGCATATCAGCTTCACTAGATGAGTTTCTAATGGCAATGAGAGGACAAGTATTGCTTAGTTGTCTACCATGGGTGTGAAAACCAGTTCCCCGGCCCTTCACACTGCCACTTGGTGTCATCCTGTCTCACTGACAATCAGGACAAAATTCTGACTGCAAGTGAGCAGGAATGCAAGGTAGCATTGTCTTTGACCACCCTTGCTCATCTGGAAGTGTTTGCAATGGAAGAGATAAACTGGATCTTGCCAGGCTTATGATTCTCTTTACTGCTTATCTCCATTCAGAAAATAAAGCAAACATTTTGAGAAACAGGTTCTCAACTCCTTTGACAGCAGGAGGTATCTGCTCCAGAATAGTTGAGGGAACAGACAAAAATACAAGAATACCCGCAGTCAAGCAATCCTATGCAATCCATTAAGACAATTGTTAAAGGCAGCTTTGCAATATATCTAGGATTTTGCCAACACTCAATTCATCCAATCACGACACTGATGAAGGCAAATGGTTCATTAAGTTACAGATCCCACTCATTTCCCAATCTCCAGACTGAAAATCTCCAAGGACAGTGACAAGTTTTTTCACCCTCAAATGACCTGAGGCAAGAATATCCACAGATGGACAGTTCAGAGCAGAGGTTTCCATGCAGTATGTTATTTCACATCCTAGACCATGGCAGACCAACACTATGCAACAAAAGCCCTGGACTCTCTCACACATTATCCAATCAACTGAGATCCCATCTAACTAGGTAAATTAAGACCACAAATTATCATTACTATTTGTATTTACAGTGTGTTCTGCATTAGCTTTATTTTTCCCTAAATGATCTGTTTTCACTGTATCAAAGAAACACGTAAAAAGGTGAGAAAGAAGTAGCCAAAGACTTCTGTGTTGTGCTACACAGGGTTTTCAACAGGATGAGTTCACGACTAGACAAATTAGCTGGGTGTTTTTGCTAAAACCATCACTTATGAATCATTATAGGTGCTTAATTGGTCATCTGCAAATTCCATGGTTAACACCTCACTTAATGAACGAGCTTGTTCAAAACTCTGAATATTATTCATTCTGTCTGCCTGAACTCCTGGGGAGACAGCTAATGCTTCAGTTCACATTCTGACATTTTCTGCATAACCATAAAGGCCAGGAAGATGTATATTTGTGTATGTGGGCAAGTGAATAAAAATGCATACAAAATGAGAAAGAGAGAGAGCTCAAGCACACACTGAGGTTCAGGAACACAAGCTTTGTGGCAAATGATAGATGCATAGAACCTTGGCTATTAAGTGAATGCTGTATCTAAGGTAATGTATTTCTTGTCAGGCTTTCACCCTCTCAAAAGTATCACTCAGGCATGACCTTTTAGAAGCATCTGCCACAGGCACAATTACCTAAATTCCAGCCAGTGTGATATCAGGATCCTCAGATTAATAGCAAAAGTACCTCTGTTGCCAGTGTAGCTAATGTATCTTACTATTTGCCTTCTGTAAGCATGACACAGGCTGGTTTCTCATTTAGTCCAGGCTTGTAGCACTGCCTCCTGACTTCATGCTCAAAATGGATTTCTGCCTTCTGCATCCCTCCTCCATTTTTTTTTTCTCTCTCTTCATCCTTCCTTAGAGTATTTTACTGCTTGGGAAAGCCAGCTATCTTCCTACACTCTTCTTTTAGAAAAGGTCACCATTTGGAGAACAAAAAGCTCTAAATTATGAATAAGTAGCTGACACGTAGCTTTAAAATCAAGGAATGAATAGACCAGGAACTGGAAATAGCATCAAACACAAAGCTCATCAGCAAATTCCTGGATTGCTCTAATCATAACAGTGCAATCCCGCTAAGCAGAGACGGGATTTCTCTTGCTATTATCACAGTAAGGGCCACGGGAGGTGGTAAAAAAAAATTAAATTCCAAACTGTTCAACCGTGTTGCCAAGAATTACTTTAAAGATGCATCTCAGGTCCTGCTAGATATCGCAAAGGAACCTGGATTTACCTGCGGCTGCACTAGCTGCCTTCCTCCCTTCCTTTTGCTAGTAAGTCAGCCTCTGAAAAGGATCTAGGAGTCAAACTCTACCCTGTGTATCAAGGAACACAAGACACCAGGATATTAATGCCAGAAAACCAACCACAGTTAGCTGCTTGTGTTCATGATACCACAATCAATATGCAACCACTATGGAGAGACTGCAGGTTCCTAATCCATCTACACAACGGCAAGGACGAATGCCACCTTGAACTGGAGTGCATGAAGGAACTTCATGCATGGAACAGCCCACACTAGATCTCTTAGATGCCCTTCCATTATTGGCAGGTGCTACTGTGGACATTCATCACCTTGAAAACCAGATCTTTTAGCATATATTTGACTGTCATGCAGACAAAGTCATACATACATACAAAGCAACACAGGCAAATGGGACTGCAAGTCTAGCTGGTTCTACAATGATGTGGCACTAGAAGAGAAATACAACCTCGGAACAAGTTGCTCCTTGATAACACTCTTTTCTCTCTTCTTCTAGATCTCAGAGTGACCTTTGCAATTCAAGCCATGCCACGGCCATTAAAATAATAAAAGTACATTTTATTACTTCTATTCCTACTTGTAAGAAAGTCAACCTGAACTCCACCTTAATGTTCACTTCTCCTTGATGTTTCATATCTTATTGAATTTCTGAGGCATTTCATCCTGTTATAAGTAGCTGCTAAACCCCCATCCATTCTCCTATGAGCAAACAGTAACTTGAATTAGGTTAATATACCTGTCAAACTCTGTGGTGATGAATGATATGTTAATGATGTGCATGGAGTTAAATAATTCACTATCCTAACAATAAGGTGACTCAATTCTTGCACCATTTATTTTTGCTTTACAGAGAAAGAACTTGCTGTTCCTGAAAGATACTTAAAGCTAGCTACCAGAGATCTGTGCCAACCAATCTTCTAAAGTCTGCTGGCCTGAAGGAATGAGCAGTTGTTAATCCCACATTGCTAACAGAATTGCAAGTCCTAGTTGACTGTGACTATGGGAGCGACGCTTCTCTCTGTATCCCAGAAACAGGGCCTGGGGCAGCGGACTTCCCAATTTGCCTTTGCTACAAGATGTTCTGCCCTGATGTCACAGTTCTCACTGCTGGCAATCAGGAGAGGGACTAATAGTATCCAAAACAGGTGCTTCTTTTCCTTAAAAGTTTCAGTGAACAAAACCTCAACCCAAAGAAAGGCCATAAGCAGGAACTACTTCCTTTAGCAACGTGCCATGCCACACCACACCTCAACATCTGAAATTAGGTGAGATCACCCAGAGCCATATCTCTTTTTCCACAACATTCAGGTGGCAACATGGCCTGTTGGCTGCCTGTTGCAGCCATTTGTTCCACCCACATATTTCTAGTAAAAGCTGCCTGTGCACCTAGCTCCAGAGAAAAGATTGCTAGAAGCTCAATATCATAGGAATGACTCGTCCAAAACTGACTTCTAAAATTCAACAACAGTTTCCATGTGGATCCTGTTTGGTGTCTTCAGTAAGAAGCCAGGAAGAGGTTTACTGCTTTTGTGCTCCTCAAAGAACAAGGTAGCATCTATCACACCTAAAGACAATTAAGGCATGTGTTCACATCCCATTCCCACTTGGGAAAAAACAAATGGAGTTTATTAATATCAGAAACCCAGCCCAAGAAGTTGTCCAACGTTGCATTATTCTCCAGTATCAGGAGACATAAAAAATTTACATCCTTTGAAACTGGGTCACACATTGCTCTGCCACAACGAAAATTAGCTCATCTGTCCAAAAGGCATATAATGCTCATGAGGTCTGAAGTTGTTTACTTCTGCTCCAAAGGAGAATTAGGGCCTTGATTCTGCTGTGATGAAGGCTATAAAGTGGTCTCCAGAATGGTTTTAATACACGGACTATTACAGCACAGGGCTTATGATTGTTTACATTTTTGCCTTCCAGTAACCTCAGTAAAGCAAAGTGCCTGGTGCCCAGGGAACAGCGCTACTGATTCAATGTGGCAGTGGGTCAGCAGGGGTGAGACAGAAAAGCACTGAAAACTACTCTCTTTGCATGGCTCCTTGCAAAAAACGTCTCTGACATCCACAGCCAACACACTTCTGGTGATCCACAAGGTCAGCTTTATTCCATTTATTGGAACAAAAAACCCCATCAGAAAAAGAGGCCAGCTACCCTCAGGGAGAGCTTCACTGTAGTCTTTGGATACCTTTGGCCTTCTACTTCATGGAGGATAACTGAGTTCCAAAGTCCCCAGAGGAAAGTCTGTAGTCAAAGACAGCAAATAAAGCTGGCTGTCTCCATGGCTATGTCTCATCCTTAAACCAGAAAGTTTCACTAAATCTAACCAAAATGCAAACAGCTAATCTCCACAGTTTTCCTGGGCTCTCCGGACCCTGTGGATAGCCGTTCAGTGGTGGTGCTGCAGAACAGTCATTGCTTTCAAACCCAGAGATAGTGTTTCCTGAGCTGGACAGAGCAAGCTGTTATTCCTCACAACACAGAAGGAACACAAACCCGGCCACATTGGAGAGATGGGCTCCAAAAAGGTCAAAGTAAATTACTCTATGATAATAATCACTTCTTCAATAACTAAAAGTGATAACAATCTCATTGGGGATGAGCTAAAGCAATATTTTAAACAGCATCAGTGCATTAGACACAAGTAGGGGGAATTATACAAAGCAGACAAAATGCAGACCTAAATTTATTAATGCAGCCTGAATTCCTCTTTGGGCTCAGAGGAAAGAAAATAGAAAAAAACCAATGCATGTCCTTTTGTTGTTGTTGCAATGGAGCCCTTCTCTAAGCCATCAACCCCCCAGAAGGAACTCTGATATCTGAAACCTTCAAGGATAAGAGATCTTTAGGAGATCAGTTCTGTAGCATCAACCTGAACAATATCTTTCTCAAATGTGGACCCACCAGATAAATAATATAGGTCATATTACACCAAAAAGAAAACAGGAGTATGGGCTGATGAGTTTTTCCCCTTCGTTTTTTTTTATAAGGCAGTAAGAAATCACTTTAAGGGTTGATCTAAGAAGCTTCTCCAGCCGGGGGTCA
The DNA here is from genome assembly GCF_017976375.1 of Cuculus canorus. Taxonomy (NCBI): domain Eukaryota; kingdom Metazoa; phylum Chordata; class Aves; order Cuculiformes; family Cuculidae; genus Cuculus; species Cuculus canorus. The sequence continues at coordinate 12,272,121 of NC_071407.1, forward strand.
TCAGCACATGGAGCTCACCACTCTGCATCAAGTACTTCACGCCATGCCTAAATCCAGATGATTCTGTGCAGGTTTGTCAATGGAGGGGCAGTGGTGGGATGCTGGCAGGCAAAATGTGAGACTGTGTGAGGCTGAAAAGAGGAAAACATTTTCAAGACTTTTATTATTATTGTCAAGGGATTGCAAACCATTTAAATGAAAGAAATAACAATGTGAAAAACACCAAAGGCTAATATAATGTCCCCTATATCTATCTGATGTGACAAATATTCAAAGCCCAGAAAACAGATAACCAAGTTCTGTCTTTCATGGCATAATGAGTTTATTAGCTCAAAACTAGACCCACCTGTGCATATAAATAACTGTTCAAGCTAGGTCTGTTTACATGTGGACGCAGTTTCATATCTGCCTTCCGGGAAGATGCTATCTGATGTTTGAAGCACTATAGTTATTTCTGCTCATACTGAAGGAGGAATGACTGATGTGTCCGATAACACTGATCTGGGCATTTCATGACCTTTCATCATCATCATATCTGGGTTCTTCCTTTACAGTTGTTCTCAACTGTTCAATGTGTCCTGAAAAGTATGTTTGTTCCTGTTTTACCAATGAGGAGATTTATTCAAAGACCCACAGGACAGCTTGATGACTGAAATTGTTACCTGCTACTCTGTTCTGTAAACGTCAAGTCTCTTTTGAACACTTGCCCTGAAGTCACACAGGAAGTCTGCAGCCAAGCCAGGACCTAAACTCACATCTCCGGAATGCCACAGGATAATGACTTCTGAGCTCTGCTCAAGTACAGTTGCCAGGTTTTGGACTAAAGGGGTTTCATCCCACATCCCTCAGTACCACTTGAACACACATCTAAAAATCATCAAGCCCTTCATCTTCCCAGATGCATCCACTGTGGCTAATACTACTGAATCTTGTTGGTGCCAGCCATCAGCAAAGGTTGCGCCAGGCCTCCTGACTAAGGTGAAAGGAATAGTTCTGTGCCACGACTTATCAAATCATCTTTTTTCTTTATTAACAAGGTGAAGGTTTTCTGGGCAAAGCCTCCTCTGAATCCCGAATCCAGCCCTGTAAGCTGCCAAGTAGGTGCTCAGTGTTTCCTGGTTCACTGCAGAACTGAGCGCAGCAAAAGGTATTTATGCGCTCCTTTCCTCAAGAACTTTGCCCATTAATAATGTGCAGCTCGCAGGCTTTTGGAGCAATGCCACAAAGATGGCCTCAAGCACTCTGCTAGCAGAGCAAGCATCTACTAACAGCCAATATATCAGCTGCAGCTCTGAACCGTCCAGCAGCATCACATCTTCACTTTGCATTTTAATGCTGTACAACTAACAATAACGCTGCCTCTGAAGACAAAGGACAGTTCAGAACCCAAGACTTGCAGGCCTCAGCTGCTCTTTAGTCTCCAGTGCCAGCTTTAATAAAGTCCAGTAAGCCGTCTCCCCAAAAGAACCTAATGCATGGAAAAATACTTGCTGGTATTTTTCAATCTGCAGCATTTTGGCTAAGGAGTATAAGATCTAGAAAGATCTAGAAAGCTGGCTACAAGGTGTTTTCAGAAACTGTCTTTCGATGCCCTTTCGGATATTAAGTTTAAAGACTCTTTCAGAATCTAGATCATTTAATTTATTTCTTCTAAGTGTTGGATTTGGCTAAACTTAAGCGTACAGGCTGATGCTTCAGAACACAGCAAGAGTGGCTGGAGGAAAGTATTTTGGAGCAGCTGATTCCCCTTATGTGATCATAGCTAAGGAGCTCAGCGCAAGAGGACACATTCTGGGCTGTAGTTTTGTGAATAATTGCTCAAAGAAATTTCACTTCGAAGTCGAGACAGGATCAAACCTATGGATTTTCAGGTCTTTTGCAAAAACATAACCAACTCTGCCCTCAGAAGACCTTACAACCTGAGAAAAATTATGGACAATATTATCTCAATTTTATAAGTGGTGAATTAAGTTGCAGAGAGACCATGGACTGTCTGCAATGGGAAACTGATTTGTGCAATATATGAATTCACAAGTAAGCGTAGCAACACCCCACAAGAAGTTTGTTCTGGAATTGTTGTGTCCACTGAAAGTGTTTTCCCAAACACCACTTCTGCTTTATACTAAGCAACTTTCCTGAGGCCTGAGACACCAAGTTCACACAGCCCCAACTCCTATTCAAGCACTTGTCAGCCACTGAAATTATGCTGGCATCAGACACCTAAATCCCCTTGAGGCTTTGAGCCTAGTGTCTTACTCCGTGGCACAAAGGAATTCTTAGCAAAACCAGGATTTAGAGGAAAATCTTCTTTATCTACCTTAATGAAATCGGTCCTGCAACTCAATAAAAAGCTGATCCCTTCTCTTTATCACTTGTATTGCAGTTGCTTTCCAAATAGTAGCACTCAGACTGAGCAGCTCTTACCATTTACAGCAATTTTAAACAGAGAAGCAGGTCCTTCTAATATCCAGTACTTGCATTGTACTCCTTAAGCTCCCCAACAACCCAGACTTCACAACCCTCAGCACTTCACACCCTTCAGCAAATTCAAACTGCCCCACTCTCTAGGTGATTTGAAACTATATCCAAATTCCTCCACCAACTTCTAAGGTCAGGAATCTCTTAGTCTATTGTTTCACCTTCTTAGAAAGAAGCAGTTTTACAATGCTTTGGCACTCTAGAAACTTGATTGAGCAAAGATGACTTTGCCACTATACCAACAATTGTCTCATTGAAGTCTGACCAGTACCAAGAGTCCACTGCTAAACAAACGTGGAACATTTCTGCTAGCACGACATTAAGACCAGCCACACAATAACAGACAGCTCTCTTAGTCTTTTGGAGTTTAAAAGTATACCTAATGGTATATAAGTGTCACAAAACACACACAGTAAGCACCAGGTTTGCCACAATACACAGGATTCCAGCTAGATTTATTTGTGCGTTAAGACCACAGCAAAGACACATCAGCTAAACCATCTTCTAGACATCAGATCCAAGACAGAATATCTTTCAGCACCAAAACTCACTGCTGACTTCAAAATCTCCCAATCCTAATTGCCACCACTTTCTCCAGCTTTAATCTAGCACTTCCTCACCACCCTCTTAGAAAATAATTAGCCTGAACACAGTCTAACACACAGAATCAGAGCAGGAAGTTCCCAACTTTGATATCAGTACTTCCATGCTAAATTGGAGGGGTCTGATTTTAGAAAGCAGCCTTGCCACCGGTAGGTATGTTATCACAGTCACACAGAGCAAGCCAAGCATACAAGCAAATGCTCACTAGGTGTCTGATGGTTTTCTCTGCCCTACACAATCAGCCACTTTTGCTCACATGACTGCAGCAAGCACGCACACAAATTCAATGGCCAATTGCACTGGGTGCTCAGGAAATCATGTCTGAGCGAAGAACCCAGCAGAAATCCAACTCTGTACCCACTTCGGATACCACTGCCTCATGCATCAGTGAAAGGTGACCCCATTAAAAGGCCAGTATATTCAGAACAAGTCTAGGCTTTAAAAAGAGCTGCTTAATTTTACTGTCAATAACTTCAGCAACTAAGATAACACTAATCAAATCTCACGCTTCAGAATGTGAATTAACTGCCTTCAGGGTCAGAAAGATACCTACTTTGCCTGTGGATATCACTGAAGAACTAGCATAGAGGATTATATGACTCAAACATAACACCCATTTATTGCTCAGTGTCATAAGGAGGATACTGCTTTTAACAGGTAAAATGATCCAGTACAGCCAAAGCTCTGCCACAACTTATTAACATCAACTTCTAGTTTCTACTCTCCCACTGTCTCCATCTCCTCTGTAACATGATCTTGTTTTGCAGAAGGTCAAATTTTGTTTTCCTAGCTGCTCTCCAACAAACGCATGCATAATTACCTAAGGGCACTTCAAACATGCTTTGATAATTTTTTTGTTTTAATTGGGCCAGCTATCTATTATCAACATTAACACCGAGCGAATATTGAAAACTACAGCTAAAACACTGATTAGCTGCTGTTCGGGTTCTTAATTCCCTAGAAATAGCCGATAGAGCAGCCATTTCCTCTACACACAACCTCCCTGCTGTGCCCCACTGCAACAGAAGAGCCAGGCAAAGAGAAATTAAGCAATTAATTGGTTCTTAAAAAAAAAAAAAGAAGGTAGTTGAGTAAATTATTTAGTACATTGGAAAATTAATAGCAGTAGCCAAAAGACAGGCACAAGGGAAGAAGTACCCACTCCTTCCTGAAGCTGTCTGTTGCCCTCTGCTGTTCTCTGGGTTGGCTCCCTGCACTGCTCAGTCAATGCTCCTCACTCAAGAACTTCTGTCCTCACTCGCTGCCAGCCTAGAGCTCCACAGCAGTTCAGCCAGGACTGTGCGCTTCCCTCTCCCATGCACCTGGAGAAGAGATAAAGTCTGGCACAGTTTTCCTAGTTTTATTGGCCAAGCCATAGGTAGACTGTGAAAGACCTGTCCTGCCTTGCAAGTCTCCTAAGGAGATTTGTGGAGTGCTTGCACACTGCAGCAAGAGAGCCAAGCAACTACTGCTAATAAAACACAACTGCAGCCTATTTCATAGGCACCAATATGAGATTGGGTCAGCTCAGACTATGCTAGACAGATGTCACACATTATTAGCTGGCTTTCCTCTATTGGGGGGGACACTACGCTGTCCTGGTATCATGTTATTAGTGACAATATTTGCTATTGGGAAAAATCTGCTTCCAGTCACAGAAAGAGCGAAGGACAGGTGGCGACATAGCAAAGAGGACAAGCCCCAAGGATGTTTTCCTGTTGTCTCTTCAAGCTTAAAGCAGTAACCAAGGTAAAATTGTCAATGTCAAACTGCTTAAGTCAGATACAAAACTGTAACCATGCACAGAGCTAGTGAAGTAATGGCACAATTTACTCTGGAACAAAACACCCTTGGAAAAAACTAAGGGAATGCTGTAGATGATCATCTGGTAGAATTCGGAAGAAATCAAGCATATCTCAGCAGACCAGCTCCCCAGATGCTCTTTTCTACAGTTTTCAGACCAGGAAATCTGGCAGTTTGCCCCATTCCTGATTTTTCACTGATCTGTGCATATACCAGTTACACACTTAATCTTCCTGTCACAGAGCCTCCTCATCTGTAACATAGTGATCATGACACACACCAGCTGCTTTCGGATACCTGTAGAGACATAGAAAGCACAAGGCAGAAGCCAGCCTACTTTCCTGCTTCTGGGGTAACAGTGACATTGCCAATTACTTTCAGGCAAGTTTAGGCATGAAAATGAGGGCAATAATGAATCTCTTGCAACACTCTCGGTGAGAGATCTGTTTTCAGTTGCAGCTCAAACTTTCAGTCTGACCCCAAACAAGTTTCTAAATGTGACCTGGTTCCTAGCAAAATGGAGATTTCCATTCCTGACCCCACTGGTGTATCAGAAGGGTTACACGCCCAAAGGGCTCTGTAACCACAAAGAAAGAAAAACACTCAGAGCAGCCTTAGCACGTGGTCAAGTCCTAATCAACAAGCTTCTAAATTTGTATAATATTTACTCAGGGGATAAACTGCTCACATTGTTCCCCTTTTACCATGATCACACTGCTGGGGACATGGGTGCCATTTCTCTGCTAACCATGTAGGAAAGGTAGAGAGGAGAACAATGCAGTCAAACCAGCTGTCATGACTGACTACAAAAAAGTGGCAGCATGAGATTGCTCTCACCTTAATAAAGCCTTCCTGATCCTGTATGCTCACTGTCATTAAAACAACCACACTCCCACACTGCATAACCTCCTCCTGTCTCCTATTTCCACCACACACAGCCTGCTAGTATCCACAAAGAAATTGCCATGCATTCATAGGTCAGACACTGCTGCAAGCCAGTAATAATGCAGAACAGTTCCAATTACGCAAAGAAAACGGACACTGAAATTTCTCTTAGAAGACATCAGAGCATTAAGATTATTTCCATTGCTTAATAACAATGACAAATCCATCCTGTCTCTGGAAACATATTTAGATGCATACAAAATGGGATGGAAGGAGGAGATGATGAGTCTTCAGAATTACCTCATCATCTCCAGAATGGGTTCACTGCACTTTCTTGAAGTACCTACCTTCAGTGATAAGAAGACATAGATGGAAATCAGCAAGCGAAAAAACTCTCAGCACTACCAGCAGCATTACTTGGCCCTTTATACACAGAACCAACTAGGAGGATTAGATTCAAAACAAGTTTCTTTTACTGGAAGGACCAGCTTCTTGTACAAGAAGCACGTGCAAATGGCACCCCTTCTCAGGAAAGGTCAGGCTGTCCTAAACGCAGAGTCACACTCTCCTACCACCTCCCTGTGATAAGAGCTCTGAACAGCAAGGCACTAAAGTGTGTCTGCACCAATAAATTCCAAGTTTAGAAAAGCTCTAAAACTCAGCAGCTCCCACTGAAAGCATTCTTTGTGCTGCCTGACACACAGACACCTTTCAGGTGCTGGACAAGTTTCCCCATCCACAAGTCTGCCAGCAGCCTACCTTGGTTTGTACACGAAGACATTGAATGTTGTAGAGCAGGAGTGATGAATTGAGCAGGTCATCCCTCTTTATCCACCAACCAGCAGGGCAGTGGGAGCGCAGAAAGCTTGTCCTTCCGTGATTTTCCACAAGAAGGCTAAAGGAGGTGTCAAGGAGGCAGGACAGCAAGGCATGACAGAAGGAACCAGCTCACCTGCCCTCCACCTCTTCCAAGTCTGGGATAAGCCTGAGTCTAAGGGTGCTTCCATGATCTGTTCAAGTACAGCTTTGAGTGCTTTCTCCTACAGCTCCTTATCTCCTGTTCCACTTTGAAATAAGCCTCATCAGATCATTCAACGAATGAAAAAAAATGGAAGCAAAGTCCAGCAGCTTTGGATAGGATAAGTACAGCACCTCATTCTCACACTTTACAGTGACAGCTACCATCAGCCTGACCCAGCTTATTGCTGTGCTCCCTCTTGTACAGTGACGGAGGCTTATTAGCTGTTACTCGGCATACATTCCTCCTGCTGCTTTCACTAAGGAGAACGGCCGCTGGGATGTGGCACAACACTTTGCAACACTTCAGAACACCCGAGTATCCTGATGAACTGAGCCAAATATTGTTCACATCAAATACTTATGAGATGAAATTTTTTGTCTCTTATCTTCAGTGTTGCTATCAAAATTCATAAGCAGAGGAATTTTCCTTTTTAGGTGGTAAATCAGAGAACAAAATACATAGGTGAAATGACTGCCATACCATCAGAGGATTATCCACACAACTGGACAACCACATGTTGTGGGAATAAAATGCTGGTGATAGAATTGTAGTTTCTACCAAGCTCTGGTGCCAGCAGACATGACATTCTATTTTTTTCCCGCTGTTGCTAGAATAAAACCACTCATGAAATTAGGGAAACCCATCAGAACTCAAAGCTGGGACGCATTCATCTCGGCTAAACTACATCTCTTCCACTCCTCCTCCAAACTACACAGAATTGCAGGCTCCAGAACAAATACCAACTGCATGAACAAACCACAGAAGAACTAGTCTGCGTAAAGAACAACAAGAGCAACAGCAAGCTTCATTCTAGCTTTAGGGAGCAAAGTCTACTGGGATCCCAGTCCTGAAATCCTGTACTGGAATGGCAGCTGGAAGGCAGCCAGTACCACCAGCCTAAGGTTCCATACTCCTTTAGCTCAGGGCAAGGGGAGATGGTGCAGGGGTGGGGGAAGGAATATTTTATGAAAATAATACTCAATTTCACTACAAAAATATTTTCCACCAAGATTTTCACAGTCTATTAAATTTTTTGCTTTTGAGAAGGGAAAGCAAGCTGAAGTCTTTCCCAATTGCTTCATATCCAGCTCACTTTTTAAACGGTTTTATGTTTTAAATACTTCTCAGAAATAGAAGCTGTTTTCAGAACTACAATTACCTTCACAAAATATTTACATTTTGACAAAAATGTATCTCCCCCCAATCAAACACTTCATTCAACTTTTCAATTTTAATATTGTAGAATACAGATGAAAAAAAAAAGAATGTCCATTTAGAAACTGTGTTCTGTTGACCCACATTATTCATAACACTGTTGGTTTCTCTTTGCTTTTGCTTGCATCTGTTACAAATACTCTACAGATTCATTCCTCTCTTTGGGCTTATCCTTTATCAGACCTTTCTGAGGCCAGGCTTCCTGGGCAGGCTGCAACAGGCAGGTTTAGGTGCTGAGATCCACTCCCAACAGCACAGACTGGCCTTTACAAGCTGCTGGATCGCTGACACCTTGCAAATGTCATTTCCTGTGCTGTGCAGAACTGGAAGGTGGGGCAGGCGTGATGGAGCATTACTAGAGAGCACGCACATGCAATCAATAAACAAAAAAAAAAAAAAAAACAAAAAACAATCAATCACTTGCAGCAAAGATTAGTAAGAGAATGGGATTACAAAATGCCAGAACTGCTGACAGCTGAAGTGCTGAGGAATATCTGCAAACTTCTGCAGCTCCTGGCTATGATAATTTCTGTGCTGTATCCACCACTAGCAGCTCAGCGACTGACACCACTGTCTGGATGTGCTCTCTGATCACCTTCTACTCTTCTAGTAATTCTGTTCTCACTCCACCCTTCATTTTACCTCCAAATATCAAATTTTCATGATTACGGGTGTCTTTTGACCCTACCAGAGCATGCAAAAGGGTTGCTGGGTGGTTGATTCCTCTAGAGAGCCCTAGTAATGCCAAGAGAGGGAGGCACCAAGAACAGAACTGTCAGCTTTATCTCTGCTGATACGGCATTGTCTGAAGAATAATAACTTGGTTTAAAATTCTCCAAACTAATTAACGGCTAATGAGAGACTGTGCAAGTAAAAATAGATATGAGAAATCCAGGCACGAGCAATAAGTGCAGATACTCTAGTTGAGAACTAAACTTCCCAAAATCCAATATGTTTGTCATTTCTAAGTAAACCAAATACAATATTAAAATCTATGCAACCACACTTTTAGTCATAGCTGGATGCTGATACTGGCTAAGCAACAGGCCATTGGTAGTGGTCCCTGAATTAATGCAGAATTCTGCTGCATCTCTCTTACATTTTGTAGAACGGACCCTTCTCTTGCAAGACAAATCAGGTCTCAGTGCTGGAAATTCCCCTGACCCAAGCCAGGGCAGACTCCCAGTGACATCACCAAGGTCTGTACTGTGGTCTGCCCAATCTGCAGACAGAGAACATGTTTCAGGGCTCCCTCTGTAGCTAAAGGTTTTTTCAAGCAGGTAAAACATCTATGGCTGCCTGCTGCAAGCAGAACTTGAGTTGTCCAAGGCTACAAATCATCACCATTTTAATGGTATAGTAGGTGATCATCCCTCACAGAAGGTGGATCAAGGCATGAGCACATAACCCATTCCAAGGCTGGCTCAAAAAGGCAATTCTTTCAGCATTTATCCCAAATAAATATTATCCCAACACTGCCTGACCACTCCCACAGGTGTGAGTTTGACATGAACCAACTGTTTCTCTGGGCAGAGAATTTTGGTCGACAGGAGGAACTTGCTCACAGAGGAAACTGGCTGCTAGAGCCAGTCCGCATGTTGTGGCTGGAGCCACTCATCTTCCAGGACCTCACACCCACTGAACCTTTTTAGTGAAGGTTACCTGTCTCCAGCTCCCATGTAAAGTTGTAACTAGTCTTCTAGTCTCCTGGAGAGAAAGTAACACCATGGACCTGCATGTTTCCCTGGCTTTCTTCCATTCCAGATATCACCAGCAGTGACAAGAATCTTACAAAGTGCTCCTCAGCAAAACTCTCCGCTGATGGTGCTCTGGCCACAGTGCCAGGACCCCGGCTATGTATTGAATCGCTACATCCTGCCCAGCCCCTGGAGGTCTTACACACAGGGAAATCTGCACGACTTTAATACTCAAACCTGGGGAACAAACCCCCCTCCATCCATAGCAGAGACAGCAGGGCAGCATTGAGGAGCAGCACGACACAGACGGCTTCAAGAGGCAAACATCTACCATTGCAGCCGCATGAGCTCACATGCCTGCTCTTCACATTTTGCCAGTCAATTACAGTTGACTGGGGACAGCAGGACACTGAACTAATGCCTATCAAGGGCTGGAACAGAGAAAGGCTTGAAGGGATAACCAGCATACAGGTATAGAGACACTTTTGTTTCCTTTCGAGTTACCAGAAATCCATCTAAGAGAGAAGTATGGCCCTCAGAGGAAATGGGCGCATAACACCTGTGGCACAAGCTGTGCATTTCTCCTGCTTACACTGAAAGGTAGAGTTTCCTCTTGGGAATAACCAGTTGTAAAAGTTCTGCTGTTGTAAATGAACAGAAGAAAACAGACATTGCAGACAAATACTTCTAGCTGTAGTCCTTCTATAAACTGCAGGGAAAGGAGACACAAGGGAAATAATTTCCTTCAAAATCATATTTTGCCTTCAAACAAGGTGGGGGGTGGCTGTAGAGGAGAGAGATTAGAGATCTAGGGGGAAGTCTACTCCACAAAAAGGGACTGAATCCTGGGTGCGGAAACAAGATATCTTTTTTCCATTGAGATAAAAGAGTTAAAAAAAAAAAAAAAAACTTATTTATAACTCAAAAAAAGGTCAGCGTTAGCCCTTCAGGCAAAGCTGCAGGTGCTATTTCCATATGCTCCATGTACCCTGAACTCCAGTTCTGGAAGCTTTCAACCTTTTCTATGAGAGCAAAGACAAACAATGAATATTTCATGTGTTGCCTTCACTTACTTGCAAGTTCCTTGGAAACTATTAAAGTGCAAGCGTAATAGTGTCATCATTTACTTGTCATCTTCCACCTGCTCTTTGCAAAGAAAAGAAAAGACTATCTGGGCTCCCATTCAAAGTCAGTGCAAACACTTTGCCCTGTTCCTTAAAAGCCAAATTGAAGGTTCATCCAATTAGAGGTGCACTAATAATGCACATGCCCCAGATCACCTTCTAGACGCCCAAGGAAATTTTTCCAATTATTGTTCTGTTTTGAAGGCAAGATAATTTTATGTTATCAAGAAGTAGAGCCATTTTGATCTTCATCACCATCTTCTGAAACAAGCACCTGTTCCCTATGTTTCCAGCAACATTGTTTATGGCAGAACACCTTGAAAGTGGTTAAGGTTGGCACACAGAATTATCCAAAGGCACCACATACATCTTTCAGAAGTTAGAACACACAAGTCACACATGCACACAGCAACAGTATGATCAGATGACAACTCTTGGAAGACTGGGCCATTGTTATTTAAATTGATCCTAGAAAAATATGGAGACCAAAACTTTGCAAAAGTGCCCCACAGCTTTTGTTCAGGGACACACAAATGGAAGAGTCCTCTGTGTGCCAAAGTCTTGCAGAAGTATTATCACCAACTACCTCCCATTAAAAAAAATGCTCCATTTCCTTTATGGTACCTCCAAGAATGTCATTACACAGCTTCACTGCCCTGCAGAGAAGCCTTTTTCCCATTTTACCTTTGGCTCATTTGCTAACACTTAACAGCTGATTGTTCCCGAGCTAACACTGCCCTCTATTTTCAATAGCTCTTTTCCCTCCCCAGCATTTGTGACCTTAATGCATTTAGAGAGAACACGCACTTCTCATCTCTGTCATCCTTTCCATCAATTTTACAAGCTTTTAGTCTCCCCTCAAGAGAGGGGATCTCTTTTCCCCAGTCATCTTAGTAGCCCATCTCTGCCCGTCTTATTTCATTTTCGGTTCTTCTTCCTTGAACATGGCTGACAAGAATTATACATCATTTTCTAGATGAGATCTTCCTAGTTTATAAATTATAAATTATTGACAGGGGTTAGTTTTGCAAAAGGCACAAATGGGAACAGACTTGCTCAAGCATTCAACACCAGCAAAGATACCCCATACTTGTGCTAAGGATTACATGTAGCTACAGGGATGCTTGAATGAGGCTGGTAGGCAGACACCGACAGCAACACAGAACTGGCCAAGGCATTAAAGTGCTTCATTAGTCTGGCTACAGACCACTAAACAGGAAAACAAATCATCAAAACCAATGATGGCAAGACAAGTTATTTCCTTCCCCATGCACATACACACACATTAAATGTTACAAGCCACTTTCGGTCCCCAGGCAGGATTTCTGAAATACAAATATACCTGAAGAGAGGCGGGGACTGGACCAGATCAAACAAAGTGACATGCCTACATCCCTGGATTTCATCTGGAACCAAGTCTTGCCATACTGATTGAAACAGTTTGCCACAGTGGCTCAACCACATCTGCACACTGACTCACCCAGAATGATCACTGATCTCTAGGAGAGGCTGAACATCCTGAGCTCCAGCAAAACTGTGGCCCTTTCCAGGCATTGCTTTGCCCCAGTGTCAGAGCTGACCATGACTATGCTGCCTTCCTATATCTCGTGCACTCAGATTCCAACAACTTGTTACTAATGAGAGAAAAAAACGTTTCTCCGAGTGCTGTCATAGCTTTACAACTCAAACTGAGGTGCTTTGGCTGCTTCAGGAACAAATGAAATACATCCCCAGCTAAGAAGATGTAATAAAGTACTAACGTAACTTGGAAGCTCAAATCTCTCTCCGTAACCCAGACAACAGTATCAATATTCAGCAAGGAGAATTCAATAGATGGAAAGCTCAGATGCACTCCAGAGATTTGTCCCAAGAGTCAGACTTTTCTGAGAGCAAATTATAGCAATGACTTTCTACCAACATAGTTTAAGACAGGGGAAATCTCTTTAGAAATCAGTGATTTAAAGCAAAATATGCCTTGCAGCCCTTTACCTCCCACTTACTCGTTTTCCTGACACTCCCCAAAGTAAAAGGATGAGAAAAAAAATTTTATTCTGAAAAAGAAAACATCCAATATGTATAAAATACACCCTTACATATACGTACACACAAACATAGCTAAAAATAAAGGTTCAAATAAAGAAGTCTCAAAAAAAAAAAAGAAGATTAAAAGAAAGAACAAAACAGCCCTAAAACAAGAAAGGGGAAAAGAACTCATTTCTAAAGAAAAATAAATATTTGACAAGGGACCTACAGAATTTGAGGTGCAATAGACAAACTGCACCAGGCCCATCACAGAGCTGATATTTAGTCTCTGCTGATACAGAGATGCAGTATTATTGGTGGGTGATGGGGGCTAAGTTTTAAAAATTCTGTATCCCAGTAGAATAAATTAATATCGGCCTCACCTGGTGGCTTATGGCTTTACTCAATTTGCCAGTTTTCTGTATTTTCCATAATGTATCATAAAGGCATTTCCACATCCTGACAAAAGACAAAGCAAAGGAAAGACCTGGACTTGGTGCACCTTCACATTCACACATTGGGCTTAAATTTGACACAAGCACAGCCAACAGGAGCGGACAGTGCTGCTAAAGGAACCTTTCCCTCTCTAGGCTATTTTTCTTGAGCTGCATCTCGTCTTTTACCAAAACTGCCATGTGAGCAAACACACAGATAATCAGATGGGGAAATTGCCCCAAATGAATAACAAGTTTTATTCAGTGGCACTACTCCTCTGTCCCCTCAGGACCACAGTGAGGCTTTTGCGGGAGCAAGGCAGGGGATGCATTGGGAATTGAAAGTAAGCTGACAGGAGATGGAGGAAGAACAGGACCACTCACTTTGTGCACTAGAGCAACTGATCCGATTTCTGCCACCAATCACTCCTCTGTTACCAATTCCTCTTGCCAACTCAGCTGCTGCCATTTGGGCTCCATCTCCTCCAACTCAGCGCCAGTGACCCTCTCCTTCTGCCTTCTTGCACTCTACCAGCTCCTACACCTTTGCCTCCTACATAATGTTCACACCCACACTGTTGCCTCCTCACCTCCTTTTTCCCAGGCTGCCAACAAATCTCATCCCATCTTCCTTCTGTATCTGGTAGCACTCGGAGCTCCTGATAAAGTGCAGCTCAGAGTCCTGGTCTCAGCACATATATCTTCATCCCAATACCAGCAATCCAGACTTAAGACAGGCCTTTGGTCTGGATCAGTGGGGCTGTTACATGGCATTGTTAGGCTCTAGCAGCCAGTCTCTCTTTACTCAACATATGCTTTAACAGTGGGTTGCCCACCCTTAGGCTCAAAGAGGAAATCAAGGCACTGTTCTTCCTTGTGTTCTTCCTTGAGTTGCAGGGGAAGAGGAGAGAAAAAGCTGTAAGCAGGATGTTTGTGAAAAATGACCACACGTATAAAATAACCTGCATCCCTGGTAGTTTTAAGGATAGGCCAGTCTAATGGCTATCGACTGCATTTTGGATGAAGGCTCTGAAACAAAGGTTATGGCTACTCAGCAAGTAAGACTAGCTTTACGCACACACATTGAGACAGTGCCCAGACAGAGCAGGGCCTCACTTGGATCAGCCTCCACAAAAACAGATCAAAGGAGAGCACCTACCTCCACCACCCCCAAAAGCTTTTAACTGGAGGGGGGTAATGGTCCCTCAGTTTTGTCCTTCAATTTTGACTTTAAGGATATTTTTGACCAAATTCCTACTGCCTCTCTGACTGCTGAGAACAACAAAGCAACCACCACCTTATCCCTACAGGTTCCAAGCTTCTGACCCCCAGAGCAGAGTACAGCACAGCCAAGAAAGACACACAAACCTTTCTCCTTACATTAAAATATCACTGCCATGTTACAGCATGACATACAGATCTGAAGCATCATACTCCTGGGCTTGTACCAGGCTAGGATAAAGAAGAAACTTCCCTGCAGTGTCTCTTATCACACAGATGCCAAGCATTCTTCTGAAACATCTGGCATTTGTCACAAAGTATGGGACTGCACACTTCATTCTTCTGATCCCCCACCTCAGCCCACATTTTGATGCCTCATACTCTCCAAGCCATGAGTCACTGAAAGGTGACGGGGGATGCTCTTACAGGCGTTAACAGAGCATGTCTTTGCCTCCAGAAGAGGGCTGCAGTGGTATATCCTCACTAGCCAGAAACCTGCATTCTCCCATCCCTACCGCAATAAAGGGCTCAGCAACAGAAACGCACCCAGGTGACAACACTGCTGATGATAGATGAGGTGAGCAGAATCCATCTTCTTCCTACAGGTATATTAGCTCTGCAGAGCTCGCAGGAGCAAACACTGCATTTTCACAGCAAAGGAAAGAGATTCAAGGACACAACTGGAAAAGTGCGTCTATTGAATAAGAGAGTGCTGTGTACACTTAAGCGTTCTACTATAGTCAAGCTATGCTAAAGGCAGATCTAAAGCAAAATTTAATACATACCAAAGGAAAAGGCATCCGGGATCTAGGGTAATCAGATTTAACACCCTTCAATCTCATCACTGCCCCTTCTGTACATTTATTAACCTTTCCTTCCCTAGGCTGTGCTCATTTTTACAATATAGGTCACAGGTCTTTCGAATAAGAATGGACTCCAACAAAAAATTAAATACAAGGATGGCCAAAAGCCAACAGAAGAATCCAATATACCCACTCCTTTCATTTCTCTTCTACTTATCCATTGCCCCTGGAGCCAGGATGATAAGTTAGGTCATCTTTAGGTTGGTCCCAAACAGCCATTGTCAGATGCAGCCCTGGTCATGCATGGCATTATGCTAAACTCCTTGTCTTCAGTCTCCTGCCATCACAAGAAGCAAAATATGGAAGAAACTTTTATAACCAGACTCAGTACTCCCTTAAAAACAAATTAGCCGGTCCCTTCCCAACAAGAGAGAAGAGAAGCATATTCTCTCCAAGTCATTTCTTTCAAGTAGCCTGATGTTCAGGCTAGATTAGTCAATAATGTATGTCCAGGCAGTGTGTCTAATTGGAACTAGTCCAGCTGACAGCAATGCAGAGTGCTACCTTTGCAAAGTGGTTAATTACTACAGAGAATTTAATGAAGTTTCAAAAGACCTAAACCTTTCTTCCTATCAATAAGGAACTGGATTCGTTACATGCCACCATTACCCAATTAGAAGAAGTGCTTTACAAGGCTGGCTTCAGCCTCACCTTTGCATGCTAAAGAACAGTTATCAATCTGCATCTTTACCCCTGTTGAAAAGAAAGGAGATACTGTCATCACGACCACATCTCTACTCTGCCCCCCACAATGTAATGTGCTTGCAACAAAAAATCTTGGTGTCATGCTATGGATCCCTTTCCTCCTTTTCCAAAAAAACCCAATGACTAAAAATTTCGAAGTCAAGCTATGGGAGATAGCTATGGGAGATAGCTCTCCACAGCTATGCTGTGGGAGATAGACTGACAGTCCCAGCGGCTTAGCAGCCACTGAGTAGCTCCATCACTGAGTGGCTTCTCCAGCAATGTCCTGTCTGTATGCCCCATGTTAGGCCTAGAGGAGCAGTCCAGAGGATTGCTCAGCACTGAACCTCATTTTTCCTTTCTTTCACTGAAAACATGTGCATTTGATTCTGAGTCTCCTTTTCTCCTTTCCATTTTGAATTCTTTTCTCTTTCTTTGGACCACTGGGATAAAATATTCAAATCAATGCATCATTTGCTCACCCTGGCAGCTCCTACCATCTAGAATGATAACAGCACCAATCAGCACTGTCACAGATAAGGATCCCTTTCTGCTGTTACCACTGCAAAGCCCCATCTTTACCCCTGCCCAGGGTTACAGTTTGGCAGAAAAAATTAGCTTTTGCCCAAACCCAGCATGCAAGCTTTCAGAGAAGCAATGAAAATGGATTGTTCGGTGTTTTTTTTTTTTTTTTTAAACTGATTTGTTTCCATTCAGTCCTGTTACAGAAGTTGCAGAAGTAGGAAAAGCAAAGATGCAGGTTCTGATTGCTCCATTTACATTTCTATAACTCGTACTCAGTTCTCATTAGAAGAAAGAGCCCAGCAGCTAGCTCACAACAAGGACTGATGCTTTTGATAACTGATGAAAAATCACAAAGCACAGGAAAGTCTGCATCTTTAAGTTCTCTTCACTGCAGAGCACTTGCTTATTTAGATCATGTAAAGCATTCTTTGCTAAATACACAATTTCAGATTACACTGCAGGGTATTTTTCTTTTACCTATCCAGCTTATTAAAGATATAGAGTTGATACACTGAGGTTTTCTAGGATCGAGGAGTTTCAGGTACATTTTCATTTTGAAAGGAAAATGTATTTTCTTACAGTTCTTTTCGGTTAGTCACAATTTATTTTCTGCAGCTAGCTCAGAGATAAAACAATGGAATTAAATGGTAAAATTGACCACAGAAATTGTGTATAAGACCTAACAAAAAGGTGAAGGGGTAGGGGGAGGGAAGAGAGGAAAAATCACCACTGCCTTTTGTGAAATAGAATAGGACAAAAACTGGTGGGGAAAGAGATGTAATTCAAGAGCCTCTGGGGTATATTGCAGAAGGCAAGAAAGAAATTACAAGCAATAAATAAATTGCTGACAACATCCCTTTTAAGCCACAAAAAATCAAGGTTCATATGTTCAACATGAACATTAAGCACAGCTGTGTTGTCTGGGTGACTATAAAACCAGCCACCCTCTATGAATGTGGATCTCGCATCACTGTGTCTTCCCTCCTCCCTGCCCCACAGTTCCTGGACGAGTTACCCACCATGGCAGTAGAAGAATCTGGCTGAAACAGATCACAGGACCATACGTCCAGGCTCCCTACTAGTCAATTATGAATCAAACAACATGCTGTTATTATTTCCAAGATTACAACTAGAAGCCAAATGCTACTCCTTAGCAGGACAGCAAGCCATCAGTTAGAGCACATAGCTGACTGTAAATTGCTCTGTGTTGGTCTCCACAGTGCAGAGTGCTCCTACTTCATCACTGTGTCCTATAATTCAAACTGTCTGTGATCCATGGACACCTCCTGGGGCTCCTTCCTTCACTGCAGACACCTCGGTTTCACTGCCTCCATCACAGGTTTACCACACAGCATGAAGTGTGTCCAGGGCCACCACTCCCTACTCCTTGGAACATCGCTTTTCTGGGATGCTCACCACCCACTTTCTGGACTGTGCCAAGTCCCTTTCTATTCAGACTCGTGAAACAGTCCCTGTAGAAGAGGTGGTGATCTGCAAGCCCCTGGCTCCCAGCATAACCAGCTCCCACCATTCAATGACAACGAGGGAGACCCGACCCCAAGGTGTAAGAAATAAGAGAAGAGCAGGGCAGACATCTAGTCGCTGCTGCTTGGTGTTTCCTGGTTGCTCAGCACAGAGTGCATCCCCAGTCACTGAGATCCCCATGTGAATTCCCTCATGCCTGACATAGAGTGACAGTAGCTGCTATCCCAGTCCAAAGGTGTTTCTCTCTTCTCTGTCTTCTTCTGTTCTGAAGCTTATAAAGGTTTTCTAGAATCGATGTCTCTGCCTTTTGGCCAAATATGGCTGAAATCAGCTAATGAGTTTAAAAATAAAAAACATTTATTTTTTTTTAAATTGGTACATTCTATAAGCAAAACCATAACAGTTATCTCTCTGGGAAAGTGCCAATCATTCCTTGGCTTCTCTGTAGCACTCAGTGACTGTGGAAAATACAAGTTTATGGTCCCACTGAGGACAACAGAGGAGTCCGAGAAGTTCATGCTCTGATTCACCCATTTGCCATTTTGAAGCACAACCACAGAGGATTATCTTGCCAGGTAAATGTGTTGAGCCTCTGCCAGAATCAAAACCTCAGGCATCAGAACACAGGTATGAAAAATGGACAGATCCATCCCATTTACACATGTCTAATTGCCACAGTGGCAAACACAGATGTTGAGGCAGCCTAATGAAGGAAGAAGCACATACCAGCAACTGCCTCTTTTCCCTCAGAATGTTAGATAGGGATAATACATTAAAGTCCTATACCCATAAAGTCCTGAAAAGCCAGCAGATTTACCACTACTTAACCATGACTCACAGGCAGTGCCCCAGTAGATTTCTAGAAAATGGTTCAAGAGTCCTGGAGTAACTAACCTCTGTTTTCCCCTGGAAAATGAATAGGCCAAGCAAGCCCCAGTATGAAGAAAGCAGCTCTCCTGGGATGCTGAAGGTAAATGACGCATAACAAGCAGAAGAAAGTTATTTTGGAAAGTGCTGTTGTCAGGCAGTTGTTATCAAATGGATTTCCTACATATGGGCTTTTCCTACACGAGCTATTAGTAGCTGATGCCTGGAAGGCTGGCCGTTATACACAAATACCTACCAAAACTAGGACAACCATTAAGTTCGGAAAAACACAATGCTGGCCAACCAACTGTTTCACTGTTTTCACTGTCCAGGAAGCAAAATGTATTCCCAACAAGCTGCCCCCTAGCAAAACCAAAGATCTCATGGTATGTGACAGAAAGCAGAGACAGGGACATGTTGCCATGTCATTGAGAACAGTAGTCTCTGATGAAGCAACGTACTGCCACTGCTTTTAGACTACCAATGAAACCTCACCATGCTTCAGCAGAGGCAGAAATCAGTGTAGGTCTCTGGCCTCCATCACAGGGGATAGCAGGTTAGACAACTCTGAAGAACATCTCTGCCTTTGAAATCTGTAGAGACAGGCTAGTTTGAGCATTTCTTCTCCAAACACATCTTCCTTTTCTTCTCAATAAGCTGTAGACAAGATGGAAAGCATTTTGGGAATCCCACCTAATACCAAACATCATCATCTTTGGCTAATTAAACTTCAGGGTGGGATTTCAACACCCTTTACCGGAGGTACAGCCATTGGAGATTTCATAGGGCTTCTCTCAACCAGCTCATTAGTTTGGCATCATTCTTGAAGGGTTATATTCTATTGATGAAAGCAAACAGTTACGTGAGAGAAAATACACTCTTTTTTAGAGCTTTCTATCATCCTTCAGACAGAAGGACTAGGCAGAAAACACAACAGACACATGTTTAGTCATATTTTCTTTAGAGATTGACACAGCTGCTTTTTTTTTTTTGGCGGGGGGGTGGGTAGAGGGGTAGATACCAGAATGAGAACAGGCCAGATCATTACATCTGGGACATGGCAGCATCATCTGAAGGGATACAGTAGAGAAACCCCCCAGATAGGTCCCAGCTGGTCAGCCTGCACACATGCACAGCACTTTGCAGAGACATAAGCTCACATACTAATAGCACTCTGTCTACAGCGGGATAGAGTTGCATTTGTGCCAACAAAACTCCTATCTGTACCATTCCACTACAACCTCTCTGTAACAGCAACAACATAGCTGGGCAGCTACCAGCTTCTTCAAGAGCTAGGTCTCTGCACAGGACATGCATGCCCAGAAATATGAATTGGTCTTCACAAACTAAGAGAACTTGGAAAGATCAAAGCTCTGTCAGTTAAATAGCAAAAACACACAGCTATCCTGCAATTCTACTTTTGCATAGCACACAAGGCTCTCTAAAACCCAGTCTCTTTAATCTCTGTTCTCATAGTTGTTCTTTGTCCAGGGAACAAAGTCTGATCTAATTATAGATTTATACTTACATAACAATGCTGAAGAGGTGGTGCATTTTATTAGTGGATTTATTATTAACCAGGTGGACTGAAACAACCTCCACCCTGAAGGTAGTTTACCAGGATGAGGATGCATCAGCAGAACTGAATCTATGTAGGCAGTAGGGGCTGGCAGCGCGGAGGAGGGATGCAGTGAGTCACCCACAGCACTGATAGGAGGCAAGTTTTCTGTTTTCCCTTTGCCCAGTCGCTAGGGATAACCAAGACCAGACAGGCTACGGACAGGATGAAGAAGCCCCTTGCAGCACTAGCAGAAGACAAAGTTAACATCACTCACTAAGCAGATTGCCAGGAACAGAAAGCAACAGAGGGAGTCCCAGCCATTCCCTAGCCTGCTGGCTGAGCCCTAGCTCTCTTCATGACATCTGCAGCAGTCTGTCCTTTCCATGGTATCTTTTCATGGACCAGTGCCCACTAAAGAACAGCAGTTGGATCAGAGCAAACAAGATTTCTAACAGAAGCAAAACACAAAGTCTGGGTAAGGAATTACTGGGATATCTGAGAGAGTGACTGTCATTTCCAATAAGACACTCCAGCTGATACCTCTGCTAGACACAGCCTAAGCTTCAAACAGAATTTCCAGCCTCCTCTTGCCCTGCTACATGAGGTCACACCATTGTGCCTGTGTACTGCCAGCTGAGAAGCTCAATCTATAGATTACTGGGGAGGACATCATTCTCTAGGGCTCTTTTGAACACAAGGTGGTGCCAGGTGGGATGCTCCCAACAGCTTCTCACTCCAGCCCCACACAGACTTGGTAAATTAGAGACAACAGACTGAGCAGATGACAGAGGCAGAAAGTATCACAGAGGAATAGAAAAGCTTCTACACTACAGACTGTTCAGTTCAAAGCACAAAGCCTTAATGACGAAGAAGAGAGGTTTTAAAGAAGGAGTCACCCAAGAAAATCAGAGTGACAAAGGCTCCATATGAACCCTCATCAGGAAAAACCACTCACATCCCACTATGTCTTCTCCCCTTATCAACGAGCAACATTTTGATTGTCTCATTTTAAATCTGAACTTTTAAAACAAATTATAACAAAGCTTATGCGAGGTTAATCACTCTCTGTTTCTTCTGGTATTCATTGTAATAGCGCTAATTACAGTAAACACATTTAAAATTAATGTGCATGTCATATGAGTATATCAATTGCATTCTAATTTACCATTGATTAAAGTCCACAGGATAGACGTGCTTTCAATAATAAAGAGCTCTGACATAGCTTAACCCACCTCTGCCAGTCAGACTGCTCCCACAGCCAGGCAGAAGGTTGTGATGGATGAGACCAATGGAGGGGAAAACATGCAAGCCACCAACAGTGAGTTACAGATCCAGGCAAGCTCTGAGCCTACAACACATGGTAAGGATGAGCCTTCTGCCAGTGCTAAACCATCTCTAGTGCCTGTGACTTTGGAAATGGGCTCACAATTCAAAAGCACTGCACCACTAAAGTATTTTAGATTTTCTTGCAAGTAGGCAAGATTTCATTTTCACTAACACAGCCAGTTTTTGTAAATACCCATTATTTCTCACTTCCTTCCCTGTGAGACACAATTCCTCCTCCACGTATGAGCACAGCTCTGCCGGATAGGATCATGATGAGGCACAATCCCAGCAAGAGTAGCAGGAATCTTAGGCAGGGTTAGAGGCCAAGCTACATTTTTGCCAATACCAGATGCAAACAGAATTGAGCCTATTGACTAAAGAGGGCTTAAGCTGGGCTGCTATAACTGCTAAGGTACAATTCCTGCAGCTCCAAAATGTTCCCTTCCCCAGACCAATTGTTCTGCCCGTCTGCCAGAGGACACGCTCATTGCAGCAAAAATAAAGAGTGCTCCTGAGCCACACAGACCTACTTACAGACTGAAATAATTTTTAAGTTAATATGCCAAGATGTGAAACATAACCAATGCTAGATTTGCAGCATTCATACCACATGTCTTTCAGAGCACATTACCAACCTAACCAGAGTGAAGAGCAACTGAGAAGATGACACAGCTTCACTTCTGCCCTCTGCTACAGACACAACCCCCGCTGAAGGAAGAATGAGACAGATGCTACCGGCTTCAGTGAACACTGGTACTTGTCTCTCCAGAACTCAGCGCTAGAACACAAAAAGGATGGACACATCCAAAGACTCAGATGAGAGGTAGCAAGTGGTTGCAGTGGTAACTTGGTGGCACCCCATCCCATGCACGTGCCTACAGTCAGATTTGGTCAGGCAGCAAAACGGGAAAGCTGAATAAGCTATTGCTGAGGAACAGTTTTTACCCATTTTGACGTAATCACCAGAAAACTTACCACAACAAACTGCTAAAAATTTAGTCCAAGAGTATTAGCCTATCTCCCCAGACAACCTAAAGATCTGGCCCTGTTCTTGCTCCAGCATCTGTTGATGTAATCTTTCTTAAAATACTTCCAATGAGCCCATTTCTGTCTATAAGTTCACAAAAAGAACAAATTTATATGCATATTTGAGCACTGTTATGGGCAGATTGATCTGAACCCTTGTCAAGGACCCTGAATCTAACATAAGGCCTTGACCAATAAGACACCAAACCAATGCCAAATGACCTATGAAGCCAATTCAAATTAAACAGCATATCGAATGTTTGCGTGCAGAATTTCATGAGTGAGCCATGGACAAAGAATGAGTCATATGGGATACACACGAGATAGTTTTGAAGAATGAGTAAAGCTGAGAAAAATCCCAAATTGCCAATGAACAATATGCAAGTATAAAAACGCGTTCAATTTACAAAATAAGTTAATTGCTAGGAATTAGTCAGATGGCTCTAGCCACATCAACATATCTATTGTGAGCTCCTGTTGCAGACTATATGTCACAGTTGAGCAATTTGAATCTCTATTAAAGGTGTCTCTGACTTTAATGAGAGTTACTGCAGTGTATATCAACAACATACTCTGGAGATATACCCCAAAAGAAAATCTAGTGCCATGAAAATAAAGCTGTTTTATCTTCTCCAATGGAGGACACCTCCCCGGGCACCTCTAGCTCTCACACCCACTGCAGGTCTGTCAGGGAGACCACACGCTGATCCATATCCCCTCCAGACCTCTGCACCAGCAGTAACACATAAGTGCTGATTCCTATCAACCACTGCCCACAAGCTCACCATTAATTAAAGAAAGGAGATGCCTCAAAGAAGACAGCCACTCCTTCATTTGCCCCTGCAGCTGCTGAAATATCCCCAGGCCCTTCCTAATAATCAGGAGAGATACCCCACAACTCATTTCCACTGAAAATCAGTTCTTCTCCTGTCCCTTTAAGAAAACCCTTTCTTCACACGTGTTGCTCAGTCACCAAATCACACAGTTAGCTGTCTCTTAAACCAGCACGTCCCCCATTTGCAGCACTACAGGTGGGTAAGCAGATAGTTTCAGCAGCATGAACAAAGGCAGAGGTTTCTGTAGTCCTTTCATATCAAAACCTGTAACCTCCTGCACACCTGAAACCAAGATTTCCCCAAAGAAATGGAGCCCCTCACAGCAAGGACCAATATTTCTGAAGAAGAAAACACAACATATTGGTTCAACAAAAATAGGCATCTTCTAACATTTGACACACACTTGCTATTTCTTTTCCCACTTCTGAGCCACCCAATAAAACCTAGCACTGACAGATACACAACTTCTCTGCAGCATTAATTTTTTGGGAATATATAAGGGCACAATTCTACCTTACAATCTTTCTGGCTGCAAATCCTGCTTAAGAGGTTCCCACTGTGTTCACTCCCACCCACTCTACAGCGACTTACCATCTCCACAAACATTCCTGGGACTAAGCTTCGATTTAGGTTCCACTCAGACTCCCCTACTTTTAAACTTTGCTTTTGATCTGATTGTTAGCAGTTCATGTCAAGTACAGTCCCACAAACAGTGAAATTGATACAATAGAGGGGAACAACACCCAGACATGGGGATTTTGGAGGGGGCAGGAGTCTTCTAAATCAGCTTTGTCACTCAAAGCATTATAACATCATATCCCCACAACTCCATGTTTCTGAGCCTTTTTATATCTAACACTCTCCAACTGAGTCTTCTTGGAAGACATCCAAATCCACTTCATGGAATAGATTATTACAATGGGTTTTGTTTACACATCTGAAGAAAATTCACTTTCATTTCCATTCCAAATATGCCTTTACTACCCTAATTTTCTGCATAGTGTTTGCCAGCCTGTTGGGGGGGGGGGGGGATATAAATGTCCATGATTGTACAGCTTTTCATTTTAAGTTGTAGTCATTTTTAGTGATACAAAGTTCATCGACAGTACATCAACCACCAGCCAAAGAACACTGTTCTAATTCATTAAATTCTTAAAGCCACCAGTCACTGACCTCAGTTCTCCCAAGCACGTTATCTGTCTCAGGATAAAGCACACAGGTTTTATGACTACTTGCAGTCACATCAGAGCCAGGGGAGCATCTCCTACCCGCAGGATGACAGTAAACTAAAGCCTCCCAAGTGATCCCTCTCTGCATGCCAGCACTGGCACCCTTCTCCCACAAGTCTCACTGATCAATCTAATATCAAATTAAATCCCAAATGGATAATAAACTAGCTAAAGGTTCCCATGACTCACTGGTAGGAAATGTAGTCAACATTCAATATCCTACATTGCTAACATACCAGTCTGTCTGGTACGTTAGTTATAGTTATTAACATACAGGAGGGAAGAGTATTTATACCTTTTTGGACCAGATGCTCAAACTCTTCCACCTGATAGCCATACAGCTCAAGTAGGACTAGGACTCAGTTCTGAAAACAGCTAAAATAATAGCAATCCTATACCCCTCCTGCCCAAGCAGGGTCTCGATGTACACCTGTTGGGGTTGAGAAAGCTGAAAAATACGTGAAAAGCCAAATAAAACCAAGAGAAACTCACTACCTCCATCACACATGCTAAAAAAGTAGAAGCAGGTCCACAACCAGCAAGAACAGAGCAACACTTCCAGGAATCAAAAGAGCGGATCTGCACTTAGCCAGCTTTGAGCCAGGCTGCAAGTGAAACACAGCTACTAAATGGCTACCCTGAAACTCTGGAGTTCTCTAGTAGCTTTCCTTGCAGTCAGTGCTGGGTCATGACAGGAAGGATGGGTAACACAAAAACCACCTGTGGTGGCCATAACTTCAAGTAATGACCTCCAAACAACTTCTAAACAATGTTCAGTAGTGCTAAAAGCTTCAAATAAAAACATATCACAATGTAGCAGTGCCATTTTGGCCTGAAAGACCGGAATCCTTCCAGTCACTGCTAAGACTCAGATGAATGGAAGCAGCAGGAAACGTCCCCTTTTTCTCTTTCTCCTCTCCTCCACCCTGCATTCCCATCAGCTCTTGGCTACCTACCACTAAAAGTGGGCTACCTTATGATACAGATCATACCTGCACTCATTGGGGAACACCATAGCAATATCATCCAGAGATGCTTCAGATGAAAAAGTATTAGTGGAAGTTCTATAAAAGCAGACAGGAAGGATAGCTTTGAAATGTAAATACAACAAAACTAAACAGCATGCTTAGCTGGTCAGTACAGAATAAATAAAGGGCTTGCTTATGCAGCCACTTTGACGCAGCACAAACCCAAGCAGTCACCAAGAACAGAAATCATAGCCCCTTGACTACCCCCAGCTACCCATTCCCACTGCAAACCTCGTGCCAGTGCTGATTAGCTGGGTGATAAATTCAGGGAGAGGAAAAGGTTGCTGAAAACTAGACAGACAAGTTTGGGGGTTTTGAGTTCCCCACCTGATGGATCAGCTCCTCAGCCCGGCTAACACTGCAGCAACCGTGGTTCCAGCCCAACAGAGGCCATAGGAACAAGGCTGCAGCAGAACAAAACACAAGTCTCTGCTGGCAGCACACAAGATAGTCAGATGGAAACACAGTGTGGCTACAATCTTTAACTTTTCCACTTAATAAATGCGCCTGTCATGAAGCCTTCTACTAAATTGTTCGTAACACTCCCAAATGCATCATTGTGCAAGATGGTAAATGCTATTACTGTCACATTACCACCATGCAACCAACAGGACTAAAATTCAGTCCATCCTAAAAAACTTCCAGATAGACATTAGATTAAAATAACCTGCGTTTTGCAGAACCTTAGTAAAAATATGGCTTGCAGTCACTGCCAAATATAATGAAGTAACAATGGGACAGCATTACTCATTCCTCTTTCTAGTCCTTTGCTGTAATGCCTTATGAATATATTTGCCCAAACCCAAGATGTTTTATGTGAGGGATTTCTAAAAAGGATACAACATGTAATAAACTGCTGAACAGGCTGCTGGAAGGACTAAGGTTAGAGAAAGCTTAAGTGATCAATAAATATGAGGAGTTACAAAGCACGGAAAGCACTCAAACACTTCAGTACCTAAATATTAGAGGCTGTCAATGATTTTCCTTCCAAACATCTTTCTAATAACATAAACCTTTAACCAACAGCAAACGTTTCTCTGCCCTTTTGATCTAAACATTTTGTCCTTTTTCCAGCTGTGAAAAAAAGTAAAGTGGTTTCCCCAACTGAATACAAAAGAACACTTTTGTTAAATATTATTAAAGAAAAAAACAAACCAAAACTACAAAACAAAAAAACAACCTGCACTAAAAATAAACAAGTTTTCACTTCCTCACACTTTCTTACCCTAAATAACTGAAGTAGAACTGGTCAAGGAAATTAAGAAAAAGAACGAAGAAGCGGCAAATAACTCAAATACATAGAAATAATGAACAGTTGGTGAAATTAGTGTAACTTTACCAATCAGACCTTTTGAAGTTCCTCCTACTTGTAGAAGGATAGTTTCTTTTTAAGGATAACAAAATGAGAGCAAAGAACCCAAAGGAGTTCCTCCCACCTGCCTTAAAACTAAACTGCAGAACAACACAAACAGTAAAAAAAAAAAAAAAAAATCTATAATCTCACAGAATAAGGACAACTGCAAACCATAAAGCTTCCCACAGGGGTCTTTGCGTATCTTGGAACAATACCTCTTAAAAATCCAAAGTCCCAAGATCATATAGGAGAAGCTGAGTAAGAGGCAGCAAGACCTGCTCATGACTGCATGACAGGATGACAGCGATACGAAAGAGAAATGAATGCTCACAAACCTTCACGATCTAGTTCAGGTCCCTGGCTACTCCCATTCCAGGTCAGTGCATAAGGTGCCATACAATATTATGTGCACCGATGGGAGCATCCGTTCCCTCAAACTTTGAATACTAGGGCTTCAGGTGGAGAGTCAAAGCCTGCAAGACCTTACAAAACTTCTGGGGAGAAACAACCCCTTCATCCAGCAGGAAACAGTTCATTTTCCCTAATGCCTGACCATCTTCCTAAGGCTTGTGGTATGCAATGAGGAGTGTGCACAAAGGGCTGTGGAAGAATGAGACAGGGCAGGGATTCACCATCTTCTCTAACAGACACTCATCAAGAACACCAAGTAAACTGTACTTGCAGTGATCTCATTTTCTGTCATTACTCCATCAGACAGGAATGATTTAGCCCCATAGCCCTAACTCCATTCTAAAGAATATAACTCAAATGAGTAAATGAAGAGCCAGATAATGAAGGACCATCAATTCTAGTCTCCAGACAGCACATGTCCAAGGAACACGTTCCCAAGGAACAGATGCTTCAGGGAGCAGAAATACAACTGTTCCTTTCAATTCCCCTCCCTAAACACCCATGAAAGAAAAGGATCAATAAAACACAGGGTACAGGATTAGATGCCCATGCCTATCTTTTCATTTGGGCTTTGGTATCTAAACCCATCACTCCAAGCAGAGTGCTGTGGGTTCCAAGGACCGCACGTGTGTGTGTGCTTGCATACATAGGTGAGTGTATCATATCTGGTTAAAAAAAAAAAACAACCAAACAACAAACACAGTGGTGCAAGAAACATAAACAATAGCTTCAGTCAGTCTGAATTCATCCATTTCTATTTAAGAAGGATTCTGATATGTCTCTGAAGAACTTTTTGCAGACCTCTCTGCTTGAATATAGATATAGAAGCCTAGCTTTCAACAGCTAATTGACTCAACACCTTATGTCCCTGGAAACCAGGAATCTCATGATAGCCTCCAGGATTAAAGCCTTCCTCTGGGGTTCACCCTGAAGAGAGGTCATTTCTACTTTTCTCCATGTAGCAAAAGGTGTCTCGGTACATGCTGTCATTTCTGTGCAGTCAAGATCACCAGCAAGATCACAAGGGAATTGCTAAGAGCTCCCTGAAAACATTTTATTTTCATCTCTGTTTTCCATCTTCTGTTGCTATTAACCATCTTTACGTCAGCAATGCCTCTTGTGACAGCTCATCAAAATCAAGTATCTATAGCTTATTACAGCTGAGATGATTGTGAACTTTAGGGAATAAGAAAGATTCGTAAGTTTGAGGAAATAAAAAGGCCATACGGTGACAAATTTAATTTGCAATGCTAAGTAAGGCACATGTAAAATTCAATGTGTAACCATATGAGAAAAATATTTACTCCTAAGAGCTTTGGTGCAAGCCAAAGGAAACCAGAAGCACTTGGGCATAACTGCAAAGTGGGAATCTGCCGGCTGTAGCCGGAGCCAGTCAGTAGAGTCTTTGCAATCTCAAGCAATCTATTTGAGGCACACAGAATAACCATCTCATCATGTTTCCACAAATCACTAATTCTACCAAGAGCCAAGGTTAACGAGGTTTCTGTCAATATCAGCAGTTTGGCACACAGGAATTCAATACTCAGAGAACCAACCTCCACACCAGTACTACTGAACCACATTAGAAATAAGTTGTGAACACCTCCTTTCCCCCCCTCCTACTACCAGGTGATCCCCAACCTACATGCATGCTGCAACTACAGTTGTTAGAATTTTCTGACAGCTTCCCTCAAGAAAAAACACCAACTGAACATATTTTGCCGAAGCACATGTATTTCAGTGAGCCTTCTGCTGAAACGTAAGCCACTCTCCCCGTCCTCGGCCAACTGCCAGGAGAAATCAACTGTCATATGGCACAATGCACAGAGCATGACGTAGCTAAGCCTTCAGAGCTTGAACTATTCTGACTTCCAATATGCGCAGCTCCCAGGTCGTGCACTCTATCATGCACTTGCAAAACTGAAGCATGTTAAAGCCCTCAGAGACACATCAGCTGGCCCCTAACCCACTGCAGTCTGGGGAATGAAGAAACTGCAAGTCCTAACACAACGGCATGTCAGGGCTTCCCCAAAGCTCGGATTTTCACCAAGTAATGGAGAGATATTCCTTCTGCAAAATTAGTATCAACAGCACAACAAAGGATTTTAGAGCAGTCCCCAGAAAGCTTTTTTTAATCTTATGGTTATTCCCTCTTAAAGAATTATCTTTAGTCTCCCAAAACCTGTAGAATCAAGTCTTTAGGCTCTTTACATCAGAGATTACGCTGGCCATAGTTGGAGTAAGTAAGAAAGACTTGTAAGCAAGATATTTCATACTGACGCAGACACCTTCACAAACCAAAGAAAGAGAAGAGGAAATACAGAATACTCCCAAAATGGCAACAGAATGGTTCCTAAAATGGCAAGCTTTTCTAACTTCCCTCAAAGTATCAGTTAGTTGAACAGCAATACAAGTAGACAATAAAATCCAGTTTCCAGGATATCAATCACCAAACTCCCTAAACAAAACAAATTCTTTCTTTGCTTATTTTAACTGTAAACGTGTTTTAGGAAGAGGAGGTACAGCACACTACAGCACTAGCTGTCACACTCCAGATTAGAAAACAGTCTCACGTTTTGCTAAATGCAACTTTTTCCCCACACCTACATGGTCAGTTAATAAACCAGTTTCCAAACTTGGAGTCAAAGAAGCATTCTCAACTCCGCCCCCTTCAGCTACCATGAAGCAGCCACATCTAACTGACAAATTCATTTTGCTAATCAGGGTTCCACGAGCAGTTACTGTACATTGGAGACCACAGTTGTCTGCAAGATCAGTTTGGGAAACACAAAGGAAAGTTGGTTAAACATTACACCAATGTTAATTAACTAATACGAGAACCTACTTGACTTCACATTGAGTTAAGGCAAGGTTGCTTCAGCAAAAATCATTTACCTTGTCTCTGCTGAGAGATGGTAGCGTTTTAAATCATTGAAATCTTATTGCAAGACCACATCTTATAACCCATCTTATAACCCCTAAAGCCTTAATGTTCAATAACCAAATCATTTGCTAAATCAAAGATCAGAGAAATTGTCTTCCTTTAGGGAACTATTACAACAAAATAGCAAGAGCATAACTATATGACCATCATTTAGAGTAGAGGAAATCAGAACTATCTGACTTGTTTCCCCGAGACTCTTTTAATGCTAAGTGTCTTCTCTCCTTGCAGCTGTTTGATCCCTGTGGGCACAGTGGAATCCAAATGGTCACAGAGAATTGCAAGATAATGACAACCACAGCAGTCACCAATTTGTGACAGTATTAATGTCAAAACCCCTCGTTATTAGCAAAGAGAGAGGGGGAAAAAAGCAATATTCAGTACTTCATAAAAGTTGCCTGGTTTGGGGTTTTGTTTTTCTTTTATTTTTTAATTGAATCAGAGTGTTACATTGCTGCAGCCACCACTGTTTAGGACAGTAGTAGAACGTGGCTCATCAGAAACACCTTAAAGCAATTAAGGAACATTTTGATAAACTAAAGAAATAAGATTAGTGCCTCCAGGAATCAATCTTCAAACTGTAGCAAGACAGATATATCAGAATAATGAACCAACATCACAGCCCTGTATATCAAAGTAATCTTGGCACCAAAAACATCACACATGCAGGCAGGCCTTAGATCATTCCAATGCATAAAAGCAGCCGGCAAGAGTCTAGGGACTTGTTTCTTCTGCCCCGCCCACCTACAAGCAGTCAGAGAAAATGCAAACTACAGAAGAATTCTGGTTTGAGAGAAGAGGAGAGAGGTTCCTCTCTCTCACTCTCTAGAATGGGTCTCAATGCACTGGATGTATCTGTATCAGTGTCCTCATTGCTCTCAGGCACTGTGAGGATAAAGACTGAGGAGCTTTGGGAGGAAAAGAAACAGAAAGTATCAGGCTGCAAGATGTCGGTTAGCCCACAGACTCTGAAGCATACAGTTCCGTTAACCAGAATGCAGATATTTCTTAAGTGTTACACTCCTGTTCATTATCTCAGAATATCTTTTTTTTTTCTTCTGTCTTTTCCTTTTAGCTCTTCAATGCAATCAGTGATCTCCTGAACAAGAGAGACTGAGTCAGTTTTAAAGAAGCCTAGCTACCTTCTAACATGAATAAACCTTCTCCAGGTGTGGTTGTGAAATCTTTCCCACAAAGGCACTTATACCATTCCCACATCTCCAACATGGGGGATATTCCCTGAGCGTGTGAAGAATCCCTTCCCGTGTCAGCATGCTGCAAAAGCAGCTTAGGCAGCAAGATTTCTGCCAAAACCCACAGGTTGGAATGGCAACGAGAGCTGACTGGATACACGGCTCTATACTACTTCATACAACAACTGTTCTCAGCTGGAAGTTAAGTTTGAACCAAAAGCTACTGACAAAATGTTTGCCCCAACCTTGGTGCTGTTCTAACATCCAGAAGAAGGAGAGCTATTGGGACGAGACTTCCTCAACCTGCCTGCATCCTCTTCTAAGAGACCCTTGAGCATCCAAGTTCTCAGAAAGGCTTTCCCCAGCATCCCAGCAGTCTGCCACTAAG
The DNA here is from genome assembly GCF_017976375.1 of Cuculus canorus. NCBI lineage: Eukaryota > Metazoa > Chordata > Aves > Cuculiformes > Cuculidae > Cuculus > Cuculus canorus. Next base: position 12,304,341 of record NC_071407.1, read on the forward strand.
CACAGTAGTCAGGCCAGCTAGCAAGCCACCATCCTACGACAAGCAAATACTATTCTCCAGTGTGCCTCCTTGCCCAATGACCACTACTCTGTTCAGATCCTTCAATGTACAATGCCATATCCTGCTCAGAGTAAGGAGAATTCCACTAAGGTAAAAGAGCTGGCTGAGGATGGATCACTAGCCTCTACTAAGAATATCAGTTTAAAGGAAAGGAGCTGATTCACTGAATGTCAGCCTTTTTAAATTTACCTTACTAGTCCCACAGAAACATAAGGAAGATCACGCTGAGTCAGAACAAGGGTCCATTTAGCTTACTATTCTGCTTTGCAACAGTGGCCACCAGCAGACACAAAAAGAAGAATGAGGTCAGGCTAAGTATCTACGGCGTTAACACTAATATTCTCACACTATTTGGTTATTTTCAATTAAAGAGATTCTTTGAGTTCTTTCTGGCAGCTGAAGCTACAACAGATCAGCACGACAATTTACTAAAGCTCAACAAAAAAAAAAAACTAAAATACCCCACAGTTTCTGCCTGCTGTGGCTTTGTTTCTGAGATGAGAAATGCCATGAGATTTCCTTTGCTCTTCACACAGGCCCTAAAGGACAGCTCATTTATCACATCTCCAGCAAGCAAAGTGGTCTTGTAGCCTTACAAGAGTTGGTGCTCTCCGTCTGCATCCTCTTCAAATCAGATAATCATAAAATATTTTACAACTGCATAGATCTGGCATATCATCCATCTGTGAAAACATCCTGCTGGTTGTCAGCACCACATCTGTTTAAAGAACCATTTGAACCTTTCCATCTACCCAATGCTTTGAAATAACAGTATAGACAGGTCAATTATAAACAATTAAGTTACCACACATAATAAATTACTGTTTTTCAGATGAGCAAAGGTAATTGACCATAAGCACACTCACAGACTAATCTCAATGGCCAAGCAAATTGGTTTGATTCGTATTTTGCGGTAACACATTTTACTACCTGTTTGCAAGGGAGTAAAATAACATCCATGGTCAGCTATCAGCTCAAGGTAAGAAGAAGATACCCACAAGTTATTGGTCCACCCCTATGGTGAAACCTTTAGAGACTGTAAGTGTTACTTAGCCACAGTTCAGCAAACAATTCGGACATCAAAAAACAAAACAAGTTTCACTCTGAACAGAAGCAAAGAACTTACTATTTATTTATAATACATAGAGAAGAAATGCAACAGAGAAAAAACCAAACAAAATTACTTGCTAATTGTTCCTTCTCTAGATAATCAATACAGAAGTATACCTGAAACTACGCATTTTCTTTTCAAAAGACACACGAATTGAGCATACAAATACCTTTAGGTTTATACCAAAACGAACTTACAGCCTTCCTTGTTTGCAGTAAATTACCTGGGAAAAAGCTCATAGTTTTGAGGAAAATGATCATAAAACAACTGCACGATACTTGGCTACAAGATGAGAGGAACCAGATCAGAGCAGGGGGAAACATCCCCAGAAATACCAGATTTGCACTATTTTAGGGTCAGCTCAAATCCCAAGAGGGTAAATGGGTCACAGAAATACATGAGAAGAGTTAACTCTACAAAATTCAGCACTTCAATTGGGCTGTGATGAGAGATGGAGAGGAGGCAAAGATGCACATGTGATTGCTATGGAGTTAAAGACTTGAAGGAGATAAAGGGAATCTGCACAACTGCCTAGGATGGAGTTAACTCTCAAATCCCTCTCCCAGAACACCTTCCTGGCCAGCCAAATTAACGAATACCCACAGTAAGCAAATCGTTTTAAATACCCGAAAGTTCCCATCAAGACGGAGTCCAAGGGACAAAATCCACCAAGGGAGTGTAAATGCTCCATATTAAAAAAACAGCTGAGACTGGCAAACACCAGCCAGCTGCTACAGAAGCCAAGTAAGTGTTGAGGGATTAGAAGGTGGAGGTGGACATGGATGGAGAACCATGCTTTGCAGCGTATTATCTCTGCCAACTGCTTTTGTAGCCCAATCCTCTGCTCTGCCGGACACAGGGGAGAAAAGGCAAATGCTAGAGATTCCTGCAGAAATTGACTTAGCCCAAGATGAGAAGCAAGGACATTAACAAAAATTTTAAAACATCTGCAGTTCAGGTGTCAATCTGAAATGCTTGAAGTGCACTCAAGTCCTAAGAAGCCCAGGCACATTCCTTCCTCAACAATACACATCTTGAAATTGTTTAGACTATTTCTGCCTCATGGCACCATTCAGCACTATATGCAAAAGCCACCACATTTGCTGATACTAGTGCACAAGACTCACAGGCAAGCACTGGGATGAGGCTGGCACAAGACATGCTACCTGCACAGTTTGCTTCTAAGACTAAACAAGGAGGAACTTCTTGGAAGACAATCTCTTCAAGCGAAGATTTTAGGGGTGGGAAAAGGGTTCTGGCAGACCAGGCAGATGAGGAAAAGATGCTTGACAATAGTGCCAGATACGCTGGAACCAATGACTGAAGTCATAAAGCACATTGCATGTATAATCCAACCAGCTGCTTCCAGATCACAAGAGGCTGCTGCATTTCCAACTCCCTGCAGAGTTTCCTGCTGGGGGGTGTGTGTGTATATATATATGTAGATAATCAGCAAAGTTTCTATTTTCTCCTGCCTACTTAAGGCAGTCTTTTAGTGTGCATCCTCCTACACTGCTATTTTTACCTGCTCCTAATCAGTGTGTTCTCAAACAGAGAGACTCAGAGTAGTTCAGCTCCTTCAGTGCACAGCCCACGTCACACTGAGTAATACCTGAACAGCAGCTCTTCTTCCAGCACCTACGGCTTCGTGACCTACAGAGCACTGGGGAGAGTTGATGGTGAAGGTCTGGGATCTCTTCTGATTCACAGGATGCTTAACTTGAACTGAAGGCTCTTTTGGCAGAGACCATTAGCACCATAGAGAGTCAATCAGAGAGGACTGTATCCAAGCTGAAGCTTTAAACTACTAAAATAGAAAATAACAATACTGACAATAACCAGAAAAGCTGGCGAAACTTTTTTTTTTACTGCATTGTTTGTCCTTTTCTTTTTTCCTACACTCACCATAAAGCCTTCAGCTTTCACTTTCAATGAATCGTGTTTCACTGCCAGTCTCAAACATGCGTGACCTATCAGAAGCTCTCAGCCTCACAGCTGGCATTAACCTGTGGAAAAAAGTCCCAAAGGACAGGGTGTCTCAGTCCCTGCAAGGAGGCCCCGAGATTTACAGTAACAAGAAGTCTAAAAACACCAAGTAGATGGCATCAAATCCTGATGCCAGATGACAGCTCACGGATCACCAGGCTGCTCTCTCAGCTCCTGTAAAGCCTTTATCAGCTAGCCAGTAAAGCTTGGTTCTTTAAGCGGGGCCATTTTCAAGTGTGCAACCATGCAGAAATGCTGTGTCTGTACAGGCTGCAGTGACACCCTCCGTACTAGCACAACCGCTGCTCACACTGAGCCTTGAGGACAGTAGGGTCTGTCCTGCAAAAAGCATTCACGTTCTGTGGGGAAGCCTGAACTCTTGCAGCGAGGAGCTTCAACTTGTATTATCCTTGAAGATAAGGAAGGACTTCATATACACACTTTCTATAGCCACTGGCTAACACGCATCCTTAAAATAAAAAAAGTTGAGTTAAAAAAACCACCACGCAACAAAAAAAACACAGTTGCCAAACGAAATTCACCAAGGGTGGACAAGCTGGAGATGTAATAGAAGACAACTTGTGCCACAACTCAAAGAAGTAGTTCCTCAGCTATTGCTAAGAGTAATATTCCACAACTTGCCTCAAAAACACTCAAATGATCTAATTTTTGAGGAACCATTTGAAAGCGAACAAATGTCCTGGTTTGGACATCAAGCCTGTCTCTGGGAGATTAGAATAAGAAAGTGCAGGCTGAGGAGAAGTGTTATCTGGCCTGTGTCTTCCTCAGGGTCCAGCTAGCACTGCAAACAGATTTGTGGTGGAGCCTGGAGCAAGGTGTCCCCTAGCCAGACATTTCTCCCATTGCCGTCAGCTGCATCAATCTGAGCTCCAGACACCACAGGCCTTGAGAGAAATTGCCAGTGCAGTCTGGGCACATTAAGTGATGGATACAGAGAAATCAGCTTAGCAGCAAAGAGCTTGCTTTTAAATTGAAGATTAGAGTCTGATTAGATACTACAAAGTTTGCCATCCACAGGTTTTCACCATTGTTTTCCCAGAATCGTGGGTGTTTATTGTATCATGCCATTTTCACTGAAGGTCAGATTTTCATATAGATTTTCTCCAGAAGCCAGAGTGACCGACAGCATTGTAACTTCTCTCCAAGTGATTGGCTACAACAGAAAGAATGCCAAAAGAAACTGCACATAGCAGTTATCTTACTGGATCACAATACAGTTTTTTGAAACCCAGTATTGCAGTGGTTTACTTACATTGCATATAATGCACATATACTTCAATATGTTACTAATACAGCACAGAAATTTCAGCTGTGATCAGGTTCTTATTGTTCCGACACTGCTTTTCCAAAGAGCAAGACATGTTCAGTACTCCAAACCATGTCAGCCCCATTCATAATTATGTCCCTGCATCTTGGTGCCCATCATACCTGGCTCCCATCAGCTCTCTCTAACCCTACTCGTTAGAGCCATGGCTCTCATATCTGTGATCCAAGCTCTAACAGATGCAAGAAAACAAGCACCTCCACATTTCCAGACACAATGGAAGTGGCAACATTAGCAAACTGCTAACATTTAAGTCTAAATAAATGCAAATCTCCCAACTGATCATTAATGTCTTCAGCTTTCTTTTTTGCCTTTCTTCATTTCTCAACTGCTGCACAAAAAGGCAAACCCCATTTGCAGCCCTACTCTGACGGCACATATTAAATTCTTGCCTAGTTTTCAAGAACAGACAGATCTTCCCTTGAAATAGTCTTCAATTCACTTGGCTTTGAAAGCCATTTCCTCTCCTGTAGCAGCATTAAAAAAAGTAATAATTAAAAAAAAAATTCTACATGGGCCAAAGCTCCTAGTGGTATTAGACACAGAGAACCAACTCTAGTGCTCCATACCCAATTACATCAAAAAATCTTCAAAGACAGCTCCAATAACTTAAGAAATGTTGCCAGCAAGAACCAGGTAACTGATCACCACCAGTACCACATTTGAGAAACAAAGCATCTTGCTCTGCATAAGAGTCCTCTGAGCAAATCTCAGCTTCCTCTCAACACGTACTACTCAAACCTCTGACATTTTAAAAGTTGACCCTATGGATTGAATGTAGACAATTCAATATAAACATTTGATATTTGATATTTAAACTTCCTAGCTCAGCTTATAAATGTTGACAGATTTATCTATGACAGGAGATGATTGGAAAGTATCTCTGCTCTCATTTAGAGTTTTGTAAACTTCTATCTTTACAATTATTTAAATTGCTCAAAATACTTAGAACACTTTCCAGCATTTAACAAACAAAAACCAAAGTAATTTCCTAAAAAAAAAAATTCATAGAAAACTGTCATAAAGTCCTTTGATTAAAATAGAAATTTTTCAAGAAATTTTCAGTTTTCATGGAGAACTGATTGCATTGAAAAACACATCAATAGTAACTTTGCAATCACCTTCCTCTCCCATGAGTCTTACGAAGACTCGTGGTATTGATTTTATTCTATTTATTATTTTATTTAAAACTAGAGCTACATGTGGTTTAAGCAAAAATTCATACTCAATTTAACATTTGCCATAAAAGCAGTAAAAAGCAATGTGAACTATTACAAATAAATCTCTAGTAGGACTAAGAAGTAATTGAAATGACAACACCTAAACACAAAAAAAGTATTCTTTTGAAAGCCAAGTCTCATTAGGTAATATATTAATAAAGTATGTCAATAGCTTTTCATTGTGCTTTCTTCCTTTTTTCCTTTCTTCTTTCATCTGCAAAAAGAGCACATGCAATTTTGGGGAAAATACTTCGGCATAAATTTTTAATCCATATACGTAGTTTCCTCACAAAATATTCACACTCCTTACTGCAGTTTACTTCTTTATGAACCTCAGCACTGGCAGTCAACAGAACATGCCCAGGCTCAACCCAGACAAATTCATTCTGCTTTCCTTGGCCCAAAATCCAGTTTGCATTTCTCAGCCAGCTCAGAGATCGACACTAGACTTCCCTCAAGGAAGCTCAAGCTCTCCCCATGCTCTCTTGCCTGAACCAAAACAAAGAGACTACAGGCTGTATACTTCAAACTCTCTACAGACTGCACTCAGTTAGGATTTATTTAAGTTATAGCAGGATAACACCACTGAAAGAGGATGCTTAACTTACAGGGGAATGGCTCAATAGATCAAAAGTAGCATGGGTCACACTACAGTCCTCAGTTACCTTTCCATACTCTGCATTCCAGGCTTGCTGCAGCTCTAACACAGATTAAAAGAATTGCAAAAGGACAGAGCCAGCCCCCAGCACCTGATCCAGATCAGACCCAGCTAGCTAGGTTGGTCCTTCTCTCTCTTCCAAAGCAACTCGTGCCTGAAAGGCCATTTTCCCCTCTATGTTCATACCCTTACCATCTAAGCAGGGAAAACTAGCAAGCAAGAATCCCTTTATTCTGTCACATTCCCAGCAACATGTATATAAATATATAAAGCAAACAAGACATCATCTGGAAATTCAGAAAAGATGGATGATACCTTTGCTGAGACAATCAACACATAACTGTACCTCACAGTTTAAGGCTACAATGAAAATGAAAGCTAAAAAACTATGAGTAAACCCCCATTTATTTTTTAAAGAAGCAAGGCTCCAGACCAAGCTTCAGATGGCCACAATTACATCACAGTCTCTTGCAGTTATACGCAAATTCTGTCTTCTAGCAAGCGGAAGCGGACAGCCCATGTCTGGTGGCACAACATAAGCAAGAAGCACCATTAACAAGTGTGCAAATAAAGAAGAGGGAAGTGTTTGCTACCTGGAGCAGTCAGAGGGGTCAAGGATAGTGTGTTGGCTCAGCACATCATCTGCTTAGATCCCTCTCTTTATAGTTCAAATAGTTTATCTAAAACTTCTATGGTTTAAATCCAATTAATGCACTTATTACCACCAGTTTTCTCTGATAAATGCCTACACAGAAGTGCAAGTTTGTTTACTACAAATTTTTGTCTCCGAGCTGAAGAGGTTTCCTTCTTCATAGCAGATTATTACACTCTGCAAAGCCAAATATCTGTGTAGTTTCTCTGTGCAGTCACTCTGGCATATGTTTGTTACCACCAGAGAAACATCTCTGAGGGTAAACAAGGACAGGAGCTTCAAGATTTCTCCTGTGATAATTTGTAGTGAAAGAAGTTCTGCACTCCAGTTCCTCAGTGGATTTTGATACCTCACTGTCAATGTAATTAATGGGAGCTTGACACCTACTAAGCTTAGGAGACCATGGCCTCACTGTGGAAAACATTTAGCCATGCTGACCAAAGGCAGGTCACAGGACCACACTCCTCCTTCAACCATGGAAACTCTGGAAAGACAGTGACCGAAAGATTGCCTTACTCAGCGTAAAGGTAGTATGGCTGACCAAACAGTCCTGCCAGATTACCTGTGGCCAGCAAGTCCTGATTTGGACACCACTTTCCATAGCTCTACTGGACTCAGATCTTGGCCTCTCTATTTCCATCTTCCCACTTTGTTCCCAAATGTTTTGCCTCTCTGAACCACCCAACCACTACTAAGACCCCAGTTTCCTCTCCCTTTCCTTCTCCCTTTACACCTCCCCTTGTCTCAGCAGAAGGTGGTAGATAACTGCCAGAAATCATTAGTACAAGCAGGAAAGAAATGGGCCTTTCCTTTTCCCATTGTATTTTCTTTCTGGGTTAAACACACTGAGGAGTTTGAAGTCAGTCCTAGCCCCTCTGGTACTTTCCTTCCCTGCACATGGTTCTGAGGTAGAACTGTTTTAAGCAAACTGAATCATCAGCTATCACCTCACCCCTGCAGCATCCTACCAGCCTCACTCAGATCCCCTAGTGATGGAGGGCACCCTCTCAAAGCAGCCAGGAAGACCACCTGAGAGCATCGATTCTTCCCTAGACACTGCTTTAAAGCTGATCAACTAATCAGGCAGTGGAGAGCCCTGGGGAAAATAAAAGCCATCCGTGCAGAAAAGCCTGCCAATTTCCCCTCGCTGCCAGCTTCCCCTGTCCACAGAAAATAGAGAAGAGACAAAGTAGGAGCCTGGATTAAATAGGATGTGTAGATGGACAGGAGCTATTAGATGCAACTGCTTAGTTCACAGCATAACTCAGTAGGCTTCAGAGTACCCTACTCTTCAAAAATCCACCCCTTTATACTTGCATTGATGCAGAGACCACAGCAATAACCTTGTATGGATACACAGTGAACTCAAAAGACAAGCCTGAATTGAAATTCAGCCCCCTCTCTGCAAGCTGCTGGAATCATCTCCTCTCCAGAGACACATACCACTTCAATACACTGAACAGAGCAGTATGATTACACCTCTGCCACTCACAGAAATGCCAAGCATTTGTTACAGGGGCCACCATTCTGGGATAGAAAATATCCAGTCCCTCCATCTTACAGCAGAGACACTTCACAAACACTCTCATGGTGCTTGAAGAAGCAGGGTCTTTATACTCACACACTGCTTGTTCATGCTGTCCTTAAGAGTGCCTAGCTACGTATATCCTAGTACCTCCAAAAGGTGGGGAAGAACGTTCCCTGAATCAATTTGTGTTCTATTTCCATCCTGTCACAGGCAAGACAGATTAAGCCACAATCCACAGTGGATCTAGATACTCACGTCTACTTAAGAAGCAAAGATATTAGAGCTTTTACCCTACTTGATTACCTCACACGTGTACTTGCTTGCCCTCCCTCAGCAGTACATTCACCGGATCTTGACTTCCCTTCCTACAAGGAGGCCACGGCTGCTCCAAGCAGATAAAGCAAAGTCATGTCTGTTTGTGCACTGCCAATGCCCACAGTCTTGAGCATTATCAGCCAAGGTCTCCGGGCATGTCCCAGCGTTCATCTCCACACATCTTACTGAGCTCCATGATCTGGGATGTGGGGAAAATTTTCCCTCTATCCAAGACTTTCACCACCTTCTTTTCGAAACCACTTCTTTCAGGAACCCTTCTTTGAGTAGCTCTTCTTCTTTCCAGGTCCCCAAACCCCTAGTTTTCCCAGTCTACCTAGTCTATGCATAGAAGTACAATGCACAATCAGCCTCTGTCTCTCTACTAATCAGAGAATTTAGAACATGTAACTTTTGTTTAGTTACAGCATTGCCAAAATTTACAGCGAGCTCCAGCTGCAGTTTGCAAGTAGCAGGCTTGTGCTTGAGAGTTCAAAGGTGCTGTTTAGGGGACACATCCTCTCCATCCACCCAGAATTATTTGTTTTCTGTCAGTGTTTGCAACTGAAGCTATTTTTGCTGTTACTATTGCCCTTTCCATCAGGTCCCTCTTGCTGATGCAATCCTACTGCTTTCTACTGACCACACTGGTCCCTAACTGAAGGGCCTATCTGGCCCAAGAGAGAGAAGGTAACTGCACCGGCTGTTGACAACAAATCTCTCAAGTACTTGAGCTTCAGAGAAGGAATAGAAAGTCCCATGCAGACTTGATTCTCACCAGCTCCCAGGCAAGTTTGGATGTCTTCTCCCTATTCCCATAATTTCATTGCAATTATGGTAAATGGAGAGACAGGAGTCAGACAGCACACCCATGGAGGCTGATAAATTCTGCATAGGATCAGTCCTCAATTTCTCCACAGACTCGGCAAGTGGAAGACAAAGCCTTAGTGTCTTCTCTCTAACTAAGGAGCATTTTAAGCAAAGAGTCCAAAGGTTAATAAAGGGCTGCATTTCACTGAGCAGATTTTCTTCAGTGCCACAGCAAGGATGCATTTCAATTGAACCTTTTTCCATTAATTCTGTCTCTCCTTCCTCTTTGCCTAGGATACTTGGGAACAGAGAGAAATCAACCTCCCAGCTACCAAGCTCTCTCACTTCCTCTACCAAGAGCAATACACCAGTGCCCAGGAGCCCCTCTGCACCACAGAATACTTTCAAATACATTAATATAAGCAAGGGTAACTGCATCTACATCAGCAGGTTCACTGCAGAGCAAAGTTGGTGACCAAGATTGCAGAGGCCAGTACACAGCTCAGATTTGTCTGAGAGGTCAATGGCTTATGGAAGAGCTAACAGAGGGAAAAATGCATCACAGTCAAGAATGCAAAAGGTAATGCAAATTGTGAATTTGGGCCCTGGGCTGTTGAAGATTACAGAGACAAATCTTCTGGAATACTTCCACTATAAAACATCTTTCTCTCATAAGAGCCCCATTTCTGTCTCTCTGCTAAGCCTAATGCTTCCACCACAATTAGATGCATCTTCTCCGTATCTGAGCAAGTTCCTGGTTCATGAGCAAGCTAATGTACATGCTTGTCTAGAACAGAAATAGCTTTGAATTCACAGGTCTTCCCTAGAGATTATGTCCTTAAATTGGAAAAATCCCCCCCAGAAAACACCACAGGCTATAGACATTCTTAGTTGCTACCATTCACTTTCACCTTGCTGTCAAGAGCTACCTACAGTACATGAGTCAACAACTAGTCACTCTGTGCTGTGGTCCCGACTAGCTTGCAAATGACGAAAAATGACCTCAGACTGTGCCTTTTCTGGAGGTCCTCAAAAAGTTCTTCTTTAAAGAAAAACTGCAGTCCCACAGATCACAGCAAGCTCAGACCAAACCTCTCTGCTACAAAAAGCAAAAGAAAGATAATTAAATTGTCCAAGAATGAACTACTCCATCCTCCAGGAACAAAATATGAATGCCTGGGCAGCTGCATCCCTCTTAATGCAAAATTTCTTTTCCAGAGTTAGCTGTTAGATTACTGCTCCTTCCTCCCTCGTTGATTAACAGGGTGAAACTTGTAGGATTTTAGAAACAAGACTGGACTAATGCCTTCTTTTCCAGTAGATTACCTACAAATAAAGGGCTTCTGAGAAAGCAAATGGAGACTAATGTCCCTCTGAACAAGGTTAAGGTGGTGTATTTCTCCATTTTATTACTAGTACAGCTTAATAGACTTGTATGATAGTTTAATGCTAGATGCTATTTTAAGACTAGTTTTTCAGTTTGTAGAAACATACCTCTGCTGAAAGACTCAAGTATGTTCTCTAGAAGCCAAAGAGTAAGGGCAGAATTATCAAATATGAGATGAAAGAAAATAGCCAATAAAGGAAAACTTTTAACAAACTTTCCAGGATTCGTATGTAATGAATCTGAACTTATTTTGCCCTTGCTCCTGATTTTGCCTGATCCCCCTCAGAATCACTCTCTTGACTTCACTATCTCTGAGCCGCACACGAAGTTCAACCTTATCCCATAGAGGGAGCCTGTAAAAAGCAATGCAATTGCCTATCTTCAGATAAAGTCCACAACTTCCTCTCCCACCAGTTCTCTGCAATCTATATCATTTGGCTCCTGAACAAAGATTCAGACATTTGGCTCCTAAATCCCAGTCATCCTAATCCAGGTGACTTTGGACAACTCCAAGTTGTTTATTACAGCCTTAAAGATTTTTCGTCTCTAAGACATGCACCTAGTTTATCTTATGCACTCCATAAAGTCCAGAATGCTAACAACACTTTACTTTCTTCCTATTTGAATCTCCTTCCCAAAGAGTTTCCAATTTATTGTCAAACAGGGTCTATATGTGTATTATGCACATCTGTGGTGGGTTGCCCTTGTCTGGATGCCAGGTGCCCACCAAGCTGCTCTATCACTCCCCTCCTCAGCAGGACAGAGGGAAGAAAAGGCACGTAGTGATAGGACTAGGGGGACTGGCTATAAATTGGAGAGGGGAAGATTTAGACTAGACATAAGGAGGAAATTAATCACAATGAGGGTGGTGAGACACTGCACCAGGTTGCCCAGAGAAGTCGTGATTGCCCCATCCCTGGAGGTGTTCAAAGCCAGGTTGGATGAAGCCTTGGGCAGCCTGATCTAGTGGGAGGTTTCATTGCCCACTGCAGGATGTTTGGAACTGGATGATCTTTAGGGTCCCTTGCAACTCAAACCATTCTATGATTCTATGAAGAAAATAAGATGAAAAAAAACCTCTTGCAGGTCAAGATAAAGACATTTTAATAAAGAAAGCAAAAGCCACACATGGAAGCAAAGGAAAATGAAACAAAAAGATATTTTCTACTTCCCATCAGCAGGCAATGTCCAGCCACTCCCTAGGAAGTAGCGCCTCAACACATTGCAGTTGCTCTGGAAGACAAACACCTTAATAACACTCATCTGAGCAGAGAGTCACTGGCTGGAAGGTGAACCTTTGTCAGGTCAGCGTTTGCCCTATTGGTAGAAAATCTGGTCCACAGAAACAAAAAGTGCTCTGCTCAGCTTTCTTTGACAACAACCAAGAAAGAATGGATGAAATAGACAAATAAACTAGTCCGGAGTAGAGGAGGTAACAGTAAGAAACAAGTGTTTCAGTAAAGCAGCAGCGGTATGGGTCAGCCCTTTCCCTGGCTTTCCCACCCATCTTTCCCTTTAACTGCAACCTTTCCACTACAAAGAATCTGTCTTTACAAAAACACCTGGCTCTGGCAGAATGAAATAATCTTCAACATGTTTCCTGGGGATGCTTTGATAATGAGAAGAGACCCAAGTTAAACAGCAGCAGTAGCTGACCATCCTTCCTGCTCTCCTTCTGTCCTTTTAAATAACAAAACCAAAAGAAATTGTTTGAAAAACTACCAAAAACACAAAACAATGCCCACATACCATTCTTCAGATAAAACCAACTTTGAAATCAGATGCTTATATAGTTCTGTAGGCACAGTAGATATTAATAATTCAGCAAAATATTATAGTCATTACTATATTTTGCAATATCACAACAGTGAGTTTTAGCAGAATTCCTCTCCAAATCTCATTGCAACAGGCATTAATAAATAAAATGCAATTCACTGTATTAAATGTGTTTTTTAAAGGCTAAATATTTCATCAGAACTAATTCATTTTAAAATAATCAGACTAGGACTCTCCTCCTAGCACCAAGACATATACTTTCCACATTCAGAAATGAAATTAGGTTTCAAAAAGCAAACCATAAATTAAATTCAACTGAAACATCTACACAGCAGCTCTTACACTACCATCCCCTGCAAACTAATGGAATCACAACCAAACAGGCCACAAGTCTTCTAACTTCACTGTGCTGTTTACGCAGCCTAGGAAAATGAATACTGGAAAAACACAATATAGGGTACACATTTCCTGCCTGCCTCGAACAGCGGCCAACGCATGATTCTCTGCAGGAAGGAGAGAGGAAAAGCATCTTAGTCCAAACTTTAGCTGCCAATAGCCATGGTGCTTATCATCACTCAGTTTCAAAAGGATTCAGAGAGGAGGCCCATTCCTTTTCGCAGGTGAGAAACTGAGGCACAGAGGGAAACGTTTGTCAGTGCCTAAGGCAGAGGCTAAAGGATGAGCTCAGATATATTTCTCTATCATGCACAAGCAGCCCATTGCCTCCAAAGGCACTCATAACTCCATTTCAGATACAACTTAACATTGGGTGAAAAAAAAAAACCAACAAAAAAAAACCCAACCCTTTAAGCAAATGAAAGCATTTGCCAAAATGGAGCTCAGAAATCAGACCAAGTGATCTAAACATTAAGTGCAACTTCCACTCTGCTCTCAAACACACCAACTTCCCAACTAACCCAGCAACAAACTGGTGAGTTTTAGTTTTTGTCAACCATTATTATTAGCAAAAAAAATGTTAAAAATTCAATATTAAAAAAAACCCTAACATTTGCCTACTTTCCAGTTTGAATTTTTCAGTTTAAAAACTTATTCCACTAGAAAAAAAAAAACAAACCAAACACTCTTCAAAGTAAGTGTTACTTTCTGGCCAGCTCCAGAACAGCATGTAAACATCTGCCCTGCTGACTGACAAACTGACATCAGCAAGGTAGTTCCGGTAATTAAAACAAAGCAACACAACCTTACTAGCAGGGCCAGCATCAGACACTAGAATATCTTGTTTTATCCATGGAGCTCACTGCTTTTCTCCAACAAGAGCCAATAAGCATTGTGACCTTCTTTTCGTCATCTTTACAGCAAGATACAGTATATTCCAGAAAATCAGGAGTAGTATTTTCAAGCATGACTTTTTACAGTAAAATAGCAACTTAACAAGGCCATCATATTTTATATCTCCTAAATTGTGCTGAATTTGCTTTTATAAGTGTAAAATTACAAATATTTCATTTTAACCTTTTAAAATAAAAATCTCAGCTTTTCTATGCGAAGAGATCCTTTAAACAATTCATTAAAAATTAGGGAGATGTAGTTTTTTAGTCAGTTGGTTTGTTGTGTTGGGGGTTTTTTGTTGGTTGTTTTTTTCATCTGAAAAAGAGTCTATGCTTGGTCCAAATCAGGACCAGGGGAGACCTGTCAGGGTGGAGATGAAGGCTAGGGATTAAGTTCAAATTATTTCCCTTCTGTCAACTACCCCACGGACACTTGAAAACACCAAGCTGAGCAGTACATTATTTGCAGAGCCCTGTGTACTATGCATGCTTGATTCCAGAGATGCCAGATATTCCAGATACAGCTGCACTACTGAGCAACGTCAGATATTTGACATTGGGAATAGATGGACTCTTGGTCTCATTCAGCACACCTAATCTTACGTTTCTGGGCACATGTCCAAAACCCAATAAACTCAATAGAAATGCAAAGAATTCACTGGCTTTGAGTCAGATCTTATACGACAACAGACAGGAACAGCTAAAGATATTTAGCCTGTCAAGGAGAAGAGTTAATGGCAACTTGCTCCAGTAAACACACCACCTTTACTGCACTATCTATTTGTGCTTTAAGTCATTCGCTCTCAAGAACTAAGGAGTCTTAACTGGGCCAAAGCCCAGAAGATTTCTCTAGGCTTTCATGAAGACTCTATAAAGCACTGGGTGCACTCCTCAGATGAGCCAGCAGGACTTGAGCTACTGGGGAACCTAAACCCAGGACCAGTGAAGAACCAGCACAGCACCGCTAGAGATGATCACTGCCAACATGGGAACCTGGAAAAGGGTTTCAGAGATTGGGCAACAAGCAAAGCAGCAAGAGATCATGCCACACCAACAGCCAGGGTGGTCTCCACCAATGCAGTAAAGAAGCCTCATTTTTGTTTGACATGCTGTTTGGCACTGCTTGGTGCAACTTTGCAACTGAAGCCTTTATCATCATTAAAACTACTTCTACAGTATTCCCAGATATAAGGAAAGTATAAGGACTGTATTCCTAGACTGCTCAACCCCTTCCAGAGGCATCCCTCCAATTCATCACGCAACTCCATGGCTTGTGACACTTGGTAATCTATCAGAGCATTAATGCTTTTCTGGTTGCTGTCTGTTATGGAACACAGGTTGAAGCACAGCCATGCAGATGGAAGACACTTTCAAATTCCATCCTGTCCAAGCCTGTCATCACCCAGAGAAGGGGAAGGCATGTGGGTCTAATTCCTGTGTTACTGACACTCCATCAGTGTATCACCACTGACTTTCAAGGTATTATTGTTAACCTGCTCCAGCACCAGGCAGACGAAAAATAAGCCCTTGAAATGAAATATGCTGCTCTGACAGAAGCCATTGCTTTATTAAGCTAAGTTCCTTATCAAGGCAAGTGGGTTTTTTACAATACCAAGGATTTAAACCAAGCATATCAGTTTCACTAAAGCGAGAGCAAGAGACCAAAGTGTTCCAACAACAAGTTACTCCAAGCAAGAGACCAAAGTGTTCCAACAACAAGTTACTCCAAGCAGGACTCCAAGAACAGGATCCACAAGCAAGGACCCAGAACAGGATATCGAGTCTGGCAAAGCGAATACTCACAGCACTTGAGCTGCCTGGCCAGGTCTGTGTGCCATCTACCTATCCAGCCAAAAAACAAACTTCCTCACAGCAGCTGTTCCACAGCAAGCACAGAAGCATCTGCAATCCCACCTCAAGACTACAGCATAGCACAAATTTTAAAAGTCTGTTTTGCTATTTTATTGCTGTTCCTTTTCTCCAACTTCCATTCAGAAACGTGGTAGGAACCTCTCAAACAGCCTCTCATGCACAGTGAAGACATTTAGCAAAACAGTGAACTGAAAGCATACAGTTGCCTGAAAAAACTTTCAGAGACACCATGTGGACTAGGAGTGGACACTTATCTTTTCCCAGAACCAGCACACAGCATTTAGAATGTAATTCCGTGCTGAGGTTTTCATAAGAAATATTCCAAAACAACAGAAACTTGGCAAGTCCTACTTGGCATTTCTCACCCTGAAGTGCCTAAATCACTGGTAGCCAATGAACACCAATACTTGCAGTGGTAATGCCAGCAACACAGGCACATGTTAGCGCTCCCCAGCAAATCTGCTCTTGAACATCCAAGTTTCCCACCAATGCAAGATAGGGAGAGACATACTTGTCCACACTGTGGCAATACGTTGACCCTTCTCCCTTGAATTGCAGATTTAGTCATGTTCCCCACCGTCAGGCAATCGGGCAACCCATTTCCACTGTCCCAAGCTCAGAATAATGGAAAAAACAAAACCAAGAAGAATGAAAAAAAAAAAATGAGGAAAAAAAACTCAAGGGCATAAAGTCAAGGAAATACAAGAAGATTCACACTGACAAAACTAAGGCTGCACACAGAAACCTTCGCATTACAGTCAGACTGGATTTTGGACTATGAACATCAGCTGAACAGCATCCCTTGAAAGGGCAATATGTATTAACTGACATCCTTCCTCTCCCTTCAGTTAATGGCAGGACAGACCATTTAAACGGTGGTCTAAAGCTTTAGCTTGCATGACAGCAATTTATGCACCCTGGCAGGTGAGAATGACCCATTCAACTCTATCGACCTAAATAAGTAGGAGAAAAGCCTCCTGACAGCATTTCTCTGTCCAGTTCTTGTCTGAGGCAACTCCAAACATCACTCAGCCACAGCATGTCTAACTTGAACTGACCATGTCCAGCCACTTGGCACACTGACTCCAAATAATCACTTTCCTCCCTTCTCTCCCGGTAGGGGTTAGACTTAGCCACAAAGCAGCACAGCACGAAAATACTGCTTAAATGTCTGGGAGCTGTACATGCCTTGCTCAGAGGAGTTTGGGGTTTTTTTTATTCTGGTGCTAATTTCTTCTGTTACATTTGTTCTCTGTCCCTGCTCCAGGCAGGAACTGCCACAGCAGAAGGATGCACAAGGAAAATGTATCAGTATAAGTCAAGCACATGACCGCCTTTGAAGAGAGAGTATTAAAATAAAGAACGAACCTGAAATAGCTACCAGCTTCCCTATAGCCAGCACCGCCTATCACCACAAATCCACCACAAGGGACCATCACGCAGGAGCAAAATATTTTCTGGCCCCACATTTGAGAAGGAGAAAGTGAGCAAAAACTGATGCCAGCCCAGAGACTAGCACAGGCCAGAGTAAAAACGTCAGAAACATCAGAAAAGATCACATCTTCCCCCTTCTCAATGGATCATCTGTGGTCTGTAGGACCAGGCAGGGAATGCCCATGCTGCCTCCTCTTTGTGAGTTTAAATCCCATATATGTATGCAAAAAATGAAACAGCAAAGTTATGCCATCCCTATTATATACAGTATCCTTTAAAGACACAAAGTTTGTGCACAGTGCTGCATATGGGCCAGGGGGAAGCCATTCTTGCTCCCAAATGTTTACTATTAGGCACAATTTTCTACTTGTCTCTCAAAACCCTACAACTCCACAGGCATTTTCTGAAAAAAAATGCTTTTAGCTCAGGACAGAAAAGGCTGCAAGGATAGACCTCAATAACTGCCAGTTCTTTTCCATCTTTCCATTCTCTCTCATCTCCCAGTCAGTTAGATCTGCAGATGACAGCAGAGTAGTGTTAAACACTGTGAGGATGTATGGTTTACAAGAGCTCCACGTTCAGCACATGAACTGCCACATGCAACTTAAGGAATCTGGTCCGTAACTGAGGGCTGCCAAGACCCAAGCACACCAGGCACAAGAAAAACCTTCAATCCTGACTCACACCAGAGACCCACTGCCACTGTTCAAAGGTCATAGCAAGGGAAGGAGAAGGAAGGGACCCAGAACACCATATAAAGGGATCATATCACATGAGCTACAGCAGGAGGTTCTAAAGAGGGAATGGAGGAAAAATAGGCAGAATCTGACTATGGCCCCAAATCATCTCTGGTTACCTGGTACTTACATTTTATCTAGTTAAATAGTTATATATTTAGTTCTATAGTTATCAGGTGACGTATCCTTACACACATGCAAACACAGGCATAGTATCTTCTACATTTCTAAAACACAGTTTTTAGTAAGCACATAGTGATTGAATTAGGATTTTGAAAGATGTAAAAAGCCCAGGAAGCTTCACCCTGTCCCTTCCAATCCCCCCTCACAGGCACCACATCAGCTTATTTTGATAAATGTAGGTACAGCAAGTTTTTTACTGAAGAATCTTTCAGCTACCAAGGACAATGAACGTTACAGACAACTCTCACAGTGAAGAATGCACATCATTAGACAAGGTGTTTCCTCTTGAGTTGTGATAGAGAAACAACAGCACCATATGCTTTCACGCACGTATCAATTTACTCCTGTTTCCTCACACATTCCAAGGATCAGCTCTTGCCTTTCACCCTTGCCTCCACGAAGAAATCTCTGCAGCTTATTCTCAGGCCCAGTCTAAGAACTCCACCAGCCAGTGACTTTCACGACTGTTAACTCTGCCTTTGGGGAAGAATATGAGAATCTCCCATTTTACAGAAGATACGTCATCCTCAAATGATTCAATATTTTATTTCACCATCTAACATTAGATCTTACTCTTTGGTGCTGGAGTTAGACCCACCTCTTTCCCCTTTCTGCGAGTTTCCACGAAGACACCTTCTCCCCAATCCAGTTTATTGTGTTTCCAGTAGCATTACAGGCAGCACAAATAAAAAATAATAATTAAAAAAAAAAAGACGACAAAAAGCTAAGAGCCAGAATAACAAAACCTCAGCACAACAAAGAAAAGCAGGCTTTGTTACTTGTAGCATGTGAGGCAGGAACACGTAATGACGATAATCTTATATTAATTAAAATGAAGGGGGGGTAGAATTGAGCCTGGAACAAAAAGACGCAATACAAGCAAACCGAGAATGCTACACTGCCAGCAATGTCGTCTTTTGATTAAAGGAACAGTTTCTAGGCAGGCTGGCAAAAAACAACGGTGAGCAACAGTAATTATGCAAATTAAGGTCTCACCAGTGCTGATGTTGTAGCTCGGTTTTAGGTTGCCTTCAAAAAGAAACATGTTTCAGCTTTGAACACAAAAGACCTTACTGACTGTGAATTAGCACAGGAAGGATAACACTGGAATCTGTTGATCAATTTGAACTCAATAGGAAAAAAAGGACACAGAGACAGAGAGTTCCTGTCAGTTCAGCGCAGTGCAGAAGCAGGTCCCGAAGTAGTGCCTGGATTGAACCATAAGCCACCCACTGTCCACAGGGCTCCGGCCGATCAATAGACTGACCACAGCCCGTCCTCCAGCACTCCTGTGATGCTCAGCCAAGTACACCCTGTGCCACCACTGACTGCTCCAAACAGATGGCAGAACGAGGAATCACAACAGAGGTGAAAGAAAATACCCAGAGATAGAAGAGTCCTGGAAGGGCAAGCAGTTAAGTGATAAGCGGTGGTTAACTACTGTTGCCTAACAAAATGACCAGGCTTTTTTACCCATTTTCTGATCCTTTGGAGAGAGCAGACAGCTCTCTCAGACCAAATAACTGAATGCTCAGCATGGTTACCGGGGCAGAGCATTAAAAACACTCAGCAGAAATCATAATCCAGTGGGGTGCCCTGGCCAGACCTTTCTCTGCCATATTCCATATCCCTTCTGTTTAAGGCTCAGCTACCCAGAAAATCTTGGCCGATGATAGTGGAACCACCTCTACCGTATCTCTGTAACAGCCGATACAGACACTGTGACCACACGGGGCTTTTTCCTGGTATTGCTCCAACAGTTGCCAAAGCGCAATTACATAAAGATTCTCCCTCATCTACAATAACTGTTCTCCCGAGTAGCATGGCTATCATACTGATTTGCAATCTCACCATCTCATAGGCAAACCTTTTTTCAGACCAGATGGCAAATGTGGTTACAGAGACCTCCTGGCTGGGAGGTCTGCCCGCATGCCTCTCCCACCACGCACTGAGCCAGGCGTCCTGTGCACCAGGTCCCCACGCTCCTTATGTGCAGGTTTACCAGTCCTCTATCAGCCTTTCGATACCCAAACACAAGCAAAGCCCTGACACGCTGCAAACGCAGAGATCCTGCCAGTTCAGACAGCAGATCTGCCTGGGAGTGCAGGGCTTCAGTCCCACTCAGACTTTGCACCCACACTCCCACTATAGAGTCAAGCTACCAACATTTTGCTGATGGGGAACAAAGACAGAAAGACACTGGGGGTGGCAGAACAAGTTCATTATCCTTCACACACTGCCCCAATCCGCCACTTTGCAGAAGGGAGAGACACAATCCAGGCCCCATTCAAGAGGGTAGGAGAAAGACTTAATTGCCTTGGCTCACTGAGGAGTCCTTCACCTGCACCTGGTGTGAGGCAGAGATTTTTCCCATTGATGGGGAAGCCACCTTAATGATTCCAAAAGCTAACAAGACCTTTGAACTTGTCATCCTACTACATCATCCCATGACAAGACTGCAAAAGCAGGCACATAGAACTAAACATGCCCTGCTATGATTATCATCCTAAATTATTCCAAATCATTATAGACAAGCCACATAAATCAGAGCCAGCTCCCAAGCCTCTCAGCAGACAGACATAACCCCTCTCTTGTCTCTGTATTTCCAACAGAAGTCCAAATTCAAGGCTCCCACAGTCTCATCGTGGCAATTCTCATCCAGCTCAAAAGGAACTGCAGTTTGAAATAACTCAATCTGGTAAAGGGATTAGAACAGCAGACAATGATGCTCTTAAATCACTTTCAGCCAGAACTTTGCAGTGCTTGACTTGATCAATCTGTTAATGATTTTAGCTGAACACATTCTGCTTTTCTATCATTAAGGAGAGTCCTGCTCTTCCTCCATTTAGATCCTCTTCTCACTTATTTTTCCTTTCTCTCATGCAATCTCTTCTAAAACAAAACTACACACAGCATCTGAGCTATAGCAGATAGAAGTAAAGTAAGTCCTCTGTCATTAAGGAGGCACATCAATATGAGACAGGAGTCAGAAAGCTTGCCTTCCAACTCAGGCCTGATCAGCAGCACAACCCAGAGCAGATGCCTCCTCTCTTACATGTTTCAGTTTCTCAAAAAGAAAGAGACTAATACGAATTACACTACTGACCTTCTTAAACCTTTGAAAAACACAGCTGAACTATGCAGTGTAAGACCTTTATACAAACAGTCATGTGTGTCACTCTGTAAGCACAAAATTGGCAGGGTTTGCTAGTAAAGGACAGGAAGTCTAAATCAGAAAGATGCCCACAAAAACATGGGCATCCACCCTCCCACCTTGTGCAGAAAGATTTCCCTCTCCAGCCTTCTGACAGAGGCGCGGAAGGGCAGCAGACAGACAGCCCTGTTTGCCTGCACCTGATGGTATTGATCACAGCTGGGGGGAATTTTCCAGTCTGGGCCACAGGGAAAAGCTAACAACTAATTACAGCTCCCACTCCTTCCTCCCTGCACTCATGAGGTCCTTAAAGTACTTTCAGCAAGAGCTAAATAATCATGTTTTATATATTCTCTTCCAATCAACAGCTTTGGCAAATATTCATCCATTTGAAACCTCAGCATGTCAGTTAACTCTTCCTTGTAGAGAGGAAAACAAACTCATGGGGCAATGCACATCCCCATTAAGCACAATGGCAAGTCCAAAAATCATGAACACAACCTGCATCCGTTGCCTGTGCTCCTCTGGCACCCCAAGGAAGCACACCTGAACTCAACCCTTGCTTTTCTCTCTGCCTTGAGAGTCAGCAGGAGCTCTTTGCTCAAGTCTTCCACTCCACTAACCTCTCACTGGGTATCTCTGCCAAATCCTGACAAGAGCTCACCACATTTCCAGAGTGTATCAGCAGCATCACTGTCCACTGAAAATACACCAGCAGTACCCACACATTGTAGACTAGCATAGCGTCTGAAGCACTGCCAAAGCAGTTGCTGGGGCTTTTAGCCCATCATTGACCTAAGTGATCTGCTGTGGCTCAGCCCTAGTTTCTCCAGCTCCCAAACATCCATTTTATAAAGTCCCAAGGATACCAGCAAGTACAACCATTTTTCCCAGGAAGAAATGTTATTTTGTCCCACTATGCAGTAGCTATGATGAATTCCAGTCCTTTCTGTCCCACTACACTCACAAGGAAGAAAAGGAGAAAGGAACAGAAATGCTAAGACTTGTGCAACATCCTCAAATGGGCCAAAATATTGTGGAGTCACAAGTGGCACGGACCTGTAGGACAAATCCTACTATGTTATCCCATGACAGGACAAATCTTCTGTAGATCAGGCACCAGAGAGAGAGGCAATGAAGCACAACTCCCCTGCCCTCACCTACCAGCTCTAACTGGCGCAGGTGAGGAAGAAGTTGGGGAGCAAAGCTGGGCCATCCACAGCTATCCTTGAGCTAGTCCCAGAGACAAAGTGGGACACAGCAGTTGAGAAGACAGAATCATAGAATCACTAGGTTGGAAAAGACCTCTTAGATCATCGAGTTCAACCATTAGACCATCAAGATCATCATTAGATGGTTGGACTCGATGATTTGTAAATACAAATGGAGGGTACCCATCAGCATCCTGAGTGCTGCTTCAGTCAGGAGCAGCCAGGATTCCACTGCTGCCACCTGGCACTGTAAAGGTTAACATCATCCCTTCTCCCGTCCAGCAGCTCCTCGGGAATGCCGGTGGTTCTACAGGCACTGGACTCAGGCTGGAGGGGACCCGAACAGAGGAGAGACCACGGCATTGAGACTCCCATCCTCAGGAGAAGGAGCGTGGCAGCAGCCGGAGACAACGCAAAAGGAAGGTGGGACGGGCTGCGGCCTGGCGTGAAATGCTTTACCGCGGCCGAGCGCATGCTAGGACTATTTTCCTCTCTCGCAGAGGGAAGCCCAGACAGCAGGATCTGCACCGAGTCAGTGACTCCACGCGGGCTTTCACACCAGCGTCCCCGCAGCGCGTGCCGTTGGGGTCCCCGCCCCGCCCGCTGCCGCATCTCCCCTTAGCGAAGCCCACGCTCCCTCTAGCGCTCAGCTCCGCCGCTCGCAGCCAACCCCGCACCCTTCCCCACCGCCCGCACCCCGGGGCTCCAAACCACGCCGGAGCTAATTAAAAGCGATGCTATTTTGGGCACCGAGGCCCTGCAGTGCTCTGCGGATCTGCCGGGCGAGCGTTTGTGCCGCACAGCAGAGCACGAAGGGGAGAAATCGTGACAGCCTCGGTGCCAGGGACCCTCCTTGGAACAGCGGGGCTTTGCCACTCATTTCGGTGGAAAAGCAATCAGGTCTCCTTCAGGACTGAGGGGGGAGGGAGGGAAAAGAGAGGTTTGAGTTTGGGGGTTGGAACCAGATGATCTTTAAGGTCCCTTCCAACTCACACTATTCTATGATTCTGTTGAGGATCAATCTTTTCTGATTTTCATTGTATGCTGAGGCTCTGCTGGACACGAGGGCTGGGAACTGACCCTAAAATTTCCGTAGCAGATTATTTATCAAACATGCTTAACACACAGCCACACTCCTCAAATATGCAGCAAACTTTATTCAGTTCCCTCAGTCCCACTACACCCCATAAAGGCAGGAAAGGAAATACTGCCATGCCCTTCTTTTTGCATGAAGGAAATATTAACAACGGTGCTGAAGTTTTCCCTGGACACTAAGGGGCAGTTAGGATTTGGGAATTTGTTTGCCTTGGATTCCTGCAGGGAGTTTAAGTAAACTAAGAAACTTGAATGCAAAGGTGTGGCTTCAGCAAAGCAGTGTTCTCCAGTTAAGGGCTACTTCAGTCCCTGTTGGGCTCTGCCAAGTACAACACCAAATCAATCTCCAGCATGGATTACAGTGTGGTCAAACTCCCACCTCCCAGAGCCAAGCAAGAGAGAGGGAAAGGGTGTGGACAATACAGAAAAGGAAGATCATCCACCCACAGCCCTATGGCTGTGATTTGGAGAACGCAGAGGGCCCACAGGTCTCTTTGCCTCTGTACTCATTTTTCATTCTTCCCTTGCACTTGTCACTGCTGTAGGATAGGGCAGGTTGAATTCCCAACTACAGTAAACTGGCCTAGATCATTCCTACATCAATTTACACTAAGGATCCAACCAAATACTTGGCTGCTTTCACTTCATGAAAGTCTTGACTAGCAGCAGGTTGGACTCCACAACTTCAAATACAGATTCTTACTGGAAGATAAACTTGACCAGATCCCAGAAAAACCCAAGTCTTAGCTCCATAACTGACAAGGTTCTTGCAATTGTTCTGGAACCAATCACAACCATAAGCTCAGTCTCCTGAAACAAATGAGGGTTTGAAAGAGAGTACTGACTCAGGTAAGCATGTACTGCTCTGCTCTACTCCAGGGAGACTAAGGAGCATGACACTATGGTATGACTTAAGTAAATTCTTGACTGTTTGCAAGACTGGCTTCCAGTATCCTTTAGTACAGCCAGCACTGAAGATCTTTGTGCTTTAACCTATGCTCTGCCTATTAAATGACACTGCTTTTGTATTTCCTCTAAAGTATTTTATGAATCCAGCTATAAATTTGGAAACTCTCAGAAAGTTTCACCTTCCCACAGCCTTGCATTTAAGAAAATATTTGTCTCATCTCACCTCCCTTTTGGGAAAATTTCTCCTGCCTAAGATCAATTATCTGCTCAAAGCCATTTTCAAAATACTTTGTCATTTAATTGGATGAATGTTTTCCATTAAAAAAAAATTAATTACAGAATCACTTAGCTGTTTGTTTGCATTTAAACCACTGCGAAAGTTCACCCACATATCTGAGGCCTCATCCCTGAGCATGAAAAAGTCCGAGTACTGAGTCCCAAAGGGAAACTGCTGACAGGCACCTACAACAGGAGCAGTTCTGTTACTGAGCCATTACAAGAACATCGACGGCTTGCTGCACTAAGCACGTAATGGCCCAGGGAATCGGCCAGCTTCATGGGATCTACAAGCAACATCAAGACCTGTCCACTGGACATTGACTTAACTTTGCAATGGAACTAGTCAGGAGATAAATAATCTGAAAAATATTTCCCAGACACCTTCTTCCAGCTCTACTGACTAAACGCAACCATAAAAGCAAAAGCCATGCAAGAGTTTCATTTTTATTTCCCCATCTTCTATTTGAATATTAATTAAAAGGGATCGGCAAAGTCCTGGAGAAGGACTTTAGTGGCAAGCCTTTTTACTAAAGGTAGTAGAGAAGTAGAAATGCAACAAGACATTGTAGCACAGACAGCCTATCTTCAACCGCAATGAAACCACAACTTAGCCAAAAAACATTTGAGAAACAGTCTAAAATAGCAATTAATGCAGTGCAATTAATATGATTGCTCTGTCACCATCTTGCACTCTAGGAGTAAACATTTCAGACTGAAATCCAACTGGACTGTTGAGGCAGTTACCCATGGCTGACAACTAAATGCAGCACTGCCTGCCTAAAGATTTGTTTCCTCCCTTTCCTCCCTTCCAAGCATAGCAGTCTATTTGGAATTGCAAATATTGCCCATCCTGTTCTGCCCATCGCAAGCTGCATTGCTAGGCACCTTAATGAAAAACTACCTGGCACACAGCAAGCCCATCAGCCTCTTCAGCTTGTAATTCGCCATGGGAGTGAGTAATGTCTCAGCATCAAACCACCAGTACATTAGCAGATCACACCAGAACACTGCCAACAGCGTTCAGAGGAATCATTCCCGGAAGAGACAGGCTTCACTGAGAGAACTTTTACAACTTGCTTTTCACTGCCAGCCCTCAGAGCTTGCACAGGGTACAAGGAATAGCAGTAGTGGTAGCAGGAGGAGAAGAATTACAGTAGCCCATGCACAACAGGGCTGCTACTATCTGATAACGTCTATGTGAGTCTTGAAAAATCTCCGAAGACAGAGATTTCCAAAACTTTTTGGTGCTTTGCTGCACCACTTGCTTTGAGAACAAACTCTAGGCCTGAAGTCCAGTCTGACATAGGTTGTAGATGTTGCCACGTTATATCCTCTTCGAGCAACAAGATAAGCTGCATCTTCTTTTTAACTCTACTCTAGATTGCTGTAGGCTACTGTACCAGCCTCCTCTTTAACAGCATCTTATCCCAAAGACATCTCATATTCCCAGTCTTGGAGTTAATCTCACAATCATATTAACTCTAGAGATGATAGCCACAGCCTGACTGGACCTCAGGACAAAACAGTATAGCATGGCTGACAAGATAAAACAAGGCCCCAGACCAGTCTCTCAGCAGCTCTCACCCTGCCTCCCCCAGCTTTCCGAGCCTGCATCATACCATAAGCATCGATGCAACTGCATGGTCTGCACAAGTAGCAGCTATCTTACTGAGGCACACTATACTTCTCCAGGTTTATCTTCTACACTGCTATACTGCACCGAGATAAAAATATGTACTGCTGTGATTTTTCCTATAGTATGAAAAACCCCACCCCAAAGATAATATAGGAACTTGGTCTCGCTGAAGCAATCTGCCATATGGCACCTGCCTTAGACAAATGCCTTCCCCTGCCCTTACTGGGACATTATAGTGCATTTCCTCATCTTTGTGTCTGACCTTTGCCTCTGATTACTAGAAAGGCAAAGGCACATAAATGTGGGCTAGCTAAAGCACACTATGATCAAAGCTGAGGCATCTCCATAAGATAATGGATTGCAAATGTCTTCTAGAGGTTAAAAGAAAGCTAACAATGTGTATCTTTGCTTCTCATATTGGAAAAAAAACACCTACAACACCACAGAATCTGTACTACTTCCATCACAGGAAAATCACGGACAGAATGAAGTACTTCCTATAAACAGCTACATTCATCAGAGTGACAACTCTGAAACCTAATGACAACAGTCCCCATCTACCATTCCACTAGTGATCATATCAGGAGAACAATCTGAGTTATCCACTGTAGCTTGCTGAAATCTCTTGAAAAAAATATTGTCAAGAAACAAGACAGTGAGATTTAAAGCTGTAACAGCAATAAAGTTGCTACAATTTATTTTTGTGGGTCCTTATCCTAGAAATCATAGAGAGAGGAAGGAAGAAAAGATGATATGAGGAATCAGATCATCTTCCAGGAAGGCTGGAGAGAGCATCTGCTGAGCAGACCAAGGAAAAATTTCACACAATAACATAACCAGCTAGAGAGAAGGAAAACAAGTGTAGAGGATACAACTGCTCACTGAATGGCACATTTGTTCACAGTGTGTGTTCAGAAAGGTGTGGCTTTAAAAAAAAATGGCTTGCACATCTTCTGGCGATAACAGTAGTTTTCACTAAAAATTCTTCTTCTTTCAGAAAAGCTTTAGCAATAAAATATTTTATCTGATCTCTACCAGGTCCCTTCAGAGATTCAGTGACCTCTCTCAATAAATGCTTCTATTAGGGCAGACTGACACTTGAAGCCCAAGCACAAGTTTCCTTTTTCTAATACCAGACCCACTGCATTAAGCCAAGTCCCCTTCCCAAGAATACAGAGAACACAAACCTGATCTCTACACAGAATGGTATTTTTGCATTTCCCTAACAATTTCCACTTAAAGATTTTCAGGTATTGTACAAAGCAATTCTGCTCCACATCACCACTTTGTGGTAGCTGAGCAGTACTGTCCTCATTTAACATGGAAGAGGAGATCCAGAGAGGTTAATTGTCTTTCCTAAGGTCATAGAAAAAGCCTCTGGGCAGGACAAAGCAGCGATCTCACCAGCCTTTTGCCTCTATCCTAATCCTGACTTCACTATCTGCAAATGGAGAAAACAAAAGTTTGTTGCCTGGGAGCAATTATTTTTTAATAAGTTAATTTGAGATTTGAGGGATGTGGGAGAAAAGAGGGATAGAGGATGCAGGGGGGAGTTGCTCTTAAAATAATAATTAAAAAAAAACACAGGAAGTTTTTAACATTCTAGCTAACAGGACATACAGCAGCTGCACCGATCTCCCTTTTCTGGGGTTTCCGTAGGTCTATACATGCCAGTAAACCCACATTTTTTTCATTATTATGTTTTCCTCTTCTTTGCAAATCCATCCAGTTGTCACTAATACCTGATCTGAAATACTCTTCTTCATTGCATGAAATTTGATTCATTGATCAGGTTTTTAATAAATCATAAGTGACAAAAGCATAGGTTTTGAAGTCTGTTCATGTACTAGGGAACTGGTAAAAGCAAGCTGTATGCTCCTTTCCTGCCCTGGCAGCCTGGAAACAATAGCATACAGACATGCCCTAACTGCTCTCCTAGGTCATCCAGCATAATCATGACATGAGTTGAAGTCTTTTGGCCAATTTCAATACACCTTCCTGCTGCTTTACAACTACTATGACCTAAGAAAACATATTCTATGAGGTGAGAGATTGGGAACCAATGCGGCTGGCAAAAGAAGCCACATTATTCCCCCAAGTGACCTTGGGCAAATTACTTGACATCCCTCTGCCAAAGGCACCCCAATAGTAGAATGAGGTAAAAACTGAACTGCAGCAGAAAAACAGGCATTGGATTCAGCCTTCTCTGTGAACAAATGAAAGGACCCAGGTTCAAACATTTAATTTTACCTCTACGCTGTTTAAAAAAAAAAACTCAATTAATAACTAAATGCAGTGTGTTTTCTCCAGGAGACAGGAGAGAAAAAGTCTCCTGGTGCTAAAGCTCATATCAGAAAAAATCAGGGAAAAAAAAAGTAGTATTTATTAACATGCTTGCTTTTCCTTCCCACAAACACCACACAGGCAATAAGCAACCAGTCTTTTGCTTTCGCTTGTGCTTTTGAGTTGGAAGCTTTCAATGCATGGTATCTTGAGATGAAAAATCTAATGAAAATCATGAACAATCAAGACGTTTTCCTTTATTACCCTCCTCAGTCACCTAGAGTTAAAGAATAAAGGAAACTAGTTATTTAAGTGGTATATTTCTGTAAAAGAAACCAAGGAAGGAGGGAGAATTCTGTGAAAATCATTTTTCTGACCTGGACTTTAGAAAAAAATAACCTTTCTTTCCCCTGCAAATGCCTACAGAATGAGTTTTCTCCACTACTTTAACCAGACATACTCAAAACTATCGGAAATCCATGCTGGGAAAGCACGGGGGGGGGAGTGGGATTTTAGCTTCTTTTGCTTAACACCCCTTGATTCAACACCAAAATGAAACAAAAGAGAGGGCATATAGGTTATTTGCTTCATTGCATGACATTTTATATTAAAAATAAATAATCCTAGAGACAAGTGTATTGCCAAAATATATCATGCAGCTGTTCCCTGGTGAGTGTTTGCTTTCATCTTTAAAGAGAGGGCAATTCATTTCTGGCAAACACATTTCTGGCCCTTAAAAATTGGTTAAATTAAAGTAACATCTACATTGCTGTTAAAATTATCACCTAAGTAATAATAAACAGAGAAAAAAAACCTTCAGTCAAAAAAATGAAGAAGTGGTTGAATTGCACATTATGAAGCTGTAGCTCATGCACAGATAGACAAATAGACAATTTGCTTTTTAATGATTAATCAGTTCCATGAAGAACGTATCTGAAAATCAAGCCGATCCGGGTTATGCTGTTAATTGCTTTGTGCCCTTTTCCAATACAGGCAAAACAATAGAAGAGGCATTTCCAAGGCAGTGACAAGCTGTAATAATCAGAATAATCGGAACCTTGTCACTAGAAGTACTTTAAATTACACCTATTCTCCAACTTCACATCAGAGTGGAACTCGTACTGCCGATACCAAGTTAAAACTAAAGTTCTGTCCACAGGCACCTGCCGGGCGCTGCAAAGCAGGGTGTGAGGGAGGGCCCCGCACCATCCTGCCCCGATGGCCTGTGGGCTTTTGGGTATCCCCACGGGCACATACGGTCCCCCAAATTTCCAGGGACACCTCAGCTACTCGTTATTTTCAACTCCAGGGAAAAAGGCATGAGATGCCATCGATTTTTTTTCATAAACTTTTCACTGTGCTCACACTCCTGCCTCTTTTCAGAGCCCCTTAATGAGCTGCGGAGCCTTCCACCCCTTAATGAATTAATGGGCTCTCTCGCGCAGAGCAGGGAACGGGAGGAGTGTCCGCATCACCCACACCGCGTTCCACACGGAAAGACAGAGTGGAAGGGGACACGGGACAGCCTGCAGAAGGCTCCGGCCGCGGGGATCCCAGCTCTGCCTTGGGGCGAGGGGTGGGAAAGGTGCGAAAACTTTTTCTCTCCCGGTCCCCCGGCGATTGGAGCAGGGTGCCTCTCTCCTCCCGCACCCTCTGCCATCGGAACGAGGCGTCCCTCTCCTCCCACATCCCCGGAGCGGGATGCCCCTCTCCTCCCGCATCCCCAGCGATCGGAGCACGATGCCCCTCTCCCCCCGCATCTTCTGCGATCGGAGCGAGACGCCCCTCTCTCCTCCCACATTCCCAGCGATCGGGGCGAGGCGTCTCTCTCCTCCCGCATCCCCGGAGCGAGACGCCCCTCTCCCCCCGCATCCCCAGCGACTGGAGCGAGATGCCCCTCTCTCCTCCCGCATCCCCGGAGCGGGATGTCCCTCTCTCCTCCCGCATCCCCAGAGCGGGATGCTCCTCTCCTCCCGCATTCCAGCGACTGGAGCGAGATGCCCCTCTCTCCTCCCGCATCCCCAGAGCGGGATGCTCCTCTCCTCCCCCATCCCCAGCGATTGGAGCGAGATGCCACTCTCTCCTCCCGCATCCCTGGAACGAGGTACTCGTCTCCTCCCGCATCCCCGGAGCGGGATGCCCCTCTCCCCCCGCACCCTCCCCGCCGGGGCGATACTCACGCTGCTGTTGTGCCCGGACCAGTGCACCATGGCTTGGTTGTGCGCCGCATCCCCGGTGAGCGCGAAGGCGGTGCTGCTCAGCCTGGTCTCCTCTGCCCCTCGCAGCCTCGCCGCTCTCCCCTCCTCCGCGGGCCGGCGGGGCTGAGCCCGGGCCCCGCGCTGCCCCTCGGCCGCCGCCCCCCGGCGCCCCTCGCTGCTCCGCCGGCTCCGCGCTGCCCCGCCGCCCGCCCCCGCCGCTCCCCGCGGCCCCGAGCGGCCCCGCGGCTCCGAGCCCCGCCAGCCCGGGCGCTGCTCCTGCCCGAGGCGAGGCCAGGCGGGCGACGGAGACGAGCAGGATCTGCAAGTTATCTCAGCGCCGGTGCAACACCAAGAGAGAAGTAAGAGCCATGTCCAGGCGAGGAAAACGGCGTGGCGGGTCGGGAAGCGGCGGGTCCCCTTCTCCATGGCTTCTTGGAGCGAGTCGGGGGGCTCGGAGAGGGCGGGGGGGAGGGGGGCGAGGCGCTGCGGGCAGCGCTTCTTTTATAAGGAGAAAAAGGCCGGATTCTAATGATAATAATTATTATCTGCAAAAAGGCTCCTCTTTCTCTCGCTCTTCTTCTTTCTCTTCCCGCTTGCTCAGCCTCGGAGGCGATGACCAGGAAAAAAAAATAAGGAAAAAAAAAAAAGGAAAAAAAGGGAAATAAGGAAAAAAAAAAGAGAGAGAGAAAAAAAACAAACCCAAAAACTCTCTCCGCGGTAGTTGGATTCTGTTCCTTACTGTTGGTGGATTTTTTTTTTTTTTTTTTGAAAAGTGCTTTTCAGTGAAACTGTTCACGTCCAAGGATTTGATCAAGTGAGAGGGAAGCACCACGCGGGGGGAGGAGCCCCGAGCCTTGCCCCGCCGCCGCCGCTGCTGAAATACACCAGCGAGTCACCCGCATCCGCCCGAGCATCCCCCGTCCCGGGCTCCGCGCTCCGTGTCTGCGCTCCCGCCCGAGACAAAAGCAGCGTCATTCACTGCTTCTCCCCATCTATATTTACATGCGCTCGCGTTTATACGGTGGTGGAGGTGTCCCTCACCCTGTATGCGTGCACAGAGGCTGGATAGGGGTGAGGGGCGTTAATGAGCAGCTGCAGGGAAGCTCCCCGTGTGGAACAGCCACCCGGCTCCGGGCATGGGGATGTTCCCGTCCTGAGCGAAGCCGTGGGAACCCGCACGCGTGCGTGGGAATCCCGGCGATCCTGCTCCCGTCCAGCCTAGCAGGATTTATGTGGGGGGCGAATAACCAAGAAAGGGCGGTATCTGCAGGCATCTCGGGACGGTGTCGGGAGAAGGAACGCGGGAGACGTTCCTTTAGGTCGTGGCAGCGCAGCGCTCCTGCTGCCACGGCGGGGATGCGGCGTTTCCCCCAGCCAGGACACCTGCTCGCCGCTGGCAAAGCCCAAGGAGCCTTTGCAGCTTCAGCCCGCCGACAGGGTGGGAGCAACGGCGAGGGGCTGCGGGGCATCCCCCTCCTCCGGGGGCACCCGCGCCTCTGCCACGTCCCACCCGAGCGATTCTTTGCAGCAACACCTTCCCTTCAGGTCAAACCCCCGGTCGACCTTCCCCGGTTCTCCTTCTCGCTTTGGAAAGCGTCAATAATTAGCGTTATGTTCACCGTCCCACCCTCCCGCTGGGCACATCGGCCACTCTGCCGTCCAAGGACGGATCCACCAGCTGCGCGGCTCTCCCCGCGGGTTCTCCCGCGGTGCCGGTCCCAGAGCGGGGATGGCTCAACAGTTTCTCCTGCCTCCCAGCCCGAGAGGGGCGGAGGGAGAGAGGGACAGGTAGGGTGGGTGATGGCTGGGAGAGCGGTGGGGGTTCTTCTCAAGCTCCTGTTAACCACCCCCTGCTTGCAAAGCGTCTCCCTGGAGGTCCCGGGAGAGTGAGAAGGGAGGAGGTGACTGCAGACCCCACCGGCTGGAAGCTATCCCTGAGTGCCTGTCCTGCAGGAGTGGAAACTAGGTGGGCAGAGAAAAGCGTCAGCAGCTCCAAGGAGGGAGGGATGCTACCCACGGGCAAATCCCTACGCGAAAAGGGAAAGTGGGAGGTGGGGGTAGGGGAAGCAAATCACCCACCCCCAACCCAGCGGATGTTATTTCTGGCTTGGAAACGGCTCTTTTTCAAACTACGCTGCCAAAATGTTTAGGAGATGACATTTCATTTGTGTGGGAGCAGTGACGTGGTCCTCAGCCAGAGCTAATCCACTAAACCGCAGGCGAGGGGATCGCAGGAGTTACACACACCTGTGGCAGGCACTGCCTGCGTGCGCCCAGCTGGCCCCGAGACTGCACCCTCCTGCTGCTGGAAAACGAACAACACGGGGAATGTGAAGGCCCTCAACTGTCTCCCTAGATAGACTGTCCCCCCAATATGTGGCTTCAGTGCCACAAATACTCCTGGATCTTGCCATTGCTGTGCACTGCAAAGAGATGCACTCCCCACCATATCCCATCCTCCGACAGTGAGGCTGTAGCTGTGACACACAGAACTTGTCCTTACGTTATGGTTAAAGTTTCTCCAGTCCCTCAGGACCCGACAGCAGCTCACTGCTGCTCCTGAAGATCTCTGCATGTCCACAACCCCTGTCACAGAATTATTTAGGTTGGAAAAGACCTTGAAGATCGTGAAGTCCAAACCTCAACCTAACACTGCCAAATCCATCACTAAGCCAGGTCCCTAAGCACCCCATCTACACCTTTTCTAAACACCTCCAGGGATGGCGACTCAACCATTTCCCTGGACAGCCTGTTCCAATACTTGACAACCCTTTTAGTGAGGTAATGTGTCCTAATGTCTAGTTTAAACCTCCCCTGGTGCAACTCGGGGCCATTTCCTCTCATCCTATCACTTGTTATTTGGGAGAAGAAACCAAAATCCGCTTCAGTACAACCTCCGTACAAGACACTTTAAGATCTTGTCCTTGTTCACACTTGGATCAGCCACTCATCTGTGTGGCATCATCCCTGATTTCTTGACCAAAGCCTACCCACAGCAAGAAAGGACTTGTGGAAACACCTGCTCTCCCAAATCCTGCCAGCTGAAGACATTGCTTTGTGTCCATCACATTGCTCTTTGTCACCACAAGAGCCCAGATGTGCTGGACATGGCACAGAACGTGATGGGCTTCGTGCACGAGTGCGTTCACCAACACTTTCTTTAGAGCAGTACTTCACCACCCCAATAGCACGTCTCTCCTACCCTGCAGATTGAAGAGCTGTTACTTATAACTAAAATCACCCTCTGTATTATCCACATCGCCACACTCAAGGACAATTCCAGTTACTCAGTTCATTCAGTGCCAGCAAGATTACCCCAGGTCCTCATTCGTCAGGAAGGGCTAGTTTTTCTAAAGAAAATCCTAAACCCCCTTCCTCAGTTCCTGTCTATTACTGTGAAATTACAGGATGCAAGGGCAAGTCCACTTATGATGGAGGACTGCCTATCACTGTCTCCCTGCTCTGGATCTCCCAGCCCTTGGCAGAAGCCTCAGAGCCAGAGGGACACACCGGAGCTCTCTAATCCCTTTGCATCTCTAGAAGACAAAGGTAACGTGAGCAACACCCCCATCTCCTGCATGATTCGCGAACTGCGTGTGTGTCACCAACACACAGAAAAGGGGCCTTTCCAGTTCGTGCCATCCCTCTTGCAGACATACCAGATTTGCTTGAAAACCTTGCCTCTTGCATGGCACCACAGGACAGTGAGGATTTCATCTGACAACCCTAGATTTGCACACTCTGTATCTGAGAATAGAAATAGAATAGTCCAACACAGTATCCATTACAGGCTGTTTTAATCCATAGTCTAATCCATTACAATCTGCTTTAATCCCTACCCAGCTGCAAACATCCATTCAAAGAAGCAGGGGTTGGTGTTATATTCTGTTGGACCATGTTGATTTTTAATTGATGTAAGGCAGCCATATGCCATAGCACCAGGCAATGCAGTAGATTTCTAAGTAAACACAGAAAGTAAACGTTCTGGAAGGCAAATTGTGGCACAAATATAAAATAGCAGAACTTGCCTATAATCAAGGGGGAGCTGGGTTCAGTTAAGGTGAGAAAGACAATTGGGGGAGTTGTTTGTTTGGAGGGGATGATTTGGATGGAAGAAGTCTAATACTACCTGAAGAAAGAAACAAACAGAGCCTGACAACCATTTCATGCCAAAGCTTTCTAAACTGGCACTGATCATTTGGGGTTTTCATTGATTTTTTTTTTCCTATTCTGCAACTTTCATTTTGAAAAAAATAAAACAAACATGAAAGAGTTATACTCCTATCACACTTAACAATAACTTCACCACCACTACCTCCACTGCTAGTTTAGACCTGTTCCCCAGTACCCCCATCCCTTCTGCTTTGTGTAGCTGTGCCCCCTGTTGCTCCATGCCCCTCTCCTCCTGCAGGGCTGCACAGACCCAGCTCCCCTGCAAGCACAGAGGGCATCGCCCAATCAATATCGCCCCAGGAAATTTCTGAGTGGGAACCTTTCTTACTGGAACCTGAAAGAAAAGGAGGGGGAAGTCAGGCAGCGATCATAAGAGGAAAACTTAGAGGTGGGGAAAAAAAGTAGTGCCCTAGCTATACAGCACTCTCTTCACACCCACACACCCCTCCCCTGAAGGTTTCCAGCACTACTCAAGCCCTCCCAAGGGAGGAAATCCCACACGTACTAAGAGAAAAATCAATGCTTGCTTCAGTTAACTTTAACCTATTTATTATGTGTGAGACCAGTCAGTGGAAAACAAAGCAGCTCTGTGATAATGCTGTCTTGTTTACTAAGGGAAGGTCTGAATCTACCTAAACAAAAATCATTAAAAGCTGAAGTGTCCCTATATCCTCAGACTAAAGATCACGTGCAGGCAGAGCCCTCACCATTTCTGCCAGTACCGTACTACCCCCATTATGGGACTGATTATTCTCCTAGAACAGCCATTTGGAGTGTGCAGAAGACAGTTTGCCTCTGAAGCACAGCAGGCCCATGACAGGGAGCTTTAGCATTGCTGCGAGGCTCCTCAATAGGGACAGCAAAAAGAAAAAACACTCCGCAGATGCTGCAAGAGGGAATCTACCTCCTGCACTGCACGATGAAGTGGGAGTCCAGCAGCCCGGCAACATGTGTACCACAACAAGCATGCAATATGTGTAACCACCTACCAGCACACAAAGGGAAGTGTTTGACACATCCTGACTCATGGGACAGTGGTAGGACAACTACTAGGATCACAGCAGACCTTGGAGCAGGATTCTCCCGAAGTAGTGAGTCCCCTTACTGCAACTCAGCGCCATCCTCTTGCTTAACGTCATCCAGCCACACAATGACCCAAAGCAGGAGAGGGTGCCACAGGCCACACTGGCACTGCAGCAGGTAAAGACTTAGCAGAGAAAGCAACCGCTTTTGCAGATCTCACCCTCAGGCTCAGAACTTCACCAATGTGAGCAGACGCAATGCTAGGTTTGATGGTCTGCCTGTCTGCACTCCTTTTGATTTTTGTATCCAAACATCATGTCTGTGGGAGACAGAAGAGCCCCTCTTGTTCAGAAATGCTCAGACAGCTCCACTATCTTCACCCACTGCTAAGGCTGCCCAAAAGGCACACAACCTGCACAGCGCAACTGAAGGACTTGGTGTGATGCACAGAGAAGGCAGAGATGTCTTGAATGCCCTGGAGAAGATTCAGCAGGTTTCAGATCATCTCCCTAGATAATGTTGGGTGCTGGCATTGGTCCTAAAGCCAAGATAAGAAAATCTTCTGCTGATAATCAGCATCACCAGGAATGCCAAAGAGTTTATCAGAATGGAATGACTGCATGGATTTGCAGCATATATAAAGATAAATTGTGCAGCACACAAGTTCACTGCGTTGAATTCACTGTGTACAGCAGGTCACATATATGTCTATCTTGGAGATCCCAATTAGAAATACAGGATCCCGTGTCTCCCAGAATTCAAATCATCCAGGACCACAGTAAGAGCCCAGATTTTCAGAAGCATTTGCCAAGTTCTCGAAAGTATGCTCCTCAGCATCGCTTAGAAAGCTCTGGGTCAGGATATTCAAACCTGCAGCCCCTGTTTGTCTTCTGAATTCAAAGAGCTTGTCTGAAAAATTGGGTCCAACTGTGCCATGTACAATGAAGAGAGGCGTAATCATGGCTTAAGATGTTATAATATCCAAGAACATGCTATGAGTACTAAGAGATCCCATTTTGAGAGAAACTGATTAAAAACAGAGAATGTGACTAATATTCACATGGTCATTGAATCAGAAAGAGTAAATGACCCTCATCTCCCAAGGTATGTCTCAGTCTCTTCCGTGGAGATAAAGGAATCCTCTTTACTGTTAGACATTTTGTGCATCTTTTATCAGCTTTTCATTTCTGTTTTTCAGTAAAGCATCATGTGTGCGGTTGTTTAGGAGTGCAGAAACTGTGGCAGGCTTCATGAACATGAAACTTCTCTTCTGCTTGTTCCATTCCTTCCCTAGGGCATAGTGGAATTTGGAAAGGTCCCGGTCCTCAGGTCCTCTCTTCAAAATGCTCATAACAGGACAACAGTAGTGAAAGCTACTGAGATTTCAGAGGCATGAAGATGTTTGAGCAGGGCAAGGTTTAGCACAAACAAACTTTTGTAGAAGGAAGGCACAGTTCTAAGACTTGCCACCTCTTGCTGCTGGG
This sequence comes from Cuculus canorus, assembly GCF_017976375.1. NCBI lineage: Eukaryota > Metazoa > Chordata > Aves > Cuculiformes > Cuculidae > Cuculus > Cuculus canorus. The sequence goes on from NC_071407.1 coordinate 12,342,146, forward strand.
TAATCACCGTTCAAACACCCCTCCTGTTGTTCCAGGAGAAGAGGTATTCATCCTTAGCTACTGTGTCTGTGGGAAGCAACCAGTTACTATCTAGTCCAGCCCTACAACCTGAACTGTTCAGGTGACCCACATTAACAGTTACCAGCCAGTTAAAGTATTTCAGATGTTCCTTATTTTGACTGAAATGGGTTTGGGATAATGGAGGAGCTCAGCTGGCATATTTGAAGGTGCAGTAGAAAAGTAATTGTCAGAGCAGGACTTGTCCCCATGACCCAAGCATACTTCATATTTAAGCACAGGCTTTTAATTAGGGTTTAAAACCCAGCAGATTTCACGAGTCACTAAGGTGAGACCATTTCAGAAGTGACTAGCATTTATACATCTCTCAAAAATGGGGATCTTGAGAGGTCACGTAATTCATTTACCTTTCTCTAACACAGATTCAACTGCATTTAAACCAAAGCACAGTATAATGTACAAGTCACAGGTAAAATAATAGGGTGAGACTCAGTTAAAAGGGAGAGTTTTTTTTTTAAGATATGAAATCAGCCAATGAAAGACAAATTTTGCTTATCAGACACAAGCTGTCCCTCCTCACCCTGGATTGTGGTGGAAGGTCTTCTGCCTTGTCTCCATCTTCTCAACAATCCCCCTAAAAAAGATATCAGCAGCTAGTGGCTCTAGGAAAGAGAAAGAAATGAAAAATATCCTATACTCATCTTGTATCCTGAGGTACTCCTCAGGAGCCTTTACCCTTTTCTGCCCTGAACATCTCCATAGACTCCAAATTTCCAAGGCTTCATGTGGCTTGTAGGCTCAAAGTCAGCTGCTCCCACTTTAGCTCAAAAAGATTAAATTTCCATGACTCCCAAGCACCTGCTGATTGAGATCTTACTCAAATACAAACCATTGAAGAAATAACAAATATTATCAGGTGCAACTAAAGTTGTGTGGTAAGTGTGATATAAATCATATTCTCCTGGTCGCCACAGAGGGATGTCTCCATCTGAGACCCACTGCTTTTTGTCTGATGCAGATTTCCCCTCTAGAGGAATTCTAGGACTGTCTTTTTGCAGAGATCACTGTTGTGATCCAAATATTGCAACAGTGACATCCCTAAAGCTCATTAAGGAGTAATCAGCCTTCAGTGCTGTACTACCAGCTGTAAACCAAAGCTTCCATAAAGCCACAATTCATACAACACAAACCACAACTAAGGGGACAGCTTCGGAGCATGTCACTGACTGGAGATGACCAGACCTTCTCCAAGCATTCCCACACAGCACAGTACTAGCTCACAGGGCAACCAGATAGTGTTGTCCTCAGCAATCCCACCAGACTTACTTCCTTCCCTAGTTTAGGGGAGAAGCCCCTAGGGAAGAAATACAAAGGACTTAGTAGCTTCAAATAAATAGGAACATCAAACACCAGCCACATCCAGGTCCCCACAGGGTACTGGCAAAAGAAACAGCAGCAACCCAGAAGCCCGTAAGGATGGTAAACTTCATTGACAGCCTCTAGTCAACCAGGTACTGCACAGGAGATGTGTTAGAAAACTGTCCTGTAGAAATCAGAAACAAAACAGAAAAAAGATACAAACTGCCTTTTCCCACCCCACAGAGCGCATACAGGAAGAACGAAGTTGCTCTTGCCAAGTCTTCGCAATTAAGACTTTGCTCTCACTCCAGGTACTTACTCCACTTTGTATCCTCTTCCAGACAAATCTTTCCCTCTTCCACTCCCTCATCCCCCTAAGCTTGAGATAGACCTAGGAAGGAAAGGAGCTGGTTTTGTTTCTTTTCTACTCAAGCTAACTGTGTTTGTGTGTGTGTGACCAAAGGCAGAATTTTCTTAGCAAGCTATAGGGAAGCAAGTCTGGCAGAGACTCCAGCTTTGATGGTGGGACTTCACAGGACATTGTTCAACCTGCCACAGTTTGGTGCTGTTTTCTCTCCTACAACAAACATGACCTTTTAAGAATCTTACCTATGGCTATTTCTTTCTCTTCTTTTATGAACAAGAGAAAAATTGAACTACAGCACCAAGGAAAAACTTTATACCAGTCAACATGAATGGAAGAGTCTATATTTAGTGGGGAAGAACAAAACAGAAAGGAAGTATTAATATAGAGAAAAATAACACAAAACTACAGCAGAAAGCAGCTGGCTTTAGGCAGGTATTTCTTAGCAAGCCAGTCCTGGCAGTCCCCAGATCTCCTGTGCACTGATTCAGCAACAACTTACTCCTAAAAGGAGCCAGGTTGAATGAAATCTCATGTAAAAAGAGTTTGAAACATCCTGGAATGGGGAGTCTCAGGCAAATTTATGCTCCCAGCACCTCTAAGAGACCTCGAAGTAGGACAAAACTAGGAGGCAGCTATTACAGCCACTGCTAGCCAGACTGTCTCGGCAGACAGCTTCAAGTCACAGGGGACTAAGTTAAGTTTCACACAACGACAGGAAATTAATAAACATTATCCTGGCCCCAAGAAAAGAACAGCATGTAACCCACACAGTGTAATGCATGTTCAGTTGTGTGCAGGCAAAGGCCAGGCATCACTACTGTACGCATGTCCATGATGCAAATACTGATGACTAAGTTAATAATGATTTAAACTCTAGCAGTGTCTAGAGTTTCTCTCGGACTCCAGGAAAAGGCCTGCAAATGCAGCAAAGAGACAATCCCAACTCTGAAGTCTAGATTATGACTTGCAGACAACACACAAGTTCACTGCCTTAAGACAGAGCACAAATGAGAACAGCTAAGGAACCTGATCTTCACAAAATAAAAATGCTGCTGGGGCAAATCAGGGAGTTCACCAGAAGAGGAAGGAGAAACGAGCTCCACAGGCATTCTGTGCAATGCAGAAGCATGCAGCAGGCCAAGGCTGCACAGGCAGAGGGGCCAAAACCCTTCACTCCCCTTCCCCTAAAAGAAAACCTGACCACAACATTTGTTGCTCCAAACACAGAGTACATTTATTCTGTGTTCTACTAAGTGTTTTAACAGTTACCTTCTTTTGGTGGTGCTTTAAATCTGTTCCTCAGCTTTGTTACAGGTGTCAAGTTTCCAGTGCAGTAATGCACTCTTGTCATTCTCCCTTTTCTGAATCTGTCCAGCATCTGGCGATGTTAGTGGTACTCTGAAGCCAAAGATCAGTCTCAAAAGGGTTAAAATATTCAGGGTCACAAATGAAAATGCAATTAATAAGTCTGCTACATAAAAGATTCTCATGCTCATAATGCAGTCAGAAAGGGCTGAACATTTTTCCTTGGGCTTACTCTACTCCATTACTGCAATAATGCACGGTAATATAGTTAGCATTGATTTGCCGCAAGGTACATGTAATACATCTGCAAGCTAACAGGGAAAAAGGAGGGAGTCTCTCTCCTTGAAAGGCTGGAATTACTTAATTATCAAAGGAAAATGACATGCAGATTTAACAGCACAGGGAAGAGCTAGGACTGACTTCCCCCATTCCCAAAGAGTACAGAATAACACTTCTCTGCTACGTGATCTTCATGCAAAGCAAACACGCCTGGTTTGTTATTATTAATTACCCTGGCTCCTATCACTGCAATTTAGAGGTGTTGATACTCACATCACCCCCAGCTATCTTGCTATTCATAAATCATACTGAGAGGAGTTGCCAGGAGAGGAGAGGAAATACTAAAGGAAACTTGTAAGCATCTCTAAACAGGCAGCTGCTGTTGGAAGAGGCTGCAGTCCTCTGCACAGAGTCAGATGTAAACCAGTATTAATGTTACAAGCAGCAGGACACGTATGCCAAAAGTGGGCAGGCAAGACAAGGAAACAATGCATTCAGACAGAAAAGGTAAGGGAAAGCAGCTGACCCAGGGGATTAACATTTCATCTTCATAACCACAGGTTAGATCAGATCAGACAGTCTGATAAAAGCCACAGGCACTATTATGATTATTAATCTGTAAGGGGTTCACTGTAGTGCAGATAGACACGATAGTTCTAGTGGTCCAAACAGCACTGATTTTTCTTTCTGAGCCTGGAGCTAATAATTTAAAACCTCCTTTCCAGTTTTCCATCAGTAAAATGGAGTTCAAATTACCTCACTACTTTGAAAGCTAAGTTCTGGACAGGGTTTTGGCCATTACATGTCTCTTACTCCTTCATACAATTACATGTTCCACAGAAAGCATTCGCTGTCCTGCTCCTCACAATAGTTGTACTGCAACCATTGCTCCTTTTTAGAGGGGCATCCCAAATAAGGAGCTGAGAAACATAAGCTTGATTCCTGAGGGATTTATCTCAGCCATGTGACCAGACTGATGACCACACTTTGTGACTGACATCACTCGCTTGCCTTCTGGCTGGCAATAGGACAACCCTGAATGAGATTTGGGTTCAAAATGAGGTTGGAGGCACTTGGATCCCACTTTATCCCAAGACAGAACACGCTTTCCATTCACAGCTTTTTTTTGACTCTTTTTTAAAGATCATTTCAAAGCTAGAAACAGTTGAGATTTGAAAGCAAGGTTTGTTGGAAAGGAATAGTAGCTTTTCATAGATCACTCAAGGGGCCTTGAGAAAGAGAGGAACTTAAAGCCATACAAATTCTTCATTTGGCCACACACCATTGCCAGTTCAGTTTTCTTATTCTGAGGAAAAGTTTTTCCTCCCTTCTACCATTTTCAGTTTAACCCAGAGAAACTGGGTTTTCTTCTTGTTCCATTATGGAGAGTGTGTGTTATCCCTTTCCTCACACTGTACCTTTTCAATACTTCTTCACTCCTGGAAGCTTGACAGTATGGCAAAAGAAACAATGAAAGTAACACAGAAACAGAACAAGAAATCAGCTGGAAGTATTCGTTCTGGTATTCTATCCCATACTGAAGAAAAAAAAAGGGACAAAACAGGGTTCAAATATAACCTTCAAACACCACTGATCTGAAATTCTGAACTACTGAGATTTCTGGTCTCAGTGAAAATCAGGGGGAGGAGAGAAAAAATCACAAAGACCTTAGGAGAGACAGTCTTTTCTTTAAATCTTCAATATTTTCTTCAAAGGATTTTAAACTGACTTTTTTTTGTTAAATCAAACTCATTAAAATTATTGGATTGCTGTGTAAATTTTACAAAGAGCAAGTTAGGATTGACACCATGCTTCCCACAAGTGGATTTCTCATAAATACCATAACAGCATTTTTATGTTGCAATTAACTTTCCCCAGTCCAGACTGAACAGCATAATTCTGATTCCTCTCGCTGGACTTTTGCCTACACTGCCATCATCACTGCATTACCAGCGCAGGAGATTCATAAGTACTTTGAACTGGGAACTAAGGAGCCTTCTCTGCCTAGGTCTCTCATTGAGGTCCACCTTTATCACACAAGTAGACACAGGAGGGAGCTCACACACCCCATCCACGCTGAAGTTACATCCCTCCCTGCAGCAATCGAAGTGATTTAACATCTCTGATTCTGAATTCAGGGTTCCTTTATGTCTTGGGCTTTGTTTTCCACACCTGCTAGAATAGTGTTCTCCCTTTCTAGGTGGCAGAGCAACTGATATGTGCCCCCTCCATACCAGAGGTAGAAAATCTGTAGCAGTGTTGGCTGAGCTGAGACCAGCGGGATAAAATCTTTGCTCACCAGATTTGGCAGTTGCAGATGGGACTGCACACACACACCTGTAATGTAAGAGCAGTTGCTCTTAGTACTCCTGGCTGAACTCTCAGCTGCCTTTTATGTTTGCTTCTGGCCCTCTGCTTCCTTCTCCATGCCAGACCTCACAAAGAATGCCCTAGAAGTTTCTGTTCTTCATCCTCCTCCTGTTCTGCCTAAGCTGGATGTCCATTAAGGAAGAAAAAGCCATCTCATGGGGAAGAGGGAGTAGGACTTCCTTCTATTCAGAAGCTTTTTTTAATTTGTGCAAAAACCCAGGACAGTTTCTTAAGGGTAATATCCACTGACCTTTTATATTTCTTTCTACAACAGGTTTTATGCCCCTTATTTTGACTCTCTTTCCCATTGACCTTCAGAAGTCTATTTCATAGAACCATAGAATGGTTTGGGTTGGAAGACACCTCTGAAGATTTCCTAGTCAACCCTCCTTCCATGGGCAGGAACACCTTTCACTAGATCAGGGTGCTCAGACCTGATCTTGAACATTTTCAGTGATGAGGCATCCACATCTTCTTGCCCAACAAACTCTTCCTGTGTCTCGCCATCCCCATCACAAAATATTTCTTCCTTATGCTCAATATAAACCTACTCTTTTTCAGTTTAAAACCATTGCTCTTTGTCCTGACACTACAGGCCTTGGTAAAAAGTCTCTCTCCATCCTTCTTATAAACCCTTCTTATATATTGAAAGACTGCAATACTTCCGTAGCCTACTCTTCTCCAGGCTGAACAACCCTTACCCTCTCTGCCTGTCCTCATAGAAGTGTTCCATGCCTCTGACTATTTTTGTGGCCTCCTTTGGACCTGCTCCAACGTGTCTGTATTCTTCTCATGCTGTGCCCCCCAGAGTTGGATGCAGCACTGCAGGTGGTATCTTGGAGAGCAAAGTAGAGGGGAAGAATCACCTCTTTAGACCTCCTAGCTATGTTTCTTTCTAAGGAGGCCAGGATATTGGCTTTCTGGGCTGCAAGTGCACAGTGCTGGGTCGTGTTCAGTTCTTCATCCACCAAAATAAAAATACTTAAAACTGATACTTTAACCCAAGTTCACTTTCCTCATTAAACATTAAGCAGGACACGAGGATTCAAAATAAATTCTTATAGGTATCAAAAATGAATTCACTAAAGGGAGAATCTACAGAGAGCTCTCACCGGCTGTTGTCACCCTGTTCCTATGTCACACACATGAGGTCAGGGAGCCCTAGACATTGCTTGCCATACAATTAAATAAAGCCTTTGCTCAAACCACTTTGAAGTCAAGCAGCTGAGAGCAGATACTAAGATTAAGCGTTTGCTCATTTGCCAGACTACAGCTAAAAAGAGCCCATCATTTTATTTCAGCAGATATTTCTATAAAGAATGGAGTAGGCACCGACAGGGCAGCCCATTATTCTAGCCTTTCCTTCTTTGATTAACATCAGCAGTGTCAGGTAAATTTTGGGGAAAAAGCTAATTTTGTTCTAACTTCTTCAGAAGAGGTTTTTCAAGGATGTGATTATTTACTGTGTTTCTTTAGTCTTTAAACTGTGATACCCAATTTAGACAGTGCCTTTGAGCTCCAGAGCAATAACAGTCTGTAACAGCCACAGAAGAAAGAATTAATATGGATGTATTAGAAGATCCCAGCAGAAAGCACATGTCCAAGAGAACATCATTAGATGTAAGGATGCTGACTGTTAAATTCTTCCTTCTTTTCCTAATTTCTGCTGCTCACAGTTGACACAGGGATGCAATTATTAGTAATCTTTATGCAAACCAGTGCTGGGATGATGCTGCTAGTTGTCCTCTTTCCAGTTAAACACATACAGAAGCCCCCATCTGGTGCATTATCTTGCAGGCTTCTCATCATTTGCAATGTGAGATCTGTCTTCGTTTGAGGAAAAAAAATCCTGGCTTCATTTAATTTTTCATTTCTCCACTTTCCTTGTATCTACAGGCACAATTTTTCTAAGAGGCCTATTTTGCTGCATTTTGATGGTGTACTTTACACCCCTGGAGAGAACAAGCATTCTACATTACTGTCAGAGCAGACTCCACAGGGTATCAGAGAGCGCAAGATTTCTCAGGGTCTGCCCCTCTGCCTAATTCATTACTCAACAAATACATCTAGAATGATAGTGGGAGTTAGGAACACTAACTGCTCTGAATATACCCTGCCATTATATCACTCTTGAAGTGGAATGCAGGTCATATATTAATTTTTTTTTTGTTTGCTATTTAAAAGATATAAAGTTAGAATAGGCTCAAGTGGGCAACTAAGATAGTATTAATGGCAAAGTGAACTAAAAAGCCCAGAATCCTTGATGCTGCTCTGCCTTCCGACACAGGCATGGCTACATTTTCTGCATTTTTAATTCATTTCATTTACTGTCCTGTGTAGAGGTCTAAAACTTACTTATTTCTGACAGTGACCACACTTCATCTCAAAGGGGAGTCTCTCCTTATTTCGATGCTCCCTTTCCCGACTCTGTTGCCTCAGGAGGGAAGTCTTGTTCATTCTTAAGCCTGCAAATTGTCTTTCCATGTATTTGACAACCTTCCTCATCTTGCGTGGTGCATTGATCTATTCTTGCAGACACTGAAGGACATAGATGCCCGCAGGACTAGCAGTAATACTGCTTTGCATAGCAACCAATTACATGGGTGTACTCAGAGAAAGTACGATCAGCAGTTCCTTGCCAATATCTCGCAATAGATGCAATATTAAAGCCTGAACCATTACAATATTCTCACTAACAAAACGGTCTCATACTGGAAGTTGCCAAGGATCTTTTTTAGATATCTGAGCACTACTATTTAAACACAAGCTCCAACCCAGGCGCTGAGGCATTGAAGACTCAAACACCCCAGGTACAACGTGAAAACCAAGCCATTTTGTGACCACTTATACAATTGTGTGCATGGCTGTGGCGGTATAAAGTTTCTCTACTGCACACTTCCCTGCCACACAAACCTACCTCCAGCCCCTTGCCCACCCTTGTTCACAGGGAGAAATTCTAAAGTACTCTGCCAGAGAAAACACCTTCAGGCGTGCAAGCTACCTGAAAGGCTAGATGTGCAACTCCCCAACAAATCCAGCAGAGACTGAAGCAGTCCGTTTCTTTGTAGATTGCTGACTGCGTTTGCTCCCATGTAGTCCAGTTTGTCACAACAGTTCACAATTACAACAGTAGGGATAGATCTGCTATCTGACTTTGACTATTTTCCTTCTTACAGGGAAGAGGTAATGCAAGGAAAACTGAGGATGGTGAAGTGGAGAGATAACACTTTTACTGTGCAGTCTGTCTTGCCATTTTGCATCAGAGATGGTGCAAAGAGGAGGTATGTCTTCAAACATACTCGTGATTCAACTGTAAAACTGTTTATCTGGTGCTCTTTTCCTCTTCCTTCTCCCCTACAACATTTTCTTTTAAACACAGCAATAGATTTTATCCCCAGATGTCACCTAATATTTCCTAGCTATTTTCTGTTTGTCTGTGTTTTGTTTCTCTAGAAAAAGTAATAAAGCTGAATATTTTCAGCTACACTACATTTCTGTTCAGTGTTTTGCACTGTTTTAGCAGGTAGGCTAAATGTTTGTTAGGAAACATACTTTGACAAAGGAGAAAAGTAATTTCGAGCTAGTTCTAGCTGTAAGAAAGGTGAGAGCTCTACATGGCTCACTGAGTCTGTGACTGTATCAGAGATTTAAAAGGCGTCAATTTAAGATGTAATCCCAAAGTCCTTGCATGAGTGGTCCCATTAAAGGGAGAACAGATTTTTTCCCTCATAGATTTATACTGGTTATCAATACAATCAAATGAGAATGAAAGAAATTTGGAACCAAAGCCTGTTCTAAGTTTCAACACTTCAAAAGAAACTCATCAGGAGTTATAAGATGGACTTCTAATTAATGCTGGCGACACATGGAATTGAGTCAGGCAGACATCATTTTTATGTAAACAAAAGTGGTATCACTTGTACGCTCTAATATCTCTGAATAATACAATAAATTTCAAAGACAAAAGTAAAGATGCCTCCTTCATAATGCACTTATAGTAACTGCTAAGTATGGATCCACCCTTCATTAGCTGCTGAGGTTTAATCAAACCACTTCTCTAAGCAACTTTACCTGCACGTTGCATTTTGTAATTATCTCTGCGTCTCAGTAATGCCTGTGTGTAAGCACCAAGGCAATGACTGATTGATTCTCAATATGCCATCACTTATGATATTTCCAAAGTAAACAAGTTCTTCTCCACTGGGAAATAATATCTAGGCTAAATCAAATTGTGAAGTACTAAAAGAAAGCTACCCTCCTCTAAATTAATCTTAAAGCATTTATGATAGATCAAGGCATTGAGTTTCCAGATCTAATGAGACATGTGCTCTGAGGCAACTCTTCAATTCATAAGTGATGAGATGAATGACCTGGCTTGTATCACAGAGAAAAAATTATGTACAACAACTTGTTTGCAGCATAGTCAGAATGTGGAGGAATTCTCAACTCACACTTTGAGTGTCCAGGGGTGCATTGCCTCAATGGGCACCTGGCTCAGAAAATCTTCTGCATATTGTGTATTTGGAAAAACAGAAGCCAAATCATCTGCTTGTCTGGTTCTCCCATATACTTAAGCTTCCTAAATATACTGTAAAGCCTCCTTAATATGGACATAAATTACAGTCATAGTATGACACCCTAAATAATGCACAGGTAACTAATGAAAAAGAACTGCTGAGTGATTCTCTCTTGTGAAAATCTGGCTATTGGTGACAAGAGAAGGAATAGGATGGGAACTGTCTATGAATCTTAGAAAATGTACTGGTGTGGGCAGAGCAAGACACCGACAATATTTTATTTAGATGTAATGTAAAACTAGCTTCCACATAATACAATCTTGATCTAAAGGCTGCCACATTAGAGTGCATATTGTATCCATATCTCCAGTCAAGTTTGTTCCTTACTGATAAATAACAATATTGAGATAAGACTAGTGGATCCCAGAGGACCGAGCACAGAGCTGTGCTTTAAATAGAACAAATCCATGAGAGAATAAGATCCCACTGCCCATCTACTCAGCCTACGAGAACAAAAGTGAATTAAGCTCAGGGTTAGTCCGTTTGTAGTCCTTGTACTTACAAGGCCCAACATAAAAAAAGCCAAGACTAACCCTATAGCTCAGGAACCAAAGTTGGATGGGGAGAGATGAAGAGCTGTTTGTAGAATATATTCTAGCCTGTCACAGTGAGTCAAGCCTCATCTCAATCGCTTTACTCAGTATGAGTGGACGCGTGTTCAAATATAGACATTTTCTTACCGTCAGTCAGAAAATATCAGTGTGCACCAGCCCTAACTGCTTTGTCCATGAAGCAGCTTTTAGCTAATAATAATATCACTGTGTTTGAACACCCACCTTGTTTTCCAGACCTGTCTCCTTGGGATTTGTGCTTCTTCCCAAAGATCAAGTTGGTGCTCAAAGGGACCCATTTTTTTGCCAGTAGAAGATGTGAAAGCAAAAGCGATGGAGAGCCTCAACAGTCTTTCAGAAAATGATCTGTGGAATTGCTTTGAATGTTGGCAGCATCATATGCAGCTGTGTGTCAGCTCAGAAGGGAACTATTTTTAACGTGATCATAGTTGATTTTCTTAATTTGTTAAATAAAAGGAGTTACAGGCACAGTCTCGGAGTTTCTGTTGTGTCAGACCTTGCATTCCAGCTAATATACACTTTAGTCCTGCAAACAAGCCCAACCTTCTGTTTAGCACCACTCAGTCCGACAGACTGAAGAGAGAGCTTCTTCCTTCCACACTCTCCCAACCTCACTACCCATGAACTACTCTGAGCATTTCCAGATTTCCTCTGATTTCCTCTGATTTCCTATTTCCTCACTGGACTCAATCAAATTCCAGCTGGAATTCAATTCAAAATGCCAAAGTTCCTTTTGAGTGAATCTCAAAAAAAGGGATCTTAGCCCATTATGGGGTTTTCTACGGTCTTGGCAGTGGCCTAAATTCAATTTCTTCAAGCAACAGTACAAATTTTCACCAAGAGTAGAATTAGGTACTTCAGATAACCCCACTTCAACTCTCAAACATTTTTCTTTACAGTGCACTTTGCGGTCCTCTTTGCACTACAGATGCCACATATATTAGAAATCACAGACAGACATGAATCCTGTAGCATTTCTTTGAATCCTTTTTGTCCCCTCACCAAAATACAAGGACAGCAGAAGAGCACAAAGATGTTTATTCTCCCAGAAAAAGAAGCAGTGCTTCTTTTGACAAACACTGGCTTAGCACATGAAGTCTGATTATCTCCTGTCATGTTAAGTCACATTGTTTGCAAACTGCCCCCATTTCCCCCTCCTCAGCCCCTCCACCAAATAACAACCACACACACACACATTCAAGGGGAAAAAGTATGATCAGAAAAGGAAAATGTAAGAGGAGTTTCATTCTCACTTTCTGAAAGGCACATGTTTCTTCAGAGACAGAGATGACAGGGCTTTCGTAATGTTTGCTGACCTGAATAAAAATTGTATTTCTAGGAGTGTGAAGGAAATCTGTTCTATTAATTCATTTGCATTTTATCCCCCATAACACTAGGAACATAACCCTTTCTGTCTCCCCTGTCAGATGACATTCCACAACACAGCTAGACGGAGGCCACTGTTATGCTCCATTAAGCCTTAGTGGACTTTTCTTAGCTAATTCAAGTATTTAAAAACTCCCTAGAAAACACATTAATCAAACGGATCTGCAGTTGTGTAAAATCAAAGTTTTTAAATGTACCATATTTAATAAGAAATGGACCATCAAGCATTTTCAGCTTGCCAAATTGGCATAGTTCATTGAATCTCCTGGCTTATGAATAACACGTAGAAGCACAGCCCCTTTGATATGCCTACTTTTTCCTTATTTTTCTCTCCTTGAAAAAAATGCAAAGCTAAAAGCTAAATATAGAATCAACAGATATAATTTTGTAAAGAAATTAACCTGAGCAGAACCATAAAGCCCATGTCAGATTAGAATACATCTGATTCACCTGTGTGAGAAAACTAATATTCACACGCCCCATAAAATTTACGACTCTCATTTTAAAACAAAGGTGACAAATTCTTGTGCAATTCAGAAAATGGACCACTTTTCATGATCTAGCAAAGACACACACAGCATGCTGTGTTCCAATTACAAACTAAACGGCATACATTCACTGGCAAATGGGAAAAGGAAAATTGTTTGCTTTGAATGCCTTGCATCACGAGAGAGAATTTCAAGTGGCACAGTACAGAAAACATCTTCAGTATGCATTTAATCCACACAGATCAACTCTTGAGGCTTCACATATGAATTAGTGACCAGCACAACATCAAATACTCCTGTACCATGCCACTATAATAGCATTTCCCAACCCCACAATAAATCATTCATTCATAAGCCTCCAGTTGCTGCTCTGTGCTTGCAGTCACTGGAAGCTCCCAGGAAGATCTGTCACTTCCGAACTCCTGCACGTGTAACACGCAGGGCATGGGCTCACCTCTAACATGACTGGCTGTGGCCACGATAGAAACATGGGTAAAAAACTCTGAGTTCAACACTGGAGACAAATGTGGTATTTTGCCAGGGTGTGTCATCTTTCTTTCTTTACTCCCCTGTGGCACTGGAACAGCCTTAGATAACAGGCAGCAGAGAGTCAAACTCCAGTCTCTGCAGTTTGGAGGGGGTAAAAGAGAGCAACTTTAAGCCAATAGCACAGGATAGGTAATGGGGTCACAGCCTCTGTTCCTGGGAGGTCAAGAGCTAATAGAACACCAATTCATTTCTGCTTACAGTGCTCTAACTTCATGAGCTGCAAGAGAGTTGTCCCTCAAAACCAGCTCCACTAAAATCAAGTTACTCAAAATTTACACCAGGACTTGAATCTATCAAGGTGTGGAGGTAAGAACAACATATGTAATTACAGTGAAGACAAACAAGATAAAATAAGGGTTTAACTAAGTGAATAATTAAGAGAAAGCAGCACTCAAGTTGTGTTCATACTGTTCTACTTCTACGCAAATGAAACAAACCTGAATGTTTGCCTGAACATTGGGGGGAGGGGGGGGAATGCTTTTAATCACATTTACCCTTCATCCAGCAAACAAATAGGCTATTTATCCTGCGGCTTGTGTTTCAAACACAAAAAGGTGTGCCCACCAGCAAGGGAACTGGTTTAATAAATCCCCTGCAAATGGGGAAAACATGCACAGAGGCTTCTAGGAGAAAAACCAAACCAGTACAGCTTTAAAAATCCCTGCAGAGTCAGGATGGCCTGGAGACAAAAGGAAGGTGCTGGCATAACCACTGTCCTTTCTTGTTTTCATTTGAACTGAGTACAGGAAGGGCCTGAGGCAGAGCTACCAGCTGGGAGCACGCACTGGCCAGCACGAACAGAGGAGAGATCCTGTGGAGGCGGACAGCTTGTGCAGAGATGTGGGGACCTCACTGCTGCAGTAGTTCAATGCAACCCTCAGGTGTGAGGGAAAGAGATTGCTCACCGAACTGAGGAATACAGGCACAGACAGAAGACAATTTGAGTGTGCTGTCTGGTTCTGTGTCTCCTTTCATTGACATCACTGGACTCACTCTTTTGCCCTAAATAAAGGCCAGTATCAACTGTATCATAAAGAAATAAATTGTCTCCCCCATCAAAGCTCCCAAGTAAGTTGTGTATCACTTGGAAGAATGCAGTGTCGTGGAGGTGAGAATCAAACAATATAATGCCAAGTTGAAAAATTCAGTTTTCTATTATATATATTAAGGGTGGTGGTATGTAGTCCTTCAAAGCCCATTCTCTCCCACGTTCTGAATGCAAAGCCCCAGAACTCCCTACTTGCTTACACAGAAATGGCAAGTCTCAGAAAAGTACCTCAAGGATATCAAGGGAGCAACATCACTGCAAACCCAAGAAAGCCTCGGTCTTTTCTCCAGGCTCTGTTTTTCATCCATTTTGCCTTACAGCACAGTACAAATTGCAGAGCTAAAGAACATCCTGATTCCAAACATAAAAGCTCAGAGTAACAAGGCCATGGTCTGAAGGATCACTGCTTTGCCTTTCTCGTACTCAGACAATCCTTGCTCTGTTCTGCACAGAGGAGGAAACCGTCTACCCTGCTCAGACCACATCCTCCCGGATAGATGAGCACCCAACATATCAAAGTGGCTTCCCTCAACACACTCCCTGAATTTTTAGTTATTCCAAAAGAACAACAGCAAACAAAAACTCAATTGTGAGTGCATCCTGAACTCTCAACCGCCTAGAAAAGACCTTCCTTCATTCGCTGCTGTAGCTTTTTTTATTGCTGCCAGCTACACCGCAGTGCTCCAGGGTAAGTCACAAAAATCTCCGTTCTTTTGAGACAGGAATAGTTCAGCTTAGAGAAGGAACTATTTTCTATACGTCTAGATACATGTACCTGATGGCAGCATTGGCTTTAGGAAATGGGAAACCAAGTTAAGAGAGAAGAAGAGGGAGAACTCCCTTGTCATACAAACTCACCCACATCCACAGGATTTGGTTTACTAGCTCTGTCAAGAACACATGAGCAGAGGTAATGCAATAACTGCACTTGAAGACTGCAGCCACATCTAGGACTCTGTCATATTGGATGTGGTTCTGAGATTGTCACTGCCAAAAGCTGTTTTCATGCTAAGCACGCAATACAAAGGGTAGGAAGAGAAATGAACAATTTGCACGCAGCCACCAAACCAAGACTGTCTTAATAGAGCTGGAGGATGAATGCAGCTTTTTGTTGCATGCACAGCAGGAGCAGCAGGTATCAGACAAGGCTACCCAAGGGCCTAGATCCACTCATCCATGCTTAAAGAGCTTTGTATTAGCATGGCACAGGAACCAGCATGTCAGACTAGAATAAGCAGCGGACATCACAGTCTTCAACTTACCCTGCTTTCCACCAGCCCATATGTCTGATACCAGACCACAAAGAAAAAGAGTTAAATTCTTTCATCAGACCAGAAAGAGATATGAATTCCCAGCCATCCAAACACAAAACCCCACTCCTTAACACTAAGCTCCTGCAAACTGGTTTCTAAACCAACTCCAGTAATGTTGGGGATGTTTGTGGTGGGAGAAGCATCCTTTGCAGGTTGATCCCTTTGATTGTGACCCCCAGAGCACAATCAGAGCAATCAGGCAAACTACTGAGTGTAGAAGGGCAGGGGACTTGAGAAGCTTTGCACCTCTGTGTTAGTTCTACATCTGCAGTTCCCAGTGCCTGTGTGAGCAGGGGAGGCAGGTTCTGGCAGCAGCACGGTGGGGATGCTGGGCAAAGTGGGTTTCCACCATAGCAACTGTTTCTATAACAGCATTTTCAGAAATTGTGTATCTTTGGAGGATGTTATACTTCCTTAGTAAGTAGGTAAAGGAACCAAATAAGCCTACTCACATGCATGTTCAAAAGCAGAGAATTACAGCATGGAGCTCTGATAAAAAAATAGCAGCTCCAAGCTTCCAGCTGCCTTCCATTCCCAAACGTTAGCATTCATCTGCTCTAAACATGCACCACTGAGGCTTGCTGTCAGACATCAGCAAAGGCTGGAGAGGTGGATGGTCTATGAAGAAAGCAGAGCTGTTAGGACCAGGACTTATGTCATTTCCCCTCTTTCCTGACACCAAGAACCAGCATTCTAGTTTACTGGAAAGTCTGAAGGGGGTAAATGAATAATTAATGTATGTCATTAATAATTATTTGAATTAATTTTACTATTTCATTGATAATTGATTGATAATTGTTTGCCCTAGAGTTATGAATCAAGCCAATGCCAAATACATACAATTGTCTCTGTACCAGCCTGCCTGGTGCAGCCAGAGGATTGCTCCAGCTCTGAAGCTTCCCACGCTACAGGCACACACTGGTCACAGCTGCTACAAATCTGCATCCTGCAGCAGCAATAGAAGGCAGAAGATTCTACAAGGACCATTTTCCTTGCCCCGTCACAGAGACTGCTCCATTTTCAGGCTCCACCATGGTTTTCCATCTTCCAGAACAGACTCATCTAGCTGCTGGGCTCCCTGTGCTTCAGGCTCCTTGTTAGCTCACAGTGTGCTACTTGGAGAGTAGCTTCATTTTCGCCTTTTTATGTGAAATTTTGGTAAAAAAATAGATCTAGTTTGAGAAAAATCTATTTTCAAAATTTTAAATAAAATGCATATTTTCACTTCAAATTTGTAACCATGGGCAGTTTGTTCTTTTCCATAAAGAAGATTCAAAACTAAGCTGTGAATGTTTAAAAATGGCAATAATTTTTTAACAAGTTTTTCTGTCACTCCCATTTTTTTCCACCTCTTGCATGGAAGTTGCTGACTCCTCCCACCCCCATCAGAAGGTTTAAAAAAATATTTTTCAGAAGATAATGAGAACTCGCTTAAAAGCTTCTACGAGAAACAGCTTTTTGTCTGTTTTGTTTTAGAAGCAACTAAAAATTTCAGAAGCAAATTTGAAGAAAACAATTATTCAGCAAAAAGTTTTCCATCAGAGAATTTTGACTAGCAGCCACTGAAGTCTGACAGTCAGTATGCTGGGTGGATGTGAACTTATCTTAACTCCAAAGCACCCAAGTTTCTTCCCAAGACATATCTTTTCTTCAGTGCTGCAGAAGGCTTGAAGCTCAAGAAGTTTAGTGTTGAGACAGTTTGACAACACACATGCAATGTAAGGAATAGTAAGGGCTACATATTATTACACAGCAACGTCAATCTTCCTCAGCAACTGTCGGGAAAACTTTGTTTTGCTCTTGTTTTTTGCAGTCTGAGAAATGACTCATTGCCTTGTCACTCGCTTCCCTGCAATAAAGGCTTTGTCTTTAGGAATAAGTGATACACAGCAAGGTGCTGGCAGACAACCGTGGGAAGATTATATTTAATTTAACTGCTTGAGTCCTAAGATGGATTTTCATGTCTGTGTGGAGCAAGATTTATGACTAAGATAACTTGTCATTGGAGATAACATGCAAAAATACAACCTGATCTCCCACATAATTTCCATTGACCAGAGTGGCTATGTGCAGAGGTCATCTGCTTTCCAAATCTTGCATCTATGTTTTCACACTCTGCAATGTCTCACGTTAGGCAGTGATGTTTTTGATCCATGCTGAGGTCAGGCATCTTCCTCATTCCTTCTCAATCTTTACTTTCACCTCCCACATCCAGTAGCCTTCCCTTCTTCAAACAGCCACAGGAGATGCACAAATCTCTTGTCTCCTAAGGACTGGGGGTTGTATCCTAGGACACATGCACACAACCCCTACTTAAATTGATAGTAGCGTGGCACCTGCTTAGGCTGACAACTACGGCCTAACTCAATCTTTGAAGTTTTCATTGCTAAGCATACATTGTGTACCCAGAATCTGTATAGCTTTTTGTCTCAAAAGGCCTGTTTAGGTCAGACTAAACACTTTTGTAGTTAGAGAGCCTGCTACGTGCACTGGAAATTGCAGTGGATGGCAGGACTTCTATTGTAGTCCAGTGGTGGCTGTTCTTTACGCAAAGCCATTTCTATTCTGGATATATCAAGCTTTCTACCACTAGTGTTTGCTGGATGCTTCCGCCTCCTCCGCGTGAGTCTTACTAGAAGCTGACAGTTGTCATTGTGATGAAAAAAAAGCCCTATTCAATTTTGCCAGCACAAGGGATAGACATAGAAGAACGACAAATTTGGTGCCACCTATGGCTTCACTGAAAGACTCTGGTGGGCAACATACAATAAACGAATACCTGTTACACATAAAGATCACAGTAAATATCAGTTTTGATCAGTTAACCTTGAAGCATGTTTCAAAGAAAAATACTTTTCAGCATTATTAGCTCAATTTTCTAGAAGGGAAGAGGAGGTGAGACGCTTTACGCAAGGTCACCCATCAGGCTGGTGGAAACTCTAGGTGAAGAAAAAAATAGCTCATATCATCCCAGACTTCATCTGGTGTTCAAGGTGCTAGACTGCAATCTTTCACACACACAGGAAGACAATGAAGGCAATTTTGATCCACTGTGGAATTCTGCACAGCGTATTAGTGTAGAGAAGTCCAAGGATCTGCCCTGGCCTTTTCTTTTAGTTCCCCTTCAGCATGGAAGTGTTCATCAGGAAGTACCAGGATCATAAAGGCTGCAAGAAAAGTTATGCCAACTGGCATAACCTAGAGCAAAATGGACCGAAGTGAACTAAGGGAAATTGCTGGTTTGGAGGTTCTCCCAGAAAGAGTAGTAGAGCCACGTAATTTGAAGAATCAGAGAATAGGTGCAATGAAACATTTCCCGAATAACAATCATATAGGGGAGAGGCTGAGATAACTCCTATCAGCAGGGACACAGTGGAGAGATGGGTTGTCCTTAAGAATAGCTGTGCTAAATAGAGTGCAGGAAGATATAGTAGGAATCTACCAAAAACATAGCTTTTCCTTACTATAAGCAAATAATTTCTTGTCCCACTAATAGGGCTACTGGTCATCAACATTGTTATTGTCCTGGATCATCCTTTATTTTGAGGAACATTGTCCTCCCCAGAGGGACTTAAATTGCCTCCCTGAAGAAGCACAAAAAACCACACTATGAGTCTCCTCCTAAAAGCAAATGGCTCCCTGAGTGGAGCAAGAAGGTAGCTGAAAGAAGCTCTCATCATAGAATCATAGAATCACTAGGTTGGAAGGGACCCACTGGGTCATCGAGTCCAACCATTCCTAACACTCTTTAAACCATGCCCCTCAGCACCTCGTCTACCCGCCCCTTAAACACCTCCAGGGAAGGTGTTTCATCCCTGCTGAACATCCTTTCTTCCACTGATGCCAAGCCAACAGTATAGTTTTCACCTACGTGAGCTGCCAGTAAAGTGTGAAGCCCCAAGCTTCCTGGTCAGTGCCAATTTCCCATCTCACATTTATCACATGTTCTGTGATCAATGTGTGCTGATGGGAACTTTTCTGCAGGCAAGTCACTCTTGGTGAGTGACAGACACGCAAATAAATTAGGAGGGAGGGTAGTCTACAGATTAAAGCAGCCAAATTAATGACATTGCAGCTCCTAATTTTTATTTGCAGGTGTCTACAACTGATTCTGTTAAGCTGATGGGCATTTACAAAATTACAGCTATTTAATTTCTGAGTCTACTTGCCAAGGGGAGGGAGACAAGAGTCTGATATAGAGGCTATGGAAGCCAGTTATCATCTGTAGATTTGTTGTACATCAGTTACTCTGTAGCTGCTGCCTGTCTACACGCTTTTACCTTGTGGCAAGAATGAGGTAGTTTACCCACAGTGAAAGTGGAGTCGATGTTCTATAAATCCACATCTTATCTAACCTCAATGTGACTTCAGGGAAGGGGAAGGAGAAAGAGGGAGGGAACTACCAACACTGCAGCCAATCATTTCTAGTCTTTCTCATTTTAAATCAAAATCAAATAATGTCCTGTGCTAGCTGAGGGGCCACAGAAGCATCTTTATCAACCAGGGCAGTACTCAGTGGGATTATGTGCATTGTCATAATTTGCAACCCACGGAGAGCATTTCAGCAGCTATGACAAATTTTGAAGTGAAACTGTCCTACCAGAAAAATTAAATTATACACACTGCGGCTACAACTCCCCATCTTAGACTGCTAGAATTCCCTGTATCGATCTACATAATATAATATTTCATGTCTGTCCTCCGATGCTTGCTTGAGCAATGAGCCAGTTGTCATTGCATGTGGACTGTATAAGGCACTGAGCAGACATCAAGCAATAAAGTACCCTTACAATCTAAAGCCAAAGTCAACAAATGAACACAGACAGGTTATAGGGGAAGCAGCCTAAACATGACAGTAGTGGGGAATAACTGATGACATGACTATTTCACATCAGCTTTCTTCATATAAACTTCTGTATTTAAATAATAATCTGGCTGATCAGCCATAAAGGTTGCTGATAGCTAACGAAAAGATGAGACGGAGCATGTTGTATTAATTGCTCAGCAGACAATACCCACAAAATGCAGGAATGGAGGAAAAAATAAACATTGTAACACAGGAGGTGCCTTCTTTCCAGCCAGAGAGAAAGCTCTTAGACCATTTCAAGAACTCTCCCCTGGAATAAAGCAGACAGTTCCCATCACCTATAGTCACAAAGATCTACTTGGATCAGAAATGGTATGAAACAGGGCTAAGAGTATGATCAAGAAGAGAAAAATCTATCCTACAAGAGGAACTTAGTCTAGAAAGACAAAAGGGAAAAGGGATACAGCTGTTCTCTGTGCAAATCGTAGGCAATTAACACTAAGGAAAGAACCAACATGCACTGACACTTAAGCTGGGGAATAAAGAGAGATTTCTAACCACAAGTGTTTTACTATTGAAGAACTTTTTGGCAGTAGTGATCCTTAGCTTGTTGGAGAGTGGGTTTCATCAGTGAAAGAGTTAACGCCTTTGACAGCACAGACCTGCACTTCTTGACACAGATGATTCATTCCATGCTTTTGCTTTCATGTTTCTGGACTCCTAAACACTAACTGAATCCATGTTTCCACCTGCTGGCTTGAAACATTTGTTCAATTATGATATTCTTCAAACATTTATCATTGTCATCTGTTCATTAAACACTGAATGTAGGATTACAGCTCTACCAAAGAAAGGGCGTATTTAGACATGTCTCATCTAAACAGAATGCTCTCTCATCCTTTTAAAGAAGTTTCCTTCTCCCCAAAGAAATCTCGAAACACTTAAATGCCATGCACTGCTTTACTGTAAAAAAAGATTTACCAATTATAGCATGCAGCTCCTCCTGGGTGAAACGTGTCAGCTGTTTTAACAAGACACAATAGACACGCAGAACAGACAAGAGCATATTCTACTGAACATGCAAAGGAGATTTTTCTGGCAGACGGGCTGCAACTACAGTACACTTGGACACTGGCTATGACTTCATGTCTAACACCAACAAATGGTCCCATAGGATAGCACAGTAGGTCTTTAAAAAAATATATCTGATAAATGAGCATTAGGATCAGGATCACTGTGAGGCAGGATAAGGATATTTTTCCCAGTTTACAGATAAACCATGGACTACTGTGTGTAAGTGACTTCCCTGCAGCAGCAAAAGAAGTTTGTGATAGCTTGAACCCCAGTTTATATCCCAGTTCTTCCTCCTTGAGCTATTCACAAAGCTGCCCATTGCTGTGAAGGCCAAATACAAGGCTTATCCACAGGAGTGAAAACTTCTCATGCTTATAAAGCATCTTTACACAAAAACCCAGACTAACTCTTTGAGCTTCAACATCTATTTCACTCTCTCTAGTACCCAAAGCCATCCACAATAACATGTTCTTTCAAAACAAGCTGCCTCCATGCATTTGTTTCCATACAAACCTTGAGAATCATTTGTCTATATATCACCTAAATACATCATATTTACTCATAGTCCAAACTATGCCACCATGGGTAGTGAATGTATTTTGTCCTCCAGAACAGTCAAAATAAGATTTTGCACTTCCATGGTTTCACCCACCAAAAGAGCCACAAATGCTTCACAAACACTGATGCCTCATGGGGGGCGTCCATCAATCAGGTTTACTCCATGACAACAATGTGTATAGACTGTGACTGAAATCTCCCCACAGTCTCATGAGGGAGCACTATTTTCAACCTTATTTCAGAGTTGGGGTAAGACAGATCCAAGAAATTGGCTACAGGGACTTCAACTTAGATCACTCAAGTCATATGCAAAACCTCTAACTACTGGATGAGTCTTTCCATCACAATCACATAGATCACAGTGTGCTCAAGTGACAGTGCTATACTTCTCAAAATTGCATATTTCTTTAACTAAAAGCTTCACATTCTTGGAAACATTGATGTTCCCCACTGTCCTTTCATAGCCCAACTCCTCTTCCCTCCACTACACTTCCAAATTCCACTGCATTTGAAAATGTCATCTTTCACTTGGTGACACATCCAAGCCATGTGGGGTGGCAGTTGAGTCATCTCCCTGCTGTGAACGAGGTGTGATGGTGACAAGCACCTTACAACTGCACAAGCCTTTTTTGGGCACATTGTGTTGGAGGCTGCTCACCCCGTTCTATACAAAGGGATGGGTAGGAGGAACAAATCGAGATGGGAGAACTGCACACAGAAAGGGGAATGGAGGGATTGGAGGTGGCCCTACCAATCAAATTACATCTTCAAGCACAGTAAAAAACTAAAGGGCACCTAGAGAACCAGTCACAAAGACTAAAAAAACAGGAATGAGTCAGACACTCTTTTGGTTGACATTCTGAATCAAGGCACTCTACATCTCTTGAAGCATCTATGTCTCTCTACAGACTCTCTGGAGATACTGAGATGTAACATCACATCTTTGGCATTAATGCTGGCTTAAGATGGTCCTCTCTTTGCCCGCCAATTCCACCTCTTCCAGTTCTAGAGGAGGTTCACCTTCCTCTAAGGTATGCTAATAAGGCTGTTTGAGGCACCCTCATGGATACTGGACAAGTTAATCATCCTAAATAAAAATGTCCCTTTTGTGGGGGGAAAAAGGGCCAGAAATCCCACCAGCCAGCTTCACCGTTCAAGACGTAGACCAGCACCTCAAGATCCAGTTTTGCAGATTGCCTGCAATTCCCATACAAGTTTCTGTTTGACTACACCCTCATACCCGTATCAGCGACTGTTTTATAAGGCAGATGAACATAGAACATCCAGGGTCATTACTACTACCCGAAGTGCAATGGAGAAGCACTGAAGAATTAGACTGTCCAGCCTAAGCTGGACTTTGGTGGGTAAGTGGGAAAAAAAAATCTTCCAAACAGGTGACAGCAGGTTATCCCAAGTACCCTACTTAAACATAACGTGCATGACTTTGCCTTGAGTTCTTGAAGCCTGTATCGCACTTGTAG
This sequence comes from Cuculus canorus, assembly GCF_017976375.1. Lineage (NCBI taxonomy): Eukaryota > Metazoa > Chordata > Aves > Cuculiformes > Cuculidae > Cuculus > Cuculus canorus. The sequence continues at coordinate 12,365,697 of NC_071407.1, forward strand.
CTTTGCTGTAAATATGTATTGTTTGGTGAAACATAGGTAGCAGGTAATAAAACTGCATATTGACATGATTTTGTTTATCTCTGAAAACTACTTGTCAGCTGCCCGAAAACTTGTCACTGGGTTCAAGGACCTTTCTCTATCCCACAGTTACACTTCTTGATAGGTTATGGCCTTCTTGACTAGTAAGAAAATGTGGAGTCACCTGTTCCACCAAAAAACAAATGTTACCATCCCTAAGTCCTTCCCTCTCAAAGATAGATTTCCCTATGAATGTTGGCCTCAGCAGGACAGCAGATCAGATGTGCACATCTACTTCACTCTATCTTGCTCAGAAGTCTGGCAGTTGTGTTTCCTAGATCTCAAATTACAGATTTATGCAAAATAGTGTCCAGACAGTGTGATACCTAGTTAACCGAAGAAAAAAACCCAGAACGTACCACTGAATAGTAACATTCTTGTACATTAATTTGTACCTACTTTCTCTAAATTAGGAAGGGTGTAAGAAGGATAAAAGAGTTCCAGATGGCATTGTGATATCCTGGAAATAATATTTCCTGAAAACTCCTAGAAAAACTTCCATTTCCTCTTCACCCTGCAACATGAAATATGTATTTCCTCCCGTCAGCTGGCCTACCAAGTTTCTGACCTTTTATCAGCCCAAATTATCACTGACTATCTAAAAAGAACCCAGGTAACTACAAGCAATGCTAAAGCATCACTGACAAATAAAGACAGGAGGCTTTCTCAGTTCTGTTCATGTTCACCACTTAATTATAGGCCCATTTACCATGTCATGATGACCCAAAGACCCTTCTCAAATAAAACTAAATGTCAGTTATTCTCCTCTTCTATGCTTTACTTCAAGTCAGCTCAGAATCAATTTCAAATGCTTTTAAAGTAAATCCCTGTACCGGAATCCTTTATCACCACTTTCTTGCAACTTGAGTTGAGCAATTCTTACTGTGGAGACCATACTAAATATCCGCAATGGGTTTGACCTCACAGGGTACATCCCTTATGTAGTCTTTGTCCAGTTTGCCCTCTGGGGAAGGGGGAGAAGAGAAAAAAGTATAAGAGCAAAAAGGTGAATTCAGTGCATTGAAGAGCATTCTCCCTAGAGTAATTGTCTTGGCTGCACAAAAGCAGAGGGAACCTATTTCTGAGGCTTCTGTAAGAATCCCAGCTTAACAGCTGACCCTTTCACACAGCCTAGTTAAAAAAGAGCTGCTCCATCATTCACACATCACTTCCTCACCTTTGGCTGAAGTAACTGGAAAGGGATCAATGACAAAGATAAAACCTGAAAAATCAGACATGTATTCCCAGAAGGCCCAGAAGTTACATTTTACTCGTATTTTAAAAGCCTTGAGAAATGTTAACTACAAGTCAATACAGTGAAAGAAATACAGCTGGGCTGCCCCTTGCTCCCAGGAGCAGGCAGACGAGGCCAGGGCACAACACTCATGCAGTAAAAAGAAATGCGCAGCCCAGTGAACGCCTCTCTCCAGCTTGTAGCAGGCCACAGTGTAATTGCAAACCTGGCGTGCTGTGTGAGCTGCTGTAATCTGGCTAAAAGCAGTCATTTAATTCTGCATGCATCAGTACATTTGGCACCACTGAAGACAGAGTATGGTAGTAAGCATCAAAGGAACAACCATTCCAGCAACTGGCTTCTTTAAAGCCAGAGTCACTGTCCTGGAGAACTGCCCACCTGCAGGTCTCATGCAAGCAAATCAGTAGACACAGCATCAAGCCTGCAGACTCCATGAGAGATTGCACGGCAGGAGGGCCACACAGTGGATTCCTAGCCTTCCACCATCCCAGCCAAATCAGGAGACTCAGCTCAAGCCTATAAGCTTGATAAGTGAGCTACTACTGACAGCACTAACAGTTTCATTGCCGTGATGCCACTGCCTCCTCGTCAAGGAACTGCAACCACAAGGTTTCAAACCAAAAGTAAAGAACAGACAGAAGGCTGGAGAATGCCAAGGAGAATCACATTGGCTGCAGACAATGGGACAGTAACGCATCCTCACTAACTACCCTGTTTTGATGCAGTTCTTTTAAAACCTCCTTTAACGGGAGCACAGACTGTGCAGCTGAACCTAGAACACAGGAGTTTTACTTAAGAGTAAACTATTGCTTACAGAGACCCAAGCTGAGGGTTACAGGTCTGGTACTGTCTTGCCCTTTTTGTTTGCCCTTCAGAAAGTAAGGCTCTCCTGGAGCCATGTGTGGACGAAGGTTGTGTTCCCCACATAGCAGGACCTCGGCACTTAGCAAGAGCTGGTCTTCCAGGAACCCCACCACTGTCCTACAACACTAATATAAATGAGCTCCTCCGAAGTGCCCTACCTGCTAGGAGGCAAAGACTACAAAAGTGCATGCTCACCCCTGACAAATGCACAATACCGCCTCCACCCCAAAGCCTTCTGTCCTGAGCCAGAGCAGCAGCAGCAGGTCAAAACACCCTGCCATAACGCTTAGCAGACCCCACTGGCCACTTGGCACACAGAATCCCTGCACATGTTGGAAGAAGACATTAACACTTAGTACCTTTGCATACCAAGCATTACTGAATAATCACCAGATTCCCAGCAGGACCTGCTAGGGGACGCAGAGGCATTATATTTCAAACCTCAATGTAATGTCATCCCCAGTCCTTGGGAATTAGTCTTAAGCGTTTATAGCCCCATGGGCAGCCCTCTTAACATGCTTATTAATTTTCTACTCTTGGCTTTTTTGCGTCAAATACTTAGCCAAACTTAGTTATTTTATTCTATAGTCCCTTCTGCATACACCCTCCCTCTTCAAGATAATTTTGAAACCATTTTTTTTCCCAGCATCTGCTCCTTACTGTTTCTGTATTGCAGCTGTAAATGGGATTTTTCTTCCTGACATCAAGAGAAATAAAATACAGCTTCTTAAGTAGCACAGTAGCCATAAGCAACACAAAAGTAGCTTTAGCACATCATAGTTTCATAGAACAACATAAATATGTTAACACAGCCAGCTCCAGGCTGCTCCTCGCCCTTCAGAGCTCCACAGTAGCCCCGGCTCTCGGCTGCAAATGTGTACCCACACCTTGCAAGAAGGGCTCTTACTCTGCTTCCCCAAGGGCTGCAGCTGTGTGCCTGGGGCTCAGGGAGGTCGTGGCTGCAGTAGGGGCAGCGGCAGTTCCCACAGCCACGCTGCCTTCAAGGGTGCTCGTTGCATTCGTGTTTATGCTGCAAGGAGCTGGGAAAAACCCAGTCAGGTCAAAAAGAAACTTTTGCATAGGTGTTCAAGCAGGCAGACTGCAAAGGATGTTTTCCTGAGTACAAAATGCCTTTGTTTGCTGGCAGCACAGAACTCATAAATTTTACACATTGCAAAAGCGCACAAACTACACTCCTGGTCAGAGGGTCAGGAGTGGAAGGAAGGGCAAAGAGAAGTTTAGCGGAACTGGAGGCTTTGTTTGGTTTTGGCAAGTTCAGTTATTTCCTGTAAAATATATCATAGAATCGTTAAGGTCAGAAAAGACATTTAAGATCATCTAGCTCAACCATCAGCCTAACACCACCGTGCCTACTAAACCACACCCCAAAGTGCCACATTCACCTGCTTTTTGAACACCTCAGGGATGGAGATTCCATCATTACCCTGGGGAGGCTGTTTCAATGCTTCACCACTATTTTAGTAAAGAAATTTTGTCTAATATCCAATCTAAACTTCCCCACTGCAACTTGAGGCCATTTCCTTTCATCCTATTTCATGTGATATTATGTGTGTGTGCATAGGGATAGGCATTTATTTCCCATGTGACCATTATGGAATTGTCACTTTATTCTGGACAATAATTTCTGGAGAATAATTTACAGTTATGTACATGAGTCATCTACTAAACTGCAGTTCCATCTACACCTCCATTTCTGTGCTAGCTCATAAGATTTTCATGCAGTAGCACAGTTTTGCTTGTATTCCTATGACTGCAGGCAAATGTTTAAATATTTTACAAATAGAAACCCATTTTTAATGAATTTTTTAAGCCAAGATGTAATGTTTCCATTCGCATTTGCTTTGAAGAGTTTCATACAGTTAAAAAATGCCCCATCTAGGGCTTGAACTGGGAAAGCAATGGCTCTTTCAGCCATTACACATACAAACAAATTCTGCACTGAATGCATGTGATCACTTTTGAGATTCTGGTTACACTGGAAACATTTAATTACAAACATATTTCTGTTTGATATTCCCTTACTACCTGCTTTCCAACTTCAAAGAAATCACAACTTGCCCTCACACAAATCTGAGAAATTCAAAGGTGAAGACTGTATCTGTCTGTGGGAGAACCATAGTCTTAATGCAGTGCCTGAAAAGAAGGAGCTGACCGGCAGACCTTGAGCTATATTCTGTATAGATCTTGCATCCACGTCCTTTACCTAATGAATGGCTACACAAGTCTGAGTTAGAAGACACACACAGCTGCTGAGATGCCTCATAAAATCCTCTATTTTGAAAGCAGAAGAAGCAACGTGCATTTGGCATGCATTAACCACATCATTCTTAATAGGAAATTGAAGAGGATCACATCTCTAGGGTAAGATCATAAAAGTTTCAGCTTTGGCTATCATGAAGTGGTGCTTATTATCCACTAGGTACACAGCGGGAAGTAAAATAGGACAAATTTAATAGAGGCAGGATTGTTCACCATCAGGAGTATCACCTTTCTCCATTAAGTGAGGGAATGATTAAAACCTGTCCTCCTAATCTTTTATGGCATGCTATTTATGAGATGCACTGAAGAAAAACAGCTCAGAAGATAATTATATGAAGGACAATGAGTAGAAATTAACAGGATCTTAGTGGCGAATTGCAGAATACAGGCACACAGCCTGACAGCAAAGACCAGGCCCAGCAAGAATGGGGAACAGGAACTATTTCACACAGGAGCATTATGAGCCAGGCTCAAGAGCAATGTCAGATATTCCAGTAGTATCTTACCAAACAGAGCCGCAAAGCCAAATCAAGGTGCGCCATGGGAGCAAGATTGTTATTTCTAGGCAGAGTACAGGCTGGTGGCAGGCAGAAGGAATCCATGTGCCAAGCAAAACTACTTAGCCAACTGTCTCTTCCCCAAATGTGAACATGTTGCTTTTCTTCTGCTTGGATGATTCCCTCTACGCCACAACAAATGCTGTCCTTAAACTAGGGTAAAGCAGCCCGATTCTCAGTGCTGCTAATAAAATAACTCCCATTAAACATAAAATTTAATAAAATAAATTAAAAAAGCAGTCACCTAGGTAAAAACACAGCAAAAATTGGCTGAAGAAAAAGACTGCTGCAGGAAATCTGGAGCAATCAGAAAACACAAACCAGGTTGCTTATTCTGCCAACATAAAGATAATGGGAGGAAAATGATGAACTAGTTCCCCTGGTTAAACACCTGATTAACAGTTGTATCACTATAAAGCAACGATGAGTAATTGAAACAGAATCTTCATTAAAATAACACAGACGAGAAGGAAAAGAATAAAAAAAAATATCACTACTTAACACAAGCTTATTCCACTCACCAATCAAGTGAGCAGGGGATTGAAAAGCACTCCGAGAAGAGAGTTTGGAGAAACAGTTTTTCGAAGACAAGTGAGAAGTCCCTTTCTGTTCTATATGAGAACCCCAAGAACCAAACATTGAGGTGAGATTATTTTTAATAAGTATTTTCAAAACCATGAGTTTATTGTGTACACAGCCTGGTTCATCTTGGGTGTCAGTTGTAACATGAATATATAGAGATGAATTAAATTCTTACAATTACATCTGCTGCTGAAGCATAAGCACCTCTTAAAAATTAGCAGGGCCAGATCTTTGGAAGAGGTTGGGCCTGACTTTCATTGCATCCACTGAACATTGGGAATAGGCTATAAATACCACCAAAGATAGTGCACCTGGCATCTACATAGTGCTTAATTGAATTAACTTGAATAAACTTGAATTGAATTAATTTGAATAAACAAAACACCATCTTTAAGGGGAAGATGTAGTCATGTGCATAACGCATTTCCACAAAGTCTTTCCTGTCTCCTAGCTTCCCACCATTTCCAGTAATACTGCCTTCAATAGCAAACTCATCTCTGCCTAGTGCATTACTCCAAGGGTAGAAGAGTCAGTCAAACAATCCAACAGGACCCCTCAGGAGCAAGGCAGCCAGAGAAGCTTGGTAAGAGACTGCTCTGGCAGAGGAGGGACCTCCCATTCCATCAGTGTTGAGAGTTAGCCCATTTATCTCCGAAGTTAAAACACTACTGCAAAATGCTCTGCTTTTAGCAAAGTGAACTGAATTCTGACGTATAATTCACAATAAACCAGTAAAAGCATACAGACAAATCTGCTTTCACAAACACCTCCCAGAACAACAGCCAGGGTTGACTATCATTGTCATCCCAGCAAGGAAAGGCTCACAGGAATTCAATTTTACATATCATAACACCTCTGCAGCAAATGCATTGCAGCAACCCAAGCATCAAGCAAAGGCAGCTACAATATCTCCACTCTAAGTTCACAATCCAATACCAGCACATCTGGGAAAGAAAAATCCCTGGTTCTGAAAGTAATCTCTGCATACAAATCTTACTTCTGCAGTACAGGCTAATGCTATTAACTCACCCATCTATATGCCCTCTAACTAGATCATTACCATTTGGAAACTCCTTCAGGGCTGCCTGGCCAGCTGTCTCTCCCACCTACCCTACTGCTTTTGAATTAACTGGTCAATTCCAAACCAGTTTTGGCCTCGGAGGTATGAACTCCCTCAAAGGAGGGAGTCCAGTGACAGGACAGAGGAGAGATCCACAAATTAATGTCTCCTCCTGGAAAGGCATTTCTATTAAACATCAGAAAATTCAGCTCCTCCTCTTCCCTGGCCCCAGTCACATGGATAGAAAAGGCAGAGTCATTGCCATGCTGGAAAGCAGTCCTCATTCGTTCTGCTGCTACTGGTACATCTTCTTGAAAGTTAAGACCCCTTCAGTGAGACTGCTTTCAAAGGTGCAGCTTCAGCCTGAGGCTTGGGTGTACAGAGGAATGAGCCCACACAGAAACAAGCATGGGCTTCTCACAACAAGCTACGTGGTTTGTGAGTCTGGAAGACAGGTGGGCCGGTATCGTGCAGGCATAAATTTACAGGCTGGTTTTTCTTTTTACAACGTCAATCTCCACCTAGAGCAGCTCCTGGGAGAGGTCAGGCTGACAATTTGTATAGCAGTTACAGTGGAAGACTGCAGATAATGTAGATAAAAGAGAAAGGTGTGCTAAGCTCAGAGCTGTTTTATTTGTACATGTTCAAAAACAAGGAAAGCACCATCTGACATGAAAAACTCTGTGGCTGGCAGCTGGTGTCAGCTCTACCACCGACATTTAAATGTTTAGGGGCAATTACTACTCCTTTGTGAACCTCTTTTTCTCCCATCTGTAAGATGGCAAACAGGTACCAAACTGGCCGTTGACACGAACTGTGCAAATTCCCACTTACCAGCCCATCAGTCAGGGACTTGAGAGATAAGGTTAACCTCCTTGCTGTAATGCACTTCTCGTAAGTAGTCACACAGGCCTTCGTTCATACTGTCTCCTCTGATGCCAAAGAAACCCTTGGAGTTCCTCCGCGGTGTCTAAAACTGAAAGAATGATGAACAAGAAGCTACTGTAGGGCTTCATTTGCGTCTGTCTCTTTCTGTTAACTGGTAACAAGCTTTCTAAGTTAATCCCCCTGACATGCAGCAAGAGGCTGGTGACTTGAGTGTATTACTGAATGAAAGTACCAGGAATACAGAAGAGAAACGACTCTGAGAAACATAAATGTCATTAAAATTAACATCTCACAGTATTTGTTGAAGTTCCATTTGTATTTCACTATATTAGAATAATCCTTAGATCTCAACTAGCACTTTTGTTATAAAGGATCAATTAATATGATTATCTCTGAAATGAAGATGGGGAAAATTATGACATAGATTGGAGGCCACCAATAAGTTAGGGGACAGAAGTCAGATTTTACTTGGTATCTTTGCTGTGGGCTTTAATCACTGGTAAGGTTGTAGAGAGGAGGGAGCTGGCCTCTTCTCCCAAGTGTCAGGGGACAGGACAAGGGCAAAGGTTCAGACTAGACATCAGAAAAAAAATTTTTCACAGAAAGGGTCATTGGGCACTGGCAGAGGCTGCCCAGGCAGGTGGTGGAGTCACCATGCTTGGAGGTATTTAAAAGATGGGTAGATGAGATGTTCAGGGACATGGTTTAGTGGTTAATAGGAATGGCTGGAATCGATGATCCTGGAGGTCTTTTCCAACCTAGTGATTCTGTGGTAAAACATAGCTGGGCTGTGGACAGCACAAGCTTATTATGAACACGAGCATTGTGTGTTACAGCTGGCTACATATACCTCTGGAAAAGGTCTATTGATCTGCTGGAGAGGAAGATAACATTTTAATAACCACTTAATTAAAACAAATTTTTTTATGGTCTGTTTACAAACAGAAATTTAAAGTGTGGCTAAAAATTAAAAGAAAATATCTTGCCTATTTTAGAGCAGAGAGATATCTGTAATGAGCACCATCAGCCAGAAAAATATAAAACTAAAAATCCAAAGATATTTCTCTCTTCTATTAAAGTTGGGAGGAATTTTTTTGTATTTTATTTTCAGGAACTTTATTGGTTTAATATTTGTTAAATTGTCTGGGAGTTTTATGCAAAATAGATCAAAACGAAAAATCCAGCAGATTATTTCCACAGCCTTCTAGGACCAGCACAGGGTGTACTCAACTTGCTTAACCACTCTGAAACTGGTCCTCCATGAATAGCTGATGTCAAACTATTTGGGGTGTTTCTCCTAAGCACAACAGAAGCAGAAAGACTTAATTAACATCAGTAAAAATATTCCAAGATCCTCAGAAAGTCAAAACAATTGAACCAACCTGGTCATTCATAAAATCAGCTCTGTGACTTCACTGCACATGCAGGAAGTAGCAAAACTGAGCCCTAGGAAGACAGATTTTAACTGAAGGGTGTTTTACCTGGCACTGTGAAGGACTAAGATCAAGCATTATCTCAGCTGCCCAAACAACCCTGAACAATCCTGAAGCCTTTAAGTAACACAGCAATCTTTAACTACTCTGAAGTGATGGAAAGAGGTCACCATAGCAATATTTGAGGACCACTTCCACTGGACCTTACAGCAGGCTCCAGAACAAAGACCTTCATTTCTATAGCATGAGCTACCTGATTCTGTAGGTCAAGCACAGAACAGCCCACTGCAGTCAAAGGACAATCCGAGGGTGGTGTTTATTGCCCAAATTAAAACTCTTTGATGGGGAAGAGACACACAGGAATTTTACCAGTACCTTTTATCATTTATTAACCTCAGTCTCATTACCTATTTCTGTCATTTGAGGTAGAATATACAGCCAGCTGTAGCCTTCCCATCAATCAGTGCCAAAAAAAGTGGGAAAAATATTAGACCTCTGAATCCACCCCTTTTTTTTTTAATCATAATTCTATTGAGCTAGAGGAAATACCACACTACAGATACCCAGTGTATTCATCAAAATTCCCACCTTTATCATGGTGGTTATTTCACTGCTGTTAAGGACAAAGAAAATCCTTGTTCAAAAATTTATACTGGAAGCGCTGGAGGAAATTAGACATGTGATCACACAAAAACAGAAAACCTATTCAGAATGGGAAAATGTCTTGCGTTGTACCCTTTTTTCACTCCAGAACTACCCAATTTAACAGCTTCCAAAAGCAGCAGGGAATTTGCTGCTTTGAATTGCTTTCCGTATGTCCTGCGGATCACTCCTACACATGCTCAACTGAGCAAAGGTGAAACCTGTCCAAAGGGAAGGTACCTCTAGCCTTGAAATAGGGCAGTTATACTGCAGAGCGAATGAATAGTCACCTTGAGCAGAAGATTGAGTGAAGCTTCCCAAGAGCATCAGGTCTGCCAGTTAAAGAGGGGACTGTTTTGTTTTTAGAACATGACTTGCTCTGGTAAAGCAGTTTGTGGGCTCCTATATGATTTTGTCACATTCTGAACATTCACCAGACTAGAAATGTCCTCAGAAGACAGAGCAGGCTGGATCCTCATGTCTTAAACCAGATAGACCCAGAGACCCTGGAAAAGTTACAGCACTTTAGGATATGACTCTTGTAAAATGCCCGAGGCCACTTTAATCCCGCATACAGACCAGTACCTTGCTGTAAGCACCCCAGCAGCGGCAGGTACAGCAATTCAGCCTTTCTGCTTTAAACCAAAAGCTGCTGGCATTCGAATTCACAAGGGAACCCCCTTGAGAAGTGGGATGTGAAGAAGGAGAGAAACTCAGCCAAGCAGCCAGGCTGCTCTCAGGTGAACAGCTGCGACAAGGACCTATTTCACACACAGAACACTATCCTTTCACAGTGTCATCCTTCAGTACGCATAAGGGGATCACCCTTTCAAAGAGCAGAGTAGGGAGGTATAGTTGAAGAGTTTAACATATCTCAATAAATTTATTCCTTTCCTGCACAAGCTGTCAGAAATCAATCAGCAGTCAGCAACAACTCTAACTGTATAATCTAATCTCGTGGCTCCTTCACAGCTAATATGACAACAGAACTCTGCCCTGTGTTCTGCTGGGAAGAACATATTATTCAGCGCATTGCCACAAAAGCAAAGGCACAGTAAAAATGGATGGGGAAATATATTCCAGCTGGGAAGAAAGCTAATAGCTTTTTATATGCTGTTTAAACAAAGCTATTGAAATAAAATTTTCTCCATGCCAAGGTACTAATATTGTTATATTTGAGATCCTCTGTCCCCCTGCTATCTTGTTTTGATCTATAAGCACTCACATCACTTTTCATGGGACTCATTTTGTAGCTTTCTTCCATTTAGGTGGAATAAGGGAAGCATGAAGCATCCCTTTGTTGAGTGAGAGTGAAGGACTAGGAAGTCATGGCTTGAAACTAGACTTAGCTATAGATCCACACAAGAGAGGTTCTGCAAGTGAGTATGCACATATATCCAAGGAAAGAGGGAGCTTTGGGATGGATGGATGACAAACAAAGGCTTGCAGACAGCCATTGTAGATAAATGCAGTTATATTAGGAAAGTGCTTGGTCCCACCAGTGTTTTCAGCACCCAACCTAAACAATCTTTTAAGACCTCAAGCACTGACTAAACACCGAGCAAATCAGAAACTAGTAATTCAGGTATAGACCAGCCTGAAGTAAGTAAATAGCTCATGTGATCTACAGGACTCAAATTGAACAAGCAAAGTTCCCCCAACACCTGTATTTTTGTGCTATGTTTAACAAAGCCATACTAAATTTTAAAATGGAATTTTCCCGCTCATCTGCAAGAAATATGTTTAAATTACTGATCATGACACTTCTGCCAAGAAACTGGATTTCATTTCTGATGAGTGTTAGCCTAGTTTATTTTTAAAAATTAGATTTGAAGGGCAGGTAAAACAATGCACAATAAACGGAAGATACCCAGCAGGTCACTGAGGCTGAGATTTTCCAAGATTCCCATGAAGAAATATTTAAATTCTACTGGAATTCAGCACTTTAACCTTGAGACAGATTTTGCTTAGTGAGTCACGTAGACTTTTAACCACACAGGGCCAGCCCTATTGAGTTATGCCAAGCTGACAAGTGTCAGCTTGGTTTCCTACAGCCAGCAGTATCACAGACGTTTTATTGCTAAGAGCTATATTAGGTTCTGCTTTAGTCTAATAGGGAGCTTGCCATTTCAGAGCAGAAACTTCCAAGCTCCAGTCCCTCACCAACACGAGTTTCCAAGTGAGCAACCTATACAGCAAGGACACAGGAAAAACCACGCAACCAACACATTTTACAGTTTCTTCAAACATTATGCCCAATCCAATTTGAAACCCTATTAATGCTATAAAACATCAAGCTCTAGGCAATGAAAATGAAACAGAGGAGCCCAGAAAGCTCCTCTGAAACGTGGCTGAAAAACTGGCAAACCACAGCCCAACGTTACAAGAGAAAACAGAGGCACACAGTGATGATAGAGTCAGCGTGGCAGTGCAATCCGTGAGTCAGCAAGCGGCCCAGAGCTCCGTCCGTGTGCTCTGAACAAGCAATGGCTCTGGCTCGCCGTTGGCAGAGTGTGAAAAACACAGCAACACGCAGCACAAATGTTTGATTATACTTCTCAAAGCATTCAGTTCAAATTCCAGCCTTGTTCCACACAGACACGGGGGCACATCCTCACACCACCATGAGCAAAGGAAGCAGACTTTTGAAGGTGACCAAAAATGAACTGCCTGTTAGAAAGGGAAAGATCACTATATCTTTTCAAAAAAAGCAGGACATTAGGGGCTTTGTTTCACTTCACTTGATGTCAACACTTGAGAAAAGAAAAAGGAACAACTAAAATCTTGGGGGTTGGTTGGTTTTTTTGTGGGTTTGTTGTTTGGGTATTTATTCCTCTTTTCTTTATATAACTCATTATTTTCCTTGCAGGTAGTGACATTAGAAAGGTCTCATCAATTACAGGAAACAAAGTATGTTCTGTTACTATAAATACTTTGCAAAGACAGGAAGGGTGGGATGATTTGTAGAAGCTATAAGTATTTGGTAAAAAGAGACCTAGAAATTTGTATACCAAAGACTGTTTTAAACAGCATCTGGGTTTCATGTGCATTGTCCAACCCGTTAAATGTCAAAAATCTCACACCATTTCGTTAGAGAAACATGCCAGGCACCACTAATTGACTAAATCAATACATAGAGAAAGCCACGGAGGGAATGAAATGTTTTTGACACACACAAGCAGTTGTTGTCAATGTGCATAAGAGAGAAAGCCTGTGTGCCCTTTATGCTTTAATTAAGGCAACCTTAGGAACACAGGGTGAAAGACCTTTGCTGTGCACTCTCCTCACCATTCAGCTCTTAACTCCCTACTGTCTGACCATTAGCAGTGGTCAAAAGCCTGTGGGCACAAAACGAGTCACTGCAGTCTCTCGGAAGGAATTCAGCCACCAGATGGGTTCCCACCAAGCTTCAGAGACAGCCTCAGAAATTCATGAGGAGAAGTACGTAATGGATCGTTGCCATAACAGGGGCTTGTTATAAAGTGTTTTTATAGGGTTTATTCACAAGCCATCTGAAGTCTTTGGTAATATTTTTCCTTTACAAATTTCTACATTTTCTTGAAGATCTTCAAAGCCTCCTTTGTCTCCAGAAGAGCCTTCCAAGGAGATTCTTACAAAATTTTTTCAGCCAAAGAACTAACAAAGGCAGCAATTCAGGCAGAAATCTCTCTCCAGAATCTTTCTCTAGGCTGATGAGCAGCCATGAAACAGTGTAAGAAAACTTGCTTTGAAAACACTGTAAGGAGTTCCATGGAAGCACAGCTTTTGAAGCCACTGAGACTTGCTCTTTCCCACAGCTTTCCTTGCAATCAAAATCTCACTCCACCGCAGTGCAAAGATGAGCGATCTCCTCTGGCAGCTGGAGCTTTGGGCTCCTGTTGAGTAGCTCTTGGTGCAACGCTCTTCTGTGCTGTTTGTGCCCCTCTGGAGGGCAGACAGTGAAGGGCTGTCCCTGTGAACTGCTGTTCTAGCAGAGACAGAGTGCATGTGTGATGCATTACACGGTCTGCAACTAGTTTCTCAGTCCCCAGTAGAACCATTTGCAGAGATTCATGTTCTCTGGCTTAAATTAATCTAATATGTTGGAGCTCTTAACTTGCTTTCCTCATGCAACCTAATTTTAAAGGCATCCTGGTGTGGACTGACAAGAAGCCATTTCGGTCCTTCAAGGACTTTCATCCTCACCTGCGATCTTTCGCTTAGTGCCAGCTCTGAGATCCACAGGCTGGGGTTGAAAGGGAAAATAATCTTAAGGCAAATTATAGCAGCCATGGGCTAAGCTCAATTAAGGCTTGCCTGACCGTCCGTGCAGCTAAACAGATAAGGGAATGAGGAATAAAACAATAACACTAGATTTTCTTCCAGTCAGAAACTGAAATTGAGAGACCTGAATCCTGTGAAGTGGCGCATGACCAAATCAACAAGATACACTATGGAAACCAGGGGAGATAGCTGTGGCACAAAGCTAGGGTGAGACAAGACCAAAGATGAAGCCTTCTCTTCTTCTCACCCTTAATAATTTGGAGTCTATAGCAGGCCAGATGTTTAGATCCCAGTCCTTCTCTCACTGCTGATTTAAGTATTACTTGATCTATAAAAACCTGTAGAATGTTAACTACAAAAGAGAAGACTCTACCCCCACCAACTTCTGGAGTCCTGTTGTTGGCATCTCTGTACATGTAATACTCACCAGTGCCCTGACACTTGTCTGTAAGCTGTTCACACTCCCATTCCGAGTGGCTGTAGCTGCCAAGCATTCTTGAATCTGTCCAGGAGGGACATCATGCTCTTGCAATTACTTACACCTTCCCTGAAGTCAAACCCTGAAGTCCTTCATTTTAAGGACAGAGTCAATGCATTACTCAATACAGACAGGTAAAACCACAACTTCCACATCCTTCTCTTTATTGCCCAGACAATGTTGATGCTTACTACAATTCAACTAGAGTACGATTCTCTGTAGCCAAATGCAAAGTTTGTTATTTTCCGGAATGAAATTTAACGCTGAAGAGACAGGAACTGATAGAACTTGTTTTGTGGTAATTTCTGTCAATCGCTTTAAGGGAGAAAGGTAATCTAGCAAAAGATGAAATCTCTTTGCATCAAGACAACTGCTCAGGAAGCAGTATGGAACATGCACAAATGCAGTCAAGATCTGAATCCAAACATCTGTTTTCTAGCCAAAGAGCCAAGAGACAAAAGTCAATTTCAATTCTACACATGCTAGGGAGCTATATATGGAAAATTTAAATGGCTAGTCCAGCATCATGCAGAAAATAAATGGCAAAATAATCTACACTCATTCTCATTTCTGCGTGACACCACAGAAGAAACAGTCCTGTTGACTTGATGCAGTTCGCAGTATCTGTCAACCACTTGGTTGTCCTGCCATTCTGCAGCCACAATCTCAGACTGAAATCCTAAAAGGGCCATTAAACTTTTAATTTTTATGACTTTGTCCCAGCTTCAGTTTTAACTCCCTAACTTTTCATGATTATGAGTAACATCAGAAAATCTCATACACTCCATGATCTTAGGAGCCTTGGGCCAAGAATGCTGGCCTATAAATCCTTAATGCAAGGATAAATCAAGCAGTGTGATTTTCTTTAAGGGAACTTCTCTAAGCATGAAATCTCCCCTTCCTCTACGTATGTATTTCAGAACTGTACAAAAGCTCTTCTTAAAAAAAAAGGACTTGGGAAGTGAATCAACAATAGCTTCCCAGTATAGTCAAAGCCACTAGGAAGACAGTACTAGTTGACAAAACAGATCAAGATGCCATAAGAAGTACAATAAGTTAACTCAGCTACTCTTTAAATACTTAAGCACCACAATCTCTGCTTGTGAAATTAAAAATTAGCATTTAATGTCTCTTTAGATCACTCTAAGAATCAAGACTCTATTAATCAAATTTAAATTTAGGCATAAACTTCAACAGTATAATGAGAGTAACATGTATTGTGTCTTCTGTAAAGGTCAGATGATTAACATCTCAATACAGCATGTTCCAGCAATGCACCTCTCTCATTAAAAACATCATTTTCTTGGTTATTTTTTTTTTCCAGTGAGGATTATTAAAAACTTCCCTCATACCATCCCTAACTTCTCCATATAAACGAGAAATTTGGCAATAAACAAATGTCCAAAAAGGGTAACAGGCAGGAAGGTGTTCTGCTGTGAGCTAAACTAGAATCAGTTTTCTGACTTCAGCTAAGTCTTGTCTAAGTAATTTCATTTTCTGAAAGTTAACTCCACGTTTTTCAGACAGCGTTTTTCTCACGAAGTGATAACACAGGGCATTGATGTGCAGAAAGGCCAATGCCTATGGTAACCAAAGCCATCCTTGAGCTAGTGGAGGGCCATAAGTCAAAGACGAAGAGTTGCACCTACAGTGAGGGTCGGACAGGACAGGTGACCCCAAACTGACCAACAAAGTACTCCATCCCATATATGTCATACTCAGTAAAAACTTGAGAGATCACGAGGGTCTCTTTCTTCTGTGATGGCCAATGTCCAGCGAGGCCCTGCTCTGCCTGTTTGCCCCTGATCCCAGGTCCACGCATTCCTGAATCCAGCCTCTCTCCTGCCACTCCCCTTGCCCGGGTGGGCAAAACATCTGTGGCAAAGTGTAGTCATCAAGGGCTGGGGTTGTAATGTCATATATTTGTATATATTTTAATATTTTCTTCATAATTATTATTTCATTAAAGCTGTTTTAGTTTAGTTTTCCAACTCATAATTCCTTTCCTCTCATTTCCCTAGGGGTGGAGGGAAGGGAAGTGGGAGCCCAGCTGCTCAGTTTTAGCTGCCAAAATTGACCAGGCCAGGGCTAAACCATGACAGAAGGCAAGACCTAATTTTCACTGCAGTGCTGTGGATATAAAGTGGATGATGCCACTTTGTGCCATCCAAGAATACAATACTTAATTCACAAAATTCAATGTACTACAGTCTTATTTCTATTGTCCTTATTCTCTGGGAACTAAATGGCTTCTTCCATACTGAATGCTACCATAGAGGAAAAATTAAATATAGCTACTTTTGAGTAATACCAAGTGTTCTCCATCCTAATTGGGCACAGTTAAAAAATGTGGCAAAAGGCTTCATAATAAAGCTTTCTCCTTTTACCCCCTCTCTGGTCCCAGTGAATTAAATTCTTGGATTTCCCCCCTTCCTATCATTTTGTTTGATAATGGAAATGAGAAGTAGGAGGAGCCCAGGCTAAAAATTTAAGGAGATGTCTTTTGTCAAACACTGATGTTCAGTGTCTCTGAAGGCCTCCAGAATTTCAGAGCCAGTACCCTGAAGTTAAGAAATGACTATGAATAATGTCATGTTTTACATACTAAAGTGTTCCAGGAAGCCTACTGAGAAGAAAATGAACTTTATTTCCCTTTCTTTTGTACACTTTAAAGTTTGCCACAGAGTACATTGTGCTTGAAGCCATGTCAGTATGTACTTTTATCAAATCAGGTCTCACAAGCTAAGCAGGGTTAAAATTAGAGCAGGGCAGGATTTTTTGAGTGAAAACCTTTATTTCACAAGTCCTCATCAATTCAAGCATTTTCTTTTCAGAAGGAACTTATCTTGACAAGGCTAGGATTTTTGGTCTTTTTGTGCATGCAGCCCAACACAGCTCAATCTACCGCGGTAGGGGGGGACGTGTGGGAAATCTGTGCTGAGGTCTGTTCTGCATCGGTTTCAGAACAGGACCTTTGTCATCTTTGTGGCAGGCAAATACTTCACCTACTGGCTTGTAGAATCAGCACAGGGATTTTCTATTTCTTCATACAAAGGACAGGATCTGAGAAGCAGGCTCTGAGCAACCTGATCTAGTCAAAGATGTCCCTGCTCAGTGCAGGGGGATCGGAATAGATGACCTTTAAAGGCCCCTTCCAACCCAAACTGTTCCATAATTCTAAGCAGAGACATGGAAACTAAGTCATGACAAGTGGATCATACACAGGGGAGATTGAAACCAAAATCCTTGTAGCAGCTGAAGCCTTTTTTCTGAAGCCTCACAGGTTCTGGTTGCACATGCTGCATTAGTTTGCAGGGGAGTATTTTCTCAGCTGCCCATTATGCACACCTCCTTCCACCAGATTACAGCGGTCGTTCTGTTGTAGAAAAGGCTGACCAAAAGATCCAGAAAGTTCTCAAAGCAGAAAACACTCAGATTTTCTAAAAATTTAGTAGGATGAGGATACTGTCTAATCAACTCTAACCAGAAACTACCAGCTTCAAGGTGATTCTAGCAACACTGGAGATTCTGAAGGTAATTTAATGGTTTCTAAAAAGCAACTTTTTGGTAGGAGAAATGAATTGCACTGGAGACATTGCCCTTTGATTCAGCACTAAAAGCCAAGCCCATTAATCCTGATAATCAAAATAGCAGTGCACTGATTCAAAGCAGCAGGACATACCCTTTCCTTTCCCAAATTTTCACCCTCCAAACCACAGGTCTACGAGACTTCCTCCAATTTTTATTTCATTGCCTTGATTCCCAGAGTTAAATCTGTGTGATGGAGTTACTCACTGTTCAGCTGTTGCCACATACAACACTATTAGATTTACATTAGCTTATGTTGAATGTATTTCTGAAAAACATCCCACTTCATTTTAAAAGAATTGCTGAGGCAATGCTTCAGGTTTTGTTTTGTTTTTTTTTTCAAAATCCCCAAACTCTTCTGGAACTTTGTACTTCTCGTGTTGCTTTTTCATGTTTGATTTTTCACCGGCTCTAGTTCGTACATCCATCCACAAAATGCTGCGGGATTATTGGAGAGCAAAATCTTACGCATATGAAATAATTTTAATGTACATGCATATTAAAGAAGGAAATTCTAAAGTCACTTCCAGCATGTCACTGTTATTTCTTCTAGAGCATAATTAATTTAATGTTAAAATACATCTTTCCTGTTTTATGATCATGAATCACTTTGTACATTTAAACTTTAGGAACCCTTATATACTTTACCTGAAGTGTTATATTTAGACTTAATTGTAAGCTTCAAAATTAAAAAAAAAAAAAAGCTGCTTTAAGAAGAAATGGGCGAACTGATTTGGAAACTACAATCATCACTACCCACCCTTGCTAGCTGCCATGGTATATGGAATTAGAGATTTTCTCAAGAGACTTCTAAAGTCACCCATGAAAGGTAACAGAAAGAGGCTTCAGCGAAACTTATACCTTAACTTTTTCCTGTTAACCTTGGAGTGCCCTTTCCAAACTGTTACCAGCAGCAGGAGACATCTAAAGGCCTAGTAACACACTGCAAGCAAACACATAATGCCATTTGACAGCCCACTCCTTGAACAGTAAGTATGCTTCAGCTCGGACAGACTTGCACGACTAAACCTGCTGGGGTTTGGAAGTATTCAGGACAATCAATACCTTTCTATCTACATTCTTTGATTTGAAAGCTCCTGAACTGGGGAGTTAGTTGGAATAAAAATCTGATTTCAGTTCCTTGTGTCCGATTCTATTTGTTTCATTCCCACTTTTGCCAAATCCAGAAGCACTGATGTGTCTAGAGGAAAACTATTTTTAGCGATTCAGTAATTATGAAGATAGGAGAGGCTCATACAAGCATCTAATTGATGACATGTCTGAGGTACCGTAAACATCCATGGAAAAACTCTCCCATCCCAGAAAGGGGCAGATTATCTAGCACAGTTTAGACTGCAATGAAAGGAGATTAAAGTGAATTGCATTATTTTTCTTCTGATCAAGACAGCAGGGACAGCTACTGCAGCTCAGCTGCCGTGCAGTAACTGGAGTGAGGACCTGTACCTCACAGCCACATCACAAGTGGGGTAAATCAGCTATCACAGCAGTCCTCACATCATCAGCTTTGCATCAGTATGAGGCAGCTGAACTTCCATCCTGCAGATCTGGACCTGATCTCCAGTCCTGCAGACAACCCCAGGCTGCCAACCTCCCTGGGCAGAGCAGCTTCTATTTCAGAGTCCTTGGACTGTCTGTGCGCAAGCACAGCCTATGTGAAATAACTGAAGTTACAACCACCATCCTTCTCCAAGGTACATAAATCTCACCAGCAGTTCAAAAAACAGCAAATCTTGGGGCCAGCTGTGAAATGCCATCTCCCAGTTCGGATAGTCGTTGTGCCACTTAACATCAAATAACCAACTTTTCACTAAAATAAGCAATTTACATAGCACTCTTCCTGCAAGGAGAGAGAGAAGGTGAACAGCATCCCTCCACTCCTCCAGCTTTCGCTGCTACATAATTATTCATTTGCAGTTTATCAGCTAATTATACCTGTGCCTTGGCATTTGAAGACGTAGGGGCGTACTTTATGTAATGGCTAATAATTATACAGGCCTCCTCTGATCCCTCTGCTCTAACAGGAAGCCTTTTCTATTTTCACCCTTGTGCTGTCAACTCTAGAGGTTAAATATCCCTGGATGGCTGTTTGTTATCTTGTTGGACACAGGAGGCGTATACTGCATATACTTATACTTCATGTGATGATACAAGCCTCCCTAATAATTCTGTTAACGCTACAGAGAATTTCCTTCAGAGCTGAATACTGACCTTGCTTTGTTCAGAGCATGTGCAAAAGCCTCTTTCTTTTTCATGACTAGGCTAAATATTACCAGATGCGCAAAAGGCAATATGAAGACCCATTCACTGTTAATTTTTCCCTTAGGAACAGGCCAATACATACGCCTTGGACTTAAGTTCAACATCTATGCAACCTACTGCTACGTGTCTCAGCCTGGGTATGCAGCACAACAGAAATGTCCCTGTGAGGCAGGGCACGAGGCTCCAAAATATGTCAACGTGACAAAGACCTACAGATATGGAAAGATGTAAATTCTTAAGTTGGCTCAGATAGTTGAATAGCACAGTTGGGTGGCATGAGATGTCAGGCAGGAATGCTGCCTGGGAGGGGAAATATTGACAACAGTTAAAGTTCTGGAGAAGAGGTTTTGAGTTTGTTGCTGTCAGTGTTTCCTAAAGAAACCTAAACCTTAGATCATGCTCAGATAATTGAGTATGAGACTTAAATGTGGCCCACAAAATCATGGAAATGCTCAGAAACGATGAGGTGAATCAGCAAGTGGCATGGAGGCAACACACATATATTAAGGTTCTTTAAAAATCCAAATGGACACCATTGTTCTAGAAGGTTTTCAAGCCCTGCCACTCATTCCTTTAATCTAAGGCCACTTTATTTTTCAGTGAGGGCATTCATGTGAGTTTAGGAGGCCAATTTATTCCATTAGTTTGTACCTTCCACCTTCCTCGAGTTTACTTCTAAAACAAGCTCTGTCCCAGCTACTTATTCCTAAAGAACCTTAAAAGTTTCCAGGCTCCAAACACTGTAAAGAGGTATTTACACATGTCTAACAAGCAGAGATTTCAGAGACTGTGGTATTAAACACTTACATCTCTGACCCCTTCAAAGTTAAGCTACTGGACACCTCTTGTTTCAGTTAACAAACTAACTCTAGAGCAGAGTAGAAACTTGAACCTGCCACTCTTATCCCAGTTGGTAGTTAAACCATCTGCCTGTCTCTGGTCTGCACAGCAGGAGATCTGCTAAGCTTTTTATGATGGAAGCATTTCTCTCTCACTTGAGGAAAACAACCTTTTGGAAACCATATTAAGTCTGCAAAGTTAATACTTGCAACTTAAGAATAAAAAGAAAAATGTCTTTCAAAAGTAATGGGATCAAAAACAGATAATGCACCTCAGCTTCCCCGAAAATCTAACAGATTCAAATGTCAGAACAACTCATTTGAAGCCTCTCTGTGCCTCTGTGTTTTTTTTTTTTAATTATTATTTTTGCCAAATGAAACAAAAGACAAAACATTTATATAACTAACTCATTCTGGGTGCTTTATGATTCACACTTAGATACTAAGAAGCCATGGCACACGACCTGTGAAAGAGGATATTTTTCTAATTTGTCAAAAATGGGCAAAATGCTGAATTACACGTTGTGCTACTTTAAAGGGGCTGTAATAAACAGCACTAGAACAATGCATGTTTATGGCTTTACATCGTGGTTAAGAAAGATGAAGAACTATGCAACATGTTTAAATATATAGAAATATCATTTTTACTAACAGGCCAGATCTGTAAGTTCTGTTATTTGGAGCAGGGACTGGAAAAACATTTCCCTCCTCACTTTCTGATTTACTAGTTGTAGAAACTCTGGAGAGAAACCAAAAAAAAAGGAAACAATGAATGCAAACCTTCCAGACCTGGGTGCAAAACTGTGTTCTGAAACCCTTCCAGTCACTGGAAACATTTTGGAACTATTTGATCCCCTCTAAAAATGAAGTACGCCACCAAGCATTCCAACCTAAGCACACGGCAACAGGAGAATTATAGAATCATCAAGGTTGGAAAAGACCTCAAAAATCAAGTCCAACTGTCAGCCCAACACCACTATGCCTACTAAATCATGTTCCCAAAGTGCCACATCTACACCTTTTTTTTTAAAATATCTCCAGAGATGGAGACTCCACCACTTTCCTGGGCTGCCTGTTCCAATGCTTCACCAGTCTTTCAGAAATGTTTCCTAATATCCAATCTAAACCTCCCCCAGCTCAACTTGATGCCATATCCTCTTGTCCTATCGCTATTTACTTGGGAAGAGACCAACCACCACTTCACTGTATCTCATTTCTCCTATTTTAAAATATTGGCCCTACTTAGCACGGTGTGTATCATGTACCTTTTCTATTTGTCCAGAAGAAGCACTTGTTGTTGCTAGCAAAGAAGGGAACAGGTTTTTACAGTGGTAAAATATCCAGATGTTACAAGAACACTCTTGGGTCTTATCCCCGCAAATACCCAGCTACAGGTACAGCACTTCTGAAATACCAACTAGTGCAAAGGGTTACAGGTCCAATGAAAATCATTGTGCTGTACCTTCATTTAACTATGTATTTCCTCCATTTAACTATGCATCAGTTCTACTCAAACGTTCACCTCTTTTCACATTCATCTTTAACTGCTCCTGCTGCTAAACCAGCAATGCCAGTCTTCACTTGAGACCAGCCAAGCTTGCGAATATACCTTCTTTGGGAAAGAGACTACGTTCACAGAGAGCGAGGAGAGGCTTGACCATAAGCACTGCGAGGAGAAGAGACAAATGAGAATTGATGAAGTCTCTGGCTTCTCCAGAGCAGAGCTACCTGGTCAGACAGCTCTGAGAACCACGTAGTATCAGAGGCCTCAAATGGCATTGTAAACACATCCTTTGATACAGCATGTTAAGAAGGAGAAGAGAAGACAGCATTCAAAGTAAAGCTGTAAAAGGCCAACACTCATTTACTGTCTTTTGTATTGGTTCCCAATAATGAGTAGAGATGTTTCACAGTAGCTCAAAGCTCCTTGTGGAGGAAAAAGCAATTTCTGGAATAGATTATAAAGGATCCTATTCTGATTTCACTTACTTGGTCTGTAACTTCTCCATACTTAGCTATCAGAAATAAGGTCACACAGAAAAAAAAACAAAGGGAAAGTTATATGTACACACATTCAAGGGCAAAACAAAATAGAAAAAGGGAGGGAGTGCTGTAATTCATGGCAGCAGTGAAGCTCAGAAACAGGAGAAATGTCAGTCCCTATATTGCAGATTTCTTTCTCCAAAGAGAGTGGGGAGGAGGGGATGACTGAAAAAGCATGAAGTGGATGAATCTTTCCTGGGTAAATAGCAAAATATCACCTTTCCTGGAGGATTTTGACTATTTGAAACTGTACAGTAGGACACAGTCTAAGTTCTTTGTGGTAGTGACAAGCCCTTGTTTTAAAAGCTTAACAGAAATATAGAAAGTAGGTGATTTAGATTTGATTCCAAAAAGGAGAAACCATTAAGGACTGAAAGATAGAAGGCAATGCAGGTGGAAGTGATCTTGAGACAGCAGAAGAAGGAAAAGGAGACCAGAAGAATGAGGACAGTGGACTTCAAAAAGAAAAAAAGAAAAAAAGTAGTAAAAAAAGCAGACTTCAACACATTCAAAACTCTGAGTCATGGTCTCTTGGGAAGATAATCTAAGGTAGAGAAGAATGCAGGAGATCTGGTAGTGCTGGAAGGAACTATATCAAAAGCACAACAGCAGTCTGTCTCGGTACAGAGGAAAGACAGTGAACATAGCTTGAAACCAATATGGTTACATTAGGAACACTTTAAAGCCAGAAGAATCAAAAAGCAACTGTATAGAAAGTGGGAACAAGGACAAGCAACTAAGAAAGAGTATAAAGAAATAACATAAGCATGCAGGGATAAATCGGAAAGGCTAAGGCATAAGATGAATTATAACTAACAAGGACAAAGGCAAGGAAGCCTCTATAAATACATTAAAAGTAAGAGGAATGCAAAGAAAAGCAGAAGCTCGTCAGTCAATGGAGAACAAAAACAATCTGATGATGCCAAGAATGCAATATTATCTGTGCCACGCCCTCCAGAAAAACAGGCTAGTTGTGACCCAATACTTAGCACAATTAATTCTAATAAGAAGATGAGAAAGCTGGCCACAATGGGCAAGTAGTCAAAGACTGCTTAGATGAGGTAGGGCATGCTTGGCCACGGATATAAAAATACCATGAATTCAAGTGTGAATTTACCCCTGTGAATCTGCACCTGCTTTAAAAGTCATGTACATCTGTATCCACAGAACAAGCGGGCAGAGGTGTTGTACTGTTCCAGAAGTTAGTTGGTGTCTGACCTTGACAAGGAAGTGCTGGTGGCAGATCCATGATATTTTTAGAGATAAGAGAAGGAATACATTCACACAGGCAAATTTCAGCACTCTTAAGAGATAATCACAAATGGGGAATGGCAGCCTTACACTGCCATCTTCCACAGTGGCTGCCCTGCACAAAAAATACACGCTAGATTTCTTAGTCAGAAATATAACCCCTTTGTGTTACAGGATGTGTTACCCAACAGTTTTCACTGCTCAGTCAAGGTACAATCTTTTCTGCTTCAAGACTTTATCCGTGTCCTGTCTCCCTTCCTCTATACAGTCTTCTACACGGCACAGACCAGATAAAGTGTGTGCTCTCAGGACACCGCGTTTTAACTGTCCTCTATTAATAACAGATTCCTCTTTCTGCAACACAAAGTGACTCCGCAGCATTTTCTGTTAAGGGAAATTATAGCTTGGCATCTGTTCTTTTCACTGCCAGAACCAGATTGCTCATCTTATTACATCTTACAAAATTGCTCAGGACCTGCAAGGAGAAAATTGATTTTCAATATGGACTTTTTTAGTTTTAATAGGCACACTTAAGATCATGAAAAACACCACGCCAGTTCCAAACAAAACAACAGCTTTTTTTTTTTTCCCCCACGTGGACAACCATCATAAGGGCATTAGGATACAAAACTGAGGAGATTCATAACATAACATCCCAATACTGATTGATACCAAGAAGATATGCTCGATCAAGAAGCTCTGCACAATGCTGTCCCATTTCAACTCAGCCGGAAACACTTAACCCCAGGTGGTGGGTCAGAACAGCAACATTTTGTAGCTATTCCTTTCCCTGCAATTTCTCTATTTACAGGTAGATTGTCTCCCCAAACTAGGATTTCCAGCAGAGCCAATACAGTACCAGCGACACTGAAGAACAGCCTTCACGCTTTAACACACACAACAATGGCACAGGTTCAAAAAGGGAAGCACTCCGATAGGTAGGATTGATGTTCCTATTCACCCCTGTTAAGGGGTGGTAGGACCACCTAACCAGGGAGAGCTGTATATCTGCATTTAACCGTGCTCTCTGTTAAACAGAAGTTATGAGAAATCAGTAGAGAAGATCATCTTGACTTTTATCCTGCTGCCACAACTTTCCAGCAAGACAAAGGTGACAACAACCTGCTGGGTTGCACATGGCTTTCCTAAGCCTCACACTAGGAATCAACAACAGAAATAAAACAGTAAGAGGTAAGGGTCTGTGGAAAATGGCAGGTAATGCGACTTCTACAAAAAGTTCACAGAGCAAGCGAATGTCTCCATTCCTAGAAGTTATATTAATTTCTTTATAAGGCAGTCCAGTTGTTGTGTTTGTCAAATGGCAGCCAGAGAATAGGTATTATTAATAAATAGCCATTAGCCATATGGTACTCATACCATTTACTTGCATCTTATGTACTACTGCCCCTGCACCACAAACCTAACAGCTTAAAAGCACAGCCTAGAGCTATCCATGCCCTAGAAGCGTTTCCAAGGGCAGCATCTGCACGCACATTCAGAAGCCGAAGAGAAACTCAGAACACAGTTCAGCTGCAGCATATAATGATCAGCCTTTGGCTGCCACTGAGAGTACCAAAATATAAAAGCAGGGAGACTGAAAATTATCTGACTTCTGAGACAAACTACCTCACTCCTTTTAGGCTTACAGTTCCAATTTAGTCTCTTTACGTGTCCCCCTTCCTATTCCTACTTACTCAGGCCTTGGCAGAATCCAGAAAGAACCACAAACCTGCTTCAAGGTTCTAAAAGAAAATATTAATCCCAAAATTGGTGTGTTCATATCACTGAGGAACTGACTGCAATAAACTTGGCTAGAGACACCCTTTGTTACCTCCCCATATCCTCCAGTTCAGCAGGTATATTCAGCTTGGTGACATCCACGATTAATAATATTGCATCCTGGTTGCTGTAACAGCAGCTGAGCACAAAGAGTTTTCCTCCCTGTGCTCAAGCATCACAGCAGCAGCACAGAGGATGCTTTCACTTCCAAAGGCAGCAGGAAGGAACAGCTAGAACAACTTCAGCAAAGCAGATGGGTCAGGATGAGAACCACTTTAGCCTATGGAAATGCAATCTCTATTCAACAGGCACATTGTGAGGCTTAGTAGTCAATGTTACTGTTTTGGTTTGATACATAAATCATGCATTAGCACTTTTGTTCTCTGTCCGCAGGGCACACAACTAACCAACACGGCACAGAATTTGCTTTGGCTCAGCAGCAGAGCTGCTATTCTAAGGGCATTCATTAAATGGAAGTGGCAAAGGGAAACAGACAGAGCAGAGTGGATATTTCCCTTCTAATTGCCAATAAGTATCTGTTGAAAGGCTTCCTGCTTTTTTCCTCAGTTTTAGCAGCTGGAGAAAGAACTGCATCCAATAACTGGATGTTCAGAACCTTTCCAGATTTCTTAAAGTATGGGGTTTTTTTCATTCCTCTCCAGGACCTCTTTGCTCAATTTCCCTTCCAGTTATTTGGGGATAACAGAGACTGAGATTGCTGCTCACAACCAGGTCTATGTACCATGTACACTCCTCCAAGTGACTCCAATCCATTTTTTTCCAAGAGGTGGTGTTATTTTTCTAATCTTCCAGCATTTGATATTAGCAGATCACTAATTCACCAGTTTAATCTTCCTCCATCACTGTTCTTCACTGGCTAAAAAACACATTACTACTACTCCCAAAGGACTCACAGACCTGCACTATTCTTCACACGTATAATCATATTCCTTCCCATACATGCATAAATCCTGTGTTGCACTGCACAAACTAGGGATGCAGTCTGCAGAAATCTCCTTTCAGCATACAGTTTGTGTTTTATACATGCCAATGAACTTAAGTTTACCCTGAACATCCTGAAGTTTCCTCCAATGCATAGAAAGTATTTTCCAGGCACCAAAAATACCAAAAGACAGCCATCATGCCATTCCTTTTTCCCCAGTTATGTGCCATGTTTCTACATGTAACATTTGGGAAATAAAGCAACACAAGAAACTTGGTAGATTGAAAGCATGTAGGGAAGGGAGGAGGATCACAAAGCTTTCTGTCTCCTTTGCATCACCAGATAGCCCAAAATCACAAGATCCGATGTGAAAACAATCTGTCTGCCTATTCGTGCCTTAGAAAAAAACAAGAAGTAAACAGAAAGACCAGGCTAGCACAACACAGCCAATAGATGTAGGAGAGAGAATTAATTACCATTGCTTTGCAAGACTACCTTGCTTTGGGCCGAGCCTCAGAATAATAAGCTGCTGAGAGACAGTAATGACCAGGCAGGGTAAGCAGAAAGCAGGTTTCAGTTTGGCACCCTCCGAGACCTTACCTCCTACATCATCAAAGCTTTCTGATGGCCAAGCAACCTGGAAGACCACCAGATCACTGGAAGTAACTATTTATTTCTAGTAACATTACTCTCTTCACCTAGTCTTATTCCTAACAAGTAGGAGCCACTGCTCATAGAGCAGTAGGCATGAGAGATGAGAGGAGATCAAGAGACCAATTAGATCATTAATACATCAAGTTGACAGAAGACTAGTACTTTGAGCATATTTCTTACCACTTCATCCAGTTTCCTTTTTAAACAACCTCAGCAATGGAAATTCTATCACTCCCCTTGAGGAAATTGCCCACAGCTTGTCAAAGATCTCTTACCAGGACAATTTCAATTCTGTGCAGCCTACAGCTTCTCCTTTTCTTAATTTTATGCTGCTGCTCTTGGCATCCTTTTGTGGTCTGCTTTGTAGGCTATTCTCCAGCACACATTTTGCACCTGCACATGCATTCTTCCTTCCCCTCTAACCATGTAAATTATATTCAGGATTTTCACCCTTTCCAATGCATCTTCTTCCAGACCTTTTAGATCTGGGGAAAAGCAGTTGCTTCTTTTCAGATATATTTCCCTGAACTTCCCTCCCACTTGTCTCTATGTTCTGCTGTCCTGCTGTACTTGAAAAGCACAAACTGGCACACTGATCTGCTGAAAGAAATGGAAGAAAAGACACAGCAGACTATGGAATGATAGTCGTTGCGGGGAGGGACACACTATGACTTTACTCAGGTTTTCCTTTCTGGTGAGACAATGGGATGGGAGATTGGCTGGCTTCTCACTCCTCTAGAGCAAGAGCTGTGAATGCACTTTTACCCATCTAGCAGAAAGATCAGGCCAGCCTTCAGTTCAGAGAAAAATGGCAAGCACAGGCACAGAAAACACACTTCCAGACAAGTATGTCCCACATTAGCAGAATTACTACAGCCAGCCACAGCAGAGGTTTGGATCTCCAAGCACCACTCCTGTCTCTGGATCCAGAGTCGACCTCCCCATGTGCTAAAATGGAAAGCAACTGCAGGAATCACTTATGGGACTGCTGACAGCAGTCAGGACCTCAGCTGCCCTCTGCTAAAAGCCAAAAAGCACAGCCAAATACACACTCCACGCTGGAGGAATCAATGGAGAGAGTCCCTTCCAACCTGAAGGCTGTGAATCAGAAAGGAACCAAAGACAAGAGAGGGATCACTCAACAACTCAGAGCCCCAAAACAGAAGAAACAGCTATTTCAAGATGCTTTTGCTTAAGCAGCATATAAAGAGTAATTTCTTAGCATCTAACTGGGTTGCCACCTGTAGTTACAGGCAGAGGAATGGTGCAGACAGTACAGCCTCTGAATATCCCCAGGCAGAAATTCCCAAGGGAGCCCCAGTTCTTCAAGGCTGAATTGCCCAAGTATGAACACTGCAAGACACACTACAAATTATTCCAGCCCTAATGAAACCAGAAGTTTTATATCTGCTCCAGCCAGAAACAGATTCCGATCTGATGAAGATCTAACCAGGAGAGCACAGTTACAGAGGCCATTCCCCACAGCGCCACTGACTTTGGAGGGTCTGGTGTGCACAAGTTAGAGCACATCTGGATAAGGATGAGCAGGAGAATGGGCTCATGCTGCTATGTCTGTCCACTACAGGCCAATTTGTTCAGCTGGAGGAGAAAAGGAGACAGAGGCACATTTTGTGTGTCTGGAGAGCCACAGAGTACTGGGAAAGTCCAGATGTGGTTCAGCCTCAGGTAGAGGCTGAGCTTCCTACAGATGGCAAATAACAGCTGCCTCCTTCGCAGCTCATAGCTGAATGTGAATTTGAGATCATGAGCAGCAGAAATTTACTCCTGACTATGCCAGCTCTGCCTCTTCCTCCAACGGATGAAAGATACCTCATTAATGTATTTTTATACCAAGTCATTATAGTCTCTCTTGACTTTCAATGGCTTTGAGCTACAGCCACACACCTTGAAGAGCTGAGCTTTCTACACGCCTGATAAATTCAACTTTAAACTGATTATTGAAATATCCAAGCTGCTAATGCGTTGACTGCCAGCTGAAGCTGCACTCTCTTCACTGTTTAATCTTCACTTACAGTGTCAGAATTCATTTGTTCTTTCCCACTGCACCCCCTGTTCCCAACTGTGAATTCCCAAGCGCTCACACACACCCCTCTTCCCACCTCCCCTGAGCACTCTACTTACCAGATTTCTGGAAATGGATCATTCAAGGAAAAGCTTATTTGTTTCAAGCAATAAACCAAAGCAAGCAAAAGGAACAACTCAATTACTGTTTACTTGAGGACAAAACTAGAGCATCTCGGATACCTTTGTGTGCAGCAGAAGGCAAATTATATATTTAATTCTTCTTCACTTCCTGTTCTGGATTCCTAAGCAATATTGAGTAGTAATAAATTCCATACTCTAGCAGAAGCAATTGCATTTTATAAGTAAGTTATACCAAAAAAAAGTTTAAGTAGAAAGCTTAAACCTTAAGACACTGCCACCGTGCCCAGCAACAGGTATGGAGGTCTTTCATCACCTCACCACTATCTATAGTTTCAAGCAATGCGTGGACTTACCTGAGCCGCGAGCCCAGTAGCTGAATGAGCAATTCCCAGAACTATGGTGTGCAGGACAAGCCCTTCATCTAAGCCGCCACCAGCTCCTTTGTCTTCAGCCCAACCAAGAGGCAAAAGGAAGAGAAACTCAAGCTCTCACCTCAGAAGCATCCTTCAGGTTGCTAGCCCCTTGCTCCTCCTCCACATTGCAAATTTGAAGGATCCAGTCCTTTGCGCTGTCTCCACTCTCTCCCGAGGGCCAGGGAAGCAAGGGCAGACAGCTGTGGCCTTTCTGCAGAAAAGGGCATTTGCTGCTTGCTCGCCAGCTGGGGGACAATGTCCAGGCCCCTGAGGAAGGCAGATATCATCTTCTCGGCATGACATTTGCACAGTGCTTTGGAACGCAGCTATGTAAATGTAAGACAATCAGGGGATATTGTTCAAATCCTGTAAACCCATCTGAATTCAAGAGGGTAATGCTGTTTTACACCATCCAAGTGCCTATGTCTGTGTAATTAATAATTGGAAATGATGCACAGTGATTGCGAGCAATAAGGCCAGGTTTACTCAGGTCCAGGGGCAGCACTTAAGCACAGTTTTAGTGTACACAGTTTTAGTGAAAAGCAAAATTCCCTCAGAAGAAAACAAAATTCAAACAGGTTGGTGGGATCATCTGACATCATGTTTGTCATTGCAGTGGCTGGAAAATTATCTAACCTGTGGAGTAGCATATATGATATTTGCAGGTGGGTCAGAAAGAGCCCATGGCACAGAAGAGCAGGTACAGCAGAGGTCAAACAGCTCTATGCTGCAGGCACTTGTGTCACCAGAAGCTGTGAACACACATGGCTTTGAGGACACTGCTTGGCAAAGCGGCATTTCCTATATTTCTTCCACTGAAGCCACGGGAACTCTTAACATTGCAACACTCCCTCCACTGCTGCCCCAGGTGAGTCCCAGTTAAAAGAGTTGGCAGTGGTGATTTACCCAAGCCTCTCTGGGCAATGCAATCAGATGGTTAGAAACACCCGCAGTCCTAAATTCCAGCTATGGCATCTTATGCTTTTGCCTGACAGATCAAAGAGCTTCTTTCAAACATTTCCTCTTATGCAACACCATCCACCGGCCTCAGACATTTTCCTTTACTAATAAATACTGCAGCAATACCCTGAAAATCACAGGTAAAAAGCGCTGGCGCTCCACAGGGCAAAGCATGTGAAATACTCCAGTACTTTTGTCCAGGGCTTTCTATGCAGCTCCCTGTTTAATGAGTCCATCACTGGGCTTAATGACCTGCCACAGCGTTAGAAACACTCTGCCCTCCTCATCAATGATTCACATGCAGTCTTAAAACTGCGCACAGATTAAAGAGGCTGCTGCTCCCCCACCTCGCTTCAACCCAAAGCGGTTTTAAATATTTCATCTTGCCACAGAACTCTTCTGTACACATCCCAAAGGCACTCTGAGAAGCTCTCGCTGGGAGTTCAGCTTTACCTGGCAGAGGGCCTGCTGGCACCATGAGAAAGCTGTCACTGCCAGGTCTGCCTACATCCTTTATTTACTTTCTTTAATGAGTCTTACGTGACCCCAGCTGTCAAGAGTGGGGACACGGGGTTCTGAGGTGGTTAGTGTTTTCTATTTATGGAAAAGCAGATGCAAGCCATGATTGCAGGGACAGAACGAAGAAGTACCTGATCCACAATTACCAGGGTCAGTAGGAGTCTTTCTTCACCTTCAAGGGAAATAGAGTCATGACTCTCTTTTCCTGTCAGCTCCAGTGGGATTTAAAGGGCACCAACAAATGCAGAAATGTAGGCAAGATCTTGGATTTCCCAGATGAGCACCTCATCAATGACCTGTCTTCTAGAATACCCAGAACACTTCATAGCTCATACTGTGAAGAGATCTCATGGCCGAGACACCCATAGACACTTCCCTCCCTGCACAAAGCCTGTGATATAGTCCTCATTTTTGGGGCATGAGGAAGGAAAGCAAGTAGCCCAGGGGAGAGGGGAAAAGACGCAGTGCCACTCTTCAGCTTTGCCACTAATGGCAGGATGCTGCTGATACTAGTCTCAGCCTCTACTTCGCCATCTCCCAGACGGGAATGCTACCAGCAGTTCTCACCATCCAAGGCATTTTGCCATTAACAGATCCCTTGTATAGAACAAGCTATTACATTACGAGGAACAGCAATATCTGTGTGATACTGTGGCCAAACATGCCATACACTTCTAGCAGACAGAGCTCTGCTAAACATGCTGGATTTCATTGTAGATGCAACTTCTCCACAGTTTCCCTAGCCAGATCACTAAGGCTTAATACTGTTTTCCCAAGTATTCACTTATACATATATGATACCTTTGGAATACATGCTAAATAAACAAAGGAATCATTCAAAAGATCAGGAAACACAATACTGAGAGAATCACTTTTTAAGCACTTCATCATACACCCTCTCTCCTGTTTTTTCACTTTGCTCTTACCCTCCTTGCACCAGCAGTACACTCCCAGTAGTTAGACTGTTGATAAGTCACTAATTTCATGGGAAATCCATTTTTCAACAATTTGGCTAGCTCCGCAAAGAGACAAACAACATCCTCTAGATAAATAACTTGTAATTTTTGATTGGCAAATCATTTATGCGCTGTTGTTTTTGTTTCCTAAAGTTAATCAACCAGCTCTGAACACTGAAAGAGGGCAAATCAGGGAAACAGACATGCAGAGAGATAAATGCACACGAGCACAGACAAAATTTCCTTTGTAGCTGTTTCAGCAGCTCTGGATATTTGCCCTCATTCTGCTGTGTTTTTCACCTAGAGGCCTTGGAAGAGGCAGGGAGCAGGTAGCAGCCACCTGAACACCTGTGCCCATATTTTTGCTTTCCTTTACAGAGGAGTCAGTTTTATTTCATAGCCTGCAGGAAGTGGCAACCAGCCTGCATTTCTCCAGTATGTTACAAAGAGAATTTATTGGCAGTAGCAGGTGCCTGCCAAAAGCATGAGGAATCAACTCTGACTCCACAACAAGGGCACAGGACAACTTTAATCCGTGCTATCTATCCACCGTGATCAATGGGGACAATCTCATTTTCCAAGTCCATTCTTCACCAGGAGTGTTTGGAAAGAAGACTTTCATCACAAGAAGTTGAACTGGGACCACACAGGTTGCAGAAAAGCTTTAAACCACAGAAGCTTTTGCTCCCGAGTACATCAGATGCAGCAGCATAGGGCCATAGATCTGCTCATCACAATCAGACAGTTCATTTTCTCTATTTCACATAAATTGTGTTGACAACAGGGAAGATCTCAAAAACTTTCTGGTTTTCACTTACCTCAGTATTAATGAGGGGCTAAAAAACTGAAAGCCCTAATTCCCCAGTCCCTCTGCTGGTCCATCTCCCCCAGTTTCTGGATCTCCAGCGGTCCAGCCTCTACTAGCTGGGTGGTCCATGGCTAACAGCCACACTCAGTCTTCACATGCTTCTGGTTGTTTATGGCATAGGAAAGGTTCCTCAGCAGATCATCCTGGGGGCCATGTGTAGAATTCCTGACCTTTGGATTTTTGTTTAAACCAATGTAAACATTTAGGGCCTCCATGGGTCAGAACAGCTTGCACCCTTTACAATGCCCACCTCATAATTGTGTGTGAGTGACCAGATGATTCCCTTATACCGCCAATACAGCTTGCAGCACTTGGTCACATTATGTCCTTGTCCTCATTTCTTCTCTCACCCCATCACAGGAAATGAGGCCAAAAAGCTTCAACAGGTGAAGGAGGTCACATCAGTCCACAGCAGGTAGGGCCAAATCATAAACATTTTTGTTTGCTGGTGTACTCAAAAAATGAAATTTTGTGTTCTCCTTGTGATTTCAGGCTTTCTTACGTAAGGATAGAGTGATGAGATCTGTGGGCCTGCAAAGGGTAGCCTTGTCTGAAAGAGAAGACAAAGATCCCTTTACTTAGTGCAAAACCAAACAAAAGTGAGCAATAAAGCACTGCAGAAAATGAGCAGGTAAGTACTTGCATTTTATCTTCAGTCGATATCTTTTCAGCATTGCTGAGCTCTGAAATCTGATTTTGTGTTGTACTGCAAATCCATACCCCCTAGGAAGCTTGCATCCCTCTTGCTGAGCATCAGCGTTCACTACATTTGTCCACACAATCTCTACAGTTGTCATCTCAACATCCAAGGAAGCTTAAACAAAAGCATAATCTCTCCATAAAGCACACCTCTATACTCAAATAGCTCTTGCTCTCAGGTGTCCCATTCCATGAAATTCATCACCAAACCACTTAGCCTTCCTCAGTGAAAGGAGAATGTTCAGAGAAGAGAGCTCTGTAGTGTATCACAGGCTCAATTAACTGGGTCTCATTACCTCTCCCGGGCTCACTCTAATCTTTTCTGGGGCTGAGAGGGCCATAGCATATGTCCTTGGCCACAGTCACCGCAGCAGCCATGAAAGGGCTTTTACATCTTAGCTCTACAACTAATCCATCACACTGCAATATGGCAAGAGAGAGCTTTTGGTGAAAGGCCTGTATGATGAATAACCAGACCTTGAGGATGATGCAGGAGCCAGATGATGGGGCGATAGAGTATCTGTTGCAGTAATGTAAATTAATTCCCTCTTTTTTTTTTTAATTCCTTTACTATTCAGTAACTCAAGACATTAAAGAAAAGTGAACTGATCGATGCAGTTCAGCTGCTATTCAAGCTGCTTCCAGAAAGCATTGTTTTTTCCCATTATCCTCTGTTAGTTCCAGCCATCTTACTATGATCAGTGCAGGGTGGATGACCACATTTCTGTAAAAACCCTGTCCAGAAATCCCTGCAGTTTAACCACAGCAGCAAAGCATCACATCAAAAGAAAAGATGCAGGTGCTAAGGCTGTTTCCAAACAGGCTTCCACCTAGGTGTATCCAGCACAGCTCAGGCAGAGAGCCATCACCACGGCCCTCCCCAGGGATTCTCACTGGAGTAGCAGTGCTGAAGTCTGGGCACCACACTAAACTAGTAGTGGCATCAGGGCTCCTAAAGCAAAGAGATGTCGGGTACCAACTGTGCTACTAAAAACTTTATGCACTTGGCCAGTTTGAGATATATGAAAATGGTGCTTGACGAATCGTGAGGATCAAAGGAGCATCTCCATCCCTACCAGAAGCAAGGTGACCTTTAAGAAGTTTTATCAGCACTGAATTTATCTAAGTTTATATAAAATTGTCACAGTTGCCTCAAAGATGTGAAACATGGGTATGATAGGGCAATTATGTTGGTTAATTACATCGAGAAGTTAAGGTTAGTGGAACCAAACCCAAGCTGGTGTGAATCATTGCAGTTCCGCTGAAGGGAACAGTTACATTATTTACTCCAGATGAAAATCTGTTTCAGCAAGTTGAGCAGAGCGAGAAAGTGCTATAAACAGAATCAAACTTATAAAACAGTAAAAGACAATTTTCTTTCCTTAAAGCAAATCTCTCTCCACACTGGATTTCAAATCTGGGGCCCATGTCAGGTGAAAAGCCCCCCCATTTGCTGACTTGCACAAAACCAATGGTGAGCTCTGTCAGATGCAACCCACTTGCCCCATCAGGATGCATGGCTTATAGATGAATGGAACCACCCCCCCAGTCACCTCAGCCCATCATTTAAGTCCTTTCTCCAGATGTAAAGCGGCACTGCAGCACAGGTGGGGGATTTTGGAGGGTTTGGCTCCATTCCTGCCTCTATTACAGTTACGCCTCAGCAACGCCATCTGGGCTGTAGGGTGGGAGCAACAGAGAAGCTTTTGAGCACATTAACTGTTGTCACATCACTCCACCTACAAAAGGCTTATACTGTTCCAGCCACCAAAGCATTACTGCTACAACACACCTGACAGATAATTAGAAAATTAAGACAAGGATTTTGACTTTACCACGGCGTGTACTGCCAGCAATTTACACTGACCTGAAGCGATGACCCACAAAACCACTCAGCATTAATCCCAGAGACCAAGCAATGCACAGATCCCCTCCAGCCTCCATTTCCTACAGCAGAGGTGAGCTTTGCACATTTGATCATTTCTTTACTCGAAAGAGTGCTGAAGCATTGGAACAGGCTGCCCAGGGAAGTGGTGGAATCACCATCCCTAGAGGTGTTAAAAAAAATATGTAAATGTGGCACTTTGGAACATAGTTTTGAAGGCATTGTTGTGTTGGGCTGACGGTTGTACTTGAGGATCTTAGAGGTCTTTTCCAGTCTTAATGATTCTATGATTAAATCAACAATTTGCTACTTCTCTGATGTTGCCACAGGACTCCACTGCTCAGGTTTCCCTGCCACAGTATTGGGCTCTTCAGCTACGGCTGTTGAGCTGATCTGCATATTAATCCAATAACCCTCCACAATTAAATAAGATGAGAAGGGGCAGGGAAAAAAGAGAGAAAGATAAGATGTCCTCTGCAGATGTTGTCCTCACATATGGTCTCCCATACGGCCGCTGCTTCGCTTTATAAGATCCCTCTCTTCAGAAAGTAACTTGAGCTCCTTCCATACTGCAATCAAGAGATTGATTAAGAAACAGGTAACAGTGCAGACCACTTTGTCATTGCCCATATAAGTGCTGAACAGTCACTGCTAAATTACAGCTATCAATCTCCCAGGCTGTACATGGATACATTATTTTTTCCATTCCCCACAGAGAGAGATGCTTCCTGTTTTCTTGACATAAGCTGTGTGGATCACTTGCCCATCTGGCTTGTCTACATTGTTATAACGATATCTTTCCCTTGGATGTCATCTTTCCATTACTAGCAGCCTCCACAGCAAGACAATACTACTACTCAGCATTTCTAATGGATATATCTCTAATCCTTCAAAATTTGTTAATTCTCCCTGAAATTACTCTATTGTGTTGGGATGCACTATTAGCCCAAATTTACAGGGTGTGTTTAAGGCCAGGAGCCTGGTAGCAATGACATAACTTGCCAAACATCGCAGGGATGACCAGTGACAAAGTAGACTCATGAGCAGAGATTTTAAAGTTGAACTTCACACCAATAGGTAAGGATAAGAACGAGGGACAGCAGTACATGACCTGCTTATTTAGGGAAAATATAGTCCACGTGCACAATATGGTGTGGCTCCAGTGCTATTCAGGGACAAGGAAGATGCTGTTTATTTACAATCACGTAGGACACCCATGGGATCCCAACAGGTGAGAAGTAGCAGCACCACAGGGTCAAGCCACAACCACACTGGCAGGGCCACCAGTGGCCGCTTGCCAGACTTCACAAGATCTGACAAGTCCCCTGCAGGGACAGAAAGCTCTACAGCTCGTACAGGGGAAAAAAATCTCCTCAGCATGAATTTCATCAACAAAACTGGAGCACGCTCTGACTAGCACATAAAGAAAGGATCTGGTCCCAGGAATTTCCATTTCAAGTTCACATCTGGTCCATAACCCTTGAAGGGAAGATAGTCAGTGATGTAACATTGGAGCAATTCTACAAACAATCTCTCCTAAGCATCAGTTTCCCCAGGCAAAGAGGAATGGGCCATTTTTGTAGTAGTTTCATTTTTATGACTCACTTCCAGGTCATTATACCAATAAGATCCTGTCTCTCCAGGGTGTTTTTCTCCAGTGATTAAAGCTGTGAGCCTTCGACCTTGTGCCTTATCAACGCTGCACAACACACACTATAACCACCTAGAAACTTGCTGCCTTTCATCCCTTATTGCTTAATAAACTTGCTAGCAGACCTATTACAACAGAATAATGAAGCTAAGAAATTGCATTTAGCTCAGTAAATCTGGGAGCAGAGCCTGTTAAAAATAAATAACATTAAATTTAAAAAAAAAAAAAACCCAAACAAAACAACAACCTAATTGCAGAAACGCGGAGTGTTATGAAGAGATCCTCTCAGTTCAGCCAGGGTTCACAAACCACTCACTCCTGCTATTTCAGCTACCGAAAGGAGCAGCAGTGCGAGAGGAAACGAGGGTAGGGAGTTGCATAAAGCTAGAGAAGGAGCAAGAGGAGTTGTCAGGACAGATCCACACGCAGTCTGCACATTAGGGGGCTGCTGCAGGGGTTGCAGACAGCATGGCCTTTGGCATGAGATGCTCGGGAAGGGAAGAGATGGTGCTCAGAAACAGGTGTTTTGGCAGAGTGATGTGAAGAAGGCAGCCCAGCACCTGGCTCCTGAAGTTTCAAATGTGGTGAAAATGCAGCCAGCTGACATTGATAACATTCAAATTAGGTTGTGTTAGTGCTGTAATTGGGCATTTAATGGCATGAAACACAAAACAGTTCCTCCTCCAAGGCAAGGCATGGGCAGGACAGAACAGTAAGGTGCAGGGTAAGTACTGGATTTGCAGGAATATCCGACTCTGCTATACTGAGCAGTCATACAGTGGCTGTTCAGTCCAGATGCCCAACCAAGATGCTGAAGGTATGGCCCTTTCCAACCACTCCCTATGTATGGAGCTTGTGGTGACCACATTTCCACCTCTGGGTGCCTTGTTCGGGTCTGACAGACAGGTCCACAGAACACCTAGCCTGCAAGGTCACACAGAGACATCCTGCAGGGCCCATGATGACACTGCCCACCACATGCTGTGCAGCCTGAGACAGTCAGCACGCAAGACTAAAAGCCATAGAAATATATTCAGGCCCCAGCAGACAGAAGGAGAAAGCAAGAGCCAAGCTTGATCCCATATTCAATTCCCTCCAACAGCAAGAAGCTCATCAGGAAAAAATGCCCAAATCATCCCAGGATTACCTACAGCTACATTAAGCAGCATCTGCCTGTACATCTTCATGGTCCACTGTTTTACCAGCGTTATTTCCCTCCCTCCATCCTTCCTTAGGCAATATCATCACGCTGCAAGGCCTCCTTATTGTTTCATTTCTGCTGTGACCAAGGGGGAACAGAATGGGAAGCACTAACTTCATTACTCATGAAAGGGCTTTCTTGACCAGATCGTTTGCCAGGACCACAAGGAAGCATAAATGCATCAAGGAGACCGCACTTTTTTGTCATGCAGTGCTAGAGGAAGATCTAGAGGGTTGACCCATCCCAATAAAAGTATAAGTGGTCTCCAGGATCTAGGGCCATCATGAGGGTCCAGTGGCTACCACCATCACCACAAAGCACTTTCTTCAACTCCTGAGTCACTTGTAACT
The DNA here is from genome assembly GCF_017976375.1 of Cuculus canorus. Taxonomy (NCBI): domain Eukaryota; kingdom Metazoa; phylum Chordata; class Aves; order Cuculiformes; family Cuculidae; genus Cuculus; species Cuculus canorus. The sequence goes on from NC_071407.1 coordinate 12,405,122, forward strand.
AAAGCTTGAGCTGTGTCTGGCTCCCTGGGAGAAATTTCTGCTGCAGGTGTAAGCTGCTGCTGGGCCTTTCCACCAAGCTATGCAATACATCTCCCAGACAGACAGGGAACGAGAAAAGGGAGTTCCATCACCACAGTGCACTTCACAGTAAGCGCTACAATTTATAGTGCATAAATACTGTATATATAGTGCAGCTTTTTGCAGACAACATTATCATCTCAAAGGGTAGGTAGGAGGCGGGAATAACAGCTTGTAACAATTGTAGCATAGACAGCTGCTTTTTTTACCCATGTCTAATGTTGTTTGGGGAGGTAAAATAGGTCTACCAGCAGTGCCTCTGCTTCTGCTAACATACACTGCAGCTCCATGTGGGGCTTCGGCTGAATAATTAGGTTAAAGGAGGCACAATCATGTCAACAATCATGTAGAAGCTTTCTGGGAGAAATTTCACACAAAATCATTCATAACTCCAAGCTAATCCATTCCCAGGAAAGCAGAGATGTTGTCCTCATGCTAAGCTTTTGTACTGCATTTAACGCAGACTGTCTGGCCTCTGTTCATCACCGTGGCTGAAAAATCTGTGGACAGAATTAATCTCTTGCAATGCTCGGTGTTTCAGCCACACACAAGATTATTTAAAATTTTTGTTCCACCAGAAAAGTCAGTTCTAGTCTTCCCTCATACCTCTCCACAACCTGATTATCAGCCATGTGGACGCACTCCCTCCCTTGTCCTTGTGTCAGAGCCTTCATAAAGCTAGTTCAGCCCACTAATGTGACAGAAAATGCTTCCTTTATCCAATCTGGGAGAAAACTTTGGCCAAGTTTATTTTTCTGCCAGCGTAGTGAGTTGAATCTGCAAGAACCAACTAGCAAAATCAAAACCAAAGCTTACAATAGCTGTTCCACCAAAGATGTACAAATGGAAAGTAAAAGTGTTCAGGATCAGGAAGACATTTAATCAGCTCAGCTGCATTCCTGAACAGCACCCTCCACTAAACATGGAGCATCTCATTTTAGACTTCCTTGTATTAGACAAATTATTTCTCTCCTGTAGCCCACAGTTTATAAGAAATTATATTTTCACTGGTTGAGTTCATTCTAGTTGCTGGATAACTTGGCCCTACTGGCCGAAAGAGTAACTTTTTCTCATTTGTGCTTGGAATGTGCCCTGAGGAAATTTGGCAGGATGCAGCTATGACATCTGCAATGGTACCAGCACGGGAAAGGGCTGCCAAGGTGATCCTGTTTTAGGATGTGGAAATTGCACTCGATTTACACAGCCTTAAAGAAACCATAAACTGGCCCAGGATTTTAGCAAATAGATAAATGGAGGCTTGAAGCATTTGTCAAAGCCTTTGCAAGCTGGCTGCAGCTGGAATGGGACTTAAGACAATATTGTAGGGCTATTGGACACAGAGACACACATCTGGTTCTGGAATCCTCTGAGATCACTAGAAGCACAGCACAGAGGTGAGGAGAGCAGATTACTCTTTGTTTACCCTGTTCTTGCACAGGTGTTTGCTCCTGGTCAGAGTACAGCATCATCACAGATCTCTGCTCTGACCCACCAGGGCTGTCTTCACATCCAGCCTAGACTCTCCGCAGCCACAGCCAAACAGTAGCCAGGAGCCTTTCTTGACTCCTTCCTTCTCTTCTGCTTCGAGCTCTGGGAGCAAAGAAAGCTTTGCTTTTCCCTTTAAAAGGTCAGATCGAAAGCTTTCCACATTAATGGTTTATCTGAGTGGCATCAAAATGCCATGGTTACAGCCTCATTCGTGGACTTAGGGAGAACAGCAGGATTCATGGAGCCAAACTCAAAAGCTCACTTGTACATCAGACAGCTGCAACTGGACATGAGTGAACATCAGAAGGAAGAGAAATTAGTTCTCCCACCACACAAAATGCCAAAAGGGACAGGCAGAAAATCCAGCATCACATCAGGGCTTTGAGAAAGGTGAGCACAATTACTCTCATTAAAAGGCTCACGGAAATATCTAACGATCATCAGAGCAGGCAGGCAGTTGCAATTCAGTGCACTTCGTCCTTGAGGGCAAAGTGTGATTATTCTTTCAGAAGTGCAAACTCCTTCCAGCTGTTCTCTTTGCTCCTTACTTTGTTTCAGCCAGAAGGTGTGAGGCTGCAAAGGCCCCACGTGCCTCCTGGCATCTTTGCTTGAAGCAGCACTGAAGGAGACTCCAAGAGGAGCTCAAGGTAGAGCCCAGCCTGGGAGACACAGCTCACCAGTGTCAGCTTCCAATTCTCAAATGCGACATGACACAGTCACAGCACAACTCTGCATGTGCCATGTGATCAGGTACAAGGTGCGGCAGCTGAGAAGGGCATCCACGTCCTGGCTGCCCCTTTGGGTGGTGCTCCCCTCTCAACCGCAGCCAACTGTTGAGAGGGAACTAAGTCCTTCCATGGACAAACATCTCTGTTCATGCAAGGTCACAGCCATCAGCCCAGGCTGCTGTACCTGGGCTAGACACAGACTGTTTCCCTGAGGCTGGAGTCCGTAGGGGTGTTCCCTCCACACACCACAGCATGAGCAGGTACCACAAAGTCTCCTTCCATGGAACACACGTATTTTTGGTGGTAACTCTGACTGTGATGAATTTTGCCTACAAAGCGGCCAGACATGCACACATGATCCAGCTGTACAGACCCATCAAAGCACCTCAGCACCAAAGATCACAGCAGCAAATCTCTTCCAATGGCCCCATGGCTGGCCACAGTCTTGGGCATAGAGCAAAATGCCACTGTAGTGACATTGCAGTTCAGGGCCTCAAGGAATACTTACAGGTACAAACATACACCAGGATGCAGCCCTTGTTGCCCTGTGGGGCTGTAAGCTAAACTCAGGAAGTGCACCACAAGATTCTCTATTTGCATTGGGATTGAAACTCCCTCCAACACCAGAATACAAACTGATTTCACCAGTCAGAACCCTTGGAAAACATCCAGAGAGCAACAGGTATCCACCACACTCACTTCTAGAGGTTGCTGTCCACATGAACTCCTTTTCCAGGCTTCTTGCAGCACAAGACGATGAATGACAGCCTCATCCCCTCACACTTCATTGGGCAGCTAAGCTGTCTGAGCACATGGAAGAGTAAGGGAAAACCCTTCCCTGTTGCAATAGGTTTGAGGTCTGCCACGCTGAAGATGTGCCTCTGCAACTGGCAGTGCCCCTTGGAAACCTGCTGCCCCCCCCAAGGCAGGAGCAGTGTATCGGCTGAGAAGCTCAGAGAGAGAGCAGTTCTGCTGGGGTTAATACCTCTGCTTCCCAGGAAATCAATGTATTTACAACCCCAATTTAAACTGCTTTAAGCACTACTATTAAAAATGCATTTGTGTTATCATCATTCCACTGCACGGTTAATTGCTATACAAATATTTGCATTGCCCACGTTCATCACAAGGCTGCTGCTGCCTCAGGGTGAACTTACTCAAAATATGATGTGTTTTCCCAAGACTGGAAATCTTTGAGGGGATGTGTCTATTTTACACTCTTGGAGAAATACCGCACCCTGATCCAAAATTCCCTTCCACTGAATTGGATCTAGATCTATACAAACCATTGGTTCCAAGGAAAAGCACGTTGAGGCAAGATGAAATTCAGACTTCCCAGGCTGTATTTTTGTACCAAGAGGAGAGGCTACATATACCCTTCCTCTTGCCAGCTCATTGCGATTTGTTTAGATTTATCACCAGTCTCTCCTGCTCCCCTTTCTCTCTCTCTCTCTCTCTTTCTTTCTTTTTTAATTAGGCCATTGAGGCCTTGTGGTCTGGATCCCAATAGAAGCTTTTAAGTCTCAGACATCAAATGGCAGGCAGTTTACTATAGTTAATTATGGTAATTTTTGCTTAGTAGTAGCTTCCCTCTGAAGAGTCAAAACTACTTAGAAAAAGCCCCAGCCTCAGGCATGAATTTCTAAGAACATATTTTTCGCCATTTATTATTTTACAAAGTTAAGTAGCAGCAGAAAGTTGAAACCCAGAGGAAAAAAAGAACTGACAAAAAGAATAAGCTTTCAGAGGCTAGACACCATCACGGAATACACGACCAGACCACATTTGGCTATCGCAGGTATCACGCACTGCTCTGCTGAGCTGCAGTGCAGGGTTTGGGTCTCCTGCAGTGGCACAATTTCCCACCACGGTTCTGCTCTGCTCTCAAGGTTGCTCTGAACTGCATAGAAGGACAGGCAGCCTTCCAGCCAGCCCCAGGTCAGAGAAGGCACAAAGCTATCCTGAAACCTCGAGGGATCTGAGCAGGGGACCAGGTGGGCTGTTACGTGAAGAACATGCAGCTGGCTGTCCCAAGCAGCCATTCCCACAGTGCTGCTGGCCCCTTTGGATGCAGACTTATGTGACCCTCTGCATTCAACTCCTGCTGCTTGCATCCAGGAAATCCCACACATCTGACAAATAGCAAGCTCATAAAAATAAAAGAAAACCACTCCCAAACACTTCTATACACAGATCATATACAGTGACAGGGTCTTCAAAATGCTCTGACTAAAGCAGACCCTGCCTCTTAGCAAGAATTAAGCCTGTGGACGAGACCATATTGCATGTTAAAAGTGCCAGGTCCTGTGACACAAATGCCAACTGATACATTCCCTCTTGATTATTCCAAATAAATCTCCCACACAGTCCAGGCTTTGCCCCAGCCCCTCAGTGGCAGCACTCTTACATGATGTTGGGTCTTCCATATATGCAGCTGCATTACGTAAACTTTCAACCAAAGCTTGTTGTCCAGCATGAGCCAAAATGAACACAATCATGGCACTCATAAAAGCAATCCATGGCAAAAAGGATGGAGTTGATTTATGCAGGGAGGCAAGTTTTAGGTACAAGGAAAAAGAGACCCATGTCCCCTCCCAAAACTACAAGCCAAACAATGAGGAATTCAGTTACTTTCCCCATGTCTGAACAAACCATCACCCTGCTGCCTGCTGGCTACTTAGCCTTGTATGAGTTAACTATCTTGCTTCGTGCCTCTACTTTTTCTGTTAAAAATCAAGGACATTAACCTCTACCCGTTTTCCAGGATTTCCTTCTGGGTTCCCATAGAAAAAGTTATCCTTTTGAAGGTAAGTTGACCACCTGGAAAGGAGAGGAAAACAGAGGAAGAACTGACAGTTTGGCTTGGATTTTTATGGCTACAGAGTATGCCTGGATAATCTGGGGCTTTAATACATGGATTTGTTAATTTTATGAAAGGTCTGAAAATGTAGCACTTCTATCAGTTACTGGAATACATAATCTTCAGGTCTGCTTTGCTAGTGCAGAGTTTGTTTCATCTTCAGGCTCCTCTTTTAGGCAGTTAAGCATTTCATTTGGGAATCTAGAAACCGTTTGGAGCAGTTTAAGTCAAACCTTCAAATATTTATCACAAGACTGGTTCAGAGGCAGGCACAAAAATGTAAAATACAAGTTCAGAGCCTCCTGCATAATCCATCTCAGAGCTGGAGGAAGGGAGGAGAGAAACCCCTGTATTTCTAATTTAATCAAAGAGAAGTATCTAAGTAATCACTATGGTCCTTTCCAGAAGTTCTCATTCTCTGGATGTTGCAGCTGTTTGTTTGCCAAGTGGTTTGAACAGCTTAATCATTGTTTAGTGTAAAAGAAAGTAATTGATTTTTGAAGTTACGCTAACTGAGACATTGCACAGCATTGAGAAAATTGCCTAAATATTCAAGAACATCTTTTTAAATACAGTTTGCCTTTTTCAGCAAAGTAGATCTGGGTCTCTGCCTGCTTTCAGACAATGAAGTTCTGGCTCTCAGTAAGCTTCTTTATATGTAAACGTGACTTGGTTTTAGCGCAGATATGGCTGGTGCTTCAGATCAAACTGATTCTGCACACAAAAAGTTGGGCAACCCTCAAGGCCCCTTCCAGCCCTATTCTGTAGAATTCTGGAACAAATACTGGGCTTGTTTCTCCTCTCACCATCCCTTATTTGAATGCTATAGTCAATCTAGAGAGCCGCTAGCAGCTGAAGAGAATTTGGTATTTGGGACTCACAGCTCCATCAACGCCCCTCAGGGGACAGTCGCTTCACACCCTCACCTCACATAAGGCTACGTATACCCTGCATGCCAGTCTAGGGACTATGGGACAATGGATAGACTGGCATTCTTTGTGGATTTGGGGCACTAAAGAGAACAGAAACATGGGAAAGATACCAACTTGCAGGGATAAAGCTGAATAGCTCCATTTCCCAGGTCGTGCAACAACACTGCCTGGGCTGAGACCTTTTCTTTCGGCAGCCATGGGCTGTGCCACTTCCCTCCTGTGCCAATTAGAAACCAAACAGCCCTTTCAAATAAACATAAGGGCAACACCTGCAGCAGTGTCAGTGGTAGGATCAACTAAGGCAGAGGAAAAACAACCATTCCTCCCTGCTGGACCGCACACATCTGTGATCCTTTATACCTCAGAGCCAACCATGCCCTCCCAGCACAGAGCCTGTCTCCTGTCACACTCCTTACCACAGGTTTTTGGAGTCTTACGCCACCGCTGTCAGCCCAAACCTCACAGGGAAGCACAATGATCAAAACTGCAAGAAAAGTCATGCAGCAAACAAAAAAGGCCAACAAGGCAGTGGTGGGAAAACCTCAGATAACTCCCCCTTGGAGAATGCTGCAGGGCTCAGCTGCCCAGATATGCTTCTTCTGCAAATCCGGACATGTCGAGAGTAATTCCTGCAGTACCACTTCTCATGTCACACTCCAAATCTTCCACTTCACTACTTCTACTAGTAGATTAGAGCACATAAAAAAAACCACAACAACCCTACATCATGCTTATGCCTAGCTCTAAAATAGCGCTTTTTAGACATAGATCAAGATATTTTACACAGAATAGCTCAGAGAGAGTTATAACAAGGTCCAGGGCTGTGCTAACAGCCAATAGAGAAATCTCAAAGTGCTGTGTAGATATGCCTACGCTGTGAGGTCAGCATGCACACTGGGGAATTTTGATTCCCTTGCCCAGTTCTTGTTTCCCAAATTCCACAGTGCACATCCAAGAGCAGCTGGTGCAACACCCGATGGAAACTCTCTTCCCAGATGTTTGCCCACCTCCCAATCCACCCCACTGCCAAATGCATCTTTAATAACCAAAGCACAAAAGATGAGATGAGTCAGCAGCTGCCTCCTCCTCTCTCATTAACCAGGCTTCTCTTCCATGCCATCACCAACCAGGGCAAAAACAGTACCTTAAAGAGATGCAGAGCATTGCTTTCTTCTCATGGATTAGCCCACACTAAAAGGACTGCCCTCCGTCCCTCACAGCTAAGACAGCGTGTACAGCAAGTCAGGGCAAGATTTCCCTTTCTCCATCCTTTCAGCAATGCTATTACATTCTTCTTGGTCAAAACACGCCACTTGGGTCCAGGGAAAAAGCTTTCCATGTGTCCCAGCTCATAACACCCACTGGGGCTGGGGAAGTAAAGATGCAAGGAAAATCACTGTACAGGTGAAATCAGCGGCTGGGTTGGATGCATTTGTCTGTTCCCACATCCCACAGTTCTGAAGGGTCTTGGCAGTGGCCACCTGAAACTCCCTGGTTTTATGACCAGCTGAAGTCATTTGTCCACAGAGCAAAGGACAGCCCTCTTCTTCTGCAAGAAAAAAGAACAAGGTTTAAACGCACAGAAAAGTGAATCACATACTTCAGCTCTCCTTGCTCAGGATCTGTTCAATTCAATCCTCCAGACCACCCTCACAGCTACAAAGGAGTCGATATCAGCCAGTAGATGACATCATCACAGAGCTCTGTCCCAAGGGATGAGCATGTGATGTATTCACTTGCCAAATGCCACTGACCTGTAGCCACCAATTTCACCATCTGTTTTAGTATTGCTGTCTTTATTAACTGCCTTAGCTTTAGCGTGGAGTTGGGCTTCCCCACCACCACCACCCCTTGCTAACAGGGTTGCTTTTACGACCAGACCTGAATGACCCTTGTTCACATACCAACCCCAAGGACAGTTTAGTGAATCAACAGCACCTCCCTGACGCAGTGCTCTCCTTTGGCTCACTAAGAACTTGAGTTCAAAATAGTTTCCAGCTGCCAAAAAATCAATTGTGGTGGTTATAGGAGATAGGGAGGGGAAAGATACAGGTGCTCTCTGCAGGCAGATGCACTGACTAAAAAGGTTACCATTCTATGGTTGTGGTACCGCCTGTCAGCTCTCCTGCCTGCGCAATACTGCCAGCAGAGGGGTCTGCAGTTTTACTTAGTCCAACTGATGGAAAATCAGTTTGAGGAGTTTGTTTCAAGCCCATTTTGTGTCTGTGTTTGCTGGTAGACTTTCCATGCAGCAGATCAGAGACAGCTCAGGTGAGCCCCTCCATCAGCAGGGCTGGGGCAGTCACACAGTGCCCGTTCAGACCCATGTCAGCAACTTGCATTCCCCACCTCCAACACAAGTAACTATGCTCTGAGGACACCTCTTACACCAGCCAGTGTCATACTCCAGTTTCTGATGACGACCTGAGGCAGGACAGACAGCATGGCATCAGGAGGGTCTTGCCTTTTGGAACACTGGCTCTGTGCTACCCACTACTCCTCAAAACACAGCATTGCAGAGACCAGGCAAGCAGAGCAGCGAGTCAGTCCATCTGTCTGCTCTCTTTAATGCTGCCTGTGACAGGGTCTTCTCTCCTACTTGGTTTCTCGGCTGCCACAGCACCACCTGGCCAACAGAAGAGACCATCGGCAAAAAGGTTCACATTGCTGTTTCATTTTATTCTGCTCCAGAAGCACAGTAAGATGCTGTGGGATGGCAACTGTCTCGAGATCACACTGCAGCTCTGAACCCAAGTGGGCTACAACAGCAAGCCAACATTGGTCCAATCACTTGAACTCTCCACGTCTCATTCATAACCTGTCAAATGAGGTTGCTGATGTCTCACTAGGTTGCAGTGAGGCTTAGTTAATTATTTTAATAATTAAAAAGTGAGTCCCAGCCCTTGAGTACATCAAGAAGTCTCTAGCAACAGGCAGGTGGTGCATCAAAAGTCTCTGCTGGCAGATGGCAAAGCCTTCCCATCCTCACAGATACCTGTCCTGTACTTGGGACGTACCCTGCCCATCTCTAATCAGTGACTGTTCAGCCTATAAGCAAGATGATGCTCCTGCATAATCAAAATTAATGAATTACATTGTGCAACAGCTTATTCACTTTGATGTGTATATCTAAATAATTATTGCAGGTGTATGGGAAAAAAAAAAAAGGAAAAAAGCTGTAGCTTAATGGGCTCCCTATTTTGTTTGGTTTTGGCCAGAATGATTGCCTATGAAGAAAAATCAGAGAGCTTTAGGCAGTTGTTATTGTTAAAAAAACAGTTTGCGGGGAGGAAGAAATTTGCAGTGGGGAAAAGAAGTCTCATTTGAATAACAAAACAATTTTTGTTGATGATGTTGTTGTCTATGAGCTATTTAAGCCCTAGGGTGGATAGAAAAGGGAAAATAAGAGGAATTTATCTGTCAAACATATTTTAAATAGATAGTACCAATGATAAAATTCCCATTTTGATTTTGAACAGTGAGTAGCACATCATACAGTTTCCAGTAAGGAAATTAAAATAAAAGAGAACTTAATGAACCATGAAAATACTGTAAAAAGTGGTATGTATTTTTTTAAAATAAACAGAAGTAACATTTCATCCTCCTTTAAGTTATCAAGTCTTTTTTCAGCCAGACTCACCATCATTGGTGATAGAAAGGCTTGGAAAACAAGATGGCATTTAGCTTCCTCCCTTTAGTCACAGGGAGCAGCATTCCCAGCACAGAGCTTGAGGCACATGAGCCATCTCTCTCTCTGACCCCAACAAACTCACCCTCTCTTGTTCTGCTTAGTTTGCAGAGGGTGGGGATTGTACCTAGGACTTGGTCATCGCTCCAACTGGCTCTGCAGCCCACAAACACAATGAGAAATAGTAACGTGCTGCCGCAAGCGGGTGATTTGGGGATGCAAAGGGAAAAGGGGGCAGCATGGACTGGCAGTGAGCACAATGACTTGCTGGGTAGAGACCTCTGTGATTAACATGTTTGTAATATAACTGAGAGACCTGAGAAGAAATAGGGCTCAGACACAGTGCACACAACATGTCAGATCGCTTTTCAGCTCTACCATGAATCTCTGTTGCTTAAAACCTGTCTTGGTTCCTTTCTTCAAGTGTTGCTTTCTGCTTCACTGTAAGAGCTCACCGAAGTCACTCCTGCTCACTGCACGTCCAATAGTTTTGACATCAGCTCCATTTCCACCTTTGGGTCTGTATAAAACATCCATAGTTTTAACAATGCAACACCTCTAGCACCTAAAGGTGGCCAGTATCCCACTTGAGCAGCTTTCACGTTAAAGCTGCTTCTTGTAATCAAGCAAGGGAGAGACCAGACCCACCCCCACCACTGGTACCTGCAGCCAGTCTGGGAAGTCAACTGTAGAAAAAGAGAGAGGCAAAAATCCACAAGTACTATAGTATTTACATGTAAGTGTGCACACAGAGGACTTCAGATTTCAAAATTCTGTCACCGTGTGAGAAAAATAAAATGTCCCTTCTGTACTCTGAGGAGTCAGTTGTGCTTGACTTTGTGGTTTGATAATTTTGGAGTTTTTTAAACTACTAAAACCTTATTGCAGACATTTCACAGGATACATTCACAACATTTAAATCACAATGACCAATCATTTGTGGCAGACATCTTTGACATATTGGGATTTAAAAATTAAAAGAAGTTAATTCTTTATATAGAAAGGATAAAACATATTTCAGGTAACTGCTGTTCAAGTGGTGGCTTGTTATAAATGGATCAGTGTTTTATTCCAAAGAACTACTCGAAGATATTCCTAATTAGCAGTTAGCAGTAAGCTAATTACCACAAAGCTTCCCCTGTTCAGCAGTGACATATTGAATCACCCTCATGTACAATTTCTAGAGCTTCACCAAAGCCAGCAGTGGGAAGGAGGAGCAGAGAGCAGCCCCTGCCTGCTTGCTGGGAAGGGACTGTGGTGTGTCCCTGGGTCCCTGGCATCCTCGTTCCTGTCCCAGCCTTCCCTGTTGGCCAGCTCCATCCCCTCAACATCTGCACCATTCACAGCTCTTTTCTCCCACTTATCCACCACTGTTTTCATCGTCTTGGTTTGATCTGGGTGTTCCCCACAACACAAGTTAGCCAAAGCCTTGCTTGAAAGGCTTTTCCAGCCTCCCTCTCAAAGAGCATAAGCTCCCTGCACCTCGCCAAGAGCATTGCTTCTTGCACACAAAGTGTGTGTCACAGCCAGGGAAAAAGCAGAAAGAGCGTGGAATATTTAGAAGGTTTTTTTGGTGGGGGGAGTTCCCAAAGAAGCAGACAAGCAAACAAAAAATAAACCTATTTGGTTTCCATTTTCAACAGCTGAGATATTTCAGGATGTCCCCCATCAAACCTTACCCTAACCTCCACATCCTGAAAGAGAGAAAATGAGGTGAAGAGAAAGGCAGGAAATGAACCTAAAAAAAACCAGAAAAGTCAAAATGTTTAAATTTCAACATGTGCAATGTAATTTTGTTATGTAAATAGAAACAAACTGGGTTTGACTTTGTTAAGAAACGGCGGGAAGTTTTGGCAGAGACGAGAGCTGCTTCATGAAAGTTTCCCTTCTTTGGTCTCGGGTCAGGTTCAGCATTTCTCCCTCTTGCCGTCATTTCATAGAATCATAGAATAGTTTGGGTTGGAAGGGACCTTAAAGATCAACTGTTAGGCTCCAGGGAGTGCAGGTGTGCAGCTGGCTCTGCAGGAGCTTCCCAACTCAGAAGTACTCTCAGATATAAAACAGGATTACCAGGAGGTTCCCTAAATCACAAATTATCTGGAGAATCCCAGATTCCCCAAGTCACCAGCATGCGACACACTCCATGTCACTGGGGAGACCCTCCCTCTGGGAAGGTTGTTCCAGCCCCAGGAGCAACCCAAGTCCCCTGTTTCTTGCAGCCGGCTCTGGGCTTTGAGCTCGAGCCCCACTGTAGCGCTCAAGGCTGTTGTAGAGATGGGAGCTGCAAAGCCAGTTGCCCAGGAGGCTGATTCAGAGCAAGAGCTTAATTTAGCCTCTCTGAATCACTCTGCAGAGGAGATGGTTGCTCTCTGACTACAAAAGGGACTGGAAAGATTAGTGGAAAGTTTGCCTTTGTGAATGCCTGTCCCCAGTGCCACACAAAGTCTGCTGCAGGGCCTAATCCACATGGCCCGAATCAGACTGGTGCCGAAAGCACTGTCAAACAAATGAAATAAAAATAGCTGGGACAGAGCAGAGAGTGGCAGGAACTGATTTGCAGCCACTTTCGCTACAGCACTACACACCATCTGAGTTAAAACATCATTAAAAGCAGCTCTCCATGCCCCGGTGTGCCTGCCCACGCTCCCTGCCTGGGAAGCGATGGGAAGCAGAGCCGAGGGCTGCAGTGGGAGCTCAGGGACCGGCTCAGCAGCAGCACGGACACACAGTGCCAAGGCTTTCAGAGACAGGGAGCAACCCAGCAACCTACCAACCAGCTCTCTGCCCACTTAAAAACCAATACAAAGTCAGGGCTCATTTGTCTTGCTGTTTTATATACAGGATCCTAAGCTATTATTAAATCACAGAGAGAAACTTAGAGTGGAAAAAAGGTTCCCAGACTCAAGCTCTCAGGCCGCCTTCAGCCAGAACATTTCCTTAACAGAAAGAAAAAGCTTGATGAAGGAGGTTAATGGCTGGGACACTGACATAGGAGAGGAGAGCTCTCTGTGTTTCCATTTTTTCTGGGAAACTGCCAAGGAGTTTTCCTGGGCTGATGAACTTCAGGAACAGGGTTTATATGCCCACACTGTGCATCAGCCTGTCTGCATCCCCCTTTCCTTGTATCCTCATCCTTCATAAACTCTTAAGCTTGGCAGTCAGTTTTTAACTGAGAAATTGAGGAAATCTGCTCTCTGTCCTTACCAGAGCTGTGCAGTTAGGACTGTGGTTGCCCCAAAGCCTGGAGCTTGGCTACAACAGACACATCAAGAAGGAAAGGGTCTTCATTCCTTAGGGATGGGTAGGTCAGTTCTCTCTACACCTCTGTATTTCTGTGGACCAAGACTGCCACGCGGCTGCTCAGGGCTGGCTGGGGACCACAGCCTCGCCCTCTGTCCATAGGCATGAGCAAGAAGAAACATGGGGACTGCTGTCAGCCCTCTGCAGAGAGCCAGATTTCTCCACCCTTAACGGCATCTGCCCACTTGTAGACCAAGCACTGAATTAAGGTTGTGCTTCCATTGCACATCGTACAGCAGAAGGCAGAGCTGACACTGTGTCATCTCTGATAGGGTTAGTCCAGATTTTTATCGATCTGACCTGCATTTGTGGGGTCGGACCCATAGCTGCAAATCCAAGCCCAAGGAATTACTGTAGTGCTAAGCTGCTTCTCTGGGAGCCCCCTCCATCCCTTGTGCCTTGTGTTCTTTGTTGTGCCACACTGAAGCATGATGGACAGCAGTTGCCATCACAATAATACCACCAAACTAAATAAACTCTTAGAAGCTGTGTCACGTGCTCTACCTCATTACCTGGAAGGATCTTGTGCATCAAATCCTCCTGCTTTTACATGCTTTGCTTCTTGCAAATGATTCTAAGTATAAAGCAATCTGAAAAAGTGAATGTTTTGCAGATCAGACACTGCTCATCACAGTATGCTACAGCTCCTAAATTATTAATAGTAAAAAATGAGGTGTCCCAGGGCTGCTCATTTCTGGGCGAGGGAGAGTAGGAGGGTGTAAGAAGAAAGAATTGTGTTATTACAGGTTATTTTTATCCAATGTTTCTATGCTTCTGTCATTAGCTAATTGATGACACAGCCTGTTTAATATTATGTCTGCCTTTGGTATTTATAGTTCACAAATTACTTTAGTATCTAGGTGCTACTAACAAGCTGCTCTCACATGAATTTGGGTGCTCATGGCTGGATTCTTTGGTGCAAGGAACAGCAGTTTCTTTGAAGTCAGATGTTTTACACTAACCAAGGATTTATTGACTACCCTGCTTAATCGTGTGTGATGATACTGGATCCCAGTTAATCCAGTACGAGGATGCAGCAACAGCAGGAACAAGGCACTGTACTGCACAGCACAACAGCAGCCCTTCTTAGATGCCTCCAACCTTTCTCCTGCACTTACCACCAGAGGATCCAGGGCCAATTCTGCAGCAAGACAACCCAAAGAGTCATCACTGCCCTCAGCAGGGCCAGAAGCATCTCAAGCCAACCTCTCAGACATTTGACCCAAGCACCAATTCCCTGGAAAGAGGGCAGGGAAAGCAGAAGGGGTAATTTCCAGGCAACTTTCCCATCAAATACTTCCCAAATATCAATGATCTCTTTGTACCTGAGTTCACAGCACCAAGCAGCGACTTCCCCAGCTGGCTGACATTTTGCACTCATGGTGGCTGGCACTGACCTCTGGGCAACGCTGCTCAGTGAGAGATGCAGTATCTGAATGTCAAAACTGCTCTCAGCTGTGACACACACCAAACAGCTCAGCTAAACCTTCGCCCAAACCTCTCATTCCTAAAGTAGATTACCAGGAAAAAAAAATATGCCTCAGTACAGGCTAATTTCTCTTTCCACTGCCTACCCCCCAGTTTCCCCCTGATGATGCCAAATGCACAGTCCCAAGGACACCATGTTCCCAAAGAGCTTGTTGTTTGAGATGCAGGTCCCTTGGGCTGCTGGCCATCAGCACAGGGATTTAGCAATTTGAGACCCATCGGGAACGGGCCTCGGACAAGAGCCTCTCTGCTTCCAAGTGCTATAGGTGGCAGGCACGGGAGTGGTTAGCTACAGTAAAATGGCAATTTTCTGCTAATTGTAAACAATGTTGGTGCCCGTGTATTTCATTCCTGCCTTTACTGAGTAAACCTGAGAAATAATGAAACCTGGGGAGAACATTTGAACTTTTATTATACAGGGTAAATGCTCTATAACATTAACAAATCAAAAAACATTACTTCCTGACTAGCAAAATGCCAGGCCATTTAGATTAGCCATGCTCAGATTCCTGCTGTGATCGGTGTGTAATTGTCCACCAGCAAAGAACAATCTCTCAAAATTAGTGCTTGTCACAGAGCTCCAGACTGCTTAGAGCTGCACTTAACGGGGCTATAGCTGAAACGCACAGAAATCTGCTTTTAACCCCAAATCAAAGAATAGCCTTTCCGGTGACATTCTCTCTGCAGCTGCCCCCTGCCTACTTTTCATCCCTCCTTCACGAGGGAATCTAGTTTGGCCTTAAAAAGCATCTTTGTTTTATAGAAACTGGCACGTTGCAATGCAGCTGCACGTGACCCAGTGATTGCTCTCCCCACAAGACCCATGACGACTCCAGGGACAGATGTATCCTGGCTCAGCATTTCATTACAACAGGCATTGTGCAGAAGAGACAAGTCATCAGACAGGACTGAGGCTCAGTGACAGCTGAAGGGGACATTTCACTCCCACCAGCAAGCCAGTTCCTCAAGGCACCCAGCGTTACAGTGGTTGGTCTGGCCAGGTCCCCCAGCAGAAGCAAACACCTCAGCACCAGAGCGTTATTAGCTGCCTCGGCTCCTTCTCCCCCATTTCTAGACAGAAATTTTGTCACGGAGCTTAGATCACCTTACCATTTCAAGTTTTGTTAAAATAAGCATTTCTATTTGACGAGTTTCAGTTTCAACAAGTCGGCATGTTCTTTTAAAAAGCATTCAGTTAGAAAACTCTCAGCCAGCTGTAATAGCATTCAACTTTCCTATGAAATTTATTTTTAATCATAAAGATTGTCTGCATTTTCAAGTTAGAAAGTGATAGAGAAAAGTTTATGTGCCTCCAAGATTGCATTCTTTAGGGACAGCTCCTGAAGAGGAAAAACAATAACCTTAATTTTAAAAGCAAAGGGGAAGGCTATGGAAACATCAAAGGAGAAGATTAGGTGGGCTGGGGAAAAAAATAGCACAATTAGCTCCCGCCCGCTCCTGAATGTTTTCTGTGGCCTCTTCCAGCTAAGCTAGTAACGAAGCAACACGGTCATGGTGCAAGTTCCTTGGCTTCTGCAAGTGCACTGACATTTGGGGGACTGTCCAGAAGCTTACAAGCCCTGCACAAGCACACAGAATAACCTCATTTCTAGCAATTGGATGGAGATATTTTGCTTCCTTCAGTCAGCTGCAGAGGGGAACAGAGGAGTGGTTCTGCTTTCTCTCTGCACTTGTATCACAGAAACAAGTGATTTCCAGAGGCATTGGCACCACAGATCAAAACAGTGGTTCAAACAGCTAAGTACCCTCTCTGCAGGCAGACATTTCAGGTGGAAGAAACCAAAGTAAAGAATATACCCAAATCCTGCTTCCAGACAGGCATACAGGGCAGGACATGAGAAAGTAAAGTCCTGCTGCACCAGGTCAGAAGAAGCAGTCTCACGGGGGTTAAATAAGTCCCTTGAACTAAATCAGGCATCTGGAGCAGCTGGACAAGTGATGTGCTGACACACCTTGGACCTTGTTTACAGAGGATGGAGAAGAGCTCCCCCCATGGGCTGTACAAAGGCTGCTCCCCACCACTTCCCCAGCTCCTGGGCTTGGGCTGACTCAAGCAGGACATTGGGCAGGTCGCCTATTCCCAACACCACTACACCCTCGCTCCCTGCTCTTTGGCCAGCATCCCTCTGCTCTGGAGTTTATGCCAGTACAAGTCAGTAGAGCTGCTCTGACACCAGTGCTGAGCATCCCGCCCTGCCTGCAGCACCCCCACTGCACCACATTTTGCACTCCCCAGAAAAACCAATGCAGCAACTGGAACCTGAGCTAGCTAAACAGCCAGGCTATTTCTCCAGATTAATCGTCCTTAGCTATGTCACATTAGACTGCCACAGCCTCCATTGCTGGTGAGGTATTGACTGTCTCACCTCATTGGGAGTCAGGAAAATGAAGCAGCTGTGTGAGGTGTCCCATTACTTAAACAGTTTGTACTGAACCTGAAGCACCTCACAGGGAGGCAGCCAAGAATTCATCCTTCTGTTTCAATACTTGTGCTCCTTATCATAGCTAGGAGCCTCAAGCATTACGTAAAAAAAAAAATCCTCTACAAAAAGACAAGAAATTGTTCATTACTGCCCTATGCAAATCCCTATTTCCAGTGGAAAAGCCTTGGCTACATACATAAAAAGTTTTTAAAGGTGCCCTTTGCTATAAACTGGATTTTACCCAGGGTTATGCCAGCAGCAAGAAATGTCCTATTCCTTGCACAGATCTTCCACTCAGGTGATGCTTAGGGCTGGGGCAGAGGTACAGGAGCTTAACTCCCTGTTGAATTCATCACACCGCAGAAGCTGAAGGAGACAGGGCTGTAGCAGACAAAGCTTGGAAGATATTCAGTGCAGATGACAATGGATGTCCAGTACAGGAAGACAAATCTGGGTTAATGGAGGGCCAACAAAGCTGCAGGAATGCAGCTCTTTGAAGAGCTCAGCGCCTTCTCCACCCTGGGGATCTCTGGAGATGCCAGGGCAGCAGCCAGCTGAAGCTGATGCTGGGCACAGAGCAGCCACCCAAATCTGTCTAATTTACCTTAGTGCAGTTTGCATTGCTCTGAGCCGGTGAGCTTGGGAAACAAGAGCAGGGCAGGAGGGGAGCCTGCAATTGAGATTTCCAGACTAAAGAGGTTTGATGCGAACTTCAAACAAACACATCACCAGCACATCCACCACCCACTCTGTGCTTCATCCACCAGGAGGGAGAAAAAAATCTCAGCTTAAGAGAGGCTTCCAGAAACCTCAAGAAACAACTTCAGTAGGGAGCAAATGAGAGAGCATTGAGCCCCCCCCTTCGCCAGGGGCCACACAATACAGCAAAACCCTTGAGAGCTGTTCCACAGCCAGCTCCCAACCCACAGTGGTGCCACAGCCCTATCGTGCGAGGGGCAGCGATACCCAGCTCCCTATAGCAGTGCTGTTGGAGGGCTGGTCTCCTGCACCATCTCTCCAGTCACACTGCAAAGCCACAAAGCAGCCTTTATGCTCACTGAAACACACCTTCATCCCCTTCTCTCCCCCAGCACTCCTCCCTGCTTTCCCACTCCTTGCCCCCTCCTTCCTCACCTTACACAATCTCTTTTCCTCTCCTCCCCCCATCCCTTCTTTGTTGCAGGTTCCACACAACCGACTATATTTTCTTGTACATTAAGGCCAGAAGAACCAGAGAACAAGGATGTGGGTCCTGCTCCAAAAGGAAGAAATAAAACCAGCCTTCCTGCCCTTACAGGGAGAACAGAGGGGTGCTCGTAGCTGCCAGCAGCAGGGTTCCCCAACCAGTCACATTGTGTGAGAGCACAGAAGTTATATTATTGACTAAAAGCTGCATTTACTTTTAGCACAAATGATAACTGCTGCCAACCACAGTTTTCTTCCCACAAATCAGATGCCAATGACAGTACACTGAGGCATCCATCAGGGTGGTGGCACTTGAATGCCTGCATAACCCCAGTATCTGGTCCCTAATTAACAACACCAAGGCCATACTCCTCTGGGCTTCACCCAAAGCAAAACTCTCCAGCTGAGCAGAGGGAGGGGAGACCTTTAGGAAGATGCTGCCACAACTGCACTGATGTTTCTCCAGAGAAACGGCTCAAGACTGACAGTGATGGAAGATGGACTCAAGGCATAGGAATAGGCAAGAGCAGCAGGAGTGCCGCAGAACCAGACAGCACAACCCTCTTACGCCTTGAAGGGAGACTGAGTAATCAGTTGCTGTCTGATGCCATTCAGATAACGTGTGCTGGAGAGGAACATGGCAAAAAGCCTCAGCCCACCTCATACAGGAGCATTTCCTTCTATCAGCTCCTCAGCACACTCAAAGCCACCCAGGTTTTGACACATCTGTTTTTCATCCTGCCCCGTCTAGCAGGGAAGCAAGGGTCATAGCTCATTGCACTTGCAAAGCACAGCAGAGAGAGAGCTACCTGGGACTGGAAGAGGGCAAGGGAGCCTTGGAGGAGGCTGTGAAGGTGGTTATCAGGCAAGAAGCATCACCTGCATGGGCATGGCAATGAATTAGATGGAAAGACTCTTGAGACAGAGAGCCACTGTCCAGCCAGACCAGCTGCTTTCTTTTGATTTCAGGATTTGGTTTCTGAGCACTTTTACCTGGGCTTCCGCAAGCCTTCTCCTGCCTCTTCGGCTATCCTCATTGGTTTTGATGCCCAGATAAAGATGGTCCTTGATTTTCAGCATCACCTTCCCTTAGCCAAATGCCAGTTATGTATTAGAGAAGGAATATGCTGAGCTCCCAGTGCTGAAATCAGTGCAGGCATCTCACAGAGAACCTGTCACAAAGAGGCCATGTTCCTATTCACAGCCTGGAAATAGGTGGAGACCCCTCACACATGTATGGCACCACCGGGACAGCCTTGCTGCATGGGAGGTGTCGTGGCCGTGGCAGAGGAGAATGGGGAAATGGAGGAGGATGCAGGGGACCAAGCCTAGGTTCCCTCTGGACATGTTTTACAGTTTCTTCTGCAGCCCTGCTCCTGCGACGGGCCCTGAACGTCTACCACTGCTCCCCTGGTTCCTGCAGCTCTGTCATTCCCATCTCTTCCCCTAAATCCTCCACAGCTGGGCTTGAGCAAAACATTTCTAATCACCTACACAACCCATTACCGAGACAGGATCCAGATACTTTTCCCCATCTGCTTTAAACCTGGTGCCAGACTGACATTGGGTCAATCACTCACATCAATGATAGATGATCATGACCCCCGTGGTGGCTGATGTAGTTACAACTATACCCTGTATACACCAGGAAATTTTGGCTGCAGAATAATATTAGCCTTGCCATCCCATCTTTTAAATATGTACTGTGCGTACGCTAGCCATACGTCCATCACCAGCGCAATTATCTTTTAAGCATTTATACCATTTGCCGCAATCCTCCAAAATAAATCAGGCTGCAGTATCAATGTCAAATCATAAGGGAAGATCGTTTTATATAGTAAAGCAGTGCTTTAAAATTGCTTATTGCTGCTGTATTAAAAATAAAATAAAAATAAAACCTACTCATAGTTCCAGAACAGCAATATCTTTGCCTTTAAAAATGAATTAGATATTAAACAAAAATTATAGCCCCAGAGAGGATAATTGCAAAAATGTAACAAAATAAAATAAAATTAGGAAGAAGGGGGGGGCAAATACAACTTTCAGCTCTTTACGTCAGACCAGCTTTCCCATCCTGAACACACAGCAGTGCTGAGGAGCAGTACATTGGCACAGCTATGCTATTTTCCTTGCATTCTTAACACCACTCTTGGTTAAATTAGGAAACGTGACATTCAGAGCAAGCCTGTATTGTGCCCCTGCCCAAGCAGTTGGGGAGGAGGAGTCCCGTCAGTGGTAATATGGCACAGTCATTTCTCTTATGAAAGTGTATGGTGGTCCTGGGTGCCTTCAAGTCCCCACCTGCCAAGGCAGTGAATTCCTTTGTATCACCTCCCTGAGATAGCAGAGCAGAACCAGGAGATGCTCCAGTACTCACAGACCAACCACCTGCACAGTTCCTCTGCTGGACCAGAGACCTCCCAGCACAGAAAGGGAGCCAGGACACAGATATCTCCATCACATATGGCCCTTTGTCACTAAGTCCCACAAAACCCCTGCAAGTCAGAGTCCTCACCAGAGCCTGGTGCTCTCAGAGAGAAGGGCAATGATCAGGCTCAAAAAGCAGAGTCCTTGCAGCTCATTCGGATGCATCAGACTTGCCTGTGGCCAGGGGAAGTTTGTCCTGCTGGCTTGTTTACTGTCCATGATCCTTTGTTCATCCTCTTTCTCCCATGCTCTCCTGAGCATCATTTGAAGTCTTTGATATTGTAAGGCTCTGCAAGCAAGACTCCCTCTTGGCTGTACATCTGGCCAGTTCATCACAAATGAGATAAGGCTTTGCAGCCCCAGCACAAAAGAAAGATGCTCCACTCTTTGCACTAGACCTGCTGCACACCTCTTTCCTTTTTCCTCCTCCCCCTCAACAAAGTTCAGTGATTAATTTTCCTGTACAGGATGCAATCATTACACTCACATGTTGCACTATAAAAAGAGGAATCCAGTTTTGTACTGGAAGCACCCTTAAGCAGCTGCCCAGAGACTGGCAGCTTGTACCAAACCTTTAATAACAGCCATGTAAGAGCTATTACAAGATTAAGTGGAAATGAGCAGACTCTGGCATTACATGAGCTGGGCTGCAGGCTCTGAGCTTGCAGGCATCACCCTGGGACATCTGACCTGGGATACTGGAGGGGGGCACAGGGGGGCTACAAGAAGACCAGTCCCATCTTTTGTTCAAAACTCAGCCCATGACAGTAATGTCACACACTGAGCAAAACAGTTTGTTCCTCCATCTGCCCAGGAGGGGATTTCCAGTGCCCCACCTGCCCCTATCTGTTCCTTTAACATGCTCCTGTCAATGATGCCATCAAATTCAGCACAGGTACACGCAGAGCTCTTGCTACCTAAGGTTGGTTTTACCAAGCGCCATAAGCCTGGGAGTAACTTGGGAACAACTGTGTTACACCAGGTGCTTGCCCGCCCAGAGATGGCAATAGCCTCCTGTAAAGGCCAGTTCCCACCCACGTTGCAGCTGAGCTGCTCAGGACTTGGTGTAATGGTGAAGGCACCATCACACAGGCAGAAAACTGCCAACACCACCACAAGCTGCTACAAGAGAGGAGCAGTAACAGCTATGAGCCCCCCAGCAGAGCCTGGCTTACCCCAAGAAGCACTAACCGCAGCTCCATGCCTCTGCCCAGAGCTCGGCCTCCCAGGACACGCATGGCTGGATCACCAGCAGGCGCCAGGCTACGCCACAGGCACAATCCTGCCTCCTCCCAGAGCAGTGAGCGAGCACAACAGGAGAGTCCCTTACACGAACCCAACGCTGCTGCACTGTGGAAGTGCAAAGAGCAGCTGCGAGGGCAGGGGAGAGGAGACTGTTGTTATCGCAGCATTTGGAGGAAAAGGTTCCCAGGAAAGAGACTGGGGATTTGGGCAAAAGGAAGATGTTAAGATTATGCAAATATTCCTCATGGGTCTCCCAGGAGTCCCTGGCTTTTCATCCCAAATTCTTTCTGCTCTTCATTGGTCTGTCTCCATCCCTGGCTCACTAAGAAGCCAAAATGTCATCCTGTTGTCAAAAACTACCACGTACCACAGAGGAAACACATTTTCTCCCTCCTGCTCTCTGTGCCAGAAAGACCGACTGCACCTGTCCTTCTCATTCATTGTTTTAATTTCCCTAGTCAACACCACTTGGATTCGGGTTTTTTTTTTTGTTGTGCTTTGCTGCTTCTGCGCAGCCTGACTCCATGTGCTCTTTCCACTCTATCAGCACCTGGAAACACACTGGGCCATAAAAAACCTTCCCACAAAAAAACACACAGAAACTCCTCTGTGGTAGACACCAGCCATGGCAATAGGCACAGCTTGGGGAACAAAACCCTAAACTCACAAAAAAATAATTCAAAACCTCTGGTGGACTTGAGCACTGCAGGGTTTACCCGGCACGTCTGCACAAAACCAGTGGCTGTGTTATCAGTGCTTCTGCGGAGCAAGGCGCAACCAACATGCATCCAAAGAGGGGGATCCCAGAGATATTCCCATCACATGAGGACCAGGGCATCTTCACATCCATTGCAGCAAGTGAGGGCCTTTCCCAGGATCCCCAGTTTGCAGAGCTCACTTGGCCTTCCAAGAAGCGCCAAGTGAAAGGCAAGGAGCAGCAGAGTTGCTAAAGGCAGTCCAAAGACAGACGGTCCCAATTCCTCTGGCAGACACACCAGCCTGGAGGCAAGATGAGCACTGGAGTGAAGAGTTCTTGGAGGATGGGCAGCTCCTGCCACCCCCTGAACTCTGCAAGTAGAGCAGGAAAGCCTGCAAAGCTAGGGGCAAAGGAGCTTTGGCACCTCATCCGCACAGTAAATTAAGTTTGAATAAGGGAGGTGGCATAAAAGGGCCGTAAATGCACCAGCCCTGAGCTGTGTTTACAACACCGCAAGCCAGTCAGCGGCATTTATCACCACAGCTCTTGCTAAACGCTGCTCCTGTTCTGGGAGCAGTTTCCCTGGAAAACAGCTCATGCTTCTGGAATCGCCACATCTTTCACTTTTAGGCTTGTTCTCTCTGCCTTTGCTTTCTTAAATAAGCATCAAACCTTCAGAAGTTCCAATGTTTGCTCAGGCTCCCAGCCCTTCCCACCTTCCAGCTGCCCTTCTCCTCAAGGGGTTTTCAGTCTGTCCCTCTCTAAAAACAATTCAACAGAAATTACGAAGGAATTATACTCCATCTGCCTCTCAAAATGCTCTTTGTGCTTATATTATTTTCCAGGGAAGCTGCATCACCACAATTACCACTGCTATTTTATATCCTTCTGCTTGTAATGCTGACAAAGGATCAGCAGACAGTGCTGGTGTTTAAGCTGAATAAGTCACTTAAATACTTTTATACCCTCAGATCACAACATACAGCATAAATCTAACCATCTATCATGCACTGACTTTATACGAATGCTCACCACGATATCAGGCAAAGCAATCACAAGAAAAATGCAGGATGATTTGAGCTGCAGCTGCCTGCAAGTCTTTGACAAGAGTATTAGATGAAAAAAAAATCAAAAAAGGGATGAAGCATCTCACCTAGACATGGCTTTTGCTGTGCTGACTCCATGGGGAAAGCAGCAACTTGAAAAACTTCTTGGTAGATTTGTCGCTACACCTGTAATATCCTAATCCAGCAAGGAATTACCTGAGGCTTGGTGCTGGAACTGGGTTCTTTTTGTGAGAAAAATCAAAGAGGAAAAATGCCTGGGGCCAGAATGCTTGATATGGGGATGTGGCCCAGGTCCTGTCTGCAAAGCCTCTCCCAGCTGCCCTCCCCAGCTCCGCTCCACTGCCCCATCTGTGCTGTCCCGACCCTTGCTGTGCCATCCACAAGTTAAAAATTGGAAGATGCTTGGATCCTGACACAAAGGTCCTGCACACCTTAAACACTTCTTTAGGTGACTCTGTCATAGACTTTAGGGGGAAGATATCGCCTTGTGCTTCCAGCTGCCTGTCTGTGATATGATACAGGTATCTCTCCTGAGCAGGGTTGTTATGATGTGGTTAGCATTGGCCCTGTTCCTTGTAGTCCTTGTCTGGGAGGTGCCAGAGAAAGTGAAATACTGTTACAGACCTCACCATGTCTGGAGCCAGATGTGCTCTGTGAAATCCGCCATTTACTGCAGCACCACTGAGCCAGAGGACAATGGGGTGGACAGGCTGAAGAGCTCTGCTGTGCTTTATCGGCCCACATGGTTTGCAACAGCCAGGGGAACAATTTGGTGCCAATGACATGTCGTGATCCTAGGCAACAGCTGTTCTCCAAGCAAGCAACAGACCTGACATCTTTATTCCCAGTTCCCTTCTCCTTCAGCCTCAGCTTGACCCCAGGGTAAGATCAGGAGGGATACGAGCTACGGTGTGGGAGTATGGTAACACACTTTTGCCCTTCTCTGTCTTGCAGGTGCTCAGAGGAGAGGGACAAAGGTAACACACACCCCCATTAGGGACTGCACTTCAGCCTCTCCTGCCCCCTGAGGATCTCTGCTTCCCACACTCGCTCGCTCCATGAGCAGCACTGTGCCCACAGCATATTGCTTTATGGACTATGCTTTAAATGGCAGCATTTCCTAGCAGAAACATTGTTCAGCAAACCCAGTCTTGTTGGTTTTCCAAGAGTCCCATAAAACCCACAGAAGGGTTGGTATTTGTCCCTAGGATTTCCAGCTGCTGGCTCTCCGATCCGGTGGCTGCCAGAGGCTGTACCCGAGGCCAGCTGGAAAATGCTGCCATAGCCCTGGGGAAGCCCTTCCCAGTGCTCTGCTTAGGCCACACTCAGCAAACCAGTCTCCCCCACTGAGCTGGGGGAACAGGGCAGGAGAGGAGTGCTGTGCAAAGCACAAGGAGCCCTGCCTGGCTCACCCAGGGGGATTCACCTCTGCACGCACCAGGCTGCAGGCAGAGGAGACAGGAGGAAACCAGCCAGGTCACAGCATCACAAGAGCAGGAGAAAGGAGACAAGGCTGTAACACAGTCTCTGATGCTCATCTGTGCTGTGCCTAGATGAATTTTAGCTCAAGATGTGGCACTAAGTGTCTCAGGTTCCCATTCCCAGCTCCAGAAAAAAGCCCTCCATCACCTGTCTTGCCTGCAGAGTACCTGTGGCAGCACATGGCCACCACCTCCTGCTCCTCTTCTTTCCTCAAATCCAGCTTCAAACCAGGCGGTGCAGGTGCCTGGATGAAAGCAGAGGCCTGGCCCATGATACAGCAGTGAGTGCCACCACTTTTCCCTCAGGCAGATCCTAGGCTGTTTGGATGCATCAGCTTAGGGGCTGGAGGCAACCGAGGGCAAAGCAGGTACAATCCTGGGACACGGGATGGTGATGGGGAAACCAGAGTTGCCAGCACACGGAATAAAGGAAAGGGCAGAAAGCATAGCTCCAGCTGCAACACTTGATCAAAGTCCAGCAGAAATCTGCATGCTGCCAGCAAAGGAAACAGGGAGGGCAGATACACCAGGTGGCAGAGGGCTTTGGTAGCTTACTGCCAGCTTGCGCTAAAGCAGATAGGGAAAAAAATTAGTTATCCCTCTGCCTGAAGTAAATTACAAGACACAACCCTCAAGAGCACAAGGTGAAGCTCTTGATCAGACAAGTGGTGCTGGCATGTAATCCCCCTCGATATCACCTGATTTGAATTTTAGTGGTTGTGAAGGATGCATGACTGACAGCTCTGCAGACCCCAGGCATCTGCTCTCATGCACGAGGAGCAGCGCACACAGCCTCAGGCACAAGCATCCCTGCGCCAGCTCTGCTGCTGGCCAGGGCCGCAGGGAGAAGCTGCATATCTGTGGAAGGAGGCCAGAGCTCACACCCTGCTCCATCCAGAGCTGGGCACATGGGCGCTGGCTGGTGCCACAGAGGGACACTCATCTGCCCTGTATAAGACAGCCAGAAAACAGGTCCGCTACAAGAAATACAAGATCTCCGCGTATTAGATTTCACATCCTCACGACCACACCAGCACAGACTCTGCCAGTTTCCAACACCTGCCCACACCATGAGAGCTGTGCAGAACCTGCAGAGGCAGAGGGGAGTGTGTGTTTAAACATTAGTACAGTAACAAAGAAATGGTCTCTTGGATATCCATCCTCCCTCAGCACCTCACTGCTGCAGGATCCACCATGGGGTCTACTAACAGCTAAACCCACCAGAACTCTCACTTCTAGCAGAGCCTCCACACTTGTAAGACAGCAGCATCTCATTTTTGAGGATAACTCCTAACGTATCCATCCAGAGCATCAGGCTCTTTACCTTGCATCACTGATCATGGCACAGCAATTGACCTGGGAGTGGTTTGCATGCCATCAATATTCAATATCAGTGGTAAAAGAGAAAAAGAAAATTAATGAAATCCAGTAAGCACACATCATACTAAAAGCAAAGAAGGAACTGAGCCTGATTAGATGCAAATGGCAATACACTAAACCCCCAGCTAATGTACTCAAGCAGAGATCTGTTAACTTGCGTAACCAAAGTTCATTTAATTGCTCACTTCTTCCCGTTAATACACATAGCTCTAACTCATCTGCTGTACCACATAGAGATTGAAACACACATTGCTGTAACAAGGACAAGAGGATCCACTCCAAAACCAAACCACAATGGAGATTGCTTTAAGGAATTTTGAAGGTAACTTTGGCAACAAAAGCTCACTATTGAAGCTGCTCCAATTTGAGGACTGGTGCAAGCAGCGGGACTTAGCAAATAGCTCACCACTAAGAAAAGCAATGCAGGGCTGCTAAAGAAGGTTGGTCTGAGACACGTCGGGTCTGCCTGTCTTTTTCTCCTACAGAATCTGAATCAGCAAGGGAGTTGGTAATTTCTAGAAGACTTGTGTACGCTCAAAATAAAACTCCAGCGATGAGTTTTCCTAACCTGCCAAGAGGGAATACATCTGAACGATAACACAGAAATTGCAGGGGATGAGGTAGCTCAGCCAGGGACTTGGAAGCGAGAACACTTATTACCCAGCCAGCCCCCAGAGCTTGCCCTGCCACTCAGCCATAGGCCTCAACACACCCTGTGTCAAAGGGGGCTGCAAAGAGGCACGGGTTTTGCACAGGGAAAACAACCAATTCCGAGGACATTCACAAATTTCCAAGTTACTGCCCTTCAGGTGAGATGCAGTAACTGAGCGCGTGTTTGCTCGCAGCCTGCCCTGATTGCAAAGTAAAACAGGATTATTTAAACTGCCGCTTCAGGCACCTTTTCACATGAAGCGACAAATTAGTTTAAGTAAACACTCTGCAGCTGGGCACAGCTAAGAGCATACCTGTGGTCGATCCCTGCAGCTCAGCTGCCACAGGGCAGCTTCTGGCATGATCACTTGTGATCACACAAATGTCAAAGCAGTTCTAGAAAACTGCTTTCCCACAGGAGGCAGGCACAGCACTTGAGTTTATTTTTTATTTTGTTGAACAAAATATGCATTTTTTTCCCTCCAGAAATACTCTGCAAACAAGATAAATTTTCAAGGTGGGCCTGGGAAAGGGAGACAGAAGCAGATGTTGACCAGTTTCTTCGTATTTTCTATTGTATGGAAAAATGGTTAGTTGTCTGCATTCCAGCGCTGATCCCAAATATACCACTCCCTCACTATTTTGCTTTCATCACCCTACACTGAATGAAGCTGAGCTATCAGTGTGTTTTGCCACTACACAAACATAACTTGCCCCTACAGGGACACTTGGAAAATTAAAAGGGATCAACAAAAGTTGCAAATACATACTTCACTTGATGTGTATTCAAACCCCATGTAGAGATTCTCATTTCAGATTAAAATGGTTTAAAATTACTGCTTAGTCTGCTGCCAAGAAAGAGTCCTGAGAAATGGTTCTTGCTGTGAAGAACTGTGAAGTTTAAATAGTCAAGGCTGGCTGAAAGTGTAGTTGTTATATCCACTTCACACCTGGGCAGATTAAAGTGCCCACCACCAGAAAGGAAGGCTCCCAGAGCCTTGGAGGGGAACTCAGATCTGCCAAGATCTAGCCTACAAAAGTAACACCCTTCAAAACATCCTTTGCACCCTTTTTTCTCTATGTATGTTAAGTAAGCTGAAGAGCTCCCACAAATAAAAGAAAAAATAAAAATAAAAAAAGAGAGAGAGAGAGAAAATATCTACAATATCTGCAAAATAACAAAGCATAGTAAAATTAAAGAAATTGGCTGGTCTGAAATTCACAGAAAGAGACCAAGGCCTCCTTTAAAGCCAGCATAGGATGTGCGGCCAAGAAATTCCCTGTTAGGAGAAAGCTCTCACCAGCCGTGACTAGGTCAGCCTAGCCAGCCTTTCATCTTCCTGGTAAGATAAAGTCTCCTTGAAAATCATGGAGTCTCCTTGAAAGTACTCAGGCTATAAGACAAGAACGATCCAAAACAGAAAATGCAGAGATACGTTCTTGTTAAGAAACTGTTCCACAATTTGTCTACGATTTGTGTATTTAGGTTAATCATTGCCCTTTCAGAGGAGGCACTGCAAAAGAGATGACACCACACAAGCCAAGGCAGTAGAGAAACTAGAAGCCCCAGCAGCAAGTAGAACTATAGCTATTGGATGCACAAAGGCACTGGCAATATCAATTCCTCTTGAGAACCCAGTTAAAACCATCTCTGTGGAAGTGCCCCCCGTACTGCTGGAGCCTTAGCCAACTGCAGCCCACAGCAGAAAGCCAACGCTGGTGCTGCATCTCCCAGCCCGGTGATTAGATGCAACAACCTAAGAAACATGCAGCTTCTAGCCAAGGCAGAGTGCAAGAAGGAAGCTTACCTTTACCTCTGTTTCAGAGTAACCTTGCAGAGTCTAGCCCTCGATTCCCCATCCACAACATCCCCCTTCACCCCAGGGCAGAGTTGGGGGAAGTCAATGTCTCCTCCCTTCCTGGAAATCCTGCTTGTGGTCACTCCTTAATCAATTAACACCCAGGGAACACGCCCACCTCTCCGGCTGTACGGTAAGACAGCCAACCTGTAGCAACAGTTACAACAGTTGCTTGGTATTTGAAGACCCCTGCTCAGCTTCCTCACATCAGAGTGATGCAAGGGCAAGCGTGAAGCTTCACCTCCAAATTGCCTTGTTCCTGCTGCACAGACCAGTTGCTGAAGACAGAGCAGGCTAGGTGAGAAAGCTGGGTGCCCCACGCTCCCTAGACAGGTAGCAAAGGGCATGGAAGATCCCAGCAGGGCTGGAGCCTGTTCCAGCCCCAGAGCTGCATTCCCACAGCTCTGACTTGTCTGAATGTCTCTGTGCATTTGGGATGAGGTATCTAAGCCCAGTGAGGTCAGCAGAGAGATGAAGTAGTATATGGGTTCAATAAACCTGTACAGGAGCTCCAATTTGGAGAGAAAGCAAGCTGAAGGGTAAGGCTGAGCAGAGCAGCACGCAGCTGCTTTGACCTGAGCCACATGCAGCACATCCTATGGATCCTGCCTTGCTCCCTCGCTCCAGTATGTACCATGGGCATGACTTCATCTTCCCCCTTGGAAAATGAAGTTCTTCAAGCAAGACCATGGGATGAGATCCTGACATCTTTCTGTACGCGGAACAGCGTAAGTAGCTGATCCATTTGGGGCCGCTTAAAAAGTGCCCAAGTAGGGAACAGAGAGAGCATCAAAATCGAGCTCCTGCTTTTAGAAACACACTAAAAATACACCCTGCTAGAGGAGATGGCACAACAGCTAAGCCACCTGCTACGAAAATAATACTCAATTGCTAAAGTGCCTAAATACAAACATACATGATTTAGATTCTCTAATTTGAGTAAAGATAGTCCGGATGGGTGAACTTTCAGAAAGAGTCATTAATGCTTCAGAGACGGCAGGAACTGGTTTTGCTACCTGACCTCTTTTTTGACTCACCTGCTAACTTTTCCTTCCGGTGACTTCACGGTGGGGGCAGGGGATAAATCAAGGATTTATTTCTCTCTGCCCTTCCTTGCAACTGTTTAGGGCACAACAGCTTCACTCTGACACAAGCATAGGAACCAGCAGCCTGAGATATGGCTCTGCAGACTCAGTTCCTGACAGCCCTCCTGCTGGCAGCTGAGCCCCCCACAGTGGCTCCTCATCTGCAGGAGTGGGGAGAGAGACCATCCCTCTTGTTCTCCCGCAGCCCCCTTTCCCGTGCAACCTGTTCTCTCCATCCTGTGGCAGCTTGCTCTTTGAAAGGGCTCTTCGAAAGACAGCATTAAAGCTGTTCTTAGGTCCTGCTGTCAGAACAAGAGCCGCTTGCTCCCTGAAGGACAGGAAAGCAAAGCCAGCAGCACAGCTGAGCTGGTGAGCTGCACCCTGGGCCAGGGGGAACTACTCAGGGCTGTTAAGGAGCGCTCCTCGGGGGCTGCCAAGGGCTAACCCTGCTCTCCCACCTCCCCAACCTGCCCTGAGGTCCGTAGCTCTCAACACAACAAAGCCTGAGCTACAACCTTGATTTCACTGCTGTCGACTGAAAGGGTTCCCCAATTTACAACAGCAGGAGTTGGTACTGGGTGTGCGATATGTGCTCTTGGCTGCTCTGAATTCACAAAGCAAGTGTAAATTAAGGACTGGATTCTTGTGCCATGTGTTTTGGTAGCTGACAGGTGAGCCCAGGAGGGCCGTGCTCCTGCCTTTGAAGTTGATAGTTCAGTGTGCAGCAGCTTGTTTGTGTCCTGCTTGTACAACACACTGAATACAGACCTGCCAGACAAGGTCAGAGCTTAAGTCAGATGGGAAGGTACTTAAAATATTATCTACATATTGAAAGAGCTCTGAAAATGAACAATACTTTGCTCACTGAAAAAGACTCCAGGATAGATTTACTGTGCAAGCTACTACAGCAGCAATCTGAAGCAATTAAAGTGAAGAAAGATTTCTTCTAACTTAAGTGCCACAGATCATAGCCCTTCGCCTCCATCTTTTCACATATCTTTACAGGAACAAGAAGTTAAAGATATGCTTGCTGCTTCTAGACTTACATCTTGCACAGACTGGAATTCAATTAACATTATTCTGCAACAAAACTTGGAGAAGCACTTCAGAGCTGCTGCTCACAATGCAGAAGCAACTGAACAAATGATACTCTCATTAACGCTCTGCCTTTCCCTGCTGTGCAAGCCAAATCCTTGAACACTAAAAGCACCTCAGCATCAGCTGGGTTCACAGACATCCAGAGCCATTTTTCAAGCTCCCTGACTTTTATAGACCAGGGGGGAAGGGATTCGGTATGCTTTAATCCATTCTATTACATGAACTCAGAAATGGTTTTGACTCTCCCGCACTATAAATTAAGCTGGCTGCAGTTATTCTATTCCTGATTATGCTGAAAGTTACTGGCAAGGATTTGATGACTGTATTTTCTTGCCTTTTTTTTTTCCTTCTTTTCCAAATTAACCTGTGAATTTAGCTTCCTTGGTAGTAAGTAAATAATGCAATAAAACTGGAGATAGTAGCCAACACATTCACATCTGGATGCCTGAAATTGTGGATGAACACAGTAAAAGCTCCTGTACTTTGTAGGTGAAATTTACTGCACTCCCTTCCCATCCCTTCAGCCTGGAAGAACATGTTGTATCAGAAAAACACATTTTTTTTGCAGTCCTCTATGTTTTTTTAATCTAGAAGACTCATCACTTTTTAAATATGAGTTCAGCTTTGCAAGTCATTAGACAAATACCATCACACTCTGTCTAGAAAACTCAGGTCAAGAAGAGGTTGCCCAGGGAAGCTGTGGCTGCCCCCTTCCAGGAGGTGTTCAAGGCCAGGTTGGATGGGGCCTTGGGCAGCCTGATCTAGGGGGATGTCCCTGCCCATGGCAGGGAGGTTGGAACTAGGTGATCTTTAAGGTCCCTTCCAACCTAAACCGTTCTATGATTCTAAGAATCATTTGGGGATGGAGCTTCTTGCCCTAATAATAGTTCAATCTGTGCAATGCAAGCTACTATTAAGCACAGCTACAAATGGAAATTAATGTCTTATTAGTGTATTCATAAAAATGTATGCAATTAGGAAACAGATTCTACCTGCTCAGCTCCCCTTCCTTTGTTCTGACCATCAAAACACCTTGTCTCCTGTAACAGAGGGAAAGACGTACACTGGCTTGGATTACCTCTGGGTAAGCCGTACAGTTCAGAGTGTAATAAATAAGTTGCTTCTGTACAGTGTGATGGTATTCTAGGAGTCTAACTGTGCCTCTCGTTCATGCGAATTAATAAATGTGACTTTGATGATTTAGTTCAGTACAAATTACTTCCCAGTGTCAGTAAGCATAGTGGAGTTCAGCTCCAGGCTGGATACTCAGGACCTTAACAAATACCAGCTTTTAAAAGCCTCAGTAAAACCTACTCGGGATCCCATCAAACTGAAGTGCCCATGTCAGTTATTCGCAATTATTCTAGCTATAAGGACATGTCAGGTACACAAAAGACACAATTCAGACAGCATGACCGCCCTAAAATGATAACTTTAGCATAACGCACTTGACAGTAAAAAAGCAATAATAGATATTTTGGGAACAAAAGGAAAATACAATGGATCTGATGACTAAGTGTTCTGGTCCCCAGTGTAAAAGCAAAGTAGATCCCCGTTGTATTTAACTTGATTCCTTTGAATTAAACACTTCCATTAAAAGTTTCCCACAGTAGCTTTAATATTTAATTATGTATTCCACCAAAGGAAAGAACAAAATCTTTGCAAAAGGTTTTTTTTTTTTTTTGGTGCATGTGAAATATTTATCAGCATTTCTCTTTGGACAAGTGTTTTTATCCCCCAGGCTGGTAAAAAGCTTCCATGTACAAATCAGTTTCAAAACATTTTATTTTATTGCTTGAAAGTTTTCTATACTTCAGCACCTCATGCCGTGACTTTGTTATTTCACATGTTAATGAATGGTAATTAAATCTCTTTTGGCTGAAAAGGTTGGAGGGCTCCTGCTGTATTACAAAAACAATTTCTGAAAGTTACAAAAATGCCCAACTGTCTAGAAATTAAAGAGTAAAAGTTTGCCATGTTTTGAGTCCAAGTTTGAATCGCTTGAAAGGATTTCTTTGGGAGAACAGCATGTCCCCATCAGTGTGTGCAGTCTCCCCAGCTGAAGAGACATAATTATGTCACTTTGTGCTTACCAGAGTAAACAGAATCACATTCTTAATAACATAGATCATAGCCACAAACTTCCTTGCTCCTACAAACAACTGTAGACTACCTACTATAGGCTACCTGCACAAAGAACTGCTACATGTGTACATCTAAGCAAAGACTTGTTAAGTTTGCATTTGCCCATTAGGGCCTGGAACATCAGCCTATTAATTTCTCTTTTTTTCTGTTTGCTCGTGTCTTTCAGCTGCTTTGAGTCAAAAGATAAATGGAGTGAATGCTTACAACAGAGGTAGATAAAGGGGAAATAGCTACATAATAAGGCATTTTGTGGTGTTACAGTGCTAAACAGAGAGATGGTATTGAAGAAGAAATATCTGCATGGTCTCCACTATTCAGTTACACCAGTGTAGACTTCTGCTGGGAGATTTGGTCCATAGTTTGTGCTACAAAACTACATTGATTCTACTATTAGATGCCTTTTCCTGAAGACAACACAGTGATTTCAGTGGGAAAGTTTATTCTGAATTTCTTTTAAGATTACAGTTTCTCAAACAACTCATCACAAATAGGATTTAGCAGGAAACTGGGAAGAAGAATGTGATAAAATGACTCCATTCCTAAGCTGTAATTTTGGGAAGGGGTCTGCTGACAGCAAAGTCCCCTCCGGTCAGGCGAGGAACATCAGAACCGTGGCGTGGAAACTCAAGCTCCATGTCAGTATGGAATCGCTCCTTATTCCTTTAAATAGAAACAAAGAAAAGGAAAATACATATTTCATTCTGCATCTCAGTGATGTTTATGAAGTGAGGAAATCTGTGTCCTCCAGAATTTCTTTGATGCAACCACATACCAAGAGATCATTAAAAAATTGTTGATTAAAGCCTGTTAGGCTAAACCACCAAGACTAGGTGTCTGTTTGGATCTAATTACAAGGCTACTGATGTTTTTTGATATTATTAAAAATTAGGAAAAAAATGAGCTTCCTTTGTGCTACTCCCCAAAATGGTCAGAGCACCTCATTAGATTAAGTTTGTACATGAGCTCCATGACTTCAGATTTCTAATCACCATCACATTCTAGCAAGTATATTCCTGTTTTCAAACAAACAGCTACTTTCAAAGGCGCAATGGGGAGATATTTTTTTTATTGTTGAATTTTAATGAATAAATAGTGTTGTCTGTCTTTGAATTTTAGCAAAGTTCTAGTGATAATTGTCCTGCCTGTGACATTTGCAGAAAACTAACAGTGGGCTGAGGGCCTTCAGATAGCCCCAGGAAGTGGCTCCAGCTGGGATCGAGGATGGCTTAAATTTGATGGTTTTAAGAGGAGGGAACAATTGCTAGCTGGTTCCACTCTTCTGAGACTGGGGAAGCAAGCACAGCAGAACAAAGACACAAGGCAGTATTTCAAACTCCCTGAGATCTGCCTGGAGGCTTCAGAGAAAGGTCCACAGGTATTTAAAATACACCAAAGTTGATCTTTATGGAGTAATAGCTTACCATAATAGCAGAGGTCTTGCAGAAAAATGTTGGTACCATTACTTTTATTTTACAGTCATTGAGACTGAGACACAAATGTGAGTGCAATCATACTTTTGCAAAATCTAGCCTTTCTCAGTGCCCAGTAAGGGAAAAGAAAACACTTCCTGGAATTAATACTTTACTCTTTGTCCCTAAATAGCTGTGCCAGAAGAGGAGGAAGTTCAGAGAAACCCTGTAAGATGACTAGACTAGAGGACTTCCTTTTCCAAATGTTACCCATGTGGAGGTGGGCGAAGCAAAGATGGCACAGATGAATTTAACCATGAAAATAATTTATAACTGTTTCTAATTGTATCAATGTAACACTAATGGCTGTGCCAGCTGACAACACTAAAAACTAAATTTAGATGCCTCATCCTATCTCACTATTGGGCTTCCAACTTTGGGGAGAGGAAATGATCCCGAGTCCACACTCATTCTTTCTTCATGCTCCCATGGAGACAGCCAACAGATGTGCTCATCAGTAGGGAAAATTCCAGGCAGCTGAATACTGTAATACATTATGCAGAATTAATGTGCAAGCAGCCACGTGCAAAAGCTTCCAGTTATTCCCAACATCCCTCACTGTAGTTATTTACATATATAGGACTGCAGGATCAGGTCCTTGGTGTGGATTTAAGCTTCATATTTCCTCACCGATCCTTATCAAGATCAAGCTGGAACCCTGGTGCTCAAAGATAGTAGAGGTAGTGAAGCAGAAAGGGTGCAAGTAGCAGAAGGCGCGAATAGGAAGAGTGAGGGGAAAAAAAAAAAAGCCTAAGATGCCTGGGAAAGACAACGTTCAGAATCAGAGAGCAGAAAAAGAGGATTTCAAATTCACAATCAAAATCTTAAGCATTGGGTTTTCAGCTTGAACACAAAACGAAGCTAAATTCCTATTGTCACTCATTATATTCCTTCAGCATCCCATGCAAAGCTGCATTAGTTTAGTATCAAGACTTTAAATCACAAACTAGAACCGTCTTGTGCAAATCAATAAAAGCTTTAGATGATACCTTTGTGTGAGGTTATCTGAGACTATTAATTCTCTTTCATACCAAGGTAGTCAATAATGCTATTAATGCTATTGTCCTGACAGGATCCTCTTTTTATTAGCAAAACCAGCCACATTTATTTCAGACATGATGTTAACATTAGCCGGCACGACAGAGATCAAGTCGGTGGTTTTGTGTCAGCTGGGATTTAAAGCAATGTGCATCTGTAGGAATCAAAAGGCCTCGGCTCTTTGGCACCTACTCAGCAGACAGTGCCTGCACAGCCCAGCCTGAGACAGGAACGCTGCACAGTGGCTGTACGTGGAAGTGAGGGATTCCTCAAGGAAGGATCTGGCTGCACAGCAGGCACTCCCTATTGCAGAAAGCAAAAGAAGTCATGCATAACTGGCAGTTTGGAGAAGGAAAGCTGCACAAAGTTGTTTCCTTTACACTGGTGCTGAGTAACACAAAGCACAGTCTAAGAGATAGGTACAGTTGGGCTTGATGATCTTTTTCAACCCATTCTATTCTATGAGATTACAGAAGCTTCAGGTACCCACTGATATGCCCAGTGGGGCATTTGGGTGCACATATCCTTCAAACCAGGATATGGTCCAACAGGTTTGACAGGGGAACAAAGCAGTGAGGGACAGAGGAGAGCAAAGCCCAGCACCTGGTCACAAAGATAAGAGAAGTGCGAGCCAAGACTGATGGCTCAGTGCTGGTAGCTTCCGAGCCTGAGGTGGAGGCAACAATCATCCTGCAGAAGCACCCTTTACAGCATTTGAATGTACTTCCAAAACACAGGTGTCACAAAGACACCATACTTGTCAGAATACAGTCATGCCTGCCCATAAGAACAAAAACCTGAAAAGCTGCACTAATCGCCAATATCTATCCTGAACCTACAACCAGTATACTACGTCAGGTGCTAATTGACCTGCACCACGAAATTCCATTCACTGAGTATGATTAACAGACCCAAGTTCAGTCATCATCACCTTGCACAACACTTCTGTTTTCTTTAAAGCAGTTATGCACATAACAAGTCGAGTTTTTTCAATAGTTATGACACAAATTAATTCTAGATATGATATAACAAAAACCCATGAGTTGATATAATACATAGGTATGATATAACAGCAAAACATTCTCATCTGATAAACAGAAAGAAACATGATGCCAGGGTCCAAAATGGAAACATTAAAACTATTGTGAAGAGGATACTTAGCTGCCTGAAATGGATTATCAGGCATTATGGTAGCCTCACATATTGATCCTAAAGCTCCAGGAAGGCCATTAGCATTGCACAATTGCTGCTAATTCCAAACATTAAGGTAACATTGTGCAATTCGCAGATGGACAAATGTCGCTGTTTATCACCGACTATTTTGCTAATTTAGTCATTGAAACTGCTGGCTGAAAGATGATTAAGGAAGAAATGGATACAGGGAGGTTTGAATTATATTCAGCAACATAGAGAATTGTTGGCTTTAGTGTGTGAGGAAGGGACAGGCTGAGGATGGAAAGGGATGGAAAGACAAAAGGCATACACAGAAAAACTTTGTAACATATCATGTCATCTGATTGCAGAAATCTAAGAAAACTCTCTTTAAAAGAGAAGTCAAATAACTCCATTTTCAGAAGTAACCAATAGTTCTGGTGTCCCAGCCTGGAGATTCAGTATCAGAATTGTCTCATCCCTCAGCCCTGCAAATTAGGTCACTTTAATGGGCCAGAAATTGGGAAATTAAGATCACAGTCATTTTCTTTTAATCAAGAGGAGAAGCTGAATGCTCAGTTGTGGACTGAGAGGAGCAAGGAGGTGCCATCAAAGTGCTATCAGTTAGAGAGAGGACAACTACCTAAAGGGAAATTCTTAGGCTCTACTTTCAAAAGGAAAAGACATCTGACAAAGCCAGAGGTCTGAGCATTGCTCACTTTCCTCCATCTGGATGTAGGAAGGGAACAAGAAGCAGACAGGCAATGCTTGTCACTGCAATCATTGGTAACGCTATCTGCCACTAGAAGGGGATGGTCAGCCATAGTCACAACTATCACATTTTGGGAACAACAACTTTCTTACATCAGGGCTATGCAGTTGCCACTTGAAGAGAGGTCATCCTCTGTATCAGATGCTGTTTCATTATAATTGTAACTCATAACGCTTGAGGATCTCTCATTCTATGTCAGAGATCAGACACTAATCTTTATGCTCTGGGCACTATCTCATTAGTATGAATAATTTAGCTGGACTGCAGAACATGTCAGCAACATCTCTGCTGGATGTTCTTGTCCCAGCCATAGATCATGGTAAATCCAGAACAGACTGAAGTAATATGAAAGATAACATTCAGGAAAAGTAGACAACAATATTCTATCACCTCAGCCAAATTTGGCCATGTTCTAATCAAAAGGGTAAAGCGGAGTCTAAAATAAATATGGCTTATGTAGAAAGCTGTGTAGACAAAAGTGTTATTTTCACATACTTGGCCTGTTGTTCCTTGCGTTTCTGAGCCAGATATTTCTTTTTCACATTCAGAAGCTCTTTGGAAAGTCTTTCAATTTCATATTTGTATTCTTGGCTCTCCGATTTATACATATTCAGTTCGGAGGATAAAACCTAACAAAAGGCAAAAAGCAGAAACAGAAGATGTTAGTTTCACTTACATATAAGTTAGTAGATTTACACGCATTTGTTCCTTTCACATTTGTGATATAAGACATCACCATTTTCCACCACATATCATTTTCAATGAAGATGTTTCACTGGATCACCTCTGCTCACCTAAGGACAATTTACAAAATTAAGGCTGTGCCATTTAAGCACAATAAAACATATCCCAAGCTTTATGGGAATGGTATTAATACATACATTAGCTCTTAATATTCCGGGGCACAAATGTGGGTGAAAACTCAAAATGAAGATCTTAAAAAAAATTATTAAATAAATCACTGCTTTATTAATAGGGTTTATTCACAGGGATCCATTTCGTTACATGAAGTAAATAAATACACACAGGCAAAGTAGTACCAGGCAGTGTACATATGAACATAATGCTACTTTCACGTGAACTGGTAAACTTTAAAAATGTAGGGATATGCATAGTGTGTTTTCCTTCTGTAAGAAGGAGAACAGCTTGACCTGGCACCACAAAATGTCATGCATGCCAGTAGGCTACAGCAACCTGTGCCTGAAATACACAGTAGCAATTGACTGCATTAAGTACAAATGGGAAGCATATGGAAAACTTCAAATCACATTCAGTTTAGCTAAACTTTGGCTTCTATTTTACATTTTCTACATTGTTTTTCTTCTCTGTGGAAAGCTAAGATTTGCATAACAGCCTCTTTGTTTCCTAAGGGCCCATCTGCTGTTGTATTTTTTTCCTCGTGGTTCGTATAGACGTGATTATGATGCAGCGAACAGGAGATGATGACTTCAACAGAGAGAGGAGCTGTAGAAGTAGACGAACTCCTGGGGAGACTGATCAGTCATGCAGTCAAGAACAAGAGAATATCAGCTTATTCTATCAAAGAATCATTTATTAATGTCATGCTTCCAAAGTCTCTCACAAGATTCAGATTCCTGCAGAACCAGGAAATTCTCCCATCTTGTGACAAGGGGTTAGGACATGTTACTCTAGTCAACCCTATAAAAGTTGCCAGTTTAATGTATGTGTACAGAGTGCAAGAGAAATAACACAAATTTAAGACCGTATGCTCAACATAATCCCACTAGTTTGCTAAAAAGAAAGCAAAATTACTTGCTTATTAAAGATCTTAACAGTTCAAGAAATGGGAAGAAGAATAAGCTTACTGGAAAACTAATGGTGTCTCAGAATGCCAGGCTCAAAAAGGATTTACAGCACTGTGCTGCACACTCATATTCTAATAATACTTTTCCCCTATATTTTAAGGAAACAAACTAGCATAATGTGAAAAAAAACTCTTCCACTGCTCTTGGTTCTCCTTTGGGGAGATGCAGTATTAACCTTATTTTCCTGATCTAATATAATAAGGCATATACACCAATCATCAAAAATCTTCCTGAAACCTTGCTCTCCAGGATCACTGGTCAAGTTGTTCTGCAATCCTGGCAGCCCCTCAGGCAGAGATAAAGGGCATCTCTTACTTTCAGCTGTTTAGTCTTCTCTCGGAGAGTGTACTGGTAGCGCTGCAACTGTTTTGTCGCTTCAGGCCCAGGCTGCCGGGCCAAGACACGCTTCAGTTCCACATAGAGTTTCTCCTTTTCCTAAGAGGGAAAAAAAAACAAACGAAAAAAAGCATCAACAAGAGAAAGAGCTTTTACAGCTTTTATAAAACTGCTAGAGCAGCAGCACAACCTGTGATGGAATCAACCTTACTGAAAAATGCAACTCAATCAGGAAGATATTTGCAGAAACAAATCTGCCTAAGTGTCAGTCTTTCCTCACTAGCCATGAGGTATTTAAAGTTGTTGTGATAGCAGTAGGAAAACTCATTAAGAGAAACATCCAGCTACTTCAAACCACAAATGAAATACTCTTAAATACCGTCATCAGTGATCACACTCTACCACAGAGAACATAAAACAGTCCCTGAAAAAGTATCCAGGGGTGGGAAATTAATTACCAGTAACTGTACTTATTGCAGTCTTTCTTCTTATGAGCTACACTACCTTACGTTAAGGATCATAGCTTCACTCAACAGGATGTCAGCAGGCTACAGAAATGTCAGGGAAGAACTGTACAAAAGAATAACTTCTTCCAAAGAAAATCCTGCCAAGTACAAGGGTGCGCACGCACACACGGAGCATCTCCCTTTCAGTTTAACTGCAGGAGCTCTGGGAAAGGGAAAGAACATGTAAACAGCAATAGCTACGACAAGTGCAATTACTAACAAGTAATATTTTCTTCATGCATCATCTCTCTGTTGCCATTGGAACAGGGTATTCATAGGAATGGTATAAAGCCATGCCCAAACAGAAACCACACCATGGACCCACCTACTGCTTGCTGAACTGAAATGCTGCTTTCAGTTGTGTTTTGTGTTCATACTTCATTTTAGTCTGAGGAATAAAGCTCTGAACAAAGCCACCCTCATAGGTTTTCACATTACAATATTTTTAGCATCCACCCTGTCAGACTAAGATTATTATTATTTAACATTATTTAGCAAGTTCACATCCTTGTCTGGTACCTGGAGAGCCGGAATTAAAAAGAAGAGTTATTTCACCGGAAGTCTGACTAGCAGACAAAAGATTTAACTGAAGAAAACAAAAATGCCAGCTAGGAGGTAGGCTAGATGACTATTTACACTGGCTTCGACAAAACCTCTTTTTAGTTTTTTATGAGTTTTTTCTACAACTCTTACCACAGAAATCTTCTGTTGTCATGGGAAACAGTGCCATAACATCACACAGAATTGCTACATTTGACCTCGCTCAGTGGTTGAGCTAGGATTTTCAAAAGCGGCTTGTTATTTTGAAGATGTAAAATTGTAGGTGTCCAGTCTTCAAAAGCACAAGGAGTCCGGAGTTGTTTTTTTTTACCTTAAGCATTTTATGAAAACTATGTACTATAACAGTCATGAGTTGGGACCCCAGAATGGAAGCACTTCAAGTCATAAATTACTTTTGCAAGCATTGTCCTTAAATTCTAAATATAACTGAGGAAGAGCTCTTTATAAGTGAAGTTCTTCACATTTTATCTCTGGAAAATTCAAAACCTCCCAAGGCTCAGACTGGAGTTTGTATAGTAGCAAAAATTGCACTGACAATTCATTCTCAGTAGTGAGTTGTTATGTCACTACTAGCAGTTTCCACTACTACTTTTTCTTCCCGAGGAAGCAAGATTTTACTGCAAGTTAAAAACAAGAGCAAAAGAAAAATCTGCCTTGTCAAAATCTGGCCAGTCAGTATTAACATTCCACCCCTGAATGTATCACAGCTTTGTATTTTGGAAGAGTGTAACGGTAATTTGGATAAATATGGAGCAGTTGATGGATTGAAGGTCTTAGATGCAATTGTTTTCCAATTTATTTCTCTTCTAACCCTCTACAAGGGCCAACCAAGCTCTTCAAACACTGTGCAATGGTGTGTATAATAACCCCATTTAGAGACAAAGCGTGCAATTCTATTATAAGGAGAATCTATCTTATGCAACAGAGACTCGTTAGCTGTCCGATGTATATTGTGCCCATAATCCAGCAGAGGCAGAACCAGCTGTCTTATAATGCATATCCTGTCCTTCCTTGCTAAACACTGTCCATCTCTTTTACATCTAGTCAATTAATTTGTCACTGGGTTAGAAACACTGCACGTCAGTAAAATGTTAACAGAAAATCTTGGATATTTCTTTCCTTATCAGCAAAATTTCGTATTCACAGGTTGGCCTTTCTGTGATTTCTGACACTTTACCCCAGGATGCAAAATTTTAAAAATCAATTAATTTCAATTCATTTAAAGCACTAATCACCAGAGTGAACCTAAGTCAGTCACAAGTTACATGTAATACTACCACCAGAAATGCCTTCCTCACAGCCGGTACTTTTGTCTCTCGATATAAGAAATCGGGAATGCCCAGGGGACAAAAATTAGTACCAAGTAATAAATAAAAAGTTTTGGCTTTTA
Organism: Cuculus canorus; assembly: GCF_017976375.1. NCBI lineage: Eukaryota > Metazoa > Chordata > Aves > Cuculiformes > Cuculidae > Cuculus > Cuculus canorus. The sequence continues at coordinate 12,447,498 of NC_071407.1, forward strand.
CAACACTCTAGCTATATTTGAAAGACAGAGAAGCTATGCAATTACACAGAGATATCTTATATGCAGCCAACTATGAGATACAGCACAGACCATGAAGAAAGACCTGCAGGATTGTCTGATATGAGAGTTGTATTCAAAGTAGCTTTCAGTTGTAGTGCACAAATTAATACCCCAGAAGATGGATCTATGTTGCTATTTGGAAACAATTAAAATGCACATGCATCCTTTATAATATCTGATAACCCAATGGAGCCAGATGGAGAGGAAGTATCCTGACACTAACAAGAAAACTATAAGTTGGCACTAATGATCAGCAGCGGAGCAACTATTCAAAAAACAAGAGAGTAAGCTGATGTGTTTGGTGCCTATTGAAAGCCAATTAACACTAATTTGTGCAAAGAAGTCAAACTCCATTTATTTCTGTTGGTGGCTGCAGATGTTGGAGCAAAAAACTGCCTGAAATTCTACACCTATTGGACAGGAATAGGTCCATCTATTATAGCATACGTAAGATGGGCTTCTTCAGCTTGCTCTAAACAACCTTGCACTCCCTTCCATCTTCAAGATGGACTGCAATCACAACCTATACCTTGCCAGAGTTACATGACCCTGAGATGAAAAGAACTTAGTCACAAACACACTACGAGGCACTACACTGCTTTGTGAGGAGAAGAAGGAAGATCCATCAAATGTCTCAGTAACTCCAGATCTATGCTGTGAAGCCTTCACTTATAAGGGGAACGTACATGTCTTTAGATCGGGTCTAAGCCAGTACTAAAGCTTTTTATGTGATCCTTCCCATAGAATTCAGCTAGTGTTTGACTTTAGGACTGAGCCCATAACATCAACCACTTTCATTGGCTTACAGCATAAAATAAGCCAAGCTGATGGTGGAGAGAGGAGGACACATTTATTTTGTGTACATAGGCCACACTGGGAAACTTAGATTGAGGGTTACAGTCAAATTTCAGGCATTCCAAAGAGAATTTTGGTGCCTCTGTGAATACCTGCTGTAAAAACTGCATAAACAAAACTCCACATTATTTTTAGAACAGTCCTTCCTGTCTTAGATTTATTTTCCAGGAGAGCTCCAAGGTGCCCACAGATCTGCCTTTAGGCTCAGCCATGACAATGTTTCTGCATTCCCAAGACTCTTGCCTGTTAATTTGGAGGGTGAGGGACAGTTGCTTTCCTCTAAATTCAACTAGCTGCTGTCTCAGCCAGACTCCAGCGTTCCTCTGGCCTCCTCCCTCTACAGTGAATTGAGAAAAGATAAACATCACCTGTAGAGCACTGGCTGGCATTTGGTGAATTTCAGTTGATTCTTCAGGATTCTGGGGTCACAAATTGGCTTGATCTACAGCAAGAAGTATCACTTTTTCCAGCACAATCCTACTACAAAAGAAGGTATTGCTGCTGCCCAGTACAGCCCAATTTGCTAAGTGTTCCCTGCCAGAGGGATCATTAGCCCCACCAGACACATTCCCAGAGTAACACCAAGGCATTTCACATTGGCAAGGAGTGGGCAACAGTCAGCAATGCCAAGATAGACCCACATACTTAATATTAGCTCTAAAGAAATGGTATTCCATTTTATGTCATCTTCTGCCTCACCACGAAACTCTTAAAATGACCCATCTTGTTAGTCGGCCTGGGGTATCATTCTGAGCCAGAGACGATGGATGATTGTACATTTAATGAAGATGTATTCACAGCAGAAATAGGCAATGAAGTCCCATATTCCTCATTTTTATCAGCCTGTCTTTCCAAGTAGATAATTCAACAAATTTACCTGGCATAGCAGCACACTAAACCTTCTCCATGAGACCCACAAAAATCCTATTGTGCACCAAAAGCTTTCTATCACACAAATTAGCCACACACACACACACACACAAAAATCCCAAACCCTTTGGCTCAGAGTAAATTTCATTTATGTTAGCTCCTGTCTTCAGCAACTGAACTAAAGAAAAAAATTCAACAAGATAAAGACATAGAACTAAAGTATGCAATTGAGTGTCTGGTGACAAACACCAAAACATTTAACCTAGCTAAAAATCCTTAATTAGTGAGGTGGAGAAAGCAACATATTAACTCTATAAGCACAATACAGTTCCTGGTGGCTTTGGTGAGGAAAACAAGCCAGTCAACGTGCCACAGGAGGGTCCTTGTTTATTGGCATTATAACCAAAATGTCAGTGCTACGCTGAACTCCAGAGCCATTTTGTTTATGATGCTATGCAGCAGCAGAGCACCCTTAAGGGGATGTGATCCCTTTTCAGAAGTGTTAAACAGGACACTGAAATCTGAATTAAATACATACACATCTAGTCATATTCATTTTACCTCTCTAAGCTGCACATGCATTTGTGTGTACGAGTATGCCTAGCAGAGCAGCTGTTGGCTCAGGACATCTGATTAAAACTTTTATGAAGTGTAGAAAAAATTAGCATACAGTAACCTTCACGAATTTTATTACAATAGAAGAAAGTTGCCTCCAGCCCTGTGAGAAATGTGCAGTATAAACCTTAAACACTTTCCAAAAGCGCCTGCTTTTGCAAACACCTTTGCAAGCATCCAGTTCCCTAGAACAGCTTGTATTTTCATCATCATGTAGACCCTCCTTCAACTGTGCAGTGTGAGGATTTTCGTTGGGTAAATTAATGCAGGTTTGAAACAGGACAGTGAAGTCCGTTCACAATATGGCAACACTAATATGGTATGAGATGTATGGAATTTCATGTTAAAACGCTGCCACCAACTTGAAGGAAAAAGGCTAGGATCATCTCCCCATCTTTGGTGACATTTGTACCACTCTAGATAGAGTTAAAACTGTTTTATGACTTATCCCTCCAGCTGATAATAATGCTTCTCAAGAGCAAATCCGTTTCCTCTGGCATAGAGCAGACTGCACCAAATTGTCTGCCATTATCAAAACAGCTTAATGAGAGAGGAAAAGACACCTTGGAGCATCTTCTAAGGTCTTCACCCTTGACTGTTTTTTGTAACAGTAAGAGCTAAATGCTTCATTATTACCATCTTCCAGAAACAACAAAGTACAAACATTGCCAGTCAAACTGCAACTCCAATTTGTTATTTTTCTTCCTACTGCTTGGTGTCGGTACTGCTGTATCTTTCTTAGGAAGTGTGTGAGAAAACGAGGGGGGGGTGGGTGTCCAATAGACAAATAAATAGGTTATATATCCTCTTCTCCTTTCAACTTGTGAACTCTGAGGTACAAGGATAACAATCTCAGAAGCAAAAGGCATGGATGCCTCTTGCCGAAATAACAGCTCCAATCCTGTTTTTACTATTGACATTACATATATTTATAAAACCATTAATCGGGGTAACTCTCCTAATCACGGTGTTTATACTTTACATTGCAGAAGATGACCAATTAATTATTTCCTGTCCTTCTATATGTCTCAACAGGAACACACACGCATGTATATACACACAAAAGAAAAGTGAGCTGTTCCTTGAAGGTGAGAATTACCCTTGGCATGGCATGGATTGATGGAAACATTCTAGCTATTTCCACAGCGCCTGCAGCTTGACAGTTGTGCTGAAGGGATTTCTAAACAAACTTTTGCTTCACATTCTAGTAGCAGCTTGTCTTAAAGTGTCCTGGAGGAGATTCAAAGACTGATACAAGTGTTATTAACACAGAACCTAAATTTTTCTCAGCGAATAATTCTGCAAGGCAAACAGCAGGAAACATTTCACTATTAATTAGTATATAAAGGGGTTTGACCCCCCAAAAAGCATCTTCTTCAAATGTAGACTATTTGACCTAAAACCTCCGTATTTTAATGTCAGCATAAAAGCATGCATTTTATCTGTTCAACACCCACTTAAATTTTTAAAATATCAGATGAATCCAAGGATTATTGCAGGTCTGCTATTACTGATTATCTGTTCCTGCAGGTGGAGGCTTGGACAGGGATTCCCAGCAGACCCTGCTTCTGCTCCCACTTCTGCCTGGCCTGACAGATGATCCCAAAGGGCCAAAGAAACTGCAGAGGTGCTTCTGGAAACACCTGTCTGCAAGTTAGGCACCTACATCTCTTTAATCACCTGCTTAACTTAGATCCTCAGAGTTCCCTGAAAGATGAGAGCAATTACCTGTTCTGGAACAGATGTCTCAAAGTCAAGCCACCAGCTAAGCCAACAAATACAGGCCTACCAAGGCAGCAAAGCTTACATATATCTTTCTGACAGGATAGCAGAGCTTCTCTGCGTAGCCCAAGTACCTCAGGGAAGACAGCAGTCTCCTGTACACTTTGGAACCCATTAATAAATAACAGTACATCTAAGAAACGTAGATGACAATTCTGAAATCATTAATGCTTTTATATATGGCTTCTTTCAGACTCACTGTAAGTAAAGCAACACTCTACTGTCCTTCGAGGAACTCTGTTTCGGCTCCCCTGCCTGCTTCTTAAAACTCAAAGAGAAGCAGGACTAAAGAGGAGGAGAGTGTGAATCCTGACATTCCTGCAGAGACAACTGCAGTGCTCCTGGCTAGCTGGCAGCGTGAAGAACAGAGGAACAAGGTTCTCTCCACATCTGTTTGTGCCTTCAACTGTCCAATTTTAAGCTACTTTTTTTAAAAACACCAGCACAGCGACTAACTGCCTGCCAATAACAGCCCCAAAACAACCTTAGGCTGCTGCATCTTTCTGCACGTCTTCTTTCAACAACAGCACCATTCACACTCCTATAAGGATGAAGATGAGTGATCCAAAATAGATAAAATCTACTCTGAGCTGTGGAATGTCTTTTTTTTTTTTGGTTGGGGTTTATTGTTGTTGTTGCAACTATCATAGAAAATAATAATCCACCACTGAACTGGATGCGGTAGATTGTCCATATCTCGCTTGCTGAGAGAGGAGCCTCAATGGAAGAATGCCTGCCAAAGGGTATACCTGAATAATAAAGATCTGCAGCTGGCTCTGGGCCACGCTGTATAAAAAGGGGTTTGCAAATGTATTGCTACACTGCTGTTGCCCTTCTCCAGAATTTTAACCTACCTCTAGCAGCCTCTGGATGGCTGACAGTCAGTATTGGATTGCTAACAGCACTACAAAGTTTGTGCATAGCAATGTATTCAGTCAGCACAGCAAGTCATTTACTTTCTTTAACAAGATAACTGGTTGATTAATATACTTTGCCCTGGGGTGCACAGCAGATTTATTTCCTTCCCAGATACATGCTGAATACAGGAACGAGGAGTAAACAAGTTTGTTTTCAGTTGTTTACAGAAACAATTCCTGAGATTTTTCTTCAAGCTTTATTCTAGCAAACTATTGTTGAAGCTAATGACAATTTTGTCCAAGAACCTTAGGAATGGGTCATTTTACAAAATATTTTAAGTTTAATAACACAAGGCATCCATGTACAGGATTTCTGGGTTCAAACCAGATGCCAAACACTTGAATAAAGTATGTTGGTGATCACCGTTTCTGCTTTTCTGATGCAGATTACAGAAAACAGGGATGTATCTCGGGTATTTACACAGCCTCCTCCTTTTAGTATCTGAATGCTGTTAAAATCTTTAAACTACCTATGCCAAAGTACTGCTTCCAGCCAGGGCAGTGATCCTCTCCTCACTCTACAAAAGGGTCTGGACACAGAGTTGCTACATGAATTGCCAAAATTTACTAGAACTCCTGGAAGATACACAGAAAGGAATTTGAGGCTCCCAGACTCCCAGGACTACCACGCTGAGTGAGCCAATACATCTGCTTTTCAGAAACACCGCAGCTAAACTACGGTAGCAGGTTAGAAGTGTGGGAGAAAAGTCACAACCATAAACCACGGAATACTTCAAGCCAAAAACCTCTCTCATGGATGCTAAAAATTCATTGCCTGGGAGTACAGGTACTAGAATGCAGGAAACAAATCTATACCATCATTTATCAAGGATGGTATTTGTATAATTAAAACAATGTTGCATGATGTGGAAAGATGGCATCTGATGACCCACTCATTAAGCTCAAACTCAAGTAAATATATCTATTCTCCTAAAAAAACTGTAAAAATAGACTGCTCATTCATGTACATTTGCCAACAATAAACCCCAAAGGATTTTCACTCCACCTGCAACATTCTCATCTTTGTAAATGGCACCTGAATATTTCTAAAACATCATTAGAGCAGCTAAAAATGGTGGAAATCCCAGAAGTTAATCAGTTTTCTTCTAATTTCTCAAATAAATTTGCACCTTACTTCTGTCCAAAACCATTTGTCATGGGAAACCTGGTTTTGTTTATGAGGGCAATGCAATTCCACAGAGTCATTAAATATTAAACACTTCCACTAAGAAAATTCTTCACCAAAACTGATTTTTTTTTTTATCACTAAGTAATCTGTTTTGCTTCCTACTTTCCAGTGCCAGAAATATTTGCACAATTTTCACTAGAATATTATTTTCTTACTCTAAAAAGCAGACTATTATCTTCACCTGATGACTTCAAACTGATCAGCACCTTTCCTAACTGATTTTTTAAAACCCTATTTAAACAAACATATCCTAAACAATAACAAAAAAAAATAAAAGGCTATTTTCCTGGGAAGATTTTATTCTCTTCCATTTGAATTGCAACATTATGTGGGAGGAAGAAAAGAATGTAAATGTCAGTGTGTTTTTAACAGCAGTTTATCACGCTGTAAGTTTCTATAGCGTAGAATATCATCTAATTCTAGATGGACTGAGATTAGAAGGCCTAAAATAAACTAATGCGCCAAGGAGCATACTCTAAACATGCAAAAACAGAAATTGACTCCTTTCTGAGCAGACCTAGGGCAAGAACTGAACATCCTTCAAATCCCTACTTAATTCTTAAGGCTTACACAAAACTTTCAGGTAGACATGCAGACCCTCCATACACCTTCACACAGGTGACTTATCTTTCTGGTTTATGAGATGTGATTACTCATATCATCGCAGGAATACATATAAGCCCAAGTCAACTGCACCAAGAATTAACACAATGATCCTACAACTTGCTCAGTGTGAGTGGTTCTACCCTATTCAAGGCCCTACTGGACACGGTCATATTTTTTTTGTTGTTTTTTGTTTGTTTGTTTGTTTTAAATAAATTATTACATTAATTGGAAAAACAATACCAGAGTCAGAACAAAAGGCACTGAAGAAATTCTAACTGTATGGAGAAATCATCATGCCAGGCACAGAATCACTAAAAAGACACTAATCCTTCAACTTAACACCAATACCAATACACAAAACATTCCCACAGTCAAAGTTAAAATCCCCAATCAAAGTCCTAGTTCAGCAATGAACATTTCAAGCACCACAAAAAGAAAATAAAAGGATGGCACAAGAAGGAAAGAACCTGAATAAGTAGTCCTGAAGGATGACTCAATGCATTAAGTACTTCCATATGTCACTTCACTGGAGACTCCAGTTCGAATCAGATTCAAGGAACTGGACTGAAATTAATTTGATGGCACTAACTCAGCAGACTGCTGTGCAACAAAATATTGTGCTGATAATTAGATATTTTTTGTTCATCACTAGTTAGAAGTGGGTTAGAGCCAGAGTTCATGGGAATACATTAATTTTTCATCTGGAAAAAGAATAGAGATTCTCTTTGGAGTCCAAACCTAAATCAAGGCAATTCCTTTGACACACCAGTGCCTAATTCTGCATGGCACTTGGGAAGTAAACTTTTTCTTTATGATCCATACTCAGCTTAAAGCCAAAAAGTAAATGTTAGGCCCGAGTTCTTACCATATTTCTTATTTCTATATTCCAATAAAAATCTCTTTAAATTCTGGCCACTGACTTCAAACTGGAGCCATAAACTCAGAAAGACACACAACACCAAGTACTGTTTACTCTCTCTCTCTCTTTCCTTAAAATACATGACCACCCTTAGGTTTTTATAAGGGCAGAAAAGCATTTTTCTGCTCTTTCTTCCCCCCCTTGGTCAGTGGGTAGAAGTTTTGCCAGCTTAGCTTTCTCAGTTAGCGCTGTGATTTCTTTGTGCTGATACAGCTATGCCACTAGTGGGTACGCAATTAGAAGCAATTATACTGGCAAGAAAGTCTTCTGCCATTCAAGAGCTGGTATAAACTAAATCAGAAAAGTGACTTTTTTTGCTAGAAGGAATGGTAAAGCGTAAAAAAAGGCCTAAAGCTCTATATACTCACCCCTTTAATTGAGAGCTGAGAAAACCACTAGCTTCTGCTGCAAGATAGGGCATTAATCCAGTGCTTCCAGAGAAGTCAAATCCTCCAGGAAATAGAGATAGAAAAGAGCCAAGTCCTAGCAAAGTATAAAAAGCCAAAAAGACAATTTCCCTTTTCATTTTCAGACAGAAAAATTCTTTGAAAAGGCTGACTTTATATATAAATGATAAAGGAGCAGTAAAGAAAGGATTGTATTCTGGCAGTGGATTTTGCAGTTCACCTGCAAGTTTCAGTGCGTACAAAGCACTCTCCCAAACTACCTCTGCTAAAAATCTCTCTACAGGCAAGATGACAGAGAAACAATAATGGGCAGGTCAAAAGAGACTCTTGCAGATTCTACAGTCATTAGTTTCCTGAAGTGAATTGCAGTTATTTTCATAAAAACAGACAACTCTATCAAAAAAAAAAAAAAAACAACACAGACTATCTACCCTACACGTAACATGTAAGTAGGTTATACTCTCAAATCCAAGTAGAATCCATACTTGGCACTAAAAATATATAGAGGCCAAATTTGAAAGGGTAAAGTATATCTCAGCTATTCTGAAGATGTGCAGATAATACCTAAAATAAAACTGAACTGGGCCTTAAGAATACCAGAATAAGGGCAGGTAAGAGGAGCATATTCTCCCATTTTCCCTAGCAGGCTGACTGATGAGAAAAGCTCTTACCTGGCATTTGAGCACACTTTTCTGCATTACGTGCTGTATAAGGGAAGCTACACGAGCACTATGAGAGCAATGAAGAACCTAGTAGAAGCACACTTCTTGAAACCATCAAGCTAGGCAAAGAAATTATTTTCAGAAGCACAAGGCTCTCATGAATTGGGCTGAAAAAGCATTATACGTGATAGAATAAATAGTATTTTAGATAATAAAGTGGCAGAAAAAAAAATGTATCATAAATATATGGCAGGAAATTCCAAAGCTCATCCATTAGCTGGGAGCAAACTCTAGGTTCAGTAGCTGCCAACCTACATAAACCCACATGGTACCACACTGTTCTAAAGCAGATTTCTTTATGAAACTATAGTACCAGCTCTGAGAAATAAAGATGGTTATGTATATGTTCCAACACTATAGCAACAAGAACCTCAAATTGGATAGAACAGCTTTACTACCAAGTTAGCACAAATGAAATAAAACATCTGCCTATTTTGAGTGATTAGCTAGCTATGGTTACTACTGAATTGAGTCATGTCCCTAATCTATTCATTCACACACCCCTATGAGAGTGGAAATGATTTTATTCCCTTCTTACTTGATGTGAGGCATGCAAAAGCTAAGTCACCTGTCCAAGGTCACAGGGAAAATCCCTTTTGCTTTCTCCTCCCTGTAACTCTTAATACCTGAAACAAAACTCTGCTGATTTATACTGGCTGCTGACAGCAGCATCCCCATCTGCTCCTCCTACTTTCTGTCAGTGGGACTATCAGTTCTTTGCGGGGGATTGAAACTGAGCTCCAAAGTTGGCTTAATACAAGGACACATGGGTGTTATGTGGCTATAATCGCCAAGTCAGATATAAGAGCTAATTGTGCCTTTTGCCTTTGTACTATTTGAAACTATGAGCTCAAGATCCCAACAGGCTGGAAGCATCACATCCTGATTGCCCAGTCCTAGTCTTTGATTGCGGACAACTTGAAACAATAGTGATTGAAAATATATACATACAGAAGAACAATAATTTCACTACTACATGCAAGGCTTAAATGAGACACATTTGTCTTTGCCTCCCTCCACAAATAATCTTGGTTGCACATCTTTTATATCTTCTGAGATGACTGACAACAGAGGTAAATGACATAATGCAAATCTTCCCACTGTTATCCATTCCAAGACGTGCAGCTGAATAAAGTTCTACTCAGTCAGACATAAAATCAAATTAAGAGTTCAATGTGAAGAGAAAGAACTAAACTTGAAACAAATAAAGCAGCACATAATTCACTTTTAATGGTATAAGCTCCTAAAACTGCAATAATCATAATCCTAACAAGGTAAAACTGCACTGCGAGTTTACCACATCACTGTTCAATATGCAGTAGAGCAGCAGAGCTTCAGTCACATGAGGAAGTTGCCCCACACACAAAGTAAGTAGGGTTTTTTTTTTGGTTGAGGTTTGTTCAGCAGAGCACTTTTGTTAGTAATAATTAGACCTTACAGCTGTACAACACATTTTGCTCATACCACACGTGTTCACAAAGACCTTCACCCTTCATCGAAACCCCTTGGTTAATACACAACACACCTCTCCACAACCCCCAAAGTATTACTCAACAGTTTAGGTGAGAACCAAAAAATACTGTATCTTTCAGAAGTTCAGAAGGAAGGCAATGACTTGGACATGGAAGCTGGCTAACTCTGAAGCAACATTTCCTATGTTTAGCAAAAATTCCCTTGGATTTAGTGACCATAAGTATTCAAGACCTTGGGTTTGGATCTGACTTTTAAGACAGCATTTTTTATCAGCACAGCACTCATAACTCTAAGAACGTCTGAGTTAAAGGAGAAATTCTGACCGGCTGCTTTGCAACTACTCTTCAAAGTCTCAGGATGTCCACATTTATTTGGTGTACGAGAGCTGATAGGTTACAACCCAAGATGCTGTGCTTGCAGGGGGCAGATAAATCAGAAACAAGAAAAGAGTTTCTTAACTTCTATAACACTGGACATCTTTCTACACCTCAATAAAGTGTTCAACTCTGAAAAGCCATTCTAAAAAGACAGCATTCATCATGTTGCATATTCAATACCTCTCAGTCAATGTGTGATACAAAAAAGTATGCCCTGCTGACAGGCTAAGAAAGATATTTTTGCTTGGGATTTTAAAATCAAGCTGGGTTCTTCCTGTACCATCAGCAATCAAACTTTTCTTACTGAAACGTAGAGAATCTTTCTTTTAATTACATAGCATGGATTGTAGCATGCTTTTACAGCTGCATCTTTTTGAAAGAACCAACAGGTGAGAAATAATGAAAAAGCCAATAAAAAGAATCTGATCAAATACACATCAGGAGCAGGCAAAGTAAGCAGATGCTTTTTTACATGACTCTATATACTGTGATCCTTACTTAGCAAAAATTTCCATTAATCTACCCAGCTCATCCTGAAACATTGTTCCCTGCATAAACCAGCTTTTATTTAAAAGACCATTCGCAAAAAAAAGTAACAGTCAGAAGACAGAACCGCAGCGCATATAATACAAATGGAATTATTTTTCCTTATACAAAAATTATGGCTGGCTGAGGATGCAGCAAGGTGAATACTTTAAAAATCAAACTGCAGGTTGCTGACAACGGGCTCGCCCATTTCCAGACATGGGTTATTTCTATTTGAAAGGTGTTTTTATTACTCAATATTCAATCCACATAGATGTTTGCACTCCATTTTATTTCTACACTTTGATTTGAGGGAATTTAAGTTACATAATACGCACACAGAGAAACCATAGACAGACGCTCACAAGCTTCACCTTCAACAAATACCCTATTTGCCAGCATGGTGGCTGCACACACATTAAAACAGTTACATGCAGCAAGCAAGAGACTAAGATCATCTGAAAGCAGATCTTATGATCTGCTGGGAGTTCAGATGGGAACTGAATGACTGGGAATGAGAAAGTGTGACTTATGCAAGCAAACACAATGTGGGGAAGCAGTAGTCTTCTGACCTAATAAGTTGGTATCCCTCGGTTCCTGCAGTCTCTTAATACAGGGGATGTTACCCCAACTAGGCACACGCCAAGTCGTCAGCAACTCCCCTCTTTCCTGCAAAGGGGCAGAGACTGAACTGAACTATGCTGACTTCCAGGAAGACCCATAAAAAAAGGAAAAAAGATTGATCAGACCCCACAGGGTAGCAGTGCCTCAGACACTGGCTGCTATATTGACCAGGCAGCAAACTCACTAAGCAAGAGGAATTACGCTGAGGTGACAAATTAAAAATTCCAGAAGTGGGAGCTAAATTGTTGCTGTTTCTTATAAGTCTAAATTTCAGTCAGGATCAAGCCCTACACTCTGTTGAATAAAGATACACTGCCCAGAAGAGGGCCCAGTGAAGCAACCCTCCTGGTGCGTACAGCTCAGCTCCTGACAGAAAGTTAACATTGCTGTTCTCTGTTCATTTCCTTCTGCTGGAGGCTTGCTCTTTCACCAGAGGAATTTGGAACATAAGAACATGAGTTTCATAAGTTATTAGCAAGCATTTTGCTTTAGCAAGTATCAGAGTACCACTTTACAGAACAGATATGATCATCATACCAAGGAAAACCAGTCCAACAAATAACAAAATGACTTGTACAAGGCTATCCAGACACTTCGCAGGAGCAGCTCAGCCAGTACACTTAACCCACGAGCCCTATGCCCATGACCTATCCAGCAGGGCATAACAGCCTTCTGAGGAAATGAGCTGGGGGATATCCTCCATCTCTGGTTACAACTCTCTACCCATGCCCTGCTATGAAAAAGCCCTATTTCAGTCACTGTGGAAAACACAAACACTGTAGTAAAACAGAAAATACCTCAGAAATGCTGATGGTGAAGCCCTGAAGAGAATGTGGAGCATAGTATTTTTGGCCTTTCTTGTCAGTCTCTCCAAGGGAGACCTTCCTTTCAGCATTGTTCCCCACAAAACTGGTGCCTGAATTAATCATAGAATGGTTTGGGTGGAAGAGACTTTAAAGATCATCTAGTTCCACTCACCCCCTGCCATGGGCAGGGACACATCCCACTGGATCAGGCTGCCCAAGGCCCCATCCAGCCTGGCCACGAACACCTCCAGGGATGGGGCAGCACCTGTGCCAGTGCCTCACCACCCTCATCATTAAGAATTTCTTCCTAATGTCTAGTCTGAATTTTCCCCTCTCCAATTTGTAGCCATTCCCCCTAGTTCTATCACTACAAGCCTTTGTGAACAGTCCCTCTCCAGCTTTCTTGCAGCCCCTTCAGGTACTGGAAGGCCACTATAAGGTCTCCCTGGAAACTTCTCTTCTCCAGGCTGAACAGCCCCAACTGTCTCAGCCTGTCCTCATAGCAGAGGTGCTCCAGCCCTCTGGTCATCTTTGTGGCCTCCTCTGGACCCATTCCAACAGTTATAATCCTCTTATACTGAGGATTCCAGAACTGGAAATTATACTCCAGGTGGGGTCTCACAAGAGCAGAGTAGAAGGGCAGAATCACCTCCCTCAGTCTGCAAAGGATCAGATTAACAATTCTAGAATTAATAATTAAATTTTATATAGCCAAACTTTGACTTAAATCTAGGAAAATTAAAAAAAAAAAGTAGAGTTGCTATAGAAGGACTGCTGCATAGACAGAAAGATTGTGCCAAAGGCTGGTATAGTAACATATGCTCAAATACCTGTTATTTCAATGATTTTCTTGGGCAGGCAACTTAATACCTTTATATCTCAGGTCTTCACTTCTAAATAAGTATAATAGCTAAACAGGAGTACATTAAGGATAAGGCAAGATACGTAACAGAGGCTGTGTAAAAACCTAACAGAATTGCATTCGCGCACGGGTAAAGCACAGAAAATTTGAATCTATTTTTGCTACATTTTCTTTAAGCTAACAAAATATTTCACTGACAGCATTTCAGTGCTATGCAACAGAGATTACATTTTTCCAAGCAAAAGCATAATATATCATACCAAATCTTCAAATGAAATTGCAGATCTATTTTTTCCTATGAAACAATAAACAAAGAAAGACAAAGCTTGCCTCAATAATATCTGCCAAGCTTAAGACAGAAGGAGCTTTAGGTCACATTCTGCGCTTCACCAAGTAACACTCAACATAGGCATTAGGACGATCTGGGTATTTAAGACCAAGATGTTAAAAGGACACCTACAGCTGGCAAGCTGGAGCTATCCCTGCTGTCACCATAGACAAGGAAAAAAATTGCCCACTTTCACACCTATGGTTGAAGCCGAAAGACAGTCCTTTTTCATAATATTTGACAGCAATATTTGCACTACGAGAATAGAGTCTCTCTTTGATTCTACAACATAAATCTTACTGGTATCACTGAAGTTAAATGACATCTAATACAATTAAAAAATGTAAGCTACCACAAAAATTATTTTTTTCCCCAAAGTTCAGCACAAAGAGCTTGAAGTCAAGCATGGCATGGACAGCAACATATCTTGGGCAGCCTGATCTAGTGGGAGGTGTCTCTGCCTACCGCAGGGGGGCTGGAATTAGATGTTCTTTAAAATCCCTTCCAACCCAAGCCATTCTGTGGTAAAACACAATTTCTGTAGGCCAAAAGCCAAGCCAAGCACACACAGAATCAAACAGGGATTTTCCTCCATGTCCTGGCCATAACAGGCACCTTAAAAAGGACAAAAAAGCCTTTCCAAAAGTCTAACACAGAGATGAAGACATGAATTGACTAAATCAACCTTTAGTTTCCAGAGTTGTAGAGGTATCAGAAACAAGATCATAGAAATCAGCTAATTGGATGCTATTTGTTCTCTTTCAGTGAGTCAGTGCTGCCATCTAAAGCTATCTAAGGGGCATGCAAAAGAAATTCAAAGTCATGCACCTAAATAACATTCAGGAAGCACATCTGAGTAGACAGAGACTGCAAAGCAAGTCAAACAAGTTAATAAGATACAATAAAATAATGATGCCACAGTACCTGAAGGAGCAATTCTTTCTCTATTACTTCATCTGTCTTGCTGATAAGCTGCTTCCGTAGTTTCTGTGTTTTCTGAATCAGCTCATAGGTACTTGGGTCAGTAGCCTAGACAGGAGCAAAGCAGTCTCAGAATTTATACACTATAGCAAGTTAGTGTTTGTGCTTGCAAACGAAAGATCATTATCTTAATGTTAAAATCTGACAAACATAAAACGAAGGGAAGGGGTGAAGTTTCCTAAATGGCTTTTATACAAGCAGTACTGAAACTGGAATCCCTGCCTCTTGAAGATCAATTGGAGCATATTCATGTTTAACACTCACCCCCATGAATCCTCCTCAAAACAAATAATGTGAACGGCAGTCCTTCAGAGCTTAACCCTCTAAGCAACAAAGATTGCGAGAGGGGAGGAAAAGTAGGTTACGATATCATTTTCAGCAGAAACTGAAACTGCCCACTGACATATAAAGAGCAATGCAAGTACTTCCCACCGTTTTAAGAACTTCAAACTGTACCAAGTTTTAAGCAGAGGAAGATTTTTCTCTTGATCACAAGAAACAGTAACTGCAATAAAGTATTGTGAAACAGGTTGAGAAGTTAAGAGGAACAAATTATGGGGGCACATCGATGAGTTATTATGAAGATTTAAAGCATGGAATCTCACTCTTCAGTGGAATTAGGTACTTAAAAAGGTGACAGTGTCAGCAGGATACTGCTGCCCTCTATCTACACAGCCTGTAAAAACAAGGAGCTAGTAGATGTCTCTCCTTCCCCTTTCATCCTTTTGCGAGAGACTGCAACTGGAGGAAGCTCTAAGGAGCAAATAATTCTGTGAGGAACAGCCAACCAAGCTTACTTTTCCACCACTTTGTATCTTCTTGTTGGACACTTCAATGAAGAGCAAAATATGGCATTCTTTCCCTGTTCAGGGATTCACAACACCTCGCTCCTATGTGTCTTCTCCTCCCTCATGTGGTTTCTCTGAAGGCCCATAAGGATTAAACACACACTGCAGTAAAGGCTCCAATAAAGTCCTGCTCTCTGCATATTTGCCTTAGCTTAAGGAACTTGGTATCTCATGGCTTTTAATCCCTTGTTTGATTTTATCTAAATTGACTAATCAATTCAAGTGTAACTGGGACACTAACACAGATATACTTGAAGTACCCACAACACAGCAGAATTTCCCAATAGACCAGGCTAAAAATTAGTTCAGTTCCCATGACCCACTCAACCCTTGATTTTTTTTTTATAGCACTGCCCAAATGTGGTGCCAATTTCTGACAACTGAAGTGATAAAAGTGTGTTTGTTCATTAGGAATTGAACCAAAACACCATTAGGATTATTTCATATGGATCTTGCCATCTGCTGGCGTTTCTGTGTTCCAAACACAAACTAGTGACCTAGAATGGAAAGACGTCATATCTTATTATCAGTCTCTTCATACATTAACTTTCCCAGCACTGGATGCTTTGACTGGCCTAATTTTCCCTTGTTAAAAGGTGGAAATTGCACCTAGATGTCTTTAAACTAGTTCATCATCCTGCATTTTATCTCCCTTCCATGAAAAAAGCTAAACACACTATTCAGCTTTAAACTCAGCATGGAAAGACCAGAAAATAACTATCATGCTACCAAGCACAGCCAAAACATTCAGTTCTGCTCCCGTAGGGAGTACCATGTTGCCACTCATTATTAGAGCAGCTAAGCAACCCAGGCTGGCATCAGATCAGAGATCTCATGCAACAGAGAAATCTCAGCTGGCTCTGACTTACTTTGAAAACATCCAGCGATGCCAACTGATGTTCATACATTTGGTCTGTGCCTGATGGATTTTTATTTTTCCCCTTCATTTGGCAGGTTTAAGTAGTGTGAAAATTTAGATTTGCTGCTTGCATAACAGCTGAACTCACATTACCTGGCTTTTTTGGGAGCCCGCCACTGTTTACGTGGAAGTCTCTTCATTTCCTCACAGATGTAGTTTACTTTTGACTTCATGTCTATCCATTCCCCAGTCTACCTGTTCTATGACCCTTTCTAATTCTACCTTCCTCCCCTGTGTATATCTTCATAATTGGTGAGGATAGGATTGTTTCTTTCCCCTATCATCCTCTTTCTGATCATCCATGTTAAGGAATAACTCCCTTCAGAATTCACCTTATGTGTTCTTCTTCCCTTTAGTATTTGACTGGCTCTTTACAAATCCCTCTGCAATTTTTCATTGAGTAAGTGACACAAAAATAGCACTGATTGCATTGTACAGGGAAACCATTCAGCAGTTAACCATTCCACAGGTGCTATGGAAATTACAGTCTGCCTGCCCCTCCATATAATTTGCATAAGAGTAAAAAAAAATAGGCTTTGTCTTGTGTCATGGATCTGGTAAAACGGGCTTTGGGTACTTGAAACGCTGACACATCACCTTTAATTTTCTCCATCTGTGAATATTCAACGGATTCTCCAGTTCTTTCTCAAAAAATTTGCACCGACTCTGTTCCCTTAACAGCTCCTTCTGTATGTTGTGAACCTCCTGTCTTAAGACCATAAAACAAAAAGAAAAAAAAAAAACCACAATGAAACCACATCAATGCAACTAAGGCACTAAAAAACACTAACAAACTTAACAGCACTGGCAAAGCAATTCTTACGATGAGTAGTCAACACCAATACCACTATGCAGAAGGAACTATAAGATAACATGGGCCTCTTCACTGACTTTGGAAAGAATGGTTCAAAAAGGGACTTCTCATCAGTTCCTGGGGAATCTACTGGATCTCACTGCCTTCATCTTCATATGTACATTAAGGCCAGAAGGACAGTTAATTCATCTATCCTGCAAGTTCTCCAAGGGGAGGGGGGGGTGGAGGATCGCCATGTGCCAACTCCCCCAACAAGTCTTTTTCTGCTAAGCTCAGAGTTGCCTTTAGCTCACTAGAGAGAGAAAAGTGGGGGTTTTTTTAACTGTAAGGTTGGATAAGGTCAGGGAAAAGGAAAAAAATCCACATCTCCAATTGGCAAATCAAGAAAGCTAATTAGCAGCACAAGTGATAAACGGAGTCTTTTGACAGGCAGTTCTCATGATGGTTTTGGACTTCATTAAAGTATGTGATTGCTGCTGCAGTTAGCGAGAATTGATCCACCCATCATGGCATGCATCGCACCATACTTCAATAGCATCACGGGGTTTCAATATAGTAACAGACTTTCAGCTGAATGCATTTGGGCAGCAAGTTCAAACCCTATTCCTGTCTACAGTCAGTCGATGAAAACTGCAGTTGCTAATGTTTTGTGCCTGGTTCTCTATTCTGTTATATCAAATCAAACTGGCATAATTCCACTGAAGTCAATGAGACTGCCCTACAGATTGAAGTTAACTTGCTCCAGTGAAAGCCATGGAATTATACCGCTACAGTTAAGCTAAAGATCTCACCCAAAACTGCAGCAGCTACATAGAATTAATATTACTGTTATCTGCTATAAACACAACTGCCAGTCCCTACAAACCAAGACTGATTCTATAGAAAAATTGCAATAGCTTCCCATCAGCAAATAACACCTCAAAGAAAAAAAAAAAAAAAAGAGAACAGAAGCATTAAGCCAGAGAAGGAGGAAAGATAAATTAGGCTGGGGCTATTACACTTCTGTTTTAAAGAAACAAAACCTTCAATGAAAATTTAACTAAATCTATCTCAGAGAGCAAGTTTACATATAAATCTGGAAGGAGAGCGCTCTGAAAATGTGCAGGCAGTTGTTATAAATATGTCAAATGTTCCCCAGTCTCTGTGGATTGCCTAATAAAAAGGCAGTTCCACTAATCTGGGCCTTGGGTACCACTAAGTTGCTCACTGAACTAAGAACACCTTTCCTGCTGCTGTCTGTCAAGTTTATTTTGTAGGCAGTAACTCACAGTACAAGGGGAAATATGGAAATTATTTCAACTTCGGACAAGACATCTTTTTCCTCCGTCCCTCCTTGTTTCTTAATTTTCTTAATAGCTGATGCATTGTTTCGTGAATTTAATCCAGTCTATGAGGTCAAACCAAACAAAAGATCTCCTTCTCCAACGTATGTTTGTTGATATAAATCTTTGCCATGCATAAAACATTTTCTGTCTCAAAAACAGAACTCTGGGTGCAGTCACTATGGACATCTGTTCAATGATTTTTTTTCTACCTGAGCTCCTCCACATTAGCTGCACTCTTGCCAAGTATTCCCTTCTCACGACGAAGCTTTTTGATTTCCAGCTTGAGAAGTCGGATGTCTTCCATCCTCTGTCGGTATTGTGTTTCACCTTTATTTAAGATGGACTGCTGGATTTTTATCTTTTCATAGAGCAGAGCTACTTCATCATTGCGCCGAACAAGTAGGGACCCTAGGATATCTCTCTCATTGATAACCTAAGAACAAAAGGCAAAGAAGTGATCTTGGTTACAGTTCCTCAGTACAACTCCGAAGTATTGTGACTATATTTGCATCAGTCAAAGTCATGTGCATTAGGAGGTTTCACTGTTATTACTGAGAGAAACCTGGCCAGGGCCTAATAGGTTGCCCTATAAGAGTTCAGTCACACAAATAATATAAACTATGTATTCTGTTCACTTTAGTATCTTAATGTTTTTGTCTCAACAGCACTATAAAGCTCTAGTAGTACCATATTTACAGTAGCTGAGAATCTTGATCTTAAAAATACGCTGGACAAATGAGGGAACAGAATGCAGTGTGTTTGAAAAGCTGAATTAGAGATTCCTACCTGCTCAAATTCCTTCTTCTGCTTCAGCCTCTCAGCATCAGCTTCAACAATAATTTTTAGGAGTCTTCTCTCTTCTGCCTCCTGATTTTCTATAAAGCATTTGGTTTCCAGAGCCTGTTTTTTCATCTTTTGCAGTTCAGCCTGAGGGAGTCGAGGAATATAGGTAAACTGCTCAGTAAAACCTTCCCATTACATAAACTGGGGATTAAGAGCTAGGATTTTAATAAAATCTCATACATTGTTTTAGTTTCCTGAGAGGTACCTATTTTAGTGATTTGTTCTGAACAATCAACAAGACAAACAAGCATGAAGATCCATAAAGAAATGCTGTAAAGAATATTTCAACACTGTTGTGTTGTACACAACACAAATTTGGATGGATTTTCATCTATGACAATGGTTCAAATCATAATTCAGAAACACCTCAGTTAATAATTTATTTATTTTATTATTATTAAATAGATTATATTTGGAAAGTTTTTTAATGGAGCTGTTCTGTTACGAAAGTCTAGTAGACATAAGTTCAAAGCCAGGCTGGGATGTGAGAGAGGATAGCTCATCTTCTGGGAAGTGCAACAATCTGCGCGATGAAATACAAATTAGCATCAACTCAGCAGCCAGAATTAATGGAAAAAGACGGCAACTAGGCATTGAAGAGCAAAATTAAAGAACTTTAGCACATTTTTAGAGGACATGCAGACAAAGACGGTTGGGGAAAGAGGGGCTATTCCTAAGAAGAGGAGAAGTAAGGAATTGTTACAGTGACTGAACACCACTAGCTAACTAACAAACTGGAATCTGCCCAATAATCCTACCCTACTGTCATCAACTCTATAATTCAAGGTATGCATTTACATAAGAACTAATGAGGTCTTCTTGGATTATTAGAAATTTCTGTCATTGCTAAGCAATTGCAGTTAGAGCCAAGGTGGAGCTAGCTGACCACTTCATTCTCACAGCTATGAAAACTTTGAAGCCTTGACCCAGACTTTGCCGCAGCTCTGACCCTCATAAAAGATGATGTTCAAGCTGCATTTTCAGAAAAAACATCATCCAAAGATGAAAGAATGTGGCTGTGATGAAGGCCGCACCTGCAAAAACATTGATTTAAGACAGAAACAGTTCCATCATCATAATAAAATAGCTTGTTCCATTCTTATTTTCTTTAATAAAATTCTCATTTTCCCATATGTGCAACACTCATATCTCTCTTACTCAGTCTTGGATGTTCATCAGAATCCATCAGGTGAATAAAAATGCAATCAACATTGTGAAAAAGCTGTCTACAAATGTAAAACTGCTCATGCATTTGGCATTGCTGGATAATATTTTTTTAATATATCAAAATTCTACATTCTCCTTATGTCAGAGAAAATATGAGTTGTAAACAAGAAGTGGTATTAGATGTTGGCAGCAAACATTCATATAAACAAATCTCCTCACTGGAATGCACTATGTTAAAATAAATCTAGTCTGTCTTGTACAGTAAGAACATAAATACTTTAAGCCACACGAAGGCCAACAAACTAACAGGACTTTCAATGAGATTAAATATGCTAAAATCTACACTATGAGGGTCTGCGTACATTAGGTAAGAGAAAAAGAAATGAATAAACACAGTCACCGTGCAAGCAGAAAAATGGTCAGGTCTGAAACTGCTGTAAATCAGCACAGCTCATTTGAAGCTGGTTCGGAGAGTTTGTAAGAATGAAAGAACAGTCAGCAAGAAAGAAGAATTTATGTAGGACATATGCCAAAATCTCAAACCAAATTCTTGTTTAGCTTCTGAAATATTAGGGTAAGTGAAGAGGGTTTTTTTGTTTTAAAGGAAATATGAATTTTATGAAAGGTATAACTGAGGATGAATACAGAATGCTGAAACAACATCAAGTTGGAGGTTTTACACCCAGATTACTAGAAAATGCTTAAAAAAAAAAGAGACAAGCAGGAACATCCACAAAAATATACAAAAGCACTTGACAGCAGCTCAAACCTGGAGAGCCATAGTTCTTAGCAGCTTTCAGATATGTACTTTTTCAACATTTGGATGCTTTGTCAAACTAGTCTGATCCACAAGCCTGTATGAAAGCCAACTGAAACCAAAAGATGGCATTGCACTGGCTTTAATGGAGCCTGGATCAAGAGTCCTCCGTTTCATTTACCATGATTACACATTTTTAATTCCTCTATGCCAGCTGAGGCAAGCATAAATACAATGTCTTTATAATCTCATTCCTATGAATCTGAGTCCTTCAAGCTTTAGCACATTCTTTAAACTGATTTCCTGGGAACAGCTTGCTTCCTTCACATCAGTGCAGCCAGGACAAATTGAAGCCGAGCTGCTGCACAAATAATTGGGTTCTTTTGTGCCCATGTCAGTCAGCTCCCACTTTGAATTCTCCTCTGCTTTAGTATTCAGCAGAGACACTCAGGTAGACCACAATGCCCTGAAGCTAGTCAGTAATGCGATGTCAGTGTATGGACACACTTGCTAGTGAATAATTGAGTGGGTAAACCACGTAGCAATCATTTGTTTGTCAAATGGATGGCAGACAGTTCTGAGGTGATGAGGCAGAATTGGAGACTAATTAAGGCAGAAAGCTGCGCACTGGAAAATAAGAGGCTCTTTGGCCAATAGAATATCACTGACAGAACAACTCCAAGACAGATCAGGTACAAGAACACAAATTCATCACCTTTTTACAAAGGTCTATTGACATTTTGTCATAACTGTAATGTGCTGAGAGGGGCTGAAAACTCAAGGAGTTGTTGCAGAAGAGCAATAAACTGACAAAAGAAAATATTGTGGGAAGTGGCAGGGGACTTTTCCTTTTGAGGGCTGTTGTTTGTTTCCCGATTTGGGGTTTTTTTTCTAATGCTTAGTGAAGAGAAAAAAATAAGCTGCTGACTCCTTAAGTCTTTTAAAAGCACAGCAAATTAGGTTGAGATATCACCATAAATCTAATAGCTTATCTAAGGATGGGCTGCAGCCAGGGCTGAGAAGAAGAACCTCAGCTTCAAACTCATATTTCCTTTGATTTAAAGCAGATTCTCACTGCTTTATACCATAATATTAAAATAACTTCCTTTGCAGAGGAACTTGCTAAAAGGCGCTGCTTAACTCCCAAAAGACTAATGCTTGCTAGGCACACAGAAATACAAGATTATGAAGTCTAATATAGTGGGGTTCACACTTGAAAAAAGAAGAAAGCAAAAAGTTTTTTAGAAGAAAAGCTTGAATTATAGAGGATCTATATTAAAAAGTTTGCTAGAATTAGACTATCCCCCAAATCCACATTACTGCAAGCAAAATGGAACTCTTTAGTAAAAATGTTCAGTCACCATGAGATTTAAAGCTTCCAACAGACAATCCAAGACCTTTCTGATTATAGGCAGAGATTAAGTTTGTCAGATACACAGAATATTTATGTAACTAATACCTCCAACGGGTACAGAGATCTTGTGATTCAACTGCAGAAGAGTTCATTACAATACAGCAATGCAATTACCACAGCTCAGGAATACAACGCAGTCTGTGAAATCATGGAAACCACGCTTTGTAAGATTGGTGCATGTGTAAAAGCTCTTACTTTCAATGAGTCTTTCTCCTTCTCCATTTGCTGATGTTCCAGATATGCTTTCACAAGGTCTGCTTCTTTGCCTGCAATGTCCTCTTGCAGCTGTTCCACCTCATGTGTCACAGTTTTCAGTTTCTCCTTCATTTCTACTATCTCATCCTAAAAGGACAGAAGGGTGACCAGAGAGGGATAAAAAAAGAGCAGTTTTGTGATTGGGAGTTCAAGCTATTTTGATGTTGGAAAATGTAGACAGTGCTTGACAGAAGATCTGCTGTACATACAAAACATTAATTTTTAATCCAGCAGAAAAAAAAAAGGCAGTTTAATTAAATGACTTTTTTTTATGCCAGCATGATGTTGCAGTAAAAAAGCCTTTAAAAGATTCATTGACAAAAATAATGACCATCAATTATGAGGACAGCAAGACATTTAATTTAAAGTGCTGGACACACGCTAAGAACTCGCAGTCAATCCACATTAGTAAGATTCTGATCCTCTCCATCTGTTTCTATGCTTCTAGTAATGTATTTTTCAATACAGTCGTATGGAGTTAGGTACAAATGTTTGGAGAGAAGCTGTTTTTGTGCAAATGAACACACCCGTAAGTAAGATACATATACGTCTGCAAGGGAGTACAGGAAATGCTTGTCTCCATTTTGCTTATGTACTTAGCTTGCACATAAGTGCAAGAGGGAAAAAGCGTGCTCAGAAATTGAGGAGTCCTGGTATCAAACTACGTAGCCTCTATTTTAAGCTCAAAACACAGAGCAAAAAGCCTCAGAGATCAGTCAGTAGGAATACTTCTACTCACAGCACAGAGGAGGCTGCCCCTATGAAATTAAGAATCCGTTTCAACATATTGCTGTGACAGCACATGTTGGGACATGAAAAGGAAGCTAATGAATTCAATGTTTAGACAGACACAATCTGCTGGACCTAATCAAAATAGCTTTAGAAGCTACCACTCCTCTGCCAGAGGCTGCCACCTCAGAGAGAAAACATCATAACCTTTCATGTGAATACATGTTCCAGTACAAAGCCAGGGTAGCTTAGAGCTCTTTCAGCACCGTCCACCATAGGTGTGGATTTATTTCCCAATAAATGATGTTTTCTTGCATGAAATGCTTGCCTATAGTCAAGCACAATCTTGAGTCATGATAATCTGCACAAACAGTACAGAGGAAATACCGATTAGCAGTCTGACAAACTTCAGCAACAAAATCCATGGATTCCATGCTTATTTAGCAAATTAAATAAACCAGAAAAAAGTGTAGCAATATGCCATTAAGCCCAGCTATTTGCATGTTCAGTCACTCCCGTGAATGCTAAAGTCATATTAAAATCTGTCTTTGCTAAATAGCCTATAAATCTCTCAATATTGTAAAAGATGAGATTTTAAATATGGTGCCCAAATACCCAAATACATTTCTAATTCTGTAATCAGTGAAGAACAGTAGGAACACACAATTTTTGCAAACAAGTCTCCTAATCAACTTGCTTAAACAAATGAGCTCCTAGCACCAAAGGAAACACCAAGGATAAAAGCATCAAAAAAATATATCTCCTATTAACAGCCTGCCAGTATGCCTTTTCCAAGAGAGATTTTACTGAGCTGAAACTTATGGTATTCTGGAGACCACTAACAAGGTAGGTAATGGGATCTTTCCATATTAGGCAATCAAAAAACATATCTAGCTTTATCTAAACAAGCTTGTGCAAGTTGGTTTTACTTCCCACAAAGAAAAAGAATTTACCATCATTTTTTCATAATTTTTAACACAACCCTCTTTTCATTTTTTTTTTCCATGGATGGCTGACTTGTTACTGAATTATGAACAGCATTTTTTCACTGCTATACATAATATAGCCATGGGCAAAAGATGTTTTCAAGTCAGCTATCTTCTCACACAAGACCTGCTAAAGTAGTTCCATGGAAAGCCTACTAGGTTACTAAAAGCTTAACACCAGCCTCTAACAACTGCAACCGTAAACAGCATTGTATATGCTACCATATAACATTCAAAACCTGAAAAGCCTGATGAGTTCATTGCTTCATTTTATAACTCAGCACATAGATGCTGGTCCTTTATCAGTAAGCAAATTATGTTGTGTATTTAAAGAAAAACAAAAAATAGTGTTTGATTTCTTTACCCTTCTTTCACCTGAAAGATTTTTTGGGAGCAGCAAGAGTCCCAAAAAAGCTTTCCATAGAAATGGCAGAATGGTTCATTCAAATTACACAGTTGGATAGGAACTTGGACAGTTCATTGCTTCTCAAGCACCTACATATTCAAAACAGCGTATAAATCTGTAATCTCCTATATATATTTGTGTTATAAATCCTTATTCTGAAATAACCCAAAGCTGTAAATCAGAGCCATCCAAGGTCCCAGATGCTGCCAATTGCAATAGAATTTGTGTAGTATTTTAGGTCTTTACATCAGAATAACAAAATGTATCCTAAAGGGATCTGTTCTCTTCCCCTACTATTGTTAGTGAGACCCCCAAGGAAGAAATATGAATGGAGAGAATCATTATCTGTGGAAAATTACACTCCCCGAAAGGAATAAGCGAGGTGGAAGCATTAAGTTCTGTCATAAAATTCCACTTCAGCTGGGAATGCGTTCCCTCTGCTTTCCAAATCATGATTCACAGTACCGTGCATACGCATTCAGGGCTAAAGGAGGCAATCTTATTCCCCTTACACCCTATTTCCTCTACACCCAGACAACTCCTAAAGGGGTAAAACAGAGTGGAGAAAGGATGAAAAGGAGCAAGTTCCTTCTCAGACAGGATTTTTATGATTCTGTAGCTCCGGTGTACTGTGATTTCACGCATGGTTTGAAGCGGGGATATTGCCACATGATGACTGTGGACTCCTATTTCCAATCCAAATACAAGTTGTCCACATAAAATGTCAGAGACCCAAAACATTCACTTCCCCAAACACACAGGAATAAAGAAAGCAATTCTGCCATTTTAGGTCTGGGAAAACACCAATAAGAGTAGAGAGAGGAACACAAGGAAAACCAAATCATTCTACCTTAGCTTCAATAAGATTTTTATTGTAAAGGTTCCTCTCCGTTTTCACAGCTTCATAGCTGTTCTGTTGCTGTTTTAATTTAATCATAGATTCTTCTATTTTCTTCTCATAGTCACAGATCTGCATTTCCCGTATTTCAATATCTTTCTGATGCTGGAGGACCTGAAGCAGAAAAAAAAAGGAAGTGAACACGATTAAACCATCATCACAAGATTATAAGGATGGAGCAGAGTTTGTGATTTTCTTCTAAGATGCCAAGTTCAAATCCCTGCGATAAGAAGTTTCAGCTACAGCCAAAAAATCACTTCAGTCCAAGTACAGGTTTAACCTTTCTGGATCACTTATGTGGGACAACATTTTATTTTAATCTGATACTGAAAGTTTTTCAAGATCAAAACTTATAGATGTGCACTTATTTAATCTTAAAAAAAAAAAGCTACTGAAAATATTTCCACTGAGCAGGTTCAACAAAATCAACATAAACAAATTTCATCAAGAATAGCCTTGGGCTATTTATAGGGCAAAGCTAGACTTTGCATGGTTTTTGAGATGTCAGCTGTATAATAAGACAAATAAACACACAATCTTTCCCAAGAAGCCCTGGAAGTACTCCCATATTCTAACAACCCAACTTTTTTTTTTTTTTAAAAAGGAGTACATGAGCACAAATTGTTGATGATCACAAACTGTTGATATATAATTACAACAACAAAAAAGTTATTTTAACTTTTCTTTGATCTAAATAAGCAGGCAATTGCCATTATTTGCTTCTAGAAAGAATTAGAAATAACGATGTGAAGATTACCTAAAGACAATGGAGCATTGTCGACTGTAGAAAGATGATCACATGCAGTATCAATAAACAAAGATACAAAGTTCTATAGACAATTTCATTAAACACTTATCACCCTGACAATACGTAAGAATTATTACTTTAAAGGAGGAAAAATACAAGTAGTTGCTAATCACTATGATGGGCTTCCCAATTATTTTTTTTTTTTTAAATGTAAGAACTTTCCTCCTGCTGCACAAAACTGAAAGCCAAGGAGCACAAACAAGCAGTATTCAGACAGAATCCAGCATTAAAAACAAAGAAGATTAAAGGAAATTAAAGAAAACTAAGAAGTACACACATCAGGATCGTAATTTTTCAGGTCCACTGCGCAGGGCAGAAAATAGCACCACTTACAGCTGGGAAAAAAAAAAAAATCAGAAAAATAAAACAAGCATTAAAGAAAAAGCTGAGGAATCATGGACAAAATCCAGGCAAGAAGTCCATTTAGGACTGCACTTCATACCCAGTTCTCCTGACTCTGTTTTTGATGGCAGATGTTTGAGCTAAGCTTTATGTTCATATGTCAAAGCAGAATAATAATAAAAAAAAACAGTTTGCATCAAATAGTCGACAACTGCAAAGTTTGTAGTTGACAGTGTCATCCCTTGTTTAGCAGTAAAGCCTTGCGAGGTCTAACTATGCGACAGGAACATAATTAATTGATCATTCTACCAGGTACCTCCAACCAACTTTGAATATCCGAGATAGCTAAATATAGAAACTTTTATTACAGCAGCAGGAATACACTTCCAGCACATTCATAGCTGACTGCAGAGGATCCTCCCTGCAGAGGAACTGCTTACGGTGCAATACAAAACACAGTCCTGGTTCATAAACTAC
The DNA here is from genome assembly GCF_017976375.1 of Cuculus canorus. Taxonomy (NCBI): domain Eukaryota; kingdom Metazoa; phylum Chordata; class Aves; order Cuculiformes; family Cuculidae; genus Cuculus; species Cuculus canorus. The sequence goes on from NC_071407.1 coordinate 12,475,404, forward strand.
TCCTGCCTTTTCCTTTTCTGTTAAAAAAAAAAACCTGCCAATAGTAATAGCAGAGAGAAGAAATCAATAAGGTATGTTTACTCTCTGCACTACGGTGATCACAGGCTGAACTTGAAAGTAGGTCACTGCATTTCCAAGTCCTTTACTTGGTTATAATTTCAAGCAGCTCGTGGACTAAGCTTGCAGAGTTGCGCTCACAGACTGGACATCAACTTTGCTTTCCATGAACGATTAAACCTAAATAATGCTCCCTTATTAACACAAAAAGATGCACACAACGTGTCCCAACAGAGCCCTATGGGAGGCTGAGCATCCTCAGTTCTGGTGCAGTTGATAGCACACTACACCTCTCACATTTGGCAACGAAGGGGCAAAAGCTAGGCAGAAAGTATTAGATACTCAGAGTTTTCTTATGTACCCTCTCTTTTTTATCTGCACACGTAACTATCATCTATGCCTGGTCACCTTTTTAGTTCAGTGAAACTTCTGAAGGTCTCGGTAATGGTGCGCCCCTTATTTGCTTACATTTATTAAACCACCCCAAGAAGCACTGCCAGAGTCTTAATGATACATGTGCTGAGCATTAGGTTTTCCAAAAGTTATATGAAATTAAGAAAGAAAGAATGCTTAATTTGTTGTTAAATATATGTTGTTAGATATGTTGTTAAACATATCTAATATGTTGTTAGATATGTTGTTAAACTGTAGCCTTAACATTGTATGTGGCTTTTTTTTTTTGAAAAAAAAAACCATATTAGTGACTGTTTTTGTGATCTCCCATAAGGCACAGCTAGGGAACAGGGAAACACTTCAAGTGAGACTGAAAGATATATTTCACTGCTTCCTTTTCAGCAGTCTAAACATCCCACAGGGAAACTAAGATTTCATAATCTAAGAATTTCTATTAAAAAAAAGAAATATTCTACCAACATTTTTTAGCTAAGTAACGCCACGCTACAGAACAAAGTGCAGAGTTAGATTTTTCTCTTGTGTGATGGCTAATCTAGAAGTAGTACTATTCCACAAGTGACTCTGGCTTAAATATGCTATAAATGAGCAGTCAGCCAGTCCAATAATTACAAGGGCAAATCTAGCATGAATTCTCACCACTAAAATCTTTTACTGTGGTGGATATAATTTTGTTGACTCTGTTCATCAGTTACTCAGTAGTACCGATTATTTTGAAAGAAGAACTCTGCAGCTTTATTGATTCTGCCCTGCAGTAAATAACCAGACAGCTTCCAGAGCCAACACAGCTCTGCCTGCCTTGCCCAAGTTCCAAGAAGTCTTTGGACTTAGATGAGCTTGGCTCTTGACCAGCTCTTAAGCAATTCAGAAGGTGTGCAGCAAGCTCCTTCAGAGCCAGCTTCATGGCAAGAGGTGACGGAGGCGCATTGACCGCCCATAAGATTACTGCCCATCAGTAGCTCGTTCCTGACCATCTATTAGACAACTCCTGTAGTTTTGAAAGTTTCTCAAGTTACCCATCTGCATGGGTCAACAGTAAATCTAAATATTACCTACTGGACAGAATAATCCTGATCCTATGTCATCCTCTTACTCTATGTTTTGCCCCATCTTATCCTTCGAAAGAATAACTGCACGTAGGCAACTTCTGCTGGGACAAGGCTATTGTCTCACATACCCCTGTGCCTCAGAACCATTCCTGCTGCTTTTCACTGGCAATCAGAGTCAGGAATTTCCCTTTAGCGAGCCACAGAAGTCCTTTGGAAACTTGCAGTCACAATGCAGCCATCACTATACAAACAGCTCAAGTGTCATAATCCATTAACTGAGGCTCCATCTTATTAGAAGCGACAGAAAGTTTGCAACCAAAGAACCAGGGGAAAAAAGAAAAAGTAAACAAGCAAACATTTATCATTTTTATCCTCAAAATGCTGTTAGCAACCCTCATCAGAATTGAAAGCAAAAGCCTTGTAGTTGTGTTACAAATTACTCCCTGGCCCTAGTTTACAATGTTCTTAACTCATATCTATACAGTTAGAAATGCACTATGAGGGAAGGATGCAAACACAACTTTGGCAAAGACAAATCTCGCTTTCATGGAATATTACACCAAGGAAATGATAAAAGGTATTCCAGACAAGGGAGTACATACCATGCAAAAAAATGATTTAAAAGCCCTTGTCACATGAAGTTGGAAAGGATAATTTTAAAGTGAAAAGATAGCGAATACTTGCGAATTGCCTGAAAGCTAATCCCAGTAAATTAACATGCTTCTTGAAGGGGCCCTCAATGTGATCTTCAGTAATTAATGAAAGGTATTACAACCATGTTTCTGACTATACCTCCAGAATTAAAGGAGGTATGTTCTCAATATGTTCTCAATAATGGGCAGCATGTAACAATTTTTATGCAAGGTTTCTCTGCAGTTGTTCCCGGAAAGCTTCTATTTTGCAGACCGGATTGAACATGTCCAGATGTTTTCACACACTTGGAGTAATCCTTCAAAGTGCTGAGTCTCTCACAAATACGTTGAGCACCGTCAGCTCTCACTGGCCTCAACACAATTTGAGGACACCAGTAGTGTGCAAGATAAGGTCCTTTGCAGATAAGGCAGAACAATCAAAGAGTAATTTCCAACTGCATATCAGAGTTTCAGTTGTGGGATAAGAAGACAGAGTCCTTGATTCGAACTCCAGCCCTAATTTCATTTCCCAAATGATTGCTACATAGGAGAAATACATGACTGTACTCCAAGTCTCTCAGAGTACACACTTACTGATGATGTTCCCCTCAGAAAGACCTAGAAGAGTAAAGAGCAACATGCATGACAAGAAGAAATATTTATAAACTCTCTGAGGACCACTGATCTAAACTTTCTCCCACCAGTATATTAGGAAATTAATATGCTATCCTTAGAGTTTTGAGAGTAAGACAGGAAAGAACCATTTGCACAGAAAGCTGCTCTTACCTTCTGTCTGAGCTCACTGGTTTCATTGATGAAACAATCTCTCTCCTTCTCCAGCTGGTAAATAATCTTCCTTTGCTTCTGAGCTTCATTCTTATAACCATGGATCTCTTGTTCCAAGTTTCTCTTTGACTGTTCATGGAGCTTCACCAACTGTACCTGCTTTTGAGTGGCACTGGTAGCCTTGAGCAAGTTCTACAGGGAACACAAAATAATTACTCAAGCTGAAAAGGCAACACCATCGCTACTATGAGAGCAACACACCATTGCCTAAGTGGATCATGGACTTCCAATGTTATTACCCCTTATCTAATTTGTCCAGTTGAAATACTTGAGCCTTAAATCTGATTTTGAAAAAACTCTCTAGCAGAGCCACTGAACAGTACTTTTTCTGATTTGAAGTTAAAACGCTAGTGTCTGCACTACAAAAAAAAAAAAAAACTATAGGATTGTTTACAAGTGGGTGTAACTAATGGCTGGAAAAACCTTACCAGCTTTAAGGCATTTGGATTGTAAAGCATGCCAATAGCCAGTGACATAAATAATAAAGCCAAATATCCTTCCCTCTTGTGCCCTAAATAGCAAGTTCAAACCATAAGTTAACCAAGCTTCATTTAAGATTATACATAAGGATTAAACAGAAAACACCAAGATACCATCTTTACAAAATCTGCCTCCTGGTCTCCCTTTGAATCTTTCCCTATACAAACCAGGTATTTTCTACCTGACAAATCTGAGCCTCTGCTAAAATCAGTACACAGAGCAGTGAATCTATACCAAGTAAAGCTCCTCAGAAATACTCTTTTAGCACTGAATTTACTAGATTACACTTCAGGAATGCACATAAACATGAGATGCTACCCTGCAGTACAAGAACCTTGGACTGATGGAAAACGGCCACTATGAGAAATGGACCTAAAAGCAAGGACTAGTATTAACACAGCCTGCCAAGCTCCTACATGATGCATCAACATTACAGTTTGTTCTTTTACTATCAAAGACTTAGTTTGACTAGATTAATATTAAACTTCATAAAAATCACAATTGTAATGAACTCTTCGGATACCAAATAACAGGCTTGCAATAAAGGTGAACACATGCAGCATTTTTTAACTCCCTGATGGCTTATATATTAAAACTCAGAAATCTCTTGAGTGTTTATGGGTACTAATGTCATTTCAATGCACAGAAAAGCAGCAATGTAAGCATCTACTTAAGGAAACCTGAATGCTTTACTTAACAATATTTATTGTAGAACATTTTTGTGTCAGTGTGGGTGTTTAAAATACAGACATTTCATTCCCAAGCCATTAGATTTGTTGATCAGTATTATTATACCAGTGCAAGCTCACCTTACTTAGCATATCCCTTTCCCTCACAAGCTCATTTATAGCTTTCTTGTCAATCTCCATCTGCTTTTTAGTAGCTTCAACCTCTAGAGAAAAAAAAAAAAAAAAGGAAAGATTAAACGCTGGGTTCAAACAGTAGAGCTGTTAAAAGTGCAGAAACAACCTAGCTGACTTTTTTAAAGGTCTGAACAGTTAAATTAGCTGTGACTAGGTTTTGCAACCCCAGGTATCAGCTAGTGATGTTAATTCTTGTTTGCGTACTTAGAAGAACTCAGGCACAGTAATTAATGGTATGAGAACTTATTATAGTTGGATGTTCAAACCAAGATATCACAAAGAACTTGTATTTTCAGAAATCATGGAGTACACTGAAAATCAGAGCTTTTGAAAAAGCTTCAATGTGAGCGCCCAAAAACCTAGGCACTTTCAGAAACAAGGACTTTCAGAATTATTCCGATTTCTTTATGTGAGATCCCTTGAAACAGTGAAATTCTACTGGCTTAGTGGAGTTAAAACTACTTGCCATGTGTCAAGATTCACACCAGACATGCGCTATTAAAAAGTTATTAAAAGTCAAAGACACATTCTCCCCATATTTTAAAGCTAATTAAAACCTACTGCACTAACATTGCAACTCATGAAATGCAGTACTTTGGAAGGGTAAGATGCGTCAAATGTTGCAAACAGAACATGACCTTAAGCAGTACTAGCAAAATGCTTGTGGGAAAGCTCTTCCACCCTCACAGACACCCATGAAAAGCCAGATGCATGACTATCCATAAGTGCATTTATATGGAGGGATCCATATATCTCATACATGCAGTGCCTCCAGGATGCAAGCTAGAAACAAGGAAGAGCAGGGAGATACATTTATGACAGTATTCACCAACTTGAACCAAATGAAGTTTCTAGCAAAGGGGTTTTTTTCTGCCCCAAAACACAGCGTCTCATAAACTCAAACATTCTGCCAGATTTAAATATTATAAAGCTCGAGTATCAAAGCTGACCACTGAAGTCCCAAACATACCAGGACTAAGTTTATCACCCTGCTTGCACTTAATCATTTCCAGGCTCTAAGTATTCAGCAGAATTAAAGCAAGAAAAAAAGCGTCCCAACCATGTCTGATTTCAGTAAGATCCAAGATTGCTCCTCTTACACAGATCAGTGTAGGAGCAATAAATGTACTTGGGGATGAATCTACGTGACATGACACAAACTGGCACACCACAAAACTCAGCTATGTCTGTTTTATTTTCACCCCACATATGTTAGAGTATGATAATTCTGTAGCCCTAGAAGGTTTCTAAATGCTGCTGTAGATTACAACTACAATTTATACAGTCTCATACTAGACACAAAAGGAGAACGATCCTAACAGGAGAGTATACCCTGAATGAATAAATTACAACTCAGAAGACAGATCCATCCATCAATTAGATACCTACCTCTCTCCAGTCCAGATATTTTATTTTTCAGAGTGTTTCTCTCATGTCCTGCATCAACTTTCTGTTCCTCTGCAACACGCAGCTTATTCTGGAGAACATCTCTTACTTTATTCAACTTCGAAATTTCAAGGCGCAGCTGAGTCACTTCATCTTCTCTGGCCTACAAAAACAACAAAAAGGAAAGAGAAGAGAAAGCATTCCCAGAAAGAAAATACCTCTGCACTTAGTGCATACTTATGAAATGAAATTCAGGAAGCAAAGATATAAGTGCTGTGGGTCACCTGAGAGAAGATAATTTGCTAATTGGCATTTAAAATAATTTAAACAAAGCCAGCTAGGGCAAGGAAAACGATAATCAAATCTTATGCTTTAAGGCTGAAGATGATCAATAAATAATCCCCAGCTGCAAACCCCACACAGCACTACCCAATTAGTCCTGCAGATTAAACATGGGTAGCTCTAATTTCCTCTGAAGTATTAGGGATAGTGACTGTGATGAAAAAGATGTTTATAGTGTGGTCTGGTTTCATATGCCTAATAGCAGGTATTTGTTATTCCCTCCTCTTTTATAACTTATGGTTCTAAAGAAAAGGCAAAACATAGAGTTCATCTCATTTGCTATAGAATTAGAGGCGAAAATAATAAATCAAAACACTACATAAAAATTAAGGAACTGGTTACCAGGAAACGTAACCAATAATCACAATAGAAATTTGTGTCTTTCCTTTTAAGATGTAAGTACAACTCCCTTGTATAATTCAGTGCCACTCAGGTTTTACAGCCATGACAAACCACAGTGTTCCAGTTACAGCCTCAGAAACTGACTCTGTAAGATGGTGAATCCTGCTAGGTGAGTATCCTCTGGGAGGATGTGAATCTCCTCAATTGTTACTGACAATAACCTTCAAGGGATTTATGAATACTTTCACAGTTCGGGTTGCCCAACACCATAGTGGAGGCACTCGGCACACTGCAGCTTGAGACTGCAAGCACTGTGTCTCCAAAAGGGACATCTCAGCTCATGGCTGGGGCTCTTAGATGCTTTAATAATTGGCTTAATTACTAACTGGGCAGTATCTATTTGTTTGTTCCCACAAGTCCATATGCATGACACAAGTTCCATCAACTTTGATTATAGAATCAAAATCCCCCTTTTGACACTCTAGAGCCCCAAATGTAAGTCACATTTGAACATATTGTTCATCGGTTTAAAAAAAATTATGGTATTGCTAGAAGTAATGATAAACCCAGATAACCTGGAAAAGACACTAAATTGTTTCTCAGAAAAAAAAAATAAAAAATAACCTCCCATCTGCTTAGCAAAATACAACAGAAAACAAGCTCCTATCATACAGCCCATTAAGGATCCAAATAAGATTCTTCTGTGCTATATTGCTTAGGAACTGAGCTTTTAATCTGTCAGTGGTTAGTTTTTATCATTCTGACTAACAGTTTCCATTTGGAAAAAAAAAAGGGTCTCTATTGGCAAACAACCCTTTTATTTAGATGAGTTGGTTATACTCGACTAAATCTTGGTAAGATAATGATTATCTACCTGAATTTTCTAATGTTCACTGTCTTAACCCCAGCAATGATACAAACTGCAAGACATGGTAGACAGAGTAATAACCTCTAACACTTATATATTACCCTTTATCACAAATGCTCTCAAATACCCTAAAAAGTATATGCAGGCATCATTTAATTCTTCCCCAACTGAAACCGCTTCTAAGTGGTAGAAAATAACTGCTAAACAATGCAAATGCAGGCAAGAAAATCACTTAGATAAGAAAGTAAACACCATCTTGGTTACTTATATTTAACTTCCCTGACATACTATGGTGGGGGGAAATTTTAACATTGGAAGCAGGTCCTTTCAGCGGAAGACCTCCAGGACACTGTCATTATTATTTATTACCATTTTTCAATGGGTTTTGGTAACATTCAGATTATAGTAATCTCCCTAAAAAAGAAAGTCACAGCTCTTACCTGAAGGTCTCACAATCTGAAAAAAAAGACCTTATGCTTGTCAAAAGTGCCGTGCACCCTTTATGGACATGGTGTGTTGAGTATCTTGGGTTATGTATTTTATGAAACACAGCTCTTCCAGCAGGACAGGTGCTACACTGCCAGGTGACAGGGTTGGAGGCTGCACTGTGGTACTGCCACAGAAAGAATGACAGCCAGATATATTCCTAAAAAAATCCTCTGATTTCCCCCAAAACTACCCATCAGGAGCTATAAGTACAAGAACTGAGGTTATCCCTTTTCCAAGTGGTAAGACTGCATTCAGTGATACAGTTGACAGGATGTGTGCACCTTCTGGTACTTACTTTCAATTCTGTTGTCTTCTGCTGGATGTCCTTCATCACCTCATCAAACACCACATTGTGCTGCTCCTTCTCTTGCAGGAGCTTACTATTTTTCATCTGAAATTGCTCAAGTTCCTTCCCAACTTTTTCACTCAAGATCTGTTAAAGAACAATCCTATTAATTCTTTTTAATCTCATTACAATATCTACATATACATGAAGACAGAACCTTCTGTCTCCCCGGGAGATAAAAGCTGCCACAGATTGTTGTCTCCTTAAAAACCACTCTACATTGCTGATGAAATTACTAATACGAAATATGATACATGTTCATATTGACTAGGGGAAATGATAATTTCTAATGAATAGCACAGCACCAATTTTCTGGGAGCTTAGCAGGGCTCTCTTGCAGGTGGTAGATAAATATTTAGTTCTTGTTAGGCATTTGGCAAGCATCACATAACACAATTTGCTACATATAATTACTGAAAATGAGTATGAGATTCAAATTACTTCTGTCATCAGAGGGCAGGGAAGCTCTGTTTCTTAGCAAGCAAATCCTACAGTAATATGCTGATAGTAATTCTCTGCATACATGGTTTGCTGAGACCAGGACACAATCATTTTCCGTTCTAATTTGTCTTCAGTCAAAAGCCCGGAACAGCAGTTCCATAGTTTCTATGGAGAAGATATACTTCAATACTGGAGCTGACCCTATTTTCTTCTGCTTGATGGGACTTACTCTAACAGACATTACTCCATAAGTGAGAAAAGAACAACCACAATATTTTTCACTTCAAGCATTAGTGTGTGATAAACTGATGAAGTCAATCTGTACTATGACCTTAACAAACATTTAAGGAAGATAAGTGGAATGTCCCTCTTCTGAAGGCATGAAGAAGTAAAGACAATGTAAAAATAAGGAATGCTGTTTCTTGTATTGCAAACATCAAGATAACACTGCGTTTCAGATGATTCTTATTGAGATTTGGACATGGGTGGGATGAAGCCTATGGTAGCTGTAGAATAAGAGCAGGCACCACAGGCAACTACAAATCGGTTGCATCAAATCAGTGATATTCAGAAAAATATCAGGTCTTATCTGTATCTCTTTAAGTGAAGTATTTTACTAAGATTCTATGTTGACAAAAAATTGTCACGGACTTCTACCTTCAGAAATTCAGGGACCTGAAGGGAAGAAAAAGCCATAAAAGCCATAAATTTACAAGATATACACAACTCCTAAAGAAGTTTCCCTCGAGGTAGAACTGTTTAACAGTGATGAGATCTCCCCTGCCATTTACAGAAACTGCTTCTCTGAGAGTTTCTCAAAGTCAGGGGAAATGGACTGAAAACCTGAAAATTCAAACACTTGCAGGACACAATGTTAGGACATTTCTAGATAAAGTTTTTGAAAATCAATCAAAAAGGTTTATGAAGATAGTTCTCTACCCTTTCACAGAAACTATTCCACAAGCTTGAGAGGTAGATAAAAATTATTGTGACAGAGAAGAAAGAAGGTTTCAGAGGTAAAACGACTTTACCAATGGCACTATAGTCAATCAGGGCAGCAAAACTGGCAATATATGTCAGAAGTCCAACCTGACAGTCACCAGTACTGTCATCAGATCATCCAAAGTCTGTGCTCTTCACAGACTTTGTCTCATTTGCTGTGATCTTTTCAAGATGATCTCGAACAATATCATTGCAATCCACTACTGATTTCTGTGAGGAAATCTAGCTGAAATCTGTCAGCAAGCTTTACATATTTATATAAAAATAAATATTTATTAAAATTTATTGACTTGAAATAATCTTCCTCCCTCTCCTTTCAGGAAAACCCATTTTATTCCTACTTTGAAATCTGACCCTGATCTTAGACCCGGAGAATACAGTGTATCATAGAATCATAGAATCATAGAATCACCAGGTTGGAAAGGACCCACTGTATCATCGAGTCCAACCATTCCTAACAATCCCTAAACCATGCCCCTCAGCACCTCGTCCACCCGTCCTTTAAACACCTCCAGGGAAGGTGACTCAACCCCCTCCCTGGGCAGCCTATTCCAGTTCCCAGTGACACTTTCTGTGAAATTTTTTTCCTTATATCCAGCCTGAACCTCCCCTGGTGGAGCTTCAGGCCATTCCCCTTTGTCCTGTCCCCTGTCACTTGGGAGAAGAGGACAACTCCCTCCTCTCCACAACCCCCTTTCAGGTAGTTACAGAGGGCAATAAGGTCTCCCCTCAGCCTCCTCTTCTCCAGGCTGAACAACCCCAGCTCTCTCAGCCGCTCCTCATAAGACTTGTTCTCCAGCCCCCTCACCAGCTTCATTGCTCTTCTCTGGACACACCAGAGCCTCAACATCCTTCTTGTGGTGAGGGGCCCAGAACTGAACACAGTACTCAAGGTGCGGTCTCACCAGTGCCGAGTACAGAGGGAGAATAATCTCCCTGGACCTGCTGGTCACGCAGTTTCTGATATAAGACAAGATGCCATTGGCCTTCTTGGCCATCCGGGCACACTGCTGGCTCGTGTTCAGTCAGCTGTCAACCAACACCCCCAGGTCCTTCTCCTCCAGGCAGCTTTCTAGCCAGACTTCTCCTAGTCTGTAGCACTGCATAGGGTTGTTGTGCCCCAAGTGCAGGACCCAGCATTTGGCCTTATTAAACCTCATGCCACTGGTCTCAGCCCAGCGGTCCAGCCTGTTCATCTCGCCTTGCAGAACCTCCCTACCATCCATCAGATCCACGCTTCCACCCAGCTTAGTGTCATGTACCCTACCTTCTGCTCTTTTAGATGCTGCTCCAGTTTCAGTTGTTCCTCTTTGTTCCTCTGTATATGTTGCTGTAAATTCTCGATCTCAGCCTGTTTGTTACTCAGTTCAGCTAAAACATCCTTCAGATCCTTCTCCATTTTTTCCTTCTTTCGAGCCTCTCGTGATGCTTCATTCTGATGCATCTGGATTTCTTCCTGAAGCTTTAATAATCAAGAAGACAAAAGTTAAGTTATGCTGCCCTTTATTCAGGAATAAGGCCTCTTGCCTTTCCCTCTACTATGCTTGATTTTGAAAACCACAGCTTCTGTACCACTGTACCCACTACTACATGGAATATGCCAGGTCTTTTCAGAAGTAAATAAATCCTCTACTGATTGAGCAAAAAAATCCTGCACAAATGAATCTATTTATTGATGATAAGAATTGTTAAGCACTGGTCAGTTCATCAACACAGAAAGGTCTGATGCAATTCAGACAAAAGGAGTCTTCTGGAGATGCAGTGCCACAAGTGTATTTTCAGTTGTAAGTTAGTTTTCTGCACAGAATCATAGAATCATAGAATAATCAGGGTTGGAAGGGACCTTAAAGATCATCTATTCCAACCCCAGATCAGGCTGCCCAAGGTCCCATCCAACCTGGCCTTGAACACCTCCAGGGATGGGGCAGCCACAACCTCCCTGGCCAACCAGTGCCAGTGTCTCACCACTCTCATAGTGAAGTAATTCTTCCTAATGTCCAGTCTAAATCTGCTTCTCTCCAGTTTATACCCACTTTCCCTGGTCCTGCTCCCACAAGCCTTTACAAATAGCCCCTCTCCAGCTTTCCTGCAGGCCCCCTTCAGGTACTGGAAGGTCGCTATAAGATCTCCTCGGAGTCTTCTCTTCTCCAGGCTGAACAAGCCCAACCCTCTCAGCCTGTCCTCACAGGGAAGGTGCTCCAGCCATCAGATCATCTTTGTAGCCCTCCTCTGGTCCTGTTCCAACAGCTCCATATCCTTCTTACACTGAGGATTCCAGAACTGGACACAGTATTTCAGATGAGGTCTCACAAGAGAGGAACAGAGGGGCATGCAGCATTAAAACTAACTTGAGCTTGATGTTGTATTGCAAGGTTCTTTATTTTGATTTTTCTATCGCACCAGCAGAAGCACTTATTACACTGATAGAAATTGAAACATAGAGATGTCAGATCAGTGTTCTTTTCCACAACTGTTCTCGGTCTTTCAGCTCTCAAAGATCCGCTGCTGAAACTTTGAAAGAGGAGCTTCTCTCATAAATGGACTGTCTTATGACTTCTGCTCTCTCTCTCCCCAAAAATATGATGGAGCAGAATCAGCAGAGAGGAACCACAGGGGGCTGATCCACATGGAAATATTCAGTTCAACCAGGGACCAGCAACTGAAAAATGTTCTTCGCCTTAAAATTCCTTTCTCTCTGAGCCCACAGCTGAAAAGTTGCCAGAATTGATGTCTTCAACAGGTTCTTCAAAAAGACATTGTCATTTAAGCAGTCTGAAATGGAGAATAATTTCATACCGGGAGAACGGGAGGTGGTTACAAATGCTGCAAAAATCCCATAAATTTAAGGGCTGATGAAGTGAGTATCAGAAGATTAACGCTGGCAAGATTCGATAAGTTTTGACGAGAGTTTCAATCCTCCTCCTTTTCTCGCATGCCCACAATGCTGTCAGAAAAGCAAAGATTTATATTCTCTTGTAACACATTCCCAACCATCTGCTTTAGAAATAGAAATTAATTCCGTGCATGAAACCTAGGCTGATTATTACTTTCCTATTTGTGATTAATAAAATTGTAAGTTAAATGCTGCTTCTCTCGTCTCTGTTCTTTAAGTGTTCTTTTCTGCTTTTGCATTCTACTTTTATCTTGCTCCAGCTCTCATTTATATTCTACTTTAAAGTCTTCTATTCTTTCTATTCATTTTGATGTATCAGAGTTCTGTATCTCATCTTCCAACCTCTTCTACTTTCTCCCCATTTAGTGAGCATCCTATTGATCTTCAGTCGTCTGTACCTCTAGCTGCTAAACACATTTAAAGGAAGCCGTACATATTGATCAGTAAAGAACAGTCTATGCATATGGTCAGGAAAACAGAGAACCTAACTTAAAGAGGAGACAAAACAAACCAAAGCTGAGATGGAATATGACTGCTCCATTCAGACACTGGTGAGGTGAAAAATTACTTAAACTGAAAAACAGTAGGCAGGAATCAGTGTGAAGAATAAAGTAGGAGGTCTCTAACCACTAGAAAAGCGAGGTTCCAGAAAAGCTTCCCATAAGAAGTAGTGCAGAAAATAGCCCGATTAGCTTTTAAGTCAGAATTTGATACATTATTAAAAATGATAGTATGGCATCATATGACAACCACTGCCTACAGCAAAGCATTTCCATTCCAGGTCTATGTTCTAAGTGGTTCTTTGGAGGCATATAAGGGTTTAGAATGCAGAAAACCCCCACATCTCTAGTATGAAAGATAACTATGATTCAGGCAAACGCTGGCCTCATTCAGGGTATCGGGAAGCTATGGAAGCAGCTGGTACATGACAATACACTTTGCAAAGGACATAGCCTAGAAGTAGAGAAAAATATAAAAAGCATCCATCACAAACTCCTTTCTGAGCACTCCTGAAATGTTTGAGCTGTGAAAGAGCATGTAGTAACATACTAGTCAATGGAGATCAACTGCAAGAGGGAAGAATGGTTCAGGACAAAGCCTAAAATCATCACCTGTATATGTACAGACCTGTATAATGGATTGATCTGCCTCATTCTTTGCTCTCTCTGTTTCCTGCTGCTGTTCTGTGGCTTGAGTTAGACTTTGACGTAATTCCACAACCTCTGACAAGAGTTGGTCTCGCTCCTTTGTTATCTCTTCTTGAAGTTTCAGCAAATCCTGGATACTGGAAGCAAGGAAAAATAGTCAAGCAGTGTCACAGTCCCTTCTGTTCTTCCTTCTATGCCAAAGCAAGATATTTTGTGAAAAACAGTTTAGAAGTATCTTATTTCATTTTAAACTCCTCTTTGATTAAGACTCTGCTGGTCAATTGAATCATATGTTCTATCTATTGTGATTGCAGTCACCATCAACATAGGCAGCTTTAAAATCTAACCTAGTCCAATAAATCACTCTTTCTTGTTATCCTTATGGGTCTCTCCTTATGAGTCGGAAGAAACCTTCAATTTTCCAAAGAGGTAACAAGGAGCAAATTTCCTTCTCTGTCCATTGCAAAATTACTAAGGGACCAAAAATGTTGCATTGTTGTACCCAGTCTTTCTGCAGTTTACCTGACTGGGCTCCTAACCGGGTTATGTCTTACAGTCACGTAACGGAGGAATAAAACTGACTCACCAATTGGACACATTTACAATCTGAAAGAAAGGCCAAGCAGTTTGGGTTCAAGTTCAACCTTAAAAAACAGCCTTATTGTTCTAAAAGACTGCAGCCCTATAGGGCTGAAAATCTACAAAGGAGTTGTCTAGTCCCATGGCCTTGTTACTGGACAGAGTATTTCAGCACAGAACTGGAAGGGAATGCAATGCACGGGGAAATTTAAGAAGGAACTGTAAGCAGGTAGGTCTCAGCAGCTGGAAATGGCAGAAGTGAGGTCTTGGCAAAGGGATGGCTCCCGGCTCTTGCAGGAACATACAAAAAGCAGCCACAGAGAGCTGTCTTCATGGACAGTCATACTAGTGTAAGGCTTGATGACCAAGCTTTTAGATCCAAGAAAACCTGTTACACAGGTCCATAGCCTTTCAGGGCCAAAAGGTGGAGTAAGGGATTCCTCATGCAATGAGGTGGTTTATGTGCTGGCATGTTCTTAGGAGGGTAAATGTTTGAGCACACTAAAGGCCTTGTTCACAGACACAAGTCTTGTTTATGCAGCCTCGATATACAATGCGTGAGGCAACGGAGATAAGCATGCCCCATACACACCCTGAATACATAACATACATAAACACTTCATAAAGTCTGGAAATTTCAAGCCAGAACCAGCTGGGCCAGCCATTAGCAATCTCAATAGGAAGTGCACAGGTCATAGGGTCTATACACTTAATCTCTTCTTTGACTTTACACTTAATCTTACAGCATAAATAGAGTCCGAGAACCTAATACTATGAATGCTGGCTTTTGGGGGGCTTTTGAGCAGCTCCCGAGGATCATTATAATTTGCACACTGTAGCAGCTAAAGGCTGCGCCTGAGACTAGATCCCTCTGTGCCAGCAGCTGCATAAGGTTTTAGTAACAAAAATCCATAGCCTTGAAAATGTATAAATACAAGCAAGAATACAAACAGCAATAATGCCTCATAATAAAGCTGGGAACAAAAGAGAAATTGAGTATCCTCCTTCCTTGACTTATCTACTTGACCCTGCTGCCATCACATGTGAAAATGTTGACAGAATCCTCTTCTTAGAGACAGAGCATGTTGAGATGCTTGTCAGATAAAACAATATGACGGATACTGAGAAAATGCATAAAATTGATTTTTATTTGATTTTCAGCTTAATCCAATGCTGAATGAACTCGCTCAGAGCCTGATTCTGTACTTGCTCACTGCATAAACGCATAGACCAATAAATATGCACTCATGAGAAAATTAAAATGCAGAAAAGACACCTCTCTGTTTTCCAGTGTCTAAATGGCTAAACAAGATGTAGAATGATAGAAAATCAGATCAGGCTCTCCCCTTTCCTGGGAAAAACTCACTTGTGCTCCTGTTCTGTGGATAGACCAGATCTTTGCTTCACCAAATTAGTTAGGCGTGCAATTTCCTCTTGCAGTGATTTAATCATTTCCTTCGCTTTCTGTTCCTTTTCATAGGCTGCATCCACCATTTTCCAGGCTTTTTCAAGCTCCTAGTATATAAAAAAAATTACAAAAATTAAATTGGGTTGAAAATCAACAACAAATTAAAAATTAATTGGCTTGCATTTTGGTTAATTAAGAAAATGTATTTTGATGTCTTTTCATGCTTAGATTCACAATATTTTTCTTCACCGGTTGCCTTTTCTTTCGGACAAGGTTATAGCAAACATTTTCAGCATTCAGGCTGTGTTAATTTACACCACAAAAACTCCACTGCATTTTCTTTAAAACATAGATCTGAATATTATTAAATCACACTCCATGAAGTTTTGATCATATGAGTCCCACTACTATCTAAATTTTTACTGAAAATTCACTGCTTACAGAAGCAACATCCCCTTAAGTAGCTCACTTATGTCTGAAGAATCTTATTAATTGCTATGACAATGAACACCCAGTTTCATTTGCCTGAGAAAAAGATGTTACTCTGGACGTTTTTCCTTTGTTGTTCATTTTCACCTGTGAGAAGCTACTGTATTTTGATTTAGCTATATATTTAGTCAAGCCACAGTTCTTATGTCAAATTTCAGCACATGGAATTACTTGAATGACACAGTCGTGTGCCTCTCCCTAGCCCAGCGTTCAAAATCCATGAACAGGATCGGGGAGGAAGGTTCACTTGATTTTTTTAACCCTCTCTGCATCTCTCTCTCTTGAATCAGATCATTAGGAATCACACAGCAGGTTTCTGCCTTGCCAGGTTTAAACCAAGGTCTGGAATCCCATGCTAAAAAAAATATGGAGATTCAGAAAGAAATTGGACTGGAAGAAAAGTTCCCAAAGACTCAGTGAATAATGAAAGTGCTACTTTTGACAGTAGAAGATCCTGAGATGCAAATCACAGCATGATGACCTCTCTCTCACGCTGTTTTCTCAGCTGGTGGAGTTCGGGACTCGACGGACTTGTACCGATATAGACTCCAAGTGCAACTCTAGTTTAAGCTCTACAGTCTTCCCAGGCAAAGCCAGACAGAAGCATCATTACATGAGGCCATAATATCCCTGTCAGCTCCTACTTGCATCATATGAAAATGGACAGGGGGGAAAAAAATAAAAAGCACTCTACAATGAAGAGTATCAAATAGTTTAGTTCATATCAAGTAGTTTAGATCATATCAGATTATTTACAACAGTTCTTTATTGAAATTAACATCCCTGGGTCTAAAAGAACCCTGTCTAACACTAAACTCAAAATCATGTCACCTATATTATAATATATTTTTTATATATTTATCGAGTGTTTTTAAATCAAATAAATTAGGTACTTAGAGGTTTACTGCCTAAATTAAAAAGTTGAGCTACTGAACCAGCAGAAGCTGAAAAGCTAATGCAAAATGTAACATCTGTAGCCTCTTCAAACTGGAGAGGGTATACACTTCCATTTTATTTAACTAACTAATTCAGCATATCCAAATTCGAGAAACCATCTGGAGCTTAAAGATCAGGAATATTTGCTCTTCTTTTTTTTTCCCCCCACACTATTAATGAAGAGTTAATGAAGAGTTAAATGGTAGGCTTTTACTTGTTCAGAATTTCTGAAGATTTTAGTCAACTAAATTCACTACCTATAAAGGGCATTTTTGTTACTTAATACTTACTTAGTTCAAAGTTTAGTTTGAAAAATGTGCTTTTCACTTACGCATCCAGCAAATTTAAACAATTTTAAGTATTAAAGTCAGTTGTTACATTTTACACATTTTGAGTTCTAAATTCTATTCAAATGCAACAATAATCACAAATAAAGTAATGTCTAGTATTCAATATTTTTTTTCATTCATTATCATCTTACAGAAAAATGTTCAATTATTGGATTTAACTGAATGCATGCTAGGCTGAAATAATGGTATGAAGATATACTGTATCATCTTGACTGGCAGAAAAGCATAAAATACAGCTGTAATTAAACATGTTTCAGATTTGCTAACCAATAAGAACCAATGAACCTTTCACTAGAAAAATGCAAATGGAAAATAAGATTAACGTTGATTACTTAAATCAAAGCTTCCTGCTGGCTGATTAGACTGTGATTAAAATTGGTGAATTAAATCATTATGATTAGAGTTTTGGGGCATAGAAATGGTGAATAAAATCGTCTCTGAGAGGTCTTACTGGTATCAGCGAGTATTTGCAAAAGTGATGATCCTCCGAAGTCAATAAGCCCATTCAGAGAAGCAGTGATTTCAGGTCATCCCAAGCTGTGCTTTTTGAACTTTATCAATGTGTAAAAACAATTTTATTGAATATGTATTGATAAAACCAGTTTTCATCAATAAGGTTAGCAGGCACAAATGATGGCCCCATCAATAATCAAAATCTAAATAAGAATTTGCTACAGACTTCAACACCAGCAAAACTGGGCTTCAATGTAGTTTGTTTCTTGGTTGTCTTTTACTTTGAATATCGGCTCAACACAGTGCTTCCTGTAAATTCAAAAGTAAAAAGGAGGAAATCTTTTATGGTGGAAGTCTTCATTGAAAACATACTTACAGTATTACTCAGTGGAGAGGGGAACTGAAATAATGCAGTGTGTCAGCGTCACTGGGTGATTGCAGTACATGGTTTGGTAGGTAACATGCATTGCAGTCTGTTGAACAACTGAAGGTGGAAGTAACCGGATGTTTGCAGTTAGAATCATTCAACAATTTATTGAGAAGTATTGGGAGTCTGGAAATTGTGAAGCAGAATTCTTGAAGTGTGACTGCCTCATTTTATTTTCATTAAATGGCCCAAAAGATCACATCAGTTTCACTGCTCAGAAACTGAAAATTCCTGAAATGCTTTCTTAGTATATTGGATTGATACCCCATGGAAATTGAAAACTTGGTAGTTCCAAGCAAGGCAGTAGAAGCTCCTTACATTCCCCTTTTTACAGTGCAGCCTTGTGGATCAGTATCCTTATCAATGAAAAGAAGAACTGTATTCCCTTGGTGTTCAGCTTGGCACTTTCCTTCTTTGACAGGACTATAAACAGCAGACTATTACGTCCAGTTTATGAAAACAACAAAACAGAGCAGTGAACAACCGTCAGGCAAGAAACAGCTATTGGTTATTATTGACCTGGGTCCTACCAGCTGCTGCTCTGCGTAGTTAACCCCTGCCCAAGACAAATTCCACTGATTACAACAAGGCTTCACATGGAGAAAAATTTTCCTTCTGCAACTTTTATTTGCATATGAAAGAATGACCTAGAAAAGGAAGGCTGTGCAACAATCAAGTCATCAAGATTAGGGGCCTTAATCTGAAGCAACTATGCCATTTTTACAGTAACAGCCCCATCAGGATTCTGCTCTTTTGTAAATAATGAGACAGTGGAACAGATTGTTTGTTTCATTTAGCACTGAAGTACATAATCTTTGCTATTTTAGCACTTGAACTTTCTTCAACATTTCCTTTGGGCACTTGTGAAACACGGTTTTTGACTGTTAGTAAAATCAAAGTGAAATACTACAGCTGTAGAACTTCCCTTCAGAGAGGAGAAAAACACAAAATATGAAGAGTATACCAAACAAAACCTCAAAATATGACACAAACACTTAAAACAACTTGAATAACAAGACTAATTCTCATACCCAAACTGAAAAAGTATGAATGCTGCTGACTTGGTGCAGAACACACCACTGGAATTGAAATATTACACATTGTGCATTGCATGTCATTTCTAATCGGATCATATCACCAAGCAGCTTTCTCGCTAAAAATCTCTTGGCCGGTTCAATAGTAGGTGGTATTGTTAAGCCATAACTTGCCTGAGCTTCAGATTAGCAGCTGAAACTGGAAAAGGTCTTATTTTTTCTATTCTTTCACTCCTCAGTTTTATGACATTACTAAGAAAAATGTCTCCTCAGCTGAGGAACACCTTGCAGCATTGCCTCGGCTGCTCTTCATGCTCAGAGTATTGCAGAAAGAAAACAGTAAGGATCATTGTGGTTCCTGACACTCACCTATCAGGTTTTGATGACTAGCAGTGAAAAACAACAAGATTTCCTACACAGTTTTCCTCCTCCATGAGGATACTTTGAGCAGTACCATGAGCTTGCAAGCTGCAGCCATAGGATGATACCACTGCTGTTTATATTTACTCTGAGTGTATTTTCTTCCCAATTCTAAGAACAAGAAAATTCATTTAAAAGAACTCCTAGATCACTCTAGATCGTTACAATGGATTTATTTTACTGGAACAAAACACTTTACTGTGAGGCATGGAGGTTTCTCAGATAAATGCTGAATTAAAGCCTGTCTAGGTTCCACAGCTTAAGCTTTTAAACCATCAGCAAGAAAAAAAGTTCGAAATACATTCTTCTGATCATCTGGCAGCTTTAGGTTTCTGGTAGTCAAACCTCACTCTACGGCTAAAAATATCGAATGCTTTTAGCGAGTCGAGCACTTTGATTTGACAGAGTTCAAATCAATAATAACAAAGAACACATCAGAGTAAATTGGCAAAATCACACTGAAATGCTGTATAGGATTCCTTTTCAAAACACTGTGAAACATTTATTTATATGAGTTGATAACACTTCCCTGGTCTGCAATCCATATTTCAGCAAGTGAGTAGATTTTTTAATGTTCTGGCAATAGTTAACATGCAAGCAGCCCTTCAAAATATTAATCAAACAAAACCTGTGTCCTAAGTCGAAAATGTGTTATTTCACAGAGCTTAAACAAAAACTATTAGTGAGTACCTGAAAGCTGATGGAGCTGGTTTAGTGCAAATAAACACAGAATTTGACTGAAACTCATAAACATACCAGGCTGAGGAAACAAAGCAATTGGTAGTAAAGCAGAGGTCAAAGAACTGGAGATGCCAGCTCTATACCCAGTCCTATGGCTAGTTCTCTACGTAAAATAAAGTGTTCTTGTTGGTAATTTCCTTATTACCATGTTTTTCACTAACAATTTCAGATAATATTTAATTCTATTCAAAACTTTACCATCTTCATCGATGTTATAATTTCCTGATCATCTTTAGAGAGACTTGTGAGCGTAGCTATTTTAGATGAATTCACCACAAGTTCAGCATTCAGCTCCCTACATTTCTCCATGAGACGCTTTTCATTTTCACGAGAATTCTTCAAAACAGCATGGAGCTTCTCATATTCTATTTGGAATTTTTCCAGGCTTTTATCTCCCTTAAGCAGATTGATGACTTCTTGGAAGTCTTTTTCCAGTGCTTCAAATGCATTTTCTTCTAGATATGGTTTGCCAGATTTTTCCTGTATGAAATGAGATAGATAATCAACAAACAAATAGGAGGAATTCAACATCTCACTTATGACCCCAGAATATAAAAAACCCTATACCCTGAGTGTTTAATAGCTACTAAGAAATCATGACAAAATTTTCTGAATTACATGCACATTGCATTTTTCACACAGAGCTCCCCCAATTTTACACAATAACTTGTGCTTTGACAGTCAGTGCTTCTGTAATTGAGTACCACAACTACTTTAAAGATAGGTCTATAAAATATCATCATTGTGATAGCATTTAAATAATACATCAACTGTTCAGGAATGTCAGTATTTTAGCCTCAATTCTTCCCAGTTCTTTACACTCTAAAGTCTGATTAGTTTATGCTTTCTATGCAGATAGTGCCAGCAAATCACTTGCAGGTAAGCATCCCTGAAAGCTCCAGGAACGCCAATGCAAGCCAGTCCTTCCTCTGCAAGGAGAGCTGCTGTTAAACCTTTCACAAGGGACATTTTTTACCTAGCTCGTTTCTGGCACTGGATTTGGCCAGCTTGGTTTCTGGACACGAAATTTGACCAATATTTTCCAAAACAGCTTAAAATAAACACCACTGTTGAAATCTTTTTACTGTGAGGGTTGTGAGACACTATGTTGCCCAGAGAAGTCGTGGCTGCCCCATCCCTGGAGGTGTTCAAGGCCAGGTTGGATGAGGCTTTGAGGAACCTGATCCAGTGGGAGGTCTCCCTGCCCATAGCAGGGGGCTTGGGACTGGATGATCTTTAAGGTCCCTTCCAACCCAAACCATTCTATGATTCTATGATTGTAGCTTTCAACAGAACACAATCATAAGTGTATTTTAAAGAAGCACAGTAACAGCATACATGACAGAATCATACCTACAAGCTTGAAAGCAGTGGGTTTTCCTAACACATTTGTCTCGCTGCCTGTGCACAGTGAAACCATAGAAACATAGAAGACCTGAGCTAGAAAGGACCTACAAGGATCATGTCCAACTGCTGTCGTGTGCAAGTGTCCTGGCAAAATTTAAGCTGAATTCATCTCTGTCAACCAGATGAACACAGAAACATAGAACAGACTCATATATTCATAGAATGGTTTGGGTAGGAAGGGACCTTAAAGATCATCCAGGTCCAACCCTCCTGCCATGGCTGGGACACCTCCCACTGGATTAGGCTGCCCATCCAGCCTGGCCTTGAACACCTCCAGGGACGGGGCTGCCACAGCTTCCCTGGGCAACCACAGAATGTCCCGACTTGGAATGGACCCACAAGGATCATCGAGTCCAGCCCCTGTCCGTGCACAGGACAGCCCCAACATTCACATCACTCATCTCAGGGCATTATCCAAACGCTTCTGGAATACTATCAGGCTCGGTGCCACGGCTGCTTCCCCGGGGAGCTGTTCCAGAGCTCCATCACCCTCTGGGTGAAGAACCTCTTTCTGGTGTCCAACCTAACCCTCTCCCGGCGCATCCTCCCGACGTTCCCTGGGCTCCTGTCATCAGCAGGCAGGTCGCAGAGCTCGGCGCCTGCTCCTCGCCCCCTGCTGCCCCGCAGCTGCAGCCCCGGGGCCGCTCACGGCGGACATTCGCGGCTCAGCGCCGCCCCAGTCCGCGCGACCGGCTGGGGGCGGCGACCTCACCTCCGCCATGCTGCCGGGCGGGAGCGGCCGCCACGCCGTATCCCGGCAACGGCGGCGGGGACAGAGGGGACGTGGGAGGGGTCAGGAGCGCGCGGTGGGCGTGGTCTCTGTGTGTTGGGCGTGGTTAAAGGACGGTGGGCGGGGCCTCGTGCACCCTGCGGTCAGGTTTGCTGCAAGCTTTGCAACCATGAAGGAAAAAAAGCCAGCTAGCACTGTGCGCAAAACCCAGCCATTACTGATGGTCAGCGGCGGAAGGAATTTGAAGCCCAGGCATGCCAACAGCGATGCACTAAAGAAATAAATGCACAAAAAATAAAATAAAAGACCTTTAAATAAAAAGAATCAAATCACCATGAACAGCATGGAGAAGTTGGACCCAAATCAATGCAGTTCATTGAAAAGATTGTGGTTTATTTCTCTGGATATCTGAATTAGTCCAATAAATCACAGAATCATAGAAGGGTTTGGGTTGGAAGGGACCTTATAGATCGTCTTCCAGCCCCTGCCATGGCTGAGACACCTCCCACTGGATCAGGCTGCCCAAGGCCCCATCCAACCTGGCCTTGAACACCTCCAGGGATGGGGCAGCCACAGCTTCCCTGGGCAACCTGTGATAGTGTCTCACTACCCTCATCGTGAAGAAATTCTTTCTTATGTCCAGTCTGAATCTGTCCCTCTCCAGTTTGTACCCATTGCCCCTGGTCCTATCCCCACAAGCCTTTGTGAACAGCCCCTCTCCAGCTTTCTTGTAGCCCCTTTCAGGTACTGGAAGGTCGCTATAAGGTCTCCTCAGAGCCTTCTCTCCTCCAGGCTGAACAAGGCCAACTCTCTCAGCCTGTCCTCGTAGGGGACGTGCTCCAGCCCTAAGACCATCTTTGTAGCCTTCCTCTGGTCCCGTTCCAATAGCTCCATATCCTTCTTATGTTGAGGACTCCAGAACTGGACACAATACTCCAAAGTGGAGTCTCACAAGAGAGGAACAGAGGGGCAGAATCGTCTCCCTTGACCTCCTGGCCACGCTTTACAGTAAATAAGCAGAATCACCTGTTCCACCAGCTGCATAAAAGCGAGGTTTGTAGCAGTAGGGTGTCTGTGTTTGTGTGTGTGCAGAAGGGGTTACTAGAGAGGAAATATTTGTTCACTGATTTATTTCAGGTCACAACCCTCAAGCAGTTAACTGAATGCCTGTTTTAAGCTGTAGTGGGATGTAAATAATAAGGCATTGCTTCCTGAGTGTAAGGATTTAAATAAATAAATAGAGGAAAAGATAAATAGAGGAAAATATAAATAAATAAATACATACGAGAAATAGAAATAAATAAATAGTGAAAAATATCACCATAACATCACCCAGGAGACTGTAGGCAGCTTGGGGCAGGGACCATGACAGTACGTGTCTTCTGGAAAGTGTAAAAGGAACCTTCTGGACACTAGAAGCTAACAATAAGAATTGATAAAGGAAAGCCTGAGAGGGAGGGAGGGTTGAAATGTGCTTCCTGGCACCCTCCCTGCTGTGAGGAATCCCAGCAGTAGGTGGCATGCCACCTCCACAGTGGCTGAAGAACTGGCCGCTAGGAAAGCGCTGATACATCAATTTTGCAGCATTAAAAGGAACAAGAGCTTACTAATAACTCTTCTTTTTCTCTAGTGACAAGGGAACACTACAAGGTCTTTGACTACTTAATTATCCAACTGATGTTTTTACTATATTCTTTCTGAATGTCCTCTCCTTCTGTTACTTTCAAAATAAATTATGGTTCTATAATGTGAACACTTGTTCAGTTTAAATTGGATTGAGGCTTTCTACTTTGTTCATAAAGATCGTTCAACAGATCTCAAATAGCAGTAACCTTTCATCGTGTTTGGCACTGCTGTTAAGCCAATGATCTCAAGAGGAAGAAACATACCGTATCTCATTACCATTTTCATTAAAAGCTAGATTATGGAAATGTTTTGATTAATAGAAACACCCAAAGAAAGTCAGTTCCGAGACAGAAGCTAAAGCTGGCAAGCAGTCTGTGTATAACGTACAGTCCTGTGCTCTACATAAAATAGATTACGATTATGGAAAGCAACTAAAAAATAAGTCAATGATCCTGGAACTAACCTGATCTTACCATTACTCCACATGGTTTGAAACTGCCAAACAGTTTCCTGTACCAGTTTTTCCTCCCAGTTCTGCCTGCCACAGCTGTTAGAAAACTCATCTCTTGTACCCTTCTCTGAACCAAACCCAGGGACTCTCCAAGACCACTGGAGGAAAGCAATGCTCTGCCGATCCGCATCAGTATCACTGCCCACTTCAAGCTCTTACCACCACCAGCATTACAGTTTATGCTAGGAATCTGACCTACGTCTTTGGGGGACCCTAACACCTATATATAGTATCTGGAGGAATATTCTGGTCAAAGTGACCCTCCTCTATCCTGGCACCCCAGCACCACTTGTCTCTGGAGAGGCGATGAAGGAAAGCCTACAAAGTAACAGAAACACACTTGGCCTTGCACAGCACTCAGGTTTCTTCATCAGAAACTCTGTTATCTGCTTACCAGTTCTGATCTGTGGCTATCTTCCCAATCATGAACATTTGGGTGCACTTAAAAATGAGTTTCGAATATGCATAGTCACCGTGTCTTCGTTAGCAGAAACAACTTCCTTCATGCTTCCCAGCAGCCTTTCTGCTCCAGCAGCAGAATCTAGACCCTAAACTGTGATTCCTGTTCCCCTCATTCATATTTTAGTCTTCATCCTTTTAATTCTCAGCTACCAAATCCTGCCCTAGCTGAAAATTTGTCTGGCATCTTTCATTACTTGACTTTTGAGTCCTCTGCAAGGAATAGGCTATTTTTTTTTTAAAAAAAAAAAAAAAAACAAAAAACAACCTCCTCTCTTAATACCCACAGAAGTCTATAGAAATCACGGAGATTGAAGATATTTATCAGGTGTATGTGGGTAGATGAGGACACCATATGATGAGCTGTGAGACGGTGATCCCATCTCCCTGCACATTTCCTTGCATGACATCTAGGAAGTGTGAAACATTCATGGGTGGGAGTCCCCTCCACCTTTTCCCCTCCAGCTGCTTGACTGCTCTGCTGGGTCCCACTGCGCTGTGCCTGTAGAAATACTGTCCTACTGCAGTCGTCTTTACGCTTACACTTGCTGTATAAAAGATAGGGCCCCAGAATGGCCTGACTTAAGCAAGGTTATCACTCCTACTTTCCCTGAGTTTGTATGATCCCTCCCTGTGCCTCAGGCTGGCATCTATCTCCTGTGTTCCTCATGAAGGTGATGGCTGCCAGTTTCTCTGCTGCTCACCCATGGCCTCTCTAGCGTATCCCTGCTGTCTTTCTGTAGATCTTGCAAGAGGATTTTTTTGTATTTACTGCTTGAAATAGTTTAAGGGAATATTTCTGGTTTTGTAATGGATTAGAAATACTACTGGAAAGAATAAAATAATTCCTTGGTCTTCAAAGATGTCTGAAAGCAGCTGAGAAAGATATCTAGAATATAACTGTCAGCCCCAAATTTGCTCCTGTCCTTCTCCAGATGATGGGATCTTAGGTCCATTTTAGAAATAATGTTGTGTTTAATTTCTGTGGCAGCAACAGCCACGTGAAAGAGCCACAGGCTATGTCCCAGTGTGTGGAGAACTGTGGTACTGTTACTCCATTGCTCGCAGCTTCAGGTCCTGCCCAACATCTGAATAAGGTTAGCGGAGCTTGGCTCATTATCACATAAATTACTACCTTTAGCACGATAATGATCTTAAGCCTTCTGCAGTGCTGCAATACTCAAACAATGAATCATGTGTTAGGGTTGTCAGGATATGTGCTTCTAGCTTTCCCTACTCTTTCAAATTGCTGAACTGCATAAAAAGAAACTAATACAAATCAAATGAATGTGTCTTGATTTGACTTTTCCATTTACATGTATTGTATTGTTATCATAATTCTATACCATCTTAGGTGGCACGGAAAGTTGATACTGAATGGGATGGTGGATACGTAATATAATCTGCTGGGATGTGAGCCCTCCTTTGAAAAATGTTCCAGCCTTTTGGCTGTTCAGCTACCTGTATCCCAGAGAGATTTTGCATATGAATGTAAATCACAGTCACTGTAACCCATAGTGATTTGCATTGTCCAGTGTGTGTATGTACATATATACAGAGTTGGAATCAGTAATTACTACCTTGTCAGGCTTTACGCAGACATCTCCTTTTGGCTTAGGTGATGAATTCCTGTGATCTTGGAGAAGGATCTGTTTTCTTTCCTCCTGCTGCTGCTGTGAAGTTCCCAAGGGAAATAAATAATGCACCAAGACAGGCTGAGTCCTGCAGCGGAGCAGCAGGGAGATTCCAGCACTGTTCTTGCTACAGATGATTTTCATAGATTATGGCATAATGAGAAAGGAATGTACTAACAACACCCAGGTTGCCAATAAACCTGAATAAACTTGATTCAGACACCAAAGAAACAATACCTGCACACATACATTTATGGACACAAAGCCTTTGAATAACATTGAAAGTGTTACTTAATTCAATAAGCACTTCAGGAAATTCAAAGGACAGGCTGACTACACATTCCCAGGTAGCACTCACAAACCAGATGGCCTCAATGCAAAGCTGCACCATCACATCTGCCTGGGGCCCTCTTGATATCACAATGTCTCAGTGCAGCGCAACATGCAGATTGTCTCCTGCTGCAGTACACGTCCACCACCTGAGCTTGAAAAATATCAAAGCGGCAAAGATGGAATGCGCAACATGCTGTAATGTAAGGCAGTTGTTGCCCTCTACTTTGTTCTCCTGAGACCTCACCTGGAGTACTGTGTTCTGTTCTAAAGTTCTCAGGAAGGACATAGGTCTGTTGGAATGAGTCCAGAAGAGGCCACGAAGATGATCAGAGGACTGGAGCACCTCCCATATGAGAACAGGCTGAGAGAGTTGGGGTCCTTTAGCCTGGAGAACAAAAGGCTCTGAAGAGACCTTAGAGCAGCCTTCCAGTACTTAAAGGGTGGCTACAGGAAAGCTGGGGAGGGGCTCTTTATCAGGGAGTGCAGTGAATGGTTTTAAACTGAAAGAGGGGAGATTTAGATTAGATAGTAGGAAGAAATTTTTTACTATGAGGGTTGTGAGGCACGGGAACAGGTTGCCCAGAGAAGCCATGGATGCCCCATCCCTGGAAGTTTGGATGGGATCCCTTGGATCCCAAGGCCAGTTTGGATGCGGTTTGAGCAGCCTGATCCAGCGGGAGGTGTCCCTGCACATGGCAGAAGGGTTGGAACTAGAAGGTCTCCCTTCCAACCCAAACTATTGTATGCTGTGGGAAGAGAAAAGGTACAATAAAAGGATCTTTCTCCTAAATCAGAGATGTTACTGTGCTTTTGCTCAGACCTGGTGCCCATAAGCTCCTTTGTGGAAGGGATAGTTGTTGAGCAAAGTTATTTCTCTGCTGGATCTGTAAGAAGATGCCCTTTATCTGTAGAATGAGGGCAGTGTTGGAGGCCACTTTTTTAAATCCCTTACCGTTTATGTTAACCCTGCCGTGCCTCAGTTCCCCCAGCCCGACAAGGAAACCTGAGGAAATAGAAGAGTGCAAAACTTAGAAAAGGAAGTTTATTATTTTTATTTTTTTATTAGAAGTGTGCTTTTAAATGATGGAACCCGTGTTTCAGCAGGCAGGATATTGTAAATTAAAATAACGGAATCATAGAATCATTGAATCATAGAATCACAGAATCATGGACTCATAGAATGGTTTGGGTTGGAAGGGACCTTAAAGATCATTCAGTTCCAGCCCCCCTGCCATGGGCAGGGACACCTCCCACTGGATCAGGTTCCTCAAAGCCCCATCCAATCTGGCCTTGAGCACCTCCAGGGATGGGGCAGCCACGACTTATCTGGACAACCTGTGCCAGTGCCTCACCACAGTCATCGTGAAGAAATTCCTCCTTGTGTCCAGTCTAACTCTGCCCCTCCCCAGTTTATACCCATTGCCCCAATCTCTACGAGCCTCTGCAGAAAGCCCCCCAAGTTCCTCCTCGTCCTCCTCGTCCCAGGGCCGCGGTTGGGCGTCGCTGCGATCCCCTTTGCTTTGATGACAACCACCAGCGCCATCCCGCGTCCCCGCTGCCCTCCCGACCCTCAGGCGCGACCCCCGGCGGTCAGAACCCCCCGAGAGGTGCGTTTCGCGGTGCCCTCGGCACAAACCCCTCCCGGGGGCTCCGCGCGGGGCTGCGAAGGAAAGGAGGAGAGAACCCGACAGACCAACGGGAAAAGGAAGCGGCGCCGGGGCGGGCGCGCCCGCAGCTCCGGGCTCTGCGCGCAGCAGCGCGGCCGGCGGCGCCGCGGACCCCGCGGTGAGTCTGGGGGCTCGGGGGTCCCGCAGCGGGGTCTGCCCCGCACCGTGGGCTGCGGCGTGCCCTGAGCCCCGTGCGGGACAGCGGCTCCGCCGGCGCGTCCGGGGAGCTGCCGGCAGGGGCGGGAGGGGGACACGGGGAGCGGGGAACGGGGATGGGACACGGGGAGCGGGAGGGGGACACGGGGTAGGACACAGGCACGGGAGTCAGGCACGGGGAGTGGGACACGGGGAAGGGGAGCGGGATGGGGGGAACAGGACACGGGGAACGGGATACAGGGTGGGGGACACAGAGAACGGGGACACAGGGACAGGAGTCAGGCACGGGGAACGGGACACGGGGAACGGGACACGGGGACGGGACATGGGGACGGGAGTTGGACATGAGGAATGGGACACCGGGAGGGGACACAGGGAACAGGAGGTGGACATGGGGACGGGAGGGGGACACAAGGAACGGGACATGGAGATGGGGGGGGGGGACACG
Source organism: Cuculus canorus (assembly GCF_017976375.1). NCBI lineage: Eukaryota > Metazoa > Chordata > Aves > Cuculiformes > Cuculidae > Cuculus > Cuculus canorus. Next base: position 12,504,807 of record NC_071407.1, read on the forward strand.
GGGAACAGGACATGGGGATGAGAGGGGGAGATGGAGAATAGAAGGGGAAAATGAAACAGGAGGGGGACACGGGGAATGGGAGTCAGGCATGGGGAATGGGAAAGGGACACGGGGGACAGGAGGTGAAGACAGGTAACGGGAGGGGGACACAGGGAACAGGAGGCAGACATGGGAAGCAGGATGTGGACACAGGGGATGGGAGGCGGACGCCAGGAGTGGGATGCAGGTGGCTTTTGGGGCCCGGAGAGCTGCGGGAGGTCTGGCTGCAGCCCCTCCAGCAGAGTGCACAGGACTCTCTGCAGGATCAAATCCAGTTGAACCAAGAGCCCACAGACACCTCTCTGCGGGTTGGTGACAGCACGGGGGGTCCTCAGGCCTGTGGTGACCCTGGGGCATGGTCAGTCCCTGCAAAACACATCCTTGAGCGTTGCTGCGTGTTCGCTGTTAATGTGCCTTCAGCTTAGCTCCTTACAAAACTTTTTTGCTTTTCGTCTGACCTACACTAAGTCTCTGTAAGTACAAAGATAATGAGTGATGTTTTTAGGAGAGCTGCTGTTCACGTGTGTGGACATCTTTTTGAAGACAGCTGGTTGGTACTCGTAGCTCAAATCAGGACTGGGGGGATGCTGGAAGTCATGAGCTGTGCAAGTAACACTCAGAACCAGAGCCTTAGTGGCATTTGCATCTTCAACTTGGCGATCTCCCACTCAAGCAGTTCTCTTGGGAACTGACATTAAAATCCTTCAGAAAAACAGGAGATATTGGTCAGGCAAGATGAGCACCAGCAGTGTCTCTATGCAAACGTTACTATTAACATGTTTTTAATGAGTGCCATCAGCCTAAACAATGCCCAGCGCATCTCGAGGTGTGAGTGTTCGGCATGAGCACCAGGCAAGGACATGAGCCATCAGGCGAGGACATGAGCCATCAGGCGAGCAGCGCTTGGACAGGAGATTTGGTTTGTGAGGTTTTTGAATTTGGTTTGGTGATGGTGATGATGCTCTTCTGCAGCTCTGACAAAAGTGATTCTGCCTACTTTCATGGACACCTGCTTTTAAAACCTGCTGGACCAGGTTTGCCTTAATGTACTTGAAAAGGGTTTCTTTGGTCCTTGAGGAAAAGCAGATCATGGAAATTAGGAATGGAAACCTGAAGCCTTCGCTTCAGTCTTGTTTTCACTACAATAGATGCTTCATACTGCTCCCACATGAGAAATACATGTATGAAGTGTGATTGCCACAGATGTGGAGAGAGGTGGATTGATTTGCTGAAGGTGAGAGCGCCGATGTCAGTGCTGGGATCAGCCCTGAGGGCTGCTTGGCTCCCAGCTGGTAGATGACACTTTTTCGCATGACCTGGGAGTGCGGAATGCAGTCATATGTGTTTGCAGCAGCAGCACCTGCAAGGGAGAAGTGACCCGTGCACACCAAAGGCGTTGTGCCTGTTTGTCAAGAGCTCAGGCAGTGGCCTCTCCCCAGCTAACTGTCTTCCTCTTTTTGAGGTTCAGAGAATTACAATATAATAACAGCATTTTTTCCTGCCCCCTCCAACTGCTGTGCCTCCAGTCAGACTAAATAGCTATGGTCAGGGACTGGAGGACTTTGCTTTTCCTGAGCCATTGTTTCAGGCTCTCTGATGACTAGGGCTATCAAAGCTGCATGTCCTGCTCCTCTTTTGTTTCTTTGTTGGTTCTCTCCATGGCAATAAGGGCTTCCGTGTGCCTCTGCTGCTTGGCGGTCTCAGAGGGATGCCAGGGCTTGTGATCCTCCTTACACAATGAATAATAACAGGGGGAGGGAATCTGACCCACAGAAACCTAACACTGGTGTTCCACGAGCTGATCTAACTAATTTCTAAGTTTGTTTTTTAAGCAAAAAATATGTGGTTTCCATAAGAACAATTTGAGGCTGACTTTTGCCGCTGCCTACCTGCTGACTGTTGTTTCAGTATCTTGGAGTTTGCCTGCAGATAAATTAATGCAGGTAGTGTGATATTAGGAAACACACTGAATGGATTCTATTGGGACATACTTGTTTTTTTGCCCATAGCTTAAATCAGTTCCCTGAGTACAACAAGTACACAGCAAAAGGAGTGTTTATTTTTCTAATTTTATTGCTTTCTCCTGTCACATCAGCCTCCCCTCTAAAACAACTGTCCTGTCAAAATTGAATCTGAATGCAGCCTCGGTCAACAAGGTGAACATAGAATGTCCTGAGTGGGAAAGGACCCACAAGGATCATCAAGTCCAGCTCCCGTCCCTGCATAGGACATCCCCAACATTCACACCATGTGTCTGAGGGCATTGTCCAAATGCTTCTTAAATATTGTCAGTCTTGTCACCATGACTACTTCCCTGGGGAGCTGTTTCAGTGCTCCACTACCCTTTGGGTGAAGACTAATATCTGACCTAAACCTCCCCTGCTACGTCATCTTCCTGCCATTCCCTCAGGTCCTGTCACTGGTCAACGTCGTCGAGAAGAGATCAGCGCCTGCTCCTCTTCTTGTGGGGAAGCAGTAGAATGCAATGAGGTCTTCGTCAGTCTCCTCTTCTCCAGGCTGAACAGACCAAGAGACTTTAGCTGCATCAAGAAGCAGTTATCCTGGGGACCTCTGATAAAGTATATGAACTCCGTGAAGGGTCCGCAGAAGTCTCCTTGCTGTCCTGTCCGGCACACTGCTCCATGGAACTGCAATTGCAATCCATAGCAATGGTGCAATGGAGAAAGGAGCTGAAAAAAAAAAAAAAAAAGCTCCTGGCTTGTTCCCTCAGATCCCCTTTAAAATGGGCCGTTGGGTGGGCCAGCTATTTCTATCTGAAGTGTTATTATTATCCATTTATTCTGGGGAAAAAGCAGGTTTGCTGCCAAGCGGCATACTTTCCATCAGCCCATGTAATTGCTGGGTGGTGGAGAGGTAGAGACTCTGGTTTTACAGCTGGAAGGAGGGAGCATGGCCAGGGTGTGTGTTGGGCGGCATCATTGTGTGCCCAACCATGAATTCCAGGTTTTGCAGGGATGTGGGCTCAGCTGTGTAAGCAAAACCTTCTGCCCATTCACCCCTCAGCGTGGGCAGTAGGAAGGAAGGCAGGTAGCCAAGATTCAGGTAGCTCAAGGGATGGTGAGCTGGCCCAGAGGTGCAGCTGTGACAGGATTCTATTTTTTGAATGTTTGTTTTGATTGCCACACAGATGTGGGTCATGCGAAGACGGCTGAGCCAACTTTGGCTCTGCTCTATGCAAGCCCACCTCGGAGCTGTACAGCAAAACAAAGCTTTTACTGCCAGGACCTGAGGGCTAGACTAGCTGCTGAGGTTCACTGGAGCAGGATGGGTTTGACTTCTGGCATGGAACAGTTGTTCTGGTAGAGGGCAGACCCACAAGACACACTGTGCTGTGTTACTTGAACTGCCTCTGAAGGAGCAAGATGAGGAGGTTTATGCCAGCGTGGGAGGGGGCAGCACAGATGCATCCACTGCTAGGAGGGATTTTCTTGTAGTAATCTTAGACCTCCCATCCTGTCAAGTTTTCTCCAATGCCTCTAGACATGTAGTAGAGGGAGACCCGAACTTAAACTCTCAGAAATTCCATCAGGCACTTTGTGGTTCCTTTCCTCCTGCGGCACCTAACTAGCCCTAAACCACCACACAACTAAGCTTTGCAGGCCATGAGTTCTAACAAGCGTTCACCGGGATATTTCAACATGGATCCAGCCCTTTTGGGATTGGACTGGCTTGCTCCTGTGCTCAGCACCCCATGCTGGTGCTGTTGTGGTGCTGGTTGAGTAGAGTCGCAAGCTGCTCTGAAGGCTGCAAGGCACTGAGAGGTCAGGGCAGAGCCCATTTGGCCTCACAGTTGAAGACGGAAATGGAGAAGTGAAACTATACACATGGTCTGTTCAGAACAGGTACGTGGGAGGAGGAAGGGCTGGGCCTCCCCAACAGCTGCAGAAGTGAAAGGGCTCAGAAGAGAAGGAGCATCAACCTAATACTGAGCCCTTAAAGGACCCAGATCCAAAGCCCAGCTCGGTCCATGGAAGGGCTACACATGATTTCATCATCCTCTGAATAAAGACAGGGGGTTTGAAGTGGTCTTGGCTAGTAACAAGGGTGGTGGATTCCTGTTCCCACAACCGTTCTGTGAACAGCTGGGTAACAGCTCCTTTATCTGCCTACGGCCAGCTTGCTGGGACCATCCACTCCTGCTTGGAGGGCTTTGCTTTGTTTCCTGTTTCATCTAAGATTTCTTAACTTCTCTCTCCTAAAATATGGTGATTTTTCTTTTGTGGTTCTGTTTCACATCTTCCGGTATGCTCTTAAACTTATTTCCTGTCTCTTCTCCTGCATTTTCTGTTTCTCACAGTAGCTGTCTAAGCCCAGCTCCCCAGGCGAGTATTTCTACCTCACAAGCTGCTTAAAGCAGCTAGATGCCTTTTCTGAGACAAACCAATCCCAGACAAAACTGTCCCAGCCCTTGCATTTACGCATCTGCTAATTTAACCCTAATCCGTTTTAGAAGGAGAGGGCTGGTGGGTGAGGATGGAGTCAGAGAAGGGAGGTCCTCGCTTGCCGGTATGTCTGCTTGCTTTCTTATGGTAGAAACAGCATTTTAAACTCCCCCCCCCATCACTTCAAAGCTGATTATTTCTGGTCTCTTGAGCTTTTATGATCAGTTTATTAGGTAAGAGGGTGAATTAATCTCTCTTTGAATCAATCCCTAATTTAGATAACTGCATTATGTACCCATCTTCTGCCTGAACTTCCTCATTCGTTCTCTTTGTGTTTTGCAGACTTCCTGGCTGTGCTTCAGTGGTGAGTGACTGACTATAGGCTTCTCTGCAACATGGTGATAGTAGTAATGTGAAGTTTAATGAGCACCTGCAAAGTCGTGTAGCAGGTAAGTGCTGCTGGGGTCATTCTTCCTTCCAAGTTTGATGTGATTTTAAAAAAGCTTCTTGATGGGCTCCTGGTAGGAGATTGTGAGCCTTGCAGCAGAGATGCCGGAAGGGAAGTGGTGTGTCTCATGTTTTAGCAAATGTTCCCAGCAGCAAGGGTCTGAGAACACTTGCAAGGCAAAAGAAGCAATATTGTGAAGGTTTGATTTGGAAGTGGCTTCAGTTTAGAAGATCAGTGTTAAAAGCCTCTCTCTTTTGGCATTCAGTATAAAATTGCTTTTATCTGTCTGCTTGGTACAGTTAGGGTCTAGCCAGAGAATGATGGTGGAAGGGAACCAACAGGTCCATGCTTCGCTGATAGCAGCTGCTGCTGCATTTCCTGCTGTGCAGGAGAACTTGCCAGAGGTACCTTACCCAGACTGAGAAAGCACTAGGTCCCCCTCTTCCAAGTGAGAGGGAGAACAAAAGCCTGGGATTCTGTACTACTTCTTAATCATTAGGGATGACGAAAGAGGCAGCTGGGTTGAAGGGAAATAGTGGTTTTTACAAGCCAGCAATGTGTAGAGTTTTCATTTTTGTACAAAACCCCATGAAAAGCCCGCTGAAAGCAGAACTTCTGGGTGAAACCCAGACGTCTGGCAGTGCTGCTTTGCAAGAGTATGACAGAAGGCTCTGCGGGTAGCAGCGGTGGGAAGGGAGGAACTGGAACTGATGGCAGCAGTCCTAGTTGCCACCATGTCCTGCTACAACTCTGAGTACCTGTTACTTCATGTAGTGTATGGGACTTCTTTTCTTTTTTTTATTAATTCTGGATCTGTGTCTGTATTGGATGGTGTCTTTCCTCTTCTTCCCATCCCAGTCAGTTCAAATGGCCACTTTGCTCCAGGAAAGCTCAGCTCCTGGTGTTCCCTGGCATGCTCCTCCAGCCAGCCCTGATCAAAGCTGTGAGAGCTGGCCCATTGCCATCCTCTTGTGTGTAAATGAAGCCCTTTCACTTTTTACTTTCCCTCCACCATCTTTCATTATTATCCCTCTTCCAGAGACAGGTTTTTCTGGCTGATCTAACACATTATTTATATCAGTGACATTTGCTTCAGGGCAGAGATGCTTTTCAACATTTACAGGGAGAACATCTGATGCACCCCACTGCCATGCATGTAGCTTGGAAAAACCAAGCATGATGTTGGCAAGAATGAGGACCATTGAAGCCAACTGTTGCAGAATTTAGGCCCTGTTAGGCATGGTCTCCTATTCATATGGTTATTTCAGTTGCCTGGCAAAGGAAAACATACTGTTCCTTTACTTTTGAAACCAGGGGAAGAGCACGTAGAGAACGTTCTTGTGCCTGAACAGAGAAGTGACATTAGCTATAAAGCATCAGCTCAGCCACCTGTGTAACCAATTGCATCTTTCTCTGGGTTTCTTCAAGGAATGGTGGGCACCATCAGTTGAAAAGGTAGAGTTTGCAGCCAAACTCAAATGAGAACAAAAATTAGCTTCAGAGTGCCTTGCTTTCAGTTCTTCCAAACTGCAGGGGACTTGATGATACTCAGGGATGACCTGATGAAGAGTGGGAGAAACGGTTCCCACGGTGCCGCAAGGAGGGAAACAGCTCCTTAAGACAAGATACTGCCTGCGTGTGCTGGAGTCCCAGCAGGACTTACAGCTTTTTTTGGAGCAAGAACCTGCAGTGTTAAGGAGACCTTCCTACAGGTGGAAGCAGTTAAGTAGTCATCTAGATTGCCTTGGGAGGCAGGGATGGAAATTTGCTGGAAGCTTTTCAGGACAAAGTAGACAAAAACTTTCCAGAAACCATCCAGGCGTGGTGTAGGCCCCGTGTGTAGGCAGAGGGGAGAGACTGTATTGCTTTTTCAGACCTCTTTTTTTTCCTATTTTTTAAGCTCTTGTAGAATGTTAATACATACCAGAGATGTAGCTAAGGAGATGTTCTCGAGCTTAATCTGTGACACTTGGTGTTCACAGTATAGGGCTTCCCAGAGGGATTTTGCTTGTGTGTCTTATCAGCACCCAAAATGCTTAGATACTGACTATTTCCTCCTGGATGTTCAGGTACCTGATTGCCACTGGTTTTAGATGAGAGTTTAATTTCTAAAGGCCTCTGGAGATTTAGCAGCCAAATGCCGGGAGACTATTGGAAATGTGAGAGAAAACACTTGGATTTTCTGCAGCACAGCCACTTCTGCCTGGCAGATTGCAACCCATTCATCATCACTGAAGAACACTCCTATCATTTTCTTCCAGGCTATTAGAGGCAAGGATGAGATGGCTGTTTATGTTTTGGGTAGCTGGAATCCACCAGCAGACCTTCCCTTACTGTAACACACAGTGACATAAATTATTTGGCACATTAGGTGACCTAACAATGTAGAGCTCAACTGTGGCCCTACCTAGCGAGTCAGTCTAAGTATCATGGCCACACTTTCCTGCAGCCAAAGTCAAAAGAAGGTCTGAGGGTGCTTGGCTGATGTCCCTCCCACCTCCCTGTTGAGCCGTAGCTGCTTCATGCTTTGGAACGAGTGCAGGGTTATGATCTCAAGCTCTGAAGGAGTTACATGGAGAAATGAAAGGAACTGAAAGGACTGAAAGGAACGTGTTTGTGTCATAAGTCATCTACAACACGTGCTCTCAGCTCAGCCTTGTGTTTGCTGCTCGTCCTGGATGCTTCCAGTTTCCCATGCAGAGTTGGAAGCTGTCTTTGCTCCCTCCTAAGCTGAAGTCCTTGCTTGTTGCAGCAGAGGGGATATTTGTGCCTAGGAGCAGGGGCCCCACAGCTATGACTCACAGTTCCCATTACGTCTTAACTTAGCCTTTAGTGTGCGGAGAGGCTGCCCCTTGGCTTTCAAACAAAGCCTTCCTTTGTTGCGCCTATGTTATAAAGGAAGCAAGTGTATGTGTTCACCCCACACATCCCAAATGAAAACCACGTGGCTTCACAGCCATAACATGTGTGTTTGGTACTTTTGCTACAGCAGTGCATGTTACATCACTCTTATCCTATTGAGTGTTTTCAGAGATTTTCTTCCCAGCATTCTGTTTACAAACTCTCCAGGGAAAGAAAGAGCTTAAAGAGTTTTTGCTTTTGTTGGTAAGCTGAGGGGACTGAGCAAAGAGCACAAGGAAATTATTAAATATGGGTGCATGTGGCAATAGGCTGATCTCTGAGTCATTGCCTTGACTAAAAATGGCTCTGAGTTGGTGGCCGCGGATGTTGAAGGGATGAGCTTTATGGAAATATTGTACAAAAGTGGGGCAGTTTGTTTTCTTGTATGGCTTTGCTTTTTTCTTCTCATTTTTGTTTATTCAAACTCATTTTGAAAAGCAGGGTTAGCCAGCAGTACTCGGCAGCCAACATATTTGTGTGCATGCGTGTCTCCTGGCAGTTTTTACGTTCATGACTAGTGAGCCAAGACTGGGCTTACTGCTTCCCAAAGCATTTGTGTTGTTTCTCCTGTTCTTTTCTAGAGCCACCAGGTAATGAACTAAGAGATCCTGATTCTTCCTGCAGATGCTGGCATGCAATGGTTAATTTGTCTGCTTAGATCAAGGAGTAATCCTAGTGAGAGTCAAGGAAACAGGACATTTAGTAAAAGTGCTCTTTCTTGCTCTCTCCTCCTTCCACACCCTCTACGCACCCCAGCAGGGGCTTTCACAGTCTGTTGTTTTTTTTTTTTACTTTATTTTTTTATTATTATATTTGACTACATTGTGTTTTATAAAAAAAACAGGGATTTCAGACAATGGAATAAAGCATTGCTTTTCATTTCTGTGGTGACATTTTGGCTACAATAGCCAACTTTTAAATACTGCTCCTCCTCAACTATTTGGATACAAACAGCTGTAACTAGTTAGCAAAACAATAGTCCCAATATCACACAAAGCTCCAATCCCATCCAGTGTTTTTGAGTCCTGTTTAAGCAGATACTTGAGCCTGCATGTCTCCTGACATAGGAGTGTGGCTTTGTCACTGAGTCAAGACTGTGATGGAGTAGATCTCAGATCAGCCACATTCCCAGCTTGCAATGACAATTTCTTCTTGCTGCTTTAGTTAGCATCTCAGTGTGGAAGTGTCTGGCAACTTTTGTGCTTTCTACTGTCTGTAAGTGCTCGTTATTACATGACTGAAATGGGACTTCATAGTTTCACATGTAAAACATAATCATTCTGCGAGTTGTGTCTGAGCCGTGCTGATATCCGTATGTGCTCTTCTTGGATGTGCTGGAGTGGTGCATCCCTGATGGGAAATCAACTTTCTAATAATGTTTCCACCAACCCTTTTAATATGGAAGCATTCATTTCAATGGGTGTATGATATACAGTTAAGTTGAATGTGTAGTGATGTAGGGTATATGGTTACCTTAGGATGAGGAGAGCCAGAGTAACCACTGCCCGATTTAACAACACCAGTACGATTTTTCTCTACCTTGTTAAGTGGGGAGAAAGAGGGCAGATTTAAACATCTTGGTAATTGAACCCTTTTTCTGCATTCTAACTGCCTTTCTCTGAGGTCACTGCCAGATGGGATCAATGAGCCATGGCTGTGTTCACGTGCACGAGGAGGTCGTGTTGCTGAGAGGGTGCCAGCCAGAGTGGGTGCCAGTGTGAGCACCAGGTGGAGGCCAGAGAGTGTCCCTGCTACAACATTGCTCCATACATTGCAGTTGACACTATCAGGCTGTCAGGCTTTTGGTAAAGCAGCAGGGGGATCGTGTCCGTCTGTGCGGATGAAAGATTGTGCAAGATACTCAGCTATTGCGTGGGCTCCCATCATGCTGGGCTTGAGGGGGAGGGAGCTGGTGAGAGCTTACCAACCTTCTTTTTTATTTCTTAGTGTGTGTCTTTTCTCCTCCTAAAAAAAAAACCCACAAAAGTTCAGACTATTCCAATTGTTTTCCTCACAATTAACAGACAAAATGTATTTGCCTTAAAAAGCCAAGCTGTTCCTGGCCAGGATCCTATCACAACAGCTCAGTACGTGGGTGGGAGACACATGCATGCTTCCTACCTTTCTCCTGCTGCCTCCCTTACAGCCAGCTCTATATTCCAATTTGTAAAACCCCTTCTTGGCTGTAGCAGGGGGAACCTGAGGCACTGCACAGATTGCCCACGTGCTGCTTACTGACGGGAGATGAGCTGGCAAAAGCAAAAAAACATATTCAGGCAACAGACAGAATGCTGAGTAACACACTCCTCACACTGGTAGCTTTGTCTTCTGGTCTCCATGGGCACCCCCTCTTGGGTCCAGCCTTACAGTGAGTAAACAGTGAGTGCTTTGGGTGTATGAAATGATTCTGCTTTTTTTTAGCATTTATTACAGCTGTCCCTGATGGTGGCTGCTGGTTTCCAGGACGGGAAGAGGGGGGCCAGAATCACGTTCTGGTCAGTGTCGTGATGCCAGCGTGCACTGGGAAATAGTGACTTAGAAATATCCAGATAAAACCTCCATTTGCTGATGAAACTGAAAATGTAACATCCAGATAAAACCTCCATTTGCTGATGAAACTGAAAATGTAACAGGTGCCACATCTCCTGGGGCTTTGGAAAAGAGCCCTAGAAGGTAGTAACTCCTTTTGTACCAGAAAGAAAACTTTACACTGTCTAGACTTTGGGAGAAGGGTAGCTGTGGGATTTTATGGCAACATCTTACAAATGCATCTGTGTGCAGAGAAAGCTGAGGCCAAAGGAAAGGACCTCCAAGCATCTTGAGTGCTACTGCAAGAAGAAAAGAAACAGTCATCCTACTTTTAACCACAGTGGTCACTGGAAAGTTAGGAGTTCAAACTGCAGCAGAGGAAAGTTAATGAGGCGTGGGCAAAAAAATCTTCCTGATGGCAAAGGTAGTGAACAACCATAAGACATGAGAGAATCTCCCTGTCCTTCCCAGGGCAAGTCAAGCACTCCTCTGCTTGAATTGATGCTAGTAAAATCACTTCTCACTTGGAGCTGGGGCACACAGTAGTGTCTGCCACTAAAGTAATGTCAGTGCTGCTCACATGCTTATCCACCCTGAATCTGCCTGTCCATGGGAAGGGAGGGCTACCTAGTCCTGTACACAGGATGAGCATCAGCATTTCCTTGGAAATACCTGATCTGATGACCCCTGGAGGAAAATATTGCTTCCGAAAGTCCACAGCAGACCTGTTGGGCAGGATGTCCGACTCAGGCTGTGCGACTGACCCTGTTGGCATTGCAGCAGGCCTGGGACAGGATGTCCACAGATGTTACAAAAGGCTAACATGTTCTCAGTCAAATGGCAAAACAATAGTTATCAGCCAAGTGAAGTGGCCTTGTCCAACTGCTGTCCAGCAGCCAAGAAGCTAATATGGGGTGGGGCTTCCAGGCATGTTTTGGAAGGCAGTTGCTCTGCCAAACCTGGCTTGGGTAGTCCTGAGCAGGCCAGCTGGTTGTGGTACCAGCTTTGACACCTAGACCTCAGCAGCTCACGTGTTGTTGCGTTCGGTTCTTTTCACTCATGGCTTTGGTAAGGAGTCAAAGGCAGAGCCTGATCACACCAGCCTGTGCTGAAACAAATGCAACTATGCCAGCAACTGGAATTTGGTACTTTGTCTATAGCACTCATGGTCAAGAAGACAAGTCAGAGCATGAGTTATATCTGCTGTGGCTGGCACTGTTCTGTCCCAGTTGGTAGCTCGTCACACCAACGTCCTACATGCAAGCTTAATTCATAGGGGGTAAAAGAGCAGCACAAGTTTTTGCCCCTCAGACTCTCTATTGTGCTTTTTGGCTTCTAATTTTCCTGACTGGGCTGTGTGTACCACAACTGCCTGTGTGCTTAAAAGATGGGAGAGCAGGAGCTCTCACTGCCCCATGCTGTGTGATCTCTGGGTGCTGTCAAAGCTGATGGTGGAGCCAGAATTAGGAGGTCTTTGTGGTTCTGTATAGTTCTGGAGACATGTTCTCACTGCAGCACTGGGATCTTTGTCCTGGAAGGCAGAAACCAGCTGAGGATCCTCATCTGATCCCCTGGGCTCTTGCTGCCTGTGCCAGGTGAAAGTTAGGCAGGGTTACGTGTGCTAATGCGTACACAGTGGGGTGGGACGGGTAGACTGATGCATAAACCCTGAGTCACTCTGAGGTGTATTTCAGTATGTAGGCTCTGTGCTTTCACCGTAGCTATGAGGGCCTTCCAGCCCCACCTGATGCTGCAGCCCCACCTTGCTGACTCAGGTGAGCATGAAAACTCTTGTTTTGAGATGTGAAGCTTAGGCATGATATCTCCCAGGAGCTAGCTTGCTGCAGCGTCCATCACTCTGGGCTGCTGGATAACTCACGGGCCCCAACAAACATGGTCAAAAATGGACCAAGGAGAAAACCTCACTTACTTCTGGTCTGAAAATTTTCACCAAAACAGGACTCCTGCCCTGCCCACCCCAGAAAATATTTCTTCAGTAAAACTGGTCTTGAGAACAAGACAGGCTTGAGTGAAGTTTTGCCAAAACTAGTTCCTCCAGTCCTGTGAAAGCCCATGTCAAACCTGGAGAGCAGAGCGTTGACCTAAAAGCAGCCAAGTCATGAGGGCAGCAACCCTCATCCTCAGAGGCTGGGAAGGAGACCAAAGCTTAGATTACTGTGCGTAAGCTTAGATCATACGTGCATATAAAATTAAAACCTGAAAAAATGCTCATTCTCCTCAGTGCAAAAGAGGCAAAATCCGAACAACAAATTCCCAGCAACTAATGGCAGAGACCAGTCATATCTTCAGTAGGGTCTTGCTCTCTCTCATGGTACCTATTCACAGGTACGTCCACAGAGCGTGTATCTGAACAGGTACGTCCACAGAACGTATCTGTTCTGAGGCTTTACTTGTGGCAGCTGAAAAGAAAATGGCCCTTACCATCTGTTCTGAGCCAGCAAAGGCTTTTTGACTGCTCTGTAAATGGTGTCAGGGAAATGGTGGAAAAACAGGAGCACAGTGTGGGGTTCATTAAATAACATATCTCTTTCCACGTTTTTGGCAGGAACAATAATACTGACCTGTGTATCTGCGATTCCCATTTCTCTTTCATTGTGCATGTTTTTTTATAATTCAAAGCTTGTAGTCCCCAGTATAAGAAAATGTAATTCCTTTCTGCTGGAGCCAGCCACATATCTGAATCCCTGCAAAGGTGGCAACGGTATTTGCAAACTGGAAGAAAAACATAGTGTATTACAAAGGGCTTTCAGCAAACTTTTTGTCTTGACTTGGTCTTCATAAATGCAGGGGCTGTTCTGGGCTATTGATCTCTCCAGTCATAGCAAGCTGCAGAGTCCTTTCCAGACCTCAAGGACCTTTCCAAGAAGAGTCTCAGAAATCATATTTGTTCCCATCAAAGTTCTGGTTTAAAAAAGTTTGCAACTTTCAATGAAAAAAGCTCCTAACCAGCTGTAGTTGCTATCATCTCTTTGAATCACCACTTTTCTTGCAGCCTACCAAAGCAAAACACAATGTGGCAGCCACCTATTCACTGCCTTTTGTCTCGGCCAAATCACAGGAAGCAATCGAGTCTGTCATAAATGACGTCTTGGCATATTTCAATGCATTACTGAACAGCATTCAGTGGCTTGACTTGGGTTTTTCTAATTTAAGAATCAAGCTTCAGTTCATTCCTATCTGGTTTATTGCTGAACACCAGCCAGTGTGTTTTGCTTCTCGTCGTTCAAAATTTAAGGGAGTAAAAAGGTAAGAAAAGTGCAGCTACTTGAGGAACTCTTGAAGAAAGAAAGTGGCGAAAGTCTTTTCCAGTGCCAGTTTTAGAGCAAGCCTCTATGGGCGTACTTACCACTTGGTTTTTGATGTGTGTGCAAGAGAATTTCAGCCAGCTCTCGAAGTCCTGTGCAGAGGGTGCTCTCCAGCCATCAGTTGACCTTAGGCAAGCTGCTGCCTGGCTGTGCAAAGGCCTCACATGCCAAAGGGCTTCGTGTCCTGCTTCACTTTCCTTGCAACATGCTGCCTGTAACCGTGCTCCATGTGAGCAGGTGAACCGAACATCACTGAGTTGTGCAGCAAAGGGCTTTCAGATCAGCTGGCCTCCCTCTGCGTGTGGCTTCATGGCACCGACCTGAAATGCGTGATAGCAGCGTCATCTTTCCCCTTCCCCTCTTAGGGCTCCTTGTGTTATCCAGGACCTGCCGTGGGGTTGATCAGGATCCTCCTGTCAGGGAGGCTGCTTCAGGCTTGGGAGGATGAGGACTAACTTGCCTGGGAGCAGAGGGTGGAGGGCTGCGGGTGCTCTTGGTGAAGCTTTTCAACATCCCAAGTGCTGCAGGATGCAGCTGATGGTTGGTTCTCATTGTGCAGCAGTTTTTATCTGGTTTTATCTCTCTGAGCCCTCACTCCCCAGCTGGACAGTGGAATGGCGCCTGCCCCCTCACTTCCCAGGGTGGTTCAGAGCAGGTGTTAACCTTAAGATTGGTGAAGCATCCAGTCACTGAAGCAGTGAGTGCCACAGAAAAGCCTAGGAGGAAACTAATTCTGGTGCCAGAGGTGGGTTTGAATAAGCAGCATCACGTACTAGGTGAGTGAGAAGAGATGGAGCTTTGCATAGAGGTGATGGGGCTCCACGTACCCCCTTGCTCCCGGCCTTTACTCCTTTCCCTGAGTGGCTTTCCTCAGCTTTGCTACCTCCGTTCCCTGCTTCATGCCTGTGGGACCACAAGAGGTGGGGTCTTTGCTCTTAGCTTGGGGATGCCCTGATGGAGGGAGCAGAGCAATAGCAGTCTTGGCTGCTCATGGGGGTGGCCTGCTGCGATGTCACAGGGACCACAGTGCCTTCCTTCAGAGGGCTTTGGAGCCCCGGGGCTGCCATGAGAGAGTCTGCAGGAGACAGTCTGCAGGAGATAGACCTGTTAGCAAGCCTGGACTCTGTTTTGGGGGAGGGCGGGGAACTGGTAGTGGCAGGAAATACAAAAAGATTGAAGATTGCTTTGGGAACTTGCTGTTTAAAACCTGCTGAATACTGGTTTTCTTTTCCCTCATGCTTGAAATGTTGTTAAATTGGATGCATAGATGAAACAATAATGTTTCTCTTTCTTAGTCTCCAGTTTGGAAACATTTGGATACTCTCCCTCTTCCCCACAAGAAAGCTGTCTCAGACTGCAGGCATAATTTTTATCAGACTTAAACTACTTAAATTACTTGGGCTGAAGTTAAAAGCAAGGGAAAAGAGCTGCTTTTGTTATGGGGAAGACTGGACTGCACTAGCAGGCAGTGCTACTGGTTTCACCTGTATTATTTAGTCTTTCTGATTAGCCAGGAAAACTGCGTCTGATGAGATGTGAGAATGTTCTGCCCATACCACACTTGCTGCTGTCAAGACCAGGATCCACCGACCTTCGTCACTAAGTGTCACTAACCTTAAGCCTTAATTGGGGTTAGTTTGGCTTTCTTTTCTGGCATGAGTAGCTACAGTAGAAGTTTTGACCAGGAAAAACTTTCTCAGCTCAGGCTGAAAACAGGCATGCCTCTTGCAAATTCATGCAACCCAAAGATGTTGTGACCTCCACTTTTCATATGGACTGTCTTCCAGAGTTTGCTGGGGGAAAAGGTTGTGTGCATGCTTCCTAACCTGCTCCTGCAAAGTCATCTGGGTAGCCTAGACTGCCAGTGTAACTCTGAATGAATTCACAGCTGAGCTGGCCAGTGATGGACCTGGGGATGTCTAGCCTAACCCCTTCTGCTAGCAGAGCTTTGGAGCAGGTAACTTCTGGGAGTGGTGTGGCCATGGGCAGCTGGGCATGGGAAAGTCTTGAAGGGTACCAGAAGATCCTAAGGACGCCGACTTCTTTCAGCCTTACACATCTAAGAAGTAATCCAGTAACAATAAAACATCTCATCTGCAGGCACTAAAGTCTAGCAGGGAAGAGCAGTGATGTTCTCCTGGTCAAGACTCCAAGAGAAGGCACCTGGCCCTTGGCCATGTTATTTTTAAGCTTGGAAAGCACGTGTGGTCTGCAAGAGCATAGCACTAAGGAAAGGAACTCACCAGTTCTTCCTGCCCTGCGCCGGCAATCTGATAAAGGCCTTTGCGATGCAGGGTGACCCCAGTTTATTTTTAAAATGAGGCCAAGCATGGAGGTCACAAAATAACTGGACCACCCAGCTTTGGGCATTAATTCAGCTTTAATTCATTGCCTGATGAATTAAAGAGTTAATGTAAATGTAAAAAAGACAAGGAAGGCCCACAAACCATCTCCAGAGCAATGTCTGCATAAGGGTATTCATCTATGCAAGTACATGGGATCAAAAAAAAAGGATAGTTAGTAAATGTTACACAGGGAGGAGCACCTCACGTTATCCTCAGTGCCATGTGAATTTTCTTGCTGCTTGGACAAATTATCTCAATCTTGTTCCCTTCCCTTATTATTCTGGTCCCAGCCCTCTTGTAAACAAAGGTAATTGCACACCAAAGGATACAGTTCCCATGTACAGTAAGCGCTCACATCGAGGAAATCTAAGTTCCCGCAATCTAAAGCCAGCAGGTTGTTGTGCAGTGGTGGTAACGAGGCCCACTGGGATGAAGCTATCTGTATTGCATGTTCTGTGGAGGCATAAGTGAGATTGTCAGAGATGTTCTCCTTCTTGCCTAGAGGCTGGGACAGCAGGATATGCTATGGCACCGAAACACACTGGGTTCAGGCCAGGAAGGAGCTATTGCAGGGGAGAAAATTACAGCCCTCAGCTCCTGATGCGCACACGGTACCTCACTATCTCTTGGCACTCTGTGGAACAGACTCATTCCCACAGCAGGATGATTTTGTTTGTTAGGAATGAGATTACTATTCCTGGTCTCATTGAATTAGGTATTTTATTGATAGATTCTATTTCTGTTGCAGAAATACTTCTCTTTCAAACACATTTTTGAGGTCTTAAAGCAGTTGTATTAAAATGTCCCAGATGAAAGAAGAAATACCCCTGCTCGTCCATCTTGTCCTTCTGGTCTTCTTGTGCTAGGCCTGAGGGGCGTTGTTGCTAGAAAGAGGGACTGGTGAGCTTGCCACTTCTCAGCAGTGGGTGACAACCTCAGATTATCTTGCCCTGAGCAGGCAGTTGGGATCTTGATAGCCACGCCAGCCATCCAGAAATAGAAATGCCTCCTGGAGGACACAGTCCAGGCTTTAGCTTGAGCACACTCTGGCCCAGACCTCTGGGAGGCCTTGTCAGAGCCAGGCGGATGCCCCAGCAATGAGACCATGTCCCAGAAATCTGAGAATTAAATTCTTCCATCATGAGCCCTGTGGCATGAAAAGCTTTAGTGAGGTCCAAGCAGCAGAGCCAGTAACTGCCCGAAGCAACTCCAAAACACCATAGCAGTCTCGGTCATGCCAATGACCTGTGCAAGGGGTGACACATGGGACTGCTGCTGGCACACGGCTGCCTGTGGCAAGCGCAGGGACACCAGACCTGGGGTGTGTCTCGCAGCCATGCTGAGCTCCCTTCTAACAGCAGTGAGCTGGCTGCAAGCACAGCTGCGAAGGGGATGCTCGGGGGAGGTGGCTTAGATCAAAGCTATAGTGTTTACTAATGTTTCCACAGATTAATAGTGAAGCAAGCATAAAAAATAAACAACACGATGCTTTTAAAACCACGGGACTAAAGGAAACCCTTTCCAGTTTAGCAATCTTTCTGTCTCTGCCCTTTTTCCAGGGGCTGCACTCATGAGGCATCCTGGGAGCCAGAAAGGTTTGCTGCAGCCCGATCCTGATGGTGCTGAGAAGCAGGAAGAGCTTTGCCTGTGGTGCCTGCTTGTAAGCAAAAAACTCTGCAGGCTTGTTCCCATCCAAGTGCACATAACCGGCACAGGCAGTGAAAATCCAAGCAGGCTGTGTGGATCCCAGAAATGCTTAACATGGAAGGTGGCCAGGACAGCCCTGCCTGTGTCATTGGCACATCTGCAACGTTAGCCTTACATTGAGGGAAAGCGGCGCTCATCTCCAATCCTGCTCTTTTACACCTGGGAGGTCCTGCCTGCTTCTTTCCCTTTCTGTCCGGAGAACTTTAAAGGATGGAGGAAAGACATGCCCTCCTGCATCACCCCAACAGCACTACAGTGGGTTGACAGTAGCAAGTGCTTTCACAGTTCTGTGCTTTTAAGTTAATTTGGTAAAAGGACACTTTCATCCTCACCATCTGCTGATAAAGTCCCTTTAGGAAGCTTGGTTGATAACTTGCAGAAACAGGTATGTGCTCAGGAGCTTCTAGACTCAAGCAGTCTTTTCAGGACTAGAAAGGATGCCAAAGCTTTTATTCAAGTGGGGAGTTTCTTTCGTGTTTCTTCTTGAGGGAACATACCCTGAATTATGTGTCATTCTGCCTGTCTTTCTCTTCCAGGGAAGGAACTGCCATGCCCGTAGGAATCTTGCGGGTGTGCCTAGTGGTGATTACAGCTATCGTCAACCATCCACTGCTCTTCCCTAAAGAAAATGGCACTGTCCCCGAGAACACGGAAGAAATCATCCAGAAGATGAAGGAGCGGGAGGAGACCCTTCGGCTGGAGCGGCTCCGCTTAGAGCAGGAAATTGCAGAGCAAGAAGCCACACAGAAAGCTCTGGAAAAGGCTGCAGAGGTGGTGGAGGAAATCAAAGAGGAAAAGGTCCGATGGGATATGTGGACTGCCCTTTCCATGGTCATCTTCCTGCTGATTGAGGTCTGGAGGCAGGATTTCCAGGAAGGGAATTGGCAGGACATGGGAGGAGAAGAGGATGACATGGCAGTCCTGGGGAAAGCATTTAAAGGATTGGCCTTCCCTGACAAGGCCATCTTGGCCAGCTTCTATGAGAAGCGCATCCTGGGTACCACTGGAGACATGGCCAGGATGCGGGAGATGGTGGAAGGCTTTGCAGATGACCTGCTGGAGGCCTTGAGGAGTGTTTGTAACCGGGATGCTGACATGGAAGTGGAAGACTGCATGGGTGTAGGGAGCATGTATGAGAATTGGAGAGTGCGTAAACCTTTTGTCTGTGATCTGATAGTGCCTTTTGCCCCACCAGAGCCATACTGTTTTAAGTCCCAGATCTGGTGCTCTGGTGACTCTTTTCCCCCAGATGAACAAGGTTATGGCACTATCAAAGTATGCAGGGCAGATGAGGATGTGACAGGTTGCATCTGTGACAAGACTAAATTAGGGGAAGATATGCTGTGCCTCCTCCATAGCCAAGCCAATACTACCAGGCCCAGCAGTGAGATGGAAGACCTCCTGTGCTTCAAAAATACTCAATATCTGGATGCTGACCAAGTCATGAAGTGGTTCCAGATCGCAGTCACTAAGGCCTGGAACAGAATCTCCCACAAGTATGAATTTGACCTTTCCTTCAGTCTCCTGGACTCACCAGGAGCCCTGAAGATAAAATTTAAGTCAGGAAAATCGATTGCCTTCAACCTTACCCCTGTGGTGCAGTATGAGAACTCTGATGTTTACTTCATCTCTCATTTCCCTCGGAGCAGCCTGGCAGTGGACCTCCCTTCCAGCACTCACTGGTTTCTCACCTTTGCAGTGTATGAGAGGAGGTTCATCCAACTGGTCTCCAAAACATTGCCTGCCAACGCCTGCCATGTCAGCTGCCTTCAGATCCTCTCCTTCCTCCATGGGAAGCAGTGTAGCCTCACAGGTCCAAGTGGCCTCACCAACTACCACCTGAAGACAGTGTTGCTGCATCTCCTGCAGGCACGTCCCAGTCAGGACTGGGCCCCAGAGAAGTTGGAGACCCGTCTACAGGACATGCTGAAATATCTGGAGAAATGTTTGCATGAAAAGAAGCTCTACCACTTCTTCATTGGCAATGGGAAGGTACCAGCGGAGCTGGGCTTCCCCATCATATTCCAGAGGGCTGAGCCTCTCAACCTTTTCCGTCCCTTTGTGCTACGCAGGGACATTTACAGGAAGACAGTGGACACATTCCACGAGATGCTCAGGAATACATCTGCACTGATAAATGAGTACACAGTCCACATTCCCCTTGCACAAACCAATGGGATCCGTAAGGAATCCCTTTAACTAAAGCCAGCAGCGAAACACTTGTTTCTCCGAGCACAAGTCCAGAAGGCAGCTTTCCGAAGCTTCCTGGAGACAACTGACTTTTCCAGTACAGCTTCTTGTCTGCAGCTGAACGGGTCCTGGGCCATGGTTTGTGCAGTAAGGGAGAGGGGACGGGGGCAGGATAGGGAGAAACTGGAAAGTGTAGTATAAGTTTCTGCTCCACTGCTATGCTGACTGGGTTTTACGCAGCTAAGAATGTGTTTTTCTGTTGTGCCTCAGTCATGCTGCAGTGGTAGTGAGCAACAAATATGACTAATTTATTCAGACGCCTGCAATGCAAACGGTGGTGATGGCCAAATACTTCCTTTCCTTAGTAAGAGAGGGATAAGAAAAGGGTGGAGGAATCGAACACAGGATCTTGGGATGGCAGGAGCCTGTGTGCTTGCAGACAGCTGATGCTGACATGGGGAAGAGGAGGGTCATACACAGGATCTGGACTGGATGAAGATCTTCGGATCAATCACAGCTCTTTACAGAAACTGTAGTTAAAACAAAAAGCCTTCTTATTAGGACTTGCAGCATTAGTTTAAATGGCTTGTGTTGACCTTCACCCCTGCACCCTGCGCATTTCTTCTGCCTGGGGAGGATGTGGCACAGCAGGCAGCAGAGTCTCTGTCTTCAGACTATTTCATTGGAGTCTTCCATTTTCTTCATGGTGACGTGGCTAGTGGGTTATATTCTGGCCATTATCCATGGGTAAATGGACAGGAACCATTTTTACCTTGGGTAAAAGAGCCTAACACTGTTACAGGGTTCTGGCATTTTGGTTTATTTGTTTGCTTCCTTTTCCTCAGGGCAGCAAGGCTGAGAACAGCCAAGAGAGAAAGGGCTGCTACAGGTTTTTCGTTCATAAAAGCAGCAGTTCTCCAAAATTATCCTGTAATGAAGCCAATCTCAACAGTCTGGTAGCAGGAGGGAACAATCACCCTGCAAATGAGAGTGTGACTCTCCTAGCAGGGTTTTAATGAGGCCAGGGCTAGCGTGAAGGCTCTGAGTTAGGAGGAGGAGATGAAGGGGGTGCATATGTAGCAGAGCTTGGTAGCGCTGTCTCTGCAGCTGCCTTGTCGTCTGTGTTGCATCCCGTCTGCTTCCAGGCAATAGCTACCCATTTGCCTCCATATAGGGTCTCCTCAATTAAACACTGCTGCTCTGATGAGGCTCTGAGGAGCTGCTGCTAGTAGACTGCAATTTGATGAGTTGGGGGTGCAATGGGAAGAAGACTGCTTCTGCAGGCTTTCAAGCCAGGAGGGTTAAAAAAATGCAAAAATAGAAGTGCCTGAATTCCCTCAGGAAGCAGCATGTTAGTGCCATGCCAAGGGGCTGCTGGAGGAGAGGGGTCAGTAGCTCCTCACCCTCCTTTGTGTGCTTCATGTAGGATCCAAGCCAGGGGCCTTAGTGAAAATCTTTGTGCTGCTCCTGGAGGCCTGGCTAAGGAGCCCTTCCTATCGTTTTCTTTCTCTAGGGTTTCCTGCAGTGTTTTAGATTAGGACTTCTCTGAATCCTGTTGTTCTGGGTGGTGAGACACATCAGGGATGATATCACCATGACTTCATTTGT
The DNA here is from genome assembly GCF_017976375.1 of Cuculus canorus. NCBI lineage: Eukaryota > Metazoa > Chordata > Aves > Cuculiformes > Cuculidae > Cuculus > Cuculus canorus. The sequence continues at coordinate 12,526,303 of NC_071407.1, forward strand.
CTCTTTTTATCAGTCCTCTCTATCACATGCATCAGAGAGAAGATTTTTGTCTTGTATCGCTACAAGGGACACTGTACAGCATGAGGCTCATTTTCCAGCCTGTTGATAAGCAGCCTCTCCATAGGCACGTCCTTTCCTCCCTTTTGCTCGTAAAAAACATTCCACCACCTCCTTGATGTCTGCTTCTATCTGTCCCTCCACCAGTAGAGAAAGCTGTAACTCCTGTTTCCGTGCCTGTTTATAGGAAAACACGGGTGGGGACGGGGAACTCTCTGCTCAAATTGCTGCTCCCCATGACTTTTATCACCAAAGTTATAGGGAGGTTAAGTAATATTTCTGGGCAGAAAAGGAGTAGGAAGCAAAATGGGAGAGAAGAGGCTGGTGGGTAATGCCGGTCGGAAGGAGTCTTGAATCTTGGTGCTTGCTTCAGCACCCTTGGCCATGAGTGCCCGGGAGACTGCCAGGGCTGGCAGAGCAGCAAGGCAGGACTAATTGCTAATGCTGACAACTGCTTGTAAGCCCCCGGCTTTCCTGAAATCAAGAAAGCCTTCCCCAGTAGGAAAGAGGGCAGGAACAATCTCAGGGGACACGACAAGCAGGTAGCAACAAGCATATATACAGGGTGGGTGGGTGAATACTGGAGCCTGGAGGCTATGTTGGAAGCTGTGTAAGTTGTTTGCAAACCCAAGCAATTTGCTGGTTTTACCTGCTCAGATTTACCACACCGTGCCTGTAGCAGATCCAGCTTTGCATGGGCTGCTGGCAGGCAGCTCGTGCTGAAGCAGTTGTGGTTGGAGTTGCTTCTAAATGTGTTCCCAGCCCAGCCAGAGAGAAATACAAATTTCTCTGCTGTTTCCTGTCAGCAACCTAAGTTTAGACTGTCCAAAGAACAGAAACAAATTTGTGACCCAGGTCTCTCAGGAAATGACATTCAGGGTTGAAAAATAGCTTTTATGTAAGGTTGAGCAGGGGAGCATGAGAAGGCTGTTGAACAGAATAAGGCAACTCCCCTGTTAAAATGTCAGAACAAAGCTTTGTAACTCTGGTGCTATGGGCTTGTAAACATGCCTTAACTCGTCTTTACACAGCTCCCAGCACTGCTGCTCAGACTCAAAGGGAACCTAAACTCATTAGCGGATTGAATCTTTTGCTCTTCATTTTCTGTATTTGTGTGCTTGTGTTCTCCTAAGTCCAAACTGACCCTGAAGTGTTCCCATGGGGTTTAGTTGAACCCAAGCTGGAGCTGAACCAAGGAATTTATGTATTTGATTCTCCAGAAAGCAAATTGCTTGGCTTGATTTTCCTACACGCAATATGTTCATTTTGCCCTGAGCACCTTTTAAGAGGTCTGTTCTCTGCGTTTAGGTCTATTCACTGTGAGGGAACCCACTCATACCTCTCTGGGGGAAGAAGTACTCTATGATTGCAAGCTGTGCTCTAGTAAGCCTCAGGGCAGAGGTCTTCTTTGTAAGCCATAAATCAGTATGTACAGCAGAGGTATATCTGTGTCACATCTGAGAAGATGTGGGTGCACAGTGTTTCTCTGGATCAGACCCGTGCAGTGGTAAAAGGAGATGCATCATTCCTCGGACTGCCTGGTCTCTCCTGTATTAAATCTTTGCCCACTGAGTACTAGCCCTGTCAGTAAAAGGCCACACTCACTTTTGATAAAAAAGGTTTATAAGACAGGTCAGCTCCATCAGCTGTCAGCCACTAAAAATGTCCTAAGAGATTTTAGTGCTGCCCGTGTTTAGTTCTGCCCTGACTGAAGTCTGGCTGAGCGTTCTTAGGAAGCAGCTTGCGAGGGTGCGGGTGGAAGTGGGGTTTTGTGGTTTAAAGTGAATAACGTTCTTTAAACCAAATAGCATATGAGATGTGAGCAGCAAACACACAACATCTCTTTGGTAATGCCCAGATCCTAAAGAGAGGTGATTCCAGATCCTAAAATGAGAGATTTTAAGGAAAGGTAAAGTGCCTGTCCAGCCCCCCTTTTCTTGTGTCTCAGCGCTGTTCTTGCTGTTTGCTAACCAGGTGAATTTAACAGATGAACTCTGGTTGCCAACCACTCCCTCCACCTTCTACTTGTGGTTTTAATATTTTACTATAGGCTCCGTCAAAGCAATGGAATTAGTGGTGGCTTGATAGCAACCACTGATCTACAACATTGCCCCAGGAGCCATTTGCCTTTAGGAAATGTCTTGGTCTAAAGTTATTATTGTTGTTCAGGAGCTGAATGTTTTCTAAGGGGAGCTTTTGGGAGTTCGCTCTTTAGTATGTGGCAGCCACAGAATATGGCTTCTCTCTGTGTTGCTCTGTATACAGGTTTTATGGGGGTATAAAAATGTATTTCAGCAAAGGAATCCAAAACTTATCCAGTATTCAAGGAGCAGGATTTGCTGCTTGTTTATCCAATGTTTTTAATGAAAAGTCTTTGCAATGTTTTCTCTGTGGTGAAGGAATGAGAATTTATCCACCTGTAACAGCTTAACTGCTGGTTATTGAGGGGTTAGTTCTCACAGGATACTACATAGCAAATAGCTTTATTTATTACTTGTCTTTTTTTAGGGTTGGTGTGTGTAATATGTTATCTCAGAATTAAAACTGTAGTATGAAGATCAGTCTTGGCAATGCAGCTGAGATGGGCAATAACACCAAAAATATGCCTTCCTTGATGGACAATGCTGTACTTAAAACCGCTGCTTTTATAGCAGGACACTGTTGAATTTCTATAGATCTTCTCATGCAGCTTTATTTATAATAAAGGAAGTCTTGTACAAAATCTAAAGAACTGTGAAGTCTGCTTTGTTTCTGGTTCCCTCAAGAATATTTCTGAGCGAGCAGGAGGATGGAGTGGGGATATGCCCGGTGCGATCCCAGTACTGTTGCAAGACTCCCTGTAGAAATTGTTCCACAGTTAAGATGCAACATGAACATAAAGTGTAATACTATTCCAGAATAATGCCAAGGATGTCAGGCTTCCCAAGAGTATGAATCAGCAGGAACACAAAATAATTATTCTGTCTATCTCTGCTTAACCCCCCACACCACCACCACCTTTTTTGTGACAAGCCCCAAATATTGCTTATAGATGTTGCTCTTATTGGCTGAACCAGAAATCTCCTGAATTTCCAGTTCAGCTATAGGAATCCTCCTTACCTGCTTGGTTTGCAGGTATCCATAACCAAGTTCCAGCAATCACCCACCACCACTTAGCCTCCTGCTTTACCACTTTCCCTAGTTTAAGGGAATGGCGGCTCTTTGTGCTCTGGAAGGAACTACAAAGCTAGTCATGAATTGATACAATAAAACTACCACTGTTTCCTTGGGAACATGTCCTCCAGTCCCACAGAATAATCTGCACACCTTTAATTAATAACTCAGCCTTCCAGTGACTGCTGAGGCTCAATCAGCATCAAACAGGTCTAAGAAGCAGCTGGCTTAAGAGTTGCAGCACAAGTCTACCTAGCCAGGAGTTACACTTCCCAAGAGTTAACCACAGGCTGCGGTAAATGGAGCCTGGGAGTTCAGTGGCCCAGGATCATCAGCAATCCTGGTTGTTTTAGTGCAACTTTGTTATTTAGAAAAAACAAACAAACCAAAATAAAACTAAACCCACCATACTTTAAAGCTGTCTGACAAGCTCAGCAACATTTTCTCCGCTGAGTCATTAATTTCCTGGAGCATTTCTATTCTTTTCCTTGTGTACATGTTCTGTGTTTCTGTGTAACGGAAGGGGTAACATCAATATAAAATCCTTTTCAGAAGGGCATTTTGCAGATTTTTGGTCCATGCCATGGCCATTATTATGGTATTATCTGCCAGAGAGAAGGCAGAGGCTAACCCTAGCCACCAGAGACTGGTTTTACTCTTCTCTTCTAGTAGTAAAACAAGTTTTCCTCTAGGCTTTGACCTGGATTCTTTCTTCAGAGATTCAAATTCTTGTTTTCCTTATTTGCAGGCCTTCTTAAAGCCCTGATTCCAATGTGTTGGCTTTCACTCTAAGCCTAGTAGCCTAGAGTGTCAACATACAATTACAGCTACAGTGCAGTCCAGCAAATGTGCTTCCTGCACCTGTCGACAATATTCTTTAAGACAGACAAAAGCACCTGAGGTAACTACTTTAGAGGTGTGCTTTATGGCTAGAGATTTATCCAGCACACTTAGACATGGGTACCTGTATTATGCTTGGTTGGTGTGTAAAGTCCTGGGAAGTCCTTCACAACTTGAGCAAAGGAACAGATCATTCCAAGCTTGGCTAATCAAATAGGAGCAAACCTCTCAGGTCTTTTCCTCAGTCTCATCAATATGCAATTGCCTTTCACTTGCAACTGTGTTTTAAGAAAGGAGCTGTCTTTTATGAATGATTGTACCCCACTGGCACCATATGGGGTTTGTGCACTAAAAGCTCTACATTGTAAACCTGAAAAGGGTATGCATATTAGCCTTTCCCTCCCACTGCTGCATGGTTAATTCCTCTGTTTCATGTTTCAGGTCTCTCTCCCCTTCAACATTCCATTTCTTCTGAAGTCAAAACTCCCAAGAGAAACTTCACCAAAAAAAAAGGCTAATTTTTTACTCAGATTAAGAAAGCAGTGCTCTCCCTTCCAGCTGGATGCATCTCTCATCTCAGTTTTTATTACCACTTTAAAATAATCCCTGAGAAGAGAGATGAGTTTGTAGTGGTGTGCTTTGACATTTTTTCAGCACATTGAGCGTAAATATCTGAATATGTGGAAGTTATACAAAGCAGATCGAGTCTGTCATGCACTAGAAAATGTCCACTAGCTCCTGGTAAGTAAATACAGTACTTGCTGTACAATCCGATCCACAGAAGATTTCAAAGGAGACCTCTGACCGAAGGGCAGAGCCGTTCATCTGCTTGATCCTTTTATTGTTAATGTCCATCTCTTTCCTCTGTTGACCCAAACTGAAGACAGGGGCTTTCCTTTCTTAGTCTGTAACACCACATGTCCTTTACAACTATCCACTGTGAAAGGAGCGAGCCAGTCCACTCCAGGTAACTTTTCCTTTCCTTTGAAGACCTTGCCAAAGTATTGCATGCTCATTACCACACCAAGAACGTTTTTCCTGAGGTCTCCATTTCTTGACGTGCTGTAATGAGTTCAGGACCCCAACTGTCTGCCTGGGGCTTTAGAACACTGGCATTTTATACTAAATTATAAGGCAGAATATTTAATTTTGCTTTTCCTGCTGAAGTAGCATATTTATAATGGTACACTGTGCAGCCACTAAATAAAGATGAGGAGAGCACATCTTTCTGTTCAGACAGCACAGTCTCTGGGTTACCATGGTCTGGCCCTAGTGAGTTCAGGTTTTGGATGCCAGTCTCTGCTCTTAACTCATTATTGGATCCCCCTAATGTCACATCTCCCACTAGCATCCAATAATACAGTGGAGCAAACTGCAACACATTCCTAGCATGTTTATAGAAGCCAACTTAGAGCCTGCTAAGCTAACAGCTTTAACAAGCCCTACACAAAGCTGAGCAGCTAATAAAACCAAAAGGTTCTGCAGCTGATCCTTGCAAGTTTGCCACAGATCCCACCGACACTATTTCAGGGACAGCGGCTTCATGAAACCCTGCTTTCATATAAGGAAACAGCCTAGATCCACATTCTAACACCTTTCAGCTTTATGTTTCCTCTGGGTTCTCCAATGCCAACCTACAAAACATGCACAGCATGGGATCTGGACTGAGAAATTTTTTTAGAGACCATCAGGATTCTGGAAGGAACAGCAGAGTAATTTGTATTTCTCTAAGTAGTGCCAGATGGGTTTAAAAAGCCACAAAGATAAACAGGAGGGGAAAACCTGCATAGTTTAAAGCTAGTAAGAGCATAAACAGTCCCCTCCAATAACTGCAAGCTGACAGACCAAGTTCCTGACAATCCTCTTCCCTCATCAAATCTGTCTTTTATATCTGTTTTCCTACTTGAAGTTACACAGCATACACCTCCTCACAGTCAGTGTGATGGGGCAGAACACGTTGAAGGTAAAAAAGATTAGTCCTGTTTTCTTCCAGAAAAGCTCCAAGGCACTCAGTGCCTCAATTATCAGGAAAAGCACAAACCACCTTCTGCTATGCTACCTACAATATCTCCCTACAATAGAGACAGATAAGACAGTCTTGTGTATATAATGACAACGGCCTCAGTCTCACAGGAACCACAGCCCTGTCCTTGAACACACTGCTTTGCGTTCTTTCTTTCTGCATGCTTATTTCCTGGAACTGTGGCCAGTTTGGGTTGTTAGTGGTCTGCCAGAGAAAGACACGTCTGAGCAACATCAGAATGGGTCACAGTTGTTTTAATCTCCTATGGGAGGATTAGAAAAAAAAAAACACCAATAAAAGAGGAAGAAGTCCTTCCTGTAACAACTCTTGATTCACAAAATCTTGTCCCCACTTCGCTACATTAGTATATAAGACAGCTTTGAAAGATGTCCAACTGCAAAGCTCTCTTCCAGCAAGCAAATGGTAGTATCAGAACATATTCTGTCACCAACAGCAAGACACCACCAGTAACTCATGCTGACTGAACTCCTCCTACCTCAGTTCTCCAATTTCACCTACTTCTTGACATGTATAGCAACACTGAGTTCTGGAGCAGAACAGAAAATAAATGTCCTTCTGCTCTGTTTTCTGTTAGCTGTACTCCCAACTCCAGCCTTCAGGATAACTGAGACTAGGACCTAGACTAAACACACCACTACTACAGGAGGGCAGAGAAGCGTTATAACCACACAATCCTCTAGCAAGTCTAGCCTAAGTTGGAAGCCATTACTAGATGGTCCCTGCAAAAATGACTTCAGCAGGGTTAAATGGATAGGGTTGCAAGTTCAGTGGTTTGGCAGCAGTGGTGTCTAAAGAGGAGGACAGTTTGTACTGGGTAACTGCATCACCTTCAGAGACCACACTATCTGTTTTAGCCATCACAGTGCCTTACTCCTCTCTGCACAACCAGTTCAGCGACTAACAGCTGCCTGGAAAGAGGAAGAAAAAACTGCATTTAAAGACAACTTTGTTTTCTTTTTATTTATTTTCAAGATGCCAGTATTACAACTTCTTAAACCAAGTAACAGGGGCAGTTCAGGGACTGCCAGCCAGCAGTGTCTGAAAAAAGGCCAGAGATAACAGAACATCATTTTTCTTCACAATATCCATGGCCAGCAATGACTTTCGATCTCCTGCACAAAGGCAGCACACCCTCCACCTGACAGGAAGGAGTTCAAAGAAGGTTTCCCAGCCTTTTCGACACAGATTTATTCCCCATTATGAAATGCAACTACAGAAGAGTCCACACCAAGTTACACTAGATCTCCACAGCTCATGCTCAAACAAGCACTGACACTTCAGCAAGCACAGGCCTGTTGGCGCCTCAGAGCCCATAATCGCATGCCTCAGGGCTGTTCTTCACATAGAGCTCGAGGTAATCTTTGTATATCTGTGGGTCAGTCATCGTGGCCTTGACAGCAGGATCCTTCTTCATGGCCTCCATCCACCGTTGGAGCTTTGGAGTGTGACTCAAAGAGCTACAGGAAAAGGAAAGAGACTGAGTAACGTAAATTGGAAACTGGGAGAACATAAAGGAAGCAAAACAGCTTGAGAGGTTCTATTTTAGTGCTTGTTTTGCTTTCTCTCTCACACTATAATGTTCAGCTCAGAGCATGTGAGGGAAATACATATCAGATCATAGAAGAGAGACTAGCATTTGGAAAATTAAAGAATTCTAACAGACCTCATGCACTCTGCAAAGCTGAGCAAAAGCATAAATGAGCACTTACTGTGTGCCTAAATTATCCCTGCTGCAAAACACACAGTTCCAATTTATCACCTAATTGGAGCTAAGGGCAGAGGCTTGTGCACCACTGCCTCCCTCTGGAATGCTCTGTTAATAGCAATTCTTGAATCAAATGTTATGTGCAGTGATGAGTTTCTCCTTCACAACCCAAGCCTTTTCTCTCCTCGCTTGCATACCAAGATAAGCTCTGCAATTTGTACTACCCTGCAATCCAGTAGCCCAAATCACAGACACAGTCCACTGAGGAAACTGAGGATTTGACTAACAGACTAAATCCATAAACACATTTGAAAAACAAAAAACACATCCAACTGTGTGCCAAAGGGAAAGCTTAACAGTGTAAAGTTTTATTTTCACTCCCTTCTGGCAGACTGGCTCAAGAACTTCGCATAACAATTTCCAACTCTCAAGTTTAGTTAATGCATAACTTCCCAGGTAGCTTCTTTTCTTAACATCCAATGGCTCAGATATGCAATCATTCAAATACTTTCATGACTCTAGACCTATGCTCCAATATTGCTTGTAATATTTCACCTTCCAATCAAGGACCACACAGGAGACAAAGCAGGTCATCAATCTATACGTAAAGACCTCATTTTGCAGTGCCCTGCGTTTCATTGCTAAGGATTCCATTGCAAAGGATTGGTCTTCAAGAATGGTTCAGGCACCAGGACAAGACTAACTGTTCTATACTCTATCCTCTGCTTTTATTACCCACTTCCTCACACAAGTCAACTCTTTAGTCCTGTTTTAAGCCAGCTATAAAACAGCTTTCCTTTTATACCCTTTCCCTATATATTAATGCAATACCATGGCAATTGGAGCTGTTTAAGAAAGTAACAAAAACATTTATTTACATATTAAAAAATACTCTTGCAACAGGGCAGATCTGCTTGCTACAGCAAGGTAGGATACAGTTTACCCATCTCAAACCAAAATCATCCTCCTTGTCAACCTAGGATTTCCAAAGAGTGGCAGAAGCGTGCATTTCAAGTCAGAGGTTTTGGATCAAGAAATTTGAACCTAAGCCTCCATAGCCCCATCCCATTCAAATAAAAACCATTTTCTCTGTGATGTTAGGGATGGAGAGGAAGTCCTGCATTTTGACCACTTCTTCCAAATCTGTCAAAATTGTTCGGTAGTAAAACAGACTCAATGAAAGAAAGGCCTTTTATAGAGAACAACTAGTCTTTCTTTTGAGAAGATGCTTCCCCCAAACTGCAACAAAATACAAACTTTCTTGGGCAGCCCCCAAGAGTAGCCCTTTACTGCAGAGCGTATGCAGAATATTTATGCTGAGGCACTTCAGTACACATCAGAAACTAGGCAAGGTACTCACTCCTTCAGATGGAATGCTTCCAGACGTTCAAACCACGGCCAGATCATGTAGTCAAACATGGAGATTGAGTCCCCACCATAAAACACAGTGCTGCGTTTGGACAGAACCTGTTGGGGGCAAGAGATGAGAATTGCCCTCAGAAGGAAAATTACCAGAGCAGGAGTAACAAAACATTCCCACCTCGTAGTAGAATGTAAGCATACAGAAGGGATCAGACAGCAAATAATGCAGATACAGCACGTTTCTCCTGTGCATGCAATATCCGGGGAGTCAGAGGTAATCAGTAAAGCCAGTCTAGCAGCAAGCTTACCTATTTCATAAATTGTAAGACCAGCTCTTCTCAAGTAGCTCAAAACTGTCACAGAATATTAATCACTAGAGAGCTGCAGCTTGTGCGCAAATGAAAAGTAATTTAGCTCTCAGAATCAGTCAGCTTATGATTTCTTATTTGTCAAAAAGCATCAATGGCACTAATTACCTAACATAAAAATGCATGTGTATTTCTTGAGCAATAAATCCAGGTAAATGAGAACACCATTTTATCGGGGATTCTTTTCCCACAGCTCTTGAGGCCAAGCGGTATCAGGAAAGCATTTACAACATTACATCTAAAACTGTATTTGATTCCAGGTGCAAAGGGAACAGGAACCAAGTACAACACCCACACACACCAGAGAGATCCTCATGGCTCAGCACAGAAAGCAGGGCCACAAGGAATGCAGCAAGTTCTCCTGTTGCATTTACAATTCTGATACATTTAAACTGCCGTGGTCACCCAAGCTTTACATGCTTTGAAGAAGCTCCAGAGCTTGGCCTCTTCTATCACTAGAATAATCCCCCTGTTTTCAGGCACTTTGGCATTTTAAACATAGAACTTGAAAGACCTTACAAATCTTTGTCTTCAGATCAGGACACATAACACATTTGCACAACACTCTTATGGTGTTTACTCCCTGTCCCCTAACCCCCATGGATCTAGCAGAAATTTTAAAGCAGCTCTTCAGGAAGCATTGAGCTACATGAATTACCAGGTGTCTGGCAGAATAAGACCTGGCAGTTGTGCTGTCCTAGAGACAGAAACACAGCTCCCTCTGTCGAGTGGCAGCAAACTAAATAGAGCAGTGTTTCCAAACACTTTCCTTCCTGAACTTCTTTTGCAACAGGCTCATGGAGGTTTGCATGGCTCTGGTTCTTTCCTCCCATCGTCAGCTGACTTTCAGCTGCTGCTGCAAAATCCTTCAGGGTACAGTAAAGTAGAGACGCTGAAGGAGCAGCAAGTATTTCACAGTATTAATAGAGTAGGAGGAAGGTTAATTCTTCATTAATGTTTAATAGATTTGTATTTCAGGGAAGTGAAACCCACATGGCTTTCCCCAAGAACTCATTTGTCATCTGCACTACTCCAGCCTCTGCCTGATCAGACAGACAAAGCTACTCTGAAAACAATTTTACTTTGGCAAGTCAAGGGGGTGGGGAAGCAGAATGCCCAGGAGAATTAGGAAGGTACTAGAAAGCTATCAGTAGATTTGCACCTGAAGAGAAATGCTATGGAGGAATGCTTCTTCATTGAGTCAGACAAGCAGAGCTACAGCACAGATGCTTTTCAGAAGCTCAGACTCCTCAGCCCTTGCTTTTAGAACATCCTGCAAGGTCTCCTTACATGTAAAGCACAATAAAGACATCTAACACAACAGTAGTGCACTAGAATTCAAACTCCCAGAGTCCACACAGCCTTCACCATACAGAAATTCAGTGTAGCTATGTGGAATTTATTCCAATGGTGCTGTTGTGCCTCCTAGGCTTGGGGGAATATATTAAAAGGCTGTTCATTGCTTTAAGTACCAAATGAACAAGAAGAGATCTAGCTCCAAAGACCAGAGCATGAAACAGTATTGTACAGTGGCTGGCAACCTGCTCATCATCATGAAATACTCTCACCTCTTCAAGTTTGCCAAACTTTTCAACAATCTCTGCTTTCAGCGCGGTGCTGTCCTGTCCATCTTTGACTGCCACATAATGCTTGAAAACCAGAGATGGTATCTATACAAAAGAAAAGATAAAGTTTTTAATGTTCCTATTACAATAACACAAGTCACTCAGAGCTTAAGGTGTGAAGATACTAGATGCAAGTTAAATGCTTGTTGTAAATTGAGAGCAGCCCGCAGAGAAAGACTTGGTGGTACTGGTGGATGAAAAGCTGTGCATGAGCCAGCAATGTGCACTTGCAGCCAAGAAGGCCAAACATATCCTGGGCTGCATGAAGAGAAGCGTAGCTAACAGATCAAGGGAGGTGATTCTGCCCCTCAACTTTGTTCTGGTGAGACCCCACCTGGAGTCCTGTGTCCAGCTCTGGAGTCCTCAGTACAGGGAAGACATGGACCTGTTGGGAGCAGGTCTAGAGGAGGGCCACAAAATTAGAGGGCTACAACACCTCTGCTGTGAAGAAAGGCTGAGAGTGTTGGGGTTGTTCAGCCTGGAGAAGAGAAGATTCCAAGAAGACCTTACAGCAGTGTTCCAGTATTTCAAGGAGGGGGGCTACAGGAAAGATGGGGAAAGATTTTTTAGCAAGGCCTTTTGCAATAGGTCAAGGGGTAATGGTTTTAAACTAAAAGGGGAAAAGATTCAGACTAAGATATAAAGAATTTTTTACGATGTGGGTGGTGAGACACTGGAGCAGGCTGCTCAGAGAGGCGGTAGAAGCCCCACCCCTGGAAAGGTCAGGTTGGATGAGACGCTGAGCAACGTGATCCAGTTGAAGATGACTCACTGCAGGCAGGGTTGGACTAGATAATCTTTAAGAGGCCCCCTCCAACCCATATCCTTCTTTCCCCTCCTTTGCCCGCATTTCTTTGCATTTTCCATTGTGTTCTTTTCTCTGCTGCTTCATATCCAGGCTAACTTCTTTCACTTCCTAGGTCCTTCAAAGAGCATGTGATTGTATTATCTACATCTAGAGTACAGAGAGGTTACTTCCAGTCAGCCATAATGCCCACATCCAATCCCTACTGAGAGCTGAAACCAGCCTCCTTGTACATGTCCCATGCCCACAGCCAGCTGCCATCTCTTGTGCATGGTTGTAGGCTCTCCCAATCAGGCACTCTTCCCATTCTGCATTCATATAGTACTTTCTACAGAAAGACTCAGATCAAAATACAGCAATTGTCACTGCCTAAATCTCAGCTAGTTAGGTCTACCAAACTCTCCTCTATGATGGGATGCTCAAAATCCAGCCTCAGTCATATGTATCACCAACAGCTTAGCTGCCTTCCTCCATCCATCCCCACACATAAATGCTGGGAGCAATTCAGGTACACAATGGTTTGTTTGTGCTCACAGGCCAAGGCCTCCCATAGCCCCTTTGGTTATTTAAAAACTTCTCCCAGACACAAGACCTCTCTCTCAAAAGATAAAAGCAGTATTGCAACAGAGCTGCAGCTTTTGGCACTATAGTAAAGAAACAAACACAATCCCACCCTGATCAAACAGTACCTTTGAGAACTGTTCCAAGAGCATCTTCTGAACAGCTCGCTCATATGGGTCTGAAGGCATCAGCTTCTTCCCCGGAAATGCTTCATCCAAATATTCGCAAGTGATTGGGGACTCGCAGATCAGCTGGCCCTTGTTGGTCTCCAGCACAGGAACCAGCCCAAAGGGGTTCTTCTCAAAGAACCAGTCAGGTTTATTCTTCAGATTGATGTTGATTACTTCATGGCTAAAAGGCGAAAGAAACAAGATCCAAACAGGTTTGGTTCTGCCACAGCCCAGTCCATGCCATGGTAGAGTCATTACACCTCAACAGCTACAGCGCTCCAGACGCTGAATCCTTGCTCCCTTGCTTTCCTTAGTCTTCCCTGACATCCTTTGCAGAACTAAGCATTTGACTTGTAAAAATACTGCCAGTGAGCACTTCCCTTTGCTGGAGGAAATCAGCACTGACTTAAGACAACATGAACAGTCCGCAAGCACACAGAGGCAGCCCTCACAGTCATGCTAAAAAACAAAGGTCAAGCAGCACGCTTATCACATGCAGGATCGAGTACATTCTAAGAAAGGAGCACTTGACTGCAAATAAGCTACAGTGCAATTAAGAAATGCAGTGGAACTTTAACGTGACCCTAGTCCAAAGAGGAAATCTGAAAGGCATCCTGCCTACTTATCTTCCCCATGTATGAGCTCACACAGAATAGGTGTGCATGGTAAAGGCAAAATAGATATGGATAAAAAAGACACATGGGAATATGTCGATGTTATATTAACAAAACATGTTATATGTTGTTATATATGTGACCCCAGAAAATTCCTAATTCCAAAGGTCTGCTAAACACAGCTGAACCTTCAAAACAACTGAAAGGCACCTACCATGTTTAGGTAGCAATAAAACCCCTCCAAATTCACTATACTAAAACAAACCTCCCAGCTCCAAAAATCAGTCCAAAGACATTAGGTAAAAACAAAATTAAGCTGACTTGGAAGTTTTAATGCACCTAGTCTTTGGGAAAAAAAGACCCAAGAAAAAAAACAAAGCTATCAAACCAACCCAACTTGCACCTTGCTATCAGCAGGCCCAAGTGGCCAGCTCCACTATGCTAAGAACTACTCCCAACTGGTTAACAAACTGTTGGCAGGCCTGGGACTTGCTGGGAATCAGCAGGTGGAAAACCTTGTTACTTTGAAGCTGCAAAGTGAAGGAAGCATTGATCCATTTAAAAATACTGAAATATCATGGTTATCTTGAAAGAGAAACAAACAGGAGTGCTGAATTCCGTTCATTTACTACAACAAGGAATGAGAAAATGTTGCAGGAACACAGGACGATTCCTCTTTTAAAAAGGCCGCTCACTCACTGTCGTGTTTCGCTGGGCAGTACTGTAACAGAAACTCTGAATATTCCCATCTCACACACTTTTTGTTGCAGCTTGTTCCAAAACCAAACATCACCAGATGTTAACGGTCTACTCACACTTATCCAGGACAAGTTCAAATGCTATGACTGCAAATATTTGGGATGGCAGGTGAAGAAAAAAGTCAGGTCAGAGTTTTTTCCCTAGGAATTTACTTTCGGCCTTTACACAGCTGATTTCCTACACAGCACAGTTATTTCCCACTTCAACAAGATCCCTGGAGGTGTTCAAGGCCAGGCTGGATGGGCCCTTGGGCAGCCTGATCCAGTGGGAGGTGTCCCAGCCATGGCAGGGGCTGGAATTATATGATCTTTAAGGTCCCTTCCAACCCAAACCCTTCTACCAGTTCTCCCCCAGGCTCCTTTTCCCCAGCCCCTCACCGCGTCCCCCAGCCCGGGCGCGGCCTCACCTGATGCCCTTGGCGCGGAGGACGAGGCGCGTGCGCTGGGCGAAGGGGCAGAAGCGCATGCTGTAGAGGCGGAGCAGCCCCTCGGGCACGGGCCCCGGCGCGGCGCTGCCTGCGGGGACACGACAGGAGGGACGGAGGGAGGCAGAGCCGCGCGTCGCCCGCCCCGCGCCCGGCCCGCCCCGCAGCCCGCGGCTCACCCCTGCCCAGGCTGCGCGACTGGTCGCCCGACATCGCTCGGCTCTGCTCGGCTGAGTCCCGCTCTGCTGTGCTCTGCGGAGCTCTGCGCTGCCGCTCCCCGCTGCGCTGTGCCGCTCCGCGCCCGGCCCGCTCTGCCGGGTCCTGTAGTGCCGCGCCACGCCCGGCCCGCGGGGAGGCGGGATGGGGGTGGGACGCCCCTCTGCCCTCCCCTTTCTCTCTCCCTCTGCCTATCTCTCTACTTTTTTCCGATCCCCCCTTCTCTCGTTTCCTGTGCTTTTCTTTCTCACACTGTCCTTCTATCTCTTCCTCTCCCCCCTCCTTCTCTCCCCCTCTTTCTCTTCCTTCTCTCTTTCTCTCTCTTCTCCCCCTCCTTCTCTCCCCCGTTTCTCTCCCCTCTTTCTCCTCTTCTCCTCCTCTCCTCCTCTCCCCCCTCCTCTCTCCTCTACTTTTCTCTCTCCTCTCTCCTCTCCCCGTCCTTCTCTCCCCCGTTTCTCTCCCCTCTCTCTTTCTCCTCTTCTCCTCCTCTCCTCCTCTCCTCCCTCCTCTCCCCCTCTCCTTTTCTCTCCTCTCTCCTTCTCTTCCCCTCTCCTTCTCTCTCCCCTCTCTCCCTCTCTTTCCCTTTTCTCTCTCCCTCTCCCTTTCTCTCTCCCTCTCTCCCACTCTCCCTCTCTCTTACCCCCGCTTCCTCTCTTCCCCTCTCTCTCTCTTTCTCTCTCTCCCTCCCTCTCTCACAGGGCAGGAGGGGTACCCCAGGGGTCCCTCCTTGAGCTGAGTGTCCTCCTGCAGGACACTCCCGTTTGCTGCCACGGGCACTGTTCAGCCCCACTTAATGCTCTCTATATGCACAGCATAACCCACTGTGTAAACGGGACACCCATGGCAAACCAGCAATACATCTGTTGTTTCCAAGCAGTGCCTCCTGCAGGAGGTGAGACAGAGGACTTCCCTCACCGCCTCCTCCCTGGACAGGGCCTCCTGTGCCAAGCCTTCCTCACCGCATCACCCATTGCCCTCCAAAACTCCATCCAGTCCAGTCCTGAGGATAACAGAGGAAGGCTCTCTCTCCTGCAGCTGTTCTGCCTCCTGATGAAACCCCAGGAGAGACAGTGGACAGCCGTTAGATTTAATTTGATTATGACCTTGCAATCATGCTTCCTTCTGCAGATGTGACCTGTGGGAGCATCAGCATCTGCACAAAGCAAAAAAGAGACCGAAGCACAGACTGAAGGCCTCTCTGTCCCTTTCACTCTCTCTGCAGTTGAGGTGCTTCCTGTAGTACTTCCTAGTACCATCTTTTCCGGGGGTATAACTGGAAATGGAGGAGCTTTCCTCTTAATGCGTTTCACACAGAATCAAGCTGCTCCATGGTAAAATGCTGCCCTTCTTGGGACTCCACACTCTTCCACCCAGCCTCCAGGTCAGAGCTGTGCATGTTTGTAGGGACCCGAGGGCTGGGGCACCTGCAGCCAAGGAGAGGGAAAATGCTGGCTCTCCTGGCAATGGACACGTCTTTGTCAAACCCCGAAGCTAATGAATGGAGGAAATGGAGTCCCTCCAGCCTGCCTAGTGGATCCATGCTTGCACGGTGGGGAAGCTTTGGCTGTTGATTACTTTTGGTTTGGTTTTGAGCTGGCTGTCAGGCATCGTGCAACAAAATCAATATCTCTGGGGTGATCTTTCCTGCAGCAAACTCTGAGATGGCCACCAGGAAAGCAGAGAACCCAACACCATTTGAATAGAGCAGTATGATTTCTATCAAGTCATTGCCATTTTGTTATGTAATTAATGCACAGCTCAATGGTGAAAGAGAGCAGTAACTTGTTGCACAAGCCTGCCTGCCCTCAGCAAACAGAGGCTGTGCGTAAAATGTCCTTTGCCCACAAAATACTTTCTCCTACCACTAAAAACCCGTGTTAGAGGACATTTCTCAATTGTCTGAGCACCTGCCCTTAAGGAAGCTTCAGCAACATTTTGGGTCATGACAAAAAAAAAGAAAATGTACTTTAAGTTTCTTTAAGCAATTAAGAACAACACAGGCAGCCTGCTAACCTGCAGCCCAGAGACAGGCACGTAGGAGCTCAAAGATCTGCATGCTGTGGCACCATGGAAAACCAAACTGTTTCCCTCATCCTGTCTCAGCTGTGCAGAGTCCAGAGCACTCCTGGAGAGGGGTGGGGGGACAGGAGTGCCACCCTCCAGCACCGCTCCGCAGCACCAGGCATGCACCACAGCTATCAGAAAACTGCACACTGCCACTGTACAGATAAGCAGTAACAAACTAATACAAGCAAGCAAGACATTTATCCCTTTAGGAAAGGTGTCGCTGCTAAATATGCTTTTAAAATGCTTGGAAGTGCTTGCTGTGTTACCACACTTAAAAGCCTAAAGCATACAAAGTACACAGCTGTCCTTCCTCTCCTTCCCAGGGGCCAGCCTCTCCTTGGCTCACTCGGAAGCTTTAGGAGCGCTCTTTTGCACACCCTGACAAAAGCTGCCCAGGTGCAGCTCTTTGCGAGAGGCAAAAGAGGTCTGAGAAACACTCATTCACTGGTAAAATATTGACAAGGACAAAGTCTTGAAGCAAAGACAATAATAGTTTTATTTTACAATTCAGTGCTGAATCAGATGCCCTTCTAAATAAGGCATCCCATCTTACAAAAGCAGTGGGTGTATATACTAGTTTTAGACAAAGAACCACGTAAGCCCTCAAAGAACGTTTATTTTTTCAGGATATCCAACCATGTCTAGAGACTCCCTTCAGGTTACCTTTGACCTAAGACAACTACGTCTTACAAGACAATTAAGCCTAACAATAACTTCTTGCAACTCTAAGGGAGTGTTTATTCCTTCAGGTTATTCACCCCTATCTGGAGATTGTTTGCACATTATCTCTTGATACAAGACAGATTTATATGACAAGATGATTAAAGACACCAACCAGCTGCAGCAGAACTCATCAATTAGCCCTCACAGCAGCGGAGCAGGGGAAAACAGGCTCAGCTGTCTCAGCAGCGAGCTGACTCGCTTCCATGCCCAACAAAGCGGCGAGGCAGAGCAGCCTCAGGCAGGTTAAGCCCCAGGTCCCATCGCCACCCCCCGAGCTCCGAGCCCCCCCTCCCCATCCCGCGGCCTTTAAACGCCGGCGCGCGCTCATTGGCTGCGGCCGCGCGGCGCGGGCCAATCAGCTGCGGGCCTGGCGGCGGGCCCCGCCCTCGTTGCTAGGATACCGGCGGGCGCCGCTGCCGTTGCTAGGAGACCGGGCGGCGCGCGGCGCATGGCGGCCACCGAGGGGGACCGCGCGATGGAACTGAGGTGGGGCCAGTGGGGCGGCCCGGGAGTCTGCCCTCTGCCCCCCTGCCCGGCTTCTCTCCCCGGGACCATAGCGGAAAGGATACAAGAAGTCGTTACTATTGCAAAATGCGGGATAGTTTCGATTTAAGCTAAAAGTAGAGTTGAGTTTTGTTGAAGCAGTTGTGGCTTTTGAAAGTTAGACTGAGAGCAGCGTTTCAAGCAGTGTTTCCAGACACTGTTCATTCTTTGGAGCACAGAGTTTAATCGTCGGTCATAGTTTAGTAGTGGACAGGTACAATTGGGCTCGATGATCTCGAAGGTCTTGTCCAACCAAACGCTCCCGTGGTTCCGTATAGCAGGCGCTGAGCCTCTGGGGCATTTGGATGGAACGTGGGTTCTCTGCCCTTAGCACAGGAAGGCTCTAAACTGAGGCGTGAGCAATGCTGGCTTTTAGGCTGTAGCTTGATGGGTCAATAAGAAGTGTGGCATGAGCAGTTGTCATCTTCTCTGTAGTGATTCTGGCAGCACTCCGATGAACTCTGAGGGCACGTTTTATTTCAGCAGCTGACCTCGTGAACCCATACAGCTCAGTGCTGCTCATGGCCACATCTCTCTTCGGTTTGACCCAGACTATTTCGATGTTTAGAATTTCTCTGGCTGTTCTGTACATCCTAAACTCCACTGTCACCATCTCCTTCCATGGATCTTAATTTACCCGCTATTTTAAGTTCTTGCTCCTGCCTTTCTCTCTCTGCATCTTAACGTGCACATCAAAGACTTTCAGATTCCATTTCCCACAAGTATAACCCACACTATGTACAGAAAACCACTTCTCTCCCAGAGCTCCTGGCAATCCAACAACTCGATTTTTGGTTCTGAACAAATAGGAGCTGTAGATGAATGAGATCTTTCCTGCTCCACCTTTATTGAGACTTTCAGAGAGATCTGGAATATTTAGACATTTTTTCTATAGAATGGGGCAGATGTTTGAACTTCCTTGTCCATTGTAAGTACTTCAGCTGTTTCATCAATGCTTATGGGACATAGATCCATAATTATAGGTGCAGCACTTCTTAGTGGAGAGAAAATTGTTTGTCCTAGTAATAGGAGAAACAGAGTTTATACTTGCAGAGTGAAAAAAGACACCATCTGAAATGTGGCAGTGCTATTCAGGGAAGGTCCCTTGTGCAAAGTGGTGTTACTCAGAAGAGCTGTGACCCAGGTTGTCAGCTTTGTGAAAACACCTTTATGGAATGAAAATATTTTGCAAAATAAAACATTTAAGCTCTTTTGAATAAAAAGCAAAGCCCGTTTCCATAAAATAGAAAAGTTTAAGTTTGCCTTTCTTATACATTAATGTTAGCGGTAGTATTTATGTCAGTTTTAGAAGAAAGTGACAAAAATTATTTTGCAGTGAGCAATTGGAATGCTGCATTTTCTGTCTTTAGAAAACACAGAATTTTGACAAAATTCATGGTTTCATATGATCTGTTTTGTATGAACTAGCATTTTTCCCTGGCAAAAAGCTCTGTAAGGAAATTTCCAAGCGCCTCTAATTACTTTGCCTCATCTATATTTCACCAGCTGCCAGAGTTTGATTGAGATACTTCTGACACAATATTTATACACAACTGTAGGCAGACACAGCATGGTAAGCATGGGTGAGCCATGGCTAATTACCTGTGTGTGCTGCACCAGTCATAGCTGACACCAGATAACAGCCTCAATCTTTGTCTCCCTGTGCCTTTACTGGTTGGATAAGGATGATAAATTGCACTGTCATCCCATTAATTTATCCCTGCATATGTATGTTCTAGACTTCATTTTACCTCTGTGAGCAGAAGTTAAAGAAGACTTTATTTCCACTGATTCAGATCTAGTGTTGGAGAAAAGCGTAGGACTGGTCCTGTGAGTGTGTTCCTAAAGGTGCAGAGTACATCTAGTTCTTGTGTGAAAGGTCTGGAAACACATTCATCAGCTGAAATGTCTCCTCTTTGTTGCCATGATGTTTGCCATGTCATTTCATCTCCCACTCACCTCTGACTGTGCTTACTCCTCTGGTGTGTAGCAAAAGAGGCCAAGAGTGGAAACTACTCAGAAAAGATAACAAGAAGCTATTTCAGGACATAAGTATCTTAAGACTAGTAAGTTAAAAATGTTCCTAACTATGAGAGTGCCGAGGCTGTAGCACAATCTTCTACTGAGAACGCAGAGTATCAGTGGCTAAGCTGATCTTGCATTCATAAGAGGAATGTAAAAACACTGCTTGTAATTGCAGAGGACAAAGATTGCTTCCAGTCAAATGCTTTTATTTGGAACCAGAGAAGACATGGGAAGTTTCTGAACAGAAATTGGAAAAGAAGGTGCTAACAGCAGTGTTACACATGGAGGATATATGTTACACTGCTGACACTTTTCTAACATTCAGGCTAAGCTCTGGCTCAGTCAGAAACCTTCCCTTAGCCGTAAAGACAAATCCCTTTGGTAAGAGGACCCTGTTATATATCCACACACTTTCTGAAAGCTAAAAACATCTGCAGGCAGTTATGGATTTGTTGATACATTTTGAGTTCATAAGCTGACTCCTCCTCAGTAATTTATTTCAGTCCTTGTGTAACACATCCTGTTTACGGTCCAAAGTTTTACCATGTTAAAGTACTGGCATCTTTAGAGCTGAACAGTCCTCCTGGTTGTGTTCATATAAACACAAGCCCTGCCTTTGTGCTTTTTGTTGTATGAGGATGAGATGAACTACAGAAGTGTAAAAATGTTAAGGTTAAGCAAACACAATTGGGTCTGAAGTATGGATTTTACCTGTGTTATTCTTTCAGAATATAGGTATACTCTGTTGCTATGATATATGAGTACACAGAGCCTGTGAGCTGCCTACATTTATTGTTAGTGGAAATGGGAAGAAATGTAAGCATCTCTCCACATTCGTACTACTGTCCTTTGTGCTCCATTGGAGTAAGAATGACCCTAGGGTTTTGGAAACACTGATCTAATGATTCATAATACTAGATTTTGATGTTATTGCGGGTTTGCAACATTGATATGAGGATGAGTCTAACAAACCCTAGGCATCAGTTCAGTGTAACTTAGGCTACAACATTCCCTTTATCAGAGTATTTTGAGATGTGTGTCTTTAGTTAATGTTTTAACCTTCAGTTGCTCTTTCCTAAGCTGGGTTCAGGGATTCTCAAACAAGAACTTCGGCTTTATCAACAAGCAAACTGTCTGCTACCCTTGTGGCAATTACATCCTCTTCCTGGACGTCAAAACAAAGAAAACGATAGCACTGCAATGCCCGGCTGGCCAAGTGGGAGCCCTCACAGCAAATTGGAACAGTCAAGTCCTGGCCTTTTCAGACCGGAAGCTGAATCCCATCATATATATCTACACTTTTCCAGTGCTGAGTAAACTGACAGAATTAAAAGGTAATGTCCTAACCCTCCCTGTCACCATTTCATTAAAACAGTGCTTGAATCATCCTGTATCTGAAGGGTTTTTTTAATAAGACTTGATAAACAGGGTGACAGGAAGTTCTCTCATGACGAGATGTGTGGAAAGTGGTGGAAAGAATTTTCCACTGCGCTGCTTTGAGTTAGGCTTAAGCTGAGGAGGAATGTGACAATACAAAATGGAACTGTTACAAGGGAAAAATAAGTGGAATTAAATGAATTTTGTTTTAGGAAAGTATGGTCAGAATAACCAAAGAAGTCGTGCTGCAGTAGACTGTCAAGCAGGCAGCTAAATGCCACATTGAGAAATCTGAGATGTGAGAGGAATGAGGGTTTTTGCAGTTAAACTTTGGAGTCTGGGACCTAGTGTACATTTTTGCCTGCTCCATAACATTTATCTCCTTAGTTATGTTGATTACCCTCTCCATGGTTTGGTTTCCTTGCTGTTTAAATAAGGATCATACTACTTGCTTATTTCATGTGAATGAAATAACTGCAGAGGATTTCAGGGTATTTGGGGAAAAATACTTCAAGAATTCAAGGTTTTATTGAAAAAAATTGAAAAAATCCCAAGCAGTAAATACATAGAGAACATTTTTATGATCAAATCAAAGCAATAATTTAGAGTAAAGCAAAAGAATCAGGGGCTTGAACAATGTCTTTGAAGAATTAAAGTGGATATAAAGGAACTGAGAGGAGTACTCTGTGATAGTATCCGGTAGAGCCTGGGGCAAATGAAGACCATGTTCTTTATATTTTCATTTCAGGCAATGCTCAGCTGGACTACTCCTTACTTGCCTTTAGTTTCACAGGCCCATATCTTGCCAGTTACTCTTCAATCCCAGAATTTGCTCTTTCAGTATGGTAAGCGTGAAAAGTTCTCTAGTACTCATTTAATTAATTTTTTTGTGTACGTGCTGCTTGAGCATGAATTAAGTTAAGAAATGTGGAAGACACATTTCCTTTGCTTGCCTTCATCTCCTTTTTATTTTGTTGACTGATCATTGTCTGCTAACTTTCTGTACCAAATTCGCTGCTTAGTTTTTAGTATTAGTAGTCAGTGGTCAGAATGACTTACTCTGCTACAGTTATATTCTACTTTCTTTGAAATTTTATAGTTTGGAGTACTTCCAAAATCCTCAGCATCAGTTAATTACTTGTTCAGCCTTGAAAGTTGAGTACCATACTGTTTGTGAAAGAAGGTTCCCTGCTAGAATGAGAAGCGTTCTAAAGCCTATTGCTACTTTTTTGTCTCCCTGGACCATTCAATGATCCTCTTAATTACTTGTGCTTGATCCTAGTTCTAACTTGTAGTTGTGCTCAGCGATTACACTGCCATAGGCCACCAGGTTAGATCATAATTTTCAGCTCATTGTCATGAAAATAAATGTTATATAATACAATGCAGATAGCGATAGTTAGAATATTTCATTTTTTCAATTGTTCAGTAAAAATATAATCCTGCTTTTGCCTCTGTTGCCGGCAAGGTCCATTGACTGTGGAGTCTGAGCACTTCTTCAAAACAAATGGGAGAGCAGAGTAGGAGGAAGACAAGCAAGGACATGTTAGGAACATTCTGTATGCTCCCACTTTAATGGTGACCTTTTCTTGTACAGTGATTAGTGAAGAGGAAGAAACTTCTCTCAGTTCAGAAGTTTAGTAACACTAGCAGCAGTTACAGATGCCTCTTCTTTATCCCTTATAAAGAAGAATACTGTTTACTGTGAACTCTGATCATACACAGTTCGGGAAGGATATCTGTGTGTATATTACAGCAGAAATGAACAAGACAGCCTTACAGGCCTGAAGAGCTTATCACTTAGAGCAGATATAATACACAGCATCTAATGTGTTCATCGTGTGCACTTAAAACAAAAGTCTACCATCTTGAGAGACTTCTTCAGATTATTCTTAAAAATGGAAATACCTAGAAGCATTTAAATGCTTTAAAGTGGCAATTTCCAAGGCCCAGCAATTTAAACCTATTTGAATCAGCGTAAATATGACTATCAGAAGCTATTTGTCATAAAAGAACCATCCTGTATTCCAGTCAGAAAGAGTTTAGTAACAAAATAAAATTACCTTACAATGCTAAACTTAGCATTTATTATAACTTTAGCAGAGGATTGTGAATTTACTGTGAGGTCAGGACGTTCAGTTTTGCGACTAGATTATATTGTGCATTCATTGTATGATTGTGTGCGTACAGATGAAAGAAATCTCCGTACTTAGTGTTCTTAATGTGTGATTGCAACATGATTGCACAGTTGCTGTATTTTAAGCAGATAATTTGGAATCGGATGTGTAAGAGACGTTTTGAAAGTTATGTCAGTCTCAAAATATAGAAAGCTTATGGACAGCTAAAAGCTGCCTTTCATCTGAGGTATTTTATCCCTAGATCTTTATTCTTTCCTGCTCAAAGGAGGGGCTTCATGCTGGATTTTTTTTTCCAGATACCTGTAGCATATAGTTTCAGATCTTAATAAACTATCTACTATAAAAGAGCGTTGTCTGTTAGGTAGGAGATGAGAACACGCTGACAGCTCTTTAGAGAGAATGTTACACTGATGTCTTTTAAAGTCAGAATTGCAGCTTATACCTTTCTATTTTAATGACAGTTACTCTGTGTGTGTGACTACTTCTCATTTCTTGCATGTCCTATCAGTATTAACCATTGTCTGGCATCCTGACCTGTTTCTGCGAGTGAATTTACTGCAGGACAGAGCCACGGGATTATACTAAATCCATTTACAGCAGTGTATGCATTTTAGTTCTTTTTTACTCTCATCAGTAATGCCAAATACTAAAGCTGTAAATGTTATTTAACAGTCAGATATATTGTCCAAGAAATGGAGAAACCTTTTTAACCATTTTCATCAAATGTTGTTAATCAGCTCTTGGACAGCACCTAAAAATGCACATGCAGTCAAAAATTAATCTGAATAATGGAGAAATATGCAAATTAGGTGGTGAGAACATAAAATAGGTTACACTGGACAAAAGAAAAGTCAGTCGAAAGCAGATTCCCAGGCTTGTGTCAGCTATACATAACAGCCCCACACAAATCCTGCCCTGCTTTGTGCTCATGTTCGTTAATGCAGCCATAGCTTGTATGTCTGCATTCACAACACAATTACTGTATTACCTAAGTAATTCATCCATAAATAATTATGGACTGACTGTGGTTTATTTTTTAACTATAATACCTTTCAACTGCAAGCCTGCAGAAATTATAATCACTACTTTATGGGTTGGAAAAGCAACCCATAAAGCTGAAGAATTAATTGTTTGGGCCCATTCAAGTTGTTGCTGATGGAACTGATGAAAAAAAATCTACATCGCTTGACTCTGCTGATTTTTTCACAAAAAGAAGTGTGTGATAGTGTTTCTGAAATGTCAGTTTTCAAAACTATTTTACTAGTGAGTCTTTTTGTAGCAGTACTAATTTTACATGTGCCTAATTAACCACCTCCTTTTAATTCTCAAGAGTACCTAACTTTTTTGACAGAAGAAATGTTTTGTCAGTGTCAAAGTATTTGTTTTCCCAGTCATGGTCTTGAATGTCAGTCATAATCACATCCAGATCTTTGACTTGAATATTTTTGACTTTTTTTAGTGGATCTGATTTTCTTTTACTCTCCTTAATGAAGGAACTGGCAAGAAAATATCCTCCTGTGTTGTGAGTCTCAGCCAGGGTTAACAGCGACCTCTTTAAGTTTTAACCCTATGAATTGGCAGCAACTGTGTCTCGTTAATGAAAACTCCGTTACTGTCTGGCATATTGAAAGGAATAATGACGAGCATCACTTTAAGCAAATGTAAGTGAAATGCCCTTCAGGTTAACAGAAAAATCTAGAAGTATAGTTTAATAACTAAGGCTAGCAACCTACATCTGTTTGTAAAGAATTTAATCCAATTTAGTTTATCTGGCAATTGCAATCAGTAATTGCTAAATCACAGCCAGTGTGAATCTGTCTAGTTAATCAAGTGAATTTAATTTATGTTTTCATTTCTTAGCACTCACATGTCCAGATTATGCACATCATGAAGCTAATACTAATCAGCTGCTTGGGCAGCCTCTCTCAGAAGCTGCATGACTGAATTAAGGTGCCTGAACTGCTTTCCTGCAAGTGGCTGTGTTGAGCATTGCTTTTGTAGTTACGAAACCACTAAATTTGGATCAAGTTGCTTCCTAGTAAACATGGTTAAACAATATGTTGTGATCACAAATTGTACCAAAAGCAGTGTCAGTTTTTTTATGTGATTTCCAGATTGTGTGGTAAATTTACAGGTCCAGAGGGGACAGCTCTGCTAATTCACTTCACAGAGCACAGCAAACTTAGAATTTATTTATGTTACGATGTTTTTTGAGGCTGGTGTAAAAGTAGTATATATCATTTCAGTTGGAGTCCTTGAAGTCTAACACTTATGCTGTTTCTGTGGCAGCTGCTCTACAGTTCCCAAGTGTGTTTAATCTCATTAACTATGAATATTACAAGGATGTTCCCGCTGACACAGTTATACTAGTAAGGTATTGACAAGGCCTTAATTTGAGATCTGAAAGGAATACTGTAGCGGTTTTTGCCTTTTGCTCTTATGGAGTGCACATGTGAAAATACACTTATACTCCTTTTTCCTCACTTTTCTTTCCATTCCGTAGAGGTTAAACCTCCACTGAGAACAGTGTATTTTACTAAATTTTTTTCCATGTCATAAACAAACATAGCTTGTAAACTATAGAATCCTGAACTCCTGCATTGTAACAGCCACTGATTACCAGTAGAGTCCAACAGGCAAATATTACTACTAATTTTTCATCACTGTTAAACTTTCTCCAAATAAAGCATGAATCCTCACATCGTATATAAATTAGGTGTGTGACTTTCCTGGTTAATAAGAAAACAGCTACATATAACAGCTGTGTGTACAAGGCAATGAGAAAAGAGACTGTGCTAGAACGTGGCAATCTTTCTGCCAGTTAGGAACATTCCTCTTTAGTAGCAGAATTGCTATTACTTTTCAGTGAAATGATACCTGCTGTGTAGAATGATTGTCTACAACAGTCTTCCCTTACTCTTGCAGAAGTAAAGCCCATTAACTGAGTTGGTGTCTCGAAGTTTTGAAAACATGCTCCTCAGTTTTCTATCAGCATTTACTCTGTTCATAATAGTTCTTCTCCTCAGACAGTGTCTCTTGCTTTTTCACAGCCTCGTGGAACTCCCTGATGGACAAGAGTCCTTGAGTCCTTCTAAGGGTTTGTTTTTCCCAGTTTCTCATACTGAAGATCAGTACTATGGCCCTGATTTGCCAGTTTCAGCCATTGCTGGACTGTTAGGAGATGAAGCAGAAACATTCATGGTAGTTACTGATTTTTTTCTTTTTCACTACTCCAAGTTATTATGCTTTTTTTGCAAACACGTGTTAAATTAATAATTTTAATGTCTGTTAAACAGGTACAACACAGTGAATGGATCTGTTTTCTCAATGATATTTTTGAGATCAATTTTGACAAGGCTTACAAGCCATGCTGCTACTGCACAGTGCAGTGCAATGTAGAGATTTCTGACCCAGGGCTAGCATAGTAATATATCCGTGCAGTGGAGGTATGAATCTGTATCCCAGAAGCAGTATAAGCATGTCAGTATTTCAGCATGCCCAAGCTAATATGACCTCCTGAAACCTTAAAAACCTATTCCTGTGCTAAACAGCTAGTAATTTCAGGTATCCCTACTTCTCTATGGGATTTTTTTTTTTGACTCAGAGAAAGTCTCAGGCTGTGGAAACGGTGAAGGTTTTGTACCAAACAGCAACACTTGCTTCTGGAATACATTTCCAATCCACTCTCAGAATTAGAACTGCCCGTTTGTCTCACTTGTGTTTGATAATTTACTTGTTAGCCTTCCTTGAGATGCCTCTTTTGAGAGGCTTCAAAAGTATTCTCATTTTGGTTTATATTTATTTTCACCTGAAAACAAACTAGAAGCATCTGGCAGCATGAAAATATTTAGCTTGCAAATCTAGGATTGTCTATTAATGTTAACAACATAGTTTTTTATTTGGTGGCTTGTGATATATATGAAACACCAAAACTGCCATGCACGACTTGATACTGGCATTATACTATGTCTTTTATAATGGAGAAATGTGAGTTCTGTATTATCAGATTAATGCATCAGAGATTTCTGCCATAGACTTTTCTTATAAAGAATAATTAAAAATAGAAATAGGGAATGACATTTTCCTGACCTCATTGTCTTTTCATGGCTTCATGCTTCCAGATTTGCAGAGGTTTTTAACTGCATAACTGCTGATGCCCTTGCTTTCCAGGACAATGAATAACTACAAACATCCTCTACTGATGCTGATTACACATGAACTGCTTGCATTTCAGATCACTTAGGACATGGAAAATGAAAATAATGTATGCTTATCAGGGGCATTGCCTTTTTCTTCTGCCTTACTGCCTCTTACAATGTGTGTGAATGATGAACTGCAAAATCCACTTTCTGCTTTAGCCTGTAAAATAAATTAAGAGAAGTATTGGAGGGAGGGGGAAGCGGCAGGATTATTAGGTCTGTGAGGCTTAACAGAATTTGTCTCTCCTGGAATGGAGGCTATTCTATTCAGAAATGGTAAGTTCTTATGCTTGAATTTGCAGAACCATGTCGTGAAGTTTTCCACACAGAAAAGTTTGTGCTTTCACCCGTGCTAGGTACCACTACAGGGGCTTTGCATTTCCAACTGCCTTCAGAAAAACCTAGACTTCTTTTTAGCACCTTCAAGGCGATTATGTTCTCCTTATACATAGAAATATTCCTGGAATAAGAGTAGATTGTTCTAGTAGGCTTTAACAAAGATTTCCTTTTCTTTCAAATTACATAGTAAGTATTTTCATAGTAATTTACCGTCCAAATTCCCTAAATGGGTGTATTTTGGTTATGAATATTGACAAGATAATGAACATCAGGTTATTTAGAAGTGGAAACTTTTTGCAGAAACACATTGAGCTGTTATTGCTCATTTTGCTGTTTTGTTAGTGTGTTGTGAGCGCTACACTCACAATTTAGTACCAGAAGGTATTGAATCAATTTCTGGTATGTTTTCACCTTACTCCAGACTATGATAGCTAAACAATTTTTTTTGCAGGACTTACACTAATTGTGCCTTACAGCGCTAATTCTCCTCTCCACGCACACCTGTGCACATATGTTCTGTCTCTAAGCTAGCAGAAAAACTGAGCCACTACTGGATCTTGTAACTGTCACACACAAATGTCTTGCCAGGTTAAGCACCCCCTCCGGCACTCCAGGATGGTCTTTTGGCAAAGCAGTTCCTGCACAAGTTGATCAGAATATATTCAGTAGAGAAAATACTTTGAAATATTATTTTATTATCATCCTCACGTTGAAAAGTGTCTAATGCAGCACTTTGAGAGAGATTGAAATGACTGAATTTGCTGACTTCCTCAGATATCAAGATATCTTCAGAATACAGTTGCCATAAAGAACCAGGCTGTCCAAACCAGCTCCAAATACCGTTCTTCACTGTCTTTATAAACTGACAGACTGCTGCAGCAGATGTATCGGTGGTTACTATCACTGATGATTTGTCTACTGTTACAAATGTTCACGTGCAGTTATCTGACTCTGGCCTAAAATCTGTGCCTTACCATTTGTAAATACCTTGGAGTTATTTTCCTCTCTACCATCATCAATGCTTTTTTAATTAGCAGTAGATAAGTTGCTTCTCTTGTGGTGGTTAATGAGATGCATTCAGTTGTATGCAGTGGGAATAGCATCATGGCCTGAGGAAGCTCTCCCCATCTCTGCAGAATTCGACAGAAGGATTTCTGTTCATCACTAATTCTAAGTCAGTTGAGATCAATATTTTTCCCATTGATGTAAGCATCCAAAGTGGAGGACCATTTATTTAGACTGTCATTTAAAGGATTTGTCCTCAACCAGTAGTCCATGGTCCTTGGAGGCTGTAGCCCACTCCTAAGGAATGTGTGAGAGGCAAGAAAGAAAAGCAAGCCCATTGCCAGTGCTGTTGGTGGCTTCTTTGAAATGTGTTAGGGTTCCAGTCTCTAGAAGAAGACACTAAGGCTGGGTATTTACCGAAGTGTAACCACAACGGGGCAGCAGAGTGAAAGGAATGGAACTATCCTACAGCTTTCATTGTTCTTTCTTCCATTAGATTGATTTAGTTTTGTTTCGATATTTCTTACATTTGGGACCTGAGGTTTCTGAATATGCTTTGCCATGACAAGGCCACTTGAGTTCTCTTGGCATCCAGTACCAATATTATTTAATTGTTTTTTTAATAAAACTTTTCATGACAAGGTTCCATCATGGATTTTTTTTTCTCAGTAGAGTTGCTACTCAAAGGGGAGAGAAGTTCAAAAGAAATACAGCATTATTATTATTATTATTATTATTATTATTATTATTATTATTATTATTATTATTATTTACCAACTTACTAATGCACAGTTCAGGAAGCAACCTGGTTTGGAATTTATATAATCTCATCCTCAGTTTTCCATATATTATTTAGTTTATGTGTTAAGACAGTCATGGCAGCAGGTACAAAGGAATATTACAGAACTCATCTTTACACAGAAAGCTTCTGATTCACAGGAGCTCAATTGCAGCCTTCCCAAAGATTTGTTACGTTCAACACTCATAAAATCAGCAAAAATGCCTATATTAAATGTTTTTCTGGGTGATGTAAAGCCCCATTTGTTATAGATTTATTACTGTTAGTCCTATTTGATTTATAAAGTAAATATTAATATACTTTATTTGTGTAACATTTCCCCCTTGAGAAATTCAAAATGCTTTGTAAGCATAAATAGAGAGTAAGTTTCTTAACCAGAATCATATAGTCAGTCCTTGGCATATTTTAGTAACTAAATCTAGGCACTTATGAATCTCTGTCCTATGTTTTCAGCACAAGTCCACCCATATTTCCTTTTTATAGAACCTTTATTGAGACAGCAGGTGTTTTATAGAATTATAGACTCTTCATTTTTTTCCATCCATCTTATTGTCTAGTGTTCGTCACCACTTCTGCTCACATGAGTCGTTCTTGGGATCTCTTTTTAAATATTCTTACAAGGTTTCCTTGTGTTTTCTTCCCCTTTTTACCTCCCCAAATCCTATTCCATCTGATTCTTTCTATCATGGTATTTATATGACCCCTATTACTGTTGTATTTGAGCAGGTCACTGTGTTTAATAATATTTGATGGTGAATTTATGTTCTTCCTGGTTTGTGAATGATAGATTTGTGAGATTTATTATAGTGAAATGAAATTCAAGGCACATGCAAAGTCTGTGGCAAGGATATTTCTGGAACTAATTTGCAGATGACACAAAGGTTGGCAGAGCTGTTTTACAGAGTAATTTGGATTGTATGATAAGATAAACTATTCAAACAAAGTGTGTTTTAGTATTGCCAAGTATGCAAGACCACATGTGTAGGTAATGTCTACAAAGTGGAAGACTGAACTGAAAAGTAGTTTGAAAAGCATTTGTGAGGGTGAGGTCGTAGTGGGTAACCATTTCAATCTAGGCTTCCAGTGCTATTCTGATGTAACAAAAATTTCTGGGGTCTCAAAGTGTTGAATTTGATCATAATTTTATCATTTAAAAATTGGTTATATTGGCTCAGCATCACTGCAAGTGTAGGGAAAATACTGGATGGATTCCAAGCTAAGGGACAAACCTGTAAAAGATACAAGTGCTGGAGAATAAATCCAGATAAATCTAAATTTTAAAATATATAATTTTAAAATGAAAAAATATTTCATCATTCAGACAAGCTTCTAGAGAGAGAGGTGAGTTCTCCACCAGTGTCTCCAGACAGACTTCTCTGGAGAATGTTCTTGTTTTTCAAGTTACTACCCTCAGTCAAGGACTAACTGAATAGATAGGGCTGAAGTTATATAGGTGGTCAGACTCTATCAGGTAATGATCTGTTTTTTTGCCATAAAATGTATGTAACTGCTTGTACAAATATTTGTCAATTGTTAATTGAACTTGTTTATTTTTGTGCTGAAGCCAAGAGATTCTGTTAAGCCTTCAGTGCATCCTACTGCCCACTGCTGGACTGCCACCTCAGAAATTTACTTGGCCTGTGAGGAAGGATATGTTTTGGCAATTGATGCTGAGACAGGCAGTGCTTCTGTTCTTCAACAAAAACCTCTACCTGGTAAGAAATAGCTGTGTGGTATCTTTTATTCAAACAGGGAGGAAAATGGATAGATGAAAGCTTTTTTTTACTTTCTTCTGTTCTGCTGTTGTGCAGAAATGGTGGATATTGAGGAAGAATGCACGTTTTTGATTCAGTATACCGAACCTGGCCTTTTGTTCAGTAGACTGGACTATAACTGACTTTTATTGCTATACTGACATCTAAACAAGGTTGACATTATATATTGTTTTCTTTTGTGCAGAATATGTATGTAAAGTATCAGACATCGTGTCATATGTTCGAGGAGAAGTACAGAAAAAGAAAGGTATTTCCATGTTCAAATCAAGCTAATTGATTTTTAGCCAGCATCAGTGATGTCTGGGGGTAATAATACGTGAGTACAGCAGGAAGCCACTTGTTAGAAAAGCTCAGCTCACACTGGCCTCTGTAAGACACACCAATGGCAACCTTTTCTCATGTGAACATTTCTCATGTTCACATGTTCACATGTTCACATGAGAAATGATTAATAGCTTTTGTGTGAGTAGACAGCCAAATGAATAGCCTCTGGAAAAACAGTGACAGGGAAATAATTTCTGTTCATTCTAGTTTAAATTGGAATAAGTGATACTAGAATGGGTTCTCTACTGCTTAGTTTTAGTAACTTTGTTTAGAACTGCTATCATTTGTGATTTAGTTGAGTTAGGATTTAGGGTTTGTTTCAAATGTTTTGTTTTGGGCTCCACGGTACAAAAAAGGTATTCACATAGTGGGCAAAGTTCAGCACAGGGCCACAAAGATTATTGCAGAGTCTGCGTACGTGTCATACAAAGATGGGCTGTGGGAACTCTATTCAGCCCAGTGGAAAGGAAATGGGGGATTTTATTGTTGCTTCAGCTACTCATGGAAGGTTACAGACAGGATGGAACCTGACAGGCAAAGGGCACAGTTTGCATCGATGGAAATTCTGGGTAGGTATTAGGGGGAAAAAAACCTTTCACAGTGAAGGTAACCAGACACTGGGACAAGGTTTGATTTCTCAAATTAATTCCTAATTCATCAGACCACAGTATTACTGTCACTTCAAATTATGTGTACCAGCCTTTTCCTTCATCATCACAGCATGAAGTCCAAAGAATATATAGCCTGTTGAGCCTTTTTACTGACAAGCAGTAAATCATCTCAGGTTTGAAGTTGAGACACATTGTTGCAATAAATTAAACTTGATATTTCTTGTTGGCTTTGTGCTCTCAGGTTGCAAGCCAAAGGATCCACAAGAATCAGTTTTACATGCCATGGCATTTTGTAATGAGGGACTGTATGCAGCTGGAAGTGTAAGGCATCCTTTATGCTTGTACTTTACTCTTATTGTGTGAAAATTCAAATGGAGTATATTTGCAGAGCTCGCTGTAAAGACAGAAGTCAGAAAAAGTCTCTGGTGGTGTCATATATTTTATTTGTTAGAACTTGTGAAAAGAAATCAGAAAGGAGCAGGGAGGAAGAGATTCCATTTTTTTAGTCAAAGCAGCAACCAAAGAGGACAATCCTATTTTTAACAAAAGGTGAAGAGAATTCTAGAGGAACAAAAGAAAAGGATGGATGACAAATAGGAAAGGAGAAAAAATGACCAAGAGAACTGCCAAATTGTTTTGTGCTAAATCTAATTCAATATTTAACCCAAAATGATGATTCTATTGTACATTACTGCTTAAGAGAGGGACAAGTCCCTATACTGTCACAAAAGAAACAATATGTAATCTCAAGTATTAACTAGTGAGAGAGTCTGTTGTCAAACATGGGTTACTAAGACTTGTATTAAAAAACACTTTGATTTTTCAAAAGGTCTGTTATGCAGGATGTCATCTGAATTTAAACGTCATGAAGGCAGATGAGACCATTAGTGATGGGATACAGTTAAACACACTGAGTCTAGAGAATTTCAGAAGGTTTTTCCAGTTCAGTTTGCCAGAGTGGACTGGGATAATTGACCTTGACGTGATGTGGATTTGTATTTCTCTGCACAGGGGGGCATTTTATTCTTCTATCACATCAAAGATCTGCAGTATGAGATGAAAATCTGCGTTGATATCTTAAAACCCATATCCAGCCTCATATTCTCACCTGATTACACTGTGCTTCTGCTTGTCACTGACGAGGTATAGCATTTGAGATAATGGCATAACATAATGAGATGTTCCTGTTATTCTGTATGTGCATGCTGGCACTGCTAGAATGAAATGTCTGTAATGTAGTCATACAGTCAAAAAATTATACCAGAGGCAAACTTAGCCGATCTTGTGTTTGTAATGAAAGCTTGGAAAGACTTTTCATGAAGCACAGAACATTTGTCTCCAACAGATGGTGGATTATAAGGTACATAATGCTGAGACTTCCTAACAGAAATACTTGTGTATGTACAGCAGAGTAAGTGTTCAGGGTCTCCTGTGTGTTTAAGCCACATGGAACCTATTGTGCATGAGCTCTAGGTTGGATGTGTGCCTGCACAGGAAGAAGAGAGTAGCTTGGGTACATCAGACCTACTGTGGCTATGCAGGAGGGTTGTTCTGTACATGTAGGTACTGTGTTCAGTTCTGGGTCCCTCACCACAAGAAGGATGTTGAGGCTCTGGAGCGTGTCCAGAGAAGAGCAACGAAGCTGGTGAGGGGGCTGGAGAACAAGTCTTATGAGGAGCGGCTGAGAGAGGTGGGGTTGTTTAGCCTAGAGAAGAGGAGGCTGAGGGGAGGCCTTATTGCTCTCTACAACCACCTGAAAGGAGGTTGAGGAGAGGAGGGAGCTGGCCTCTTCTCCCAGGTGACAGGGGACAGGACAATGGGGAATGACCTCAAGCTCCGCCAGGGGAGGTTCAGGCTTGAAATCAGGAAAAAATTTTTCACAAAAAGAGTCATTGGGCACTGGAACAGGCTGCCCAGGGAGGTGGTGGAGTCACCTTCCCTGGAGGTGTTTAAGGGATGGGTGGATGAGGTGCGGAGGGGTGTAGTTTAGGGAGTGTTAGGAGTGGTTGGACTCAATGACCCAGTGGGTCCCTTCCAACCTAGTCGTTCTATGGTTCTATGATTCTATGTAACTAAATTTGTTTGACCACCAAGTCCAAGATCCTTCTTTGACCAGCCTGATGTCCAGAAATCTTACATATGGATCCCAAATCCTCAAATTATCCCTGTTTTTCCAGATCTTTAGTAATTTAAATTGGGATTTAAATGTTTGGGGGGGGCATGGAGTGTCAGTCAGGATGTCCTGGGTTCAGGACAGCAGTGCAATGGTAACTTTGGCCACACTTTGTCTTTTATTTCATTCTCCTTTTGTAAAATGAGTAGAGAAGTTCTAAAATCTATATCTACATTAGTTATGAATTGTTTCAAAGAGGCTTTGAGGTCTTTGCATAAAAAGATCTCTTAAAGCTTAAGATTTATGATTTGTGTTTTATGTCACTGCAGAATATTTATTGGTTCCTGGAGCAGTATGAAATAGGGTGGTTTTAAATTAAAGCAGTTATGAGAAACAAAACTTGAAAATGTGACTAGCTGGATCACTCTCAAATGAGCCATCCTGATTTTCAGCTAGTGTAAATTTATATAATTCACTAAATTCAGTTGAATTCTACTGGGTGCTTTTTACCTCAGTTTAGAATAAAGTATGAAACTTTAAAGAATGAAGCTCAGAAAGATGAGTATTTTTTCTTGAAGTCTTTGACAGCTTTTAATGAAAAGTCTCATAGCCCAGTGATGGATTGTTTCTCTCTATTTGTCAGGGGACAGTCTATGCTTACAAACCTGCCCACAGTGGAGAAGCTGTCAAACTCCTGGAAACATGCAGTAGTTGTTTTCTGGCAGCTGATTTTCTTACTCCAGGGGACAAGTACTGTGTGGTAAGAAGTGGTATTCTTCCTTATATATAATTGTGGCTCTTTTCAGGTGACCAAAATGTTGCTAAGACACAAAATCAAAAGCCTTGCAGAGATTATGACTGTTCTGGTATTTCTAACAGTTGTGTAAAAACTTCTCATTAAGGAAGTAAACGACATTAATTCAGGTATGGCCTATAAAAGGGTCAGCTCTTGCCCTGGAATGCAGGGTGGATAATTCGCAGGCTGCTAAAATGTTGTATGGTTCTGCTGTTTATTTGCTGTCTCACTAGTGGTCAGGAACATAGCTGAACAAAAGGTGGATTCAATTCAGAGAACAGATGTTGGAATAAGGAATCCCTGCTGATCTTTTCAGCCTTCGGCACAAATTGGAACAGCCTCAGAAATGCCTTTGTCCCGGGTCCAGGGACAAAAAGGCCTTACTCATGGATCTGTTCATTCTGAAAAATTCCTTGTTTTCCTCCTGTGTCTTGGACTCCTGTAAGTCTGATTCATCACAAGGCCATGAATTCTTCAAGTAGCCAGCCTCGAAATTCTGGGGTGTTAATCAATTAGTTTTGCTGATTCTGTTTGTTTGTCAGTAGCATGGAAATGACAAATTTTACCTGAGT
This sequence comes from Cuculus canorus, assembly GCF_017976375.1. Lineage (NCBI taxonomy): Eukaryota > Metazoa > Chordata > Aves > Cuculiformes > Cuculidae > Cuculus > Cuculus canorus. The sequence continues at coordinate 12,562,412 of NC_071407.1, forward strand.
TTGAATGAGTAATGTGAGGGTTGATTGATCTCTAGCCACACTTTACTGTGGAATTATAGAATTGCTTGATTATAAGAAGAACTCAAGCACCATTATGATATGCATAATTTTTCATATGAGGAAACCAGACGTCAACTTAAGCCCTTTCCTGTGAAAACGAAATTATAAGCAGGTTTTTCTATTGCAGGCTGAATGATGGAAGTGCTAATATTGATCAGGCTTACATGTTTTGCTCTAGATTGTCTCATTCTGCTTAAAAAAAAATTCCTGTATTTGCAGCAATTCACAAAAGTTATTGCACATTTTCCTTAGACAGGTGTACCTTGCAGCAACTGGACTTAAAGGGAAATCAAGATAACTCCAAGCAAAGCTAGTAACCCTTAATCTGCTCTGCTCAGACACTAATTGAATTTATATTCTATAAAAGATCACTAGTCACTTCCAGACTATTTGGTTATTCCACCCTCTTTTGACTATGTTTTTTCTCTGTTCAATAGTCTGTAACAATTTCAGGTGAAGTACAAGTTTGGTTCCTCGAAGATGGAACTTGCCTCAGCAAGCTCAACCTTGATATTGAGGTACACGTAACCAGGAGCCTATTTAGTGACGGATACTTGAAGTTTTCTTTAATATTTTTTAATTCATAGCATAATATTCCACAGATTTGGATCAACCAGTGGTGAGGAAAGCTCAGTCATGTCTCTGAACAACCCATGAAAGAGATTTAGAAAAGATTATGTTTCCTTGAACTAATCATGTATTGAACTGGGCCATAAAGCAGAGGCAACATTTCAACCTCGTGTCACAGAATCATTGAATGGGTTGTCATAGTGATGCGTCTTTAAGCATATATTTGTAAATAACAAACTAAATTTTTATGGTAGTTTATTAAATTTTTATTTTTAATGAGTGTCAGAACTGAATGGAAAAGTTTTGAGTCTGTAAAAACTAAATGCCTTGACTAATCAGGTTCTTGAAACTGAGTTGATGAAAGTATTTAAAACTGTTAATGCTTTGTCCTGATTTAAGATGCATTCAAACCCTGAAATCTGACACAGTAAGAAACTAATCCCTTTCTGTAGCAGCTGTACACCTAACAGTGCACTCACCGTTTTATTTAGGTGGAACTCATTTCACTTAAAATCTGGAGAGTGGATATAATGATTTTTTTTCTGAGGGATGCAGAATTGTTTTTTGTTTTGTAGATACAGAGTGTAGGGAAAAAGCCTATGATGTCTCTAAAATACTTTGTTAAAAAAAAGTTTTTAGATGAACCGCTTGGGCTTTCTTCACCGATTTTTAGGGACTTTTAAATAGTAAATGAAGTTGCATACTAACATACAGCATAATTGTGAAAAAGGTATGGAACTTTTAAGTATCTTTTCCTTCTCAACTAGGCAACAGCTATGGCTTGCTGTCCCTCCTCCAGCAGCGTTGCTGTAGGGACCGGAAGAGGTCAAATCTATTTCCTTGATGTTACCAAAGCTGAAGCTCCACGGGTTGTTCACAGAATTTTTCTTTCCAAATTTCCAGTGCTGTCTTTGCAGTAAGTACGTAGCAACAAGGGCAGGAATACTGTCAATCTGTTTCTTAGTAATGCTGTTAGTTGAACAAAAAAATTGGAGCTTTTATTCCAAAAATAACAAAGTAAAATATTTTAATGGCCTCAGTTTTTTTCTAACATATTCTAAATTGCTTGCAAGAAAGGTAGCAGGATTTATATGAGAGAAATATAATAAACCTGTATTTTAAGAAGGTTTAACCGAGCACTGAAAATACTCATATGTGAGATCTTTTCTGACAGATCAGTAATTATGCACAATTCCATGTGTCTAACTTTAGACCCAACTTTAGAGGGTCATTTCTCACCAAAAGTAAATTTAAGGTGTTGTGAAATTAAGTTTAAGCCTTTTGGTCATTGCTTCTTATACAGTGGATTTTTATTGCCATTGTTAATTATTCATTTGCTCACTGTTCCAGAATTTACCAGTCCTCCCGTAATAAGATCTAGTGATCTAAAAGGCTTTTCTTGTTTGGTTGGTTGCTTTTTTCCCTTATTGAAAAATCTGAGAGTATTTTACTTCTACTTTTTTAAAAATAAAATGGATATTGAACTGTTAAACTTTAATATAAATCTGCCTGTTATTTGGAGACTCAGATGTGATCTCTTTTCACAGCTACCTAATATAAAACATTAAAAAGAGCTAGAGGAAGCAAATTATTAAAAGTCAAATCAAAATTATTCAAAGTCAAATCAATGTAAACAAAGACATGTCTATTAAAAATATCAAAATCTGTATAGCAGTTTTATTTTTAAAAATGTAAACTTCATTATAGATTTAATAAAGTTGTTAATGGAGTATTAGTAGCTTTAGACGGACCACTCACTCAATTAGAAATTGCACTCATAACTGCGCTTTATACGAGATCCTAACCCTGTAAAACTAGGAGCTGAAATTTCAGTTGCATCTATTCCCTCAGTGAAGTCAGCAGAATTATGGGAGTGGGATTATTTGACCCTTTTAATTGAACAGCTTTCTATTTGGATTTATTTTTCTCCTAGTTATGACCAGAGTGGCCAGTTCCTCATCACTAGGGCTGCAGAAGGACATATCTTTATTCTAGATGCCCGACCTTCAAAATTATTCCAAGTTCTTGGATATGTAGGTAATAAATGTTACAGCATTAGCCAAGTTGTGTTTTCACTCTTTGCTGTATTTTAGGTATACTTGCTGGTCAGACTAAGCCACTCTGCTTTGTATAATTGTAGAATCATAGAATCAGGTCCAACCTTTCTTGACAAAAGCACAGCCTAGGCAAGACAGCCTAGCACCCTGTCCAGCTGAATCTTAAAAGTATCCAGTGCTGGGGAATCCACCACTTCCCTGAGGAGATGATTTCAAAGGCTGATAATGTTCTCATTGTGTAAAACTTTCCTTTTCTGGAATCTCTCCAGGACTACCTTGTACCTGTTACCGCTTGTCTTTTCCATGTGGCTCCTTGTAAAAAGGGAATCTCCATCTTCTTTGTAGCCACCCTTTATGTACTAAATATGGTGATAAGGTTTCCCCAAGCCTTCTTTGCTTAAGGCTGAACAAATTAGGTTCTCTCAGCCTTTCCCCATACGCCAGCTTTCCAGTCCTTTGATTATCTTTGTGTCCCTTCTCTGGACCCTCTCCTGCCTGTCTGCATCTTTTTTGTATAGCAGGTATCTATTCTTCATTGTACTTATTTTTTATTCTGTTATTCATACTTTCATTCTACTTATTTTCCAGGAGGACTAAACATATTCTTCCCATTTATTTCCCAACCATATTTCATCTGGGCCAATCTTTTCTCTTTTTTCCTCTGTAGTTTTAGGTAGCAAAGGCACATGTAGGTCAGAGGGAAGAGAATGGATTAGCTGACCAGCTGCTCACAACTCCAGCACAAAAGGAATAGTGCTGCCAAAAAACTTAAGACTTACCTTGGCTTACCTTGAGAGAACTTAGAGTAAAAACCTGTAGGTCATGATCGCTGAGTGCAAATGTCTGCCTCAGACATCCTTAATGTATAGGACTGCTGGAACTGTCAGCTTTGCTGGTGGGTACTGAAAACTAAAAATTATGGAATTTTAAGTCACAGAAAAATTTTTCAGAAATCTGTGAACTTGTTTATGCAGCCTCTCAATTCCACTAACGTTATACTTACAGATTACATCTGTGCATATAGATCTTCATCATAATTTTAAGTATAAAGGACATCATTATTTTATCATTTTAATTGGTTTCACAAATGTAGAGTTACATCTCCTTAGATAATGTTGACAATTTGCCCCATTGTGTTCTCATTTTCTGGCTGGCATCTTACAGGAGGGCTTTTCTGTGCTTTATCTGGTGTTTATAAGCAGAGAGCCTCAAAATTGCTACAGTTCAAGCTGGATGTAAAGTCATATTTGAATGTTTAATGTCATGGTAACCCTCTGGTGCCTAGCACTCTCAGTGCCTGATGCCTCAAGCTGGAGTTGTGTGCATGCAGCACTTTCCGAAACCACGTTGTGGCTTGTCTCATATTTTAATGCAAGTTCAAAACTGTGTGGTTGAGCTGAGATGTTTCCTAAATATGTGTCTCTTTGTTTCATGTGATAACTTAGTAAAAACTGTGTTACCATGATTCAGTAACAATTCGCATTGAAGTTCCCTACCCGCTTCAGCCTTAGCAGATGAAGTGCTGGATCTCTCTGTAGTTTCTGACTTCAAGAAGGACGTAGTTGAAGTGACGGCACTTCTTAATGTAGCAGTGGGCCAGAGAGCAAGACTGGAAGTTTTTTATCTATCTTCAGCACTCACAACAGGTAAGAATTGAAATATATATTCTGTGATATTTTTCTAAAGCAAGATTGTAGTATTGCCATCCCTTAACACAAAATACCAACAATCTTAATCTCTTTCTTCATCTCCTCTGTACGTTCTCCTGGGACACCACTTCTCATACAGCGTTTGGTAGGTTTTATACTCAGCTCAATCATTGCAAAATGTGATATTTTAAGGGAAGGCCAAGGAAGGAAGAAGTAATTCATTTGCAGATTCACAAAGCCATCACTTAACTACTTCTGCTGCTGGTGGTTGTTGTTACTATTGCTATTGCTATTGCTATTGCTATTGCTATTGCTATTACTGTTACTATTACTATTACTATTACTATTACTATTACTATTACTATTACTATTACTGTTGTGTGGGCAATGCCCAAAGCCAGCCACAGAGACCTTGTGCTTGGCACCATCCATTTGCAGACTAGCATATCAGGTGTTCAAAGTGGAATCAATCCCACCAGCCTCTTGAAACAATTATTATAGATATGTAATAGCTCAGAAGGAAAATATTAAAGGTTGATATATCTAAAATAATAGTGATTCCCTGTCTTTGTTATAGCTTTTCTGTGTAAAAGCACCAAGGAAAAAGTCCACTGTATTTAAAAAATATTAACTTGTGTCTCAATAGGAAATGCTAAAGAAAAACTTTCTATGAGAAAAGGGGCACTGTGAGGAAAAGGAGGGAAAGGTGCACTTCCATTCACCCTCTGGAAATGTGGCCCTGTGTGTGTGCAGTGTGCAATGTACAGATAGGGACATCACAGTTTGAATTCTGTTCATAATCTGGAAGGAATCCTGTTAATTTTTCACTAAATTGGGTAACCCACAATAAATTCTCAAATACTGCTAATGGTTTGTTTTATATATGCCATCATCCACTGTGAAACAACTCAGTAATTTGGTGGTGTCATTCAGGACACGGCTATAGTATTATAGCATTTTAGAAGTAGTATAAGCAAGAAAAAATGGACCTGAGTGTCATGAGTGAACAAAGAAGTTTTAACTGTCTGATATTCTAGGAATACCTAAAACTGATATTCTTGGAATGCATCGATTTGGGGCACTTTCTGGAAACAGATGGAAAACTAATTCAGTTGTCATGAAGAACTTAAATGCATTAACTTAACTAAGGCACAGCACAGGGTAATGTTGTCTTTGGTGTCCTCACCCTGCAGCCAGCGCAGGACAGGCCTGGTTGGCAGTGGCACCGTGCACCTCCGGTTTTATGTCTCTTCCACCTAAGAATTGCCGAATCAATATAGTGTGAGGTTTCAGTGATGTCTTCTGTCTGTCACATTACAGCAAAAGGCAGCCCATGTTCATTATTAACGTCATTCAATTTTTATATAATTTTACTCATTTTATATTCAAATGAATCACTAACAAAGCTTTTAGTGGACAGCCTTCTGTAACACTGTTAGTAAGCCTGGTGTCAGATTTTCTAGTTATTTACATAATTTTAAAGGGCCTTAAAATTTACAAACTTTAAAAAAATATTTTCAATTAAGTTAGTATTTTCTTTAAATAGTCATTAACTTTGGACTTCATTTTGTGCCCAATTTTAGACATACAAAATGGGCCTTGGTTTTCAGAATTGCTAAAAATCTACCATTATGGCATCAGTCTTAATTTCAGGTGTCTCTGTAAAGCTCAATTTAAGCAACTAAAAAGAAGTATGTGCCCTCCTGAAGATGCAAACTTAAGTGTTTTAACCAATATCACCCAGGCTGTGGGTACGTCATGGCAGACTAAATAAGTTTTAAATGAAAGCATTGATGACATGAACTTCTGTGCAAACTAATTAGCACTGCTGACCTAATACCCAAAAAGCAATGTAAATCAAGGTATGCAAATTGTTACATCACTGTGGTTAAACTGTTTAGGACTTCTTTAATGCTAGTAGAGCTATCTCTCTACTTCACTGCAGTGTGCTAGATTGGCACAAACCCAGAGTGAGTGGTAAAGCTAGGTATCTTGATTCCCAGTCTCCTTGAAAACTCATATCATGCTTACTCCTTGCTGAGACTGATTTTTTTAACTACTCAATAGGTGAAGCACCTGCATTAGTGGTAATGATGCCTTTTCCACCCTGTTTCTTTTTCCACCCTTCTAGATAATGATGAATATGTTAATGAACAAGGAATGTTTGATGCTAGTGCCATTAAAAAGGAGCATTATGATCTGGATTGCCCTCTGAGTTCAGCAGTCAGATTGAAGGATAATACTGTATATGGCTACTGTACCTCTGGACTTTTCATCTATAAATACCATCTCTCTGAAAAGGTAACTTTCTGAAGCTGCTTTATTTTGGGTGATGGTTAAATACCATCAACCAAAGGCTGTAGTTGAAGTTAATATAGCAGGATATTATCCTAAAAAATCCTATCTGCACTAAAAATATCTACTCCATCCCATAAACGTCAGCTTTCAGTATCCTGCCACCTGCTCGGAAACCTGGCAAAACCAATCCTCTTGTTTGATTACAGAGAAAGCCAAATGTTGGTTCTTAAACTTGTGCAGCTTGCAGGCACTTCACACGTAGCTTCTGTATTGGAGCTGTGCTTTTGTGCCGTCTGCTGAGTAACTGGAGTATCCAACTATTGCAGGCACTGAGCCTGTGTGAGCCCATGACTCTAAGACAGAACTGCAAACCCAGCCCAGCCCTGCCTGCAATGTCTGCTGATGAACTGGACCTCTCTGTAGCTCATAGGTCTCCCCCAGTTTAAGGGTCAGGTCAAGGAAGAAGGTGAATTCCAAAGGTGGGCATCCGTCCTTGGCAACTCCAGACCCAAACGCACGTACAAATATGCAGACCCTTTTGAAGAGATGAGAAGCAAGTCAGCATAGCAATGGTGCTGCTTCCTGAGCTCAGAAATCCAAGCATTTTAAATTGCACCACATGTGATAACCCACAAAACTCTCATTAGTCTTATCAAAATAGCATAGATATTTCCATAATCTCAAGTGCTCCTAACATTTTCCTTGCTTAACAGAATATATCGGAAGATCCATCAATATTTTTATCAGAGAAGAGGACTCGTAGCAATCAGTTTGGATTGGGGTTCCTCTGTTTATCACCCAACAGCCAGTGGCTGGCATCAGCAGCAAGCGATGGTGTTTTGTTCATCTATCATACTTCTACTATGGTAGGCAGGAATCCAGGCACAGGCTTTGTTTGGTGTACCTGAGAAAGGGGTGTGCAAGCTATTTTCTTTCACTGTAGGCTTTTCTTCCCTTGAAAATAAAGTGTTCCGGAAAAAATTATGTTGAATGTGAACTGTCATAACATTATATAGTACAGTTGGTTTTATAATTGATGATTATACAAACTATTCACTTTCTTCTCCAGCAAATCTTGGGGTAGGTAATTTTGTTACTTTTCATTATCATTTCCTGCCAAATTAGTATTCTAGAAACTTGCCCCATCTGTAGTCAAAAATTATAAAATCATAAATCCTAGTCTTTTATATACTTTGTGTTGACATTTTGGATTGACTTTTATCAGAAAATACAGAAGCATAGTTTACAGACATACCTGATTACAAAAACATATTTACTGAAACTGCTTCTGTGATTTTTTTAGGATATACTTGCTCGTATGCATTGTCACTCATATCAAGGAGGGGGAATCAGATCCATGGTATTTTCGCTGGATGCCAAATTCATTCTCGTTATTGGGAAAAATGATGGTGCCCTGGTGTGCCTGAAATGGAAGTATGTATAATATTGATGATGTGTATTTTTGTATCCTGACAGATAATTTTTGCATCTACTTGTGATTCTAGACTTCCTTTTTATTAGTCTCAAAGTAAAGATTAGAATTAGATAAAGTCACTCCTCTGATCTTTAGAGGTAGCCTCCCTAGCTCATGAAAAGCTTCCCACCACTCCGGTGGAGTCTTGGACTTTGGGTGTGGTTGCAATACAAGATAAAGGAGTGTTCTGATAAGTATTACCCATAATGAGCTGCTTATCACTCTCAAATAAACCATCTGGAACGGGTCTCTGAGGATGTAAGCCATATAATCTCATGTGATAACGTTTTATTTCAGTGATTAGGATATATTAGAGCTTTAATGGGAGGGAATGGAACTGTGCCCATAGAGAGCTCTTAGCAAAAATTAGGAGTGAGGGACACTTGAAACTACAGCTTTTCTCTGGTATAACAAATGTTCGGGTACATGCATAGATTAAAGGTGAGTCTGGCAGAGCAATATTTCCACTATAAGTAATGAATCTTTCAGAATTTCTAACTCTGAAGAAACTTCACTTAATTAAGAGTTCTAGAACTCAAAAAATATTGAATCATATGTAAAAATACCGAATAGGCATTTTTAAACTACTTAGTAATTTTGTTATATAGACTATTTAATACTTTGTCCTTTCCATAATATGTAAAAAATAGGTCAATTTCTTTTCTGTTCACTAGGAAGATGAAGAATACTGAAGCTGAGGAAGATGATTTTCACTGGCTATCTCTTCTTCCTATACTGAACAAGTCAACTTCAAATGAAGATGCTGTTTTACAGTCTATGGCAGAATGGCATTTTGACCCAGAATCCACAGCAGAATCACTTCCAGAAGAGAAATTTAAGGTGCTTTTCTTTATTTTTACGGTGGGGGAGGGGAAGGCTTGATCATTATCCTAAAATTGCACATGATAAAAACTATCCTCAAAACAAGCTTTGATCCTTTTGCAGAAGTAGTAGAATACCCCCCAAATTAGGCTGAATATGCTTAATTATTAATTTGTAGAATAGTATGAACAAGGGAATGGAATAGTTATGGGAAGATGACATTCACAATTTCAGTTTCACTTGTTTTCTTCAGCCACAGAAAAGTCTGTGAAAGTCACTTTCTCCTCATGTGAAATTATTTATCATTTCCAGTGCGATATTACTGCTATATATTGTGTGGTAATAGTTGTATATTTTTCTCTTGAAGTCAAGCAAAGCAGTAATTACAGAAGTTAGTAACGTCGGCCCATTTGAGTCAAAAGCAAGCATAACAGCGAGGGTTTGCTGGATCAAATCTGGGGCCTGGTTAGGGAATAAAAATGTTGTAACATTCTCTGTAATGTCGTGGTGGTGCTTTTAATGTGAGTCCAGTTTTCATTTTATTTCAGTCTCTCTCTCATTCTCTCTAAGTACCTGAGATGGATGTTTATATCCTTAATTTCAGGATGCACCACTTAAATCTTCCAATGTAGAGGTGACAGAGGAAGATGGAAACGTCACTAGTTTGTATTCAGCCAATACCAATGAAATGACATGGATAGACCAGAAAATAAAGAAGGTACTTTGATAGAACAAGTATTCATCAAAACCAGAGTTTTCAAGAGTTAGTAGCGATTTCAATTACATGCTGTAAAGTAATCTACTTTCTAAAGGTTTTCTGACATTTGGGCAGAATCTCTTTAAGGCATTGCGATCTAGACCTTTAGAAAAGTTAGGGTCAAGGTTATAAACACATCAGAGCAGGTACTGAGCACAATAGGAGCTCTAAAGGCCAAAAGGCCACTTCTACACAAAAAGTAAAGGAAAAAAAATTGCCAGAGAAATTGGCTTCCTTGAGAAACTTATAAATGTGTTTTCTTCTAAATGTCAAGAAGTTACACAGAAGATTATTACCAGAAACCAAGCAGGTGCTTCTTCCCAAGGACCAGAGTAAAAAATTCTGCAGCACTGATAAATCAATAGTCAACAATATGACACTAATTACAACACCCCTGAGGTTTATTTCAGGTTAAGGCTGAGGTTAGTATGTTGTGCAACCAAAGTTTTTTAAGAGTAAAAGTGCATCAATGATTTAACTTTGTGCAGAGAAGGGACTTAATACTTGTGAGTCTGGAAATTGCTATGTTAATGTTAGTGTAGATCATTTTTTTCCCAAGAAATATGAATTATGGGTGGTAGAGCTGTGTATATTCTCCAGCTTTTGGGGTTCAATGATATGACAAAATATCATTGCTTTCTGGGTGATCTCAGGAGTGACTTTCCAAATTATGATGCAGTTTCAAAAGTGGCCCAAGTCAATCTAAGACATGCTGCCATTGACAGTGGTGTCTTCTCCATCCCTCTCCCAGACATGTATTACTGTTTCTGCTCTGCTGCTGGTACTCATGCTTTGGTGTCTCTATTGGGATTTTTTGACAAACCCTTGTGTGCATACACACAATACCAGATGACTGTTGGTATCAAATAGGCATGGGTTATGAGAAGAAAAGACCAAAGGACAGTAATGTGGTCCCAGGTTGTTTCAAGCTGGTCATTAATGTCCTAAGAGACTTAGATCCGACTTTTAGATGATGAAGTCCATCCAGTGTCAGAATGATACACCCCTTCCTTTCAATCAATAGCCATCATCTTACTTAAAGTTGTGAACTTATTCTAGAAAGCAAGTTTCAAGGGTGCAGACTAATTCCAGAATTTTCCCTAAGAGGTGAATCAGCAAGGCTTTAGGGGCAAATAAAATTTCACTGCTTCCAGAATGAGTAACAGATGTTAGTTTACTTGTGCTTTAAATATCCCATTGGATATCGTAGAATCATAGAATAATAGAATGATTGCAGTTGGAAGGGATCCTTAAAGGCCTCCTAGTACAACCTCCCTGCAACAATGAAGGACATCTTCAACCACATCAGGTTGTCCAACCTGGCCTTGAATGTTGCAAGGGATGAGACATTGACCACCTCTCTGGGCAAAGTTTCTTCCTTATATCTAATCTAAAGCTACACTTTTTTAGTTTAAAACCATTAAAAACTACTTGTGACAATAAGAATTCTAAGGAATATCAAGCACTTAGATTGTTCGTTGTCACAAGGAGTATAAAACACATAAAAATTCTGGCAGGAGGCTTTGCCCAGTTCAATGTGTCTGTAATCATTTCACTTGTAATTATTTTCCTCTTTAATATTTTTTTCTTTTAATCTCTATTGCTGTACAACCAGTTTACAGTGCGAACTGGGTGTACAATCTTTTTTCTCTTTAGCAGTTCTAAGAATCAGCCTATTGAATTAAGCTTATGTCTATTTCAGCTATTAATCCCTTTTGAGTTTTGTTTTCTGTACAGATAACGTTCCTTTAGATTATTTCAGTCATTTCCTCTTCTGGTTTATTTTTTATTTTCAAAAATATATCTGTTGTATGTCAGGTCATTAGAGAAGAGACTGAGAGGTTTGCTAACCAGAAGAAAGAGCTGCAAATGGGGATTAAAAAGCTGCGTAAAACTGTGAGTTTCTTACAAGGGTAATGGCTCAGCTTACAGTTTTGTTTACAAGTACACTCCCTTTACAACTATTGGCTCCAGCGCTCAGTTACATTTTTGTCATAAACTCTGAACAGACAGGTAATAAAGAGATGTGCTTCTTCAGGGACAGTGTGCTGAACCTGTCAGGAGCAACTGTCTGGTTCTGAGGTTCCGTTGCTCCAAATAAAAAATTTGTACCACTCTTATACCTTGAGCAATCTATGCCCTCAGCAGGCTAGTTTCTGCTGGTCTAACAACCTTCAGTTATAGAAACTGCCATCCTCTCCTCTTCCTTCTCCAGTTTGTTTTCCAGTTGCTTAGCTCCCAGCATATCCCGCTGCATGGGGTTGTTCCTCTGCAGGTGCAGGATTTTGCACTTCCCTTTATCGAACTGCAATAGATAGATAATGACTTATTAAAGTTCTCAGAACTAGAGAATGAATAATTCTGTGCTACAGGTTCTTAGAAAGTATACACAACTCCACATATAACATCCAAATGAGCTTTAAGGGAAAAATGAAATATATTCACATAGTAGTCTCTGTCATTAGATACAGGCAGTACATTCTACCAATTACCAGGAAGCAGTTAAAAGTGGAGGCAATTAAAATAATTTTTTCTGGTACAGAGTTCTATAGTGTTAAAACCAGTGTTTCCTCTACTCACATTCAAATTACTTTTTATTCCTTATACTTATTTTTTTTAAAAAAAACAGATTCAGAAAATGATGCATGAAAATGAACTGGTGCCAGACATTGAGAAACTGGAGCAGCAGGAGTTCAACCTGGATGTAGAAGAACAGGAAAGAGCACAAGCAAAGGCTGAACAAGAAGTGGCCAGGGTATGATAGAATGGGAGGAAGACATTTTAAACCTACCAGTGAAAAGGAGAAGTAGTGATTGAAGAACAGAGGGTGATCTCAAAGTTGTTCCCTGTTGAGGAGCAGGAAAGCTTAAAAGTATTTTAAGTCACTTTTTGAAGTAGGTGAGTCTGCTGATGCAGACATTGCCAGTTGGAATATGATCTACGCCAGAAACTATAAATTTGACACTGTGACCTTGGGCACAGCATTGCTTAAGCTCTGGAATGCTTTTCTTCACATAGAAAATGACACCTTTCAGTAGCAGTAGTGTGCAATATCATTTTTGGAGAAGATAGCTGCAGTAGTCTAAGATTATGAAATATTGGTTATCCATTTAATCTGCCAGGTTTGTTTCAATAACTTGATACAAATTGCCCATATCTTGTTGGTTTGCACATGTTGTTATTTTCTTTTCTGTATCTTGAAAGGCGAGGAAGGAGATTGAAATGGAGAATTTAGCCAACCGCTATTTGAAGGATGTCATCAAACATGAGTGCTGGGATCCAATGTCTGTAAAAGGACGTGCTGTTAAGGTAACCTTCACTTTCTAACTCACTTACTGCAGTAGTTTATTGATTCCTTAAGGTACAGAAACAAAATAAATAGAAGTATAACATACTTCTTATTTGCTTATGGGATGGGGAAAACAATACTTCTTTCCAGGACTCATGCAAATCTTTCATTCTGTTCTTTTTGAGGGAGCCTGGCTGATTTTACCTTTTGAAGTGGATAAGAGTGCTAATAAGCAAATAAGTAACTCCTTAGTTCCTTGATATTAGAGAATATCTTAATGCAGTGTTGCTAAAAGGAGAAGGTAAATGTTATATTTCTGTGTCAGGTCAGTATGACTTGTCAGAATGTAAAGGCAAAATTTGACCCTGATTTTGCCTATTTTAAACAGAGGGAGATTAGTCCAACTGGTGATACTAGATTATCTCAAGAGTGGTTAAAGACCAAGTAATTTTACCAAAAATCTTGTCCTGCTTGTATTCTGTGGCTAAAAAGGCCACAGCCAGAGATTATTTTGAAAAAAAAAAAAAAAAAAAAAAAGCAGCAAATTTTAAACCAACCATTTTCACTACGAAAAAGGCAAGTGTTTTTTTTCTGACCTCTATATTTTTGTTCTATTGTCTATATTAATTGATCATCAATATTATTTCTGATTTCAAGAAGTCTCTATAACTGTTTAGCATTCAGGTGTTGGGCAAATTAATTGATAGATGTGTTCTGAAGAACTTTTTACTTTGGGTTTTTGTTTTTGGGTTTTTTTTAAAAATTGAACAGTGCTTCCATATAACTTCTGAAGTGAAAAATTATCCAATGAAGGAACGTACTGAAGAAGAACTGGAAATTTTGGAGAAAGTTCTCCAGATAAAGAAGCTTGAGACAGCTGATCATAAGGTACAATCCCTTTAAAGTACTACATAAAGGCATTTCAGATCAGAACAGTCTGAGTTGGTGTCTTAGCCCCTTTTTTTTTACATAGATGCATTTCTAGGGTCCATTTTTACTGTAGAAATAATCCCTGCAAAATTTGAAGAGATTCATAAAGATGAAATGTTGTGGGTTTACTTAGAACAAGTGCGTTAGTATTGAAGAATCACAGAAGAGAGGGGGTTGGATAAGCCATTTGGAAGTCATCTTCTCCAACCCACCAAGAACAATTTACTCAGCACCATGTCGAGTCAGGTTTGGAATATCTCCAAGGACGGAAGATTCCATAACCTCTATAGACTACCTTCTCCCGTGTTTGACAACCTTCACAGGAAAGGTGGTTCATTATGTTTAAGTTGGATGTCCTGTATTTTGACGTATAGCCATTTCCTCTTAATCTGTCACTGAGCAGCACTGAGAAGAGTCTGGTTCTGTTGTCCTTACTCCCCAGGTTTTTATATGTGTTATTAAGATCCCCTGAAGCCTTCCCCTTCTTGACGCTAAACAACACCAGCAAACTCAGCTTGTCTTAACATATTAGATGCTTCAAACCCTTAATTTTATTTGTGGCCTATCACTGGGCTTGCTCCAGTATGCCCACGTCTTTCTTGTACTGGGGAACCTACAAATGGACCCAATATTCCATATATGTTCATTTCAATTTGTTTATTTTGATCACTGGGCTTAATTGCAGAATATGATCTCTAGAATTTTTTCATACGTGTGCCACTGGGTTGTATACAAAATTAACACAGTGATCATGTTTGTGATATTCAGGTTCAGAAGAAAAATCTTAAAACTGAGTCTGAGACTGTATTACCTAAGGAGGAACAAGAAAAGACAGAAGAAGTAATGGCTGATAATAGTGCATCTTCCTGCCTGATTGGAAGTCTGAGCTCTCAGTATGGTGGAGATACATCTATCCTGTACCACCAACTGGACTTGCACACCAGGGAGCAGAAAGTCAATCAGATAGTATTATTAAAGGTGATGCCTTCTTAAGTTTGTATTACTGCAGTGGCACTGCTGTATGGTTCAGTTCTCACAGCAGTCACAGACTGTCAGATTTTGGGTGTACTGACTCTGTACAATGAAATGTTGTGCAGGCCTCTGAGTTACTGATAAATGCACATAGTGTAGCGAAGTACCATGTGGATTTGCCAGCTCAGGTGTAGAAGAAAAACATTTTTATGAAACTGGTTACACAATTTGAGAGTATCTGTATTTGCCCTCTGGTGTTTGTATAGCTGACTTGCACATCTCTGCATGCCTGTGAAAACACGACGTCTTTCCATACTATTTGCTGCTGAATGAAAAATCAGCTGGATCCTCTCACCATTTCATTTCTTTACAGTCTTATCAGCCCTTCATTCAGAGTCTTCAGTGTTTCCATTATTTAATATTCATTACTATCAGACTCTCCCTACTCTTACTAGTTTATTAAGTAGTATACATGCTACATAATAGGCTTCTTATGAAGATGATCTGCAAGGGCAGAAGTGGTTAAACAACAGTAAAGCATTGCCTCATCAGAGCTCTTTAAGGCTATAAATGGTAGCAGAGCTCAATGGTTATGCATTGTAATACATAAAATCTAGTAGGTACGCCAGTGTTTAAAGTAGATGGGGAAGAAACACAAGGAGCAGTTTTAGATATAAGTTTGGATGTAACAAGACCCTTCTACTGTATGGCTTTAAAGATGCGTAAAATCTGATGATAGAACTGAAATCCTTTCTATGTTTCATTTTAGTAAATTGATACGGTAGGAGAGAGACATAGTTTTCTCTCAGTATTCTGTTCTGCTTTGTCGAGATCAATTCTGTAGGCTAAAGGAAGAATTTAAGCACTGAGAATATATGATTTTTAAAATCATTGTAAGGTTTCAGTTGTTTTAAAAATATAGTTTCCAATGTTTGTTTGTTTATTTAATGGGCACATTTTTCTTACATATGCCAGTCAGAAACTCACATAAAAGCATTACTGAAACTGCAGGTTGAATCACTTAAAAATCAGGAAAATATGTCCCTAGTGTGTATGTCCCTTAACAGTATGCCCCTTCGCCTGTGATTTATAGTCTCTAGATTTATAGGTCATGTGTTTTTTTCTTTGAAGCCCCTTCTTTCAGCCAAAGAATGCAAAAAATAGCAAATAGAATTTTCTATCCAGTGTTTGCAGCATGCTTCTTTCAGAATCTTTGTCAAATGGCAAATATGTAGAAGAAAAGGAATAAAAATTTCTAAGGGGAAAACCCCCCACGAACAATAATTTGCCCACCTCCACTTAGCAAAGCTTGAACTCTGCATTTATGATTTTCACGAGAGGGCTTTACCAGTTTATCTACCTGTCACACATACAAACACACACATTTATGATTTTGATGACTTGAGGAGTGGTCCCATAATCATGGATGGATGTGACCTGTGCTGTATAGCTGTTTCCCTTTCTGGTATTTCAGGACATCATTTACAAAGTGAAAACTGCTTTTAATAAGGAATTTGATATAGTTGCACGACAAAAGGAGCAGGAGATAGCACGAGTGAAAGAAAGAAACCTGAGAATCCGAGAAATCTTGGAACAACTTGATCTGCAGTTGGAAGTGTGGGAGCCGGCTCTTACAGATGATGAGATACCAGAACGAGCGCTCACAGTCCAGGATTCAGAGGTGTCTGAAAAATGAATCTTTCTCTTTCAATCCCCCAAATATAGTTATTTAATTCTTGTCATTGCCAGACATTGAAAAGTCAAAACCAGATATTTGTGTACTTAAAACCATCTTTTTGTCTCTTTTGCTTCCCTTCCCTCTTTAGAGAGAAAGCTTCTATTAAGTCAATACAAAATGAATAAATATATACAATCTTAATTCATTGCTGACTTTAATTGCCCATTAATTAGGTAGATATTCCACCTGTTACCAACTGTAAGATTCAAACCAGGCTTGCAGGGATTACTTACACAGATAAGGGTTTTTCTGTTTTCTCTGAGCACCATTTTGAATCTAAAGTAGTTTCAGACTAAGTGTGTGAGCACTAAACCGTACTTAGTACTGTAATTATAAATTGAATTGATAATTTATAAAGCAACACTGTGCTTCTTAAACAATATATTCCACCAATCTCATCTGCTCCTTTGGTCAGTCTTCCCCAATTCTCTCTGCTCTCTCACCAGTTTGTGTTATTCCACTGTTAGAAAAGGTATGCATGAAATACAGCTAGTTTCTATTTTAGCATTTTTAAATATAGATTTTGGGGATGTTCAAAAGAACAGTTTCCTCTTGAGGAGTATTATCATAGAGCAGAGATACAAAAGCATCAAGAATTAGTGTTGCACCATCTTTCCAAATGTTCTTAGACTGCATGTGATCACATTTGGAGAGAAGAACCCCGGTATGACACTCATTTTCTTCCTTCAGATTAAAGTTGAAAAATACTTGACTCAAGAAGAGAGAGAGAAAGCAGAAATGCTGGCTAAGCTTGAAATGGAAAGACGCCTTGCTGAGAAGGTACTTAAAGTAGTTTCCTTTTTACTGTGTAAGCCTTTGTCTCTGGTTAGGCTTCCTTAGTTAATGCTGCACTGAAACATTCCAGTAATGTAATATGGGAGAATAAATATTAAATGGTAGGTAATGATGGTGTTTGCCTTTTCCTTCATTTTTTTTGTTTATTTTTATGTTTATAATCATAACTACATTGACCAGCCAGTGAGAAAAGATTTGGTGTTAGGCTCAATATTTTGAAAAAATGGCAATTAAAAATACTATATCAGGTAATTTGGGACTATATAAATTTCTAAATGCACACTGCTGCTCAATAGAGAGCTTTCTGTTTTATGTATGTTTATTAAACTGAGTGACCTCTGTTCTTCAGGGATAAGGCTAGGATATTGTAAGGCTTTTTTCTAGCTTTAAAATGCATCTATGCAGAACCTAAGATGGTTCTGTCCCCAAAAGAGCTACTCAATAAGACAGTGACACTACAGCTTCCTTCATCCTAGCCTGCCAACTGCACAGGAGTAGTCTGTGCCTGTGTATTCTTTCCTAAAATGCCAGAATGGCAGTTTTAGTAAGTTATTTGGTATGTGAACATCTGTCCACCAGAAAAAACTCTGAGACTTTCAGTATATTTCACAGTCATCACCAAGGAACATTAATTTACTAGGGGGACACAGTGTAATTAATTGTACAGACAATCTAGAGGTGAACTACTCTACTATCCCTCTCAAAACTTCCAATTACTACGCATCCTTTTGTAACCAAAAATAATTTTTGTGGTTGTTTGCAGGACAATGAAAGACTGCGTGCTCTTAATGACATGATGGGTGGAGTGCTAGAAGTCAAAAAGGAAGACATCTTGAAGATGGTGAGCTATGTTTATGCCATATCATTCACATAGCTTGTGGGATTTTAGAGGAATTGTGTAATTCAACTAGCAAATATTTCAAACCTAGGTGTAGAAGAAAGTCAGAGACTTGTAGAATTGCATTATACCTACATAGACTCCATAAGAGACCATACTCTGGACTCAAAAGAGAGCACTGTGTTCTAGTGCCTGCAAATGATTTACCCATAACACCTGTCCCTGTCACAGTGGAATACTGCAGGAACATAATCGAGTATTACCATTATAATAACTGGTGGATGAAGGGTCTGTTTCCCATGGCTGTAATCTTTCAGAAAAATACAGTATTTCATTTTAACTCAGCCAATATAGATAGTACAGATTTAGAGAAAGGAACTGAAAAAGGATACAGCAGGCCCAAGCACTTTCCCTGGAATTGATCTGTTTTGGAAAATTAGGACTCCACTTACAAGTATACATTAGCATGGAGTTAGATTTGGGGTTCTGAAACAGAAAACGTGAGATATCTAGTACTGACAGCAGTGTATTTGGGTACAAAATACTTGTATTTTACAAGATCCAGCAGTGAATTCCTATAAGCAATTGAGAGAGAATAGCACATTGTGTATCACCAAAACTACTGTGCAAGTGACAGACCATAATAAGACCTTGCTTACCACTAAGGAATACCTTTCATTCATCCTGAGATATCCTAGAGTTTGTTAGTGTGCAGATGGAGACTTAGTATTGCTTTTGAAACATATTTGTCTTTAATGCTTCCAGGATATTCCTCCACCTCCTTTTCTGTCCAAGCCAGAGCATGTTTGGAATGAAGAAGAAAAGAGAATATTTAGAGAATATGAGATAAAAGTCAAGGAGCTGAACGAAGAAAAAGAGGAATATAGAAGGGTAAATTAGAATGAGAAAAGGAGTGGTTTTGTTCACATGCTCATTACCAAAGCCTCTGCTCTGTCTCAGGAGCTACTTCTAAAAATGAACGACAATACACAGAATAAACCAAGAACAAATGAAGAACAAAGATCATGTGGCATATAAAATATGTCCTAGTTTAGACTGTAAAATAAGACAATCTCTACTTATACCAATTAATACATGCCAAAACCTGTGATAGCTGACAAACAGTAACTTTCCTTCACAAATGTACCTGTATTCCTAAATTTTTTTTTTCAAGTTCCATTCCCAGAGTTGCTGATGCCATACACAAATTATACAACTTTATTTATCCTTCAAAGTGGTGTTTGGACAACATAAATTGGTAGCCTGGCAGCACTCTCCTTCCAAACAAGTAATTTCTGAGACCTTTTGGCTGAAGGATACAATTCCATATTTGCATTCTCCAAAATCTGAGCTTCTTTATTCTTCTAGATGTAATATTGCTGCTCTTGTCCTTCCCTTCCCCAGGCACTGGAAGATGAACTGAAGAAACTTGAAGCTTCCATCCAGGAAACAACACAAAATTTTGATGAGATTGTGTGCAAACTCTCTGAAAGAAAAGTGAAATCAGAGATGGTCATCTACCAGGTATTGCAGAAAACATTAATTTTTCTTCTCTGCCACTGTGCAGCAGGAAAGTTAACATTTTTTAATACAATCATTTCACAGGAAGAACTCAAAATAGTCAATCTTGTTTATGCTTTACTGTTGGATGAAGAGCTGGACTCTAGAAAAGCTGGACTTCATAATTTTCTTGCAAAAAAGGAAAAAGAAAAAGTAAGTAGTCATTTGGAATATTGTTCTTAGGAAAAGTGTAATATTTACAAAATGGTTTCTTGTGAAGACTGCTCTTTCCAAATAAAAATTTTACGGTAGATTATTTTCTCACAATTTACGGGGTCACTGATTTATTTTTCAACTTGTACAGGTGACATACATTATAAATACATACGTTTTTTAATAGATATACTCATTTGGTTTCGCCTGGAGTTCTTTGGTAAAAATCCATACATTCAGAAGGGCATGCTGCTAATGGTTGTTATGTATAGTATTTTTTAGTACCCAGTGTCAAGCTGGAAGCACCAATTATGATGCTTTTATGACAGGAAGATGTACAAAAGAATATGTAATGCCATCACATTTTTCACTGAGGCGTCTCGTGTAGGCCAGGGCCATGCTGAGTGGTGTTTGCCAGTTCAAGGCGTAGACAGAGTTGGCCTTTGAGTATCTGATTATGCAAGCAAAACATACATACCCTAGAGTACAAAGTGTTTATAGTCTTATTGACCAATTTAGTCTCCTGAAGAGCTAACCCATGCCTGCCAAACCGTATATCAGTCAACAGAGGACTGGAGAGCATAAGTAGTAGATTTGGATTTGAATACAAGTGCTTACTGCCTACAGTAATAATTCTGAGTGACAGTTCTAGTTCCTGTGTCCTGCCAATACTTATTTGACTCAGGCAGTCTAAGTGGTGGCAGTCTCCAGGTTGGTTCTTGTTCTTGGACCAGTATTGCCTCATATGCCCACTTTGTCTTTGTGGAGCCGTTCCTGAGCCCACAGATAACACACTAATGCCTCTCCATGTCAGATCTCCTGCTTGGCCTGTTCCGACCTCTGTGTTTGGAGCTGCAAGCTACCATTTGTACGTGAGCTACCAGGAGTGGTTCCAATATAGGCATCTAGCCCCTACCACTGAACAGGCTGAACTAGATTTAAAATTATCTAAGGCTAAGTTATACAAACTTGCATTTTTCAAAATATATTTTAAAAAAAAATCTAACTATTCCCATAGGTAGATCTTTTGGTCCATGCAAACTGTGAAATACAGGAGAGTGATCTTCCCAGCAGAGCATAGACATTTAACAGCCTCAATAAAACAGATGAGCGTAGTATCCTGACACTTAGCAGAACTAAGTTATGACAAAAGGGAAGCTGCGTTCTACAATGAAAATTCTCCACTGAACAGCATTTGTGATTTTTTTGACTGGTTTTACCTGTGATGATGTGAAAGGAAAAGGAAATCTTTGTGCAAGTGAAAACAAGTATCAGCATAGGTCTTTACATTCAGAGTTTAATAAGAAGACCTGTAAGCATTTGTATAAGATATTTCTTCCACAATTTCTTACTGTCTTAAGCAGCAGACTAATTCAATTTCACACCTGCTCACCTATTAGTAGTATCTACAAGTAACCTGCAGAAGAAGGTATTATCTTGTTAGTGAAAATAGCTCACAAGTGTCAGCTTCATCAGTGTAAAGGAATGGCTGTTCAGTGCTTCTGCTGGCTGAGTTTCATTCCTGAAATTTTTTGGTTTTGCTATAGGTCAAGACTATGAAAATACTCCAGACTACAAAAAATAAAATTGAGGCTTACATAGACACCTATGAAAGTGCAATAGTTGAAGAGAAGGTGAGACTCTTGACAAACACAAAGAGGTTCACAATTTAAAAAGTTAATGCTGTGTCTGGATAATGAGAAGAATGTACTTCGCTGTAAGCATGGGATGAGTTCTGCTCAACTTGCTGATCATGGAAATTCAGCAGTAAAGGAGAGTATATGCATAGAAGAATTAATGAAGTATCCCAGATTCCTGTGATGCTTGAGAGTGCTTGGAAGAGCACCAGGTTCTGTATTTCTAAGGTATGAGCAGGTTGATGCTTTTTTAAAAATAACATTTTGGTAACAAGAAAGCTTTCTGTTTCCCTCCTAGAAACTGGAATGCGGTTTTACAAAGGAGTTTGCTGACCTACCTGCTCATCTCCTTAATGAACTTGCCCAACTTTACAAACAACGACCAGAGTAAGATCCCCGATTCCATCTGTTTAAATATTGGTATTTCTTGGGAGTCAAGAATGAGAATGCTATTTATTTCAATGGTCAAAATTATTTTGATGATCAGTGGGCTGCCTGCTTTTTATTGGCTATTGAACAATGGTTGATTTCCTATCATACTAATGGTTGCTTTTTTGAGTACTTACATTTCCTCATTCACCCCACACAATCTATTTTAAATGCAACATTAATAACCATCAGGTTTCAAAAATATATATTCTTCTTTTGTGTAAGATGCAGTCCTACGTATTTGCTCTTTGCTAGAGACTTGAGAGAATGAAATGTTTGTAGTTGTTTTTGCACTTATTTTGTGCAAGAGATAATAAAAAGTAAACACTTTATGTATTCTCTATGTGCACTAGGGCCCCAAGGACAGAAGTGGTCTTTGACACTGCTAACCCGTATGGCAATTGTTCAGGCTCAGCTGAAGATTACCAAGGTGCACGTACACTTTTAGGGAAATCCATGGATCAACTGGATAGTCTGGAGCACATGCCTAATGGCTTAGACCCATCTATATGGGAACGTTTTTGTCTAGCTAGACGAAATAAAGTGGAAACTGAGGAGCTGGTATGTAAAATTCTTTATTTTTCCAGTATACTTCTTGATATTTTGGGGTCTGAAACTTCTATCAGTTTCAGTATCTATAACGTCAAGGTAATGGCGAAACAACAATGCAGCACACACACAAGCTGCGTTTGAATTTGAAGGTTGCTTCTGGACACATTCAGTTCAGAATAATAGAAATGCTATAAAGGGAAATGGGCTCTAGTTCTCTTTCACAGGAAAAATTAGCACATTAATGTGAATGGATTTTATCGGAATTATTGTGACCCTGGTATGGTTTCATTACCAAAAAAAAAAAAAAAAAAAAAATTAAGGTGTTGGATTTTCATCATCTGTTGGAGTTGTTCTCTCCTTTTAGCAGTCTACATTTGCAGCAATGCATTCCTATATTGTTTTAGAATGTCAAGAGCAATTCCTAACCGAAGGTGTTGGTGGAAAGTTCTAGCAAACTGTTTGTTCAGCTTAAAAGCATGAAGGTATAAATCTGAATTTTCCAGAGACAGAGATTCATGAGCTTTGACCAAAAGAAAAGGAAATACGATTTCCTTTCATGTGAATAAAATATGCATAAATGAATAAATTCTTTTCTGAGCAGTGTATAAAGATGCCCCATCTCTGGAAACATTCAAGGTCAAGTTGGATGGGACTCTGAGCAACCTGATTGACTTGAAGATGTATATGTTCACTGCAGAGGGGCTGGACTAGACAATCTTCATGGTCCCTTCCAGTGTAACCATTCTATGATTCTATGATTGTAACCTCTTTGTCCATGTGCTCAGCTGAGATTCTCAAAATACCAGGCTGCATATTTATACATATGTTTGTCTTAAGAATCAGTCTTCTCTGTTCTTGAAGAGGCTTTCCCTGCCATACTGACAAAGTTGAAAAAGTTCAGAATGTCACAATATTGCTTGCTTAGGTGAAACAGAAAGCCCTAACGCTGGCAGAGATGCAGGCCTTTCTCCAGAGAAGAATGGATGACAATGAGAAGATTAAGTCAGAACTAGAAGGCATTTACCAAGAACTTAGATGGTAATTTTTTTCCTTTTCCTATATTCAGCTCTAATACTCCACCAACACAGAACTGAAAGGTACATACAATATTATGCAGCAGTGTTCTCCAACACTTTTCTCTAGGATCCATCCTAGAGACCTACGATATTTCTGAAATGAGGTGTGATTGCAGCACAGGTGAGCTGGCCAAAGCAGTCTTAATCTACCATCTTAAATAACAACATCAGTAAAGACAGCAGCATGGTCTTCACGGCAAACCCACTGCCCTAAAGGCTCCATTATATAGTGAATCCCCCAAAGCCTTCAAGGCCATATCTGTGCTAGCTAGCGCAGTGAAGTGTCCCTCATGTATTCCTAAGATCACTGTATAGTGAAAAGAAAAAGGGTGCTAGCTGGAGTCTTTGCCATATCCTTTTCAGTTGTTGTTAAAACTTCTGTTCAGGAAGGACACCTCTCAGAACATGAGCTAAAGTATGTCAAACTGAATCTAGTGATTGAAAACTTCATGTATGGAAATAAGTGGCAAATTCTGTAGTCACTTTGGGCACAAGTAGAAGACAGGCTGTCAAAGAGTAACCCCTACATGAAAATACCATTTACCAGTAATAAATAAAAACATTCTGAGAATCATAGGAGGATTTATGTAAACCTGTTGAAATTATTAACTTCTTGTTTTCTGCCATTTTAGGGTGCAGGAGGAGAAGATGAAATTTCAATGGAATTTAACCATCCAGTTTTTGCTAAAGCAAGGACAGGTGGAATTGGAAAGTACTGGGATCCCAGAGTACAGTGATGCCATTCTCATTAATAGGAGTGTTGTTGAAGAATTGAATTGCTCTATCATGGTAATTTACATTATCTGAAGGAAATCTAAGCTTTTTAAACTAATGTATTGTCCTTCAGGGGCTCTGCTTTTTCTCCAGGTTGACATCTAGTTTCAATTCATTACTACACGCCAGGAGGCTCAATTGTAATCTAGAAGCTATTAAGGATTCAGTAATGTCTCTTATCATGATGTACAGATTGCAATATAGATTGCTTTCTTGATGTTTGATCAATACAATTCAGACCTATAAAATGGCAACAGTTTTTAGACACACCATCACTTAAACACATGCTGTAAATAGAAAATGCTAATCCAGTCTGAAAATTCCCTCAAGGCAAAGGTATAGTTAAGAAGCATTTGAACAGTAGTTACACTAAGATTTAAAAAAATAATACACTATTTTATGTAAGGTGAAGTTGGTGATCCTACATAAAACAGTTCTTCATACTCTTATTAAAGGTTCTTTTCTTAGGCATTCTAGCTGTACAAAAACTGCTTGTTACTGCTACTGCACAAAGCCTTCAGTAATGATTGCAGAATACGTTATACAGAACTGATTTGTCTTCTGTAGAGTTAAAATGCCTTCACATTCTTAGAAAAGACAGAAAGGTGGGGAGAGAGGTTAGCTGTAATTTTCTTCATCTCCTCTGATCAAAGGCTGTGGCACAGAGCATAAAAGGGAACAAAATTCCACAAAAGATAAACATCTGGAGCAAAGTCTGGAAAGAGACTACAGTATAGCATATTTTTCTTACTAAAATTATAACTTAGGAAGCTTGTCCAACTTGTTGCAAATAATTATTCCATAATCTGTAAAATATGTTAATGAAGATTAATCTATTTTTTCAGGCTCAAGGAGGAAAAAAAATTGCTAGCATGCTGGAATGTAAAGACTTCTCTAAAGGGATATTTCATCTGGAATGGGAGCACAAGAAAATGAGAATGCAGATAGAAGATCTGGAACAGA
Organism: Cuculus canorus; assembly: GCF_017976375.1. NCBI lineage: Eukaryota > Metazoa > Chordata > Aves > Cuculiformes > Cuculidae > Cuculus > Cuculus canorus. The sequence continues at coordinate 12,587,805 of NC_071407.1, forward strand.
AGGCTCGGGATATAGCAACACTACCTATTTCAAAAGACTGCCAGCTGGTGAGTTACTTTCTCTATATTTTGACCACAGAAAATTTTGCTGGCTATACCTATAAGTCTCTTACTACTGTGGAGAAACCTAATGCCCAATAAGTCAACAATTCAGCTTTCAAAGTAAAGTTTTACTCTTGAGATTGATCAGTTATGAAGTTGTTTGGAATGTTCGGGTGTAAACAAAGGCAAAATTAGCCCTAACTCTCACTGTTACAAAATTGGCACTGAGAATAAGGAATGAGAATTTTGCAGCCTCAAGGCACAGATCCTATAAATAAAACACTATCACTTCCTTTAAAGTGAAAGGTCTGAGGTGTCTCCATCTAATACCTCACAGATATAACGTAACAGTTGCCCAGTAAGCAAAGACTGAGAGTTCCTACAAGAGCCTCACTGAGCCCCACTCGCTGCCATTTGTTGGCAGAATGATCAGGAATTGTTTGACTTGCCTGGCAGGCAAAAGGGAGCATCTGGGCAGTAAGTCAGCACCCACATAGCTTTGAACAAGCCCAGCTGGAGGCCAAAAAAAATGTAGGAAAAAGTTTTGGGAGAGAGCCAAGGATATCACTGGGAGAAGAGAGGAGGAAATAGAGAGCTTGTAGGGGAAGCCTGGGCGTATTGCAGTATGCAGGATATAGAGGACTGTGAGGAAAGCTGATGGTTTTGGTGCAATGATGTGAGGGGCATAAAAGTTTGGACTAGGGGGTGTTGGAGGGTAGGCTATGGATATTGCAGTGGAGAGAGCTATAAAGCACAGAGAAAATGAAGAATGTTGGAGAGTAGGTAAGGATATTGTAATTTAATCAAAAGATTAAAATAAAATCCCAAACACCTGTTTTAGTCAGGCTTCATTTTGCTGCTCTCCAAGCTGCTTGTTCACTCCTGAATCAGAGCCAAGGGACGTCTGTAACTGACACCCACAAAACAGCTTTCCAAAGAGGTGATGTGACAATACACTGAAAAGTTCTTGTAGCAAATTAGTCACCAGTGTTACTGTTATGTGTTAGCTTTTAAACTTCATTTAAACTGATGAACAGAACTGTTGCCCTTTGGAGAGTTAGACTTGCCTGCAGCAAAGGCACATACCAGTTTAATCAGAATTTGAATGCTCTGAGGGGCTTGACTTTACTTCACACTTTGAGTTAAAATGTAGGGTTAGCAGGAAAGACAAGGCAATAGAGACCCCAACAACAGGAAAAGAAAGAAAGATGCCTTATATAAAGGGGGGCAGAGTGGGACAAAGACCTGAGACCACTTGGAATGAGGACTATTAGTGAAGCAGTGAGTGAAAGCAGTTTGGTGCTGAAGGTGTGCTGGGTCTTTCCTGTTTCTCCTCTTCTGACCAGAGCAGTTCACAAAATTTTACCTGTCACTTCAGTGGGACAGTACCCTGAAAGGATAGATCTACATCTACAAAAACCTGTTTACTGCCCATTATGGGTCACACAGGCTGTTTTATCCTTTGTCATTTGATAATTGGATATTTGAGTAGCAGTGTGCTGAAGAAAAGCATCTAAATAACTTCTGTGCAACCTGAATTACTATGCAGATACAAGAGCAATAAAAGAAGTAAGAACTACGGGGAAACCACTCAACAGAAAACAATCACTTTCCTCTCTGATCTAAAGACAGACTGTATAGCACCTTGGCCTCCAGCTGTGTTAGCTTAGACTACCTTATAAGCAAAAGTGTAGCTGGGGCTTTTTGATAAAGCCACAACAAATTTGCTTGGTCTCAGTTTCCATTAACACATAATAGATAACATTCTTTTTAACAGCTATACAGTCTAATAGTCACATGGCATCCAAGAATATCTTTACCATTTCCATTTATGATCATTAGTAAGCCTTTCCAATGTGCAGAATTCTAGTTTTTTGAGTTTTGCATTGTATGATTGTCTTTACAAAAGTGTGAAATAGTTAAGAACAGACAGGCTTAATGAGATGGTTTCTTTCTGCTTTTAATTCTTCAGTTCCTAAGTGTGCAGAACTACGACACCCACATCACCCACCAGATTTCAGTGATGGAGCAGAGTCTTGGCATCCTGGATAAGGTAAATCCTAAGAGAACCACCACATCTAAGAGATGCATTCTTAGTTTAAATGCAAGTCCTCTCCTTCATTAGGAAGAGGTGTTTGTAAGAAATAACTGCAACTGATACAAGCATAATAAGTCTTCAGCTAACTCAAGGACTGCTGGAGCATAGCCAGAACAGCACATACAGGTGAATATATATCATATATATCATAGAATCATAGAATCATAGAATGGTTTGGGTTGGAAAGGACCTTAAAGATCATCCAGGTCCAACTCCCTGTTGGGCAGGGACACCTCCCACTACATTAGGCTGCTCAAGGCCCTGTCCAGCCTGGCCTTGAATGCCTCCAGGGATGGGGCAGTCACAGCTTCCCTGGGCAACCTGTTCCAGTGCCTCACCACTCTCATGGTGAAGAAATTCTTCTTATGTCTAGTCTAAATCTGCCCCTCTCCAGTTTATACACATTGCCCCTCATCCTATCAGCACAAGTCCCTCCCCAGATTTCTTGTAGCCCCATCAGGTACTGGAAGGTCGCTATAAGATCTCCTCAGAGCCTTCTCTTCTTCAGGCTGAACAAGGCCAACTCTCTCAGCCTGTCTTTGTATGGGAGGTGCTCCAGCGCTCTGATCATCTCTGTGGCCTCCTCTAGACCCATTCCAACAGTTCCATATCCTTCTTATGTTGAGAATTCCAGAATGGGACACAGTACTCCAGAGGAGGTCTCACAAGAGAGGAATAGAGGGGCAGAATCACTTCCCTTGACCTGCTGGCCACACTTCTTTTGATGCTGCCCAGGATACGGTTGGCCTTCTGGGCTGTGAGCACACGTTGTCGGCTCAGGTCAGGCTTCTCATTGACCAACACCCCCAAGTCCTTGTCTGCAGGGCCTCTCTTAATCACATCATTTCCCATCGTGTACTGAAAACAGGGATTGCCCTGCCCCAGGTGTAGGACCTTCCATTTGGCCTTGTTGAGCCTCATGAAGTTCGCACAGGTCCACTTTTGCAGTCTGTCCAGGTATTTATTCATTAACAATAGGCTTTCAATAGTTTCTTCAGCTTGTGCTGAGCTGTCTACAGCAGCAGTTCTCTAGAGTCTTTGGAAGTAGTCAGCATTCATTGACGACTGCATAGATCAAGCCTATGGAGAGAAATCTACTTGCTTTGTTACTGGAGTTAAATGCTTTCCTTCCTGAACATCTGAATTCAGATCTGCTTAACACTTTTTGCACTGCATTGCCTATAAAAGTCACTCTTCCATTTCTAATGAATCATTCTTCCAAATCTTCACTCCTTACTGTTTCTCTCCAGGAGTGCCAGCCTGTTCATAGTATCACTGCCCCTGTTTTCAAAATAACAGACACAATCTGATTTGCTGGCTCTTTCATCTATTTCAATATTCAAACGACGATTATCCTTGATTTTACGTGATTCCACTGGATTTTCTCCAGGTTGCTCTAGCTGGCATCAGCCTCCTCATCCTCCTAAAGCCTCAGTATTTGTCTTATCCCCTTAGCGCCCATCTGACAGCTTCAGCACAACAATCCTTTCTTCAGCAGCTCTTAGCAGCCAAGAGAGTGTTCTCAACTCACGCATTCCATTGACTTCCTTTGCTCCCTTTGCCTTTCAAGTTTTATGTTTACTATCTCTCTCCCTGACCTCTTTGTTCCTTGTCTGTTCCTTAATCAGAACTTCATAAAGCATACTGAAATGTGTGTGAAAGACATCATACAAAGTAAAGCCAAAATGTGCTGCTAGTTACATCAAAATACATGAAAGTTTATTCAGGGACAAGGCAGTCCTTAAGATCATCGGTTTCCATCATAAGTATGTCTTTTGTATAATCTCATATGTTTTCTTTATTCATTTGGGAACGGACAGCTGCACAAGAAAAATGTGAAGAAACATCGGAAAAGAATTAAAGAGTTGGAGAAGTGTATCAGTTTAAAAGAGCAAGCAAACCACAAGCTCAGCCTGGAGCTGAGAGAAATGCTTGTCTCTGTGTCAGAGAGGAGGCACATCTTTAAGGCAGCCGGTGAGTCACAGTAATACACTATAAGTTACAAGCAAAGAATATTCAGAAGATATTGCCAAGGCCAGATGGTCCTGACCTCCATTAGCATCAGCTAAGGGGCAAGGAGCACCTATTTATTACTGTATGTGCACTATTAGTAGTGCTTTTTCTACCACAATTTAACATTGTTTACTTAAGAGCATACCTAGAGATCGTTGCCCTTGTAACCAAAGTTAATTGACTAAATTGCTGAAACTATTTAAGTCAAAATGTTATAGTCATTAATACCTTCAGCAGTCAACATGCCGTCATTCTTTCACTTCTTTCCACCTATTCAAGGGAACAGAGGAAATAACGTAAAGGGTATTCACCACTGGTAAAACTGTAGAGATCTTTCCAGTAGCAAAAGATTTTCAAAACTGTGGGTACTTACTTGAAACTAAAGGAAGATTTCCCAGTGCTTTTTGAATTTTTCAGCTTTATTCAGAACTGTAAACTCTTCAGCCCAACTGTGAGCCTCTTTTAAAATGCTTGCTTATTTTATACAAAGCTTGGAATAACCACAGGACAGGGCCATCTGAGTACAGACTATACATCACCTACAAGTACAGGCTAACCCTTAGATTTTGTTTTATGCAGACACACAGCATGTTTCTAACGAGATTGCAAAGCAGCGCTACCAGGAGATTTTGAAGCAGAAACACCTACGGGATCTTGTAAAGGAACAGGAAGAACAGTTTGAAATTCTTCAGGCAGAAGCAGAAAGACTGAGATTAAGAGCATTTCCTATCCTTTAGTAATCAAAGTCCGTGTAGATGTATAATACCATGGTCTTGTCTGAGAAAAAGAACTTGGATGTATACCTTTTCTCCCTGAACTTTTCTTTCAGTTTGTTAACTTCAGTTTGAGAGATAGCTGTTTGTCCATTTTGTTCAATTTATACCTAGTTTTATCCCCATTATACTTCAGCTCATGAGATTTATTTCTGCTTTTTGATTTTGTAAACCACATTGCTCATTACAGTAAACAAATGGTGCAAGAAATTGTAGACGGATACAAGAACAGGTGAGGTGTACTTGTACATCCTTAGCCTGCAACTTGCAACTGTAGACATTTTGAAGGCAAAATACTGCAAGAGAACTATGAAATTTCATCTGCTTCAATTCACATCTGTGACTTTGACTTGATTTTGCTTTTTAAATATGTTTACACCTGTGATGGCACAGTTGTACTTTGCTGAGATGAAGGTATGTTTCAGCATGACCAGGTGTGTGCTACCTGGCTCAGTCCCAAGAGCTGCAGTGGTGTGATAGAAATTTCCCACAGCCAGCAGCAGCTGTGATTGCTGCCACTGACAGAATCACAAGAAAACCAGGTTTGGAATCATCTGGCCTCCTGAAATAGCTGCAGCTATCTCCCACCCCTTTGCATTGATAGGCAGGTTCTTCTCCTGCCAGATCTCTCCAAGACAGCTAAGATAAAGAACCTTTGATAGAATTAACTACTGCTGGAGACTAAGCAGGCATTCTGACCAGTATTTATTTCCCTCATCCCTGTTTGTCGAATCTTCTTCTTTCATGAATTCATATGAAATCTAAACTTGGTCCATTTTGTGAGCATCAATATCTTTGATACCTCAGTTTAACAAAATTTTACACTCGTAAGAACTGCTTCTGTTGTGATTTTGTACCCTGCCTCCTTTTTTTGCTTTATCATCTTCAACTGGGGCCTGTGAGGATACTAATTACACCTCTATTCTTGCATAAAGCTTTTTTTCTTCCTGCTGAAACTTCCCTAGAAGTAACAGAGTTCCGAGTTTGCAAAGGATTTCAGGGAAGAGAACCACCCCCTTCACCAGGCACCATCATCTTTTTTCATTAATATAAAAAGGCAGAAGAAATAGTGTCTTAATACTCAAAATGCAATTAGCAATTCAAGCTGTTCTTAATTAATTACCTCTGGACACCAGCAGTTAGTATTCTAACAAGCAAGTAAGGGGTACAGGTTTAAGTCTAGCATTGATAGGGCTCATGAGAAAGGTCTGTATGATCTTGGATTTTCTTTCCCTTGACATATGTAAGAAATGACTCCCTTAAAGAAATATGAAATGGCACCTGTTCACAAAACAGTTAAGGTACAACAATAAGGAATGTGAGCAGATGTAGAACAATAGTCATAGCAGAGAGGGTTGCAGAGTAGTTAAGACTTACATATTTCTACTATTGACAAGCCATGATTTTAAGAATAAAACCAGACAGAAGTCACCACACTCTCTGCACAGACCATGAGGAGAAAATAAGCAATTTCGAGTTTAGTAAAAAAGAAAAAGACAACATTGATTGGGGGACAATTGAAATGCTGAAGCTTTAGTCAGCTTTATGATCCTGTATTCGAAGCACTCCCATTAGATGAGGCCTTGCTTTTCGTATTTATTTGAAGACAGAAAGCACTTTGGCTCTCACATGAAGTAGTAGACAGATGTTGGCTGCAATTTTCTTGCCTTCCATTCTGTTACCCGAGGCTGTGGCAGAAAAGCATTTGCTTGAGCGCGCGCTTCCCTGGAGACGCTGTCTGGACCAGGACCTGAATACAAGTGCATTCTGGCATATTTCCCTCCATAATAATTAAAGCTATTCAGAACATCTCATTGCAGCTTCAGAATATTAACATGAAAATTAGTTATCTTTATGTAACTAGCAAAATGCTGTCATTAACTGGCTGGCAGCAGGAAGGCAGTTGTAAAATAGGGATGTATCTATGAACAAAGAACTGAACTCTTCCGTATGTGAACATCAACAGAAATTACAAAATAATGAACTCAGTTAAGACAAGTAACCATGCAAAGACTAATTAAAGAATGGACTGCCTTCTACCAGGTAAAGTATAACTTGATTTAATTTTATTTTTATTAAATAACTATTTTCCAGGTTCTTTCCTGTTAAGTAATGCCTTTTACAGTGCCTACTGTATCCAAGTACCTCTCTTTACACATATCTCCTGAGAAAACCTCCTAACCTCCAAGCATAAAGTCCTGAAGTCTGCTGTCTGATCAACACTTCTTAAATGATCAGAATCCATTCAGTCAGTGTTCTCTGCTTACGCGTGTATGTGTAATTGAAAGCTTTGCACCTGTAGATTATGCATCTACAAAATCTTCTTCTGTTCTGCTGTAGTGCAATAACTGGTCTTCTAATCCAAAAGTATCAATCAGCTGAGTGAGACTCACTTTCTTGCCATCTGTAGAAAAGGCTGACTGTAGCTCATACAGCATCGCCTGGGTACTGCTTCTCCATTTCACTATCAAAGCCTGCAGTTCAGACAGGTTGTTCTGAAATTGAGACAAAAAAAATTGTCACTTGCTGACACGTGGGGTTTTTTGATGCCCTGCGGATGTATTTTTTTTTATGAAATACCTTAACACAAGCAACACACAAACACCACACACACAAAAAAGTGCACAAGTATTATTGCTTAAATCAATAAATGATTAGAAACACTATGAATTCAACTTCAAAGAATGCCTTAAAAGTGTTTTTTCAGAGGTTTGCCTCACCTTTGATCGATACATCTTAACCAGTTTGAGCCTTCGAAGTAGTTCTTCCTTCTCCTGCACTTGTTTCACCAGTCTCGCTTTTTCTTCCAAGGGATGCCGCTGGCTGAGGTCAGTCTGTGGCACATGGGAATTCTCTGCCAATCCACAGAGCTCACTTTCCTGCAGGGGGCTTTTGAAACATGTATGTCCAGTGCCGTTTCTTTCCAGGTTTTCAGAACTATCTTGTACTCTGGAACATTCAGTACTTGTCTTTGGCACACACCCTTTGTTGGCATCAGCACCGTCTTTTTCTTCAGTGTCTATTTTGAGGTGCTTTGCCACTGTAAAATTAGCATTAAATGAACGTCTTGTTTTCCTTAATCGTTCCCTCAGAGCTGCGCTCATTGGCTAAAAAAATAAACAAGAGAACAACAAAAAAAAAACCCAGATGGATTGCAATAATTTAATCTTTTGATCAAATTTCAAAGAACTGTTTACTTTGGTTATTATTTACATAGAACATTTCATATTGTAAAGATATTTCAAAGCAGACTCCCTAATTCTCACTATAGCTTTTGCAAACAAAAAGTTACCTTCATCCTTTCACATGTGTTTGCACACACAGCTGCAAGCTATGGAAAGATGTACCTATGTATTTTCTAGGAGCAACTCCTGTATTCCACTGAGACAAACCTACTCATCTAGTTGCCGTGCAGAAGATGCACAGCATACTTGAACTTGGCTAATTTTATTCCATCAAGTTCAATTTTCCCCTCCAGTTAATGGAAGTGAGGGTTTGGTTTTTTGCTGTTCCATCCCACCAGACATACATGCTTTCTGTGTTAGAACAGGTATAAAACATCTGTATTCTACTTGAGAGTATTAGAAATTATCTGCACAAGTTGGACTCATTCATGCTCTGAGATCCTTCACTGATAAGCATCTAAAAAGTGATTCTTTTTCTTCAGAAGAAGTTAATAATGTTTTTCTTAAATGATTTCTGTCTAACTATTTACCTGTGAAAATATACTAAAATATGGGAGAGAGGGACTAGGTTAAGGAACACTTGCAAAGCAGCCCTAGTCCTATCAAGCGTGGGTCCAGATGCCGAGTGTGACAGCATCACCATAACGTGAGTTAGAGGGGACACCAAAGCAGAGCTCAGCATTATGGAGAACATTCAAACTGACAGCAGTGTGCTTTGCTCCCATGCAAGCAAAATCTTGGAAAGTCATTCTGCATACACAGCAACACAGAAAACTAGGATCACAGAAAACCGAAGATGACAGCTTAAAAAAAACCAAACAACAACAAAACCTACCACAAACCCCAAATAGTATTTAAATTTTTGTATGGCATTTAGTTTACACTAGTCCGTCAGTTTGCTCTGAGTACGCAGGTGTTTGCTGTGAATACAAAGTATACCAAGAACATTCCTTACCTGAACAGCTTTGTGGCTATGGGTATAAGCTACCTATCTTTAGCCTTTCAGCAAACAGCAACTCAGTGACTTCCAACTAGTTGATGATTTCACAAGCATTTTTGTTACTTTGAAGAGTCACATTATTGGAAAAGCAAGTAAGTTTTCATACCTGTTTCCCTGAACTTGTCCCCTGTGGAGCTGGTGTCCCAGAATTCTTTGGAGTATGGCACAAAGATGGTTCTTCCATCCTGAGATGGATAGCAGTTGCTGCTAAAAGACAGAATTAATTATATATGGTGCCATTTTTACCCAATCATAATGAACTCTGTGGTTGCAGAAATGAGTAAACAGGTCTGGTAAGAAGTGCTAAGGCTTAATTCTAATTAGTAAGTTAAAAAAAAAAAAAAAAAAGACATATTCATAAGTTCCACAACTGTTTTGTGTGGTAAGTAGCATCCTGCTTTGTGAAAGGAGGAATGACACTGCTAAGTGGCACAAAGCATCTTACTATGATTTTGGGGTATTATTTTTTCCCCTCAAATCTTTCAAGACAACTTATAAAGCAATCAAACCCATTACAATATGCCTGTAAATCCAAGGTCATATCCTGCAACACTGAACTCACTAAAAAAAGTTCACTCCAAACCAACTGTATTTTCTGAACGACGTCCACAGCTTCCCTGGGCAACCTGTGCCAGTGCCTCACCACTCTCATATTGAGGACATTCCACTTACGTTTAAATCTGCCCCTCTCCAGTTTACACCCGTTCCCCCTAGTCCTATTCCCACAAGCCTTTACGAAGCCTCTCCAGCCTTCCTGTAGGGCCCCTTCAGGTACTGGAATGTACAAGGTCTCAGAGCCTTCTCTCCTCCAGGCTGAACAACACCTCTCTCAGCCTGTCCTCACAGGGAAGGTGCTCCAGCCCTCTGATAATCTTTGCAGCCCTCCTCTGGACCCGTTCCAACAGCTGCATATCCTTCTTACGTTGAGGATTCCAGAACTGGACACAATACTCCAGATGAGGTCTCACCAGAGAGGAACAGCAGGGCAGGAGGCCCGTATTCAATCTGATCTGCGCTGAACAGGAGGCGTTGTCCTCTTCAAAGAGGCAACAATGTCTGGAAAACACCGTTTTAAAGAAAACACTCAGAGGGACATCCTGCCTACCTTTCAAAGAACCACAACTGCTGAGACGAAACTTAACTGTAGCTTAGATCGAAACACTCCGCTTCGCAATATCCCATTTTACGGAGTTTCAAAGTATTCCACGCATGGCATCGCTCTCACGCGCCCAGGGACGGGTACTGCCCGCAGTGCCGACACGCTTCAGCCCTCTCCGGGTGCCCCTTCGAGGCGACGGGCCCGGGGGCCGCGGAGGGGGTTGGGGACAGGGTCAGCCCTGCGCTCCCACCTGCCCCCGGCGCCGCGGCGAGCAGTGCCCGCTCCCCTCGCGCGGCGGAAGGAGCATAGCGCGCGCGCCCTGGCATTAAATCTCCCGCTTCCGGAGAGGGGCGGGGCGAGCGTGCGGAAGGAGCGAAGGGGCGTGGCTAATTGAACGAGGGGCGGGGATAAAGGGGCGGGGTTAAAACTAGCTGAGGGGGCGAGAGGCGGGACAAGGGCGGGAAAGGAGCGAAGGGGCGGGGCGGGGCGAGGCGAGGCGAAAACGGGGAAGTAGCGAAGGGGCAGGGCAAAGGGTTGGGGTGGTTGGGAGAAAGGGCCGGGCGATAGCGTCGAATAAATGAGTAGGCGGGGGTAAGGAAGAGAGAGGCGGGGCCAAGAGGCGGGGAAGTAGGAAAAGGGCAGGGCTAAGGGGCGAGGGGCGGGCCTAAGAGGACGAGGGGCGGGGCTACTAGGAGGAGGGGCGGGGCTAAGGGGGCGACGGGCGGGGTGAAGAGGCGACAGGCGGGGTGAAAGGGCGAGAGAGGGGAGGTCGCGAAAGCGGTCGGGGCTAAGGGGGCAGGGCGAGATCGCGGAAGGCGCGGGGGGGCGGAGCGAAGGGGGGCCGTGGTTGGCGCGTGCCCGGGCGGCGCGCGCTGCTTTGAGCCCGCGCGCGGCTTGGGACGTCGGCGCTGGGGGGGAAGGAGGATGAGGAGGATGTGGCGCGGGCGGACGCTATAAGGTTGATCCTGAGGTGTGGCGGAGGGGACGTGCGGGGAAAGCCAAGCACGGGCAAGAGCCCCACCATTGCACCTGCAGCCACCCCTCCCTCTGCCCCATCCGAGCCCCATCCAACGTGACCTGGAATCTGGAATCTTTCCAGGGATGGGGCAGCCACTGCGTCCCTGAGCAACCTGTGCCAGTGCCTCACCACCCTCCTCGCAAAGGCATTCCTCTTTATGTCTAATCTAAATCTGCCCCTCTCCAGTTTATACCCATTGCCCCTCGTCCTATCAATACAAGGCTTTGTAAACAGTCCCTCCCCAAAGAAGGGGAAAAGCTTTTTAGCAGGGCCTGGAGCGATAGAGCAGGGGGCGATGCTTTTAAACTAAAAAAGGGTGGATTCAGGCTGGTTATGAGGAAGAAATTTTTGATGCTGAGGGTGATGAAACACTGGAACAGGTTCCCAGAGAGGTGCTCGATACCTCATCCCTGGAAACACTCCTGGACAGGTTGGATGGGGCTCTGAGCAACCGGATCCAGTTGAAGATGTCCCTACTCGCCGCAGAGGGGTTGGGCCAGATGACCTTTATGGTCCCTTCCAACCCAAACCATTCTATCATTTTCTAAGTGAAAATGAAGAAAACGCACTGGCCAAATGGGCAGGAAGATGGTGGTGACGAGGAGCAGCCCCCGTTCTGCAGTTCGGAGCAGGACTGAGTGCCCCGACACTCAAAGGCGCTGCTGAAGCAAGCGTGAGTTTCACATCTCGATCACCAAACTTCCCTTCCATGCTGCAGAACTGAGTTCCCCACGTGGATTTATGTTTCTCAGGCTGATCCTTACAAATGTTTTCCAATGTAACTGTCAGGACAAATCGTGAGCTGTGGAACCCGTGAGGCACCAGCTCCCAGCCCACCGGGATGCTGCGTCTGGTTCCTTCAGCCACACTGCCCATGCTGTGCATCAAGGCTCCCACAGCTGTGCTGAGCATCGTGCGTGGAACATGCACACCCACGCGCTCCTGCCAGATCATGCCCTAGATTCGTGTAGCAGAAATGTGATAAATTTCCTGCCTGGTTCCTCCTCGCAACCACAGACGAGGATGCTCGGTTTTCTCCTCACCTTGTGTAACTGCCGTCTGCATCGAGACAACACACGCTCTTGCCCTGAGAGGTGAGTAAGCACCAAGTGTGGGTGTGATAACACGTTAGCAGTTGCTGTGCTTTTTAACATAAGTACGCATGGATTCACTCACTACAAACAGAATTTCACAGTGGTGATAGCAACCTTTTTTTTTCTCTCCTACAGTAAAAAACATCTAAGCAGTCAAAGCCCTTGTAGATGAAGTCACGTGGAAATCTGAAAACTTAGGGCCTTTACATCATTGCTTGTATAGGAGCTGACTATCTGTGGGTGAAATTGATTTAGAAATAATATTCGCAGCAGCGAATGTGGGACATTAGATTATGTGACTGCCTTGTATGATGAGTTATAACCATCTAGCAAAAAAACTTCCACAATACCTCAACTCTTGAGGCATTTTTTAAAATTTATTCCCCTCGCCTTTCTTTTTTAATACCTGCAGCTAATTTAATGTCATAAATATTTTAATTTTTTTAATATGTTAAAAATGGACTCTTGAGTGCAACAGTGCAAGTGCTAATAGAACTTCTGCTGCAAATTATATTAAGTGGGTTGGATCTGAAATACACTGGAGCTTTCAGATGGCACATCTCCAAGTTCACAACATATTTCCTTCTGTCTCAAGGATGGTCCCTGCTTTAAATTACTCATGCTCTACTGTACAGACATGTTAAAAGTTGAGTTGTGCAATAACAACAGAAAGTTCGAGATTTTAGATCGTTTGCCAGCTGAGATTCCAATAAGATTTTACAGGAACGTAAGACATGAAAAAGTCACTCTATGCATTATCATTGCTCCTTTATTAGAGCAACGCCCAAATCCCCACCCTAAGTGGGGATTATGGTCTGCTTGAGACTGTCAGTATAGAAAGACGGTTCCACATGTTGAGTTTATGAGTTTAACATACAACACACAGAGTAGAAAAAAGGAAATATTATCATGAGTATTCACGATCATCAGTGATCATGATGGATGTTCAGGTTGATATGAAGTGTTTAGCTGTGTTTATCACATTTACCTATGGGTTTACATGGTCTTTACACATTGTACTGCAAAAACATGGCTTGTCCAAGATCTAGCAGGAGGCTCCTGATAGAGCAGGGAACTGGAGAGGCATCAATCACTCTCCAGTAACTACCCAGTATTTTTATTGCAGAAACCCAGTAGTGATGGATATTATTTAACCTGCAACTTTATGATAGCAAACAGGAATCAGACTAAAACTTTCCTCTGGAAAGGTGAACATCTGTTTCCCATGAGGAAAAGAGATTATCTGTATGTTATTGATATTGGCATGTTTATGGCACAGTATATATAGTGAGTCTCATACTGTTTGGTTAAGCTTGCTGGTATGTGCGCACAGCTAGCAAGTTTATTGCAATACAATCTTTATTAAGCTCTATAATGCTATGGTTCACTTATTTTTTTTTTAATTCCTTTTGTGATCAGAATAGCTAGGAGTAAAGAAAATGCAAGAAAAAATGTATAGGAAGTTGTGCACTGGGTAATGAAATTATTGACCTCTATTTGCCAAACATATTGCTTCCCTTCAGAGAAACTTGTTTCCCCCCCCCAAAAAAAAAACAGAAGGAAAATCTGCTTCCTGGTTTTATTCTTTGATTTCTGTGATGTCATTTTAGTGACTGGATTTATTTTTTTTCCAGTTCACACCAGTTTATCAGTACAATTGAAAGATATTCTCTGTGTGTTGTCTCTTTCATTTATCTTAAATTACCAGAAGAGCACTAGGGCTCACACAACACCACTGACAGGAAAAGAAATTGTTACATTCCCCTATGGGCATCATTTGTAGCAACAAAGCGAAGTGGAGAGTAAAGGATACTGACTTTGGGCTCAGAAACTCCAGTTCGACCTTTTTGAGTTCTTCTCCTCCATAGTGCCAGGAAACATCACAAAACCTCCATTTAACAGCACGCTGGGCACAAACAGCCAGGCCTTTTGTCCCTAAACATTGCCAATGAGTGACAGAGGTGTTAGTCAACATACTAAGTCTTAAGGTGCATAGGCATTACCCCCTTGTCTTGTTTTCCTGAAATCTGTTGATCTTGTTTGAAGCCAAATGATGTATCCTGACGTATGAAGTACACTCTGCACTGTCTGCATATTCTCTCTTGCCTGAGGCTGGAGGGTGGAGTGTTTTTATGTGCCTAACCACTAACTGCTGCAGAAATTTTTAAAACCCTACCCACTTCAGCATGGGCCTAGGGCTGTGTTTTTGCTGGCTGCGACTCACTCTTCAGAAAAATGTTCTGACTTGCTTATGGCCATGTAAATGTGTCAAAGGAAGGGCTTTATAGACCATATTTCTGGAGTAAAAACAGTTTGCTACAACAAAACCTGGCCTTGGGAGACAAATTCTGCTCTCATAATGGTGTAAATGTCCAGTAATTATGGTGAAGTCACTAGAATGACATCAGCAGAAAGCTTAAGCAAAAAAATTGTTGTAAAATGTTGTTGCCTTTTCCACTTTACATTTGGAGTTTGCTTAGACTCTCACTTATTTGTTACTTCAGTTTTCAAGGTAGCTGTCTTGAAAAGAAAAACTGACATAATTTACTGTAGTGGAAAGGCACTGCAATTTGCCATTACAGAAGATAATGTAAGAGCCAGTGGAGATGGGCTTCCTTGTTCTCACTGCTGCATGTGCGAATAACCAAGTGGGTGAGGCACAGTGCTAATAAAAGGGAACGGCATAAAGCTGTCTCTTATTTTTGTGCCTGCTTGTGGGATTTTCTTTGACATAGTCATGCCAAAAATTGCAGTTTGAAGTCTTTACGAGAGTGTAGCAGACAAAGGAAACAGTAAACAGACCTTCAGTGTTCTCACCTTTGCTGGAGAACTGATTGATCATTATTTTAAGAGAATTTGAGCCTTTTAAATCTAAGCCCTTGCCCACACTAGTCCCTGGTACAGTTTTTGTCATCTGTGATAGTCTCAGCATATTTTTCTGTTAAAGGTATTTGGGCTGTTACAGAGCTTCAAGAGTCATTTAATTTTCTTACCTACTTAATAAAAAAGTTCATTTCATGCTGTGCACATGCATCTCTCAGGTGCTGACATTTATCTATGCTGCTGAAACTGGTAAAGCTGAAAAAAAGTGGATGTCATTTACTTGCAAGTACAGATGAGCTAGTTTGAGGGCAGTTTCCCATAATCTTTAGTTCTTTTGTGGACTCACTTGATTAAACTGGGGTACCAAACAAGTCATTTGGTCAACAGGTAAAAACAGATGAATGTGCACACTTCAGCTGCTTCCTGGGCTCCGGGGCAGTATCACTGATGCTCTGAGTGTGGGCGTGAGTGAGCAGTGTCCATTGTCACTTCAGCAGCATCACTGGTTATCATTTTGTTTTAGAACAAATTCCCATCCTACTGAGCACACCTCTTTCCCTACTGAACTGCAGCATTAGCAGGCAGGATGTGAAAATACACTTCTTCCCTGTTATTAAGAAACAATTTAGGTCATTTACCGGAGGGCAGAGAAAGCCTATTAAAGTAAAAACTTAGACGTCTTTTCCTAAGGATGAAATATGAATGTGGCCGTTTGTGTGAGCTTTTCATCTCTGGGTACTGGTGACAATAAATGCACTTCTGGAAGGCTGAGATTTCAGTGTCACAATGTTGGCAGATGCTGGCCACACTTATGTTGCAAACCAGGCTCATAGGTTAATACACTCATTTGAGAGCTGCCTTAAAGCTTTGTCCTGTTTCCTGGTCATAGAGGTAGTAACTTACATAATGTTTTAAGTGTGCATAACTGTTGTGGTATGAGGGTACCTCTGTGTATTTTTGTGCAAAAGAAATCACATGTCTAAGAACAGCTGTCTCAGGACTGTGAAGCAGGCAATTCACCAGGAGCATGGAATGCATGAAACTCTCCATTTTTAATGTAAGGGCTGAAGCAAATTCTTTAAAAGTCAAAAGGCTTATGGTACTCGCAGACAATGGGAGCTCAATAAATACTTGATTATCACACTCCTCCTCTCAAAATACTGAGCTGTAGGGGAGGCAACAAGAATGTCTTCTGTTGTCATTTCCTTTAGCAAGGAAAACGTGCAGTGAAGCTTTTTTAGTTCTCCTAGTTTATTGAGGAAAATATGCTGTTTATGCCAGTTATGACTCATTTCAAAACAGATATTTCAGTGTAGGTGAACCATATTGCTTTTGTTGAATTATTCCCAAAGTAATTTCAGTACAAATTTTCTGTTCACATTCATATCTGAAATAACTGTATTTTCAGTCCCTTTGCATACACAAAGAGCTTTACTGTATTTTGAATCCCTGAGGCATAAAGAAGGAGTTTTAGGGATGAGTTTGTAATATTTTCTTATAACCCTAGTGGGCTGAAATTATTCGTCATACATTATTTTTACCGCTATTGTATTATGTTACTACAGAAAGGCAGTTTAGCCCTTGTGACATTTCAAATCATTGAGAAAGCTCCTACTGCACTGAAAGAAAGCGGAACTGTGCTATCCTGGTGGAAGTTAGTAGAAGTGTGGCATATGGAGTGAGCTAATAGTATGATTTCATGTGGTGCTAGGATACTGGAAATGCAGCTGACTGCATAGCATATGTGTTTCATACTGTGTTTAATGTGTGAGAAGGCCACCAGTCTCCTTCTCAACAGATTAAGGAGACTGTAATTTGGATTACTGTTTTTTGTCTTAAGCAGAGTCCAGGAATGCTGAACTGATGCTAACCGAAGAAAGAAAATTTTTTGGTGAACCAGGTTAGCAAGTGCTACCCACTTCAACTGGGGACGTAGCTTTAAGGTTGTGTCCTGGCACCAGTGACCTACATCACATATGTTGGTAGTCCCTGGACAAGCTCTGTTTGTCATTAGCCTCTTTGATGACAGCCATGCCATACTGTTTCTGGTAATACTCCTGCAACTGTAAATAGCCCAGTACATTCACAGCTGAAAGAAGAGTTATTCTGTTTTTTGATGCGTTACAGTTTAGGGCATTTTTCCCTTGAGTTAATTACAAGTGGTTTGTGGGTAACATATACCAAAATAACCTATTTCATCATTGTTAAATGCTTGGTGGTAACTCAGCACATGGGTATGCAGTGACAAGTTTTCTCTTGAAGGACTCCATGGGAGTTAGATCAGCAGATAGATCACCCTGGAATTTTAGCTAGCATATACCCTGCTTCTTCTTGAGTCTGTGAAGCTGGGCATGACTACCCTTCAAACTGCCTGCACTGATGTCTGGATAGGGAGTCCTATGTGGGATTCATTTTTCTAGGATCAACATGCACATATGGGTGCACCCCACTTAATCATATGTGATACATGGGTACAAAGAGTAATAAAATACGTCATCTACTCCATGCAATTTGTTTTGTTTGGTGACAGCTTTTTTTTTTCCATTTCAGGGAGGCATTCTAGGTCAGAATGTTTTTCCTTATTGCAGAATTCTCACTTTCTAAAATCAAGCCTAGAAGCTGTTAAACTATCTCTCACCTAACACTTCTTTGTCCTAAGCTTTTGTCTCAAATCTAAAGCTTTCTCACAAATAGAACTGTAACGCAGGAACTACTGCTTCTTTGCATTACCAGTCAGTGTGCTGAGTGGTAACTGCTGGTTTTCTAAGATGTGTTTAAAAACAAAAAGGAAAAGATAATAGACAGAGAGTGGAAATAGCAAAGAGGAGGATCTCTTCTCCAGACAGAATGTTTGTGCCACTGGAAGATCTCAGTGTTTTGCTGTTGCCTTCTCATGGAGTTTCAGGTTCCGCTTAGAACAAATAGATAATTCTCCTCACTGATCTGTAGGCTTACAGTTACATCATGGGTACATCTTTTAGGGGAGAATTACAAATGGTCTCCAAAGCCAACACTGGTGAGATGCTGAAAGTTGATGCTGGCCTGCAACTTCAAGAGTCACTGCATTGTGCTGCTGGGAAGACTGCAAATGAAGATGCTGCCCTTTCTGCTCAGCAATACAGGCAATGTCGCTCAGTTCTGCCAATCTCATTATTGCAGATATAGTCTGGATTTTTATCAGTCAAGCCTGCAGTTTAATTTTGACACTAGACAACCAACCTAAGGTACGGCATTCTAGAGAGTCCTGTTAGGCAGTGGAGAAGTTGAGAGGACCTCAAGACACTAAATAATGCATACATTTTCCTTGTATCATGAACCTGAGCCCATCAAAGATACATGGCCATGCGTATTTCCAAATTTCAGGAGCAGCCAGGGTGGTGAAGTCATTCTGTGATGCACTCTTAAGACCTGAGTGTGTCACTAGGAGCACAGAGGCAATGCCACTGAGGAAGAACAGAATTGTAAGGTCATTGCTCATGTATCTGTCTTACACAGAAGTATTTACTTTTTCTTTTATAAGTAAACCTACGTGGAAGAACTGTCCTCACAGATACAATGGAGAAGTTCCAGTGACCGATCATCCAAAATGTGGAGGATCGAACCACATGCCTTGAAGTCACTGTGATAAACTCTGTTGTTGCTGTTAATTATTGCTGCACTTATTTTTGAAGCAGCAAAACCACAGGGGGCAATATCATATTTAGCTTAGCTGATTTCATGGGAGTTGTTGAGTTTATATCAACAAGTAATTTCATTAGATTAATTTGTAAGCATTTTTTCCATCTGTATAATTTGGGTAGAAGAAAGGTAGGAAAAGTGGGTTAAGATTAAATGCTCCTCGGTTACTTTCTTTGGGGGAAAAAGCTGAGTGGGAGATGCAGCCTTCTCCAGTGTTCTGGCCTGCCAAAGGCATTACTGGAATGAGTGCAACTGCAATCTAAGATTCCCTTTACATTTATATCCCACAGATGCAGCCATGTTCGAACTGATGCTGTGATTAAAGAGTGACCTAATGTTCATCATCTCAGGCAGAGGAAGCCCAAGAGGCGGTCACCAAATCAGAAAGCTCCTTTGTGAAGAGGTGGGTGTATGTGTTCAAATCGGAGCATCTTTAGACAATATTCCACAAATGAATGTTTTCCCGCTGACCCTAGTAAAATTAGAAATGCAGATCCTAGTAAAAGTATTACAAAAAAAAAAAAATTAAAGGGACAAAGGGACACTTCTAGCATATCTTTCAAATACTTCAATATACTGCTTGCAGTTATCCTTAACAGTTCTTGAATACTTGACATAGAAATATTCTGTGAATATTTCACATGCACACGAGTACATAACAAGCAATTCTCTTGTATTTGATCATATGCTTGTTTATTGCTAATCTGTTTATATGTTGGGAGCTGTGCATTCTGTTTTTTTATTGTACTCATATTGCTTCTAGATGCTGGTCTTTTCTCACTAGTTTGTTACAGCTCAGTTGTGCAGACCCTGTGCATTTGTTTTAGGAGAAGCTAAGGGATTCCACTGGCACTGCAAATAGCTACATAAACAGAACAGAAGTAGGAGCATGTAATCCTGAAAGTCTCTTTAACACCAACACAGCCACTACTCTCAGCACTCCCTCCTGTGAGCTGATTGCTCCTGGCTCTGGCAATTGCTTAGTCACTGTTTCCACTCCATCTTCTTCCCACTTGGTCTCTCTCTTCCTAACTTTCATTATAATATTTTATGTGCATGTATTGGCTTGTTGATTTCTTCATCTTTTGCTTGACTGCGTACGCTTGGTGTGCTTTAACGACCACAGTTGCTATTCTGTCTTCCACATTTTGTGTACTTAAATGGAGCAGATCAAACCTCTTCATTGATGAGAGTGGGGGTCTGTTTGTGTCTCAATGGCTCAGTAAATATTAGATACTGATGTGGTTGTTGATTAACAAAAGAATTTGCTTCTGCACATATCAAGAACACCAGTCTCCAATACCCACTGTTCATGCCTGCACTGTTAAGGACATACCTTATGAAACTGCAAGTTAAACACTGCTCACTGATCAGGTAGAAGAAGTTCACAACATTTTGGCACTGGTTGTCCTTCACGAGCAAAAGATGGTAGTTTTTACCTGCCATTACAAATTTAAAGACATTTGCAAACCTGCCAGATTGCTATTATCAAAACAGAAATTAACTGAAGTGTAATGCAATTAAACCAGAACAGCGTGAGTTTGGCAGCCTTGGGCAATGCCAGGGGTGAAGTTCCCAGTTCAGCACAGTACTTGGCTCTGCACATAGCTTTAAGTGTGTGGGTATTCCCCATGAAGGCTGGTGGTGGTTCTCTGTAATCAGAGGTCTGGGAAACTTGGTGTCTGAGGAAAGCTGCAGGAACAGGAAAAGCTCAGTCTGCCATTGAAAACCCTACTGACATTTATGACAGCAGCATTCACATACATAAAAGGAAAGAAAGAAAGGCAAGAAAGGAGGTAGTGGAAGGGAGGAAATGATCCTCAGCTGAGGCAGGAGATGGTTGTTTGGCAACTTCAAGACATTTTCTAACAGCAGGTATGGTTAGAAATAGACCGTGTCACCTCAAAAGGCTCAAAACATCGTTGAAATTTTTTAAAGTCTTTTAAAGAAAAATCTGTCAAGAATAGGTAAGGTGGCTCTGGGTCTTGGGACAGAGAGGTGAGTGAGATACTTAACGGAAGGCCTTTTGCAGCCTTATTTTCTACAGTTATATAATTGTATGTGCTTAAAATTAAACATGTACATAAAAGTAAATGTGTAAAGACTCTAGCAGAATTTGTCTTTGTAGGCTTAGGCCAATGTTTTTCTGTCAGAAGGGGGAGCAGTGGATGGGTGTCTTACTGGTCTCCCTGTCCCTCTTTACAAAAGCAGCTGGATTCAGTGAACTTGTTGAATCAAATTCCAAAAGTACACACACTTGCCGGCCAGAGTTCTTGACTTCTTATCATTGCCTATACTGTGTTTTATCCATTATTCTTATCTGCCATCGTACCTAACAGAATAATTTTCTTAGTACAGATTTTTAATACCTGGGGAGAGGCAAATATTTTGTTCTGAACTCTTTAATTTATACTGGAAACTAAAAACATCTCTAGGTAATGTAGTTACAAAGACTTCAGCTGAAAACTTTAATCATGAATGTTGTTAAAGCACGATCCAAAGAGCTCTTCCTTTGCAGGCACTGGGTAAGGAAGGTAGCCACCATAACATGCATATGGCAGCTCTGTGATAACAGCAAATATATCCAGGAAGAGGCATCCTAGAGGAACATCTGAAATACATAACACATGGAGAAAGGATGAGCCCAGGGTGGCTTGGTTTTGATAAGAGAAAACTGTGTGTTATCACAGGTTTCACAAGCTGAACTTCTGATAGAAGCAAATTAATGGGAATCTGAATTGCTCTGAAATGAGAAGTTTGAATAACAACAACTTTTCCAGCCAGTGAAGTTGCTGAGAAGTGACACACAATAGGCCTGGTGTTTGGGAAAGGCAATACTTCTGTGCTTTCGGGTAAGAAATGGGATTTTTCAGGCATGGGCATGAAAACAGAGATGAGCACAGCCAGAAGATTCAGAGCCAAGTCAGAAAAACTGCCAGAAACTCGAAGCAGAGGCTACATAAATGGCTTGGATCCAAATTTTGAGTGTTCACTTGCAAATGTCTTACTCAGAACTATGTAAAATATAACCTGCTAGTCTGAAGTCAGTGTTCAATCCCTGGTACAAGTAAGGAACTGAAAAGAAAAGATACCTTTTTCCACATGGTTCTGCCTACCAGTTGAGTGGCTGTAGCACGCTGTACTTGCCATCATGCCACCTTTTCTGCTTTTACTTTCATTTCAAATACCTTTTTGGCAGCGGAGAAAAGCTGGTTTGTAAAATGAGATCTTCTGGCAGGCAACATTATGTGAAGGAGTGATAGTATTGCTGGTGGCCTTTGTTGAGGAGAGCAAGGTGTAAAAGAGCAATTCTGAACCTAGGAGCCAGACTATGTAGAAGCATTCCCAGTAAAGCCAGCTACTGATAGTTATCTTTCTTGGAGTATTCCTTGCTTATGTCTTTGTTGTTTTACTCATTACAGCTGAAATTGCAATACTCACCTTTTGCACAAATGGTGAGCTATTGCAAAAGAAAGCCCATCGTGCAAGGCAATATGACCCCAGCCAGCTTAGGGTCATCTTTTCCTTGTATCTATCAGGAGAAATGTGTGAAAACTCAGCAGTAAAAATGAAGAAACATTCCTGCCTAGCTCCATAGAAATATGAGTCCTTCTGAAAATACAAGCTTCCCAATCAGCGCTGGCATACTGGAAAGCTGGCCTTGCAGTTGTCACCTTAACATTGCCATTTTGATTGTAATGCACTAATTAGATGAGGTGTGGTAGACACAGCACCTTGGTGGGACTTCTGGGTTCTAACTGTGCATTAGTTGACTGTAAGACTATCAGACACAGAGCTGTATGATTTCTATAGAAACTAATATTAATATTTTTACTACTACATCAAAATCAAGGGAAAATGGTTTAGGATTTAGTTTTTATTTTCTCATTATCCAATTCTGATTTGATTGGTAATAAATTAAATTATTCCCCTCCAGTAAACACAGGTAGATGTTACACAGACTGCATTTGTATTCTTATGAAACAGAAAGAAACAATATCGAAGGGCCACAGATCTGCTTTGATCTGTTCTTTTCTCTTCTAGGTCACAAATCTTCTGTTTGTTTATCCTTCAACAAAGAGTTTTTGGTTGGAATTAGCATATTACTTGTTTTGTACGGCAAAGGTGTATCTGGCTGGAGGTTTGCTTGCAAAGTGTAATTTCTATTGAAAAGTGAGAAATTTGGAGAGGCGTGAGGGAATGTGAGCATAAAGAAAATAACCATGAATGTTCCTGAATACTGCTTTTAACCCACATAAGAAGAAAGCTGCAAACTAAAAGATGTTCTAGATTAAAGAAGAGTGAGGGATCATAAAACAGATTGAAAAACACTTGTCAATGAGCTTCCAGCTATGGCTCTTGACTTCTATAAAATTGCTCAAATATTTATTCTCATTCTAACCATTGATAAGGATGCATCTCCAGCTATGCTGTAACTCCAGCCACAGGTTCCAGGTTTGACATATGTCTGCTCATAATTAACTCAAAATCATGTTTAAAAAAGAATGTTTGGGGACAGGATTATTTTAACCCTTGTGTTTGTTTTTTTTTTTCCAAATGGTTTCTGAAGAGAAGTTTGAATTCTGTGTTGTTCCCTGTGAGTCTAGTCTGTTGTTCTGTCTCTGTGGGAACATTTGTATGGTCAGGAAGGCTGTGCCAGGGTGCCAGATGTAGATGTGAAACTTGATCAATATTACTGAAGTGCTGGCACATCAAAATGGAAGGAAGCCCACAAATGCTGTAATTAATTTCAGCACAACAAGACAGAGTTGAAAGGCATTGTGAAAGAGACAAATAAGGAGTATTTATAAAAGTTCATATATGACAACAGAATTTGAGAAAGATAGACCTTGTGCCTTTTAGACAAGATCTTCAAAAAAATTCCCAATGTGGAACAAAGTTGGATCCCAGTTTCAATCTGTGCCAGCTTCCTTGCGAACAGGGTGACGATCAGTATTACCTCCAGGATGATCACCATGGAGCAGACACCACATTGCCGACACTTCACTCTCTCCAAACCTTTGAATGACCAGATAGAACAAAGAAAGACCACCATGCTTTCTGCAAAACTGATATAAAGGTGTCATTTTGTAAATGACCAGTTCGGTGTGAAATTCACGATAAAAGTATGTTGTAGACAAAGATACTTATAACTTCCCTATTGAGAGAGATCTTAGCAGATTCTGACTCAGCTTCAGATCTGCTGAACAGCATGACTCCTTTAATGTCTGGTTTGATGTGTCCTTATGGAGTCAAGGGTTGCTTTTCATGCCCTGTTATGGCATTTTATCTCGTTTTACTCATAATGGATGGTTTAAAACCTGTTGACCTTAATTGTTCTATGCAGTGCATCTATCATTATTTTTGTTGAAGGATTGAATGTCTGACATAATTATTCAGTCCATCCAGCTTATTCCATTTCCTAAGAAATTGGATGATGAATTTGAAATGGTTTAAGATTTTCATCATATGGATTAAAGACCTATAATTAGGACGAGAGCGATACAGTACTGGTTCACAAGTAATTTAGAACCTGTGATGAGATTTTATGTCTCCCACCGTGAGCCTCCCATCCATCTGTTGAGGACAAAAGCACTTGCCCTGCTTTCAGATCTGTAGATCAAAGCTTCTGTGGATGCAGGGTTGAAATTGGAATATGAGTTTCTGGGTTGTATTGCTTTAAAGAACTACAGAGTTCTCTTTTTATTCAAGGCGCAATACAAATGAAGTGTTTTCCTTGCTCTCTCACATATTCTCCATGCATCCTTGTCAGAAGCCCTATGCAGTATAGAATATAACAGACCTTTATAGCATCTTTGCTTACCTAAAACAGCATTTTAAAAAACAGGCTTTAGAACTGTTGTATCAGTTTTTATTCTGTACCTAGCTTTCTACTGGTGCTGTAAACTTCATACATCTTATTTGCGATAATCCAGATCTTCATTTTATTGGTATTTACTGAGCTGAAAAGACTTTGAGGTGAGGAAGGTTGACTTAGAAAAGGTATACATAGTAATCTACAAAACACGTGTTTAAATTGTTGCTGCAACCAGCGTTTATCCAACATTCCTGGATAAATGAATATTATTTCTATCATGAATAAATGCTTATCAAAACAGGTATCATGCAGAACTTACCCCCTCAGTATTGATATGATGGTGCAGTTGTTTGCCTCAAGGAGTGAATGTCCTTCCAGCAGTACTCAGTAAGGATAATGATCTTTATTTTTTGGAAAAAAATTGTCAGGAAAGGTGAAATATAGGCACTTGTAGTTTAAAGCTTCAGGTATTAAGTCAAGGAGTAAAAACAGTGCACTGTGAGTTACATGAGCAGTCCCATTTTGTAAATAAAGAGTAGCTCATGACACAGTTTGAAGTGCATAGACCAGGAAAAGGTCCCGTATCAGGTTTCCATGGCAAGTTTTAGTAGTTGGGGGGCTACAGGGGTGGCTTCTGTGAGAAGCTGCTAGGAGCTTCGCCTATGCACAGTAGCTCCAATGCCAGCCAGCTCTAAGACAGACACGCTGCTGGTCAAGGCCAATCCAATCCATGATTGTGGCCTCTGGGATAACAACATGTTAAAGAAGGAGAGGGAAGACCTGCACAACATCAACTGCAGCTGGAGAGAGGAATGAGAATATGTGAGAGAAATAGCTCTGCAGACAGCAAGGTCAGTGAAGAAGGAAGGAGAGGAAGTGTTTTAGGCACCAGAGAAGAGATTCCCTGCAGCTTGTGGTGAAGCCCATGGTGAGGCAGGCTGTCTCCCTGCAGCCCACGGAGGTCCACAATGGGGCAGATGCACACAGATGGCTGGGGGAGGACCCCATGCTGGAGCAGGTGGATGCTCAAAGGAGGCTGTGACCCCACGAGAAGCCTACACTGGAGCAGATTTGCTGGTGGGACCTGTGAACCCGCAGGAGACCCACAC
This sequence comes from Cuculus canorus, assembly GCF_017976375.1. Taxonomy (NCBI): domain Eukaryota; kingdom Metazoa; phylum Chordata; class Aves; order Cuculiformes; family Cuculidae; genus Cuculus; species Cuculus canorus. The sequence continues at coordinate 12,613,554 of NC_071407.1, forward strand.
TGCACCAGACTGTCCTGAAGGTCTGCAGACCGTGGGAAGGACCCACATTGGAGAAGATATTTTTTCTCCCCTGTTCAGCTGAGGAGGGAATTGATAGGGTGGTTTTGGTGGGCACCTGGCATCCATCCAGGGACAACGCATCACAGGTACTAAATTTTAAACACTCTAACAAAACAGTTCACACAACTCTGCTGCCAGTCCCATGAATTGAAATAACACCTTCCTTCTATGACCACAAGGCTTAGGAATCCATAAATTTCCATAGCTCCTTGCTGAAAAGAGAAGATGAAGAAAATTTGTGAAAGAAGTAGAAAGAGGACAGTTAATATCTACATCTTGAAGAGGATCCTTAGCATTTCTTGAAGAAGGGAAGAGGAGAAAAAGTGTTGGAGGCATAATTTCAGTAATGTAGGAGAATGTTTCCATGGAAGAGACAACTCTGAAGAAGTGTTATTAGCTCTGCATGTGATTAACTCATTCTTAACTTAAGTAATTTCTACAGTGTGAAGGAGAAGGGTCTCCAAGGCAGTCTCCAGCCTCGGTGCTGAGAATATATACAAAGCTTCCAGCTGCCATCTGAAGTGTGTCCTGGGGAGTGATTTTACTGAGAGTCTCATGTCCTGTCTTGTGCTGGCAGCCCTGCAGGAGATCATCAGTCTTCTAGCCAGGTATATCGGATAATAATATTTTATGCCTCTGGAATGTATCTTCTAATAAAGGAGTGCCATTTAAATTGGGGCTTTGCAAGCCTGCACATGGCAGGGGAGGCTGTGTGCCCCAGGAAAAGCAGGTGCAGCAAGACAGCAGCCAGGAAGAAGGATTCAAGCCCTTCTGAGTACCAGTTCAGCAAATAAATAGAAATAGAAATAAAACCAATCTCACATGCCCTCTTGCCACAAGCAGTTATAGCAATTGGTATGATGTCAGCTTCAGAACTGAAATAAGCCCCAGATTGCTCCATTATAGTGTGGTGTTAGTCTAGATCTAAACACGCAACAGAAACAAGCACAAATCAGCTTTATGCTAATGGAAACCAGCCTTGATTTAAAACTCTTGCAATAAGCATGTGTTTGGAAATTGGTTTATGGTTGTAAAGCGCTGATGTAAACTGAAATGCCTTGATAATAAAACTGATCATACTGTGATAAATACTGATCCATGGTAAATCCCTGAGGATCAGTGGCCATAAGCAGGGCTCACAACAGAGTATGTTCTGAGGGAACACCTTAGTAGCCCAGCAGAGACTTTTCATGCTGTTGTTTGCTTTGGCAGTGAAAAGTGAGCACCACCCTGAAATGCTTAAGAGCCGAATCACAGGAAGTACCTCCTAGCGAAGAAGAGGATCAAGGATCCTGTTGCTGCGTATGTTGACAGGGACCATCTCTGGAACAGAAATCTTGTAGAACTCTGTAGACTTCTTTTCAAAGCCTGACTCAGGAAGTTTGCAGAATGGCCTCAGTGTTCATCATGTGTGGACTTGGGGGACAGTCAGAACTCCCCAGGATATACAGAGCAAAGCTGTTCTGGGATGTTTGTACAAACACACTTCTTTTCTCCTCAGAAGCATTGCTATCTAAACTTGACAATTCCCTCAGAAATCCAGTTGTTTTAAAGGACACATTTTCTGAACGCCCCCTTAGCCAGGGACAGACATGATTCTAGAGAGAACATTGTGAAAATCACAGGTTTAAATTACTGTACAGGTGTTAGTGTACTCCAAGTACCACTATGCTGGCCTTCTCTTGCTTCTCTACAAAACATCAAAATGCCTTGATTTACATTTGACATAGATTTCGAACTGAGGGGAGACTCTTACCCTGTCAGTGTTAATGTAGTGCCAGACAGCATCTGCTGCATCATTTGATCTCGGGAGACTTTAATACAAAGACAGAAACTCAGAGAGACAAGTTATTACTCCTGAATCTTAGCTATGTAAACTAGGACGAACTGAATGAAAAATCAAGCCTCGTGATTGTACATGAAATGTGTTTTTAAAATGTTTTTATTTGTCTGTTATAGGAGTGGAAATATGAGTATAAAAGCTTTGTGCTTTCACCTCCATCTTTACAATAGCGATCGCATAAGAATTTTGTGGGGGAACAATGTCCAACTGTTGCCACTGTTCAGATCTGGGAAATGGGCTGTCTTATGCTTATCTTATCATTTCTGGGTTTAGATTGTACCAGCTTCATGTAGCAGTGACTTTCTTCAAGTCCTGATCTGAACCAGACTACACCTTGAAAAAGGTCTCTGTTAATAAAACAGACTGACTTTGAATCATTATTTACTTTATACCCTGAATCCAAAGTTGCTAGAGACTTCTCATGTGCCAGGAAAGATCCCTGCAGAAGAGATCAAACCATATGTAGTATACTTGTGCTACAAGTTCTGTGCTTTTAACGTGTTTTCTCTGATGTGAGACAATAGTTTCCAGCCTTTTTCAACTTGTAGACTTATACATATTTACTAAGGAAGGGGAAAATCCCTCAGTTGCAGATTAAAGTAATTTGGCAATGTGCTTCTTTTACTTATAGAGTCATAGAATCGCTTGGTTGGAAAAGACCTTTGAGATTGTCAAGTCCAACCATACCTGTCCACTAATAACCATATGCCTGAGCACTTCATCCACCCATCTTTTAGGTACCTCCAGGGATGGTGACTCAACCACCTCCCTGGGCAGCTGTTCCAGGGCCTGATAACCCTTCTGGTGAAGAAATTTTCCCTGATGTCTAATCTCAATCTCCCCTGGTGCAACCTGAAGCCATTTCCTCTAGTCCTATCACTTGGGAGAAGAGAGCAACACCCACCTCGCTACAACTTCCTTTCAGGTAATTGTAGAGAGTGGTAAGATCACCTGTTATCTTTTATCACAGGTTCCTAATAAAACCAATGGCTGAAATGCACTTCATCCCTAATGCACCTTAACTTGCCAGGTTACAAAACAGAAAAAAAGAACATATTGAATACACATTTAAAATCTCCTTACACCTCAGTTCTTTTTATGCCTGGGTGCCCCTTTGCTTCTGTGCTGAACAGAATCCGCAATGACTGAAGCATCTTCTCTTGGTGACCTGCAAAGCTGTATCATTGATAAATTTGTTAGATGTGCTTATTGTGCTTGCCTCTAGTGCTGGGGATCTCTCACCCAGGATCAGGGGATGTCTGGGATGGCGATGGGAGAAGCTGTGCATGGCACTCTGCGCTTTATCGATGTGAGTCTCTCAGGAAGCTCCCTTTTCCTCTTGCACCTGGCAGGGCCATAGTGGGTCTGTGTACACTGCAAGCACCACCTCAACAGTGAGCATAAACCTACCACATCCATTAAGTCATTGACTTTCATTCCACGTACTTGGTTTTGTCTTGCTCTGGGAAACTGGTAGTTCGAGTTCACTGTGTCAACACTGCACTTAGGACAAGCCAAGTTCTGGGAAAAATACACCAACACAGTCAGTCTGGACTGCTTGAGTAGAGGAATGTTGGCTACTGTTGATGCGCTGGGTCTGCCCCCAAGCCACCCAGGAGCTCAGGCTAATACTCTCTCTTAGCACAAGCTTGTTTGTGAGCAGTGTGGATAATGAGGAAATACATTCTTGAAGGCAAAATTAGATTTTGACAATGTAGATATGCCTGGAGAACTTGGAGATGGGACACAGAATATGTGCCACAAACAGTATAGACCCAGTTGCACCACTTCTGGTGCTTTCTTCACTTACTACCCCTGCAGTGATACCCAGTGCTTGGCCAGGCTCCTTGAATTAGGTGTGAGCTATGGGCTTTATGCACAATCTTGAGTATGTCCTTTGCATAGTGTTTTGTTTCATTCCCTGTGCATGGCTGCCTTCAAGAGATGTCCTTGCACTAAACTCACCTGAGTGACAGAGCATCAGTGGCACTTCTGTCCCTAGAGACTCTTGAATATCATCTCCAAGCTGTGAAATAATCCTTGATCAAAAAATGACCCATCAAAACTTAGTAGGGAAAGGGAATGTACAGAGCTGGAACAGAGGAGAGCAAAAGAAGACTGCTCTTGGAGACCCGTCAGTCACCCTCCCATGCATTTCCTATCCTGCTAATAAGAATCCCTCTGTCTATGTCAAGAGTGGCTCGCTGCAAGGTATAGTTGAGCCTGGCAGAGATTTTCCATCAGGAGGTTTTTTTGCCAGTGTGTGTTTTGAATTTTCTATCAAGATGATGGACAGAAATCAGGCTTATTTGCCAACACTCAGCATTTTCTGACGCACATCTCTACTGTTGTCTCCATTTTTTTTCCTGTATGCAGTGTTGCACTGCAATTCTCCCTGTGCTGCTTTTTGTGGTGGTGCTTAAACCTGAAGGCTTTGGACTGGCAGTGGGTAGAACTGACTGAATTGTTTGTTTGGAATACTAATTGCTTGGAATTTTGACCAGGGGTATGGCTAGTGAGCAATTCACTAATCAAATCTTGTTTTCTTTGGGGCTGCCAGAAAGGAACCTTTTTGCCTGCTGCCAGTTCTTCATAAACAGTTTGCTTTGACTCTTCTCCATTATTTATATTGGCAGCACTACAGCCAGGTCGTCTGGCATTGGTTGTGTCCCTTTGCTGCCTGTTTGACTGAAACATTTGACACGTGAGGTTAGCAAATGCATTTTCTGGTGCATATTTTTTGTCTGAAAGATACTGGTGCTAAAACTGTTCTAAGTGTTTACTTGCAAATAGTAGCTTTCTAAAAGCTAGGGTTTAAGAAATTGTTTGATCCTGTGAATGAAACTTTGCATTCTGTTAAATAAGTTACTCAAGGGCTGGATTCCTTTGTCTTTGACTAAGCAGACTGGGCAGTGACTGGTGGTGAGTAACCAGCAGCATCCAGCAAGAGGCTCAGCCCAGCTCGCAGCTCTGCTGCTGTATGCAGTGTGTGCTGCAGGCTAGTCTTACCTAGAGGACAAGGTGAACGGGGTTATTCATCATGCCAACACTGGGAAGGAGAGGAGTCTAAGGGCTGAAAGCTACCTAATTTAAACTCACAGCAATGCCCTCGAAGTGGCAGTGATCAGAACCACCTGCTTCACAGTGGTGTTCTGTGCCAGATGCTGTGCTGGATAGCTGGGGCAGCTCGCTAATTACCATGGGTGAGACAGGAGAGGCTGAGAGAGAGAGGGGGGTGGGGGGGAGGGAGGGGGGAAAGAGGGAGAAAGAGGGGGAGGGTGAAGCAAAGGTGACAGCAGGTCACCTTTGCGAAGAGATCTGTTAACATCCCAGCCTTGATGCCATTAGAGGTGTGTCTGATTGTTGGTGTTAACTCCTGGCACTGCCAGCCAGCTGTGGCTGTACAGCCTGACTGTACCAAGATGTAAAATGTGACCAAGCATCAATACACATAAAGAGCTGTGTAGAGGACAGGGAGACTTCCAAGAGGTTGTAGCTGTGTTTTGTTGGATCTGTCTGTCACCAAAGCTTACATTATCAGGAGCAGTCCCAGACACTCAAGACAATGCATGTGTCTCTCCGCAGTCCTTGATCTGGGCTGCTTGCTGGTAACTATTAGGCAGTTGTATTGCAGAGCACAAAGATGGCATGAGGGTTCCAGTATCTGTACAGGCTTGTCTCTGAGCAGAAGTAGACAGCTGTCTATAGCTGCTGAAGACTCCCAGTCCTCCTGTCAACGTGGTAAGAGTAAACGCAAGTATTCAGTCCTCCTCCCAGTCTCTGTCCACTACCACAACATCACAAGCTCTCCTCTCTGGACCTGTACAGTCCAGTTTGTCCTGCACTGTTAAGGATCAGTGTTTTATAATGCTCCAGATGCATACATAGCTTTATTGTAATTATTCATATTTATTATTTGCACTGTGATAAACCTTAGAAGCCATAGCAAGCCTCTCATTGCATGGAACACTATATGAAGATAGAAGGATAGCAGAAAGGCAGTATAGCTTTTATATTAAAGAGAACAAGCCAGGACATCTTCTCATGATCTCTTGGGACCTAAGAGATTGAGTTAGCAATGTGTTTTTGCATCCTGACATTACTCACCTCCCAGCACCCTAAAAGCAATGATCAGTTCCCCACAAGGCTTTTATTCATACCCGAGGTTACTCATGGTGAGTTTCTCGCTTGATGTACAAACCATGGGCTCAGGGCATTGAGTCAAGGGAGTGACTCAGGAAGCTCTCTTTGGTTCAGTAGCTGCCTAGCTCCCTTCTGTAAAACCAAAGCACAGAGAGAACTGCAGTTGCTACCCAGAAATAGGTGCGGTTTCTTTTTCCCTGTGTGAACCATCCTTGTGTGGGCCTGCATTATTCCAATCAGCTTCTTGGCTGATTCACTAGCCATGTGATTTATGTGTCAATTGAGACAGAATTATCAAACGATGTACACCTTATCCTGTGCTCCACAGCTCCTTTTGAAGTTGAAGATAAGGACTTATCATCACTTTTGCTAAACCATGAAAACACCTTGAGCTGCTAGAGGATGGCCATGACAAAACTAGCCGGTTCAGCTTTGAGACTCTTTATCTTTGGGCTCCCCTTGCCAAGTGAGAAGTGATTCAGATGTGCTGTAGCACAGCCCCCTTCCAGGTGCAGTGAACGTGCAATTTAGAATACTGCCTCATCTTCTCAATTTTTCAGTGCTGGCACCAGCTGCTGTAAACTTTTGGAGCATCTTTCATCAGAGGAAATGGTGCTGTCTTCAAGTATGATTTGATCCCTATAGTTGCTGGATGCCACACCAATGGGAAGCTCAAAGTCTGTGCAGCTGGGAACAGGGAAAGCAGCAAACTCTGCGTTTGGTAGAACGTTCCCAGGTACACCCAGCAGCAGTGTGCTTCCATATCTACAGACTTCACCTTCTGCAAGAGAAATTGAGCAGGATAGCTGTGGGAATAGGAGGATAATGATGGCTACCTCCAAGAGGAGCTCCAGCTGCCTCCCCTGCTCCAATCACTGCTGTTAGTGCAGAAGTGGCAGCTGACAATGTGAAGCTAGGTCTGCCGCAGTTCATTGCGTTGGGCCTGCGAGACACCTGACTTTCAGTGGCTTTGAATATCTAAGGCAATCACTGACTTCAGTAAAAGGTGAAGCAGCTCAGGATCTCTCTAAATTATGTCCTTGATGTCAGACACTTGCCTATGGGGAACCTGAGTGAACTAATCAGTGTGTTTCATCAGGCAGCGTCCTCAAGTATTTCTTCACTTAAATTTCCTCTTTTAAATGTAGAGTCAGTTGTCCTCAAGATGTGATTTGTTTTCAGTTTCTTTTTAAGGACATCTCTATGCCATTCTTCCACCACCTCCTTCTTTTTCTTTCCAATAAGAAATTGGCAAAATGACTCCTGAAGAGGCACTCCATGAAATGTTTCAAGAAACATTAAAACGATATCTTTCTCACTGAAAACACTGAGGGATTAAAATACTGTAGTTTTCTTATTTTATCAAATTTGTAATGGCTACCTTTTGTTTATACACATATGAAGGAAACTGGTAGACAAAGGTAAAGGAGGGAGAAAATTCCTCCAGTCCCGAGGACACTGTCTTCAAATGTGAGGTCCCATCCCTCACCCCAGTGAAGTCTATGTGCCATTCCAGTGAGTCTTTCTGATAATGGTGGGTCTTATGAAACTGGAATAGCGCAGTCCTGTCTTTTCTTGAACAATTTCTCTCAGTGCACTGCCAGAGTATGTCTGAAGCACAATCTGTGGGTTGTGCTGGAAGCAGGTGTAAAATTAGATGACCAAAGGGCAGGTTTAAAGTCCAGTTAGTAAGAAAAGGGATAGAAATGTGTCATCGTCAAAGAGTATGAAGTTCAAAAAGCTAAAGCAGCTTTTATCCTTTTGGTCAGGCTTAAACCAGGTGCAGTTTGGCCAGGTCCCAGGCTGAGCTCTGCACCTTGTAATAAATAATTTAGTTCCTTGTTTAGACAACTGCATATCCTTTGATTAGTGTTCAGAAGGCAGAGTCATGGACTCTTCCTCCATGCAGGGAGGACATTATGCTTCATAAATATCTGTCTGACTAAAGGTAAATATGAAAACAAATACAAGTTCTGGGATTTATGATGTGCATGATTAATTTTGAAGAAGTTTTGATCCCCATTAACAAACAGTGAGCATAGTCTTCGGGGTGGCAATGTAGTGCTGTATGGCAGCTGTATCCCTATACACCTTTGGAAATTTCTAGTATGGAACTAAAAAGAATAGAGTGCAATCTTGACAGGATGCAGGTGCAGTCCCTCAAAAGGTCTGTGGAAAATTATGCATGAAGCATCAAGTTCTTTCCCATTAGGTGGTATGAATCTGTCAAAATATGGGTCGGATGAGAGAAGCCAAGGTGAATTCTGATTCTTATGATGCAGCACAGGGCACCAAATGACATTGTCATGTTCAGTAGGAGGAAAACCTGTCACATAAGGTATAGGTAAGCTGTGAAAATCTTTGCTGTAGGACACTGTACATACTATAATGTTGTACAGATTCAAAAACTAATTGGACAAATAAGTGGAAAAAAATCCATCAAGGAATGATTGCCATGCTACTTTGACTTAGGAAATCTCCAGTGTACACCAGGAAAATATCTGCATATGCTTGTCCTGTTCACATAGTCTTACCAGGGCTATTCATTCAGGCCATGGAGGGAGATAGGGTTGGGAGCTGGGTGGAGTTTTGCTTTGACCCACCATGGCTGGTATTCTGCTCCAGTTCCTATTCAGGTAGACATCTCTAGGTGGTATACATGGAAGAAACTTTTTCCTTGGTGTATTTTGGTTTATTAATAGTGCTGCCTCTTGATTAGAACATAAATGTCTGGAGTTGGCAAGCTGGTTCAGCCCACTGATTTGAGCAGCTAGGGGTTTAGCCCCTTGTACTAAAGTCAGTCAGATCTGCTTAGCTTGCAGCCAGCTTTGCAGAGGCATCAGCAGGTACTAAGTGACTTTCTGTAAGAAAATGCCAAAACAGGTCTCAGATCTGTGTACCGAAAAGCAGTGCCGTAACAGTTCATTTTCCCTGCCATAAGCCTTCACACCTCTGACTGCCAGGGGTCTAAGTAGTTAATCTACCTGAGCAAATAGGTAGGACCATTTTTCCTTTCAATAAAGTTTGATTCCTGGAGGCAGATCTTTTTTTCCAGTGAGTGTCAGATAATTGGAAGGGTAGGGTGCGGCAGGAAACCGCGACACGCCTTTGTTGGGACTTGTTTGAGAGCACGGGAATAGGAAAGCAGAAGAAGGGTGAGAATAAGACAGGTTAAATAAAGAAGAGGTGAACATTTTTGGATGATCACTCAGATTCCACACACCTTTGGAAGGATATGATATAAAGTGTAGGTAGCAAATTTTGGTAGAAAGGAAACGGTTGAGAAGAAATACAGATTTTCATTTCAGTAACCAAAGCACTCCAGGTAAGTTACATTACGGGGGGGGGGGGGGGAAAAAAAAAAAAGAAGAAAAAAGTATCCTTTATTTTCTCTTCCAGATTTCTTGCAGAATAAGGCTGTATTCTCAGGCAAAATAGAGGAGATATTACTTTATTCTGTAGGGAATACAATGTTAAAATAAGATTGTGTAAGAGCTGGGTCATTGTGGTTTTGTGTTTGCCAGTTAATATATCTCTTTTAAAAGGAGTATCAAGTGAAAGGAGTATGCCTGCTGGGAGATAACAAATGTGAAGCCAAGCTCTAGGTACATTTTTAATGCATTTTGTGGAACTGCAGTGCAAATAGATAAAGTTTAGTTGAGTGCTCCCTGTTGCTTGAGGGTACCAGCTCGGGGAAATGCAGATCATCTGCTGGCTGTTTTAAAACCCGAGCAGACCTGAAATGTGCTGGAGGAATAATGATTGAAAGTTGAAGCTTCAGATTGTGGGTTCAGGGTGAGATATTAAGGAATTGATCTCTAGTCCTGAGAATACCTGGAGCTGCTTTGGAGTGAAAGTTAGTGTTGCCATGGACAAACTCTGTTTTGTCTCAGACAGGTGGTTTTATTTATCAGCAGTGACTCACTGATTATAGACTTAGGACCACATTTTTGTCATAGAAGATTAGGAGTAACTGTAACGTGGTTTTAAGCTTTGTCACAATAAGTTAGAGAAGTCTGATCTGAAAATCAGTTTGAATCCTTTCTTCAGCAGGTCTAGCGATGTGAGCATGGCAGCATCAAATAAAAGATCTGTCTTCTTCTCCTGTCTTTGGACTGATTTGGAGAGTGACTTTGGGGAAGTTACTTGTCCTTCTGTGACTTATTGCTTCGTCTGTGAAATGGTGACAATAGCACTTCCCTGTTCTGCAAATATTTTTTGTACAAGCCCAGATTGTTTGTCTCCCTTTCTGTGCCAGAGGCAAGAAGCTTATGCAGGTCAGAATGGTCTTGCTTTGGCCTGTTTCTCTTTGGGCAGTGCAATTAAGCAGGCACAGTGAGGACACATTTTCGAAAGAAAGGTACTTGGCAGAACGGAGTGCGGTCTGGGCAGTGCTCCTGCTTGTACTCTGGCAAATGAGCACACACTGGTGTCAAAGAAGCCAGGACAGGTTGTGGGCAGAGCAGAATTTAGTTCCTACAGCACTTCCAGCCTTTAGTTGGTCATCTAGCTTGCTTCCTTGGCATTAGCATAATTTCAGTGAGTCTACAAAATGATCAGATTTGGAAGCACGGTTTTGTTGATTCAGTTCTGACTGTGTTGGTTTTGATAGATGACTGGAAAGGAGCAGCATTTAAAGCAGAATGAGAAGGTCAGATTCCTAGACTGTAGGGTAAAAGTGGCTGGTTTTGAACCAGTTCTGCTAGTCCCAGGACAGTGGCACCTGAAAGGCTTTGTTAAGAGGAAGAGACATTTAATATGATGGGAGCCATGGCATTTTCTTTTAACATATTCTGTGACATGGTTTAGAAGCGTCTACTGAATCTCAGAGTATTCATGATCAAAGGGTTCTACTGACATTAAATATTATAGTTAATCTCAGCACCTGCTGGTGCCTCTTTCTCCTAATGGAGCGTCTCACAGCAGGAGCCTTATTAATGGAGGGAGGAGAGCTGAAAGGATGTGCTGTGAGAGTCTAACAGCATTCTGACATGAAAACTGGAAGGACATTGTGGAAGAATAAAAGAATCTGAAATGTTCCGGCTTTCATTTTTCCATTAAAATATGTCTTTGTGGCTATTACCCTCCCCTTTGAAAATGTCTCTAATAAACTTCATTACCATTTCTCACAATACATAATTTCTAAAATAGTAAGAGGAGTTTGAATGTCCCGTCTCAGACTGGCTTAGCTTCCTTTCCAGTGTGCTGCATCGTAGTCAGGTGGAATAGGGTGCAGGAGGCAACCTGCAGTGTTGGGCTTATGTAGAAAGCACAGATTTAAGCATGCCTTGCAAACCTGAGCAGCTGTTACTGTCCTTCTTTTCAGCGCTGTACAGAGAAGAAGCAGTGTCATAGGTGTGGTAGGCTGGACCTCGCTTGGTCCCTAGTACCATTAAGGTCTACAAGTTGCCTGGTTTTGTGCGTGCCACAAGTACACTACAGCCCTTGAGCTTATGTTAAACAGCCATAGGGTTGTCCTGTCTTATGATACCTGTGCTGTATGAGTGATTCCACTTCACAAGTTCCTGCTTGTTGCTCAGAGAGAATTGCAGATGGCTTCTCTGATTCAACAATGCTATTACTTTGCCACAGACATAGCCTACAGCTATGTCTTTGTGAATCCAGATAGGAGCTAGTGAAATTAGTCAGTCCTGGCAGTTGATGGATATTAAAGTCGGTCAACCTGCTGGAGCTTGGGCTGGCTTTTGCATTCACGTGGCAAACACACATCCTTATTTATTTATTTATTTATTTATTTAATTGGTATCAGGGCAAGATATTCCCCTTTCTCAAGAGAAGGCAAGAAGATGCGTTCACTCCAAGGTGGTGCTGGCCTCTTGCAGCATCCATAACCATCTCTGTTTCTCAGTAGCTGAAAGGAAGTAGAGTGCTGGGGTAGAGTTCTGGGGCTGCAAAGCAATAGGAGAGCAGTTTCCAAATGTAAAGCTGTGTTCCCTGCCAAAAACACCGGCAAAGCCAACAGTGCTGACATCTAGACAACAGCTTCTAGCATCTGTTTTTAGGGAAGGAGCTTGAGAGATGCTTCCACTGTCGATGCTGCAGGGAAGAGTGCCAGAGGTACTGCCTTTCCTTGGAGTGCATGACGAGGAATCCGTCCTTTGCAGGGACTGTCATGCTGCTGGAGGAGGAACTCTCCTAACGCACATAGGTCTTGCATATGTCTTGGAATCAGTGTCCTGGATAATCCCTTAGAAATCTCCAGTGTTAGCAGTCGTTGTAAGGCTCGGGTAGTATCCTGCTGCCAGGGTTGTGTAAGGGCTTGGACGTGGCCACTGGAACCCCACTTACAGGGCTGTTCAGCCAAGCTCAGTGCCTGAGGTGCATAGAGTGAGGAGCATGGGCACTGTGGGTGCTCTCCACAAAGTTCATCTGAGTCTGTGATAGGAGGTTAAAGTGATTTCACTGATAGCATCAGTGATAATGTCACTATCTCTTAGCTCTGAGAATAGTGGGAGCTGCTCAGAGGCAGAACTGTATCTGAACTTTAGATATTCCTGCAGATTCTCTGTTGCATCCTGCCTTGTGTCGTTATTTATGCATGGGCAGTACAAGTGTGACAGTAAAGGGGCTACTTAGTAGACACTTTGCAAATGGATAAGTGGAATTATGAGGATCAAACTCAAATGGTATCTGAATTGGAGGACACGGTCTTGGGTTCTGCTTTGAGCTCCAGAACTTGGAAGGAATTTTGCACAAAGATTTTTTTTTAAGACTCATCCTGCTAAGCATGTAGGTTTTTTGGTATGACTGGGCCTTCAGTTTTAAGCACTTTCCAAATCCATTGGAGAGTTATGGCTTATTGTCATTTTGTGTATACATTAAAATCTCTTTCTTCTTATTGTTTGTGGCTACACAAGATGAAATGTTCTTAGAGAGACTAGGAGTGAGCAACTGTGTATTTCATTTCAATGAAAGTGTTCTCCTTTCTAGCTGATGTTTTTTTTCCATGGTCACAACATTTCTTTGTGGTATTTCTGCCTTGGCAGACAGTCATACCTCTGCTAGAGATTGTGATTTTGACTACAGAGTGATCCGAGTCATGATGAAAAATATACACAGTGTTCACAACAGTGATTCCAATACTGTGTATGCTAACCTGAGCTGGCATTTAAATTAGATCAAATTCCATAGCCACAGGCAGCACCACCAAACCTCTGCTCTGCCTGTAAAGCAAGATAGAGCGCTTTCCACCTTAAGTTCCTCGCTGCCAAAAATAGCTAGTTGAAAGGTGCCTCCAGTGTTTTTGTGCTTCACTGAAGTTGGTGCTATGGCTTTATCATCAATGTACACTGAGAATGCACAGTTTTACTGTTGAAAGTGCATCATATTGAAAGTATCTCTTGGGTTTTTCTGGCAGTACTGGAATGGTAGAGGTAGCTTACTCCTGCAACTACCTGCGTTTCTAATACTACTCTGTTGTGTCCTGCCCAGAGCAGATGTGGAGGAGTGATGTTTGGATCCTGTTGTTTTGATCAAGCCTTTATAGGGGCACAGCTGGAGACCACAGTATAGTGCCACAAAGTCTGGATATAAATCCAGGTCTAAACTTCCAACGCTGAGTGGATTTGCTTCAATTGCCCCTATCTCACCTGTTGACTTTACAACCCCTCCATCTTTCAGCTCTGCTGTGTTGTGCAGCATCCAGTTTTGTAGGCAAGTAGTGCTGGTCCATTAGTAATTCTCAAGTGGCTCTGGAAAGGCACTGTAAAATCCCTGGCATAGATGTCTTCTGGGCAGTCTAGTCCCCAGATGAAGGGAGAAAATTGGTGGGACTTATGGGGAACTGTTGTCATCTCCTTCTGTTCACAGAGCTCTGAGTGCAGCCTCTCTGCTTTCCCTGCAGGTGGCAATGGTATGGATTCTGTAACAAAGAAAACGAGACAAGATGGATCAGAAGTTACTGAAAGACGTAAGGAGAACTGTTTTTCATTTTTATGTCACACAACAAGAATCCCACAAGTGGATGCACAGCTTTGTAAGGGATTGAATGCTGACCACAGGTCCAGAACTAAATCCTGCACCTGTCCCTGGTCTCTGTTAAAGTCAGAACAGGGAACAGAATGGACCAAGATCAGACATTTAGAAACACATAGCATGACCTGTTTGTTTAACCACAGAGATTGTTCCCTGTGGTAACATTTCTAGTGACTAGTTCAGATATTTGGATTCTCCTCCTACCTCTGATATCAATGCCATGCATGGCCTAGAAAATGTTCTTTAGATATCTTTTTTGGCCATGTGTAAAATAGAAGATGTTTCCTGCTGGCATTATGGGAATTAGCTAGTAGGAAGCTTGTAAGCTTGTGACCATGGGCTTTGCTGTTACAGCAAGAGCTGTAGTTCAGAAGTGCCAGGTACTTCCATGTTTTACATGGATTTTGTAAAGAAGTCTTTTATGACAGCGGTATTCTTCCTTACTGCAGAGTGAGAAAGGCTTGCAAGCAAATGCACAATGTGTGCTAATTAGACTACAGCCCCCCAGCAGCGTGGTCTTAAGGGACTGTTCTTTAAATGAGTCGATCATCTTTGAATAAGTCACACTTTTACATGAAAATGCAGTAGAACATGGATCTTGTTTGGCTATATTAACATGTCATTACTTCTGCACCTTTTTCTTTCCTCAGTTATTACAGAGACTGTAACCACAAGGCTGACGTCCTTACCACCCAGTAAGTAATTGTCAGTCATTACAGTACTTCTACTTAGTGTTCTGTGCCCCTCCATGGTGTTTGACTGCATTATTTTCATAAATCTCTGGGTACAGCAGGTCTTAGTGTGGAAAGGCTTGCACCCAAAGAGAAGCTATTTTCAGAAATGTCTCTCCCATAATACTTGTTAGTGGAGAGAAGGAACGGTATGTGGGAGCTATCTGAGTATTGTTGGAAAAAAAAGCTGCACACACAGTCCTCTAAGACAAGTAGGGCAGACTCTCAAAGGGCGTGAGCCCAGATATAGGGCCTGTGACTGTCTTTTGGGTACAAGAGTCAAAACTGATGGGTCTGTAGCCTCCACTGGTGGGGCTGTGGTCTGTTACCCTGTCATCTTACCGGCTGACAACAGTGAGTGAATCTCTTTGGGTAATTTCAGATGTCATGGGTGATTTCTACCTCTGTGCAACATGTAGGGAAGGATCCTCCATGCTCTTTATACCACCCCATTCTTAATTAGCTCCCTGCAGCTGGGTTGGAAAGGAATCACACCATATCATTTATGGTGAGGGTTAACGAGAGCATCCTTCAGTCCATGTGTGGAGGAAAACTTGACTACAAACCTGCTGAGTCTGCAGCATGAATGCTTATCTGCTCTCCCAAGACAGTTTTCAGCAGTTCTGATATCTGACCAGACGTGAAGATATGCTTGTAATGGAGTGTGAGGACAGGTTTGGGTAACCCCTGCCTTGTTTTGCAGTGTCCTTTCTCTTCTCATCTTTTATCCTGAGAGACTGTCTCATTTTGTGTTCATCTCTCCCAGAAGGAGGGAGCAGCAGTGGGCTCAAAACATCATCCCACACTGGAGGGAGCGGAGTGGAAAAGAGGTCTTACACGCATAGCAGCAGCTACGTGACTTCAGGTAAGGAATGAAGACGTTGTACAGTGAGGAAACAGAGGGAATGGCAGCATAAATGGTCTGAGGAGAGATTCAAGGTAGGGAAGTAGGATGAGGCAGAAATAAGGAAAACAGGATTTAAGAAAGTGAAAGTGGTAACTGCTCAAAGCAAAGGTTGTTCTTCCATAATGCCAGGTGTGAGTATGGGTGAGTAAATCACAAAATTCCTATCTTCCACAGGGAAAACTTTGTTTCAGGAGAATAACAATGAAAAATGCCATCCCAGCTGTTGTTAAGAAGTCATTCAGAAAACAAATTTCCCTTCTTTCATGATTTCCAAATTGCAAACTTTTTGACCACTTTTGTTCAAAAGATAGCTTTGATTAATCTTTTTGTTGATGTTGCTGGAGACAGAATATTGTTATAGAATTTCCTAGAAAATATTTTCTTGTGTGTATGTATCCATGGCTTTAGCACATTAAACAGTCTGACAGATTTTCTGGACATGTTATATCAGTATGTGCTGTTTACTCCATAAAGAATGCGTTCTTCTCTAACAGCATTCTTTGCCCAGCTGTTAGATTGTCTTAGCAAAGGTTTCTGAAGAATAAACTCCCTAACCAGGTTTCTGGCATGCCCTTCTGTCTGTTCCCAGTGGGACAAACTGTATAACTATCCTTGTTGAAAACATCCTCCATGTTCTAAAAGAGCTGACAAACCAAAAGGAGTGAAGTGCAGTTTGGAAGCTCAACAGGAGAATTAGCCATACCCAATAGATCTGAAGACGCCTCCGCACCAATTAAAAGCCAGAGTGTGGAATCATTTTGCCTCAGGGCAGATGTGAAGCAACTCGAGTGAAGAGAGTCTAATTGTCTGGACTGGCACCAGCCTGAGAGCTAAACCCAGCCCTGCAAACTCAGACAACTGAAGGATTGCAGTCTTCCTTATTATTTCTTTTCAGCATGTGGAGGAAAAGAATCTGAACTTTAGAGATAATGAGTTCGTGAAGTTTCCCAGAGCATTTTCCAATCTCTTCTTTCCCACTCTGTTTGCAGAGTGCCTCCAACAGAGGCCTACTTGTGACAATAGTTCTTTCTGCTGAATTAAGTAGAAAAGTTACAGAACAAACAGATCCCTGGACATGGGAAAGATGGCAAGCGAAGACTCTGTGGAGATCACAAGGGCACACTCTTTTTGCTGTGATGGGTAAACAATATCCAATCTGATCCTGCTGATCAGCATGGATATGTTGCACTTTACCACAGGGCTCCCTTTTTGCTGCACTCTCATCATACTACAGCAGTGGATTTCATACAAGAATATGAATGCATTACTTATGGCAGCTTAGTTCTTTCTCCACAGCATTGATGTGAATTAGGAGGGAAGTTCTTTCCTCTGTCTAAATATTTCCAGGCTGCCTAGGGTCTGATGCACACCTTGATCACTCCTCCAGAAAATGGAGTGATGAAGGCATGACTAAGTGAGAGTGTGGATAGCTGCTTTGGTGGAGAAGTGGACTCATGTCTGCCTTATCTAGTGAACTTCATCCTTCAGCACTTTGAGTTTCACTTAACAGTATTCCAGTTTTTGTGGCCTGTGTTATATAACACTTGAGTTTACAGGTGGATCTGTATACAAACCAAAACCTAGCACCATTTAGAGCCAGATTTATTCCTGCTCAGGGGAGACGGCTCATTCATCCCCCTAGGCCAAAACTTTTTGTCATATATATTGTTGACAAGATTTATTTTGAAACCACAGAGATAACCAATACTCCCCTCTGTGCTGAATGCTGAGGGCAGTCAGACTTAGACTGAAATGTGGTTCTTGCCCATCTCTAGTTTTGAGGTACCAAAGCAAATTTGTCCAGGTCAGAAGACAGTTAACATAAAGCACCCAGGGTATTTAGAATGTACATCCAAGGCATATCTTCAGTTTGCTGTGGGCATTTTGTTTTACCTGTAGGTGGAAGTGGTAGACTGAATTCAACATCATCGTCCTCTGGCTACAGACAAACCCATTCTCCCAATTCTACTCTCACCAAATCACCTGGCTCAACATTTGAAAGAAAAACCTATGTCAACCGCCATGCAACATATGAAGGTATCACAGAACTTGTCATAGAAAGGAGGCAATGTCTAGTGCACTATGCAGATGCATTAATGAAGGATTGTCCCAAAGAGCACAAGAATCCCATTGTAGTTTTGCTAGGAAATGAGCCATCAGGGACACATTTTAATGGTTAAGTCCTGTTTATAGTAATGCTCATTCCCAAAAGGAGTTGTGACATATTTTTGTTGAAAGACATTAGCAGCTCTTTCATGTAATCTTACATATCTCTCTTTTTAAAAAGAAATGTTTTTTACATGCTGAGATTAGAAACTTACAGTGTTTTGAAAGCTTTTAATGATCTTGTGCAAAGTATTAATGAACACCTTTCTGTTCTTTGCAGGAAGCTCCAGTGCCAACTCTTCTCCTGAGTTTCCCAGAAAAGAGTTCGGTATGTTCTTTTTAGAGCTGTTCCTCTGAGTGTTATGGCAAGGTCATGTGAGTTGATGACTATGGTGGTGCTGTTTTGCACTTTGCTGTGCCTTGTTCTACCTATGCTTACCTCTGTTTCAGGCAGGCAGTGCAGGTTAAGTCCTCCAGACTTTGGAGGTGTTATTTGGGATTTACATTGACGGGTGACAGCAGGGTGTCCAGCTGATAGACGTTCAAACAGAGTGGGCATACTGTATATCTGCTACCCTCAACTGCTTTTGTGATGCTCCCCATAAGGCACAGGACATGGGCAGGAGAGCAAAGACATGGGGTGCTTCATAACATTTCCTTCCCCACCCCCTATAACTGTGAGAACAGCTCCAAGCAAGAAAGCCCAGACTCTTAGCATTTTAAGCCATTGCTGGATATACTTTTCCAGTAGCTCTTTTCTAAGCTTCAACATGTTAATATGGAAAGAGGAACTGGCTACCAAATGATAAATTTGCACTGAACATCACCAGAAGGTATGAGCTTTCGTTGTCCAAGCTCTGAGCTGCCAATTTTACTCAGGGCAAAGAGTGAAATGATATGGTCAGGCAGCCTTTCTGGCTCAGAGAGGAGGCAGGGTTTCCCAGTGTCCAGCCTCAGTCAGTGGAGTACACAGGTCTAATAACTTCCTTTTGGCCCCTTGAAATGGGAGATCGCCGTCTGCGAACAACATTTATGTGTACAAAAGGAGCAGCGGTTGGTCCAGAAATGCTGACGGTGCTACTTATTCTTCAAGATGTCTTGTGGTCTAATGGGGAGCTGGTAAGAACTCTAAGGTTCAATTCCCCAAGCAATGCCCCAGGTAAATAAGGTTATTGTCAGAATCTGAGCACTCTGAAGAAGAGACACGTATTCATTTTTAGAGATATCACAGGCAGTGGAGCCTAATATTGCTTTTCTCTCATTGTGGTTCACAGGATCTGCCTCCACAAGAGGGAGAAGCCAAAGTCGAGGTGAGTGATGCTACTCTTTCAGAAGCTCTCTTTGTTTGCTTCAGTGTGATTCAAGGTGTGTTAAATGGACCTATTCCTTAGCTGGAATCAACCAGTTTGAGCACAGAGCAGTAAGATGAGGTACATGGATTTACAGCACCGCAGATGTGAACCACTTATCTATAAGCAATTGCTTAAAGAAGCTTGATGTGAAAATTGACTCTAGTGAAGGTCATGGTGGTTTGGACTGTATCAGAAAGAAGGATCTACCTGGGACCTGGACATCTGAGAGCACAGGACATAGTCTTCCATTTTATCTGTTTACTACCATAAAGTCAGTCCACTCACGCTCTGTCACTTGCCTCTGACATATTTACAGTAATTGTATTCACATTCCTCCTTCTGCAATCTATCTTACAAACCATAAGGCCATGCTCTGAAATGATCTTATGCTGGTAGCCAGGAGATGGTGAGGAAATTATGGGCTTGCTGTGGTCTGTTTAGCCCGCTCTCTGTAGAGGTCTGTGTTGTTTAAATCATTCAGCTTTTCTAATAACTTATTTATAGCGTGGGGGAAAGCAGGATTATATTGCTCTGTAAGACTGTAATATGTGTTCCCAGCTGCTTGAAGAAGAAACTATAATGTCACTTCATCCAAGTTAATTTTAGCATTGGATATAAATCTAGGTGTAGTCTTGCATACTCCTTTTGGAGATTGTCACAGTTACCAGTTATTCTATCTCAGATCTTCACAGTCTCCTCGAACACACTACATACCAGTGCTCCTAGCAGAACTACGCCATACATAATAAAACAGACTCCAGAGAATCAGGTCCAGCTTCTCATATTACTTCAGAAAATAATTCCAATCCATCAGCTTTTCCACATGAATGCCAAAGCTGGTGTTTCTTTTATAGTGCATACACTGTCAGATTTCATCTTGAGGAGCATGTATCACATGTCCTGACTGGCCAGTTTGCTTGTGGGTAGCAAGCTTAAAGGCTTGCCCTGACCAAATCACAAGAGTCTCTGTAGTCTCTTGTGTTGGACAGTAAAATTCAGTAATAAAATCGAGTACCTAGTGATAATATTGGCTTAAAACTGACCTGGTTTTAAGTGAGATGAAAGAGAAGTTACCAGGTTGTAAGAGACTAAATCGTGCAGCCCATTGTAGAGACGAGAGTGTGGATTTTACCCAAGAAGTAATAGGGAATTTGTGTATCCTTTGGCTCTCTCTGTTTTTGTTCAGAAGGACAATAATAATGATAATTGTGATGAGTGGGAGTATCAGTGTGATTGAGGACTGCATAATTAGGCCTTTCATATGTCTGGCAGTAACAGTGTTACTGACTTCAACAGAGGCACTCAATGAGTAAAATATAGCTCTCTGGAATTAAAAGTAACTAAGTGTGACCCCCCCAAAAAAGTCACCCAAACCAATTTATAAACAATTCACATGGGCCATGAGTGCTACTCAGATCAAGCAGCAAGACAGCAAGATGGAACATCTGCAGCAAGAAGGAAGGAATTCACTTTATCCTAAAGATTCATTCCCAGCCCAGGGCACAGATGCATCTCACTCCATATTCATGATCTGCTTTTTCTTTTCCCAGAGAGTGAAATACGAGTCCGGCTGCAGAGCGCTTCTCCCTCTGGCAGATGTAAGTGCCATGGCTTTTATTCTAAGGAATCAGATATAAGATAGAGGGTGTTGTTGCTCTGGGTGTCTCTGGGGCCCAATCTTCATGATGACAGATAGAAGCATGTCATTCTTTTTTTCCTGTTAAGAATCTTCATTTGTCTCTCCTCTCTGAACAAAAGTGTGCTGTGGGTTAGATGGTGGTCTTGTAAGGATGTAGTTATACTTAGTCCCAGAAATGAGGCCCTGAAGCTTTGTTGATAAGTGGCACCCCTAGAAGGTACCCCCAGAAAGTACATCTTCACAGACAGTCACAAGTAAATTCCACTGAATGGTTTAGCTAGAGCAAGATTACAGAACAAGGGCTTTGGGTGAGTTTGGACACTTGCTTTTCCTGCCAGGGACAGAGTTGGATGACGTGAAGCGTTTGCTGAAAGGAAGTCGATCAGCCAGCTGCAGCCCTACCCGATCACCATCAAGTACGCTCCCGATACCAAAAAAGGCTGTGGTGGAGACAAAGATGGTTACTGAGAGTTCTCAGTCAGGTACGTGGCAGAGGGTGGTTAGCAATGCTGGAGCCATTCCAAACATTATTTGCTGTAAAAAATATCCAGTTGCTAAGAACATCTTAGTAAGGATGCATGGTCTGTATCCTAGACAAGTGGTGGCAATACAGAAAAAGGGTCAGAATGCTGAAGGGCTGTCCAGATGTTGCCCTAACAGGAGCCAGCTCAGGTAGCTTTCTCATGGCTTTTTGTAAAAATAAGCCAGTTCCTGCTGCCAACAGCTTTAATTCAGAGGTGCTTCTGGCAGAGACAAGAGCCCTAACCAAACATGTCTTAAAGAAATTTGATCTCTTATCTCCAAGCAAGGTGGAGATAGCACTGAAGACAGAATTTAGATCAGTGTTTTATTTGTTTGCCACACCAGATGGTTCAGAGATCACTAGAACTTGATAGTAATAGAAGTGGTACATAATATAATATAACCATCTTTTATTATTTATAAGCCTCATCACAGTGCTTGAGGCATGGTATTCACGTTCATTCCACTGTCCTCCACCGGTATCTAGGAACAAGCAATACCTTTTTTCTGGCACGTGGCTGAAATCCTGTCTAAAACTGGGGATTTTCATTCAATACACTAGTGAAGCAGTCAGAGCCACATGTGGAAAGCAAAATTCATATGCCCCATGGCCCAGGATGATTTATTAACACAGTGGCAGACTGAGGCTTTTTATTCTGGTATCACAGCATCTACAAGCACCTCTTCAAGGTGTTTTGTTAATGATTGTGCTATCAGGTCAATCTTTATTCCGTTGGTTAACATTCAGATGGACTGTAATCAGCTGGAGTTTGTGATTAGTTCTATCATGTTGACCTGAAGTCATTGTGTTGACCCCAAAAGGATAATTGAAATTTAAGGCAGATAAAATTATTTGCCGTGTAAGCCTACAATGCATGCTATGGTGTAAGTCTGGTCTCATTGAAAACCGCTTGTGCTTGGTTTTTTTACAGTGTCGGGGACATATGATACAACCATACTGAATACTGCCCTCCCTTCGTACATGTGGTCCTCCACTCTGCCTGCTAGGTCTTCCCTTGGCGGATACCAAACTAGCTCTTCTTTGATCAATGCTATGTCTCATTCTACAGGATCAGGTATGTTCAGGTATCCTGGACAGCCCAGGCTTGAAGGCTGTAACTCCATCCTGAAACTGGGTCAACAGCAGTGCTTCTATTTTGCACAGCAGAAGAACTAAAATGTTGGAAGGATCTAGATGGCAGAGGATATGCTTGAATTTTCTCTGACTTTCTGTATCTTGATACTCACTGCTTCTACACTGTGTATTTGAAAATCTGTCCTCGTGAGGATCTGTTGTCCTGACTGCCTGATCTGTCACTAAACTTCGATGATAGCTTTATTAATGACGTCAGGCTCACATTCCCTGTCAAAACTAGTTTTAGATTCCTGTTATCATTGGATTATCCTGGCCCGTTGTAAGAACAACTAGTCCTAACCCTTCAGTCCTCATACACTAAAGATGTAACTAGTAACTGTTGAGTGTGCTTATACCTTGTAAGACCTACTTCTCAATGCCAGGGATGCTGCGTTTCCCAGCTGCAGTGAAAAAACTTAGAAAGCTTTACAATGGCATACTTATAAAAGCTTTCTTTTCTTCAACTGTCTCATGACCGCAGCTTCTCTGATGTAGAATTTTCTCCCCTTTGTCAGTTCAGTAGAAGAGTGGCTTTGTATCACAATTTTCAAGATTTTTCCTCTGTGCAATTATTATTGTGCATTTTCACTAATTGCATTTCCAAGTGTTTGACTCTTAATTTCTGTGATTGTACCACTGACCTTCAGGTGCTGGATTTCCAATTCTAGAAGAGTAAAAACATTTCACTTCCTCTTTTTGCAGTTTTTGCTGTTCCGAACAACCTGGCTCCCAGCAATCATACTCTGAACACAGGCCTGAGCTCCTCCTCTACAGGTCAGATTTTATTCCTCTTCCCTTCATGCTTTCACCTCACCACAGTCCCGGCAGACAAGTACAATGAAATAATACCTACGTCACCCTGTTTCTCTTCTGTTCCTCATCTCAATGTTAGCAGCTTGTCTGTACACCCTGGTTATTTTTTGGTTATGGTGGTTTCACTCAAAATCGGTGCTGTATAGCTGGTGTTAGTTCCTGTCTGGGAAGCAGGAAAACTAGAGTTTTTCCAAAAAAAATAATCTGTCTTTTGAAAGACACCTGTTAGGACAGACTGTTTATTTCCTAGGACAACTCAGAGTAATGCCTTAAAAATAAACTTATGTGTCCTTATCCATAAAGGCCCGCTGCTCCTCTACCAGTTTTCCCTGTTACTTCCTTTTGTTTTAGCTGGCTTGTGGCTTCTGGCAGGGTCTCTTCAGTGTTGCTAAACCACTTCTTTTCCTTTCACAGTCATGCACACCGTGTCTGCACAGCACAGTGCCATCATGCACGTCTCTGACTGGGCCTGCAAAGAGAGCAGGGTGTGTGAGAGACATCAGTATACTGCACTAATATTGCCAAACTGTTTCTGGCAACAATGGTGCCACCTTCCAAGCCATTTGCTTCTCTCTGGGCAGTACTTTGTGTGCCAAATCTCCCTTAGTCAGACCAAGCCAGTTTTCTGAATTTACCTTTCTCCCAAGAGCCCCACCTGCAGAAGTGTCCATGCAGCCAGGAGAGTGGCCTCGCAATCCAGCTTGAAATAATGTTTTAAAATGGTCACCATTATTGTCCTGGGCCAACAATACCTTATACAGCAAAGTGATCTAAGGAAAGAAAAACATTTTAGAGGGACGATCTGAAGATCTTTGAACAGAAACGCTTAGGACTGTGATGCCTTCTACTGGCTGGTGAAATTGCCTGGGAGAGTTTGTCAGTAGTATTATTATTATTATTGTTGTGTTTGGTTTGTTTTCAGCCAGAATACCACCTGCCCTGCAGGACTGCTACAACCTCGGTTGCAATGTGTTTTCTTTGCAGTGTTTGGAGTTCAAAACAACCTGTCTCCAGGCTCTTCAACCCTCACCCAGAATGCCACTGCAGCCTCCGCAGGTCAGAAACAATTTAAGCCCAGGGAACGTGTGAGGGTCATCAATGTGTGCTGCCTTCTTCTGGCTTTTATAGTGACTGGAAAGTGTATATTAACAGAGGCTTCTTCATTACCATCTTCTTGTGTGGAGCAGTGTGGTATGAGGGGATATTGAGGAGCATTTCCCCTTCTTTGCATGTGCAGGAGCAGCTCCCAGTGCCTATGTAAGCACTAGAGATTTACTGTTTGGGGAAGCCCTTGTTTGTTTGAGTTGTCCTAGGTACGCTGAATGAGAAAAGGGTTTTGTAATGGTGTGTGGCCCAGCATCGGTGTGTGTAGATACTGTGTTATCCTTCATCTCTTTAATTCTCCAGTGTTTTTGTTGCAGCATATGGGATGAAGAACACTTCTCAGAGCAACAACATGGCAAGTACTGGTGTGTCTGCCTCAGCAGGTGAGTGTGCCATTCACAGTTGTTCAGGCATGGCCTTGTACAAGCATAACGTGATAAAAACAAATTAGAGATTCAGCCAGCTGAGTGACACTTATACTTGGCTTCTCAGGAGCATCACTAGCTCATCACTAGCCAAGTCTCCCATCAGTAACTTTCTTAAAAGAAAGCAAATGAGCCAGAAGGTAAGAATAAGCAAATGAGCTGGTCTGATCTGGATCTTCCCCACTCTGTGGTAACTTTGATGATTTAATTGCAGTTGGTTTAGCTCAACAGGTAGGTAACTGGATGGAAGACCACATGTGTGAAATTGTGCTTCATTTGAAGCCAAAACCTTTTCAAGGTTGCTCTTAAACGTCATTTATGTATCAGTCTCAGCCACACAAAAATCAGTGAATAGACTTACACATGATCAGATTTATTTTTTTTTAATGAAAGAAGTTGAGGCCTTTCTACTGGCGTTACATCCTTGAATGGCTGTTATTCATCTTTTCCAGCTTTTTTTCTGCAACTAAAAGCTGTAAATTAGTCATTTTTGTGTTTGTAAAAGAAGCCAGGTTTCTTTTGTAACCAAGCCTCTCAAAGATGAGGCTTAAAAATAGATGTAAATACCACAGAAGTTATGATAAAATTTCTAGTACAGGTTTAATCCAGGTTTGTGCTGTAGTAATAGAATACTACCGTTCTGGTATCTTGATTTTCAATATTGTATCATTTTGTGTGCAAATTCAGGTTCGTACGCCATTCCAGGCATGCTTGGTGCTGCCTATTGGTGTAAGAGTGACCACATTAACATTTTTGAGCCTTGTTTGGCCTGTGCCCGACCTTAGTAAGCTACAGTTCAATGCCACGTAACCATGCCTGGCTCCCAAGGATATGGGGTGCTTTGTGCTTGACAGAGTAGGTCTGCTAAGGGCATTCCTCCTTGAGCTGTGCTGGCTCTGATGACACTCAAAGTCTGTCTCAGACTAAGTTTCTACAATTCTTTAGTAAGTGTGTTTGAGAAGGAAAAAGGTCATTGAGCAAATAATTTCTGTGTGTGCTTGAATTCCAGATGTCCTCCATCTCTGGCAGAAGTTGCTTCCCTGTTTGTGAAATACACATCTCTAAAGAGATCTAATGACACATACAGCTGTCCTCTTTAGCTTCAGTGACGAGTGTGTTTTTATTAAGTGTTTATAGCAGTGGGGACTACTAATCATAACAGGACCACCTATTTTAAGGAACAAAAGTGTTGTGGCTTGTAGTTATGACTTAGTGGCCCACACTCACTCCTCCTTTTTCCCATCCTTAACCAACATTCCAGGTGGAACAGTTTTGAGCTCCCAAGGAGATGACGTTCTGCGCAAAGACTGCAAGTTCTTGCTGCTGGAGAAGGAGAATGCTCCAGCAAAGAAGGAGATGGAGCTCTTGGTCATGACAAAGGACAGCGGCAAAGTCTTTAGTGCATCTACCACTGGGCTTAATGGAGGTAACTTCTTTTCTTCAGGACGTGTGGATATGCTGAGGGTGGAGAAATACAGGCTGATCATAGTGAGAGTTCAGAGTTCAGGACACAACACACAACTCAAACCCCTGCAAGATAAACAAGAAGCTCTGGCAGGCAGTTCACCTTTGTCAGTGCCAACTCTATGTCTAGGAACTTTGAAAACAAAAAAGTGTATCTGGTTTAAACAGGCAGAGCTATTGTGTCTTCCCAATAGAAAATATGGCTTTTACAAATGGAAAAAAGATAGGCCTGGTGGAGCTTCTGGTATAATGTTTTTCATTATATTTCGTTCCTTTACAGGATCCTTTGCAGAAGACACCTTGAAGAAAGAGAAGCAGGGATTTTCCTCCTCTTATGCTACAGATACTGGCCTAAAATCAGATGCAAATGGTAAGAGTTCATCTCTGTGGAAAAGCCGTAGAACTTTGTCCTCTGCCTCCATTACTACCTTCCTCTTTCTAGTGTGTGCTCTAAGTTAATCATGCATAGAAAGACTGCTTAAAACCTCTTCTACCTCTTTTAAAACAGGAGGGCTGAAATCTGTGCCAACAAGGGACAAAGCAACTTATGCAGGTAAGTGATGAAATGAAGACTTTCTTTGGAAGAAGCACGATATACAAAAGCACGATATACAAAAAGGCAGTTGCTCTTGAGTGGCATGAGCAATCCCTGTGAGATGACATCAGAGGGAGGGAATGTTCAAAAGGCTGCTCTGTCTGTAATGAGCAGAGAACTCGCCAAAAAAATTGGTACCAGTGATTTGATTGTGGGTAAGTGGGAGTATTTTCCAATTGCTGTGGGAATTGGATAGCTGCATCCTGCTACCAGGACAAGTTATGGGGAGGAGAGGGCTCAGACAGACCATGCTGACTATTATTGTCATTTATTGCTCAAAATTCTACAAAAAATGACCCTAAGGGGATCACATTTCCCCAGGTTTTATTTTAAAATGCACTCTTGTTCCCTGTTGGAATTCCCATTGGGAATGCTGTTCCACAGGAACTAGAATTATACCCACTATGTGCGGAGTGGAGTGTAAAGATTTTTCTCCTTAGTTTTTGTATAATGGATCAGGCTTTGTGTCCTTGTTCTAAGAGATCTTGTCTCTGAAGTCAATGAACTCTTCATTAACCTGGAGACTGCCCCTTTCTTCTTCCAGAAATACGAAATGGTGATATGGGGGGTGCAGTTGGATCTGCGGGGGGTGCAGTTGGATCAGCACCATCCTGGTGTCCCTGTGGTTCCTGCTGTACCTGGTGGAAATGGCTCCTGGGTTTGCTTCTGGCCTGGTTGCTTCTCCTTGGATTGCTTTTTGGACTCATTGCTCTGGGTAAGAAATAATTGAGGAATAAAATGTTCAATGGGATAGAAAGACAAACTGAGAGTGTAAGCTGACAGCAACCAAGTACCAAAGGTACCAAGCCAGAGAATTGAGGAGGAGCACATTCGGCTTGGTGATGACAGCCACTAAGATATGGCAGATGGGCAGAAAGAATAGATAAAGAACATAACCATTTAATGAGGAGTTATATAGTCTTGGAGTGAGTAGAATAGGAAAAATGAGATCTGAGGTCTTCTCAGATACCAACAGATCCATAGTTGTCCTTTAAACTCCACATATCCATGCTAGGAAGAAAAGATACAATGCTAAAAAGCTCCCTAGCCATAGCTATCTGACACAGCATTGCCACATCCCTGCTGTTAGAAGTAGGTATTTGGGGCATACATCCGTGGCAGTATGTTCCCTAGCATTTTACTTCAACCTTCCAGCGGATGAAGTGAGAAAGCTGAAATCTCGTGTGGAAAATCTGGAACAAATCAATGGTGGCCTCCTGGCAAGGAACCAAGGGAATTTCAAAATAGAAAAGGATGCTGCAGGAGTAGACTTTCTTCATGGTATTTCACCCTCTTCAACCTTCTCTTATGAAAATGATGAGTCAGTCTGGTTGATGGTGAAGAGCAGACTGAACAAGGAAATAGAACGAGGTAAGCAGAATGTATGTGATGCTGCATGAGACCACGCTATTTAAAGGGGTGGGGGAGGATTTGATTGCCCAAGAACCTAAAGACCAGAACTTTTAGAGTGCATTGAAATCTGTGAAAAATAGCGTCCTCACCTGTCCTCACAGACAAGCTGTGCTGGAGCTCAGAGTGCTGCCACTTACACTGGTGGTGCATTCCTTGAAGCCAGCAGAAAAGGGAGAAGAAAGCACCTTGTGTGTCTCATGACAGGATGTATTCTGTTTGCTATAGCAAGTAAGTTTTACAGTTTAAAACTACATAGATCTACACAGAAAAATGAACCCACAGCTGATTTCTCATGCTACTTTTGTTAGCAAGGGAAAGATGATTTATTTCTGCTTAGTAGATGATGGAAACAGGTTAAGAACAGAGGAGCCTATGTTCTCCCAGCTTCAGAAGTTTCATGGATTTGAGAAAGCCGGTTTGCTGAGGAAATTCTACTTACGAATGCACGCTGTGCTTGATAGGCTGTTCTGCCTGCAGCCTAAAAATTCAAATAGAAGAATACCTGTACATGAAGTGATTAGCTATTCTCTTGTGTAATGCACTCTAACAGCCTTCACTTCCTGTTACAGGCTACTTCCGAGGGGAAAGAGGAGAACCTGGTCAGAAAGGTATAGCCATGTAGTCCTTCTGTTCCCCTGTCCTGTTCCTTGGCTCTGGAAATGCACAACAATCTGGATGTTGCCACAAAGAGCAATTGGCAGTGAGAGAGACAGAGCTAGGTTATATTTGAACAAAAGAAATCATGCGATCATAGAATCATTTAAGTTGGAGAAGACCTTTAAGATTATCAAGTCCAACCATAAACCTAATACTGCCAAGTTCACCACTAAACCATGTCCCTAAGTATACATCTACCCATCTTTTAAATACCTCCAGGGTTAGTGACTTGACCACTTCCCTGGGCAGCCCGTTCCAAGGCTTGACAACCCTTTCAGAGAACAATTTTTTCCCAATATCCAGTCTAAAGCTCCCCTGGCACAACTTGAGGCCATTTTCTCTTGTCCTATCACTTTTTACTTAGGAGAAGAGGCCAACACCCACCTCTCTACAACCTCCTTTCAAGCGGCGGTAGAAAACAATGAGGTCTCCCCCCAGCCTCCTTTTCTCTAGACTAAACAGCCCCAGATCCTTCAGCCACTCCTCATAAGACTTGTGCTCCAGACCCTTCACCATCTTCATTACCCTTCTGTGCATATACTCCAGCACCTCAATATCCTTCATGTAGTGAGGGGCCCAAAACTGAACCCAGTATTCGTGGTGTGGCCTCACCAGCCCCAAATGCTAGGGGACAATCGCTGCCCTACTCCTGCTAGAGTGCAGAGCTAGTTTGCGTGTAAACTGTTGAGGGCCTGATCCCAGGCAGAAGCAATGCAGGAGGCTCAGTCTTACGTTGTGTCAGTGTGAAAGGCCAGATCCTGTTTGTCACTAGCAAGATGTTTCTGATCCCACACTATTCAAGTGTGAGCGTCCCTGTTCACCTAAAATTCCTTCATGGTTCATTGAAGGTAGGAAAGCAACTAGAAAACCAAAATGAATGAGTTATCATTGGAAATATGTCCAGGATTTCTCCTGATTTTATTTTTTTTCCTCTTTTCTCAGGTGACATGGGAATGCAAGGTCCCAGAGGTGAGTATGAAGTTACCTGCTTTCTTGGGTAGACTGGCAGCCTGTTGAAGGGCAAATGGATTTTTATTACTCCAGTAATGAGATAAAAGAGGCTGATGCATTCTTTAGTTCAAAGACTGTTGTGATGGTTGGAATTTTTTTTGCTTTTCAGCTGGGCAAAGACAAAAAATTCACAGTTCACAGGAGAAAAGACAACAGATCTCACTTTGAATCTAGAAATTTCTTTCACCTGTATGAAAGTCATTCCTGAAGCCAAGCTCTGCTTGGTTTAATCACAGAGCGCTTCAGAGCATTTTGCGTGGTGTCAATGATTCAATCTATTGCATAAATACAAGGGCCAACATGGCATTGCTGGACATGGTAGAACTTGAAAACGTGCCAGAAACATAAACTTTTTGTGGAGGATGGAGGGTTGGCTGAAGTGACAAACAGGAAAGACCTATTTCCCAGTGATTGTCTGTTTCTTTTCTCTCTACAGGAGAGCGAGGACTTCCTGGTGCCCCAGGTGAGCAGCAGTGCATCCCCTTTGAAGGAAGGCATTTAGTGACGTTACTGTAGGCAAGAACAAATTTTGCGCTGCAAACCTAACTTAAGGGGCTTCTCTAAAGAGTCAATATTTAGCATAGACCAGGTCACTTGATTAATACCTTGGTGTTGGGCTACAAACACAGCTCAGAGGCTTGTTTACAAGCAAGGCCTCAGCATAAATTCCATTTAGTCAAACATGCCTAATTTGAGGGTGTGAAGATCCTGGCGTACCTTTGAAAGAGTCACACAGCTGCATGAGTACTTGGCTCAACTTCTGTGTGATCTTATAGGTAATGTGTTCTTCTAAAGAGATCCCTGTTCAAATACCCACCTTCCAAGTGACATATTCTTTATTCCAGCTGATGAATCCCATGTCAGGTTCCCCTAATTTGCATGTTATACTTACATGGTACACAGACAAGGACTCTGAACATTTGTTGTGTTTTTTGTTCCAGGCATTCCTGGTCCAATTGGGCACCAAGGACCAGAAGGACCAAAAGGACAGAAAGGCAGCATGGGTAAGCATCTTTATCAGTGCTCTGAGTCTCTCACAACTGATTGACACATGACATGGGAATACAAACACCAGCTTGGTGTGATCATTGCCTTCCCCCATGGCGGTGGCCATGGATCCTCTTGCCCACTGCCTCCCACAAAGACCTTTTTTTTTACAAGGCATTTGTTTCCTGTAGGTGATCCTGGCATGGAAGGTCCCATGGGACAAAGAGGTCGAGAAGGGCTACCAGGGCCTCGAGGGGAGCCTGGACCACCTGGATTTGGAGAAAAAGGAGACAGAGGTAGGAACTAGGTGTCCCATTCTTGGATAAAGCAGAGATGGACGAAAGTTAGAATTTTGTCTCAATTACTAAAACACCTCAGAGACAGAATTTAATATGATTATTCAATTTGAAATGATTATTCAATTTGAAATGATTATTCAATTCATTCCCCAGCACAGATAAATCTGGCCTAAGGCATTTTTTTTCCAAACTTACAGGAGGTAAACAACGGTTGTGTTGGTTTGCAAGGTCTCAGAGACATGTTTGAGACATGTTTTGGCAGAACCAAAAGCAGTTAATGTCCAGGTTATCTTCCGTGTTATCCAAGTCACCAAAGCTGCATGTATTTTGCTGCTCATACTAAAGCCCAGTGAGGTGTTTTGGGTTTGTACTTTTTTTGACAATGCACGCTTATTTGGGTGTTTTGAACTGACCAGCAGATTATTCATTATACTTTCCAGAGAAAGGATAACAGGAGATGGGATAATGGAAAAATAGGATTGCAATAGTATTCCACTATATCTATTCATGCATTTTTTCTGCAGGTGCTGTTGGTGAGCCGGGTCCTCCAGGACCACCTGGTCCCCCAGGTCCTGCTGGCCTTAAAGGTAAATATGAAGGTGGACAGAGAGAGCCTAGCAGACTGGATAGGAGTAAATGAGCACTCCAGCCCTCCTAGTTCACTTGTGTCACTCTGCAGTAATCAGAAATGTGAACTAATGGTCCTCATTTTAGATAAAATTTAATTTGGTAGGTGCACATAACCTTAAGAGCAGTAAATTCCTGGAGAATTTTAGTGAGAATGGGGATTGGCAGGGAGGTTTTTTAAAAACACCGGTCTTTAAGATATGTGATGTTTCCAGCTGGTTTCTCTCTGCTTTCAGAAATAATAAGGTAAACTCTGTATCCCTAACAGGTTTCTAACAGAGTTACAGCAATCCATGTAACTGCAATAAAAATTACACTACAAGAAAATGGGGGCCCTCCTGAAGCACAGATCCCAGTGTTCCAGCCAAGAGGGAAGGCTTGAGTCTCTCTACCTTACTTTAGGGAGAACCACTTCCTCTGTGTCACAAGAACTAAGTTGTGTGGATTGTTGCCCTGGTTTTGAGGATGCCACTGATGCAAATTCTTCTAGTGGATAAAATTCCAATCTGCTAAACCCTTGTTGGGTTGTGGATGATGTTGGGCAA
Organism: Cuculus canorus; assembly: GCF_017976375.1. NCBI lineage: Eukaryota > Metazoa > Chordata > Aves > Cuculiformes > Cuculidae > Cuculus > Cuculus canorus. Next base: position 12,645,927 of record NC_071407.1, read on the forward strand.
ACTGAAAGAGATTTTCTAATTTTGGTGTTGCTAAAAGAGGATCCATGTTCCTTATTAACAGGTCTGATGGGTTCTCCAGGCCCACAAGGTCCTCCAGGTAAGTGCTGCATTCCTTTGCTATGGCATCTAGACACAAGAGAAAACAAAACCAGTGACAGCTTCTCATAGTTTTTTTTCAATGATAAATAATGGTGAGTGGGATGAATTAACACACACACCCCCATCCCACTTTCCTGCAGGTCCTCCTGGCCTACAAGGATTTAGAGGGGAAGCAGGTCTTCCAGGTGCTAAAGGTAAGCTTCTCTTCCCTTCAGCAATTACAGCTGATGTAATTGCCCTCATCATCAGCACCAGCTGATGGGCTTTTTCAGTACTGCTCTAAGTAGCAGACTTGGTCTTAACGTTTGATGCTAGGGGCAAAGAAAAGCATAAGACCGAGGAAAGGGGAGAAGGAACTAACTTAGTCAGTGATTGCAGGCAAATCTTGAGAAATGCAAGAGGCACAGAGGTAACAGAGCAGTCTAGATGAGAAAACATGGTTGGATGGATGGAGCTGTATTGAAGGAAAGGAATTTCCAGTTTGAGTTTGTCTGGTATCAAAACGTCTGTATTTCCCCTATGATTTTCCTTGAAACTCCTTTGCCTTCTGACTTGTTATTGCTATTCAATCATCCATATATCTTTCAGGTGAGAAAGGAGCCACTGGAGCCCCTGGACCCAAAGGTATGTTGATCAATGAGATATCTTTTGTGGATAATTTCTTTAGATTCCTCTAGGTACAGATAATGTCCATCGGTATTAATCCTATCCATCTTTGGCTTTTTCTTCTGTGCTCTTATCAGGAAGCAGATGTTATTTTCTTTGCTGGAATCATTTTACAATGAAACAATCTCACAGAATCCTTCCATTTTTTTTCTGCTACAGGTGATCAGGGTGAGAAGGGTTCTCGTGGAATGACAGGTCAGTGCATTTTTTTCCTGGAGTAACAGCCTACCTAGACATGTGCAATTTTTTTAGTGTTCAGCCAACCCCAGTTAGCTTTTTGAAAATGTATAATGATATTATTTGTTATAGGAGTTTTTATTTTTTCACTTATGTTTAAACAAATAGATCCCTTTCTCGATCCAGTAGTCTTGGTAGCAATCTTTGTATTTAGCTTTAGGGAGATTGTCCCTCACAAGCAGTATATTCACATCACTTGAGCTTTTGTAATGCCCAGAGACAGTCATGAATCATGAGGCCTGAACATCCTGTCAGTGCTGTTCTTCAACTGCAAAGCACCAAATATTGCTGACAGTCTGTATCATCACTAAGGTTTGTTTGATTCATTTTCATACTGTTTTGCTGCAGGTGAACAAGGTGCAAGAGGAATACCTGGTCCTCCTGGAGAGCCGGGGGCTAAAGGACCTGCAGGTGGGTAATGGAAAACAACTCTGTTGATATGTGGGGCAGCGTCATTTCCACCCAGAGTGTGTTTCTATGAGCGCAGACAAGGAAATGACATTGTAGTGGAGTCAAACTGGTTGTGATCCCAGGTCTTTTCTCTGAATAGCCAATATTAGTCCATGTACTCAGAAAAGACATTCTAGATTTAAGTTTCAATCAAATGTTTTCTGGACTTTCAATAACTGCACCAAAGGTTTCTTTCAGATGCAATATGATGAAAAGCCGCCCTCTTGTGTTTAGGGCTGTGCTCTGCTTGGTAGGAGGACAGGACAACTGTGGTACTATTTCAGCAGTCCCTAACAATCTTTTTCCTTTGGGCAGGACCAGCTGGCCGTGATGGACAGCCAGGTGAAAAAGGTAAGGGATTCCTTTGAGGTAGAAGTGCAGGTCCTTTCTGATTTGGTAGGAGGTTTGTAAGAGGAGGGGGAAAGGGTAGCAGCAGATTCATGTTCTGGGATCTTGCTGTCTCAGAAGAGCTGTAGAGTCAACCATGTAAGCAAGGAACTGAGACATGTAATGGAGTTGGCTGAAAGCTTATGACAGAGTTCTCACTGTAGAATTCTTCTGCCACTGATGTTCACTTCCCAGACACTAATGCTGAAAATGGCCAGTTGGTTATGAGGATACGATAGGTAGAATGTGCCACAGAACAGCTGGTGGGCAAGTTTGAATGTATTGGTGGATTGTAAAGTCAGTGATTTCTGGTTTCTGGTGCTAATAGTGATTATATCCCTAGGTGAACCAGGTCTTATGGGAATGCCAGGAGCCCGAGGCCCTCCAGGACCCACGGGAGATGCAGGACAGCCAGGTAAAACTGTATGTTTTGCTCAGTCAGGAACACAGATGTGTTTGTCAACGATTTCCAATCTTAATTTGAAGTTAAGGCTGGCGGAAGATCTCTGTACTGTAAGAGGGTGATGAAAGGAAAACATGCAGGGGATCTAGACCCTTGGTGATCTCAGGACTGCACACACTGCAAATGAGAACATCAGCTACTATGAGCCAACGTGCAATTTACATACCAGGTGCTAGGACAATTCACACTACTTATGGACTGTGTGCTATAACTTTAAGTAAATGTAATCCTTTTCTCCCTGTTTATTCTTTCCACACCTGAAGTGTTTTTGACATCTTAGAATTTTTGCCTTTTCCTTCCAGGTCTGACAGGACCCCAGGGACCACCAGGTAGGCTTTTCTACCACTTTCCAATTTATAGATGACACACTTTGATATGGGCTCAAAAAAAACTTGTAATTTTCCCTCTGCACTGCTTGGGGCTTCCAAAGTGATATCTCAAGGCTTCTGTGTTTCCCTTGGCTTTCAACATAGGTTTTGTGTTTGGTGTGTAATTTTTGAGGAGTGCAAGGCCTTGGACTGTTGAAAATGTGCCTCTCCTCAGAACATACTTTGCAACAAATAGCATGTTTTAGCTTACTGTGCATCACTGGAAAGATCTTCTAATTGTCAGCAGAAACAGAAGGGAGGGGATGTAGCAATGGAGGTAGAAATAGGATGTGATGTCTGCAAACAGAAGTGGCTTGGGGGGCAAGTCACCAAGGAATTTATCCAGGAGCCTCAGGACAGGGAGCAATACCTGGAGGAAGGTACAGGTAAGTCTAGGGAGCGGTGCCATCATCCAGGGAGCAGTGGGAGAATGGAAACCCTTCACTATGTGCTGTGAATTCCTCCACTTGCTGTCGGTACCTGCTTATAAATGCTGAAAGCCAGGGTCTTGGGTAGGGAGCTCCTTCTACAAACCTAGTAGGGGAACTCATCTAGGATACCTGGAAAAAATAGAGCAAACAGTATTTGCACTAACCATTTCAAATTGTTCATCTACCTCGTATCAGGACTTCCAGGCAACCCAGGACGACCAGGTGATAAAGGTGAGTTTAGTTTCTTCCGTAATACTCCCTAATTCTCCCGAAGCACTTCATTTTAAGGAGGGCTCGCTGCTCCGCTGACCAGACCCTGAGTCAACAGTGGCATCTAGTGGTTTTAGCAAGGGAAGGTCTGAGAAACAGTAGCCGAATCCTCCCTGAGCATTCATGAAAGGCAGGGCATCTGCTGAGGCACTCGGCATGACAGTTCTCTGCTGAGAAAATCTTAGCAAAACTGAGTCTGCTCTGCACTTATGAGTATGATGCCTGGTGAGTGCAGTGGAAGCTGTGTACCTGCCTTAGATAAATTAAGGCCTATTGGCTATTCTGGCAGATGTAGTGCTTGGAAAACTGATCAGAGGATACCTCGGGATCAGCTGGGCTCTCTTGCTTCCCCCATGACCTCAGGCGAGAGATAAAGGGCAAAGAGAACAGAAATCACAGGTTCAAAAAGGCAGTGTCGTTGAGCTAGTGACAGATCCTTCCCCCAAAAAAGAAATTAATCTGTTGTCTCTTTGTTTTCGTAGGAGAACCTGGACCTCCAGGAAAAGTCATAAGTGCTGGTACGTAGTGCTGTGGGAGTTCCAGTGCTTCTGCTGTTGGAGGTTTTTCTGCGTTTTATTATACCTCCTACATTAACCTTGACTGCTTGTCAGACCTGCACTGGGGCTCCCTGTGTTGGGAGTATACACGTGCTATAGATGTGTGATTCCTTTAAGGATGGATTTGTGCGTATGTGTGCAAGTGTGTGTGTTTGTGTTTCAGAAGGTTCGTCAACTATTGCTCTGCCAGGCCCACCAGGTCCCCCAGGCCCACCTGGCCCCACAGGACCCCCAGGTGTTCCAGGTGAGAAAGCTGTTCCTCTGCTGTGGTTTTCACAGGCATCTTACATTGCTGTGCATCCAGTTCTTAATTTAAGTTTTAATGTTTGTTGTCTCTGCCAGGCTGTCCTGTCTGGGAGGCAAGATTGCTCAGGCAGGACTCGGGGTCCTCGCCCTTCCCTGTAGAAAGACCAAGATCTCAGGCTGAGTTATGGGGGCAGCAGCCTCAAGGGAGAAATAGGGGGGATCACAGGGGAGAAGGACAGAATGGAGGGCTCAGAAGATGAAGAAACTGGGGCCACTGTTGTTGTACTTTGATCTGATGAGTACAAAGTAGTGATAGGTCAAATCCAATTGTTGTTGAGTTGAATCAAGCTCTTTTGCCTCTCAGGAAAGCAGGCTTGTTTCTAATCCCTTTCCCCACACTGTTACTGAAATTGGGAGGTGTTTGTTTTCCAGTCTTAGGTTTGAAACCAAGACAGCAGAAATTCCACGTGACCATATGCAAAACTTTCATGGAAACACACACACAGGCTCTGGCTGTGCATGAGCTTGGTCCTCACACTTCTCTATCTCACATCAGACTGCCTTCCAGCACTGGTGTCAGGCAGCAGGGTTCCTGCGCCGTGGTCCTCATGGAGCTTCTGTGTCTCTCCCAGCTGTCCAGCGGGAGCTCATCCTGGAGTTGGTTTGATAGAGCTAGCCTCAGTTGGCACTGGGGAATGCGGGAGGAAAATGAGGCATATTGCATTTCTGTTGTGGCCAGTGACAGTCTAGTTATTTCCCCGGTCTAGGAGGCACCAAGCTCTTTAATTGCCACGTGTGATGGAAAATAAGCCTCTTCTCCACAACTTGAAGTAATACATGGGACATTGATGTATTCATACCCCATAGCAATTCCATTTACTTGTGCAGACAAATACATTATTTCATAGTCTCAGTTCTTATAAAAGATGTATTGATTCTTTCCTGCTAATGTAAAATACAACCAGGAAAATCTAATGCAATCTGTTTTTTTCTCCTTTGAAACCAGGTCCTGTTGGACCAGCTGGTCTCCCTGGACAACAAGGTACCATTCTCAATCAGATTTGATTCTGCTTCTTAAGAGAACTGAATTAATTAGTTTTCCTAGTTTCTAATTCTCTCAGACCTTGGCACAATCCCTCTCCCTTTTGTTTGCAGATTTCTTCCTTTCAATTCATTTTGCTGCATTGTTTGGCTTAATTAATCTTGTAAAGAGTTTCTATTCTTTTTTTCCTTTCCCGAAGGAAGAAGGGGGGCAGTATGGGCCAGTGTGATGTGCATGCTGCAAATGTCTTTTCTTTTATGTTGTTTTTCCTGGAAGCTAGTGTCCGTAAGGCACTTCTCAAGTGCAGTTGCCTTTCTGTGGTGGGTGATACAGCCCAGCTGGATACCTCCTACCATTTTGAAAGCTGGGAGAACAAACTGCAGTCACATTGGGAATAATGTCACTGTGAAACTACTGCAAATTGGACAGACACCTGAACAGAGCTGACCCCTAAAAACCTTTCTGAGCTGGGTTTCTGTGATTGTGTTAGGCCAAATTGTGCAGTAATTTCCCCATTTGAATACTCAGAGCCAGGGGCTGAGTTTGTGCTCCCGGTCTGAACCTGTTGCTGAGGAGGTAAGGCGTGTGTACAACATGTCTCAGTTAAATAATTTACTTTCTTTTTTCCCCCCCTCCCCCCGCCTTAAAAAGGTCCACGGGGTGAGAAGGGATCTCCAGGTGAAGCTGTGATAGAAACTATCAAATCAGAAGTCTCGTCATTAGCATCTCAAAGTAAGTGGATCTGCTTTTCCACCCCTTTGATTGAGGGGTAAGAGGAGATGCCTCTACATCTTTCCCCTCAACGTGGCATAGGGCAAGTGTGTGTGTGTATGTTTGGTTGTGGGACAGCAGTACCAGCTGCTTCTCATCTGTACATCCCAAAGTCCTTTCAAAAGGACGTAAATGGCTCATGTCACAGAGATGAAAGCTAAGGAATGGTGACTGGTGAACAGTCCTCAATAGCAGAGATGGTCACAAAGCTGTGAGGTTTTAGGCTGGCCTTCTAGGCTGTGTTCACATAAGAGCAATTCCCTGTGTATAATAATATGAACACAGACCCATCCATAAGAGGAGAACCAATTTGAAAAGGCACATTAGTCTAAGCAACAGAAATCAAAATCTTTCTGTGAATTAGAGGACAAATTCACAGAGGAGCAAATGCTATTTTAGGATGAAAATAAGTGGAGCAGAACAGGATGGTTTAGCAGCATCCCGAGAAAAGCGTCTGCTTGCTCTGTGCGATACTAGACGTCTGGTGCACTTAATAGTTCCTAGGATCTGGGACATCTGCAAGTGTGCAGGAGATGCAAGGTAGAGGAGGGCATAAAATCTTAAATATTCCTTGCCCGATTGCCATCTGAATGGGGTCGTGGAGATCCACACAGTGCTTCTGTACTGTCCCATCCCCTATTCAGAAGCCTTGGGTCCCAGTGTCACTGAACTTTGAGGTTTTGCCTCAGCTTGGAAGTGAGGATACATCTCCAATCAAGATAACACAGCGCAGCTATTTGTTAAGTAATGGCTGCATGATGTTCTCCTCCCAAAATGTGCCCCTTGTTGAAAGAATCTTTCCTCTCCTTGAAAGTTCTTTTCTTGCTTCTCTAGCCTTGAGTCCTTTGCTTTTTTTGTCAGCAGCCATTACTCTCCAGAGAGATCTCTTCTCTGTTTCCAATGTGCTGCCAGGTTGCTCAACACTGTATTTTGCTTCACGTCCTAACCTGCCTGCTGGCAACAAAACACACCTTTCTTCTCCCCTCTCTGCCTCAACTTCAGCTTAGGTCACCTGAGTCCTGCCTTAGTCCACCTTTGGCTGTGAGAGCTTCCAATGGCAATGTAAGGATAGTGTTTCCATAGCAGCAGTAGCTCCATAGCAACAATTTTCCCTTTTTTGTTTGTGTTTCATTTGCACAGTGCTAGGAGATTTACCAGGGCGAGCAGGACCACCAGGTCCCCCTGGACCACCAGGTACGTAATGTAGCAGACCTCAGTATGTAAGCGGGGGGGTGCTAACACATGGTGCTTTCCTGGGCTGTGCAAATTACTGAGTAAATATTCTATTATACCTCTGTTTCTTTCTTCATCAGGTGAATCTGTGCAGGGTCCCCCTGGGCCTCCTGGCCCTCCAGGTAAGAGCTTGTTTCTTCCAAACCTGGGAAGTGGGAGGATTTTCCAGTGCCACTATCCTATGCTTGCAACATCCCAGATGCAGTCTTGGACCTGGTGGAAGTTAGCAGGGCTGACTTTACTAGAAGTGGTTCCTACTAACTTGGTTTCACTGCAATATAGTTTCACAGCAAGATGCTACCCAAGAGAGGAGATTTGTTTTGGCAGAAGTTTGTCAGCCAGAATAGTAATTCATAAAAGCCATACTTTCTGGGAAGACGCTCGACATTCTCAAGTTCCCAAATAAAGTAGCTGTAATCAATTCTGTCTTTACTTCAGACTTATCCAATCTTAACTTCCAGATGGGGACAGATAGAGCAGCTCTTATCATGAGGAATATATGCCCACTTCACTTTCTGTAGCACAGATTTCCCTTTCACAGCCAGAAGAGAGGAGGTGCAGGAGGACATGAGACAGGACCTTACACCCATTCCTTGCTCTCTGCTCAGCAGCAAAGGGAAGTGGGTCAAGTGTGTGATAAAATGAACCTTCCCTCTCAATGTAGTGAAGGCCAGCTGGGACAGGCACTCAGTACCACAAAGGAAGGAGTTTCTTTGTCCTACCCGTGTTGTGTTGGCAAATGATAATGAAAAATAACTAACAGGAATAGGTGTGTGTGGAGAAAACAGTGATACTAGGCTACGCTTGGGAATGTTGGAGTTACGGCTGCAGCTGGAGATGCAGCTGCTCTGACGTGCATTCACTTACACTGCTGAGGATCATCCTTTCTGAAGCCTGTCTGTGACCCTTTTGCCTAGGACAAGGATTGCCAGGACCTCCAGGCCCACCAGGGAGATCAGGGTCTTCGATGTCCACCTCAGGTAAGTTATTTCCACTCATTTCCTTGCTTGTGCCTCGGGAATGTTCTGACTCTTTGGGTTCTAGAGAGCACATCCTTGGCTGGGACCAGGTGGAGCCAGAGGAAACTTGTGTCATGTTCTGTTGGATATCATGAAGAAATCTTTTTGTTTTAATTACAGAAACATTCCTCACAGGCCCACCAGGTCCACCAGGCCCACCAGGCCCAAAGGGAGACCAAGGTGGGTATATCCTGCTACTTCAACAAGATACTAGATGGATCTAGCACCTCACACTGAAAAAAAAGGAAGGAAGGGCTCACAAGCAGAAGGCATCCTACCTTTCTGTACCTGTAAGAGGGCTAGCACGGTGCTAGCACTACCTGTAAGAGGGCTAAATCGGACTCCTGTCTGCTGCCAGAGAATGAGGGAGTCATAGGATCATCTAGGTTGGAAAAAGCCTTTGAGATCATCAAGGTCTTTTTCTGCCAGGCAGCTTTCTAGCCATTCGTCTCCAAGCCTGTAGCATCACATGGGGTTATTGTGGCCCAGGTGCAGGACCTGACACATAGCCTTGATGAATCCCACACAGCTGGCCTCAGTCCATTGATCCAGCCTGTCCACAAAGCAAATCAGTCTGTGCTGAAGAAATTGATGAGCCTCCAGATCCCAGCTTTACCAGCCTATTAGATTCAGGAGCATTCAGAGCTGCAGATTTGCCATTAAAGGGGAATGATATTTTTGCAAACTGCAGTGTGGACTTGGTTAAGTCAGTGTAAGGAGGTGGTAGTGAAGGTAAAGTGGTGAGGTGAAGTGTAGCTCTGTTCTCTGGCACGAAAAGGTGGGACCTACTCTTTTTACCCATTTCTATTCTGATGATTGAAGGCCATGATAATATTCCACAGTGTGGACTGGGATGTTGCAGACAAGAGCAAACTAAATGCTTATGCTGTTCCTCTGCTCCCCTGTTCATAGGTGAACGAGGTCCACGAGGATTCACGGGTAAGGAGGCTTATAAGAAATATCAGTGGGTGCAGTGTAGCTTGCCTGTGTGTATGACTGCTCCTCCATTTCTGTGTCCCATGCAGGAGAACCGGGTGAGCCTGGCCTTTCAGCATTCTCCTCCCATGGTCAGTCTAATGTTCCCTGTCTTCCTTTGATTTCATTGTCCCTAGGCCTAAACCAGGTGGCAAAATCCTGTTCCATTGATTCTAGCTTAGTTTTAGTGGAGCCAGGATTTTGTCCACATGCTTTATTCCTGTGAGTCTTTGACTCCCCTTCTGCAATTGACAGGTGAAAGAGTTACCATACAGGGACCTCCAGGAGTTCCAGGCCCTCCAGGCCCACCTGGACCCAAAGGTGAAGTTAAAAATCTTGTTTCTTTATTTGCTGGTGGCTTCACACAGCCAAGAATGGTTGATACAAAGGGATGGAGCAACCTCATCCTTTGAGAAATACAGCTGTGCCCACCCCTGCCTTTTCAGGCAGATCAGGACAATGGCAATAGAATTGCTCTGAGCACAAGGCACCTAGGCAGATGACAGAAGGCTCAGGAAAGCTGCTGAGGCCTCTTCCTTCTGCCCTTCCCCTGCTAAATTAAGATAGTCATTACAAGGGCTGGGTAGTTGCTTTACTGTCAACACATAACTCAACTGTTTCACGTGACAGAGTATGCAACATGCAGTGACACTCATTACAACTGTCTTTCTCCCTCACTCTGTTTTCCAGGTGATGCAGGTGTCCCAGGCGCTCCTGGCATCCCAGGAGCATCTCGAGGTAAGAGGCCAGACTGTCATTGCCCTGATATAATCAAGAAATTCTGGCATCCTGCTGGAGTCTTTAGAAAAGCTCCTTTTGGATTTTACAAGTGTGGGATGCCAACCTAAGGCTGATGGGATTTGTGTTCAAAATCTCTTTTTTTCACGGCCTGCCTTATATCAGACAATTTAAGAATTGCAAGTTTTCTGTTTCCAGCTTACTGGGAATCCTTTGAGACAGGTTTTGTTCTCATGGGACATGAAAGAAAGGGATTCCAGGTTGGCTAACCACGTTTCACGAGGGATTAGGGAAGCTACATTGAACCTTCTTGTGGAAACACGGATCAGAACAAGTGCCCTTTGTTCATTTTTACTTACCCTCAGGTGGATTCACATGAATTAAGCTTCTTTCTTTCTGAATAAGAGCATCTCTGTATGCAGGATATTAATGCCGTTTCACAAAAAGTGCATGTGGATTAACTTCAGTGTCCCTCTATGTGAACGAGCCCTCTGCTTCTCCACATCACGTCCTAGGAATACTGTCTCAGGGTACAGCGAAGACAGACACCCTAAGGAGCATGAGGTGTTACTCAATACCATGGTGACAGGAGCCTCACAGGGCCCACCTGTATCTTCCAATAGAGACCAGTGAGGAGGTTCTTTAGCTGGCGCTGACCAGGCTGGCTGGGATTAGGAGCAGCAGGGCAGTGAGGTTAACCTGATGAATCTGAGTGCGTTCTGGATGTCTGTCTATATTTCTGCACACGTTGTACCCTGGGGCACAAACTGACCAGGTCTGTTGGTACGAAGCCAGGGAGGTCTCTGAGATGAGCCCTGCAGAGCTGCACAGGCTGAATTATAAAACGTTGAATTAACTGAAGACCTTATACTGCCTAATTGCCCATGTTCGGACTGTGTTTAGAGTTGAAGTGGGGGAGGGTGGGCTGCATAATCTATTCTCAAAGCTCTTTCCGGACCTATGGGAAGGTCTCAACGCAAGCACACTTTATCATTGCTTGGTCTAATGCAACCAGGCCAAAAACATTCCTTCTCCTTACCATGCTTTCTGTAGGGGGATCCAGACAAATTCAGGGACCTCCAGGACCTCCTGGGCCACCTGGTCCTCCTGGCCCAGGTGGAAGTTCATCTCAAGACATTCAGCAGTATATTGTTGACTACCTGAAAAGTAAGTATAATGAGGCTTTGCCATGGGTCAGGAGATGCCCTGAAGCCCTTCTCACTCTCCCTTTAGAAGCAACAGCCCTGCTGCTTTTGCCTTATTTTTGTTGAATACTGCGAGGTGCTTTTGCCCTGTGTGCCTTCTGCAGAATGATCATTCTATCAGACAAAGGAAGAGAGTCCAGTAGTTGTGCATATGGCTATTGTCTTCCCTCTAGTGATGTGGATATATCTTGCGTTTCCTACCTAGGTGACAATGTAAGGCATTATTTGACTGGTGTCCAAGGCCCACCAGGCCCTCCAGGCCCACCTGGAGTCATCACCACTGCAGATGGGATAAACTTGGATTACGCGGAGCTGGCTACCCGTGTTATGAGCTACATGACAAGTAAGCACCATGTTGGTAAGCTCTGTACTGAGTCATGCTCTCAGCTGATCTTGTGCAACACCTTGGAGGTGAGAACTGGAGGAGAAATAACAGTCTTTAAATAGCAGCACCTCAACCCAGTTATTGATCTTCTGCAGTCTTGGCCCAGGACTCCACACAGCTGAGGTGGCCTTTGAGCTTTGTCACATTTTGATGGTTAGATTAATGAACAGTTGCTGCTATTTAAAAAGTCTCACATTAAACATAGCTGTTAGACCTTATAAAGTCCCCAAGACCCTAACAGAGGTGGCTGCATTTGGTTTACATAGTCTCCATTATTCTGGGGCTGTCTTGTATGCTTGAGGCCCTCGTTGTATGCTTGAGGCCCTCCTGAAGTGGATGAAATTCCCAGAGTTTTTGGAAGCAGCCTAGAATCTCATTCAGAAGAGCACAGTCCACACTGCTGTGGAGACAACCATGCTGTGTGAGACAGCAACTGGTTTGTGGCTGGAGTCACAGGAATCCCGTTCCACTGATTAAATCAGATTAATTCAGCTTTCCTTTGTCCCTGCCTGACTCCTCTTTACCTTCTGTCTCCTCTTGACTCTGCCTGACATAAAACCTTTGCATTTCTACAGGCTCTTCAGATCGCTATCAGTCATTTGCTAGCTCTGTATCAACTACATCCATTTTGTACCAAGAACTTCTGGATATGCTGCAGAGTAAGTGATACTGAAGGGAAACATGGGGGTATTGCATCCCAGCAGCCTGGTGATCTGCATTTCCCTTCCAGTCCTCTGCCTCCAACCAGTTACCAGCAGCTGCTTTGGAGGGCAAAGGCCAGCCATAGGTGCTGCTGAGTGACTTGCAATGTCTCCTTCCAAGTCCTTTGGAGACAGATTTGTGTATCTTGTACTGGAGAGTTCGCATGCTTTCCAGAAGCTATACATTCTTACCTGTTTGCTTTTCATCCCCACTGTTGTTAACTCTGCAGTTTCCCAGTCTTCTGCCTCCCTTTCCCTCCTTGACTCTCTAGGTGGCATCTGCTTATGCCTCTCCCTTTCAGAAATTCCCCACAATTTCTCCCAGTCTCCCACTAAACCTTGGGCCTCTACTTTCTAGCTCCTGAATGCCTTTAGGGTTCCTCCATTCCTTCTTGCCCACTCCAAAGCCTTGCTATATCTTTGTTCTTAAAGTAAGGAGGATACCCAGCTCTGTATTCTTTTTGACACACATTGGGCTGACAAATAAATCACTGGGATGTCATTTTGCTGTGCCTGAAGGTATTGATGATGCCTGCCAACCCTGCACTCCTCCTGTGTGATCCAGTGAGGAGCCAGTCAGATTCCACATTCCACATAGACAAATGGCTTCTGAAATGCCACAGAGCTCAGCGTGGTATTTTCAGCTGAGCCACTCTTTATTCCCTTTACCCAAGATGTTGTCCAGAGTGTCCTGAAAAAAACAGAGCACAAGGAAGTCCCTTTAGCAATCCAAATTATTATCCTTCTCAAGCCCTGGGTTGTAGGAGCTTGTCAGCTCTGTCACAAATGTTTCTGACACCACATGCAGGACAGTTTTACACTCGGAAGAGGAGGATAGCGGGGGAAAAGAGTTTTGCATCCATGGATTTTGACAGTCTCCATGGAGGTGGGAGCTCAGATCACAGGCTGGGAAGTCCTCACACTTGGTGTCATTGCAGCCACTGGACAGTCTTAAAAGATGCTTTTTTCATTTCTAGGAGAAGAAATTCGTCAGTATCTAATTGGACCTCGGGGCCCACCAGGACCTCCTGGACCAGGAGGAGATGGCATGTCTCTGTCACTGGATTACGATGAGCTGACCAGACGATTTATCAGCTATTTGACAAGTAATGGTCTTTATTAGTGTGCGTTTCCCTCCATTCCTTTTGGAGCTGAGCAGAAGACTCATGCTGTCATTGAAAACTTTTCCAGTGTCAGCTGTGTGAATCCCTATGTACAGACATCTTCTCATAAGGATTGTGAGGGACTTAGATTGTGAGAGAACAGATATCCTTTAGCTAAGATAGCACCCACAGAGTCTAGTAACGAGTTCCTGCTTTGCTAAGAACTGAGCTTAGAAACATCATTTCATTTCAGAAGTTCCATCAGCACCTTCAAGTACCTTTGTAACCCTTTTCTCCCTGGGTATGTGAGCTGCCCTTGGAGACCAGATCTCACTAATGGGCTGCTCCAAAGATGGTGGGAATTTCCTCTTTGGCTCTGGAAGCAGGAAACCGGTGATTACCAGCAGCACCCTAACAATTAAAGCAAGACAGCTGCGTTCTATCAGCAAGGGTGTTTTACTAAAGCAAATTACGAAGGTGCAAAGCTTTACACCAGAGCTGCTGACAGGCTGGCAGACACAGAGAGCAGCACACACGTCAACCAGTGGGTCACAGCTGAGCTGCACATCCTGGGATGCCCCCATCCTTTGTCAGGGGTTCCTGAGATGTGTAGAGCTTTTGGCAAGAACAGTGGCCAGATGTTAGCCTGTCCCTTGTTTTGGGATCAATAGGGCAAGCTTAAACTCCAAGTCTACGCAAGATTTGAACCCTGGTTCCCAGCACAATCTGCTGATGGAAACACTTCACCCTGCAGTTGTGCCTTCTGCACTGACTGTGAACAAGCGCTGTGGCCTGTCTGCTCACACTGTAGCAGCCTGATTTGATAATGTGCTACTCTTGGATATGTTTGAATTTGTAGGTTCTGGGATGAGCATTGGGCTTCCTGGGCCACCTGGGCCTCCAGGGACACCTGGTATATCTTACAGTGACCTAACAGCATACCTGCGAAGTAAGTCAACTTCTTTACTCCCCTGCTGGGTGTCCTTACACATACTCAGGATTTTTTTTACAGGCTGAGGCATAGAATTTCCCCTTTTGCCCATCACCTCAAAGAACCCTTTCTAAGACTCTGATGGTCCCTCTGCCTTGGTTAGCAGTGCTGCAGGCCTCCTGGGCTCTGCCAGGGCCTGCATGGGCTGCAGGCAGATCACCGTGCTGCTGTGGAGAGCAGCGGCAGCAAGGCAGTCTCATGGGGATGGAGGAGCCCTTTGTCTTCTCCAAACTCTGCAGCATAAACGAATTTCTTATGCCACTTTTAAAAAGTGTGTTTTAAAAATAGAGACTTCTGCCCTCTTTGGGATCTCTCTACTTCCCAGGAAGGTTACACCAGTAAGGTGCTGGGAAGAAAAGAAGTGCCTTGTACTTGGCTGTTGCTGACATTACCTGTATTGTCAGGGAAGGTTCATCAGGGTTGCAATGGTTTGAGTGATTCCTTTTCTTCCCTTGTGTCTTACAGACTCTGAATTCAGTGGTCTTGTTGGCCCCCCTGGTCCTTCAGGACCCCCAGGACCTCCAGGAATCCCTGGATCACCTGGCAGCTCTCTGGAGGACATCTCTGCTTACCTACAAAGTAAAGCAATTGTGTTTCTCATGTTGGCAGGGAGATTCTGTTTGCAGGTGATGGGGGGACTGAGGCTGAGCTTTAGCTCACCAGGGTCTGTGACTGCCCATTGAAAACAAGGTCACCTTAGAAAACAAAAATCTCCTCAACTTCAGTTGGAAAGAGATGGAAGTTGGGGTTGGAGCTTTCAAACTTTCAAGATCTCCATACGTGTGTTATTTCCTTGGCCTCTCACTGCCAGAAAATAATTCTTCCTCTCTCTCAAGGTGTGGGATACTCTTCCCTCTCTGGAGTCCGGGGTCCACCCGGCCCTCCTGGACCTCCAGGACCACCAGGCTTCTCAGGAACTGGCCTCCTGTCCTATGCTGACATCACCAACAATGACGAGTTCAGGAGTGAGCTGATCCAGTACCTGAAGAGTAAGAGGGTGTCACCATTCTCCTTGCACCCCCTCTGAACCATGCTTTGCTTTATGTGGGCTGCTGGCTCTGCCATAGCTGAGACAGCCTTCTAGGAGGCTTCCCTGTCCTGGGGCTGCAGCAACACCAGATCTCTACAGCCAGAACTATGCAGGACTGCAGTGCACCCCATAGGCTTGTCTCCTCTCAGTCCAACCACAAGGCAAAAGTCCACATTGTGAGCCAAAAGGGACAGGTGCCGGGCAGTTACAGTTGGCATGTACTGAACAGTGACTCCCTACTGAAGTCACCCGCTGCATTTTGCCATGGGAAAAGCATTTCCTTGGACAAACACCTGCCCACAGAGCAATGGATGATACAGGGGTTGGAGGGCAGCACTGAGCCAGCTGTGAAGCAGCTGCCTCTGAGCTCTCAGGATGGCAGACATCCAGGGCAGCCTTCCAGAAACGTGGGGATCTCCTCGCTTGGGGGAGACTGGTCACAGGACAACCATTTTGGCAGACATTGGCCTGAGAGGAGTGCACCCTTCTGCAAAGCCATTGGGCATGTCTCCAAAATTGGGCACCCAGAATTGTGGGAGATATAGGAAGGAAGAGGTGTCATGCCATCTGTAGAGGTCAAAGCTGACATATGTGCCTGCTGCCTGAGAGATGGCACTGGATGAGGGTTGCTGCAATGGTTGATAGGACAGGATTTTACGCTCCAGTCTTCATTCAGGTGGTAGCACATGAGTTCTGCCAAGCCTGGGGGACCCATGTACCCCACTGTCCCTGAAGTCCCCCCTCTCGTATTTTGCAGGTGATGAAATCCGAAGCTACATTTCAGGGCCACCTGGGCCCCCAGGGCCACGGGGACCGCCAGGACCTAAAGGAGATAGTGGCTTGGTGGCTGGGTCTATGTCTTCATCATATCAAGGGCTACGGACTTCCGAGCAGTTGCATGGAAGATCCCTTGGTGCTGAGGGATCCCATGGAGGATCACTGGGTACCGGCAGCTCATATGGCAGCTCCATGAGCAGCATGTCATCTTATAGTGCCTCAATGGGCAGTGATGGCTCTTATGATGCCTCCGTGGGCAGCGACAGGTCTTTTGATGCATTACTGACAGAGGAGGAATCACACAGATCAGCGGGTTCAAGCAGATCCTACAGCAGCTCCTTCACTGGATCCCTGGATTACAACGAGCTGGCTCTCCGTGTGTCAGAAAGCCTACAGAGTGAGTGGAATGCCTGCTTGTCTTGACCTTCCCTGTCTCAGCCCACAACTCCTAAGCCCCTGGTGTGTGCCTGGTGTCATGCTGTTCACTTCCCTCACCCTTCCTGCTGCCTACAGCTCTCCCTTGTACCTTTCTGCCTCAGCATCCAGCCGCAGTTTTTTCAGAGGTCCTTTCAAATGACACCTTTAATTCCTCAGGCCAAGGTATTCTCCAGGACCTGATGTCTTACACTGCACAGGGACCCGCAGGTCCCCCAGGACCTCCTGGCCCCCCTGGTGTCAGCAGGGTTTTTGCAGCCTATGGCAATGTCACTGAGGACCTCATGGACTTCTTTAGAAGTAAGTGACATATTGACTTGGTGTTTCTGGCTCATGCATACGTGATCTCTCCAACCTCTTGTAGACCTAGTCATCTTTTCACCTTGGTGTGCTGCAAATGTACAGTTGAAATACAAAGCTGGAGGCAATAGTCTTTCCGTTCTCTCCCTCCTTCCCTTGCTGGGGAGGTGCAGTCTCATCATTAGGAATGACATCAACTTTTCCCACTACTTGTAGGAAACTCATCCCAAACCCTGAAGGCCACTGTGATTGCAGCCCCTGTGGTGCATTTGAACATGGCTGGCCTGGCATGTATAGAGCAACAAGACAGATGCTCATTCTGTTCTTGAATTCCCCTGCATGAGAGTCGGCCAGTTCCAGCCCTGGTGACAGCCAAGCCACCCTGAGAGGGTAACAGAGCAGTGCCAGGGAAGTGAGCTCATAGCCTGTCCCTAGGATTTTGCTGGGACCAAAACTGTTCTATAAAAACCTGCTCTCAGTCTAATCCCATCTAACCTAGAGACATGTCCCTCCAGTGTGACTCGGTGCTTCTCAAAGTCAACACAGAACCCTCTGCAAGTGGTTTGCCACACTCATTCATCCTTTTCTTCATTTTTCTCTCCAGAACATGGTACCATCCAGGGGCCACCTGGTGAAAAGGGAGAGAGAGGCTACCCTGGACCCAAAGGTAAGACTTGCCATCCTTCCCCTCTCAAGCCCTGTGAAACCTAGGAAGCAGCGCTGTGTCCACAGAGATAGTCAGCATGGCTGCTCAACGTCACAGCAGATGTGGCACCTTGAGGATCTCAGCCCAGGCGTCATCCTAACTTGGTCTTCCTCACCCTGCCCTGTCCCTGTTTGTGGGCCAGTCGGGCTCAAGGGCAAACTTGGTCTTCTTATTCCTTCAGGTGACCCTGGACCGATGGGCCCGCCAGGCCGCCAAGGGCATAGAGGACCAAAAGGAGAGAAGGGAGAGAAAGGTATGAACATCTGCCATTCCCAGCAGAGCAGGGTTTGCCTGTCAGGGAGGGAGAGATCCCCCAGGCACCAACCCATCTCTAGAAAACTGCTGGAAAACCCACGTGGTCACATTTTTTTTTGTTGTTTTGGTTCTATTGTCTTTTTTTCCCCTGCATGAACTTTTACATAACCCTCCTTTTGACTTTCTTGTCCCCAGGTGAACAAATGTATGTTGGCAGAAGGAAAAGAAGAAATGTTGGGGTTTAAGGCAAGATCCATCTCATGTCTGCACTGAGCAGCATTCCCAGCAGCCCATAGAGTATCAGCCTGAGTCTTCACTGCCTTAACGCTAAGACATCCCTGCTCATCAGCTAACCACTTAGACTTGATAGTTCAGTGTTGCTGCTGATGTTTGAACGGCTCTTCTATGTGTCCAGCATGGCCCTAATGTGGGTGTTTGCTCCTGCTGCTGATGTTTGGCCTAACTCCCTAAAGTTCCCAGGCTTGTACGTCTTGAGGCTGACGTGGGCTTCCTGTCTCACCCAGTCCAAGCTTCTTGTATTACTCCCAGCTATTGTGTAAAAACTTGGTTTTTATAACTAGCCAGCAAAAAAAAAAAAAAAAGAAAACATGATTTTTCAGAGCTCAGCGTCAGCCTGTGGGACAAAAGCCCTGTAAGAAACCCTGGGACTAAGCTTGCTCCCCACCCCAGGCTTTCCTCTCTGCGGGCGCTACTGTGCCAGCCCTAACCCGAGGGCCCTGTTGAAGCAGGTGCTGGTGGTGCTGAGCGGGGCTGTGGCTGGGGGAGCTCTGCGAAGGGGCACACTGCAGCACAGCAGCTGATAGCGGGAGGAATCCCCAGGCTCTGCCTTCCCCCCTGTACAGTGGTGCTGATGGCTGCCTGTAGGCCCCATTAGAGCTTCTGGACCCTTGGGGTGAGCACCCACGGGAGCCCCGCTTGTAACCCGCTTTGGAAAGCGATTTACCCCCCCCCCTTGGCTGTTTGCAATGCTGTGGCGCTGTGCGTCCATTCACTCGGGGCCGCACACAGCTCTGAGGGCTCAGCCAGCAGTGGGTGCAGCCCACGCAAGTGCTTCATGGGGAGCCTGGGTTGGCGCATGCTTTGCAATGCCCATTACAGCAACACCGTGAGACGTGCCATGCGCTGGGACTGAATGGAAGCACTTTTAAACAGGATTTGTTGATGTTTTAAAAAATATTTTTCTTTTCTCTTTGTTTCTTTTTTGAACATTGGGGGGAAAAAAATTAATTAAGTCCAATTAAAGTATGTTTTGTACCCCAGGCTTGCCTGATCTGTGTTCCACTGGCCAGGGAGCATCAGCATCACTGTGACCACTGGGGGGGACAGTGGTGGCTTGGTGGTAGGTTTATTTCTTATCACTGGGCTGTGACCCAGGTAGGTGCTGAGCTCCTGCTCGGCTGCTGGTGGTTTCCAGTCACATTAGCTGGAGCCTCCGCATGGTGTCGCAGGTGCCATGGCCCCATCTGCTCCCTCACAGTGAGGAGGTGCTCAGAGAGCTGAAGTGCTTCTGTGGGGTAAAGCAGGGCGATGGCTGAGCCGAATCCAGCGCTGTGGGGCACACAGGTGGGCAGGGCAGCCTCTCGCCCAGTGCTGGTCATCACCTGTGTGACACCAGACTGGCTTTAGTGTTCCTGGGGCAACACACAGCCACACACGTTCTCTCTCACTCTCTGGAGAGCTACTTCAGTTCCAGTTATTGGCCAAAACAGGTCAGTGGCAATTTTTATAGGGAAAAAAAAAAAACAACCCTGCTTGAACTGCTTGTTTTCAGTCCAAGTTTAAACACCATTTTTATTTCCAGACTTAGCACTGTCCAGTTTTGGTGTTCCTCCCACAATTGCTTGAGAGCTTAGAGCAAAGGCCTGTGTGAGCCAGGTCGGCCTTTGGAGCACAGCCCCTCACAGTGTTTGCCAGCAAAGCCTGCGTCCTTAGAGTGATCCACGCTGCCCTGCCACATTCTGTCGAGAGGAGACATGGCCTTTCACTTCTCTCTTAAAAACAATGAATTCATTTGTTGTCAATAAGTGCAGCAGCTCTGTTCCCACGTCCAAAGCCATCCCCGACTAGCTGGATCACTGTACTGCGTTTGCAGGCTGTGCCGTGGGGCAGGTCTGAGTGTGGGCTGAGGCACCAGAGCCCAGCAGTCACGCGTTTCCTTCGTGATCCAGCCCGGGGGGGGAGGGGGCGCGTCGCTTTCCTTTGCACGTACCAGCGTGGGGAGGGTGGGTGGCAGGAGAGGAAACCCAAGGACTGTGGGGCAAATCCTGGAGCTCCTACAGCTTGAAACTGAATTCCCACGGATGGGGTGGCACAGGGCAGTCATCGAAAAGAGCATCCGTTTAGGTTTGTGCTCAGTCTGCACTCCTGCCTGGGCTGCACCCGTCAGGAAGCCACACATCCCACAATGTCAAGTACTTCTTGACACTGATACTCAATTACTTAAAAAATCATAAATTGTACCATTCACTAACAGATTAATGAACTTCATGAAAGTTTTCCATGAACCAAACAAAGACTGTCTCAGCAAACTGTGATTTTATTGTATTTACAGCAGAATTATTACAATATTCTACAGAAAGCCACAAAATCAAATTACTTTTAAAACCAAGACCAAAAAACCCCTGTCGTATGACTGCTACTGCAAGTTTGCTTCCATGAGCTGTACACCCAGAGACCCTTAGCCAATTATTCATTCACCTCATGATTTTTGGTTGCTTTCTGTAAGGCAAAAATAACTTGGTTTGCAGATAACATCTGACAAAGTGCTGGGACAATGCAAGGCTGGAGATGCATCGGATTTGTGTGCTTTATCAGAAAACACCACTCTGCTCGGCTTTCTTACAGAAAACGGGCATATGACAGTTCAACACTGCGGATTTCACTCAACGCCCCTGCTGAGTTTCTGTTCTTCCCACCATTTTAGGACTGAAAATCCATAAGAAAGGTTTTACCATATGCCTCGGTAATTGTGGAAGAGATCTTTGGGAAGTTAGAGCATCTTTGGGCTCAGCAGCTCCCTTCTGCACTCGCTATAGAGGAAGCGCAGAGCCCTCATTCATGAGCGGGTGGCAGCAGTTTCTCACTCGGTTTGCCCTCTTTCCCTGGCACCGAGCGCCCCAACCCCACAAGTGCAGAAGTAGTTTCAGAAATGCAGTATGAGGAGTGAGGCGAGAGAAAGGGGATGGAGAACAACTGACAAACAGCTCTGCAAGCAATAGAAACACTACAAAGTTTCTTCTGTCTGTCCTTCTGTTCTCACCTAAGACCGAAAAACATGACAAGGCATCCCAGCCCGGGCTTGCCTGGAATGAGGAAGGTTAATTCTCTCTTACCCCATTTTGTACCTGCTGCGAAGCTGCCAGTACAGGTCAGAGAATGGGAAATGTGCATGGACACATCAACACAAGGAAGTTTCTGAGATCCAGAAGTAGATTTTGAGGTAAAATGACCAGATTGTAAAGGCTAACATAAAATCACACATTTCCACAGTGAGCACCCTCGGCACTCCTCCCTGTCCCCTCCTCTACTGACAGTGTGGTCACTGCCCTCAGAACACGCCCCGCTTGCTTCCCCATGGCTGATCAACCACATGCAGCAGTTCAGTGGAAACAACCAGCACTGAGCTTATTTACACATTTAACTCTGTTCTCTGGTTTTAGCAAAGATAAGAATGTCTGAGGCCCTCGGGGCTGCAGCTACACAGCAGCTCTGAAAATCACATTACCTAAAAATGGATTTAAGTGCCTTAATTTAAAAAAAAAACCTTATTCAAATCTTCCAAAGTGTCCCTGAAATACTTGCAAGACAGATACTTAGATTTCTTATGTGATACAAGACATCGTGGCATGATGAAAGCAACTGCACTAATGCTTTGCTTGGCTCTGTGTTAGTTAAGGTGCTAAATTTCCTACTGATTAAGAAAAAATATTCAGTAGCCTGAGGTTATAATCAAGGAAGTCCTCTAGGACAGAAAAATAATTTTTAAACCGTGTGATTGATTAGATATTGAAGACTCATTAATGCAGTTTGAAAGGATATTCACTTGAAACACTGTCTGCAGGAAAAGGATGTGGCTCAGGATGAATGTCAGCATTTGAAAAGTGATGTGAAGAATCACCTTGAGGTCAGGCTGGGGGCACTGCCGCCTCAGAGCCTGGATTCAGGTGTCAATTTGATTCGGAATCTCCTAAGCGCAGGGGCAGCAAGCCCATGGTGCTCCATCAAGCCAAAGACCTCCATGGCCACCGGCAGTGGTGCATTAGCAGAATACCATGAGATCCTGCCAACAGCTGAGCTCCAGCGACTGTCGGGATGAGAGGGAGAGCCACCACTCCTGTCCTGACAAGGCCCTGTCCCAAGGAAGCTGACTCAGCGGGTGCCAAGCCCTACTCTTGGGGCTTGGGAAGAACAAGCCACAAGGTCTGAATCTGTTCGAGGCCACAGGCCTGCAGGCAGGGTTTTTGTGAGAATCAGCTGTAAATACAAGAGGACGCCACCACGCTGCACTGCAATTCATGCATTTTATTGCCTTCCTTCATCTTCCGGTGGACAGCACTAAGGTGGGCAAGAGCTGACTGGTGCTCATCTTCTGAAAGACATGTGGGGAAAATGAGATCTGCCGAACACTCGTAAGAAAGCAGAGTTCTGGCTAAAGCAAATACACCCAACTGCCTTGGAGATGAAGCTTCTAACTTTTATAAGGGATGTCACATGTGTTAGTAGAGAGACCGGAATTGGTACCTCAGGAGATCTCTTCCAGGCTTATGTAAGACCCAATCATTTGAACTGAATTTTCTGACACTGCACAATGTTGTCCACCTCTCTCATGTTCTGCAATATCTAATCAAAGTTCTCAGCCCGAATGCCTAGGTACCCACGCTAGTTCCTGTTCCACGTTTTTATGCTTGATCTCAATTCCCAGCACTGCTCCCAAGGCTGCAGCTGCTTCGCGACGCTGCAACCCCGGAGCTCTGACCAAGCACCTGCCAAGACTCTGCTGCTACATTCGTTCCCCCCTCCATCACAGAACCCTGTTACTTCTTCAATTTACAATGAGATGGGATCACAGGGGCTCATCTGAAAAGGGTCTTCAAATAAAAGATTTAAAAGATTTAGATGGAGGTAAACGGCATGCTAACATATCAGCAAGTTATCACTGAAACTGCCAAAAGGGTAAGCAGAAGATTAACATTTCCCTCTGAAGATTTAACATGGACGAAGGTAGAGAGAAGCCAGAAGGGGAAATCTGCCTGCCCTGTCAACTCCCCAAGTAAAGCACTGAGCCTTCACCATAGGAAACTGCAACCAAATTCTCTTAAACACAGAGATGAAGATTATTTAATATTATTTTAGCAACATTCAATTTATGATGGGGGATCTTAAAAAGTCAAAGACCTTCAAAGACATTTTTCACCCAACTGAAAAAACAATTTAAAGAACTTTGCATTTAGCAACAGATACCATTCTAGAGATATGGTAAGTGAATTTACAACAGTACACAATACACACTATAATAAAACACCAGAAATTAAAGCTAACTATTAAAGTAATTATGCTATCAAAAAGTTAGAAAATTTAAATTAAAACATGCATTTTCCAATTTCTTTTTACTGTGCTGTAAATTAAGTATCTTCATTGAGAAGGTATCGGTTCAATGTCCAAGGATTTCAGCATCCGAGGGTTCAACCACATCCAATTATAGTCCTATGTTAATTTTTGAGTTCGTTCACATGCATCAATACTGTTCCCGTGACATGAACATCGTATAATGTTCACCAGTCGCACATTTAATGCCAGCCAGCAAAACATAACGTTTACAGTTGATACCCGATGAGACAAGAAAGTCAGGCATCAAATGACAGAAAGCGAACACTATTTTACAACTGGAACTCCAACATACCAAAGCACAGCTTATCACACTGCCTTGATATGACTCAAGCTCTAACCGCCAGGAGAAGTGCAGTAAAAGTGATCTAACGCGGTTGTATTTCCCTACCAGCTATGAGAAACATTTCCAATCTTTCCCACTGCAGACCAGTAAGGTAAATAACTTACCGTACAGCTACGATCTTGAAAAATAAAACCTGCCTATGTTAGTACATGGCAACAAAAAAGCAAAAAACCCAGCTTCACAAAGTAGTTTGTCTATATATTTAACTTAAATCTTTCTACAAAATAAAATGACTAAAGTTAAAAAAAAAAAAATAAATTCAAATCTACCTTTCTAATGAAATTGGACTTCAACCATGGTTATTTATAAATATGACCACCCACCTCCACTTGTCTGACGGAGTTTAAATGAACAGGCTTTGGTAAGGACAGAAAATGGCTCTACCCATTCCAGGTAACAGTTCGAGAAATCACGTGCGCTTTGCACACTGCTTTCTAAAAAATACATCCTACAGTTTTGCAATTTGTAGAACTAACAACCTGTAATCGCTAAGGAAAATAATAAACTGTGCATTTTAAAGTTAGCATTTCTTTCACCTTTACATATTTTAGTGCAAAATATTTCAGGGTGAGGAGTTACAACAAAAATGGCAGTAGCAGCAAGAAATCTGTTTTGTACAGTAACAGCAATGCTAAGGAGTTTTGTTTATTTTTAAATGACAACACACTATCCCGTTGCCAGGATTAGCACAGCTAAGTGTTTCAGGCACTGTGTTAATTAAACTAGCACCCCATTTCATCATGGAACTAATGGACAAAATACGTAATGGAGATCAGCTCAGTTTAATTTATGCCAGAGGTTTTTTTAAAAAGAAGTTGCCAAGGCTTTTGCTTTTACCAATTGTGTTTGAACAGAAGGGGTTCTTTTTCTCATTGTTGGCATGTTCTGAGTAATGGGTCCTTGCTATGAAGACACTGCTCAGCATTATAAAATTTTAAACCTCACGGCAGTTGCTGTTGTGGAATTCTCTCAGGGAGGAATCAGACATTTAAAAATACAGTAGCAGAACTAATATTACACCGTTTAAATGTTCACATGAGAAACTGTTTCTTTGTGATCAGAAAGAACATAATTAATATTTTAGACTTAAAGTCAAAACAATACTTTTTGAGACTGAGATAAAAATCCCACTTATTCTTTAAACATTTGAAGGACAGAACATTACCATTATACACCAACACCTTTTTTCTTTTCTTCCATTCCAAGAAGCAAAGAGACTGATCCTGACACTGATTGTCTCCACTGAAAACAAAAAGTGCTAGGTCCTTTGATGTACATCACAGATTAAGTCAGGTTAGATGATGAGGATGGAGAATTCCAAATATGAAAAAACCTACAGCAGTTCCCAGAGTTAGGACCCCGTGGAGTGAAGGCTGGGGATTGGATAGAATTTCGAAATCCGGCTTTGTGTTGACGGGTTAAGGCATTCAGATTCTCCAGTCATTTTAAAGAAAACTTCCTGTTCCTGCAATTTTCTGGCAAATTCTTCTTCCAGCGTCTAAAACCCAAATCAGATTGTATAGGATTACAAGGCAAAGTACAAGAAACCTATTATACTGGTGACATTGCCTGATGTCTTCCCACACCATCACAAAAAAAAAATCCCACAGAACTTAGAAACTATCACAAGACAACCAAGATATAGCAAGCCAAAAACACTGCCTGTCTGTAGGATGTTCTATGACCTGGGTGACAGTCTAGTCTTTTCCATTTTAAAATAAAACATAAGACCCAAAGCCAGTCTCCACCCCGATCTGTTGTCCAGCATTCAACTTTTAAAGTAACCTACTGGCTTCTGAAATATATTCCTAAAACTCAATTTACTTCCAGTTAAGAAAGTTTACATGCAAACTTGTACATGTGCCCTGCAAGAGGGAACACAGCAAGAGGCTGATAATACACAAGTTTCTCCTGTTGCATGTGCCCTTTGCTCAGTTTTGGTGCCTTTTTTCTAACATCTTTTATTAGTCAGTGATCTACAGCACTTTTGAGCAGTAGCTTCGTTCTCCTCTGTGATAGTTTTTGTATTGTCTATATTTTCTAGATCCAGCTCTTGATTATTTTCCAATTCATTAACTGCTCCCATTTACCTTTTTTCTCGGTCTCAGTTTATCTCTCCACTCCTTCAGTTCTTGGCTGTGTTCTTCATCCAGCTCTTTTAGCTTCTGAGTCTCATGCTCAACCAGTAGATGGCATTTTTCATTCTTAAAACAAGATAAAGATAATCCTTATGTAAAACTAATTCAGATTAGGCAACTCAACATTTGTACAGTGACATATGTTGTCCTAATTCTTTTTAATTAGCTTATTCCCTGTAAACAGTGACGTGAATAATTACAAGATAAAAGTATGTTACAAGGCTGCATTATCAAAAGCCGATCTCTCTATCAGAACCAATTGAGATAAGAAATACTTGTAAATCCAAATATACTGCTCAGTACCACGAAGGCAGCAGCTGCCAACGTTACTCCAAACTGTGTTTCACTGCCTAATAACGCTTTTCAAGGTCATACAGCATTTCTGCTTTGCTTTCTAGAGACAGTCTGTATAATTTATTAAAATCAATTACATTAAAAGAAGGGTCATTTTTTGGAAGTATTTCAACTCTTGGTGCCAAGGAGCTGAGACTAACAAATGGGGCTCAGGGAGGAGAGAAACGTGCTTGCAAAAGCAGCCTCAGAATCGCCCTACAAGATGGAAAAGGATAACCACGCATGAGCTTCACGTTCCTCTCAATAAGGTACACGTGCATCTGCCTAACTTTCAGAGGACTTCTGAAGCATGGTGAGAAAACAAAATTTAAGTATTTGGCTACATCAAATCTTTAATTTTTAAGAACAGTTGGCAATGGCAGTCTCTAAACCCACGTTTTTGTTCCCAGGGTTCCACTCCCAACTGGGTCTGATGCAGCGCACAAAAACACAGAAACAAAAGCAACAAGCATTTGGCTAGACCCAAGTGCCGTGGGGGGCCAGTGTTTCTCGGGGAAGCTCAACAGTAGCCCTAATCTGCTCAGTTTTACTTGAGCTGAAACTCTCACAAGACTCCCACGGTACTTGGGGATTTACTGAGGCATTAGTGGCAGAGGCAGGGACTGGTTTTGCAGGGTGTGGGGAAAGTGAACAGAGTAAAACTAGCTTCATTGGTCACTGGAAGACTTTTCTGCAGAAAGGTTATCGGCAGGTGATCATTTAATGCTTTAAAACTCTCTTGTGTCCCCGAAGCAGGGAAAAGCAGATTTAGCGGAAAAGGAGAGCTGACCTCTGGACCACAGCAGCAGCTTTTCCAAAATGCATACCAAATGGGACAAAATAAGAGTTCCTTGTTGTGAGAATGCCTTCTAAGTACCTTCTAGAAGCCTGAATCTGCACAGCAACCTGCACTTTGTAAGAACCACCTCATTTCATGTATTGCTACGAACGTCTTGTGGGTAATGCCTGGTGCTGCCCGCCTCTGTTCTAATTAATGACATTCAGCAAAATCAGGTTAAAAGGAAATGTTGCCTACAGGAAACAGGACTGGGAACTTGACAGATATTCTAGAAGTGACCATCTGCTTCTGTTTTACGCTCTTCTTGCATATAAAATGATTTCTCATTATTGATGTAAGCATAGGAATTTTAAGAAGAATGCTGCAGGCCTTTGAAAGCAAAGTTGAAAGAAAAAATCTACACCAATCAGTGAAAATGAAAGAAAAGATGCTTCTCCTTCTCCTGTGCGCATTATTAACCCAAGTCATTTACCCACTGAATGTTCATTTAATATCATCTGGTTTTAACCTGTAACTGATGCAGTTCTCTGATGTTTGCTTCACACTGCAACTGAAGGTCTCGCATTTGGTTTTCATGCTTCTGATGCTGAGCCAGTCTCTCATTCTTCTGTCTCTTTTCTTCTTGAATAGCAAACTAAAATTAAAAATAAAAAGATGGTTTGTATTGTATCCCTAGGCATATTTTACACAAGTCAAAAACCTGCATGCAACAGAATGAATACATGCAGCACAACTGAATAGCATGGTTTTAAAAGATTTAAAGAATAACTGTATTTTCTTTCTTCTTTAAAATTCTCACAAAGAAAATGCCCTCACAATTTTGTCCATTATTCCATTTCTTTGCTCGCATTCTAATTTTTCCTTAAAATGCAGCACATTTCACTTCCAAACTCTTAAAACTAATCTCTCTCTGAAGCCACATGGCACAGCAGTATTGCTACGAGTGCCGGTTAATGCTGGTGCTATACTGCCATGGGAAATGATGTTTTCCAGGTTTTCATCCTTCCAGTGCTCACCACACGAAACCACAACTTGAGGCTTTTGTGCATCAGTAGAAAGCAAACCTCTAAACCTCTTCGCAACACTCACTTTTAAAGAACGAGTGGATACCTACCGTTTTAGTTCAAAGCTTACAGAAATCAAGTATTCTTAAAAATGTTTTACAGAATCACAGAATGGTTGAAGTTGGAAGGGACCTGGGAAGATCAATCCCCCTTCTCAAAGCAGCTAGAGCAGGTTGTGCAAGACTGTCCCGTTAGGTTCCGAGTAGCTCCACAACCTCTCTGGGAAACCTGTTCCTGTGTCTGACCACCCTCACACCAAAAAAAGTGTTATCTTATGTTTAACCTGGATTTTCTGATTTCAATTGTGCCTCTCATCCTGTCACTGGGCACCACTGACAGGACCATGGCTCCACCATCCTTACTCCCTCCCGCTGGAGTAAGTGAACATACACACAGGTAAGATCTTCCTCAGTCCATTCCATTCTCACATTTATATCACACCAAGCGTTTACGCTATCAAAACTGTTTTTATTAATTACCTGCTTAATTTTTTCACGATCCTGGTCTGGAGACGCTAGTGAATTGATTCTTAAGCTCTTCTTAAACATAGCCATTCGAGTCTTTGCTTCACTTCGCTGGATTTTAGGCAGTCGCGCTCTTTCCTGAGTTTGTTTATTCTTCAGCTCCTCAATAAGGCGTTGATTATATCTCTGCATTTGTTCTGTTTCCTAAAACGTTAAGCATATGGAAGTGTCAAGGAGTAACTACTATGTTAGAATATTTGCATCTCATTTCATCAATAAGCACGCTGTTAGAGTCAGTCTCTTTCAACAGAAACGAAACCCAGCCCCAGTGATACTGGTGAGGAGGAGGGGGTCTTCCACTTACTCCAGAGAGCTCTGGATCACGCCCAACCCAGATGAAAATCTCTAATGCCCTAATGAACATGAACACACACATATTTTACCAGTGGTCATACGACTCTTGAATTACATTTTAAAAAGTCTCTGTTATTCAAACGGAGAGATTTTTGTGGAACTGAACTTCCACTGTGCAGCTGTGAAAGGTGAGTTTGTTCCAAAGCCCGGTGAGAGCAACAGCCATTATGGGAATAAACCACATCACACAGAAACCATCCTCAGTGGAGGCTGCTCACGCTCCACTCACCAAGGATCCTGTAATACCTCTCTGCTGGGTTTACGTTTTCAAAAATCGAACTACTAGTTAGTAAATTCTATTAAAAACAAAATGCTTCATGGAAAATAAGTGCTGTCTTCTGGGCTTCTATAGAATTTAGTTAGAGAGACAGTTGTCAGCTACTTGCCCAAAAGCTAATCCAGGTCATTCTGCTCATTTAATTCCAGGATGAGTTACTAATGAATAGATTTATTTAAACACAAGCCAAAACTGGTTTTCATGTATAAGCAGAATTTGGAATTTTTAACAGAAAAAAACTGATGTTGTGGTTGCATGCGTTGGGTTTTTTTTTCAAAGAATCAAAAGGGAAAACTATGACCACTTATACTTCAACTCACTACTAAGGTATTAAAGGAATATTATTAACATATTTTTATTTCAACAGAAACCATACAGCTTTGAAATAATTGTGTGGGTCTTGCCTGTGCAAACAAACATCTCCCAGCAGACATCAAAAGAGTACTTGATAAAAAGAAATGGATAATATAATAAACAAAAGAAAGTGTCGAGGTGAACACTAACTTTTTCATGCCTCTTCAGCAGCTGGTGTCTCTGCATGAAGTACTGATCTTTGAGTTGCTGTTTGAGGAGCTGGTGTTTCTCTTGTAGATGCCGCTCTTCCAGCTCCCAGATTGCGGCTTCGCGAGCTGGAAAAAAGAAGAAAGCTCATTCAAAAAGCACAATACAATACTTTCCAGTCTACCTACTAATGTACGTTTAGAAGTAACCTACAAGTGCGTTTTAAGAACAATGCTATTCCATAGCAAATATTTTTACTACAGTTCCAGATTATTTATTAAGGTATTTGATTTCATAAATTTAAGACAGATTATTGCTTTATTAAAATCCAAATCAAATGTCTGTTTTCAAGGGTAGTTTGATGCAGGATACCTCTCATGAGCTGCTGTTTCTTGTTGAGGCAATCTCGTTCAATAGTGGCTAGTTCTGTCTTCTGCTGCTGAATTATTTTCTTCAGAGATGCATCCAGCTCTTGTTGCTGCTTCTGTACAAATTCCTGCTCCTGGTAAAACCCAGTCAAAGCAAATTAGATTGTGTTCTTCTTACCACATTACATTTTAATGAAACTCCCAGTTCTCTCAGCATTAGCTATATATGAAAGCAAATACATCTATGAAAATTTGAGCTAACATGCCCTGGCTATGAAACTATGCATCTCTCATATTTTCTGTGTAGAGAGTAGGTAAGGGTATATTTAATGTTTAAATACAACCTTCAGAAATAAGACCAAAGGCAACAAAGTAGGCAGAAATCTGCAATTCATCCCATCTCTTGTCTCTCCTCAAAACAAGTTGCAGGCTCAAAGCTAGCAAAGACAAGTACTCAATATAAAGTTGATCTCATCATGTCAAGGGTTAATTAAGCATGGATGTAAGAAAATAAAAGCATGTATGGCAATTTTGGTTTGGATGATTAGGTAAAGCCTATTTATTTACACAGCTGGAATTCAGATTTGTGTCTCAATCCTGAGTGGTTTATCTTGTCATGATCGCAAAGATATTGAGGTTGGGAGTTCTGCAAGACTGCTATGAAGACACTCAACGGCTTTTGCAGGAACTGCATTCTGCAGGACTTGGAAGCGTGTCACAGCAGAGCTGAACTGGCTTCCTGCAAAACCATTTGCCACCTGCCTGATGCAATCCCCGTATCACCTGCACCTTCCCGTTACCCAGGGTGAATTGCTCTGATGCATCACTTCATGACAAGCAGGCAGTAGTACAACCCCCCCTCCCATGCCCCAAGTCTATACTGTTGCCTTTTCTCTTTGCAACTGCCAAAAAACCTCCAAACCAAAGCCAACGCATCTACAAGCATGCAAGCATGCATGTGCACACACTTTAAGAACAAGAAATTTAAGCAGATGTTTCTACCATGATATAGAGGTCAAAAGAAAGGATGATGGCAATGTCCTATCAGAGCCAAGATAGGCGGCTGAAGCATTTGCTGTTATACATAAAGCAACATTAAAGATGATTTGTTGGAACGGAGATGGGATGAGGCAGGAAAACAGTACTGGGCTACCGATAAGTGGCGGAAGGGTCTCCTGAGCTACATGGTTTTATTTTTTTACTGAACCTATGCTACTTGCTGAACGAGTTGTCAGCAACAGATGGAATTCAATGTTCATTCTAAGTATTTCTGGTTATGACCAGGAGAACTCTGGTTTTCATCTTCACAGAAAGTTATTAGTAAGTGAGGCTTTCACTTCTCCCAGTGGAGAGTTACACTTGGACAGGTAACAGAAAACCAGAGGTGGAGTAAGTTGGTGCAAAGTTCTGACAGTGACAGACCTGAGGGCTCAAAAAGAACTGGAAGGCCACGTCTGTAAATTAAATTGGACCACAACACCCTAACTACACTAGAACTACTTTCCCCTCGCTCCAAATCAAAAAACTCATGGCAAATAAAACAGTGTCTCTTATGCCTTTAATTATGTCTCTGCACCCTCAAAATAATAAGCTTGCAATTTTCTTATCCTTTTTGTCTGGAAAGAGAAACAGAACAGTATTTTTATCAGCCCACATATTTGATTAGGTATGTCCGATCTAATCTGAAAGCAATTATGCCTGAACTTTACTCAATTATTTAAAGATCACTGCTGTTCTCTCTACGTGGTAAACCTTAAGAAGTTTTATAATTGCTAACACTATAAGATAAACAAAGCAATCTCGGAAAACACTCTGGCCTTTCCACTCCCCACATCTCCTCAAGTATCACATATAATAAAGGCCACAGATCTTATTAAAGAACATGTTGGATGGTTATAAAGTAGTGCAAGGCAGTCCAACTTTTAAAATTAACACTTGGTTTTGCTCAAAAAGTATCTTAAAATAAACTCAGATATCTTTAAAATATATAGTTTCACTGCACACACAGCACAGAAGTCACACATTGTTTCTCATATGTGCTGAACAATAATAAACACCAGAACACAGTATGATACTGCATTTGCGTGAAACTTCAGTGTCTTTACCAGAGTTAATAACAACCACCATAATTTTCATCTTTTTACTACCAATAGTGTGTAATCACATAAACTTGTGGCACCTCGTTTGGAGACAGCAGTGGCATTGATCAGCACATATGAGCAGAAGGAGAAAACACACATTTTGAAAACCAGGGAAACAAAACTTTTGTTGTTTTGCATTTTAAGACTTACATCCTGCATTTGTGCGTTGAAAAGTGTACATGAAGACAACTGAAAAGACTGTATCATAACCTGAGCAACACCCTGTGGGACACAATGTACTGCCTATGTCAGAATATAATGAAATGTATTTCTGTTCTTAAAAAAAGAAATGAGATCTGCTCTGTGTTACATATATTTCAAACATCAAGGCCAATCCCACATAAGTAGTCACCAGCAGAAGTTCTAAATATTCTCAAACTAAACATCTGCACCTTGTCTAGTACTTATCCTTCCAAGTAAGGATGTTTCACCTTTAAAACTGTTTCTTTCACCTCTCTTACTTCAAAAAATTGAAACCAGCAAAGGAAACAAAGTAGCTCACTGCAAACACTATGACAATTTAGGTTTTTAAATGTTTCCTTAAGAAGTTCAGACAGGCATAACCTTGGTATGGGAAGAGCCCTGCAACTCAATGACATTGTATCCTTGGAAATCCCCTCTTGAATTAAACACTTAAATAAAGTTGCTATTATTTCCTACTAGGTCCCTCACATAAATATTAAATATTTAAGTTGCTCAATACAAACCTGCTCTGCTGTTGTGTAAACTCACTTTGTGTTAGCTGTGGTCATCACAAAACCCATAGATTTCTAAAGCACTGCCTCCCATTCTAGCTGGGTCATGTAACAGCAGCAACTCTGAAGGCGTGAAATTATAGAAGATTCCATACAGCTACAGCCTGACATTTAAATAACTGCATTTTACCTAATCTGTTCTGCTTCTATGAACAAAATGTTTATGCTTACATACTATTTAAGTTTTCCTCTCCTGTGTTTATATTGCTCAAAACTTATTTTGATTGTAACTTTTACAATTTGATGGACCTACGGGGTACTTACCACTCATAAAAGTACTTGAAATAAACTTGCCATAGAAAAAAATTGTTTTTTTCCGGTACAGCATACAAAATATTATGCTTAACAGCACAAACCTGGAAATCTGTTCTTACATTTCTACACAATACTCTATGGGAAGTGATATGGGAATACTTTAAGGGGAGCAGTACGTAGGGTTAGTTTGAGTTAAGTTCCATATTCACTCAACAACAAGAAGCGAAATCATCAAGCTGTGTGAATATTGCTGCCTTTTCTATTTTAGTAGCTTGAAGCTGCCGTTGTTACCTGAGCATGCTGGCTTTGCGCAAGCTCCTCTTTCTTGCGTTTCATGAGCTCTTTTCTCAGCTCTTTTGGTGCTTTCTCCACTTCACATAAAACCTACAGTGTATATAAGCATGCAGAAGGTGGCGAAAAGAACACTTTTTCTCCACAGCAAGCATTACTGTGAACATAGGACATGCAGGTCAAGCACTAGAGGGACTGGGAAGCGTGCATTACATCGGTGGCAGGGATGTTAGTTTAGTGAAAAGAGCTTAATGAAAAGAGAAGGAACAAGATTTGCTTTACGTATGCCAGCGCAGTGCAGAAAGGAAGTATGTGCCAGCCTCTTTTCACATGCAAATGCTGCCCCGTGCTCTCAGAAATGACAGGCTCCTCCTCGCGTTCTCATACAGCGGCTAGAATAGTCAGTATTTGAGAAAACCACCACCTGCAGAAGCGGCATTTTCTTGAAGCACTATGGCAAAAGGACTACAGAGTATGTTTACTTCGTGGTAAAGCTGTGAACAATGGTTAGAAGTTCAAAATAACTTCCACTGAAAACCAGCTTTTTCTGACACTATCTCAAACACAAATTTATAAGATGCCAATATTATCTCCAACCATTAATGACATTTACACAGGATATGTTTTCAAAACAATCATACAAGCAAATGAAATATTAATTAGTTTTAAGTGTTTAACCACCAATAACTATGTTTTCAAGGAACTTTTCATGACACGCATGCTGGAATGGGACGTGTTTCAGGCCAAGGTGAATTAGACTAGATTAGCAGAAGGACTCTAAATATAACCTGGCTAAATCAACAATTAATCTGCTAATTTGTTGATGTGTTATTTTTATGAATTATAAAACTATAACACTGCACACTCCAGTATAGCATGGATAGTTCTAGAGCCCAGCTGCATTTTTCGTTAAACTGTAAATCGCCTTCTTAAGCACTAAATACAAAACTATGCACCCAAAACCAAATGCCTGTTTGTTTAATAGTGAAGCATCATCAGAAAACAGAGTCCAAATCACCACATGCTAATCATTTTTCCATGAAAGAACCGCTTTTAGCTCACAGCAACAAGTAAAATTCTTCCCGCTTCCCATGTAGGACCCAATCACCAGTAATTAGAGAGAGACTCAAAAATGCAAGAGGTACCACAAAAGAAAAAAAAATTGTTATTTATATATGAGCATACGGTTCAAACTGAATACAGCTTATATTTTTTAATGCACTTTTGTACTACAGGATCATTCTATGCAAAAGCACAGACAGTACAGATTTCTAAAGAGATCTCCATGAGTCTAATAACTATTAGAGCAAACATTGAGCCATTTATACACAAACAAGCACTACACAATTGCTCTGAAAATGAAATAAAACAGCTTTTAAGATGCAACATCACATCACCTTTTCTTACTCTAATGCAAGCATTAGAGTCAGTGTCCATGTCAAACGTCACTCATTTTGCCTTAACTCTGTGTCACATAAGTAAAAGATTTTAGATAATCCAGACTTTTCTCTCCTTTTTGAGTTAAAAAACTAAATCCATATAGCTGCTGTCACTTCGTATAAAGGAATTCTACAACAGCAGCAGCACACATTCAATAAAAATCTAACAAATTATCACAGGCCCCCCCCCCGGAATTTAAATGCTTTTCAGTAGTAACCAAGACCATGTTCTTTTCTTCTCAGTTCTAATTTGATAACTGTTTAGTAAGTAGCTGGATTTGTTTAAAGTAAAAATCTCCAATATCTTCCACAATCTTTAAGAATATATTTTTTCTTGTTTTAACATTTGAGAAAACATATTTCATTAAAGAAACTGTGAAAAATGAAGTCTTCTAATGTGGTGATGTTTTCTACATTAAGTCAATACCCAAGTCTTTCCTGTTAGCTGTTTGTATTTCAATTTAGGCACTAAAACAAAAGAACGGTGACTGCTAGTAACCCTGCCAGAACTCAGTATAGCACGAGGTTGACAAGGGTCCTGCAAGAGCTAAACCGTTTGCTACACCTGCACTCCTCATTTTCTGTATTATCATAATTGTCTCTTACCTCCTTCTTCTTGTTCTTCAGCATGTTCTGGAATTTGGACAATTCCTTCTCCTGTTCTGCTTTGATGCGTTTTGCTTCATCTCGTAAACGATTTGTGTGTTCCTGTTCCAAGCGCTCTATTGTCTGCTTCTGCTGCTTTTCTAGATTTTCTATTTCTTGATCATATTGTCGCTTTTTACTCTGTTAAAAAAGAAAAGATGCCAAATTATTTTTGAGAACTACATTCTGCTCAGTGAAGCTCTGTACTACAGCAGACGACGGCCACGATGGACTGTTCCGGCAGGTGACTTATAGCACACAAGCTCGGCACCCCACAATGGAAAATACAGCCATTTATTAGCAAGAATAAAAACTAAGCTGTACCCACCATGAAAAGAAACACCTAATTGCTACTAGTCCTATTCTGTCTGCTCCATCAAGATGTCATATTTTAAGAGCACCGAAATCCAGAAACTCACTGTCATTTCCTGTTCAAAACGTCTGTACATCTGTTCTCGCTGTTGCAGAAGCTTATTACTGAGTTGCTGTTGGGCTCTCTGCTCCTCTTTCTGAAGAAGTCTTAGCTCTCTTAGCTCTTGACGTCTAATAACGAAAAAGAACAATTAACAATTGATAGGAAAACAAAAGTGGGGGGAAATTATGAAAGATAAAAAAAAGCACCTACAACTTAGGTCCAGTAAAACTATTTTGAAATTTATTGTCTTATTAAGAAATTTGTGTTCCTTTCTACTAACAAAATAATTGAAATTAATTCCCTCTTATTATAGAAATAAGATCATTAGCTCCGCTCTTTTAATCAAAGGAAAAAACATTAGCTGCCAACGTCTTGTAAATTACAATTAAAGAAAATTACAAATTACAAAAATCAATTAAATTAAAAACACTTACCGTAGAAATCGCATTTCTTCACTTTTTGAGTCATTTTCAGTAACTATTTTTGATGTGGTTACACTCACTTCTACTCCATCAACAACAAACTTCCGAGTTTTCTTTAAAGTTTTCTTCTGTCTTCTAGTTTCCTGAAAAAGTATTGGTAAGTTATCCTGTACTTAATTTAAGTTATAGCCTTTTCCCTCTTTTTTCTTAGTATTAAATTACTTCCGAGTATTTCTGTGATGGTCTACTGTACAGTAACCAGGAGTCCTTCTTACCTATCAGGTACCTCGCTAATCAAGCAAAACTTGGAAAATTCTATTGTACTGAAACTTTCTCTAGTCAGCAAATGAAAACTGTAAGTATTGATCATCTAAATTGCCAGACAAAAGAATTCTAGATAAACTCTGAACAAACTGATGCTGTTTTATTTTTAAAAGCTGAAGACAGTTGCAGTTATTGCTTCCTTTTGACCATTATTTTCCCAGTCACCAAAGAAGATATTTCATTCTGAAAAACAGTTCTGAAACAGAATAGCAATTTACTCACATATTTATTCCCGATTTGGAAAAAAATTAAATGAACAAGTTTAATTTTTTTCTCACTCATACATCTTAGTCAAAAATCACGTGATGATCTTGCCAAAAGAATGGGAGGAGTCTCACTTCTCAGAGCTGCTGCTATTTTATCACAAGAAAAGAAAGACCACAGCTGAAACTGCGTCTCCATTGTGTTAAGAGCTATTGCAAACACCTTGAAGTCACGCTTAGCACATCTACGACAAGTTATGATTTTTGTTCGGGACTTTTTTTGGTTTGGTTTTATTCCTCAAAGCCATCGTTAGACAGTTACTATCCTAGTGCAGCTATAGTCGTATTAGTATGAAGATACAAATAAAGTTCATAATCTGGAATGCACGTCCTCTGAATAAGCTCATTCATCCTGGGATAACAGCTTCAATACAGTACAACCACAGGAAAACAGTGTTCGGAACAGAGAAACCTGAGACTGTCTGCCTTAGATCTTCCAAATTCAAACAGAAAGACAGAAGCTGGAAGTGACTGGAATCCAATGTAAAGTTAGATTTTGGAAAAGATTTGTCCTGTTACACAGAGTAACGCATTGTACTAGTCTTCTTGAACATCAGCTCTGAACTACAACCATTCATAAATTTCACCTTTAATACTGTTAGATTTCCAGTTGCTAGTCTACATTTTTTTAATACAATTGTGCAACAAAATACAAAAATAATTAGCAGCTCTGTAGCTTCTACCTTTGCCGCATAACTGCACAAACACCAGACTGTTAGTGCATTCAATTTCGCATACTTCAGTTTCTATGAAGTTTTATATTCCCCACAGTCATACAGGTTTCTCACTCAATTTTCTACGTTGCAAAGGTCAAACATGGAGATAATTTTAGGGGCATACTCGCATAGGATTTTATATAAAAATATATGACTGCTTATACTTACCTGTAAAGATATTGATCCCGTTTCTTTGTTCTTACTAAGGAAACTAGAAATTGACAAGTTCAAATCAATGCTGCTATTATCAGCTGTAGAGCCGGTGCCCGAATCTGCATCGTTTTCCTTCAAATTCTCCAATTCTAGCTGCTGTAAAGTTTCAGTATTTTCCCGATTATCTGTTTTGACTTTCTCCTCATTTTCATCAGCACTAATACTAATACTGGGGACTAGAGTGACTTCAGAGTCATCAGCGTGTTTACCAGCAGCATCCTGAAGCTTATTCTTCATTATTTCATCAGAAGTGAATTCCGAAGGTTCATTGTCTGTCTGAATACTGTTTTCCTGGATATTCTCAGGTCTGCACTCTTCCGAGTTTTGGTCCATGTCAGCCAGCTTATCCACCACTTTACTGGAAATATCCTCAGGTTTGCTCTGTACTGCCTTCTGGTCTACGCTGTCTCTCCCAGAGCCTTTGATCTCTGTTTCCTCCATGCTGCTTATGTGACAAATATCCTCATTTTCACTTTCTGCCAGTTTCTTGTCTACTTTGATCACTTTATCTTGGCTTTCTGATAGAGCCTCTTCGGAGCTGATTATCTCATGGACCTGCTTAGCCTGACTTCCCACTGGCTTATCCTCTGTCTCAGGTATTTTATCCCCATCGCTGATCCCTGTTTCAGCGATACCACCTATCTCCTTAATGTTGTCAATTCCAGGCTTTATTAGTTCCCTTTCTTCATCAGCCACTTTATCTGCAGCATTAGGTAGAGTTTCTGTAGTGGTGTCTACTATTGCCTCTTTCTGACCTTCATCTTTATCATCCTTTTGCTCTGCAGTACTTTCTGCAGGGACCTTTTCTCCCTCACTTTCTGAGACACCTGCTCTATTTTCCTTCTCTTCTTTTTCACCAGTTTCCCTAGAAATGGCTTCTTCAGTTTCTACACTATTTTCAGCTGTAGGTACTATTTTCAGTTTATTATCTTCTGTCCGTTCATTTCCCACATCATTTTCTTTCTCTGTTTTTAGGTTAGGTTGATCCCTTACTTCTGATTTTGTTACAGCATCAAGTTCTTTCCGTCCCTTCTGGGGTTCTGTATCTTTGTGTGCCTCTTCCAGGCTTTCTCTAGTCTTCTCATCCGACAAGAGTTTGCCTTGCTCATCTTCAGCCACTGGCACAGAACCATTTTGCACTTTCATATCACCAACAGTAGTATCACATACGTCACTTGCTGTTTTCCCAAATTTAATGTCCTCAGATTCATCTGGAAATATAGTGCTGGCTTTGTCCTCCACTGCATTATTTTCTGTTTTCTCAGAAAGAGATTCCAGAACAGAGGCATTCTGTGAAATTTTATCCTCTTCAGAGCTGGCAATACTAAGGTCAGAGGATGCACGCTTGTCTGCAGGTAACTGCTAAAATATTAAAGGAAGAAAAATATTTAATCATTGTCTATCTTAATTACAAGACAGTTCTATGGAGGAATATACGAATAGAGATGAATTTGTATTTACAGTCAGTGTTACATGAATTTTATAATGTCAAGAGTGCTTCACTTGGTACTACGCAAAACAAGTGCACAAACTGCAGACAGGCTTTGAACAGAACAGTTTCAAAAAGACCCTCTTCAATTTCTCGTAATTTAATAAAATATACTGTGATAGAACGAAAAGGATCATGGTCAGTCCTCTGCCTCACACTTAACAGAACCTTCAAGTTTTTTCCAAGCATGTTGTTTTCCTTTATAAGTTCAGTTCCTGGTAGTCCCATCTACAGCTGCATTTGAAAGACATGTCTTTGTGCCTCTTTGGCTAGAAATAAGCTGTGTTGCTTTAGCTGGTGCAGCACTGATAAAAATGCAATACTAAGACCCTCTTCTGTTTCATCAAGTTCTTTGTTTAAAATGCCCGAAAAAATATGGTTTATTTTTTAATCACTGTGAAACTCCATTAAAATGGTGAAAACCTTCAGCAGATCCAAATAAGTGGCAATATGGCACTAGAACAGAAACAAGTTACAGAGCTGTAGAAATTGCTGCTGCTGGAATATGAATGAAAGTTATCAGATTACATACAGACATACAAAAGAACATACTAATAAAGTATTATTTTATCCATAATTGCCCTTTCACTCTTCAAGGCGATTCTGATATCTCTCTGTCTGTATTTACGGTCAGAGCCCTGTAATTTGCAGGTCAGGCTTCTGATTTGCCATTGGGAACACACTAGGTTAGCTGTTGTAACAAGCATGGGTTTGACCACACATTTCTTACCTTAAGGTTTTCCCAAGCACACAGAAAAAAATCCCTTTTAAGTCAAAAGTGCATTAAAAGATCTCCTGTAATTTTTTTAGAAGTAGCGTGTTGATCTCCAAGCAGATTTTAAAACTACCACAAACAGATCATGCAAAGGCATCTGCCTCCTGGTTTCCTATTTGTGTCGTGAGACTTAAATGAGGCCCAGGGTGGTCTTCCCACCCCTCCTGGGGGCTGACGGATTAGCAGCTAATCAGCAGAGAGAGGTGGTGGGTGACGTCTTAGGAAAGAGACGGTAAATCCTGCAGGAAGCCGGTGGGAATGCACGCTTGGAGATCCTGCTGGGGCACGGAGGTGTGCTTCTTGTACACACACATCCAGCTTTGCTACCATTGTTGGCAATGGCAGCTACTGGTGGTACTGGTCACTATCCACGTTCACAGCGTTTGAGCCAGTTAAGGCAGAAAGCACATTACTTGTATACTCTGCAACCTGCTACCATATAATTCAACTCCATGGCTTTGCCCTTTGAGGAACTGCATTTGCATTGGAAGATTCTTAAGCATCTTTAGAAACACACTGACAAATGCAACCTTGTCTTGGTAAAATATCAGAAGTTTTGCTTTTGTTTTTTTTTCCTGAGAGACACACTGTAAAATCCGAAACTTAGTTTACAAGATAATAGTCACATGCTTTTCTAATGTTTTAAGCACCTTATGGAATACAAATATAAGCTTACTCATTTATCTAGTCATTTTAAATTAAAAACATTTATACAATGTCTGATTTATAAAAAATACCATTTTTTTAAATTCTATGCTACATATCCACGTAAAAATAAAGACAAGATTCTTTACCAGATATTATTGGTTCTTAAGGAGTTTAAGAACCTGCTAATTTTGAAAATGCTGATTACTTATCTTATAATATGGTTATAGTACATTTATGTTGTTACTCTTAGAAGACTGAATGCAAAAGCTAGGTAGTACATCTGAAACTGAGTTCTCCATAGGAAACTGGTGATTGAAGCTAGCTGCATATTTAAAAAAGTAAATTTTAAACTGACCAGAGAATTTTCTGTTTCTTCTTCTTCATCCTCATCTTTACCATCTTCAACTTCTTCTGTAACTTCAGCCTTAGCTTCTGCAATCAATTCTCTTATTGGCTTATTGGACGTAACAGTAACAAATGGATGCTTGCGAGAATAAAAAAATAAGCACAATATTAAGTGAAATGTTACTTTGGCTCTCTCAGACTTGAAGATTCAGTTACGTTAATCAAAACTGTCTTAACGTACTATTTTTCTCCAGAAAAAACATTTATATCCAAATACACTGTGTAAGTAGTCTAACAAACTTACTAAAACCACAAATAATTCATTTTTACTGACCTGTTTCATAATCCAAAGAATAGAAGTAGAAAGGTTTTTTAAAAGCTTATTTTTCCTGGAAGTGGGTTTCATTTCTTTTTACTTCACCAGTTAAACTATTTTATGATGAGCTTTAAATAGAAATATTCTTTCTAGAAAAAGTTGGCTTTGTCTTTAGAATAATTTTTCCTAACAAGAACATAGAAACTGAAGTTTTTCTTTAAGAGAAGACAGCTACCTCTTCTTTCCCTGTCTGAATCTTCTTTCTCTGCTGCTTAAATCTATTCAACGTATGCCGGATGTATTCTGGATAAAGTAAATGCATGCTGACGCTAAACAGAGTCAAGTGCACCTAGCCACATCCACTCCTGTTTAGCTGTTCTGCAGTGACAGCATTATAGAGGAAGGCTGAGCACTAAAGCTTTTAAAACACCTGTCAGCAATTGACTGCTTATGTAAATATCTCCTTCAGCCATTATAAATATCAAAGTATAATTTAAATACTTATGCAAAGTATTTAGTTATACTACATCAAAATATGTAAACAAAAAAATTGATCTGCACGTGGTATCATTTAATCAGCTTTAACCAAATACAGATCAATTGAATAATGTTAAAACAGATTGTCTGAACACTTGATTTGAAGTTAGTTAAATAGCCACTATATTACTAACCTGCTTTTAAAAAACACAAAATATGTTTGCCTTTAAACATTGTTCTGAACAATCAACTCTTCCTACCTGTAGGAGCTGATTTGCGCTCCACCTTGCATCCACATTCTTTTCCAAACATTTCTTCAGAAAATCTTTAAAATCTGATGACCTACACAAAAAACAAACAGGTCATGTTTTTTTCTTATGTCTTGACATCAGACTAGTACATAGTGAACTACTCTTTTGCTTTCACATGCACCTACACTGCAACTCCAGGTCCTGCTATTGAGTTAGAAAAACACAGAGATAGTATAGGAATGCAAAGACCAGTGTAGCACAAAGAAAATCCTTACAATGTTTGTCCATTTATAGAAGTTTACTCTGGATTTATAATACACCATATCTGCTATATCAGTAACTGAATCACAAAGATATTAAAAGGACCAAATAGATGAAGTTTTTTTAATGTTTTCTCAGCACAGAAATACCTTAGTCCCCCTTGATTTTTTTTCAGATGGTCTTCAGATCTCTTACTGCATTTCTAAAGAGCTATTTTACGTACATTTTAATGCAAAATCTACAAAATATTTCAGTATAAAAGCTTCAATATATGACTATGACAAGAAATGCACAGTCCCGACTGTACAAGGGTATACATACATACATATGTATACCTGTACAAACATATATAGAATACATGACTTTATGCATATAAAACTTCATGCATATAAAACTTTATACATATAAAACTAGTGCCATGAAGTTCAACATGAATGTAAATTTAACACACTTACTACTTGGAGTGCCTCTTATGCAAAATCTACAAATTGGGTTGAGAAAGTTGTGAATAAATTACTAACCATTTTGAAGGCTGCGCTAATGTAGGTGGATCAGATTTTGCTATTTTCAGAAGCACTCGCATTGGATTTAATTCATGATGAGGTGGCTCTATTTGAGCCATTTCTATTAAAGTAATGCCAAGAGACCAAATATCAGCTTTGTAATCATAAGGCCGGTCTTTAGAGGTCTCGCACATTACTACTTCTGGAGCCATCCTGCAAAGAGAATAATGAAGTTCTGATTAGAAAAGCACTCTTATCTGTTCTGTAAAAAGGTTCTAAATACATAAATTCTTGTGTAGCATTTTAAGAAGCCCATTCTACTTTCGCTTAATATATTTACACAATGTTGTATCAAGCCTGTAACATTAACAAAGGTAATATTAGGATATTAGTTCATACTAAAAAGTCAGCAAAACAGCGCACTTACCAGTATGGTGTACCGATAAAAGAATCTCTTCTTTGTATTGTTCTTGTGTTTTTAGCTGATACTCCAAAATCCGCTTAAAGCAAACAGTAAAATGCTATTAGCTGGGTGCTAGAAAACATACTATATTTTTACAACTGTCATAACATATTATATGTTTTACAACCATCTTTTAAAAATGTTGGATGTTCCAGAGCAAACATTCTGCAGCATATAACCAAACACACTAGCATTTCTAATAAAAGATATTGAAGAAACCTTATCCTCTGTGCTAAAAAAAGCAATGCTACCAATGAGCTGTAGGGACAAGACCGATGCATCTCTTTACTGCAGGAATAAGCAGGCTAAATTACTTTATTTAAAAAATAATTTCTTTAGCCTATGAAAGGAGTGGTCTCGAGACATGGCATGTTAGCACTTGCATTAATTCAACAACCCCTTCAACTTTTGATTTCAGGATTCAAATTTGCATAAAGCTAAATTTTCCCTCTTACTGGTTTCTTTCCATGTGACTTTTCACTTTATATTAAATATCTGAAAGGTCACATGTGCACCTTCAATGTTACAGCCAACCAAAAATCAACCTTATCTTTGCAATTAATATTGTC
Source organism: Cuculus canorus (assembly GCF_017976375.1). Taxonomy (NCBI): domain Eukaryota; kingdom Metazoa; phylum Chordata; class Aves; order Cuculiformes; family Cuculidae; genus Cuculus; species Cuculus canorus. The sequence continues at coordinate 12,690,072 of NC_071407.1, forward strand.
TGGCTATAAAGAATTGCATTTCTCTCTTCAAATAAGAAAGGACAACTTTTAAGCAAGTGTTATATGCTTATTACAGAGGTAACTTTCTTAATGAATATCTAGATATTAGAGCAAAGGGACAGAAGTGCCATATGTTGCCATCTTTAATCTCTACAAAATTACTTGATGGGCTCAACAGTTGAGAAGCCTAATTTTGCTCGTGGAAAACAAATAAGGATTAAGAGAGCTATTTGTTCAAATGTAAAATCTGAAATCCTGGCAGACTACAGATACTGAAATAATAAAACTTCAATTTTCATAAAATTAAAATGCAGTGAAGGAAATTTGCCATTCACATATGTATAAAACAAGGCATTATCCATTTCTTTGTGTACCAGAAGCAAAATATGCTCTTCCAAGGGGTACTGTAGACTCCTCAAAACTAAAGTAAATCTTTTTTTTTTTTTTTTACAAATCTTAATTAGCAGACCTGAATACATCACTAAATATTTGTGTGGAAGAAATCTTCCTGTGGTCTGAACTGCAAAGCAGTATCTTGACAGTCTGCATAGTTCTGTATGTCAGCTAAGCTCGACAAAAGCTTGAAAGAGTTCCAGTCCATGTGAGGAAGAGCCAGGACATGTAAGACAAATAAAATGAACAGAAACTAACGATTCTTTCTCTGACCATGAGATTCTTGTTAGAATCTGTGATTTTTTACAATAGTACTAAGAAATTAAGATGATGGTTCCATTACTTTTATAAATAAGGCCTATAAGACTGAGTCCATCACTACATCTTCAGGCTTCCAAGAGAAGCCAAAATACTAGGGTCACCTGTACTTTGCAGATGATGAAACACGCAAACAAGTATGCAAAGGTATCCATGCAAAAAGCACAGATACACTGAACCGATCAATCTAGCAAAGCAGATTTTTAAATACTCTCAAGTACTTAACAGAGATGATGCACTATCCCTTGCAGAAACACTGCCATCAATACAAGCTAGGTACTAGATATATTAATGAGTTTGGACGTGTATGGTTTAAGTTTAGAAGCAATATCTGCAGCAAGGCAGAATTAAATCCCTGTCTCACTGTGGTGATCTGATGTCCCTTACCCTTTACCCTCTGTTAACTTTGCATCCAAAGAAGCATATTGTTACATTGATATTTAAGCAGATAAATACTGAACTCTGCTGAACTGCAGCCTAAGGAAAATACAGTAATAAGACTACACCAAGTTCTGGGAAAGACTTTCATATGCAACATGCTTACCTAGCTTAATGTCTCCATCTAACGTGAAAAGAATATTGCCAGCTTTTAGATCTCTGTGGATGATCTTATTTTCATGCAAGTAGTTCAATGCTTCCAGTGTCTGCCTGCATACCACTTTGATCTGTGGCTCCGTTAACGGCCTTTCAAGCTCTACAATAGAAAGAGACAGAAATAAACAAAACATTTTTGCACTTTATGTTGTTTTCATAGCAGTCAGTATAGAGGTATATGTGAAAATTAATTAATCTAACAAACTGTGAACGTCACATGTCAGAAAAACTTTTATCTTAAAAATCCCATCCCTCGTACCCCAAACCCTCCTCATTATGAACTATGCACACCTACCTATCTGAACTGTGAAAAGCTACACAGCTTAGAGATTAGTTCTTTTTTATAGTACAATGACAAGACAAAGAACAGATCCTTTACTTACTAATATTAGCATTCACCTAATTTGCAGAATAAACACAGAAATGTCTAACTTTAAGGCTGATGCAATATAAGAAATTATCAAAACATTATTTGGAATATGGCAGGGGAAGGAGAAGAATGAGATCCTGAAAAGAGCGTATATAAATTATAACAACAGAGAGTTCCATAAGCATAAGAGAACAACTCATCACATTCACTTAAAGGATCAAAATGAAAATATGTTTTGAAAAGTAAATAAACACCTAATAAAATAAAATAAATTTAATCTAAGTGATAATGTCCATATATAGGTTTAAATGCTAATTTAAAAACCCCAATATTCAACACATACAGCACACCAATTACATAAATATTTGCATTTCAAAACACCATACACGTGAAACAAATCTTAAAATACATATAATTTTGTTACTAAGTTAATTTGAAACAGATTATTTACCCAACATTACTGCATCTACTGCTCCACCTGCACAAAATTCGATGAGGATCTGTAAATAAAAACAAACAAACAAACCACAAATTACAAATTAAATAGTTCTGCTGAACTGAACCACTGATTAAGGAGCATTATTTCACTGAACTCTGCAAAATATTGATACCGTTAACCAGCTACAAAGCAGGGCTGTGCTGCTCAAGCAAATTATTTGAAAAATGCTTGGAAATGCTCAGACAAAAATTTTATTCTAAAGCTGAAATTGCATAATAAAACTTATAAAACATGACAAACCAGCTTGAATCTGACTTGTAATGTGATTTACATAATCCCTGCAAACTCATTTCTCAATTATTAGACCGTATATCTATAGTTTAATAAACTTTGACTGTTCAGTCAGAGAGAAGAGCTACATAATTTTCCAGTAGAAGATGTTATCTTCTGTATCGATGCAGACGAGATGAAGATATGGAAAAATATATCCTGAAGATACAAAAATGAGTAAATTCAGATGTTTACATTAATTTTCCTCCATTTTCATTAACACCTACAACATATCAAGGCTTTTATCCAAGAATCTAATAACACCAGAAAAATTCCATCTCCATTACTCAGTTTCCATTTGAAATAAAAATAAACTGCAAGTGTTTCAGGGTAGAAACTATATTGTACATAGGACAGAAAGAATAAAATAAGGAGAAAGTGGGTAGAAAAAGGGAATGAGGAGGGCAAGAAAGAAAAAACATGATCCAAGACTGACACCTCACCCTTCCTTATGTGTTTTTCTTCTTTGATTTGAACATTAAACATTAAATTATAATTTTCAGTCTGACAGCTAACAGCTAACAAGTACTTCTTGTCAGAATCCTAACAGTCAATACTCTGGAAAATAATATCTTAATTTTTCCTTTAGAGTACCTTTAAAATCAGAGTATAATTGCACATGGAAGAGGAAACCTCAAATTATACCTAATGTATCCACTTATGTATACACCACTTATGTTACATATTACTTCAAATTACTATTATAATTAATCTTCACAACAATGGTAGTAACAAATGTATTATATAATGCAATGCTTTGTGAATATTTTAAACCATTGTTCCATTTATATGCTTCTACATACCTACTGCCAAGTAAGTTAAGTCTGGCAGATTGTAAATAAATAATTTCTTTCTCTAAAATTTGCTGTTAGATCTGACAAAGGCCTCTTTGGGAAAGAAACTGTGTTTCTAAAACAGGAAAGCAAAACCACATTTTAAGTCCAGCTATCATTTTTTTTTTTCTCCCACTGAATTTTGTTTACTTACCACATCATTACAGCCTTCCCTTTGCCACTTTCATGCCTCTGTATTTCACTGTAACTATTTACCCACAATTTTGCTTTCCAACTATTCACTCCTTTTCTATCTTTATTCTGCCTGTGAAGCCTATGCAGTCAGTTTCATACTCTGCCCTTATGCATACTTGCTTTCACACTGACCTTTATGTATGGATTTTTTTTGTTATTCCACTATTTCATACAATATCATTTTTCTCTGCCTTCGGATCAAAAAGTTCTCACAAAGCTTATCAAAGCAAATCTACAGCGGAAAATACTGTCTTACACCTTCATTGTTTCCATGCTTAAAAGTCAAAGCATATTTGTAAGACCTCAAGGCAATTTTCTTTTACGTGTTTTAGGTATATTTTTAAATTATAATCTCTTTTAAAAAAAAAAACAACGCATATTCTTTGTACCGTTCTACCATTCCGAAAGCATTTAGAATTATTGCACCAGATAACTTAAAAAAACAACTGTATTTTCATAGCCAAAGCTGTTCAGTGCACAGGATAAAGCAGAAGAGCGATGTACAGTCGTATGTATGCCCACTATATTTCTATGTACAAATATCTAGATTTAAAGTAAATTCATTATTGTTCAAGTTCTGGTAAACTGTCCTTCCTAGAAGTATCAATCAATTCACTCACATCTACAATATACGCTTCACAGATTTACGTTTTCAGCACATTACTTATTTTTCAGCTGCAGATTCTGAATCTCACTCTAAATGGTGCTAATGTGTTAAAATCTGAGTCCTGTTGTTACAAAGAAACACTAAGAACTCTCTCTACACATCAAAGCAAATTGCTAATTTCCATATTTTAGATTCAAACTCCTGACCAAATGACTCACTGTAGCTCAATTTTATAGCGATGACTTCCTAAAAGTCTTAGTCACTATTTACAAATTAGTTCTGAAATGGAATAGTTATCACAACAGGGAAAACTCAAGAGAAATGTGATTGACAAATGATCTTTTAAGAAAGCCAGGACAAAAGAACGTAATTTCAACAACCTTTTGAAATAAGTAAAAGCATTTACAGAAAAAAAATACATACCCACAGATTGTTTTCATAGTAGAAAGCATCTAGGAGCTTGACAATATTAGGATGATCACAGGATGCTAAAATATCAATCTCAACCATGTAATCTTCAAGTTCTTCTTCTGATTTAGTATCAATCACCTTTGCAGCAGCCAGCACTTTCGTTTCTTTATTCTGAGCCTATAGAAGTCCCAGCAAACATATTTGTGAATTTCACCATTCAACTGTCACCAGCAAAAAAAACCCCAAAAACAACAACCCCCCCCTTTTTTGACATTTTATACTACCAACTGCCTTTGGTATGTTTCACTACAAAAACAGAATGCCTGCATACTAAAGACTAGATAATTTCTAGCAGAAAAAGGGGCTAATAATTTTTCTCAAGGTCAAGGAGCAATGAAAGACAGGAAAATAAAAACACCTAATTCTCATCATATTCTTTAAACCATCACGCAGTAAATAGCTTGGAGTCGTTACTATTTTGTACTCTGAGATGAACTTCTGTGCTGCTCCTCAAAAAACTCTCTATTAACGCTTGACAAGAAGTATTGAATAGCTTTCACCCTCTAATTTCTTCTTGCCCTTCTGGCACTCCCCACATTGTGGCAGCACAGCTGCTTGCAAAGCCGCACAGAAAACCAGAGCCCCAGCCACCAGAGCTGAGTTAGCTATTCCTCACCCAGGGGCTCTGTTCAAGCTCCCTCCTTAAGGAGCTGCACACCATCATTAATTTGTCCAGGTATTTTACTCTCTTTGCTCCAGAAGTCCAGAAGCAATTCCATGGACGGCAGCTCACGGAAGCTGAAAATGCTCCAGCCTCTACCTGACCACTCCACACTAAGACTAAGGAGCTAGAACGGCTCTACAGATAAGGTCAACTGGAGAACAAGTACAACTTTGACTTGAAAAGGAAAAGGAAAACAAGACCTTGGGTACCCAAGGGAAAAATAAAAAACTCCCACACATTTCTGCAATCCCTTTAAATATTCCTTGGCTTTTTTAAACCTAAGAAATTACACTTAGGGTGACTAATTTCAATAGCAAAAAAAGTCAGAAACCAGTTGCTATAAATACTTATCCATAGAATATTGCTGAGAAAACAATCAGGCAAAACTAGATTTTTTTTTTTTACTTAATATGTGGGGGATGAAGGAAATTACTAAACACGCAGCCTATACATTACACATTATACACACTTCCTAATAATTTTCTTGCAAGTTATGTTTGAAGGAACACTGTAACTTGGGATCCAGAAAACTTTAAACGAGAAGGTGTACTTTCTTAAGCCATCACAGAAGCACTAGTTTGTCAAGGCATTTCCAGTGGTACCCTTTCACCTCTGAATAAATGAAGTTGTAGGACTGAAGTCTACTTCACCAATTATACGTGTAAAAACCATGAAGAAAAGGCCTTGCTTTACTCCACCAAGGTTTCAACATTTAAATAAAATTAAAGGGGAAGCAGGGACAGAGGCTTTCTCCAAAGCAGCAGAGCAGAAGCACCTACGGGGCAGTCCTGGCTCGCCTTGTCTCTCCTGCTGCAGCTGCTGCTCAGAGCACCTGCGCCCTGAACCTGGCAGGGAGGAACCAGGACAGGACACAGTAACTCTCAAAACCTGACCTCTGTCACCTACTCTCACTATACTAACACCAGACAAAAGCTGATAGGAGATAGTAAGAATTCCCAAGAATGATTTCGAAGCTGTCTATATTATTACTTTCACAGCCATAAATAATTCTCTCAGTGTGGCAAAAGACAATAAAAAGATTTAAAGATAAACATTTATGATAGCAGTAAGTAAGGCAGCAGTAACAGCAAAACACACTTGAAAGCGTAGTCCCATCTGATGTTGAGGATAAAAGTTTTGTGTAACATTTTTATCTCAAAATTTTTATTTCCAAAACAAAACCGAACCAATCTTCTCAACCTCAGTGTTTGCCCTCCCATTTTTAACAACAAAGATAAGTCATCTGAATAACATTATTCAACAACAAACCACTGAGAAGTTTTCCAGCACATGCTCTAAAAATAACAAAGTCTGCTTAATAACAGAAGCATTATTTGTTTTGGTTTCATGTTTTACAGCAAGATTGCAAGGCCAACCTGCCTATTCAGGAGCTGCACTGTAAATTAAACATGAAAGGTGAAACAGATGTCTGACTCCACAACAGAATTAGACCTGGTACCTTTATATGTGCAGAAAACTGGCTCTAAAAGCATCTTCCTAAAGAATTCAATATTAATTACAAATTTACTTGTTTGAAACACGCATGGCCACACACTCTCCACTATATCTGACAAGAAGGATACTTAAAAATCATGGGAAAAAAAATTAAAATTAATTTTTACACAAATTTCCATGTAAACTATATAACTGCAGTAACATTTTGCTTAAATAAAACTATTTTAAACTTCTACATCGGGTTAACAGTAACAGACGTTACTGTTTTCAGATCCAGTTTCAGTTGAGGGAGGCACTTGTAAAAAACCATGCCCAATTACATGCGGGGAGTTTGCTGCATTTATAGCATATATTGCTTTTCTTCTATTGACAGACTGCTTTGTATTTTCATTTATCCCAGATCCTTTTGCTTGAAGTAAATAAGAATCTGCTTTGAATAAGTTTCCTTTATTTCCTCCTTGCAATACTTCTATTGAGAGACTTCATTAAAAACCAGAAGTGACTACAGAGGCAGTATGACTATCTTTATGAGCATCTTAACAATTACAAACAAAACAAATGTTTGTCTTTGTTCTGACTTGAGATAGTAAAATATTGTAGGTCTAGATCCAGACTTTTTCCAGTTCTTAAAAGAAAAAAGCTTTATAATGAGCATTTTTCCACTGAGTATTTCTGAGGACTGATATAACATTTTAAGTACGCATGAAGTTGCACTTGGAAAAAATATTTATATATTTAAAACATTATTTTAAATGTTCTTTCTGAACAAAACATTATTTGACTCCACCCCACAATGCACTCTATAACAAATATTCATCTATGTGCACTGCTGTAAGAAGCACATAAGAAATACGCTCTTTTGAACTATGCAGGAAAGGATTTTACTGCCCATGCATAAGATTTATGTAGCATTGTATTGTATGGGGAAGAAAGCCCCTGTGGACTGAGAGGAACAAAAAGCATTTATAGCTTTGCGTGGGCATGTTTGTTTTTTCTAGACTTGGGCTGAAGTCTTTCTTCTGCCACATAACTTTCTACAAAGTTTGGAGCAGGAGCAAAAATGTTTGTGTAGATGTAGCCTGCATTTGTACATATTCATTTTGCATTTGGGTACATGAACACTTAAAGTCAAATAACCATTCATGTTGCCCAGCGGTTCTGCCCTTTCAAAATCTGTCCTGTAACAGTAGTCCAGCAGTTTCTTCCTGTATTTTAGCTCTGCTCGAATACATTTTATTCTGCTTCTGCAACAGGTGATTTAAGCTTCAGTCTAACACTAGGAAATCCAAACTGGCATCTTCAATGGTTATGGTGCAATCCCACCTTAAATGGAGACAAGGAAGAAACGGGGGAGAAAGACTTTCTTTCTTTGTGCTTAAAAATTTGATCTTCTCTAAAGATTGATACACAGTGGCTGAAAATAAATCGGAATAAATGATTTCCCCAAGGTCTGACTAATGCAATGTAACATAGATATTATTAAGACATGCAACAATAATTAATAATTGTCATCATTCCACCAAAAGTTCTGTATTAATATATTTAAGGTTACTGCAGCAAACATTACCCCTACAGAGAGATAGTATGTACAAGGGCACAGCAAACTGCATGTTGCAGAATGGTTCCTGGAATGGATAGCACAGCCAAAAACACACAGAAAAACACTCTTATTCTCCCAATTCTAAGATAAAGCACTTTTAGGAAGAGGTATTGCAGGTTTGGATGGAATTTACTTGATGTCAGAAATCAGAACTTTTAAATTACCTTCTAAATGTAAATCCCACACAAATGGCACTGACATCGAACACAAAAATGTAAACATCTGAAAACTTATCAGTACAAGAAAGAATAGAGACTCCTCCCTATCAATCCTGGATTTTTATAAAGTATCATATATCCAAATGTAAGTTCCAGAGCCAGGAGCTTTGCGAAGAGACTGATAGCACAATATTAAAAGGCAGGTTTACTGTCTGGGCACTCAGCCAAAAAGCGGCATATTCTCAGCCACAGACAGCAGGGAGAGCAAAGCCACCCTTCCGAAGTAACAGGATTACAGCTCAGAGATAACTCATAGTCTTTCATCTTTAGATGACCAATATGAGGTTTCAGCCATGGTTGTGAGGAGCTGTTTCTATTTCCTATCACCAGCGTATGTTTCCTTCCCAACCGCGCAGCTGCCTTTTCATGATGTTGCATGTAGACATCTAAAATTCAAACACTATTTACATTTGAAAAACGTTAAGCATGCCCTTCATCTGTTGTTCAGCCAACCGGAAACGAAGCTGAGGTATGAGACAGAAAATTCTTTACCACCTTTCTTCCTGATACCTGATCTCTTTTGAGACTTTTTATAACCACAGCGCATGTTTTGCAGGCAGCAAAACAAACCAATTAAGAATCTTTTCCTTTCTGACTCATTCTTCTCAACAAAACTACAGTCATAAGCACAAATGATCAAGGCTGCCAAAAAGTGATGGGTTCTGCACATAGGAAGCTACACTTTTATGTAATTCTGGGATTGTCAGGCGTGCCTTCTGATGATGTCCGAGTCATCTGTACTGAAAAACTGTCCTGGTACAGCATAAAGGCAGGAGCTGTTTCTCAGAACTATCAGAAAGCAGTGGATCTCAGCCTTTCTTAAACATACAAACCAAGGAAAAAAAATAGCTATCATTTCAGATTTTAACAGCTTGATCAAATAAATCTGTAAGAAGTTGTATGGCCTACTGGAAAACCTACTCTGGACTTTGCTTTGTATAAATTTACTATATCATAGTCAACATTGTCCTGTGCATTCTGTAACTAAAATTACATGATTGACCAGTATCCAGTATCAAGTGTTAAAACATTTTTTCAGAACATGGAAAGGTGTTCTTTGTTAGCGAAGTTTAGGGGAAAAAAAACCCAACCTGCTTTAGTTAATGAGATAAAAGGAAGCATTAATTCTAACACTGAATGCTGAAAAATGTAATTAAAAGTACTAGGTTGAATTCAAGAGCACACAGTTACCTCTGCAAGATTAAACCAGTTTTTATACTGGTTTTTATATATATGTATATCACAATACATATATATCACAAGTTCGGCCAATGAACAAGGTGATGAATGCCACAGATTTCTGGAAGCTACGATGAGCCACTCATTTCAAAGAGCCTACATTATTTTACACTAGTCTGTACCGCACAATATTTGAAAATGTAGCAGTAATTAAAAAAAAACTTTAGATAATTTTGGTTTATTGTTAAATATACATATGGTTGGCCCAAGGAACTCAAAACCAGCTAACTGCAGCTATACCTGCTAAAACTTGTTAAAGTTACTGATACAAAAAAACTATTCAGAAGATGATGATAGTATCTACCAGGGAAGATAATACACCCTTAAACTACAGTTGATCAGCCAAAATTCCTGCCTGCACAATGTATCATAACCACCTACCATACCATCTCCTCTATTTAAGAAACGTTTAAATGTCAGGGAAAATATACTGAAGTAGAAATGTAGATAGAAGCGCCTGTATTCCCTACAAGCAAACAGTATTACTAACAAAGTGGAGCTCTGGTTTCAGCTCAGACTCCTGAAGTACATCTTTACGATACTGTGGTCTGGTGCTGCCTTTGTGGCCACGCCAGTTTGGGAGTGGTTTCCATGACAACTTCACTCTTTTAACATTGTACTTTGTACTTGTTGCGGTTCTCCTGCTTCCTCCATAGTTGTTTTCTGAGGATTCCACAAGTTATTTTTGGGAGAGGTATGTAATATAGTTTTTATGTTTAAACTCATGATTGCCTTTATGTATTTTCATTAATTCTGAGGTATTTCGCATAGTACCTAAGCAGAGTTCCCATCCTGGTTCATGCACTGTCACTGAAATCAGAAGGAATCTTTATATGCATATTTGAAAAGCATCACGACTGAACTGGCAAATATGTGCAAAATAACTGGAACAGTCCTTTAGAGGAACCTTAAGAGGAGAATATATCAGATTTTCGCACCATTACTCTTACAAAAATTCTTTCAAAAAACAAAATAAGGAAAAAAATGGTAAACTTTGGCTAGAAAATCTCCAAAAATATGCTATGCTGTTTTATAACAACACATTATTATTTTCCCTCTTCTCGTTGCATGATAGCTCACGTAAAAGCAACAAAGAAAACCAGATGACAATATTGGGCGAACACTTGTAACTCAAGCAGTAAGTGATGTCAGAGGTAAGTGCAAAGGACTGTTTTTTTCCTAAATTCAGTTACATCTGTGCATACTACTTGCAAAAGCAGCATTAAAATACACAATTTTCCTTTACAAGTAACTTTTATACTTGAGGAGGGGGAGGTGTGACAAATTATTATATACCCCTGCAGTACTAAGCTGCTTTGCCAGTGTCTTTCATCTGCAGAGGACAGAACAGTTGCCAGAAGAGGTTTTCTCAATTTTATCCAGCATCAGACAATGTCAGCCCCAAACTGACTTAAATCTTCCCCGGAAATTACATATATTCCACAGTTATTCATTCAGTATTGTGCCATTAGAACAAAACAAAAAAAACATAGTGCTTACTGCTTACCAATTTACAAGTTTATTTCAGTCCCTGCAGCTTAAAATTAAGTCTTTACTCCAGCAAGAAACACACATTAATTCTAGATGACAGAAATTAATAATCTTCCAAGAAACAATATCAAGAAATAATTTCTAATCAAATAGCAATTGCTGTAATCCAGCTGTTCACTGGATTTACTTTTAAGACAACCAATAAGTCATCATTGAGGTTGTCTCTAGACTGCTGTTGGAATCTTGCTGCCACGTTGACATTTGAAAATTTTATTTTCTGCTCTTAATAATTTTATGATTTGTGTGAACACAAGAGTTCGAAAATCTTTGATTCCTTCACTTGAGTAAAGCAAGGGGAAGATTCCATATTATAATCTCCCTCAAAATCATTTAACATCTGTAATAATGCCTTCGTCCACTTGAGCTCAGAGAGTCAGCATTACTCTGTTGACTTCTTTTACCAGGGAGATATCTGGAGTTGTAAAAGCTAACTCTGCAGCTTTTTGCAAACAGATCTACCACAGACCATTTTGGCTTCACGTAGCACCAAGTCGTTTTGTTTACTAGCACTTTACAGACTACATAGTGCACATTCACAGACATACACGTATCAACTTAGGATATTTCATTTAAAAAAACAAAAGTGGCTATGTCAACCCCCAGCTCCTCTTTATACTGCTCCTTCGAGTTAGGCTACAAAACAAAATAGGGATCTCCTCTGCCCAGAGCCTTCAGCTAGATCAGATGCAAGACGGATACAGCCGTTTGATGACCCAGCATAGCTATTCATGTATAACAAAACAACAACAAAATAGTGCATCTGACTTAAGCACAGAAAATTTCATCCTTCCAAACTGGAAATAAACAAGTCAACAAAATAATACAGAAAACTGACAACTTCTTTGGACTGCAAGAACACTTCAATAAAGGCCTTCTGAGACGTTACTAGGGAAACTACATAGTCATAGAAATGAAATGTGGTACAGTCATTAAGTTAAAAAAAACTCACTGTAAAAAAGTAAAGAATATTATTAAAAGCTCTACATTTTACATAGAAGAAAGAATGCATTTAAGGACCTGTACAGAGACAATTTATTGTATGTATTTATTGTAAAACACTATGGGATGTAACAGATGTAATTTGACTGTCATTTAAAGCGCATACATCTTTCTAGCTCAAAAATATGGGTACTTTGGGAAAAGGTTCTGTATAATTTGACACTGCAATATGAACCATACCCAAGACTTGCAATGAGCCCAGCTAAACAGCCAGAGGGGAAAGAGTAAGTGAAACAAAATGAAGCATTATTATCAGATTTCATTCTTTGTCTTGCTAAAAATGAACAACAAAATAAGTATGTTTTATATACTTTAAAGGAAAAATATAAACTATATAGGCAGATTAGAGTCAGTATTTTATAAAAAGACACATTTGTAACAGTGGGAAATGAATGTGACTACATCAATACCACACTAAAACTTGCAACAGCTCTTGCAAAAGTATCAAAGCATATATTCTGTTGCTCCATGCATAAACTAGTCAGTTGAGATAAAGCTTCCCCTATTTCTGAAGTAATAAAAAAGGAAGTAGCCTTTGACAGCTTTCATAAAAAGGTTGTACCATATTATTCCCTTTTATTAAGAAAAATTGTTACAGAAACCAATTAATATTCTCTTCCTGGTATTAATATATTTTAAAAAGAACAGCCAATTTAGAATTCTAGAGGGAAGTTATTGCTTCCTTACACATGTATCCCTAAAACAATCTAACAGAAACCAACCGCAAAGACTGCAACAACAAAAAGAATTGATACAATTAAGACAGTGTCTTTCAGCTTTCTTTAATGTTAAAAGTCATTTTCAAGTCAGTTCTACAATGGAGTTTATTAAAAATTCACTATAACGATGTAAGTTATTTAATGCCTATAAAGTCTGTGACTTGCCAGTAGTCTTCTCATATGTCTTAAATAATGGCCCTAATGCTACATACCATCTCATGACAACAGAGTGAAATCTTCTGACATGCAAGTTAGAAAGGCTGCCTTGTGTATAGTTTGTAATGACCTTGCTATCTTTGTGCTGCAAGAATGACATCCCAAGAGATGAGGAAGAGGCATCTGAACAAACATGTGATAATCCTTGAAAACTGGCTATTCAAGTGCCACAAAAATAGCTTGGGTTCTTCAAGTGAATTTCATTCATATTCAGCACAGTAGTGGAACATGTTGCTTCCGATGTTGCCTTTCAGATTAACCGTTTGGTTTGCTGGGTTTTCTTAACTGGTTAATTTAAACAAATAAACAATTAAGAAATCTGACTTGTCTGAGAAACCATGTGAACGCTAATTCTATTATTTGTCAGAAGATTACATGAGAAATCTTAATTTAGAAGCATTCTGATGATATTTTTCAAATTCCCATTTTTTTTGCACTTGCTGTTTGTCATTTTACAGATTAGTGTAATTCATTCAGAATTTACCTAATATACTAGTAAAATATACAAGAGGTCATAGGAATAATTACATTACTTGATAGAAAGATTAAAACCAAATCCAGATAAACAAATCAAGATAAAATAATTCATCTCTCTTTGCAGAGCTTGATGCCCAAACTACGCAAAGGGAAAACAGTTGCTTTACTCAAACATTTGCAACTAATGAACTTGCAAGCTTCTATCAGCAGAAGATTTTCACGCAATGTTGGAGCAATGTTCTTCCTGAGACAGAACTGCTGAATACTATGACAACGTTAAACACTGCAAACAGTTAAACACACAAGATGTTCAAGAGGAAGTAATGTTCTTTCTCTTAATAGTGTGGCAACGTTACTTTTATAGGAATTACGAAAGCTTTATTTTCCCTGTGTTCCCAAGAACTGACAGCAATGAGGACACACTAGCATGGCTGTTAAAGAGATGAAGTAGTTTCTCTTTGACAAGACTTCCCCCTTTCTCCTACTCCTCCTTTTCTCTCCTATTTTTTTTTTTCTCTCTTAATAGGCTGAAGGTTTTCTGAAGCAGTGGGTTATCTTTTTATTGTGTACTTGTACAGTGAGAGAACGCACAATTCCATTCCTTTTGGAAAATTATCTAAGCCATTTCTTGCTTCAAAATACTCTGCTCACTCTGAAATTCAATTCAGTACTTTCCTCATACAGGCAAATTCAGTGCCACATAAAAAGACTTATAAAACTGTCATTATTTTCTAGCAGTTATGTAGCACACCTAAAGTAAAGAAAAGAATCACCACCTGAAACAAAACTGGGAACATTGGCTTCTAGTAAACTCCCAGCTAAAGGTAGTCTACTTAACAAAATTCTTCGAGCACGTATGTCAGTGATGCAAAAGGACAGGACTACTGGCTGATAACAGTATCAACAGCAGCATTTAGTCAAACTGCCCTTTTATCACAACTGTTGCTAACAGCAGGTGATGTATACATCGGAAGTACACCTATTTTTCCTTTTGTTCGGACAAAAATATTTATCTGACACACCTTAACTTCAGAATGCCAATATAGCCCCTGGATGCTTCCCTTTTATAGCTAATTAAGCCAATGCTGACACTGTCCTGTCATTTTTCCCTTACATCAGCACCGTCACTTGTCTGGCCCTCCCGTGAGCTGGTCCAGGGAGCCAAGCAGCTTACGTGTACAATCAGCTTTGGGTGGCTTAGTTCCTCGAACCAGATCATCATGGGGTTGGCAAGCACCAGATCTGTCACAAGGAAGTAGGCAGCAATGGCAATACACTGCCAGAATTCTGGCTGCGTTTTACTTGCACCTTCAGAAGCTCTTGTGGAAAATAGTTATGGCAAAGACCCAGCCACTCGTAATTCAAAAGTCACCTCTGCATTTACTACAGCTATTGAAATGGACTTCTTTGAGAAGATGCATTATTGTCTGTTTCACTTAGTATCACAGTTCCATACTGGTTTAGTGCTTTCCAGAGATTAAGAAGAATCTTCTTCACGTTGCACTGGCTCAAAAATGAGGTCCCATGCTGGGCTGCCCAAGACTGAGAAGTTACAACAGCATCAATAAGCACTGAAACAGACATCACAAATCGGAGAGTTAACAAGCCTGTACACAAGCTCATGGTTGTATTTCATTTTAAATGCTACGGGAGGCTGTGTTTTTTTGTTTGTTTCTATTGAAGTGCAACATACTAAATTAACAAAAAACTTATGGGGTTATTAAGCTGGCCAGAATATCTAAATCTGCTAGTAAAACACAGCTTAAAGTTCTTGCTATACAGCCAAAAGCAAAGGAGGCATTTTCAGTTATCCTAGCTATCCCTATCAATCAACACTTGACAGTACCCTTGTTTATATGATGATCCTTAACCTTTCAGACTTCCTACTGTGAGACAGTGCTTCCCTCTTTCAGGTTACTTATAAACCTAGTGAGCCTTCACTAGTAGTAAAAACTAGTTGGAAAGAGTGAAAGAGTAAAAACGAGCTTGGCTTAACTCTGAGTACCCATTTTTCCCCATTATTGCAATGACTCCAGTGGGTAATTGGGGATAATTTTTGTTCAAATTCTTCTGACTGTATTTCCAGTGATTACCACAGTTCAGTTTCTACAGTGTAATGTAGTTGCACAAACCTATAGTTCTGGCTCACAACTATCCAGCACTGAGAAACAGAACAGTTCACCTGGATAGTGAACCAAAAGATTTATGGCATCTGCAGGAGTTGAGCAAGTAAGAGAACAAGAGAAGGACAACTCAAATCATTAAAGGGTCAAGCAGTTGTCGTATAAAAAACAAACTAAAAATGTTGGGCCTCTTCAATTCCAACAGGAAAAGCTGAAGGTGGGGCAGGAACATGACTGAACTTCACAAAATTAAAAAAAGCAGTATATGAATTGAATAAACCCTGATTGAGACAAAGGCTTTGAAGGAGATGAGAGTTTGTCGCAACATGCTAACTTCTTGCTGAAGCACTCATTGACATTTCTCCATTACGGTTTACAGTATTTTGATTACAAAGCGCTCTTTTTCCTAGTAATGTACCACTTAGAAATACAAGTCGTCTCCTATAATGTGAAATGTATACATTCTAGAGAAAAGCTTTGGCTTTAGAGCATAAATCTGTGTCAGGAGAACCATCACCTACAAGACAAAAAAAGAACAAATTCCAGTGCAAAAAAGTATTGCCAAGTTACTACTGTTTTGTTAACAAAGCTACAGTAACTTCCCTCAGAACACTCTTTTATGAATCATGGTTATGACTAAACATTTTGAGAGATAAAACCTAGTTCCTTAAAGCCCTCCTTAAACAGGAACAACTCAGATCCAAAATGCTGTTCAGTGAGACATGAAGAAAGTAACAGGATAGTCTTCTCCAAATCATTATCATGCAAGGTTGGAATAAACACGATTCTGCCTTAACAGAATACTAAGTAAAACAATTTTGATGTAGGCAGAACTTAAGTTCTAGGGTAACAGTTCCCCCCAAAACTTCAGCAGACTGTACAGTTGCCCTTTCACTCTTTTCTCACCCACTCATTTTAAATAACTGCATTAATGTAACTTCAGAAAAATTCTTTCTGAAAGTAATAAAGTCTTGCTGTTTGTCAGGGCTTCCTGCAGTTTCAGGTTTTCCAAAAAAATGACCAACAGATTAATTTTTGAGACAGACGCTTCAGGGGAACAGTCAGTCCTCTATAGCGAGGAGAGTTTTAACAAATTTTAAATGCTAATCAATAAATTGATTTGACTATTATAGCACGATCCCACTTTTTCACTTCCTTCAAACTCACCTCCATAGAAAAATCAGTAAAAATTAAAAGTCATAGCATACAATAGCAAGCCTCAGGTAATCAGAACCTTCTTAAAGTCAAATTTTGGCTAGAACTTGATTCAAGCATGAATCTATGCTTAAGTAATTTAGTGCTCTAGGCTACAGGTCATTAACTAAATAGAAAACGGCTCAAAAATATAAACATAGCTACATAAATTGGAACACGTTTGTGTCTTGCTCTTAGCTTCCAAATCACCATTTATGCTTAGCAAAATGTTTTACATTAACCTCTCTATGTAAACATATTCAATCCAATAGAATACTGCATCACAGTCTTAAACCAGAAGAGTAAAAACAAACAAGAAAAATCTATAACTTTAATATTGCAACTTGCTTTTACATACATTTAGAATAACTTTAACAAACAGTATGTTCTCTGAAAACAAACTAGTTCAAGTAGGCACATTAAGTATACAATAATATTCCATTACTATTTTATTGAGATTTTTTTCTTTATGGCTTTATTGCTGCATGTACTTTAGTTGGCTTGTATCATGAACATAGGATATCCAACAGAAAATCTGAAATGCCAATGGAAAATTAACATTTATAGTAATGCCTTATTCTTTTGTTGAAGTCTGAATACCAACCTCAGAGCGGTCTGAGGTTGTTTTCTAGCTTTTATTAAATATTACTTGGCTGAATTTTATTGCCTGACATCCTTCAAACATGACATATTTGAGACATTTAGCAGTTAAAATATCTTTCAAGCATTCCATACTGTAAATATGTTATAAAGCCATTACAAATTAACTGGACAGAAAGTTACAATATGTATTTTACATGAGTTTGGAAAAAAATATTGAAACATAATTAATGGTTTTACTCTGTGCTATGAATTCAGTCTGCTTTGTTTTCTAACTGCAAATTTCATGGCTTTTCCATCACTAAACACCAGGAAACGGAACAATCCCAACAGTATCAAATGAAAAGATAGCACAATCATTGTATTTGAGTAATTTAGCAGTTACTGTCAAGTAAGACAATATAAAAAGAGGCAAAAGAGGTGAGACAATATGAATTTGTCAATTCTGCATAGAATCTGAATATAATTAGAGGTTATTGGGAGAACACAAAGAAACAAAGACCAAAAAAAGTATTCATTAACACTTCAAGCACCAGGGTCTCGAGGAATGCATTTGAGATCTCAGACCAGAGAGTTTAATTACATGCTGCCTCTTCTACAGACATAACTGCTATTGAAAGACAATGATGTTCATAATCTTAAAAGATTCCCGGAACATGGGTCCTGGCCCAGGAAATATGTAAGGCCCATTCATAACTCAATTCAATAGCAAGAAATTAAAAAAAGGCAAAACCAAAACCCAAATCCCAAACTGGGGATTGTGGCATTTGCAAGGACAAACTCAACAAATTATTTCTTCTATATTGGTTGTGGGGTGGTCAAAAACTAGAATTTGGCTCAACACCAAAAGAAACTTCTGCTCTTCAACAATAGCATGTATTAATGCTTAGAGGATTGTATTACTGGAGCACTATTTCCCTGCCAAAAGTCAAGTTCACCAGATTCAACCAATTTGTCCACAAAAAAAAAAATCCCAAAACATTACCACAAAATTTTTTT
The DNA here is from genome assembly GCF_017976375.1 of Cuculus canorus. Taxonomy (NCBI): domain Eukaryota; kingdom Metazoa; phylum Chordata; class Aves; order Cuculiformes; family Cuculidae; genus Cuculus; species Cuculus canorus. The sequence continues at coordinate 12,708,676 of NC_071407.1, forward strand.
AGCTCCTATATCAGAATTATTTCATTAAATAGACTGCATCTGACTTAGATATGAAAAGCTATTTCACCAAGTTAGAACAGCTTATAAAAGGGCCATTCTGCAGTCCATTTGATAACGTTAGACATTCAGATATAGCTTCTGCCAGAAATCCAAAGTTTTACTTCCCAGACAACAAATCACCAGTCCAAGCACTTACACAAACAGCTAAGCAATATGAAATATCAGATGACGTGAAATAAAACCAGGAACTTTTGTAAGCATAGATTAATAAAATCAAATTATGACTTCCTATTTACTTGGAGTTTTACACTGTTTATATAACTGTGCTCACACCTTGGAAAAAATGAGTGTCTTTCCAAGGAGTGATCATGAGCATTCTATATTTATCCTCCACAAACTTGTCTCCAGCGTTAATTCTGAATGCAACAGACAGACAATATATTACTCAAAAGTTAAGCATCATGATGCTAACTTTAAGGTAAATGACTTAAAGATGTCCAATAAGTGAGACACAAAACATGAGTGACACTTCTTACTTCTTTAAATTATTTCCTTGCTACAGACAGAAGGGAAAGGAGAGATCACCTTCTACAAACAGCCATCTAAAATAAAAAAACCCCTCAGTTTACAATCTACAGATGTACAAAATTTACACAATTTTGTATTGCACAACCCAAAATTTAGTGAGTGACAAAAGGTGTGAAGAGCACTGTAAAGCTTTCCCCTTGATAGTTTCCCAGGATTTAAAATGAAGATACTGCTTTTTCCTTATCTGCTACCATCCACAAGCTAAAACTGCAATAGCGCGAAAATAAAGATAACATTAAATAGCAACTCACCAAGATGATCAGCAAGACCAAAACAATTTGTCTTCTGTGAATGGTCACGCATCTTTTTACATCTAGACTATACACAGCAGCCCTAAAACACTCAGGTAACTCTTACAGAAATAATTGTGCTTAGCAAGCCTTACGTAAAGTTTTAGTTCTATTTTACTTAGATTAAATATTTAAAATTGGATATTGCCATCTTATACATTAGTCTCTTGAGTGCAAATCAACTCGCTTCTTTCCTCTATATACTTATGCTTCTATGGCTAAACAAAGCAACATGGCATTTAAGAGAATATTACTAATTCAGATCTCCTGAGGACAACTGTACTATTTTACTGCTCCATTTTAATCAGAGGCCAACTTATATAGTCAATTATGAATGAAAATAGATTGGAACAATATATATTAAGTTTAAGAAAAAATTTTAATCAAAATTGCCCACAGAAGTTCTACACTGATTCATTCTTTTGTATTAAAATTCAATTTAGGACATTTTTGGCTGCTTTTTCTTTCCAGGTATAGGTTTACTGCAGAGCCGTATATGAAACTTGAAGTTCATGAAACAGTACTTGACTGGAAATTTTAAAATGTGAATTCATCTTACAACTAGTACCAAACACACAGGATTTCAGACAAACTCAAGCAATGTCCTTCCCCAAGGCACTGTATCTTTTACATAACAATGTTTGTGAGTTCCAAGAGCTCTAACAAACTCTTATAAAGAATTAGTGGAGCTAATGACACCAGGTAAGTCAAAAGAACAGTTAAAAAAACAACCTACCAGCGTTTCAGCCTAGATTATCAAGTGGTCAAAATCTATTCCTATTGAGTGTGAAGTTACAAATGTAAATTGTATCCATCCTAGAAAGCAATGACAACTGCAAGTTACAATATCAGACTGTAGGAATTATTTAGATCAGCATGCTGTAAGGCCACAGAAACTAGAAAATATAAATTCTTCTTGCTCTGCCTTTTTTCTTTTCTTTTCTTTCAGGTCAGACTAATTAAAGTATTTCCTAGGATTAGGAAATAAGTTATGGTGCCAGCTGTAAGCAAAAAGTACTTTTAAGCAGCCACCATCAGTTCATTTTTCAGTATTAAAAGGAGCTGAGGCGGCGCTATCATTAAATCATAGAAATAAATTGGTTGTATTAAATCACCATTTCAAAAATGTATTTGTTTCTACCTACCGTAGAAGACATGGAGGCAACAACAAGATCTCCTGTAAATCACATAGGTCCATTACAAGCAAGATTGCTTTAAATACAGAAACAAAAGGTTAATGTAAATGAAACAACACCATTAATTTATTGGACTTGAAGAAGTACTATCACTAGCCAGAGATGAGTTTGTATTGGCCCGTAATGCAAGCATAAGTATGTAAGAATACATAATGTAGTACTTATTTTCTGAAGGTAATGCTTTTGGGTAATGCTGTTCACCATGATTATGGCTATCAGCTTCCACAACACTTCTTCCCTGAATCTAACCAGAAAGCAGAATAGGCTTTAACCAAGCACCAGTTAACTGCTGAGAGTTAAAGAACTTGTCTTAGTAACTTCAAATAAAACACAAATATTTGATTTTACAAATTCCTATGAGAATCTTTCATACACGATGCTTCCAACATTTTAGATTCGGGGTAATAAACAAGATACTATAAATGGGCAGAATATTCCAATTCAAATGAAGAAGCATGAATGCAATTCAGAACCAGAGGAGTACAAAGGATTCTCTAAAAATAATTTGTCGATTTCTATTCAAGTAGATGTAAAATAGATACACTATACATTGTCTCTATATACACAGACCATCTATAGACACACTATATGTTATACAGTGTACTGCCACACATGTTCTACTACTACTGAATCTGTTCCCACAGAAGACTTAGAAATAGCATATTTGTACAGATGGTATCTACAGTTATTATAATGATGGCCAAAAGTCCATTAATTTCTTGAAGAAATATCCTCTAGTTAAGGGCTCAGAGATGACAGCAAACACAAAATGTCCTTCTGCAACACATATGCTCCAAGGTTAGCGTATAATGTTCTTACTCCCAAAAAAGGCTGGCAAATTTTACTGAAACACAGTCTCAGCATTTTATTTCATTCAAAAGGTTAACTTGGGAAGACATGTACACTGTAATTAGTTATGTGCATCTGTATCACAAAGATTCTCTATCAGGAAGTTCAGCAAGGAAGAGCCACAGAACACATGGTGAATATCAAAGGTCTGTTGTGACAGCATCTGAAGATAAACTTCTGGGAATTCAGAAAGCAGCTTAAAGCTGATGGAAGTCTTCACATGGTTTGACCACAGTTTAACACATACTTCCACCTATTTACCTCAAAGCAATGTTTACTATGTGTACTGGACTGATATTTAATTCAATAGGGAAATAAAACACACAAAAAAAATAGTATGACGTAATAATATAACTAATTTCCAAAGCAAACCCTTTACAATTAGCTTTAAGAGTCTAAAATTACTTAACTTAACTTGATCAAACTAAGACCAGCTTCAAACTGTCTTTTTTTCTTTTATTTTCGTTAAAAAAAAAAGAGGAAAAAAATAGTGAGGAAAAAAAAAGAGTAGCTGAGAAATTTCCAAGTTGAAATCAGCGCCCAGCATTAACACTATGCTCCTTCAGTGGTTGTCAGAACCCTGGCAGTCCGTTCAGTAATTATAAATAACCCACGAAAGGCAATTACAAAAGACTGGAAAAAAGTCTATCATCAGCAACCTCAAAATCCTTACAAGGGCCATCACCTGATACTGAAGAACTGCAAGGGTCTATAAACTGAAAAAGGATGGAAAACTACACCATTATTCATCAGCCAAGAGCAAAAAGAAAAGAAAACAGCCTAAAAGTGGCCTCCTCTTCGAAGAGGCTGAAAAGAGCCAGAATGAAAGGTCCTATACAACTATAAACCTTGGCCATCAGCAGTCTGCAGTTACACAGCCCTCTGATCACAAGAGACTTGAAACAGCAGTGGAAACACTTAAAAACACAGTATTTCTAAGCATTACTTAGAAGTTAGTGAATACAGATGTATTAATTGTCAAGAGCTAAGAAAGCTTCAGAAAACTTGAACAAACAGCTTCAAAGGAAATAAGCTCTTCTGTAATTTGGCTAAATTATGTAAAAAAACAAGCACTTCATTAGGAAGAAGGGGAATGAATCACAAGTTTTCAATACCCTTAATACTTCTGTATACAACACTAGTTATCACTAGATACTGCACTTTATGTAACTAACTTAATCAGCTGGGCTTCATAACACTGCCAGAAAAATTTAAGAGTTGCTTTTAAGTTTTTATTATTTGATACTCCATTAAGAAGATGGGTTGCACAAGTAAACCAAACACTTCTCTACAGGAAATCATAGGCTGTAAGTAATATAACCTATTTTTTATAAGAAGTCTAAAGTATACAAGGCCTTATTTATCTGGCAACTCCGTTTAATGATATATCTGTCCAAACCCTGTCATGTACTGACTTCTAGGACCTTAAACAAAGGCAAATGCAGCTTTGGCAAATGTAAGTGACACTACCGAATGTTTTTTCTTAAAATAGAAACAAAATACACACAAACCAAATTAACCCCCTCAAATGCCCCACACTTTCATAACTTAAAGTCTTACAACATTGACAGTTGTATTCTAGTTTATAGTTTTGATTCCAAAATCTGAGAAGGTATGGAATGGCAATTCTTGCAGTTTCCCATTTGAGGTGTGTGCCCAAAAAAGAACAACCTAACACACCCTTGCTTTTGAAACAGCTCCTGGCCAAGCATGCTCAGAAGCAGGCACACAAGTACAGTTAGTGTCTGCGCATAATCCTCCTTTCAAACTAGATGGAAACAAAATGAATGCTGCTTAACACATGCAGTAGGAAATATTTTTTAATGGGAATTTCTTCCCAGAGAACTAGTACCTGTTTATTTTCACATGTGGTATATTCAAGTTTACTAGTGTACCTGTATGTGATTGTCACTATTATTTTTAAAATAGGATTCAGTTTCGAAAGAATCGATTTCAGCAGTTTACATGTTGAAAATTCACATTCAGAAATAAATATCAAAGGGGAATATATATCCAACTGGGAAAAAAAAAATCTGCCTTCTTGCACACAAAACACACTGAAATGCAGAGTTTATCAAATGTCTTGCTCAGACACCTCCCTCCACAGACTGCTGCTCATACAGGCATGCCTACAGACAGATATGGAGCGAGAAGATGTTTGAGAAAGGGAGGGGAAATGCACGTGGGGGAGAGGCAGGAGAAAAACACAATTCAGTTTTGTGCCTCTGAGGCTTCCCCAGTCACTTCTATGAGACAAAGCATTATACTCACAAAAAAGGGAATCAAAACTCGCAATGAAGTTTAAAGAAAAGCTTCAATTGCAAATGCTGCTAGGAACAACATCATGGTTTTTTAGTCACCAAGCTTTATGATATAGCAACTTCAGACTTACTTCCCAATCACTTTAGTCAAAAAAATCTCATTTTCCACACTGCCATGAAAACTGTCTAGACTACGTATTACACCAACAGCAAAATAAAACAGATGCTCTTAAAATAGAGCATTGACACAAATTCTAAGATGAAAAAAACTCCACCCAGCATTCTGAATTAACTGAGGCACTTCTGCTCAAACTCACAAACATGTAATACCACAGCACAATATAATCCAAAATAACTTCTACTGAAAATAGCACAGGTTTCACGAGTACCCAGATCTCATAAACTCTCAAATGCAGCACTGTCAACACAAATGTTCCTGGACCAAAGAGCTTTCAGAAACATTACAAATGCTATTCTCATGCCTCTTTTTTTTTCTAGTCTCAATAATCTGCTGTAGAGTCTCAATTCATGTCAGTTCCCGAATTATCTCATGCTTATCTTCCACGACATTTTTTCCACACTATCCCCAAACCAAGCACGGACCATTAATGCCCTTTAAGACAGAGAAAAAGTAGCTAAAGATTCGCCTTAAAGCTATAGTCAAACACTAGCAGCATTCTATATCGTCGTATTCTACTCTGCTTGATAAATTCTAGATAAGCATCCTTAAAAGCACTACATGTACCAGCACACTGAAAGATTTAAAGATTAAACGACTGAGAGAAGTCAGAAGATCCAACAGAGGGTTTCTGCCACGTAAAGAAAGCCAAGAGAGCACAACTATTTAATTCAGTTCCACATGGAACACGATAGGAGAACGCTCATTAAAAGCAAGGAGAGCCTGGCCACAGAAGCCCCGCACGAGGCACACAGGGGGCAATTTTTTTTGTTCAGGGGCTTCCTTCCGCATAAACTTTAAAACAGAAAGAAGCACGAACCCGACCCCTAAGAGAACAGAGCCTTTGTAAGGCGAGGAGCCGCACCGCACAGTCCAAACCCCAAACTAAGGGAGACGCCAGCGACGGGCAGGGTGGAGCAGAAGGCGGGACGATGACCTCAGAGATCTGCTCTCCCTCCGGTTCCCGATGCCCCGCGGACCCGGCAGCCGCCCCTCCTCTCGCTCCCCTCGCCCTTACCTTGAACACCTTCCCGAAAGCCCCATCTCCCAGCTCCCCGATGATCTCCCAGAACTCCTCAGGGTTCAGGTCCCTCTTGACGTGCTCGTACTGCTTCTTCTTTTTCTCGCCGCCCAGCTTGAAGATTTTACGAAAGTTAAAGAAGGACATTTTTCCCTCTGACCGGTGCGGGGGGTGTCCGGGCTGCGGTACCGGGCGGGGGCAGCTCAGGGACCATGCGGGGAGCCGGGGGGCGGCCCCGCGATCCTCCTCTCGGCTCGACGCTGCCCGCCTACTCGCTGCCCATGGCCCCGGCAACAAGTGCCGCGATCACCCCTCGGGACTGGCGGCGACCGGAGCCCGGGGAGGGCGGAGAGCCGAAAGCGGAGCCCGGGGAGGGCGGCAGGCGAAGGATGGAGCCCGGTTCCCGCTGGGAAGGGGCCGGGGGAGCAGCCACCCCGCTGCCCGCCCAGGAGGGGACGGGGCTGCCCTGCTTCGGCTTCCCCAGCCGGTGCCGCGCGGCGTCCCGGAGGAGCAGCAGAACGGAGGAAGACGACACTCCCGTCCCGGTCTGTTTCTCTCTCTTCCCCCGCCTTCTCTCGCAGAGCGGGGCCCGGGCGGTACCGTTTCCTGCAGGCGGGGCTGGACGGTGTCCCCTCTCCCTTCTCCTCCCCCTCCCGCCACCGGCGCGTGCGCGCGCGCGCCCCCGCCCTCTCTTCCCGCGCTCCCGGAACCGCCTCGCGCCCCGGCAGCCGCCTCCACCGCCACCGCCTCCCTCTGCGCATGCGCGAGTCGCGCCGCACCAGCCCCGCTCCCCCCCAGTCGCAGCGCAATGGCTCAGAGGTAGGAGGGCGGTGAAGGGGCGGGGCTATGTACTGCCCACGTGACGCGGCGCGCGAGCCAATAGGCGCGCGCGGGGCGGGCGGCGGGTAAGTCGGTGCCTGGCGCCGAGGGGGTCGGGCGCGTCCTCCTGCAGGGCTGGGGCCTTCCTTTCTCTTCCTCTTCTTTCTCTTGGGGGTGGGAGTCTTTCTCTTCCTTTTCTTTAGGGGTGAGTCCGCTGTGTACTCGCTGCTGTGGGGTGAAGGAAGCGCCAGCTGCGGTGTGGCCGGCAGGAGGAGGGCAGGAATGTGTGAGGCCGCGCCTCGAGTGCCGGGATGGGGCTGGGCCCCTTAGGTCGAGGACGTGGAGGTGCTGGGGCGTGTCGGGAGAAGAGCAACGAAGCTCTTGAAGGGACTGGAGAACAAGTCCTAAGAGGAGTAGCTGAGGGAACTGGGGTTGTTTAACCTTGAGGGGAGACCTTATCGCTGTCTGAAAGGAAGTTGGTATCTTCTCCCAAGTAACAAGTGATAGGATGAGAGGAAATGGCCTCAACTTATACCACGGGGAGATTTGGATTGGCAAAAATTTTTTGCCAAAAGAGTGGCCAAGCATTGGTACAGGCTGCCTGGGGAAGTGGTGGAGTCTCCATCCCTGGAGATGTTAAAAAAACGCATAGATGTGGTATGGTTTAGTAGGCACAGCGGTGTTGGGCTGATGATGTTAGAGTTTTTTTTTCCCAACCCTAATAATTCTATGACATTTTCCTATCGTTCTCTGGTAGCTGTTATGGGAGGAGCTGTGTGGAAAAGGGATGCTTTAGCTACTACTGAGTTGTTAATTTTTTGAAGGATACTTTGTCTCTCTCTTATTTCTTCTTAACTGTGCTGTGAAGGCCTGCCCAGTCTTGTGCAGAGGGTGGTGTTTCCTAAGCAGCTTCCTTCCAGGGCTGACTGGGCACCTCGAGTTCCTCTCTCAGCACAGTAGACTCCCTCCTCCTCACTGACCACTCCCAGGCCTGGCTGTGGAAACTGGTGAGGATGTGAGGCCCTTTCTGTCTACTGGGAGTGTTGTGGTGGCAGGTGGTGCCTCATGCAGGGTTTGACTTTGGGCATGTGTGTCTTTGAGGAAGGTGTTGGTAGAAAAAGGCAATGTTGGGAGACTCCCTTCTGTTTGTTGACCAGTGGTGTTCCTAGACCTTCTACTGGTTTGTCTTGCAGCGTTCAGTCATAGCAGGGTGTGATGTCAATGTGTTGCACGTTTGGTATCTTGTGAGATTTAATTAGTGGAACGGGCTTCAGTGTCCTTATCTTGCAACCTTCTCGTGCCACAAGCAATTCCTTTATCAGCCTGAAGTATGGTTGCATTTTAATAGCTGTGTTGCTTATCTGCCACCAAATGTGTGGTATTTTTTATCGAGGCATTCCCATTGCCTCGATAAGGGCAATTAGCAGATGTATTGGAGGCAAAGTTTGGGCTCTGACAGGAGGCAGGAAGTCAATCTTGCAGTTAAGGCAAGGATATGAGCCCTAAGAGAGCTCTGATGAGACAAACAGCCAGTGAAAATCCTGTAACACCTTATCCTCGTATGAACTTGAGCGCTTACAGTAACCATTCATTTAAACTGCATTATAACCTTCTAAAGATCGAGCTTCTGGTGTCTGTCATTCCTCAGACCATTTTATTACCATGGCAGTAGCTCACTGTCTAAGAGAGGTAGTCCACATGTAAACTCAGTAATAATAAGGGGGCTTTGAGATGCGTCGGTTATGGGGATCACATGGCAGCCCCAGCAGTCTCCTTGAAAGAAGCACGACTTCAAGGAGTAGAAAGTGCTGGGCTGAGTTGAGAAAAGGACTTCAGCAAAGGAGTTGGCTAATAGTACTGGCCTTTGTAGTAATAAAGATTAGAAAAGTGGTTCAGAAGGAAGTAAGGATATAGGAGTAGCCTGGAACTGAATTTTGCATCATGTGTTAATGATGTTTTTTTAGCTGAAGCAGACTGGGGTAGAAGCCTTTTAAGAATATGGTGGTATTGTATGTCGAGTTATAAGTGGAGCTAATAGTATTTATAGTATATAGGAGCACACTGTGCTCTGTGTGTCCTGCCACAGAACAAGGAGATGGCCCCTGCCACAGAGTTTATGAATGAAATAACAATGTTGTACCATAAATGAATTTCTTTAATCTGTATAAAATCAGTTTCAAGGCTAGGACTACTCTATGGATAGAGAGCCTTAGCCTTTCAAGTACTCTTGTTAACCTGATAACAAACCTGCTTTGTTGTAATAATCAGCATTTGTTGTTCAACAGTGAACTTGGTCTTTGTGGTTCCTTTGTACCGGCAGGTTGGTCACAAAATGTGAAACTGTTGAGGAGGGTTGAGACTGTTTACATGTATAAGTTTAGCACCGAGAGACAACTGCAATCCAAATGAGCTGTTTTCCTTTCTCCTCTATGATCTAGCTGGTGCTCCTATTAACTTAACTTGCAAGTTTCAGACAGATAGTTTGGATTAAATACAATAACAAAGAAAGGGATTAATAAGAATTTGCTAGTGTTACCAGCAGCAATTTAGCTTCTGGAATCTTAATTTTTGAAATTTAATTTCTTTTTCATGTCTATAATAGGGTTTTTTTTGTGCCCCTTCCAGTGGGGTGATAGCTTTGATTTCTATGTTAAAATACACTGATGGCTTTAATAATAATTTTTTTTTATTTTTAAATTAAGTATTTTGATTTTAATTTCCTTTCTCTAGGATAAAAAGTACTTTGAGGCTAATTTCTGTTTATTTCAACTGACTAATTGATGAAGGATATGGAAAAAAGGAATTAAAAACCACAACATTAAATCCTTGTATCTAGGCAGGATTAGCTTTTCTTTAGCCTCTGGGTTAATGTCATAGGGCAGTGGTGGGGGTGGTGCTGTGTATGTATGTCAGAGTTTGTTATATTAGCTGGAAATAAGTGCAAAAGTAACAGAATTTCTTGAGCTATATGTGAACAAATGTAGTTGAGCTTGCTGCCTTAATCAGGCTGGCAGTTATGTGACTGGAATACCAGGGCTCTGTTCTTTCTCAGCTCTTTCCATAAATGAACTTTTGACTGTAAGTAGTTTGTATACACCACCTAAATAATGTATCAGTTTGCTTTGAACATGTGTGTGATAGAACAGGTTCACTCAGAACAGAACAGTGGTGTCACCTTATCCATGACTAAGTGTTAGTGGGTACTACTGATGTGTTGCTTTATAATCTTCCTGCTCCAGAGATCTCTTAATTCTTATAAGGCTGGCCCAAGAAAGGAACAATTAATTGAGTGAAAAAGTTTTGCTTTTAAAAGTTTTGCTTTTTTTTTTTTTTTTTTGCTTATTCTTTAACAAGTAATTACAGAGGAGAACTGTGGCTCAGCCTCAATTTTTCCCTAATTCTTCTACTCTAGAATTACAGCTTACCTCTCAATCCTAAAAATAAATTCTGTAAGGTGAAGGTTAAGTGCTAGTAGCAAATCCTTCCCGATTTGCATTGACCTCCTGGTATGGAGGAGGCTGTATGGAGCCTGTTCTTTTCTCTTCTCCTTGTTTTTTTTTTTGTTGCTTTTTTTTTTTCCTCTGGTAGCAGGAGTTTTAACAAGTGTAAATGTTTCCAGATGGTAAGGATAAAAAGGTAAAAGTGAGTTGTAAGCGTGCTAAAATTTCTCCTTCAGGAATTTAATGCAATGCATTTTGAAAATTCGTTGCTTCCTTAAAATGTCAGAGTAAAAATGTTAAAGAAGTATCTTGGTTTGCATCAAATATACTGGCTTAAAAATAGCTGTAACTCTTTTTGGCAATCTTTTTCATCTCTCTGAGATTTAGAAGTCTGTTTTATTCTTTCTGCTGCTTGGTATCACCATCTTTTCCCATTGACTTCATCATAACTCCCTTTTGAAGTTCTTCTGTTTCATTTAAACTGCTCTGCTTCAGTTTATCTTCATTGAAAAAAACGCTTCAGAAATTTAATTTGACATATGTTCTTCACAGCATATATTGCCCTTTCACTGCGGTCCTACATCCTGTCTTCAGTTCTTTCAAAATATTTAATTGTATATTTTTATTTTGTCTTGACTTTCTGTCCACCCACGCTTTCACTGATCTGCTCCAATCTTCTGTCTGATGTTTGAGTTCATTGAACTGCTCTAAGGTCACAGGTAGCTTGTTTGTGGTTAAATCTGAGGCATAATTCTTGTTTCATCCATCTTAATCTGTCTGTCACCTTTGGCACTCAACAGTGTCCCTGCCATTTTCTGTGTTTGAGGTATGTGGCGTTTTCTTTGATATTTTCCAATTATATGGTGGTGTTCTTCCACAGACTCTATCAATTTCTCCTCTGTTCTGTTCCCGAAGTTAATGGTTTCTGCTGTATTGGACTCATTTCAGTTCTAACTGCCACTGTAATTTCTAGACTCATCTAGTTAACCTACTGCCTTCCTTTTCAAGCTCCTCCTTCTTTCATTCTTGTTTTTCACCAAAACCTGGTGGTGTCCAGCCTCTGTATCTGAAGTTATTGACAAATGCTACCTTATGTCCTTCTGAATCTGACCCTTTTTTCCTTGGAGTTTGTGCTTTTATGCAATTAAGTTCCTTGTGCTGTATGCCTTTACTAAGTTTTCTCAGTCCTTCATGCTTTATGAGAAATTTTTGGTGACTACTGTACTTGACCTATTTCTTGCTTCTCCCATTCATCATCAGTCAATTTTCCTTTCCTGCTGTTCTGAATGTGTTGCCTTCTCGTAAGAACACCTCACTTCAGTGGATTTTAAATACCATGCTGTTTCAGTCTCTTTCCATCTTGTATATTGACCTTAAAGGTATTACTTTTCTTCTGTCTATGGTTACCATCTTCTTTGTGTACATGCCAAGTTTTACTTTTTTTTGTTCTTTTTTTTTGTGACCCCTTTCCAACTTGCTGTGCTGCCACCTGCCTCCTGTGTCTTAATGCCCTTTTTAAGGGTGGCAAGTACAGCAGAACTGGTAGTATCATTAATTAATAACCCATGTTTATGACAAGGTAAAGAAGGAATAGAAAACAGGGCTAAAAAATATTTTCATTTCTTTATAATAGAAGAGGATGACTCAAAAGGCTATATGTCTTCCTCCAAGAAGCATCCAGTCACGTTACGTATTTACTGGAAGCTTTGAGAGGAGAGACTGTATTGCATATAGCATTCTTAGTGCCCTTCTATTAAATGTACAATTGATAGATATGTAGCTTAGAGACTTTTATTTCTGTTCTGCATTTGAAATTTAAAGCTATCCTCTTGAAGGAACAAAAAAGAAACTCTGCATTCAGTATTTTCTGAGCCTTCCTGATATGAATAACAGGAATAGTTCAGTCATAAAAAATATAAACAGGAAAAAATTATATTGGAGGTTAGATGTTCAAGATCTTGCCTGTATCTCATAGCTAGAAACGATGCTCACACTCTTATCAATAACATGGAAGCCATACATTACATGGTTTCTTTTTGGTTTTTTTCAATGCATTACTGTAGGGCCAGTTAATCTAAGAATTGCCATAGAAACATGTGGAAGCTTTAACATATAAGGGCATTACTTAACGTTTGCAGTAAAAGAGTGCTAAAATGTTTAGGAATAGAATTAATCTAATTTTGGCTTCAGAAAAGATTGTGTTTAGTCTAAATTGGCCTAGCTTTTTCAGTGGTCTGTGGGGAAAGGTATCTTCAGAGGGCAATTTACCCTTTCCCATTTTAGATACTTATCTCTATCACGTGGTACTTATCTAGATACTTATCTTTATCACGTGATAGTTATCTGTGATGTGAGTTGTGTTGGAAATGTGTTATGGGGGTTCTTCTTCCTGCTGATGGAGATCCTGCTGCCAGCAGGACTCTTGGAGTGCAGTTTTATTGATATCAAGCAGTGCCTCTGGGAATGATGACAGAGCAAGTAAAAAAAGTTGTCAAATTACTTGAATGTTTCATAGTAAACTGATGATGTTTTATTGAATAGGCTTTATCAGAAATCAAGATGTCAATAGAAAAGCAATAATATAAATATAGGAATCCTGTGTAAGGATCAGGTATTTCAACAAACAGAACAGGAATATTTCTTGGAAACCTCTCAGATCAAAGGTGTTCAAGCTTTAATGTCTTGATTTCACTGAAATTATGGTAAAAGAGAAGTGTATTTTTCTTATTGGTTCTAGTTGGACTGCAAGAAAGTAACATTAAAAGCTGATGTTTGGAAATATAGTCATATATAACTGGAGGGTTAAGTTATGCTTTTATACCTATTTCAGTGAGAAGCTATCCTCAGATTTAATGGAAAGTATCAACAACTTGAAACTTCCATAATCAATTTTCTTTACTGATTAACTGTCTAATGAAATTAAAAATTTCAGGTCCTCTTTAATGATAAAATTTCAAGAGGGCTGGACACTTTTTGGTCTGTATTTAGCTGGAAAACTCATTTTTATAAGAATCTTCAGGTAATATTAAAATATTGAGCTGCATTGTTGGATAGCAGCAGTTTATAGTGCTTTCGAACCATTTTAGTAATTTGAGATTAGATTTGAAAGCAAAATCTATTTGATCAAAACTGTACACAAACTCAAGGCAAAGTATTTAAAACTTGTAGAGTCCTCTCCATTTGATGGATATTAGAAGCTTTAGTAAAGTCACATGAAATCATAGATTACAAATGCTTCACCATGTTTGTCTTTCCGCCAGATGGTAATTAGACCTTTTCTTCTTGCATAGGAGTCACAAGCTGATTTGCTCTTTTTGTTTGTGGCTTTCAAATTTGCATTAGTTCACATAGCAGCTTGGATTAGAAATTTATTAGAGGATAAAGATAGCTTTGCATCTCAATATTGCTTTCAGTCAATACTGGCACAAAAAATGTCTGAACAAAACCCCCACGCGTATTGCTGCTTTTCTTTCTGCAAATCCTGAATTTATTCCTCTGTTTCCCAGGAACCTTTTTTTCCCAGAATGGACTTTGTGTTCTCTCATGATCCTGATCAGCTCTGGAATCTTGGGACTGAATAACTTATTCTGTAATATGAAAATGAGTTATTTTTTCAATCTGTTTTTAATTGTGACTGGCCAGCCAGCCAACAAACCAAATCCTGGTTATGTGGTAAGCATAAGCAGGAAGTTTTTTATGTCGTCTACAATTATAATTAAAAATATCCTAAAAAGCAGGGAACATTTTACAAGCACAATAAAGAACAATCTGACAAAGACAACACTAAAAACTACTGATTTTTTAGTATTATCCCAAATAGAGACTTTGTCGTGGGATAGTATTGGAGACGTGTCTACTAGCAGACAGAGGAAATAACATTTAGACTGAGAGATACCAAGCGTTTATTAATGCAAAGCCAGACTTTGAAATATAAACTGATTTTACTGAGAAAACGGTGTAGTTTTTCAGTGAAAAATGTTAGTTATGTTACAACCATGTTTAAAATAATTTCTGTACATGTAATGGTCTTATCTTCATACCTATAATTTTTTTATAAACTATTGTTTAATTCTTGGTTTTGAGGCAAAATGTTTACTATGTATTGTAAAGTAGAATTTGTCGTTATATAGGATCTTTTCTTGGTTCAGCAGCAACGTGTGGAGCTGTAATGTGTCAATTGTTAAGGCAAACAGCAGCTATTGTGCGTTCAACAGTAGTATATGCAAGCTTTGAGCACTAGGACCTGCATATGAGAAAACAGTATTGTAGTGTGATGCAATACACTTTTTGTCTCAAGTGCCCTGGAGTCTTTCTTTCTTGACAGAAGGGACTGTTAGTCTAACATCTAATCCACAAAATGATGTTTCATAGTACAGCATGCGATTTTTATGGATTAAGCCAAAAAAGCCCATTACATTAAGTAGACTGAATTTTCTTCAGCAGAAAATTAAATTAACTATAGGGAAAATAATTCCTGTGGCTTCTTTCTGAGCTATAATGTTTTGTTCTGGATGCATTATACAGGAGTGACTTATTTCCTGAAGCATGAGGTAGGGAGTGGCATCTGTTAAAATTTAAATGTAATTAAGGAGACACTTAAATCTGTTTATAAAAGGATGTTTGTTTTATTTACATACCAAGAAGTCAGAAATAATAGTGACTTTATCATGTTAGCTGTGACTAAGATTCACGTAGAGAATGTAAGAAATTGCAGCCACAGTCATTAGTGAAGTATTTTCTCTCAAGAATCTTAACAGTGTTATGTGCGTTTGGTGCCTTCCAATTAGACTCAGTAGAAGTTTTTAAAAGTGGGGAAAAATAATTGTTGTCAAAGAAATCTGGCTGCCTTTGTTCTGCAGAGAGGAAGGCTGTTAAGATGCTGATGTTGCAGGACAGTTATTCCTGAACACTTATAGAATCATAGAATCGCTAGATTGGAAAAGACCTCTAGGATCATCGAGTCCAACCATTCCTATCAACCACTAAACCATGTCCCTGAGCACCTTGTCTACCCATCTTTTAAATACCTCCAGGGATGGTGACTCCACCACCTCCCTGGGCAGCCTCTGCCAGTGCCCAGTGACCCTTTTTGTGAAAATTTTTTTTCTGATGTCCAGCCTGAACCTCCGCTGGCGGAGCTTGAGGTCATTCCCCCTTATCCTGTCCCCTGTCACATGGGAGAAGAGGCCAGGTCCCTCCTCTCTACAATCTCCTTTCAGGGAGTTGTAGAGAGCAATGAGGTCTTCCCTCAGCCTCCTCTTCTCAAAGCTAAGCAACCCCAGTTCCCTCAGCCACTCCTCATAAGACTTGTTCTCCAGCCCCTTTACCAGCTTCATTGCTCTTTTCTGGACACACTCCAGAGCCTCAACATCCTTCTTGTAGCTAAAGACCCAGAACTGAACACAGTATTCGATGTATGGTCTCACCAGTGCTGACTACAGTGGCAGAGTCACTTCCCTGGACCTGCTGGCCATGCCGTTTCTGATACAAGCCAAGATGCCATTGGCCTTCTTGGCCACCTGGGCACACTGCTGGCTCATATTCAGTTGGCTGTTGATCAACACCACAGGTCCTTCTCCTCTAGGCGGCTTTCTAGCCACTGTTCCCTTAGTCTGTAGCACTGCATAGGGTTGTTGTGCCCCAAGTGCAGGACCCGGCATTTGGCCTTGTTAAACCTCATGCCATTGGCCCATCTGTCCAGCCTGTTCAGATCTCTTTGAAGAGCCTCCCTACCATCCAGCAGATTGACACTCCCACCCAGCTTAGTGTCATCCACAAACTTACTTAGGGTGCATTCGATCCCCTCATCCAGGTCATTGATAAAGACGTTGAACAGGACTGGGCTGGTTTGTTCTGAATCAGCTCTCAGTGATGAGAGTTAGACAGACCTCAGAGGGAGCATCTATAAGATATTTGTTAGTTCCGGTCATCCTTGGAGAATTACAAAAATTGCAAACCTAGAAGTTAACAGAGGGCAAAGTCTCTGGATTTTTAATGGGTCCTAATGGTGTTTAGCAGCTGAAGATGAGGGATGATGAGCCAGCTTTCCTTAGCTGAGAAGGTAGTACTCCTCAGATCATACAGAGTTCGCATTATACGTGTAAGAGATTGTACAGAACAATTTGTCTTAAGGAATCAAGAAATATCTACACACCTTTGGGGGTTCTAAAATTTTTTTGTCTTGTAAGTCTGAGTAGCCTGGGTGTGACTAAGAAGTCCTGTGCTTGATTTCAGGTATAGAAGTTCTGGCCTTTAGAAAGGAGACGCAGTTACAGAAGAAATTCAGGGAGTAGCAGGCTGGGAATTCTACCATTTCTGATAGAAAACAGCACCCTTTTGATAATTTACCTAAATGATAACTGAGGGAACCTGAGCGCTAGAAAAGCATTAACAAAAGCTTTTTTCTTATGTGGGATGGTAGTTCAAACTTCACCCAGTAAGAGAGCGAATACTGTAATAATTATATGTAGTCCTTTTTTTTTTTTCCTGATGCCTTTCATTTTGCACAGGATTACCTTTTGGAATATCTAAACATTTTCCTACAAGAAGTGCACACAGACAGGAAGAATTACAAGACTTTATTTGCAGGAACAGCGTAAAAAGAAACAACCAAAGAACGAATGCAGCTGGTGTAGAGACAGATCAACGTCAAACTAACTGTATTAATCTTTGTAAGGAAAGTAACAGGCCTCAGTCTCCCAAAAGAGCTCCAAATGAATAATCTCAGTCTCTAGCTACGCTCACGAAATATATGATGATTCTAGTTGGATCTGAGACTTCAAAATTATTCTGATTTGAATTATTGTGGATACACCAGCAACAGCTCTATTTGGACACCATATTTCAAACACAGCCTCACAGTGTTCTGGTACAGTCAAAAGGTTCACTTGTATAGCACAGAAAAACTTGAATTGTTTTCAGAACATTAATCAGGTCTGTCATAATCTAATGCTTTGGTATGTGCTGGGAGCATTTTGAAAACTTTATCACAACTGTGCACGTACACCAAATGTTAGGTTAATTATCTTGAAGTCTCTGGTTGTAATGGAGGGCTCTGTTGCTCTATGAATGTTCATATAAATTTTGATCTTGGTCCAGAAGCTGCTTTAATTTACACTAGATGCATAAACTAATTTAAAGGGGAGAGAAATGGGCAGGAAAATTTGCCTCCAGAAATTAAGTCAACCTTGTCATGGAGTCTGCAGACCAAATAGCTTCAGAAACCTATTAAGCAATGCTTGCCCCTCCTACCCAAATTTCTGAAATTTTAAAATATTCAACGAATGGCACTAAATCTATTTTGCACTGCTGTACCGAAGTAGAAAAGTTAACTGTGTTGCCATAGGTTGAAGTGAATTGGGTTTTATTCTCTTTGCTCTGTTAATTAAATGAGCTAATATTGTTATGTTGGATCTGTGAATTCCACATATCTGTCAAAACAAATTTCCATTGTCAAGAGCCTATTTGGAATCTTCTTACTATCAAATCTTCCATGCTGTTGTTTTTTTCAATCAGCAAATCTATTATTTGTAGGATGTTATTTTTAGTTTTGTTTGGTTTTATTTCACACTAATAACTGAAAGCCTTCTCTCTCAGTGAAAGAATGTCTTTTCAGCAGCTCAGTTCGTCCTGGCAGCACTATGGGTGATTAACAGCTTTCTGAGAGAATTAATCATCTTCATCGACTTCCTTCTGCCCTCGCTCAAGACAAGCTAGGGGATTAGTTGGAGAAGGTAATTCAGTGTGATTATCCAATGGCTTTAAAATACAAATAGCAAATGAAGCTTTCTGCCAATCAGTAGTGACTACTACTACCTTATTTGTGGTAGTCGTTTACAACTGTCTATGACAAATAAACATATAGAGCTAGTTTAATGGTCTGTTGAGGGTGGTGCCTATTTCTTGATAAGTAGGGAAATATCTTGTGTCTAATGCATGGGACGAGGATCAGAGGGGGCTGCTTCTACTGTTTTTTTATTGTACACTTCCTTGTTAATTTTGCAGAATCGTGCTTTTAGTGCTGAAGCCTTGTTACAAGGTTTAACGTGCATATGAAACAAGCTGCAATGTCAAAGAAGGCAGTCTACAATTGCAAGCTCTGTCCACCTTCCTTCCAAGGCTGTTGATGTTATAGGAGCCAATCTATCTGTTCTTTAGACACATGAATCTGTCCAGAAGGATTTCTAGGCAGTGCTGTGGAAAGGAAAAAAAAAAGAGAGAGGGGGAAATACGTTACTGGTTACAACATGGAGACGTTAGCTCCACTGGAATTCTTATTTACACAATAGTGGTGCCTGTTTATTGAAAAAACAAGACTTTTTTTGGCTCCTGAATATTGTGGGCACTACCTTCCTATGTTGTTGATATACTGGCTAGAGTTTGTGGTGATTGGTCTTTTGTCTTGCACCATCTTCCTTTTGCCAGGAATGTGTATTGTAATAAAATATAATGTAACTTAAAGACACATGATGTTTAATTTTCCTTGGTTTCCCTTCTTTCCCTTTTAGGATAATACC
The DNA here is from genome assembly GCF_017976375.1 of Cuculus canorus. NCBI lineage: Eukaryota > Metazoa > Chordata > Aves > Cuculiformes > Cuculidae > Cuculus > Cuculus canorus. The sequence continues at coordinate 12,727,834 of NC_071407.1, forward strand.
TTGTTGCTCGCAAGATAAATGAGGATTATGGACTTTATTTAGTTCTCACTACAGTCAGGAAAGGTAGCATTGATAGAAGTAGATGAAAGAGACAGCTTTATTTTAACAGGTTAGTGTCTAGAATTATCTCAAATTGAGGCTTTGTACTTATTTGCATTTAGATAACTCCTGTGTAAAATTCAGATTTTACCTTTGAAACAGAATTATTTTCCCAAGAAGTGGTCCAAATAGCAGAACTTAATTCTAATTTTGTTTTTTATTACGCCTTTTAGAGTTTCTTAAAGAGACATAAAAATAGAATACGTATACCTTATATCTAATGAACTTGTGGACCAAATGCTTCTCTTGCTTTTTTTTTTCTCCTGCAGCAGGATTGAATTTTGCACCACAGCAACTGTAAAGTCATTACGCTGCATTTAAAACAAATTGCAGAAAAGGATGACCTTTTCTAGGACTCTGTATTGTTTGTATCACTAAGTGTTACCACCACCTTTCAGCAAACACCACTTTAATCCTTAAGCGCGTGTACGTGCAGTATCTGTTCAGAATTGTCCATTGTGAACTATCTGTGTTCTCATTGATGATAGTACTGTGTGTCTCCATGTGGCCTGCTCCTTGCCCCTCGAATCTTCATTGTACAGGGCAGCTGTTATCTTCCTTGCTGATAGCGTTATCACCAGTGGTACCAGTTGAGAGCTGAAAACACTTCCAGCAAAATGGAAAATTCTACTTTCACCAGGATGACTCACTAATTAATTAGCCCCTGGGGTATTCTGCCTGGAATGGAGAGGCTTCCTGTGCCAGCTTAAGAAAAAGTTACAGGAAAATAGTGATATATGACAAAAGAGAAATTGATGGGAAATATTTTATCTGCCTTGTAAGAATTACGTTTCTTAATCTATGTAGACTATCAGTCTGGCTGAAACCAGCTTGGACGTTAACTGAAAAATAGATGCTTTGGAAAGGGTTGCTTCTCTGACTTAACATCTTCCTTTTGCTATAAGAGCAAAAAGACAATTGCTGTTAACACTATGAGAATGGACTTGTAGCAGAAGTATGTGGAGGCAAGCAGTACAGGAGGCAGTAAATATCTTTTCTTACCAGCAGTACACAGACATTTGGTTTTAAATAGATCACTGTTCAAATGTGGCTATGGAGTGGCCACTTGGGAAGGAAGAAAGAAAATGAGCTTGGTTTTGGGTGGTGATGAGGGTTGGAAGGGCTTTTGGGACCATGAAGAGGCTGCCCTGCAGAGTGCTCTTTATTTGCCCGTCAGAAACTGCTCAAAGCAAGTGAGCAGCTGAAGTATGCCTCCACTGTCCCAGCCTGGCATGTGTGATGTGTCTCCAAGTTGTGACTTCAGTAGATTTGTCCTGTGGACTTGAAGAAAGCTTGTGATGCCTTTCTAGTGCTGGCGGCAATTCACTTTTTATCAAGAAACTGTTGCAGACCTGTAAAGTTAAACTTGCTATGTCTGTAGCAGACTTGAACCACGCACAGTGGTTCTGAACATGAAGATAGATGTGATGGGCGTAAATCTCTCCAGTGAAGAGCTATAACAAGGCCTGAGAGCTAGAAGGAAGCCCCAGGATTTGGGTTTAACTCCCAGTAGTTTCTGAGTTAGAGAAAAAGAGCTTCTGCTGCATAAATCTTTCTCCCTTCAGGACAGGGAAGCAGTAAGGTATTTGGGGAGATGCTTTATTTAATCTAGAAGTGTTGCTTGGACCTGTGGCTAGGGATCTGCTGGCATTTGGGTGTTTCAGACTTGACACCTATTTACTGAAATGCAGATAGTGTTAATCTTAAATGGTGCTGCTTCATGGATTTCCCCTCAGATGTACACACGTGCAGAGGTGGCTTCTGCTTTTTACTCCATTGAGAGACTGTTCATGCAAAATATAAAAAGTTAGACAGGCTTGTTACCCAGTTCCTTTTTACTTTGACTTGTTAGTGCTGTCTGTCATCTGTCTAGGAAATAAAATGGGTGCTGAGCTAGGACAGCCTTTGTAATAGTGTAAGTGTAATAGAGTAAGTGGGGAGCAAGTTGCAGAGGAATATTGTTGTATATAAAAGACAATCTTGGGGAGGATCCATGTTTCTTGTCAGGGGAGAAGTGCCACTAAGTTTGTAGCTGGGGGGCTGAAGCACCATTAACAACATTATGTTTTGAAAGTTTATTTGTGAGTAGGAGCCAGGTAACACTGAGCAGCAGTGCTTCGCTTTATCCCAGCTCATTTCATGTTACCCTGGGTTGACTGTAGTGCATGTGTTTACTGAGCAGTGGGTGAACTCTTCTCATTTGCCATGACATTGTTGAGCTAATTTTTTTTTCTCCTCCCACACCTTTTTTTTTTTTTTTCTCCAAGCTACAAAAGCACAGTAGCATTGGGACAATACAGGCAACTTTTGTACTTGAGACTGCGATCAAAAAGGGAGACATGGAGAAGATTAATTTTGCTATGAAAATGAACGTGCTATGTAAAATATAGGTTCAAATTACGTGCTTGCTTGAGAAAATTTATGCTCTAAATTTGACATAGACTGTAGCAAGCTACCAGAGAACTGCCATATGGAGGAAGAGTAGCTTTGCATCATTAAGATCATACAGTTAACAGTTGATCAATGTTATACAGTTGTACTGAGCAGTGCCTGCAATTCAGCAGTAGAAAAAGTGTGCTTCATGGTGAGGCATGAATGGCAAAAGGAGGATGAGATGTTCTTGAGTAGGCATTGCATATGCAAGAGGAATAGATTGGGAAAAGCTGCCTTTAGTGTGGAGAGAGACATAAATCCAGGCGTAAACAAAAGTATTTAGTTTGTTGCTCAAAGGTGAAGTGACTGGTGGAACTGACTATATCAAATATTTTCAATATATCACAAAGCACATGACCAATTTAAGGAAGATCAAGCTGTTGCTGACCTGTTGTTTCTAAAAAAATAAAAGGTAAAAACAAAAATTGGAAATATAATTGTCATCTACGGTTCCCTTCACAGCATAGAGTGAATGTCAGCACTGCTCTGTCATGTTGTGCTACACTTTTTTCTGCCCCAAATTAAAGTTTTTTTGAAAACAGAAATATTGCAGAATCCAAGCTCTGTTTCTCAAACAAGCAAGATGCTATCATGATATTCATATGGTGTTGCCGCTACATCTGTAGCTACACGTCTCCTGCAGACTACAGAGATCACTGGCAGCCTATAGCAGTTTGCTGCTACCTCCCAGGAGACTGTAGCTGCCAAATCTCAGCCCTGTTACTCACTAACCAAAATCAGTCCACTTACCACCTTTGCCCCACAGCTGTAAGTGGCTAATGCCCATTCAAGGGTGACCTGGAAGGCTGTATGGGAACAATTTACCTGTCCATACAGAAGAAGTTAATAAAGTCTATTAAGCTTCCAAATCTCTACAAGGATGCTTCCTGAATTGGGTGCTGTTTAGTTTTTTTTTTTTGACCTGAGCTCTGTGATAAGAAGAGAATTGGCTCTGTAAATGGCAGAAGATAGCAGGTATTAAACGGAGAAATCTGAAGAGGTAAAAGGGGAAGGTAACAATTGCAAAGTTATTGGAGACTGTATGCCCAAGATAAAGAAGGGCTAGTTGGTTTTGTTTTGTATAAAATAAGCCACCGCAGTAAAGCACAGTATGAACAATAAGGAGACTATCTCATGGAAGAGGAAGAGAGTGATGGGGCTGAAATAATCAGGTGTTCAGAAAGTAACCAGTTAGCATCCCACAATCCTGCTCTTTTAAAGAAGCACTGTGTTTGGCTCTCTGTTAATGGGTCCATAGAGGAAAAATCCCCGAAATTCTATTTTGTGTGAAGGAGGTAGGCAAAATGCTGCTGCTGTTGAATCTTAGTACTTTGAGTAAATCATCAGTATTCACATTTTAAAAATGTCATGTGGTGACGAAAAGGTAATGTCATATTAGATAAGTTTTTCTGTCTCTTCATCAAGTCTACTGTATTATGAGGTATAAAATCCCAAGCTATATTCTTTCATTCATTTGGAACGCAAGTAAACCTGTATATAAAATAATTGCAAGTTTTTCGATGTTCACAGGTTTTGAATGCAGTCTGAGTCCAAAAAGCATGAAGAAGAGATGCCTTCTCTGCACTGGGGGTTGGATCCTGTATTTTCTGCATTTGCAAGACTCTATATTAAGGATATAAAAGAAATGACAGAATCTAAACAAGTGCCAGGTATATACTTGTATGAGCCGATTATGATGCAAACAGCATTATAGTTGATTTGTGGTCTTTATCCAGGTATTGCAGAATGCTTCACAAACACCAGTAAAGCAACTTTACAAGCCTTTAAGCTAAGTGCCTTAGTGCCTTTAGGAGTTCTAAGGACAACAGATTGTATGTGAAAAATAAAATGTGTTAATTCTGATGGCTTTTCTTTCCCTCCTATATATAGATACAGAGTCTCTCTTACATTAAGGTAAAGTTGTGTTTCTTTTGTGTGGTAGTGCTGGTTAGAGGCTGATAAATTTAATTCTAAAAATACTAGTCCTTTCTGGCCATACGTGTTCTTCCCAGTCTCTACAACGTTTGAGAAGGATTTTATCCCTCTTTGTTGCAGAATTTTGATGGTTGATGACATTGCTGGGTGTATACATTTTGCTTTTTCCTCTGTATATTAATGTATTATAAGACAGTTACAGGTTTTGAGGTTTTGTCTGCTTAATTTCAAGATATGGTGGAAGTATGACATTCTTCATACATTTGAGTGACCTTATTGTAAACTCTAGTGTTTATGCTGGCTCTTATACCACACCTTTTATTTCCTAATCATTGTTGGAAATTCTGTGCTTTGCAGTCTGTTTCCCGCTGGTCTTCAGCCAATATCATCCACCTGTGTGCATTATGTAAAGCAATGTGGGTCTGACCTCGAATTTCTCTTTTTCACTATAAAGACTTTAAATAGACTGCAGTATGTTTTCTGCTGTAGAAGGGTTGGCTACTCTAAACTGAAGCTTGACAAGGTGCAAGATCATCAGTAGGGAACCCAAGGAATGTAGAATTAATGAGGAAAAGCAGCAAACCCTAAGCACAATGTGTGTTTTTGGTCTGGTTTTGAGGTTTTATTTTTTTTTTCTTTATTTCCTCCGTAGAGACAAAGTACATCCGTTTGGCTCATCGAATATGCTCTGCCTTGTAGGTTTTGTTATTTATTTTTCTTTAACAGCAAGGGTAGTAGTGCTCTTCTGGCAGAAATGAAGAACTGGTATTTTTGTTTTACACTTCTTGCAACCATTTTTACATATGAAGGGCCCTCACAAACTGCAAAGCCCAGTATATATATGATTTTATTTCTTAACATGATGGGAGACCATAGCCCAATTCTTGCAATGGATTTAAGACACAGTCTGTTGATGTTCATACTAGAGTGAGTAGTACTAGCAGTCCTTTTTAAAGTGAGCAGTCTTATAATAGTGCCAGTGTAGCAAATGCATCTGGTAAAACCTGTTCCTACTCAATTAGAGATACTTTAATTGTTTTAAAACAAAATGCAAAACAATTCAATGTCAGCAGACTAGGACTGTAGTTTGAGCTTGGACATTGGTACACACACACAAATATATTCAGAAGAATTACACTTAAAAATATCAACAAACATATTTTGTAAAAGCTGGAACAGTCCTAGGAAGTACAGCCCTGCTTTCTTTTTCAGCCCTAAATTACCTGAATTTTCCTTCTTACTACCCTTGCCGTTCTTTTTTTAAATGAGTTGCCTTCAGCTTCAGGAACTCTTTCAGTTTTGTTATTATTTTTTTTTTTCTAAGATGATCTTAGGGAAGTGGTATCTGTAATGTCAAGATATCAGCCTTTAAAATTGGTGCATGCAAGCTTTCTCCACATCCTGTGCATCTGGTGTTTTGCCCAACTAACATTGCTTGCAGTCCTGTATAATTTTCTAAATCAAACTTTAAAGAATAAAATGAAACTTTAAAGAATAAAATGAAACTTCATAGAACAAACATGGAATTTTGTTCATACTCCTGGTGCTGCGTATCTACCAAGCCAGGCATCTTTCAATGTATCTTATTGGCAAAAAATAATAGCACAACAGAAGCACACACACACACAAAAAATATCTTTTGGGGAAGGAAGGAGGTAGGTGTTTGCTGTCAATGTTTCCTGTGTTTAGTGGATTTGTTAAAGACCAGCTGAAGCTAAGTATATGATTGGCTATAAATCAGTCATTAAGTAATGGTAATTAAGAATGAATGAGTGCAAAACAAAGAGTTGTAACTAGGAGGAATGGAAAGAAACACAGGGTGAATGTCAGGAAAAACATCCTCAGAATGGCATCTACTAAACTGTGGAGCAGCCTTCCAGGAAGAAGGTCAGATGCCCTTCACTGGGATTGTTTATATCCTGACTGTACCGATTGCCAGGCATTTACTGTACGGAACAGTCTTGCATTGGGCCTGAGGAAATGGACTGAATGACCTAATAAGTTTTTTCTTTCCATTTTTAAGCATTAAGACTTGATGCCACAATGACTAATCCTTTAAAACAACACAGAGGAAAGCAGTAAACCTGGCCAATTACTCTCCTGCTATAAATGGTGACAAGAAGGCTGGAAAACCTCCCAGATAAAAACAATTGTGTTGTCTTAGAGGCCTTAAAATGAAAGTGGGTGTCAAACTTGGTTGTAACACAATCACATCATGGAAATGAGCTTTTCTCAGAGTTATCATGCACCACTGCATTGTGACAGCTTATCAACAAGCGAGGGAAGCTACAAATAGCATAAAAGGGGGTAATAATAATTAAAGCGATGGCAAGCAACTCGGTGATCAGTGATGCTGGTAAAGACATGACCAGAACTTGCCCTGGGGAGCTCTGTATCTATAGCCCTCCGCCCCCATGAATATTGCCACTGCGGCTTCCTGTTATGGTAACGGCATATTAATGTGTGTGTTATTTACTGGGTTACTAGGAGCTTGACTGAATGTGCTTGCACATAGCTTCAAATGTTTAGTATATTTTTATTGCTACCAATATGAACATAATTTAAGCAAATAAGCTGGTAGGAGAAACAATTTATATCTTGAAGTCATTGAGTTCAACAACTTTTAATAGTGTAAATACCATTTTATATTTCATTTGTATTTGAGTAGTTTTTTGGAGAGTAGGGGTGGAGTTCTGTCTAAGCTTATGGGGATGGAGGGAACCAGTTTTATCTATGTCATTTGCCAAAACTCAGCTTACTAGACCACCTTTTATAGAGATTTTGTAGGGTTTAGCAAATAATTGTATACAGTGGGAGCATTTCCATTGAGGAGTTCTATAGCAGTGTTTATCAGTGTCCCGGTAAATGGAATAAGAGAAAAGTGGACAGACCTGCTAACCATTTTCAATGCCAGACCTGACCAGTGACTGCATGGTTAGTGTTACCAGCTCTAAGATAACAGCAAAAGATGCATCCTCAAAACATTGCAGTGGGTTTTAATGAGCAAAACTGCTGTTTATGAGCTCTGTGGCCGATCACCTGTGATTTCTTCTCAAACTTTAGGGTTGTTGTCTGTCATACGTGAAGAAAGTTAATTCCAGGCTCATTTGAGGCTGCCAGCTATGTAGGACAAGTTATTTTTGGATTTTGGTTTTGATTTTTTTTTTTTTTTAATACAGTACATTTTTCTGACTCCTTTGAGGTGTTTCACTTTCCCTTTATAAGAATAAGATTTGTGACAGTGTATGGAGCCAAATGTTCCCTTCTGAGTCCCTTGAGTTATCTAGTTTTTAGAAGACGGTTACTGAACATCACAGATGGCATATTCACTAAAGCAGCAGTATTTGGAAACTGAAGAAAACACATTGACTGAAAATCAGCCAGCCTGGAATATAGCTGGAGCTTCTCACCCTATTATCATAGTGAACTATGAAGCTTCAGCATGTAATGTTTACATCTGTGTTTGTTAACAACATTTGTCACTTCCTTGAAAGGGGTTATAGCCTGTGGCAACCTCAGTGATGTCAGAGTTGACTGGGCTCTGATTCTTTACTGTTTCCTGGACATGTTTTTACGTGTTATTCAAGTCATCTTTATAAATGCACAAAAATAGCTTTGAAGGGACGTTTTTAGAACGTGTTATTTCTGAAACTGAAGTTCAGGATGCTGTCCACAATGACTGCATAGTGTACTCTGCAATGTAAGAGGGTTGTTTCTTTCTCCCCACCCCCAATGGCTCCTGTTCTTTTAGAAATGAAAGACAGAATTATGTTAGTTTTCCTTTTGGAGGCTTTGCCTTAATGAGTAACAGCTGCGTTGTGAGAAGCTCAAACTGCCTCCATTGTGTTCTATTATTTATTCTGAGACCTGATGAAAATGTTAAAAAACAAAACAAACAAAAAAAAAAACCCGCAAAAAAAAAAAAAATGACAGGAAAAACCCAAACCCAAATGAAGGAACAAAATAAAACAACACCAAAATATAACATCCCAAATCCCCTAAAGCTTGTAGCAAACAAGCAGTTTCTCAGATGTAAGGTGCCGGAAAACAAGAGGTTAATAAAGATCTCATATTCTACGAAAGCGAGCTTTGGTATCAAAAGTAGAGCTTATAATTCTTCCTTCTGGTATTCCAGTCCTCGGTGATCCAGGGGATTTTTCACTTGGTGGACACATATATAATTTAAGATCTATTAAATATAGAAGAAAGTATGTTTTTTACTGACAAATGTGACAAGGTAAGGTAGGATGTTGAAAGAAATATATAGTTACACTTACCAAGAATGTTCTGTGTCTAGGTATATTCTTTTATAATGGACATCCAGTAAGACAGGTGGATGTCGTCGGGATAGTGGTTCAAACCAAAGAGCGAGATACCTTTTATAATTATGGAGGTAAGAAAAGTTACTTTGTTTCTTTCTTCTTGTATTTATCAGTCTTCAATCTTAGTTACCGTTGGAACTTAAGGGTTGCCTTATTTGATTGTTGTCTATTCTTGAAACACTTGTGCTCTTTCCCTAATATAGTGCATGTCTGCAGCTCGGACTGCTTGGCAAACTTAGGGAAGCTACTGTTCACCTCCACGAAAGTAGAAAAGAAATAGTTAAAGCAGAAATATTGATTCATTTCGGGTCATCTCACAAATCTTAATTTTGATTACTGCTTTTCTGCTGGTTTCTACAGTCTTCCTCTCATATACAGGCAGCTCTTTGTGGATTTAACAGTGCCTGCAAATGGGAAGTCACTTCTTCCTTTTTTGAACCTTAGCAAACACTCTTGACTTTTTGTATGTTTTGTTGTATCTTGGAGCCTTATCTTAGTAGCAGTCAGGAGCTTGTTTATATTTCGATGCATAAGAGCCTTAGCAAATTGAACTCGAGCATCACAGTACTAGCCCTTTCCAACACTAGCTGGGAGCTGTCTCATCCCTATTGCTTTTTCCCAATATTGAGACTATTTTAATAACATAGAAACATATGATTGTCATTTTGTTCATCTGTCTTTTTCATCTGGAGAAAAAGCAGAGTGGAGTAGTGGTGATGTGGCAAGTTTCAAAGAGTGGGAGAGATTATTTCACAGTAGGAAGGTGGAGCCAAATGCATAGAACCGATCGAAGCACTTGAAGCACTTGTATCCAATGTTTTCCTTTGCTATGAGTTTCCAGCTGGTCTTACCCAATTCTCTCACTTATAAAATTGAGGCAACAGTAATTCCTTGATTCATTGCAGTATTGTGAAGATACAGTTGACAATTTAACCACCTCCCAGTTCCCACAACACCTGCAGTTGCATCATACTGCTGCAGAGCAGCATCAACTGCTAGTGCACATAGCAACTCTGCACTGGGTGCAGCTGCTTACAGTTGACTCTGTGCTCTATAGAAATGTCCTTGCAAGTTTCTGAGTGGATATTTTCTAGATATTTTTATTTTTTAGTCTCATTTCCTGATGTTCATTATTACACCGCCATTATGCTAAATAACAAGTTAACAGCAAATATTTTGAAGTACAGGTTTCTCTGACACTTGAAGTAGCACAGGCTAAACAAGCAACTAAGGTAAGAGACAAAGATGTAATTGATGATGCAATCAAGTGTTGAAACATGAATTGAACATCAGCTATTATTTATTCTTTTATTGCACTAGTATGCAAATCTAGTTGTCACTTAGTGAGAAGAAAGGAGGGCAGAATCAAAATGACCGTGGCAAAAGCAGTTCCATGGGCAAGGGTTTCTCACGCTACTGTCAGCATTAGCTCAGTGGTAAACTTGTTGGAAATGTTGGACTGAGGCAGAAAATTGAGAAATAAAAAGAAACCACAAAGTAGTGGAAGGCCTTAGTGTTAGATCAGCCGACCTCTTAAGTATGGCTTTCAGCGAGCCTGACTTCCTGCTGTCCTTTCACATCCAACTCTGCTCTTTGTTCCAGCAGTTCCTGGTTTGAGCTTTCAGGCTACCAGCCAGGGTGCCCCTCCCCAGCCTGCCCTCCCTTTCAGGCTGACTGACTCTGCCAGCCTAAAATTGTAACTTCTTAGACAGTTTCCTGCATGTAACTTCTTGCATCTCTCACTTCAGCTGAGTCTGGTTGGTGAGTCACAGAGCAGGCCTTGCATCAGTTGGAGTGCACACGCTGCTCAGGGCTTGCTTTCTTTCCATCTATTTGAAAGTGACTTAGAAAGCAATTCCCTCTTTGTACTTTTTTTTCTGATAGAGGACTGAAATATCTTCCTATCACTACCCCTGTCTGTCTCCCCCTCCTCTCCCATTTCCGATCTGCCTACTTCAGAATACACACCACTCATCTTATGAGTCTTAAGTCCTCTCTATGCTGGAAAACCATACATCTAGAAGTGGTGACAAAATAATTTTAAGGAGAGTGAGTTGACTCTTTCTTGGCTTGAAAAAAATTGTGCTGTGTAAAAGCTATATATGACATTTTGATTTTGTTGTTTATTGCTATTATTATCAGTCAGGAGAAGGATTTGTAATTTAAATGTAGTGTTGAACAAGCTCATATTTTAGCTAATGCACCTTTCTGACCTGTTTTTTTTTTTCCTTTTTGACAAAACCAAACAATAACAGACATGGTTTTCTTTATACTCCAGAACTTTTTTGAAAGGCTGAAAGGCACTTGTCTTAAAAACAAACAAATCTCGCCAGGATTTCATTAGTCTCACATAGACTCTAAAAGAACCGTACTCTTTTTAGTATAAAGAAATAAAAATGAACACAATTATCTCATTTACCAGGTCATTTTGAGAGTGCTGTCCCTCAGTGGTTGATGTGTCAAAAAAAAAACAAAACCCAAAAAAACTAAAGAACCCAAACGAACAAAACAACAGAACAAAAACCCCAAAACAAAATGCACAAAATACCTCTAAACAAACAAAAGTTTAAACCCAAGGAGATGAGGAAGGGTGGCACAGGGAGCACAGGAAGTTTTCAAAAGCTTGTAGACCTCTTGAGTGCGTTTAAAATAGGTTAAACATTCTTCTGTCTAATTAGAATACAATTGCAAGAGTTCTCATTCATCTGTGCTTCAGGAGTTATTTGCCTTTTAGCTCAAAGCTTTTATTTGTGAACAGGGAGAACTTTGTTTCAGCGCCACTCTCTGCAAGCAGATTCTCTGTGTGGTCAAAACGAGGTTAGTGTCTCTCTGAGACTCACGTTTTCAGCTGTTACATTGGTGAGGAGTCTGGCCTCCTAATCGTCTTGTTTGGTTGGTTTCTTAGGAAGCATATCTGTCACAGTTGGTGCAACAGAGCCAGTCGCAAGCTGGGACATCTAGAAGCCGCAATAATGTAGTAGAGAAATGTCATCTGCTCTGTTTCTTGTTGCCATTGCTGGCTTGCATTGATAGCTTCGCATGGTGTATGTGGGCTCTGACTCCTACTTAAGTAGTTGCTTTTTGCCTATACCAAGGAGAGGAAATTCTACCAGCTAGATCATTATCTGTGCTCTAGTACTAAATTAAATCTGCTGAAATAGTTGCAGACACAGCAGCCTAAAAGGGGGATAGCAAGGAAACGAGCATACTTTTGCCATGGAATTTTGAGTTACTTGCATCTTATGAATGCTGCATGTTTGTTAACAGCACAGCTAAGCTACTTGGAAACAGGAAAGTGAGACAATGATTTGAAACTGGACCCCCCCCGAATAGGGATATTGTTTCAAAACACGTGAGACAATGCAAAGGCATTTTGCTTTGATGCTATGGTTCCCAGAGGAAGCGACTGCAGGTACCAATCAGCACCTTCCTGGTAAACATTGCTGTTACTTTTGTACTCATGGATCTGGTTTAGGGAGCAAAAGGAAGCTGCAGATTCAGATTTGTGAAGAGTGGAAGCTTAGTCTTGGAGATGGTTATATTCAAGCAGCCAAGGTGCATGGAGCCTTAGCTGGACATGAAATGTGATCCTTGCTGTGGTTTGACAGACATTTGGTACCTTTTTATTTAGAGAGTCTTTGTTGGACATGCCATCTATATATCTATACAGGAAAAACTAGATAGCTTCCAGGCTCAGGAGAAGGTGTTAATCTTTTTCGGATTAAAACCCTTTAGAATGAAATACATGTACTGAAGCCTCAGAACTTAAGCTAGTGCTTGATTTTATGTTTTTTTTTTGAGAATATACCTGTTACTTTGACAATGCACATAAGCGTATCTGGTGCTGAGCAACTTCCATGACTGAAACAACTGTGGTGGTTATTTCAGAGGTATACTTAGCTGTTGAGCACCCACTTTCCCTTTCAGACTGGTTGGAATGAGATATCCTTGGCAGTCTCACTGTGTCTGCGTTTCTTGGAACATTGCTACCTGCTTTCTTACTATGTAATTCTTGCTTTTTGTTTTTATAGTGGATGACAGTACTGGAGTTATAAATTGTGTCTGCTGGAAAAATCCCATGGTAGCAAAAACATCTTTATCAGGTAATGGATCAAGTAATTCCCCTTTTGATTGTATATTTTTGCTTATGTTTGTCTTATGTAATTTAGTAAACCATCAAACTTGCAGAAGAGCAAACTCAACTCACTTTTAGTTTTCATTTTAAACCATCACATCCTACAGCCTGGGCCATTTTGGAAGGTTTGTATTACTTTTTGTGTTGCATCTGGTGGTAATGCCAATAAAACCATGATGTTATGACCTGTCATGCCTTTCCTTATCTGAGTAATAGAGTAATTCAGTTCCACACTGTGACACTGTTCAGCGAATTCTGTTCTTACGTTTCTTTTTGTGAATTCGGCTAGAAAGGAAGTAAGGTTGAAATCTGCCACATGCCACAGCTTCTGTTTCCAGAGTCAGTCCACTGACCAGCAACCTGGTCTATGTTCCCAGCCCTTGTAGTTTCAGGATTCATCCTCTCTTCTTTGTTTGCATTCACATTCTCATCCTGCTTATGCATATACTGTCAGTGATGAATGCAAAAGTGGTTTACAACACAGTAGAGGAATGCCAGTAGTCCTTTACAATGTGGGAAAGTTCTAAATGTGCAGAAACGGTGCATTTGAAGTGAATCTGTTATTGCATTCAAAACCAGAAGAACTCACTAGTGTCTGGCTATCTTTTTGCTTTTTTCCCCACTATTTCTCCTGGAACAAAGCATGGAATACTTTGTACTTTAGACCTTCTTTGAGAGCTCATGTAGTAGATTGACAACTCTGATATGGAGCTGATCAAATCCTACTGAAATAAGTATTACTTGTGTCATCTGCTGGTGTTGGGGTTACATATGCATTGAATGGGGAGAGGGAAGCTTGATGTAAAAATTAAAAATTTATGTGTGTGGATCAAGCCCATTTATACAGACAGATAATTTTTACTTGCTTACATTTAGCGATGATAGGATGAATTATGTGAATGACCCTGACTGGAACTGGAATCTAGAAGACAGCTCTCACTTTTAGGGAGGTGATGTTGTGGCACAGCTTTCCAAAAATAATGATGGGGACCTACAATCAAGTCAGTTTTTTATAAGGAACTTAAATTCATTAATGGAATTTCTTGAAATACAGTGAGGATGCAGAATGCTTGTTTTGGCCTTTTGTTCTTATTTTATGTGTACATCAGGAGTGCTTGAGGATACTGTGTTTCTAGTGGAAATTTATACATTTTTACCTGCTAACAAGACAGCTCCTAGGGGACGCAGGAGACTTTCTTCCAGCCTTTTGTAATTGTGATCAGGATGCTTGGATCATTAATCAGGTTTTAAGTTATGAAGGGTTTACTCTCCTGCAAAGGAGTGTTATGTAAATGTGAAGTTCTGTCAAGCTGCATTCGCCTCAGTGTAGACATCAGATTGCATCACATGGATACCTTGGTCCCACCTCAGATGACTCATTCTATTTATGTAAGAAGTTCAGCTGACCTTTCTTTTCTCCTCTCATCCGTCTTAGCATGACAAAATCAAAAAGTGGCAAACCCCATTTCAAATAAATGCTTTGATTTTGCAACCCATCTATGATGTTTTCAGTGGTAAATCGGTATCTCCTCCCTTTTACGCTTTCCCCAGATGGACTAGTTAAATAAACAGAATATTGTAAACTAACTTGGTCACGCAAAAGTTTGGCTACCCAGGGCATGTGGTGCCTGAGACCTTAGCCTTTTCTTAGCATTATGAGTCCTTTGATGCTCAGGCGTTTGGATGAATGCAAGGGCAAATTCCTCTAGGCCTTAGTGCCTCATCTCCTTTCACTCTGTTGTCACAGGTCGTCCAAGCACACTCAGCAGTCTTACTGTGCTTGAACAGATGAAGAAACTCCAAGAAATGGTGAGCTGGAAAACCAAACTGGAGATTGGGGATGTTGTCAGGATCAGAGGTCACATCCGAACCTACAGGCAACAAAGAGAAATTCAAGCTTCGTGTTTCTGTGAGTGTTATGGATCTGTGACATACAAAACTTACTTGTCTGAATTTGTGAGATCACTTAAGATGTATGTAACTTGTTGAATATTTTCCACCTTGTTTTCTGGTATCTTATTTTTCTAAAGAGTTTCATCTGTATATCTTTATTTCAATCTTAGCCCTGTAAGGTAGAAAACACTATTTAATGTGTGGGATTAGATTGCCTGTAAAGGAAGCATTCCAGGAAAATCTATAAAAGATGCCTAGCTTGCATGCAAGAATGCTGTGCAGATACTGTGCTTGAGTATCTGAGTGACTTGCTCTTCAGTTTTCTTTGTGTTGAAGTAGAACAGCCGAAGCCCATGAGAAGGGAGTTGGTGACCTTTTCTGTCACTCTTCATCAAGAGCGTTAGCATCTTTGGAGAAACACTTGCTGTTTGTAGCAGGCTGTATAATCCCTTCTGTGGGCAGACAGCAGCATATGGGCACATTGTAACACTGAAGCTCAGGTTCTCCTTACTCTGGCTCTGCAGAATGACGGAGAAGTGTTGCTCCTCCTCAGGCACGTGGGCACAGATCTGCATGCAGGTGCTGCCCTTGTATCTGACAGCTCTTTGCGCAGCAGGGTTTTGCAGGCCTCTGCTTACACCCTAGGAACTTACAGCTGCGTAACTTCTTCTCTCCTGTGTCTGTGCTATTGTGTAAGATTTGGATTTCCCCAACGAAATCTTTCCGAGACAATACTGGAATGATTGTTTGGTGGGGGAAGCCAGTCTTTTAGAGTTTTGTGCTCAGATAAAAAACTCTAGATCTTTCAGCTCTAGCTAAAATCTGAGAGGGAATGCAACCCTCGATTCCAGGCAAAAGATTTATGAATGTGTAACCCATTCAAGGCTGGTAATAATACCATTGTTTCATTAAAGAGGAGCCACGCAATTCAAATAGCCTTTAAATTGCTTTCACTTTGGCCCAACTAAAGCTCCTTACTATGTATTAATTTCATCTAATGGATAAAGACTACTGAAAGGTAAAATAGAGGTCATAAATTCTGGTTAAATAAGTTGTCAGTGAAAAGCATAATCTGCAATGCACCACAACAGGTCATTTACCTCCTTGTAAGGTGTAAAAGCAGGAGTGGCCTTCATGGTTTTGTTTTTATAAAAACAACAGCGAAGAAAATGGGTGAATGTAATACTGACATGTGAAGCTCTGTTGCGCTACCTCAGGTATGCTTGCTTAAAAGATTGGCATGGCAGTTCTGGCCAAGTATGCATGTTCTTTTTGCCACTCCAGATAAAGTGGATGATCCTGTGTGTGCTGTTCAGATTTCAAGAATGCTGGAGCTCCCCTGTCTCTATAGAGAAGTTTATGATAAACCTTTCCAAGGCCCTGAGGAGAGACAGAGGTAAATGCGGTATCCAGAGTGGTCTTGGGGCAAAATGTGAGATGACATTATTGTTTATTTGCTATTGTAGTAACTGTGGAAAAACGTAGAACAAGGCCCCATTGTGCTTTAGATTTAGACTCTGCAAAAGCATACAGTAGCAGCCTGCTTTTCTCCCAAATAATTGGTGATCCATATATATTAAATACCCATCCATAATCTGAGAAATGTTATGCAGAATCAAAGTGAATATTAGGAAGATAGTAAAAGTATTGTGTACAGACCTCATGCATCTAGTAAAAGAAGCTGACATTTGGAGCAAGATTCGGGTGTGAGGTCAACAGACTGGATGGAGGGATGTCCTTGCCTGATTTGTTTGATAAGATAGTAAGGATAAGGAGCCATCCCATCAAAATGCTCTCAACTTCTGCCTGTGTCATCGTCAAATCACAAATACATAACCTCATTAAACAGAGACTACACCTATTCCTGTATTCAGTTTAAGGGTAGCTGGATGGTCTGATGCATGTAGTGTAGTTTCAGAGACTGCAGATCTTAAAATCATAACACTGTGGCATCAAGTGATTGAAGAGGAACAGTTGGGTGTTTATTGCGTCTAAAAATGGTCTGTTTTAATTAAGAGTTTAAATTCAGATTTTTTTAAGAAAAGAAAAAAAATTTTTGGCCTTTGAAAACCAGTCTGGCAGGCTAGCTTTAAGTAGTTGTTCTAAAGAATGTTAGTAGTGTATTTCTTGTCTTTTGACGTGTTCTACATGTCCTTGTAGTGGCCTGGAGGGTCCGAATTTCTCAGCTGGCATGCTGCATGAGAAGGTGAAAGACTTTCTATTAGAAAACAAAATTCAGACCTTTTACCAACAGGAGCTGGAAACAATTGATACTCTGGTCTCACTGGCTGGTGTTCATCTACCCAGTCCCAGCTGTCAGGAGGTGAGTTAATGTAACTGTTTCATGGTTTTAGTGGGAGGAAATAATACCAGGTACTTTTTTTTTAAGCATAAACAAGATGGGGGACTGGTGCCTTCAGAGGATTCATGACCCACAAATGCATTAGCTTTATTCATTAATTACTTACAGAGATTGAGGAAACCTTGTCGCTTGCGACATACCAACTGAACTTAAGAAAGCCATATGAGAAAATTCTGTCGTTAAGGGTAATCTTGAGTTAGGGCTGAATAACCTTAGAGTCTGCAACAGACACTATCTTTTCTAGATCTGTAAACAGTGGCAGAATCGGAAAAGAAGATCCCTTTAAGGTGCTTGAGCTGTTTCGGCCAGATGTTTGAGATTCTGAGTTTGATCATGAGAAAAGAGCACAAAGTTTATCTTCTCATTTGAAGCTCAACATATTAATAGAAAGGTAGGTTTCAGAAGGAGATTATAATTAGTGGGTGAACAGTGCTCCCTGCTACATGTTTCTCTTGTTGGAAATCCCTAGTTGTTTAAAGGACATAATTGAAAGGATCAGAAGGTGGGATTTAATTGAAATCAGTTTACATGCCCTTGCTGGTAACCAGACTGTTAAGAAACTTAGTGTGATAATGTGCTCTTGATAAACTGCAGAAATGGAAATAGAACAAAAATGTTTTGTAAAATGGCTTTATACTGCTCTGTGTTATTTGGATGAATTACAAACCAGATTCTCAACTGGTGTGAACTGGTGAATTTCAGCAGTTTGAAAGAGTTATGACTTTTACCGTGTTACCAATGGCAACTGAAGCTTAAACTGGAGTGTTGTGACTCACTTGTTTACTTTTAGGTTTTCTGTAGAGAAATAAAGCCTTGGCAGTCATTTTCACTGCTTGATTCTGATATGTACTGTAAAGTGTTGTGTTATGTTAACATCGGATGTTTGTTTAATTCTTATTCAAAAAGGAACATAAAACCCAGTCCCTTGTAGATGAGGTCAAATAATGACAAGCATGTCTCTTCTTGTTGGCTGTGTTGAGCTGCTTCTGACAACAGCTTCTTGATATCTGTTTCCTATATTTTTATTGAAGACGTTTTGATGTTTGCTTTAAAGGAAGCATGGATATAACAATAACAGGAGCTACCCTAATTTTTGACAGAAAACTTTGATACTAGAATATCCAACGTGGGACAGGGTGTTTTTTCTAAACTAGCTGGAACAGTACTTAAAGTTCCCAAACACTTTACATTAAAGGAAGTAGTGGTCATTGCAACTAATACTGGAAATTTCAGTCTTTGAAGTTTCAGCATTTATAGAAAGATGAAGATGAACAACTTACAAAGCCATTTACAGTAGGAACTAGTGCAGAACAAACACAGAATAGCACCAAAAAACAAACCAACAAAAACAGTGTAGCATCAATGTTGTTTGCAGTCATAAGGAGCTATCATAATAATTAATAGTTGCTCCTGACCCTGATGCAAGGATGTGAGTGTATGTCCAGGAATTTGGGCACACGGATGCTTACTTAGAAATTACAGTTCTCCCTATTGCCCTTTCGTATTAATTCCTTGCAAAGAGGCTTATGTATCTTTGCATAAGAAAGAAATTGCAGTTGTCAAGTGACCTGAATGACTTAAGAGGAGTGCCTAGTAATGCTCTGGAAATGCTTTTGGTTGTTCCTCTGCTCTCTCACTCAAAGGTCTCTTCTCATAATTGGCAAAGGGTCAAGCATCCAGTTTGATCCACAGGAGTATAATAAATCTGATTTCTGGCCCTCTTCGTTTCTTTTCTCCTCTCTTTTCTTCTGTTTTGCATTGCCCTCAAACCAAAAAGATAAAGGGTGCTGCTCATGTGGAAGAACGTTTTTTATTTTCATGCCTCTTTGGCAAGACAGCAGCTGGATGAGTGGACCAAACTAAATTATATATGTTATGCACACTTGTTCACTTCTTGCACTTTTCCTGGACGTGAAAGAAAGTTATTTGGAGGTGTAACTTTTTTTTTTCCCCCTAATTCCTGTCTTCTAGAGCATGGTTGCTGTTAAATTCTTTTTGTGCCTCTCTTGCTTTTCCTGTCATTCTAAGAGATATGGTGCAACCCTTTCATCTCTTTTCCAAATTATAAGGTACTTGCACAATTGGAAAGTATTTCCCCATGGAATATTTTCTCCAGGGAGGTGAAATTGGAGTGCATTGGAGTGAATTGGCAGTGCATTGGAGCAGGGGGTAAAGATGGAAGGAGGTAGCTGGGATAGCTTGAGGTAGGCAGCATCTCTCTGTACCTTTTCAGCGCTACTGTACCTAAGCCCTGTCTACATCCCATACATGTCCTACAATACCTTGTTCCAGTCCCAATGGGTCCCCAGCAGTGCAGTCTTCTGGCTCTGCAGAATAAGTTACCCTCTAGCAGATGCAGATGGTGGAATTCACATCACATCCTCTGCTTAGACATACACTGGGGGACATTTGATTTTCTAGTCTACACTGGATGGGAATTGGAAGGCTCAGTGTTTTCAGAAATAATTAAAAATTAACAAATCTGTTATGTTTTTTTAAAACCAGCAAAGCTTTATTTCACATAACCAGTGCCCCTTCTATGCCTAAGCTGTAGTCTATCCCTTAATCACATGACTCTTGAGACTGGAGGGGTGGTACCAGAAGGAAGACTACAAGCGAAAAAAAGAAGTGATCTTGTGCTTAGAGAACCTAAAGAGTAGAGTTTACTTGCAGGACTTGGGCAATTAAGTCTGGCAAATGCACAAGCCTTTGGTTCCTTTTTTTTAAGAAAACTACATGTGAACTTGATCCATCCAGTTTCTCAACTGGATTAAATACAGCTTGCAACCAGCCAGTCTTGATTAACCTTTTTTATGCCCTTCTTCCATGCATTAGTGATGATGTGTGCTGTTTTAGTATTACCATTCCAGTTAGTGTATGTCGCTAGTTTGGAGACATAACTTGAGTTGTGCTTTCCAGCCTCTGATGTTTGTACTTCTCTTGAGTTGAATATTATCTCAAGGTCAGCAATGACAAGTAGTTACAGCAGGGAGTTTTACAGTGTTGTTCATACTTACTGTATATTCTCTCTACAGTGTATTGTAGATATAACATAGTGTATTATACAGTCTTGATGATAGGTGCTTGCCTTCCTGCCTCCTGAGGAAGCTGTTTTAAATATGTATGTTGCAAAGCTTATTATAGGACTTCAGAACCGACATGTCTAGAATCACTATTACTAAAATTGTCACCTGTCTAAGCCAAGGATTAAACATTGCATGAGAAACTGCAAAGGGCAATTCCATGAGTAGAATCACGTGTGTGGTTATACCAGGAAACTTTTTAACACCATCAGGGTGTGTTGTGATTCATAATGAGCCAAGGTTACATACTTTCAGTGTTTTGAACAGACTAATTCCTGTACTACTTCATTCTTTGGCCTGTTATTGATTGCACAGAGAATTTGTCTTGTTTTAAAGATCTGAGAATAATTGGTTGCACAGCACCAGCCCACAAAGCTGTATGAGACCCATCAGATGGAATATACTGATAAAAAGACTGGCTTTATTGTGAAGACTTGGATTCTTCTGTTAGCCTTGCTACAGAGTCCTTGACTGGTCTTGGAAGAAAGGGTACTGATGGTAAAATTGTTATTTAATAGCTGCTTCTTCCTCTGTGTGGAGGAAAAGCGTGCTCTGAAAAAGTAATGAATTAGTTTTGGATGCTCCTGTGTTTGGATGTACAGGTTCATTTATTTGAAAAGGCCTTGATTTGGGACAGGGGGAACCCCTGCTGTCAGCATTTCAGAGAACCTGAAATTGTGCACCCTAAAACTAAGGCATTCTGAAGCAGGGCACTTTGCAAAACAAAGTGTGAACATTGTGAGAGATTAATTCAAAATCCAGATTTGAATCTTGATGGAGCTTTCAATCATCAGTAGTACTTAATATCTGCATTTCTCAGATGAAAGGCTTTGTGAAAGTGAAGTGATGGCTAATAAGCTGTGACTCAGAACTGTGTTAATAGCTATAATAGATCTTTGTAACTGTTGAAATGCAAGCATTTTTCAATCTTCTCTTGAAATAAAAGCAGGGATGTGAAATCACACAGGAATTTTATAGTCCTATATTTCTTCTGTATGCGTATAGCTCTGTGTTCAGTCTTAGATTTCTGCCCAGTAGACTAAATCACAAGCTTAGGTATACATTGATTCTGAGAGGAAAGTTAATCCCAAAGGAAATGAAGGCCTAGTTTGGCATAAAAGAAACTGATAAGGTATTGTGAGGAAATACTATTGACATGTGAATTTGCATGTTTGAGATGCTGGGGATATTTTGAGTGGACCCAAAGAGCAGCTTAAGTAGTTTTAGATTGTGTTCATGAAGAAACACCTCAATTCTTGTATTACTCAGAGGGCTGAAGAGGAGGAAGCATGTTCAAGAGCACCAGGGAAAAACCCAGCACTTTTTCTGTCATTTCAGCGTAGTACAGAAGCCCCTGAAGAGGACAAGAGACCTCATTTGTTCTTTGGGAACAGTCCTTCTGCCAGGGAGCCCTTTCCTTTGGACTCTGCAGCATGTGTGAGAGGGTGCTGATATGTAGCAGCTGCTTACTTATTTTCTAGCTCCTGAGCCTGCGTCTCTGCCTTCACTCTGTCAAATCCCTTGCATTCTAAGTGATTCTGTTTCAGTATCCATCCGGGCTGAGCTGTGTGTCAGTTCACACAGAGTCTGGTTTTAATTATCTCCCTTTTCTGACGGGATCTCGGTGTTAAGCCAAACTGAATAATTATCATGCTTCTTTGGAGATATTTTTATCTTTTTTCTCCCAAATCTTTGCTTTCACATTAAAAATTGATCAGAGTCTTGAGGTGATTGCTTTGCTAGCAGTTTCTTAGTTTCTTGAGGATTTATTACTGCCTTTAAGTGGGAGGCAAAGTCTCTTCTTTTTTGGATGGCTGTAAGAATGTGCTTTTCCATAAGAAAATATTCACTCTTCACTTAACCCTTCCTGCTACATTTTATGCTTCTTTCTTCAGCTCATCAGAAGAGGCACTATGAGGAGAAACGTGATAGTGGTGTTAGCGCTGTGACTGGAATGGTGTCCAGATGTACAGTCAAGTTTGTAGTTAGAAGCAGTGTCTGTTATCCAAACTGATATAGCTGTGGTGAACAGGGAGGTGGACAAACATTCGGGCTCTGAAGCCCTTCAGTCTGGAACAGAAGGAGAAAACTGAACTGAGAATAATCACCATTGTTCTGTCTTAATTATCTTGAACTCTTAGGCAATTATTTTTGACTGTTGATTTGAGAGGAAAAAGATAGTTGGCTGTTGTAGGACAGAAAGGGAGAGAGACTTGGGATTATGGCCTGTTGAAATACCAAGGATTATCTGGAGGAAGGGGATGGAGAAACTTGTGATGCCTGCTAGCACCAATATCCCTATTGGATCTCTGAACTATTCGCAGTTAGGCATGTTAGCTTCCAGGCTTGGAAGCAGTCAGAGTTTCACTTGAGATTTAAAAATGGATCAAAGGAAAGTTTTGAGAAAAGATATTCTTCTGTTGCTAATGTGATGTCTGTTACACGTATTTGTGTGAGTTCATTCTGGTACATGAAGGTTGTCTGTCACTCCCAAGGCTTCTGTGAGTGCTTCTAGTGAGTGAAGTAGGATATGTGAAGTCTGATACTTTTGTCCAGGACAAGATGGTAGCATTTACAGTGATAGTTGCAGAAATGGCCTAGCAGATCTTGCTTTGGTTGCTCTGGTGTGGTTCTACTTATCGTATGTTGGTTTGTGGGAAGCAGTTTAGCTCTGTTCTCAAAGAAAACCACAGGGTGCACAGTGTGCTCCCAACAGATGAGGAAACAACAATCGGGGAGTTGAAGCAGTCTGTGTAGATAAATGGGAGTTTGAAGGCCGTAGTAGGACACATGAAGATGTAGAAGAGTAAGTTATGGTCTTGCTCTTATCTGCGCATACTTTCTCTTCTCCGCAATTGATTTTTTTTCTTTCTACTTTCTTAGTTATCATTCCACTGTTTTAGCTCTGGTTTACTTGCAAACAGACCCTGGTTTTCCCAGTTTTGTTTTTTTTCCTTCCCTTCCTTCCTTGTCCATTATGTGTGTCGCAAGCATAGAACCCTTTGTTCTAAATAGCCTCCTCAGTTATTGACTCCCAGGCACAAAAGACTTGTTTCCCAGATGTGCTCAAAACTGAACCCTTTGTTCCCTTATCTCATATACCTGTCTTAATTTTCTTTATCCTTTCATTTCATTAGGCTGTGGAGGAACACTTGAGAGCATGGCCAGAATGCATGTAAAATTTGGAAACCAAGGGAATAAGAAACAAATACTATTCTTGCCAATTTCTTCCTTTTCCTTGGACAGTGCCTCAGTTTCAAATCAGGAGATGAGAATTCAGTCCCCAGCACCTGGATTCCTCCTGAACATTGCTTTACAAAGCACTGATCTCTCTATCTTCCTACTCTTATAACCAGGAAAACTTTGAATATGAGCAAAGCTTGATTAGCTAAGCAGTCAAATGTTCTGCAGGCATCACAAGCCTATTCCAAAAGAGTTCTATGTATAGGATCAAATAACTGCTAAATACGAAGAAGGCAGTTAGGAGATTGTGGTTCCTTAAGAATAGCATAAGTTTCTGGTGTTTGTTTTGTTTGTTTGGTTTTGTTAGTTTTTGGGGTTTTTTTAAAGCTTAGGGATTAATTCATACATAACAGATACGATTTGTAAATTACTAAATGAAGAAAAATATGTAACAAAATCACCTGAAATCCTCTTGCTCTTGAAAACATCTGGAGCTTTTGCTGGCAACTTCAGCTGAACTGGGATTTCTTAACCATCTGCTTCATTCCCTTCTTACCATCCAGGTGAAGTCGAAAAGTGACTCCATTTCCAAGAGGATTCACAGTGTTTTTAAGGAAGCAATAAGGATGCTACAAGAAAAAGGAGTGGTTTTCCAGAAACCTAGTAGCTCCAAGGACTTATACCATGTAAGAACTGAGCTGTAGTTGCAAACAAGTTTGGGGTTTGACTTTCATAGTCAGTAGAAACAGCAGAAATGTTTGAGAAAGAAGCTGGACGTCCAAGTGGTGTCAATTTACTCAAAATTTTTATCTGCAGCTTACTTCACTGTTGCTTTTACCCCTGTATCACCTGCTAAGTTGTTCTTTCTGTAACTCAGTGCTAGACTTAAGCACTGCTGCTGTTGCAAGTGCAGTCTGTGTTTACTGTGTGGCCAAACTGTGTGCTGACACAGGTGAGCATACTGAAGGCTGGGACCTGTGACAGTTCTCTTTACCAGGCTGGGCTGAAACTTGAAGTTCTACTGAACCGTACACCCTCCTTTGTGTTGAGTTTTGGTATATCGTGTTTGTCACCTACTATGCCGCTAATGGTACTAAAAATAATAACCGAAGATTTAACACTCATTATTAGTCTCGTATGCAGTGTATAATACAGACTGTAGTTATGACAGTATTAGTTTGGAATACATCGTGGCCTTGCGTTGCTTTTCAACATTTGTGCTATCTTCTGTGAAATAGACTGTTATAAATTGCCAGTTTCTTCTATTTTCTCCAGGTGACGGACCATGATAAGGAACTACTTAAAGTGACCCTTGATGTGATTAAAGAAGACTGTCGAAAACCCAGGCGTAAGTAGTGGTGTGATCAGGGCTCTGATGAACAGGTGGTGGTATATTGGTGACAATCTCTCCTCCTGCTGCTGGATTAGATATGCTTCATGTCCTTACTCTTGAACTAGGGGCTAAGTTGCTGGTGTAGTCAATCAGTATAGCTGAAAGCAGGAGTGCAAGAGCAACTTCTTCTGAGCATGGAAAGAGAAAGAGCAGGTGTGTCCAGCAGGAAGCAAACCTCTCAGATCTGAAATAAGCAGCCATTATCTTAGATCTGTTTGAGTATTTCAGAATACTTAGATTTTGGGAGGAACCAAATGTCATGAAGTGAGGTCAGCACCTAGCAGCTGTCGCTTTGCACTCTGGATATGTAGCAAGTCTTGCTGGTTGGATTTCTACAGGGGGAGTTGACACACAAATGACCACACAGAAAGGTGAAATCCCCGCCTCCATTAAGTCAACAATAAGGCTTACTTAAGTCAGTAGGATACTCTCTGTAGATTGTAACCTCAGGTACAGCTCAGGTGGTTTGCAGGTGGGGATTTCAGTCTGACAAAATCCACTCCTTTTCAGATAGTGTACCTGGTGTGGTTTCTGAGTTATCCCTGTACCTCCAGCCTACTGTGTCTTACTGCCATACTGATAGCTTGTGCTTGACTTGAATGTCTGCTAATTACCCAGGTACTTTGCTACAGAGTTTCTTTCAATTCATTGGGCAGAATGTTTCAGCAGGGATCACTTGCTGCTGCAGCACAGCTTTTTCTGTGGTAGGCATTTATTCTGTACTGAGGTACATTCTAACTAGAACATAAGGCATATAATCTTAAATTGCTCATATCCTTATACTGTCATAATTATAATAGTGCTTGTAGGACTTGGTATATGAAGGGGAGTTTTCTGCTGGCTAATTTAAACAGAGGTACAATCATAGACAACTTTTGTAGGTGGAGGTAAGAGTTCTGTATCTGAGGAGGTTGGAGGGAGTACATGTTACTAGGCATGCAGGTGAAGATGGGCTCATTTGCCTGAGGCTGTTTCAATGCAGCAAGTTATTATATCACATTGTTTTTATCCAATTAACAAATTCAGACATCATCTCTGAAAGAGTCAAAGTGTTCCTCTGCCCATTTTAGACATCAGCTGAATCTCTTGGAACCCATGTTTTTTAATAATTGTGTCACTATAGAGGCCAGAACTCTCAGTTGACACAGAGCACTGAGAGACTGCCTGATGTTTAACTCCCCTCTTGTGCATTGTCCCACTGGGAAAGTACTACATCAGAGGTGTTCCATGGGAAGTTTCCTTCTCATAGAGAAACTTGTAGATCAGTCACAGAAAACACTTTGAAGAGTTCTGAGTCCACAAAACCATGCTTTCTGCATTGAACAGGTTAAAAATAGCAACTGCTCTACAGAGCTTCTTGTTCTCCTTGAAGCTTTCTACCTACTTAGTTTCCTGTTGTAAAGAGGACAGCTTCCAGGTCACTGTCTTTTTGCTAGTTTTCAGAAGGACTGTTTCAGTGTCCTGGTCACTGGCAATAGAAGATTTTGAGAAGGAAAGCCAAGAAACTTCAATCAAAACCAACAGTATGCTGCAGATGTTTTATTGTCACTGAATGATGCAAGAACACAGAGCGCAATGTTACTGTCGTCCCCCCTCTGCTGGTGGGATGGCAGTCAAAGCCACAGAATTCGCCTTGACTGTTGGGTAGTCTCATAGTGAGGAAATAAGAACATGTGGTAATATGTCAAGGGCTTTAGTTTTTGTTGCAAGAAATTCCTAACCTTTTTTTTCTTCCAGATTAATCTTAATCTTCCATGGCAGGAACACTGATCTATGATAAACCCAACTCTTCTCTCCAATGAGCTGTTTCTTTTCCAGTTTTCAAGGCAATGCTTCACCCCATTGCTTTAGTTATGATACATTCTTGGGTCCAACAGAGCTGCCTGAAATTATTGTACAAATAAAAAGATGCTCAGCGTGCCTAGTCAGAGCTCTACAAACTTTGATATGTAATATGCCCATGTGACAGTCCCAGTCACTGGCTTTGGTTGTAATTCTAAACAGACTGATCTGTAATGCCCTCGTACAAGGCCACTGTGGCTCTATCTAGAGGCTTAAACAGCCAGAAAAGGATGACAGTACATTTTGACTCCAGACTGAACAGCAGAATGGTAGACTTTGTTTGTTTATTTCTTTTTTTTTTTTTTTTTTTGGACTCATTTGCTCTGGTTTTAGACTTAGATGAGGCTAGGGAAGAAAAATAGCAGAGAAGGGAAAAAAACAGACCCTCTTGAAATGAAATTTAATATGTCAAAATGGACCCTTTGTGAGATGTACACAGTGGGCAAATGGTAATGCTGTAACTCTGTCCTCTCTGATATTGGCAGTCAGGCAAGGCAGTTAATCACAGCCTAGCTTATCTCAGTTGGGGAACAAAAGCTAGAACCCAATGTGTCAATGAAAGAGGGACAGCGTCACTCCACTGCAAGGCATGTATTCCCTCAAAGCTGGATTGTAGACTAGGAGTGTTCCTGGGTTACTTAGTGATTGCCCATGCTTGCAGTGACCCCAAAATGCTATTTTCTACCAACATCTAGGAGGAAATATTTGTTATACTGTTGGGTAACACTTGAGTCACTAATCTAATTCATTGAGACTTAGGCTAAGTTACTTTAGATGAGGGATGGGCACTCTGACCTTCTTATGACAAACTTATGAGTAATGCAAAATGCAGGCTACTCACTTTGCAACAGCAGTCACTTATGACCAGGTACGGGCACTGTTCTGTTCTCTACACTTATCTGTCCTAGGGCGGTGGATGAACTTTTGGCTACCAACCACACTGGATCACTGACTTCTGAAGAAGTACCTCTGCCTGAATTACATCTTCATAGGAACTAGGCTGAACTACTTATTTACCAGTACTCAGTGTTGCCTCCTATCTACCAGTGATTTTTCTCAGCAGCTGCTAAGGCAGAGTAGAAATTGACAAAAATAAAAACAAAGACAACAACAACAAAATACAGGACCTCCCTGGCCCATTATCAAACCTACCTTACATGATGTGACCTGGGGAGAAGGAAATTCATTTGTGCTGATGGTGTTTCATTTATGCAAGATTTCCATTGTTAGCCATGGAGGAGAAAGAAATCTGTTGTGGAGTTCAGCACTTGGGGAGACTGGGAGCCTGCAGCTCTGCTGGTCAGTGGTTTTGCAGGGTCCGTTGAAGGAAATGTTGACTGGGACAGCCGAACTTCACATGATGGCTCCACTAGGCACACTGTAGCTGCGTGCTCTACTGCAGTCATTAAGGACTTTTGTCACTGGCTTGCCCCCTAGAAAAGGGGAGTATTTTTACGTTTCTGTTCTCTTGTACATTTTCAGATTTTATTCCTCTTAAAAGGAGGTAAAATTTGATACTGAAGATCTGTGGCTTTCTACTCCTGTAATTGTCTGAGTAGTCATAAGTGAGGGGATGGCATTGCATTGCTAGGTGAATGAAAGCTGCACTGTAGCAGCTTTTCCACAAGATGCCAGCATTAGGCAAGCAGTTACAGGTCTCAGCCATGGACTTTCCTTCTATTGTAGACGTTTTTTAATTTGGGTATGAGCAGAAGTATTTTCATTTGGTTTCTTCTGCAGTTGCAGAAACCAGATGGCTTGTGCAGGTGGACAGCAGAGATACCATTAAGTTATTTACCTCGTAATTGGGCTGTACTGAATGAGCCCTGTATATTAGAGTTTTCAAAACTGATTATCTTTCACCTTCATTACTAGTGTTACAGCCCTGACACTTCCCAGAAGAGTCAGTGGGAACAGTTGATAATTGGAGAACTGTAGGCACAGACTGGATCTCTTCCCTTTGAATACATGTATCTCTGCTTTAGTACCTCAGGCATTCTTCCTCTGCAACAGCTGTGGGTTTTTTCATGACCAATCTGGATTATAACAGTTAAAAAGAGGCAGTTAGACTGAAGTCTTTCCTCCATGCCTGGCTGCATTTTCCATTTTTCTGCAGATGCTGAAAAAGGCTGCCATTTTCTTCATGTCCTGAGTTGCATTCGGCAGAGCTACAACCCTTCTCTGGCTGAAGCAGTGATGCACCGTGTCTTGGAACTGCTGGAGAGTAACAGTGATGTTGTCAGCACTATGGATGGATATTATATGGCATTTTAAAGAGAGAAGATAAGATACTTCTGTTTTGGTCCATTTAGCATAAAGGAGGGAAGAAGGAGAGATTGAGTGACCCTGAAAAGCTGCTATTACCTGGTATGATCTAGATGGGGGGGAAAAAAAGAGCATTCTGATTCTACAAATGCTGGTTTTGTCCATCTCCAGAGAAGATGTCCAAATACTTGTTTTTACTCTTCTTGCTGACTTTCTCACTATTCCTAGTGAAAGTTGTACCAAACCGATTCTGGGTGTCCTAATACAGTGGGGGAGCTGGAAAAGAAGCTGAGGTTTTCCTGCAGTAAGATGTGACGTGGCCATCCTTATGTTTACATCCAGTGAGCCCTAAAGAAAAGTCGTTGCTCAGGAGCGCTGTTTACAGCAATGATCATGTCAGGACTTGTTTTTCTGGCTTAAAGACTGACCTTGTGATCTTTCCATAAGCTAATAGCTGTGGATCTTTATTTTTATATGTAGTTTATAACAGCTAAAGAAAGGACACACAAGCAAGCAATCAAAAGGTTTGCCTGTCCTTCCTGACAGTGTTGGGGTACCCATGTCTGTAAATTTGTATTCCTGAATATGCACAGCTTCCCCACTATTAAAACAATCCTCACATTTCTCTCAAAATTAATATTCAGGAATGGGATCCTGCATCCCTTCCTCACCCTGCAACCTTGTCCACTGCTTGTCAAGCATGGTTGGATTCCCCTGATACCATGTGTGTTTCTGATGCATGTTGTGGCTTCTGTTCAGACCAGAATTCTTACAATCAGTCACTGTTATGCTGTTTATTTTTAAATTGCTTCCTACATCACAAATGGTAAACCATAAATCAGGTGCTTTGGAAAAGAAAATACAAAAACCAGCGAGACCCACTGTCATCTCTGTGCTCCCTGTTGCCTTTTGTCTTTTATTCCTTGTCACTTTTGGAGAAAAATACTATGCGTATCTGTGCCTGCAGAGGAACACAAGACATTGGTGAAATAACATTTGCCTAAAGAAGGTTACCATGCAAGATGTCTGATCTGGAATTATCACAACTCTGTTATGTGGCACAGTTCAAAGCCCAGAGCTGTTCAATATTTATTTAGAGAGGGCTTGCTGCTGCAGGGGCTTGTCTGTTTAATTAATCTGTTTAATTAATGATGTGAAGGTGAGACCTTTAACTTGAAAAGAGTAGAAAGAATTGAATGTATCCTCACTCTTTCCCTGCACCTTCCCTGTAACAGCTGAAATAGCAGGTTCCCAGGAGGCAGATGTGGAGATAAAGCCCTATAAGGGTTGTCATAGCAGGGAAAAATAAACTATATGCATGAGGAAAGCCAATGAGTAGCACTATGTGTGCCAGGTCTCTGTTTTGTTGTTATATTATATGCCTCGTTCCAAGCCCTGGCTGCACTGAGATATAGGCTAAGAGAAAGGCATGACAAAATGTTTGGCATTTACATTCAGAGGCCAGTGGAAAACTGTTCTTAAAGAGATGGTATGTTTGTCCATAGTGGAAAAATATGCATGAATCATTCGTTTGCTGTAAATTCCCTATTTGCTGCAGAGCTTAATAGTTAGTTTCCCTGCGGGCTGCCCTACTCCTAGCGTTCCTGCTCTGTTTTGAGTCTGGTGCCTTCCAGTCAGGTTTTAACATGGGCCTGAACACATACTGAAGTGATATACCTGTGCAGAAGGAAATAAGAAAGAATTGTGAAAGTCTTTCCCTGCTCTTCTCCGTGAACGTCTTTGGAAAGCAAGGAAAGATATCTTGATTCTGATTGAAGTGGTACTGAGAGGAATTGCTACTTTAATTGTGCCCACAAAAAGGTCTAGTTGGTCACAGGGGAGATTTGCCTCTCAGATTCCTACTCTGATTACTGACAAGTTTGAAGTGATGCTCAAAAACAAAGGTTGTCTGTGGGAGAAGTAGTTTGGAATATCAATTCCTGAATTCAGACTCACTTGAGGAGTTAACCATATGCTACTCCTTGATTACGGACAAGTTGCCTACTTGGCATGAATTTGAGGATATTTTAAAGGTAAGTATGTGGTGTCTTGGACCATGTGGAAGATTGTGGCATCTAATTTAAGAGACTGACTTGGCCATTTTCTTGAAAAGCCCTATATTAACAGAGTCTGATTTTGCTGGGAAAGGGTTAAAAGAGCACTGCTGGCTCAGTGGGAAAGGTGATCTCCTCAGCTTAGAAGAGAGAGACAGACTCTGGTTCTCCTGAGGGTGTCAGCCAAGTGTGTGGGCTGCATGAGTTTTGGGAGGAGCTCTGTGTAGCTGAATCTTGGAGGAAAAGATAGTCTGGAGATCAAATTGCTCTTTAGGGTCTCTTTAAAATAAATTCATACCAAAATAGGATTACATCTTTATCCTTTGCAGCTTGGATAATTGTACATGCAGCACCTAATGTGTTTTGTTGCCTCCAACTTTGATGCTGCACTTCCTCTGTTTTAGATGCATTTCTGTGTGTAAAGCCTGCCTAAAACCCCTGGCCGCTTCTTTCCTATGCATTAGAGGTTGATGCAGACACTAAGCATCTTCCCTCCCTGTTCTGCCCATGATGCAATTTATGACTGATAAGCACTGATCAGCTTCAAATGTCAGTCATGAGGTGGGAAGAATTGATCTCAGGAAAGATGGATAAGTGACTCTGTAAAGAACCTGTTCTTGGAAGTTTTTATGCTGATACTTGCTGGTGATGCTGGACTCTTGCACCTGAGGGTGCGTTCTGCTGGACAGTGCTCCCCAAGAACAGGAAGAGGGGATTTTTCTCACGAAGTAACTCAGGGAAATATGAATGAACATAAGGGAGCCTACAGTGTTTACAAGTGAAAGGCTAAAGTAAAATTAGTGGAGGAGCCAAGATTTAAGGTGCACAGATTCTAATCCTGAGTTACTGTATGGAATAGTTGTGTCTTAGGCTTGCATGCTTTATTTTTTCCACAGTAGCCACCCAATACAGACTAACACTTACTCTGGTTGAGTGCATTCCCTCTCTCATACCTACAGGGAATACCATATGCATATGCCTGAACAGAAGTACCCAGCGAGCTGTGGGAGCACAGAGCTCACTGTAGGCTGATTTTCCCATTTACTCAGTATCTCTACAGTATGCTTCTGCGACAGCAGTCTAGACGTACCCATACTGGTATAAGTCACCTTTATGTAAGTCTAACTACACACACTAGGGCTTTTACTGCTAATAAACTGTCTCTCTGTTTAAAGATCATATCCTTAACCAAGAGAGTCATGTCATGCACACTGTTAAAATTCTTAGACTTAGACCGCACCTACAAAATATTGTGCGGAACATTCAGTGAAAGCGTGCTTTCTTGTTTTGTTTAATTTGTAAACTTGTTAGGCAACATGATTATTACTGTTCTATTAAAATACTTTGAAGGTGGCTCTTTAATGTAAAACTGACAAGTAAGAATTCATGTTGTAGGATTGCTTCATGGCCATTTTCAGTTTCCATAGGAACAGTCATGGCCATCAAATGCAGGTAAGTAAAATGGAGTTTTTAAAACTGGTCAGCATTTTTATGTTACCTTAAAAAGGCACATTTCCATAAAAATGCAGCGCCTGAGAACAAAAATCATGAAAGAACTTTAATATTCTATTCTACCACAATGTAAGGTGATTGCTTTTCTGATGAAGAAACAAAAGAATAACTCTATTTTCAGGCCCTGCCATCTGCTTAGCTGAGAGAAAGGTAAAGTTGCCTCGTGCCTCAGTTTCCCTTTTTTGTAAATCAGGGATAAAACAGCTCCCTGTGTAGGGCATAAGCTTCAATTTTTCTTAACGTTAGTCATTGAAATCTCTTGAGTTGTCTTGTTGGGAGCTGTTAGAGGAGAGCTCTGTGGGCATGGATGAATGGATAGATGCTGGAATGAGATTTGGATCTAAGCCCCACTTTTGCTAATAGCTTTAGCTTTCTCTGCCTCTTTCCATGCATATTGCTCTGCCCGTCTTGTCTTTTTTTGCTCTCCAGGTCCTGTGAGGCAGTGATGGTCTGCTTGTTTGTATTTGTACCAAATATTTGTCCTGGAATCCTGTTTCCTCTTGCGACTTCTTAAATAACTTCTGAAAAAATAGAAATCCAAATAAATGAGTCCTGAGTGTTCTTGTTCTCAAGTCTTTAGACTGAAAATTTGCACCCATGAGGGTACGTATTTTACACAAGCTACCTGGGAAATGAAGCTTTTCTTTCAAAGTAATAAATGAAAAATTTATAGATTGGCTACATGACTGAAAGCTGTGACTTTTTTTTTTTTTTTTGATCTGTCCATGCTTGAGCATTACAGTGATAAACACCACAAACAGAAGGAGTTGCTAATCCATTATTCAGAATGAGTATTCATCAATGAGCAGCAGCCAGAGAGTCATGGAGCCACATGGACAAAGTACTGAAAAATCTGCTTGTCAAAGAAATGCAGTTTGGTTCAGCTTGAGAGTAAGCTGATCCTGTGGGGGAAAGATGTGCCCAGCAAAGATTTTTATCTTTGGGAAAGGAGCAAGTTCAGATCCCACGGGCAACCTGAATTTTGAAACTTCCTGTCAGTGCGGCGCTATGTTTTTTATTGCCGTCTTTCAGCACAGGCTCCAGCCCTCCTGCCCCAACCCTACAGGCTAGGAGGGAAACAAAAGTTCAGCTGCAGAGATAAAAGAATAGTTCTAATAACTGGTTACCATCCTCGAGGAGCCTCAGCATTACCGAAACATTTTTGTGCATGTTTGTTGGCAGCAGGGAAATGCTGAGTTGGGTTTCATTCCCAGCAATATGCCCTGTCTGGCACGTGGGTTTTCCCCCTAATTTCTTTCATCTATTTCTGCTCTCCACTCTCCCCTCTAACTGTCATTTCTTGAGACCCTTCATTTTATTCACAGTCTCATGGTTCATCTCTGCACCACGGATCCCAGCCAAACCTCCTTCCTCTTTTTGTTCCCTTTTTCTTTCCTAATTCAAATATCCTTGTCAGCATCTGGCAATTGAAAGTTTCAGCATAATCCCTTTGTCGGAGTAGCCTGGCATTGATCATAGCCCATTCCCATTCCTGCAGGCTGTATTTTTTTCCCCATTTCTAGGCACCAGAAGAGGCAGATACCATCCACTTCACTCTTGAGCTTTCTTAGCTATGTAGTTTGCAGAAGGAAAGAGTTGCTATTTCAGAGAAACAATACTTTTCCCACTCCACACTCCCGAGAACCCAGTAGCACCCTCAAAGATTCTAGTGATTTTCTTACAGATATCCAAGTCCAAAATAAGTATAATTAAAAAATAAAACGCTTGTGTCTTGTCCAAACCTGAGCAAGCAAAGTCATGCCCTTGACAGAAGCCATCTGCCTCTCCCTACCACTTTCACATCCTTACAGAGATTTCACTGCAGGTATGATCTGTAAAGCTGGTGTGGACTTTTATTTTGTTTATCTACTAGTTAATTTGTCTCCTTGTGTGACTGTATTCTGATGTGATTATACTGTGTCTGGGTTTTTGTCAACCTCTTCTGTCTGACCATTGCAAGCAACTTAGTAATCTGTTGGTTAGTTAAGAGAGGTGAAGGACCTTGAGCTGTTATGGTATTGCATGTTTTTAGAACGTGCATGCACTGATAGAAGAGAGACGCCTAAACCAGTGCCACCACTAAGGGGAAGGAAGAAACTCAGTCATGCAATGCTGGGGACACAGTGCTGCTTGAGACAGTCCCAAGGAACCTTGTTTTGTAACTTCAGCTGCTACAAGAAGTACTTGTTCTGCAGTGCTTTTTAAAGAAATGACTGGATGATTTTTCCCTGAAGTTTGCTCACAGAGGTCACACCAAGGCAGACATTTGTGATGGGAAACTGCAAGTCAGACTGTTAAAATCTGATAAGGTTATAGCATCTACATGAGAGTACAAAGTTGAATAACTGATCGTTAGGGATGCCACCAGCCCGTTCCCACTAATATGTTTTGTATGTGCAATGGAGCCTATCCTAATATAGTCACAGTAATTTACAAGTTGAAACTAGCCCAGATTAACAAGGTTGCCTGAACATAATATAACCAGGAATTTGCTAGTGAAAGAAATACCTAAAGGAACAAATTGCAGCAAGTGTTGAACCACTGAACAGCACGATGCCAATTAACCTGGTACAACATGTCCTGCAGCTCTTGTTTTAGCTTGCTTTTTGTTATTGATTGAAAGAAGGAATGTTTCTTCCCTACCAGCTAGGGCTAGAGCACTCTGCCACCTTAGCCTGAGATGAACAAGCATGTAAAGACTGAAACATCTGTTCATCTTGCTTGAGAAGTAGAGGAGTACCTGCAGTTAAGCTACTGCTTCCATATGAGATTTAGGCTCAGACATCTAGTTCATTTTTCTTTTTAATTTCTCCGAGTTAAAAGTAAAGCAGAAAGTCATCCCGCTTCTGCTGTGAACAAGGTAAGATAAATTGCAAGTGTTTGTCACTGCCTAACAGCCAAAGTGATTAACGGAAGCATGTGCCAATTCTGTTACTGATCTGAGAAGTTCATGAATCATCACAGAAGTAGAAACCTTCCAAATATAATGGTGATACTTGGAAATAGGAGGGAAGAATTGATTCCCTCAAGTGTCTTTCTCAACAACGGAGTCACGCAAGCCCTGTAGGCCTACCTCATTCTAATGTGTCTTTCTTAGCCAGGTACACAAGGCAGCAGAGAGCTAAGAGGGTGCTTGGAACTGGATTTTCCTTCTATTGCTAAAATTAAGTCATTCATATTGAGAGCATAGGTGTTGTCCTTGTGTGCATGGAAAACTCTGCTGTAATGTCCACAAAACCTCTAGAGCTGTACAAGCCAGCTGATGTTCTGTAACTACTGCCTCCACAGCTGACTAATACTCTCTCGTGGTTCTCTTCCCTCATCTTGTCTTCTGTTCCCAATAAAGTCTCTTGAACTTAATTCCTTGTTCAAGTAGTTATAGTCTGTTTGTCATTCTGTGGGTACAGTGATCCAGGACAAACAGAAGCAAATTGATAGGGAGAGTTTTTCTTTGAACTCTGAACATAGGGAAGGATGAGAAAGGATAGGAAGCTGAGGGAGGAGGATTTAGCACAAAGACGTTTGAAATTAGTCCTATTGAAAAAGGCTAAGACATAATTGCCTAATGATGCTTTACACATCTGTTTCAGAACAGGCAGCAGGTGTTGCATGTAATGAAAGCAAGGACTTGTACTAGTTTATTTTGTGCAATTAGAAAACAGGAGGAAATGAGGGCAGGAAAAGAGAAATTGTATCATAAACAGCTGGACAAATTTATATACATAGCATAGTAATATTTATATGGTTTTACCCTGCCTTCCTGATACTTTCTTAACAGTCTCTCTGTTCTGCAAGGTAATTTGTCCTTTCTAAAACAGCAATCCCTTGGATGCTCAAACTTACATGCTAAAGTAGGAACTAGCCAATAAAACACCTTTGAAGATTAGAATGTTCAGGACAACATAATTGTCTCTTACCTGGATGCCATTACTAACTGATGGAAATGGTCCTGAAGGGAGAAGCTGCCCTTCTCTTATGAGTGGTTTCTGTGTCACAGTCACTTTACTGGTGGCTGAGAAAGACGTTAGTGAAATGGCCTTTAGGGTTGCATCCTTGGTGCTGCATGGCCATAGCTTAGCACATGCCAAGATCTAAATAAATGGCTGGGATTCTGGGGCTGGTCCAAGCTGAAAAATGCGCATTACACCAGGCCCTGCTAGAGAAGCTGTAGCTCCAATTTTCCTAAGAGATTATTCGGGTCTGGATGATCTCATTCCTTTTTCCAAGCAACAAACATTCTACAGAGCATTTGGTTTTCCAAGCATTGCCACTAGCACCCTAGGAAGTCTTAACCTTGGAATGACTCGGACAAAAAAAAAAAGTACTTTTCATGTCTAATCATGGGATAATGTTGCTGTTAAGCAGGTCCAAAAGTTCTCCTCCTAAAGAATTCTCTGTGCTGGGAGAACCGCTTTACTTTTGCATGAAGGTAACTTAAAAAAAATAATAAATCAATGCGATCCATTGCTAAATGGCAGAGGCTGCACATTATTTATGTCCCCTTACAGCGTCAGGCTCATGCTTTTGTCATCTCTGGGCCAACTGCAGTTCCATGGCTGAGTTTTCATAAGGTTTGGATACATTTTTACAATTCATAGTCCATCAGTCAAATGTTTTCTGGATTGGATATTGGCAGTCAATCTCTTCTGCTTTCTCTAGGGTATGTGCACCTAAATAAAATTACTGTTTGATTTCAGAAGGGATTGAATGAGTAAAAATAGTGAACAAGGGAGTTCAGGTTTAAAAAGGACCTGGTGGAAATTTGAATTTTAAATTTGTTAATATGGAGGACTTGGTGTCTTTAAGGTAATTGGGAAGAAAACACGAAGGTGACTACTTCTTTCTAGGTTTACTTTATTTGTAACAAGCCTGCATTTTCAATAATGGATTGCCAAGGTTTTTGCAGAGAATGAGGCAGAAACCAGTGTCAAAATGTGCTCTTTTGAGAATAGCGAGAGAAGAAACCTGGGGAATCCCAATTCAAACCTATGATTAATTTGATAAACTTCAGCTGTTAGAAACGTAAGCCTGACGTAAAGAAACGTGTGACATAAAGAAACATAAAGACTTGCTTTATGTTGTTTCTTTCTTCAACCTTGCCAACAGATATCTATAAAATCTTCGTAACAATGGAAATGTACAAGGTGTATGTGGATGAAAATCAGTTTATAATTTGCTGCTACCACCCTAAGCAGAGCATGCAGCTGGAAATCCTTCATTCCCAACTCTGGTAAGAGGACTGGAAAACAACATGAGTCATGAAAAGGTTAAACTGTAAGATAGCTGCTTCAAGAAAAGGATGATCTATAATTTAAGTCAGGAGAGTGAAGCAGCTCTTTCATAATGTAAGTGAAAGCTGTTATGCCGTTGGGAAAGCATGTACCCTGCTACAGGGGAAAGATTATTCTGTTTTTTCCATTATAGCAGATTGCACATGGGGACTGATGAAGCAGCTCTCTCTGGTGAGAAGGGGAAGGGGCAGACTGCTGTGCTTGAGGGGCTGCTCTGCCAGCACTGCAGCTAGTTTCTTTGGCTCCCTTCTATCACATTAGCCGGGCTTATTTTTCTGCAGAGTGAATTTCATTTGAAGAGCAGTCATCTCCCGAGAAGATGAAACACAAATGGCTTTAAAAAAATAGGAAAAGAAGATTGCATCTTGTTTTGCGTGTCAGTTTGAGATTTGAATGTCAGACGGGTTCTACTATTCTTGTCGCTTCTATCCAAAGAAGCTTGTGCTGAAACCCTGAAGTGCAAGGATTGCATGGAAAGCAGCCCTTTTAGGAAGCTGAAGTTTTTAAGAAGCTGAGATGGGAGTGTAACAAAGGCTCTGTGTTGTGCTGTTACACATCAGAGCCAACACAACCCTAAGGGGCACATCTCTACTACCATGTCTAGCAGATTATGCATGCAACTCTCGTTTCCAGTAATGACTTGTATAGCTAATCTGTCATGCACAGCACTGAAACACTCCCCTTCCCCAAGGGGCTGAGCTCACGGGCGCTTTGCTTCCCCCAGGGTGCCAAGCACCGTTAGAGCCTCTCCTAGCTAGCGGGACAAGAAAATGCTGTGCTCCACCTGGCTGCCCAGCCCGGGCAAACAGAAAAGCAAAAGCAAGAAAAAAAAGTTATCTTTAACAGTAACTCAAGCCACTAAAGACAGGGTTGTTAGGCCATCGTATGGTTAATATTTGGGGAGATTTACTTATCTATAGTGATAAGCCATGAATTAATAAGAAGCATCAGAAATGGCCCTAATGGAGCATGGGAAAGCCTGCCCCTTGTTTCATTTTCTTGCTGATTTCATGATCCAAGTGTTTTCAATTTACAACTCAAATGCTTGCTTACAAAAAAATTTTGCCATTTCAAAGTCCTCTTGAAATATGAAAACTCAAGTCATGCTCCAGCTCTGAGACCATCACAGACATTCTGTCACGCATCAGCTTTTTCTGTAATTGGAGCAGAGTCTAAGTTGCTAGGCTGTAGCTGTGTTAGATCTGTGAGGCTAATGTGATTACCTGTGTGGCCAAAAAAAAAAAAAAAAAAAAGAAAAAAATTCTTTGCTCAAATACTCACCTAGCAAATGAGTAGAAATAGTTTTTTAAATACCTGGTTTAGTCAGTCTTCAGAAGTCTGAATTTCCCAGGATGTTCCTCAGGTGAGTTTTATTGGAAGCATGAGTCCATAAAGGTGAATTATTAAATCAGGTGTTAATGTTGATATTAATATGTGTATTAAAATCATTAATAATAGCAGTGATGATCTCATGTAATGATAGGACTTCAGTAATGGAGACTAAGAAAAATATATAAATACTGGGGGATCTAGGGTTAAAATCCTTAGAGATGGCTATTTTCCTACAAATTCACAGTGTTTTCACAGTCTTAGTCAGGTACTGTCTCTTCTGCACATAGGGTCGGTCACCCAACAAGCTTGCCGTGCTCTTTGCTGCATACTCATTCTTTCTTGTGTTCAGTCCCAGCAGCTGGAGCCTGGCTTTCCAGCACAAGTGCCATCAGCTTCATTTTCCCAGCTGCTGCCTAAGAGAAGAACCGTTTTTCCCAAGCCTGCAGCATAATAAGGGTTTTCAGTTATTTCTCTGCCAGCCTTGTGGTAGTCTGGGATTGGACTCCCACTAGACTGGGTGTTGTACATATTTTAAAGGAAGAATCCATGCCCCTAGCAACATACATTTTGCCTGTGATGGGCTGCAGCAAACAAATGAGGAGAGCAGAAGGTGGCAGTGGGCACAAAGTCGGCGGCTGATGGAGGAGGAGGTCAGCCAGAGCTGTACAAGGGCTGGGCAGGCTGCACAGCTGAAGGCTGTGGAGAATCAAGTCATCCAGACTAGATGAAAGGTGAGCAGTGAACCAGAGGCCATGATAGTATGGGGTAGGCATGAAGGGAGCATGACCCCCAAAGCACCAGTGTCAGGTACAGTGAAAATAGCAGCTCCTCTCTCACAAAAGCAGATGAGATGAATAGCAGTAAAAAGATGCCAGAATGTCATGAAGATGAAGGCTCGGGCAGAGCGTTGGGAGAATGATGTATTTTGCCTCTTTCCCTCACAATGAAATGTTTTGAAAGCTGGTTTAAAACAAACCCTGAGTGTTTTTAATGATGGAGGGACTTTTTAGTTTTTATTTTAGACAGGGTGATAGGAGAAGAGGATGGAGCGTGTGATGTATATAGATAATGGCTCAGAGGAAAGAGGCATCCGAAGCCCAGAAGAGTGGCCATGCTGGGCATATTTTTACCAATGGTTTATTTGAATATTTACAGTTTCAAGGAAGAATTTTCTTTGTTTGCTCTGCACACCAGGGACTTCTTGGCCAGTCTAAACAGTAGAGGTTCCTAATGTAAATAATTGCTCTGCTGCCTTGTGTCATGCATGAGGATTAGAGGTAGAAAGGCCCTCCAAGAAGAGGAGGGAAGACAGTGCTCTGAAGGAGGAAGGATGAGCCTGAGAAGCGACAACAGGGATGGGCACCTCAGCTTTTCCCCTCTGTCACCCTCCTTGTTGCCAAAAGCTGGTCTCACGTGTGCCTGTGTACACCCTCAGGTGGAATGCTGAGATTTTAGCATTTTATGTCAGTTCACTCATTTTGGTGAAGTGTGGGATAGCTAAGGAGGGAGAAGAAGGCTGGCTCAGCACACCTTTCTCTGGCATCATGTAGCGGGTACCTGGTTCCCACATGGCAGCAGCCAGTAGCTGTATGCTTGTTCTCCTGGCTTTTCTTCTTTTCTTAAGCTGCTCATGGAAACCAGCTGTGAACTTCTACACTTCTCAAACATCAGCCCTTGGACTCAACTATCTGTGGCTTTGTGAGTCTGATGTCTCTCTAATGGTCATTGTTGCAGGGCAAACAACTCAGGAGCAAGGTTGTGATCCAGAAATTGTGCCTATAGTGTGGATAATGAAATTCACCAATTGTTCTCACTGTAAATGTGAGGCTTTTCTTCCTAGGAGTTGGGACCCATCTGTGCTCCTAGGATTGCAGGTCTGCAGCTGTCAGCAGCTCTTCTGAATCTCATTGGAAAATCTGCATGAGCTGCTGCTGAAGAGGCTTCAGAGGAATGAGAGATCTTTGTGACTTCAGTTAATTAGTGAACAGCTAATGAATGTCATGAAATGAGCTGAGGGCTAGAAGATCACACGCAAATTCCCATTTCTGAGGGAACTGCCAAATAATCATATGCAAAGTAATGACGCCTTATTGAAAGGAAAACAACCTGAAATTTCTAGGGCAAGCTCTTCTTCAAGTGTGACTGCAAAGATGATGCTCATTTATCTGTTTATGTATATGCAAATAGCGGAAATGAGTACACTGCTCTAAAAGAAAAGTACACTTTCTAAAAGAAAGCCAACTGCACCCTGGGCTGCATCAGAAGAAGTGTAACCAGCAGGTCAAGGGAGGAGATTCTGTCCCTCTAGTCTGCTCTCATGAGACCTCAACCCAGAGTACAGCGTTCAGTTCTGGAGTCCTCAGCGCAGGAAAGACCTAGATCTGATGGACTGAATCCAGAGGAAACCACGAAGGTGATCAGAGGGCTGGAACACCTCCCATACAAAGACAGGCTGAGAGAGTTGGGGTTGTTCAGCCTGGAGAGGAGGAGACCTTCTAGCAGCCTTCGGGTACTTGGAGGTGGCCTACAGGAAAGCTGGGGAAGGGCTCTTTAACAGGGAGTGCAGGAGTAGGATGAGGGGTAACAGTTTTAAGCTGAAAGAGGGGAGAATTAGATTTGATATTAGATAGAAT
The DNA here is from genome assembly GCF_017976375.1 of Cuculus canorus. NCBI lineage: Eukaryota > Metazoa > Chordata > Aves > Cuculiformes > Cuculidae > Cuculus > Cuculus canorus. Next base: position 12,769,601 of record NC_071407.1, read on the forward strand.
TTTTTTCCTGTGAGGGCCCTGAGGCACTGGAATGGGTTGCTCAGAGAAGTCGCAGAGGTGTTCAAGACCACGCTGGACGAAGCTTTGAGCAGCCTGATCCAGTGGGATGTCCCTGCCCATGGCAGGGGGGTGGGACTGGGTGATCTTTAAGGTCCCCTCAGACCCCCTCTATCCTGCGATTCTATGAAAAGCCCCAAAGGCAGAGCCTGGGGGCGCTGCTCCTGCTGCGGCCCCGCCCGGAGGGATGCAGGGATGCACGGATGCTCGGTGGGGAGGGGAGCCCGGAGAATTCCCGCCCTCGCCCCGGCCCCAGGCGGAGCCCCGGGTCCGTTCCCCGAGCCGCAGGGACCCCGCCATGCCGGGGCGGGGCCGCTCGGGGCGGAGCCGGAGCATCAGCATCCTCCCTCCCTCTCTCCGTCCGTCCCGCCCGCCGGCATCGCCGCGGCGCACGGAGCGGGCAGCGCCAAGATGCTCTCCTACAGCGTGCTGGACGCCAACGTGGTGGACGTGGAGAAGAGGAGGAACCCCTCGAAGCACTACGTGAGTGAGGGAGCGAGCCAGCCCCGAGGCGCGGCGGGGCGGGCTGGGAGCGGTGCCCGGGTCCCCCCGGGACCCTCATCCTGCGCATCCCCCCTGCGCGCAGGGAGCTCGCTGGGGAACGCAGCCCTTCTTCCTTACCCTTCTCCATCCCCTACTTGGCTGTTGCCTTTCCTACTTTTAAAAAAGAAGGTTATCCCTGTGAAGCTCCCTTCCCTTCCGAAGGTGATGGGACAGGTCTCCCGGGTTGTCCCAGTTCCTGCCGCTCCGGAGCGGAGCCGCTGCTGCTCGCAGGGGCAGCGACGCGGGGGTGCTGAGCGCATCTTCGCTCATTCTCTCCCATAAGTTCGATTTTTCCAGGGGGAGCCGGTTTGCACGGTTTTCAAGGCACACTCAGCGTTTGGGATCTCTTTCATCTCTTTCGCCTTCCTCCTTTCGCACCTGGCTGCCAACAGAGCAGCATCAGAGGAGGATTTTTAACAGCCTTCCCAGACTCCAGCATTGCAGGGTGTCATGTGGAAGTGTCTTTGCCTGCAGGAGTTTGCAGCGTACAGTGGAACAGCTTTTGCTCATGCACATGAATAGAAAAGGCATCTTTTTTTGTTTTTTTTTCTGGCTGTTTTTCTGGGTTTTATTTGTACCGAACCCTTTAATTCTTTCCTCAAAATACAACCTGTATTTTAATATGCAGAAGGCTGGATTTTATCCATAGAGAAGGTAAATCATCCAGCTCTGGTAAGGAAAAGCCTGAGGGAGAGTTGGGTCTTGTGTGAAATCGCTCTCGGTGTGCTGTGTTTCCCGGCCTTGTGCGCCTGCCAGATTTCTTCAGAGCTGGTCAGCATTTGCATAGGTTGCCTGAAAGATAAGGCCACAGACTGGGCATAAAGCTTTGTATTAGTGTTTCACGTCGCTGAGTTTTTTCCTGCAAGGCTCAAACCATAACCCAGTTTAAGGCTAGAGGGCACTATGCTGCTGAGAGATGCTGGTTTGTAGATGGAAAGCTGAAGCGCTCATCTACGGTGGAATTAAGCCTCTTGTGCCCAGTTCATAAGAGTGGAAGTTTTAGGTCTTGTGTCCTCTCAGTTGCCAGCTGGGCTTGTGCATTTCCTCTAATAGTCCTTCACTGCTTCTAGGAGGGAAGGTCTTCTTCAGCTTTTGCAGCTGCTGCTGTGAACTGTGGCTGACACGGCTGCGGGCTGTTACCTCACCTGAAAGGTGACGGCAATTCAGCATCAGAGAAGTATGTCTGCCAAGCACAAATATGTAAAAAGGAACTGGTGAGAATTACCTTCCTGATCGCCAAGAGAAAATGGCATTGTTCATTTCTTATTTGTTGGAGAATAACCAGAAATGAAGGGTTTAAATCCTGTGTTTACGATTTTGAAAGGAAATATTTCCTTCCTGCAGAAACACAGCTGTATTTCCTTGGTGATCATTGCCATTGCATTTCAATAACAGTAACCTAAAGTGTTACACAAAGTGCTGTCTAATGCTTCTAGTGGCAAATCTATTTATTCCCCTTCACCCTTCTCTCCTTACACTGTTTCTAATATTGTTGCCTGCACAACAGTTCTGCATCCCTCTGTGTCCTCTTCTTGGCCAAAATCAAGCTAAATGGTTTGTGTGGCTAGGACTGTGTCTGCTTTTCGCTTACTCTCAGTCTCTGGCTGTACAATATTCAGCACAATAGGGTCTTGGTTCACAGACAAGCACTGGAATAATTAAATTAAAAATAGTAGTCATCCATCCGTATCCTTGTGAGTCTCTTTGTTTTAGATGAGTGAATTAGCCCAAAGGTGCAGAAGTCTTTGCCTGTTCTTCATTTCCTAGATTGCAGTTTACTGTGGATATATGTGCTGCAGCCTTCCATCTGGTTTTGGCTGGAGTAGCTCGCTCAGGGTGAACCCACGCTGTCAAAGAATTTAATTCCCTGGGTGTGATCCATTGGTCTCTGTTTAGTTTGGTTCTGTGCTCTTTTTTAACATGAAACAGCCATTCTCTTCTGAAATGGACATAAATGTGACTTGGGATTTGTTTCTCTCCATTGCCTGTGGGTAGTTTTGAGAGTGCAAAGCTTGGTGCTTTCTGCCTTGTGTGACTCTGTTAATATCAAAAAGCCCTTCTATCTCCAGCATCCCTAAACACCTTCATGCCATGGTTAAGGCCACACGACACGTGCCTTGGCTTTAGCTTAATGATGTGTTTCTCTGGTGGATGGTGACATATAGGTATTGCAGGCATTTTAAGGTGAATCCCTTTCCTTTTAACTGTGATCTTTCAGGGTCACGGTGGAGACTTGAGAAATGAAGGCAAGTCTTGGACATTGTGGGTGTGTGGAGGGGGCAAAATGTGCGTAGCACATAAGCTCCCGCACTGCTTGCCCTGGATGCCAGGAATCGTTCTCTAGGGCAGATGTCTTTCGTGATATGAACATAGCTTTTGTGGCCTTGACTCAAGAAAATAGAAGAAAGAAGGTGGCTTTGCATATTTTCTGTTATGATCCCGGTGTGTAGAACTTCTGAAGAGATTAATACCTCACTGGAAAATTTGTAGGGCTCTGCACGTGGGAGGGGATTAAAATCTTGGATCCAGTGCTATTTGACAGGGACCTAGCTCTCTCTTCCCCTTGGAAATCATTGCTAGGGAAGGAATCCGCAATGTCTCCCTCTGCATCTCTGTCAGCAGCTGGGCAGCACGAGGCCACACAGTTGGCTGAGAGCCCTGGATGGCAACATGTGAAAGGGTAAACAGAAGGTTGGATCGACAACCACATGCCTCTTGTATGGCATATCCCTAATATAAACTACTGCTGTTCTTACGGCTTTTGACTTTCCACATTAATTTCCTATTCTTTCTCCATACCAGTGGTCTTCTAAAAATTGATTTGTGCTTGATACTACTTCAAGAATGCTGGATCTCCTTGATCTCCTACTTCTTTCTTCTTTTAACAAGAACAATGTCAGGAAGGTCAAGTCTGGGTTTGTGGAAAGACCCTTGGTGCAACAGGGGTCGTGCATTGGCTGCACGATGCTGTGGTGAGGCTGGGTGAATCAGGACATGGCAGTTAATACTCGAAGGCGTTGGTTCATCATTCTGAAGGGCAAAAGCTGGTAACAAGATCTGAATCGCTTTTCTGGCCCCTGCTAAGTTTTAAACAGTTCAAAAGTCTCTTCTCTCAGTTTGAAGTGAATAGTTTATGGGGTGGCTTCTCTAGCTTTTAGTCTGAAATTGTGATTGTCTGAATTAAATGTTAAATGATCCCAAACCAGAAATACATTCTCTATTTTATAAAAGACCCACAGCTGATATTTGTTTCCCTTAACCATTCATTGAAGAGCGTAAACAAGGCACACTCCCCTCCCTTCTCTCTGCTTCCAGGCTGTCTTTAAGGCAGATACCCTTTACCCAAATGTCTGACTCGTTAAAAAGCCCTGCAGGGAGCCTCTGCCTACCAGATGTGCTTGATCCTGCTCTCAGGGGGGTGAAAGGAGGGTTAGCACCTTCACCTGTTCACAGCTTTGCAGGAGCTGGGTGATGGCAAACATTCATTAGCTGTAAAACGGATGACATCCCCAGCCCCCTCTCTGATGACTTGGTCTTCCGCAGAAGACTGAGTAGTTACTGATGTGCATTATCTCACTAGACATTTATATGCTTGAGGTCATTTCTGAGGTCTCTAAGTGTGCCTGTGTTATCCCCAGGGCAGGGATGGATACATCAGTATGGATTTCCTCTTCCAGCACTACTCTCCTCCTGTTGTGGTGGGCTTTGTGTGTTTTTCAGCTTTGTACAGTGTGGAGGGAAGGTAAAATACTGTTGTTTTACGAGTGGTTGCCCTGTCTCCAGTTACTTGAGCGAGGTGCATTGCTGGTTCTGGTCATCAGAGATGCCTGCATACTGTCCCAATTCCTCCCCAAGGAAACGGTTTCCAAATGCTGTCTCTCGATTGATCTTCTAAGAATCTCACTGCTTCTGGATGTGGTTTCTAACCTTGGGGCACTGGCATTGCTAAATTGTAAGGGATTGAGTCCTGCTGTGTTGAGTTTTAGCAATGCTCTCAGGAGAACGTGAGTGTGGTTGTCACAAGTGACCTGCTGTAAAATGTCAGCATGGTTTGAAAAAAACACTGTTTGGTTCATGCTCTGTTCCCCGCATCTTAGTTACTCCTGCTTGCTGCATAGGCTCAAGACCACTCGGATGTGATCAGGCATCTTCATGTCTTCGCTACTCTTTGTTTGCTGGTTGTACAAAGGCCAGCACTGATGAGGAAGGTCTGGATATGTCATGGGTTTAATGGCAAGGATCTTTGCCCCTGTGTTGGTACCTCATTGCTGTCATGGGAGAGGGAGCTGGATTCCCCCTGCTTGGCTCATCAAATGGGTTGTCCAATGCGGCCCTGCCAGCAGGTCTGAGGTTGAGGAGCTTCATCTGCCATTTGTGCTAGGAGTATCAGCTGCTCATGGGTGAGAAAGGCTCAGACTGGCTTTTTTTGACCCTTTTAATTAGCAGAGCCTGAGGCTGAGAGACAGTCTCTTCCAGAGCAAAGAGGATGTGATGTTCCAGGAGCTCACATGGCTGGTGGCCTGTGGATAGAGTGCAGTAAGGGAGGGACCTGATGTGAATCAGAAAGTAGTGTTAGATGAATAGATGGAGTACTTATTGAGGACTTATGATTCATTTTCTGCTCTCCCTTTCCCCCCCACCAAGATACTCCATGTGCCTTTCCTTCCAGTGTCTGTGATACAAATTGGCTCACTGGTCTGAATTATTATTATTACTGTTATCTTTGGGGTGCTGGGGAAGAGCCAGAAAATTAGCAGGCTGCTCTGTGGCTTCATCACTCCTCAGAACTGAACTTCCATGTGCTAGGAAGGGTTAGGTGAAAGGTGGTTGTGATCCCCTGTGTGCAGAGCAGAGGAGAGCTCAGGAGAAAGCTGGACACGGTGAAATATTCCCTCTCCCCTGCAGTATCTTTCCCTGTAAGCAGACCACCACCTTGCTGGGGCAGATGTGTTAAGAATGACTAACTCTCCTTTGCCTGTTTCAGATGCAGATCTTATGATTTTGCAGGCTACAAAATTTTCATGTCAGGAAGAAAAGAAGTCAGTATTGCTGAAACATTTGGAAGCTGTGGTAGGACAGTTCTCTGCAGGTTGGTTCACCTCTTTGCCCCTGGTGCCAAACGGCCAGAGGAGCCGGGATAGTAGGAGGGAGAGATCAAACCTTGTGAGTCCAGAGCTGCCAGCGCCCACTAGTGCCCAGAGGGCTTCTGTCTTCCTTATCACTGCAACCAACTCCAGATGGAAAATGTTGCTTATTAAAGTGAAATTCTTCCCTAACAGCTGAGGTTTTAGTTTCCACGTCCTGTTGAGTTTTTTAGCTTTTGTACACCATTGTTTTATGAAGTCAACATAACATAAATGTTTTAAATTTTCTCTGCCTTGAAAGATTCACTTTCCTCCCTTTCTCAGCATTTTCTTAGCCTTCTGGTGGTCCACCTGAATGCAATTCTCTCTCATGCACGTCTTTTCCACAATAACTTATTTTAGGAAGTGCCTAAGAGCAGCTCAGTTCTTTGAGCTTGTTCAAGGCAGGTTTGCAAAGTAGCTTAGACACTTTAGGTATCCAGCTGCTTTCCAGCATGCGCTGTCTGGCAGTTGTTTCCTCTATAATTCGAGGCTTTTTCACAGGACAGTAGGATAGCCCAATGGATTAAGGAGCACGTGCAAGCCTTTCTTCCAGTAGAGCTGTGCATTGGTAACATTCAGCCAAGGGAGAGTATTATCTCAATTCAACAGTTTGCAAAGTAAACAGCTGTCTCTAGCCTTTGAGATAAATAAAAAACAAGTCAGAGGGACAAGGTAGTTGTCTGGATTTGTTGTGACCAGGATGGAATGCAATCGCGCAGGAGTCTTTAAATCCCAGCAGGCTGCATGTATTTGCTCTCCTGTGACTGAGCCTGCAGTATGCTGGGAGGGCAGCCAAAAGGAAACTTAGGCTTCCTACAAGCTTTTCACCATGATCTAGGGGCAACAGCTCCAAAATCCTCCAAGTTCCATTTTAAAAGTGACTAAGATGCCTTTACTGACTTTAACTGGAACTAGGTTACCAGGGAGATGTTGACCTAAGAGACAGCACAAATACTTTCAGCTGCTGCAAGCTGCAGGTGGCCCCTGGCTTCCAGAGAGTGGGTCATGGGTGGGTACCAGGACTCACCTGTGCAACACAGATTGCAGAGTTGTAGTCAAAATTATGCCAGGCTTACTGCTTTGAGCTAAAAGGGAGAGGGGCGGAGAGACCAAGGCATGTGTATTTCCCTCAGTGGGTGACTGGAGAGATACGCACAGGCATTCTAAGAAAGCAAATGGTGGAATAAGAAATGGATGCAAGGCTTCTTGCAACCCAGAGCAGCTGTCTGTTCATCCCACACACCTACTCAGGCCTCAGAGATGGGCAGCTCGGAGGTATTGCCCTCTTCCATCTCTGGAAGGTAAGGTATATGCCGGTACCCTCACTGGGAAGATGAGGCAAACAGAGGTTAGGTGGTTGGCTCAAGGCCACATATGAAGCGTGTGGCAGTATTTTCTATTATTTTCTTTGGCTTCCAAAGCAGTCTTGCAACTTATCTGATAAAAGTACACAGCCTGAAAAAATACTACCCTTGTATTCTGTCATTGTCTTTCTCAAAACCCATTTCCCATTTTATACGGGTTAAACAGGAAGAGGGATTCAATGTGACCCTACCTGAGGCAGGAGGTGACGTACAAGCTCTCTAATTCAGTCATTTGGGAGGAAACAGCTGGACCTTCTAACGTGATCTTCCTTTTTCATGCCGTGCCCTCTTAATCCGTGCCTGCTCACGCAAAGGGAATTGCTGCCCCATAACTATGGAGAAGAGCAAGACCATTAGAGGAGGCTGACAGCCCTGTGTGTTGTTGGGCACTGTGAAGCTGAACGCTTTCTTGTAGCTAGAGCTGACACCTTCTCTCCTGGAGTGTGCTGTGTGAATATTACATGAAGAAGGCAGAGAGCCGCATAGTAGCGTACTGTGGAAATTAGTGCTGTCTGCTGCTTAATCAGGTGGTGTCAAACACAAATACAGTCAAGTCAGTGGAAAAAAATCCCTCCCAGCTTCCCTGGACACTGACTCACACCTTTTAACAGAGACTTTACTGAAAGTCTTACTGAGAAGTTTGTAATTATGATGTTTTTTAATATAGTGCATCTCCCTTTGTCTTTACTGTAGAAGCAAAAATCAAAGTGGAAAATCTTGTAACCTAGTTGGAACCTTCCTGCTTTAGCCTGTTCATTTATTCTTTGCGACACCTTCTAGGTGAATATATAATAATAATCTAGATGGCACTTCAAACTCGCACTCACTAAATGTCACTAATGTGGTTTACTCATAAACGTTTGTAAATAATCTAGAGAGGTTTGAGACAATGTCCAGTGTGTCACATAGTGATATTGTGCAGAGCTGTAGAAGAGCTTGTACATCCTCTTTACTGGTGGTGTGGCCTTGGATCATTTGTTTTACCTTTCTGGTTCTCTGTAAGCTCTGCTGCAAACCCAATAGGATTTACTCGCCTTTTTTGAAGTGTAAAGATGCCTATGTTACCTAAGGGCTCACTGCTAGCATAGGCTTAGGAGCAGTGGTTGCAGAATGGCAAGGTCATGTTCTTATCTGGAAATGAGAGTTAGACCTTTGCTTCCCTAAGCAGTTCATCAGACTGTTCATCAGACATGGTAACGAATGTCTGATATAAATGGGATGATATAAAACTCACATTCCCTGCTGAGGAAATGTGCATTTAGAGTGCAAGCCATGCTTACCAGTTGTAAGCCTGTACCTGTAGGGCATTCCTTCCCATCTTGGTGCCCTAGGGTCCATGGAATTATTTGAGGTGAAACAGGGAGTATGGTCTTTCTTGTAGCAATGCCCTTGGCCGCAGGCTACTGGCTGCTACTCTAATCTCTCTCCAGTGTCTCTCTATTCTCTGTCAGGAAAGCTCACCAGCAGAACTGAAAGGTTCTTTCCAGGCGTTCTTATGTCCTCGGGGTTTTGAAGCAACAGAAAGCAGATGAATTGCTGTTTTCTTAACTCTGTGAAGATGAGATTTCTAGTTGTTGCCTCAGCATGCCTGGAGATTTTCCTACTCTGGCTCAGGCTGTTCTGTTATTATTTATAAATTAACTCATACACGTATTTTTTTGTGGGTAGAAGGTTATTCCTGATTTTCCTCACTCCAGCAGGTGCAAGCCAACAGTAGACCCTTGGGATCTCAAGCAAAATACCCTGAAAATTAGTTTTAAAAGTTTTCTTTAATTTCTTTGCCCTGCAAGTGCTTTGCTGAGTTCTCTCTGAGTTCAGTTTATTTCCTTTACCTGAAAATTTGGCACTCTGACACCTGCCTCATCTCGAGCAGCCCAAGCTGAGGGCTGATTATTGGTGGGATAGATGCTCCATGAGCTCCTGGTCTTCAGCAGAAGCAGGGCAGCTGGCACAGCCTCTGCTTCGTGAGTAAGTGGGAGGCCTCCAGTTTCCCAGGGCTGTCACTTCAGCAACTTTCACCAGCATTAAAATCACTTAGAATTTAAAAACAAACAAACAAGGATACGTGAAGTAGTTTCCTGGAAGAAAGCCATGGAGAGCAGTTTAAGTGCATCTCCCTCCTCCCATCTCCCAAACATGACACAGGAAGAAAGACTGGAGTTCAGCTTTTTCCTAAGTGGGATTAAAATGAGCTCTGGAGCTGGCTTCTGAGACGGAAAGAGGAAAGCCAGGAGTAGAAGGGAAGCTCTGCGTGTGTGGGGTTATACATATGCCTATATCAGGTGAAACTGTCAGTATCCCTTAACCAGCATTGAGAGCAATAGTTTTTTAATTAATGAAAGGGCTGCTTATATTCTATTAATAACAAGAGATTAGAGCTATTGACCTAAGCAGAGAATAATAAAAAATTACTGATTCTAGAGGATCGTCCATGCTGGTTTTCTGTGTACCAAGTGATAGTAACCCTGTATTCTCTACATTTTCCAAGCCCTGGGCATCCTTAACAAGTTCTTTCTTTTCCCTGTATCCAAACGTGTTTTCCTGTAATTCTTCAGCAAACAGTATTTTATAAAGACAACACAGGATGTTTTACCTTGAAGGGAATCTAGCGCAGTAGTCTGAAATATGCTTCCTTGAGGCATACAGAAGAGTATTCTGGCTGTTATTGCTCAGGAAGAGATTTCCTGTTTAGGGTTTTTGCTGCTGTCTTTGTGACTGTAACAGCCTGTGTCAAAACTCTGGAGTGCTTTGGGGCAGCAGCTTTCCACCTGCTTCTGAGCTGGGCAGCCGTAGCTTGCATTTCATCCTTTAATACAGACATCCCTGGTTTATAAAGATAACTATAAACAGTTGCTTAAACTAAAAATATTTTTTAGTCCCTTGGGTTATTATCCATGACAAACTCACTTAAAAAGGCCCCATCAGGGCTTTAACTCATCTGGTCAATAGAGCAAGATAGTTTCCTAACAGGCACTGGCACTTATGGGATTCCAGGTATCCTTGTGTTGGGATCTCATTTGTGAGGAGTTTAAATTTCTTGGCTGTTGTCTTCCTGTGTGTAAGAGGTGTTGGCTGGGTTATCATAAAGACCTTGACACAGTCCAAGTTGAGGGTGCAACTGGCTGCGTATTTTCGATCACAGGGGACTCGAAAACATCCTAAGGAGTCAAATGAAGTAACTATGCCCACTCTTTGTATCTGTAGAAAGGAAGAGACTGTAGATAGTACTAACACAAGATTGGCACTCCAGACCTGATTGATGTTTTATCTGCAAGCACCAAATCCTGCCTGGTCCCTTATTGATCTTCTGCTTTTAGTTAATGTGAGCTGTAGCAAATCTGCATCAAACCCCTGTTGCTGAAAGACCAAGATATTGTCTTTACTGCACGTTGGAACAGAAGGGGTTAAACAGAAGGTGAGGGTGGCAAATATCTTGTTTTAGGCAGTAACAGTAAATGCTGAAATGACATGGGAATACTCTTTAGCTGACGTCCTTGCGAGCTTCTCAATGACATCAAACTCCTGGATCTTTTCCAGCTGAGTTTGGCCTTGCCCCAGTGACAATAGATGTTAATCTGTTGGCTTGTCAAAAAACTGTGTTAGTGGTTTTTTTTTTACAGACCCATTTCCAACCCTGAGATTTCCCTGCTAGTAAACACAGCATTATGTCATTGTTTTACCAGAAGCCAAGCACCAAAGCCAACTTTACAGTGCTGTCGTCGGCAAACGTTCATCTACTTTGGGACTTTATCTGAGTTCCCAGGCTCTTTCTTCCCACTGTTGCCTGTGTTCTGCTATCTGTGTCCATCAAAAGCCTACAGATGCTTTATGGGAAACATGTATGGTCTAGCAGTTTCATCTAACACTTTCTGATCTATTTGCCTTAGATGGGACTCAGGTACCTATTTAGCAAAGATATCTCTCTCTGTAAACCTTCATCTTCTGGTGATTTCAGCCAAGACAATCTCTTGGTTTCATGAGTTCCCGCATGCAAAATAAGGTGAAGGGATTTGCAGCCCAGCCTTGCTCCTGATTGATAAAATAATAGCCAAGTCATAGCCAGGGTCAATACCCCACCCATGGTAGCTCCTGTTTGTTCCAGAACACAATAGCTGAGTTCTCGTTAAAAAGACTGCTTGTCAAATTGCTAACATTATAAATTGACTTCCTCAACTTTCAGAAACAAGCCGCACCACAGATGAAATAAAGCCACTTATAACATTCTTTTAACTGTTGTTCCTTGTTTTGCTTCTAGACTCATTTTCACCTGTCTCTGTGAAGCGTACGAAAGTAAAGATTTATAAAGTTACCTCGAGTGGTTGGGAGCTAATCTGCTTAGAACAAACAAGCCTCCCATCCCTAGCTCTAGCTGGTCTTTCTGGGGCTGGAATCAGTCCAATTCTTCCCATACGAAGACCTGTCCCAAATCAGCTGAAGTGGAGGAAAAGAGAGAGAGAGATGGTTGTTTTAATGCAGATCCTACATACTTCTGATACAGGCACAGGTAGATGAAGAAGAGGAGTGGATTCAGCCTCTTGGCAATAGTACAGGAATTACAACGTTCTTGTGTACGAGGTGGTATAAATTGTTTTTTTCTCCACTATAATTAAGCTGTGCAACACCTTGCTGAAAGGTGATATATGAAGGCTGAAAGTACCAATGGTTCAACGAAAGAATTGACAAATTTCTGGGGACAAGGCTGATGGCTATTCAACACAGCAGTCAAGATATGTGAGTGGGTCATGAAGTCTGTAATCTACTGATTGCTAAGACTAAGCACACTGTATTCTCTCAAGTGGTTACCATCTAGTGTCATTAAAAACAGGGAACTGAGCTTAGATGAAAACTTCACTTTGCCTCAGCCTGTGCCTTCTGATACTTCACCAGATGCCCCTTTGCTGTACGACACCAGGTCAGGCCTCAAAAGCTTGCTGCATATTGCTAATATTAATGAGAACTGTTGCGTTTTAACCAAAGGAAGTTAGGAAGAGCAGTGCCTGCAGTGAGGCAGAGAGCCTCCGATCATCACTTCCAACTCTCTGCTCTGCTTTATACCTTTTTTTCGTGTCACGCATCTGGGCCTCGGCAGATCACTTGCTGCTTCACTGGCTTGGGTCAAGTGGCCATTTATTTTTGTAGAAGTATTGTGCCCGATATTACTGTTTATATATATTAATGCTTTGAACTTATCTAATGCCTTTCATCCAAGGATCCATCCACATTCTGTGCTTCGTCTCCTCTTTGCAAAGTAGACAGATCAGATGGGGAAAGCAGTGTGTGTGCAGCAATGTATCTCCTGGCAGAAGTGCCTTCTCAGAGCCCTCTTAAGACTAGTGGATAATTTGGGCAGATGAAAGTAGTTTTCTTTTATGGCTGAAAACGTTGTGTTGGTCATGGGACTGCAGAACTTAGACCTGGGACAGGCCTAGGTCATTAATGGTGAGCAAGCATGTTTCTTCCTCACTTAGGAACCTTCAAGGTGGTTGGGTTGACTTGACTGGAAGCCTCAGACTCCTTCTGATGGTTAACAACTTCAACATAGACAATTTTATTCACAACCACTCTATTTGTTCTCATGCCAGTATTGTCCTTTTGCATAAAAAGGTCTCATCACTCTCAGTCTGGTTTGACCTCCCGTCCCACTTCTCTCTGCTATTTTGTAGAGTGTGGTCATGTCCTTTCTTAGCCCTCATTTTGCTGAGCTGCTCTAGTGTCCTCTTGTAGCAGAGGCCGTGTTAGGTGGTAACAAATAGGTTTCCCTGCCTCATGCTTCTTGCAGTTATTGCAGACTGAATACAAGTGGGCTGTTTAGCCAAGACGCTGAAAACAATTCAGTCTGGACAACTTTGAATGTGTAGTGGGTTAATTTGCACTGTCAAGAACAGCCTTGCCCATGTTGGCAGAGTTCAATGCAGCCACCTGGGAATAAGATTGACTTCAGTGGGTGATTTGGAGGAGAAGCGCTCCCAGGTCGGTCCTGTCCCTGAGCTGTGTGCTGTGTCAACATGAAGGAGAATGCTTATTGGAGAGTAACTTGTGGTTCTTTCACAGTTTCATTTGGTCCCCTTCAGGGAGTTTCGGAGCTAGTCCCAAAGCCTTGCAAGCAACACTCCACTTGCGAAAGCAGAGAGGTGAAAATGTGGCTGATTATGTTCCCATGTTAGCTTTAATGAGGATAATCTTAAGCAGATGGTGTCTTTGCAGTGTTCTGAAAGCACAGAAAAACTAGATTTCAGCAGGTCTTGGGAATAGAGTGGGAGAGATGCAGGGCATCATTTTAGCAGGCAGCAACTTGTCTGCTGTGGAGCTTGGCAGGAGTGCTGCAGAGCATGGCTGAAACCTTCTTGTTTGGGCAACCTCTGCTCCTGGAGGGAGCGCTCAATGACTGTGTCCCACTTGGGTGAGAAGAGAGGTGGCCTGTGGTTTCTCTCTGAGCTTCCAACAGTAAGTAATTCCAGATTGACGTTGTGGAAGCGTGCTGTTTTTGTGAAGGGAGGACAGGGGGGAGCCAAACATAACAAGCACTCTTTGAGCTCAGGGAGGAGAGCCAGGGTCACACTCGAAGCTTGTGGTATTGGCAGGCACAGAATTGACATGCCATGTCACTTGTGTATCAGTGGAGATAGCAGGGGCGATTATCAGCAAGCTTTGTAGGTTGATTTGCGATGCTGATGATCCGAAACTGGTGCTGCAGTGTTTCAGAGAAACACTCTCTCTCTTCAGCTTCCATATCTGCTCTTTTTTAATGTTCTTGGCATTTGCCTTTGGGGTAAAAGAGAGGCCATAGCAACCCCTGGGATTTTAATCCCCATGAGTCCAAGTTATGTGGTTATAGATCTGCTGCCATTAAAATCAGCATCGCCTGAAGTTGTCCCCTTTAGAAAGCTGGATGCTGACTTAGCTTCAAAGTACTGAGTTCCTTGTCCAAAGCTGTCCTTGACCCGGGCTGTTTGGCCAGCTGTCCTCCTGGCTGGTCTCTCTCCATCCTCCTTTGCTGAAAAACATTCCCAGGACCTGATGTGGGAATTTTTCAGTGTCTTCACTGACATGCTCAGTGCCTCAGTCTTTACACATCTTGTAGAACTGATTTCTTATGAGTGACCTAAGAAGCCTTTGGGATGGCTCCGGCTCACTTCATCAAAGTGATCTGAGACTGATTTGCTCTTCAGATGTTGAATTCTGTCTTGCAGGCTGATTTCTTTGAGATACCCAAGAGGGCAACATGGTGCCTTATGTTTTAAGGCATGGGTTTTCACACTGACACTTGTGGCCTATTTCAGAAGCACTGGTAAAGTAACAACTGGCAGTAGATTTGCCTTTCTTAGGTTTAAATTCACTCTTCATTGGATCTGAAATGAGTGGAGACCACTTGTTAAAATTATATTGTGTATTTCTGCCGTGCCTTTTGTTTTCACTTCTTCACAAGTGTCAGTGAAACTACAGAAGGACCTTTGGGGTATATGCTTACCATGAAAGAGTTTGGAACAGATAGCAGTGTGTGGGATCATGAGGGAAACCCCACAAAGTCATTAGAGTAATTTGCTAGAAGTAAAACCAGAAGATTGCAAGCCATGTTTCTGGATGGAGAGAGATGTTTTTCCTGGAATAGTCGTTGTTGTTCAGTGGCGACTCCTTTGTAAAACTTCTGTGTAGAGGATTCATATGGAGAGAGGCTAAAAAATGCATGATGGGGAGGAACCAGGGCTGGCTGCTAGCAAGAGTGCAGTGATGCTTTGTGCTTCCAGCTAATTGCTTCTCCGAGCCATGTGAAAACCTCATACACACCTGGTGAAACCTCTGTGCAGCCTTGCAAGGAAAATAATACAGATATACCTTAGGTTTTTCTTTTACTGGAAAGATGGAAGACCTGGCACGACGTGTTTGTTGTCGCTGAGCAGATCAGTGGTGACATTAGGAACGGTTGGCCCTAGGAGAGTGGATTTGGAGTTTACTTGGGATTTTGGGAGGCCTGTCTGATACTGTTGTCACAGCAGGTTGTGAGTATCAGTGTGCTGGAAACTGGACTGTTCTGGGAATTTTGAGCTGCCCACCCCAACATGGCTTCTGCCAGTCTTGGCCAATATCAGGTGTGACCCTGGCTTTCCATCCCTGCTCTAAGCACTCAAATGTTTTCTGCGGTAAGGACAAGGATTATCCTCAGTACTCTCATAGGTTATTGCTGAACACATTAAGGAGCACATCATTTTAGCTGTTAACCTGAGGGACTGGAGTCAGCATTCCCAAATGACCAAACAAGAAGAGACATCTCCTGGTCAGTTGGAACCTTACACTGTAAAATGAGCCAGATGCGATTACACGCGTGTAGGTCACACAGCTGATGCCCAGTTCCCTCTCCAGCCACCCAGAGATGTTGTGCTTATGAAGGCAGGGAAACAAAGCGATGAGGTGGGATAGCATTAATGCTAATTTGCCTGAAACCAGCTGTCACTTATTTTAGAAAAAGAGAGGCTAACATTCAGCAGTGTAACTCTGGCTCAAAAAATACTTACTAGGCTTGCTGTTACTGTAATACTTAAAGATTATACAAAGGGGGTTAAAATTCAGAACATCTCTTGCAAAACTGTTCCCTCTGCAGTCTTTTCTCCCGGGTGATTTTTCAGTAGTTGGTCAGTTGAAGTTGAATAATTGGAGTATGTAGCTGAGGAAGAAACCGAATGGACTATTGCCAATTAACTGTGCTGCAGCTGGATTCCTGCTCGTGTCCATGTGAGTCTGCTGGGCAGAGGAATTGAGGTTCCTCATGCTTGAGCTGTGAACTGTAATGGGCAATTTTCACTCCTCACGCTCAGCACAGATCTTGCAAAGAGATACTGTTTTCAAAACTACAGGGGCAGGATTTGGTCTCCCTTTGATCTCAGTTTAAATCACACAGGCAATTTACTGTGGCTTAATAAGTAACAGTGCATGAGTAGGGGGTGCAAACTCTGCCTGTAAACTGCCTGCTCGAATACATGGTAGAGCGAACTTGCTTTCTTTGCAGCTAAAGTGAGTCAAATTCTCTTGTAGTGCAAATCAAGGTTTATGCAAAGTTATCATGAATTTACTAATGCATGTAATATAGTAAATCATAGCACTTGTGTAATGTAGCTGATCAGTCTGTTGCATGATTCCGTGAGCTATCTGAAATAGCTTTGGTACTGGGAGCCTTTGGATGCATCTCTCCAGCATGGTTTGTTAATTGTTCAACATGAAATGATTCATCTCGTGAATTGAGGGTGAATCAAATGTCTCTTTTGCAATTCTTGCTGTTTCACTGTATTTTCTTGAGAAGATCTTTTAATTTCTGCCCTGATTTAATTGATGATTGGAAAGAAGCATGTTAATGATGATTCTGGCAATGAAATGCTATGGCTTTGCCAGCAGTTTGTTATCACAACGTAAGATGCCTCTCTCTCAAATTACAGGTCCTAATTTAATGTATTTTGTTTGTGTTTGTATTCACTCAGCAGACATGAGTTTCTGATCTGACCATGGTTTTTCATGGGTTATTCAATCAGCAGTCTATGGGTTTATTATCTTGTGTTTGCTGCTGCACTTTTAAACTGTAAGAGCTTTCCTTCATGGTGGATGAACAGGATATAAATACTGTTATCGTTACTGTTGCTGGTAATGGGCCAAATTTCCAATACACTAAGCGTCTCTCAGTTTTATTTAGAGATACAGTAATATTCTAAAGGATGCCCTAAAACTCCTCTAGTGAAATATATTGTTGGCTCACGAGAAATTTTAACTTTCTAAAATGAATTTTTAAATAGGAATTCAGCTGCATACTTAGCATTCCCCAGGTAGCATAAACTGATAATAAAAGCTGATTAAAATATCTGATAAAAGCAACACAGGCTGTCCCACATTGGGCGGAAGCTGTACATATAGAACCTGAGAAACTGAAGTAGCTGGACCAACTGTTTCATGAATTTTACAGATCGTCCCAGCTCGGTTTCTCCCGGGCTCTCGGCTGGCCCTGCAGCTGTGGTGGCTCCTTTGGTGCATCCCAACTCCTCAGCAGCTCAGCTGTCAGGGAACAGCAACAAGGCAGAGGAAACCCCCTCGGTGGACCTGTGAGTGCATGGGGCTGTCCCAGCAGCAAAATTCAGTCCATATATATATTTTTGGAGGCTGGCTGCAGTGCTAAAATAGAGGATAAAGCTGTGGCCGAGAGGTGTGTGTATCACTTCTGCTCCCTGCAAGGAAGACTGCAGAAGGTAATGGCCTTTCCTTCCCACTGTTCCTCTAAGGACAGGATGAGTGTTGCTCACACCCAGGTTCTACCTTCCTTTGCATCCCGCTGGCTCTGCTGGCAGGTGTTAATGCTGGTTGCAACCTTTCTCCACTCTCTGAAGCTTACTGGAGAATGGATAAGAGCGCGGGAAGCTGATGTCACCAGAGCAGGAACATGGGCTGCCTTTTTGGGGGCCCCCAGTCTGCATATGTGTCTGCAGCTTCTACAAGTGGGGTACAAGACTTTTTTGAAGATGAAGGCAAGCAAGTTTTGGAAGCTGCTCTGCAGTGAGGTAAATAGCAGGGCAAGGAAGAAGGTATCAAATAGATGTGGGTGGAAATCAGTCCAAAATTCTGGTGGAGGGCTAGAGATGGATACAGTCTTAGCTGTCTCTAGGCATGTCCAGACCTTGCTGTTTGCTAACAGAGCTCAGGTGAGCTGGTGAATGGATGTATGGAGGGTCCATCCAAAGCCAGATGGAGGATCTTGGTCTGAGCTCCAAAGCCAGGTTACTGCCCTTCTGTAAGTCAGAAATGCACCCAGCAAGGGCCCCTTGCATTGTAGCACCAAAGCAATGGGTGTATAGGGCCTCCTTTGCAGTTTTGTGGCTGTTGAGGGCTATTTTCTTTGTCCCAGTCCTCCCTGACTTGTTTCGGACACATCTCTGGCCTGGGGAGGATTGCTCCAGGGACCTGACTCCAGCTGCAGTGCTGCTGATGCACTTTAACCTCTTAATCATGTTGTTCTAGATCAGTCTCCATTAAACTTCCATCTCTTGAGAGCAGAAGTGCCTGGGAAAGTGTATGTCCCTGTCCTTTCACACATGTTGCTGGTATGAGTGACTTCAGGTGGTTTTTGCATATCCAGGAGCATGGGGTATGTTCCTTTTCTAGTACCCCATGCGGCTCCTGCCAGAGCACCAGATGGGTCTGGGTCCAGCACCAGTCAAGACACTTCTGCGCAGAGGGACAGTGCTGCTGAGCCAGGGGCATCTGCCACTGAAAGTAGCCCCAGTCCTCTTCCCTGCCTCCGCTTTGTCTTGGCACTTCTCTCAGGCTGTGGTTAGCCAAATCAGGGAGCGAATAAAAATCCCAAATTATTTCCTTTTTTGGAAGAGAAGCTTTCGTGTCAGTTAATGCAAGCCTGTGGCTGTGCTCAGGGATGCTATCCTGTGCTGCGGTTAAGCGTCATCACTTCTAGCTACTCCTGGCCAGAGGTCACATCCTCCCGTATATCTGATCCCTGGCGCCCTCCCTTCTCCCAGAGCAGCAGGGATTTAACTAGACCCCATTTCCTAGTAAGAGTTTTCTCATCTGGAATTTTAAAGGATGGCACACCTGGTCCTTCTGGCCAGATGCGAGGTGGCAGTAACCGCTGGAGGGAAGGGGCAGTGACTGGTGATGGTGAGCGGTGGCCAGCTGCCTCCTACAGCTGCTCGGCTGCAGCTCGAAGTGTTTCTGACCTCAGACAGTCAGTGGTTGTGCCTCCAACTCGCTGTCTCCGTGACACACACAATGTTCAAAGCGCCTTTGCATATAGGAAGTAGTTTAATCATAGTTTTGTTCCCTTTTTCAGCAAATCTGACCAGAGTCTGCATAGTTAAGTGTAAATGTCACACACGCAAATGTAATAACATCTGGCTTAACTAAAAAGAGTGAGGAAATGGGTGTTATGGTTAAAATAAAATCTGCATCCTGAAGTCACTCCTCCGCAGCAAGGTTTTGTTTAGTTAGGTTGAGAGTAACCTGTAATGTCAAGACTCCACACTTGTGTGTGGAGATTTAGAGCAAAGGCTGGGTGTTTGCCATAGCCCTGACCTTTCTGCCCAGGTCATAAAAGTTTTGGAGACATTTTTCCTGTCTTTGGACATCCTTTTAGGAAGTTCTTCTCTGTGATTCGCTACCACTTACTATGAATGTGCAGCCCCATGGGGATGCCCTGATGGGCTTCAGATTATGATTTACACCATAAGGATAAATTGAGTTGCAGACCATCTCAAATGGGGTCCATTTATCAAGAAGAGAGCTCCTAACTGGAAGCAGCTGAAGAGACCTACTGTCCCAGCCTGCCTGGCCAGCTGCCCCTCAAGGAATTTGGTGCCACGTACGTACAGCTGGGTCATCCTCCAGCTTTTCCTGTTACACTGCAAAGGAGCATACAAATAGATTTTCTATAGATCACTGCAACTTTCACAAAACCCCGTCCTGTTATTGGCAGCTTTTCAAACTGTGTGCTTAATCCAGATTTTTGACCATCTCTGTGGGAAATGGAGAGAGTTTTTGAGTGTGTATGTTGTACAACAGTAGATGTGCTGTCACACTGTTCAAAGGTTTAACGTCATTTTCATAAGGCCTCGAAATTTCAACTTTTAAAATTATTATACAACAGGAAACAAGTGAACTTCCTTTTCATGCCTTTAGGACAAGAAAATTTGGGATGCTTGTACCTTTCTTATTAGAAGCCATTTGATGCCACTTTAAAAGATGCCAGGCACGTAGACTGATTGCATATTTATCATTTAGAGAGAAGCCTTGCACTACCCTGAAGGCCTCTTTTAAATGCAGCGTTAGCTTGGAAACACAATGTATGAAGCCCTATCAATGCAGCCTATCAGGATAACTAAATATTATGCATGAAGCAAAATATTTCCCTTTCATTATGAAAATAAGTGTTCTCTGTAGTGTTAAGCTTCAAAAGTGTTGTTCAAAAGATGTGATGAAGAACATCAAAGAGAGGAGAATTAAGATAGCAGGAACTGAACCAGCTGCCTTTCCTTTGGTAATTAAGAGACAATCTCATGCATTGCCCTGTTGAAATTGCAAACTTTGTTTTCCCTTGAGAGCTGTGTTCTGAAGTGGCA
Source organism: Cuculus canorus (assembly GCF_017976375.1). Taxonomy (NCBI): domain Eukaryota; kingdom Metazoa; phylum Chordata; class Aves; order Cuculiformes; family Cuculidae; genus Cuculus; species Cuculus canorus. The sequence goes on from NC_071407.1 coordinate 12,789,791, forward strand.
GTCATTTTACCACTTTTAAGATAAGCTGTTTAATTTTGCAGTCATGACAAGACCTTTGGCAAGAGGCATGTCTCAAATTTGAGGGTCCCTGCATTGGCACACCTCTGGAGTGACTTGAAGCAGCTCTTTGGACTCTCTCGTATCTGACTTCATGAATGCCGAATATTAAAAATCACTAGAAATTCTGAGACATTCCGAATGCTTTCATCTTTGTTCCCAGCAAAAAAAGTAGGTCTTGGCTATGACAGTGCTTTGTGTAGGTGTGTCAGAGCTGACTGCAGCCCTTGGTGCAGCTGGGACAGCATGGAACTCACATATTTAATTAATTTGTCACCTGGATATTGTGGTTTGCAATGCAGTGTCTTCTCAGCTCTTTTGAGGCCTGTTGGACCTGTCTCTGAGCTGTGTTGGGACTGCCTGTCCTCACGCCACGCCATTAGGGTGTTGTGGTCCTCCTCTCTAGATGATTCATAGGCTGGTCCACAGAACCAAAATTCTGTGCCCCAAACCTATAGTTGGACAGGCAACCCAAAACCCAGCTCTCCCTTCTGCGTTTACTCTGCTGTGGGCTCATGAAGCTGGCTCAAAACCAGTCTCTTTGGTTTGATAATGTTTGCCTTTAAGACAGAAGCAGTGTCATCTCCTCCAGGCAGCAAGAACAACCTGAGGATGAGTTTGCATGGAAAGGCTCATCTCCTTTGAAATTTCAGCCCCCTGAAGAAAGGGATATTTGAACTGGGGCTTAAATACGAGAGAGCCATTGATTGTTGGCAAGTCACTCATGGTCTGATTTTGTTTAAAAAAAAAAATATTTTCTTTTTAATCTTATTTTTTTTGTTGTTGTGAAATTACCTTCATGGAGGCCGTGGTGGCCACTGATGTTTATTAGCTTGCATCAAGCGACTGCCTTTTCCATATCTCCTCCCTGCTTCAGTTTTGGGGGATATGGTGGTGGTTTTATATCCTTGTCAGATGCTTTCAGCCTAAAAAACAGAAGGTGCCTTAACAGGGCCATACAAGTGAAGTGTACAGTTGCAAACAGCACTTGCAGGTTTAGATTTGATCCCTGCCTAGCTGTCCTTCACTGGGGATGTAATAGCGGTTACAATGGGTTTCTGGAGCCACACGTTGCAGCAGCTTTGGGATCTACTGGATCTAAAGCATATCCTAGGGTAAGGCTGTCTCCTTTTTGCAGAGTGGTCAGACCTGTGCTCTTTGACACTGATTTCAGCTGAAATTTCAGGTAAGGGAGAAGGTAAAAAACACCCTGTAAAAAGTAATGTTTTAAATTACTCCATCAGTCAAGCTGTAGCTGGAAGTAGAGAAACTATTCCATATGTTGTTTGTAGCAGGTTATTAATTTATTCCTGGAAGAGTTCCTCGTGTTTTCCTCCCCAAAATCACCCTCTGCTTTTGTGTAAAGGCACAGTCTAACCCCATCATCTCTCTTAGAGACACATGCGGCATAATATTGTATGATGTGCATGGAGTCTAGTCCCAGCCAAGCTCTGTGGGTCAGACAATAACAGGAAGGAGAGAAGACAATACCATGTTGTTTAAAAGCTGTTTAAAAGTCTGATTAAGGGGGCAGATGGATCAGAAGAAAAATTTGAGTGGGAGCTGAGGCTGCTTGGAGGAAGCAGAAATATTGCTCCTTTAATCAGTATTACAGCTTGCCCGGAGCAGAGTCTGGAAGTTATGTTTGTTGCCATCTCACTGTGTTTTGGGGGCTGAGCCACAGCCTCAAATCCACTGAGCTCTGATGGTAGAGAGAGGTGGGGTGGATTGTGCATGCTTAGCACTTTGCAGGATGAGAGCTTATTGGCAGCTTCTGTGAAGGAAGGTCAGAGCTTAGGGACATGGGTTATGGGAGATGGACAGCTTGGACAAGGGGGAACAGACTTTTTCTTTTCACAGTCGTTCCCTCTCTCAGTGCTTTTTTCCAACTGTAATTTTGTTGTTACATTCAAACTGGTCACAGTGACACATACTTATCAAAAACCTCCATTGTGCATAAAGTCGTCCTTGATTCCTGTCGTGAGAGAGCTCTTGTGCACGGTTAAAACCACTGTTGCCAAAAAATATGCATTTTAAAATTTTGTTTTAGTGAAATAACACAAACTGCAGAGTTGTCATTGAGTTGTCAATCAACACTAATGCCTTAAAGTATGTTTTTCATCCTGAGAGACAGAGAGAAAACTTTTATTTCAGTCTATGTCCTCCAGAATAAAACACTGTGTCTTGCGCAGAAACTAAAAGACCTGTTGAAAGATACTGAATACAACAAATAAGTCATTTTATTTGGTTAATAACAATTTTTTGGAAGGAAATCACTCCCAGATTTGATCAAGCTTCCCATAGAAAAGAAGAAATTGTCTCTATGCGTAACATAAAAGGGAGTTTAACCAACAGCCAAAATAACTAAGTCAAGGGAGCATCCAGTGTTTAAAACAAACAACCTAAGCTTTAAGCTTCTCTCTGATCTCTTCCATTAAAATTCACCCTTGGAGACTATTCGATAGGGAGACCTTCTGTCTCCTTGGATAAAAGAGAAACGAAGCTGTAAGTAAGGCCTGCATTGGCTGCCCTGGCCCTGCAGCCATACAGAAGGGGACTGCAATGGCAGGAGGTGGCATTGGTGGCCTGGTGTCCCGCCAGGCAGCTGAGGATATACCACCACCCCGTGCCGCCATCTATGCCACCACCCACCAGCGCCCCTGTCCCTCTCCCAGCCCACGTGCCTGCCCTTGCTCCCTCCTGCCTTGTCAGGGCGAAGGCGACAGAGGCGCAGAATGCCAATACCCACGAGGTGAGAGGGTGTCTCTGATCGCTTTTAATTCCAGGCATTTCAGGTTGGTGTTCCTGCAGGACCCTTTGTGCTCTGGGCTGCAGCAGTGGCAGCAAGTAGCACCCCAGCTCTATAGCAATCTTTAACCTGGTAGTGACCATGCTGGATTTTGGGGAACCACTCACAACCTTATCAGGGCTCCTAGTAGCTCCCTTGGGGTGTCTCTGCTGTTGGCAGTCACCAAGGCGGTGTCCGTGGGCAATGCTGGGGTCGGGATTTCCCTCTCTGTGGTGGGTGCCCTTTCTTGACAAGCAGTTTCTGAAACGGTATGAAAGGACCCCTTGGTAATCTCTGATGATGCTGCTGCTTCCACTAAATCCCTTGGCACAAGTCGACTGGTTCCTTATACTGAATAAATTAAAAATATTTGTGTTTAGCCCTCTTGATGAGAATCTAAAGTCTGCCCAGAAGGGAACCCCTCTCTCCTCCTGGCACTTGCCCAGCCTGAAAAGTGTCATACCCTGGATAGTGCCTAATGCAGGGATACTTGGAAATACCCCACTGCTGTGAGGGGCAGGGTCAGCATCTGCAGAGGGGACCGAAACAGTGATGAGGGAAGGCCTGGGCACTGTGCCCCCCTGGGTGATGTGGAACGTGACTCAAGACAGCTGCAGACTCTGCTGGTACTTGCTGGCTGAGAGAGTTTGGAGATTTTGCATAAAGCCTCCCCGCCTGAATGGGCTGAAGGAGGAATCTGCCGCATGGGTTTCAGGCATGACTGCTGTCTGTATGAAAAATAAACGTGTTCCAAGTGCCTGTGATCAGAAGATCCTGTTCAGACCTGGTATCATGCTATTCACTTCAGCCTGGTTACTAATCCCGGCACGGAGTTTGACCCTTAAGCTTTTTGTTTTTATCATGTGCTCTGATATGGTCGTAAAAATACTGCCTAGCTGGCAGAGCTCCAGGGCTTGGCTTTATATTCTAGCAACTGCGAAGCGAATGTGCTTAAAGTGGTTTTATGCTTCGGGATATTGTCATTCCCCCCCCGCCATAAGATTATTTTAAAGCTCGTGCTCCCTGTTCTGTGGACATCTCTGTTGCTCTCCACATGTTGTATACTGCAGATTCATCCCAAAGGATTGCCTTTGCCTTGGACCTCAAATCTGAGCACACGGACTTGAGTAGAAATACTGCCTCAGATGCCATGGGAGAGGAGATAGAGTAGGAGGTGGGTTGGGACCCAGGGGGCCCTCCTTCCCCCGTGTTGCTGAAGCCTATGCTGCTCTCCAGTCGGACGTGACTAGCGTTTGAACCTTCTGAGGCATTTGATACTGGGATATCCCATCCCCGCTGGGCTGGGAAAACATGAGTGTCTTTATGCCTGCACATGGGGGGAGATGAGAAGCGTTTTAAGAGAAAATCCCTGTGCATTACTGAGCTGCTGTCCCCTCATGCCAGGCGAGTCAATGGGCTTTTTATATCCCATAGGATTTGAACGTGCCATAAAGAGGCTCTGGTGAGTTTATTCTGCTGCTGGGAGGGGCAGCATTGGTTGAGCCGGGTGTGCTGCTATGCTGCTGCGTTTCAGTCATGTGCCCTCTTCATATTGGGCTGTATTAGTTTTATTTTAGTGTTGTCTGAAAGATTGTTAATTTAAATATAAATGCGCCCTTGATATTTGCTTCACAAAGCTGTTCGCTCTTCATTTCTGTGAATAACTGTCCTCCAACTCATGAATTTTAATCCGTACTCTAACATGCCCCTATAATGGGTTTTATCTGGGCTTAACCAGACCTGCCCTTACAGTGCTGCTTCCATATGGGCTGGAGAGCAGTTCAGTCTCCCACATACTACTCAGATTGTGCCTTCAGTTGCTGCTGGAGAAATGCAGGGGAATGTACTTTGCTTTGTGTAGGGAAGTCATGGCTTCTGCTCTGTGTCATTCCTGCCGAAGGGCAACTTATTGCAGAGGGACAATGCACCTCGTAAGAGGGTACTTGCCTGTGCTGAAGTGGGTAGACAAGACTTACTACTCCGCGAAGGCAATCCTGTAAGACAACATCTTTTCTAGGTCAAGGTAGGACACAGAAGTTGACTCAGATGTTATGAACCTCAGGACTACATCATGCCTGGCATTTTCCTGGTATTCTCCCTCCCAGCCTCAGCCTTCTCCTAGGAGGAGCTGAGCTGGAGGCCTCAGTCCTGGCCCTCAGTAGGGCAGTGTGTAAAACCCTGTTGGATTCCTCCTGTGCTGTCTAATTTGTTCCAAGTGCTGCTAATAATTAGGCAAATAAAATGATTAATTAGAAAAGAAATACAGTTTACTGGGAGCATGTTCCAGGAGGGTTTTATAGCTCTGAAATAGTATCTTGCTAATCAAATAAGTATTGTAGAGTAAAGAGGAACACAGTAGCCAGCTTGGCAGTCAGTAGGAGAGCACTGCCCGCAGCCCAAGGCTCAAAAGAAATACGGTATGGAAATGCACTGTTTTATAGCCAAGTTGCTCCTTTTCCAGAGAAAAAAAAAATCTTGCCTCCAAAACTTTTTTCTGTCTTATGCCTGGCACTGTAAGTTGTACCTGTCCCAGCTTCGTGTGCTAGTGCTGGTGTTCCTGAGGGATGTTTGCTTAGGAATTCCCTCTGCATTTGACCTCTTTGTTCCATGAGTGTTTAAGACCAAAGCACAAGCTTTTTCTGAAGTGTTTTTCTTCCCTTTCCTCTCCCACCTCACTCACCTCCAGGTGCCATCTGCTCGTCTTTAAGCCAGTGTCGCGGTTGTAGTCATTCTTGGAGTGGAGCTTCCGTACGCGATTGAAGCAGTGACTCCATTTCAGTGGTGTAGCTTCAATGCAGTTTTCTGATGGAAACACAATGGTTCTTTTTAAGGCCATGTTCTCATGATTAGGAAACAACTCTGTGATGTTTTAGTTATAGTTCAAATCGGGCCTCTCACGGTCTCCATTCTTACATCCATCCCTCAGCATCAAAGGCCTTGGCCCTGTGCTCACTTGAAGGTAGGAGTTAAAGTCTGGATGCTGTTTGGGTTGGTCTGAGTCCTACCTGGTTTTGTGGGGAGGATTGTGCAAAAGCATGGGCACAGAGGAAGGTCTGCTTGAGCTGGGTTTAGAATCTGATCTACAGACTGTTTCCACAGCTAGAAGCATCTGGACTGAGACAGTTGTTCCTGGAGAGCTTTTGTATGTGAGGTGAAAGTGATGTCCTTACCTTTTTAAAGGAGGTTGTGGGTATATTGCACTGTCAGCTGCTGACTCTGGAGCGGCAGCAAGGAGAATGGCGTTTCCTTCCCTCGCCAGCTACAGGCTGATTGTAGCAACTATGTTTCTCCATAGGAGAGAGGATAAGAGAAGGGAATGGGAATCCAGCTGGCTGGAAAAATGTTAGGAGCCATGCATGAACTAACTGCATCCCTTCCACTCCCTAGTTAGGCAATAGAGATCCTTGGAAAATGTTGCTGCTGGTTTCCCTGGGCTGAAGGAAAACCCAAGCATTGCATGCCAGATATCCTTCCAAGGGGAAAAAGAATAAAGTGACAAGACTGGAATATTATTTGGATTGTATTTTAATGTCACACCTCGATGGAGTCTGATGTTATTAACTGAGAGATTGACTCTCAATATTGTGGCCAGATGCAGCAGTTGGCTGAGCTCCCTAGATTCAGAACTCGCTTTTAAATCATGCTTCGATAATTTCCCTGCCAAGAGATTTGCAGCTCAGTGCTGGTTTGTAGTCAGTTTTTGAGGTAAGGCGTATTCCCTTGTCAGTGAGAATGCAGTTGGCTCTCCAGTTGGCCTGGCAGATGTTTCCAAGTGGACCTCTTGAGGTCCATGTGGACCTCTTGAGTGGCCAGGTCTGCAGATGGGAATTGGTGCCCCTCTCCCATAGACGCGATTTTGCTGAACTCCTGAAAAAAACTTCAGCTCGTTTCACGTGTCCTGCTCTTTAAATCCATGGGATAGACATAGGGCTAGTCAGCTAGAAGTGTGACATTTTTCTGTTTTCTGCGTTTTTTGCATGCATGATTTCTCACTGTGATAGTGATGTTCTAACTTGGAGAGTTGGTGACATGCTTGCTGGCTGTGGCTCTTTGTGTTTGTAAGTTAAGAGGCAGTGCAGTTTGCAGACCAAAGCCGTGTGGCAGTCTCTCCAAGGAGTCCCGGTTGCTGGGTGACTGCAGTCATGACGTGGCTTACTTGCCACTATGAAGGGGCTGTTTCTGAGCCCTCCTCAGGCTGCACAACTGGCAATGTGGTGTCCACAGCTAGGGTGGTTTAACAAGGGTTGGAAATGTGTGTCGACTACTGCAGCTGTAGCAAGAAGTGAGCCAATCTGGAGAGGATTCAGTCATCTCCAGCTAAAAAGTTGTCAGGATGTAACTGATGTGTGAAATGAGGGTATTGGAGCAATCCATGTATGCTGGAGTTGGAGATGTGTGACTAGAGGGTTCCTGCTCTTCTGTGCAAGGCTGGAAGAGCATCGTCATACTTGGTCAGGGTTGTAGACCGACCATGAGCCTGGTTTGTGGAAAGTCCAAAATTATAGTGGAAGGATGATGGACACCAAGAGTTACAGTTTTCAAGAGAGGCTGCACTTGTACAAGTCTAAGGGCTTTAATTTGTCACTTCTTTGGACAAAGTGACAAAGAGGAAGACCTCCATGGTCAGAGGCTGCAAGTAAGCAACAGAGTTAAGCATAGGCTCAAATCCCATCTAAACCTCTGGAATTTGGGCCCTTTCCTGAAGTGTAGCCTGTCCTTCAGTGCCTTGGCAGACTGGGCCTCCAAGATCACCGTTGTGATCTCCGCAGGCTGTTCAGTCTGTGTTCTGCACTTTCCATGAAGATTTTCTCTCCTGAGATCACATTTATCTGTGAGACTAAAGCAAAACGCTCGTTGTCTCAGTGTTTAGTAAAGAGTTGGTTACTGGGGAGGTGTTTCCTGTAACCATGAAGAACTGGAAACATCAGACCAACATCTCACAATCAGGTGAGACTTGCCTCTGTGTTTACAAGCCATGAGGAATTTTTTGGGTGATCTTTGTGTTGCTGGTGGAGGTGCCTCACAGGCAGCTCGAGGAAACAGGAATCACTTTCTCCAGAGCAGAGAAGGGTGGGTTGCAAGTGTGCGGGTCCAGGTTTTGCCCTTTCCTATCCCATCTAGGGCTGTCCTGGGCTTGCTGAGATGCTCCTGGAGACTGCTGATGGGAGCAGTGGTTTTGCACTGTGATCATCTGTATCTCAGGATTCGTGGTTTTACCCTCTGCTAAAACTACCGGTCAGTGTTCCAGCTGGATTCCCTTGCTTACCCTCAGGAGCAGTTTGGATGGATAACAGACAGGAGAGACTGTGGGAGCCTAATGGTGTGTCTTGTACCCGAGCCTGTGGCTTTCTCCTCTGGAAGAGCTTTGTTTTGTCTAACTTTGTCTCTTCCCTCAAGTGAAAGCAGCCACAGTGGCTGTGTCAGATGGGTTTTGGTATTTCTTGTGGGGAGACTTCCTCCTTGCTTGCTGCTTCCAGTGGGTTTTGGTTGACCTGGGAGCAGATTCCTGCCCCAGATTTATTTTCTTTTTTTTTTTTTTTTGGAAGCTTTTTTATTGGAAGATATCTCACAGGCCTCCAGACTGATGAATTGTCTCATCACTTTACCCAGGGGATATCCAGGATGTCCATTCCTTCTGCCTGAGGCAGACCAGGGCAAATCCTGGAGCAAGTGGTCCGGTGACATTGCTGAGGGCAGCCTCTCTCCTCTAATAGTCTGCATCTACTGGTGTGTGAGCAAAGTTGTTTTTTTTTTTTTTACCTGGTGACCTCCCAGATCACATCAGCAGGATGCAAACTGAGATAGGCTCAGGGAGATCGTGGGGCTTGAAGCCGGTGGCCTTCCTTCATACCTTGCCTTGATTTGCATGGCAGCCCATCCTCTCTTGACATAGAGCGATGCATAGAGGTGGATGGGAAGGGCAGCACTTTGCTAAAATGCAGGAGGCTATGGCTCATACCAGAGCGTGCTGATAGCACCATCCATGAACTGGGTGATTTTATATCTGTCTTTGTGTTGTTCCAAGGCAACAAGTGGTTTATGTTTAAAAAGTATTAATTTAATGTTATTGAAGCCTTGAGAAAAGACAGAGTGGGCCAAGCCCTGCTAGTTTTGCTCATGTTTCACTGGGCTGAAGAGGGTGAGAGTTGATCCTCTTTGGACATATTTCTACTCAAAGGGTGGTTGCAAGGGAGAGAAGAAAGGCAGGGGAATTACAACACTGAAAAAAAATCCTAGCTGAGCCTTGAGCCATTTTGCAATAAGACACTTCAGGGTGTGAGTTATGATGCTGTAATTCACACCTCATGCATTTTGTGGCATTCAGCCGACTGTTTAAGGTCCTATACAGGTAGGATCAATGATTTTGACTCAGCTTGCCCCATCGCCACCTCAGCCTTCAAGCGGAGATGGCTGCATGGAGAAGGCTGCAGAGCTTGGCTTTCCCTCCCCTGCTTTTTATTTTCTGTTTCCCATTGGCAACCAAAGCCGTGGCTGTTCCAGGCAGCCCTTGCATCTCCTTAATCCAAGCTGACTTTGTTGTATCTTGTAAGCAGATCCCTGGTCCTAGCAAAAAACTATGGACGTGCTAGGTAGTAAAGAAGCTGCATGTTGCTCTCCTGTGTCTGCATCTGCTCCTGTTACCCACTAGAAACATTTGGGGAAGTAAGAATAGGTGCCTGGGAGCAACAAAGTTTGAAATGGGTCAAGAAACTGTTGAGTGCATCCATCTTTATCTCAGTCTTCTACTTCAAATCTGCTCTGTAAAAGTGAACGCTTAGGGAAAGGATTTTCAAATCGGTTCATTGTTAAAGGTTTGGCAGGAGATATGTTCATTCTACACGTTGCTTCATGAATGGAGTAACCCATTTGCTGCCCTTGGGTGGGACAAAAATTGTTGTTGGCTCTCAGGACATCCTCTCTCAGGACAACCATGAGGCAGCAGAAAGTTTCTGCACCCTTTGGCCAAACTGACTGTCTAACCCATCAGCCCCATCATCTGCTTGTGCCTTGGAGTGTGTTGGCAAAGCAGCTGTGTGTCGAGCACTGCTCTGGAGCTGGCAGCTGAGCCAAGTCAAAGAGGAGCTTCTCTTGAAAATTGCCCATCCTCTTCCCAGGCTCCATGAGTGCAAATTACTGCTTGTCCATTACTAAATGCAGACGCTGACTTTGATCCATGCTGTGCCCATGCTGCGGCTGTTGGTGCACTGACAGTCTGGCTTGGCCAGCTGTCAGGATTATTATCGTTTTTGCATATCTGCTTCATGGTAAATTATAGCGATTCCTCCAGCTTCTTCCTGTGAGTAGCACTTCATTAATTGGATTTTAAAATCGTTCTGGGGACCTAGATTAAAAACTTTGAATCCTTTGAATGAGGATTGGAGTCAAATCCTCATTTTTAAAAAAGTCTGGCACTTGGAAGCATTGCATTACTATCAGTTGGACGCAGTGGCTATGACAGACGTATGACAGACGTATGCTGTTCACAAGACCAATCAAGCAGAGCAGCCGCATCCAAGTGATGTTGTGCAAGAGCTAAAGTGCCCTGCAAAGGACATGGGGCTGACCCTGCAAAGCTGCTTTCTGGACCACTGTGGACTGGCGATGCTGCATCATGCAGGACACAGGTCAGCATCAATTTGGGTGTCTCTGCACCGCGTAGACCTTTCCTTATTGTGCATCTACCTTAACTTCAGCCTTGTGGACAATAGATGTCTGTCTGGCACAGGATCCTCCTGCAGGCGGATGAAGAGGCACCTCCAGAGATGAATGTCCACCCTAGCCATGTGCTTACAGAAGGATCTGAAATGAATAGCTTTGACCAGTTTGAGATCCTGACTTTGAAATGTATAAAACTAGGACTTTTTCCTGAAATCCTGCCTAGCAAGTTCCTGCTGCCTCTAGCTGCAGCATGTGTTGAGTGCAGCTGTATTAGTCTTGAAAGTCTGCTGTTAGACAGCAGGTTTTGCTAGGCTTTGGGGAGGGGGTCACTCAACCAGATTAAATGGAGTTTCTCTCTGTGGAACATTAATAATTACCTTTAAGTGGCTAGGAATGGGAGAACATTCAGGCTTGAGGATTGAAAGGAAGAGGTTTGTTTATTATTCCAAGGTACTGTAAACCCTGAATTTGACAGAAATGTAAATGCATACAGTCATTTTCCTGATTCATATTTAGTACTGATTTCAGTGGAACATATAATATACGAGTGACCCTAAAAGGCTTATTTCTAAGGTGACACATGCTGACTTGCAGCCACACATTCTCCCTCCAAAAATGAGTAAGCTTTGGGGTATGTGTGGCTTGTGGCCGGGTTGTGATAGGCAGATGAGAAGGAATTAGTGTGGTCACCATCAGCGCCACCCTGACAGCACTGACAGAAAGTGCATTACCGAACGGCAGCGTGTGTCTCCAGAGGAGATGGGGAATTTGCTGCAGGACGGAGGCTATGCGAGTGACGAAACCCAGCCCAGGGTGATTGAGAATCCCTGGGGATGTTGTTCTCCCCAGCACCGAGAGGGTCCAGGCTTACTGTAGAGAGCTAAGGTGATGGCTTGTGCCAGTATGTGACCCAGGCTTGTGGGATGATTTGATGATCATATCCTTTGGCAATATAGTTTCAGCTACTGATGATAGCCACATTCCCATTTTTTACATCCTTTCAGAGGCCCATCTCCTTTGCACCCTCTGCAGAGTTTGGGAAGAAGCAGATTGGTTTGGTGAGCAGTGCAGGTCACTAGTGCAACTTGGGGACTTTCTCCTTTGGCTTCAGTACAGTCTGGAGACACATCTCCTAACTCCTCATCTGGGATATGAAATGAGACAATGTGATTGTCCTGTCCAGCAGCTATCCCTGTGCACAGCAGTTAAGTATATTTTCCTGTTATAGGGTCCTTATATTTGCATATTTTAGGAAAGGAGTGATGTTTTGAGCAGAAATGCCCAAAGCACAGTATTACTCCAGGCTGACAAAGCATATCCTCCCTATCCCAGAAAGGCAGAGTAAAGCTTGCTCATCCACAGAACCTGTAGCCCGGTGTGCCAAATACACAGCTGTCTTGACCACATTTATGTCTCTGCTCATGTGTGGCCCAAGCTGCAAACTACACAGTTGGAGATGGATGGGTTTACATGGTCCATGATAGTCCTGCGTGTCTGGGGTGGGAGAGGGTGTTCCTGCAAGTGGGAAGGCAGGAAGCCAAGCGTGGGAAAAGGAGCGGAAAGGAGGGTGATTGTGAGAAGAGTAGGAGGGAAGGAAAGAGCAGAGACAATAGTTCAACTTAGCAAAGAGGCAGTGATTGAGGGTGCGAGGATTTGGCAGAGTATCTTCCTGAACACCCGAAGTTCCACAGGAAGAAGGTAATTTTGAGTTTAATTCAGTGCTGTGCCCTGACAGGGAGGGATCTGTCCTGCATAGGACTCTTGCATCAGTTTTTCTGCCTTGGCCAGAAGACCTGAGGGGAATAAGGAGGGTTTTCCATATTTGCCTACTTTTTTGGCATTTCACAGAGAAATTTGGGTGTTTTTGCAAGAATAGAGAACACAATCATCTTCTTCTTTCACTCTTCTCCCCACAAGAAACTTGGATTTCTCCTAAGCCTGAAATCAAAGGTCACAGCGATGAAAGACTATTTTCCCAGTGACTTTGACATTGCATCTTCCTGCAGCTATGGAAATCTGTTCTCTGTTTTCCAAGAGTTGGTTTCACATTGTCAGGATTATCCTGTAAAGAACAAGTAGATTCAGTCTTACTTGTGTGGTCATACATTATAATCAAAGATCTACATGCATTGCACGTTTGCTGACTGGTGTCAGCAATCAGAATTTTGAGGATAGGTCTGTTTTTCAGTTGCTCTTCTAGTATTTTGCAATTAAAATGCAAATATTCATTTGTCAGTGTGTTATGCTGGCAGTCCTGCGATGCTTTGTTAGCTCATCAGTTGTTTTCACCTCAAGTTTTATCCTTCAGTTGTGCACAAAAAATGTAGTTGAACAAACTGTGTAGAAATTAGAAGAGTATTTCATAGCTGTTTTTTATCAGGGATTGTAGATCACGATCAAAGTGGTATATTTGTCAGGTCTGGCTTTGTGAATCCGAGAGTCTCTTAGTTTACATGAACTTTTTGTTTCTCTCTACCCAAATGAGTAGTAAAAAATATTATCCCACTATTCTATGGCAAAATCCCAGGAGAATTTCCATTATTTGGACTAAGAATGTCCCAGAGCTTTGTCATTGTTCTGGAAGGGCCTGGGGGGAGTTTTGCTCCCTTTCCCAGGCCCTTGGTTTGCTTTTCCAATGTTGCATCTGGGGGTCATATATAAGGTTACAAATCAAAGCTGGAAGATTTGCATGCTAATATAAACTACATGCAAGTGTTGATGCAGAGCAGGAATCCCAAACACAAGAAGCCGGAAGGGAGGCTGGGTTTTAGCAACACCTCTTTGCAATTGTGAGGCTGGATGCATAGTGAGTTTTTGTCACTTGTGTGAGTAAAGCTACGTACCAACAGTGTGCATTAATCTGTTCTGTGCCTGTGCATGAAACAGGGTCAGCAATATCATGGTGTGCTCTGTTTTGCATGGCCCCAGGCTGTGTGTGCTTTGAGCACCGTATAAGTGCTCCATAGCTGGAAAAACACATCAGTACGACCCTTGTGGTACAATGTAGTAGGGTCCTCGTTCTCAGAGCAGAAAGAAAGACCTTTGGAGAGTTCTCCCACAGGCATGAATAGCTGGGCAAAGATGCATGAGATTTGGTGTTAACTGGAAAACAGTGATCTCCAGATCATATATTCTCTGTCTTGTCAGTCTTGATGCATTTAACACAGTAGCAAGCAAATTCTTGTTAATTCTTCTTCGACAAAGTTGTTGTGGTAGCCTGGCCCCAGGGCACTCAATGACAAAAATCCCTTTGCCTTAAATATGAGCATAGCTCTACTCATCCCCTTTTGAACATCTCCTGAGTCAATTCTTCTTTTGCCAGTATCAATTCAGCTACTTCTCTCTCGAGTCTCTCTGCTATGGCAGCGTCCTTCCGATATTTTAGCAACCCCACTTTCACTTGAGGTTTCATTCAGCACTGTGAAGTGAATGAAATTCCTCCCATGCATTGATGACTCCGTAATGGCAGTCCAAAATAGGTGCAGGTTGTACTCATCTGGACTAAGGCTGAATTTAATTCACAAACATTGCCCTCATCTGAATGGTGCCAGCACCGACTGGACAGTATGATGATCTCCTATAGCTGAAGCTAGAAGCATGTGTTATAAGCTAAGTAGGGATTTTAAAGGAACTCATAGTTGGCCTCAATACTTAATAAAATTAATTTCAGTGGTAGCAGAATGAAATCAGTTTTGATTCAACTTTTAAAATCTGTTCCTGTAGAGAGAAGAAGGCAGGACAATGAAATTATCTTCACGTTTGAAAATAATTTTTAAAAGCTCCATGTCCCCTTTTTGTCTTTCCTTTACTGTGCAACTGTCATGATGGCTATAAGAGGTGAGAAGTGAGAGGCTAAAAGGACCTTCACCTCACTTCCACACCCAGCACTGGCACTGAGGACTTCTACGTTGAGACAGACCCTTCAAGGTTGACACATTTCTTTTCAGAACAACTTAAACTACAAGCTGACTTCTAAAACCAATTTAGGGAAAATTATGCATTTTTTGTGTTCAGTATCTTTCAGTGAAGTTTTCTTGAAGGACTTGAAATTCAAATATGAGAGGATCTATTTTGTCTGTTGATTGTTACTTTGCCTGATTCTCCTTCCTTTTTTGAAAGGAGCTTTTCTTCTTTCACCAGGACATTCTCATATTTTGGTGTCCTCATGAAATACCAACCACTTGATGGGGAGAAAGACACAAGCACAGACTTAAAATATAGTTTATAATTCAGGTGTGATCCAGATTTAAGAGGCAATAAGCTGAAAACTTTTTACCTTCAAGTGCAGCTGGATTATTTTCATTCGTTTGCCAAAGACAGCCTCTTTCACACCCAGGTGAGGTATTTGAAAAGCCGTGAGGGAACCAGTCTTCACAGGGAGCCTGTATGTTCATATTTCCATTTTACATTTGTTGCTTTGCTATTCTAATGCTCTGTGGGTTTAGAAGTTGTGTTTCTTAATTGTCTGTCAACTCTTAAATGGCAGAAACTCAGTCCTGTGTTTATTCTGCTCTACAAATAATTCCATAACATGTGGAAAGTAAATGTGGGTCGATAGAAACAGGTTGGAAACAGAATAGAAGGCCAATTTCTACTGTGCACAGGTGCTCTGTCTCCCTCCTGTGTGTACATTAGTGGGTGGATATTGCCTATTTGCCTTGTCTGCTCTTTCCTTGCAGAGAAGCTGCTATTCTGCTTCCTGAAGCTTTGGGAGATGGTAACAGGGAAGCCACCAAATATTTGCTAGCCCTGTTCCTTACTGTCTTTCCATATGCTTCTGTTATTGGATGAGCTGGAGATAATCTAGGAGCCTCGACAGGCCTTTGACGTGATCCAACGTATTAGCTAAAGAAACCCAAACAAAGCCCTGCTAATGCAGCACTAATATTGCACATCTGCAAAACTTAGACACATCATATTCTGCTCATACACCTCTAAGAATGAGGTTAAATGAAGTGATCAAACAAGCGGGGCAAGAAGCTCAGAGGTGGTTTGTAACCAACCTGCAGGGCTCCCAGCTGTTCCAGTTCTGCAGGGTTTCTAGTCAAGTTATTGTCACAGATCATGGGTGCAAATTCCACTTTTTTACCTTTTCATGCCTCTCATGACCATACAAATGACTGTACAATGACAAATACCGTGGGGAGGTTTTTCCCTTCATGGCTTATTTCTGTGATTTTATGGAAATTGTTAACATCTTCTCAGCAGGTGCTGTGAAGACCTGAAGTCATTGTTTAAAAACCTAAGTTGGCAAATGCAAAAAATCTTGAGGGGTGAAGATGAGCCTAAATAGAAATTTGAACCACAGCCTTTGAAATCTCATCAATCTATGAGAAAAATATGAGAGGCTAAGTATTGTCTTATTCTGCCTGTGTAAACATGATGAGCTGGATTTGTCATACAGACACAACCCTGTTGCTTGTCTGGTCTGTACCCCTGAAGCTAGGAAACCAACAAAAACATCTAGCCAGGTGCCTCTATACTCAAATGAGCTCTTCTTCCTGTGTTCCCAGGGATGTCTCCTGGCTGGTTTGAGGCAGTTGTTTGCTATTCTCATTTGTGTTTAAGTACCAGGATTTGTCGAAGAGAAATGGATTTCATCCTGGTTAGCTCTCCACCAGGAGGAAGGTCTGTGCCCATATAGGATGCAGTGGTGGTGGGGTTAGATAAACCAGAAAAGACCCAGCCTGAGTCTCAAGGGTACGGCTGGATACAGAGCTAGATATTAGTTTGAATTTCTTGTACGCAGAACAGATTTGATGGGATATGGCTGAAAAGAGAAGCAGCGTTAATCCAGCTTTAATCTTTTTGCACTGCTGTTTAGAGCTGAAACAGTATCCACAAAAGAACACAGTGAAGGCATTAAAACTCTCTCATCCCTCTTTCCCTCCACCCTTCTCTTTATAGATTTAATTAGATTGTAAATTAATTTGCAAATTGTGATGCAAACTGGAATTGCTCTTTCCTGTTCAAATTGTGTCTGTGGTGGCTGCTCACAGATGAGAAATATTGAATGCTGGAGCTCCCCAGTTTGTTCGTTCCTGGCATCCTGTAACTCTGCTTTGCTTCCAAAATGTAGGTATGTGCAACATTTGTCCCTGAGACCGGTGGGTCATTTTGGCTTTTTCAGTTACATTTCCCTCCTTGGTAATGGAAATGTGAGCTGGGTAAAGGGATGTCCGTGAAACCACATCTGTTCCGTGAAAAAGCCAGACGCCTCACACCTGCATACAGCCTGCGTCAGCCCCTGTGCTGAAGACTGCTCTAAGGCACCTTGCCACGGCAGCAACCACCCCACGAGCAGATTTCCTGGTTCGGGCTGCCTGGGTTTCATGTTTCTTCCAAGTCTCATTTCTGTTCCTCAGCTCACTCTTCAAATTACTTGGGCGAGAACATCTCCGGACTGGGCTTGAGAAGAGTTGTTCCTTGGACCTACTACAGCTGAGCTGTGGTCCCTTGGAGACTGTCTTGCTGAAAGGTGACATCATTGCATGACACCGGTGGTGGGCTCACCACTGGCTCAGGCATGAGGGTCTGGCTTCATCTCTGTGGGAATTTCCCAGGTCTTGCAGTGCTTTTCAGGGCTGGTCAGCTGGGCAAGGAGCCCATGCTTTGCACTCTGGATCCAGAGTCAAATGCAAAATTTCCGTAAATCTGAATGAGATCCAAAGCAAGGGAAGGCACAGGTGATGTATGCAGGAAGAGGGCTTACACTCTCTGTTCTTATTCCCAGGGCATTTTACTCTCCGTGCTGCAGCACTGGCTCTTGTATAGGGCAAGAATTGAGGACACTGGGGGCAATTATCCTGGGTGAAACCCTGGGTACTGGTGCCAGTGTATTCTGGGGTGAAAGAAAGCACCTAAAGCCAACCACACCGCTCCTGAAAAGCAACTAGCTTTGCTGCTTCAGCCTCCTGGGTACCAGAAGTGCTGTTATCACTCCAAATCTGGGTGTAGGCGAGCACTGATTTGTGCTTGTCAGAACATCGTTGACATTAAAAGGATTATGGAAACAGTAAGTCAGTGCAGTTGGTAATTTAGGACACAGATGCGTGTTGGCTTTGTAGAAGGCTGTTGCAGTTTGAGGTGTTTCAGTATAAACTCTGTGAACTAAATGAACCAGCTGAAATTGCGTAGGCCTTGTGGGAGCTGGGCTGACTTTGTGCGGAAGCTGACCAGAGAGCTTTCATGTGCAGAGCTGTGCTGGTAGAAAGTTTCCAGCTCACAGGCACTGATAGCATCTGAATACGTGGAGGGAGGGAAAAGGAGTGTCTTTTCCAACTCAGTCATGATTTGCTGGAGGACAAACATCCAACTCTTTCATATGAGACTTTGAAGAAGCTGACATTTTCCACTATAAAAGGCATTATGGTGATGGTATCTGCATACAAATTGCACCATAGTGGTGTTTTTGCATTCATAAAACTATCTTAATAGCTGGTATTTACTGTAGTTACTCATTAAAGAGTAACAGCACCCTTTCTTGTGGGTGCAGGCATATTTCTAGTCTCTTCACTGTGATCCTGTCTCCGCCAATAGCTCATGTATTTGTGGATGTTCTTATCTCGGTGTCATCAGACTGCTCATTGCAGGCATTTATCTTCCACTCCAGCTCATCTGGGTGTAGAAACCAAAACATTACCCTCTAAAAAGCCAATTTAAAAATCGGTAACATGAGAATAACCTGGGCTCTTTACATTTGAGTTTTGTGCCAACTGGAAATTTGCCATTAAAAACAAGACACTCAATGATAAAGTTGTGCCCAATGACATTTTAGTGAATGCTCTTTGTAGTAGGAAGTCGTCTCCCTTCATCACTTGGCGTAGGCAGTAAGAGGGAGAGCAATAACTTCAGTTTGCAATAAATTTTCTGCTCTGTGGTGGGTAAAGTGGAAGTTACCCACAGCTAGAATTAAACAATAATTAGCAGCTGATAAAATCCCCCTGACATCCTGCACCTTCTTTCATGCAGCATGAGTATTAAGAGCTGCTTATCAAGCTCAGTTTCTGATTAATATTCTTCAGTTTGTACAGGTCCGCTTCTGGTTTCCCTGAAGAAAGATTTATTTTAAAATACATAGTAGACTAAAAAAAGACTGGGGTTGTTAAATTAAAAATTGAATGTTCTTAGTGGATAGAGCATCCAGTAATTGTGCAGAAAGTTGTTGATTATTTGTACTTCAATTATTACTTATTGCTCAGAGCTCTTTTTTTTTTTCTTGTTAAGGATTTTTAAGGTGAAGCATTTGCTACAGCATTTTGACTTCTTTAAGGTCACAAACATGGCAGATACGTAAAGCAGGTCTTTTACTTTATGTAATTAATTATTGTGGTAATTTGTGATTTGCAATCATGATTAAAGTTTCGTTTTGTACACATAAGGACTGTAGGAAAACGCTATGCTTGCACTGAAGAGCTTGCTTCAAGACATGTAAAATGCTTTGATTTTTATCATCTTTTGTCGAGAAGCAGCGCACCGAAGGGTTGGGATGCTCCCGTGGGCAGGACCAGCTCTGCGCTGCAGTGGTGGCTTGCGGGGCTTGGTTTCGGGGAGTTGTCGAATGCCACAGAAAGCCTTTCCTTAGCTCTGCAGGCAGCTTGCTAGATTGGTGCTGGGCCTGCAGGGCGCTGGAGCGTGGGATGGCTCTCCATATTTATCTGATATTTCCTGCTGCCTCCTTATCCTCTTGTGGTTTCATGACCTTAGGCTCCCCTAGGACTGCTTTTCTCGTTCTCCCCAGGGATATCGTTGATCGCTTTCACAGTGACCCCTTTTAAGATCTGAACAAAAAAATGACGAGGTGAGCTGATGTAATGTTTGCTGCTCATGAAAAGTTTATGGGTCCGGCTAAGGCAGCAGAAGCGAATAATCACCAAACTCTGATCTCTGAGGGACAGAAATGTGATATTTAAGGCTCTTGAGACCTCTAGATCTTGCTTTTAAAATCTGGCATTTTACAGATCTTTTCTGAGCTCAAGCGAACAGTTATTCCCCATTATTTGAAATGGTGGCTTTCAAGAAGCAATTTGATTTACGCAAAAAGCAAAGAAAATCAATAGCCGTTTCAGATTTTGCACCTGTGTCCCACCAAGCAGATTTTTAGCCTGTTCTTTTCTCGCTTCACAGAGCTCCAAGTTATGATTAATGGCTTTTCTTGCTCCTGCTACAGTCTTCCCATGAAACACAAGTCAGTGTATCTGCATGCCACCCGATTCATCTCTTGCTGACCTTGAAAAGACTTAAGGCTCAAAAATATTTGATTACTAGTTTAAATGTGCAGCAAAATCCTGGCTTGATTGAAGTCAGTGGCAACTTCATTCCTGCAAAACCTGGATTTCAGAGCTAGGACCATTTCTGCACTGTGCAGTGAATTCCAGCTCCTACATCCGCTCCCTGCACCAAACACATCCAGCTTCTTGCCCAGGATGTCCCTTTGCACTGAGCTCTGCCCGACCTTTTGACGGGGTGTTGTGCCACTTATTGCACCACTGGACAATGCTGGACTCTTAAAGCAGGATTAACTCCTGTCTGCACTAGGGCTAGATCAAGCAGATTTACAGGCTGTTAAAAATTTTTGGGGACATAGTTTTTGTGGGTTCTGAAGAGTAGCATGAAGAAGCCTGAAATGCCATGAAATTCAAAAAGCCTGGATGTCTGTGGCATATGTGTTCTTTTTTGTCTCCTAGCTCCTGGAGAAAAAAATACATAATTAAAGGAAAAATATAATCTTTATTCACATGTACAGTATGCTTCCCCTATCCCTGTCTCATCTCCTTTGTGAGAACCCGGGGCCAGCATTACAGTATTTTAAGTTGCTTTTGGATCCCAGTCAGCTCCCATCTGTCATAATCTGTTTTTAATCAAATGGGTTTTCCATCTGAAAGTAGCTGTTGGATAGAGAATGAGTAGAAATATTTGTGTTGTGAATTAGCTCAGAGTGAAGCTACAATTTTTTTTTTTTTTTCTTCTTATAACAAACATGTGGAAAAATATTCTTTAGTGTAGTATGCCTGAAAACTGGCAACAGCAGCTTCCTTCCCAGGCTCCGATTCCTCTGGCTTGTCTATACGAGTAAGATCTTTAAAGGGGACCTGAAATCTTCATGTTATGCAGTCTTATCTCCCCTTTGCAAAGCAGGTCACTTACTGGTATCACCCTTGTGGATATGGGTACTGTGAGGAGGGAGGTTGAGTGGCTTAGTTGTCTGGAGAAATAGGTTATTCCTCTGCAGTGTCTCCTGGGTTTGCTGAGAGCCGTGCTGTCACCTCTGAGCATCTTTCCTTTGCCAGCTTCGACGGTCCCTGCTCTGGTAGGAGCAGCAGATAGGTTTGATCCAATGAATGAGTTAAATTCAGGCTCTTAGTCTGTACCCTCAGTGCTCTATGAAAGGCCCCATATTTCCTTAACAGCTTGTGCTCAGTGTGTCCAGTTCTCAGACACTGTGAAACTGGGCCACAGGAGAAGGAGCAAACAGATTTGGGAACTGAATGTGGTTGTAGCAAGCAGAGAGGAAAGTGAAGCTGCAAGGCCTCTCTGGTTTCCAGGACATCCGAGGACACCTCTCTGCTACTGGGAAAGAAGGGAAAAATCCCGCAGTGGTCCTTGCAAAACCGTTAAGACTGTTCCTCAACATTGTTCCAGGGACTTTCACGCAACACTTCTGTTGTTAAAAGTACAGAAGAAATCACCCTGCATCAGCACCTTGGAAGATGGGCTGGTGTCCCTGGGGACAGGGGGAAGAGGATGATGCCTATCTGTCCCTCAAAACTGGAGACAGAGCACTTCACTTCTGCATCTGTGGCAAAAGGGAGGAGGGCTCTTGCTGCAGCACTGGGGCTGAGGGAGGAGGGATGCTTTCCTGTTTCCTCTGCCAGATTCTTATCTCACTCCATATGTGAAACCTGGAAATTGGTTTAAAGATCTAGGAGCTGGCCTTAGCTGTGATTTCCATTACATGGACGTTGCCTAGTCACCCTCAGTGGTCCCCCTCGATGGCTCCATCCTGTGTTTGCTGAAGTCTTGTTGTGTGTCTGTCATCAAGGCAGCAGAACCAGTGTTTGGCTTGAAGGCCAGTGTGTGAGAGGGCAGATTCTGGCTTATTTTTTTCCTCTTTTTAAAAAAAAAAAAAAATGTTTTGGAGGTACTAGGGTCAAAAGGAAACATTTTTGTGTTTTATTTATATAATATATGTATATGTGGGCATGCACGCGCAAATTTTTTATTGCAGCTTCCCGCAAAACAATGTTTCTGTAAGGTGGTTGTTTTGGGGATGGACTTGGGCTGAACAAGGGAAATCCTGGACTTGTTGTGGGCTTGTGTTGCTGTTTCCACTGCTGTAAGAAAACACTGTCATGCTCACTGACCTGCTTTACATCACCTTTGAATCGGTCTGATAGGTGCCAGAGTTGGTGAGTGGCACAACATGGCCCAGCAAAGGCTGCATGCTGTAGGGCTGAGCTGTTTTTACGTGTGTATGGATGTACATAAGAAGTTGTGTTGCACAGCTGTGATCCCACAGTCCCCCTGGAGCTGAGTTACCTCTGAATTTCCTTGTGGAACAAGAGTCACATCTTGCCTGGAAACAGCCATGGTCACATTTCCGTATTCAATGAAAACCTAGAGCATGGGGTTGGAGATCAGCAGCCCACGATGGGTTGTTGCTTCAGGGATGGAATTGCTCTCCCAGCCTTGCCTGTAACAGGCCCTGAGACTCTCCAGACAGGCAGAGGTGGAGGGTGGGATCTGCCACCATGGACCAGAAAATGTGCCATCACTCAAAGCTTTAAACCCAGGAGAGCAAAATTGATGGGAGCTGGTGATGGGGATGAGTGGGATTACACTGGTTCTTCTCCTTGTAGCTCTACTAAAGGCTGCAACAGAGCAATGGCTTTAATTTAGGCTAGTCCTGCATCCAGGACTATATTCCTTTTTATGGACAGGAGCAGTCAGTGAAATGTGGAATTGAACTATGCTGACTTTAATAGTAAGGCAAGATATTCTCCGTGTATTCTGCCTCCTGAGCTAGAAGATGGAGAGGGGGAGCAGAACAGAGCTCCAATGATCCAAGAGGAAATGGTTAGAGACCTGCTTGGACAATTAGGCATTCAAAAGTCTGTTGGGCCAGATGGGATCCACCCAAGGATATTAAAGGAGCTGGCGGAGGTGCTCACCAAATCCCTTTCCATCATCTACCAGCAGTCCTGGCTGACTGAGGAAGTTCCATTTGACTTCAGGCTGGCAAACGTTATGCTCATTTACAAGAAGGGTTGGAGGGAGGATCCAGAGAACTACAGGCCTATCAGTGTGACTTCAGTTCGTTCCCCGGAAGGTCGTTGAGCAGGTCATCTCGAGTGCTATCACACAACACACAAAAGACAACCAGGTGATCAGGCCCAGTCAGCATGGGTTTATGAAAGGCAGGTCCTGCCAAACTAACCTGATCTCCTTCTATGACAAGGTGACATGCTTAATGGATGAGGGAAATGCTGTGGATATAGTGTACCTGGACTTTAGTAAAGCCTTTGACGCCATTTCTCACACTATTCTGCCTGAGAAACTGGCTGCCATTGGCCTGGACTGGTGCACCCTCTGCTGGGTAAAAAAATGGCTGACTGGCTGGGTCCAAGGAGTGTGGTAAACCTGGCTGGAGGCCAGTCTCAAGTAGCGTTCCACAGGGCTCGGTGCCGCGTCTGTTCTGTTCAACGTCTTTATCAACGACCTGGTTGAAAGGATTGAACGTACCCTTAGTAAGTTTGCAGATGACACTAAGCTGGGAGGAAGTGTCAAACCGCTTGAGGGAACGGAGGCTCTAAAATGGGATCTTCACAGGCTGGACCAATGGGCTGAGACCAATGGCATGAGGTTTAACAAGGCCAAATGCTGGGTCCTGCACTTGGGGCACAACAACCCTATGCAGTGCTACAGACTAGGAGAAGTCTGGCTAGAAAGCTGCCTGGAGGAGAAGGACCTGGGGGTGCTGGTTGACAGCCGACTGAACATGAGCCAGCAGTGTGCCCGGATGGCCAAGAATGCCAATGGCATCTTGAACCTGTATCAGAAACAAGATAGCCAGCAAGACCAAGGAAATTATTGTGTGCCTGTACTTGGCTTTGGCGAGGCCGCACCTCAAATATTGTGTTCAGTTTTAGGCCTTTCACTAGAAGAAGGACATTGAGGTCCTGGAACGTGTCCAGAGACGAGCAACGAAGATAGTGAAGGGGCAGGAGAACAAGCCTTTTGAGAGTCAGCTAGGGGAACTGAAGTTGTTTAGCCTGGAGGACAAGAGGCTGGGGGGAGATCTTATCATTGCCTACAACAACCTGAAAGGAGGTTGTAGCGAGGTGGGTGTTGGTCTCTTCTCCCAAGTGACAGGCGATAGGATGAGAGGTGATGTCCTCAAGCTGCACCAAAGGAGGTTCAGATTAGACATCAGGAAAAATGTCTTCACTGAAAGGGTTCTCAGGCACTGGCAGAGGCTGCCCAGGAGCGTGGTTCAGTCACCATCCCTGGAGGTATTTAAAAGATGGGTAGATGAGGTGCTCGGGGATATGGTTTAGTAGTGGACAAGTACAATTGAGCTTGATCTCAAAGGTCTTTTACAACCAAATGATTCTATGACTGTTCAGCCTTTGGATGCATCCTGTGCTTCCATGGCCCACACTGACTTATGTTTTCTTTTCCCTGAACAGGTCTATATCATCAATGTAACATGGTCTGACCTGACTTCCCAGATCATCTACCGGAGATACAGCAAGTTCTTTGACCTGCAGGTAAGTCTAACATAAAATATTTTTTTCTACTCACACTTCTGGTCATGTTCCTAGCTGGGTTAATAGTGCTTTTAAATAAGGCTTTGTGCATATTCAGTCTGTTACATGTCATGATCTTGAAGCTTTTCAGACTCTGTTCTTGTAGGGTATAAGATAAGTGGGTGGTATGCTCACAGTGAATAACTTGAACTGTAAAGACATTTAAAGCTGACATTTTCGTGAATGGTTCCTATTGAAGAGGGAGCTAATTTTAAATACTTGAGATGCACTTACAACAGAAAGGTAGCTACATATTTGGCCACCAGAAACTACTTGCCCAAGCTGCTGAAAACAACAGAGCTTTTGCACACTCCCACAGCAATTCAATAATGGAGATGGTAGTGGAAACCTTCCAGACCTTCCTCCTAACTGTCTACCCAGGGAGCTGGTGTCCTGCCTCCAGCTGTTTTGTACAGCTTCTTTGCTGTATTCCATGCCTGTATACTTAGGTTTCTTGAAAAGCTTTCTTGCTGAATAGTTGTTGGCTGAAGTCTGAAGCCAAGAAACTAGAAAAGTCCAAAATACAAAGTTTCATTGTGGCATCAGCTACTTCATTTGTGGTGCTGCTCCATGGAACCTGCAAGGGTAGAGAGAGCTATCTGGCTGGTGTTCTGTTTAGCTATGACCCAGATCCACTGATACCTTTATATCAGTATATGTCTGCAAAATTGTAGTTGCCTGGGGTTGTGAAATCTCTCTTTGGAGATAGGTAAAAACAAAAGCTATGGTTCGACAGACTCCTGAACTTTGGGGGAAACGTTGATTTTGGTCTGGAGCTCGTGTTTGGAGCTTGGTTGTGATTAGAATATCAAGTGAGCCCCCACAGGTTTAAGGGTCTACACAGCTGGCTGAACTGTGTCCTGGTAAATAACTTTGAGCGGGCTTGTCCAGATAAATTAGGGGGAAAAAAAAATGTTCCTCCCTTGGGTACTTAATCTGAGATTCCCTGAAGAGTTCTATCTTCATCATTGTTCCCCCCCTTATGTGTCATTTCTGGTATGTGGACATCTGAAGTCTCTAGCCTGTTTTACAAGCTATATTAGTTATGGCTTCCTGCCTTTGCTAGTGAAGAACTGGACCATTTCTATAGCCAGTCCTGATGTCTGTTTGCTGTGTGACTGGAGGGCAAAAGAAGGATGTTCTCAAGCTTCCTCTTGTCCTCCTCTCCACTTCTTACTGACCTGAAGCACCAGGCCTGCCAGCCCCACTGTTGTGAGAAGTATGTCAGTGGCTTCTTTGAGTCTGATGTACCTGCTAAAGATGCACAGCTCCATAATCACAAACATTTGTTGTTGGTGTGCGGATTGTGGCCTTCTTTTTCTTTTTGCCCCAGTTCTGTTTTCATGTATATGTTCTTCTAGGTCTCCTGGCCTTTCCTTGTAGGTTTGAAAAGTTCCCATGAAGCGTGGAGTTATCAATGGAGTTAGTGTGTTGGACAGGAAATGATGTCTCAATCAGGGAGTGAGTCCTGAAAGGTCCCATTGATAAGTGCAAGGGGGGCCTAGCAGCAGTGGAAAACTCCCATTTGCACAACGCTTCTCCCTCCACAAGAAAATACGACAAGAAAGTAACCTAATTCCCTTCCTTAACCCTTTTCTCTCCCATGGATCCCCATCAGGGCCACCACCGTGTAGGCAGTGACAGCCCTCTGCAACAGCTTCTTTAGCTTTTGCAGCTTGAGGTGCACAGTCACTGAAACTGAGGTCCTCATCTGGGGTTTCCATAGTCTTGTCATGCTTCTGTGAACATGTCGCTGTGGAGGTCCATGTCTCAGTCTCCCAGATGTAAAATGGAACAAGGCCCTGTGTGCTCAGGCTTCCCGTAAGGTGCTTTTAGATTCTCAGAGGTGATTCTTCTTTTGCTGCTAGTCTGGGCTCTTGATGCTGCCAGAGCATCTCTTAGGTGAGGCAAGGGAAATGGCTGTTGGGCCTTGCATTGCAATTTCCATGTACAACTGCAATGAAACCAGCAATGGTAGCTTGAAAACCACATGAAAGATTAGGGCATTTAGGGAAATATTGGTGTTTTGGGAAACTCATGGCTTGATGTGTAGGAATTCTTGCTCAACAGCAAATGCTGCTTTACCACAGCACAAGGGTAAGGAGGAGTGGAAAGCTTCATGGAGAAGCCCTGCAGCGCCTTTTCCAGCAGCTTGCAATTGTGCAGGTTTAATGCTTGATTAATGGCTCTCTGTCTCTGATGAACCTGCTTCAAGTGTCTCTAGCTTCAAGCAGCTGCAACAAGGAGATTTTCATGGCAGTAATAAGAGAATCCTCCTGGTGTTGTAAAGTAGCTGTTTCAGGGTTTAGCAGTGAAGGATGCTCCATGTTTGCTGCCTGAACCATGACTGGCCTGTAGTGGGGCACTAGGCTGTGCTGCTCCTTGCCTTGCAGACAGCAATTCACATTCATGATAAGATTCTCTGGATGGAGGAGCAATGTTTCCAGTGGAAAGCCCAGGGCAGAGCCTTTCATGATGAAAGTTGGAGAGCAGCATGGAAGTGCCACCCCGTATTCCCCACCCTTGAGGGTCTGAATCTGGCTGCTGGTCATGGACCACATGGTAGGTATTGGGGGTGCCATCTGCTTGTTGAGGATCAAGGTAGTCTCCCTAGATGCCCCTCATTTTGCTCCAGATAAGGAGATGACTGTAATTTCCAGATTTTTGTGGGAAGCTTGAACTTCTGACCTAGCACTGGTTGGACCTGTGTTTTGTGACCTAATATCACACATAGTAGTGTGGCCTTAGCATAATCAATCAACTTTGGTAATAACCCTGCATATCCCATGTGGCCCTTCCAACAGAAAATAAAGCAAGCACTCAGCAAGTAACAGTCAGCTGATTCATAGGCACCATTTGTGTCCAAAACAGCTGGAGTTTGCAGGTTTCTGCCAGCTCCACTCATCCCATTGTGTCCATGTTGCAGTTTGGGGCTTCCTAAGCCTGCACGTGTCTTGTTTGCTCTTGACTGGAAGTGAAGGAACAAGGGCTGACTTCTAATGACTTTATCAGGGCTGCAGTGCCTGGTGTTGATAGTGACACTGGATAGGACCCATGGGGAAACCTGAGGGGCTGCTCAGGGGCAAGGAGAGAGGAATGCAGATAATTAATTTCACTACTGCAATTTCATGTTTCTTTTAAGAAGAGCCCACCCTTTCCCGAATGGCTGCCTCTGTGGGAAGTGGCTCAGTGGTTTTGAGAGCCCTTGCATTATTAGATACAAGTATTTTTTGAAACACATCCTAGCAAATCCTCTCAGGCACTGCAGGCGATCGGAGGCTGCTCTGTCCCAAGGCTTCAAACCTAGAAGTGTTTGGTTGTGCTACTGTAGCAGCCCATCTGCTTGAATTGGGAGTCAGGCTGTTTTCAAGACAAGTAATAGGACAGTGAGACTGGATATGCCATGGGATTTGGAAGATGGAGTTTGACCCAGGAAGGTGTGAGAGATACAGCAAACAGAACCTAATGCAACAAGCCAATTGTCAGCTCTGTGCTGCTTCAGTTAGGGCTAGAGATCTATAAATACATGCTTAAATTAAATCAAGGCATTGCTGCATCATGTAATTGTGCAACTAAGTCACATCTGCTGCTGAGCGTGGGTCAAATGATGGCAGCAGAATACATCTGAGTGCCAACGTTTCAGTAAATAGGATTTAAAGTGTTTAATTCACTCTGCATAAATGAAAGCATTGTGATAAATTGCTTGTCAAGTCAAATTATCTGTTGTCTTTCACCTGGGGAGGCATTTGCATCTGAGCAACACATGGGGTCAAAGCCACCTCCTAATGTAATATTTTAAGTGCTGATTTCTTGTGCATTCTGCACTTGGGTGCTTTGCTCTTGCCCGTGATGGAGAATGAGGGAGCGAAGGGTGCCCCTCACTGGGAGAGTGATGTGAACACTGCCTGTAACTTGTGCTGACCCTCGTGGCAGGCTGGTGGCTTATTCAGGCATGTCTTTGGATGCTCTTTGAAGCCTCCCATATTCTCTTGTGGATTTGCTGTTGGTGATAGCAGAACCCTTTCCTGTGTTGCTAGTCCAGGTCAGTAATGCTCCTGTTGTCTCCAAAGATGCTGAGAAAGGACATTTTTTTTATTGGGATAGCAGGGATAACTCCTGGTGTTTCCACCTTGCAGTAAAAGACTTCTAAAGATGTTCATGGTTTTTCTTGCTGGAGAGTGCTTTTAAAGTCTGTTACCAGGATGGGAATTTGCAGCTGAGTGTGTGCATAAAAAATTACCCAAAACGTAAGGTGCAGAAGGGTACGGATGCAGCCAGCTCACCCTCCTGGTGGCCATGCTGGTCTGGGAAGCAACAATAGTGTTTGTAGCTGGCAAGTATGAAGAATCTCTCTTACCCCATTCCTCACCTCACTCTGCCAGTTACTCGGCATAGCCTTGGGCTTTTTATAGAAGTGCTTACCCTAGCCGAGTGCTGCTGCTTGCTGCTGGGAGACCCTCTCAGGCAAAGTGAGCAGGGAAAATGTGACTGTATTTCAGTGCCTGGTGTCTTAGCTTAAATCATCAGTGCCTCATCTTCTGCACTTTATCCAGTGGCTCCAAGCATTCTGCTCTCATTTCATGCCTGTCTTACTCCATGCCTGGAGTCAGAGTATGAACAGGACCAGAGCCTCGGCAGAGGGACCAGTCCTGATATTCAGATACTGGCCTCTCCGTCACTCCCGTGAGGATGGCTGGGTCTCTGTTTGTGGAGCTGGGAGAGGACCCTTTCTCACAATAGCCAAATGCAGCTTTCTCCAAGGCAAACCACAGCAGCTGGCTGTGGTGTCGTGCCATAGTCCCACATCGTGTTTCTGGCTGTGCAAAAAGCAAACGACGTCTCTGCTGGAGCCACAGCAGGAATGTTAGGTAGGCAGATCTCCGTCTCTGCACAATGACCCACACAGACATTTTGGCTGCAAGGAGACATCTGAAATGTCATGATTTTGAAAAGGCAAATAAACAAGGCTCTGTTCAAGCATTTGCTTTGTGTATCAGTTAGCAAAAAATTATCTGCCTGATGCGGTCTGCTGATCTAAGCAGGTTTTCTTCAAAGTGGCACAGAAAGAGGAACTCACTAGCAGCCAATTAGGACATTAAAAGAAATAAAGAATTTTATTAGGGAGTAGAAAGAGATCCCAGTTGTTTCCAGGCTGACGATAAAACATCAAGAGCTTTATTTGTTATTGCTTAGGGTCATCCTGATTATTTATAGAGCTTTAATGGAGTAACTGAGCATTGAAGAGGACATTAAACAAAAATGATACTATAGAAAACAGTAATCGCAATCTGTGTTCCTGTTTTTCTTACTCAGACTGGAGTTTGTCTGAATAGCTGTTGCTATTTACCGTTCTTCCATTACATGCTCAAATGTGTACAAATATCCCTTTCTCTGTTACCCCAAGCTGTATCAAATATGCTGATGCCCACTCTCATTTCCAGTTAGGTGCTGTAGCTGTGCTACATGCCTGAGCAGTCTGCATTTCAATAGGCTGCTACGATTTGAAACATGACCTAGTGGCTTCAGGGTGCAGGCTTTCTGGGGCAAAGCAAAGAGGGAACTGGCACGGGGTGCTTGGGGCGAAGGTGCCTAACTTCCGTAAAGACTGTTTTTGTAGGACCTGGAATACTTTGTGTTGTAACGCTCATGCTCATAGCTCTGCAGGAGGAGTGAATGGGCAAGCTCAAGCATGCACTAAATTTATCAGTGATGAAGAGTATAGGTAAGAATGCAATGGGACAAGCTCCTACATTTGCAAATGCTGACTCCTAATATTCAACCCATCAGGCGTTTGAGTAGAGTCACTGTCTGGTCTTCTCAGCCATCCACAACAACTGTGTGTCTCTGCGGTGTGTGATGCTCTCTTCTGTATGTGCCACCCTATGCACAGCTTCTGGTGCTGTGGGAAAGGAAGGAAGGCTGTCAATGTGGCTCCACATGTGATGCAGCATGGGGGGTTTGCGTTAAAAAGATTTCCAACCTCTGAGGAGCTCAGACTGTTTCTGTTGGGCTATGTGTGTTCACCTGAGGGTGCATACAAAAGCAGTCAGGAAAGCTGGAAGAGAAATTGGGGTAGAATAGGGCAGGGAATAAGTGGGAAGGAACAGCATGGCAGAGAGTTGATGGGTCAAACAGTGGTGCGAGTGCACAGTGAAACATAAGGCAAAGAGGGAGAAAGGGAAGATTTTACTTACTGGCATTGCTTGAGCTTGCTGTGTTCACAGCAGGGCATCTGAGGTCTGTAGTCAAAGCGTGTGCCTCCCTCTCCTCGGGGCTGTGCTGACCTTGGCCAGGATGGTCTGGGTTTGCAAGGATCACATTTGTCCTGTTCCCTCAGGGTGGGATGCTGGGCCTCAGCATCCTGGCCCTGCTGTAGATGTCAAGAGCTGCTGTGAAATCCTCATCCAGACCAGAGACTTGGATCTATATCTGACCTGTGAGGTTCAGACCCAGGGCTTGGCTCCAGGGCCATCCTTGATAGTCATGGGGCTGTAGTGATGCAGTTACTCCAGCAGCTGGGGTGCAGGTGATGGTTTGGAAACAGCTTTCTTAAGAGCAGGATTGAAACTGAAACAAGCTTGGGAAAATGCAGAGGAAATCTCAGCTTGGCTCTGTCAACATGTCTGTTCCCAAAGGTCAGCACCGGCTCCTTGGGGAGAAATGGCATGTCCTTTCTTCCAAGTAAACATGAACCTGTTGTCTGCTACTACTATTCTAGACAGTGTGTGGAGAGGCAGGCAGTGGAAAGGTTTGCAGGTGATGCAGAAGAACAGGTTTCCAGGAGGAGCCCTGAGCCCCTGGCTCTGAGTGCTCACCGCCTCTCCCATGTGTTGGCAGCTGTGCTGGAGCTCCTAAGGCAGCCACACTTGCTGAACTTGACTCTTAGAAGCGGAGACCCGCTGATGCCTGCCCTCAGAAAAACAGCCCAGTGGCCAGCTTGCCAGTAACAGGGCTTGCTGGGGGCATTAAGATGCCACTGGAAAACAAACAAGTAGCTGATATGGTTATTGAGCTGGGAATGGTTCTTTCAGCTGATTTAAAGGCTATTTCAATACCATTTGTCCTTCTAGCCCTCAGTCAGTGCCTTTAGGATACCAGCTGACTTGGGGCAGCATCTTTGTCTTCAAATAATAAATGGAATTGTTTGTAATTCTTATTTCCATCATTATTTAAATGTTTGCTTGGCAAAACAGTCTGTTCAGCTTCCAGTATTTGTTTCTAAAGAGACTTTACACATCAGACAAAGATGAGGGCCGTGATGGGGAAATGGCAGTGTGCCTGCCAAGCTACAATAGAGGCCACGTTCAATGAACACAGCAAATAACGTGCAAAAAAAGCAACCCAGCCTATGGGAGCCCTCCCCTTGGTACTTCTGCACTTGGGTGCTGTTGAGGCTGACAAACATTGCCTGTGCACTGCAGCATGGGAATCTTCTGCACCATGGCTGTGAGGCAATATTTGCTGCTGAGCACCAGTTTGTAATCGTCCTCTGCCAGCGCCGTGTACAGGTCTGGTTACAACACAGGTGAGCTTAGAAAGTGAGGTGATGGCTTAATCAGCTCCTCAGTGTGTGATGGCAGCATGGCAAGAACAGGTGATACCTGTGCTACCCTGCCTTTGTGGTCTGAGGATTCAATAGAGCAGCCCCTCTGTAACAACAGGGAATGGATTTTGCTATCAAAGGATTAAGATTTTTTATTTTCTCGGGGGGCTTTCTAACATGGGTCAGAGGTGCCACTGTTGCCCAGCAGTGCCATTGTAACCGCTCATTATGCATAAAAGGTTTTGCATTACGAGGAATACCTAATGGGAGTCATACATGTTCTGGATAAGCTGGCAGTGAGGTTTTGGGTCTCTGGCTGGGTGCTTGTCCTGACCACACTGTGGGGCGGGAGTCTCTGGAAGCCATATCTCTGAGGGTTATGTCCTCCTCCATCCTTTTGATGCACAAGACCAGGGTCCTGGGCCCCACCATCAGTGACTGTGGTGGATGCTGTTTGGGGTCATTTATCCACATGGGTGTTGTTCCATACAGTGCTGATATTCTCCTGGATGTCGACAAGTCCTTATTTCTCTGGTGTTCATGTCCTGTGTGTGGAATCAATAGTATTGAAACATTTCAGCATGCCACCAAGAAGCCTTCGCCTTATCTAACCCAGATTAAATGCTTATTCACTTCTAAAGTCTTACAGGAGCATGACATTGAGTGGCAACCTGCTCTGAAGATGAATTTTTCCCTCCATCCTCATGATCTCCTCATGTGCTGTGCTCTGACAATCTGAGCCACTCCAGAGTGCTCTATTAGTGATCTGCTCCGATTGCTGAAGGGAATTCACTGTCACTACTCATTTCCTGTCTTTTGCAGGCTCTGAGCAGAAGTTCAACACTGGCAGATCTTTGTTAACAGAGTTTGTAGCTCTTAGGCAGGCTCCTGAGCCTAGAAGTAAAATGAAGTTTAATTAAGCTGCAGGCTCTGTATGTAGTTTGACAGCCGAGTAAGGGTTTGGGGGTGGTTGGTTTTTTTGGATTGTTACAAAGAAGTGGTTGACTTTTTATTGTATCCTTTTAACTATATATGGTCTCCTGTTGCTCTTCCTCAACCTTCTTAGAATGCATTTTCCATCATCACTCTAGGGGAAACTGTGTGTGGACGCACACAGACATATCCCTGATCCCTGCTGGAATAAATCAGAATTGCTCAGCTGTGTGCTTCTGGCCAGCAGATAAATTTTACTTGGCAGGAGAAGAGCCTGCGCCCCTAGGGCCAAGGATTTTCAGTCTGCTGCTTCTCCAAAGTGCTGTACCACGGCAGAGTGCAGCACCTGGGAGGGGGGGTGTGCAGGATCCGAGGTGGGGTGCTGTGGAAATTGCTGCCTCCGATGATGCTAAGGTTTTGATTTTGCTCTGCATGATTTCACGAGGCCTGGATCCCCCACTGAGTGCCCTGTAAATCTCATCAGCCAGGGAAGAGCATGAAGTCCATCTCCAAGGTGTGTGATCATGCTAGGATAGCAAAGACTGCCAGCTCTGCTTCACTGAGGAAGCCCTTAAGGGGCTTCAGAGAGGAAAGTGTGGAGTTACAAAGTGGCTCCAATTTCAGGTGGAGAGTGAGAGCTCATAAAGCACGAGTTCCCCTGATCTCTGAAATAGAGTCTTTGGGAAGTGTCCTGGTTAGGAGCCCCCAGCAAGTGCTCTGAGTGGGGGCAGCTGGACCAGATCTTCTCCTGGCTACAGAGTTACTGGTACAGTCAGGGAAAGCCTAGAAATTAAATGAGTAGCAGAACTCAGCAGTGATGAACACTCACTGGTTTTTAAGAGCTCACTAGAGTGGGTTTTTTAGAGGGCGTGTGGACTTTGAGTATGAAGGAGAAGCCTGCGCTGAAGGGTCTTGACCTAAAGCTGTGTAAGCTTTGGGAAAGTTCAGCTGTGATGCCAGTTTCTGGTTCAGCTTCTCTCTTCAGTTTGGATCTGACGGCTGTGAAGTAATGCCACATTCCCAGATTATCAGACATTCATACGATAGTATTTTTAGAACAGGACAAGGACTGGAAAAGTCTCTCTGGATATTATTTGGGACATAGGAACAAATTACCTCTTTTTGTGTGCCTGCTTTTTTTTATGAATTATCTAGAAAGAGTTTACCTCCGGCTGTTTCGTCTAACTCAAGAATCTCAAGGAAGTGCTGCAGAACTGTAATGGACAGCAGATTTCCCAGTGGATGAATTCACGTTATCTGGAGTGGGAACCTGATTTATAAAGGATTAAAGTTACTCTGCTGAGGAATAGGAAGATTAGCTTATATCCTACTGTCAGATACTGTGCATCCACCATTTGAACTACATAACCTTGTTAACGGCAAAGATCCTTCAAGGAATACCTGAAGAATATTGAGCTCCACTTATGAGCCTCTAGCAAGCACAGAAAGCTGTGAAATTAGTCAAAAGGGTTGTTTGGGAATTATTCCCTTACTTTTTAAGGTTTGGTTTGTGTAAGTTGTTCTTGTTATCAGTACCTACATTCCATGCTTATCGCTGACCCAGAGGCTGTGAGGATGGTGGGGACCCTGTGATGTGGGGAGGGCTCTCCAGGATACAGCCACAGAGAGGAAAAGCAGCAAGTTCTCCCAGATGAACTGAGTTGACTTATATCAGCTGACAAGGATTCAGACTATATCTTTCATAGGTGTTGGTTGCTTTTCATGTTAAAAGTCAAATGCATCAGGATGCGTGAATCCCTGCAAGGTTGTGGTGCTAATGGAAAGCACGTGTTTAGAAAAACATGCCTGAAATTGCCAAAAATTCTGAACCATTGTGGAATATTTTGGTATTGGTCCATGACTCCTGGATTTTTTCCCTGGATGAAATGTTGTACAAAGGATTAAAGCAGAATGATGGTAAAACTGGGCTGAAAGTCTTTCTTCAGCAGAGCATGTCAAGGCTCAACGTATTCCTTCCATGTTATCCTAACTCTGTCTCTGTTATTCTGGGGTTGGAAGGTCTTGTCATAGCCCATTAGGTCTCCACAGCAGGATTTAAAGCTCAGCTTTGGGAGGAGCCCACTTGTTTGTTAACCTTGTTCCAGGTTTTGTTTGCTGGAACAATAAAATGCAGGAGAGCAGTTCAGCTGTGGGACCGGCCCTGGTCAATGCTGCAGCTTTGGGGCTGCTCTCACACAGGGAGTGAATTCTCCCAAGTGCCACTTTATTAGCGTATTTCCTCTTTTAGCACAGATCAAGATCAGCCTTTTTATTTTTTTTCTGGAATCTCTGTGTGCAAATTAAATTCCTTGGTGGGATTTTTCCACGGCCTTCCTTCCCTGAAGCGCCCAAGCTCAAAACGTTCAGGCATGACAATTCCACCCCCTTCACCACTTTCCCCTAATCGTACTCAGCTTTCAATTATTTATACTGCTGGAAAATTGCATAGAGTTCACACCCCCAACCCAGAAACACAATTCTGCTTTTGTGTAAGGAATACAATCCTTCACTTTCATTAAGTGTGTGGAGACTGAGATGAGAAGTGCCTGTTGTGTTCTCGCATCCCTTGGCTTGTGATGAGAGGAGCTGGTTGTTTTCGCAAACGTCCTGAATAGCCTTGCAAGGGTTACAGGGAGTTTATTTACATTATTGCGTTTAAGTGCAAATAGAAAATTGCCCAGCCATAATGGAAAGGTTATGCAGGGCTCTGACAGGGCTCTTTTCCCTGCCACCTCACCCCTCCCAGGTTTCTGGTCCTACAGGCTCAGATGTGGGAAGGCTGTGTCTGGAAGGAGCTGTACCTCTAGGTCCTGTTACACCAGGGTTTGCTTATAGGACAAACAAAAGAATCAACTGGCATTTCTTCTGCTGTGGGCTGCATGTAGTCCTGCCTGCCATGGGAAAAGCTCCTGATCAGGCTCACCCCAGCCTGATTTATGAGTGGTGGGTCCTATTTGCTTCTTCCCCATAGTGCCTGAATAACTAACCTTTTCTGCAGAAGTACTCTACGTAATGTGAAGTTAGGATTTTGGTTTCTGCCTGATTCCCTTTCTGCTTGCCTAGAGTTATGGTATGCTTCTCCTTTTCTGACATCAGTGCAGTCTCATGTCTCGTGCGAACAAAAGTATTCCCACTGCAGAACTGTCTTTTGCAATTTCCCCTTTCCCTCTTTTGGGGGAAGCATCGATGGGTCTCCAGTGGAGCGGTCAGGACAGGAAAACCCACAGAGGAGCCACTCTGCTGAGCAGATGAGCGGTGAACTCATGCAGAAAACAAGCATACGGATGCTCTGAGGGAAGCACAGCTTTGTGCACCCTCCTTCTCAGATGCTCTGTTTGAACAACACCAAGTCAGACTGGGGGCTTTGCTCTCCTCCTTTTGCTTTTAATTTAAAAGGAGAGAACCGCTCTATCGGATCCGTGGAGGAAAGGAAGGACTTGAACACTTTTACAGCATGTCAGGTCCTTTGGCGCTGCCCTGGCTGGTAATCCACTGACTCCCCGCTCTTCATTGAACATTTACCTGTGCCAGGCCCCGTAACTGCAGTTTTCTGAAGCTACTCCTTTCAACTGCTGGGATAGCATTTGCTCTTCCCTGCCTGTGCCCAGGAGAAGCATGGCAAGGCTGTTGGTCCCTTGGTATGTGTGTGAGAGCAGAGTGTCCTGGGGACATGCTGTGAGCATGTTTCTGACCCACAGTATCCCCAAGTCCAAACCCTGAGATTTCTGGGTAGGAGCCGCAGGTATGCAGCAGAGGTTCGCACTGTTTGGGCGCGAAGCTGCAGCAGGGCTGGTGTGAGCTGTGCTGTCCCTAAAGGTGTGAGTGAGCCCTCGCACGTGGTGCTTGTTCAGTGCAGCTGGGCCCTAGGAGCAGAGCGGGGAGTTGTAGTCCAGTGAAGCCAAGCAGGTTGCTGACAAACTCTTGATTGACAGAATCTGTGAATGAGCTTGCAAAGAACTAAGCAGGGGCTCAGAAAAATATCCTGTGTTTAAGATAATTACTGTAAATGTGCAGTGCAATCAGGGCTCTCTACCGAAGCTGTTCACGAGGCATCAGTGTCGATGCAGAGATGTCTCTGATTCACCAGGTGCAGTCGAGGGCAGATCCTAATTGATTTAGTGGTGGTTTTGCAAACTGAGTTAACACCAGAGCCATGCGCTTGGGTCTTGATGTATTGGGGTTTTTTGAGAGCATGTTAAGAAAACCAGTGGAACTTGCTGAGCTGCTGTCTTCAGCCTGGTGTTTTGAGAGAGGTGAAGGACAAATCACAAACAACACAGTGTGTGTATGTGAGAGAAAGAGAGAGGAAAATGCCAAATGGGAAGGAATGATAAAGCAAAGCAGAAAAGGACTAAGTGAAATAATAACAGGGAAAAACCTTTAGAGGGACAAAGATGAATATAACAATGGAAGTTTTTTCTTACAGAGAGTATATCTTATCCACCTGGAGCAAAAATTATTTCACAGGCTTTTAATTTTTTCTGGCTAGTATGTGGCTTTTCACAGCCTAGCAAGTTTTAGCCTCTCTGTGGTCTGGAGAGGTCTGAAATCTAAGTCTAAGGCTTGTCTTGCTCACTGCAGTGATATGCTGCTTCTGCTTTAGCAAAACTGCTGTGTGCCTGGTGAGGAAAATACATTGTGGGTGGTACATGATGAACCCCTGTGTCCTTGCAACAAGTCCAGGTTGGTTTTGATATATTCGTGGCTGTTCATGCAGCTTTGCAATAACCTCTATAGCCATCTGCAATACTTGTTGTGTTACTGTGCTGAGGGTTAGAGGGTGCTGGTCGCTGACACACCTCGCTTGCCCACGAGGGTAGGATTTAGCATTTGATGTTTCAGGAAGTGTCAGAGATTACTTCATAAGGCAAATGGAGTGGTAAAAGGTGATGTGCTCCATAAGGTGGTCCCTGGCTATCCTTATGTAGAGAGGGAAGGTTGCAAAAAGTATTTCCAAGGTGGAGAGAAGCCCTGCGAAGGTTCAAGTTTTTTCTGGGTGTGGGACAGCCGAGCCCTGGATTATACAGCTGAGCAGGGTGTGCTGTCGGCTGCACGAGCAATAGGGCTGTAGGTGCCTGCTTGTTGCTGTTAAGAAACCTGTTCTGCTCTTAAGTCAAAATATATTTCATCGCCTTAGTGTGTGGAAGTTTTTTTGTGTAATTGGAAGCTGGAAGTCTGCGGTGCGAAACAAGGATTTGGGGAACTGCTGGTGTGGCAGAAAGGTTATCTGGAAATATCCACCCATAAAAAGGGGGCTATAATCAGCCCTCCTGGAGAAAGTTTATTCATTAATGTTTGTAAAATACTTTGAAGTCTGGCTGGGAGTCTTTTTAACAGAGCTAAATGTTAGTTGTGTTACAGTGGCTAAGCCAGACCTTAATGACCATGTTCCGTCTCCTCCACCGGAGCCCCCAGCCATTTCTAACAGAGTTTGGTGAAGAAGTGAAACGTCAGCAGAGTGACCAAAGAAATGAACTGCTCAGCAGAAATATAAATAGTGTTTTGCTTTCTTGGGATTATGTGGCCTGGTCCTGTGGACTTTTGCTGCCAGGAGTGGAATTTGAGGAAGGGATGAGGAGTTTACTTTTAGGCTTGTACCATGTTATCCCAGTTGGTAACTGGTTTAGGGTCCCCTTGCATTAGTGCTCATTGGTGTGCTTTGGGTGATTAAAGTCAAGATGGGAAGTCACCACAGTGAGGCTGGCATGCTGGAATGTGAGGGAGCCATGACCATCAATGGGGCACATAGAGAGCAGGGGAAAGACCTTGCTGGGGCAAAACTAAGAGGCCCCAGAGGAGGATGCAGGGCAGAGCAGGTTTGATGAGGCGCTTGTCTCTGGCTGCCCCTAAGTGCCCTTGCTCCGTGCTGATCCCATTCCTACAGCATTACCTGTCCTGTATTGGTAACAGAATAGCATTTGCCTTTTGATTTGCTTGATCACCAGTGTCAGGAGGTGAGGCTTGGTGATGGCATTGGTGGCAGGAAATGGGGGAGGGCTGTCAGTCTGTGCTGTGTCCCCAGAGTGCCTGTGTGTGGGTGGGATTGCAGTATGGAGGCAAGCAGGTAACCAGGTGTGCCAGGAGTTGTGGGGCGAGGAGATGTCCCAAAGAGTGACCTGTTGTTACAAAAGTGTTCTATTTGGGTGGCAACAAGAAACATCTAAATAGTGTGGCCTGATGCGTTGTGTGTTTAGACATGGCTGATAACCTTCCTGGCCAGCTCTTGACACCCCATTATGCTTCGGTTCCCTGACATCACCCAGGTATAGGCTGGGGTGGCTCCTGCTTCAGGGACTGCATTGCTAATCATTGTCTGAAGTTTTGAGTTGTCCACATATGCCTTGGTGTGAATGAGGCTGCTCTGCATTGGGATGATGAGTCTTGACCGATTGAGA
Source organism: Cuculus canorus (assembly GCF_017976375.1). Lineage (NCBI taxonomy): Eukaryota > Metazoa > Chordata > Aves > Cuculiformes > Cuculidae > Cuculus > Cuculus canorus. The sequence continues at coordinate 12,828,974 of NC_071407.1, forward strand.
AAGGAGATGTCTGTAGCGCAGAGGCAGAGCATGCTATGTTGCATACACCCTGCAGGCAAGGATGCCAGGAAGGTGCCTTGGTAAAACAGAGAGGAGACAGCATTTTCCCCAGAAACCTGATGTTAGTAGTGACCCATCCTTCAAAAGCACCCTCTGACTGTGGAGCTTGCAGCCAAAGACCAACCCAGCCCTCGCCTGTAATTTCATCTTTCCTCTGCAAGTCCAGTCCCTGGAAAGATGCAGCTCTCCAAGAAGACATTCCAGGGGGTTTTAATCACTGCACTCACTGCAGCCCTGCTGTGCTTGTGGTCTAAACACCTGCTGTTTCATTTAATTAGGAACAAATGGGAGGCGTGGGTTGGGGGAAGAGAGGGCAGCACCCTGATGAAGTATTTGCTGTGATGTGATGTATCTTATTTTGGGTTTGAAATGGAGGCCATGAGGAACATTTTCCAGAGGGCTCCATAAACGACCTCCATTCACAGGGTGATTACTTGAGGAGGGAGGGGGTGTGTGGATTTAAATTGGTGCCGCTAATTTCTGCGAACAACCACATTATTTTTAATTCATACTCCAGACTCCCTCCACCCATTGCTTGATGTTAGGAGCTGTGAATTTTCCACGTTGTAACAAAGTCCCTCTATAAAAGAGAGCCCTTTAAATATGTTTTAAAAATTGATTTCAGATACGTCAGGCTCTCAAGAAAGTCAGTCTTCAAAATGGAAAACTAACTCTTTCCTTCCCTCGTGGTTACCTGTTAATTTATTTGTATTTCAGTAGTGCATACCAGCTTTGAGCAGTCTCTCTGGTGTTAGGGAAAATGCATCAGAACCTACAAGCCCTGATTAGTATAAGTTGAAAGAAACAATCCCTTTGCTCACCATGAGTAGCTAAGCTTGGGAGTTCTCTGTTGAGATAAAAGCATTACCTTGCTAGCAGTGTTTTACCAATGCAGGGAAGGGAGATGGGACAACTGGGGTGAGACTTAAGGATTCAGCCACTTGTGGTGGACACTGGCACTGCCTTTGCCTTGGGGAGATCAGAAGCCAGAGCTTCACACAGAGAAGGCTACAGTCTCAGCTTCTACATGCTCCAGCCCACTAGCACTGGGGCTGTTTTTCTCCATGGGTGCAGCAAGTTTAACAGTGATCTCTCATACTTCTACAGCTCTTGCAAACTGTAATTCATAGTCTAAAGATGCATAAAGTTTATTGGGTTTCTATCTTATTTTCTCAGGATGATTAAGGCACTATGAGGGCTGCAAGGAAGAACACTGTGTTTATTTTTATTTATTTATTTCCCCGCTGTATTTTCTTTTTCCCCTGCCATAACTAAAGCAGAAAAGCTGGGTTTTAGAGATTCAGGCTTTAGATTCCTTATTCTGCAAAAGCTTCAATCTCCCATGCATGTTGAGAGGATAAATTCATCATCGCCACCAGGTGCCCACGTGCAGCAGTGACTGTGTCATGATGAAAACTCATGCTGATAATTTTGTTCTGATGTAGAGTTTTAAATTCAGTCCTGGGTATTGGGTTCTGGGCCAAGGGCAGTAAAAGTTCACTGAAAATTCTTATCTTGTGAGATCGTCATCTTGAACACCAGAAATATGGACATCCTTGCTGTATATCCATTCTGCAGTCCTTCAATATTAGAATAAAATCGCATCTAGCATTTCAGTTAGATGGGACCTACAACAATCATCTAGTCCAGCTGCCTGACCACTTCAGGCTAACTAAAACTTAAGGGCATTGTCCAAATACCTCTCTAACACTGACAGGCTTGGGGCATCGACTACCTCTCTAGGAAGCCTGTTCCAGGGTTTGACCACCCTCTCAGTAAAGAATATAAGCCAGTTTTAGTTATTAATTGCCTACACAATGCTTGTGTGCTCACTGCTGTCAGCTGCATCATAATAGCTCCCAGAAACTTCCCAGTTCCAAAGACAAATGTAAGAGAGGTTTCCCTGGGAAAGGAATTTCTAGTGGCATGAAATTAAAATCTAGTGGCAATGTGGAACAAAGAATTGACTTTGAATGAAATGCCCAAGCATGGAAAAGTGGTCCTTCTGCAACATGGAAGTCACTGATTTTGTAACAATTGGCTCTTCCTCTTGCTTTTCTGAGTAGTTTAGTTGGGGTTTTTTTGTCTGCTTGCAGGCACTCAGCACACCTGTGCTTCTCCTGGACCTGATGGACTTCTACAAGTCAGCATTACGCTGACTATCGACCCCATGGCCCCCTGCCAATATCTTTTCCTCGTCTTCATTTTCCTTCCTTTCTCCAATTCCTATCTGATGTTAGAAGTAGGTTCTTTCTGGATCGATCAAATCTGGAAGCAATACCTCAAGGGACACATTCAGAGTCAGGATGTAAAGTCGGGAGTTCTTTTCCCACCTTTGACATTTGAGAGATGCTTCTAAGTAGATGAGGTACTGTTACAGTGTCAGCCCATCTGTCATTGGAAGCATTGATGTTTGAATCATATCCTTCTGCTTGGTTTTAAGAGAAAGGCAGGTGAAGCTGTTTGGCAGTTTGCTTTGCTGCATGCCTTAGTATGGCTAAGGAGGGAAACGTTGTTGTTTTCAAGCCTCTGTTGTATTTGCACTCTTTAATGGTGTTCAGCCCTGCATCCAGGCAAGGGGATCCCCTGCCCAGGCTTTTCTTGCTGCCTGTAACAGAAAACAGCCCCTTTGCTTGCCCCTTCACCTGTTAATGCTTGCTTTCGAAATATGAGCATCTTCCTCCAGCTCCAAATCCTTCTCCACGTTGATACTAATCCTCCAGGTTCAAAGCAGGGGTGAGATTTCAAAGCCTCCTTAACCATGTTAGATCTGCAGTGTGATGCTCAGGCTGTGTTGAAAGGCCATGCATTGAAGCACATATAATCACATCTCTGCATCTGTTAGAGTGGGGAAAATGTCTTCTGAGTTTTGTTTCTGTTTTTCTGAAGCTGCTCTCAGGTTTTCCTCTGTTCCTGGCCAGCACAATATTCTCCTGCATCTGACCTCATGGAGGCATGTGCACCAGCCCCAGATGAAGGGCTAGAAACTATCATCTGCACCTGGCTGAACAAAACAATTTATTTGTGTGTGTGTGTATCTGGTAGTGTAGTTTATTCATTTGGTTACTTGAGCCAAGGTTTCCAGCCAAAAGAGGCCCTAATTAAGCAAGATAACTTTGCATCTGGGTTGCTGGCAAAGAGCATCTCACTGTGCTTGCATGCGTGCTGGCCTCAGGTGTGTAGTTGCTGCCCTCCCGTGCCCTTTTCTATCCCTGTTTGATGATGAAGGGAGGTTAGCAGTAGTTGGGACTGGATGAGGCTGATGCCTTGGTTTCTGATGGGGTTGAAAAAAGCCATTCTGTGCTCTGAAATAGTGTACCTTACCCTTAGCAGTGTACACACGTGGAATCTAATTTTTGAACTTGCTTGTGTTCTGGTAGAAAGCAGTTGGTGTTTCTTTTCTCCTCCCACCTCTTCCCCACTACACTTTGTTGGCAGGGGACTGGGATTTTTTTTTTTTTTTTAAATGAAGTTTTAGGGCTAGGTTCTGCAGATGGCTGAAGAGGCAGTTCCCTTGAGAAGCTTTATCCTGACCTCTTACAGCCATAATGCTGAGGCACTAAAGGCTGATTAAATAAATAACTCTATAAAGCATGTAAGGATCACACAGGCTCACAAAACCAGCAGCCAGGTCTAGATACCCCAATGCCATCAGGCAGCTTAGCTGCTGCTGGTAAGGGAATTACAGGGCCTGGACATGGCCAGAATCTCCTTGATGCGGGTTGCTATGTTCCTGGATGCTTTCTGTGACAATCATCATCAAGTAATTTCTGGGGGGTCTGTGGAATGTTAATTCCCTGCCCAAGCCAGAGGCTAGGGCAGAAGAGAGCTGTGTGACCTACAGCTTGTTGGTTACACTTAGAATTTCCAGCACATCTGTGGGGGTGTTTCCACAGCTTGGGCATCCTTATGATGTCTCTTTATTGTGGATATGTGTTATTGAAAGGAGGACAGAACAGACAAGTGCAAACCCATAGGGGGGATGAGAAATAGCCCTGGATGCCTGCACTGTGTCCAGCAGAGTCAGTGCAAGATGACTGTTACGCTTGTCTAGCCTGCCTGTCTAATTCTAAAGCTGGTCATGCAACATGGAAAGGTGTAGAAATCTGCATCCTCACTGGTTTTGTCCTGGTTGGATATCAGCCTGGCCACCAAAGCAACCCATAGGTCACCACATTCCTCTCACAAAGCCCCTCAGAAGTGTTTGGGAAGGAATTGCTGGATAGGATGAGTTGTGACTGGCTATTCCCTGCAGCTTTCTCTCCCCAGGACCCGCTCCTTGCATTGCCCAAGCACACCTACGTCATATAATTAGTATATCCTTTAGGTGGCCAGAGTTGATTACATGTTTGGCCAGACAGGCTGGAGAAAACTTGTTTTTCATTTTACAATAGAGTACGTGCCCAGTAATATACCAACAATTCCTCATGATGCACCGCCCTTGTGTCACTGGAAGAGCATCTGCCCAAGGAAAGCAGGTATGGATGTTCACTGGCAAGGTGGACAACAAGCAAGGAGTGCTGGTGTGCAACCTATGTGGCTCTGCGGTCACCCTTGGCTTAAAGCCCAGGCAGCTGCTGTCCTGATGGGCGTGGGAGAAGCATCTCCTCTGTGGGTGCAACAGCTCTAGCTTTCAAGGCAACACCATGCTGCCTGTGGCAGGTAGCAGCATACTGGGTACCTGCTGCACCTGGTCCTGCTGACACGGTCCCACCATCAGGTCTCGCAAAAGCCACCAAGCAGGAATATAGGCTGGAAACCCTCCTGAGTGGGGGCTGCAGCTGGAAGTAGTCCCTCTTCTTCTAGATGCAGGCATCAGTCTCCGTGTGCTGTTTGTCCTTTGCAACTTGTAGCAGTTTTAGCATCTGCAAATTTGGAAAAGTCACAGGCCTGACAGTATTTCTTGACAATGTGCCTACACCACTTAAAAGCTGTTGAGATTAAAAAAGACCAGAAAAAAACCCACCGTTGACAAAGACCTCCATCCATGCTTTTAATATCCTGCCAAATATTGCATGTGATTAGTTGGTATAATACACAGAATACCATCTGGTCCGCCAGCAGCGTGTCCAGGGATGGATGATTATTAACTGAATAAGAATCCTGGAGTAGCATACAAGCACCTAAAATGTAGTGTGAAGGCCCCGTAAACACTCGCTGTGCCCACCCTGCTCCTAGCCGCATGCACGCAGCGGCCATGGCCATTGTCCAAGCCCATTTACTTTCCTAAGGTTTGCTTTCATTCCTAATTAAATTAACAAAGCTCCTCAAGCAGACTTGTGCTTACAAAAATAAGGTTTTTAGTCCCAACCTCCCTTCTCAGGGGGCTGGGTCCAATTTGTCCTGTGGGATGTGTTGTCCCTCCTTCCAGGGCAGTCTTGGGCAGTCTTGAGTCATTGTCTGGTCCATCTGCAAGGTCCTTCAGGACAGCTGTGCAGTCTCCCAGCGATCCTTCCTCTGGGCATGGGCTGAAAGGACTCAGCTGTTACCCAAATCCCGATTGATTTTCAAAGTGAAAATAGTGTCCATGAAGTGCGTCGGAGCAGCAGCTCGGGGGAGCTGGCATGGGTTTAAGTGTCCAGCCAAGGTAACTGTGTTGTGTGGTTGTGCTAGCAATGGGAGGTCTCTTTGAAACAGCTTGTCTAATACCCATGAACTCGTCTCCTCTGTCCTAAAGTAAATCTGTGGAGAGAAATGTGTCTGTGAGATGCCATTGCAATCGGTGCTAGTAAGAAAGACCGTTGCAAGCCTACATTTGTTCTTTTGTTCAAGCACATAAATACTTTCTTTCCTCTATTCCAAGCCCAAAGGGATAACCACAGCTTGGAGTCTGTCCTTCCTGCACCCCGGACAGCTTTCCTCTCCCTACATGGCCAGATGAGCCTCCTGAGGAGGTGTCAGCACGAGGGCCAGGCAGTGCCCCAGCTGAAGGGAGTAAGAGGCTGGCAGCTGGCTCTGAACTTTTGGAAACCGCCTGTCCTGCTGGCTGTTTGCTTACAGCCCTTGAGGCCCAGAGCAAGGTATCTGTTACACGTGCAGCTCCATTTGCCCGCTTGGGTGGTGGGATTTGTTATCTATTCTCCTTTCCAAATCCCCCCAAAGACAAGAGATACATATGTTTGTAACAAGATATGCAGGCAATACATCTTGAAGTTTTGAGGTAGGGTGAGAAGGAGAAAAGAAGACAAAGAAGTGTCCTCCCAGCATGGAGTTAAAAACCTGTGGTTGTGTTGTGCTTGGCACAGTTTCTTCATTGTACTGAGCTGGTCAGTCACTCTCCAATCACCCCAGAGCTACAAGCAGTGTTCTACAAAGATGAGTAGATACTGTTTCAGATGGAGTTTCTGAAGTAAAATGTACCATTGTGTTCAGAGCTATTGTTTCTGTTTCCAATATTGAAGTTACTCGTGGTTTTCAGGGGACAATATATCAAGCAGAGCTAACAGGCTGTAGAGATGTAGATTATGAAAACAGAGGGATTAAGTTTCTTACATTTGGAGCTAAATCCTCATCTCTCATAGTAGTGTAAGCAGCAGAGTAGTCTTGCAGGCTCACAAAACTCTAGCAATTTTACTAAGGATGTATTTTTAAGCAGATCTTGTTAAAACTGTGATCACCACTGTGTGAGAGATGGATTCTCTGCATGCAAGGTCACTGACCAACTAATGTATAAATCAGGTTTCAGAGCATTCCAGCACCAGGCTTTACACCAGTTTCAGTAAAATCAGTTTGCAAAGATGGGATCTGTCTGACTGGGTAGTTCCTGCATAAAACATTGATGAAATCAACAGTCACATCTTTGAGAGTTGAATAAGGAAGGATAGAAGAAGGCATTGCACGATGGATGTTATTCTCCAGCCCTTGACACCTCTATTGCTTTGGGGAACCAGCTAGACCCAGAAGGAGTCACACTGGCACATGAGGGGACCATTAAATGAAGAACTTGCCCCCCTGCAAGATGCCATGCTAAATCTGTGATGTTGTGGAGCAGGTCAGGAGTTTTGTACCTTGCATAATATGACAGTACTGGAGAAAATGGACAAGCAAAACCAAACCAGCCTGCAAATCATACTGACCTTAATATTTGTTGTGTGTTTTTGCTAAAAGCAATTAAGTAATTAATAGCAGTGCTCTGCTAATAGCTCTGTGCTGCTTTTAGGATGCACCCTCCAGAACCTTACGTTCAGCTGCGATGCAGTGTTTGCCGCTGCTGCCAGGGTTTTCTTAAGGACCAGAGGGTTTGGATCCCTGCAGCCTCCCACCAACCCGTCCAGCCTTTGTGCTGGGCTGAGCTGTTCCTGCCACACAAATGGTCTCTCTTGGGTAGGATTTAAGCACTCCATAGTTTTTGCATTGTGAGGCCTTCAGTGTGGCTCAGTAAGGCTAATGCATTATTATATCCGAAACACTATGCTGTACGTCAGTCGTTGAATTGGAAGTGTTTAAATTTAAAGAAGGGTGGAAGCTAAATTTTTTTAAAATTCCCAGCTGATGTAGAAATTGTTGAGGCACTGGCACAGGTTGCCCAGGGAAGTTGTGGGTGGCCTCTCCCTGGAAGTGTTCAAGGCCAGTTTGGATGAGGCTTTGAGCAACCTGATGGAGTAGGAGGTGACCCTGCCCATGCCAGGGAGATTGGAACTGGATGATATTTAGGGTCTCTTCCAACCCAAACCATTCTATGATTCTGTGATTACTGGAAGTGCCCTTGGTGCTTTTCTCTCTTTCAGTGAAGATGTTAGAATTGCCATTGTATTCAAAAAGGGGACCTTTGCTCTGAGAGTGCTGTCAGATCTATCAATAGTCCAGTTGCTAACTGGAGGCTGGTGTTATGGAAGAGCTTGGTCCTACTCCCCTTAATGTCCAACGGCAATTGTCACTCTTATTACAGGTTCTGTCACTGGAGCATGTTCATTTCTTGCTGCTTATGTGCAGCCTGAAGGAACGCTTTAAGGCCTTTGATTTTTGTAAGGAAAAAAAAGTTGCAGGAGGTAAGGAAAGATGCCCTTCTGTTCAGGTCAGCTCTTCTACCCTGGCGGCTGTGTACAACCTGAGCAACTAGGCTGGCTCTGGATGTGCCATCTCTGAGGAAAAGGCAAAATGCTTACACCTCATCAAAAAAGTTATGAGCCTTCCTCAGAAGCTAATTGACCTGATGGAGCATGGCATCGGCATGGCTCTGACATCTCTACATGACCCTACGGTGCCACATAACTGCAGCATTCATCTGTCTGCGCCTCTCTAAAGCCAGCATTATGATATGGCCTTACTTGCCAGGGATGCTGCTGGGACAAATCCACTGTAGATACCAGAGTAATAAGGACAGATAATCACCATGAATAGACGGAAAACTATGAATTAGCCTTTGTCCCATGATCTTCCAGTGTGGTTAAGTTGAATGAGGCCAGTCTAATTTAGCACTGGGGAAAGAAAATGCTTCTGGCAGGAGACATCAGTAGCTGCTCTGTGAAAGGACTGTGAGCTCTCTGAGAAGCTCTTCAGAGATGCACCAAGTCCCTCTGTCATCTCAAACCAGCACCTCTCAATGTTTTGCCAGTATGTGTTAGCCACAAACGCTGGGCTCATTCTGCAGAGCCTTTAGAGAAAGCTGCATTTCTGTATGAAAAATACCAAATGTCTCAGCTAGGAAACAGTATTCCCTCTTTTGATGGATTGTGTTGGGGAAAGACCCCCAGTCTCTGCCCCCCTCCTCCTCCCCGGCTGTTTTAGTTGGATACTGAGAGGTTTGTAAGATTTCCAAGATTTCTGGTGGAGGTTTTCAGCCCCGAGAGAGGCGTTTTCCCTTTAGGGATTACACCATGCTGTAAATGTCTGTCCTCTTTATTTTATATGTGTTTTCCTGCTTTTGTTTGACTTTCTCACGGATTGCACTATATTTAATTCAGAACATATCTTATAGTGCTGCAATTGTCAGGCACATCAGCCTGTTACCCGGACAGTTTTTGCTTTAATTTTTTCTTTTTTTTTCTTTAGAAGCAAAAGGAAAGCCAGTTGCTGCTGCTTCTCAGGGATTGAATTGATGCACTTCTCTTGCATGCTGTGGCATCGTGTAACCCTAGGAGAGAGCTAGTGTCACTGTGTGCCTGATATAATTATTCCTGCTGCACTGTGGAACCAGTTACTGCTTTAGGAAGAGATGGAGTTTCATCTCCTTCTGGTGCATAAGATGTCAGTTATGCGTGTGAGCGGCTAACAGATGGGCTGTGCTATGTTCAGTGTCTTCTATGACCTCACTCAAAGATCTCCAGGTCTCTTGCGAACTTTGCTGATTGATATTATGCTCAAGAACAGCTCTGTTTTGGCTAATTTTGAAGGGATGAGAGTTAGGCAGATTTCCTGCTGTCTTGTGCCTGTGCGAGCAAACTGATTTGTTGTTCCTGTGAGAGAGTGAAGCAGAGGAGGAAAAGAAAGACGTTCAATTTGAGCCACATCTAGGGGAAATCCTCCAACAGAGTCCTGCAGTCCTGGAGAGGGATCTGCCCTAACAGCAGTGGCTTTGTTCCCCATCATGCATGATCTTCTGTCATTGATCTCAAGTATGGTACTGGGCTGGAGTAAATCGGGTCCTTCTGCTTATGTCATGGGCGCTTTGCAGAAAATCTGTCCTGAAACCAGCCATTGAGGAAGCGATCTTTTCTGAACAGGCATATAAAAGGTGAATCTGTAGAGCAAGGCCCTCATGTTCTCGATTCTCTTGCCTGTTCTCACCTATTGTCATTTAAATGCTAATGTGTTACCAAATACCATGAGATCAGTTTGCTGGAAATGATGGCTAACAATCTTCTTTAAGTGAAAGACCCCTGTGGGTGTTCTGGTTAACCAGCATTTGGGATATGCTGCCGATGGATAAACCCACAAATTGGAGGATAAGCATATCTGAAAACCACCGATAATAATTTTTCATTTGCTTCTGTCCTGTTGATTTTAGAAGAGTGTAGTTCCTCAAAATTTCATCTCTGATTCCTGCTCTTGGTGGCTCATGATTAAATTTCATCTGTCTCTTGGTTTGCAGATGCAAAAGCAGAGACAGGACCAGAGAGGTTTATTCATGGGAAAACTTTGGCAGACAACATAATTCAACCTGATTCCAGCCTTTCGCTTTCTTGCAGATCACACCATTTCTAACTTAAAATGTAGCTCATGATGCTGTAACCATCAGTCACATCGGCAAACAGCACAGCCGGTTTCCGACTTCAAAATGAAATTAAATTGCTGCTGCTCCTCAGGGTTTTAATTAATAACCCTTCTTCTATTCTGATATCTTACCTCTGCTTCTCATCTAAGCTTTCATGCTCTACATCAGGGACTTTCAACCTTTTCTGATTAGCAGAAGCCACGAACCCCTCCTGCTGCGAGTGTAAGATCCATCATCACCAGTTTTGGTTACCTGGTAGCACCTTTGCTTTTCTTCCAGTTTCTCTGGCAGCTGTGTCTTACAGCTGGGGTTATGTGTTGTACACAATCCTATACGTGTATAGATGCCTCGTCTCCTTTGCCCCATCTGTAAGTTGGCTGTGGACTCTCTTTCATTCTTGGGACTCTGAGCTCACATCAGCCTCTTGAGATGTGATCTGTGAGACCTGGGATCACCATCTGACTGGTGCCTAACTGTCCTCATGTGCTTTATCTTTCAAGTCCAGCAGTGGCTAAATTAAAGTTACTGCTGATTTGCCCGATTTTTAATGAAAAATGCATTTTCTAATGAACACTTGGGTAATGGGAAGCTAATACACTTTTTTTGCATTCAGTGTAGGAAGAGTTATAGCCTTGAGATCACTTGAGGGACAGAAGCTAAGGTGGCAAACTCGCTGAGGTTTCTAGGGGCACCTTTCCAGAAGTCTCTCAGTCTCTTGGTCATGGTTTGATTTTCATCCACTATTTCTCTGGGATGAAAGTAAATTAGATACCGTGGAAAAGAAGTGAGGCTCCATCTCTCTCTGCAAAAGGTTGGAGTCCTGCAGCCCTTTGCAGTAGTGGATGTTGTTTTGCTTGCCAAAATAGGGGGTTTGAATGAAAGTCATCCTCAAAGTCTTTGTGTGTTAAAATAAACCTCCCATGATTGCAGTGCTGACCTCCTGAGGGGCTTTGATTTTATCTGTCCAAATGGCAAACCTACATCCACATGAAAAGGAACCAGCAAGATATGCAGTCTGATAAAAGATTATGTAGGTGTCTTAATTTGCTCTTTTTAAGAGATGTGGAGAAGTTCAGTCTTCTGACTGAGGGAGAATTAAAACTGCTGCAAGGAAGGAAGGGGAGGAATTAACAGCCCAGCAGGAAACTCCGTCTGGAGTCTCTGGAGATATAGGTAGAGGTCAGTTAACTGTCTCAGTGGATTAATTTCAGGGAGTTAGATTTGATTGCAAACTTCCAAAATATTTAGACTGTATCAGGAACAAAGTTCCCATTGGAAAATATCACAGGATCAGACCAGTAAGCAGTTTATATGTTCATGTCCTCCACATTGGCTGGCCTACAGCAGAGTAAAAGCCTTTCTTGCAAAACAGAAGTCAACCTTTAGTCTCAGGTGCTGTAAGTCCTTATATCTGTAATGGAAAGAAATGTTGTTTTATGGAGGTCTAACCAAGATAAATAAAATGTAATAAGTAACTAATTATCAGGAAGATGCTTGGCTTCTTATCATCAGAGATGCTTCTTGTAGCATCTCAAGCAACACTTGATTTTCTTCGTTAGATTTTTTATTAGGTGATATCATTGCAAGGCAGACAGGGGCCGAATCTTATTTTCACAGCAGAGCTTATGTGAAGTGACCACAGATGCCATCAGCTGGTTATTGCTGAACCCAAAAGGTCCTTGTGTGCAAGAGCATCTCTTTCTTCATGGCATATTTGTGTTCTTAGGTAACGGAGATCTGAAGCAGAAGAGATGAGAAGGAACTAACAGCTTAGCTGTAAGTGACAACACTGGCTACATGTCTTATTTCCCATTTACAGGAGTGAAGCAGCTTCTAGGGCTCCTTATGTTTATACAAAAGTATGGAGACTCTGTTATTTGCCTTTCAGTTTCTGGAACTTTACTGGGGAATTTTGGTCATGTTTGCAAATTTGCGCTTTGCACCATGAAAGCTAGAGTTGATTTTGTTTGACTGCTTTTTACACTGAATGCTAATTCTTCTCCAGAAGCTGGGACTTCAAAGAAAAAAGACAGTTGTTATGAGAGTCGATACCACTGAAATCTTCCTATTCCATTCTTGCAAATCAAGTGATTTCATGATTGTATGTGAGTACTAAGGAGCAGAGTGGACCAGTGCTCCGATCCTGCTCTCATTTTAATAAGCAGAAACTCACACAAGTAATTCCTTTGATTTTTAATGGAATTAATTGCATGGTCATTTGCTGACTGCTGTAAGAAAGTTATAATCTGCACCACAAGGTTTATAGCAGATCCTCTAACTGAGTTTAGCACAGAAACAAGATGAAAGCTGCTCAGAGTAGAAGGCAGGACTGTGCAGGACTTATGTAGGATACTGTTCGCAAACCTGGAGCAGCTTGGAAAGACAAAGACTGGGGAGGTGGTTTTGGCTGGCATTATTTGTGGATGTGAATCTGTTGTGCCAGAAGCAGGAGTGGGATGTGTTTGTTCAGCCTGACTCCAGACGTGGTGCCTGAATGGGTGGGAAACTCACTTCCTGGTTTCCACATAACCTCCCTGTTTCCAAACAGAGCCCCCACCTGATGACACAGTCACATACTAACTGATTTCTTTCTGCTAATCGCATTGGTCTTGGAATTGGAGGCTCCCTTATGGTGGGATTCATGTACTAACGCTTGTAAGCAAATGAAGCGAGCATGAGCTTCTCTAGGTTTGCTAAAATCCATTGCCTGCTGGTGTCTTCTTGTCTCTTCAAAGCCAGCTGCAGTGCAAACTCCATCCTCTGGGACTTCTTAATGAGACTGCCCTTCTTTCCTTGGGTATTGGGATGGTTTTACTCCAGATGCCAGGGGGTGACCTTGTTACTCATCAAATCTTGTCCCTAAATTAAATGTCATATATGAAAGATGTGAGTGAACACTTGTGGAGACTGTCCATGTCTGAACAGAATAACTGAGGCATTATGTGAAGGATTTTTGTTTCATCATACATATATTTGCCATAACAACAATAATAATTTTCTTCCATGGAGAAACATTTGTCACAGACTAAAGAAATTTCAACTTTCAGATGCACTGCAGACATCTAATTAAGTGAAGTAAAAAACTATTTATTGGTCTTTGGCTGGTAACCATCTGCATGGGGAAAGAGCTGTGACTACCAGAAGGAGTTTCTGTGGTTCAACCCTTTGCTCCCTTCATTCCTGGCTGCTCCATTTATCTCCATGGTTAGTGTCTATATCTGATCCAGGCTGTTAAGCATTGGCTCAGGGTACTCCATCATAGCTGAGAGATTTGGAATGTTTCATTCAGGCCTATTACTGTTTTTTTCACCTTGTGTCCATCTTTTCCTTGTCTTCTGCTTTGCACCCTGCTCTCTGGGTGTAGCTCTGAATGAAAGAACTGGACGCAGGGAAGTGCCGAGGAAGGCTCTGTGCTTCTACTGCTCTTTGTTTGGCTTTAACATCCTGAAGGGCTTCCTGTGCTGCAGAGCTGAAGAGCAGTCATTACCTTCCAGTCTGTGTGGCAAGTTCTCCATGTCGTTAGTACTCATGGGTGCAAACATAGTCGTGCTGGGAGTGCTTTTTTAGGCATCAATGAGAACTGCTGGGCAAAGAGGCAGAGGCATAGTTCCTGGGCTGCAGTTATGTCATTGCTCGTATCCTTTTTAGGTGTGTTGGGTTTCTCATGTCATGCTTGAGATTCAGCCAGTAGTCTCCTCCAGAACTCCTTGCACAGCTGCCCACCACCAGCCTATCTATCTTGCTGGGTCAGCACACGTGCCAGATACAACTTGTTGGTCGAGGGACCAATCCACACGCCAGCAGCAAGTCTCATTTAGGGTCAGAGGCTTGAAATGTCACACACCTCCAGGAGTGCCCGACCTTGTATGGCCTCTTGAGGAGCTGCAACTTCACTTCTTGTCTTCAGTTTTGCACATACATGTGCATGTTGCCCATTGAGATATTGTCTCATATATCAAAGAAGATGAGAAATCTTCTGGCTTCCCAGGCATTTTATGTTAGGACGGGCTGTGTCCCCATGAGTTGCATCAGTGGCCTCCCAAGTGCCTCTGCCTCTCCTCCAGGTTTCTGCCATCCAGACCCTCCCAGCAGAGGCAAGAGCCAGGGCGGAAAATATAGTCTAGGAAAATTTAGCTAAACTCTTCTAGCTGTAGTTTATTGTATCTATTTTGCTGATATCCACCCTTTAGATAAATAGTGCTAAGTTATACACATTGTGACTCTCTTGATGTGGTTAAAAAGGCTTATATTAGCCTAGCTAATCTAACTCCAAGAATAACCATGGGAACTTGACTGTATTGGTTCCAGCTTGAATCAGTTGCTGTGTAGTAAAGTGAGAATCACCTTCCTGGCTAAAAGTGTAGCAACAGGGAAGCTTTGAGTCAGTCGGTGGGGATTCCCTCCTCCCCCTTTTTTTTGTTATTTGAACAAAACTCCTGCCTGTGCCTGACCTCAGGCACCCAGAGCTCTACCTACAAGAAAACAAAATTTTCCATTTTCAATAAAAAACGTCTCTCTGTAGGCAGAAAAATGATTTTGCTAACAATCCGCAAAGCCACGGTCTATTTATTTACCAGGCTGACTCCCTGATGGGGAAACATGTGGGATCTTTTAACTTCCCTGCACAGATGTTTCTTCTACTCCTGAGTTTCCTCTTGATCTTTGGTTTGCTGTACCACATGGTGAAAACGCTGGAGATGTTATGTGTGGTGGAAGAGGAGGATTTTGTGTGCTTAAAACAAAAACAGTAAAAAAACAACAACTGTTTTTTCCCCATGTTAACAAAAAAATATTTTTTAAAGGAAAGCTGTTGAGGTAGCAAAACCTCTGTTAACTCTCACACTCTCACTGTTGTAGCATTGGTGAGATTAAATGCCGATTGATAACACCCCCACCTCTCTCTGCAGTTTCTGCTGCCACTGTAGATATTTGTATTGAGCTAAAGATCCAGTTCAGGTGAGGAGATAGAGGTCCTGCAAGATCAAGTAAAAGGACTGCTTGCTTTCTTCCTTACCTTCTTCGAGGGCCTGTGGATGGTGAGTTGAAAGACGTGTCTCTGAGTCTGTTGGAAATGAGTCACTGGGCTAGCAGGAGCTTTGGTGCTTCTCCAGCCCAAGGCAGCCAGGACTTCTGGGTTGGATCAACAGGGACATAGAGCATTACATTGTACATCTGAAACGTGGGAGAAAATGAAATAGAACACGAGGATTTGGGTATTTATCTTGGTAACACCATGGGCTGAATGATAGCGAAAGTGTACAGAGGCTGCATGGGAGGGGTGAGAGTTTTTTCTCAGTGAGAAAACTTCCTGAGCAGTTTTCAGGACTCCGAGTGGTCTCTCTTTGGCAGATCTATGAAGCTGCCACTGGAGCAGGTGCTTCTTTCCTTTCTGGCTAAAGTTGTGCATGGCCCCTCGGTCAGTGTTCAGCCTCAGTGGCACTGTCCATTCAGCCTTATCACCCAATGAGAAATCATAGGGCTTATTTTGGAACATCAGTTCAGTGTGCTGCTTTCTTAGACTCGCTTCTGTAGAAAGTCGCTGGTTATCTGTCTGCTCTGCGGTACAAGATCCTGAGCCTCATCAGCCTTTGGGGGCGGGGTGTTAGAAACAGGTAGTTGTGGTGGGCAGGGTTTGGGAGCTGGTGGGGCAAAATCTTAGCTGATGTGCATGAAGCTCAGGTAGTCCATAACCATATGCTAAAGTGTACTCATCATGGGCTGAGAGCACACCCACCAGGAGCTGTGCCTTCTGGCCGTTAGTGGTGGTGGTGTCCTCCCAGATGCTCTGCTCTCTGAGGCCCTGCTGTTCTTTCTCAGCTGCTGTCCTCCAAGTAGGGACTGTAGTGGAAGATATTCCCCAAAACACATCTCTCTCTCCCTGGGAAAGCATGAGTGCTCTTACTGCACCAGAGCAGCGGGCTGTACCTTGCCAGCAGGAAGGCAGAGTGGGTGTTGTATTAAATAACCTTAAATCTGGTTGCTTGAACAGCATTTTTAGCCAGGTAGGTGGTCTGTCACAGGAATAGGTAAAAACTGTGTCTCCACCAATGTGGGCAGGAGGTGGATTAGAGATGAGATGTGTGTTTTGTAATGAAGGATGAGAGCCTAATTTTAGAACAGTGGCAAGGCCAGGCTCAGATGTCTGCCTGGGCCCCATCCCAGTTCCTCTGCACTGCCAGAAACTTGCCCTCCCTTCCTTGGAGTGAACTGTATTGTACCTTTTAAAGTACAGGCTCCCTTCTAACAAGGCAGAGGGATTCCTGCAGTTGTTTTGCTTTGCTAATCCTCTTTTAAACCACACACAGACCAAGAGATCCCCTGGTCCCTTCACAGACAGTCTATATTTCCCCTTTAAGACGTTTGTTCTGTTTCCTTTGCAGATGCAGCTTCTGGACAAGTTCCCTATTGAAGGAGGCCAGAAAGACCCCAAGCAAAGAATCATCCCTTTTCTACCAGGTATTGCAGTGGGGAAAGTCCTAAATAAGATGGGTGAGAGCAGCTGGGGACTGCAGTTCCCCAGACACTCTCTTTAGTACTTTTTGCCTCTGGTCCTAACAAATGTCTTTTCCCTGGGAGCTCATATGTGCAGCCTTATGATACCAGACCTCCAACTCTTCCTAAAATAACTGGCATGGTGTTTAGTGCTCCCAGGAGATCTTGCACCAGCTGTTCAGGTTCAGATTGGCTTGACCCCTGCCACACGAAGGAGTTCGATGGCTTCTGGGGGGGCTGTGCTTGTGGGGCGCAACAAGACAGCCTGAGACTGGGCCACAAACTGGGAGGCCGCTGGAGACCAGAGACATTGTCTTCTGCATTTGTGGATGCTGTGGCTCTACAGACACTGTTACTCTACAACAAGGAATGAATAATTAGAGTTACCACTGAGATATAAAGGAAGCTGAAAGGAGGTTAAATGCAAACATGGATTTCTGATGATCCACTGTCCCTCTGACGGCTTTCAGAGAGGGACTGGACATGATGGATATGCTCTCCTCAGGGTATCACATACACTTCTGCCCAGTTTCGTCCAGCAGTAGCTGCAGGGATGGTACTGGGGAGATGAGCAAGACTGCAGCGTGCTCTTGGAAATGCATGCTTGGGCCAGCTCTCTATTGTCTGACTGCATGATTCTGACTGTTGGTTTAAAGTTTGGCTCACTTCAGTGCCTGTCAGGATAAATGGAGTATTTTCAGCCTATTAAAAGGTCCATTCTATCTTAAACTATAGAAAGGAGATCCCAGTTCCTTCTAAAGATCAATATAGAGAAGCTGGGATGGGAGGCCTTCGTCCTCTCCAGGAGCATAGTGCAGTCCCTGACACTGTTTGCAGTCAGAGCAGCTGCTCCAGACGTGTGGTGAGCACAGCTCCAGGGCTAGAGGGACGCAGGGACTTGGAAACCAGTGGTGCAAATATGTGATGCAAGCATTGGAATGGTAGTAGGGCAGCACAACAATCTGGCAGCCTTCATAGGCCTTCTGGAAAGCAGCCCCAGGATCGGGGCTTGCTCTCTGCAGTGCTTTGTGCCGCATCCAGACCTTCTACAGTCAGGGGGAGGGGGTGTCACCCTCCGTTCCCAACCTGTGTTGAGGAGAAGAGTCCAAGTATGGTCTTTCTTTCTAGCTGAGCTGCCTACAAACTTGTAGACTTTGTGAAACCTTGGTACAATGAGGATGACTATTTCTGGTTTGCCTTTCTTGCTGGAAAGTATTTTGTGATCCATGTACAACATCATATAGGAATGCAAATGGCTTTAGGTGAGGTGATGTAGGAAAATATCTGTCTGCAGTTAACGGTTGTTCTTCCTGTATTGACAATCACTGGCCCATTTCTTTTACTCTGTCCTAGAAAAACATTGCCTGAATGCAGGTAACTGATGCTCAGTGTGCACAGTTCTTAGTGATGGATGTCCTGGTGTATAGGTGGGTGATATTTGTGGAGGATCCCACATGTTGATTGCAACACTTCCTACCCTCCAAGAACATGAGGGAGATGGTACTGCTGCATGTCCTTGAGGGGAAGAATTATATCTGGGGAATATTTAGGTGGACTTGATGTCCCGAAGAGGGAGCTGCTGAAAGAGAATAGACCTCAGCTTTATTTAATTTAAAATTTCTATGATATATGTTCTACTTTTGATATTGAATCTCTGCCCCTTTCTTGTTGAACTGCTCAAAAGCCCTTGCTGCTTTACCCAGTAACAAGGTGACTCAGCTAAATGTCAAACAATGTCAAACTCTGTTAAATAAACTAGCTGCCGTAATTAGAATACGCATGGCATTTCTGCGACAGAGCCTTGTATTGCTGAGATGAATACCTTAGCTGTAAACTGTCTTAATTAAAAAACAGCAGGGCAGATGTTTGTACTTAAATCCTTCTTTTAAGATGTTATGATCTTGCTTGCTTATTATGGGCCTAATTCAGCCAAGCTGGAGTGAGTCTGCCTGCTGGGCTATGAGTGCACGGGATTTGCCCATGCTGCTTGCATTTGTCAAGTCTGGTTTAGAAAGTCAATGCATGCCAGCCCGTGACTCCCACTTGTCAGCGATGCTGTGATGCTCTCCTTAAATACAGGCATGATCTGAGCCCAGGAGTTGAGAAACTACCTTTGCAGGTCACTTTGCCATGGCAGAGGAAGCGTACAGAACTGGCTAACAAGTCACCCACAGCATGAGGGAGCTGCAGAAGCCTTTGCAGCCACTGCTCCGTAGGCAGAGGTGGGTGGTGATGGTACCCAAATCTCATGCTGCAGTGAAGGGCTAGAAAGGAAGAAATGAGGCATGTCCAGGCCACAGCAGATCAGGCTAAAGGGCCATCCAGCCCTGGTAGTGGCCTGTATGGGTCCTGAAGGAGGAGTGGTATCTCTCCCTCCCTACACCCTGATGGTTTAGGAGCCACAGCAGGGTTTGGGGAATCCAAGATGCTGAGTCTGTTTCTGGCATGGAGATGGAGAAGGGAAAGCGTCTAAGAGATTAATGACTCCTAGGACACCCTCCTGGTCTGTCCATGTTCACCTAGATGGGAGACGTGATATACAGAAGGTTTTGTTGGGTGAAAGCAAGCTCCTGTGTCTCCTTCCCACAGGGAGACAGCTAGTGGGTGCTCAGCTGTCACCCCAGTATGATGAGGAGCACTAGTCAGCTATGCATCTGGACCAAGAGTTGGACAGTCCAGGTCCTGTAGCTTGGACAGTCATGCTGTGTCTCAGCTTACCCTGCACAAAGCAGGGATGGTGTGGTAGACTGTCCTTGTTTATGAGGAGAGCAAAAGGCATCCCATTGCCCTGTTCAGCTCCCAGCTGTCCGCCTCTCTGCCTCCCACTATCTGCACAGATTGCCAATTCCCTGGGTACTAAAAAATGTTTGACTGCAAGTTTCATTCCGACTTGGCTGCAGATGGCTACTGCTTTGCTGATTTGTTACATTTCTGGCTGTGATATTTGCTTTCCATGGAGATGATAGCCCCCTTTCCACTCTCCACTGTGGGTTTAGGGTGATTATATGGTTGCAAATTAGAGGGCAAAGTGCCTCCCTGTTGGCGCAATTGCATTTTAGTATTTGACTGTGCTGGAAGCCTTTTACCTGTAAAAATGGGGAAACTGTAAGAGAATTCAGGGCCTTGCCCACAAAAGAGAGACCATACTCAGTTCAGCATCGGGAAAGTGCAGTTTTTCTTTCCTCTAGATACCATTATCTTACTTTTATCAGTTTCTTTCTTCAAATATTATTCTCCCTATTACACAATTAAGGACTCAAAGCTTCCAATGCCACGAAGAGCAAGAAGCAAATAATAAGCAGTGTCAGATAGTTCTGTAAAAGATATCCTGTGGATAATTTTGTAGTTTAGTTTTACTTTTTGAGAGTCACTCCCCTGCCTTCAATTTTATGTGAGATATTTTTTTTTACTGTACTGAGAAAGCAAAACTTACATTTTTCCTCCCTTTTCTCCATTTTATATTCTTCCTGTGAGTTTTTCCTTTCTTCTTTCTTATTTCCCTTGTTACTGTTGAAAAGGGGGATGTGAGGCAGCAAACCACCACTTTTTTAGTTAGTGGTGTGAAATTTTTTCTTGGGGGCGATGGAGGAAGATTGTGGAAGAGTTAAAGTTACTGCAAAACCCCTTTCTAGACCAAATACTCTTTGTCACTGTAAGAAAACAGAGATGAAAAGTACTGTTTGTCTGTACCAGTGGGACTGTTGGTTCAGCCCATTTGGAGTGTACCGATTTCTCCATCACCTCTCGTGCTCCGTATCTGAAGAGCAGTCTTTCAAATATGGACTCAAAGTTTTACTTCCTCCCACGGATACTTTTATGTCTGTGTCAGCAGAGAGAAGAGTTTGTGGACTTGGGCTCACTTATTTCAGGGATATTGAGGAAGTTAACGAAGGAGGGAGAAGAGGGGTCTGTTGATCTGCTGGAGAACATAGTGGCGAATGCAAATGGCAGAAACAGGGCAATGCAACCCCGAGATCAACAGTTTTGCAGCAGTTGACTCAAGGCTCCAGGGCTTGCATTGTTTCTCATTTCTCTTGGCACTAAGTGGAAGAGTCATTTGGAGACAAAGCTGAAGTTGGAGGGTTACCAGCTCCTCTTGCTCCACCATGTCGTCCAAAGCATGGCCTCGGGGAAAGCACATTGCATGGCATGAAATCATCCCATCATGCTGGCTACTGGGCTATAGATCCCTGCCATGGAGAGAGGCTTAGGCTTTTCATCACACATAGGTCTGGTCATTGATGATAGCAGCCTCTTGCATTTCTGCTCAGATTCCAGCTTGGTCCCTGCATGGACTACAAACCACTTTTGAGTCCTGCTGAAAAAATTGGTGATTCTTTCATAAGCTGTGCTGAAAGCACATGGGGTGCCTGCTCTGCAGCTTCCATGCTGCCTGGAGAGGGAGACATCCCGCTCCAGTAGACCGCTTTATGTGCCTAATTTTACTTACCCTTGGGAAACTGAGTCCTATCCCAGGGCACCAGGGAGGTCGGCACCAGCTGTCCCTACCAGCTGGGTCAGACAGCTGCAGAAACAACAGCCCAGCCTGACTCTAGTCCCTGCCTCCAGCACATGGAAGCCTCTGCCATTGAGACACCTTTCCTCTTCCTTTCTTTCCCACTTGAATTTTCCTTCTTCCTTGATTAGACCCAGCATTTTTTTGGGCATATGCTTCCAGTGGAGCTCGGTGCCTGCATCCTGGGGCACCAGGATGCCAGCATGTTGGATGAGATATCACTACCTATTGTCTGGCCCTCCTGTGCCCTGATGATCTGCTTTCCTTCTGAGAAGGGAAACGCCCCAGTACCATCTCAAAGGGGTCTCTGAGGCTTTTTCCTTCCTCGTCTCCGAGGCAGTGGGAACATGCAACATGCTTGCTGAGGCATTTTAAGGAGAGGCAGTAGGAAGATCCTTACAGGTAGTACAGATTTGGCCCTGTATTTAGCTCCTGAGCTGCAGCTGTGGCTCGTAGCAGTGATGGCAGGTGGGAAGCAAAGTGAGAAGTGAGCTACTCAGTGCCAGGAAGGTTTCACCTGCCTAAATTAATCTCCGGGCGAGGCTCCCAGTTCCCTGGGGAGCCTCAGCCTCTCCTCAAGGTTTGCTGAGGGCTGTTCCTCAAGAAAAGTGGGAGCCGTATGTGAGTCAGGAGGGCTGTGGGAAGGGAGAGGTGTGGTTGCGGAGGGTGGTGGAGGACATCCCAGCACCGCCCAGACACCTGGAGCTGGTGAGGGGTGCTGGCAGGCGGGAGCCTCCCCATTTTGCACAATGCAGGAGGACAAGGAATAACCTTTTGCTGACGCTGGCTGAAACCTTCCTTACTTCCACTTCTGCCACTTGTGGGCTACGGTGGAGGAGATCTCCTGCTGATGAACTGCATTCCAGGTGGATATGTCTGCTTTTCACTTTTGGTTTGGTGTGTTGGGGTTTTTTTTCCCCCTCCCCTTTCCAATGCCATCTTTAGGAAAGAGAAAGCTCAGGTGAAAGGCTCGAGCAGGTTTGCAACAGCAGAATTTTGCCCATGGTAATGAAAGCAGCTTTCTTCTGCTCTCAATTGTGTATATACCATCTTTACTCCTGTTGTTTTGCTCTGGGCTGGGGAGAATTGGTGTTTTGGTCAGAGATCTTGGGTGGTTATTTTTGCACTGAAGCAGAGATGATGGGCTCATCCTGACAACCAGCACGACAGTGACCTTCAGATCCATCCATCCTTGTTCCACCTGTGTCAATCGAGACCATGATCAGCAAAATTAGGATGTGGCCATGTGTAATTTTGTCAAAGGTACAGCATTTCAGTGGTGGTCAGTGCACGTAAGGCATTTTCAATGTGCATTCTCCCACCTTGGAGGCAGTGGGCATGGTGACTTCTGGGACCATGCTGGCTGAGGAGGACCCTTGGAAACCTCAGTGATGTTCTTATTGTAGGCTATTTTCGTCTTTGGAGAGGTGGTTGCTAGCTGGGCATTTAAAGGGAAATATGTGCCAAAATATGTTTACTTTCAGACTTGTTTCCCATTTTCTATTATTCTCTCCTGCAGCATAGGGCAACAATGCTTAAGTGATTTTAACTTTTCCTTGGAGTAATTTTGAATTTCTGACTTACACAGAAATGGACAGCATTGCATTAGTTCAGAGCCAGCCAAAAATTAGCTTAAAGGCGAAAAAAAAAAAAAAAGAGAGAGAAAATTCTCTTTATATTAGACCCAGTCATATCTTAGTTTTTAGATTAAGATTTAGTTCTGGAATCCTCAATGTAAGAAGGATATGGAGCTGTTGGAACAGGTCCAGAGGAGGGCTACAAATATGATTGGAGGGCTGGAGCACCTTCCCTACGAGGACAGGCTGAGAGGGTTGGGGTTGTTCAGCCTGGAGAAGAGAAGGCTCAGAGGGGATCTTATAGCAACCTTCCAGTACCTGAAGGGGCTACAAGAAGAGAGGAGAGGGGCTATTAGTAAAGGCTTGTGGGGATAGAACCAGGGGAATGGGTATAAACTGGAGAGGGCCAGATTTAGACTGGACATTAGGAAGAATTTCTTCACCATGAGAGTGGTGAGACGCTGCAACAGGTTGCCCAGGAAGGTTGTGTCTGCCCCATCCCTGGAGGTGTTCAAGGTCAGGTTGGATGGGGCCTTGGGCAGCCTAATTTAGTGGGATGTCCCTGCCCATGGCAAGGAGTGGAACTAGATCTTTAAGGTCCCTTCCAATCCTAGCTATTCTATGATTCTGTGATTAAAGTATTAATTAAGATAACCTAAATAATGTTCCTTTAATATGCAGGAGTAGTCTTGCAGTAGTCTTGTGTCTATCTTGCATGATAGACACAAACAGGTGAGATATTCCACTGCGCTTTCCTGAATATGAGGCAGAAAACTTTCTCAGATGGAGAAAGAGAGGCTCTGCACCCATCCCTATCCATCCACCTGCAACAAACCAGTATCGCAGTCCCCTGTCCTCACCTCAATGGAGCTGCCAGGGTGGAGAGGTGAGCCATGGCACTGCAGCATGAAGTGATGCTGTGAAGAGCTTTTGGGGAGGCACCCCATAATGCAGAATAATTTCTCTTTAATATACATATTTTCAGTTCTCCTGCCTGTTGTTTGAAATGGAAGAGTGCCTCCAGGTTTAGAACTTTTATTTGAGGCAGGATAGTGCGTTAGCAAGATGGCTAACTGGTCCTTGGCTTGTTTCCACTCCAGCTTATTTAGGACTTGGGTGATGCCGAGCGTCTGGTGAGCTGCTCTTCAGCAGCTCCTATTGTTTGAGAAAGTGGTTTCTATTGTTTCTTTCTATTTTCTGCCTTGCTAGGAGAGCTATTGCGGAAAATTCATCTCCTGTCTCTCACAGGAGGAGAATGGATTTCCTGTCGGCTCCAGGCTTGAAGGGAAAGCAGGGGCCGCTGGGAGGAAGCAGCCATTCCTCAGCCAGGCAGCGGAAGGATTGATGATTTTGAGGGGGCAGGCAAGCGTATTATTTGCTTCAGGCTCCATGGTGATATTTTCAGGGTTTCAGTCTTTTCTGGTTGAAAGACAAAGTCTTCAAGTGTGAGGTCATAGGATGCCCTTAGGCCGCTTCCTATTGAAGAAGCTGTGGAAAAGGCTGCTGTCTTTCAGAGCCGCCTGCTGAGGAAGGGCTGGAACGAGCTCCACGTCACGGCGTGCAGGGTGCTGAGCTTGTTTCTCAGACTTTGTCATGCCTTCTGGAGGCCTTCAGGCATTATTAGGGCATGAGCCACGGGCCCGATTTCAATGCAAAAGGAAGAAAAGGGAGAAAATATAACAGTGCTGGCATGTACCAGAGTACCTGATCCTCTTCCCTCTCTTCCAGTCTCTTCTGAGCCCCTACCCGCTGTCCAGACCCCAAATCCACCAGCTGGCAGCTGAAATGAGGGGCTAGTATGGCAGCGATCTACAGAGTGTTTTTCTAGGGCTTCTGGCTGCTCCTCTCACACAGATAAAGAACTGGTATTTTGCTCAACCAGAAACCACCTCTGGGCAGAAATCAGCATATGTAGAACAACATGATGTGCCTCTTATTAGACCATCTGAGTCTCCCGATGAGAGTTTTGTAATAATCAAACCACAGTTTCAAGGGAAAACAAAGAATGGAAAGGAGTTTTTGGTTCAGTTTCCTTGAAGCCAGAGCCAATGGGGATTTTTTATGTTTTCCTTCAGCGCTGGATGCTAGACCAAAAAGGCTAGGGCAGGTTTCCTGTGCAGTGTAGCTGCCTGGGCTCCTTACGGAAATATACAGACATTTTTTACTCAGAAATTAGTTGGATTTTGATTCTTATTTTTAAAGGCAATGAATAAACACGATTATAGACTTGAAAAGCAGTTTGAGCTGCATTGGGCTCGTCGTTTCCTCGGGCAGCCATTCCAGAGGAGTGTGCCCTCTACTACTATAATTACTTTTTAAAAATAACTCTGCAAGTCTGTAATCTAAAGTGGGTGGTATGTAGCAAGTCTGAGAGCATTCTGCATTCAACCCACAGGCTGGCAAGAAGGTGGCTTTATATAAGGGTTTGCTTGTCTTCATCTCTGGGTTGAAATCAGACTTTTTCCCACAATCCATCAGCAAATGGCCCCTATAATGAAAGTGCTTTTTAACACGGGAGTCAAGCTTGCCAGAGACTTGGATGGCTTCGCAGTCCCACAGGCTCTAGATATTCTTTCTGGATGGTGCTTCTCTGCAAGATCTTGTCTTTGTTGTATTCTCTAAATCTGTTATATTCAGATTTAAGGTGCCTGGGCAATAGAGGAGAGCAGAGTAAAGCTGAGATTCATGGCTAAATAATAGTCTAGACCTCTGTTTGAACCTGTTTTGAGCCCATTTTGCCTTTTGGCTGGACTAGCTGACTTATTTATATCCTCACATGCTTAAAATACATTGTGATTATTTTTTTTCCCAAGAATTGGAAACAATGAACCTGGAAATTTGCTGCTTGATCACAAGTGATTTCCCCTACTTTAATTTATCTGTTTGTTAAGCTTTTTGGGTGCTGATGTTCTCAAGTGTGATGTGCTTGCAGACTTCCCTGCTCCACAATGGAGCTATTTTCAGGCTTTTATGAATGTTTGTCCTTACTCGTAAGGGGATCTTTATACTCAGGAGCAGAGTGAGGGGATACTGTGGGCAGAGATTTGCCAAACTGAATCTATTTCCACTATAATGAAATAACCTGTGACAGTGTTTGCCCTTTTGTGATTTTTTTTTTTAGAGTTCTAGTCCTATTTAATGGGAAAGCTGAAGTGGAGGGAGGGAAATAACGCGGGAATTAGAAAGAGGAAACCAAACTTATGTAGATGAGGAAAAGAAAGAAAGTCCTCGAAGTGGGCAGTTCAGTCCTCTTGAGGTTCTCCTGTTCATGGAGGTGCTAATACAGGCCCCAGGCTTGTGCTCAGGATAGAGGTAATTAATGTTTGCTCTCAAATTTCCTTGGGTCTGAAGTTAAACACTTTCACCGTGTCATTTTCTATCAGAGTTTTGCCTCCTTTAAATAAAGAACAGAATATTATA
Organism: Cuculus canorus; assembly: GCF_017976375.1. NCBI lineage: Eukaryota > Metazoa > Chordata > Aves > Cuculiformes > Cuculidae > Cuculus > Cuculus canorus. Next base: position 12,855,192 of record NC_071407.1, read on the forward strand.
TTCCTTTTGCTTTTGGATCTTAAGCATCAGCAAGTTCAAACTTGCAGGTTCCCTCTCATTTTCAGGGCTCTGAAACGGAACAGGGCTGATCCAGAATAAGCAAACATTTGCAATCTGGTTTGGCCCTTGATGAGGTTTTGTTGCAGGTGTTTGGGCTGGTGGGCACAGTTCACTTTTGTACTGTGTGCCCTATTGGGGTGAAAGGTGCAATTCCCACCAAATCCTTCTAACTCTTCCCACCAAATGCATAATGACTTGGCACCTTCTTGGGCAAGCAATAAAGCCATTGGACCAGAGTACAGAATAAAGGCATTTGTGCCTATTCCAACTAAACAGTGTCGTCACTGCTGATCTATTTAAATCACTGGATGTGGTCAGCAGAAGGGAAAATATTCCTGGCCTGATCCTGGCTCCTACAAAGCAGAGCAAATGCAGAATTGTGTCTTTAGCAGATTTCCTCTTGGGAAGAGAAGTCTCCTCTAGATAATAATCCTTTTAGCAATATCTCCAGTGAATGAGGCTTTGTCTGAAGAACAAAGAAAAAGTCGCAGGCTTGAAATATGCCTGAATTTCCTGAGTGTGCTTGTTGCTGTGTGCAGGCAGGAAGCTGTGTTAAACTGGTTTGGATGTTTGCTATGAAGTGGCATAAACAGAGTGTTGGGTCTCCCGGGATCCTGATCTGATCTGTGGACCAGTGGACAGGGGTTCCTCCAAGCTGTGGCTGTGAGAAGGAGAAGGATTACCATAGTCATGCAACTCTGTGTCCATGTCCCTGTCTGTCTCATACTCCCTCTGACAAAATCTGTCCTCTGAAGATCCCAGGTGGATGCAGCAGCCAGCAGCAAAGGTGAGCTGTGCAGCCACAGCAGACCCAGCACATGCAGCTGTTAAGCTGCCAGCCAGCAGGGAACTTATTTCCTGCACAATTATGAAAACAACTGATCTGTGACATTTTAAGAATGGGGAGAAAATACAGGGCAGGGGAAGGAAGGCCCTGGCTAAGTAAATATTTACTTTTGCACAATGTCCCAGCCAACCCCTTCTTCCAGGGGCTGGGAGAAGAAGGGGTTGCTTGCTACTGGCTCTGGTGTGTGGTGACAGGGGACAGGATAGCCAACACTGAGCTGCCTGCAGCTGGAAGGAGCATGCTCTCTGCCAAGCAAAAGCTGCTCTGCTGGAGTGTGATATTGCCCTGCTTGACCCACTGCTCCCTGCTGCACCCCACAGCCAGGAATGTGCTGCTGGACCACCAAGAGCTGGCTTGAACCACCTGCCTGGGCCCCTCTTCTTGGTCTTGCTCTAACAAAGCCAAGCTGGTGAGATACTCCTGCTAGTGAGGTATATCCCTGCTCCTTCCCAGAGAGCAGCCCCGGGAAGCGTTAGGGAAATGGAGGCACAAAGATTTCCAGGGTAGTGATGCTGCAGCCAGATGAGATGTCCGGGACCTGGGGACTACAGCATCTCACGTGATGCCTTCACCACATCATATGCCCGCTGCCAACTAAGTCTGGAGCAGATGTGAGCCATATTGTATGCAGAGGATGAACTTGCAAGATCTAATTGAAAAAGACCCTCAGCATTGGGAAAAAGATTTTCTTTTTATTATGGCATTGTCCAACCTGATATAATCTCAGTTTTCAATTTCTTTCCCTCACCCTAGACAAAAATGTTATTTTTTCCAGCCCTGTCAAAGAGAGGTTGAATTGTCGCACTGTGATCTATAAACGCTGCTTAGTTCTTCTTTCATTAGCCCTCCTCAGCAGGGTGGCTGGTGCAGTGCCATGCAGATGCTGTTTGTGTTTGACACGGTATCTGACCACCAGGGCAGCTTGGAAATCCCTCCAGTGTGTACTCAGCAGGTGGAAGAAGGGTGTGGTGTGCTTTGCCTGAGGTCCAATTAGTCTGTGGTTGTAGGCAGGATTTCACCTTCTACGCCGTGTTTCTGCAATACGGCAGTCTGGGTTAGTTGTGTCAACACTTGGTGATTTGTATGTGAGGAGACTTGGTGAGTTCCAGTAACAGTGACACCAACCACTGGTGGGTCTCGACATATTCTGCTCTCTTGGTGGTGTCTGTGAAACCAGAAGAGTTGGAATAGGTGGGACTCAGAGATTTGTTTCATGCAGGTGGCTGATGCGGTAACAGAGGTACCTCTAGGCTGTTCCCCTCCTCCCCATTCATCAAGGAAATACTGGCTAAGCTCACTCCACAGGACATGCACCATCACTCAGTGAATAAACACAAGGGATTTGTGTTCTGAGTTAATTCTGCTGCTGGAAATCAAACCCCATTCCCTGGTCAGATGACATCTTTTTTTCTTGGAAAGGGACAAAGGTTAAGAAGACAAGGCAGGCAGGTTAGTTAAAATATGTCAGTGTCTCCTGAGTGTAAGTAAAGACTATAAATAAAAGCCTTTTAACTTGGAAAAGAACTTGAGTGATATGATTGGGTTCAATTTACTCCAAATATTGCTTTATGCCTTTAAGCTGTTATCAAGTTTTGGTTCAATTGCAATAGTTTTATGACTTAAGTGCAGTGGGAACAGTTGCAGTCTTTATGCAAGTAAAACATTTCCCCTGAAACATTTGGAGTGAAGAGTGCTGTATTGTGCAGGAATCTGGGAGTGAAACTGCCTGGACACAAATAGCCAGGGAGGTGACCTTCTCTAGCTCTTTTCTTTCTCCATTCCAGAGTAACTACACAATGTAAGGATTTATATTGTGAACAATAAGGGATTTAAATAAGGCTTAGTTTTACATTCTTGCTAATGAATCCTCGAACTTAGTAATAAAAGCTGAACCTTTTTACTTATTTCCTCTTAAGCTGCAAGTGTGTGTGATTCAGCAGCGTCTTGAGATGATTTGTCAGGATGACAAAGTAAGTCACATCCCTCTTCCTCTTGGGATTAATAGAGAACTAGAATAATCCTGTACCCATAATATTATTTCAGTTGGGTTTGCATAATAGCCTGGATGCAAGACTTTGTAATGATGATGTTTCATTCTTTGAAGTTAGGTTAATTCATGTCAGTGTCAGAGCCGCACAAATAATAAAACACTTCTTTTCCCTCACATTTTTTCTTAACTAGCCCTCATTTTCTCATCCAGGTTTTACTATGATCAATAAGAAGTGAGTGGATTTTAACGCTGCTTCTGCAGATACCCAGCACCATCACAGTCGGAAAACTCCTGTCTCACATTAATGTATTTGTGTGTCAGTGACTGTGGGTTTAGGAAGATCTTGGTGTTCCTAAAGAGTCTTGCTGTGTGGATGCCTGTGCTCAGAAGCTCTGTAGAGCATGTGTAATTTCATCAAAATCACTGTAGCTGACCCTCTCTGTTAGCCAATGTTTTCCACACGCTTCTGGACCCATATTCCTGGCTTCCATTAGAGAAAGTGAGAGAAATCAGGCCACTCATAATTACTTACAAGCTGTGAGCTAGGCACATATGTAAATATTTTCGGGGTCACAACTTAGCTCTTTATTTTTAATATACTTTGTTATTAGTAATCGTTTTTGAAGAGATTGAAAATCCCACCCATAAGTTTCTGTAGCATCGAACTTACTCAGCCTTGACCTCTGCTCACAGCGGTATCATTGGATTTACTGTTGACTTCAGCAGGAGCAGTCACTGTGGGGCTGAGTGCTTTTGAAAACCTTTTTCCCGTGCTTTTCTGTATAAAGCCCATGACTGTAGCTGCCAGATTATATGACACTAGGATTTAAAATGACTTAAGAATGAAATCAAACTGATAAGAAGGCTAAGACATAATAAATCTAAGCAAAGTAAATTTGCTTGCTTTCTAAGACAAAGTGACTTTCACAAGGTTTTAATTTTCTCTGGCCCAAATGGAACAACAGATGAGTTTGGTTCTTTTAGCATGTACAGGCTGGGCATGTGTCAACATTGCTCCTGTGAAGCCCTGGAGATGACATGCCACATGCACCATATGTATGGGCTTACCCTGGGCACGTAGGAGCAGGTGAGGGGGCTGCTCTGCCTTTAGGGGTATTGATTTCAGTTTCTCTCTGTCCCCAGCTATAAGGTGTATCTTGGAAATCATCAGGTAAGCCCACGTTTCATCATTAATTCCAGCCCAGACTCAGCCCTAGTTTTCCCCACTGCCAGAAGTGCTTTACAAGAATAAACTAGAATTGCCATATCTCCCTATGGTGTTAAAAGAATAAATCCATAAAATGTTGTGTAGCGCTCAAATACTGCAGCATTAAAGTCCTTCTGTAATTACCTATGCCCGACTGGTGCCTTTATTATTATGCTTAAAGCCTTCATGTTCACATCTGTTTGCAGATGTCCTCTGGAACAGGGTGGTCTCTTGCTCTAACAGTCAGGATAAACACTTTGCTCTCATGGATTAGATTATTCCTCACCAAGTTCTGCGTTTCACTGGAGGTCAGCTATACTCATGCTCTGTTAGGATTTTCTCCCCTAGCTCCCTCTTTTTTTTTCTTTTTGCTCTTAAACCAGATTCTTTCTTCTGCCGTGTCAGCAGCAGATAGGAGTGTTCTTGCAAGCAGCCCTGAAGACAAAAAGGTCTGGCCAAGGGTGTTATCTCTGAGAGTTTCTGCTCCTCTCATCACCAGCTCCCCGTGCCCAATGCTTGCTCCAAGATGTGGCTGTGTTCTCTCCACACCATCCATTCCCCAGTTCACCTTCCCTTGAAAAGAGTCCAGATATTATAATCTCTGGTAAGCCCTAAAACTGGCAGGATTTTTGTATTTGTTTCCCTTCTCCTGTTTTATTTTCATAAGCCTACAGATTGACTTTATTTCTCTTAAAGGTTTCTAGGCTGGGAGACTGCTGTTCATCCGCTTTTAATTAAAGCAATATAGGGAATTAGGCCTTTCACAGGGGTGGTTCTGGTGATGGCTATGAATGTTTTTGTTAGTTTTTCTCTCTTCTAAGCAGATGCTTGGAACTGTGAGTTGGAGCTTAAGCTTTTTAATTACCAGGGAGTAAAATTACTGCATTATGGTGAAATGATTTCTTTGCAAAGGAAAAATTGTCTCTTGGCTGCTGCCATGCGAAATAGCATAACCGAGAGAGGATAGTTCACTGCTGCATCCTCGGAGGATGGGAGGGTGGTGGGTGCAAGGAGGGAATGTAAATTTGGGCATCGAAGGGCTGAGGCACAGGGAGATCTGTGGCTTTTGCAGTACGGTATAAAGGAGAGGAGTTAGTAGGAGCCTAGTCTCTCCTCCTGGCAGCACCCATCTGTTTCCTACAAGAGTCTGGAGTAGATTAGGCTGCCCAAGGCAGAGTTTTTCTTGATGCTGGTACCACACTGAAAGAGCATGAGTTTAGGACTGAGAGTGTTGGGGAGAGCGAAGTACTGCTCTTCCCTGCTGATTTACAGTCTCTCACTCCCATTTTGTCCTCCTTCAAAGCAGTGCTCTCGGGCTTGTAAAACAACTTCACACAAACAGAAGCTGGTGCAGACAGGGTGTAGGAACCTCCCATTGGCATATGGGGATCACAAACGGAGCTTTTTCTGGATCTCAGGGAAGACAGCAAAAGCCCCCTTCCCAAGAACGTGCTTATTTTGGGCAAGCAAGCGAAGTATCTCAAGAGCAGCTCTCAGGATGACCTAGGGAAGCAGCTGGCTTTTCCGCCTGGAGTGTTCAAATTATTTCAGTTTTACAACGTGAAAGCCTCCAGCAGGAAATTTTCAGAAGAGCCCAAGTGTCATCTGACCCCGGCTCCTGTTTTCTAAAGTGTCAGTGTGTTCCTGGTGTGTGTTTGGAAATTTGACTTCTGTTTCAAATTGGTTAGCTATTTTAATACAATGGAAGGAAAGCTATTACCCTGAGTGTCAAAAGCCTCGGTAGGCTTGCAGGAAAACCTGTATTTACCCGTGGGTCCTTGGGGAGAAAGGATAATCCTCTTTGGACTCATTAACTGCTGTCTCTTGCCTCTGTCGTTCTTGCATGTTGCCTGTTTCCGTACAAGGATGCAGCTTCTCTTGGCTTCCTCAGCCTCATGAGCCACCTGTAGGTCCTGGTGGTGCTGCCGGGTAGCCAGCACAGGTATTTGTGACATTTTCTGAAGTCCTTTGGATCCATCTCAGTGCCAGCACATGATGAGGGGGCTGTTGTGTTCCCCCCTCCTTTTCTTCTCTCATCTATAGCCTAAAATGGTTTGGTCTCCTGCAGAGGCTTACTGGTGCAGCATATGTTTCTGATCTTGTGGTGTAGCCAGACTGGGTTCTCACTCACAGTAATGAGAGATCAGCTCTGATGTCACTCAGTTTGGTTCTGATCCGTGCTCGTCCCAGGGCCAGACTCTGCTCTCATTAATGGCTTATTTTTCATTCAGAAATGTGTGCTTCCCTTTCTGCAGTGTTTCCCTATTGTAAAGCCTAGGGAGGGCCAAAAAAGAATTTTTCTTTTCACCATTTGCGATGCCTGGGATTCCTCCGGGGCTCTGGGTTTATTCTGTGGTTTCTTCTAATGTAGGTTTCCCGGGGGCTATAAGATGATCTAAAGCAACCTGGCTTGTTGAGCTGACTCAGAAGTGACCCTCTTGAATCACTCCCAGGCAGCTGAGCTGTCTGAAGAGTTGATGGCAGGGGATTGATCTGCTTGTCATTAGAAACAAAATGTTCTGTGCGTCTTCAAAAATATCAGAAATAAGTTAGATTCTTTGTTTTGTGACTATTTTCAAAAAGGTCATTTTGGTACCCTCTTTTTGAAGTAATAGTTATTTAATTAAACTCCAGTGCAGTATCTGAAATGCACCTGTCTTGACCTCTTGGCACATGAACAAAAATTAATAAAATGTGGCTTAAAGTAAACAATGGGCAAAGCATTGTCATCCGAAGAAAAATAAATTAAAAAAACGCCACTTGCTGAACCACAAAAGAAACATGTGAGAAAAAGACTCATCTAGTACTTTTTCTGGATAAATAACATGAAAAAGAAGGTATTGAAACAAGATTGGTGTATTGACTCAGACTGATTTAAGGATCTGCTTGATGGCCCTCCTTTCAAAGAAGGGAAAATAAGAAGGCTGCAAAGTGCACATGCTCGAGATGTGTGTGTAAACTAGGGCTTGACATAGCAGCAGTGAGTGGATGGAAAAAGTCCTTTTAACTCCGCTGTGCTCTGGATAAGGTCTTGTAACAAGTGATTAGGCTCATCCCTTTTACCTCCTGTTGGTCTTCTCCTCACAGCGCCCCTTTCTCATTGTGTCAGGTTCACCTTGGTGAGCAGTCATTGCAAATGGTAATTGTTTGAGTGTTTGCTAAGGTAGATTTACTGAAAAAGTGCAGCAGCTGAATGTATGGCCTTGAATGCTGTGTATTTCTTGCAGTCAGATAATTTTGAGGTATGACGTGGATTTTGTTTTGCACAGGTGCCCAGAGTTAATTCAGGTGCTTGGCACCTTTCTGCTATGTATTAACTTGTTCAAAAGCCACAGTTGAACCGAACATTTAGATTGTGAACAAATTAATTTTGGGGACTGTCTTGTGTATTATACAATGTCTGGGGTGGTGGTTTCTATTCTGGGAATAGATACTATATTCTGGAAAATATCTTCAGGTGTCTTACAGGAGCGCCACTCTTCTCCAGCCATCTCCCCCTGCCCTCATGCCACTGGTTGGGAACTGACATTTCCACCGTGCTGATCCCAAGAAGGAACCCACTCTTTCACTGCCCAGGGAAAAAACGAGGGCTCACACTGCTCAAATCAGCACAGAAAATATTATGAGGGGTGAGGCTAAATTCCGTCCAAACATAAATAGAGTAGCATGCCTAGAATATCTTTTTGGTCTAAATCTTGCTCAGCAGTCGAAAGTCCCAAGTACCAATAAAGGCACTGACTAATGAACATTACTCAGTTCCTCTGGGTGCTTGGCTAGGGGCACTCATAGTTTCCAGTCATACGATTACTCCTTTTTACTTTAAGCCATCCTGTTTTCTTTTAGTCTTTCAACTTTAAAGAAACATTTAATAACTTTGTGTTCTGCTTGTAAATGGCAAAGTCAAGGGATCCCTAAGACACAGATCTTTTTGGCTTTCTTTCCTGCTACCTGGAAACACCTTCTTTACCTTTGGTGCCAGCTGACGTGTTAGCTTTCTGGAGTGTTTTCCTTCACCCTGAGTCTCTCTTGCCCCCTTTCCAGTGGAACTGAAAACAAAATTGGGAGTATGCAAGCAGAAATGTGTCTCTGAGATACACAGTGGAGATGAAAAGGTACCAGGACATTTGCTCTGCACAGTGGGTATTTGATGAAGAGAGAGGAAGGGTTCAAATTCTGAACCTGAACTGAAATTTGGCAAAATATCTTAGTAAATACTTCAGGGAAGGCCAGCCTCAATTTCTGGACATTCCATTATTGAGAGCCTGTGGCAATATAAAGAACAGCCAGCCTCCAGATGAGGCATTAGCCTGGCACATGGGAAACCTTCAATTCCTTGTGGTTTCTTGCAGGAGTTTACCCGCACAATATACCTGAATGAGACCTGTGAGTCCTTGAGCTGTCATTGGTACCTTGTACATCCAGAACTACAGAATGGCCCTAGTGTTTAGTGACCTTCAGCATCCAGTCATGTCTCCAGTGACCTGATGCCTGGTGGTACATCTTTGAGAGGGCAGTGGCTCTGCTGAGTGGTCTTGCAATCGTGTACCAACTGGAACTGTGATTTCATGTATGCAACCCGTTGCCTTGGCTAAATTCACTCCTGTTGTACTACCGACATACAAGTACATATCAGAGGGAGGACCATAAATGTTTTTAGGTAGTTTTGTGACCCACGAACTTGTTTAGCGCTTTCAAATCAGAACGTGGGTCTGTGAAACAATGGCCAAATGTGATTCTGAGCAAAGCCAGGTCAGCCATTCCATTCTGGCCTAGCTTCAGGAGATCTGTGTGGGTCTATTGGTGGGGAGAGATGTGTTGCCTGCTTCCTAAATCTGGCCTGACTATTTTTTTTCATGGAAGTAAGTAAGTCCAAGTACACTTGGACTACACCAAAGTACACTTGGACTACACGAATGCTGCAACTGAAATTTACTGGGAGGTAGTTTCTGCAGTAATTGTCTACAATACCCAACATACGCCAAAATCCAATTTTGTAGTTGTGTCATGCTGGTGTTTTTTACTTGTTTCATTGTGGGCATTGCATAAAAGTATCACCCGTCAGCAAAATAGCTTAGTTTCTGGAGTATAACACAGTGATTTTGGACAGCAACACTACACCTCAGATTATGAGTAGGGATAAGGAAGAATCCCACATCCAATTGACCATGGCAAATCCAATTCAAACTGCAAAGGGGTACTTTTCCTCCCATTAGGCAGAATGTGATTAATTTCCCATGTGGAAAATTGTTCAAGACAGACATGCTCGTAAATTATGTCATAAGAGATCCTATTACTACAAGCTCCGTCAAAACCTACTGTGCCTCCCAAAATAGCAATAAGATGATAATTATATTAACAGCCTTTCTTATTATTTGATGTGTGTCTGACATAGGCTGTAAGCCTATTTTTTTGCCAGATCAGAGCCATTTAAGGATGGAAGCTTTGGCATTTGTGGGCATTAACAATAATCCTTGATTTCTGGCATTTGAAATTAAAATTGTTACAGCAAAGTTTTTAAAATAGGAGATTGAAAGCCAATAGGTACAAATGAGCCCACAGTTTAAAATGATGCATCCTCTGTTAAAAACTTCATATCCAAAACCAAACATGGTTTTACCAGCAAGGATTCTTGACAGATCTGTTTCAAGATCTGTGCTGTTCAACCCAGGATCTGCAGAAGAGGATGTTAGTGATACAACTAACTTAGCTGATCATGAAATTACTTAGGATATTCAAATTTGGAGCTGACTGCAAAATCTTGGAGGAGGAGCTCATGATATTGTTGGTAAAAAGGCAATTTCATGTTGGTAAGTACAAAGCAGTGCTATATGGGGTAAAAAAGGGTCATTGCAATCAAGGAAGAAGAGATTTCAGTAGTTCTGAGGCTGTTTCCATGAAAGCTACAGTGCAGCAGTCAGAAAGCCAAAGGTGGTGTTAGGAAGAATTAGGCAAAGAACGGGAAAAAAAACCCAGAGCTTCAGCTGCGGAAATCCACTATTTCCCCACGTTGTGAATACTATGTGCAGTTCTGGTCATTGCCTCTCAAAAAGGGTATATAATAGTAAGGTGCTGAGAAGGATGACAGAGGTGATTACAGAAGTGAATTGGCTTCTGTATGAGGGAACTAGACTAAAAGTCCTCAGAACAGAGGTGATGGGTGGGATGGAATAAAAGTTCGTGAAATCATAAAGAATTTGAGAGAGTGAGGAGGACATGATTATTTTTATTTCTCCAAATGCAAAAACCAAGTGCAGCCTGTGAAATTTGGAAAGCAGACCTGAAGTGAACAAAAGGAAATATGTGATCACATGCCATGTGATTAAAGTAGGAAATTCGTTTCCAGAGGACTCTGTAGGGACTACAGTATCTGTGGGTTCAAAAATATACGAAATCAGTTTCTGTAGGATGGAGTCATCTCTGGGTGTTAAAAACTATTTTCTAATTCAGAAAAAAATCTTAACCACTGGTGTGCAGGAATGAGGAGCGTGTATCAGGAGAAGGATCCTATTTCACATGTCATGTTACTTGCATTTCTTCCCTGTCTCTTACTGCCTGGTCTTGTAGATAGAGAGATGGACTATAGAGATCTTTGATGCAATGGAATGCAGCAAGAAAGTGGACTAAATTTCCGGTTCCATGTTCAGTACCTTATAACTACTAACGAAGCTGCTTTCTTGCACTGTGGCAGCTAAACACATGGATGGTGATTCTTTATCTGGAAATGGAGGAGATGGCATCTGTCCATTCTTGACCTACTTGGAGACCATAAGTCTGCAGGCTGGACCACCTCAGAGGGGTTATCTGAGGTATTCAATAGTGGGACTTTATACCTCTAGCCAGACCTCTGTAGCACTGCACACCAGGACACAAAGGCAAACAGCATTTGGGGAGCTGCCATTCCTGTGTGGTGGCACACAGAGAGAAAGACCAGCTTGTTTAGTGGTGTGGATTTTGTTAGCAGTCAGTCCTGTTTGGCTGCTCGGTGTCTCCATGGCTTCAAATGCAATTAATCTGGGCCTGAAAGGGTAATTATCAGCTCACATTCCTAATTCAGATTTCTGTGCCTATTCATGCTACCATTTTTTCTTTAATTTAGCGGTAAAGTTGAGGTTATTTTTATGTTTTATACTGCTGGCCCAGTGATTCTTATTAAAACAAGAAGTAAAACATTAGTTTCTAATCCACGATTTTTCCGTTTTCTTGGGAAATGTAGAGACCATATTAACTGTGAAAGGGAAACGAAAGCATGCCTCATCCTGGGGTCCTGCTGTCACCTTGGCTAAAGGTGCTTTTCCTTTCAAGGAGCAAGTAATTGCTTAGAGCATTAATCCCCAAAAGAGGCTTTTTTATTCTGCAGGGGCGAATCTGTTGACATCTGACAGTGTCATTTCCTCCTTTGATTGGACATAGGCACCTTGTCGAACCCAGGAGAAGGTGGCTGTAGAAAGCTAGGGATGCTCAGCACCCTCCACCCTCAACTCCAGGGCAGCAGCTCTCACATCCTTAAACCTGTGTTTACTCATATGAGTAGGAACTTAAAAGGAGTTTTTCAGGGAGATTGTCCTCAGCTGTCTTCTGGTATCAGCAAGCACGGCTGGTGCCAAATCGCACGTGAGCACAGATTAAGTGGCCTGAGCTGGAAATGGCTGAAGCGCCCACACAAGGGGGAGCTGGCTGGGAAGGAGGACAGTTATCTGACAAGTAATTATATAATCGTTTCCCGGTTCCTGTGCATTGGCTGAGCTGTGATAACTGCTGGTGTGAGTGCTCTTAGTAGTGCAGCAAGGTGGAGAAATCTGAGTGAGTTTTGCTGTCCCTGGAAGACTGTGACTGGACACTGGCTCATATCAGTGTAGGCTACGTGTGCCCGTGTGGATCACTGTGTCCACTGCCTACCAAAACAGCGAGTTAGCCATGCATTCATTGGCTGGGAGGGTGCAATAGGGATGGCTTCATGGCTAAGAGTTAAAGAGAAGGTGCTGCTGGATGGCCTGGCCACAGAACTGATCCCAAGGCTGTTTTGTAAGGTGGTGTGGCTGGATCACACATCCCAGCTAGGTTATTGCACTGCAAGCTTCAGGGGGGCAGGGGAAAGGGGTACAGGTCTGGCTTTGGAGTCCATGTCATAATGGAACATGACTACATGTCAGACCCCAACATGCGCTGGAAATAAAAGTACCTACCTCTCTTCTCTGGTAACACAGAAATCAGCCATCCCCTGCCTTAAAGTGCATGCTCATGAGCCTTTGAAATCATCAGTAGCTTTGTCAGGGGTCAGAGCAGGCAGAGAGGAAATCCCTATTGGCAACTGTCTTAATGACACAAAAAGATAAGACATACTGAAAAGACACTGGAAATAGAGAGTGATGCCTGTGGTTTGAGGTGATGTCCGGTCTGCAGATGAGCTTCCTGACTAGAGGCTGACCAGCTTTGGTCTGGTTGCCATTCAACAGCTTGCTTGTATGTCTGTTGTCATCTACAGAAAATTCAGCTTAAAACTATTCAGGTTTAGCATGGAGGACTGTGGGAGGGAATATCTCTTTGGAAAGAGAGAACAGTGCTCTGTTTTGCAAAGTGCAGGGGATTTGGTTTCTGAATACTGCTCTCCAAAACCCTAGCTGGTGAGTTCCAGCCTTTGACAGGCACAGACACCTAGTTATGTTTGCTGCTGTGTTGTTTGTTAAATTTCTATGTTAATTGGTGCTTTCCAAATACCACAACTGCTCCGAGGAGCACTGCCTCTACCAATCTGACTGCTGAATTTCATCTCCTGTAATGTGGGACATGTGTACCTGGCAGCTGACTTAATCAAGGTCTTCCACAGCAGAGAATTTTGCCTCCTTTGTGGCAGAAATCAAGGATTTAGTTTTGATTAGAATAAATGTTTGAACAAAAAGATTTTCTAGCTCTTCGGTAGATATTTTTTCATTCTGCATGTCGTCAGCAGAGGATCTGGGGACTGGCTTTATTGTGGCTGTGCTCATTTGGTGACCTTGTGAAAGCTAGCTTCTCATCCCTACTCCTCAGTTTCTACCTGCAGTGTCCTGTAAGAGTATATGCTATAGCACTAAATTATTGCATGACCTACCTCCTAGTAATAATAACTTCCATGTACATGGTGTGAGTGCAAATATTATGTTATTCACAGCTCTGGTTCTCAACCATCCTAAGGGTGGAGCCTCCCAAGCAGTGTTATTGCCAGTCATGCCAAAGGATGTGGCTTGGACCTTACTGTGCTTTTCCAGTGTAGTTTGGCAAGGGTGCAGTGCAAATTCACCTCCCTCCAGTGACCTTGCTTGCAAGGTCTTTGACCCCAGTGGATGAAGCTCAAAGGCTCCCTGTTGGTGCGGCTGGCGCCGGCTCAGTGTCTCTGAGGTACCATCTTGGGCTTAGTGTCACACCAGTGCGTGCATTAATGACAAGTCTCACAAAAGCTTATAAGACAGTGCAAATGTCTTAATAGGCTCAATGCCTTAAGGCCGCTACTTCAACAGATTGAAGTGGGACCATATGATCCTCCCCTGATGGTCCATACTGCTAAGTGTCAGCAGAAACACTCCTGTTGACTTCAATAGACCCCACTGATCAAGGTGGTACTTGACGTGTTTTTCAAAAGAGCAGAGGACAAGTTTTGTTAGTGTAGCTCCAGAGGCATGATATTGCCTTTCAGGAAAAGCATTTTTCATGGTTGAGGTGGCACAAAGGCATTTGAGAGTCTCTTGCCTTTTCCGACTCTGGGGTCAGGAGCTGGAGTAGCTCAGATGGTACAAGCATGTTCAGCAGCAAATATGTAACACAACCGAGGGCTGCTGGTTCCCAGGCTTGTTGGACCAGTTTACAGTGATCCACAGCATTCTCATGCTGCCCAGGAAGTGAAAGTTACTTTTGAATATAGCTCTATGGACTGCTAGTGACTTGGAGATCACAGGTAAGGAGCCACTAATTACTTGGGTGAAAGCAGGACACTGGCATCAGCTGATACAGGGGATAAACCAATTGTTCCAGCACTGCTGATAAGATGTAGTGACTGGCATTTCTCTGGTAAGTTTGGTATAGGGTCTAGATAGTTTGATTGTTATTTAAGCTCTGATGTTTCTGCGTGTTAGATTTCTTGCTCCTGTAATTTTGGAAACAGATCTTTTTAGAGGATGTTCAACAAAACTCTGGGTGCAGTGTATGTGTCCAGATTCTTATCTTACAGTAGAGTATGCATAGGCAAGGGTGATGCTTTGGCTTTCTATAGGCTTTCCTGTTTTTCTGCACCTTTTGCTCCCAGTACAGCAAAGACTGTATGCAAAGAGAGGGACAGTCCAGCATCCTTGGTGTTAGGAAGCAGCGCTGTTTCCTAAAGCAGTATATCTCAGATGTTTTGACAATGTGACCTTCTTTTGGCTCCTTCTCTCTGTGGGACTTGTAATTATCATCAGGTCATTTCCTCTGGGTGAGGATGTGCCAGCTGCCCCTGTTGCTTGCTGCAGATATAAATACCATTCTCCCTCTCCCCTGAGATGAACTGGCTGCTTGCTGCAATTAAAAGCAGTTGGCTGTTTGCTGGGTAATGTAACACTTGCAACCAGTAATTACAAATGAGTTCACATTCCACCTTGGGGAAGCTGAGCTGTGCAACTCCAGGAGGCACCAATTTCACTGCAAAAGTTGAAGATTTTCTCAGCAATTCAACACTCCCAACATTTTGCACACGCTTACAGGCAGGGAAGTTCAGTTTTAAGGGATCTGAGGACTTATGTAAAGTTACCATCCTCTTGTGTGGGCTAGATGCTTTACTGTGGCAGTAGAGTTGGTTTCAGCAAGGTAATGGATCTCTTTGAGTTTGCTGGTGCATTTAGACCAATGTCCAGAGAGCCACCTCACTACGAGAAAATAGAAAGGATAATTTTGTAGCAATTTTGTCCATTCCATATCAAATACTACCTAGTTTGCGTGTACCATGATTCCTGCCTTGCTTTAGAGAGGTGGGACATTTGCAGCTGGGGCAGCTGAAGAGGAGACTATAGGAGCAATGGGTTATTTGGGTGATAGCAGCAGGACATAGAGCAACACGAAGTAGCTCTTGGCTTATGCAGAACACTGTACAAACAGTAACAGAGCTGTTAGCTTGAGATTTTGCACCCTGTGGCCCCTGTCTGTCACTCCTGAATTTCAGCATCGGTGCTCCTGGCTTTTGTCCTTCCAGCTGTGCCTGGTGCCTGAATTCCCAAAATCTGTACTAGCAAAGGTCTTCTAGAGCTGATGCTGTTGTGCTGGGAGTAGAAAGCAGGCAGGTTCAGAGGTAGAAGCTCTTTGCTGGTGGGGAATCCAGCCTTACCTCTTGCCTGTTTTACCTTGTAATTATTTACATAAGGGCATACTCTGCTTATCCCTCCTAAAGGTGGAAGATTTCTCTTATTTTATACAGCCATGTTATTTTCTATTTGTTATTGATTTTTTTCTTTAACGTGACAGCTTATGCATGTTAAAACCAGGATCCAAGTGCAGAAGGACGCCCTCCCCAGAATCCCTCATGTCTCAGGGCAATATTTTTATTGCTTCTGTTGGCTTTCCTGACTGCCCCATCTGTCTCCATCACCTCTTGTCACCTTCCATACTAATTCCTGCTGATTAGCAAAGGCCTTTATCAACTGAGGCTCTTTGGCAGCCGAGTTCAGCCAACAGTTCTGGCTGTGTCATGAGTTTCTACGTATTAAAAAGTCTTTCCCCCTCCCACCGGTGGAAACACTATGAATCATTTCCCTCCCCTTTCTTTGTCAAGGGTAAATGCCATCAGTGTTAGGATCCTGGCACTGGCTTTCTGACTCCAGGAAATCATGGATGAAACAATCCATGGAAACTGGTATCCCCATGCAGGCATAAGATATTATTTTGTAAAGGACACACCTCTTTTTCTGGCCACTATCAGATTGTGATCACGTTGACAATCACATCTACTTCCATGAGAAGCATAAAATTGTTCTTCTATCCCCATAGTGTTGTGCTGTTGAATTATCTATTTTACATTTCAAGGTGGCAGTATACATTTAAATTCTAAATTTGGGAGTTAACATCGTGTGACAGGTGCCTGAGAGATTCGGGCAGGATCCTGAAATTGATGTCATGGCTTAAAAGGGTTGAGAGGAATTTGTGTCATATCTGATTGCACATCTGGTCTTCTTCAGTGTGTAAAAATAATGGTAGCAGCTATGTGTAAGGAGTAGAAGCTTTTATAAAAATACTTGAGAAGCAAAATCATTTTAGTTAGACTGGTGGAAGTTGCTTAGCCCAAAAGGAGAACCTGTAACTGCATGAGGGCTAAATTTTATTTACTTATTTTTAATTGATGCAACTGCAGTGTAACTGCAAAAACAGAGTGGCCTCATCTCATTAGCAGACTCTGTCTCTGAGAAGTTTCTCTTAGGTTGAACACATTGCTTGGCAATGTGTATACAGACCTTGTATACTCCTGGGCTCTTGGGTATAAAGAGGAGAGAACCAACAGCACAGTAACAAGAATAACATGAAGAGACAGAAACAAGAGCTCTTCCCTACTCTTACGAGACAGCTGACTGACAGAGTCTCCACAGCTGGAGCTTCTTTAGTTGGAGGCAGCACGTGTCTCTTTTAAACATAAATCAGATGAGACATTACAGTATTTTTAATGCACCCATTAGTCTTCAGGCTGTCTGCTGTTGAATATTTATCTTATGGCTTGCTTCATATAATTCCCTCTGAAGTATAGTGGTGGTACTTGATGTGGGAGGCTAAATGTGAATATGCATTTGTCCATCATCCCTTTGGCAGTGGATTTGGGCTCTTCCTAACCTCTGACAGGCACTTCTTGCATGAAACAACTGGTATCCTTAGAACAATCTATCACCCAGATGTCCCTTGAAAGGAGACTCAAGCTCATCAATCAGAGAGCAAGAGCAAGAGGTGGATCTGGTCTTTAGTAGATTTGGAAAACAGCAGTTTCCCTGCCTCCCTGTTGCTGCTGCTGCAGCTCCCACTCACTGCCTGGCTCCAGAGAGCAGCCAAGTCAGCAGGGCTGAGCCACTGGCACTGCTAGAAAAATCAGGAAGACACCTCTAGAAGATCTCAAGGCCTAGATATGCAGCACCTCTGGCAGTGAAACATATGATTAGTAGATTTCTTTTAGAGGCTGTCATAGACCTTACAATCACCAGTCTAAGGTAGTAGCTACTGTGAAAGCTGGTGTCTGCTGTGATAGTAGGGGCTATATAGCATATGTACCTCTCCCTTGAAGAGAAAAGACTGAATACTCCCACTAGGCATCCCCTTGGGGACTTCTAGTGCTTCTCTGCCTCGTGATGCCCAGTCCTGTCCTCCCTCCAGACTGTGGTCCACGGTTTCACCAAGCAGACCAGGAGTCGGGCTTTCATGCATGAACCATGTCCTTAAGCCCTGCAAAGTATAAGGCTATGGACCCTTCTGGTGTGTTCATCAGGGACTTGTAGGCTAATGGGAGGACCAGGGTGTTGGGATGCGTTTAAGCCTGTTTGTTCTTGGGGTCCATGGCTCTTGTTAAAATCTGTGCTATTCTAAGTATGAGTTTATGCAGGAATAAAGTGATATTCAGAGGACGTCTTTAAGCTTGCAGAATCAGCATCTGCTAGATAGTGAGTCTCCTGCATGGCTTTATTCTTCTCACTTTGTGCACCCTCTGCGTATACAGGAGACAGCTGAGGTCTTGTAAGAGAAGAGGTGTGTGGTCGTGGATTTGAACACTACCTCTATATATACATACACAGAGAGATGAAGGGATGACTTAAGATGTCCCCTACAATGCTAAACCTGATACTTTGCCTCTTATCCACATTAATTTCCTAGTAATAATATTTTCTTTAAAGAAAAAAAGATAAAAATAAATATTGTTTTCCTGCATTAGCAGTAGGGCTGGAGCCCTGTGTCTTCCCCACATCTCTTTTTTTCCAGTGCTGCAGTCCTCGGAGTCCTTCCTAACATGAGCCAGACTTCCTTTGGCCCAGTCTGAGCCTGACACATTGGTGAATGAAATATTTGCACAAGGCAGCACCATCCTGTGTAGCCTGAAGTTTCCTGTCTGAGTCTGAGGCAGACTTGCCTTTCACTTCCTAGCTGGGCTTGCATCATGGTTAAAAAGCTGCTCATCCTTCTGTAAAACAGGGGTGTAGTGCCTGTGGAGGCTTAAAAGAGCAGTCATAAAATTCAGGAGAGAGGAAGCAGCACTGTATGTGCTTGCCTAGAAGTAGATCCCTTCCTTAGAGATGTGGAAGCCACCCAGAGGAAAAGCCAAGTAGCACATAAACCACTCTTCCACCCTTCCAATGAAGTTGCCTGCATCTCCCCTCCTTCACGTTAGCACTGCGTGAAATGCTCCTTTCCACTGGTTTCCTGAGGGCTTCTCACTGGTTCTTACATGCCCCACTGCTTGGCTGTTTGTCTGGTCTTTGTTTCTCTAGGGCAACCCTAACTACTTCGTTAGGCAAACCTTTCCTATGATGAGGTCTATGTCCACTTGGAGAGCGTAAAGACTGTACTGTAATGTGTGAGTCTCTAGGGTTACCTTCCTTTTCCACTCCCATGAGACCTCCCTGCTTTGGAGGAAGACGGGTAGAATGGAGGAAATGGAGAAAGCAGTAGTATTTCGTACTGGATCTGCAGTGGTTCCTGCTGGTTGATCATGACAGATTCAAATGATCTTCTATCAGCACAGTCTGTTTTCCTAGAAAAGAGAAGAAGAAGAAGAGAAATCCAGAAGTTGTTCTTCCTTAGAGGTGCTTCAGGACCCCTGGAAATGAGGCTTCTCTGCCCAAGGGCCCCCCAGGATTTGGGAGTTTAGGGTTCATCCTTATTGCCCACCAGAACTGGATGTACTAGTGGAGTGTCTCTGTTTTAATTCCTGATTTTTTCTTGTTGACTGCACTCCATGGTGCTCTGAATTAATCAGCCTTCTCCAGATCTCAATTTTGAATAACATACTGGCTGGGCAGCTACAAATTTTCCCCACAGCTCTCCTTGAGCCTTTTGTAGCTTCCAATAGCAGAGTGAAAATCTTCCTTCTTCCTTTTTCTGAAGGTATAAAAATGGAAGGACCTTCTGAGCTTTGCTTCATCCTGACATGGCAGTCATCCTGATATTTTCCATCTCCATTTAAGGGCTGAATTAAGACTCGTCATATCCTGGGGTCTTTTTTGTGTTCTGTGTTTAATATAACATTCTTTATTATATTTATCTTGTTCCTTAGGTTTGAGTCTTTAATTTATTATGTTACTTTGAAGACCGGGCCTCTCTGTAAACTGTCTTTTTTAGGAAAGCTAAATTGCATTTACAGGAGATCTTCAATGTGTTTAAGTCTTGGGTTCCTTTATGTTTTTTTTATATGGTCACCAGTCTGACTCTCAACTTGTGGCTTGAACTGAAAGCAGGAAATCCAGAAAGTGAGAAAGTTTCCAAAATGTTACTTTCTCTTTGCAGTATATTTATAAAAGTTTCAAAGAAATACCAAGATCTCCCACACCAGCATTGCTGGAGCACTGAGAAAGGAATTAGTCTTTTAGACTAATTTTTATTTTTATCTTTTAGACTAATTTAGACTTTCCTCTACAGTTACCTCCCCCCCCACCCTGTCCTTCTCCCTAAAAAAAAAGTGACTTGCTGCAGTTATGCAGTACGAGTACAGTGTGATCCTGGATGCTATTGGAAGTAAATGTTTTGGAAGTGCAAGTAGCTCTCCCCATTACCTGGGCAGAGAAGCAGGAAAGCAGCAAGGTTTTGGTGTGTCCAAAGAGGTTGGTATAGGGAGATGGAAGTGCCATCTTCATTCTCCATCAGTCTTTGGCTAAATTGCTCAAGCTCAGACAAATATCTCAGACACCTATTGAAGATTTCCCTTGTGATCTGTGCCCACGTGGCATCACGTCCTACAGGGGTGGCTCAGCACTAGCTTTGTAATGAGATAACCACAGGGAACACGGGGAGATAAAATTATGGCACTAGGAAATGAGTTTACCTGACAAGGACAAGCCATTTTGCTGCCAGAATTGGGAATGGAGATAAACCACTTTCTCCGGTTTGAAACAAAAGGTTTTAACACCTCCCAGATTTACTACTATGAAGGAAAACGCAACCAAAAGGGATAGAGTCTGGGAGGGTTTAGAGCCTCTGCTACTGGGCTCTTAAAAGCTGCTCTTTCATTAACCTTTCAGCTTGTGTAATCGTGATAAAATCAAAGCCACATACTCAATTTTTTGATCTGATTTCATTTCCTAGTCCATTTTCTAGTCCCATGATCTATGGATAAGTATCTCTGCCTGTTGGCAGAAGTATTTTGAGGCAGGAGATGGTATATATGTCAGTGGCTTTTTTACGTAGACATTTTATGGTCTAAATAATGCTGTGGCAGATAGTTTTCTTCCACCACAAAGAGAACGTATAATTTATTCTTGTCTCATTACATTAAAAGAAATATTGCACAAAAGAAAAAGGAAAGAATACCACCAAAAAAGGATATGAAGATATAACCCCTTCAAAAAGGGGAAAAAAATCCAGCTCCGTGACATCCTTGTGTGTGGGGAAACTCAGCTCCTAGATTATTTTGATAAACTTTATTACAAACAGTTTCACACAAAACCCCAGCCATTTATTTAATCTTAACCAGCTTGCAGAAATGTCATCCAGTAGGAGCACAGAGGTTATTATTTTTTTTACTTTCAAAAAAAGAGTTTGTTTATTTTTTCTTCTTTTATTTGGTTTCCCTCTGTAGATTTGTAAGAGTTTTGTCACTAACAGTCCTGTATTTGCTCGTGAGCTGGCGGTGTGATTTGGCTGCCTGCAAGGGTAGGAGTATCTGCAGTGGGAGGCAGCTGAGAGGGCAGGCAACGGGTGTAGATGGAGCCCGCATCCCACACCAGTGATGCTCCCTGTGCTGCCAGCAGTGACGTGCCAAAGTGGCTCCAAAGTAAAAGGAAGTTATAACATAGTGTTGGTCCATCCTAGGATAACGCCATCGCTAAAAGGGAATCAAAAGTTTTTGCATTATTACATGATGAAATCAGAAAAATTCCCTCTGCCCTGTGAGTCTTTGTGATCCCCTTTCGGCAGTTCACACAAGTGGGGATTTGGTAGCAGTTGCTGAGGGTGCACTGAGTTGCTGTGCCTGTAGGGGGTTGGCCACATGCTGCACCTCCTGTGCAAATTTAAGACCAGTAGCCTTCACCTGCGTGAGGTGCCATGTGTGCTCCTCTTATAGCTGTGGCCTCATGTCCTTGCACTGCCTGCCCTGCAGCATGTTTCCGGACAGTTTTCTCCGAGGGCAGGAGTGGATCTGCTCCTCACACCTCTTCTGAGTGTGCTGCCCAGTCTGTCCTCTAGTGACAGGGGCTGTAGCCACACAGTGCTGTCGCTGTATGAACCCCTCCAGTACTGGGACTTCTCTCACAGGGGCGGGAGAAGGGTTGCAGGGTTCAGCCACTGGCACTGCCGATGTCTGTCGTTAAAGCTGGGGAACAAATCTGCCAGCCTTTCTGCTCAATGCTGCAACGGGATGCCACGTGGCAGGTGATGCCCCTAACCCTCCCCTTCCATCTGTTCCCTTCTCAGGTAAGATCCTGTTCCGGAGGAGCCATGTCCGAGACGTAGCTGTGAAGAGGCTGAAGCCCATCGATGAGTACTGCAGGGTAAGAGCTCCGGAGAAGGTGTCTGGCAGCCCTGCTGCATGGGACCTCACGGCAAACACCAACGTGGGGCTTTCCCTGCCTGATACTGCCAAGAGCTTCATCTCTGTTAAGTCCATCACAAAGAAGCACGGTTCTTCCCAAACACCACCATGCACAAGGACAGTGCCGGTTGGCACAGCACTAAGGATGGACCAGCGGCTTCCAGGAGTGCTTCCTCATGAGCGAAAGCCTGGAAATTTATTGCAGGACAGAAAAACATGGCTGTGTTGGGGAGAAGCTTAAGTCACCTAATCTTTCCTTTCTAGCTAGGATTTGATGATCCTCTGACAGTAGATTAAAAGTCATTTCTAAGCAAGGCCCTTACCCAGTTTTTGTAGAGGTATCAAGCACATCAGTCAGTGCATAATTTAAGCCTCAGACTTCCTCTCTTATTTCCCAGGGGGGGTTCTTTCCATTTTTAGAAAGCCAGAGGAGCAGGTGGAGGGGAAAAAATACATTCCCAAGAACTTCTCCGGCCAGACATTTGCTCATCCAAAATTGGGAGCAGATCGCCGAAGTGCCTGAGGCACACTGGGGGGTTGGAGGCAGTGAAACCCATGCCATCTGCACCCCCCAGGCGAGGAAGCTGCAATTAAAGTCTTATCTCATGAGGTCAGCCTTTCTCATGCAACAATTAACGCGCTGTCTTCCTGCCGATGGGCAATGCTCCAACAGCTCTCTTTAAAATATGTAGGTTCTTAACTGTGTCCCCAGCCACCCTCCTTCAAACAGGAACTGCTTGCGACAGGAGCGGTGAGGCTGATGTCAGGGTTCACCCAGCAGATGCGTGGTGGAGAATACAGTGACTTAAGCTGAGGGGCTGCTGCTTCTCTGGGACCCCATTGTCTGCGCCCCAGACGGACCCAACCTGACCCGGCCATGCCTGCCTGTCTCAGCTGAGGGATATGTTGTGGCTTCAGCCACATTCGTTGACACTGTGGTGCTGTGATTGCTGCCCCCTTCTAATCTGCTTTTTTTTCTCTCCTGGAGAAGTTTGGCTCAGTTCACCCTGATTCAGATAATATGGAAAAGATTTGCTGCTGCCGAGCTCAGAGACATGGCTGGATGCTTCCCCAAAGCCAAGCTGTCCTTAATCTGTTTATTAATAGGGACTGCTTTTATGAGCATAGATCCAGTGGTACAAGGTTAGATCACTGTTTCCTCCAGCCCACTGTGTGCCATCTCCAGCTGTGGCCACAATGGTGCCCAGCAAAGAGCGTGAACCCTGGGTAAACACACAGTGATTTCTCCAGAATATTATCCTGGCTTCCAGTGACCTCTGGCTCACAAGTTTCTTGTGCCCGATGTAGTGTCTTTTTATTTCATTTGCAATTTAGTGTAATTTGTATTTAATTTGCCTCAGTACTTCACGGTAGATGATGTTTATCTCTGGATGGCATTGGAAAGCAAGGATTGTAGTCACTGGGAAGCTTGAGCAGGTATTGCAGCTCATGATTTGGTGAGTGCTTCAAGAAAGCTACATCATCCATAGTATCTTTCCGCATAGGATGCCAGATCTTTAAGGAAAGAAGGCCCTGGCTAACTTACCCGTGTCCAGGGATGTATCTTGTTGAAGCATGTGTGACCGTGGCCCTGCCTGAACAGTCTGGGCTGCAGGCAGGTGAGAGCTTTGGCCAGGACTGGCAGATAAAGCAACGCCAAGTTTTTTTGTTTCACATCCCCTGCGTTTGTGTCCAAACCCATGCTTGGTCATTAATTTGTGTCCAGTATGGTGGGCAAACTTGTGCCCACTCTTCAAAAACAGTATAGAAGTAGCTATGATGTCTTGCTGGTTATAAGATTCAGTTATGGGTTGGTTTCTTTACCTTCTGCTGCAGCTTCCTCCCGATTATAGGGAATAAATGACGATGATAGTTGGTCATGTCATTGCCTGGCACAGAACGTACCCAATCATTCCTAAATCCCACAGCACACAGTTGGCAAACTGTGTAAATAAACAGAGGGACCTGAGAGTTGCAATTCATACGTCTCCCAATCTTTCCAAGTCCAGACATTTTCTGAGAATAAGTTTGTCTTTTGAGTAATTGTGGTTCTTCCAATTTGCATTTATTCAAAGAATGGTTGTCCTATGCTATTGCTTTTTCATATCTGGCCCAGAATATGTAAGTCCACAAGACTGAAAATATTGATGAAAATCAGGCACTGAACTTCAAAGTTACAAAGAATTTAGGGAAACAGCTTGTAGGAGAGCTTCTTGGTACAGTGAAGTCAGCGGTAGTTCTGTTACTGAGCTTCAGCAGGAACAGGACTTCAACTCTCGGGCTTAGCAGAGGCTTAAGGTTCAGAAATGCTTTCTTGCTACCCTCACTGAACATTGCCACTTACAAGTTTTCTGGGAACATGACCTTCATTAACCTTACAATAATCTTTCCATTCTAATATGAAGTTAACATGGAATGACAGAAAGATGTGAGTGAGTGTGTCTCTCTCCATTTAGCAGTAACCACAAAGGAGACCTGAGTGGCTGTCTTAGCTCTGATGCTAACTTGTAGAAAGCTGAAGTGAAATGCAGTGAATTCCCCCTTGG
The DNA here is from genome assembly GCF_017976375.1 of Cuculus canorus. Taxonomy (NCBI): domain Eukaryota; kingdom Metazoa; phylum Chordata; class Aves; order Cuculiformes; family Cuculidae; genus Cuculus; species Cuculus canorus. The sequence continues at coordinate 12,879,552 of NC_071407.1, forward strand.
TGTAAGAAAGGGAAAATGACTTTTTTTTGCATACAAGGTAATATTACTCACTATTGTTTCCTACTCTGTAGCAGCTGTTGGTGCATGTGTGTTTTAGCCTGACTTGAGAGTAGAATCATGCTCACCTCTTTGTAAGAGTTAGCTGTTTTCTGTGCTTATTCCCCTAACCAGTGGATGTTTTGGCTCTTTAGAAAATTTTATAGAGCTGTAGAACAAGAGCATAATTTTTACAAGTTCAGTCCTGCTTCTATAAAGAAAGTGCAGAGCTTATGTCTCAGCACTAGTGCTAAAATGGGTAGGCAGACAACATGCTTGATGCTGAAAAATTTAGAGAATTAGGCTGGAATGATGTGGGTGAAGCTGATAATGAAATTTTGACTTGGGATAATTTAATGAATAAATAAGACAATAGATCTTTGTCTGCTGGAATCTGTGAGGAAGCAGAGGACGGAGGCAGATTCAGATGCAAAGTCTGTGGCAATTTTTTTGCCAGATGAAGGTTCTTCATCCATTTAACCTACCCCAGAAAGACAAAGCACAAATGGACCCTGGCAAATGAGTGATGCAACTGTTTGACTGTTTGTTGTTTTGGCTTTCACAGACTGTCTTTGACAGAATGTGGTGATTTGCATGGCTGAGAAGCAGATCTGACTTCTGCGGTTGGGCCATGTTGTGGTTCCTGCACCTGGCACAGGAGCAGTGACATTCAGGCAACGGTTATCTGAGAGTTAGTGGGGAGACTTCGCAGTAAGGGGAGGTCTGCAAAATGTTCTGTATCAAAGGCATGAGCCCTCTGCACCGTAGAGCATAGGCCTCCTGACCCCTCACGCCTGCGCTGTTCTTCATTGCATTGGACCAGCTGAAAGAAAAGCCATCACAGAGATAATTAGGCCAGTGTTTTTGCTAAGACCACAGAAATCTTTGAAGTTGCAATGAAAAACAGAGGAGTGGGACACACAGGGGAAGGTTTCCAGGACTTTTCTCATCTGTAAGCATGAAAGTGCAGGGTCTGAATGTCCTTACTGGTAACCTGAGTGAGTTACCATACAAACAGTGTTTTGCCAGACAATTGGTATCTCTGGAAGATTTTTCTCTGAACTGTAGGTTTGGAATTGCTTTAGCGTGATTTAGGGCTATCTGGACTTATCAGACCTGGCTTTCTTAATTTGTTTAGGAGTTTTTGTTAATGTGAAAGAGCAACTTCATAGCCTTGCCCTGCCAGGGGCATTTTATTTATTAAGCTTTTGATCTCCTAAACACACCTCCGGTGTATGATTGTCCAGGATGTACAATCCTGTGATCAAGAAGGGCCTTTCAGATCAGTGGGTCACAAAACCACCACTCTCTCCTTACACAGCCCTCTGGGAAGACTCGGGCAAGCATTTGCAGACTTGCATCTCTGTATGTCTTGGTCTTAATTAAGGGAAACATCTTTGTGCAGGGGAGTTCTTAAGATGTGAAGACTCATTGTCATAAACACTCACCTGAATCTGTCATAGACCTTCATGGTGTGCTGATTGGCGGTGAGTGCAAGTTGAGGCTTCTGAGCTTTTCTATAGTGAGGCTCAAGTACCCAAATGCACAACAGCTAAATAGAAATTATATGAGTAAGTCACATCAGTGCCAGAAAATATTGGTCATTCTTTTTTAATATTTACAATTTGAAAGACCATATGTCCAAAACATAATTACTTCCCTCTTGGTCTCTCAGTCCTGCCTCTCTTTCAAGGTTTAATTCTTGAACCTGTCAAGACAGATACACAGATGTTTCCGTCTTTATCCATTGTACAACTAAGCTAGTGCTGATTGAAGATGGAATAATGATTCATCCTGTTCAAGAATAAAAGAGTTTAAGTGAAAAACTTTGCAACTTTATCCATAATTTTTAAGTCTACTCTTCAGAATTCTGATGCATTTAGATTGGCTGCAGTAATAAGATTTAATTATTTGTGACACCTCTCTCAGCACCTGGAATAAAGCTTCATTTTCCATTGCCTTATGGTCTTTCCATGCCAGAGGCTCAGAACTATGTCCCAGTTACTTCCAAAACTTTGCACCCTCTTTTCCGTCTCCCCACAGTGTTTTATTTATTCCTACATCTACCCCCCTTCTCCGGTCTGAGTCACTACTTCATCCACCTCTCTGTCTGACTGTCAGTGTTTGCCATCCAGCCTCCACACTTCAGCGCTTTGGGTTCCAGCTTGAAGTTACTTGAGGCTTTCAACAAACAGAAAGTGCTTTCATGCAAGTGAAAAGTAATTTTTCTCTGAAATAAATGAAATTAACAATTTTAATTGCACCTTCCCCTCTGGCTGGACTCATGACCATTCCCAACCATCTGGCACTAATGATTAACGATAATTAAAGGATATTTAATATGAAAAGTCAGGGAGTCATAGCCACGTGGTACTGCCAGCTGGCTCTGTACTCTGCAGAGCTGGAATTGACCCCACTGAACATTAGGGATCTAGAAGCTATGTATCTGAACTGCCTCTATGGGCTGTGGGGAGAGACAGGCAGTGATTCACCCCACCCAGAGCTAGACAGCCATGCTGGGATAGGCAGAGCAGCCCCTGAAGGCACTGGTCTTTCTCTAGCAATTATAAAAGTGGATAAACAAGTGTGACCCGTTTCCCATTTTAAACACATAGAGTTCAGTGGAGTGAACATCCTGTGTGTATATAGGTACACACCTATACATGCACTGTATAGATCTACATGTACGTCTTCTTTATAAATGTATGCACATAAATGCAACATCTAGCATTCAGCTCAGCTTTTCAAGTACCTGCCTGGTTTTTTTGTTTGGTTTTTTTTTTTTTTTTTTCACATTCACATGTATTTTGTGAAGCCTTCTAGCTGCAGTGCAGTCTAGCTGTTTGCAGTTCACATAATCATAAGTGATGAACCACAGCTTCTGCCTGGTTCTTGGCTTTAAATACCGCACGTGGCATGCAGCAGCCTGCCTGCAGGTGAGCCAGCCTTGTGTAGAGAGCTGGGCATCCCCAACACCGAGGGCTGCTTGCTCCTGCCTTGCCTAATGTTACTGCATTTCAATAGCCTTTCAAATAATTTGCTCTGTGAGAGTGTCTGAAACCTGTAAAACAGAGTGACAGGCATTGTTAGAGGCTGAAATAACATAAAAGTGTGTCTCTGAAGGAGCATGTGAGGTCTGAGCAGTGCGTCTGCCTTCACATGCAGAGCAAGGAAACATGCTATTACTCATAATACTCAGTGATTGTGCAAGGCTGAATTCTGTTCACTGACGCTTTTTATCTCTCACCTTTCCTGTGCAAGTTCTTTACTGTTTCTGAGTGCTTACTATTTGTAGCTGTGTACGCTTACCTCTGATTTCACATGCCAGGAATAATGTCACTTCCGTGTCCATTCCATCCTTTCACCATCTGTTTTCCTTTTTCTGTACCCTTCTTCCCTTGACCCTGCAGTCCTTCTTTTAGGCTGTTGCAGCTCTGCCCGGAACCATCTTGCTGGAAATGCCAGAAACTTGCATTTTCCCTTGCAAAGTGACAGCAGTGCCCCTCATCTCCTCAATGTTCTGTTTGTTTGCTCACAGGAATCTTGTTGGACTTGGCTTGCTCTGGGGTGGATGTTGTATGTTTACTGGAGAGACCTTTGCTTCTTAAAACAGCGTTGTTTCTCCCTGCTGCTGTCCCAAATCAATAGACCAATTCTGCCTGGTTTTACACCCTCATTTGCGCTTTCTTACCTGTTCTTAGTGGGTTTTACCAGTTCTTTGGGTTGTGTTCCTTAACAAAAACAAGTTAAAATTCACTGGCAGCAGACTTTACACCTGAGCTCCCTGAAAAACATGCAGTGGCAAGTTACCACTGGGTGGATTTTCATTCCACCTCTGTGCACAAGTCTGAAAATTAAAGCACTTTGTGAAGTGATTTGAAGCAGGAGATCCAGCCCTGCCCCAGGGCTGCTGTGTCCATGGGGTGGGAAGGTGGATGGCTGGGTGTGGCAACAGCTTTGGCTCATTTTCATCCACTGTCTGCGAAAGCTTGGAGTCACAGAGGTGCTTTCCTGTTATCCCCCTTTGACCTAGTGGGACCACAAGGCTTCTGGAGATTTTCTGACCGGGCATCACTGATTCAGGGGGCTCAGATTTCCTAAAGTGTCCTGTGAGTTAGAAACACAAATCTCCAATCTCCAGACTGGTAAAATCTATGCTTCTCCATCATTGAAAACCCACTCTATGCTCCAGCTTGGTATTGACATCTGTAGCCTGGTATTTGGGCAGGACTAACACCTGTAGGGACATGTAGGGAGGCGCTGTCTCTTTGAGAAGGTGTCTGATGTCCAGGACCTCCTGCGATAGGTATGACTTGGGTATTTATGTTTCACTAATAATGATACATGTCATTTGCAGTGCTTGGTCTTGCGCCATTAACTGCACAAGATCACACCTTTTGAGATTTCAAAGCACACTGTGGTTATTAAATATCTGAGCCTCATAACCTTTCTGCAGAGTAGATAAATGTTATTGCTCAGCATTGTTTATGAAATAACAATTTCATAAACTGAAGATATACCTCTGCTGAATTGCATAGAAAGAGGTTGAGTAACTTGCCCAAACCGAGAAAGGTGTTAGTATTAGAACTGTCAATGAATCTCAGCCCCATCCACTGTTTGTTAGGCAGCATTGCTCCTCTGCATAAGTCTGTCTCCTGTTTGAGATGGAGCTGAATAAAACATGCCTTAATGTCGTGTCTGTCCTTGTTAGCTTGTGCTGGTAAGGCATTTCCCTTTCTCTTCCAACACACCATCACAGTTACTGTTCCCCAGCAGTTCCCGACTTTCCAGTGTTAGTCTTGATTTGCCAGCTGGATGCAGGTGTTTATATGTACTAAGAATAAGGACAGAGAGCTCAAATCTTTGTTACATTGCAAGATGGCAAGATTGAGGGGATAGTGGTGGGGACCAGATCATCATTCCTTCAAATTGCAGCCCTACCCTTTATGTTTCATCCTGCATTAGTGCAGCAACCAGCAGTGGTCTGTACACGTGCCCTGGCACTTGAACCCACCAGGCTGGTGCCAGGCTTTGGCATCTGACGCTGCTTCCTTATTGCAAGGTATCCTTTTCTGCTGTGTAGTGCAGTTGCATATGACTGAAGGCCAGAGCTTCATTCTTCATGGGCCTACTGATATCCGGTGGAGTTTTCTTGTGTTTTTATAGCATCCCTCAAACAGAGAAAAGAGAGCTGTGTGTCTAGAAGCAATTTGCTTTGGATTTCACGCTACCTCAAAACAAGTCCTCATCATCTAATACTGGAGACCTGCAGTTTCAGAGCAAGATTGTTTCATTTTTCAGCCACATCCCCAAGCAGGAGTGGTCTTGGAAACAAAACTGGCCACTTCTAAAGCTTAGTAAAAACAGCTGTGAGGGTAGCCACCTGCCCTGCCCTGCCCTGCTTTCATACTTTGGCTGGGCTGTTTGGCGTGTCTGACCAAGATCAATCAAGTGTCTCATAGGTTAGTATAACCAGTTCACTCTAATACACCTTCATTTACCTCTGGTGCAGTTTTTCATTTGTTTTTCAAGATTGTTTGTCCTACTTTTAGCTAGTAAAAGAGCCAGACAGTCTCATTTTGTCAAACAGGTTTACAACACCTCTAAGAAGCTTGGTTTATGTTTAACTTGTGGCCTCTTTTCAATGTAAGCTAGCACAGGAGGAGGTCAACTCCAGTCTCTTTTTTTGCTGGCTATTTTTGGAGGCAATCTCAGAGTTGTCACTTGGAGCTGCTGTCCCATCTTTATGGGCTGGTGATGATTCTTTGGCATCTTTGGGCACCGTCACGCTCCGAGTCTGAACAGCAAATTCATAGCATGTTTCTGCTGTGTGTACTTGTCTCTGTGGTTTGAAGTCTTGCTTTCCAGTACACTTCAACATAATGTGGTTGCCTCCCAGATTGTATTGTATAGTTCCCAAACTATTGCTAAATCACAGAATCACAGAATCACAAGGTTGGAAAGGACCCATTGGATCATCGAGTCCAACCATTCCTAACACTCCCTAAACCATGTCCCTAAGCACTTCATCCACCCGTTCCTTAAACACCTCCAGGGAAGGCGACTCGACCACCTCCCTGGGCAGCCTGTTCCAGTACCCAATGACTCTTACTGTGAAGATGTGAAAATGTGACAAGCACTGTGTACCTGTGCCTTGCTGAGTGCATGGACGTTGTTAGCAGAATGTGCTGTGAAACCTCCTAATTAATTTTCTGTTAATTTAGGAGAAAATTGTTGTTTGGTTTGTTGTTTTGTTTGGTTTCTTTTAGCAAATTCTGCTTTTTCTGTTGACAGTGCTTTATGTAAAGCTTAATGGCGCACATTAATCTGTTTTATTAGTGGGTGTTTAGTTTGTAGATTTTCACTGCTTGAATTTGTGTGCATAGACATAAAGCCCCTAAGTCCTAACTGCATTGTTTGAGGTGCTGTGCAAACAAGCGTCACAGAGGCTGTCCCAGTCACAGAGCACTTATCTACTCAGTGTTATGGATTTGTATGCGTGGACCAAATTCTGCTCTTGTACACATTACAAAAAAATTACGTTACCATTTCTTGGCTCAATTCATTGCATTCTACTTCACATTTGCACTCAAGACATGTACTTTCCTTTCTTCTCGTGTAAGTAGCCAGGCATGATGCTTTCGTTTTATATTCCCTTCTCCCTACCAGGATGGTTGTGCCTCCTCTCGCTTGGTAGTTTAGATGTTTGAGGCCATATCTTGAACTTGACTTTGCTAAGTGCTTCTCCCTCCCCGTTTTGTTTTGCAGGCACTGGTCCGGCTTCCTCCTCATATTTCACAGTGTGATGAAGTCTTCAGGTTTTTTGAGGCTCGCCCAGAAGACCTTAATCCTCCAAAAGAGTAAGTGCTGTGATGGATTTCCAGTGTTCCTTGGTTCATTTGATTAGCTGAAAGGAAAAGGCTATTTCATTTCCTTAGTGCTGTAGGTGTGGGAACAGATTTTGTGGTTTTCACACATTACCTAGTGAATGCCTAGCAATTACATAGAACCCACGTAGTGTGTATGTGTAGGTCAGGGGAGTCAAGTAACCCTCAGACACAATTTTTAGTCATCCTCCTCCCAGCTTTGCATTGTTTCTTGCTGATGGTTCTAATGAGGGAACCTCCCCTGGCTTGTAGGTTTTACCTGATAATTATCACCAGAGAGTCATTTAGTTCCCAAAACGCATTGGCTCAGTAGCAGGGGGAAATCCTGCCAGTAAGCATTTGGCTCATAACTGCCAGCTGCTTCTTTAAATGTACTCCTGCCCAGAGATACTTAATTATCTGAAGGGAGAAAGATTGTGGTCCAGATCCAAAATTGTCTCTGGAGAGTCTATTCTTTCTAAGCAGGAAGCCAAGAAAAGGCTGGGAAAAGAGTTCCCATTGAACACAAAACAGAATCGTAGCCTTTACCTTGGAGCAGGCAGGCTGATTCATGCTGATGCAGTCAGAGTTCAGAGGACTAATTTATCCAGCGAAAGCGTTGTCAGGCAGGTATTTACAAGCAGCCATGCTGCTTTGCCTGATATTTCCTTTTCTGCTTCATTCCGAACAGGATATGTTTTATTGTGTTCCACAATAAGATTTTTACTTGGTCCCATTGTATTTTGTGCTGCTTTGTTGCGAAGGTTGAAACTTGATTGCAGGATGTGTCACCATAATTTGCTTTCTTCAGTGTTTGCACAGCCCGTCAAGTAAGGGGAAATGAAGATAAAGCTTTTGGGGTTTTGGGCACTCCAGTGCAGGTTAACCTGTAGTTAGTGGGAAGACTTGTGTTGGCTTCGTCTGTCTGTTCTCCTGCTGGTGTAGGGGAGAGGACTTTGGCAGTTTAATCCAACTTTGTTTTTTACTTTTTGGGGGTCTTTTGGATGGGAAAAATAGCAATTTTAAAATCAGAGATCTGGAAAAAAGAGCAGCTTTTTCTTTTTTTTTCTCACCAGTCTTGTTTTAGAAGAATGTCTGGGTGAATAAATACAGCTGCACGTTCATTGTGAAACACATATTGCAAACTTACAAACCATTGTAGCAGGATATGCCTACACTCTGAGACCTGCTGACCTAGTTTCCATTTAGGCTCTGTAAGAAGGTTTGCAAAGTTTGCTTGATCCCACGACTCTCCTCTGGTGCAAGGAGACGTCCTTATATGCCAGGCAGAAACAGGCACCCAGAAGAGGAGTGAAGTCCCCACTATTATGGGAGAGTTTGCCTGGAAGATCTCAAATGGGCCTTGGGAGTCTGCTTTAAATGCTGTTAAACACTCCAGTCTGCTTTCTGTACTGATATAGACCCTCTGAGTAAAACAGAGTCAGGACTGGACCTCCACAAGGTAGGGACTGGGGACCATAATGGCACTAGCCATTATGGTTTTCTTGCTCTTTTCCCTCCTAGGAATTGTTGAAGGCCTTTTTGCTAAGCTTCCTGTTCGACAGCCTTGCAGCAATTTTCAAGTTATCTATTCACTCCCCCATAAAAAAACTAAAGACTAAATTTTCTCAGCCCAAGCTTTGAATCTTATTCCAACCTACTAATAAGTGTGATTTATTTCCCTGGAAAATGTAGAGCAATAACCTGATTAAATCTCACTTCACTAATGTCTGCAAGACATTAATCTAGCTGGGTTTAAACAAATCGTACCTCATCTTCTGTAACCAAACAAATCTTAGGGAAGGTGTCTAAGGTTTCTGCTGGGAGCGCTTCACAAAAGATGTATTGTTGAAACTGAAGATTAGTCTCTACAAAAAGATGATGTAAAAGCCAACAGAAACATCTTAGTGTTTTTCTTCTGTGAACTAGGAGGGAGGGAGGAGATCTGGGCCTCACTGGACCACTGAGTAGGGTCTAGGGGAAGGACGCCTCCAGGGCAATTCTCAGCCTCAGCAGTCATTGAAGGAAGGAGCACTATCAGTCAGAGAAAACCTCGATTTATTCTCTCATTTTGCTACTCTGCCAAGCCCCTCCAGAAACACTGAGCCAGTGGTGCTCAAGCCCTGTGAACTCAGTCTTCCCTGAACCTCGTGATCCATCGTTCATGTCACTGGGGATGGTAAGGGTGCAGCCTGTAGGTGGCATCTAGACTACCCTTATCATTTTATGGTTTTATTCAGCTGCTTTTTTAGCCCTCAGTGCAGAAGTGGTGATATACCGGCATAGACATGGCATTCAACTGTCTGCGTTAAAGCAGAGGTAATACTGCCAAGTGAGGGACTTGGCCACCAAGGGATGGCTTGTGCCACCTTCGTGTCTTCCCTCTGTGCATAATGAAGTAGTCTTTAGTTTTGTAACCCCTGCTCAGTTTTTCTGCAGCAGCTCAGCCTCATCAAACAAAGCCTGACCTAAAGTTTAATAAAATAATTTTTAGGAGTGTAGCCTTAATCCCATGGGCATTTGTGTTGTTGAACCCAGAGAGTCCATTGAGTTATTGCTTGTCAACAGAGAAGTGACTGAGCACATTCTTCCACCCAGAAAAGCACGGAAAGCTTAAACTTCAAGGAAAGTCACACAAAAGTGTGGTTTACCTCCCAGCTGGAATGTGCAGAGTTATCCATGCCTTTAATTGCTGAGCCATGACTTGCAATGATGCATGTGCAGTAACTTGTGTATTACTGCAGTAATTCAGCTGTGAAGCTGTACCTTTCACTTCTGTTCCTCTTGTCCTAAAAGAAACCAGCATTTCCACATAGTGCCTTAGGCACTTTTACAACTGTGTTCCTGGCTTCTTCCTTATAACTCTTCATCTGCCCTACCCTTGCCTCCTTTCTGCTTCAGCACACTGTCCTCTCCGGGTTATGCCGTGTTTGGCTTGCAGGCTGCTCCCTGCAGAGTCATTTCCTACTGCTGCTGTGCTCCGATTGCCTGTCGTGCTGAGCCACACGCAATCCAATTATAATAAAAGATGGGCTTTCCCAGCACTGTTATAATCCAACCAATTTGTTGGGCTGGATTCACAGCTCAGGTTTTCTGTTTCCTGTTTTGGTGATGGTCCAGGCTTTTGAGTTCTGTGACAACAGGCAGGAGAGTATTCCATTCAGCCCCATTAAACCTCTTCTGCGTCCAGCAGCCTACAGGCAGATAGCTGGAGAGATGTCACAAGAAATCAGAGCGTTTGAATTGGCTGACACTCTCCTCAGACTCTGCTCCTGCCAGCGGAGCTAGTTCCAGGTCAGACAGCTCCCATCAGCAGATTTCCTTCATGCTGCACGGGAGAGATCATAGGAGGATGCTAAATCCCTCCATGGAGTAGTCTGGAGGCTTTCTTGGACCGTTTCACATGGGGAAATCATGTCCTTTGCAAGGGAGCCATCATGCTTTAAAGCATAGGTGTGCAAGGCAGGGTTTGGAGCTGCTGTTCCCTGAGCAGCCACTTCTGCTGCTCTCACTCTGCTCTGCTGATTAGCTGCAGAGAAAGCAAATTTCAGACGATCAACTCTGGTAAAGGCAGTTTTCCAATTACCTAGGTTTGTAATATGTGAAAATACAGTATCTGGGCAAGCACGTGTGGCAGGGCTTGTGTCTTTTACAAAGCCCCTGTAAGGACCAGATCCTGCATTGCTATGGGAGAAGATACTGTAAGGTGAGAAGGAAGTACGTTTTCAGTTTTCCATTATTTTAAGTTAAAACACCATGTCACCGAAAGCCATTCATTTACTGGATACTTCTGTTAATAATTATAATTACTGATAACTAAGCTGGAGTTGGATTAATTTCAGACTTCTACCAGAGATTTACATTCAAGGCTGAGGTCAGGCCAGGGCTCATAGTCAACAAACAGAATCTCAGAAACCATTTTTTTAATGACTCTTTTTTACTAGAAATAACAGAAATGCCCAAAGAGTGGGATTAATCAATTAGACATTGCATATGGTCCACTGCTTTTAGGGTTTTTTTTGCAGTTAGGTTCAAAATATCACAGCCAGGCCACTCACGTGAGAGTTTGCTTTTTCTTTTTGGGTCTGGATCCAGTCTGAAAAGCCGAAAAAGAGCCAAGGATTCAGTTCTCCATGCAGAAATGCATGCAGGCTCAAATGAGATTTCTGTTTAAATCACCAGTAATAATACGAACAGCTGAATATAAAGCAGTGTTCAGTATCTGAGAATCATAAAATTTGATTTTCGAAAGATATGCAAATCCAGGAAAACAAGGGAATTTGTTAGGTACATGACATAATATTATGAGGATTGATATGGAAAATGGACTTCGTGATGAAGATGCCTTTGCTGAAAAACAGAAATGCACTACTGCAGTCTGTAGCTATGAGCTTTACTGATCATATCTCTGTCACTTAAATACTGATGTAACACTCAGATACTCGGCTGACAGGCCGACGCTGTAAAATGGAAGCTAGATTCTCCCTTTATTCTTAACTTTTTTTGTAAATTTCCGATAAGGAATCTGGAAAGAAGGTGCTAGGATAACTAGTTGCACTGACCGTGTGAGAGAAGCACACTTTCGTTTATGAGTCTACCAGTGCTAAAGCACAGTTCCCTAATACGCTTTTTTCTATCCACAAGTGTGACTGTTTACATACGATTATTGCTATTCCCAGGTCTGCTCTGATCTGCCCTGTAATAAAAATCAGTTACCTATTGGCAGAGGAGGAAAAATTTTCACTTGTAAAATGTCTATACTTATTCTGATTTGTTTGATACTATGCAAATACTTTATATTTCATCCCCTGTATTTCTTCCCTTATGTTTCTGTAATACTTTTGTTATATTTCATCCCTTTAGAACTGTATTTTACAACACATTTGATTGCTGAATCTCTGAGCAAAAGTGCTGTGAGGAAAGCTGTCACTTTTTCGGTGTGGTTGCTCTTTCTTACAGGATTTACAGTACAGATAATTTTCACGTTGTTTAGGTAGGTGGTCAGCAGCATTTTATGACAATTGGTGTTACAGTCCACACCTGGCAGTGGCATTGTGACTGCTCAATGAATGCATTTCTTAGTGAAGTTCATTGCGCCAGAGAGAAGCAGAATGGAAATTAATTTCCCTAAGAAATGCAAAATCAGAAAAAGACAGAAGTTTTACTTTTACGTGATTTATCAGCTGCTAACTAAATTGTAAACCAGAGAGCAGGAAAAGCTCTGAATAAAGATGGTGACAGGATAAGGCAGTTAAGGCCCGCTGTTCTGAAGGGAAGAAAAAATTAATATTTTCAAAGAATGACTTCATCACCTTCGCTTAGATTTAGGTTGCTAAGCATGCAATAAGCCGCTAGGGCTGAGTTTGCCAAGAGCCTTGCTTGGCTGCTCCTAATTAGTCATCCAGCTCTCATTGATGTCAGTGGGAATTAGGTACCACAGCTCTTTGAGGTCTTTGAACATCTGAGTTAGGTGGTGCACCTGTGATTAGTTTTTCAAAGGTGCCTGTTTTAGGGCCGTATTTACATAGAAATATTTGGCCTCAGCACCTAAACTTGTTGTGAAAAGGTTTTTTTCAGCTTCTAGATGGCAGAAGTGCTTTCCAGTTTGTGACTGTAACAGATACGTGGCCGAGAGGTGAGGCAGCCTTCCGCCCCAGAAACAGAGGAGGAAAATGTGACTGATTCCCGGTTGTGTCCACTCTGACCCAGAAAGCGGGAGCTCAGTTGCTGGGTCTTGCAGTTCCAGATACCCGACAGTGTACGCTGCCTTTCATCTATGCGTATTACTGTGATTTTGAGAAGGTCTTACTTGGAGATTGTTATCTCAAATAAACTAAGCCAGTGTAGGGATGGAGGAGTGCCTAGGAATAAGGGGAAAAAAAGGAAATGACGGATGCATTACTTGTCCTTTTCTTTAGTTTCACATGAGACTTTCCCTTTTGTTTGCAATGTGTAGATGATTTGGGCTTGAATATCAAATGGAGAGTATTGAAATTTACTATTGGCTGCAGCATTAGTGATACCAGCAAATAACTCAGCCTTCCTGAGAGAAGATTCGAATCTTTTTGCTAATCATCCAGAAAATGAAAAAAGAAATTATATGTAGATAAATATCAAGCAATAAACCTCAGGGGAAACAGAAAGCACATTAGATGAAATAGGTTCAGCAACCACATTAAAAAGATGTAGGAGAATGGCAGCTGGAATAGCATACATCACTGCTATTACTATACAGCAAGAGCTTTTATTCCTTGCCTTGAATATATGCATTTGGGTTTGCTCCTGCTTTGTTGGTCTGACTGCGAAGGGAGGCAGGGAGAGGAGCAAAGATAGTTTAATGCACTGACATTTGGCGCTTATGGCCAAACGTACAGAAATAGCTTTTCCCTGGATTGGTTATGAGCATACTGCAAGGTTTAAAAGTGGCGTGTTGTCACAGGCGCAGGATGGATTAAGAATAACCAGACTTAACAGAAACCCCTCAGAATGTGACTGAGATCAGAGCTTTGTTGACATGCTGCTGCTTCAGCAGTGGCATTGGACCCTGCCTTGCTGGGGCCAAACACAAGAGTAGTGTCAGTGCTAGTAAAAGTTTACTTTTTATGAGCACAAATACATATTTTTTTTCTTTGTAGAAGAGTTGGGACTGAGGAGGTGTTTTGAAATACAGAGATGTTGCCTTTAGAAAAACTAAATGCCAGGCCTGTTGGCTTGAGGGCCTTTTTCCTGTCCAGTAATTTATGTTCATATCCTAAAAGAACAATCACTGCCGGTAATTTGCTAGTGCCTACTTTGTAGATTAGAAAGTAATAGTTTGCTCAATGTTTAACTTAACCCATGCAATTCCTTCCTTCTGGAGAAGACTGGTTTAGTGGTTAATGCAGGGAATTGGGAAATCTGCTCCTTACTACCTCATTGATTTATTTTGTGCTGTTAGAAAGCCTCTCACATCTCCTAGCTGCATCTGCAGTATGATTGCAGGTGTGCAGTCAGTCTCAGAGGTTTGCTAAGAGGATTTTGATTCTGGTAAAGAAACCGCATTCATTCCATAATATAATTCTAGAAATGACCAGATAGAAAAATAATCTATTTTTACAATCATCATTCAATATTGGAAGAAGCGTTACTTCTGAAATCTGTCAGGAATGCTTTTTCTCCTGGTGTTTCTATATGCAAAACCAGTTAGAGAGCCAAAAGAACAATTCTATTCATCTGGCAGTCAGCAAAACTTGGTCTAATGAGACAGGATTCGAGCAGAACCAAGATAACTGGATTCAGAGGTTATCAAGCTTGTTGTGAAGGATTTGGAGCACCCATCATCTGTGAGCTCTCACTTCTAAAAATGTTTGGTTCAGTTCCACAGGATCTTCTGAAATTCTCTATTTAAAACCTGGTGATGCTTGGTTTGACATCCTAGAATAGGTGTCAAATTCAGCCCATAGGGTTGAATTGCCTGTGCTTATAAATGCAAAAGAGATCTTTAGGTCCACACAGAAGTATCTGTTCCTGCTGTGCTTTGTGGGTAAGCCTGGAACTGAGGAGAGGAAGAGGGATGGGGACTTCCTCTTCTTATCTGGATTTCTTGTTCTGGTGAGTCTTTGCCAGCAGGTTAATTGCAGGCAATGGGGTATCTGTCACCACTGACTCATGACCTGCCAGGCAGCAGGAGATGAGGTGGAGTTTTCTTTTGACTAACACGACAGAGTTGAATATAGCCTGTCTTGTCCTCTGTGTGTCATGTCTCTGAAAAACAAGAATAGGCCACTTGTGTTACAAATATAATTATACCATGGAGAAGAATCCAGCTTGTCATTGCAATGTCTATATTTAATATGGCCACATTATTGTTTAATGAAGATCTTTTTCCACTCTAAAGAGGAGGGCACTAGGGATAGACGTGTTCAATGGGGTGTTTGCTGCCAGGGTGATAAATTATTCCCCAGTGGCGCTTGGGGTCAGATGGAACTTTTCAGTGCTCTGCCCTTCCTATTGTTGATCACTGTGTAATTTTGACATTGCTTATCTGGACAGTCCCTTTATTTTTAATGCTGTTGAGGATCAGTAGGCTCCCTGGTTATAAAATGAACAGTTTTATTGCGTTCACATACCTAGTCCAACTCTCCAACTCCATGTGTGATTATGGACAGGCTGTGGGCAGTATAAGACATCTCATTATGTTTGATAAGATTTTATCAGGCAGTACTATATGCTACAAGGAAAGGCATTGATTAAAAATGTGTTTTAATGCTGTTCGCTACAGGCCAGGTGTAGCTGATATCTCACATTTATTTATTTAGAGCATTTCTGTCTAAACATTGGGAAGCAGAGGTGATGCTCCTTGGTAAACAGGGCTTTGAACTCTGAGGGTCTCTGGTGCTGCCCTTAGCATCCAGCACTTACCACAGAAGAAAGAGGAGGAAGCATTAGCAATCAAAGAGTACTGAATAACAGGTAAAATGAGTCAGGTCTCTCTGGAGAGCCACCGCCTTCTGCTTTGAGTTAGGAGGAGAGCTGGGCTTCCTTACTGCCTTGGCTGTATCATAACAACACATTAGACAATTATTGTTCGGTGCACCTGACTTCACCTCTTCACCTTTTGCCACCAAAGGATTGGTGATGGAAGTCCATTTCATTATGTACACAAAGCTTGATGTTTGCGTCCACACAGTTTTGCATTCATCTCCCAGTGTTCTTACTGTTTAAAATCTTGCTTGTAGCAAGCCTGGAAAGAAAAAAAAAACATTTGAGGAATAGGGTGCCTTCTTTAGGTCTTAGGATGTATAAAAATTACCACACCTCAAGTGGCTCTGACTGTAGGAGACACAGTGATCTATTGGTAGATTCATTTCCACCCTTTCCATCATCTTGACTGGTCTGCAGCTGACTGTCTTTCATGCATGCTGTTCCCAGAAACACAAGCACAGGATCAAATAACGACATGTTTTGACTCCAAACTCTGGAATGACTTATCATGTTATCAAAGCTTTTGATTTAATTGAAATTTCACAGATAACCCTAGACCTGCTTTTAAGTGCAGACTCAAGTGCCAGTGGGAATTCAATTAAACCACCACCATCCCCCACCCCCACCCCTTTAATGCCTGCATTTTGTTTGGGAGTTCATGGAAGGGATTTGCTACTGCTTATCTCTGGCAAGAGTTGTCTGCCTGGGTTCAAAGATACCCTATGTCTTTGGGCCACTTTTTTTTCCAGTTATGCCAGAGTTTGATTGCAATGACTCTCCTGACAATAATGGACTATTAGAGATTTAAGCGGATATAAGGATTGCAGAATTTCTTGTGTCAAAGCAGAATTCTTTCCTTGTTTCCATTCACATCTCTTGAAACAATTGGCCTAAGCTCAGGGAAGATGTTCATTTTAAAAGACCTAGGATGTATTCTGAGTAGAGGATTGACTATGGCTTTGCAATGCTTTAGTCTAATCTAATAAATGCTGGTTATTTGCTGGATTCTTACAAGCTGTATGTGCTTTCCCAGCTCCAAGTTTTAATAGCCACTCCAGTAATGCTGACTGCAGCGCACTGTGGTGAACCTCAGAACACTGTATATGTCTGATTACATTTGCTTTCAATTACAGTCTTGTGGGTTTGAAAAATCAGAGCAGTTCAGGCTTATTTGGGAACCACCGCAAAAATCACTAGTAACCTGAGATACCTCATGCTTGAAAATCTAAAGGAGCAAAATGTTGAATGTTGGAAGCTAAAAACTGTCTATTTTGCTTTATGAAAAGAGACCTGTTGCAATAACTGTGAGGTTAGGACGGCAGGGGCACCATATCTAACAGATAAACCTTTTCCTTTCTCGTCCAAGTGTGCTGGGAATGAAGTGTGAATGACTCATACCAGAGACAGCATTCATCAGAGACTTGAAGCTGACCCTGGTTCGCTAGTGAATTAGCAATGTTGCCATCTTTGCTGCTCCCTGTTGGATAGATCTCAGTCTTTTTTCTTATGTTCAGAACGTTTTTCTCTCTTGCTAGAGGAGCTGTGAGTTCCTGAGAATGTCAAGATTATGTTAATCTTATTTCCAGCAAAATGCAGTATTTGGTGGAGATGTTGGTTATCCTCTAAATCTGGCTAAAAAAGCAGCATTGTTTCAACGAAAATGTTTTACCAAAAATGAACCCCTTCGATCGTGTTGAAACAAGGTCCCAAACGTCAGAATTTGCATAGTTTTCATCAGCCCTACAGAGCAGCAGAGTGGCTGTAGTGTGAACAGACATGTGCTGAGACATCCAGTGAACAGTTTTGTAGATGACCCCTTGTGCCATGGCATTCAGGTTGGGACTTGATCTACTGTTCAAGGTGCTGCTGTGTGTCTGGTCCTGCCTACTTAAAATAACTTGCTCTTCCGGTGAGCAGATCTTGGAGACCATCATTCACAGGGCTGATCTCGTTCTCCCCTGCCAGCATCTGGTAAGCGAAGAAAGGGCTCATGAATGCATTGAAGAGCAAGGCCTGGTACAACACTTTTTTTTGGTATTACAAATATTTGCCAAATAAAAAATATTTGGGAGGGTTTCACTGTGAAAAAGCTCAGCCACAGCACTGTGACACCAGCATTGGTGCAGTAAATTGTCACTTCAGGTGTGCAGAATGATTTTAGCTATTCTGAACTTAGGACCAGAAGATGGGGTGCAAAGCTGTCATCAACCCCTTGAAAATACGTGCAAATGCAAACAAGGAATGCAGACTGAGTAACCGGGGTCACTTTTCCTCTGTAGTGGGGACCAATACATGTTGCCAGTGTTCTACATTACTTCCTACAGAAGGGGACATTTTAGCAATACATTTCTCAAATTTGGGGAAGCGTGTGATTAACAAAACCGAGCACTTAACTTCCTGTGGTCCCAATAATAAGGTTCAACAGCTTGCACGTAATCTCTGTAGTTCCTGCAGCCAGTAACTTGGAGACTGAGGAATCTTTCTGGGTCTGAACGAGTTCCTTCCCCTCCGTACATATCTTTATAGTGAAGCCAAGGGCTGCTAGAGAAAGATGCAAGAGTCATTCACATCCCTTTAAACAGCTTTAAACTCTTCCAGCAAGAGGTCAGTGGAAAAGCATCGTATTGTTTGCCAGGTCGTCTCGATGCACAAAGCAGGGCTCTGTTGGACACGCACTAACAATGTTATTAATGTTCGTGATGCATCAGTGTCATCCCCTGGGGGGAGGAGGAACCCCCGGCAGCTGAATTGCACAGGCCACACCAGCTAATGAGATGCTCTTCTTGCCAGGTCTGACAATAAGCTTCTGTTAATCTTCATTGTTATCATTTTCATGCTCATCTGTGTGTTTGAGAGGGGGTTGCTTTACAGTTGCTTAGCTGAGGGATGGCAGGGTGCCCCACGCTAGCTAGTGAGCAGACTCTGAAGGTCAGCTGGGACTTGAAGAAGAAGCAGACATCCATCAGATGAGGAAAAAGCATTGAATCCTTTCAATAAAGGAGTGTGTTGGAGTGAGTGGTTGCAAGAAGTAGTAGTTCTGTAGAGGAAGGGAGTTAAAAAGAGGCTTTCAGGCAGGAGAGAGGATTCCTGCCTTTTCCACATGTAGCATTTGCATTTGGAGAAGGAGGACTGCCAAAAGGCCAGGCTGATGAAGGATGCTTTGTGGTGCTTCCAGCCTATGAAAAATGCAGTGGTCTGAAAGTTAGATGCTTTTGGATTATTAAGCAAGGGATGAAATAGGCATCATCAGAGGACTCCCTTTCCCCTCTTTTCTTATGGAAGGCCTGTCTCCAGTGCATTATAGAATTACTGCCTTTTTTGTCTGCTTTCTCTTAAGGCTTTTATTAAAATAGTCTTGCCTCAATCATTCAGCATCCTCATAAATCAGAAAATTTTGTCCGTGCAGATTTAAGACAAGTGTTTTATATTTAATTCTTTTGTTAACACACTTATAAACTACTGAGCCCTAGTTTACTGCCCAATAAGTCTTTATCCCTGGGAGGGTAAATGATATTTGTGAGAAAAAATTGAATTAATATCAGCAAACAGATAATTTTTTGCTTTAACAAACAAATGTTACTTTCTGCCATGATTTTATCTATCCTAATACGTGCCTAGAAAATCTCCAATCTTATCTCCATTTTAGATATATTCACTTCAAATATACTCACATGCCAGGGAGCTGTATAAGTAGAAGATGTGACTATCAGTTTAAGAGGGTGTTGATGCGAAATAGAACATTTAAGAGTTTGGGGCTGTAATGGTCCTTTGCAAGTTTCCTGAAGAAGTTTTGCCAATCATATTTGCTTCTTCTTTTAAGGCTTTATTTTTGAAACATCAAAGCAAATTCCAGGTTTTGAATGAAGCAGGACAAAGCCCTGCAGAGACATTTCACCTCCAGAGTAATGCAGCTAGATAATATTAAACTTGCTGTCAGCCTCATCCGAAGAGTGGCCCTCCTCCTTCAAGCAGTTGTGCACGTGGGTAGTTTTCTACACAGTGAACAACTGTATTGAATTCAACTGGAGCACATGTGCACCCGAAGTTATTTGTGTGCATATTCGTGTGTATGTTTGTTTGATGGGAATGGAAAATTCTCGACCAGGCTGGGATATAAAGGAGGTTCATTCATCAGGAAACTCCTCTGCAAATCACGTTAACTCTTCTCTCTTGCCTGGACATAGACCTGTATAGAATACATGCACACAGACTTTGGAGCCAACACAACAGATTTAACTTGAATTAAGTCAATGGCTTTTAAGGGATGAAAGTAGATATAATCTCTTCTTGGAGACTCCTAAACACAGATATCGCACAGCAAAACCAGCAGAGTGGCTCAGCTGACTGAGCATTTAGGGCTCTTATACAGCAGATAAGTTCTGTGTGCCTTGAATACTCTTTTTATGCATGGATTTTTTTTCTAATATCCT
Source organism: Cuculus canorus (assembly GCF_017976375.1). NCBI lineage: Eukaryota > Metazoa > Chordata > Aves > Cuculiformes > Cuculidae > Cuculus > Cuculus canorus. Next base: position 12,899,347 of record NC_071407.1, read on the forward strand.
ATAAAGAAAACAGAAAAGGGCTTGAAAGCCATTATGTATGTATCTTCACCTGTATCTTTGAGGGCGCCTTTTAATTGTGTAGCTGTAAAATTGACAGAGCAGCAATACAGTCTCCATAAGGCAGTGCAGGCTATCTGAGACAATGCAATAAGCACAAGGCTATGCAGAATACCTTTCTGTGGCTGTACTTGCTGTGAAAGCCTGTCAGATACTATTTGCACTGTGGTTTGTTTGTTTCAGCTAGTGTTTACTCCATGATCAAAGGATATTCAGGCATCAAACAGGCTTTAGTAGGTCTCTCTCCAGCATAAAGGCCTAGGACATTGTAAGCTGTCTGGGGTGTGTTGTAGGCAATTGACTAATTGTCTCCTATTTTACATGCATACATGAATATTTTGCCAGACATTTTTAAGATGTGTTGTTCTTATCTCTTGTTTTCCTTTTGCTTTCTTACCATGTCCGACTGCATAAGCTTTTTTGCCTCATAGTGACATTTGTCTTCTTGTGTCATTTTTAACTATTGCTGGTTTTTTTCATTTTCCTTACATCCCGTCAATATTGTTTTCTTCCTTCTTCTGCTTTCCCCAACGTTACTATCCTAATTTCTATTTGTCCCACTGGCACTCTGTACCTTGGGTTTATTTGCTTTCTGATTTATTACTTCCATCACTTTCTCTCTTTCCTGTAACTTTTCATCCCTGTTCCCACATAAGAGATAACACAGGGATGATTAGTGTCTTGGACACAGATGAAATCCTGAGGCTGAGGATAACTGACCTCGCTGCCTTGCAGAAGTTACCTGGTTGCTGGATGTGCTACTGGCATTGACCACAGCCAGGACAAGCCAGTCTGGGACCATAATAAAAAGAGGGAACAAACCTTGTGCCACACATGTATTATGCTTGGGGCAAGGATCTACGCCTTACCTCTGTTAGCGGCCCTGATAACTAACCCTCAGCAATATGGGGAAAAATGCTCTTTTGTCCCATTAAAGGCAGCTTCTTTTAGAAGTGACAAAACCCTAATTTGGCAGAAATAACATCATCGAGGCCTTGTGCTGTTTAGTAACCTGTAATTTTTGTAGAAGTTTTCTCTGTGGTCTGCCAAACAGAAATTCATCATCTCTGGCCTGAAGTTACTGGGTAATTAATCTTCCGTGGTGGATAAGGCAGGCTGGGTTTTGGTCTGCAGGCATGGAGAGCTATAAGCTAACTCACACCACTGCTGAACCTTTTCTCTCTCCCCTACTTCTTCATTTTCCCATGACCTTAAGAGAAAAAAACCCCACACTTCATAGGTCTTTTTTTTTTTTTCTAAATCACACTTTATGGAACACAGTTTTAATACTGTACGGTGCGTGTTTAATGATGTCCATATGGGTTTGTGGGTACAGGAATTAAATACATAACGGTTCACGATGACATAACACGGAAATGCAACTCCTGCAGTGCTGGTGTGTAGGCTGTAAAGGGTTATTAATAAAAATGAAGGTTTTAAATAGAAAACAAGCTTAGCAGCACCGTTTTGGCCTCAGGCCCATCTCTGAGTGATGGAAAAAAAAGAGGCTGGAATATATGGTCTTTCCTCAATACATGAAAATAAATACATTTTACCACCCTTCCCTGCTAAACATTTCAGCAAGAAAGCTGCAGACCTGATGCATGGCATCTCTCTTCAATCAGAGCCTGAGCTCAGGGAGGCCTGGAGGGGATATTTCAGCAGAGTGCAGAACACATCAAACAAATGCTAAGGGGGAGATTGATGCCTCGGATTATTAAAATGGGGTAAGGCCACAATGTTTTGATTGGCAAAACCTTTCAACAGTTGGACATTACTGTTTCAGAAGAGCAAACCGCTCCGTTTGTGGGTGAGCCAGGAAAATAACAACTCACACAGTTTGGGGGAATGACCTCAAGGAAATCCCATCCCATCTTGTAACCAGAGTTGCTGCATCAGTAAGCCAAGGAAATTACATAATGTGCCTATTAGTACTATAGACAAACAAAAGCAAGTTTACTCTTCTATGTTCAGCCTTGTCATGTCTGCAGTTGCCCCAAACCTTTTAAGTCCTCAGAATAAATGATACAGCAGTGGATGGAGCATCACCCTCTGAAGACACTGTGTCTGAGACATCTCCGGCTGATTTATCATGAGTTGTTAGTGGCAGTAACTGTATGGGCAGCACCAAGACAAATTGAATGTGGTCCTTGTCTGGGCTGGTTCTTTACCCAATGTTTTTGGTGGAGTTTGAGATGATTCCAGAGTAGAACACATAGATCTAAATGCACCCAAACTCTAGAGTCTGTGGCTTGAGATTTTCTATGTTGCAGACATGCCTAAATTACCTCCAGGTTATAGCCCAGGACAAGGTTCATGCTTCACAGCAATTGCATGATGGTCAGAATGTGCCAGAACCGAAAGTGATCCTGCCCTGGTTTCCATGTTGTGAAATCTCACTACTCCCAGCTGCATCCCTCTGGTCCTCCTGCAGTCCCTGTTGTCTACTCATGTCCTTCAGCTCCAGCACTCACCTCAGCCCATTCTCACACCTCTGGGTCCAGGCAAGTGGTTTGCCCTGGCAGATGGCATGGGGGATGCAATGGGAATGCAGGAGGAATAAGACTTTCTTGCTTTATCCCGTGCTATCTGGGGCAAATTCCCACTGTCTGTTAGTTCCTCAGTGACACCAACTGTTGTTTGTTGAGAGACACAGATGTTAGCTCAGTGGCTTCTGTCCAACCACCAGATACTTTGGCAGAGGAGAACTCAGACCATTGTATGGAATCACAATTTGTGCTGAATAGATGGCATCACCTTTTTTTTCCCACTTGACCATAGCCAACACAGTGAATAGAAATATGGGAACGTGGGACAAAATACTCTCCCTGAATGCCTGGTCCTGTGCTGCTATGTTCAGTCTTCAGCCTCATGGCTCAAAAACAAGATTCTCCTCTGAAAATGGGTTAGAAAAAGTATTCCCCACTTGTGTTCTGCCAAAGAGATGGCTGGGCTCTGTTGCACAAAGGATGCTTCTGCTCCCATACTTTGGGCCATCTCAGGCACACCTACAGCTTTTGGAAAAAAACTTTGTCTGTTTTTTCCAAATTTCCTCTGTGCTGACAGGTATCAGCTGTTTGTCTTCTGAAACTGGTCTTTTCAAAAATAGGTATTATGTCCCTTTAAATAGCATAAACCGCATGGGAATGGGATTATTTTTGTCCCTAGCTCTCTATAATGTATCTTTTTTCTTTTTTTAGTGAAACCAGAATCTTCCCAGGGATTGTTCCTAATAATAATACTGAAAAGAAAGTGTTACGCAAATCATATGGTGGTTGTAATGGCAGAAGTACTGCATTGCCCTTCTATAGAGATACCTCATCATAGACCTCGAGGTACAGCCCCAACATGAACACGCTCTCTCCTCTTGTCTGGGAAATAGGGGTTTTGTTTTAGAGCTAGGGAAGGAAAAGTATGAAAGTGGCTTTGAGAGGTCACCAGATCCGGCTCCTGGAACAGATCTGAATTTTAGCTTCATACTGTGACTCTCACATACTTTCTGTTATTTGCCTTTGTGAACTCTACTAGCACACCAACATTTTGGCTTGCTGATGTACACCTCCTTGGATCTGCAAGAGTGGGTCAACTTCTGTATCAATATTTGGAAAATGCTATATTTGGGGAAAATGCAGCAAAGAAACATTGGATTTGTTTGCCCTAGGTTACAGTGTGACCAGGATGCACGATGCCCTTAAATTCTCTGCTTCAGCTGCTGCCCCCCCAGACCTCCAAATGAACACACGCTCCTCCCTTGCTTGTAAGCGTGTGAAGAGGGATCTCTATCTCTAGATGTCTGTCTTGTTGCCTTCCTATCCTGAATTGTGGTGAATCACCTCGTCTATAGTCACTTGCCTGGAATGAATGGCAGATACAGATATCTGTGCAGGAGAGACACAAAGACCAGTTCACACATCTTCATGTGCTGCAGCAGCATGGAAGGCACTGTGAGCTGTAGCTGTGATGTGGATGAAGCAGCTACTTTTGTGCACGGACTCTGCCCCATGGCGGTTCTGGAAAGTATTAGTGTGAGCATGGAGGAAGGGAGGAGGGCTGGTGGTTTCCTGGATCTCCTTCTTCTTCCTCAACCAAATCTCTGTAAGTACTGGGAGCACAGTGTGCTGTAGAAGAATAAATTGCTCAGGAGTCTACCGTCCGCTTCAGCTCCTGCTACATCAGTCCTTTTGGGGCTGCAGGCTTGGCTCCCTGTGACACTTGTCCAGATTATTCCATTTGCAAGTCCTTGTCCAGAGTTAGCCCTGAGTGTTTCTTGGTGTCCTCTGCTCTCTGCTTCAGCTGCCTGCTCCAGCATTTGTCCTGTGTCCCTTACTGCGATGTTTGCTGATGATAGCTTCTGTTGGAGATGTCCCCAGCCGCGTGGGGCTGTTTGCACAGGGAGATTTGCCTGTGGCTGCTCAAGCAGTCAGGCAGCTGTGTCGTTTGGAGCTTGAGCAGAGCTTTCCTGGTCCAAGGTACCTTCCCAAGTGGGTGGAAGAAGGATGTGTCAAAAGTGCATTGTCCTTCCTACTGGCTTTGTTCTCTCCCAGCCTGCCTTATCCTGTTTCCATCCCTGACTCTTGTGCCTGTTGACTTGTGAGCTAACACGAGCACATCTGCCTTGGATAGACCTTTAACTGCCTGACCTCTCCCTCAGGAGCTACTAAGACATTCCATTGGTGTGTGCTCCATTAACCACACCATCTTGGCTCTTGCTTCAACACATCTTTTGCTCCCGCAGGACCCTTTACGAGTCTGTGCCTCCTCACTAGAAACGTGTGGTCTTCCTCGCAATTCCTATGGTGCAGCAATCCACCCAGAGGGCCCCTCCTCTGTGGCTATTGGTGCTGAAGATAGACCTTGTCCTGTGCAAAGCTGTCCCTGAGTATGCCCGTGCCAGTGGGTGAGAGAATGTGCCCTTGCATGTAGCTTTTGTTCTCAGTGCACAACCCACCTCCCGGAGCAGCAGATAAACACAAACAGCCTTTTTCTGCTGTTTAACAAGCAAAGTGGAGCAGTGCTTCTGAGACAGTTCTTTAACAGCAAAGGCATCTTCGTATCCTGAGCCTCATGTAAGTAAATCTGTCATCACGCTTCTGTCTTTCTTTTATATGACTTTATGTAGCAGCTTGTCTTAAACTTATAAAAACATTTTCTGGGAAACAATGCGTGGGAGGTGGGCAACTCCTTCCATGTGTTGCCAGCTAATCTGTAATACTCTCCCTTATCGTAACAAATGAGGCAGGTTTCTCAAAAGCAGCATCTTGTGCTGTTATTTTATCTCTTTCCTTTTGCATCAAGTCTGGTGATGGGGTTCTGCCCTGGGTGCGTTTTAGAGCACAAAACGCGGAGCCAGGACTCCTGCCTTCTGTCTTGAACACTGGATGCTTATGGCTATACTCAATGCCATTTGTGCAGTGTCCTTGTGAACTCTAAGGGGCTGTAGGTACGCAAAATACTGTGTTTAGCCATAAATGTTATTAAATATAGAGGAAGAAAAAAAATGTCACAAAATATACAAGAAACCAGAAAACTGGAACAGTTTCAACTGTTCTTCACCTTGGAAAGAACTTTTGCATCCCACCAGTGCCTTCCTGTCCCACTATCCAAAAATGCTTTGTACAAATGAAAGCTCAAGCTTTTGCAGATTCTTCGGACAAAATGTTTTGCACCCCCTGGGATCTGTCGTCATTTCACACCTTTTCTCTTCTCTTGAGCTGTCACTACCCTCCTCCAGCCTGATAGGTGGCACAGGAGATACTGCATCATCCCTGTGGAGGAAAATTAGCACAAAAGTATCTTGGAATTTGGCAAAGCACGGGTCTCTTTCTGCAGCAGGGCTCTGAAGGCATCTCCCCTTTAAGGGAAATTAAGTATCTAAATCTTTTTGTGTTTCCCTCTTTCTCAGTTTTACTGTGTGCTTTGGGGTGAAGTTTTGTTGTGCTGCTTTTATTTCTCCTTGCCAAGACCTTCTTTATAGCATTGGTTTTCACAAAGTCTAGTCAGACACAGTGGAAGGTTGTCATATTCCATAGCTGGGGATGGGCTTTGGGAGCTGTTTATCTTTTTTTCCAAGGATAACAGCACATTCGTGTGTGTGTGTTGTATGTATGTCTTGGGCTTACAGAAAAACTTACAGATCTGATTCTGGTGGGTCATGCTGGCAGGTACCCAAACCCCATAAATCTGGTCACTGTGCTTTTCCAAATGTTTATTGTGCTGTTTAAGCTTTTATGGGCTCTTGTGTGTATTACATATGGTCTGAATAAATGTAACGCAGTATTACTGTGCTTAGCTGAGATGCATAAGAGCCTCCAAGGGGATCATTAGAGCTGGGGCAGCTGTTGCCGACATTTGGAGATGAGTTTCTTGGTTCAGCTTTCCAGGGTTGGTGGCTTCAGCCCCATTCTGTTTGTTTTTAAATGCCACTTGATCTGAAGTCACAGGGATGGAAATAAGAAGTAAAGAGTTGCAATTCCTTGGATTCAGTCCAGCATTCTAGCAGCAAATCTCCCTTTTCTGAAACTCTTAACAAAAAGGGACAGATTTTGCATGTATTTGCTGTATTTCCTTTGTGCTGCGGCAAGGTCTGCTCTGATGACAGTGGGACTCGGGAGAAGCCTTTAAGGAATCAGCGGATGTGTAGTGGGGCAAAAGTCACCTGTATTGCTGTAAGTGAGGAACCACCTACAGACTTGAGTTAACAGCCAAGGCTGTGTTGCTCCTTCAGAGAGATGGCAGAGGATACTCCCTGCTTCTCCAAGCCTACAGCTTCTCTTTGATCCTGGTGATCAAACATGAGCCAGCTGGACTGAGCCAGCCAGGCTCCAGCTAGTGGGAGCAGAGGGAGAAACAGGCAAATCCAGGACTTGTGTTTGAAGCATAGTGGTGTGAAAGCAGTACCCAGCCAAGACAACCTCTCCCTCTCATGCTGGTCGTAGCCCTGACAGCATGCAGGGAGTGTGCATGCCACTGGGAGAGTGCCATGGTCCTGCCACTTCGCATCCTTACTCTCTTCTGTCACAACTGGATTGAGGAAAGAAAAGGCAGAGAAGAAACAGCCAGACTTTAGACAGCCCTAACAACTGTAAAAACAGCCAAGCCAAGACCGTAGGACTTTCAGACAAAGTCCTGCATTTCAGCTATGGGCTTTTCTTCACTTGTCTGACTGGCCTTTCGGTCCAGCCTCTCCTCTTTGTGCCATCACTTCACTAACTGCCCTAGAAAAATATGAACTTTCCACTGAGCTTACAGCCAGTGCTGGGTTTGTTCAGCTTGGCTTTCTGCTTGATCACCCCTGCCCTGTTTGGCTATTCACGTTGCAAGTTTTGAGGCAGAGACAAGGAGGGTCGTGTTTCTGCAGCAGACATTCAGGCCCCTGTTTGAGTTGATCATTAGGGCTGATGGAACATAGACCATCAATAATTGTCTGCTGCAAGACGTGCTGAAATAGTGGAGACTTCACGGAGGCATGGGAGAGGGATGGAGGAGGTAGGTGGAGATGGGACTGGGAGGAATGGGGGGAAAGGCCAGGAGTACTGGGAATACAAGGCAGTCCCTTGCTTCTGGAAAGCAGAATTTGACACTGTGAAATCTGTTCTGATTGCTTTTTATTTCTTAGTTTGTTTTTTGTTGAGACTAAAATTCAGATGTTCTCTCTGTGTCAGCTCAAATGTTGCACCCATGGAAAAATAGCTAAAAAAGAAAGCAGCAGAGAAAATGTTAATTTGTAGCTGGAGCTGTAAAGGTGATGGTTTTCTCTTCATTCCCCATTGCTGCAGGTGAGGATTAAAATGTGAGTTACTGCTGATGAAGGACTGAAACCTCATGTAACTGCTGTGACTACTTTTAGAGAAATCATTTTGCTCAGTACCCAGTGCTGAATGCCGCATGTGGGGAGGAGTGATAGCACATACTGCAACGCACTTGGGTGTGGAATTGTTAATGTTTTAGATCCTGAGCCTTAGAGCGTGGGGATATATACGAATGATATTGCATATTCTGACACCTAAAAGAAGCAGGGGAAGGAAAGAGAGCACTGTTGGACTTGACAGAACCTTTTGAACACTTTTTCTCCACACAGAGGTTTTTTCCTATGACCTCTAAAACATGAATACATTTGGTGCAAGGTCATTTACAGAAGAAATCCCTTCTGCTGCACTATCCTCTCTTTGACCTTGAAGCTGTAAATAACTCTTGGGTCAAACAGAGACAGGGAATGATAAATGTAAACAATAGGTATGTCTAACACTCTGGCTGTGATGGGCTACAGCTTGCATGATACTGACAGCTTCACTTCACACTTGCTAGTTGAATTGGGGAAATAGTAATAAGAATTAATAGGAAAATAATAATACCGGCATGCGAATGGCCTGCCAATCCCAGTGTGCACCTAAAATTCTCCCTGTGCCATGCCGTGAGGACTTCCCTTAGGCCACGTGGAGGGGGAGGCTGTGTCCCACCACTCCTCAGGGCACCAGCAAAGTCTACCACTCAGGGAAGATCCTGCAACAAACTCTGGGTTCTTGCTGCAGGGGCGGTTGGGTGGTTTTGGCACAGTGTGCAGACTCTTAGGGGCTGTATAATGTTACAGGGCATACACCATACGCAGTAATGCTGCTGATGTCAGCTGAGTTACCCTGGGGATACATCAGTCCTTAGGCTTTTTTTGAGGTATGAGGTGGGACAGGTTATTACTCAGCTTTGCATCATGTTGTTGTGCATATCCTGCTTTCCACTACTGCACTTCTGGTGGTGGTGCTGCTTTGACCTGCAGGCAGGGTTTGAATCTGCCTGTGCAGAGCTTACAGGAACATAGGCATTGCAAAGTACTGACTTGGCAACTCAGAAACCTTCTGCCTCCTCTTGCTCAACCTGGTGACTCCTCAGCAGGCTGTTCCCATTAAAAGCTGCAGTGTTACTTCCACCTCCATGTGCAGCTGCTCCCCAAGACCTGTGGATGAGCCTGCTTTTTCTGGAAGGGAAAAAATAATGGTGACTGTGAGCAGAGATTCTCTGGTGAACGTTATCTGAATCTGAGGTGGGCTCAGGATGTGGGATCACAGCAGCAGATTTTGCCACTTGTTCTAGTATTTGAAAATGGGTAATCCATTTATTGGATTGATTGTTCCCAGGTTTGGAAAGTCAGTAGATTTAAAAATGGAGAGCAAGTCCTAGAGTCCTGGAGTGTTGCAGCAATGTAATCAACTGCTATACAAAGGTGTTTAAGTGTGTTGCTAATGGGAAATGCTGCCCGGGGTTTCTTTGCTTCAGTCCTGAGCAGAGCCTGGACGGTGTGACAGCACACAGAACTGGGGCACACCTTGAAGAAATTCAGTATTTTAAATATCTGGGACTTGCTTGTCTGTAAAATTAAGAGAATCGGCTAAATTCATTCAACTTCCTTAAGAATAATGGGCTTTACTGGGAGACCACTTGGCTATTTGGCACCCTTAGGGCCTGGAGATTCTGGCAGGGGAAGTGCCGAATGTGTGGAAAGTACCATTACCCTCATGTGGTTTGTTGGCAACTTTAGTGCTGCTAAGTAGGCACTATACTTAGGTCTCAAACATGTCTGAAATAGAGGAATAGGTGGAGGAGAAGTGGCACAGAGAGGGCTTTTTGCTGGAATAACCCACTAGCTTCACTTTCCCTGTCCCTCCATCAAACACCCTCGGTATGTGATGCTGAAACCTGAAGCGAGGAGGGATATGCTGCCCTTTCAACCACTCAGATTCCCATCAGCCCTGTGGGAAGGCTGGAGTGAGGGCAGAGGGGCTGAATGCAAGCATGCAGCATGTTCCCTTAAGTTGTTTCCTTTTTCTCATGCTGATTAAAGTCATGTATTCTTTTATCATCATATGAAATGGTTCTTACCCAGCCAGTTATTTCTGCCCGTTTCTTCCTTCTCCTCACTGAGATTTCTCCTCCAGCTGCGGATGTGAGAAGGAATGGAAATGTTAATTTACTGCTCTGCAGCATGGAGAGGATGAGAGGGAGCATCAGGGGATGCAGAGGATCCACTTTGCGGGGGGATGCATTTGGAGAGGAGCCCTCCAAGTGGAGAGAAGCTGTTTTTGCCAGCAGAGTCCTTCTGTGTCAAGCGCGGGCGGCTCTGGGGCTCCCACCCCTTCCCCTCTCTCGATGGATGTTGAATGAGCTGTTTGTGCAGCCCTGCACAGCGCAGGGGACAAACCCTCTGGCAGAAGGGTGGGGAAAGGGAACAAATAAAGGATTTTTTGTGGGGATGGTTTCTTTGTTCGCAAACAGCCTGCTGCAGGCTTGTGCTCAGAAGGCAAACCAAACCACTGGAGCTGCTCTTAGGCTTTTCCCTGTAAGGGAAAAAGGATAGAAGGTCCCACCACAGACATCAGGGGCCAGCTAGGAAGAGGGTGACAGGGGTGACTTGCTCCTGCATGCCTTCTTTCTCTGCACACCCCAGGACTTCTGCCTCCCCAGCCTGTGGGAGCCGGGAGGAAGGTGGGAAATAGGATGACAAGAACAAACTTCCTGCAGTAGAGCTGGGTGTGAAGGCCAGTTCATATCACAAAGGACAGCCCTGACAGGGGCAGCTGGAGAGGAGCCCATCCCATTTTCCCAAGCCTCCTGCCCTGCTCACTCTGCAGCTCACCTGCAGCGTAGGAGCCTCACTGACTCTGGCATGCAGCACTGCCAGCCTTGCCTGCAGGTACCCCCGCATTCCAGAAAGACAAGCATTCATAGCTTGGCAACACTGAGGAAAATGACATCCAAGCCACATGAGAGAGAAGCGAGTTAGCACCAGGCTGCCTGTGGAGCAGCTCTCATTGCTGTGGGCATTGTGTTGGAAAGCCAAGCTGTGCCCGCTGGGGAGCTCATGAGGCTTCGTGTGCTACAACGAGCGGCTTCAGCTCCTGAGTGGGCTCCACCTGCCAGGCACTGGCCAGGTTTCAGCTCACAGCTGTCCTGGGCAGAACCCCACTCTCCCCATCACTCCAAGGCATGGGCTAACCTTATCTAAATTTAACAGACTTCACTCCTCATTCATGTCTCCAGAGTGATGTGGAAGGAGATAGGAATGTAAGCACAAGTCCCTTTTTCCTCCTTGCCTGAGGGGCAGGTTATGTGGGAGCTGGAAAGCAAACTGGAAGTTTGAGAAGATGAAGTTCCCACTGAAAGCAGAGTCAAACAGTCCTGTGTTGCTAGTCTAGGGATGGACTTGGTTCTAAAAGAGAAGTGTGGTGCTGCAGGTGGAGCATGTGGCAGCAGCCTTTTCATGAGTGGCAATGACTGGTCCTCCTTGGCATGGTGGGAGGTGAAACTGCCTACATGCCACTGCTCCCCAAGCCTGTTGAGCTTTCCTCTGAACCTCAGTGGCTGAAGATGGCTCTTGAATCTGAGATCTCTAATGTTTACTGAACTAATACCACTTGAGGGCAAATGCCACAATACCTGGTATGATTTGGCTGCTGCTGCTGCTGAGTCCTCCTTTGATGAACACCTCATCTCTTCTATTTCCTTCTTTTTATTGTTCCCTGTTTCCAGCTGCTCTTGTTTCAATGGTGATGCAACCCATTTGGTGTCCCTGCAGGTCCAGTGTAGGGACACCCGTGGACAGCACTTATCAGCCTGAGGTATGGGTGGGACAAGGTGTCTTATCAGGAGCAGTGTCAGGAGAAGGCTGATCTCATAAACACTGCTGCAGGGAGGACTTGTGAGGAGGGCAGCATGAAGTTCAAGAGGATGCAGGCTGTGTTCCTCAAGACCAGATTGCAGGGAATGGAGAATACCCTTTATGCTGGTAGGAGGACTCACCAGTAGGGCAGGCACAGACTCCTTTCTTAGCCTTCCACAAGCTCTTCCAGTGTGTCCTGTCTTTTGTCCTTGCAGACCAGGTTGAGAAATTGAGTTAATGTCTACTGTCTCCCTCCCATCACTGGCATCTGCTTTACGATGAGTGGCCCAAGAGAGATCACTTCGCTCTGACATCCTGTTCTTCACTAGCAATGAATGACTGGCACAGCAAACCGAGCTCCCAGGGGGGCCGGCAGGGCTTAACCTGCCTTGTGTCCTTCCCTTCCCAGAAAGTCAGGAGATGGACTTCTCAGCACTCTTCATTGTGCTGGAGGGGAGCCAGGGACGTTAACAAGCATGTATACATCTGGGTAGACCCTTTCCACAAAATACTGTATGCTCGACATTGCCCCAGAGAGCAGAGATTTTTGGCTGGTTTTCATGCAGAACTTATCTGAAAGTCTATTACATGTCAAAAGCTACTTGATGCAGGGAATAAGATTTTTCTCTTGCGTGCATGTGTATGTATGAGTAGATGTGTACGATCTTCCACCACAGCTGCAGCTCACCATCCCTATGTCTAACATTCTATCTAAAAATGAATAGTGGTGCTCGCACTTGACGAGCAATCTGCAAATCAGCCTGGCTAAAAAATCTTGTCATCAAGACATACAAACGTAGAATTTTTAAGGCTTGTACATGGTGTTTTTTGCAGAACTGTCCTACCCTTTTGCAAAGCCGGGTTTGCTGCACAGCATTTTGCAGCCTGTGTAAATAGTTCCACTTGATGTCAAGGGGTTGGGTACGAGAAGGCTCTGCTAGGGGCTCTGCGGGCAGATACTGCCACATCGTGGGGAGACGATGCTTAACATGCATTTACTGTGCAGCAAAAGGCACAAGCTGAGCTGGAATAAAAATGGCTCTGCTTTGTGTGGTTGTTAAACACGGTGGTGCGTGCATTCTGCTCTCTCTGGGGATGTGCCCTGCCTCATACCCTTGCCATGCTTGTCTGGCAGAGCTGACTTTCTCTTGGCTCTAGCATCTCAGAGAGCAGGAATTCCTCTGGACAACAGTGGGAAAGCTGTGACGTGTTGCTGTGAACAGATACAAAATAACTTTTCCACCTGGGTTCTTATTAGGTGTTACAGCCCTATCTTTTTTCTATTGGTCTTATGATAGTGATTTTTTTTGTATTTAATAATGTTGAACATAAAACTTGACAAGGGAATGAGAAAGAAGCAGACTTGCAGTCTTGGACATTAATACTAATGACTCCAGAACCACACCTGGATCAGACATTTGTAGGCATGTGGAAGAGATTGAATAATATGTAATTGTCTCTTTAATACTCAGTACTGGGCGGAATCATCTCCCCAGGCCTGGGAAGTGGTGCAGATCGCCAGACTCTCCTTGCTCCCATTTCACTAAGCCAGAGAGCTGACTTGGAAAGAGAAACCTTTCTCATCCCCAGCTTTGGCTGTGCCAGGGGCACTCGGCAGGATTTCAGTGTGGAAGGTGTTACTGGCTTGCCTGCGCTTTTGGCTGTGAAAGTCAGTGACAGCTCTTCTTAGGGCTAGATTTCATGCACGATCCTGTTAGGAGAGTTGTCAGCACCTAATCTGCGTGTTTTCTGTTCTACAAATAGTATTGTCAGTGCATTGTATGTGCAGCCTGACACACTGTATATGACACACTGTATATGAATGTAGGTTTTGTCTTACTTGCCTTGACCTAGGAAGGATTAAACCTCACCCCACATCTTCTGAGGCTCCCTTGGGCTGCTGCGTGTTCACACTGATGCTCCTTAGCAAAACTCAGAGAAGGTTTTTCCCTCTACAGCTTCCCAGGTACAGTTCTTCTCTAGGTGGCAGAGACTGCCATGCTTGTCCTATATGGTTCCGATCCATCTGTCCATCCATCCATCCATCCATCCATCCATTGGTCCATCCCTCTCTCTCTTCTGAGCACAGACCTCATACAGTCCTTACAGGAATGTGGCAGGCAGCAGCTGATATCCTCCTAGCCAGGCTGAGTTGTTCCCTGCCGGGCCCTGCTCCTGCCTGGCAGTAAGACAAACAGCTCTCCACATTGCTCCTTTGTAACCCAGGGTAGGGAGCAGGTTGGAACTGCAAAGTCTTTGAAAAAAATGATGGAACAAGGACAAATTTCCAATCAAAGCCTTCCAAATGCAGCTCTGAAGGAAAATTTGTGGGATAAATGGAAGGCTTAGTTCAAGGGCAGGAGTGGTGCAGAGTAAAGATTTAAGTGATCAAGTAAGGGAAAGAATGAGAGCTCCCGGAGAAAGAGGAGAGGGGCCTGGAACTTCTTTAATCTGATATAATCAAGTGAGTTCTGATGTTTTACAACTGCGAGCGACTGTCTGACCCAGGGCTGGGCAATTTGTAAGCCCCAATTATGAACTGTTGCTTAAATGGTCTTAAGAGGAAAATACATTTGCAATTATGAACTAAAAAAACAAAACAGCAGCTTTTGAGGTCTTAGAGCTGTATCCAGCTGCTGTTGGGAGACTTCTGGTCTCTGCCCTTCTCATGGCCTCCCACCAGTCAGCAGTGCCTGGAGCAGTTCCCAACTGGGCACCCTCAGGCAGTGGCTGCCTTGACCACAGCAGCCTCCTGGCAGGACAGGAGCTGAGGCTGCCCGTCCTGGTAAAGGTGAGTCGGTGACCTAGGAAGGCAGGAGAAGCTGGGAACAGCTGCCAGTCATGGAGATACTGACCCAGCCTGCAGTGCTATGGGCTGACCAGGCTCTGGTTTGAGCCCGCTGCCTGTGATGCCCTAGGTCTGTGAAGAGAAATTTCGTTGGAGCTTCTGAGAATAGGCACCGCTCTCAGCTGAATTACCCAAATTCATTAAATTTGTACTAACTGGTTTCTTCCCATAAGAGCTGAGCTTTCTTGACTGTGGCAGGTGCTCCTCTTGTTGCAGTGCCAGCTTCGAGTGGGATGTGCTTGGGCTAACTGTTTCTGGATTTGGCCAAGTGGGGTTTTCTTTCTCTTTTGGGAAGCTGGCTGCTTTTGTGTCACGGTATTTGCAAAGTGCTGACAAAACCCTGTTCCTCTGTGATACTACCAGCCTGCTTAAGGTGCTCTTCCCTGGAGATACACTTTTTCCTTTTCAAGGCTTTTGATGTATTTTCCCATGTTAGAACATTCAAAAGGCAGCATGAGAAGCTGGCTGGGGCCAGCAAGTGTTCCTGGGGTGGCAGCTTTGATCCATGGTGGGAGTTTTGCAATAAACTTGATCATGCATTTTTCATCATTTTCTCTGTGTATGCGCACACACATGCCTTGCAGGGGGTGCAAACACTAATCCTGAAACTGCACTTAGCACAAGGATAAAACCCACTCGTAGTTCACCACTGATCCAAATCCTTTGCATCCCCAGGGTAACTCCGCTGGAGTTACCTTACATGAAATTTGACCCTGCCATCTAATAGCTAGAGAGCTGCTCCCATTTAATCTCTCTGATGGTGTCTAGTTAGGGTTTTTTGAAGAATTCTATTGGTCTTTTTCCCCATATAAGCGTTAGTTTTCTTTATCTGGAGTTTTATACTGCTACCTGACACATTTGCTTGGAAGTCTACAAGGATAGCTTGAGTGTTAGGACGGCTGGGTTTGTGATCCATGTATGAGTCTTTCACTGTTAATTGTATTAGCATTAGTAATTGCATGCATATTTTTAAGCTGTCATGATTACCAGATTCTTTTAAAACATGGGACAGGACATCAAAAGGCTTGTATCTGCTCAGAGATCAGCAGAGGAGCAAGAAAATAAATTGGCTGATACATTTAAAACATTGATGTGAGCTGTGTTGCCCCCATTATATCAAAAGTAACAGGAAAAATAAGTATGGAGTTAGGCTTTTAAAGCTCATTAGCCTTCAAGGTTTAATTAGCAGAAAGCAGGCTGTTTAATGGTGGTTTGAGCTACCCTGGGCTTGCCATTGCTCTTGGGGCTCTGGCAGGACTCATGGGATGAGTGGGAGGAAAGGGTTGAGAAGTTCTGAATTCAGATTATCTCTCTTGCAGATTTGCTTTACATGAGGTGCTTTGCCTCCCTGTGCATGGCTTAGCCTGTATTTTAGCTCTCAGGCCAGCTCCTGGTGGAAGATACCTGTGGCTGATGGATAACACTGGAATTCTGTGCTTTCTGTTTCAGACTTTCCAAATTCCTTCTGTTGACAGGGTAGTCATCAAGTCTGTGCTTTGGAAATAGTTATTTTATGAACTTGAAATATATGAACATACATGGGTGCTTCTTCATACCTGGTCCTGCCAGCTGGGTGTATCTGTATACATTTGTATTTTCAGATATTGCCACTTATACCATGGCATGCTCAAGCATGCCAGATACATCTCACCAACAGACATTTTGGAATACAGGTGGGTTTTGCAGTTATGGAGCCCAGCGATATTGACGAAAGAGGTTGTCAGAGTAAGGCAAATGAAAATGTTGCCTGTAAGAGAATTGAAAACGTTTTGGTTCCTGGAGTGCTTCCCACTCACTGAACTAAACATGTCTTGCTCACGCTTTGTGCATGGTGATGGATCTCATCTTACGGAGGCAGTGGCAGGGACTTCTTGGTTCCAGCTGAAGTGTTTCTTCACAGCCCTGTGCCAAGCCACATAGATTTCATCTTTCATCTATATGTATGCTGTTGCTTTTATTCTTTATCTGTGTCAATCCTGGCAGGGCAGGTCTCGCTTCACAGATGTTGCCACAGTGCAAGTAGGAATTAACTGTGCCTGGCCTCCATCAGAGCAAGAAGCATCGCCTCTGAGAGTGTCCAGAAAGTGCAGCCGGCAGAGGGAGCGCAGATCACTGCACACTGTCTGCTTGTCTCCTGAGGAATACAGTGCCCTGAAAACTGGCCTCCGTCCCTTCTTCCTTCTCGCAGCAGACCGCTAAGTGGGAACAGAGCAGCACGATAATGGGTTGTTTATTATGGAAACACGCCACCTTTAGTAGATTTACAAGCAGTATTGTAGAGCTCCTATCGCTCTTTAGTTTTGTATTTAGCTTTTTCCTCGTCCTGATACATCGTGGTGTATGTCTGGCCGCAGCTGTAAAAGATGGTAGGGGGACACGACAGGGCCAAAGCATGGAGACAGAAAGCAGCTGTCAGGGGGCATTTCTTCCAGGGGGCTGAGGAGTACCAGCAGACTGTGTCAGCCCAGCAGTGCCTGCTCCTCAGGGACTGACTTTTCAGTCAGACTCTTTTGTAGTTCCTTCAAGGCCTCGTGGTTTAGTGGCTGCACAGATGATTGCATTGCGTTTAGAGCAAAGTGAAATAACACTAGTTCCTCCCATCCTCTGCCGCCTCACCCAGAGAAATTAGCAGCCTCTTTTGGGAGCTACTAGTCAGAATCCCAGATCTGAACATTTCCGGACTTTCAACAAAGTCTGAAATAATTTCAGGAGCTGAATTTCAAGTCTACTTTTCCTGTGCCAAAACCCCCAGAGCTGAATACCTGGGAACTGTGGAGGTGGGGTAACTTTTGAACCAAATACACTCTGAGCTTTTCATTGTCTATCTCTAATGCACCAGCTCTCCCAAAATAATATGTCTAGCACGGTTCATACCACAGTCACTGCTGTAATCACCGCTGAAACCTAGAGAGGTTAGAAATCCATATGTGAGTCTGTGTCTGGGTGAATTTGGCAGACAAAAAGCAGTCCCCAAAAGGCAATTTCTTCCTATCAAATCATCTGCCAATTTTAACAGTCTTGATTTACACTTCTTAAAGGTTACTGCGTCCTTTGCTGAAAGAGTTGAAGGCTATCTCCACTGGCACTGTTTCTCAGCCACCTCAGAAGCAAGACTGGTTTCCAAATCCCGTCATGGCTGGGAGTTTGTGTCTTTTACATCTGAGATTTTTCCGCCTCTCTTGTTAGTCTCCTGCACTTCCTTAGCTCAAACAAGTGACTTCAGTTACAGATAAGTATACGTGACATACATTAGTCGTGGTCAGGTTTTGTGCACCCTAGTTTTAAGGGCTGAGGAGAAACAAGTTTTGCACTTGTACCTCCTCCTTTACCTGCTGTTGCAACCTTTGGTAGAGAAGAACTATGCTGTGTGGGTACATAACCCTCCTGGTTTCTCTTATTAAACTTTGCTTTTGTCGTTTTTTGGGGTTTTTTTTTTGTTTGCCCTTGAAATAAGAAATTAATTAGGCCAGTTGGAAGTATGTGAGGGCTGTGCTGCATGGGGAAAACCAGAGCAGGTGAGCAGTTCTTGGAGTTTCTTGGACAGTAGACAAGAGCACAGCGTAAGAGATCAGCAAGAGAGAAGTTAGATTAGTTAGAAAGACTGGCTGACCAGAGCGTAAGCTGAGCATAGCAGTCTGGAAAGTAGATCATCTTTCTGAAAGGCACAGAGAGGAAAAATAGTGGCTCCAGATTCATCCCTTGTGTAATTCTTTTGGAGTTGGTGGCTTCCACCATGTTGATTTAACACTGTTAATTTTAAGGGGTCACTGCAGTGTCCCAGGAGTTGGGTTTTGCTGCACTGCTTTCTGAGCCAGAGATAAAGCAGAGCCTCAACATTTGGCTTGAACCCAAGCTTGGTGTCCTCAGGGTGGGCTGGCTTGGGCCCATCCACATTGTGACTGACTCCAGCTGGAGAGGCAAGAGAATGCAGGAGATGATGATGTGTCTGAGCCCACCCCATGATGGCTGGGTGCTGCCAGGACTTCTTTGTGAGCCCTAACCTGCTTAAAAAGTGCTATCAATATGAAAACCAAGGATAGCCAGGCTAAGACTGCTCACTGGAATTGACACCAGCTCTAGCCCAGTTATAGGTCTGCTGATCCAAAGCAATTAACACACGGAGACAAGGGGGTTTGGAGCAAGGTATCAAAGAAAGGAGCCTGAAATTGAGCAGGAACCATCACCAGATGAGCCCCAATGAGGCTCTGTGGGCAGAGAGCAAAAGTTAGTGTCCTCAACACACGAGAGGGACACAGAGTCTATAGCTAGGAACAGAGCAAAAATGAGTTTACCACCTATCAATCAAAGCCAGCTGGTCATAGCAGGAGTCAGCCATGCGTAGTTAGAAAGTCCATGTATCACAGCAGGGAAAATTTAATCTACTGCTAGGAGGGGGGACGCGTATTTGTCACCAGTTGTCAAATGGCTGAAAACATGGCAGCAGACACAGCTGTAGTGCTCAGGCAGAAATAGCAATTGTGTCCCAACATTGTTAGGCAGCCTCAGCATGTCATGTGCTGTGCTCAGCCTCTGCTCCTTGGTGACTTCAGAGCCTGCCTTGCTCCTCAGGTCTCCTTCTCTGCATGCCTCTCCTCATCTGCCTTGCTCCGAGTACCTTTGTAGGAAAATAGGATAACTATGCTATTTTGAGGATTGTACAGTTTTCTCCTGTCTCCCTGTCCTTTGTTTTGCAACCATTTGCAAGTCGTGCTGAAGTATTGACCAGACAATGGGAAATGAAAGCAGATGGACCATAATGAAATGAAGCGCTAAACCTTCATGGAAATGTTCTTAGTGATATGAAGGAGGGGAAAGCCCAGTTAGTCAAGATTTGGTGTTAAGTCAGCCCTAAGAAGCCTGCTTTTGTTATGGCATCTGCTCTTTAGCATCTTGCAGAAGGAAAGGAAGATGAGCATCCCTGTGTCTCTGGGTGTTTATCTTGTGACGGACTTGACCTGACTGCACAGTGTGCCCAGGGAGAGGGTACAGAACTGGGTCCCAGTAGGGAAGGATGTTCCACATGTTGCAATAAAAGTTGCTTGGTAAACTTGGTGGCTTAACTGATTTAATCTCATTGGTCTGTAGTCTTCTCCTAATCATGTACTGTATGGCAAACTCTGTTAATCACTTCACAGCTAAAGCAGATCAGAAAATCCATCTGGATTGGCTTCTATGAAGTGAAGATGCATTTGGCCTTCCCTTGGAAGGGGGCTCAACTCTGAATAGAGAAGTTCGTTCCTGCAAGTTCATGGGCCTTTAGAGGACCACGTTTGCTGTTATTCAAAGTATCACTATGTATTTTTAAATGTGAATGCAAGATATATATGATTCTCTATTTTGGAGGGAGAAGTGTTGAATGCAGAGGGTGAAACTCACTTTACCAAAACCCAAGATGTGGTTGCAAATCACCCCAAGGGCTTCTCTGCAGTGCAGGAGGAGGAATTTCAACCATGCAAAGAAAGTGGAAGAGTCCCAGAAAAACCTTGTTGCTCTGTCAGATTATTTTCGGTAATCACAGCCATTCCCTTCACGTCACAGAAGGAAGGCTGCCTGCATGGTCCTTGTGCAGCTCCTTCAAGGGCAGCATGGTCTGGTGGCACGAGGGAGTCCAAGTACCACAGAATTCTCCAGAAAATTCACTTTTCTGTAGTGAAATGAAGTGACTGAAAAGTGTAGGTGCTGCTGAAATCCTGCCTCCATGTCCTGGTCTATGAGCAGCATCACCAGCCCAAGTCTGTGCTGCCATGGTTGTTGTGACATCCCTGACCTCCTGCAATCGCATCCTCAGAGCATCCTACCTATGGACAGTCTGGTGGTTTTTCCCCAGATTACATAGCTAATAATTGTAAGTAATGGAGAACTCTGAAAAACTTGAGAACTTCATTGAACAAAGGAGGTACTAAATATGCTGAGAAAATTATTTGTTACTGCTCACACACTCTGTTCAATGTGAAACATGAAGAGACTGCAGCAGGTGTGAAGGGATGTAATACAGGCTTGGAAATGCTGGAGCAAGTCAAGGGATGGCCTGTGAGAAGAAGAGAAAAATGCAACATGATGATGAAATGCAAATATTTTTGTGGCTGTGTTTAAGAGCAGGATCAGGGGCCATCCAACTGTCTGTTGGCTGCTTTCAGCCAAAAGACGACAGAAGGCAATGGATGATCTCACCCTGCTCCTCTTAAATCGACAGATCTCCTCCACAGTTGCTTAAATATCAGTTTTTATAAGGTTATTCTTTGCCAGCTGTTTGGCAAATCCTGGTGTGGGCTGAACATTTTCTTCTCTCACTGCTTCCTCATAATGCAGGAAACCACTCCAGTGGTTCAGATGGCCACAGAAGGGAGGTAGGACAGCCTCAGTGTATTTCAGAGGTTTGAAAGTGTGTCGGCAGAAAAACCCTCAGCATGCGGCCAGCTTTTGGGAGGATAGTGCTGACGTACAGCTTGTGGGGATCAAAGCCCAGGAGAAGCTCAAACAGGACTGTCTTTGAAATGCAGGATCCTGCAGATATAATGTGGTGTTTTTATCTGACCTGTGAACATCTCTGACAAGGCATCGGGTCATTAGTCTTGTGCTTATTATTGTAACATTTGCTGGAATGAAACACTGGCATTTTTAAATCACAGCTATCAAAGCGTATCATAAATCGTAAGCAGTTTCTTTTCCTTTGTTTGAGTATATCCGCATGCCAAATAATTTGGTGCTCATATCTTCTAAATTGGGTGTGACATTAGCAGTTAAAAGCTGTGACTGAGCATAAAATAATTATTTTTTTTAAAAACAGAGCTGCAAAAATAAGAAGTGTATTTCCTAAAAAAATGCATTGAAAATGACCCCTACCTCTCAAAACAGTTCTGCTTTCAGCCTCTGATAATAACTGTGTGTTCGACTTCTGAAGTGCTAAAAAGTCTGCTTTTTGTAAAGTGGAATTTAAGAGACTATTTCTCAAAAGTATATATATATATATATACACTGTGCAGTTACTCCCACCCGCAATGCAATTTTCTTGCTTCTAAGAGCTGTGATACGTTTTTAAGAGGAGCAGTGTATTTTTAAACTCACGCTGTGGCACAAGATGAAGGTTGGCCCAACCGAGTCTGAGTCTTCGAGTGGCCAAGAAATTAGACTCCAGCCTGTACTCTTCCTATATGACTTTGAGCCAGCAGGCCAGGAGCTTATTGCTCATCTTTCTTCTTGTGAAATGCTGTAGCATCTTGTACCCACTTTTGAGAAGAGACATTCACCCAAGTTTCTGGATGCTCAGCTGTGCAGGTACCATGGCCATAGTTCCATTAGTAACTGGATGCTCTGAGGTCTTTCAAGTGGGGTACATTCATAACCTGAACTGCAATTTTCCTCCTGCATTATTCTTGACTTAAAGCACTGAGCAAAACTGCACCTGGAGACACATTGGCAGCTCTCTTGTCATTGTTGCTTTTATTTTTCCAAGTCTTCTTTGGGAGATGAACCTTCTTTGGAGCTGGCGGTGAGCTATGGACCCAGGACATGCACATGGTGGGGACCAGTTCTGTGTATGTCCTCACACTGCATGCTCTGAGAGGTCAACTGCTTTCACAGCTTCCTCACCTGCCCTTTGAAGACCCTCAAGACAGGCAAAGGAGAGGTGAGGAACAGAGTTTAATGCTTGCATTTTGGACTGTTTCTCCACTCGCTAGAGTATTTCTTGGCCTGTTGGGCATGAGGTGTTCTGCAGACTCTATGGGAGAGGGGTCAGAGAGGTGGCTAAAAATCAGTGACCTCCACTGACCTTCCTTCTCCATCATCATCCCAGATTTGTTTTGATATATGTAAGGCTCTAAGATTTTTGTGATGTTGCTTTAAAAATGTTTCTTATTGGTTGAACTTGAGCACTGTCCCTTTTCTGTGTCTTTACTAAGAAAAGGGTCTTAGCATTGTTGTTACAGCAAATAAATGAAGGGATTTATTCCCTACTACAATACCTTGCATTCTTCAGCATAAAACAAAGACACATAAATAACCAGCATAGGGGACATGCTTGTTCTCTAACGTATGTGGAGTTCACTCTTCCTTGGTTTCTTCTGCAGAGTGATTTAGGAGGAAAAGCTTTTATCTAATCATGAGATAATCCGTGCACAGCTCCCCTGGCGCTGCTAATGGATGGGATGCACAGCAGAACTTGGAGTTTTTTTATTCTAGCTGTGTAAGATGGAGAGCTGAGTTTCTGGTGTTGCATACCCATTTGCTTGGTAGGTCAGAGCTGGGTCTTGTGGAGGGCCTGGAATGTTCATGCAGTGATCAGATCAATGTTGCATTACAGTGAGGTATGTGTTATAAGGAGGGAAGGGAGGCAATCAGCCGTGGAGGGAGTGACAGGCTGAGGCCAGAAGCAACGAGGAAAGGACAGGTGGGTAGCTGCTGCCGGACAGGCAGTGGAGGCAAAGCAGAAGGTTCCAGGAATTAGCATCAGTCTCAGAGGATGACTGGAGAGGAAATCATTAATAAGCAGGTTATTGGCAGCAGGACACTCTGTTCTGTTGTTCAGCTTCATAATCCCTACTGCTGCATCATATGGCTGGTGTGCCCAGGCTCTATTTTTGGATCTTGCCATATTTTACAGTGATGAGAGATTATAAAAAGTAACACTGAATTCAGACTCGTTACTTGGAGCTAAGAGAAATGCGGAGTTTTGTGTTTCACATTTTCAGTTGTTTTTATGCAACATGTTTGTGGTATAGTGTATCTGCTTGGCTGGACACTGAAGTGTGGACTTAAGGATACATAAACATCTCCAGGACCTCAGAGATGCTCTGGTCATCCTGTGCTAGATACAGCTCTGTGGGGAGGAGCTCACTGCCAGGCACAGCATGGCACGCCCTTGGTAGGAAAGGCAACGTTCCTGCTGACACTGTGGCTTCTTGCTTTTCAGGTAACAAAGGGAGAAAATAGTACACAAAAGCTGATTACAGGGCACATTTGCAGAACCTCATGTATACTCTGAGCATGTGAATTACTGAGCTAGTGAGATGAACAACCTAAATGGAGCGGGTGTAATTCCGGATGATTGAAGACATTTTCCCTTCGCCCACATCCATATCCATATATCAGATAATGTTTATCTAGGTATCAGATAACATGAACAATTACAGCAGTAATAAGCTGTCAGTGGCCATTTAGCTTTGAAAACATAGAGAGTCTTCACGTTGCAGGCCAGAAATACCTCCCAAATCAGTATTCATTTTGAAGGAACAAGTAATTTCTCTTTTAGCCGAATTAAGAGATCTTCTATAACCTTAGCTGAAAGGATGGAAATAATTTAGTTCATTCATTATGTCTCTTCACTTTTTGAACCTAGAACATGGAAAAATAGATTGGAAATATCATGTACACACCCCTTTTGGAGATGTATGAAGTAAATTAAAAGTTAATGTCTGGATTGAGAATTGGACAGAAGTTACATAAAAGGAACAAGGAGAAAATTACTGTTTGCTGCATAAACAGGTCAGAACAACATCCAAATTTGTATCTGAACTGGACTGAAAAATTTTTGGTCTATTCAGACATTGCATTGTTTCATGGTGTGTGATGGCACTCCTGTGCTCAACGTGCTTTGGTTCCTTTTATGTTCTGCATACGTTTTGAATGCATGTAGAAAGGTGATCTTTTCTTATATTTTCCAGAGATATTTAGTATTTAGTGCTGGTAACCTTAAAAAGTCAGCTGATGTGATTTGAGGTGATTTTTTTTTTATTTATCGTTTCATATCCACAGTACAAAAAAACAACGTCACAATTCACTTATGGGGTGCTCAATATTATTCAGCAGGTTTGATACTTCCAAGGGTGCAGTACTCAGGAGAGGGTCATTATGCTTCTTTGCAAATGCCATGTAATTTAGCATACTAATGTCTTAAGAGAAGCGTAACCTGTATTTGGAGTTGGGTGTTTGAAAGCAGTTATGGTCATTACCTTGAAACTAACCCTAGTGTTTGAAAGGTTTTATCTCTGGGAAATTGTCTTTGTTTTTTCTCCCTTGATTGGTGCCTGTTAATGATAACTTGAAATAATTTAATGAATCCAACAGTTATATTGGTCAAGACAGGCTCAAGACTTCTTTTTTCTTTTATGTAGTAGTGTTAGAATCAGAGAGGATGTTTTAAGACTGTCTGGTGCTGGGAGGTAATCAGTGAAGACAAGTCTGCTTCTAGTAGTTGCCAGTCCAGCAAAATCTACTAGATGCAAAACTAGATGTGTTTTGGAGTTTTACAACTTCTGAAAAAGCTCTGTTCAAAGGACAATGATTAGAAAAGTTTCCTAGGGTTCATGAACTCACAGTAAATCTCACATGCTGTGATTTATGTCTCTGATAAGTAAATTAAAGAACTCAATGACTTGAAAGATCTTTCCATGTGCCGCATTGTAGAAATAGGCACAAAATGATTCCAAGGTATATAACATTAGTGTCTTCTAAGGAACTAAATTACTTTTTAGTACACTGGAAAGACATTTGATGTTGCAAGACAGTTAACTGAGGACTTGCTGCTGAGGCAGGTTTGGGAAGCAGCTGTGTTTTAATCTCTCTGTTCTAACTGAAGGAGATGTAATGAGGAAAGGAAAGAGTACAGTCGCCAGATGAAGAACATTGGAGTTCATACTGTGGGTTTGATCTTATCTTCCCATGTGCATAGTACGTTTTTGCCTCTCCTGGAAAAAAATATTTACCATTTTTCATGCCATATGTACAACAGATGACTTTAAAAAGTTAGGAGAGAACTCTCCTGCTAAAAGGGGATGTAAAACTAGCTAGGGCAATAAGGTATTTAGCAGTGCAAAGTAAGTACAGATGCAGTAGCCATCTGCTGTCTATGTAAACTGCCATCTTAATCTCTCAGGTCCTGCTGCCCTTGGACACAGCAGGAACAGCAAGACAGAGAAGTCCAAGCACCGTGTTGCTAAAAAGCCAGACAAGTACACTGAAGTGCTAGACACCATTAGAACAGCAGCAGAAAGGAACGCAACATTGTATAATACCAAGCATCTGGCATGCTCTCCTTTATACTGGGAGATCAGAGGTCTAGCAGGGCCCAAGCTATGTCTGGAAATGCCTGAAACTAATTTCTCACTTTGCTAATTTAGAGCCTTTAAAATGTCAAAAATGTCAGTGGCAGCTTGGGAATCCCCTGTTTGAGCCTCTGGCGTGTGGGCTTGTGCTGGTGCTGGCACGATGCACTGGGACAGGATGCGGGGAATCCCAGCCAGCAACGCCAAGAACCGGCATCCATCGTGATGTGGTTTTGAGGCTGGCACGGGGCAGATCAGGGGAGGCTATGAGTGCATATCCTTATGTCCAAAACAAGGGCAGACATGAGGGTCTTCTGCTTTGCCTTCTCAGTGGGCTCCCTCCAGGGTCCCATTCCCATGGGCTCCCCAGGGCTTGGTGTCACCAGCCCCTGCAGATTCATCATGGGGAACCGATAAGGGTATGTGGTTTGAGAGGAACTCCTTGTTCCAAGAGCTTTCTTGCGAGCAGAAGGGGAGAGCAGGAGGAAGACAGCCTGGACCACTGTCATTTGGGTCACTGCTCCTTTCTTGAATCCCTCTGCCCCAAGATGAGGAGTGAGAAGAAATAGGAGAAAAAAATTAGTTGGATGTTTTTGTTGCATTTTTGTTACTTGTTCAACAAAGAGGAGGCAAATGTGTGATCTAACAGCAACTTACAGCTTCTTGAAGGGGAGTTAAAAGGATGTTGCAGTCAAACTCTTGTTGGTAGTAGCAAAAAATGCAAACAGGAGCAATGGCCACAAACTAATGTGGAAGATTCAAACTGGATAATAGAAGAAACTTCACAGAAAGTAGTTCCTTATTTCCCTAGTTGTTACATATATTATCATCTCTGGCATATGAAACTGAGGAAGAAGAATTAATATGCTTTTCAAGATCCTTTGCTTAAGGGATTTATTGATTTAGGGGTCTTTCTTTGCAATGTATGTGTATGCAATACCATAAACAAAGCAGCAGCAGAGGTTGTAGTGCCTACCACTGCTGGCAGTACAACTCCTGGTCATAGGCACTTCACAATGGCTCCTGTTCTTCTACCGGCATCTCTCTCCTGGTGTGAAAAGACTGGCTAAGACCTGTGCCGAGGGCTGGCCGGATGCCACTGGTGGGTCAGATCAGAGTATCAAAACTTTTGGGTTGCTGTTGCACCTCTGGCTTACTGTGTGAGCTTGCTTAATCACTATTTCTACACCTCTCATCACTGAACTTGTGATGCGGTGACTCACTCTCATTGAATGCATGCTCAATTTTATTAGATCGTCATCAACATGTTTCATGTGCTCTTTATTAAGGAATTGCATGTTTCTCTTCTTGAATATCTTCTGGAATCAGCTCGGGTAAACAGCTTAGACAGGGGGAGCTCAGTGCCCTTATAGAAAAGAAATATCCTATAGGTTGTGTTTTGTCAAGTACTGGATGCCGGATATAGGAGAATTGGGAATGATTAAGTATTTACTCAAATTGCCAGTTTCCACTGCATTGAAGTAAGACACTGATGGTACTGCAACATTTATAACTGATTTCCTGAACAGTGTAGCAAATTGAGATGAGAGCCCTTTTCTTGTAACTCACATGTGCAACAAAAATTACTTAACTAACATAAATCACGGTTAAATTGCTTTTAAAGGCTCACAAAACATTTCTGAAAGAGACAGGATGAAGAAAACGTTTTAGCACTGCTGAGTGTGTCCCCATGATGAGTCCTATTAAAGCTTGATCAAAGAGCTTTATTGGCTTTTCATTAGATCTTGGGTACGCATAGTTGAAATTCAGCAGTGGTTTCAACAGAATAGGCACAGAAATACGCACAGGAGGTAAATTTAAGCAGGAATCTAGACCATCAAAGTATGTGATTAAGAACAATTTAATGTGCTGAGTAATGCAGCATGATTTGGATGTAATTTATCCTAATCCAGTCTGATCTTTTACGGGAGAATATATTATGAGGCCACAATTCGATGAGACCAGGGCCCCATCTGGCCTCCTGTCTCCAACAGTGGCTTATAGCCAAGATAAGAAACAAAGCAAATATAGAGTAAGCTTCCCTTGTGTATCCTCTCTGCTTCTGGCATTCAGCAGTTATGGGACTTCTGGGGTCAAAGCATCCAGAGTATGGAGTACAATAGCCACCATTTATCTTTGCTTCATGAATTTCTCTCATTGCTTTTTGATCTTATGCCTAGTTTTGGTGATTACAATGTCTGACACCAGTGAGCACCATAATTCAGCTGTGTTGCATGCAGAAGCTCTTCTCTTAGTTTGATTTAAACTGCTGTGCTCCAACTGTTCTTCCTGGTGCAGTAATTCAGTGGCAAAAGCCTATTTGAACAAGCTGGCTGGACCTGGAGCTAGGCTTAGGAATCTGTAACTTACAGGTTTTCACCTCTTCCTTCCCTCTCTCTTTTCCCAAGGACTCTCTGTGATGAGAGTTTTGAGGGTGACACTGTTGGTCTCCATGCATGCTCTACTCAAAGGTGGTGGTATGGTATCCTGCTTTTCACGAGTAAACACAACCTGGTGTGCAGTGGGCAATGTCTCCTTTCAGAGATGTTGGCTGTAGGAGTGCAATGCCACTGTGGGATGGAGCAAACAGTGGCCCTGTGCTATACACGGAGCTCCAAGCAAAGTCAGTCTGAAACAGCAGAAGGAACATATCCCTGGAGGGAGACAGCAAAGGGAGTCTGCCGCCTTTTATAATCACCATTTGGGCAGCAGCTTAGACACCCAGATGGTCCATGTGGTTGCCAGTCAGAGGCTGGACCCAAATCTCTATTGGAAACTAGAATCTGAGGGGCCCACCATCACACGGGAAGGACTCGGGGAAAAAAAAAAAAAAAAAAGAAGGAGTAAAAATTCAAAGCCTATGTTGCCTTCTTAAGCTTTTAATCAAATTCATATCATATACATGCAAGCTTGTTAGCCCAGCTAGTTTACAAGGTACATTCGAATTTATGATTCTGACAGTCAGTACTTAATTTGTAACTATGATTAAGTGCATCTTTTAAACATATATTATATCTGCATGTAGATGTGTGTAATAAAATCCCAAAGTAAAGCACAGAGTGGGTAAACCTGCACATGAGAATGATTAATTTTTATTACTTTGTTTTTATCACTCAACATTTATGCTATAAAGGCTCTAATAAAGTGGCACATGCTTGGTCATTGTAAGACAGAGATAAATTAGGTCTCCCCACAAGGGACACACAAGGTCAGTTTAGAAGAGGTGAAGAGCACCTCCACCCAGAGTTCTTGCTAAGGTAAATACATTTTTTTGTCCTGTGGAGAAATTTGACATCTGAAGGAATAAACAGGGTAAACCAAAAACAGATGAGGATGTGACTCTTAGGCAAGATCTTGTTTTTATACTTCTTTCCAGGAAAAAGCTTGCTAAAAACATTTGTGTTGTCTTTTTCAAGGCTGCTGAAGCCTTGCAGTAGAGGATCATATGGCGTTAGCTCATTACCCCAGTGTTCTGCAGCTTCCAGGTTGTGCCGAGCTGTCTTTTCCTGGTGCCGGAGAGGCTGGGTTTTGCTGTTAGATCACTCTGCCCCATATCTCACAGCCTAGTGAAATGCTGACTGTGCAGTTCCAAAGCCTTGTCTTCCTCCAAAAGGATAATTTAATCATAAAAAATATAATTGAAAAATTCAAGAGGCTAATTCTGCATTTCTTCAGCCCGAGCCAAATACTGAAGTTGCACTTCAGAGCCAAGTGATCAACTTCACTGCTGAGAAATCCTGGGATAGAAACCTGTGATGTTCCGCAGTCATTTAGGGAAGGGGCAGGATGCCTCAAACCCATCTCTCATTCTTCTATACCCTTTCTATACAAATAAAAGCAATGATAACACCTGGTCCCAAACACTATGATTCTGCATGATGCTGAGGTGGCCCATGGTGATGTTTGTCCTGGAGCTCTTGGCATTCATTGCACCTTGGAGCTGGCGGCAGAGCTCAAGTTGTGCTGTGCAAGACCAGTTTCAAGGGTACTCTGAGTGCAGTGAGGAGGACACCAGTTTTTCCTTGTCCTGCGCCTCCCTTTCATGATACAAATCCATGGACTCAGGTGCAGGGAGCATTGCTGGAGAGGAGGTAGTGTCCATCTCCTTCCAACCTCAGCTTTTCTGTGCAAGCTGTGCTTACTGCTATAGGTGAGATCTCTTCTGCACCTACAGAAGAACTTCTAGTGTTGTGCTTGGAGTTTTTCAGAGAGAACTTCAGTTGACTTTGTGGGTTCAAGGGAGCTGTCAGAAGTTGAAACTAAATAAGGACCTTCAGCTGGATCCTGGTGGGCCAAAGTGGGCCACCAATTGCTATGCAATCCAGAGAAAATCACCGCAGACTAATTGGAAGAACATAGGGTGTAAAGTCCACTGTTTGCTCTATGCCACCATTAGAACCACACTGCGAAAGCAACAGAATGGTGGCAAGAAGGCAAAATTCCCTCTTTTCTGTTGTCTCCTTTTTCTTCAGGAGCTGGTTGCACAACGGTGGTTTACCCTTCTTAGCAACAAGTAGAAACCACTTCCAGCTAGAAAGAAATGCCTGAGTTTGAAGTCAGGTCACCAGATTTTCTTCTTGCCCCTCAACTCCCTTTTGCTTGCGGCATGGAACTCTGGAGTCTCTGGACTGCCACAATGGAGTCTTTTCTGACAGGGCTGAAAGCTCGACCTCTGCTCAGAAAGGACAGATTCATGTTCGAGAGTGTTCCACAATGCAACGATTTATATCAGGAAATGAGTAGAATGTTTTCTAAGGGAAAACAAGGAAGAAGGAAAAAAACTTTATCTGTTTATTTGGCTTGGTGAAGAGATCAGCTGTGCTTTTACGATTTGGAGGAGTGCTGTAGGAGGAAAATGTATAGCTGTATGTGTTTGAATTTTTGTTCCCAATATATAAAATATAGTTAATTATGTTTAATTTTGTGTCTATGGGTCTCACAGCTCAGTGGGAATGGAGACACCTTCATGCACATGGTTAAACTTATGCACTTTGAGTACCATGAATGCAAATTGTAACCCTAAACTCTCCATATAGCTTCTGTGTATTTGTAAAGTATTAATGTGTTTGGGTGCTCCTCCAGCCATAGGCCTTGGTGACCAGCAGGCACCTAGTGACAGTTCTCAATTATGCCCGTTTGTTTTTGCCTTGTCTGAAAAAGAAAGTGTCAGTCTTGCTATTGAGGAACATCAGTTAGGGGAGTTTCAAGATGTAAGTATATTCTCAAGGTTCAGGTTTCTGCATGTATAGAGAGCAGTAGCAAAGTAGTTTTGTATTGGTTTACTTTAAAAACACTGTCACGGAATCTGATAAGTGTTAAGAAAAATAGTTTGCGAAAAAGTGGTCTTCATTACTGACTGCAAACCATAAGAGTGTTGGGAAGGAGAGAGTGGACTTTCTTGTTAAAACGTTTATATGCTTTTAATCTGCCTGGCAATCATTGGTGATTAAATGATAATCTGAATTGTTTGTTTGAAATGTCATACGTCTCCACCACAGCCTTCCCACACCATTAGATGCTTTTAAGAATTAAGGAGCATGGGAACATAAATGCCTATGATGTATTTAAACAGGAATTAGCAAAAGCCAACAAATAAGGAACAATTTTAGCTTATGCATTAAAATACTCTAGAGAATACAGATTAACCTCCATTATTCAGGGTTTGTCACTGTCTCATCTCCTTTGGACAGCAATTGCTGAGACATAAGACAGAAAGATGATTTACTTTCCCTTTAGCTTCTGTCTTGTCTGATGAAATGTCTTCTGTGCCGCTCCCCAGGCCCTGCCCATCCGCAGGTCTGACAGCTCCCCATGCTTCGCAGGCACTGTTTTCTTTCATGGTAAAAACTCGCAGTTGTCTGAAATCTCTGCTAAATGAGTTGAAGCTGAGGCTTGCTTTACTGACAGGCAAAGGCCCCAGGCTAAAAGGTGAGGTAGATGAGAAAGGAGGAATCCTACTGACTGAGCTCCCTGGGTCATCTTCCCCGGGAAAGAGAAGATTTTAAACAGGTCTTTGCATCGTGAGTACCACAGCGATGAGGTTCCCCAGCTGCAAACATCACCTCCAAGGGAGCTGTGCCGGAGCCAAGTTGCAGCCTTGCAACCTCTGTTAGAGCAGTGCTGCTTTGCAAACTTTCCTGATTCCTGCAGGAGGTTTCTGCTGACTTGCCATGTCTCCATGGAGGATACAGGAGGAACCCTCAGGGCCAAATACAAATCAAACAAAATTATAATTATGGCTAAACATATAGGCACAGCCCATCGCAGACCCACCAACTCACCTCCAGTCTTCTCCTGTTGGAACATTTCTTAGGATTTATTGAACAAATGTAAGGATTCTCCTCATTTCTTAAACAACTTTCCAGCTGTGCCACCGGTTGTGTTTGTATTTAGATAGATAAAAACATACACATGTACATCGCTATTTATTAACTCTCACTGAACAGAGCAGCAAAGTCAGTCCCTAAAGAAGGGACGTGCCATAAAACTTTTCCATAACATCATTACCTTAACCTTCATAATTAAATTAGATTGCAAGTGACATATAAGTTCAAAGACATGAGACATTTTTATCTTTCACAAATTTCCAGGCTGACTGGGGGTAGCTTAATATGATAATGGGGCAATCAGCTCTATAGCAATGCTCATGGTTGTCCTTTCATATTCATTGCTAGAAGTGGAATGAGTAGCTTTATCCCAGTGTAATGCTGAGGAGAAAAAAGGCCCAGCTTCCCTCTGCTTTGTCATTAAATCAAGAAGAGTATGGCCAGCTTGTATGACGTGCTTGGCACCAACAATACTTTAATATCGTTAGCAGCAGGAAATATTTTCCTTGCCAGTAATGAGGTTCAGTGTCAGATAAAGGTGCTGCCCCACAGGAAAACTTTAGATAAAATTACTATGTTCTGCTACAAAAAAAGGCTAGAAATAGGCTATTTTCGTGAAAGCTATTTGTTCAAATGTGGAATGATCCTGGCTAATGAAGAAGAGACCTTGAAGAGCTATTTTTAGCTCCACCCGCTGGTTTCACTGCTATTCTTGCAGCTATGGCTGGAAGGGAAACGTGGATGGTGGTATCTGTTCTCGTGTAGAAATGGAAGAAGAGTGGAAATATGTGTGTGTCTATAAAGATAAAAAGATAAAAAGAATGAGAACTGAAGAGAAAGCGAGCTTTCAAGTGTAGCTGCAGACGTGACATTCATCGTACCTTTCCTTGGAAGGGCTTTATTCTGCAAGGCCAGGTTTCTTGTCTGATTTCAGGGCTAGCGGTGTGCCAGGTGCAGCCTGTATTGCAGGAGAAGATCAGAGCTTCTATTTGGAAGTTGTTACAGTTAAGAGAAACCATTAAATAATTTCCTTTATCATCTTGGAGACATAATCCAATACTTCAGCCTCACACTAATGCTCCTCTGAAAATATTGAGGTTAAGAAGTACTCACCTTATAGATCATCTCTTGGGAGAGGGGAAAGACATCAATGAATCACATGTGAAATAATAGGACATAAAAAATAAATATGGAGTCAGTCAGGGCTCCTTGCTGCTCCTGTTGTAAAGCAGCAGCACAGGCTTTCTTCATTAGCAGAAAAGAGAAGAGTGTGCATACAAAGAGCACTTTACCCAGCCAGAGAGATTATTTTCTATACTTCTTTTGCATTCTGTTTCAGCAGTGATCTTTTTTTCCCATCCTTACTGAAAGGAGTAATTTTTGGCTTTCAGAGTTTCAGAGTGGGAATATGAGGATTTTATTTCAAGCTCCATTTTATATGATACTGCGTAATCCTGATTTTATGAGTGAAATGGGGGTGTACTGAAAAGCAGTAAGACAGAGGGGCATGGGATACATGGACTTCAGGCACCCCAAAATCAGAACCCAATAAGATTTGACTTTGAAAGAGCAGGAAGAATAAAAGAAAAGATGAAAAGCTGACCAACAGATTGATTGATTGCGCTTTTTTTTTTTAACCTCCTGAGTTGGCAGGAGGTGGCGATTCAAATAAATATTTAATAATGACCCTTTAAATTCTTCTGACAGGATTATCTTGTGCTTAAGATTGGAAACTAAGACCAGAAGTTGTGCAGTTGCCTTCTTTTGCTACAGTTCCACTTCAGTGAAGTGTATAATACATCATATGTGTTTCTCATCATATGTTTTTCTTTATAAATTTGGGGCAGCAGCTTTTTTTTTTCTTTTTGCAAAGCACTTGAGTGAGGATCCCACTTCATTTTGGTCTTCATTTGCATTTTAAGGAGGACATCTCAGATGAATAAAATGCTGTGTTACCCACAACTTGGAGGGACATCTTATGTGCCATAT
The DNA here is from genome assembly GCF_017976375.1 of Cuculus canorus. Lineage (NCBI taxonomy): Eukaryota > Metazoa > Chordata > Aves > Cuculiformes > Cuculidae > Cuculus > Cuculus canorus. The sequence goes on from NC_071407.1 coordinate 12,933,256, forward strand.
GAAAACACTGTAAGACAAAGATGCAGTAGAAGACTCAAAGGGATGCTGGCTGAGCTTGGGGCAGTGAGTGGGAAAGGTGTCTTGTGCCTTCCTTCATGCTGGTGTTCCCCACAGCAGCCTGGTCAGAGTCAGTGGCATAATGCAGTTATAAGCCTCATGCACTGAGAAGAGGGTGAAGAAGAGTTGGGTTTTCAAGAGTCTAAATACACTCTGGAGCCTCTGATGGTGCTAATTATCTCAAAGGGACATCACTGAGAGCTACTTGCTACTTCATCCTCTTGTAACTAACCCTAAATTGGTCAGCCGTGCGCTTTGCAATGACAGTAAGGGGCTTTTTCTCCCTTCAAACTACTCTGCAGGTTCATTTTCACCACGCATAAGCCATGAGAGAAGCAATGATGGGGTTCACTGAACCAGAGCTGCTGGCCCACATGAAGAGTTACTGCCTCTGTTGGCACATGTTTGCCGTTGACCAGAGGTGTGGCTTGCCACACCATATTGAGTGCAGTGCTCTGTGCTTGCATTAATGGGTGATGTGGGATGTGTCTGCCCACTGCAGGGCTTGTGGGAGGAAATTTAAGGGCAAGTACACATCCATAAATGATGTGCTTTTGCTGTGGAAGAAATGCCAGCCACACGAGGAACTGAACAGAAAAACAAAAGTGAATTTCTCTGTGAAGTAATATCATATTGTCATCATATGACCTCTGTGTAGAAAGAAAAAAAACATTTCCAAATTTTGCTTCTTTTAAAATCTCTGTCTTATTTAAATTGCATGGATGAGTCACGCTTTAAAGTTAGAAGAAAAAGCCTTATTTAAACACTTACTCCAGTCAGTCACACAAACTCTAAAACCAGCTAGAGACTGGGCTGAAAGATGCAGGAGAGCATCCAGGATGGAAGTTTGAATTCTGAGTGTTATGGCATTTGGCACTGGTACACAGAAAAAATGACAGAAAAATCATCTTCCTCTACTGTACTTTCCAAAGCTGGGCACTGACTTTAGCCTGATCTGTTGGGGAAAGATGTTCAGCAACATCTTTTATCCACTTTTAGCAGCTCATTAGCCCTATCAGTCCATCAGCACTCAATTTTCAGTTGGGTATTTGGATAATTTTTTTTAAAGCTGCAAAAAGGAGCTAAGGTGTTATTTTTTTGCAGCTTCCATGAGGATGAAGGTTGTCAAGTTTCTGTCTAATGCTACTTGCCTTCACCCTGCTGTGCATACTCTGCTCACCTACAACCTCTCTGTGGATGCTTGTAGGGTTCCCCCAGCACTGGAAGGATGGTCAGGTTTCTCTTCTAGGGATTGTACACAATTGCCCTGTCCTCCCAGGGCTCTCATGGGTGCTTGCATTTGGAGGAGCTGGGTGTAACCTTTTTGTGTGACACAGAGAGAGGTGGGGAGGTGAGGAGCAATGTGCTGCAGAAGGAAATCCCATCTGTGAACCCAGCTCAAAGCTGTAATGCTGAGAAGGTCCAGGAACTTTGCTGCAGAAACCCAGGACAGGCAGAAGGGATTGAAGGGCTCACCAAGCATGTGCACAATAGAGATATTGGGTTAAAGCAAATCACATGTGTGCGTCTCAGCAGGGTTGCACCTTCTCACCATTTAGCGTTGTCAGAAGAGAGGCAGTTCAGGGCAGGACCAAACACAGACTTTCACATGCCAAGAGAGCTGTATTGACAGCAACTGCAAAGCTTCTGGCAGGCGTGGGAGCGGAGCGGGGGAGAAGACTATATTTTAGGGGATTGTGCCTTCCCTGACTTGTTCTGAGGCGTCTCTGTTTCGAGCACCATATATAGCAGGCATTATGTTTGCATATGATATCACTTCTGTAGAAAAAGCTGCCTTTTCATGAGCAGTACCATCTTCACATTGATTGCAACTGCAGACATGGCTGAGAAAACAACTATTTAATTGAAACAGAAATGACACTGGCAAATTCAAAGAGGGTGCAAAAAAATTCCCAAATAGCTTTTACTCACCGGAAGCAAATCCTAGCTATGTAAGGCATGAGGTGCAAGCAAAGCACTGGCAGAAACAGAAATTATTGGTAGCCGTACCTCTGCCCTCAAAACACTTGCTGTTTCTTTAGATGATCCCCCAAACTCTCATAAAATTAGATTAGTACTTTGGGATAATCCTTCTCTGATTCCTCCAGAGTACACAGCATGCTGCAAGGGACAAAACCCTCCTCCTGACAGCGTGCCCTCCCCTAGCCCCTGAAATCTAGGGGCTGCTGCCTGCCCCTCGGGTGGGATTCCTGCAAACACAGCCTGCCTCTGCAGTGGATCCTCCGGGTGATTTTCCCAACGTTAATGCTGCCGGGTGCAGTGGGTGATGGTGTCACGGGCGTTGTGCCCACAAAGCGATGCTGTCTCTGCCTGATCTGACATTGCCTGGGCTCCTGCCTATGCAGACCATTTCAGATCAGGTCTGAGAGGCTCTGGAGAGTGTCAGGAGGAAGCACAGCCGTAGCAAAGTATTTCTGTCCTCGGTTCTACCTACCCCTAATCAGTTCTCGCAGCTCCCTTCCCAGTTGTGCAGCAGCTGTCTGAGCTGGGCTGCCACCAGCAAAGGTGCCAGCGCTCTATAAATCACTACAGAAAAGGGAGGGTGCCTTTCCCATCCTGCAAGAGGACAAAGTTTGGGATTGTTTTTTTTCCTCTTGCAGAGGACAGGTGCTTGTCAGAGATAACTAGGAGGGGTCTGGAAGTATGCACAAATTCATTAGTTCCTGAAAGGAGAGGACTGCAGGCAATGCCAGAGAAGTCCGTAGCATCTGGACCCCTGTAGCAAACAGTTAATATTCCCTTTCCTCTCCAGGGGAACGTCAGGGGTTAATTCAGTAGCTGTGCTTTAATGGCTCAATTTAAAGGGGAAAAAATGACACCCTCTCCCCTGCTTTGCCGGTTGTGGATGGTTTGCTCTGTCTTCTTGATCACATGCTCCCCCGGCTCTGGTGCTGCAGAAGCCTCAGCTGCTGCTGGTGCTGAGCCGGTGCTGCTCAGGACCCTCCCGGCCCGGGCTGCCCATGCCTGGGGCTCCCGGGCTCCTCTTTAAAGGAGGGAGCTCGCAGGATGAGCCCTTGAGCATATGGGTGGAAATCGGGGAGGTGCTTGTCTTCTCACCGTCGTTTCCAGCTCTAACCATGTCAATTTGTTGTTGTCTTTTTTTCAGGGACTATGGATCTTCAAAAAGAAAATCAGGTAAGACAGCAGGCTTTTTATCTTCTGCATGATTACAGAGAGGACCTACACCTGCCCCCTGCCTTTTTAAACCTTCGCTTTACCTTGTGTTGCATGAAATTGTGTAGCTGTTTAACTTTTTATTGCTGAAGCCTGCTAGAGATGAGCATCAGTTTCTTTCCTCTGCAGTGGAGAGGAGAAGAAACCCACCTTGGATAGAATTGCAGTTAAAATGACTGCTCTCCGCTGTATATTTATACAGCTCCTTCTCCAATCTGAGAGGATAATCGCATTGGGTTTTTCGCTCTTTCACTTTTTTTCTTAATTTAGTCTTTACCTGAACAAACAGTCAAAATCTAGCCTGAGAGCTGAGGTTAGTTTCTGAAGAGCAAGGGAATGCTTTTCTGTTCTGTTCTGAATCCATGGGCTTTGCCTTTCCAAAAGGCTCTGGTGAGGCTTGTGATGTGAAATGTTGTCAGTATCCATGTCTGGGTTTAGGCTGTCTCAAAGGCTCAAGTTCAGTGTTTTGTTTTTAGGATCCTGGATTCAAATGTCTTTATAAACCCTGATTTGAAACTGTATCAGTCCCAATTTCCCCCTCCCCTTGTAGCTCTTAGTGATTTTTACAGATGTGTTTTCATTAGGGACGTGTAATTAAGGGCCTCTGGGTTTGGCTGTTCTGAGATGAATGTGTTAGGGTGTTAGGGCTTTCTCTTTTTTTTTTTTTTTCTTTCTTCCTTTATTTTTCTTTCTTTCTTCTTTTTTTTTTTTTTTTTTTTTTTCCCCCCCCCAAGCAGTGTTGAGCACCTGTAACTCTCATTGACTTTGTTTGGCATCTTGGGTACTCCAAATTGCATTCATGGCATCCAGACAGAGGCCTTTCAAACCAATAGCAACTCCTGGAAAACTCTGGCCTGCGTGCAGGAAAGAGGAGGGGAGGATTTTTTTCTTTTTGCTTTTTAAGATGATGAAGAAATACTGCAATGGCTTAGTCTCGGGGAAGGTAGGGAAGATGAATGTAATGTACTGAACTCCAATGAATGTCACTGCCTAGATTGAATTGTTGGTTAATTATGAGAGCTTTTATGCTGCAGTCCTGTAATAAGCTAAGTGGTGCACTAAAATGGAGCTGTTGCTTGAGCTGTGCATTAAATAGCTGTTGTCTGTTCAGGCTAATACTTCTGGTACTTGTTCCCTGAATTTCCCTGAAGTAGGTGGTGGTGATAAGGAAAAGGCAAGCATGGAACACAGTGCTGGCCTGACATGATAAACTGGGGCACACTTCAACTTCCTCATCTCCTACAAAGCTTCTGTCTGAGTTGCAATAAAAAAAAAGGTCCTTTTAGAGAGATGCAGTTACACTTGTAGTGCCTCTTAATGTAAAGTGTTTGTGCACAATGGCTACCAAGTTTGAGTGTTGGCAGAAATTACTCTAGAGTGGCAGACAATACAGGTATAAGAGACTTGGTAGAAGGCAGAGCTGAGTGTGGGAGCTGCTGGCTGAGAGTGCCACATCCCAAGCACCTACAGCTTTTTCAAGCTATGTAAAGGCCTTTGAAAAATGTTGCTGAAGTCTCTGGTAGCACCTGATTTAGCACTGAGCTAGAACATTAGCAAACTAGGAGAGCTTTGGGCTCAGTGCAGCAGCTGACATGCACAGGAGTTGCAGTATTCTTGCAAGAAATGTGAGGAATTATTTTGGGAGTGTGAGAACCTGCTCCTCCTCCATTTCTGCAGCTCTAGGGGGAAGTTGGAGCTGATCGGCAGTGAATAACATTGGGCACAGAAAGGCTGAGTCAGTGTAGTAAAGATGCCAGTTGTGGATGGATGCTCGGATTGGACTCCATCCTTTGCCTGTTGCACCTCCAATGTGCTGCTGGTTCTCCTTTTGGGACTATTTTCTTTGCTGCTTGGTGCTTGTCTGCTCACACAGCTAGGGCTTGAAAACAGTGGGGTTTAGGGATGGTCTTTCTCCATTTCCCCTGTACTAAGAGGAATGTGAAGCAGCTCTCTGACCAAAATGAGCTGCATAAAGGGAGTCTGTTCTCGGCCATCTTCTTGCCTGATTTTAGAGCAGCAGGGGAATGCTTTATTCTGCTGGGAATTAGATATTGTGGGAGGCTGTGCACAATAAATGAAGGAGTATGCCAAGGGAGTTGGTAGTTACAGCCTGTAACAAAGACCAGCTTTGTGACACTTAAACAAGTGATGGGGTAAATAAGCACAGACTTCCAGGGTGTGCGGTGAGAGTCTAAGCTGACAAATAGCTTTGAAATGTAATTTCCTCTATAGGTGCAGCACTACTTTGTCTTTACACAAGAGAAAAATAGGTGCTTTAAAATGCAAGCACATCCAAACAAATCAGACCTGTGAATACATCTTTGGCCTTTACCAAAGATGTGCTGGGAGGAGGCTTTTGGGTGTGAGCACGGCTGTCCCACACTGTCCAGCAGGAATCCCACAGCTGCTGCAGCTCAGGCATGTGCAGGCATGACACAAGTGTGGCCAATTGCAGAAACATTTGGGGAATGCCTCTGACAGCCAGCATCACCTCTACCCTGACCTCTGCCTTGCCAGAGTGCATGTCTAGCCAGTCCTGTGTTCACTCCATAGAGCAGGGTGAAATTGGATAAGTTCAGAGTTTAACAGAAGTTATGGAAACATTTATCGCTGCAGCTAATACTAGTTGTAAATGTTTGAGACCTTCTTAACCAACCAACATCCTTAGATAAACAGAAAGGACTCTTGCACTGATCTGGAGCATCTCTGGATGCCAGCCCTGAGTCAGGCTTCCTCTTGTGCAAAGTGGTATATAAACACATAGCCTTGTACCTGGATATTATCTAATTATAAATGCTGGAACCTGCGGTCAGTTTAGAGACCTGGAGCTTCACTGGAGCAACTGAGGCTCTGCGTAGGCATGGGTGTCTGCTGTGGCCTGGACTGCCACATGTGGTGTTACCTTGGATTTGTGGGGCTTGGCTTGACATGCTGCAGAGCTGCTTTGGAAAGCTGCCTTCATATTTCCAGTCAATTGAATTGTTGTGCTATGACCATCTGTCATCGCTGAAGAGACCTCAGTACAACTGTGTGGAGTGGTTACAGTGGGCATATTCTGTACACTGACAGCATATGGTCTCGTCTAGGTCTCTCCAAAGTCCCCCAGTAACAAGAAGGGAAGGAATTACTTTTCAGATTCCAATTTGTCGATTGCATTAACCAAGTGAACAGCAAGTCCTTTGTCACTCAAAATAGGCATTACTTCTATGCAAGCATCCATTGTGTGGTTTTCTCTTCTCAAATCGAAATAGGGCAAAATTGCTCCAAGTCTAGTAATGGATATTTGCATGGTACATTACAAACCACAAATTAGGTTAATCCACTCTGCAAGCCCTACCAGCTACCATCTGTGCATGGTGAACTAATTAACCCTTGAGACATCTGCTAATCCTGATGTGGCTTGTAAAAGCAGTTGGAGTGTGTTTTTCCCCAAAGATGTCATGTGTTCCCACTCGCATTCCTTGATGGCTAGAGCAAGTTTCAGACTCCTGGAGTGAGATCATCTTGCCCTCTTCCCTTGCTGCGAATCTTTCTTGGCTGGTTTCATGCCAGAGTTGTCAGATCCCAAATCATGAAGCTGAAGCGAGCATCTGGGACCTGGTGTTTGGTGGCAATACACCATTGGTGTGGGCTCCACAGCTTTTGCACACCAAGTCTCAGTGCTCCTCAATTATTGATTGTGTCCCCTTTGCTAACAGTGGGGTTGGATCCAGCAGAAGGGATGCTGCTTCACATTTTCTATCAAAGCTAAGGCGTGGATCTATACCACCCTCCTTGCAGGTGGCCAAGCCCTTGTGCTTACTGCCTTCACTGTGTACTAGCAGGAGAACTGCTGGGCACCCTCTTCTGAAATCATAACACAAAACCCAATTGCTTGTTCATTCCCGGTGCTCTGACTGCCCTGCTTGCCACCGAGAGCACAGCTGAGTTCAAAGTGCTGCTCAGTGGCTTTCTTGGGCACCTTGCTATGCAACAGGAATAAGTGGGAGTAAACTTTAAAAAAAAAAAAAAAAAAAAAAGAAAAAACAAACAAATTTATGGCTCCATCAGTACTGCAATGTGATCCTGCCCGCATCAAGGTAGCTGTGCTTTGGCTGAATCTGCCAGCTGAAGTGTATTTAAATAGCCTCTGTAATTGAGCACTTGATTCTAACTTAACAGTTTGGTCCAAGCTAGTGTTGCCTCAGTGAGGATGCTGATGAGGCTTGGCTTCCTCAGCATAGAGAGCTGTTCTTCAAGTTGGTTCCCACATCTAGTTTTTTGGAGTAGCAGGATATGGCAACACACAGACAACAATCTCTGCTTCCTTTCCCTCCTGTAATATATCTGCTGGCAAATATATAAAAACTTCAGAGTCCATTGGAATCTACTTCTAAAACTTTTTATGGAAACATCTGTAATTCTTTCTCTTTCCCTCAACGAGGAAATTATTTGAAGTTGAGAGAGTTACAACAATGATGGAAGTGGGGCCTCCAAGTGAAAAACAAGCAGATCATTGTAACAACACAGAGGGCCCTCATTGCTGATCACTTTGTGGGATTGCTGCCTTAGCCTCAGCAGTGGAGCTGACAGCAGGAGTTGTTTCTTTAGCCTAGGGAAACCCTCTTGCATGCTGATGATGTGTGCTCTGTCAGCTTCAGGGAGATGCCTTAATTGCTGTTTCTTTGAGTTATTAGGGGTGGTTTTTTCTGTTTCCTTTGTAATTACAGAGGAAAATGGCTTAACTTTTGGCTTTGTCTATCTTTATAGCTGAGCTATGCTGATTACTTCAGAGCTTAACCTTCCTTGTCCTGTCACACCGCACGTGTCTAGCCTGCACTTACAGCTCCATGGCATGTCTCACTCTTTTATTTTTATAAATGAGCTTTATTTTTTTAACTTCAGTTTGAACTGCCTCCTTTGAGGCGCTATGGAGAAAATGAATGGTGCACGCTAGCCCTCCTGTGCTTAATCATTCAACAGGGTCACACATACGTGAGCCATTAGCTGGACCAGCAAGGCTGCATGGCTGGAGCTGTCTCTACCTGTTGCAGGACTGAGGTGCCAACCATAGGGACAAATCTTTTATGGTGAACTGAATGTGGAGCTTTCTGCCAGCTTCATAGCTCTGCAGCAGGCATTTAGCTACATGTGAGTAGAGGGTGAGGAGGAGACACACAGCCTCCAGCCCTGGCAGGTATTTGATGGTATTTGTGGGAGATGGCTGCATTGGAGGCAGAAAAAAGGGTCTCTCCAAGAGTCACGATGCTGCTTTTCCTTTGCCTTAAGGTTGTTGCAGTATTGATAACATGCCATTTGGAGTGGTGGATAACCCTTTAGTGTTAGAAGAACTGTGAATGCAACTGTAATCATGCTGTGAGCATACCTTAACTGACTCAGTTGACTGTTAATCCATCTCTGTTTTCCCCTCTCGGCCAAAGGAAGCCTGAACCTTTTAAATTGGTTCTTAAAGGAGCCAAATCTAAGAATGTGTTACTAAAGATGTTGAAAAATCCAATTAACTAACGTGGTGAATCCCAGCGTGAGGCAATACATCTTCTGTCAGGATGGTGACTGCAGCAGATGTCTTGGGTCTACCAGTGTTGAGTTGTGATGATGGAGCAGTCAGTTGGTTATTGCAGAAAGAATCTGAGCCCAGGTGATAGAAGAAAAGTTAGAGTGTTTTTTTTAACTCAGATTTTGGTTTGGGTAATTCTGCTCCAATGGTGTTACTCACTGAAGTCTGTCTCCCTAGACTCCATCCAAAAGAAAAGCTTCTGTTTGGAAGGTTGATTTTTCTTTTTTTTTTTTTAATTTTTTTTTTTTTTTTAAGGTGGTGAATGGGGATCTAAGCTTGTCCAAGCCCATGGCAAGATCCCAGGAACATCTTAAACCACGTAGCTTGGGCTTGGTGTCTTAATCTTTTGTAAGAAATCTGTGGTATGATAGGATCCCTGCAGACTGAAGCATGTGTTCTTGTTTGTGTCCTGATGAATCATACATGCCTGCTGTGTTCCTTGCATTGTTTTCTGCAAATTGTGTAGGAACAGCAATGGTGGACTGGCTCCTTGGTGGCATTTGGCTTGTTGATGAGGGTGGCTGGACTAGGTAGTTTTTCAGCCACTGTTTTGTAAGTTCACAAATATGCACTGACAGGATTGCTCTTGATCAGAAATTAGGATCTCTTCTTCCATCATACAATTAACCTTCTTGGCTGTGTGTACTAATTACTGCATGGAATTTAAACCCAGCAGATTCTGGCAGAACATTTTAGTTCTCACATAGCTTTTTCCTTTTTTTTTTTTTTTTTCTTTTTAGTAACAGGAGAAGGATAGAGTGGGCAGAAGCATAGTAACAAAGAAACAAGCCTTACCATATAGTTACTGAGGATGTACACCTTGGGTCTGGTTCTGGAAGTAGTTTGTAGTTAATGATCTTATTGTTCATCCTCAGTTCAATCCTTGATGACAGAGCGTTCTCTTTTCGTGATGGAGAATTATTCTTCCTCAACTGGTGAATTTGCTGAACTTTAGCTTCTGTTCAGTTTATTGATTTTTGTCTGATGCAGTAATTTTCCTTTTAACCAACCTGTAAGTATCTTTTTGACTTTTTTTTTAAACTAAGTTATTCATATAATTAAAAGAACATCTACTCTGTCTTTTCCAAAGCAGGGCTTTTGCTCTGTGCTCAGGTGTGCTGGCACAGAACAGGATTTGGGGAAAAGCTTCAACTAAGTCAGGCAGGCTTCATCTCCTTGCAGCATCTCTGTGTGTGTGTGTGTGACCCAATTACATATCTTCAGTCAAGATGTGAATCTGTCCACTCCAATCCCTCACTCCAGATCCAGCCTGTCATATTCTGGCAGAAGGAAACTGATACCACACTTCTCCTTGTACACCATGTTTTTAAAGTCACTGTTTAAACTGAAATGCCTTGGACTTCTGCCTGAGGCTACTGAAGACAAGAGCAGCTAGAAAACTTTATTCTGCACCACATCAGTTTTCCACTGACAAGACATGTGGCCCATTAGACATATAGGATCGCTGTTGTCTTCTGGGTGGCCCGTATGTTAGGGTGGGAGGACGAATGGATAAAAGAGTAAGAATCAATTGTGTGTTGTGTGGCATTTTTGTTTTGCTCCTTGGCTTTTAAACTGAAATGAGGAGACAAGGTACAGGATTAGGGAGAAGAATGGGTTTGTGCAGTTCACTGTTCTCAGTTCAGCCTCACGCTACATCCTGGGGAGAGAGGGCAGGGAGGGACTGCAAGTATGAGGTGTGGCTGGAGCACAACCATCTCGGAACAACATGCACCAGTGTGAATGCCTCGGAGAGCCTTCAGCTGAGTGCAGAGAAAGCGCTTGATACCTTAGGAGATGTTATGGCATTTTCACTTTTTTAAGAAGTTCTCTATTCTCTTTCTGCTCCTGTTCTGCCTTCCTCCTCCGGCCACCAGCGACAGATGGTATTAACACTGCCTGTGTGGGTTTTTCCTCCATTTCACAGAGAGGGCTGAGTGGTATCAGATTTTGATTTTTGGCATGTCAGCTAAGGCAGGTGAGAAAAGCACTTGAGAGCTGGAGTGGTGGGTGATGATCCTCAGCCTTTGCAGAAGTCCATACGTGGCACAGACGGGTCTGTCTGGCTGAGAGGGCCAGATCTCTTATCCAAGTGTTTTAGATAACTTGGTCTTAGGCTAGTGAGCACCTAAAACTCGAATCTCTCTTATGAGAAGGAAACCTGGATGACAGGTGTGTCCCCTTAGGCTATTGAGAGCACTTACCCCTAAAATAGAGCTCCCTCCAGCTTTGAGCACGGTGTTACATTTGTCATGTTTGGTCTGCCCCGCATCCAGGCTGTGTGACAGTCAAAATCCTCACCAGTCTGCTCTGGATAGAGTGGCTTATCCAACCAGAGATGATTGGAAGCCTTACTTACAAGGTATTCAGCAGGAGTTATAATGTATGCATCAATTGACCAGCTCAGTCTGCTGCCATTTAAAACAGGCTGCCTGAACGTGCCAATGCTGCAGTAAGTTTTCTGTTTGGCAGCATGGCTTCTTTGCAGTTGGAATTTTAGTCTTGCTCCTTTTTTTGAGCCATGCATTAATCCTAGTGTTTGTACATACCTGTGACTCTCCCAAGTGCAACTGCTGAGGCTTCTCTGCCCTCCTCCTTGGTATTGCTGGAGGCTGTTCCTTTTTTTTTTCCTCAGAGGGGTGATGCTTTCAATTTCTACAGCTGTAGATGTGGATTAGTGTTCAGATATTCTAGGCACTTCCCAGCAAAAGTGGGAACTGCTACAAAACTGTATGTGCAGGGGCCATGCCACAGTGATCATGTGGGAAGCAATCCTTGCTTACCATGTGGAAAGAGTTAATATGAGCTATGGCTGCCAGAATAAAAACTAAACAATCCTGGATACTTCTGGTTCTGCAGATGGGACTAGGATGGGCTTCTGCAGAAGTAAACAAAATAGAAAATTAGGACTAAGTTTTCTTTCCATTTGCATATTTAGAAAAGTCAAAGGACTGCGTGAGGCTGAGAAATGCAGATACTAAGTATGTCGCTGTGCAGTTTGAGGACATGATTCTTTTGCCACACTGCTCCTTTCCTACTTGGGGAAGGACACTCTGGTTGTGCATTTCTCCCCTGCAGGAGTGAGTTATCCAGATGATGAATTTTTGAGGCACACTCAAGTCACATGAAAGCCAGATGTGAACATTTTCCATGCAGTGTATGTGGGTCTAGCGGATGCCAAGCAGCTCTGCTTACGTGGCAAGCAGAAGTGGTCTGAGATTGGTCTGCAGCATGATGCTGGGGAGGCAAGGAGCCCCAGCAGCTCCCAGAGCAGCTACTTCTGCCCAAAGAGAGGAGGGTTCTCATTGGGCTCATCACTGCAGCTCAGCACGTCTGCCTTCAGCCTCTGCACAAATGCAGCACCTCTTCCCAAGTACAAGTCCTGCACAGGCTGTTTAAAATGGGGCTGAACTCAGTGAATAGGACTAAAGTTAAAGGCCTTATTTAGTGCTTACTGCAAATCCTTTCTCATGCACTTTAGCTGGATTTGCATGTTTAATAATTTACCAGTCAAATACTTTTTAAATATGTAGCTCTTTAAGATACTGCCTCTTGAACAGACGACATGGCAAGTGGAGGTGATGTTCTGCTTCGAAGCAAAGTGTATAGAAAAGGAGAGATCTCTGCAGGGATGAGAAGTTTATTTTAAATGCAGTCTCCCAGTAGGGGGAAAAACCCATAATAGATCTCCATATTCCTTCAAGGACTATCTTAAAATAGTTGCTTTAAACATAATGCATCTGCATCACACAGTCATGAGAGCAAGGATAGCTTTTTCAAGGTGCTCTGGAGAGGGACAGGGGTGGCTGCTGCTTGCCCAGCAATCACGGTAGCAAATAAATCTGTCGTTGTGGTACCTAGGAAGTGTATTGTCTGAATAGGCCCACCCTGGGTCAGGCACGGGGCACAAATGTTGTTTTTATTTTGGTCCTTCTGAAGCCTGGAGGGTGAAACATCAATGGCTCTGTTCAACAGGGTGCCTGGTAGTGCTTGAAATAGATCAAAACACTTGCAGTCTTTCTGTCTCATCCTCCAATTTATCTGGCTATCTGCTGTTCTCTGCCTAATAGAATGAGTTAGTTGTTTGAGCCAGGAATGTGTCAGAATGGTTCCAATTCAGATTGAGGCTCATCTGCATTTTTCCTCTTTCCAGGCTGTTTTACAGATTCTTTATCAGAGTAATTATGTGTTAAAATTAACTACTTACAGGCCTGATTAGCAACATCAAGTATTTCCTTTCCCCACCTTGGTCTAGTACTTCTGCATCTCACTGCCTTCCCACTTAACCAAAGTGTCGAGTCTCAGTTGAAGGAGAATGGACTAGAGGACAGAAATATGGGGAAACACTAAGCATGGTGCAGCCAGCCTCACCTTGTCAGGTGGAGGACGTTGTTCTTCAGCTTGTCTGAAGAGGGTGGAAAGGAAGTGATGGGGGGAGAAATGGAGGCAAAATCACAGCAAGAAGCTCTGGAGGAGCCAGAGGAGGGACTGAGTAGGCAGCGCTTGGCTCGCTGGGGTCCATTAGCTGCTCTGGACAGTAAGGTGTCCCACCTGAGCACCTAAGCCAACAACGTGCCACTACATTTGGCCCGCTTGACGTCCAAAATCTAAATTGAAATAAAAGCCTAATTTCTGTTTTCTGTTCTGCAATACCTTATAGTGAACAAGGTTCTATGCCACTTCTAAGAAATGAACACTTCTAAGGAACAGCCTGGTTGGCCTACTTCTTGCTGACTTATCAGATACCACAGTTGGGTTGAGAACACCCCATTATTCTTTTAATGCCTTTTAGTCAAACAGTGACGAGTAGACCAGCATTTACTTCCCACTGTTCAGTCTGAGGAATCACTGCCAGTTACTGGACCACCAGTAAATCTCTCTAGAGTGGACCACTGATCACTGAATTCCCAGAAAGCCTCTATAGATTCAATTTAACCTAAGATTGTACTGCTTAATCTTTTCACCCTTCCAATTATGACAGGAAGAATGTATGTATGGGGAAATAATCTGCAAAATGCTCAGCTGCATTAACCACTGTGGTCCTTGAACAACTGAGCTGGTATTACCTCCGAATGAAGAGGACTAATGACCCACAGAATTGATCACTGCTGGAAAGGGTCAGTCTTTCAGATGTCGTCATTGCTTCAGGATGGCCCCTTGTTCTTACAATCCCTTTCTAAGTATTTTCATGTGTACCTCAACAGCTGCAAGTGATGTTTGCGACAGGGCTTCATGAGAACAACAGTTTTATTAATTAGATGGACCTGTTATCTCCTATGGAAGGCAGCTTCCACAAAGCAAGTCATGCCCACGTAATTAAACTCGTTTACCCTCCAAAGCAAGGTAACCACAATTAGATCACTTGTCGGGACTTGTCTTTGGCCCATGCTAACTTCTTAGCTATGTGCAGAAATCATTTGTGTTACATGGCCAGAACTATAACCGTGCTGAGACCAATGAGCAGTATGATACCATTCCCCAGAACTGGTGCAGGAATATTGTTGGGAAATATGTACGTTGACAGGCTAGACAGCTGTACTGACACTGTTTTTTTTTTTAAAAAAGAGGTGGTTGTTAAAAGAGTCCCTGATAGTCCCAGCAATATAACCTGTGAATCTTTAGGAGAGTGTTCCTTTACATCAGTATTTAATACCAGATGCTAGAATCAACATTGAAGTGAACATTTTAAGCAGTTTTACTGACAAAAAGACACCTAGATTGGTAGCTGTTGCTAAAATGCCTGTGAAGGATGCGTTTCTCTGTACCTGCTGGGCAGGACCCAGCTGGATGTGCAGTACTGATGTGAACCATGAACGTGGTATCTCCTGGATTTCCATAGCATTGAGTTTGTAGTGCCTTTGACTCTAGACTGATTCTAGCTTTTGTAGGTTTGCCTTGAAGCTCACTCTGCTCTAACTGCACACAGGAGAAATAGTCTGCTGCTAAAGTGAATTGAGTGGGGCTGTATCTCAAGTATAAAGCACTGGTCCCCAGCTGTCTGGTGCCTGTTCTCTTGCCTGTGGTGGGAGGAACAGCAAACAAACAAATCTCATTGGCAGTAGAAAAGCTTGTGTTGAAATCTAAACTCATCCATTTCATGTGTTTCATTCACCACAGCAACCAGCTTAATTATGTCTTAAAAGCCTTTGTCCGCTCTCTCAACTTCTATTCCTTCCCCATCTGAGGAGCCCAGCTGACCTGTCTTGGGGTTGACGACCTCTGTGTAAGCAGCTCGGATGGGATGGGGTTCAGTGGCTGCTTCCAGTGACACGCCTGCTCTGCTGTTACTCCTGTGCTGTGCAGTTGACGAGGAGCCTCCTCTGTGCTCTTCACAACCACCTCAGCCCTGTGGCTTAGCTGGAATTTATGGACTAATGTTTCTTTTGAGCTTTTAAAAATAATTCCTAGCAGAGGGGTTCATTCTGGCTCCAGCTGAAGGCAGCAGGCAGGGCTGTGGGGGTTGGTGTTAAGAGCAAAATCAGGATGTAGTTGCTTGCTTTGAGTAGGCAACTTTAATTTCCATTCCAAATACTGAGATTTCTCCCCCCCACCTCCAAGTCATCTGAGACCAGCCAGTGCTCAGCCATACAGCAACAGGGGACAGGAGAGGCAGGAAGTGGAGGTTTGTTCATTTACCATTACCAATCCCACTGGAAAGTTCTCCAAGCCCCACACAGAATTCCAGTAAAACTGTGTCCTAAAGGTGAAACCTGGGGTTGTTCAAAGCTTGTGTTTTGTTGGCTCAGTCACAGCATGCTTCTGGGGCCTTTGACCTCTTCCCCATGCCCTAGCTCCCTCCATGGCTCTTCATTTGAGCTCTCTGCGAAGTGGAATCCATCAGTAATGTCTGATATTATTATTATTTGTAGGGGGAACTCTAAGAAGCTGGTAGCAATTAGAGTTTAAATGTCTTGGAATAAAAAAAAAAAAATCCCCAAGAAGGAAGTTTAATGCTAAGCAGATGTGCAGGAGCAGCTGAAATATGCTAGCTGTCTTCTGTTTCAGAAGGAACCTCATCCATATCTAGCTGCTGTCAGGCTGGGGCAACTGAGAAGAGCTGCTGCTTTTGTGCTGCTTCTTGGGCCAAGGAGTCCATGTTGGGGACCTGTGGCGTTGTTTAGCAGTTAATACTTCGATTGCCCTTTTATTCTGGCTTAAACCAATGGTTTTGACAAGGACAAGAAATACTTTGTTTAAAAAGAAATTTTTAAAAAGTTATAGTAGATAATAATCGGGTTTTATAGTGAGTTTGGGTCCTTGAGATCTCACGTGGAGTGTTCGTAGATACGGCTACCACAGGTCTAGGTTTAAACTTCCTCTCTTCTTCAGCAGACAGATCCAGGGTAGCCCTAAGGTTAAGTGCAGCTTATTCCCTCTATCCTCCCTTGTTGGCTGTTTCAGCCTTTTGCTGCCGGTTCAGTCTGGGGCAAAATGTTAGAAATTTTTCCTGTTGTTCCTGCAGTACATATTCTGCTTTATTGATCACTGCCATATTCGGGTTCTTCTGTCTGGAAAGAGATCTGACAGCTGACTGAAGTTCATAATCCTATTCCTGAAGGCAGTGGAAGTCTACTCAAAAGCTAATAGACAAGTTGCTGACAACAACTCCTTCACACTCTTTCCCGTGCGTGCCCTGAGTTTGTAATAGAAACATGCTGTATATTTCCCTCCATAAGCTAAAGCACAAGTTACTCTGCCAGATGATTTCCTGTTGTACTCCACCAATATAAAGCCTTTTTCTTTTTTTCTTAAATGGTAATCCAAAGTAAATTATTGTAACTTACCGCAGTGTATTTTGTACTGCACTGTGACAGTGCAGTTCATGGGTTTGGGAGTTAGATGGTTGGAAGACCTTTTTTTTTCTCTCCAGGTTGCCACTGTTGAGAACTTACTGAAAAGTAAGAAAAATACCAAGCCCACCTGAATTCCAGTTTTGCTCTAACACAATGAAATTTGTGTACCTGATTTAAAGAAAGGATTTCAAAACCTCATTATTCCCTTAGCACTGAGGAAACACCACAATGTGTTTCTTGGAACTCTGGTTTCAAGCAGGAAGGTTTGAAAGCCGTTTCTTATACTTTGGATCATGCTAGCAATTTCTCAGTTATAGATGTACTAGGAATCTGTTACTGATTTTTGGCTCTCTTGATGATATTCCGTAGGTCAAAAGACAATAACAAGTCAAATAGACAAGGCCACCAATATAGTTTGCAGCTCTCTCCAAGTCATTGAAGAGTGATCTGCTGTTAAACTGATTGATTCAGAACTGATTTCTGCATTGAAATGGATTTTTTTAAATCACATTTTGGAATGGTTTGTCAGAATTTAGGAAATTCTTAGCCTATCGTATGAACATGTCTCCTCGTCTCTTCTCACAGGGAATGTGAAAGTAACAACCGTCTTTCTCTCTCTCATCCCACAAAAGGAGAATGTTTGCTGGTTCTTATTTTGAAATGAAGGCAAACACAGTAACTCTTAAAACATACTTCCAGTGTATTTAAACAAAAGAACTGTACCATTTAATATTTGAAGATTTTTCCCAGAATCCCAACCCAAGTATTTACACTTCATTTCACAGAGGGAGAGGAAAATCTTTTGACCTAGTTGACAGCAACTCTGTTGGTTTTCTCCTAGGTTTCTGCCTCATATTCATTGGCTAAAAATGGCATTTCTAGTTATACTTCAAATGTACTTTTATTGGAGCTTTGTATTCTTTTCCATGGACTATTATTTATCTGTTGGTATATTCCTGAATGCTATTCCAGGATAACAAAACACAAATGCTGGTAGAAATGTGCATGTATCTGCTAAGCTCAGTCTTTGAGTTGCCTGTTGGTCTTTTGGGGATCTTTAACAACTGCAAAGCTAAATACTTTTGCAGGTCTGAGGCTTAACTCTCTCTTGGTATGCATTCCCTGCCCTATTGTAAATAAACTCTGAGCATATCTTATTGTGAGATATCAAAATCAGATCCATTTCTTAAGTTCTGCAAGTTCCCTAAAACATAAAAATTAATAGATTCGTTCTTATGATTTGACCTTTAACTAAGTCCCCATCATGCCAACACTACTCTTAAGAAAAACTTAATGTTTCTTTCAAAACTGTCTTGACTAACTTTCAAACTTTCTGATATGACTGTTTTCTTGTTTCTCCTATTACTTTCTCTTTTCATGGCTGCCCTCTTCTTGGATTTCAAGTTTGGATGTCCAGTTTGTCTGAGACTCCAAAAAAGAGTGTTGCTTCAGGTAAATTCTTGTGTCTTGGTGTTCTGCATGCTATTAAAAAGAGAATTCTGTAGTTCAAACTGTGTGTGGTTTTGGAGTTGTCTTGGATGTGAGTGTTTGACTGTGGATATCCAGGATCTGTTGTCCATTGGGTTTTCATGAGGCATTATTTCTGAGAAGGAAGAGCTTTGCTGCCTCACCTTGCTGCTGCTGCTAGCAGCGGATAGTAGTTTGCTGTGTTGTATCTTCCTTGCCCAACTCAAAGCCAATGCAGCTTCCCCTTTTATGGCCGGTTGACCCTCATCACAGCTAAGTACCTGCACAGCTGCTCTCTCACTCTCCCATGTGGGATGGAGGAGAGAAAAAGAGGAGAAAAAGTGAGCGATCTTGTCAGTCAAGGTAAAGGAGAGGAATGTGACTATATGCTCCTTGTTCTTCTGAAATGCTCTTTTCTTTTTCACAGTAAGTAAAAAGGGGGTTATATGGAAACAATGGGACTCTGAGGAAGATGCAAAATTTTCATGGGAGCCTCAACTCCTTGCTACAAGGAGTTGGGAAGGAAGAGGAAATGAGGAGACAACTTCTAGGTGAGCTGTCAGAGTGTGAGGAATAGTCCAATGCAGAGCAAAAACTAAGCTTTATAGTGTAAGGAATCAGGACTTCTGCTGAATAACCAGTGGATTTCTTCTGCAAACATTTGCCACTTGATATAGAATACCAGAGAAGAGGTATTTTCTTTCTTCGGGCTTGGGGAAAAATGATTGTGAGCCGTAGACCCTGTGTCTGTACAGGATGCTGGCCTGGTCACTCTAGCAGTTAAAGCTGCACGTAGGTCTTAAGGCAAGGAAGGATGGAAATACACCTGCTGCTTTCCATACCTGATTCAGTAAATATTCAAGTTTGTGCTCAGTTCAAAGTGTGTGAACAAAATCCCACCATCCTCAACAGATGAGTGCTTGCTTGTCTGAGTATTTTAGCACGCAGTACTGCTGTGATTTCAGAAATGCTATCCTTGACTCTAGTTAAATATGTCCCTGGAGGGGTTCTGCCTGATCTTAGCAGAGTAGGTCTAATGTCAGGGTGGTGGTTGGACATAAAAGTGCAAAAATATTTGAAGTATTCAGTCGCAGGAGCCTGGTGGCTGATAGGTTACCAGGGAGTTCAGACAGAAAAACAGAATTAGATTAAGCAGGATGGAAAAATGGTGAGGAAAGAGAAGAGGTAGTGGTGCTTGGGAAGAATGACAAGTAGCTCTCAGATTACCTGGTTGGGGGTGAGTGTGGGTTTCTCTGATTCTCTACATCTGTTGGGATTGTTTTATGACAAATTGAATGCCGAGGCTTTCATCCTTTTTCAAGGGCAAGGAAGTGAAGTCTTTAATAGATATCATTTTTTTGCCTTCTGTTGACTGCTTTTAGCTAAATGCAGGTTACCAGTTTGGCTTCAAAAATCTGTGTGTGATAAGGCAAATGTAAGTGAATAACTGCATTGTGTAGTATTTGAGGAGGTGAATATTGATACATTGTCCTTCTCAGATGTCTTCTGGTGCACCTGGCAGGTTCTTAGCTCCCCATGCTGTCCCAGTTCTTGTGGTGTTTCTGTTTACTCCTTCTTAGGGATTCTTCCCTAATGAATCCCCAGTTTCCAACACGGCTACTTCATTCCAGACCTGCTGTGGCCTGTATTGTAATGTGGCAGGCCAACGGAGCAGACTTGAATGTGAATGTGATCTTTACCCACACAGAATATACCTTTGTCTTAGACTAAGGGTTGGAGACTAGAATAGAAGCCAGTTTGGTGCTGCCCAAGGTCCAGCCAAGGGCGTAAACCTCCTCCACAAAGAGGAGACACTAACAAAGAATTGCAAGTGGTTAAATTTCCTACTTTGGAATAGGAGGAGTGCCAAACAGCCAGATCCTAGAGGTGCTGTGGTGAGACACTAGTTTGGGGCACCCAACTACCATTAAATTCCTTGGCTAATCTGCTACATGGCATGTGGAGTAACATGGATGCATTGCACTGCTAAGCGGGACTAGAGCAAATGCCAGAGTATACAGCTGACTTCAGCCTGGTGGAAGACCTTGTCTAGCAGCTGTGTGAAAATCTCCAAGCAGTTTAACAGATTTGTGTGCAAAATACTTAAGTTTTCTTAACTGTTGCTACCTGTAACCTAGTTGGTTGGAATCGCTGTTCAGAGAGCCAACTTTCCGAGGAGCAGAAAGACGATTCTACTCTTCCCCCCGCCTTTACCCTCCTGCTTCTAATTTTTCTTGGCTCTGTCTTAAAACCTAGCCGATCAAAAATAAAAAATAAAAACCCTGAGACTAATAAGCTCCACTTGGCAAAGGTCAGCACTAAATTTCTCTGTGTGTCAGAATTTTGTTGGAAATGCTGCTGAGGACTGTAAAGAAGGAAGAACTGAACTGGACTGCTTGCTTGAGAGAGTGCCTCTCATTTGCCATGGGGCAAACTTGTTCCTGATGTGCTCTCTGTGAGGGCTGTGTTTTGCGGCTGGTTTTAGCTGTGTGTCAGACAGGTATTCCAGTGCTGGAGGCCACAGTCTACCTTAAAGCTGCCACTTGTCCCAAACTCTTGAAGGCTTATCCAGATCTTGGTTCTTAGAAGTGCTAGAAAATGTTATGCATAACTTATGCTGGGGAGTAAATCCAGGCATCAGATTAATTTTCTGCTGCTGCGATTGCTGGTCATATTCCCTTCTTGGTGTCAATGCAGGCTGTTGGCTTTGTCTCCCTGTAGCTCTTTGTAACAGCAACCCAGGGGCCTTGGGGGTAGTTAGAGCAAGTCATGGAGTTACCGTCTACACCAGATTTCTGCATGTACAGCCAGAAAGATAACAAGAAAGACATGAGTTTTAGCTACTCTGCAAGCAGCTATTGCCCATGTACTGAAAGACTTGCAGAGCACATGAGAGCTGTGGAGCTGAGAAATGACCATGCACACATACAACTTTATAGCGAAACTTCTTGTACAATAATTAAGATTGCTAACCTGGGATGAGAGGGTTTGCGTGCTGACCTGGCCATCACTGAGTAGATGGTGCTCAACTGTTTTATTCTCAGGCATTCTCAGTACCCAGGATATGAGTCAAAGGCCTGATTGTTTAGGGCACATTAACAACAAAACCAAAAGAACAAACGAACAAGCAAACAAACAAAAATCCAAAACGAAATACACACAGAGACTAGAAAAGACATCCTAGGCTTAGAATCATGGTTTTGATCTGAATCTGTTTTATCCCCAAGGAGATTCGCAGGAGGCTTCACCAGTCTCATCCCATTGCTTAGTCTAGGAATGGGTTATTTTAGGAACTGCTTTTTTGAGACCCTGGTGAGATCGTGAGCTGTAATGTAATCTCTTGTGCTTTACTTGGTAAAAAGTCTGGTTTTTATCTTATGTGCAACAGACACCCCAATTTTTAGGTAGACCTACACTCTCTGTCTCAAAGTACTTGAGAATATATCATTGGTGGAAGGCTCAAAGAAAACCTGCAGTTTTAACATGTTTGTTTATTATAGTGACATAGTCCTTCTTATAAGAAAGAAAAGAGACAGAGTTTTGTAGTGTAAGAAAATCCCTGTGTTTAGAGCTGAGCTATTCTGGCTATGTTGGTTTTTTCCTTTTTTTTTTATTTCCCTTCTCCTTCCCCAAAAGGAGTTTTCCAGAGATGTGTAAAGTCTTAGTCTTGAAGAATTGGCTTTAAGAAGAAACCACTGCTCTAGATCCAAGCTACCACAGTTACTCCTCCCTATGTGTAGAAAAGTGCAAAGCTCTGACTTTATTGTATGGAAAGCCATGACACTCGGGGATGCTTTCTGCCAGATGCCCCTGTGTGGAGCCCCTGCATGTGTCCCCAGCAGTTGTGTCCAGGTTGGAAGAGCTGGAATACCTGCCAGTCGGTTGTTCAGCTGTGAATCATTATTATGGCGTTCACTGACCGTTGCTGTGGTTTTGGCTGCTTCTGCAAAACTTCCACTGACCAGCCTAGTATGAATTCATTTAGTCTGAATCTGTAAACACTTGATTGATAATCATAAAAGAGCAATATAAAAGCCTGTGTGCTGTATGGATTAAAAGAGCAGACATGTTTATAGCCTGATAACAACGGAGTACTGTGGCAAACATCAGGAGTCTCAGATTTCCATATCCAGATGATTTTATTTTTGGAGTCCAGTTGGTGGTTTTAATTTTTGGCTATTGCAAAACCATCATAGCTCTTAGCTGTTGCAACACGGGAGGAGGAGGACAACAACATTGCTAGGAACGGGTGTTCCACACTCTTATTTAGGAGGCTTTCACAGTAGTTGCTGGTGTCAGAGTACTGCGGGAGGAGCGATGCTCCCTCCTCGCTGCCTGGTGGTGAGGACAGGGTGCAATTCTGACACTTAATAGTAACAGATGTGAAGGATACAGACAAGCTCCGATGACACTCCTACCTAGCCCCAGGAAGGACATTGCTGAGATGAGGAGCAGGAGGATTGTAAAGTGGAGCCCTATGGAGAGGAGGAGGGATATCCTGAAGACTTTAACCAGGAAACGGACTCAAGGCAAAAATAAATGGAGAGGCAAGCAAACTCTTACTTCAGCCAGCAAACTATTGCATGCTCTGCTCTGGGGAGGGCTTGCAAGTGTTTTGGTTTAGCTCCAAATAATTCTTTTTCGGGGAAACTTTACCTTGCATATTGGCCTTATCCTCTGCTCTCTTTTCCTTCTGCCTGGGCTTGAAGAGGCTTTCAAAGAAGTGTGGCTGTAATGTCGGCGGGGGGCATTGCAGTGTGCATGTGAGCTCAAAGGGGAACTTGTGCCACTCTGCATTCCTCTTCTCGGTGTGCTTCACAGTGAGCAGGCGGTTATTCTTCAATGAGATGCTGGGTCCTGTGTTACAAATTAGACCTGAGCTAATTAGCAGGGATATGGAAGCGCCCACGGTGATGGGTGTAATTGGTACTGTGCTCTTGGCATTGTTGCCGGTCTTGTTCTTTTGAGTCCCCTTTGGGAGAAACCTGCGGGCTGACATAACATACCAGTAATGTTGCGGGCATCCTAACTGTTATTGAGGAGTAATTCAGCTAAAGGTGCTTGGGGGGGGAAGGAAGGCTGAAAAGGGCTAGATTTTTGGGTTAGGTTTTGGGTGGGGGGGGTTGTGTTTTGTTTTGGTTTTTTTTCACCCTACTGACCATGCCTGAAAGGAACATAGTAACAACCTAAATGAGGCCATGGAGAAAAGCTTTAAGGCTTCTGATTGCTGGGAGGAGCTGTTTTTCAGTTTTCTTTCCTCCTACCCTTCCTTATTTCTGTCCTCCTTTATTGTTACTGAAGTCTTCCCTACAGTGCAGAGCTTAATCCTGGAATAGCATCACTCCAGGAGCCGTGGGGACCTCACCCTTCAAAGGGTGTATCCGCGAACCATGATCTGCTGTAGCTGTAACTGAACAAGTTTGTTTGGCCTCGGTTACTTCCTAGACCAAGGAATTTGTCAACCTATTTTTTTGGTCTTATTAGGACCCCTGTAACACTTATACAATCTTCTGTTAAAACATTAACTGTGTGTGTTGCACGAGCACTGTAGTAACAAAGAAGTCCTCTGGCAGTGAGTATCTTATCTGAGACAGGCAGCGTAGATGGCATCGTAAAGTCCTATTTTGGATATGTGAGTGCAAATATAACTTATCTTGCCAGACTATGGTAAACCCTGGGGTTTGGGTTTTTTTGGGGAGCCAGGATTGTGGAGGTAGATTTAAAATGCTGCTTCTCTGGGTTTCCTGGCAAGGGCACTCCTCTGGCTCCTTTTCACTGGCTTGGACTTGGTGGTTGACAGTAGTGTGTTTGCCAGCATGTGCTCCAGCCTGGTCCTCTCTTTGTTCCCAGTGGGGACATGTGCATCACATAAGCATCATTCCTGCCACTAAGCCAGTGCAGTGGTTTGTTTTCCTTCCTTATTCTACTCCCATATAAACTGTCAAAGAGATTAGAGGAAAGATTATATTTAGGGTGTATGTTTAGTGAGTAGCTTCCTGTCTATCCCTTTTTCCCTTTGCCGTTGTTCAGTCCCTCCTTTTGCCTCCCTGCACACCAAATCATCTGCTGATGCATAAACACGTTGCCATGACTGCTTTTGTTTCTGGTTAAAGAACAGGTATCTATCTTAAGATGACTACAATGAAGTAGGGTTTGTAGGTGTTATTTGGGTAAATAGGTTGAAGAAAGATGATGTTGCCCTGTTCCAGACTGGAGAAGGAGCTGTGTGGGAAGCCATGTGAAACAGGGAAAAGCATATCATCACATTCTAGATAACTCAGTTAGCACTGGTTTAAATCAGAACATGCAAATCGGGTTGATTCATCATGAGCAGAAAAAGAATGCTTATTGGGAATGAACAGCTATGGTGAAAAGTTTTATTATGAATTTTGGTGCTGGCAGTTCACTGTCTTCTCTTCTTGTTCCTGCTGTTGGCTATGGCTTAACTATCCATAGAAAAGTTAAATCTATTAAACACAAACTTCTAGAGGAGATGGCTTCTCTTTAAAGAAAATTAACCTATGTAACCTGAGGAGTGTCAGAGGCACGTTTAGGGAGCAAGGAAGTCTTCTAATTTTCTGGATTTCTGAAATCTGGTCCAAAGGGAGGCATAGTGACAGACTTTCCTTTCAGGAAATGGTGGAATTAATTGCTTTTTGTTCTAGGATTTTCATTTCACGGGATGCTGTTTTAATGGCTGATGCACTCCTTACCTTTCTTTTGGCAGGGATGCTAATTATTTGCCTGTAGAATCACTTTGCATCTTCAGCCCAAAGACATATATGAACATGCTGCTTTTGGAAATACAGCGCTGAGCATCCTGTGCTTGGCTGTCAGTCCCCTGACTTGTCTGTGGACAGTTTCAGACCATATTGCTTCCTTCCTGTGTCTTGTAGCCAATTTGTCATCAGAAATTCAGGATACCTGGAGCCTGCTCCTGGCTCTGCCCCCGTCACGTGAAATGGGACGTGCATCAAGTCATACATCTGCTGTCTCCCCTTTCTGTCTGCATCTTAATCTAGAGAGACAGGAATGACTTCTTGCTACGTAAAATGTACAGTAATGCTGTTGGGCCAAATATCTCAGTACATGTTGCTGTAATTCAGGAAATCTGTAAAATAACTTTGCATTCAGGCATGTGTCTGGTGGCATTCAGAAAGAAACTAGATGCTTTTTGCTGTGGTCTGACACTGAAGACTGTATCAGTGAAAACACATTAGAAAACCCTGATGTCCTAAATGTTTCGTGACTGCTTGAGGCAGTTTCCAGGCAGAGCACTGTTGGTGTGTGCCTGGGCTTCGGGGTGCAGAGGCACTGGCCACACTGCCTGTGTTGCACTGGTGAGCTGAGATGCATCTCATCCGGTGAGTGGCTGTGCGAGGAGGTCCCCTCTGTGTCTGGCATGGCAGTGTACCTGCCTTGTAGCTTCACCCCAAAATAAATGATTTTGACTTGGGAGCAGAAGAGTCAGAAATGAAAAAAACCTCAAGAAACAACTTCAAGATTGTGGGGGTATGGAGGAGAACAGTTATCTTGTGCCTTTTTTATCCTCACTTGTTTGAGAACCTGTGCTCATTCATAAATGGCTCAGCCAGCCAAAAGCCCATGATATGATGAGAAACCAAACAACTGGAGAGGTTGGCTCCAAGGGCTCCAAAAAGGCACCAAAGGGTGATGGGAGAGGGGGAAGCCGGAGCACACTGTGCCCCTGTACTGCTTGGGGCTGCTCTGCCGCGGGGAATGCGGAACTGTGGAGCTGGTGGGGGGCAGGCAGGGGGTGGCCGTCTTTGAGCAAGGATCTGGCGCTATAACTTTTTTTTTCTTCCTCTGTTTCAAGTAAACACTCTTCCCCGCCCTCCCCTCTCTCCCTCCACCCCACCTCCCTCTCTTTCAGTGCCGCTCATGTGTTTCTATTTAAGGGCTGCAGTGCAGACGAATATGATTGGCATCTACAGCCCCCTCTTGACTTTCAGCTCAAGCCTTTAGAGTGGAGAAGGAGCTGAGCCGCCAAGGGGAGAGCTTTTTTTTTTTCTTTGAGTTTACTGGGGGGATGGCTCAGCTGTGGATTTATGCTGCTTCTGCCCAGGATTTTTCTCTCTGAATGGGAGCAAGGATTGTGGAAACCATGTTGGGAAGAGGTTTATTTTCAGAATCCATCATGAAACTTTGCAACTAATTCACTGTTTTTGGCTCCTTTTTCGTATTTTTTTTTCCTCCCCTTTTTTCTTTTTCTTTTCTCCAATGTCCCTCTGTGCTGCTGAGTTGTGGGCCAGAGGAGGCTGTTTCTATATGGCCAGCCATTTGGGGATATGCTGCAAGCCAAGGTTGTTTGCTGATTCACTTGTTTCTGGTGACAAGTTGGCCTGTCGTGAATCGGATGGACGGAGGTCGCTCTCGAGGAGCCATGGCTGGAAGCTGGCTTACGGCTTGCTTTTTCCCTTCCCCAGGTGCTGATGCTAGCTCTGAACCCATGATCCTGGAACAATATGTGGTGGTGTCTAACTATGAGAAGCAGGAGAACTCTGAGATCAGCCTCCAGGCTGGAGAGGTCGTGGATGTCATAGAGAAAAACGAGAGCGGTAAGACATGTTTGCTGCTTTTCCCTTTTCCAATGGTCTGATTTTTGCATGTGTTCCTCTTCTTTCGGTTTCCTCATCTCTACTTGTAGCAGTGTGCTAGTTCCATCTGGTACAGTTACTATGTCTGGCTAAGGATGTTGAAGTTTCTCAATGTTTATTTGGGCTGGGGGCCAAATGTTGCCTTCTACTGTAAGAATGTTTCATAGGTTTTTGTGCATTAATTAGCCAAAGTACACTAATGGAAAATGAAGGTGAAGGAGAGAAGGATCTGCAGCTAGTGAAGCTGATGTATAGTAGACTGATACAGTTGCCCTGCTGTCTCTTCAAGTCTCTGTCGGCATTTCCATTACCAGCTCCCTTTATAGGATGAACGTTTAAAAATTGCTTGGGATGAAACTTGGCTTGACAGCTTAGCTTGTGGCCCAGAGCTCGGTAGGGAGGGGAGAGAATGTGCGTAGATAAGTACGTGGCCATGCCCAGTTT
The DNA here is from genome assembly GCF_017976375.1 of Cuculus canorus. Classification (NCBI taxonomy): domain Eukaryota; kingdom Metazoa; phylum Chordata; class Aves; order Cuculiformes; family Cuculidae; genus Cuculus; species Cuculus canorus. Next base: position 12,960,387 of record NC_071407.1, read on the forward strand.
CAAAACTTCTTGCAGAAACATTAATTGGGGAATTCTGAGGCAAGGAGACAGAGGCTGTCATGTAAAAGCAAGACGAAATCCCTTGTTTTGCCATCCATGGAACAACCAGCTTCCACTTGGAAAAACAGATTTTTGGCAAGTGTTTATATAGATTTCTGTTGTGTATCTTAACTCTTGAATGCCTGGTAGCTTTGAATCGGGCTGAAAAAACACAGAAGACTGTGTACATGTGAGTGGTTGGAGCAGGTTAGCAGCTGGTTTGAATAACTGCCTGTCTTCAGCAGCTCTCCCTCCTCCCCTTCAGCCTTCCCTGAGTATTAATCCAAAGCTGTTGTCCAGGATTTGTTTCCAGCCCACTCGTGACTTGTGTGTCCTCAACCAGTGGAGTTGCTGGCACTTGGAGCCATTCAAGCGAAGGCTCACACCACAGTAGCTCCACATGCAGGGCTCTCACTGGCTGGCTTTTGAGCATGCTGGGCACGCCAGAGCTTGGGAGAACCAGGGCGCCCTGATCTGGGACTCAAATCCATCTTCCAGAGCTCTGAGTCAAGTTAGCTGTGATGATGGCCATGCATTGTATTTATTTTTTTTTCTTTTAATGGTGTGGTAATTTCTCAGCTGTGTGAAAGCCTAATGCTTGTTTGGCTCAGTCATTTGCTGGCTGGTGATTTAGTGTGTTGTCCAAAAGGCTAGTGTCTGGAAATGTGCTGGCTAGTGTGAACAGATGTGCCTGTCTCCTGGGTACTGACTGTATCACTTGCAAAACTAGTAGAGGCCAAAATGCTCATCTGCCCCACTTGAAAGCACTCGTTGTGACTGAAGGGAAAAAAATGTCTTTATTTCTTAAACAGCATATGAGCTAGTGGACAAGAATCCTTGCTTCCGAGCCCGAGGGCTCCTCGTTGGCAATAGTGGGTGTTAGTACTGTCAGAACAAGCTTGGTTATTGTGGCAACGCATATTCATATCCATAATTTTCCTGTCTTAGATAATGGCTTATGGGGCCAGGGGAATTGTGCTGTTACAAAAATGCATGAAGTGCCTGAATTCCAAATTACATTTCCTTTGTGTTTTCTCTTAATGTGGTCTCTCTGCCTTGTGCAGTTAACATCATATTGTGTTGAACCACACAGTATGTGAAAATATAAATGGAGAATGTTGGGGTTTGAGTTTAATTAATGGGTCCAGAAATGTGACTGTTCTAGCAAAACATCTTTGAACGTGGATTACAGTCTTAAAGACCGTATTGTGATGCTTAGCAGCCAGATTTCTTAATCTCCATATAAACAAGGAAGGGAATCTGAAGCCTTGAACTCTGTGCTATGATCTTGCCCTTTATACGCGTGTGTGTGTGGGCATGCATACATAAAAAGATATAGATTTATAAAAAACACAAATGTAAGTCACAGGTTGGTCATGGAGAGAGCATCACTTGTTTGGATGCTTGTCTAAACTTTCTGGCAGGGGAGTCATTTTTTAGTTGTTCCAGGAACGGGATTCCAAACATACACTCTCACTTTCTCCTAGGTTAGGGATACCACAGCAGTGACTTCTTGACTCTTCAGCTCTAGCTGAACCTACAAATGGCATGTGACGAAACTAGTAAAAGTTTCTCAAGTGTCAGGTTTTAAAACCCTTCAAACCTTATTGTTGGAATTTGAATGCCTGCTTAGTGTAGGCAAGCAAGCCTAGAAGATGTGATTCTTACTTCTAAGAACATGAAGATATACTTACCAAGAAAATAAGATTATTGGATTATGCACATGTGTAGTAATTCATCTGACTGTATGCCTACATTGACCTGATAAATATTGTGATGCTATAGCTGTAATTGCTTAAATTAAGCTCTTCCTTCTCCTGATCCAGATAGACACAGGTGATGTGTAAGGTGTTATGGATGTCACCTGCAGCAGGAACAGTTTATTCCATGAAAGGAGGGAGTTGTAGCTAGATAGCTTGTTAGATGCATGACTGAGAAGTCCGAACAGGTGACAGCATGCATGGGATGTGCTGCTGGGCCAGTATCTCAGACTTCCTTGTGTGTATATGTGCATATAGCATATCATATGTCTGATTTGGTGTTTTTTAACTGTACTTCAGGGAAGCTAGATATGAAAAGTTATGAATGACTACTTGATTTTTAAAATGTTACCTGAATAGGGTTGTTTGCTAGTATTTAGGGACACTTAAATGCTTCCTTTGTTTCCCGGAGTGGGAAAAATCAACTTGGCTCTGTCGTGTGGGTTTGTAGGGAAGAAACACCTTCTCTTCACTTGTCAAATGGCCCTATGCTTTTTACACAAAGACACTCATAACTGGTTTCCAAACAATAGTGTCCGTTTCACATCCTGCTGGATGTTTCCTTCTGGACACTTGTAGGACCCGAGCTACCATCACCATCTCCTTTGATGTTTGCCTCCAAATTGTGTATCCTCATGAAAGTAAGCTCTACTTTCAAAGGCCGATGTACAGGGCACAGATAGAAGGGGAAAAAAAATCCAGTGTTTGATTTATTGAGGTCTTATCTGCTTATCATCAAGCTACATTAATTTTAAGTGTGTTGCATTTACTGTGTAGTATTATTCAATGTTAAATTCCCTATACAATAGATTTAAGACATCTCACAAGCAGATTCATGCAGGTCAATTTGGTAAGGCCTTGTCTCAATCTTAGTTTTATCTTTCACTAAAAGAGTTGGACAAGATTGTCCTCGTTATTGTGCCAATGAGAGTTATGACTTGGACAGTGCTTGAAGTTGAAAATTCTGTTTAGTATTTTATGACTTCAAAGCAAGACTGGTGTAGCACGTGATGAATAGTTTCTGGAAAGCTTTTCATAACTCAGTTATGAAGCCCATGGGTCACTGTAACCTGACTGTTGTTGCAATCGCCACGGAAGCAAAACTTGCTAGACTGAAAGAAGCCTGTAGAATTTTTACACTTCAGAACAAATTATTCAGTAATGTACCAGATCTTGCAAATGCCTATCTTGGCTCAACAAAAATTGTCCCTCAGACCTTCTGAATTCTGGCTACATGAGCAGATGACCTGCAGTGTGCCTGATGTATCTGATGGATATTTACATTTTTCTCCTTAGCTGAGGAGAAAAGCCTGTGTGTAACAATGGTCACAAATGCACCAGGAAAGACATGGAGATTTGGTCTTTCCAGATGGTGCCTGAGAACAGGCTATATCTACAGAGCTTGTGTTCTTTGCTGGAGTGACTCTGATTTGTTTAAATGCACTGTGTAACCAACCTGCCCTTTCCAACACTATCTAAACATCTCTGAGCTGTTTCAGAATAACAATGGGAAAAGTTGACTCAAGTCTTGTCTCTCAGGTACATAAGCTGCTTTTAAACCTTAAGTGCAAAAGCCTTGTGGAATGACTTAAAAATATATTTCTGCTGCAGTAAAGAAATGTTGTGACTTTAAAGCAGGAATCTGACACAGATTTCTTTAAGGTAGAAGGGGGAGGGACTGGACCAGAGCAGCTCACTCTCTGCCAAGTTTTGCATGGATGTGGCTTGAAACGGTCAAGCCATAAACTGTGGCGGCAGTGTTTGCAATGGAAAACCTGACAAACAGTAAAGTATAAGCGTACTCCCGAGCACCTCTGCCTCTGCTGCTGCTCTGCTCACAGGCAGGATGGGGGCTCTTCCCTTGCAGTCCCTGGGAGCCATGTCTGCGGTGGGGCATCATGGGATGGCATTTTCATCTGGGCTGAGCAGGGTTGTAGCCATTTCCTTTGTAATTACATAGCTACAGGCCTATTTCCAATATTATATTACACACAATACATAAAGCAAAGCTAGTTATGGTTAGCACAATTCTATCGGGACTCAGGGGAACCTCTGGGAAGGGAGGTTGCTCTTCTCTGCTTGGATGGCATGTGGGACATGGCACTGAAGTATTGGCAGAAGGAAGGTCTCTACTCATCTGAGTGCCCTGGCTTAGGGGTCTGGGGACCTCCTAGTTGCCCACACAGTGTCAGGAGACTAATAGTTGCCCGGCATTGTGCTCTGCTATGCCATTTAGTTTCATTATACTGCTCGCTGGGTGCAGTCATCTAGGAGAGGGACATGGAGAGGCCACAGCTCTCTTGACTCTGACTCAGGGGGTTGCCCTGGCTTCCCTCTTGCAAACTCCCTCCTCTTAGGTTGAGGGCTTTTTGAGCTTGGCTTCCGCCTTTTCCGGGGTTACACAGCACCTTGTATTTGAAGGTATTGCTTTCCAGGGTTAAGTAAGTAGTTTTATTTGATACCAGATCAGGCCAAAATTACTTTAATAATGAACTTGGCTAAAGGGGACACCCTTTAAGTCGTCCAGATCAAAACAGAGAAATGTGGTGGTGTTTTGTTTGGTGGTTTGGTTTTCTTTCATCTCGTGGATTCCTCTTTCATCCCTATATTCCCACTGCCATGCTCACTTTTGCAAGTAGCATTGATTTTCAGTCCTTTTTCTTTAGTGTGGTGGGATTTTTTTGTTTGAAAAGCCAACTGCTCCTGTCTTGCATCTGCTTTCTGCTGCTTTACCCTTTTTTTCTAGGATATTGTTGTCTTTGTGATCCTCCTCCTGTACATAGGGAGCATGGCACTATTTGCAACACTAGCAGATGTTCTCTAAGTATTAGCATTATCTCACAAAAGCTGTCCAAAACCCAGTGAAATTCTCTTTATTCTAATAGATAAGGGATAAGCTAGCACTTTTCTAGGTTTCAAATGTGGATGCAGCTCTACACCAAATTGCAAATTCAGTAACCGTTTGCTTATGAAATGTCAATAGCTATGCATCCACTGGTCGGATGTGTTGACAGATACAGTGCATGTAATTACCAACATCATGCTTTATTTCAGGTGCAGTTGTGCATCCTGGCTTTCCCTGGAAAGCTGGTTTGTTGTTTTTTTTTTTTTTCATTCCAAAGCATTTCTAGAGAGCGTGGTCTGTCAGATGTGACTCTGGACCTGACTCCTGTTTGTATATCTAGCCTTGCCCTGCTGTCTGCTGTGAGAATGCTAATTCAGTTCTTTGCATTTCCATTTCTTCCTAGCATAGGTGTGTATGTGAATTTTAAACCTCGTAAGAGACCACGGTCATGATATAAAAAATAAATACTCTCACATACAGCAGACCTTTGTCTTCATCAGTCCTTGAGCTGTGTCTGGAATTTGAGGAGGAGAAACAAACACTTAGTGTAGGTCAAACACCTTTCCTCTAGCACCAGTGGCTTCATCCCAGAAGACAGGTGTGGGTGAGTGGCCACCACTAAATACCTAGGATAGCTTGTGTAACTACTCTGTGTACCAGTGTTCATAACTCTCTGACAAGCAGAGCTGAGATCAAGGAAGGACCACCCCAAATCCTTCTTCAGAACCGAAGTTTTGTAGACTCCAGTGCCCCATCTCGAACACAGTGCTGCCTTGCTGTGCGTTCTGACTTTCTGGGCTTGTTGCAAGCCCTGCAGCAGAGGATACTTGATCCACTCATGAATCAGTTCCTGTCCTGCTACAGTGTTCTGCCCAATGTGTGTACTAAAGCAAGCAAACACAGACCATCTGAGGAGGCAGAGTGGGTGATTAGCAGTTTTTGGCTAGGAGTTACTGGAAAATTATTTAATGTCCTAAAAAACAAGGGTTTGTAAACGTTTTTCCTCCAAACAAAGACAATGCTGGCAAAGCAGAGGTGCTTTTCCCCTTCCAGCGCTTGCAGCTCATGGGCTGGAGAAAGGCTCCTCTGTGCAGGCAGAGTTTCAGAGCCATCTCTGACGAGGATAAGGATGCTCAATGGCACTTGCTGGCTCTAGGGGAAGCCTCAGACAAACTTAGAGCAGAGAGTTAAAACTGGATGCAGTGACTTGCTCTAGCCAAGTTCTCACTAGACATCAGCTCCTTTCTGAAAACACAGTGCCTGACCAACCCTGCAAATAATGCAAATAGGCATTCCCTCTTCCAGTGGCCTGTTTGCAAAATGTTGAACGGATGGAGAGAATTTACACTCACCAGAAACAGCTGGATCAGCAGGAGATGAGGAGGAGCCCTCCTTCCTCTGCTCTTGCCCCTGGGAGCCTAAGGGTGGGGTGACACTGTCTAATGACTTTAGCAGCTGTACTAAGCTGGAAGCAGCTCTTGACAGACTACCCTGACCTCTCTGGCAATTCTGTTTTCTGAGCTATTTTCTAACCCTCCCCCCTTTTTTTTCTTGCCTTTTTTTCTAATCTGATTAGATTTTTAGATGTGTGCCTCTGTGAGAGTAAGGAGGCAGTGGTGGTTGCTTTCTCTTTCTGGCTTTTCAACTTTCAGCAGAGAAAAGATGTTGGTATGGCTGAAGCACTGATTTGGCTTTAAAGAAATTAACTTACATTTACTGTGCGCAGAAAGGAAGCATGCTGCAACATTTTTGAAGCACTTACCTCTGAGCTGTAGTTCAAGGCTGCCCTGTACACAGGCTTGAATGATAAGTTTTTTGGGGCTGATGTTTCTAGACCTGCCTATTGTTTGAGCATCACCATACCGCCATCTCAGCTGAGGTTAAGACGTTGCTGCATAAAAGAAAATGCTTGAGTTACTAATGTGTCGCAGTATTTATGCTGCTATCTTGTGGTGTCTAAATGGCTTTCTTATTACCCACTCGGTAACTTACATGGCAAGTGATGTGTGTTTCTGTCTTTAAGAACTTAGAAGGTAGTTCCCTCTGCTGGAACCAAAGCAAGGTTGTTAATACTCTGGTGTTTGTAGCTGTCCTCTGTCACTGTGGAAAATGAAGTTGTTCTCTATTGCTGCCTCTGAAATACCTGTGGCTTTGTGACTATGAAAATTGTGTGCTCTTGCTTTGCTGCTGGGAGTACACATTCCAGTCCTGTGACAAGGAGAGCGTGTCTCTTTAGTTGTGCTGTGACATTTCCACCTCCTGCATTTAGCCCTTCTGCATTTCATAGACATCCTGGCTTGGTTTTACCTTGGCCGGCTTTGAATTTCAGCGCATACTTACTCTGACTTCTTGGTGACAAACTCATTGTGAACACTTGAAATATGGCTGTCTGGTAACACTACACCCTTTGCAATGCCCAGCTGTGTTGAAGCTTTCCTGGGACACCTCCAGACTGCTCTGGTGCTTTGCTGGTGGGGATGTTTTCCTTTTGGGGATGGAGGAGTTGTTTAGTGGCTTGTATTATTTAGGTCCCAGTTGAGCTGGAAGCAGCTGAACATCGTATTAAAATGACCTTCAGTACGTTCAGAAAACCTTGCTAAAGTTAACCTCAGTGCTGTTTGTTTGTTATGGCAAAACCTATTTGCTTAGGTTTGTTATGGCAGTTTTCACCGTAGTAAGAAATTAGTTAGTATTTTCCAAGTAATGCTGCCTCATTTAATTCCCCTATAGAGGTAGAAGAATGATTAACAAGTAATAGGGACACAAGATGTCACAGGGTCATATTCCTCTTAATTTCTACCTATGGGATCCCATCTTATCACAGAATCACTAGGTTGAAAAAGACCTCCAGGATCATCGAGTCCAGCCATTCGTACCAACCACTAAACCATGCCCCCGAGCATCTCATCCACCCATCTTTTAAATACCTCCAGGGATGGTGACTCCACCACCTCCCTGGGCAGCCTCTGCCAGTGCCCAATGACCCTTTCTGTGAAAAATGTTTTTCTCATGTCCAGCCTGAACCTCCCCTGGCGGAGCTTGAGGGCATTCGTCCTTGTCCTGTCCCCTGTCACCTGGGAGAAGAGCCCAGCTCCCTCCTAGATAGCAATAATTGCTAGAGAGCAATAAGGTGTGTATATATAGCATTATGTAGCATTTGCTTTTAAATTTTTTAAAGGAACATCTCTCCAGGTGGAGAAACAGTAAAACTGAACTTCCAACTTGAAATCATACTTTTAGAGCATGTTTTCTCAAATGCTTTACTCTGGTAGTGTGTGGTTTATGTTAATATTTTAGTCCAATTGTTTGTCTTAATCTTGGCAACTGGTATTCTGACAGGGCTAATTCAGTTATGTAGGTTTTTTTCCTTTTTATGGAGACATCTGAAGTATAGCAACTTTGGCTTTTGCATTCATTTGCCTTTTCTTTAGATGATGTCATGTCACTGTGGGACAACTCTCCCCCACCTCCGACTTTCTCTAAGCTAGGGGGAAGAGTTATTGCTGAGAATAGGAAGTCTCCGGATATATTAGATCTGCATCTCCAGGACTGGTGCTTTCTCATCTACTGTTTTCTAAGCTTCCCACTGAACTACGCAGGTTTCTTTTTAAACTTCCCTCCACCTGGCTTTGTGTGGAACAAAATACTACCTGGTTAGTTCTACAGTTCTCCAATCTCTCAAGAAATGGGAAGGGGAAGACTAGAGAAAGGAACTCCCATGCCTTGTAAGACCCTGTGGAACAAGGCCACTTGCCTGGGCAAAGCCTTCGCACAGACAGGACTAAATGAGGTCCCACAAGGTTGCCAGGTCAGTATACATGGCAACTCTTGTCTCCAAACTGCAAGATATAGTGCAAAAGGTCAATGTCAGCCCTTGTAAAGACTGTTTTTTTTCTGCAGCTGGTTTGACTTCCCCATATCCAAGGGAACAAGAATGTTAAGATTCCTGCTAGGAGTAGGATAAGGACTGTGTGGACTTCGTGTTTGGTAGGTGTGGGCAGGAAATCTGTTCCAGGACTTGTGAGACTGCCCTATAAGTCTGGCTGCTAGGAAGAGCATGGGATATGACCACTGAAACCACAGACTTGAAGACTTAGTAGTCTATAAAGGCAATTTAGCCTCAAAGGAACAGAACGCATCAGTAAGCATGGAGAAGCCAAGGAATGAGCAATACTACCTTTAAGTCTGCCATACAATACACACAGGTACTCCTGGATGATAGACTCTGTACCAAGCCTCTGCAAACTTCAGTTGTGACACTTCCAGCTGCCTGCGAGTTCCTTCCTTTTTCTCTTCTCATCTAACCCTGCTGTGCTGAGACTTCATACTCGGGCAAATAGTTAAATTCTCTGCGTCCACTGCATACCCTGTTTGGAGCTCAGGATGGCAGGCTGAAAAGGAAAAAATTTTACACAGCATCCCGGGTTGGAGCCTTTACTCATTACCTCCTCTGTTTATGCAGCCACTGCCAGTTTTGCGACCCTGAAACCTGCCCCAAGAAAATGTTTCCAAGGAAAATCTGCTTTTCATATTAGAATACATAAACTTTCTAATGATTTGGTTTCCTATATCAGCCAAATAGGTCACCAGCTCAGCACTGCTGCAAGAATCTACCTGGTTCCACGAAGATGCAGGGATATTACTGAGGCCTTCCAATGAGCCTTTTAGTTTGCTATGGGCTACATTCCTTGCCCTAAAAAAAAAAAAAAAAAAAAGTCTAAAAAAGCAATTATTTAATTTTTTTTTGTGTTATATCAAAGTTTCTTTTAAGAAAGCAAGTCACTGAAATGGTTATAATAAGCCCTGAAAATACTAAACTTCATGCATATCAACTGACATTTTCTGTCCTTTGTTCTAGTTAATCAAGTAAGCAATTGTATGCAAAGACTTAGGCTCTTGTGGTGACTTTCAGGCCTATTCTTTTTTTAAAATAAGCAAAAGACTGATGGTGCAATTTTGTTGTGTCAGATGAGGACAAGATTAATAAAGGATGGAAGAGAATTTTTTTCCCCAAGCTGCACAGAAAATAAGCAGTTCTAATAATACTTTGGCAGTAAAATGGAAGCTGTAATCATTAGCAGGCGTGTTTCCGTTACGACCAGCAACATAACTGCTTACTTTTGGCTTTCATATTCTAAAGGGTTCAGTTTCCCCACAAACCAATTGCTTGTCCATCTTTGGGTTAACCAAAACCTATAGAAGCAATTACTTTACCTAGGAGTTTCAAAACACAATCAGATTTAGGCGTGACTTGACAGAGCGGAGTACGTTGGCTTTTCCCGTCCATGCCTTGGGTTGGGACATCATACTTTCCAGCATTCTTGATGGAGACTTCAGTTATTTTTGTGGTAAAAGATGTTGGCTTATGGCTGGATTAACTGAAGCAGTTCTGGAAGATGCAGGGGATGAGATGGGTTCTCTTGGATCTCGTTTTTATTGGATGGCTTCTCTTTACTATTTTTATTGGCCAGTTGATTTTTTTTTTTTTTGCGTGTCTTGATACTGTGTGACTTCATCTAAAAGTTTCACATGCAGTGGGACATCACTCTATTTCAAATGAAACTGGACTACAGTTATATTGGCAACGCAGTCAAACTTCAGCTTGGAGATAATGCCAAGTATTTCCGAGACCTCACTTAAGCCTATACCCCCTGTTTCTCCCTGTAATGCAAATGCATGCTGGAAAACCCTAGCCTGTTGCTTTGAAAAGTTGTTTTCATTCTGTTCACGGAACTGCCTCCTGCTGATATTTTCCCTTCTCCTATCGTGCGTGCACACACTTTCTGGTAAGCATGCTGGTGGGACAAGCTTTAATGCAAGTTTATCTCCCAGTGATTGCACTCATGCTACAGAGCTAGCTTCACTTTATTCCTATGTTAATACAGCTGCCATATGTTTGCTTAAGAATCTCAGGCTGGTTTAATACTTGGATGAAGGAGAAAAGTTTTTGCTCTTTCATGATTAGCAGCAGCTTGACTAGCTAGAATATTGCTGGCCCATACAGTCTGTGCTGCCCAATGGGTGGAAGAGAACACCTTCCTGATTTTCATGTCCAGATCTTGAGGCAGTGTGCAGACTTTCAAATGCTGAGCAGGTGAAATTTATCCTTCTTAAAGGACAGTAGCTCTTGGAGTCTAGGTGACTGCATGGAAAACCTGGCAATAAGAATAACAAGTTTCAGCATGCTGAAACTGAAATGAAGTTAAGGAAGCCCTGAACACAGCTGCTATTCAAACATCATGGAGGTCATATGGGGGTGCAGGATAAATCTCCACGCAGTGGTGACCCTAGTATTGGAAGAACAGCATCAACATTAAAACTGAATCATTGGCTTGGATATTGGGAAGTTCATAAATAACACTTTTATATCCCACATGAGCTTTTATAGCACTTTTATAGCCTCCCTGCATGAGGAAAGCCTGAGCTGCTTGAAGAGACTTGACTCATTTGTCTTAACTGAGTATAGCTGGAGATTCAGGATGGGTAATACGAATCTGGGAAGATCCACCTGGCATTTTGAAATCCTAGTGTTAAACTCGAGGCCGATTTATTCAGAGCCCTGGAAACCACTTTGAAGAATCTGCATTTCTGTGTGTGGGCAGGGAGAAGACTTCACACACTGACTTGTGGGACAGAAGGTGAAGCTCACTTGTTTGCCTGAAAACAGGATCAGGAATCTGAGACAGTTTCTTTTGAAGTTTTGTTCTTAATACTGACTTCCTTAAAGTTACCAAGAAGGAAACTTGCTGCAGAGTATGAAGAATGAAAATTACAGGATGGCTTACAAATTGTTCCCTTGCTTCAAGGAGACCTTCTGTGACCAAAATGTTCTTGAATAAAAGTAGCATCCCATTTCTGGTTATTCTATTTCCATCAACAGGCAAATGGGATAACTGAGCCTTATAGAAAATGCCTCTTTTGCTCCTCCTAGCACAGCAAGAAGAACTCGTTCCTGTACCATCTACAAGTTAAATTGCACACTTGGTTATTCCAGATGTCTTTGGTGTATTTTTGGAGCTGACTATGCACTTCCTGGGCTGTTAGCCTGTTGGCATTAAAATAAGAAATGAGCCTCTAGGGGCTGGCGTGTGAAACCTTCCACTCAACTGAGGACTGAGAAGCTAAATATCTCTTTTGCAGAAGTATTTAGGTTTGAGAGCCAGCCACATGAAAGGGTGTTGCTTTCTCCAGAGCCTCCCTTGCAAACAATCCTAAACAGAAACCAACAGCACCCAATGAGGACAGTGTCTGCAGAAGAATGTACATGTGGGAACACGGGTACTGAATGGTTTTGAGGGTGGCTTGCTGACACTGGTTTAAATTTGGCTCACACTACCAGGAATTGTGATGTAGTGGCATTTGAGGTGAAATACTGTTGACTTTAGGGAAAATTCTATTACAGATGAGATGTAGTCACCCTTCGCAACGTTGTGATAGATGCCAGTGTTGAGACCTCCTTGCATGGTGCACTTGAGTTGCACAAGGGCCTTTTTTCCACCCACTATGTGCATACACAGTAGAGGCCGAGTGCCTGGGTGCGCACCTGCCCTTGGCAAGTATGTCTTGGGAGCAATGCAGTGACAGGAATGGAAATGGTGATTGGGCCAGACTCATCTGCATCTTAGCAAAGGCTGCAGGCTTCCAGGTGAGCTACTCCAGCTTCTATAAAATAACAGTGCCAGGTCCTTTGTACCTCAGAAGCACTAACTACTTCAGCTGAAACTTGCCTAAATTAATAATTCCTCTCCATATCCTCAAATTGTATAATCCTTAATCCTCCCTTATTTCTTCCTTGCCTCTTGTTTAAGCAAACTCCCTAGTGGATCATCTGACTGGCCTCAGGTAAGTTTGGTAGAAACTGAAGTGAACACAAGAGGGGAGGCTTGAAATGAGGATAACTGAGTGCAGGTGGATATTAGTGACTTCCTTCCTGGGTATCATTTATTCTGCTGTGTTTCTTGTTCCTTTCTACTGATGTCCTATACCTTCTGCAAAGAATCCCATGTGATTAATGCTTTTTGATCTTCTGTGATAGCTAAATCCTCTACTAATTGTGCCTGTCAGGACCAAATTCTGACTAAGCAAATGTAACACAGAGTGTTCATCAGTTTTTAAGGAAATCAAAATCCTGTGGTTTTGTGGGAGTTTTGTTTGAAGTTTTGCCTTAACTTTGACAGTGTGGCTCCGAGGCTTTTTTTTTTTTTTGTAGCTAACAGAAGAGCTGTGCCTTCAACAGTTCTTGGTGGATGGACTAGAATTGCACTTATAAGGTAGAGCTTTGGAGCCACATCATCCATTGGTAGTTAGTGTTTTTCTTGGAAGTGGCTTGGCAGGAAAAAGCCTTGATTGCCATAGTTGATCCTGACCTAGCTTGGTAAAAGCAGGCATCACTAAAGAAAGCAAATTTCACAACTGTAGTCATCCCTATTCAAATGGAGCCATAGCAGAGGTCAGAACTCCTTATCTCTGACTTCTGAAGCTGAACAGCAACTCTCTGGAAGAAAGTGAAGTTGTAAAGGCTAATTCTTGGAGATGACAAATTTGCACTAAATGCTTACTCACACTTCAGACAGACCACGTTTATTGGTGATAAAACAAATAGTCTTAGACAGAGTGGCAGAAGGTGGTACAGCTAATGACGTGAACTAACTCAGGTGCTTCTATTTCAGTGGTACGTACTCCTCTGGAATGTGTCTGTAGCTTCAGCAATATCTGTTTTGTAATAAGTTCTTTGCATGTTTTTTTTGAGAGGAGGGAGAGAGAATCTGTTATGAGTAATCTGCTGCTTTCTTCCTTCTGAGATTTTAATGTGGGATAAAAACCGAAAGATATAGGAGTGATTCATCCCACAGGCTGTACTTTTTATCTGATGAAGTTTATATGAGCAGTATGTGGCCAGCACCCTTGAAAACGCTCCAGGTGCATTAGTTAAGGGAGATGTCCTTAGCCTGAAAGGCAAAGGAACATTAAAATTGGCTTGCTTCTTGATGTCTGCTACTGAAAGGTATCTCTCTGTCATTCACTCCTTTCCCTATTACTTAATTTTTGCCTCCTGTGCTTTCTGGTGTCTGCAAACTAGTAGTATGGAGGAGGAAAATGAGTCATGTAACTGGTCATGTTCTCCCATCCATCTTTCTCTGCTCTTTTGCGGCTTTACATTCAAGGATGCCAATACTGAGGCAGTTGTTGACTGGACTCATGCAGTTTTGCTGGTGAACGGGTGTGAATAACAGCTTTGGTCAAGTCAGCAAATAGTTCCGTAGTTCCTGATTGTCCTCCTTCTTATAACAGGGTGCCAATCGCCTGGGCTTGATATTTGTTTTGCCAGATGTGTACAGCTTCAAGCCAGGCGTTTCAAAACCAGTGGGTACAGTCGGACTTAGCTCCGTTCACTGACAGCTCATGAAATTCATAATGCTGTGGTAGCCAGGAAGCTCCTGAGTACGTAGGAGGCTGACTGCTGTTAGGCAGCTATGCTGTTTTGTTTCTCTGCTATCTGGGGCTGGAGAACTTGGAAGGGTATGCTGGCAAAAGACAAATCTTCTCACAAGACTCTTACTCTGTACTTGGGGAACTGAAGTCACATTGGGAAATCTAAATCTGGAGTAGAGTTTGGTGATGTTGATTTCAGGGGTCTAAGGACCATGATAGAAGCCCATTTTAAAAATAAAACTGTAAGGTGTTGACTAGTCAAGCACTGTTGAGACACTAGTGGAGTCTTTAGAGCAATTTGTGTTTGGATGTTTGTCTGCCCTCTTCTGAATCAAAGCCAGTAGGATCGTGTAGGTGGAATTGTTCAGAAATTGCTGTTTGAAGCCTGGTAGAAAGGGATCAAGAGGCAGAGGACTTTACTGTGCGACCAAGCAGGAGCTGAAGAACTGGCAGCAGCAAAAACTTGCCATTTCTGCTCAAGACTGGTTTCTGAATAGGTGGCACAGACTCTGGAAAATCCAAGTTCAGTTTCTTGTGGAAATGAGGAGCAAGCTTGGGGTGAAACGGGAGCCAAGTGCTCAGCCTCCCTTCATAAAGCTGGAGTTTTCTAAGCTCTTAACTTGTCACTAAACTGCTTTTTCCTAACACCATCTCTCTTTTGTGCAGCAGAAGGTCCTTGGTGGGCAGCAGTGGTATGATTATGAGCAGTGTTCACTCCAGTTTATTCTGCGTGGCATTTTGCAGTACGTTTTGTTGATGATTCTCACTCTTTTATTAGTTTTCTATAGCATTCACAGGAATAAGCTGTAAATGTCACATGGCTCCTGAACTACACTTAAACAGCTACACATGGGATCAAGATGAGAAATTAGTTTTCCAATCCAGACTTTCCCAAAATAGGAGGAATGTGGGTTGTGTTCTGTCTGGCGTTTTTGTTTTGGATAGGAGACTTTTGGTTAATGTCAGTCTTGGAGGAGGGGAAAGCTGTCAGATGCCACAGGATCCCAAATGCTCTTTGTGCAGTGGCTACAGCCAAAGTCACTGGAGTGTCTGCTTTCTGCTGAATTAGTGAGTGACTTAATCATGTGATGGAAGCATCAGGGTTTCCTGGCAAAAAAATGGAGAGTAAGCAAAAACTAGAGCATCCTAATAGGAAC
Organism: Cuculus canorus; assembly: GCF_017976375.1. NCBI lineage: Eukaryota > Metazoa > Chordata > Aves > Cuculiformes > Cuculidae > Cuculus > Cuculus canorus. The sequence goes on from NC_071407.1 coordinate 12,975,620, forward strand.
GTGTAGAAACAAATAACATTTCCTGAGGTGCGTGTAGCTATAAAAATGTTTACTTGTGGCTGTCTTTCTGCTTCCAGCCTCAAAATCCCTACTGAAAACCTGACTTTCCCTTGGAGTTTCAGGGATACAACTGTCCTCTTCCCTATCAACTCCTTCTCCCTTCTGCTTTTTGTAGGGTTTCTACTACTTTAGCCCATAGTATTCCACTTTGAACATCATCATGGATTTGATGCCTTCCTCTGGAATAACAGATGAACAGACTTGTTTGTGTCCTTCGCTTCACAGGCTGGCTGAACAGCCTGATGGCAGTTTGGGCAGGAGCAGTTCACATACAGATCGGGTCTCCCTGTAGCAAAGGGAAGCGGCCCTTTTCCCTGAAGCTGAGCGGTTTGAAGTGTCTCCCCTCATGGACAGGAGCTTACTATGAAGTGGCTTCTTTCACTGTGGCATGTATCCAAGCTGTTGTGGAAAATCCAGGCACTTCTACTGATGGCTTTGGCATGCCAAGAGTGAACTTCTTGGAGCTCAGGATGTTCCTCTTCCTCCCTCTCCTCTTCAAAGCCCACAAAACTGAAACAAACACAAACAAACCCTGAACTGTGAGTGGGATAGGCATTATTGCTGGCTATTTTCCTGTAACTAGAATATGCAGTATTCTGAAAGCAAAAGAGCCATTCTCGCCACCCTCATTCCATATGATATTTCTCTACCCCTCAAAGACTTGAATGTTTAACATAATGACTTCTGACTGAGATGTCACTTGTAAGGTTTGCTTGAACCCAGCTTGTCTTCCATAATGCCCTTTTCAAAGCTCCTGAGAAAAAGATGAGTAGCTACGTGCTGGCAGGCTTCTTTGCAACAGCATCTCTAAACCCGGGGAGTGAATGGGCAGAACCTCAGCTGGATGGCCTGCTCAAAGCAAATATTGCTCTAGCAGCAACCTCCTGTCTGCAGCCTTGCAGAGGCTGTGGTTATGCTGTTGGACTACATGCAGCCAGAGAAGAATCAAGAACCTAATGGAAAACTTCTTGGAAGACTGAACCTACTCCTGCACATCTGTTCTCCTTTGGAAAAGGTATTACGTGCTGAAGTTATGAAATATTGTCAAAGGGGAAAGTGCTCTCTGCTTTCCAAAGATCTAACAGCATCTAAGTGAACATACATGGGTCAGCAGCAAAACACAAGGACTGAAGAGGCAAATACCATATTCCTCAACTATGCAGAGAACATGAGCACAACTTTGCCAAATACAGCAACTTGATACCTACTGGCCAGGAGGTGATATCACTGCCCAGCCTCATCTAATTTCATATTAATGTGAAAAACAAAGATTTGCTCAGACTCAGTGTGACTGGCCTCACAGAATGAAGTAGCATATGAAGATGTTTAATATAGAGTATGGCTTTCTGTAGTCCAGTTTTCTGTGCACTTCCAATTAATTTATTATTGTAGATGTTATGTACTCATTTGAAATCCCCCACTGTTCATATTTAAGATTTGATTGTACTGTTAAAGCACTGAGAACATCAGGGTTTGAGGGGAGAGTTTTTGTACTGACTAGCCTAGCTTTGATGTACTTGCCAAACATCTGTGTGCTTTCTATATATTTTCCCCTTGCCTTCAGAAAAAGGATGGTTGCGTTTATTTGTGGATGAAATGCTTTGCTAGGAACGGCTGTAAATCTGAAGAGCTGAAAATTGTCAAGTGAACTCATAGACAATAGCAATGGAGAATAAGGTATTAAGCCTGGTATGCAGTCTTGAAAAATTAAAATTCTTCAGAATATTTTTTTCCCCTGGTACGGGGGTCTCTAGAAGCTGAAAATCCAGCAAAGCTTCTGATTTGGAAACTTGAAACCACTGCAAGTGTGAATGTTGTAGCAAGACTAGCACAAGGAGGGCTGGAAGGTGCTGGAGTTCTGTGGAGTTCTGCTGGAGGCTGTGCTGCATGGGCAAGAGCTAGCTACTGCTAGAAATGTCTGGTTTTCTTCCTAAATCTTCTGGTCACCCATCAGATGACCTCTGATTTGCAGGAGCAGTGGTGTTAATAGCATTTACTAATGTTAAACTGGATTTTGATGTTGCGCAGTTGAAAATGTTTCTGCTAAATCCATGTAAAAGCCATAGCATATAAACCCAAAAGAGATCCTGGTATGCTTCGTTTGGTTTTGGCCCTTAAACTCTGATTCAATGTGAATTTTCATACTTTCTTGATGGGCCACTTATAAAATAGCTAAAAGACTGTGGGTATTTAGCAAAATGGATAATAAGGAACTTCCATATTCTATTTTTATTTTCTTATTAGATGATCACTGTAATTACACCATCACTGTCATGGCAGTTTCTTATATTTCTATTATCTTAAAAAAACAAACCAAAACAAAAAAAAACCCCACAAATTTTTAAAAGAAATTTAAAGCCACAAAAGAACCCTTGAGAAATAGGACTATTTGCAGCCCTGTGTTTACATAGGACACCTCTAGCAAGGTACTGTTTGGAGTGGCAACAGCTTGATTCCAGATGTACAATATGATTGAAGTATTGGACTTTGAGGTAGAATCTTGACTTGGACATACAGTTGCATCTGTAGACCAGAGGAGGATCCTCAAGATGCTTGCGAAACTGCTGACCAAGGGCTGCCTTTGCTTGCAGCTGGCTTTCTGTAAATCCAGCCTCTTATTGAGCATTTCATTATGATTCAGAGTAAGGATGCTTTTGGCATGCTTTCCACATTGGGATTTAGTTAGTCTGAGTGAGAATATCAGCCCTTCAAGGGTGTTTCACAAGTCTTATTCCCAGGGATCTCAGTCTGCCACCCTGGAGAGCTGCGGAAAGTGCTGTATCAGTGCTCCAGAGATTAGCGTCACTGCTGCCTGCAGCAGTGCTCAACAAGCATTGGCTGAGCCAAGGAATGTGCCCTTAATATAGCTGGGGTGCCCCAGATGTATTTCATATATTGGTACAAAGAAGAGCTGTCTAATCTGCCGTGAGTCTCTCCAGCCACGCGTGTATTTGGCTTGGATGCAGTCATCTCTGCTTTCAGAGCCAGAGTGTGTGTTGGCAGCAGGGAATCGTCACAGAGAATTCCAAGCACAAAGAAGTCAAACCAGAGTTCATTTTGTTCTTTTTCTTCAAACTTACAGCTTGCTTGAGAGGGCAGGAGGTGCATCAGCTGCTCTTTTCTTTTTTTTTTAATGTGGTTTTTTTTGTTTTGTTTTTTTAAATATCTCATTTCTGTTGTAAGATGTCTTTTACTCCTGAGACTCCTGGCTCTGGATCAAGGCAGGTATCTTGCTTCCAAAGCAGGGGTTTCTATTGTCTCTTTTAAATGGTACAGCTACAGGAAGAGAAACAACGATCTGGAGTCACACTTCACTCACTCTTCTTCATATTTATTTCTGTTTTAAAAATAACAAAATCACTGAAGTAATCTGCCCTAGCAATCCTTCTCAGAAGCTGAAGACCAAAAACAGTCTTAAGACGCAGTGCAGCACTTAACTGTGCAACTATGAGACGTATATCCTAAGCAGCACCCTAGCGGTGCTTGAAGGCAGGGCTGTTGGTATTCCTTATTTTTGACTTCTGTTGCTGCTTACTAACTTTGCAACTGGATAGAAATACCAACATCTCCTCAAAGGAACAGTGACTTTAAGCAGCAGATGAGAAATCCCCTGGGCTGCAACCTGGAACCTGTCCCTGACCTTTATCCAATGTTTGGAGTAGGTAGGTAAGCTATATTTTAAATTCCTTTATATAATTCAGCTTGAAGAGGGTCTTCTAACTTCTTCTCCAGTCCTAAAGGCTTCATCTTGCTTTTTTCCTACTTGCTATGCAGTACCTGGTCTGGTGGGATGTGTCCCTGCCCGTTGCAGGGGTGTTGGAACTACATAGTCTTAAAGGTCTCTTCCAACTCAAACCGTTCTATGATTTTTCATGTGTCCCTCACACACCCTTGATTAGTTTGGAGAGGTAAGAAATGCAGTGTTCTTATTTTGTTGTATTGAAACCTTTGTAGTTAATTTCTAGGACCTCATCTGGAGAAGCTGCTCTGCCTTGCTGGCTCTGGCTCAGGATTTGAAAACTGAGCTGTGAATAAATAGGCATAGGCTCATCCAAAGGCCTGGGACATAGTTGGAAGGAAAAAGTGAGCGAGGCTGGAAGTGACAGCACAAAGCTGTGATTGGTTAAAGGCCTAATGGCACTGCAGTACAGGCATGGCCCTAAGTGAAAGAACAAGTGGCTCTCCCCAGATGGGGTTTTTATCTCTTAAAGATATTGCCTTTGGCTCTGCTCTTCAACTGAGCAAAGTGCTTAAGCCTACGCTTGACTAGAACATGCGGTTTGGGGCCATTTCACTGTTTTCCTGCTAAATACCTTTACTGAACAGGAGACTAGAGCCTACTTGGATAATCCAGGTCAAAAAAAATTTCCTGTTTTTTTAAGTAAGTAAACTGCAGTGTCTACCTTTTTACAATCATAAAAATAGAGGTGGAAATGGCAGGGAAGATGAGGAACTCCATTCCTTTGTGATGGGGGTCAGCAGTGCTGGCAAGAACCAGAGCTACTTCTGGACAGAAGACAGGCCAGAAGCGAAGAGACAACCTCTCCTTGAAGACAGATGCAGCTTCCTCTGGCTCCTGTGTTGTAGGTGGCCAGCCTACCAGTGGAGAGGCAAAAGTGATAAGAAAGCAAACTCAACTGGTTAATGGTTTTGCCCATTGTATTTTCTGTGGAAAAGGAGTGTGGATGTGTGGTTTCTGCATCTCCTGGAGGAAAGAGGAGGAGACACAGCTCCTTGAAGTAAGTTGTAGCCATGCTGACATCTGTAAGTCACTTCAGCCAATGTGTCAAATGTCACACTGAGCTCTAAGGGTACTGTAATGAGTATTATCTTCTTCTTTTCATCAGGACTTAAACAAATCTGACCAAAACTGACTAATAGCTTCTTGCAGTAGGAAGATGCTCTTGAGATTCTTTCCATCTGTCACACCTCATTCACTGCATCCAAGTAGAAGCAGATCATGTCCTCTCACAAGATTAGTTATCTTAGGCTTTACGAGTATATATGATGTACAGATTTGTGTTTTCCTCAAAGTATAAGATGGGTCATGAAGTCAAGCCATACTCTGAAGTTTCGGTGGTTGTGGTGCTCAAGGCTTGGGATTGGTCACTCTGATGTCACTTGCTCAAGTGATAGGCTGACAGAAATAGCTAAGATTTTGTCTGGATCATTCTTGAGTTATTCTGGGACTCCTGGAAGGTGTTGCCAAGGTAACTGGAGAAGCTGAATTGGCAGGGCAAAACTAGAGAAACAAAATTAAAATCTAACTAGACAAATGTTGCAACGTTTAATCTGCCTGCCTTCTTGTCACTATCTGGGGAAGCAGGTTAGATGTCTGTGTAATTCCTCAGATATTGGCGCTGATACCTGTGTTTCTGGACTAGCCTCCGTACTGTAACTTCAGCTATGGAAAAAAGCCGTGTTCCTCAGGAGACGTAGACTGGTAAAGGTTATTATGCACAGTATTGGTGAGCCAGGGGATGTGGTATTAATGGCTTGGGAGATGCAAGAGGGCAGACCAGGTGTTGGACCTCCTTTGAGCCTTCATATTCCTTCAGCTCCAAATATGGACCAGAAAGTAGGGGCATGGCTTAGAGACGACATAGTACATGCTAGCAGTTGACCAACAAGTCTAACCATTTGCAAGACAGAGAATCAAACCCATAATTTTAGCACTGTGTAAAGCTGAATTCCAAATTTTCTTAAACGAAATATTGTTATTGTTTGGCATCCGGTTGAACTCGTTCATTAGAGTGGCAGATTGGGAAGGCGTTATTTTTAAGAAATAAAATTAACATGTTAACACTGCATAATTAATCCTAACTAATAATTAACATGAACTACTGCAAGTATAGTATTTGACCATTCCCAAAATAAGCACATCAAAAAGCTTGCTTTGTGCTTCCAGGCCTTACTATGTGTGTTGGCATCAGGCAACTCCACTCACTTCTATTAGCAACTGATGACAAATTGGTCCGCCAAAGAAAGCATGACCTCTGAAAATGGCTTGTAAGCACAGAAGAGCTGCATTATGTTTTGTTATGGGATTGAGGGGCGTCATGAGGCAGTTTTGAACCGCCAAATGGTGTCAGTTACTAGCCAGAATAGTGACCAAGAAATTCATCAAGGGACTGGTGTGCCTTGGAGGTGACCCGGTGTTGAGAGACTCTACATCAGGTTAGAAGGGGACTTGGAGGTGATGTTTGTCCCTTCCAGAAGTGTGTGGTCTATGCTGCCTTCTGCAGGCTGTGTTGCATGATGTTTTGCTGAGCTGGAGTCTGAGATTTTGGTGTATACATTTAGAAGCCCATGCAAATAAGAGGGGTGTGTATAGATCTCTATGAAATGCAATGGGAAATCCCCTTTCCCAGTAGGAATTTAGCAGCTACAGGAGTATGTACTTTTTTTTTTCTACCCAGGTTTGGTTCTTCCCACGCCACCTCGTCCATGGCCCTTGGGAGGGAAGCATGCCAAGGAAGCGTCAATTCATTAGTCACGCTAAAATGTGCTAGTAGTCCAGTTGGTCTTGCTGGGGGTGCACTGTTGCATATCCTTCACATTAGTATTGTGGTGACTTCCAGCTTACTCTTCCAAATGTGCATGCATAGTCACTAAATGGGATGTTTTTGAAGAAATTTTTAGGCCGTAGAAGCTTTTGTTAAACCATAGCATTCCAACATAGTATGGCAGTGAAGAGACCTATCCAAAGCCTTATTTCCTATCTGGGCTATTTTATATTGCAAGAGCCAGGATTCTATGATCTGTTTGGTTTTTATGGCAGTGCCTAAGACCCAACTGAAATCAAGGTTCTGTTGTGCTAGACATCTAGGTCTTGTCTCCAGAGAACGGAAACCTGCATAAGAGACAGACAAAAGAAATGCTGTTCAATTTGGGTGGTGGGGGAAGGGAAGGGAAGTCATTAAGACTTAGAAATTGGGGAGGGGAAAAGTCACCCAGCAAAAAGAATAGGTCTGGTTCTCAGTTCTTACACAGAACTCCCCAAAGCTAGGCCAGCTCCCCAGCAGCCACACCATCCTCTTTCTCTTCTTGCAGTGAATGTGCAGCCTCTGCGCTCAGTTGCTGACATTTCCAAAAATATGAAGGGGAAATCGATGCATTTAGGGGTACGGGGGGGAAGAAGAAAAATAAAAGGCCATCAATCTGCCAAGAGTGTCATCCCAAAAAAATACAAGGTTACAAAATGCCTGAACTCAAGGTTTTCTATGATGTTAGCATCAGAGTGACTGGAGAATAGTAGCTGCCTATGTAAAGAAAGGAAGAGACGTGTGGAAAGTATAGCACTTGCAGTAGACTTGCAGAGTCTGGCCAGGGGTAGGTACAAGCAGTCCAGCATGTCCTCTTTTGGTAGCCTTGTACTGGGGAGAGGGAAGGGTTTAATCTTGCATGCACTCATAGGGTAAGCTTAAGTGACTCCCTGTTGGAAAGATAAACATTACGCCTCTATATCATCTGTCTGACAGGTTTAGGTAATCCCTTACTGTGCTGCTTATTTATTTTAAATGGTGCTGTATTGTGTAATGCGTATGTGCTTGTGATAGAGGGTCTACAAATCTCAACTTTTTGCCCAAGGACAGCATTACTCTTGCCCTTGTTTCATGGTTGATTTATTCCTAATGGAAAGGAATAAGCCTCACAATGTTACATTTGTCTTGTCTCAGCTCTGTGAAATGCATGGAGATTGACAATTCTTCTGTATCTCACATCATTAATTTTCAGCCTTCCTGATTATTGCCAGCAAATCTGTGCTTAATGCCTGCTCTGACTTTCTTTAAGCTTAAAGGGACAGAAAGGAGAGCCAAAAACTTAAAATGTTTAAGTACTGCAACTTTGACTTATGACGCGCTTAACTGATGCCTTCCTGGAGGCTGACCAGTAACTGAGGCAGCAAGCAGCCCAACCTTTGTCTATGAAGAAGGTGTTAATATGAATGTTGCTGTTGATTTTCCCATAGTGCAAGACTTAATGTAGAGTTTATGGTCTCTTGAGGCAGAGGAGTTCTCTGCTTTGAGCCTAAGCTGCCTTTCCAGCATGTAAGAAGCACCACAGGCTAAATATCAGTCCTTAAAGTCAACATCACAGGTAAGACAACCAAGTAAGCTGCAGGGAAATCATTTGCTTACTACCATGTAGCAAAACCCCTGTAAAGATGCTTGAGCAAAGTGCGTAACCTTCTTATCCAGAGGATAAGCTGGAATGAATAGAAACAAATGCTTAGTTGCATTTGTTGCTTAGTATTTTCTGCAGCATAAGAGGAGTGCTTTTTTTGCTGAGGGAGGAAAATAGGTATCTTACCAGACGGTTTTTGCCTCAGTAGCTTTCCTATATTCACCTTCTCTTATGCTGCTGATGCACCTTTTTGATAAAGCTGAAGGAACCAGATACCCATGTAGTTACTGACTGGTTTTTTGAAGTCTATGTGGATGAGCTCAGTTTTCCCCTTCCTAAAGGTGAATGTCCCCTTCTGGTTCCGCCTGGACAGGCTGTCCTTGTTGTCTGGGTCTTCGTGATAGCTAAAGATAAAAAGCAAATCTCTTCCCCATTTTTTTCTCTTCTTTCAGTTTTCCATGATCTGCTCAAAATGGGGCCAGTTGCTGAACTGAACAAAATACGTTAACAAATCTAAGTTTATATATTTTAAAGAATCCTCAAAAAACCCTTCAGTAAATATTGACTTGAGTTAGTAATCTCTTCTGGAGAGCGTCAGTGATGCTACTTGCCCATGTATGTCCCTGTTCAATACAGTGTAGTTCATTAACTGGCACCCCGGTAATGCTCTGGCTGCTCTTGTAGCTGCTATTCATCACTCTGGTACTCATTTCCAAAGCTGTCATTTCCTGCAGCCCTGTGCAGACAGCTCTTTGAGGCTCAGCTCTCGGGGTCACTGCAGAAACACTGCCTGAATGGAGCTCAGGAGAAAAGCAATGAAGCAGAGTCAGAGAGAGAGCAGAGCATTTAGTTTGCGATAACGTACTATCTGGGCTACAGTCTTGCCAAATCTAGCTAATAAATAGAGCTGGACAGAAGTTGTATTTGGACAGCAGAGCTTCAAGGAACAGCCGGGATATGGAAATTGCCGTTTGTGAGATGGGTATCTGAGCGTTGCAGAGCGATGCTGCTCTGCGCTATGTGCTGGGCACCAGCAAACAGGAGTATCTCCACTCCTTTAGCTGGAGTATTGTGTCTCAGAAGTGAGGAGAACCATTATACATTCTGAGGGCCTCTGTGTCCACATCCTCCCTTTCAGGAGGAGCGGCTTTTAATCTCAGCACAGTTTTCTGTTATCGACCCTTTCAGGCCCCACAGAACACTGCTCTCAAGGCCTCTGGCTTCATCATTCTGCTTTTGACCCTTTCAGGCCCTCAGAATGTATAATGGTTCTCCTCACAGAAGGATCCCATAAAAGCTGTTTGTAAAAAGCAATGTTTTTCATCTAGCGACTCAGCTGTGCTTCAGACTGAACTAATATCACTGCTCAGTTGCTTTAGTCTCTGATTTCTGCTAGATATAATATGGCCTTGTTCCTTACTTCAAGCTCTTGTCCAGTGTTGCTCTGTTCCGTCCTGAGAAACCCATAGTCTGCCTCAGAGGTGGCAGATGTTTTTTTGACTGAAATATGGGATTCCTGTATGATTTTGACCCTAGCATCTGGAGTGCTGTTTGGTATTCTAGTAAGATTTTTCCTAGTCCACAGAGTTTTTTTCCTGATTCAGTGTGATTTTGAGGATTTCCCAATAAGCAACTGACACCACATTCTCTACAGACCTTAGAAATTAAGAAATTAAAACAAAAGTTACTTTTGTCAACCTGCGCAGGAAGTAAATATTGGCTATTTTCTGCTGCCTGTGAAGGCTATTTCCTATCAGCTGGGGCTGGGGGTCTGTAATTTTTTTAAACCACTAGGAAGTAATTTGTAATCTTTGGACAAGATTACTATGAGGCCCATTTGAAAGCTTGTTCATGTTTTCCTAGAGAAAGCTTGGACACAAAATGTGTTTGCTTTAAGATTAAGTCCTGTGAATGTAAAGGAAATTGCTTGTGAGCTTGCCTGTTGCACCCTGTTGGCTGACCGCAGAAAACACACAACCCCACAACTGGTAATGACTAATAGACTGTCCGTTGGCTCCCAGGGCTGAGCTGCCTGTGCCCCATGGGCTGGAAAGCCATCTGTGTGCATGCCTTTACTGTAAGCAGTTGTTTGTGGCTCTGGAAGATCTGCTGCAGGAGCTGGCTGTGCTGGTATGGCCTTTCTGAAAGCAATGGGTTACTGGTTTGCTGCTGCGGGCTGGGTTTGCCCACCTGAGCTGTGTGCTGGAGTCCTCCTCTGTCCATGACCTAGCAAACCCACATGTGGTTGGGACCTCTTGTAAATTATTGATTTATTTAAACATAGTCCTTACAGTATCATTCTGGCAGGTTCATTAAAACCTCAGATCTATAGATTCCAATCTTTAAATGATGGGCTTCTGGAGACGAGATGGGCAAACAGGCTCTAAGGAGGGTGGGAGATGGATTTATTGCTTAGCTTCCCAGCTCAGGCTGTATCATCATTAGCAGCAGAAAACCAACAGAAGTCCTTTTGGAAGTAGATGGTGAAAGAATCAGCGCTGTAATTGAACATGGGGAAAGGAAAGAGCCCCATGAACTTACACGATTTTGGAAGGTGTACTGAAAGACATTAGCAGCAGTCAGTGTCCTCACAGAACAACTTCCTGGACATACTGAAGTAAAGAAAATTTTGAGAGAAAAAAGAAAGGAAGATACTGTGCAATACTATTTGTTACCCGTAGAGGCTTAATGCATAACTTTTTATACTGGCTGTTAAGTCTGTACATCCTCTAGCAATCTTACCTTGCCTTGTGGTAACTAAAATCACAGAGACTTCATCTTTGAAGGTTTCATGTAAATCTATCACTTTCCAAGAGAAAAAAAGATTGTAAGAGAAGGTGAAAACTGGTATACAGTGCAACCAGGACTTGAGATCAGACAGGAAATTCTTGTTTCCAAGAAGATCAGATGAGAAAATCAGAATCTGATCAGTAACCAGGAATTTTCTATAATAGCTTAGTTGGCACTACTGTGGGTTGTGTGGCAGGACCACTTGGGCTGGTATACCAGTGAAAGTCAGTAACCTGTTGAAACACACTGTGCTATAGGTGGACCTTGTAATACTCCAGTTACTGTACAGTATTCAGCTTTAACAGGCTAGCAGCTGCAGCCAGGCTGCTTGCACAGTACAGTATGCCCACCTAAAGATATGTTCCTTGTCATGACTGATGAAAGATTTCCTCTGTAAAGCATTATGAGTAAAGCATTCCCTCTCTTAGTTTCTTTAGTTCCTATGCTGAACAAAGATTGTGAGCAACAAACACGCTGGGCTATGCGGAATGCAGTTCATGTTTGCACAGACAGTTTCACCATTAGGTGTTCTGGAACTAAAGTAAAGGAGGAAGGGAAAGATTATTTTAAATTTATTTTTAGAAGGCATTAGGATGTTTGAGCCTTGGCAAACCTTTTTTTTTTTTTTACAGCTCCTTGGGTGCTGACTCACCTGTAGAACCAGTTGACTTTATTGCTTTCTAGATCCCCTAATTTCAGTGGTCTGGGGATGCTGGCCAACACCTTGGGTATGTTGACTGTATCTGCGTTTTGGAGTTGGCCATGGGCAGGCTTAGCAAGTGGTGCTTTCCACCGCTTTTGTCTTGGGGAGCCCAGGGTACTTGACAGTTTAGGGGAACCTGGTGACCTGGAGTGTGATAGGAGTTGATCTGAGATTTATAGGCAACGTCCAAGGTTTTTCCATGGCTGTTAATGTGATAGGTAGTGCATTTACTCCCTTGCTTTAAGGACACAACTTGTGTAGTTTGTACTGGATTATATGATGCCTTTGCAGATGTACGTGCCAATTTTTGAAAACGTGTTTGGCAGATTCCTTCATTCCAGCTGTGTCAATACACAAATCTGAGGTCCTTTTTTCAAACAGGGAGGGGAAGCCCCTGGGTAACAATTGGGCCATAGGAAATAGCTGCAGACATAGCACTTGGAGTTTGTAACTGTCATTTTGTATTATCAGAACCCAAAGATAAACTGTGTCCTTTACTTAAACAACTCCACACACACACACACAAAGTCACAACTGTAATAAGAAATAAATACATAAACATTTTGCCAAATGTGCACCTTTGAAAGGCTTGTCACCTACTACCTTATAAGATTTGAACAAATACAGTAATGTAGTATTTCCTAGTTGTCCAATATTCTGAATATCCATCATCTCTACTAGTGATGTAACCCGTAAAGTATTAGAGCTGAGTTGTATATTATCCAGTTTTCTCTTTTCCCATGAACTTTTCCCATGTTCTGAAGGTTTCTACTTTTTCCAGAAGTACAAGGAAACATGGTTCCAATCCCAGTAGAAGACTAGGGTAATATGTATCTGAATGCAGAGGTCAGGGTGTGAATTTCCACATATATGTGTGTGTTTACACATATGATGTGATATGAAACCAATCCAAGCAAGCCAGCTGTTTAAGCCAGAATCTGAGACACACTTTGGGACTCTGTATTGACCACTTACGTACATACCTAGTCAGCTGCTTTTGGTCCAGGAAAAACCTGTGCAGCAGCAGTAACTTGGATATTTGTTCACATGTAGTGGGCCCTCTGTGCCAGCCAGCTTTAGAACCACAGAATCTGGAGTACAGCAGCAAAGGGATATGCTAACAGCACAGCTGAAAAGTCTCCATCTACCAATACCACAAGACTAGTGGTAGAGGTGGAGGAAGAAGATTAGCCTGGAAGGATTAGGATAGCAAATCCATAACCATATAGACTTGAACCAACTGCTTACTGTAATAGCCAGCCATTGGTGGAGAGAACTCTGTTTTCTCCCTCATATGTTACAGCACCCAGACTCTGCGATTCACTTCTGTTTTCCTTGATCTCCATAGCACCTGAAGCAGTGGAAGGAATACAATTCTCTGTGCTGCTGTTGAGTCCTAAGCATTTGCAGTTACTGTCAAATATTGTTAGAGAACGACAAACTGTGGTCTCAGCTCTTGGACTTTTGTTCCAACTTTTAGCTCTGTAAGGCAAAGTGCTGTTCTGTTAGTAGGCAAAAAATACCAACAAAGTCCAGCCTTCCAGCAGTCTCCAATTCCTGCTCCTCATCTTCTCCCTCTCCTCAGGAAGCCCTCTTCTCAAGTGTCGTTTCCATCACCAAATTAAGCAAAAACTGCCTGCAGCCTGTACTCTGAGAACAAAATTCAGCTTTCAAATCCTCCCTGATAGGGAAAGAAAAGTATTTCCTGGGGTACTTTGTGTATTTTGGGCTGTCAGGGTTCCTAAGTGATGCTCTTAATGTCAGGTTCCTCTAATGTTTTTGTAGGGACTCCTCTAAATTTTAGTTGAATGCTGAAGCAAGGAACAGGAGTGTGCAGCCTCTCTTCCTTCCTTCTTCAATGTGTTCTCTCTTCACTAAATAATAAATCTGTTACCCTGGTTTAAATATTGAGGGTAGTTTGCTATGCAGAATGTAGCCTGTGGCTGTGTGACTGCTGTTGAAAAGCAGTCAGACTTGTGGTTTCTAACGTATGTCCTGTCAGATGTTGTGGCACCTTTGATACCAAGAGCAAAATGTTTTCTTACTATATTTCAAATCTTAGTTATTTTCTTTGAGCAGAAAATCTCATGTTCCATAAGCAGAGTTTCTGTGTTTGTAGTTCTTCATTCAGCTTTCAGTGCTGGGCTACCAGAAGAGGAGCAACAAGTGTGATCGTTTTTCCTCTTTTCTGTCACATGAGAAAGCTAATAACTCTCCTGTATCACAGTGCCATGAGGCTCTTGGGGTATTTCATCAGCGAATTTAAAAACATCTCGGAGTTAAGCAGTAACCTGGGGCAGTGAATTTTATTCCTGAATTCCTAAAGCAGTGCTCGCTGCCTAGAGTGCAACTACATTAGTTGCAAGCAAGATAAGGACCTTCAACCTTGACTGAGAACGCGGTCAGGCACAGACAATTGGGTTTGCAACACTGTAAAATGAGACTCCCATGGGAAGTGGATTTGCCTATGCGAATCATGCTCCTAGTGTTTAGCTCTAGGATGTGAACTCCCTGGAAAGTTCATGACACATGGTTGAGCTGGAATCCTAGTGTGGCCCAATCTGCTTTCGCTGTGGCACGTAAAGGGCTGTGAACCTGTGCTGTGGATCTTAATTGTGTTCAAGTGGGATGTCTTCCTTGAGCATGTCTTTGTTTGAGCCCCAATTCCATCTTTAAAATGAGACAACATTGCTTCATGGCTGAGTGGTGAAGTCTGCAGTGCACCCAGTCTGGGAAATGTTACGTGTTTAAAGATGAAAGCAGCCTTTAATATTTCACTAACTTTAATAATTCACCCTGAGATGACAGCCTTGGTCTGCTGTGCAGTGACTAATGCACAGACTTCTGTACCCCAAACGGTCAGCTCCATGCTAGAAAGACCTCTTGCTTAAATCTCCATATTTAAAAGAAACATGTCTCTTTTATGAACTGGAAGGACACTGCTTGGAAATCGGACACTGGCCTTTATACAGATTCAATGCTTTCAACTCAGCACCTCTGCCAAGTGTGTGGATCTGAAGGAGCCTCTCATACAGAGCAGAGCCAGCATGTACAATGATAGTGTCTACCAGAGTACAGACACTGCAGTGAATTTTTAGTAAGTAGGCATGAAAATATGGTTATTGCAGAAAATCACTCTTGCGAAGTACTACTTCTAGTGCCTTTATACTTCTGCTTCTGCATATTCTTTGGAGGTCTGTCTGAGACAACTACGACTGACTTCCCCACATGCATCAAATATACGTGTACTGTGTGGGAAGAGCTCTAATGAAACAGATTATATCTCTGAAAGAAAGTAATTAGCTGTTGGCATAAAAAGGTCGGTGTGCCAGATCTGGAAGTGACCTGGTTGCATCTAGTACTGCTTTGTAGGACAATTTAAGTTGTTGGATCAAAAAAAAAATCACTCAAGAGAGAATTCTAAGGCAGAACGACTTAAAAGGGGGAGCAGTTCTCCAAAGCTCATGCCCAATGTATCAGACTACTGCTTGAGTGGGATTTTTCCAAGACTCTTGAGAGGTGGAGTGTTATGTAAGTATTTGTTTAGAAGAATGCGTAGTCCACTCACGCAGGAGAGACTCCCATTCCCTTTTACGGTGTTGCTATCTTTCTTGTTTGCTTCAGTTAAGCTCATAAATTGACAAAGTCTATGGAGAAGTTAAGGGCTGAGAGGAGAATTAGAAACCAATGTTCTGCATGATCCTGCAGTTTTTTTCTTTAAAAAGTGATTTTTAGCATCTTATGATTAAGAAAGAGGAAGAAGCTAATTTTCCTATCGATGTGGAGAAAGGGACAATATTGAAGCATGGATGGATAAGGATGCATGTAAACCTAAGTAAACTTGAAAAGATAAGTCCTTTTAACTATGTTCTAGTAGTTTCCAGTATTGTGGGTTGTGAATAATACTCCCTTAATTCTTTTGCCATTTTCTTCAAAGGCTTTGGGGGTGAGACTGGGAATATGATTAAAAGCAAGAATGTGATTTTTTAGAATCAAAATATTTTTGTCATTTATTCACTCTCCAGTATGAGCAATGCAATGGTCATCTTGCCGTGTGTATATATGCATGGCAAATGGAACCTTCCATCTCTTCTTGCCTGATAGCTGTCGGAGCCTAGATAGACATGTTGGCTATTACAGCTGGGGATGCTGACAGGTGCCAACCAAAGGGTCAACATGTGTGGGGAGAAAATTGCACTCCTACCTTAAAAATTTATATTCTTGGACTGGTATTAGGGCAGAACTTGGAGTAATGCAGCAAAGTTCAAGCTGAGCTTGGTCTGGGCACAGTGACTACAATGCTCTGTGTGCCCCTCTGTGAGGTTCAAATTCCCTTTGAATCCTCATCAGAGATGCAGGTTGATGAGTCTTAGTCTAAATATCCATGCCATGTAAGTTTTAGAGTTACATTTTGATGCCTAAGAGACAGGAACGTCTGTAAGGGTTAACACAAGCTGTAAAGCCTGGCTTGATTTTTACAGATGGTGTGAGTGCAAGAGCGAACCTCAGACTGGCTTGGCAGTGCACAGAGATAACTTTACATAATTCCCTGCAGATGTTGCTGCAGAATGGTTTTAATAATGAATTGTGAAGTCGAGCTCAACTCCAGCATAGAGAGAGCACTCAAAATAAATGCAATGTTTTGTTCTGTGTTTCAAAAGCAAGTTTTCTAACAACTTTTCTGTTATGCTCTTGGTTGGGAAGGATGGCAGGGGAGGGAAGAGGACGTAGTTTGCGCCATTATAGCCCTGCCTTTCTGCAAACAAAGGCCAATCTGGCTAATTTTTTCAGCAAACCATGAACCCCCATGAACCTGGAGGAGAGGGGGAGGGGGTAGGGTGATGGGACCAAGTGGCAGCTGCCTCAGTGTTTCTAATGAGGGGATGGTGTGGAGCAAGTATTTTATGATCAGCTGGGCAGAGTTCTGCAGCTCATGGCTGTCATGCATGGACTACATCGTGGAACTTGTCTGCGCTTCAGCCATTTTCTGCTAGGGGTTTGTCAATTCTTGCGCTATGCCGTAATTTCCTTTCTGTAGGGTTATGGCTTAGTTGTGCTATCATAATTCAGATTTTCACCTCATAAGGAGTGAGTTGTCTCTGCAATGTATGCTTGGCCACTCTAAGTCCTTGAATGTCTTGCTTGTGAGCATCCATTTTTCACTTCTCTGCTGCCAGGGGGTGCTGCTGGAAGTTTCTTGGGCTTCTCAGTTGTTCAGGCTGTTTAAGTTAAACTGCTTTTTCCTGTGGACATGCTATTCCAATGAGCTGATTTAAAGGCTTTCTTTTGTCCTTCTGAGAAGCAAGCTTGAAATGGGAGAACAGAATTTCAGAACAGGGACTGGTTTTCTCTGAAGCTGGACAGATAGATGCTGCTGATCTCTCAGCAGATGTGGAGGTTTCTCATTTATATTTTACCCTTGCACATAGTTTATAAGGGCACTCTGTAGAAAGAAGTGATAACTTTGATGAGCTTTGCAGTGAATAGGATTAGTGAAGGCTTGAAGAATCAAAGCAGCTTAAAACCTCAGGCTGTTCCAAGCTTTGTCTGCATATTGCAATGAGTTCGGTAGAGTTACTTGACTGTAACCTACCTCAAATGTGACTTGACCTCTAACTGGTATGTGGAAGCCTGTTGTAAGCTCAGTGGAGTTGTGAGGTTTCCCTGCTGAGGCCTTTCAGGAGCTGGGAATGGCATCAGGGAGGCAAGGCAGGAAAGGCACGTACACACATGCCCAGGCATGGCAGTAAGGGGTTGCCTTTTAGCAGGGAACCCTTTTTAGATGGATAAAGGCTCGGCTACCCTATGGCCCCAAACACAAGACCTTCAACTCTGCTCCAAAGTCACAATGCAGCTCAGCGAGCTGAACCAGAGGAGCTGTATTGTGAAATGGGCTAGCATCGGATTGGCATCCAGGCTGTGCAATCTAGCCCTCCAAAGATGGTTTAACCATGGCTTGAATTTGGCCCAAGCACACATTTTCAAGTGTAGCAAAGTCCTTTTTTTCTGCAATAGTGTTTAATTTCTTTATGAGGAAGAGTTTACATAAACTATTCCAGTCTAATTGATATCAGCTGAAAGCCAGCTTCTGATATTTTGTGCCTAATTGTAAGTGTATGTTAAACTGTGTTTGCTACCCATGTCGATATGTTACTAGTAAAATAAGGAACAACCATGAAGATGTGTTTTTGAAACGGTCTGGCAGATCCTGTGTGTTCGCTGCTGTGGGCTTCGTGGCAGGAGAATCCACCTCCTGCTGAGGGGGAATAACTAAATTTAAAATTTCCAACCATGAGCCTTGTGAAGCAAAGTTTCCAAACCTCTCCTGGGCCAGAAATTGGAAAGCTATGTCTCAGTTTAGAGAGTAAATAAAGAGAGCTACCTAGCAGCTGTGCGGTGGCAAGTGAGGGGTTTGTTGCTTTGTGTGTGCATTGTCTCCCAGCCCAGGGAGGAAAACAAGGGGTTTGTAACTACTTTCCTCTGGTAAAGTCTTCCCTAACAGGATTTGGAACAAACCTGAGTGGCTTTTAGCATGAACACTTGAGCATTGTTTCAACTGATTTCTTTTTTTTTTCCTTTCAAGTTGCATGGTGGCAGAGCCCTACAAAGCCTCCATTCCCCTTAGTGGGCCCAGGCTGCAGCCTTCCAGCTGTGGGAGGGCTGCCTGGCTGTCGCACAAGTCTGAGCTTTGCCCCACCATAAATTAACCAGTTGTGCCCCATCTATTTACAAACCAAGCTGGCTCACCCCTGCCTTTGCAGTGATGAAGTTGTGCTCGTATCTAAGAGCAGCAAGCTCTTCAGTGAGTTAGTCTACACCAAAACCAGTGAGATATTCAATAAGTCCATGTAGCCAAGCAAGAAAGAGCGGCAAGCATAGATATGGTTGGGATCCATTTAACCTAAACATGTCTCATCTGTAATTTTATTCATCCATCCATGGATGTGACCTCAAGGCTATGTCTGTATTGTTGATGTGTACTTAAGATTTTTGTAGATAGTGATAGAATCTTGGATGTTCGGGTGTGAAAGCACAGAACTGGTGCTTATGGCCTGAAGTCACACATTTCAGGTAGCTTTTCTTTCTTATTTCTGTTATGTGCAGTACTTTCCAGCTTCCGAGGGCATTGAATTCAGGTCATGTTTGTTAAGCACCAGCTGTGGTGACAAGCGCTCTGAAAGCTGGAACACCTCCCATACGAGGACAGGCTCAGAGAGTTTAGCAAGAGAAGAAGAGTCTCTTGTTTAGCACAGAGAAGAGAAGGCTTCAGGGAGACCTTATAGCAGCCTTTCAGAACCTGAAGGGGGCCTACAGGAAGGGGCTCTTTACCAGGGAGTGTAGTGATAGGATGAGGGGCAGTGGTTTTCAGCTGAAAGAGAGTGATTTAGATTAGATATTAGGAAGATATTTTTTTTACTTTGAGGCTGATGAGGCACTGGCACAGGTTGTCCAGAGAAGTTGTGGCTGCCCCATCCCTGGAGGTGTTCAAGGCTAGGTTGGATGAGGCTTTGGTTAACCTGATCCAGTGGGAGGTGTCGTTGCCTGTGGCTTTACTATTTCTGGCTTTTGACTTCTGTGATACCTCATATTAGGATCTGGGCAACGTTTGTGCTATTTCCCATACGTTCATGTACATGTACACAATGTTTTGATACTCTAGATGTACATGTTGTAAGACTTGCTCTGAGAGACTGAATTGGAGAACTCAAATCAGAGTTGCTGTGGATAGACTTCAGATTTCTTAAAATAAACTATTTGCTCCATTGCAGCCTTCTGTACATGAGATTTGCCAGCACACTCATTTACCATTGTGAGAGTATCTGTTAAAAATGGTATAAGACTAAGCCTTCTCTCCTTCTAGGAGGCTGCAGAATAACTCAAACCTGCACCGAAGCTGCTGACTTTGTGCTGCCTTCTCAGTAGCATCTTGCTATACTTATTTCTCTTAATGTTAACTGAGCAACTTCTCTTGCTTCATTTTGTAGGTTGGTGGTTTGTGAGCACAGCAGAGGAGCAGGGCTGGGTCCCAGCTACTTACCTAGAATCCCAAAATGGAACCAGGGATGACTCTGACATCAACACATCCAAACTTGGGGAAGGTATGGAAAGCTCTTTGTTATCAAACGGAAAGTGGTATTCACTTGCTTTATGCTTTTCGTCCCATAAGAAAACTTTGAAAATACTTGCTGCCACTTGTGGCTGTTAATCTAGTGCAGTTAATATTTTCTCCCATCTTGTATCAGTAAATAAATTGTTACAGAAGCAATCAGCATGAAAAACCATAACTAGAATCCCTTTGTGACCAACTTGGGCTGTCAGTGTGATGAAAGGTTCAAAAGCTGAAATCGTGCTCATTTTAATACCCTTAAAAAGCATACAAACATCTCATGTGCAAGTCCAAGAAGCATATTCTGGTAGAGATCTTGGACTCTTATGTCCATGGAAGGAGGCTTGTTTACAGAATGCTTGTTTGCATGGCTTGTTTACAGAAATTATTAAAGTGAAAGCTTTTAACTGGAAGAAATGCTTGTTAGAGCCACAGGCCATTAAAAGGAGTGAGATTTAACTTTAAGGGTTTCTTCTCATTACAATTTGTTTCTCATTACTTTTTCTTTAATTAATCCTTGAAATTAGTCTCACTATTTTTTGCTGTGGTTGTATGGAAAGGTAATTTTATTTGGTAAACTCTCATTCTATTAAAACAAAGATGCCATTTGTCATGTATGTGTATTTAGCTGCACTGTTTTTTTGGCTAAAGATGCTTAATTCAGCTTCCAGAAATGGAATAGTACAACCTCACATGTTCCTCTGTTCCATTATGAAAGACTAACCACATCTTAACGGACTTCTCATGTAGCAACTGTGTACAAAGGACACTTTTATTATTATTCACTCCATTGTAATGAATCTCTTTCTAAATTTTTAGGTGCTTTTGACATGACACTTATGTAAAACGTATGTGGAAACTCAGCTGACCTTTCTTAGGCACAGGCAGGAGGCTTAGAGGTGTGTTGGGCTGACCAGCTGCCCGTCAAGATAGCACAAAGGCAAAACAGAACTTTGGGCTAGATCCCAAGGGTGACATCTGTGCCTTATTGAGATCTTTGGCTCTATAACTCATTTTCCCTGCTCAAAGTGACCCATGGTTTAGAGACAGTCTGGCTGTAGACTGGTAGACCAGTCTGATATGATGCAAAGTCTTAGTGGATGCAAAAGCAGTTAGCAAAGTTTCTCTGTTAGTGAAGAACAAAAGCTTACTGCGCTTTTCTGGAATAGTTGAAGAATGCCTTGTCTGTTGGCCTGTAGCTTCCTCCCTTTTCCTGACTCTTAAATATGGTGCATGCTTGACAGCCTTATTGCTTAAGCTGCTTTCACTTCAAGCTCTCCTCTGCCTTTTATGTTGCCCTCTGGAGTGTATTCTGCACTGGGCTGTGGCCCCACAGCAGTCTTTCTGAGTAGTGGAAAATCCATCAAGTATTCCTTATCTTTTTCCTCTCAATTCCCTTTAATCCATTACAGTACTCTCCTCAGCTATTGTGAGCATTAGCACTCCTGGCCTTACTCTAAATCCAGATACACTGAAACATGAGACTGTCCTTCCCTTTCTGTTCAGTTCCATCCCAGTGACAAATCTAATTGCATTATTTCTGCAGCTGCTTTGATGTGTCACAGCTTTTGCTTGCTTTTCAGTAACTATGTTTTACGTTATTAACCACATAAGCTGAGTTTTCCTTTATTCCTTGGTTTTACTCCCTCCAGTTCTTCTTTATTTGGGCTATTCTTATCCTGACAGTTACTCTTTAGGAAAGAACAACTCAAGTTCACTGTCCTTTAAAAAAATGCATAGAAGTCAGCAGACTTACACAGACAACTTGCCAACTCCCTCTCAGTAGGCAGGAGAAGGGGGCTCTGATATAACTGAAGAGGAAGGCACTTTAAGTGGATTAAGTGCCCTGGTCCCAGGGTTTAGGGTTCATGCAAGTTTCGGAATGATTCCTGGAGATGCTGACTTCCTGCATCTGTGCAATCTGTGCTCTTCCTGCTTTGAAAGCATAGAAAAGCTAATCTAGAGAGCTTTCTGTATCAGTCTTTTGGCCCTCTCCCTTTGCTTGGAAGAAGTCCACAAGCTAGGCAGACCCAGAGGTCAGCTCTGCTGTGGCAGGCCCTTGTAAAGATAAGGAGGTGCTGAATACAGCTTACTAATGATGCTGCCTCTATATAGGAGTAATATTTCCATATGCCTCTGTTTAAATAGTCTGTTCCCTGAGAAAGACAGAAATGTTTCTTCTCTGTGTCGGAGCCTGCACAACATCTTTTGTCTGGATGAGGGTAGACAGCTGACTGCTACCTGGGCCTGTGTTTAGACAAACACCATCTTACAAGGCTTGGAAAACATTCAGAAGGCAATTTAAAGAAACAGTCACAGTCATAGGAGCTTTTAAAGTAAACATCTCAAAATGATCTCTGGAAAGGTTTAGAAAGTTGTTGATAAATAACCTCTCTGGTGACTAACTGTAGCATGACCAACCAAGTCTAAGTCTGGGATCAAATGACATTATTCAGTATTGTTGAGGAGAAAAAACCCTGGCTCATAGAAAAGCATCATTGTGATATAAAAGAGTTGTCTGTGGTGACAGTCAAATGTCGTGAGGAGGACAAAGTGTGGTGGATCTGTGTGACCCACTGTGTTCAAAGGGTGCTTCTGCATGGCTGAATCCTCCAAATTCCTGTGCAAGCAAGAAGCTGTTGGTGACTGTTCTGTGTTGACACTTGAAGCAAACTTTTCTCCCTTCTACACCCATCCTTCCCACAAGCCCTTAAGTTCAACATCTTTAATTTCCTCCCTTCTTGGATAGCAAGCAGCCTTACTGTGATTTTAGCTTTCTCTGCTATAATCTGTGTGTCTAGTGATGTGTCCTGTGTTGCCTTTTGTGTAGCATGTGTATAACTGGCAGTCTAACGTCCTGTTGAGTTGGAGAAAGCCACCAGGTTAAATCAACAGGTAAGGAAAACACTACTAGTTTAAGGAATGAAGGCAGCTCATCTTCCGTGCCTCCATGGGCTTCTAAGACGATCACTGAGTTCCTTTAGCCAAGAACACAGCGATCTATAAACTTGAAATCTAATTCCTCTGAAAATGTGTGGTTCTTCTCTTCTTTGACCCACATGAGATCAAAGAGTAGCACAAACTAGCACTCAGCACACCTCTACTTAGGGTGACTATGGAGGAGTTAGGCTTACAGCAAAGGAGAAATTGAGGAGAATGAGCTGGGTGTAGAACTCTGGTCAAAGCCCCTGACAGCTATAAAGCACAAAAATGCAAAAGCGACATTTTGGGGGAGTTATTGATTCCTTTTTATTTTTTCACCTAATCATTCCCCAGTCAAATAATTTTGTTGTGCCTAACTGTCTATAGAACATAGTTTGAGAAGACAATGGCATCTGCTTTGATGAGTTTAAGTATATTCCCCAAATGAGTGCACGTAAGCATAACTGAATGATTATTAATGATGTGATATCAGAGTCTATGAACAGAATCCTACTAACCAAATGGGTGTTTGCACCCAAGCCATAGCTGAAGTGTAATATTTCACATTGTGTTGTGGCAGCACTAAGCACCCTTGCAGTATTTGCCAAGCTGGCACAGAAGCCCTTGAATGAAAAAAAGGAAGTGTTTGTCTGTGATTCTGTGCCAGTCCAATGGTTCCTGTGACACTCATGCCTTCACAAGCAGAAGAAGGAACTGAGTACAATTCTACGTATGCGATCCAGCAAACAAATGGTGTCCTCTGTGCACAGCTGCCCTCACAGTGCCATTTCCATGAGTGTCTTGTCTTTGTTTATATTTTAAGCATAAATTATTGTTTCAGTGTATAATTAATTCTTGGTTCTGACTTGTTAGCTTCTTGAGCCTGCTCAATATTAGCAAGTTTATTTTTTGTCTTTATATTTGTAACAAATACATTAGAAGTTTGGATTGTAAAAATTAGCTGTGGTGGTGATTGTGAGTCAAGTGTTGGAAGCAAGGAGATGTCAGACGCTTTACACTTGGGTTTTGTTCCTGCTGTTACAAGTGAACTCACATAAGAGAAGCTACCTTCTCCCTGCCTCAGTTGTGCAGCTTGGTTTGGGGGAGAGTGTATGGTTTGCTTTTTTTCCTTATGGAAAGCCAATAGCAAGGATGGAAATTTGTGACGGTTCTAGATAGTTCATTTTCTAGATGGTTCTCAGGCTCAAGAAATTAACTTGTTCCATTGTACAGTATAAACTGAGCCAAAATTTCTGCATCCCACCTAACTCATTCCTGCTAACAAGACCAGTGCTTGTAAATGTCATATTTTGTTTTTATTCCTCACCCTCCCGTCATTTTTTCTTTTCTTCTTTTTTTTTTTTCTTTTGTTTCCATCTGTGTTCCAAAATAGTTTCTAAGCGACGCAAGGCTCACCTGAGACGCCTGGACCGGCGGTGGACGCTGGGCGGGATAGTCAACAGGCAGCAGAGTCGAGGTGAATTAATAGCTTCCTAGGGCACCAGCCTGTAAGATTGCACCAAAAGCCGTGCTGCAGCTTCGGCTGCTGTGTGCCAGCATCTGCACCTTTGGCACTCTGACAGAGAGAGGCCAATGCTCCAGAGTTCAGATATACGTGACAGCTTGAGGGTGCCTTGGAGCCGGCATTAGGCACCCCAAGAGCTGGAGGCTAATAACCAAAGGTAACTCTGCAATCTGACTCCTAGTGCTGCTTGAGGAAGATCACATCTGTTGTGTTTTAACTTTGGGCATATTTGTACTCAGTCTTTCCTACCTCAGTAAGGAGAAGTGATACTTTCAGGGCTATTAAAATGAGAAGAATGCCAAAAAGCCACGGTCACAGATGTGCATAATGGAAAAGTTCTTGGTGCGGAAAGGTGGGAATCATTCCAGTTTCGGTCCTCTCTCATCCTTGCAAGCAGTGTTTGGTACTAAAGACAGCCTTCTTCAGAAGTTTGAGGAGCTTTTGGTGTCAGTCCTAGGTGTTAAAATACCACTGGTAACAGCACCCTTTTAGTTCTGCTGATCTGTCAGGGAGCATGGTGGGGTACAGGCGGAACAACTTGTGTTCTGAATCTGTGTTTTGGTAAAGTCTTCCAAACTAAGCATTTCTCCAATGCATGTCTTTCCCAGAGTAAAGGTACCCCTTTCTATCCCTTTCTCTCCTTTTTGCCTGATCGTCCAGATGTGATATTCATTGCACTTTAAAAGGAAGGGGGTGGGGGAGAAGCACCATTTGCACCTCTGTGTAACTTTCAGACAACCTTACTAAGGGTATGGAACCAAATGTAAGCACAACAGAAGCTTCATAATTCAGGAGAAAGTGCCTTTTCCTGCTAAGGAGAGAATGTACTTTCAAAGCTGCAAATTTATCATCATCTGCATTTGATGGTGATTCTAGTACAGATTCTTGCATGTGTCGAGCACATACAACTTTTCAGTGACCTTTTACCTTTGCCTAAAGGTATTATTGAGGAAACCAAAATAACAATTGAGGCTTTCTTCCCACTATAGCTTCACCCTGCAGCAACTGGAACTGCGCTCAAAAGACAAGGTCTTTCTTCTCAGCCCCTAAACCCTGAAGGCATGAAAAAACACCCCATGAGCATATATGCTGGATTGTGGGGAAAAAAAAAAAACCTTGTGCTTGTTTCTGTACTCAAAGTGTTTGGTAGCTACTTATTTTGCATTGTCAAACTCTGCTAGATGCTTCCTGGCAATTTAACTGTGACAGTTTCTGGGAATCAGTTTTCTAAACAATTTTTTTTACTAGTTTAAACAAATACATCCTTTCATATTCATACATTGTTGCAAACAAAGCTGCATAAGATACTAAGGCTGTGTAATCAGTCACTTAGCATAGCTGACTGGTAAGATTCAAGGATTTAAGCTGTATTCCCAGCTTTTCCATCTTGCACTCTTATGCCCGCCATATGCATATTCTCTGTACCTGCTCTCTAACCCATGTCACAGTGCCTTCCCTGGCAGTCTTCACCACCACATGCTCCCCAGTCTCTTCCATCCTGGCCTGTTTCTTACAGTTTCTTTCTTATTAGGCCCAAGCAATGCCAGGGTTTTGAGTGTGTAGTATAATATGTGCTTTATCTCAAACTAGATCTCGGCACTTGAACTTGGTATAAACTGTAGCATCTCAAGTTTTAGGGCATCCTCCATGGCTGAGTGGCTTCTGTGAGCTATCTCCAATGCATTTCAGCCACTGCTGGCCAGACTGGCTACAAAAAAAAAAGCTGTTTAATGTCATCTAAAATAGTAGGTTAAGGAGCTCTTACAAAAGCAGGCCCATTGGAAGTAAAGAAGGTGATTTGAATACGTGGGGACAGGTTGGAGACAGTGGCCTCAACTTCTGACGTAGCTGTAGTCTGCACAGACATCTACCCTTCGAAACTGCAGTTGTTTAAAGTGTAAGTCTCTCTGGGTGTCCAGCCCACTGTTCTCTAACAAATCACAGTTTATGTGAGGTCAGGAGAGATTCTTTCGCCCTTCTTCCCCTCCCAGCCCAGCCCAAAAGACTTCTAACAAGGCCAAATTTGGGTGGGTTTGCACTGAAATGACAGAATGCATGAAGTGTATGCATGCACCTCCCTGCCAACCTTCAAAGTCCCTGCTCCAAAGCATAGAAGAACTAGAGCTGCTCAAACAGGAGGTTGCCAGAACTGTTCAACACAGGCAAAACAACTTCCCCTCCCCCACTTGGCCTCTTTCTTGGAAATAAATTCAATTAAACGTTTTGGCTGAAATTCTTCCCACCCACCGATATTCTGCTCGAGATAGTCCCTGCTGTTGGAAGGATTAGCTCCTAGAGTTCACTGGAGTTTAAAAGCAAGCTGTAAAGGATGCTTCGCTTTATTTATGCTTGGGTACCGCTAATTAGCATTTTTACTGACTAGGTCTATGATAGAACCAATTAAAAGCCACAACTGAAGGAATTAAGCATTGTTACTAATGGCTAGGATTTCTTAAATGACTTGGATATTAAAAATTCTGAAAAGCCTAAGTGCAGAAGGGAAGGGTGTTTTCTTCCCTGTTACAAGCTGCCTACTAGGGGAGAATTATCAGGGGTAACATGGCTTATTTATTTCTGCCCTTTCCTAAGCCATTTGAAGAGGCTAAGCATCCCTGAACTTCAGATATTTGGAAGCAATATTACCAGGTCTGTGAATAAGAAATATGAAAGACAAAATTATTGAATATCATGGTAGTGCCCCTTTTTTTAAAGCTGGAAAAAAAAAAAACCTGCAAAGAAAACAGCTGTAGGCTGTTTTTACAAAGAGAAACAGATGGCATTTGTTGCTGAACTTTTCTCTTTAAAATAGTTCGTGGTGTGCCCAGTTCTCAGAGATTACATTGGTTTATACTTCCTATGTAGCTTTTTTCTTTAGTATGTTAACAGTTTTAAAATGTTGTACAGTTTCTAAACTTTTGTCTATACTTTCTGAAACTCCAGTAATACAGATATGGATTGTGAGGTGAAGCCTGAACATTTGTAGTTTTCCTTAGTACTGATACTCCTTAGACCTTGCAGGGTGCAGATTTCATATTCTCTTGTTACCTGGTAAAATACTAGTCCTACACATGCATTTCTTTGGAACTTCCCCTGAAACAGGACTTTGGATTGTTTACAGGCTAATTTCATGAGAAGTCATTTCTGCTATTACAGTTTGACTGGGAAAAGTGGGAGTTTACTTGCTTGTTTTATATGCCAGATATTTGACAAAAGTCATTGGCGCTTTGGTTTTGTGCCCAAAACTTTCAACTGGAGCTGTTATAATGCAGAAAAATAAAATTATTCACATCAACAATATCATGACTTATGGGCTGAATTTCTGCCAAATGAGCCTATTATTTAAGAGTAGCTGCAAGCACTAGAAATAAGCTATTCAATGAAAGAGTTAAAGTTATACCTTGGAAACTGTAGGTCTTCATGCTGCTTGCCTAACTTACGGAGAGAGGGAGCTTGATTAGAAGAGATGGACTGGGCATAGAGGGAAGGCACGTGATGGTCTTGGTACTTGAACCCCATCTCCTAGCCCAGGTGGTTTGTTCTGCAGGAAGTATTCTAACTGTGGAAAGAGGCCTTGATCAATACTGGTAATCCAGCATGGCTCACGTGCTTGTGCATTCTTATGCTTTTCTGCATCCTACCAGAGCTGCTCTGCCCTCTTCAGCAGCCCCTTCATTACCAACAGGATTCTCCCTCTATTTCCCTGCTTGTCCTTGATGCTGTTGAAATGTTTGTCACTAACAGCACAGGGCAGCTTTGCCGTGCTAAATCAAACCAGAGCAGCTTCAGACTTCATTTATTCTGTGTTTTCTAAAGTTTTTTTCATCCTCTAGGCTCCAAGGAAAGTAGTAAATGTTTATTGCCTCTTGCTTTTTGAAGAAAAGAGCATGTGCAATACGGAACTGTTTAGAAGAAATGACATTATTGTTCTTTTTCATCTGTTGGAGTGAGGTTTTCTGTTGGGTTTTTTTGTTTGTTTTTTAAAAAAGGGGGAGGGGGTAAAGACTGAAGAGCTCCTGTCTGCAGATGAGCAGATTTGATAACCGTGGACAATTATTTTCTCTGCTGTATATTTAGACAAGTAAAATAAAATCCATGTTGAATCAAAGCATCGCTTTCTGGAACAGGGAGACTTTTTCCAGAAGCAGGTCTGACAAAGCGGGGGTGGAGCAGAGGAGTGGGGGAGGGTGAGCACAGATTGCTGACTGAGGGGAAAGTATTTTGAAAGAAAATTCTTCTGTGGTTTGGAAGATGTAGGGTTGGTGCTGTTGTATTTTGCTGAGAAATCGTTAATTGGCTAATTTCTAGCCCACTTCCCCTCCTATCCCGAGCCCTATTGGCATTTCAAAGAGGGACGGGGTCACAGAAAGTTGGGGATGTATATGAACACCAGCTGAGCAAAGGAAATTATTCCCTTACTTGCTTGGCTCCTGAAGCCCTGCAGATAATTTTCACACTTATTTATGGAGGCAGAAAAAGGCAAGCATAAAATATAGGTGAAGGAGAGGTATGCGAAACAGGGTGTTCAGAACTTGGAAGCTGAAATGTATGAGCGCTGGCCGTTTGCCTGGGAGAGATGAGACTCATTGTGCAGGGCTGGAGATGTGCATGGTATTTCTTCTGCTTAAAGGCAAGGTTCCTGTCCCAAATAGTTTACAGCCTGAACAAAGAGATCTGTGCATCAAAGGAGCCTGGGCAAGTGGCGATTTGTCATGCATCTTATTATGACTATAAAATTTTTCACAGTGGAAAGCGATATTTATTTGGTATTTTTAAAAGCTTTTAGAGAAGGCCTAAAACTAAGCTTTTTTTTGGCCAGGCAGGAAGTCACTGTAGGTAAGCCTTGTTTTAGGAGGGATTTGAGAATTTCAGGTTACTTGATACCACAGAGAAGAGAACCTACTCAGGTTGATGAGGCATTGTAAGAAAGGCATGGGATTGAGTGGGAAAAGGTGAAAAGACTTGGAGGAATGGGATATCAGAAAGGAGCAGAACATGTGACAGTGTGTAGTAGGATATTAAAGCACCACACAGCACACAGGCTTGAAAAGGGTGTGCATTTGGTAGGAGTCTGGCCAAAGGACAAGAGTGCTGCTGTACCAAGAGCCTTCGGCAAGAGCAGTGTGCTGAAAGACCCTGAAAGGAGCAGAGGAGGCAGGAGGTGGCTCTAGTGGCTGTGCAAAAGAGGTTGAAGGTCTGAATTGGGGCTCTAGTGGTGAGAAACAGCAGTGATAGAGGATTTTGAAGGTGGGGAAAGGAGCAGTTACCTTGGTGACAGACTGGGAGGAATCCGAAATAGCCAGTGCCAAGGGAGTTGGGAAGATTGAATAAGGAAGATTTGGAAAGCTCTACTGAAGCTCTATGTTACAACTTGAGCAGTAAAACTATAGGTCTGCTTTCCTTGACCTAACAGTAAGTATAAATCCAGACAAACAGAGGAGGGACCAAGTTGCCTTCTTGAGACACCTCATAATTTTAATGTGTAGTATGTGTGTGCATGTGCACACATGTAAAACCTGAAACTCTGATTTAACAGATGGCATTGGAGGAGCCTCACAGGCTGTCAAGTTCAGTATCAAGCTCTCTCAAACAATTAGGTACAGTATCTTCAGGAATGGATGAAGCTTCATCTCAGCTGTTCTGAGGTTTTTCTTGTAAGAGAGGTGTCTTAACAGGTCACTGTTGTGTTGTTGGGTTTTTGACCTGTTTTGTTTTGCTTTTCGGTCTGTTTTGTTTTGTTCTTCTAACAGCCATGGACAGGCATTAGATGTTTATGGCTTGTGGAGAGGTGATCCATAACTCTCATACCACTGACTTTCTTGTACTAAGTCTGCTGAAAAGAGCTTGGTTGCATACATCTGTAGAAACCACATAGTACACATAACTGTAATGCAGGGCATTGTACCACTCTAATGCTTTGTCCTGCATATACACACACCTCCCAGCTGGACTGCAGCAACTTGTGCTGCATTTGCTGTTGGGAAATGTCAGTTGCTAGAAGCAGCCCTCTCTGTATTATTGTGGGCTGTTACAAACACCTGGACATTATCCTCTGCTGTCCACGTGGTTTTCCAAATGGCCTACCGGCATCCGTCTCTAAATTTTGGCCCCAAATCTCTACTGTCTTTCTTTAGGAGACTTTAGGTAAAACCAGAGTGAAATAGAAGCCTGCCTTTCTCTGGGGAGGAGAAAATGAAGGAGGGAGGGTTGGTAAGGAAGCGAGGCTTTGGAATAACTAGCAGACGAAGCGCTGGGGCTGCTGGGGTGTCTGGGAGGTCTGGGCAGAGCACAGCTGTAAGTGGGTGGTATGAGCTTGGTAGTTCAAGTAGTACAGAAATTCTTGTTGTGTGTGTTTTAAATAGTGTCTCTGTCCAGGCAGGAGGGAGAATGACACATACCAATCTTTTCTTTCCCAGCTAAGTGGGTTGCAGTTGGATAATGCACGAAGTGACAGACTTGTATCGTAGCTCTTTGCCAATCAGGCTTTGCTTCTTCATGCATGCCTTGTTCAGATTTACTAGTGCAAGTGAATTTTCAGTAGAGAAAATTCAGTTCAACTGAGGAAGATATCTTTGACCTGCGAATTAGAAGTAAAGAAATATAAGTGAAGTTGGCTAATGGAGCTATTAACAGATCTCTGGATGTCACGTGCCAAGAAAATCAGTGGCTTTATGCCATTTTCATCTCGAAGGGGAGTAGGACTCTTGTCCCATTATTTCTAAAGGGCAGCCTTTTAGCTGATGTATGTGCTTTTTAGCACGTAAAGTTTATTCTGCCCACTTGACTTCAACAATGAAGTTGATGTAACAGAAGCTGCATCTGAGGAATACAAATTATACTTGTGTTTGCCTTTCTTTTTCTGGTAATTAAGTCAAAACTTAATGAATCAAAACTAAACACTTTTGTATTCTCTGTAGATCTGGGCATACGGCTTTGATGGTAGACCTGGGATGGTTCACTGACTTGTCATCCCATTGCCTGTCATAGTATCTGAATGAAACCAGAATGATATTTCAGGTTTGTCAGTGTAACTGGGAGGAGTGTGTTTCTACTGGCTTATGCTCTGCTGATTCTCTCATAACATCATTATCTGCGTTAAGTCTTTCCAGTAACTTTTTGTATCAGTCATGAACTGTCAAATGTGTGCTCTCTATTAAAGACTCTTGAATAGTAATCTAATATGTTGAATGCTACATAAATCCTCTTAAGTGACACGTGCACTGAAAGCTCCATTTCTCCATTCAGCAAATCTTGGTGTATACAAAGTGTCCACTGGCCCCGAGAGAGGCTTTGAGGAATAGAACAACAATGCAGTTTGTTTGCAAGGGGCCCATATCTCCAGAATACTGTTGAGGTTACAAGCCTCATATATGTTTGTGGTATCACATGCACCCTTGGAGAAATAAACAAATGCATGTAATTTTGGAAATGGATGCAATTTTTGCTGTGAAAGCACTTTGCGAGGGGAAATTGTTATGATGGCTTCCCGGTTTTGACATCTAGGCTTAAAAATAGAACTGCTAAACAAAAACATTGTAGGACCTTCTTTTCTATGTGGACTTTTAACACTTTTGATTGTCTTGCTTCATGGGAGAGCTTTTTCTCACTTTTCTATTTCTACTTCCGTTCAGTTTTTTCCCCTTTCTCTATACATGGAGGAATCACCTGAAGGGCTTTCTGCTCAAAGAGCAGTGGTGTTGAGTTGAAAGCCACAGGACTGAAGATGTAAATAATGGAAGTTCTCATGAATAAGACAGGGGCAGTTCAAAAAGCCTTATCCACGCATCCCAGTGTCATGGTACTTGGATGGGGCCCCATCCTCTTTAGAAACTGAAACACTGAATCACGAGGGCTGGCCCATGTCTCTAGTCATTCAGAGCCACTGAAGGGTGAGCATGATGTGTGCAAGGCAGCAAGGTGAGAGCAGCAGACTCGGTACTGAGTAGAGTGCTGCTCAAGATCAGGGTCTCTCATCATTCATCCTGAGCAATTATGAAATGCTCAGAAAAGAGGCTGCAGCTCTCCCAGCTGGAGTTGTGGCTTCCCCATGCAGCTGGCAGCTGCTTTTCCAAGGCGCTACCTCAGCAGCATGGTCAGTCCTTCCTGGCCCCTTTCAGCCAGGATGACAGGAGCTGGGAGATATCTCTGCTCTTCTACCTTACCTTGAAAGTAACTGGAAGGAAAGTCCATGAGTCAGTGGCTGGGAGGAAGGCAGGCAGCACCTTTTCAAATGTGCACCCACACGCACAGGTGGAGGCCCAGAACTTATGTTTGCAGAGATTGCTAGCTATTGTAGTAGCTTGCATGGATCTGTTGTCCTTTTCCCTGGCAAGCCACTCATCTGTATTTCAAATGGAGAAATTGGATATGTGGGGGAGAAATTGGAAGTTTGGAAAGTGATTTTATCCAGGTTTGTAAAGGACGTTCTCCCCAAAATTTGATTTCTCTTGAATGGTCAGACTCAAATGCTGTTGGGATTGATGGGTGACCACTGTCTCGATTCCTCACACAGGAGAAGTCCTGCTGGAGCAGGAGTTTGGAAAGCTGTGTTAAAATCTAGGAGTGAGCACCTTGCTCATGACCTCCCTCCTTCCGCAGAGAACAGTGTAGAAGGCCACATCCTTGAAGAGTGAGAACACTCTGCCCCAGCGAGAGGAGTTGACTAGCTGGCTTTAGCTGCAGCAGGGGCTGTTGTTTATGTGGAGGAAAAATAAGAGAAACTTCTGTTGTAGCTGTAGTAGCAAGGGTGAAGTCGGATTGCCTGGGTTATAAAGTGGGTTTGGTATGGGGAAAGAGACAAAGCAAGGCCTTTCTCCAACACCCAGTGAGCACGAGGTGTATCTCTTTATTACTGTCCTAGAGAGTCCCCTGGAAGTGTCTGTGCACCTGAACTTTCCTGTGGTGCTTTCCTCTCAGGGACAAGATCTAGCTGCCCAGGGATCTTCTGCAGTTCAGTTCAGTGCTTGGAGCTTTGCATGCAGTCGAAACTGGGGATTTAACTCCTTCAGCAGCAGTCACTTGAAATAGAGGAAAATTAATCTGTCTTCATGCATGCAGAGCAGAAACCCAGCTGGGAGAACTGACCTGTGACTTTGAAGCTGGATTTCATTCGTTAGGCTGCATCTTATAGTAGAGTATTTCCATGGAGAAGTTATCATATCCTGATGGTGCTAATTACAAACTAGCTGAAATTCCTTACCAGTAATAAAACAGTTAAAGCATCCCTCCTAGGGGAGAGCAGGAGAGAGTATTTTCCTCTTGGAGGCAAAGATTTTGACAGGTTTTTACCACATTAGAATTAGAAGGGTCCAGATACAACCTGTCAAGGGAAGTTGACTTCAGAGATGGAGCTTTGCTGAATTTTCTGCCATTGGATGCTCTGCCAACATTTTTTTTTCCCCTTTCTGAGGTATTATTTCTTACTTTCTCTCAGTAAGGGGTTTTTTGTTGGGTTTTTGGTTTTTTTTTTCTGTAAAGTTTCCATGCTTTGCCCAGTAACAAAATGCAGTTGAGCCACAAAACTGAACAGATGGTTAGGTCTGCTTCACACTCTCCAAAAGATTGTTTGCCTCAAGCTGCTGCAACCTTTTCATTGGTCCTTTGTTTTAAAGTGATCAGGAGCTCTGGATTCGCTTAATTTCCTGCTGGTTCCTGTGCACTGACAACCCTCTATTTGTTCCTGCCTGTGTCTTGTTGCAACTGCGAGTAGAAAGTGCTAGGAAGGCCGGTTGGGGTGCACTTTATTGCTTGCCTTGCCTGCCTTTGATCTAGCTACAGAAATTCATGCTGTTACATGCACTGTAGCTCGGGTTCAGGAGAGGGTTTGCTAACACTTCCCATATCTGTTGAGCAAGGGTGGTAGCTGATGTTTTCAATGCCACTTGTAATTTTTTTTTAAGCTAACAGAGGAAAAGGCCGACCTTGAGCGTGATGGAAATGCTGCAATAAATGATTTCTGGTGGGTGGAAGAAGATGCTGAGAAAGTGTCTGTTCTGCTTTGCTCGTTGGCTTGCTGTCAGCAAGTCTGCTCACCTGTGCTCAGCTGCAAAGGGGAGAGATGATGGAGATGAACAGGGATGCTAAGTTTCTGACTGAAACATCATACTTGATATCTAGCCTGTGCTTTTGAACTATGTGTCTTTGTTTTGACCCTCCTTTACCACTATTACCCCTGTATTTCTCTGCAGTGAGGTCTAGCAAAACTGTTTGCAAAACACTTCACAACCCATGAATGTAAATGCTGTATGGTCTCCTGTCAAATGAAAAACCCATTTACTGTTTGTCACTTTTTTTAATGCTGTTTCAAGCTCATTGCTGTAAACCTGTGCTGTTTGGGAGGTTCAAGGAGAGCAGCGTGATGGGCCAGCCCCTCTGAGTTGGGGAGGATCTGTCCCTCTTGGGATGGAAGGCTCAGGTTTCAGTAACACAATGCTTCGCGCAGCCATGTGCGTGTTCAGAAGAGCCAACTGGCTGGAGCTCCCACAGTGACGCTTGGCTGATTTGGCAGCCAGGTTGATTCTGTCAAGTTACCGTATGGGAGCTAAGTCCAGCTTCAAATCCTCTCCCTTACCCGGTCGAGGAACTTGAAGGAGGTGGGGGGGAGCGGAAAGAAGAGGGGGAGCTCTCTGGGGACTTTGTGTCATCATTGGCATGGAAATACTTTGTGATTATCAGCAGCAGGGTAGTGGCAAGGGGCTGATTATCTGTCATGTCGTCAGCATAAATAAACAGCGGGCCCCTGAGCCGGGCTCCGCCTTTTGTAATGGCTCCATGTAATCACTCCATAACAGTTTAAAAGCAAGCAGAACAGAAAAACAGCTGGGCTAATTCTGACCCTAACTGATGTTGCCTTTTCTCCCTTCACTAGAAGAGAAATATGTCACTATCCAGCCGTACACCAGCCAGGGGAAGGATGAGATTGGGTTCGAAAAAGGGGTCACCGTGGAGGTCATCCAAAAGAACCTGGAAGGATGGTGGTACATAAGGTAAAGAAGCGATGCAGCCAGATTGGTGCAGAAACTGTCACAATGAGCTTTTCTGATCATTCGCTTAATGTTAGTTTTCAAATGATTCTGTAGCTGAGCAAGGAAGCATGAATTGTTCATAATGCCTCTTGAAGAAATGTAAAGAAAAGGCTGAGATGATAAGATGGTGATTAAAGTAACACTACAGTGCCTGCAAAAGCTGTGCACCATTACAGTAAGAAAATTCCTGAACTTGTGTATTTATTTTTTTTAACTTTCTTTTCAAGTTAAAAGCCCATATCCAAGTTAAGATCTGTGAGACTTAACAAGGTGTTCTGTTGTGTGTAATTTTAATATGTTTCCAGTTGAGTAGTTATTCTGCAACGTTTAAATCTATTTATAAGAATGCTGAAAGGTTAATTGTGATCTCTTGAGCTTTTTGGGGCAGGTAGAGCTATTTGCAGAGATATGAGTAATGGATTTGCTGGCTATAGCCTTTTTCCAAAATTATTAATGGTTTCAACTAATTTACCTGATTTCTACCTAACCACATTACATATTCCTAATGCAGAGGGATTGGATTCCAAGGGCAGGTGATTGTGTATCAAGCTTTGTTATGTATTTGAAACAGCAGTCACAGAGGAGATTTGTGAGTTAAGAATCACCTTTTTAAATGCTTATGGGGAGAATATAGGTTAGATAAGTCTCAGTGAGTGATATAAAGTGTCACGATGAGTGCTTAATGAGAACTTTCTCCATTTAGGTTCACACAGCACTTAGGCTTTAGTGCTCTTTCATGATTCTGCCCCTTGTTTTGTATCTGTGCGAAGGGTGACAATACATTTGACTTTAAATGAGACGTGATGCAACGGGTAACTTAAAAACGGATATTTATCTCTTGGGCAGTGTGAAACATCTCATCTAGTCATCTTTGTCCGTTCAGCTTGTAATTATAGTGATTAGTTTTTCCCCGTTTTCTTCCCCAAGCGGTAATCTTTTGTTTGAATTGTGCTTGATTTATCAGCTATGAATGAGGACTATGAAAATGCTGACTGAAGCAATGTTGTTGTTCTTGATATCCCTTACTTAGAAAACTGGTTTGTGTTTTTTTTCTCCTTCTCTCTAATGCTCCCATAGAGAGAACAGGCTAATAAAGATAGCAGTGGAGCCAGGAAGGCACTTTAGATAGGAGGAACTAAAAAATGCCTGGGTTTGGTCAGGTCACATTTTTAACTCCTTTAATCATTCACAGAAGTGGAATCCAAAGTTGCAGATAGAAACCCTATGTGCTCTTGATTCCTCTGAGGGGGGAAACATTGCGAGATATCTTTAGTTACTTTTGGTATTCTTCCTCTGAAATGCAGCTGTATCACTACTGTAGGTTCTCCTCTGCCATATTAACAGTTCTACAATAAGCAGAATTTCCCCCCCTCCCTTTTCCTTACACAGCCCTTTGGGCCAACTCAAAACACACATTTTTCCATGTCACAGAAGTGCATTCTGGTGGGCAGTGACGCTGCAGTGGCTTAAGTGGGTCCTTCATGGCAGTCGGCTGGAAGGACAGTGGATGCCCCAGCCACTCCATGATATCTGGGGAATGCAGCAAGCATTTTGACTTGAGCAGTCTGTCTTCTTGTTGAAAGATGGGTTAGGTGCTCCCCGTATGTGTATGACAAGTGTGTTGGGTGTCAGCCATCGCCCTTTCTGCTGCAGGATTACAGTGCTCATAGAAACAGTTTTTTGGGTTTTTTTCATGGGCAACACTTTTGGAAATGTTGAAGCAGTGTTACATCCCTGCAAGCTGGTCCTTTGCAGCCTTTAGTAGCTGATCTCCAACTTCTTGTGCAGTTTATTAGACTTAAACTGCTCTAAATGCTCTTAGGTATCACTCAGAAAAGATTCGTATTGTGCAGAAATAAGCTTTTTTGAGTATTGAGTGCTTTAAAAGGAGCTACTTTTCCTGCAGTGAGTGTGATGGGAGAGGGAGCAGGAAGAGACTGCAGCTGAATCCTGCTGCCTTCTTGCCTGCTGGGCAGGGTAACAGAGACCAAACACACACACATCAATGTATAGAAATAAAAGCAAATCCAGAAGCTTGCAAATGGAAACCACCTTAAAGACATTAGCTTGTTCCACCTTAAATATGTAATTTCCCCAAATTCCTGGCCATGTGCTGATCCTCATTTCCTGTCCTTCTTTTTCTTTTTTACTTTTTCTTTTTTTTTTTTTCTTTTCCCTTTCTTTCTCCCTCTTAGTTTGCTTCCCTCTGGAGTAATTCCAGTGCTTTGGAGCTGGAAAGCAGATGTGACTCTCAGACTCTCAGAGGCACTTCTGACTTTTTTTTAACATTCCTATAGTTTGAATCCATTTTTTCCTTAATGTAGTATATACAGAGAGGGTTTTGGAATTGCCAAGGAACCAAATCACTGCACCTAATTCTGCAGCCCTCCCAATTCAATGCTGTAGATACGAGAGGCATTATTGGTGTCTTACTTTACTTTGCCCTGTGTGCTTTATGACTGTTTTTAAAAACCTCGGGAACTCAAGAGAAGTGAAAGAAGGGCTCTGACCTGGCACCCTTCTATCTATTCTACTGAGTTTAATGGATCTGTGTACTTTCTAGTATGACCATAGCTGCTATTAGAATCCATTATTTAGATCTTACTCCGTATCAATTACTGTTACCTGGAGGTAATCTCATGGTGCCCGTGGATTGCAGGCCAAGTAAGTGGCAATATGCTAAGCAAAGCTCTGGGGTTTCGCCTACATCTTCATTCTGTGCTTAGTTCTGAGCCCCAGCCCATGTGGATAAAGTGCAGCTGGGAGGTGTTAGTGGCATTGAAGTGGCATTGAAGAAGGAATCTAGGAAGGGGCTTGAAATGTCTCTGGTAGGTTGTGGCTATAAATGAAGAAAGGATAATTGTGATTCAACTCTTAGATGTGAATTTAAGATCCTTACTGGTTCCGAGCTTCTCTGAAGCTTATTAACAGTTGCCTTAGTTCTTGCATCTATAAAATTGGGAGATCAAGTATTCTTCTAAGGTGATGTTTGCAAAGGGCTTTGAGATTACCATATTCAAGGACTAAGGTTAAAAATGTAAGCCTATTTGACTTACATATGTAGCTTTTATTTGTGATGCTGCACAAATAAACTGGCAGTTGTTGGCAGCTGCTGCTCAGCAGCAACTTTAGGTCAAATTTACTAACTCACAGGAAGAAATAACTGGCAACAGCCTCTCTACTGAGGGTATGTTGCCCAGAGTTATTAACTGTCCAGCTATTGCTGCTAGTATTCATTGGGAAAAACTATGTGAGATCAGAGGTGTCTGAAGCAGTGGGGTTATATGGGCTGATCAAATATGTACAGTTGGCAGGAGAACTAACAAGCCAGTACAGAACCTGCCTGTGGCTGCTTTTCTGATCTTAAACATGTTAAGTCTCCCACAAACTAAGGTCGATGTAAATTGGGGGGTTTGCTGATTTTGCACAATCAGGGTCTGTTGAAAGTAACCTTTGGAACTGGAGTGCTCAGTGCATTGGCCAATGTGGCTTTCTGCAGATGAAAAACTTTACATCTCCAGATCATGTTAAGTTATAAATGTCCTTTAAAAAAAAACGGGCAGCAGGAAGCATTGGTCAGTAGCTCTGCAAAAGGGCCATCTACTGCAAAGGGGGCTGAAGGTAAAAGTCTTCAGGGCTGGAAATGGTACTGAGAGATGACTTGCCACAAAAACGGATGTGGCACGTATTGAGGCCTTCCCCTTCCCCTTATCAGAAAAACCTCAGAGGGAACAGGATGGAATAGACTCAAGTTGTATCTTGACATAGTATCAATGGCTGGATGCTGTGTATCTGTTGGATGTCAAATCTCAAGTCATTACCATTGTGTCACTTCTTGCTAAGTCTCCATGTGGCAAACAAAACTCAAAGCTGTTGGGATGCTTTCCTTTGGCACCACAATGCTTGGATAAACTTGTCACTAACCCCTCTGAGCAGAGGAGATCTCATATCTTCTCCTTCATGTGTGACAGAAGGCAGACAGGGAGAAGCATCATCTCTAGCATCCTGGCAGGTCTAGGTGGGAGACAGAAAGGTCCTTGTGGTCATTGCTAGAAGTACAACAATTTCATTTGCTTTTGTACAGGAAAAGTAATGAAGACGTCTAGGGAAGCAAACCTATACTGCATTTTCCAGTTGTCCCCATAAGTCCCAGTGCTACTCAAGTGTCTGGATGTGGTGAATGAGCCCAGGGTGTGCCGTGGTGCAGAAATCTCACCACAAACCTCAGAATCCAAGTGTTGGCATGACAAAATTGCTTATCTGCCAGGGAATGATATGCTGATATCCCACTCCTCCACCCCAGCTCCTTTCTCTGCTAATGAGTCTCCATTTTCATTAAATAGCCTTAGAGTCCTACTGTTTTAGCCTTTGTATTTCCTGCAGATTTCCTGAGCCCCAGGATTTTAATGGTGCCTGCTTTCCCACTTACAGTTCAAGCGTCTGCTTTGGGTATCTTGAGACATTAAAGAGAGAAGGGCTTCAGTGACTCACTCTGTAGCAAGTTAGGGTTTCATTAGGGAAAGCAGAGTTCATCCACGTGGTCCTCCCTGGAGTCTGATTGTAATCTGAAATCCCTGCTGAGGTGTTAGGAATGGCAGGAGTTAGAAAAACCATCTTCCCAAAAGCCCAGTTGTGGAAGAATGACTTCAATTTGAAGTGTAGCATGAGCAGCTCAGGCTGGAGCTCTGGGAGCAGATACTGGATTCAGGTGTCTGTTCAGATTTCCCAGTTTATTTCTTCAAATAGCCCCTAACTTGTTCAGGAAAATGAGTCTCCATCAAAGCCATTTTTCCTTAGTCAAATTGTTTCTCAACCTTGCAGTGCTAGATGAACCTGCACTAGTTTGAGTCCCATATTGCCCATAATAGAAGCTGATCGCACAGGGCTGGGAGTTATGAGAGAAGGAGCACTGCTCGATATAATTGCAAGGAGGGAGGCTTGCACAAGGGCCTCATAAACTGCAAACGTAGGGGCTCTGTTCTGGATTCTGTACCCCCTTATTTTAGCCATTTGCAGTTTTGGGTGGCTACTAGGAAGTATTAAAACAGTCTACTCAGTAGTTTGCTTTTTTTTTAGTATGGGATGATACTGAGTTTGCCTGTTATTGTCTAAGTGTGGCATAGAACAGACTGGTGAAGCTCTTTGTCTTGTGAGTAACTGTATTTCTTATCCACAGAGACTCCTTCCTTAGGATGTTTAGTGACTTTTAACTGCTAGCTCAGCTGACTTTGAGATGTCTAGTCAATGGGCAATAAATGAATGGAAACCACAAAAGGTTATTAGAGAACCGCAGGTTTTATTTTATGTTATCATCCTTCACTTTGGCCTTCGCTATCATACCTGAAATGTGCGAGAAGGCTGTGTCTGATGTGATGATGTTTCCTTTTGCATCTGCAGGTATCTAGGCAAAGAGGGTTGGGCCCCAGCTTCGTATCTGAAGAAGGCTAAAGATGATCTTCCATCTAGGAAAAAGAACTTAACTGGGCCAGTAGAAATCATAGGAAATATCATGGAGATCAGTAACCTGCTGAACAAGAAATCATCCACTGACAAGGAAACTCAAGCAGAAAACGAGACTGCAGAAACCCACATCACCAAGAAGGAAATCAGTTTGCCCATCTTGTGCAATGACTCTAATGGCAATGCCATGATGACCCCAGACAAGCAAGCTTCCAAACTGGCCCAGGGATCCCCAGCCATAGCAAGGATAGCACCGCAAAGAGCTCAAATAAGTAAGGCAGTAGTCTGGATTTCCACTGGCTTGCAATGAATTCGGTTTTTCTACCTTTTAGGGCTGGCATTGATTGTCAGCTGAGGTCCCATGTGTCCTGGCCATATACCCAAGACCACATGAGCAGATCTTTGCATTATCTGTAGATCTGCAGGAACTCCAGGGCATGGTTCTTCTTTGGTAGTGGTAAAATTTAACTTCACATTATACAAGGACTGGCTAGTTCTTCTGTGTCTTAGCCAGTATGTGATTACTTCTTTTCTTTTTTCCTTCCTAGAGAATATTTTTTTGTCCTTTTGAGCACTCTCAAATGCATCTCCTAGCCCACTAACACAGACAGCGTGATGATGTGTTAAAGCAAAGGAGACCGCCTATGTCTTCTCTTGCATATTTGTTCTGCTGTTTTCCTGGGGGCAAGTTGCTATAATGTTTTTACTGCTTTGTCTGCAAAACGCAGATGGTAACGCTAGTCTGTGCAAGGAATAGTGAGATACTATGATACAGGATAGTGTGAGTGTTATTAATTTAGTGGATTGTTTTTGCTGCTGAGGGGATAACTAGGTATTAGGCCAATTCTTTGCTGGCCAGTCTCCAATGGAGCTGGTCAGTTCCAGCAGAAAATACAATCCACTACTTTCTGGCAGTGATTTCCTCTTTAAATTTTCTGGCTTAGCTGAGATGAGTAGCTAAGCTACCTTGGTATTTCTAATATACCCTCATAGTTTCCTATCTTGTTTCATAGAGATGCCTCAAATATTGCAAATAGTGACTCTTAATATTCTGAAACTGCGTAACAGTGGAAAGCTGCTGAAAAATGTTTAGTGGTACTTACAAAGTTAAATAAACTCTTCCTTTTCCCTTTCCTACTTAGGTTCTCCAAATCTAAGAACAAGGCCACCCCCACGAAGAGAATCTAGTCTGGTTTGTATTGGTTTATGGTATATGTTAGCAGTAGGGTAGGTGCGCAGGTGCTTTATGAGGCTTTCTACAGCTGTACATGGAGAGTGTATCTGAGAGATCCTTTAAGTGCATGCCTTATCATTTTATGGTTTAACTATTGAGCAGACCTCTCAACATCCTAATGTTAATTGGAGCTTTCTGTTTTTCAAAGTGTTTCCCCAAATAAGCAGGTATTGAACTGAAGGGGGAATTTCCTCAAACTACTGTGTTCTGTGCATGAGCATGAAAGCCCATCTAGCTGACTCGGAAGGATTAAAGTTCCTCTGGGTATCTTTAACCCAGACTGGATCTTTTGACCTTCTCTAGTTTTAACAACTGGGAATGTTTCCCTTCTTTCTACTGCTACCATCTTTGAGGTGGCTAAGCTTTGCTCTTGTGTATATTTAAAGCGACTAGGGATCTTATCAAAGGATGTGTGCTGCTGGAATGAGACCTCCTAAGATTGTTTATCCTCAGAGCCAGAAGTCTGGAAGTTTGGATGAATTTAAAATTAGGACTGTCATCTTCAGATAGGAGCTACTCAATAGTATATTTGAACAAAAGTCATGCTAATGACTTGTTTAAAGCTAGGCACTACATAGTGTCTAATCCTTGTACCCTTTACAGGCAGTACGTGACTTGTAATTTTCCTGTGTCATTTGAGATGCCTCTTAACAAACTAGATGAATAGCATATTAGCATTTCCTTCCTATTTCTCTTTGTATTATTTTCAATTAGACTTTGTTTTGGCAAGACTGCTACACTTAATCCCATGCTTAAAATAACAATGATAATATATGTGAAACCCTGAATATGTCTGCTGTTTCCAATTATCTTCATTTACTCCAAACCATCCTATTATCTGAAGGAATTTTATTATGCTGCACTTGTGTTGTATTTCAGCATTTATAGTGCAGAAACATCCAATTATAACATTGTTAGACATGGTTCCTAAGGTGCAGTGATGTGTTCTCTGTGAAATGCCACACGCTGTCCGTGATGAAACATGAATTTTTAGTTATGATGAGAATATCTTAGAAATGGAGTATGTGAATAAAGCACAGCATGCAACTTGCCTTTCTCCTGTTAAAGGCTTAGGATCATTTTGTGTCTTTGGCTGTCCTGTGTCTGTCTGTGGCATCTCTGACCTGTATTCAAGAGATCCTGACATATTGCAGTTCTTGTGTTAGAACTGCAATTCTAACATAATTCATAAGTAGTGAAGTGCAGAAGATGTGAAGCTTTACTATCATCTAGTTTATCTGTAGATGAGCAATGCACTAATCTGAAAAACTTTCAATACTGAAATTTTTGAAAGGACTCTTATCCCATTTATCACCTTAAAAGTAATTGGAACTAACTCTAAGATGTGACAGCTTAATGTAAAGGCACTTATCTTTCAGAGGAGCCTGGTGTGCTGCCGGGATATCTGTAAATAACAATGTCTTGCTTTGCGTGGAGCCTGTGTGCAGTTTAAACGCAGGCTGTGTTGGGACTGAGTAGTGGTTCTGGGTCTCTGTTATGGGGAAGAACTGGAATCCATTGATCCTGTAGTAAAGACTTTCTCGTATCGCATTAGCTGAACAAAGCTCTTTAGAGGGGTCTATGGTATGATCTTTGTTTCTTGCTACAGCAGATGTCCATTAGTTCATACCACTGATTATTCTGGGTTGTTTAAAAATCCAGCTGCAGATTAAGAGCAATCGTTCATTAGAATTACATTTTAAGGTAGTATATTTGATGATAGGCAGAACCTATTGCAGGCCTGCTGCAACATAATTTTCTGCAGTTGTGGAAAGCCATTCAGAACTGAGTCTTCCTGGACAAAATCTCAAAGTAAATGGGCTTTTGTTAATGTGACTGGAATGGCAGCTCACGCGTAATGGTCCATCACTAAAATGTTTTACTGTTCAGGTAAAAATTATCACAGTTTTAATAGCTGGTGAAGGTGGCATGAACAGTGTGTATTTTGAAAAGCTTCTCTCTTGTGGCTTGTCTCATTAGGAATAGTACAGGAAGAAGGAAGAGGCAAATAAAAAATAAGGCAAATAAATAATAAAAATAAAAAGGCAAATATTTTTTCATACTGCTCTTCAGGCCACTGTTTCTTTGGTTTAATTGAGCAAAATTTCTAATTTGCCATAGGGTTTTCAGTTGCCTAAACCACCAGAGCCACCTTCTGTGGAAGTGGAATACTACACCATTGCAGAGTTCCAGTCATGCATCTCTGATGGCATAAGCTTTCGTGGAGGACAAAAAGCAGAGGTGAGCTTTAACAGCGCGGCTGGAAAATTTGTAATATTTGGCCGTTGAAGGGGGACTGAATTGAAAGAGGAAGAGTGGAAAGCAATTGGTTGAGATTTTTGTTGAAGTAACACATTCCTTGTCATCTCTTAGGTTATAGAAAAGAATTCTGGAGGCTGGTGGTATGTGCAAATTGGAGAGAAGGAAGGATGGGCTCCAGCATCTTACATTGACAAGAGGAAGAAGCCAAATTTAAACAGAAGAACCAGTACTTTAACCCGCCCAAAAGTTCCTCCCCCAGCACCTCCCAGTAAACCAAAAGACTCTGAAGAAGGAACAGTTACTGGCACGGTTTCTTCAGGAGATTCCCAGGACTCTCCCCACAAGATGAAATATGAAGAACCTGAATATGATGTGCCTGCCTTTGGCTTTGACTCAGAGTGTGAAGTAAGTGAAAGTCATCGTGAAGAGGGCACTCCTGAAAAACAAGTGTTTCAGCCCCTCAAGCCCTCTTCTGTGTCTTCACTTCAGAAAGCAAAGTTCAAAGTAGGAGAGTCTTCAGAAGATGTCGCT
Source organism: Cuculus canorus (assembly GCF_017976375.1). Lineage (NCBI taxonomy): Eukaryota > Metazoa > Chordata > Aves > Cuculiformes > Cuculidae > Cuculus > Cuculus canorus. The sequence goes on from NC_071407.1 coordinate 13,020,362, forward strand.
CACGAAGAAGAGACCATCTATGAGAACGAGGGATTTAGGCGTTATGTGGAAGATGCTTTGTCCAATAAGGAATCTAGTGGAGACTCAGATTCTCAGAAAAGCGCCTCTCTTTCCTTGATCCGAAGGAATTCTCCGTGTTCCAGCTCTCCTAAATCATCACTTGTGAAGCTCAAGGTGGACAAAAACATCCAGCCCAATCTTGGAAAATGTCACTATTCTAGGAATGAGGAGACAAAACCAAGGTCAGCTTCAGATGTTGGCTTACGTAGCATGCCAAGAACAGGCATGAAGAAGGAGCCTGCACAGAGTCCTTCCATTAGAGCAAAGCCAATCGTTAGGCCCAAGCCCTTCCTAAACAAGGCAGACTCTCAGAGCCAAGAAAAGATGGATATCAGCACTTTAAGGCGTCAACTGAGGCCTACTGGGCAACTCAGAGGTGGACTTAAAGGTTCAAGAAGTGAAGAGTCTGAGAGCCCCACCCACACAGCTTCTGAGAACCAAGACGATCCTGTTAGAAGGAGCTCAGCTGATTTCATTACAGCTCCTTCTTGCAGCATTTTCTCCTCTAGCCATCCAGCCAAAACTGAGCAAGAAAATAATTCCAGATGTTTCTACGTGACCACTGACTCATACCAAAAGGTACAGGATTCTGAAATTTGCTTCCCAGCAGGAGTAGAAGTGGAAGTGCTGGAAAAGCAAGCCAGTGGATGGTGGTACCTGAAATATGGTGACATGGAAGGCTGGGCTCCTTCCCATTATTTGGCACTACCCGATAACCAGCGAGAAACCACATCAGCAGAAACTGATGCCTCATTTGCCAGGAACAGGAAAAATGAAAACAAGTCAAACAGTTTAGAGAAGATAGAGAAGAGGGTTCAGGCTTTAAACACCATCAACCAGAGCAAACGTGCGACGCCACCCATCCCAAGCAAACCTCCTGGCGGTTTTTTGAAACCATCAGGGCCAGTCAAAATGAGGAATGGTGTGAGGCAACTAGCTGTCCGGCCACAGTCAGTGTTTGTGTCTCCACCACCAAAGGATAACAACCTGTCATGCTCTTTGCGCAGAAATGAGTCTTTAACAACTACAGATCATCTTAGGACCGTCCGTCGGAATTCCTCCTTCAGTAATGCGTGGTCACAGCCCGGTGATATGAAGGGAAAGCAGCCTGAGCGGTTGGGTACAGAAGGCTCAGAGACCACCACCAACCTCCCTTCCCAGAGGAATGGGATTCCTGTGTCCACAGTCAGGCCAAAGCCCATTGAGAAATCCCAGTTCATTCACAACAATCTCAAGGACATCTATGTTTCCATTGCAGACTACGAAGGGGATGAGGAGACTGCAGGGTTTCAGGAAGGTGTCTGCATGGAGGTCCTCGAAAGGAACCCAAATGGCTGGTGGTACTGCCAGATCATGAATGGTGTCAAGCCATTCAAAGGCTGGGTTCCCTCAAATTACTTGGAGAAAAAGAACTAATATTGCAATATCTTTAACTTCCCTAATTTATACTGTTCCTGCTGTGTAGATGTGGAAAAAAAACAATTGCAACACAAAAAGACATTTCCCTGCGCTCCAGTTTGTACAAAGGGACAAAGGAGTCTATGCTGAGGATACATCTGCCATATTCAGGAGAGGTTTGTGGGGTTAACTTGTCATAAGCAACTACGAGGAAGATCCAGCATAGTCAAATGCCTTTTTGTGAAGTTGTTAATAATCTTGTATGTGTAACAGGGTATGACATCCCATCTTTCCCATTATCGATAGGAAACCAAACGTGTGCCTTTTGTGAGAGAGAAATACAAATGCATCTACTTGGGGAGTTTTGTGCCAAACTCTGTTTTACAATCTTGGCTCCCTTTCTCCTCATTCTTATCCGTGTGTGGAATACCCAAGAGTTTTGGATGCAGTTCCACGACTTAGTGAGAAGCGAGTGGAAGTTTCTGGAACACAAAGGGACTCTAATCCTTTGGAGCTGTTCACTTTTTTTTTTTTTTTACTGTTTTCAACACTTGGTTGGTCCAGAGTTGGAGCCTTTTCATTGCGGAGAGATTTGATCTCTGACTTCAGTTGTGTTTTGTTGTTACAGCTAACTCATCGGAAAAGGCAATCAGGTGGTGTTGGTTGGGGGCTTTTTGTTTCCTTATGTTCTGCCTTGTTCTTTGAGTTGGTATTTCAGGTGTTCTAGGGCAGCGATGCCTACTGGTGCTTGTAAAAAAAAAAAAAAAAATACAACCTACAAACCCTATGCTTAAGCATGTTGATTACTTTGTAGCCTCCAGGTTTCTGTGCCTGACTCCTGCCAGGTGATCCTGGTTGAATCTCTTCCAGAGTTGGGTTTCTCAAAACTTGGCATAATATCAAAATGTACAAAAGTCCCTTGAGACACTAAGGACAAAGCTGTTAAATGTTACTTCTAGTTTTGCAATCTGGTCTGAATCTAAACGTGCTGACTGCTGGCAGGGCCCGCCGAGGTATTAGCTAGAAAAAACAGTAATGTTCTGCAACATCAGTGTTTACAATGAGGGGGGGAAGCCATCAAACTCAGTCTGCACATCCTTAATTTGTATATTTTGGGGGAATTATTTTTCTGTGTTTTGTTTTTGTATTTACTGTGCATTCTGGGTTTACTTTTTTTTTTGTGTGTCTTGTTTTACCGGAAGAGACTTAAAAATGAAGTAGGAGCCAAATATGTGTTTCTGTTCCCACTTAAATCCAAAAAGTACATTTATACTAGAAAGTGTGCCTGGGCTTCTCAGGCTTAGAGATTTAATATCAAAGTAATTAGTTCTGCAATGCATCTGACCAGGAAGTTGCCTCTTCTAGTTCCGTTTCTGTCTGCCTTTCTTGACTCATGGTTTGAAACGTGGCACGTGTTGTGGGGTAGTGTGGTGGGAAATGGAAGAGGCACCCATTGAAAAAGGCTAGGAATATGGAATTATTCCTGAGGAATTCAACTCTTGTACTGTAAACATCATTGGCAAAATCCCTAGTATACTTGAAGAAGTAATGTTATTTTGTTGGGTTTGGTTTTTTAATGGCCTTGTTAATCACTCAAAATCAATATCTAGTTCCTCTATATAATAGTCAGCATTGTAAATCTGTTTTAAGCAGGAGAGGGCAGACCATTTCACTACTGGTTTACGCAAAATGATACATGCCCTTCTTTCCACCAACACTGATTTGGCTTGGAAGGTAAAGGTTAAAGACTTTAAAGTAGCAGGGATCAAGGGGCTGAGTAAGATAGCACAATATTTTGTAGAACTGGGGATGTTTCTCTGCCAAAAAAAAATTTACACAATTTATACATTGTTCTTGTCTTTTTTTTTTTTTCTTTTCATGGGGGTGGGAGGGGTGGGGTTCATTGATTTCCATAGTAACATTGAGAGAATTTCCTACAGCTAACCTAGCTGATGTCCTTTTGATAGCTGAAACAACATCCAGGTGCCACGAGTGGCGATGAGCAGTGCTGTGGTTCGAGCAGCCCTCTGCATCCAAGTAGGGAGGGAGGTTGTTTGGTTGGGTTCCGTTTAAATTGGGGTGGCAGGAGAAGGAAGTGTATCTGCACAGCAGCTCATATCACAGTGTGCAGGGTCCTCTTTGTACCTTAACATCTTGCCATAGAATATATATGTATATATCCAGTTAGCTACATCTTACTGGATATGTATCTGAGGCATCGTGGCCCTGTCTCTCGTACTTCTCCCCATTTTTAGTTGTACTAATATGGTAGCAGCCATGAAAGACTGCTGGAGCTGTTGTGAGATTATAATAGAAGTATTATATTCTTCTGCTGGACAGTATTAAATAGAGCAATACATAGAGTTATCTGCTAGATTGCAGTACTAATAGTAGTGACTTAGTGACTCGTATTAATGTTATCGTATTGATTTATTTTAACAATAATGATGCGGAAGTGGTTCATTATTTTGAATTAATGCACTTTAATAACAATAAAAGAAACCAAAATGGAAGCCGATGCAGAGAACTAAGTGCATTATTTAAAGGTGCAGTATATAATTATCATTTTCTTGAAGCACATATTTATTAAGAATTAACTTATTTAAAATAGTCTAAAGTTTTGTTTAAAGACATTCCCACTAGGCCATCTCTTTGGGGGGATGTAAAAGCACAGCTCCCAGATCTTCTGCATTGAGCCACTGAATTTTCTGAGTACGGTGTGGTGTGACGTGAGCAGCATGCAGACAGGAGTGCTTGGACTACTATAAATATTCACACTTGCGTACAGCTAAGCCAAGCCCAGAGTACCTCTGAACTGCAGGAGTCCTTGCAGGATTTGAGGTGGCAAAGCTGGTTTTGGCAAGCAGTTGTGGTACCTGGCTGCCACGAACCTTGCAGGAGGGTGGTCTCTGGAGGATATGGGCTCACTGTGAGGCTCAGGTTAGTGCAAGGGCTTCAAGATCTGCCTGTGAATCATGGGCCAGCTTGGTAACAGACATCTGTCTGTCCCACAGCTCCCTTTCCACCTTGCTGCCTTGCTTTTCCAGCACTGGCTTTTGCAGGGAGGTGGTTTGCAGAGCTCCAGGCAGTGCAGGGCATGACACAGAGCAAGAGTGCCTGCAGCACTGCCAGGGTTTTCTCAAGCAGCAGCCCAGTGTCCCATGGCTCAATTTGCACCCTCATGGCATCTCACAGGCTTCATGGCCCCCTTGAGGAGAGGCCAGAGCCTGTAGACGGGCTGCAAAGCCACACTGGTGGCCTCCTTCCTCCCTCTGCCCCAACATGCACCAGCAAAAAGGATGGGGGCAAATGACCTTCTTGATGCTGGAAATGAATGTGGGACTCTGCCTGGCACACCAGGTTCCCTCCTGGTGGGAGAGCTTTGGTTTGGGCTTCCCTTTATTTGGTAGCTGTTTTTTAACTGCTGTGTTTTAAAAAGACAAATGCCCCTCAATGCACCCGTGTGTGTCGTCTCCTCCACCTCATCTTACCATTATCACAGCATCTCTCACTGACTGCTTTTTTGATTCTTTCAGCTGAGAAATATCAGGAAAAGAATTATTTCTCCTATCGGCGAGCAGCTAATTTTGGTCAGCTAAACTGATCCCTGAAATAGCCAAGCCCTTTCCTCTGTCAGCTGTGAAACAGAGTGAAAGGCCTTCAGCTAAATCAGAAAAGCTGACTGCAGGGCAGGAAAACCTGGCAGGATGTCTCAGAGGACAGCGTAGCTCTAGAAGTGTTTTAGCTCTTTTCTAAAATGCTAATGTCGCCTTAAACTTCATTTTACTAAATCTGAACTGACACTCTATCAAGGGCAATATTTAAATGTAATGTACACCTCAGTGAATACTCAATGCAGAAATCAATAGTACTGTTTAAATTTCTCTTTCTGGTTTATTCGTGAGCCAGATTGCTAAGGAGAAGCTCTGCAGGCCTTGGGCAAAGCTATTTACAGCTGAAGGGGGCCCTCCTCCGGGGCAGAGGCGGCTGCTTTCACCACGTCGCACTCACCCACTGTCCGTGCTTTCAAAAAGTCTTGAATTTGAACCAGCAGAAAATCCAAACTCCAATGCCAGAGAACAAAATTTAAGAATGTGAAATTTGTGTCTTGCTGTATACTGCAACTTTAATAATAATGAGCACTTCTGAGTTCGTTATTGAGGTTTATATAATGCCTGAAAAGTTTAATTGCTGGTTTCCCTTGTCTCCCCTTTCAAAACACTTTCTCATAACAGCAAGAGTAGTACATTTTTCCTAGCAGCCCTTCTCCATGGAAAGCAATTCCTGTTAATTGTTCCAGCTCTCATGCCTTGCAATGAGTGGACGTAGTCATACCTAGCAGTACTTTGCAAGCCAAACTTTTCAAGATAAAACAATGGGCGCATGTCAGGATACTTAACTGATGTGTTGGCAGGAAGATTTTACATCAATGTGTACAATAATAGCAAATATACAACAATGAAGGATTGAAATTTGCTCACGGTTAGACTCTTAAAAATGGGATTTCACGTCTGTGCAGGTACAGCTAAAGAATGGATTTGGCCCTTGTGGATATGCACCCCAAAGACTTCTTCCGTTATGATGCTATAAAGTTTGACGAAGGCATTATATAATTTTCATCACTTTCAGATCTTAATGAATCATATTTTATTGTAATATATATTCATTGCTTTCCTCAGTTAAAAGAAAGTTACTGCTTTTATCTTATAAGAAAAACAAGGGAATTTGATAAAGCATTCATTATTTTCATATTACTAGTATTAACAGAATAGAACTAGTACTATTTAATTTTAGATCTTCATAGCTAGTTTGTTAATAAATCATGTTTTGCTGTGTTGTATCCTACTATTTCTTTTCTATTTTTTCCCAAATACTCTGCATTGTTGAGAAAAAAAATCCAATGAGTGGATAAGTGCAATATTCATAGAATAAACAGGCCCCTCATCCAGGACTTGGAGTGGAACGTGCAGTGTGAAATGTTTGCAATTCTCTATTCATGCACTCTTAGGGCAGGGGGAGATGCAGGGGAGGGGGTGGCTGGATGAAAACAGGACCCTTGGGTAGGAAGGAACTGATGGTGGGTGATTTGGGGTGGGAATGGCTGCTTTTCGTACAAAAAGCTTCACCTGTTACTGAAGGTATAAGGATTACGCAGCATATGTTGACAGGATTATGTATAGAATGTGCATTAACATCCTTATTACAGGACTTCTGAGCTATGCTTGAAATATTCTGCATGTCATCCATGCATGATACTGTCTTTGGTATGTCTCTGCTGGTTACATCCTCTGTTACACTTCAGAATCGTTGCTAACTTAAGAAGGGAAAATAATTCTGCTGGTGCAGTCCCAAGTTTTGATACTGTATTGTTACTTTTATTTATTGCTAGCGCTATGGGAATATTTTTACAGGTCCTTATTTCCTTTCTTTCCTTATTATTAACCTAAGGAAAAATGTCCCTATTTAATCTGGGTTAGTTCTCATCTGCAGAATTCCACAGCTGATTTGAGTATTGATTTCGTATTCTTGGCTTGCAAAGGCTGATCTTTCAGGTCCAAAATAATAGTTGGACAGAAACATTGCTCTTCAAAAGAGGATTTGTCTTAAATTCTGTTTGAATGGAAGAAGAAGTTCCGTCTGTCCAAAATAATGTGACTTTCCAGGTAGCAGCAAAATTACTACCTTTGAAAAACTGGACAGTTTTCGTAAGATGTAAGAGAAATGTGAAAGCCAGAGCACTTTATTGTCTGAGCTCTGTGAGGTACATCTCCTGCAGCTCTTCATGTCCCTGGAGAGGGGGTGTACCTCAGCTTTCTGCTTAATTTTTGTCCTGCTGTTTTTAAGTTTATCAAAAAGCCTTAGTATCACCAGACACCTTTGCATTCAAACAGAAAAACTCAATTCTGCAGCTGTACTGAAATAGCATCAGTTACATAATTTTTGAAAATTTCTAATACTTTAAAAATTAATCTCATTCTTTCACGTGCTCTTGCCTAAACTGGCAACAAGTGCATGAGCATCAGTAGAGTTACACCGACAGAAGACTCACAGCGGAGCAAAGCGCCTTGTGGGCGCTTCAGAATGGACCATTCTCAGCAAAAGCAAGCACTGTGCACTCAGTTTCTACACCCCCAAAGGATGCACAGGGCTGCCAGGCCTCGGTGCTGCTGTGCCATGATCCACTTCCCTGCGGGTCTTGCAGATACTTAAAACCAACTGGAGCTTTGCTGCTATTTGCTGGTGGCTTCCCATCACCAGCAGCTCCTTCTCTGGCAACTTCAGATGCTATTTAGCCACGTAGCAAAGTGCTGTGTATAAATGCTGTGCTTGATAGCTGCCAACAGTACCAGTATGATGGTCTGAGAGCAAATGTTTGTGTAAGTTATTTTATTTTCATTTGCTTTTAGTTGCTTGGTAGAAGCAGGGACCACCAACGCAGCGATGCATGAGGAATGTGTCTGCGCACTTGAACTGTTTGATGGCCTCTGCTAGCTCTGCCCAGTGCTTGTATTTCTCTTTCTCTCCCTCTGTGCTGCTCAGTAGTCACGTCTGCTGTGCATGTCTGTAATTTTCAAATAAAGTACTGTATGCAGGGGTCCAGAAGCCCCCACAGTCAGTTGACTTTGGGTTGGAATGTAGGTTGCTGTTGCTGCTTTTCCTCCTCCATTCTAGACCCAACTCGGAGCAAAGCAGTCTGTAAAAAGTCACCCATAAGTTTACTTTGGGATGCCAATTGTGTGGGGTGTGCAGGCATTGCCAAGGGTGGTACGAGAGGATCTTTCTTCTTAGATGCCCTCACATTAGGGCTAGGGCTCCACAGCGATTCCTGGAGAAAAAGCTGTGCCGCACTGTGTGTGGACCTGACTGGCATAGGCAGAACAAATTAGTTCCTCCCATTTTATAATGTCAGGGCTGGGCTGGTCCCATCAACAATGTTCTTCATTTGTTCTTGCATCAAGGTAGTGTTGATTCTAGTTAGAGAGTGCAATTTTTTTTTGTTTTGTGTTTGTTTTTTTTTTAATAATTAAATTTGGTTTAAAGCTTCACACTGGCGTTTTACAGAACTGTTCTTGTCAGCGTAAGCCACTACTGTCCTGAGTTGAGACTCCTGTTTGTTACTGAATCAAAATAATGGGAATTATGTTGATAATTTGGAAAGAAATAAGAGTTAACTATTATTAGCAGGGGGGAGAGAGATATAAAATATGAGGAAAAAAGTTGTTTCTAATATGGCCATAAATTACTGGGTCTGACACTGCAGGTGCTTTCTCTGTATGGATGGTTTTAATATATCACTGCTCTGTGTTAGAAATTTTCATTATTGAGAAAAAGTTGAACTTCTTCACTTCATGAATACAGTATAGCAATCTGAACCCTGAAGCCAGTGACCCACCAAAGGAAGACAAACATGGGTCATGAATTTATTGTAGCAGAGGTGATTTGTACGTCTGAGAGTTTGTATACACTGAGGTTCAGCTGATGGAGTGGGCAGGAATGGCTGTTCCAGGTCTGCCTGCATTGGCCCTCTGTGAAACAGTCCTGTGCTAATGACACTTCTGAGAAGTGTTGGGTTTCATGATCTTTCCCTGGTCCAGGGTTATTTGGACACAATGGTCTTGGTCTGTGCTTGGAGGAGAAAAGCAGAGGGAAGGGAGAATCACTTGGCACTATAGGAGAATTCTTAAAATATAACATTTAACATTAAAATAAGTATTTCAGGCTTCTCTAGATATTCTGCCTCAAACCTATGTTAGTGACTCTGTATTTGATGGCTGAAATTTAAGCAGCATGGCAGCTTTCTCTGTGCAAACAGTTCTTTTGTGGTTTAAGAGCTTGTTCTTGAACTGCTTCTGGGTCACCAGGGAAGTAGTGATAAATAAACAAAATCCCATCATCACTCTTGGGGTTTAGGCTGGCAGGGCTTCAGTTCTGTTCTGACTCTGGGTCCCTCTGAGCATCCTGATTTCGTTTGTTTCTGCCCCCGAGAAGCGGGAAAAAGAATAGTGCAGTCACTGGAACTTAGCCTGTAGCAATTAGTAAACTGGAACAAATGAAAAGGAATTAAAAAGAAACCTTCTAGAGAAAGAAATATTTCAGTGACTTAACTATTTCCTGCCTTGGATTTCTGTGTGCTGGGGATGAAAATTGTTACCAGCGTTTAGAGGGAATTTTTCTGCAGCATGGGGAAGAGACCTGATGAAGGCTTGCTTGTTACTCATGGTGAGTTCAAACCTGGAGTACTGCAAAAGCAAAGCCCATGTAGCCTTACAGGAGCTTTTATGACACTGAGGGCCCAGGCCAAGTGTTGTGGTGTCAACTGTGTGCAAAGTAGGTGTATTTCTGCTGGCTGGCTAACTTCATATTCCACCAATGCTGTTCCTTTATTGAAGATTTACTCACAGAGGGCAGTGCTCATTACTCTACTTGAGGTATTTGTGAAGAATCGAGCAGATGAGCCTTGTCAGTTAAGACTCAATATCAAATTTCATGTCAGGAGAAATCTTGCCAGAAGTTTGATTGATTTGCAGCTACGGCTAAAGGTCGGATGCGGATAACTCACTGTGGGCGTTGAAAGTAGCTCAACTGGACATGTATATCTGTAGTTGTTTCCAGAGCTGTTAATTAGCCCAGATAGTCTCTGGACATGGTGGGTAGTCAGTTATTGGGAGCCTAAACCTGTTCTGTATGAAGGCTGAAATCTTAGCAGTTGTGCTTTGCTCTGTTAGCAGAACGATTGCACTTGTCTGGACTGGAAACTTCTATGGTTTTGCTGTCCCAAATTTGTACTTGACAAAAAAAAATATCAATCTAGGCCTGGTCTAAGTGAGGTTTTGCCGTGGGTTTCCTGGGTGGTTGATGTGCTTAATGTTAATTTGAATATTAGATGCTGTTGTCATTTCTGTGTTGGTATAGTGCTCCATTTTCCAGTGGTTAGATGGTAGGAGTGTAGCTGTGGGGAGCTTGGGAGAGTATGTCGGTGACCAGAAATAGAGAAATGTGTGGCTGGTCTTAGTGCGTGTGGTCAAGTTGGTGACGGTTTTTTTGTCTTTTTTTTGTTTGATTGTTTTCTTTTTAACATGGGAGCCATTCTGTCGGTTCTTCTTGGGAAAAGGTCTAGAAGTTGATGTGGTTTCTGTTGCAATATATATGAGAAGGAATAACTGAGAGCTTTTCTTTTTTTTTTTTTTTCCTTTTTAAGAGAGTTTATGGGCAGGAGTCCATTCAGTCTGATTTGGGTTGCAAGTTAAGGCAAGAGAAGAAGAAAATGAGTTTGAGGAAACCCTTTTTCATGATAACAGCTTTGGATCATATTTTCTTGTGGCCTCTGATCTAGCTCCACCAAAGGTAGTGGAGTGAATACTCTTTATTGTGGAGATGTTGGAGCTTTTGACCGAGTATTGATTCTTTCAGACCTGGCAGGTTGTTTGACATTCACAGCATCACTCCTTAGGGTACCTACAGTGAATGTGAGATAGAGACAGAAATAGAAACTGCAGCCTTATGTATTGTCTGATTTCTGTTTAATGAACTCAAGATGGTGACCAGTTGGATAAAACTGTTTGTACAGTGAACAGCTCCTGCAAGGGTCTGAATATGCTAAGATCTATGGAGTGCTTTCCTAGAAATGGAAATCACATGCATAACAGAATTTTTTGCCTTTCTCAGTCATCCCAGTAAAATTGGAACAGCAAAAAAATTGAAAATTGAAAAAAAATGACTTTTTTTTGCACTTAACCTTGATGGCAAGAGTTATTGGCAATGAAGGGTCAAACGCCCCAATCTGTCTGAACTGGCACAAAACAGAAGACCTTTTTCTGACTGGTCCCTGCGACTGTGTGGTATATTTGATGCAGATTAAAGTACTAGTCAACAAAGATGAGTAACTTCTCTGTGGACCAACACAAAAGATGTGTTATCAGTGGGGAAAAGCATAGCTCTCCTTTTTGCCAAGTGACCCTGTAGAAATGTCCCTCAAGCTTTAGCACAGATCACCTTGGGTACAATAGAAATGCATCTCTGTCCCAGTGAGGTTTGATGAAAATTATCATAGCACAATGTTTTCATTTACTCTGGATATGACAGTGGTGGAGGGAAAGAGTTGTGCAAAGCACTATTTTACCCCTAATCCAGACTTGTAGACTTTTAGTGCCCAGTCCAGAAGTGGTTCCAGAGCGGTCCTCGCAGTAAAGTCATTGACCAAGTGCAGTAAATGGGGGGTTGAATACCACCAGATCAGCTTGTACCTGCTCATGTCCCAGACATGAGTAACTGGGCCAGGGTTTTGCTGCCCTTTGTGGGACAGGGACCATACACAGGGGCTGCCCTCTTCCCCACAACAGCCAAAGGGTCACGTGCCATACCCAAGTGCTTACTCGGAGGTCTGCAAAGCAATGTAAAGCAACTGAGGTTTGGGGGTTTCCCTTAAAGCAGCACATTCTGAAGCAGTGAAGTAAAAACAAATGGTTGTTAAAGGGATTTTAATCTTGTCTGTGCCTGTAAAGGTGAAAACTCTGCATGGGTCACTCCACAGGGAGTGAAAAACCAAACTATCTCAGGCAATTGTGCATGTGAAAATGGAGAACAAAAACTTTAGACTGCCACATGCCTAAAAGTAGATCTTGGCAATTCTTTTTAGGCATTTATTAGAGCTAGTTTCATTTTGGAATTGAACAGCATTTAATAATGGTTAATTAAGACTGCTTCAAAACTCCTGGAGGGAAAGACAAATTGTGTTCTGGATGCTTTGTAGAGGAGGAAGTTGCAATAATGTAGAATATTGTCAAGTGTTTTATGAAGTTTATTTTTTACCTAGGACCGTCACAGATCTTTGTGACTGTATCCTGGCCTACACTAGTGCCCTGGCACAGCAACTAGGTATAGACACCTCTGCAAAAAGTCATAGCTATGCATCTCTAATGTGCATGCATATATTGGAAAAGATGAGCCTAAAAAGGACCTGGAGTAAATTATGCTCAATAAGAGCTCCTGCTTGTTATGTTCCAGGTACATTGAAATAACTTGCGTTTAGGCAACTTCAGCTCCTTCCAGATATCTGCCACCACACACCTCAACAGCACGCAGGCGCTGCTCTCTGCTGGGTGTTGGAGGGTGGCAAATGCTACTGGAAAGGACAATTCAGGATGCAGACTGTCACTGCCCTTCCAGTTCTTCAGCCATGCTCGAAGTCGTAACTCTGCCAGTCCACAGCAGGGTCAGACCCTTGGCACAGTAGTTGCCGTGTCCAGCAGGGCTGAGCTCCGCTCTGCCAAGCGCTTTGAGTGACGTTTACTGGCACTGTGCACTGCTGTGCAGCGATGATGTTCTCCTCTTGCTGTGCACAGGACCAAGAAAGGTTGTGAGGGACTGCCAGAGGTTGAGGGCTGTTTACTCAGAGTTGTTGCAAGTTCTTGCAATGTGAACCTCTAATGTTTTCAAAGACTCAGGCAGAATGGACTTGCTAAACAGACTATACCTGTCATCTCCCAGTTCATTGATTGCTTGGACCAAAGGTGGTGCTAAATTTGATCTTTGTAATATTTATATTTTGTTGGACTTCTTTTTTTTAAGTGTTTAATCAAACAGATGCAGTGTCCTTACACAAGAAATTTGGTCCCAGCTTGGGACACGGCAAAACTCACTGGACCTTCAGAGTCCAGAATTGTTGCTTGATAACATTTGAGCAGGCTTGCAGTGTTCTGGGGGGAGGTGGGAAAAGGGTACTCTGTCTTCAAATGCTTGCAGACTGTATGAATTGACTTGTGATTTTTTGTTTGTTTGTTTGTATTTTGTTTACACTGCCTCTTATCCCCTAAGGAAAAATAAATTTTTGACCTTTTTAATTGTGATCCAGTTGGTTTTATCTTATTTTTTTTTCAATTATTCAGTACTGCTTTATTTCCACTTATGTTTGTCACTGAAAATAGTTTTCCCAGAAGAACTTAAAACTTGTGTGCACATGCAAATGCAAATTTCAGCTCAGACTTAAATGGATAAAGGAACTTCTCTTGTGCTCTGTCCACAAGTTGTTGTTGTATGCTGTATTTTTGTCTCATTCCTAATTCACAAGTTTTATGGACTGCTCACCTCTGCCTTCAAACATCGAGACCGTTTGTATGTATTGAACAAGCTCTTAAGGTTTAGAATACTCTGTCAAGATGTTTTTTGGAGAGGGATGAGCATTAGATGCAAAATAAGAAGAAAAGCATTCTTTTAAATGAGCGGCCCTTTGGTTCTGTAATAAAAGGGTTGCTCTGCAAGTTGGGATTAGCCCTCAACACTGCTATGTGCAGGCTGCAGAGCAGGTGGTGCTCGAGCACAGAGTAGGTGCGATTCTGCAATGTTGCTGACTCATCTTATCTGGTTTGAAGGTTGGAGGCTCCAGATACCTCAACAAGTAGAAGTTCTTAGCCGTGTGAAGCAGCAGACAGGTAAAACTGAAGAGTTGTCCCTAAAGGATCCCTATTTCTTATGTGGGAAATCTCTTGGGGGATGCAGAGGGCAGTGGATTAGGGGTTACAGTGGGGGATCGGGTTGTAATAGGGGATCTAATAGTAAAGAGGAAACAAGTTTGTTTTCTAGCGCTTCAGTTCCTGATTCGGTTATGGGAGCATTCTATGTAGTGGTCTTCACTTCCTTGTGGCCTGTTAGAAGTTTGCAAATCTATAGGCAAAAGGGATCATGCCTAGTGCCTGCTGCCACCTCGGAAAGCAGGATTGCAGAGGGGCTCTAACCCATCCCAACTTTCTGTTCCTGCAGCAGAGAATGACCTCACATGAGCGCATCCCTCATTTTAGCATGCGGCTATGCCTTCACCATGTGCTGTAGCACTTCACAAACATTCTGTGGGACTCATTTCCCTACCGAGGCCCCAGGATGAGCCACCTCTTGCCAGAGGCACAGCCTTTGCTAACCGTGCCCATGAAATGTTCCTCCATGCTGGCACGTAGGCAAGTGAAGGAGGAGTAGACCTATTTGGGCACACCAGCACTCTGAAGGATGCCAGGAATCGTATTGGAAGCAGCATGCAGTCCTGGGTATTTTAAGGCACACATTTAGTGGCAAATGTGCCTGGGAACTGTGTCCCTTCTTCCCCAATGTGTATGACCCAACCAGCCTAGGGTTAAAAGGGATTTTGTGGGCTGTGGCAATCACCATATACACTCAAGTATCCCTTTGTATACTGTAACCCACTGTTCAGTGCTCCCTTCATTCCTGTTTTTTCTCCGAGAGGTACCACCAGATTTGTGCTGAACTTAGACTAAATATATCTGGTCCTACTTATGTGTATTCATAATATTTGTGGAAAAGGAGTAAAATCAGCCTTAGGAGAATTGGAAGCAAGGTGAATTACTTTTTTTATTTTTAAGTGGCTGTGTGCCGTGCCGGGTACGGAGCACCAGGTGGCGATGCTGGATCAGCTCTGCAGCTCATGGACCACTTTCGGAGCATCCTTTCCTTCTCTTCCTCCTCCTCCTGTCAGGCTGTCCCAGAGCTTGAAGCAGCAGGAGAGCTGCGCTGGTGGGATGCCTTGGTGCTAGGGAAGGTCTGTGTAGCCCCTTCCCTTGGTCTTTGTGGAGAATAGCTTGGAAGCGATGGTGAAATTGCAGATCTGTGTTGGATTTGGTGATGGCCTGGGGAGGGAGGTCAGAGCACAGCGACTCCAGTGATGCTCAGCAGACAGGGTGCAAAGCTTGCTAAGGCCATTGCATACGGCAGCTGCAGGAGGGAATCAACAGGCTGGGGCTGTTCAGAGGGGAAAGCATGGGGGTATCTGACCTGGTCCCTCTTGCTGATGCCAGGGGAGACGAGGGTCTGAGTTTGGCCCAGAGCATTAGCACTTCACTTGCCCTTGTGCATGTTCATGGCAGTGCTTGGGCTCAGGACAGCGCACACGGGCTGTCTGGCAGCTCGTTGTCCTCATTTTCTAGGAGCAGTCTGCATTTTGCAACTCTTCCCCTTGCTCCTGAGGGGATGAGAAGGCTCCCCACGGCTGGGCTGTGGCTAGAGAAGGCTCTCTAGACCCACTACAGATCCTCCTTTCCTAGAGAAAGCAGGGCCTGGGCACATCTCTTGGATTGTAGCACAGGCTGTGCAGACTTGCCTTATCCCAACAGCTAAAAGATCCTCAGCAGGGTGGTGGAGAAAGCTGGGGTGCGGAAGTGGTTTCTCTTTACACACCTTGGAATGTTTTAGGCCTCTAGGAAGCTGTTAGAGTGGAATGCTTTCAGCTGGAGAGGCTGAAGACAAGCCTCCTGGGAAGTCCCCATCCCTTGACAGACAGAGCATCCACACGGAGGGAGAAGATGCCAACTCAATATGTCCTATAACAGGAGAGGGTGATCCACCCAGTCTCTCATCTGTTCAATAGCCAAAGAAAAAGGTGGGGAGGGAAACTCACACGGCTCTCTCGTAGGTGTGTTTTAGCAGATCCCTGCAGCAGGGGAGCTACTGGATTCTAGGGGAGCTGGCTTCTTTATGGAGAATCCAAATCCCCTTTGGGTCCCTCTATCCCTTGCTACATGCTGAGGAAGCACTTACATCTTGCCTCAGCATCTCCCTTGGCCAGACCACAGCTTGTCTGTGGGCCTTCTCAACCTATTACTCAGTTCAGGGCTGGGATGCTCCTGTCAGCTGTTGAACTGTCATGTCTCTCCAAAGCTGGGATGGGGACACCTGGCTATAGTGCCCAATCTTCAGCCCCTTACCCGGCCCCTCCCAGGCTGAGGTGCCTGGTCCTGGCTTTCCTCGCAGCACACTTTCTCCTTCTTGTGCTGTTGATTGCTTTTTTTGTGTGGTCACACAGGCACTCAGGAGAGACAACACAAACGAGGCAATGAGAGGGAAGCAGTTGTGGCTTTTCTCTATGAAAGGTGTGAAGAGGCTCAAGACTGTGGGGCTCAAGCTGCAGGAACATGGTTAGCCCTCACTTTTACTTCTGTGGCTTTCTTTATTCCTTATGTGTGTACAGTGTCCATCGGGGGACCAGCTGTCAATAACCCCCTCATCCTCAAGGACTGAAGGGGAGACTGAACTCTCTGCACTCCACTTCTGCAAAGGAGGATGTTCTCATGCCACCATTGCCCTTGCCTCAGACGGGTCATTGTCTCTTGCCACACTTGTGGAAATGGTAAATACTCAGCCGTTCATGCTGCTGCAGGATACCTAAATCAACTTTATTCACAATCACAGTTATCCAATTTTTCACAATGAGTTATTCTTTTCTTTAAACAGAACACAAAACATCTTAAAGTAAAGCAATGAAATGCAAATGACACAAGAACACAGAGGTACATGTGAACCTACACCAGTCATACAAAACAAAAGATTAGGATTGTTGTTATTGTTACTGCTTTTGCTGGTTTGTTTTTTTTCTCCCTGGAAAGAGCCTTGCTCCCCTCCTCCCTGCTCACAACCAGAGGCCAGCTGATGCTGGGAGCAGGACTTGACTTAACCCCAATTTTTGAGCTCAGATGCTGGGGGATGCTTTCAGCTTCTGCTAACTCCTAGAGTTTGGTCCACAGTAAAACAAACACAGTTATATATTAAAACACTCTGAATTTGAAAGGCGAAAAGGGAATTCACACCACTGCACTGGTACCCATGGATGGAGTTTCTTGAAAAATAAAATGTACCCCTTGGCTTGCCCTGTACGGAGGGGAGCCAGTCCCACTGGTGTGGTAAAGGCTTGGGAGGATGCTTATTGCACATTTCCCCACATCTGTTATTATTTCATCAATGTCTTCCTACCCCTTAGGTTCATACTCTCCGAAGTCTTTGTACCAGAGTTTGTGTAACTGCTGAAACAGGCTTCCTGTGTCTGCAGGTCACTGCTCTGTCCTTGGGTAAGCCGGAGGCTGGCTGCGTTCCTGCAGACCAGCTGTGCTCCCGGCACGGCTGCTCTGACCCCACACCAACTTGTCCTCCTCCCACCCCTCGGTGAGGGGGTCCAGTCACAGGAGCCATGGCACTCCAGGGCTTTTGAAAGCTGGCCTGGAGTGCAAAGCAGGGCTGGGTTAGGTGTGTACATGAGAGGTATGCAAAGAAATAACGTAAATCCCTGTAACCAGAATATAGGCGTTCAAGTTAGTAGTGCCCATGCGGTGGGCTGGGAGTGGCTGCAGACCCCCATGGGAGGCTGCAGTGGTGGAGGTGCCTTTAGACAAAGGCTCTACACTGAGCTCTCCAGCTAGTAGCCTCTTTTTTCAATTCCTTGAGAGGACAGGATGAGGACGTTTTCCACGTGGGAGCAGCCTCCATGAGTGCTCCTTCACTGACCTGCTGCCTGAGGGGGCATGACACCACCCTGCAGCAAGCCCATTTCTATTAAATGCTGTTATTCCTATGCCACACTGTTCCCCCAGGTCCTATCAGTGGCTATGTGCTGGAGTGCAGGAAAAGGCTTGGCAGGAGAGGTGCAACTCCACAGCCTTCCTCAGTCCAGCCTGGTGGGCAGCAGGGCAGGACAAACATCACTCCTGCTGCACAGCAGCCCTGATCACCACTTGGAGCCCAGCCACCATCGCTACCTCCCACATAGCTCTGGAAGGCAGCAGGATGGGACCAGAGGAGAGAGAGGCAGCTCCTGCCACTGCAGAGCCACCCTGCCTGAGCCCAAGGACCAGCAGCTCGGGGCCAGGCTGACAGCCATGGTGAAGCAGTGGCTGTGCCACAGCAACCATGGGGGCCACCGCTGTAGGCACCCACCATGAGGACAGTGGGGTTCCCAACTGTGGCAGGAGGGCAAGGGATTTATTTAAATAAACCAAAGCAAACCAAACTGCTCAAGCTATTTTTTTCTTTCCTCTCTTCCTAACACATAAGGACAGCCACGTCCTGCCAGCGGGCTGGCTGCGAAGGGCTCAGTACCCCCTGACTGGTTTTGTCTTAAAGCACAGTGATAAAGTTACCAGTAAATGAAACCCACAGACCTGTGGGTTTATACATTCTTCCCCAGTGGGATTGGGGTTTTTGTTTCTTTTTTATTTTCTCCCTTACAAGTGCTGTCTAGAGGGTAGTGGGAGGAAAGGAAAGGGAGACGCTTCTCCCTCTCCTGCAGGCCAACAGGGGCCGAAATGCTGCCAAATCCCTTGTGCTGCATGGGGACCATTTGGGATAAGCCACAGCAAATTGGTGGTGGTGGGGTTTGAGAGCCACTCATCATGCAACAGGATAGTGACAGGAGGTGGCTGGACATCACTGGAAGGGAGCAAGGCCAGTGTTGGTGTTGGCTGCCAAACCCACAATGAATCCCTCTGCCAGAGAACAGCAAGAGAGGAGCAGGGAGCAGCGTTCGTGGGGCTGCTCTTCTACCTGCCAACATGGGGTGGGTTTTGGAATTTGCATCCATGGCCCCTGCCTTTCCACTGTGAATGCACTCACTACATCTTGCTTGCTGGGTCAAAGCTTGCCTCGCTCCATCCTTTCTAAGGGGCTTCCTACAGTCAGGCTGGTTGTACACAGAAACATGTCGCTTGCTTCTCCTCTCCTAAGCTGTCCTCTGCACACAGGGCATCTCCAGAAAGAGAGATGTAGCACTGAATTTCTTGCCAATTGCTGTCCCTGCTAAACATTGGAGACCCCTCTCTGCCGTGCATGGTGTAGAAAAGGGATGATTGCACCAGCTGTTTTTTTGTGGTTTTTTTGAGATAAAGTTTAAAATCCGCAAGGGAGAGTAGTCCATCGCAGCTTCTCTGACACACTGGAATTCAGATCCAGGGCTTGCTTGGAGGGTAGAAGAGCAGCTTCTAAGCTTGTCTCATCTGTTGTCTCTAGAAAAGGGGGTCAGAGCGGAGGTGGGTGATGGCTTTTGAATCTCCTGGATGATGATCAGAGACCAATACCTGGGTTGTTTCACAACCTACTCCCCACCTGCTCAGTCCCCACCACAGCATCTGCTGCTGCTTTAAGTGCTGCGGTATGTTTTGATGATATCTTTGATGGCCCGTCTGCAAATGGGGCAGCAAGCATTGGCCATCTTCTTCAGCTTCAGCCCACACGAATAGCAGAGACACATGTGTCCACAGGAGTAAATGACTGTGTCTACCATGTTCTCGTAGCAGATGGTGCACTCATCTCCCCAGGGCCCTGAGACGGATGGGGAGATGGGTGACTCAGGCAAACTGATTGGAGAGTTGGGAGCTGTGCCTGAAACACAAAGAAGAGGGTCACTCATGCTTCTTAAAATGCTTCTCGACATTCCAGGGTAATTGCTGCCCTTAAGCCAGCTGTGGATTCTCTAGGGTCAGGAGTCCTTCCTGTGCCCTACTGTCCCACTCTCTGAGCCCCAGTTCACACACATCAAGGCTCATGGCAGCAGAATGGCAGCATCTGCTGGGATCTGCTGCCCGTGTAGAGCAAACCAAGAGACAGCTGTTCCCACGTAGCAGGGACAAAGAGCAGTTTCACGTTTTGAAGCCACTGTTTAAACTTTAACAGAGGAGAAAGGAGGGACAGATCAAGCCATCTGTTTTGAAAAGAGAGAGGACAGGTGGCACATGGTGGCAGCAGCTCTCAAGACAAGCAATGCTTCATCTCCAGTGTCAGCCAGGGGATGTGGGACCACAATGCCTGGCTACAAACCACCCTGTGTGGATCTTTTGGAATAGGGGTGAGGTGGTACCCACAGGGAAAGCCCCAAGCTCATAGTGGGCACACCATTTAGCTCACCACACACCCATAATGAGGTCTCACCAATGAAGCCAGATGAGGGAGCAAGATAACGAGAAAATTTCAGGGTTTTCCTCCAAAATCCAGTACAAATCTGAATGTTTATTCTCACCAGTTATTAGACTTGACACTTCAGTGAAAAACACTTGGTGTAGACAACAATGACAAGGACTTCTTAATCTGTACAGCCTGCCACCAATGCCTTGGGATCATGCAGGCCACTGGGGTTTTAAAAATGCTGCAGAATAGCCTATCATTTTCTAATGCGTTTAGTAAATGTCACTGGAATCCATCAGCATATTAAAAATATCGATACTACCTTTTCCTGAAGAGGGTATTGAAGTTGTATGGAGAGGGGAAGGGGGCCAGTAGGCATCCTCATACCTCCATTCTCAGCTAGTGTGCAACATGTCACTGCCACACAGCTCTCCAGAAGAAGCTGTGCGTCACAGGGCCACGCACGTAACAGAAACTCTGCTGCCTCCCTTGGGACTTTTTGTGATGAAAGGGATTGGAGAAATATTGCTGTCTAGGCATCTAAACAGCTTCCACATAAAACAGACTGAAAATAGACTTTGCAGAGGCTCTCCCTTCCTCCCCGAGGGAGCTGACAGGAGACTGTTGATCACGGTGGTTTTAGAGTCCTTCTGGGAGACAAGCCTGAGACCACAAAAGGGAGGCAGTGAAGGAGCAAGCAGGAGGAGGCAAAGGAAAGGTGGGGAGGGATCCCACCACACTTACCACTGATGGAGCTGCAGAGGGGGCCAGAGCCACACGTAGACAGTATGGGGTCAGAGACACCACTGCAGAGGACGGTGGGGGAATTAGGTGTTGATGTGGGTGAGCTTGGAGTGGACAGCCCAAGCCGCTCAGCTAATACGGTGGAACCTGCAGCATGAGACAAGAAAACCAGTTACTCTGAAAACTTGAGGCTGAAAAGGCACTGAGGGTATGTGGCAGGGAGGTGCAGTTTTCAGTGCTTGTCAGAATTTCTGTCTCATCAGCATGAAATCTAGGAAGGACATAAAAGAAGAAAATACTTCATACAGTTTTTCATATTTTAGCAGCTATCCCCTGAAACTTGCTGAAGCTCCTTTAGCCATCATAATCCTTTGTTCCTGCCTTTAAATGTATGTCAAGACATTAAATGCAGTTGCTTTCCTTCTGGTTTCATGCTCATATCCACTCTCAGCACTATATCCAGCAATACACTGGTAGCCAGTAGAGGAGAACGCAGCCTGCAGGAGGATAAGCTGGACTCTAGCACAAGAACTTATCGCTTTGTCTAAGCACTCTGTGCTAACCCAGCATAAAATGTGTCATCCCAGGCTCTGATAAGTTCATGCAGAGTCATTCAAGTGCTTCCCAGAGACTAAACTGAAGGTCTGGCAATCAGGAAAACTTAGCTTTGCTCACTGCTCTGCCTCTTTTTGTAGGGCCTCTGTCATAGAAAGGGTTAAGTCATCAAAATGCCTTTGGCCCTGGGATGAACAAGGGCACTTCTCCCTCCATTCAAGGACATTCTCTCACTCTCTGCATGTCTGGATGTGATGGCTCAAGACTGCAGAGCCCCTTCAAGTCCCTTCTAGGTGTCCCAAGTTCCATTACCTCCTGCTCTCTCTGCTTACCATCACAGCCTGCTTGGTGCCCTCCCACCATCTAAGCCTCTTTCCTTTGCTTAACAGCTATATTTAAGACCCTTCCAGAAGGGGAAAAAAATGGGAAAGCTTAAAATTGTAGTTGCCACAAAGTATTTTAGGGGAATTTGATTGTTAACGGTGCAGCCTGGTCTTCAGTAAGACAGCGATGAGGCAGCGGCACACACATGCATGAATCAAGGTATGGTTTCTTGGTGGAAGAACCATAGTTTGCCTATGGTTTTAAAGTTTCTAGTTCCCCATCTAAGAAGATAACAAGGGTAACTCCAAATCAGAACTAAAATGCTAAGACTTCTTCGTGTTACCATATAAGGAACTGAGAGAGACAGAGGATTTGGATTTGCAGTGTCCTTGATGAGTTGGAGGCTACTCACCAGAGAAAAAGCAGCAGCAGGAGGCCAAGAAACCCTCATGTGCTGGAAAGGCCCTTCAGTTCCTATTTGCAGGGAGACTACTGAGCCAACCGGGAAGCAGGGACTCCGAGTGCCAACTACGGGTTTGTGCAAAAACCTCAAAATCTCAGCAGGGGCCGATGCCAGATTCTCCTGCCCTTTTTAGCAGAACAAGACCTAGCAGTTTAGGTGTAGCACAAGGACCAAGTAGGGGTCACATTTGGGTCAGAATCTGTTCTGAGGACTGCACTGAGGAGAAGCAAAATGCTTCAGCCTTCAGTCCCTCAGTTTCACTCTTTAAATGAGGAGTGCTTTGCTCCTGGGCACAACCTGAAGCTGAATTAGCCTCTCTACAAAGGGCTTTGGGGCTCTTGCACTGGAGATACTGTAAAGAGGCACCTCCTTTATTGCACAGACGGGAGCTGAGGCTGGTGTTGAGCTCAGGAAGCACGCAAAGGGTATGCAGCGTCTACTGACAGCTACAAGCAATGGCCATTCTCCTCCAATCTGACACCACCGTAGCAGAAAACTTGCCCTGTGGGTAACACAGAGTGTAAACAGGCCCAGCAGGGGCACAAATTTCATCTCGCTCACTGCACACAGAACAAATATGAACACTGAGCAGCTGACCAAGTTTTTCAAGCCCTCCCTCTCCTTCCTGCAGCCTGGAGACATTTCTTCAATTCGGCTGACACGCAGCACATTGCATTTCTAACACCAACCTGGTCATTTCATTAAATGCAAAATAAAGACTATTAGGAGCATTTTTCCTCCTGGACTAACAGGAGAACTTGGAGGTGCCCCAAGTGTCACAGAGTATGAACTGATGAAGCATTCTGGCAGCAGTGCAAACAGCCTTTCCACAGTGCAAGGAATGTTCATCAGTACAGGGAATGTGATCTTCTCTGTCTGTAGCTGGTCTCAGTCCCAAAACGGCCTTACCCAAGACCCCGGGGCCAGCACACACCTTCCCAATTCTTTCTTCTAGCAAAAGGCACAGCTCTTGACTTTTCTCCAGGACAAGTATAGAGCTTTGTTTAAAACAACCTGAGTTCCCTACCAGACAAGACACACTTCTCCCTTGGTGACAGAGTAATCAGCATAAGACACATTACTCATGCTGTTAATATATTGCTGGATGGTGTGCAGATACCATGACAAGAAGCATGGAATGAGATCATGTGCAGGGTGGAATGAGTGTGGCCAGCCTGGCTTAACTAAAACCAGATACATGTACTCAAGGCCAAATACGTTCATTGTGTGCACTGAGCTCCAACCAAGAGCTAGCATTCAAACCATGATTTGAAAAAAATAATTATTCTAAATAAATCAATTTAAACCTTCTTCCACGCTCTAAAGCTCCCAGATAAATTGTCTCTGCTGCTAACATGTCTCACACTTGATCTCAAACATACTGAACAGACTGAAATCACCTTAAATGGATTTTGAATCAATTTCATTTGCTGTTTTATCTTTGCAAATTTCAATTATTATCAAAATCCAATGCAAATTGACTCTCCATACTTCTGTTATCACTCTGGGAAAAGTGCAAATAAACGAACCTGTATGTCCACCCACAAAGGAAAGGCAGTATTATATTACCAGTAGAGGAGAGCATTACTATGGAACGTACAGGCAACATCATGCCAGAAAAGCCTGTTAATATCCTAAAGGTTTGTAATTCAAAATGGTCTTGCCAGACTGGAAACAGGATCAGAAATAAATGGGATGGTATTCAGTACGATCAAATGCAAAATGCAGCACTCAACCAGAGATAATCAGCTATCGAAATACAAGACAGGGAATTAGACCATTCAATTAGAAATACAGCTGTCCTACAGAAAAAAAGCATTGCTGAAGGTCACCAGATGACCATAAATCAACGATGCTATCTTTCTTTGAAAAGG
This sequence comes from Cuculus canorus, assembly GCF_017976375.1. Taxonomy (NCBI): domain Eukaryota; kingdom Metazoa; phylum Chordata; class Aves; order Cuculiformes; family Cuculidae; genus Cuculus; species Cuculus canorus. The sequence continues at coordinate 13,044,443 of NC_071407.1, forward strand.
TTGCACTGATCCAGGATCATAAGAGGCTGGTTAAGGACTGGAGCAGGAGCCTGGAAGCACTGTGGTATCCCTGTCCCTCTGTCTCCATACTCAAAACTCAGCTGGATGCGGTCTTGTGCTAACTTGTAAGTTACCCTTGGTTTGAGCAGAAGGTTGGATTAGATAATTCCCAGGGGTGCCTTCTGATCTAAAATATTGTAAGATTCTATGATTTTTAGATGGCAACATTTTTCACAGGCTGCTAAAAAGACAGAAGAAACAATCTGTTTTTCATGAAAATTCTGGATAAGACAAGAAATCATGGTTTCAGACTTCTAAGGTATTCGGGTTAGACATTATGTATATAGGGAAGCACTGTAAGACCTTCTAGAGAAACTATGGCACCTCCATCATTAGAGCTGTTTAAGAACAGGTAAGTGAAGTAGGTAGTGTCTTGGGATCCCCTCCAGCATTTGTTTTTTATGAGAGTAGTTATCCGTATCCATGATTGCCCTTTTATATAACATCCTAACTGCGACCGAAATACAGTGGTTGCACTTCTCAGAGATGCTTTTGGCTCTCTGGGTCTGTTGTGGCAAACAGGGTGGTTCCCTAGAACATTGCAATCCACTCTAAGGGAATATGTCCTGAGGCTTTCCCAACTTTTAAGTACCTCTGCTAATGGCAGCTGTCTGAGGAGGATTTACAAAATCCATACTCCCTAAAAACCCACAGAAATTTCAATTCACTTAAATTAATTTATAAAAATATTATTTCTCCATTTTTTCTCATAACAAAGTGATTGTGTTGATCTGCTTCTACTGTGTAGGACCCAGAGTAAACAATCACAACAACAAAACCAGGAGGGAAGAGCAATGTGCTGTTTGTATTCTCCTGAATAGACTTACAGGCATTTTCTGTGCTGCAATTAAATCCCTTAGGGTACCTCTGTGGCCTAAAGCAGGGAGCAGCTGCCATGAATCTGTTCCGCAGCTATTCCCAACCTATTGCTAGCAAGCAGTATATTAAGACTTTCAGACACAAACCACAGCTGAGATGGAGAGAAAAGTAAAGTGATGCTGAAGAGTACGTTGCTTCCTTACTACTGTTGATTTTGGATCACTAAACTTTGGGAAACCGACAGTTTAAGGTGCTCATAACACATTTCTTAATCTGGTATGTATTCCTGAGAGAGGTGATAGAGAGGCAGGGCCATTCCTCAATCTATTATTCCTCAAATAATAACAACAGGCTCAACTCCATCAGTCTGTGAAAAACATTCATCAGCCAGTGAAAGGTACCCAGTAACGCCCTGGGATTTGACCAAGGCACTCCCCACTGTCTCAGTGTGGGGATGAGGGCTCATGTTCATAAGGAGACAAAAGTAAAACTCTACCCACCTCACTGAGTGTCCGTCTCCCTCTCTTATCTCTTTCTCCCTCAAAATTAAATTCAACGCTTTACAGTTCCATTGCACTTTTTTTAAATCTTAACCCAAAAGACCTGCAAGCACAAAGTTTCCACCAGAGCACTAGGATTGTGTTTGTGGAAGTCTTGCAGAAACTGGACTCCACAGGCTGAAAGCGTCTGCTGCTTTGAAGTGAAGATCGCTTTGAACTGTAAACGCAGTTACTGCATAGTCTGGAGACTTTGCTTTTAAGGAAGAAAAGAAACAAATGAGCAATATTCAGTGTTTTCTGGCTGCAATTAAGAACGAATATCATTACTTCTGCCCCCAGAAGGCTTTCTGGCAATACTGAACACAGTCTCAGGTTGACTCACCTCCTGCTACTTCCATTACCTGTCAAGGTTCTTAATGGCTATTTCATGAGCATTATAAAAACAATGTAGAACCACTGGGCCTGCACTCCAGAGCTACTCCTTTTCCCTCCTTTGAACCCATCCAACTTAACCTTTGTTCTTCCTGGCTTACAGGATACTGTCAGTAAATGACCACTATTGTCCAACTCCCAGTTCACATAGTTTGACCATCTACAGATTTTTAATGGTCTTTCCTTATCCATACCTGATGACTATGCCTGGATCTTAGCTAAACGTTGTTCCTAAAAGAAAAAAAATATGGGAGCCTCCTGCCATAGTTTCTAAGGAAGATAAAGTCTTATGCAACATACTGACTTGCCCATACGCTGAGGATCGTGTGGAGCACGTTGACAGCCCCTTCTCTTTTTATAACATATTTGCTGCATAAATAGGACAGCTAATAAACATCAGGTAATTACCAATAGATCTTCAGTATTGTTCCATCCATCCACAGGTCCCAGAGCTTCCAGCACACAGTGGAAAAGACTGGAACAGCTGCTGAAATGTGACTGCAGCCTTCAACTGGAATATTTTAAGGTTGATCAAGAGAGCTGTGCAGTTCTCATATGTTTTAGCGCAGTGAGCACCGGGCACCTGACAGTCATAGTAATTTAGATGCCTTTCAAAAATCGCAATTCTCCTCTGCTAGGAACTAGATTTTTAAGCCTGTCAGCTAAAATAATGCCCCTATCTCAAAAACTCCTTAATATCTCTTCTCACATTTCACACTCTCAGTGCATCAGGGCCACTGCTTTTTGTTATCTACATAGGATCAAGGTTCTTTCAAAAATCTGGAACAACTGTGGGTACTGAGCTCATGCGAACACATACCACGGGGGCTGCTACAGTGTGACTGGGCAGTGTGATGTTACTGAGACTGGATACTAGAGTAACTTAAACCTGTCAGAGCCATACCGTTGCTTAACCTAATCTACTACAAATCTTTGGCTTTATAGTAGCCACTAGTATGTGAATACCCTTGATAAACAACTATGTGCAAGACTGGTAGGACTGGGACCTCAGTTTTGGTCCTTACTATTTTTTTACTGAAAAATCTTCTATATAAATATATACACACATATATACATATTTTGCTCATGGATGTGGCTTGTGTAGAAATTTCCCACTTTATTTTTCCTTGATTCATCCATTCATTTAAGAAAAAGGCAGCGATATACTTTTAACTATTAGAGAACGCAGACTAGTGTAATTACACAGCTCTTTCACATACTACAAGAGCAAAAGCCCACACTGAAGTGGGGAACCTGGAAAAGGACACTAAATGTATACTCTCTTGATCTTGCAATCTAATGGCAAAACACAGCATACTGAGATCTCCTGGGTTAGGCAGCGATTTTCCTTTTGCTCACAAGACAGCTTCTGTCTTTGGATATTCCCCAGGCAGATGTCAGACTAACACCTCTCCCTTGACACTGATACTAAAAACCCAGGTATTCCATCAGTGGCACAGCCACTAAAAGGTGGGTCTTTTCTCGACAAGCTTTGCAACCCTACCATGTTTTATTTCAGTAACTGGTTTTCACTAGCATAAATGTTCCACCAGATGTAGCAAGAGATGGAAATGCCAAACATGGTTACAGCAAGAGATTCTCAATGCTAAAATGACAGCCCTTCCCACAGCACACACTCTGCTCCAAAGAGCAACCATAAACCTTTCTGTATATTATCGCATTTTCTTGCCTCCCAGCTGAGGCTGCAGGAGAGCTGTTCTGTCCCCTGGGGCCACTCAGATCTTGCCCAACAGGGACTTTTGAATCCATCATTCTAAAACAAAGGAACAAAGCACCTGTTGCTGCCTGGGTACATGCTAGTTAAAGATCAACAATAATGTTAGGGAAGGATGTAAACATATCAATCACTTCTGAAAGCTACAAAATACATGTATTTACATAGTCATTTATTTTTACGTTCCCACGGTGATGGAAACAATACTGCATTGACCAGAAACTAGAGCTTCCTTCCCCTTGGGCTCAATGTTTTTTGGCCAACCATGCTCTCAAAGCCCAGCTTCTAAGCTGTAGCTCATCTCTGCCTCTCAGGTGACCGACATCAGTGGATGATCCATGTGTTTTTTTGCATTCAAGTATTTCCTAGAGGATTTTAAAGCTGTTCTGAATAGAACAATATTACATTTTGTTCTTTACAAGCCCATGAAAACATATGCGATTTTGTGTTATGCTACAGAAATGCCCGGAAATAGGTCAAACAGCAGCCTGGCAGATTTTGCATGCAAAACCATAAAGCCTGTGTTTGCAGCTAGGTGTCAGAAAACGACTGTTGGGAGAAGTAAAAGTTAGATACAAAACACATGAACAACAACAGTTTAGACTTTCATCTGGATCAGAAAAGGAGTGAACTCTACGGCTTCACTGGAGCATTACTGTCTGTCATGTCCAGAAGGGCAGCAGGACACCAGCAGCTCTACTACTCTCTTGCAGTCATATACACACCCCAGGAGAAACATGAAAGCTCCAGACACCACAGAAGTTTTTGATTCAGCAACTCTCAGAGCCCAAGCCCAATGTGCTGTCTAAAAGCAAAGAGCACACAGCAAACTCACAGGGTATCTTTCCTGACCTGATAGCTGAAGTCCAGTGGTTACGCAGCACTTCAGTCAGCAAAATCTTGTAGGCATGGACAACATGCAATGAGCATCTAGCTGAACTGGAGTGAAAGAGTCTCAAACGGGGCTCCATCTCTCAACCTGAGAAATACTAGACCAACAAAGCACAAAGACAGATGCTTAGATCGAGAAGAGGTAAGAATAGAAGCCTGGATTAAGTACCTGAATCACAAGAAAAATGACAGTTGGAGCTTTCATCTCATTTAAGAAAGACAAAGGTGAAAAGCCTTCTAAAAGATCACAGGTATTAATTACCCTGACCAAAAAATATTTCTGTTCCTAAACAGCACTTATTCCAGATCCATGCCTAAAAGGCCATTTGTCTCAGAATATTCAGGAAATCACAGCAAAAGTAGTTCTGTAAGCAAAAGGAAAACTGCTTTACCCAGGGTGGTAGACGCATACAGGAAACAAATACTTTCACTTTTCTTGGCCAGAACCTTTCTGAATTTCTGTGGGTTACTCTGCTGGATGAAAAGGCATCTCACAAAGAAGAAAAAGAGTTTAGTCTGCTATGTCACTCTCATAGCAGTCAGAATAACTAACTCGTGCCAGTGTTAATTCAAAGAATACGCAGATTTTATCTGTCCTGACATACAAGTTGAAATTCAAAGATATGATCTCATATCCTGTATATTCACTGTAGGCAGGCAAAGGTATTATGAGATAAGGGAGATCTATACATCACTTACTATGAACAACTCACTGCAGCCAGGGATAGTTTATTATCCTAGTGATGATGACAATTTCTGCTCTTGTGCAGGAGAGCATGCAGAGGACAAGACATTTGCAAGCCCTATGGTTGTCACTTCAGAGGAGGTCCACCTGCTTTACCCAAATACTGGCTGATACCTCAGGCTAATGCTCACTGACTTACCCACGGCAAGTCTGGGTTAATGTGTCAAGTGATGAAATTTCACTGGGATGGTACAAAGGTCCCGTGAGCGAGTATTAACTCTGATGTTACTGACACTGACCACAAGGGACACGCATTTGACTGCATCCAATTTTCCATGACCATGCTGTTTTCCAAGGCACAAGTCATAAAGCAACTTGTCCTCTCTAACACAACAGTTTCCCTTTGTGCTAATTCTCCTTTAAAACAATGAACATAAAAGAGGACATTGAATGGAGAGCCCTGTGCAGTGCTGGAATCAAGCCCAGAAGTCACATACACTGTACTGCTCTTGTGCAGCTCTGACAACTTAACATCAATAATGTATACTTCATTTGCTATGCAAGATAAAACCATGCATGATGGGAGAGTTTATGAAGAGGCATCAATTAATACAAGTGGATTTCTCTCCAAGAGGTACTGAACATTAACCCTCTTCCTTCCTCCGTAGTCTCTAACACCATAAAATACCATGTACCCTGCTGTGCATAGGAACTCCAGGCAGTTTAGCGCCACACAACACAGGCCTGTTACGATCCAAATCAGCTTAATGAAGCCGTTTTCCATACAAGTGGGAAATTTTTCCAAAATTTAAAAAAAACCCTACATGGATGATAGAACTCTGAGGCACTACTAATTCACTGCTTGTTAAAGTAAGAGATTCATTACATGCATGTCTGTGCAACATCACGCATTTATCAGGCTTCTCTTGTGCTGTGTTTAACTCAGCAATTTCCACGTTACTGGCACGAACTAAGGTGGAGAAAGATCAAGTACCCAAATGGGTAACATGCCACAACTGTGATTTATTGTGCGTGATTTACTACTGCAAAGAACTATCTTGTCTCAAACAAGAGGAGCTTATAAATTCAGAATTGCAGAACAAAGATCCTGGATTCTCGTTACCTGTGTGAGATACTTTTGCGCAAACTGTACCTACTGTCTGCACATGGGCAGTGTGTATAACAACCATATATGCCAATTATCATTTATATAGTTCGTATGCTTACTGCAGTAATTGCGTGTTCAAAATATGTATATAACTGCACCCAGACTGGAGAAGGTTTTTGGAAGTGATGGATACTCTGCCATGGGATGCTCAAGTCCCAGAACACTCAAGAAGCAATCACAGGCTAAGAAAAATGTTGACACAGGGATAGACAAAAGCCTAGGAAGAGAGAGGGTAAGATGGGATCAGCTCCCAAAAAGCCCTACAGATTCTTAGGAGGATCAGGCCAGAGAAGTGCTGCAGCAGAGACCAGAGAAAAGGGGAGAAAGTCTCCCTTGGAGATAATCTGGAGGCAGTAGTTGCAGGAAATGTATCAGCAAGATAAATGAGGAATCCTGGGATGCAGAGAAATAAACTTGGTTAAAAAGCAGAGGGTGGTCTTCAAGGCTCAGATATGGCCTATGAATCACTAGTGCTCCATGGAGAGTTGGTCACCTGGGACAGAGCTAAAGTAAAAAAATAACCAAAAAGGGCAGTATGATGAATGTCACAGAAGGAAGCAAAGTAATTCCCATGGTAAACTATGGCTCTGTGTCACCTAAGCAAGCAATTATTCTGTTCACCCGTGAAACTACAACTCTTTCCAGGTGGGTCCTCAGGATAAGGGCTTTGCTGCAACACGGATAGCACTACAAAAGCTGCTAAGCTTGACCAGCAGTAAGACTCCTAATGGGCACAGGTTTGCGTAAGTCTGCCTGTAATGGGTTTTGAGTACAGTTTGCCTCTACACACTGGCACTGAGGCCACCTTAGATCAAATTTCACTGTTGAATTAAAGAGCCTTTGCCAGCACCTTTTATCCCACGGTACTCTGCTGAACTAATTCCCAATTTGGTCTTTCGCTGACTGTTGTTGTCAGAGATCCCAAAGAACCAAGGATTCACAGTTGTTCTGTCTGCAAGTCTTCGGTCAGCTCTTCCCTCCTTGCTTCCCCCATCTTGAGCTCAATTTCAAGAAAGCAGGATGAAAACCTCAGCAACTATTGACTCCTAAATATTTTGCAACAGGCAGCTAAGCAGGAGCCTCAGCTCATATGATCGTGGTAAAGGAGGCAGGAGAGCTTGGCCCACACACTCTCCATCTGCCCAGCATGTATGGGAATACAGACTTACCCACACCAAATGCTGGATCTTAGGTTGTTTTTTTCAGGCCTGATGTTGGCTTTTGGCCATCACTAGAAGACATCCAGAGAGCTGCAATATTGTGCAGCTGTTCTGGTGGGGCTGGAGTTACTGAAGTGCATGGATAGAAAGGACACGGATAAGTTGGCAACTCAGCTTCATTAGTCTGACTATGGATGGAACATGTTACTTCATTGCTCAAAAGAAAACATCAATATTACTGGAAAGGATGAAATTCACATGGGAAACGACACCAAAAAAAAACCCCACAAAGCAAACAAAAAAAAACCAAATAAAGGAGATGAAGGAAGAAGTTTTACATGCTGGTGATTCACTCTGAGACAAAAGAAAATGAAAGAATATCCCCAATCATTTGGATCCCCAAACTCTAAATATATAAACTTATTGCCATGATAGCTCCTCCAGACATGAGTCATACATTGTAAAACCTTATGGGGTCAATCAATTTAACTTCATAAATGAATTACACCACCACAAACAGACCAAAACCAGACCATGTATCCAGACTGGCTCATTTCAACTTTTCAGAGCTGTCAATAAAACTGTGTGAGCTGAAATGCTTACCAGCAAAAGCTGAAAGCAGTAAATCAAATTTAATAGGCTTCTTTTGTCGACTGTACAGGAATGATGCCTGAAAAAAAAAAACCAGCCAAGCCTGAACTAATGGAATTCCTGAAGGATATGCAAAGACTGTTTCATTTCTACTTGCCTAATGATCTGGGTTTCTGTTTGGTTGTCTTATGTGCATAACCCACAGAATTTCTGATTTAAGACCAATGCTTTATATGTGAAATATTTAGAAGGGCTTCCAATCCTGACAAAAAGATCTATTGCCTCCCTTAATAGCCAGTTCCTGTAGTTAATTACCCTCACTTATGTTTAATTTAAATTTGTGTCTCTTCATTGTCAAGCAGCTTGATATTTTTTGTGCTGTATCATTAAAGTACCCTCCTCTTTCATTTATCTTCCCTCCCTGTGGTCAAGTTGCCTTTTAGCCTTTTCTTTGCAACAAAATGACATCCTTCCATCTCCCACTACAGATGACTGTGGCCTTTCACCAGTCTACATTGGTGCTTGGGTTTAATTTATTTTCCCTTTGCTGGGATAACATAAAGAAAATTAGTGTTTCCAACTTTATCTTTATTGTCTGCTTTTTTTATTTCTCCTACAGCAAATACATTGCCAGTATATGACACCAGATTGCAAATGGAAACAGGAGCCAGAACTCTCCACTATCAAACCAACCCTACAATTCTCTCCTCTCTTAAAAGGGTTCTGTGAGACCATCAGCCTGGGCAGAGATGGTCTGCCCTGATATTTAGATTAAGAAATAAATGTTGTATCGCCAAAACTGTAGAATAATGCAGTCAGCATGTGCCAGCACCTACGGTAAAGTCATAAGCCAGGAGAGACTTTGCCTTGATCCTGCTCTGGGTCAGGACCAAATAACTAATCTCAAGGCATGAGTTGTAGCCGCCAGTGATCAATACCCTGAGCCATCGTGTTCTTTGAGTCAAAACCAAACCATTTCTACCTGGAATTGCTGCTCTCCACCTTCTCCATCATACAAACAAAACAGAATAACTCAATAAGAAGCTAAACAAGCAATTTTAATTTCATTTTATAGTCAGCTGTAGCACTGATGTCCCTTTGACACTGCATAACATTGTTCTGATTAATCTAATAATGGTATGCCCTCAAAAACCGAATGACATCTGCTATGTAAGACAGGTTTGGCACAATTATGCCTCTCACAGTATTTGTCTCATTTCTTTCAAGAAATGGAACTTCACTTTTTATATTAAAAGTAGAAAAAGATGACTATCAGCATGTCTTCTTTTGTGATATAAAGCTCAAACTACAAAAGGTACGATCACATAAAACGACTCCAGTTTGCATTCTGAAGACAGAGATTGTCATTAGAAAGATGAACACTTTATATTCTTACATTTTCTAATATAATGACAGCTATTATGGCAAGTACCATAATCTGTTCCACTGCAGTGCAAACAGTGCACATCACCTCCCTGGTAACATTGCGAAAGCTGGAGATGGGAGTTCATTACTTCCTTTGCTTTCTGTCAGGATATTGCTGATCTATAGAACTACTGCAGTTGCACAGATGTGCAGCTTTGGGACAGCATCACTGCTCTTCCCTGGGCAGCTGCACTGTACTGATACTGGGACCGTACTATTCCCAGCATTATTATACAAGAAATATTGGTCTGAGAACCTCTGTTTTTATTTTAATACCTGTTAAAGATCATAGGCAAGTTCTGATTTCATAGCTTTTAACTGGGAGATAGCAGCCTGCTGCCCAGGTGGACGTGGATAAAGCTGTACTCCTACCCTTTCCTTGAGAGAGGCAAGGTCACCAAGTCCAGGTCTTTTCACTTACATCTCACTTATGAACAATCACCCATTTTCAGTGTCTCCTCCACTGAATGAGGCCAGAAATGTCTGTTATGTGGTTACAAACACAAGTAGTAAGGAGTTTTCCAACTCAGCAGATTACATTCCACAGATCCAAACACAGAGCGTACTTGTAAGCAGGTAGGGAGGATACACACAGGGAATAGGAAATAATCTGCATACAGTTTGCAGGACGTTTGTCCAGGATGCAGGAGGCCTGCTTTCAAGTCCATGTTCTGTTGAATTCTGTATGAGGAGGTGATCCTGACCCTCTGATGAGACACATCCCCTCTGCCCTGTTTCAGGACCTACTGCAAACAAGCTATTGGCTCTGTGTAAAACTGCCAGAATGAGTGATCTCATATGAAAGGAACCATTGGTTGATGGCTTACTTTTACCAGCAGCTCAATGACCTGAGGATGTTTTCCTTCTGACGTACACAGGAGCATTTAATCTCCTGCTTTACCGAGATTTGTTTGACTTCATGTACCATTATCACAATGACATTTTGGTGGAGAGCAGAGCTAGCCATGGATTACATACAGTACTCACAACAAATGTAATCAGTTTGATTTATCACGGATTGAGTCTTGGGCTCTGGAAATAAATTGCACTACTCCATTTGTTATCTGTTTGCCTTTAACAGCCACAAAACACAGCATAGACCTGTGGTCAACTTTAAGGAAATTACATGGGACACTTCAGACAGTGATCATGGTGAACTGGATCCTGTAGAGAGATTTGTGCATTCACCACAATTTATGTCCAAAGACTATCTATAAATCCCAAAAAAGGAGGTGCCTGTTGGCTTCTAGGGGTTTTTTTTGGTTGTTTGTTTTTTTTTTTCCTGGTGGGTAAGGGGGGCATTTTAATAGTGAGTCTTTGAAGCAAAAAGGAATGTAAGTATATTTAAAGTTATATGAATATAACAGTATAAACAAAAAAGGAGCATTTTAGAATCATTTCCAGCTAGAGGAGTACCAGAAATTACATCATGTTCTCAGAACCTATCATTTACTTTCTGACACTGACACCAGCAGAACCATGATACGGTCTAAAGTCATGACCCAATACATCCTACACTCCTGTCCAGTACACACACAACTTCAATTTGAGTCTGAGCAAATGCTATTTCAAGGCTTTTCCCTCTATACCTTCAAAACATGACTTTCAGCTTTTAAATGAAGTCCTTCAGTTAATACAGCTTGAAAACAGAGCAAAAATATCAAGAGAAAGACGCCAGTTCTTCAGAGGTCCATCAGCATGTATGAGGTACACTGCCTTCAATAGGGCTGGAGGACAAAGAAACCCTTCTCCTGTTGAGCTGGTCAGTGACACACTCTGTCTACCCCCAAAATCTTGAGGCACAGGGCTTCCTCTCTGCCTCTCAGATATGAGCCTGTGGAGAGCAAGGGGACTGCTGGTTTTGGAATCGGTCATGCCAGATAGCTAGCACAGAATAGGACATCAGATCCCATTTTTCCTGATGGCTATGCTCTGCATTAGCCCAAAGCACCTCTTCTCCTCCTTCCTTGCCTCCCCTAGGTCGGTGGTGACTAACTGGCACTTTTAATAGAGATCTCTCAGGCTTAATTCATTATCTGAAAAGAGCTTTGAGAACGTTAAGTGAAGGATGTGACAGAAGTGCAAAGAGGTAAGAATTGTAACTCATATCCATGTGCTATGCACCTGACTCTGTAATTTTTTTCAGTCTTTTATAAAAACAAAATTTGCACCTGATCCTAAAGCAGGGAGGGAGGCATTAATTCCCACCACCCTTCCCCCATGATGTATTCCCCCCTGGTTATCTTGAGCATGAAGTTTGGGAAAAGGAGGTCCAACATACCCAACAATCGAATTTGTGTGACTGCGCCGTGTAAAACAAAGAACATCCAGAGGGGCTGGGAACAGTCCACGCAGACCTGCATGCCTGTGCCGGCACCATTGTGGCTCAAGTGCAGCTCACCATCCGAATTCACCATAAATCCCAGGATGTCTCCACTCTGGAGGGGCACCACAACTCGGCAAATGGCCCAGAACTCCTTTCGGTCCACCAAGGACTCGGGGTTATAGGGGAGGTCACTGGGGCGCAAAGTGCTGGGGTCGCAGGACGTCACCCCATAGGACAGTGTCCCCATGCGCACGGCATTGGACTTGTTGATTTTGACAAAAATGGTTTCGTTGATCCGAAGGGGTCTGCTGGTGAAAACCAAAGTCCTCTCCTCCCGAGCGTGCTCCAGACGGGCCACGGTTTGGTCATCGAGGATTTTGACATGGGGTCCCCGGAGGTGGTGGAAGCGGAGGTCGCTCTCCAGCTGTGAGGGAAGGAGATGGGAGTGCTGGGAGTTGAGGGAGTTCTGTGGGATGGGACATGTGGTGGCTGTCATGTGGAAGGTCTCCTCCTGGAGGTTGAGGTCACACAAGCTGACCGAGAGACGTGTGTCCTCTGTCTCCCGACGCAGTGAGGGCCGGCGGATGGCGGTGAAGGAGCGGGGCCGCAGGCAGTCAGGAGGAATGATTTCACTGTCTGCAAGGAGAGAGAAAACAAAGAAGGGGTTGCTTCAGAACAGATGAAAACGTCCAGGAGTTTGTAAATTGCTATTGGATTGATTGATAAGTTTAAAAGGGAACATAAGAGACCTGCTGCCATTAAGAAATTTTCCCCTTAAAAAATGGAAGCAGACTATCATAAAACCCTTTTCCAGTTGATTGCTCTTCTTGTACTTTACCCACCAGTATCAACATTTTCAGCTTCTGAGCAGTCGAACTCAAAATCAATGGAAAGAATTGACCAGGGGAAGCTCTCCTTGGAGAGGGGAAGAAGAGGGTAAATATCTGAAATAGACCCTGAACATAACAATCAATATTTATACAGGCTCCAAGTTTTCATGCCTTCTTTATTGTCTGCAGTAATTCTCACAGAGCTACGAAATAACTAACTACACTTTTTTTTTTTAAAACAAATGCTATGTTCAGTTCTAATGTATTTATCATCATATGAAATTTAATTAATATTCCCATATATACTGAATCATTAGTATTCTAGTGCTCACTTTAAACGAGTACAGAGACGGATTTCATAGGGCAGAACTTGGAAATATGCAGTTTTCTATAAATAACATACAATCATTTAGTATCTCCAAGCCAAACAATTAAAAATCAAATCCACAGATACATTAACAAAGAAAGACAATGCTTACACATTCAAGCCCACCAGTGGGAACAGAATTGCACCTTATCCTCTGTTAGTCTCACCTGCTGTTTCAAAAGCTAGTCATCAATTTATTTGGTTCTTTTTCTAAGGAACATAATCACCTGCCTTTAATGCCTAAATTACTTCATTTAACACATCCTTAGCTATACTGTTGCCATAGGAATTCTAAAGAGCAATACACTGAGGAAAAAAACATTATTTAAACAGATTATAAAAGTAAGCTGAGATAAAGCAAAGTTTTATACTTATGCTTGACTTTCTGAACTCTAAAAGACTCATAGCATCAAGAGACTCCACTGTGAGAAAACTGAGCGTATGGGTAATTCTCTACAAACATGGTAATAAGCTATGGTCTACAGTGACTTTTCCTTTGTGTGAACTGTGCCTGAAGACTGTTGTGGCTTCACGTCCAGATACAAACGGTGAGGTGGGACCACCCCATACAACACAATCCCCTGCAGGTGACACAAAGCAGCACCACCAAACCCCAGCCTGGGACCTGCTGCAAACACAGCACATGGTGGAACAATAAGAAGAGGCAGAGGAGGAGAGACTCATTTCTAATCCACCTGCTAGGCCCTCTTCCAGTCATGTATCCTTGGGATTTTCTTTTACAACAACAAAAGAAAAGGACATTAGGTAATCTGAGGATATTCCCAATGGAATGCACCCTCTCCCAGTACACCAGAGAAGTAGCTCTGTACTGGTATGCCAAGGAAAAATGCCAGCAACTGAATAGCCAACATCTCCTGCAATATTGGAGGTCTGACTAACAGCCTTTCCTGCCCTCCTCTTCTGGGAGCCCTGACAAGAGGACACCCACACACAGTTTGGCTTCAGTAGAGTTCTTTGCTTTGCTTAAACTGGATTATTCCAGGCTCCTCTTTAAATAAACTGCTATTACAAGGGAAGCACAGACTCAAAATAAAAATGGGCTTTGTTTCTCATATTTTATTTTCCCCATACTGATATTTCAGCTTCTCTTCCCAGAAGTTAATTAAAGGAGAAATAAATAAAATCGGAAATTACCCCAAGTAATCTAGAAGTGGGTCGCATTAATGCTTTGTAATATATGAGCTTCCATTTGCATTGCAAGTGCTCCTGCTGGATAGAATTAGACATTTTACTCTCCTTTGGCTGGAAACCTACATAGGAGAACAAATTAATGCTGGCAGCTGATGACGATCCTTTGGTGTAGGTGAATGGGTAGAGACCTTTCTGAATAGGAACAGAAGGTCCTCTTTATTTTCCTCCCTGTAACTACGCATATGCAACCTGGCTGACAACTATGATGTGTGGGTAGCTTGCAGCCAAGGTTTCGAAACAGCTTGTTTTCCACCAGGATGCTTGCATTTCCCTTTGGCTGCTGAACAAAATATCTTTTTCCATATGAAAAGAGGTTAAGAGAGATGGAGTTCTTCGGCATACAATCACAGAGCAGTGACAGCAAACCAGGGTTAGACATCCGACTGTTTTACTTAAACCCATTGGTAGCTCAGATGCCCAGCCACTTAAAAGGGATAAAATGTCTCAAGCATATAGGATTGACTGTGCACATTGATCATTAATGTTTGCAAATAGCCATGGAAGAGAGGACTGCGGTTTACTGGTATCTGAAGTGGGTTTGTGAAAATTTAGAGAGATGAGTCCCTAAGAGACGCTGGCCTGCTCCAGGGCTCTGTGTTTTCCTAAATCACAAAATACTCAGACAAAGAAGAAAAAACCCAAATCCCACTGCATAAAAGGTAAAACAAAAGGGGAATTCAACTTTTGGGGTGGTAGGCAAGTTGGAAGAGATGTGGAACGCCAATTTACCCAGAATAACTGATAATGACGGAGGGGTATGAACAAACAATTCTGGTGAAATGTGAAACAAATGAGGTGACTTCAAGCAGTTTCTTTCACCAGATGATCACAGAATCATAGAAAGGTTGGGCTGGAAGGGACCTTAAAGTTCATCCAGTTCCAACCCCCCTGCCATGGGCAGAGACACCTCCCACTGGATCAGGTTTCTCAAAGCCTCACCAACGTGGCCTGAACATCTCCAGGGATGGGGCAGCCATGACTTCTCTGGGCAACCTGTCCCAGTGTCTCACCACCCTCACAATAAAAAAAGTCTTCCTAATATCTAATCTAAATCTACTCTCTTTCAGCTTAAAACCATTACCCTTCATCACTACACCCTCTGATAAAGAGCCCCACCATATCTTTCCTGTACATCCCCTTTAGGTATTGGAAAGCTTCTATAAGGTCTCCCCAGAGCCTTCTCTTCTCGAGGCTAAGCAAGCCCAACTCTCTCACCCCTCTGATCATTTTTGTGGCCTTCCTCTGGATTTGTTCTAACAGATCCATGTCCTTCCTGTGCTAAGGACACCAGAATGGTGCTCTAGGTGACATCTCATGAGAGCAGAGAAAAGGCGCAGAAACACCTCCCTTGACCTGCTGGTTACACTCCTTTGGACGCAGCCCAGGATATGGCTGGCTTTCTGGGTTGCAAGCACACATTACCGTCTCATGTTGAGCTTCTCATCCACCAACACTCCCAAGCTGTTCTCAATAGAGCTGCTCTCAAACACTACATCCCCCTGCCTGTACTGAAGCCACGAATTGCCCTGACCCAGGTGTAGGACTTAGTACTTGGCCTTGTTGAACTTCATAAGGTTAATACAGGCCCACCTCTCAAGCTGTCCAAGCCCCTCTGGATGGCATCCCTTCCCTCCAGTGTGCTGACTGCATCACACAGCTTGATGTCATCAGCAAACTGGCTGAGGACACCCTCAATCCTACTGTCCATGTCTCTGACAAGAACGTTAAACAACAACAGTCCCAGTATCAAGACCTGTGGAATGCCACTAGTCACCAGTCTCCACTTGGGCACTGAGCCACTGACCACAACCCTTTGCATGCAACAATCCAGCCAATTCCTTATGCACCGAGTGCTCCATCTGTCAAATCCATGTCTTTCCAATTTAGAGACAAGAACATCATGCAGGACAGTGTTGGGTGCTTTGCACAAGTCCAGGCAGAAGATGCCCAGGAATGAGTGGTTTTCTTTCACTAAAGCTTCAGTTGTCACTTCTTAAATACAGACCAAGCTGTTCATGCTAGAGTGTCCTGTAACGCAGCTTCACTCTTGCAGAAAATTTACAACTGACCTTTAATGCTTACAACAGAAGTGCTCTCCATGTAGGAGTGTTCAGGCACATTTGTATTTGCAGAGACAAAGCTGAAGCACACACCAAAAAGACAGAAGGACTTTATGTGGTGAGACTGTAAAACACAAAACATGTCTAACAGCCCATTATCAAGGATATCACCTGGCTTCAGCCTGCAGAATGTAGAAATCGTCCCTTCGTATTAAATATTCAAGGTTATAAAATTTCCTATATAAAGCAGTTGGCATTGCTTCTTTGGGAAAGTCAATTGGTGAGAGATCTCCTTGACTAAGAATAGATGGACCAGTGAGTGGAGACCACAGCTCTCAGTGAGTCACCAGAGCAAGCTTTAACCACGGTTGGGGTACCACCAGTAAGCTTGCTGTGACCACAGCAGCTTGATGCAGGTTGGCTGGCCAGGTAGCTTTCTAGAGAGGTACTGATGGGCTCTGTATCACTGCAGTTATGACGTTAATGCTGGATTTTAAGACTTAAAAGTTTCTGCTAACAATCTAAACACAGCCAAAGTGGAAAGGATTTTTACTAAATACAATTTTTCTGCTCCTCAGTTGGAGAATCTGAGACACTGAATTTTTATAAAGGGTGCCTAACTTCATAAATCCCTTTGTATCATTTTCTGGATTTGTTGAAGAAAAGAGCAAGCAGGAGTAATTAATTTAGCAAAGTAGAAATGAGGGGCACTTGAGCAGTTCAGCTATCTTCTGTTTTCTCCTCCTATTTAATGGGGTTTATCTGCAAAACTTAGATTTTTAGCAGCTGACTCCTTAAACAGAAAATTAACCTGAATTATCTTCCCCAGACCAGAGGCTTCACAGCTCTTTGTTTTCCTGCTCAGAGGGCACGGAAAAGCCTCCTGCTTCATGCACTCAATGTGACTGCAGTAACACTTTAAAAATGCACTCACAAGGAACTGGAGAGCAGCCAGATAGAGCTGTAATCACTGCAACCAGATCAGAAGCATTTCACTACTACCTTTTTTTTTGAACCACTGCCAAATGTTGTCTTCTTAAAATCATCTATTTCCTTAAACATGTATAATACTATAGATATCACATATATGCACATTTAATACAGCTACATGCGCATCCAACCACAAACACATTTCCAATCATCATCATGCACAGATCATCTCAGCCCCACACAAACCCGAACGCAGAGTCTTGCTGTCAGACTGTCAAATCATTATTTCATTCCTTTCTTTCTTTTTCAGTACTGTCTGTTACTGCCTGAAGGTTTAACTTTCCAAGGTCATGAGCAGCCAGTATTCACACACCTGCAAAGGATCTAAGAAAGCAAAGCAAACTCAGGATGCACGCATGCACCCGTGTGCTGGAAACTTGCAGATTCCAGTATTTAACTGTGAGCCCTAGGATATGGATCTCCTCTTAATGAGTTTTCTTATACTGGTGCAATCCTATGGCCTCATATGAATTGCATCTCTTCAGAGTATGAGGGCTGCAACCACTCTCCAAAATGAGCTATGGAAGACTTACACTCATAGAATGGTTTGGGCTCAAAGGGACCTTTAAGGTACAAATAAACCAATCGTGAGACTTACTACTACAAAAAAAAAAAAAAACCTTTACTATTTGGGGAATCAGTCTGATAACCCAACAACCTGTCTCATTTCTTATCATCTTTCCTCCCAGGAGAGAGAAATGCTGAGAAGTCAAGGAATAAACTAGTGATTCCTCACACCTGGAGAACATTTCTGTTCTCAGCTACTAAGCAAAGAGTAAAAAATTGGTAAGTTCAGAACTTCACTGGCACGTTCCCTCCCCATGCAAAGCTTCATGTTTTTCATGTTTCCCCTTCCTTCCTTCCTTCCTTCCTTCCTTCCTTCCTTCCTTCCTTCCTTCCTTCCTTCCTTCCCTTCCCTTCCCTTCCCTTCCCTTCCCTTCCCTTCCCTTCCCTTCCCTTCCCTTCCCTTCCCTTCCCTTCCCTTCCCTTCCCTTCCCTTCCCTTCCCTTCCCTTCCCTTCCCTTCCCTTCCCTTCCCTTCATCACAAGTGAATTTTTCTTCTCTTAAGTTCTTACTTCACTGAGTAGTAGCATTTTTAGTGAGTACTGGTGCTCATTGTGTAATTTCCATGACCAAAGAACCTCAGAGGTACTAAGCTACCAGAAGACATACTGAAGTCAGTGGCCCCTACAAGAGTATTCTAAGTAAACTTACAATTGCAAAAGGATGTATGCTATATTATTCCCACCACACTGGAGGAGCTCTGTTCCTACTCAGGAATCCATATAAAGGCTCCTTTCCCCATCATCAGTGCTACTTGTCATGAGGGGTTATGCATGGAGGACCGTTAGCCTTCCAACACCTGGAATCTTGTACTATTACATCTCCTCCATGGTTTACAGCAGACTTATGCAGCTAACACTCCATCCGGCAAGAATTTGACTTTGCAAGGAGACATTTGAATTATGAGGCAGATGTACCACGCTGTAAAATAATATTGCACTCATAGGAAATAGGGAAAACCAACCAGTCATGAGACAAGAAATAAACCTGTGCTTCTGGGACCCTTCTGTCACTCACAGCCTCATACTCCCCATTATGGGAGCGCAGGTATTAATCCCATCTCAGCTGCCTGCCTGGTGAATTCTGCCCATGTCATGCTGTGGCAATCTTTGCTCCCTTGCTGACTCAGTCCTAGTGAGTAGATGTACACGGCTGGGGAACCACCAGGCTTTTGTGCAGAAGCAACCAGAACAATTTCTACATGTTGTTTATAGCTGAATTTATTAGGTAGTTTAAGGTGACTGAGGACTGATGATTCAGTAAAATGGAAACAACTTCTATTTTCATTTATCCTTCCTAAAACAAGGATGAAGATCACTGCGACTGAGAGCAAGGAGCAATTGCCCATTCCCAAACCCCTTTGGTTAACAGCTTGTGTGTGTGGCACCCAGTCCATAGCATCACCTCCATTGGTGAGAAGAAGAGCAGCCTTGACTTGGTCTGGAGGACTGCTGTGTGGCCCTAGGTTCAAAATTCACCCAAATTAAAGGCTGACTGGGAACAGATCTTCACGCAGCCTGCTGTACTCATAGCATTAAAGATATCCTCACCACTGTGGGATGTTCTACTCCAGGCTTTCTCAGGCTCTGCCACGTGTATCTTAACTGTTTTATTATACCAGGAGGAACTAAGCAAACAAGGGAGTGAAAATTGTCCTTACTTAAAATAACCACAGGAGAAAAACTGAGAAGTAAAGAAAGCCAAGGCCACACTCACAGTCATTAAGATGCAAATCTCTTCTTACACAGCATGTCCAAAGTGCTCTTGCTTGCTGGCGATGTGTCTGAGCAGACACTTGTAAAACTATTTGTTTTTTTTCAAACTTGTACTCTCCATGTGAGGTCTGGAGAGGAGGCTGTGCTCTGCCATGCTCAGCGTAACACTGCAGGGACCCCTGCTCCCGGATGGATGCTTCCACTCTGATGCTGCACATAGGTTTCCTCCTTCCCTCCCTGCTTGTTATTGTTACATCTTGAATTTATATGATCCAGGACCACTCCATTGTGTTTATTTCTCATAAACCACCAGACACCAGAATGCAGCTTCTCAGATCATACAAGGAAGCCATTTTCAGAGCATTATTATAGCACGTAGGAGGCAAATGTTTAAAATCCTTCAAAGAAATGATTCAGAGTAAAAACCTCCTTTGCCATGTACTCAGGAGTTCACTGCTACAAAGTACATTTCCCTTTACGAAAAACCAAGAAATTGAACTGCCTGAGTTATTGCCTTGGATCAACCCTCCGTTCTCCTTGAAAACATCCGCATGAAATCAAGGGCATCAGTTAAGTAAATATCTACTTATACAATACCTACATATGTGCATGTTGCTGTTTCATTGACAGTATAAATAGGTCATTTAAAACAAAACTGCTTCCTTCTGCTCTTGTTGCTCTGTCTCCTCTCATTTCGTACATGCCTACAGGAATACATGTAAAACCACAGCCAACAGGCAATGTCACCTGTGCCAGCTTTATGTGCGATGCCCAGGCTGCTCTAAGAGACAATAAAATCTGCTTTGGGCCAAACAGCATCTGAAATCAAGACTCAGCTGCTGGGCTCTGCAGCAGAAGACACTCCTCACCACGTAAACAGAAAAGGATATGTAAATGGTGAGTGGGAGGCAAGAAGAATTAATGTTCTTATTTTATAGACTGGAAACCGTGGGCTGGTGTAAGTTGTCCAAGGGGATAGACGATTCCTCTGGCAGAGCTCTTAAGTGAAACCTCTTGGGGTTTAGCACAGTGCTAATCCACCTTGTTTTCCTCACCCTCTCATTTCCTAACTCTCCACTCAATACCTTATCCTCTACTGGCTGCTCCTCTGCTTCCATGTGCAGATTGCTCCTCCCACCTCAAAACTCAACTTGCTTGGGACTCCACAACCATTACAGGATCCCAAAGGTCAGTATGGAAACTACTGTTCAAGAATTCATCCTTCACCAACAAACGGGCTTGGTTTCACCACACAGTCAGTGGAGGGCATACGTAAGTTCGCTGTACATTCACATGGTTAAAGCAAATGCTATTTAAATCAACTGATTGCGTTTGTTTCCCTGTGAACAGACCAACAACACAGTCCAAAATTAGCTTCCTGACAAGACACTCAGGTGCTTTTCCAATATTGCTGAGAGCATTTCAGAGAATTTCTGCTATAACCAAAGGTCAGAAGTCAAAGTCCAAGCCAAGGGTTACAAAGAGGCCAAAATGGAAGTTCACCTGGGGGAGAAATCATTCATATTTACACTAAGAATTGTGACCAGATTTAAAAGCTTGGTTACAAAAGATGGCAGACCATTAACTCTGCGGAACCAACTGCAAGGCTACAATATCTGCCAATTTAACAAAAATGAGTGGAAATCAACAATGTTCAATGAGCATCTCGCTGGATTTGTCTTTGCTTTGTATTTACATTTGCTTAGATAAAAATCAGCATTTCTTTCCAGGCATTTTTTAAGAGACTGAGCACTAAAGCCATTTGGTTTGCACGATTCCATTTTGGAGAGGTAATAAAAAAGTAGGACGGAAAGAATAAACTTAGGTTTTTAGTTGTTATCAACTACTAGGTGTTTGCCAAATTTATTGTGCAAATCTGGTGGCTTCCAGTAGCCATTCAGCACCAAATCCTGCTTTGAGGGAGTAGTGCCTTTGTATCGTTACACACAGAGCAGCTGGTGTCTTGCCACATGATTCTCAGGAAACCCTTGGGATCTGTTCAGTATACTTTTCTAAGGATATAAATGGCCTTCCTTGGCTCACTGGATCATCATGGATTTCTTGTCATGGATTGTCAATGCTGTACCAATAGTACAGATAAAATAGCACAGCAAAACAAATCAGAAACAAACAAACAAACTAAACCCCCAGATTCCAAAAGAAAGTGAGGTCATCTACTGTCAGCCTCCAAGCTCAAATATTCAGAAAGAAAAAATAACAAATCCCTGAGCTTTAGGGAATTGCAGCTGTTTTTAAGACAGACTGAATAATTGCAGTCTCCAGGCCAGCTTAGTACTTGCATTGATAATTTGCTTATTTTTCAATAGAACCTAAGGAATGGAAGCATACAACCTCATACATGAATAAGACTTTAGTTGACGGTACAAAAGTTGGGTATTGACTGATAAATTGTAGTTCGGGGACTTGTGCTTTTTAATTAAGTGCTCTGAACCAGTCTGTTTCATAACAAATGTTCATACAATTCTGCCTAACAACTGTAAGCATGTCAAATTTATTTGCACATATGAAACGGCACAAAGAGCATAACTAGCCTCATAAAATTGAAATAAATTACTGTTTTCCTTAGCAAATATGAATGTTCGGAAAGAGTTTGATGGCAGATTATGAATAACAAATTTCCATATGTGTGTTAAAGTTGTGGATTTGTTTTCTTTTCCACAAAACTGATGCTCAGAGAGAGTCTGCAGGGTGCTGGCAACATCTGTGCTACAAACAATATATTTTGGGTTTCATTCAGGATGGCTTTTCATTTGGGTTAAACTCATCCTTCCCAGCAGTCCTGAAGGCTGACATCTGCCCTTTGTGTTGAAGATGTGCTTAACTGCCACAGCCACCTTTGGATATTGGCACATCTTTGTCTGATTCCCTTTACTGCTTCCTATTTGATGCTTTCTAGCTCCCTGCAAAGTCAGAGATAAATAGTTTGAGCAGAAATCCTGTGCATTGGGTTCTGTGGAGACCACCTAATCCCCATTACTCACTCCTTAATCTGTCTCCCACTCATGCACACAAGGCTTTTGAACTTTACTCCCATTCCAATGCAATGATTTCCACCTCCATTGCCCTAGGCCTCCTAGATTCCATCATTATTATCCCTCTTGAAAACCACAGCAAAACAATCATCAATTCTAGGACAATAACAACATTGTTTTCATCTCAGTCCTGACTCTCTCTGCAGAGTACCCCAACACTTCTTTCCATATCATCTTACTCTTTCCGTAGTTGGCAAGTCTTTTGTTACTTCTTTTAACCACCTATACAAGACTTAATTCTTCCTGGAGACTGTCAATTCTCACTTTACCTCGTGCTTCTTCATCTTTAAGATTCAAATTACTCTGTAGAAAAGTTTGTTGCTTTTTTTCCTTCTCCATGAGAAACTAAGGCAATAATTGCAATTCCTCGTTGTGTAATAACGTTATGGAGCCCTTATCTCATACCCAGTGACTCCACTGCTTACTCCTGGTACTTCCTTCCTCCTAGAAATTTTGACCCTCCTAGCTCAGCTATTCAGATCAGACAGTAGTTCACCACTGCATGCAGTGATAACCCCACAATTTTACCCTCACGTACTGTGCTGCAGATTGCTATGGACCCTCCACCAACTCCATTTCCAATCCTCCTTTTGTTACTGTGCAAGTGTTTCCATAGCATCTCAGTGCTCAAAGCCAATTCTCAAGTGACATCAGACACATCCCTTCAGCCCTTGAATCATCTGACAGCAATTTTCTTCAAAACAAGTACTTTCTTCCTCCTTCCTATCCATCATCCTCCCTTCTGTGGTATTTATGTACCCTGCATTTATCCTTTTTCACTTGATTTCATTTACCCCCATGTCTTCACACAGGCATCAAGATGATGACTCCACTCTTCTACAACTTCTCCCCACATTTTCCAGTGA
The DNA here is from genome assembly GCF_017976375.1 of Cuculus canorus. Classification (NCBI taxonomy): domain Eukaryota; kingdom Metazoa; phylum Chordata; class Aves; order Cuculiformes; family Cuculidae; genus Cuculus; species Cuculus canorus. The sequence goes on from NC_071407.1 coordinate 13,067,892, forward strand.
CAGGCTCCTGTCATTGCTGACATTTTTACAGCCAGCTGCTCAGTTCAACTCACCAACAACCACTTCGTCCCTGCCAAGGCTGCCCCAGGGTCCAGCACCTGGGCTATCACCATTGCTTCCTGAGCTGAATCAACACCATTGGGTATCCCTCCTAGTCCTCAAGTAACCCAAAAATGCTGCTGTCAATCCCTTTCCTGGGCTAGCTGTAGTCCTGCCTGGTTTGGCAGAGCTGCTCAAAGGCACTGCTAAATGATAAATTGCCTGACATCCCAAGGATTTTGCTGCCCCATGGCTACCTCACTAACCAGAGCTAAGAGCACAACATTTTCTAGTGAAGATCCAGCCTGTAAAGGGCAGTGACAATAAGTAATACTTCAGTCAAATGCCCAAAGAAAAAATAAAGTAAATTGGAAAGATACAGTATTTCAGGCTAACCCGAAACAAATTTCTCAGTTTATCTTACTTCCTTTTATAAAAGCAAATGAATACAGGACTCAGAGCTTCTCCAGCTGATTTCTGGGGCTTGTCTGAAAGTTACTGTTGCAGTTTTCAAGATTAAAATTATATTTCAAGACTCAAAATTCAAATATATCATTTTGAAAATAGTGAAAGAAAAAAAAAAGCTCGAGTTTGCCGGAAGTGTAACAATTTTTCAGCCATGACTAATTAAGTTAACAGAACATCTCTCCTCCTCCAAACTGGTTCCTTACCTAAAGATCCAACAACTATATTTCTAAAGAATGCACATATGCTATTTGTCCAGAACATTTTCTTTGTTTTAATTCCTTTTATTATCTCTTTCTTGGAGAATTTCCACCCCAGAATCCAGCATGAAGAAGCTCTTAAAAAATTTCTGACTTATTTTCCACATGCACAAAATGACAGTGTAGCCATCACACCCCATCTACCCCATTCTTGTTCCAGAACTGGTGTGGTCTGCAAGATGCGCTTTCCCAGTTACGCATGGAAACAGTAAATCAAGGCTTTGTTTGATGAGCTCGTTTTAAAATAGCACAATTATTTCAGTCTGCACCAATTCAGAAAAGTTCAGCACATGTTTAAGTCTGTTCCATTTCACGACAGCACTTAAACATTCACTTAGCTAAACAAGTATTTCTATCCCACTGAAGGCAACGGGATATACACACAAGCATAACAGTATTCCAAAGTCAGAGGCACAGGATAAGGTTTAAAAACTACATTCCATGTTAAAAAAAACAAACAAGGTTCTCACTAAACTCCACTTTCCATCTGTGTCCCATTGCATCAAGTCAGTGGAGTGAGCAGCAAAGGAGATTTCCTGAAACAGGAACCCTAAATCAGTGACTCTAGCTATCACGACTGGACAAAATTAGGGGAGAATCAAAAACAGAGGCAATGTCTACTTCTGCCACGGTAAGTAATCGAAAAGTTCATCTCTTCAATAAATTCTATGTTCTGCCACAGCAAATGCCATTAGGCTTGTGATTTCTTTATGGATTATTTTGATACCCTGAACTAGAGGAACTAAAGAGCTGGATTTTGTTACCACTGCTTCCACTAACTCCTTGAGAAGCTAAAGGATAAACTCCACTCTCACTTAGCCCAAGGGAAGGCCTCAACACTTTGTCTATCAGTAAAATTAATTTAAATGCACCAATCATAGGATGTGGCCTCAAAAGTTGTAGATGGAAAGTACAGGAGGCTTTTCTGAAGTTGCAAATTGAAATATAAACAACAAACAGCGAGAGGGCCACCATTCAGCTCCCAATCAGAGCAGTGTAACCTTACTCAAACCACAGGAGAACAAGGTCTAACGTACGTTGGCAGATGCTAAATGCAGCTGCAATCCCAGTAGCCAAACATTCCTTAACCCCTGCAAGGAAGGGGACCTAAGGTTTTGTTTCCAAAGGTTCCTACTCTTCCCACATCCCACCTTCCCACAGCGTTGCTTTTCTTCCTCTTCCTACTCTTCTTTCTCCTTTCCCTGAGCCTGTATTATACTTCTCTGGTTTGCGAAACCGCTCATCGACCTTCTACTCTTTGATGGTTTGTAAAAGGTAAAGTCTAGCTCCAGAACATCATGAACAAGTTTAGTTTTGGAGGTTAGACTGAACTGGGTCTAATTAACAGTAAAAAGAGCCAGTACAGCAACATTATAGGCAAGAACCTTGCTGAGATCTCTATGGGTTAGAAAGATGATAAGCAATATAGGAGTGAATTTCCCAAACTCGAGGATTTCTCATCCCATTTCTCTCCAGCTTCTGCCTCCTTCAGCACCAAAGTTTAAAGCAATATTTGGTGACAATATTATTGTGAACCTTTCTGCACATACTCTGAACTGTTGCAGGGAGCTATCAAACTCTTGCTACATAATAATAAAAATTGCTGGACTCACATTAACTGAAATGTACATCACCAGCACCAGTGAGGTCTTGCTCAGTTTAATGAATCCAAGACTTATCCCAGGTCTGTCTGGGACCAGGTTATCAGAGAAAAACTGCCCCTCTCTCCAGTGTGCTCAGTACGGTCATACTGTTCCTGGAATTACAACATCTTTGACTTTCAAAATGTGTGCTTTATTTTTTCACTTAGAACTGGAAAATATTCTTTGTTTTCAAGCACAGACATAATTCAGTCATCAGAGCAAAAGCCTGGATAATTCACATTAGCATTCATTCTAGCCTGCCAAAGGATGATATTGGGAAGGCGCATAGCTGAAACAGTGTGCATTTCTGAAAGCCAGATGTTAAGAAGCAAATTTTGTTCTCAAATTTTTCTAATATCTAAAAACAGAGAAGAAAGGGTTACTGCATTTATGTTCTGTAACTCTTATTCATCTTAAAGTAAGCAAGGGGGGAAAAAAAAAGGAAAAAATCCCAAAGAGGAGTGTAGATGAATTATGCTCAGGAGGAAGCTGGTGGATACGTGCAGAAAGGGCCCCACAAAGCTGTACATGCTCTGCTCCAGCCCAGGATGACACGGTGTTACCAGCCCCTTTTGCATTGTGTCCACAGGAGACATAAAGCACATGGACAGCTGTTGCCATAGTCACCCCTTTACGTCCCAGGGTCAAGTTTCCCTCTGCTCAGAAATACTATTTATAAGGTGGCTTAGGTGTGCCTTGCGCCTGGCAGTTAAAAATGGCAAGTCCCATCCCAGGGGAGCTTACAGCCCAAATTAGCTATAACATAGTGAAAGGGTACAATAAACACCGGGGAGAGAAGGTCAGGGCGAGATGGTGAGATGCTGTGTATACACTCTGTCAGCTCTTTTGTTCTCCCTATTAAATGCTGTAAGGGCTATGAATCCTTGTGCATTTTTATACTTGGTCTGTTACACGGCAGTCACTCGGAGATGACACCGCCTCAGCTAGGATGGGCTCCACAGTCTCTCCAGGCAAAGCTGAACCCTCAAGCCGAAGCTAAACAGCCCTTCTGAGGAGCTGCCAGACCCGTGAAATCCCCACCAGGCAAGCATCGTTCCCTCCACTAGATCGCAGTGGTGCACAGGCACTGTCCCACTTCTGCACTGGCGTGATGCAGGCAAGGAAAACTGCTGTCGGCAGACCTACCATCCCCAAGAGGATCAGGCATCTTGGGGTAAATGAAGGGCAGCATCTAGTCCCTGAACTGGCATGAAGAAACCATGGGGCTTATAAGGATCGCTGAAGGAAGCATGAACTTCTGAGAGCAATGGGACTTAACAGCAAAATGACTCCAAGTTCCTTAAGCCTTCTCCCTACACCCAACACACCACACAAACTTCACTAGCAGGGCAGGCAGACTGACAGCCCTGAGAACAGGAATTGTCCCTGTCTGCTGCTTATCGACAGCCAGTGCAGCACAGCCTAAGCCTCTACATCCCACCAGAGAGATGTGAGGTTCACTTTTGCCACGGTAATGGCTCTGCCATGGCAGCTACCTCACAGCTGGCAGAGCTGCCCACAGCAGAAAAACTGCACCATCTAGAGAGGAAGCACCGGAGATTGCCACAGTAGCAAGAACCTGCAGGAATGGTAATGACAGCTTTGCTGTCCACTACATTTCACTGCTTCATCCTGCATTTAACCAGGGTTGGTTAAAGCCATCACAGTTGCCCACATTCTCCTGGGCTCAGGTAGTGTAAATACCTTCCTGAGCGAGGTTTGCAGCAGTTTGAAAATTCATATTTATGGGCAACATGAAGCAAACATAATTTAATAAGGAAATAAATAACAGGATGGTTGTTTGGTTCACTTTTACAACTACTACAACCAAAACATCTATTTTGTTTGCAGTTAGCAGGTTTTTTAATTGCAGGTGACGCTGCTGCAGAGCTGAGGGCACCACTTCACTGCTAACACAGCAGTCCTCCTGCTCTGTCTCCAGGAGGACACGGTGACATCTATGTGCATGTTCTCCAGCCAATTGCTGCTCATGCCCCAGTGCCCAGTTTTGGGAGGTGAATCCCAGCTGCGACAGGGTGTCAGGGTGTTCCTTCCCCGAGGCACCAGTGCTAGGACAGGCTTCACGGTCCATTTGAAATCAGCCACCCCAAGCAACCTCCACAGCCTACCCACTCCACCTCTCAGCCCTCCAGGAAACCCTCTTCCCCCCAGAAATTTGACGATTCTTAACCTCAGCTTGTTTTCCAGATCAGCAGTCCCGCTCTCCAGCACAGACATGCTGAACACTGTCACTGTATCCGTGCCTCTGCCATCCTGCTGAGCATGCCTGCTTCACAGGCAGCTGGAAGCAGAGCCACAGGATCCGCTATTCACTCACTTAGAGGATGCTCCGCTGCTGCAGTACCTGCCAAACCACCTCAAAGCCATCACCAGCACATATACTGCTGATCCCAGAAACTGGCAGAAGGGGAATGATTCAAGGGACAGACACAAGCAAGCCAGGCATAGCCAGGATTAGCCACTGAGCCCTGCAAGCTCTTTTGCTTTCCCTCCCTGGCCTTCTCGGTACCATATCCGTAGACGTGCATTGCTGGCCTGTCTGCACTGCACAGCCACTCAGCTTCGCTGGAGCTTGCAGCTCCTGCAGCTAAATCCAGGGCTGGACAATCTAGCACCATCAAGGAAGAGGATCAGGATGGTGCCATGAAATGCTTGCTGCAAAACTGACACTGCTGCAATGATGGTATCCGGGTCTCAGCTTTCCAGATCTGAGGCAGGGTTGCACTGGGATTCACTGCTATCTCAAAACTGGAAAAAAAAAAAAGAAAAAGTTATTTTGCCTTAAGTTTTAGTTAGCAATAGCACCATTAGTCTGATGAAATCTTGTGGTGTCAAGCCATCTAACTCTGGCCTCTTGTAGACCCAGTGCAGACTCCTGCCCCCAAAACACAATGCTTCTTGGTCAGCTTCTCAAGTACTATAAAAAGGGTCCCTTTTCCACGATAAAGAACAAGGTGTCTGTAAGTGCATGTGCCTGAGCATCTCCCATCATCAAACTGCATCTCAACTCCAGACTGAAAGCTCGGTTTAGGCTGAAATTTAAAGCAAGGACTTCTGCCTTGCAGCAGCTCAGCATTAGCTTTCCCCCATGCACATGGAATGTAAATGCTCATAACTATTCAGCTGGTTCTGTGGTTTTACATTGAAAATACGTTGCTATGGAGAGCACAGCACAGGAACATACAGCCACCACAATGCACCACGGCAGAAGCAGCCCACAGCTTCTGCTGATATTTGCAGGCCCTCTGCTGCCGTCCACACAAAGGCTGAAAATAGACCTAAAGCTCAAATGAAGCATCTGTAACACTTCATTTCTGCCCATCTCTCCCTGAGGCACTGAGACTTTTCACAAAAATCATACCAAGCATCCCACATAGTCTCTGACGTCATCTCACTGATTTCTAATTCCTCGCTGCACACATGCCTTGAAAAGGAAATTCCTTGCAGCTCCATTTTCATTCTATGTCCTATTTTTGTCTGGGAAGCAGGTTTCCCTCCAGAGCCACTCTTCTGCTGGAACCCACAGGTGATGCTCAGTCCTTGTTATGTTTTAGCCACAACACAAAGCGGATCCCTTGCGCTGTTTCACCTTGCTGCCCGGCTGCCAGCGAAGGATCTGATTTCTGTCATTTAAAGCTAGCCTTAGTAAAGGTCATTCAGCAGCAGCAAAGCAATCTGCAGATCACACATTTAGTGCAGGGGAACCCTGTCTGCGTCATTAAAGTGCCAGCCTTCTCAGTCTCCAAATGCATGAGCTGGATCCTGAAGGATGCTGAGCATTTTCTGATCTCACTGATTTGATGAGACTTGGGAGAGCACAGCAAAAGCAACTTGAACCCACAGCACCACGAATGAAGAACACGTTTAGGGTTTTTCTTTCCTAGGAATTTGTAAAATATCTGAAATACTGCTGGTTTTCTTTCTCATACTCTGGAAGAACTGACAAATCCTCAACTGAGCCATAAACATGCAGCCATCAGCCCTTGATATCTAAAAATGCATTTGTATTAAACTATGAAATTATTTACAGTGGCCATAAACATCCTCCCAGAACTTGGCATCTAGGAGACGGCCTTGGAACTCACTAATTTACTTACATTACAAACCACTTTCTAATAAATAAATAAGCTCTTAATATCTCACCCACGAGAGGCACATTGCGTACAATACTATATTTAGGGGTCCTTTGGAGGTCAAGGATTCAGCAGCTGAATTTCTCCGAGGATCTTTCTTTGGTGAGTGTATGTTTATACTCTAATACATTGCCAGCTGAATGTCTTTATTTTGAAATCAGTTTAAAATTCTCACATTGCTTTGAAAGCTGGAGAAGCGGTTGCTTGTTTTGTTTGAACCAAGGTCAAATTCTGATCTAAGGGGCACTTAAAAAAGCCAAGTAAATGCTTGCTGATCCTTTAGTGGTGACCTTCCTGGAAGGGACCGCTGAGCCTCCAGGCTGACTCCCAGGGAGGGGATGCTCTCCAAGCCAGGAGAATGCCCAATGACAGAGCCCATGGAGGAAGATGAAAGTCATGCAGCATTGCAAAGGGATGCAAAATGCATTGCTGTACTAGCACTGCCTCCCAGGGCTTCCTGCAGAGGGGCAGTCAGGACATCCTCTCTCCTCGCTTACGATCCACTGTCTGCCAGGTGAACCTGGCAGAAGAAGGGCAAACAAGTACCTTGCAGGTCCCATTGGCTGCTATGCAATGGATGAGCCATGTTAGGGCCCCTAATGAACACTGAGAGCATTTAAACAGAAGGAGATGTCATTTTCAACTTCTGTAAATCCAGTGCAGTGCCCTTGAGGACAAAGGAGGATAAGTGGCTGGTTCAAAGCAATCCTCGATTGAAAACAATATTGTCAGATCAAACTTGGTCCAAAATCTGTGTTTTGTAAAAAACAGAAATAGCCTTTCACAAATCCTAAGGTAAACAAGGACTGTTTTCACATACTGCTTCACACTGATGGTTAAACGAAAAGGTTAAGTAGCAAAAAAGGAGAAAAAAATATTTTGGTCACTCTCCCTGCCCCATACAGGGAAGAGGGAGGAATAAAGCAATTATTAAAATCAGGTTTGTTTTAATCATGTGAGACTATACTCACAGACAGCTAGAGATCTGAATGAAGAATTTTAAAATAATAGCCCCAGTGTCCTACTATATCACCAGTGCTCTGCAGAAAACCTCTGTGCAAAGATTTACTTACCCCATTTATCTACAACTGGAAATAGCTTCAGAGATCTCTGACTAACTGCAGAACAACAGCCCCCTCTCCTACCCCTGCAGCCTCCATTTGCTCCACCGAGAAAGATGAAGGTGCATCAAGAACTCCTCCTTTCCCGCAGAGTCCGTCCTGTGCATGGTGCAAGTGCTTGGACCCCTTTCTTTGTGGTGGCACAGCCATCGCCCCTAGATGCCCCGAAGAAACTGTCCCTGCAGCCCAGTTATTATGGTCTCTGACATCTTCCTAGGCTTCCAGAGAAGAAGGGAGCTGGTCACAATGATGCTGGTAACAACCCCACTTGTCCATAAAAATATAACCAGAATGCAAAATAGCTTCTCCAGGTGCTCCCCGCTTCCCCCTGATGGGTTGTCTCCCCAGTGTCTCCTTTCATTCAGTCAGTGTAGAAGTTCTGCAAAAACCTTTCTGAAACACAGCTAGCAATTTCCAGCCAGCGAGAGACTACTCCATTAAAACTAGGCAGAATCTGCTGTTTTCTTAAGAATGATAAACAAAAGGCAAAAGCAATGGGATCATTGCTGTTTTTCAACAGAAAACCACGTGATTTTGCATGACATTATTGCAAGGCTTGATGGAGCACAGTCTGCTTGCTGCTGATTGGAGAGATATGGGGGGAGGCTGAATGAAAGAGCTGCTCTGTTCCTTCAGGAGCAATGGTCTAAGTTCACCCTTGTTGTAACCATTGCAACCATTGCTTCACTCACCTCAAACAGGAACTAAGCCCTACAGTTCTGAAACTATGCATGGACAGTGTGAATAAATCTCATCACCAAGGGTTTCCTGCTATTCCTGCTGAATATCCAGCCCTATCAGTCAAAGTCAGGCTCCAGGCAACATGAAAAATTGCAGAAATCCATCCTGGCTGTCACTGGAAATCAAAGGTCAATCTCAAAACCTGAGAGACTCCTTCCAGCTTTAGAAGGCTACGAATGCAATTGTCCAAGCTCTGCATGTTCATGTGAAACAGGAAGGAAAAATAAGACCCCGGACAATGGGACCCTGGATGAGTGGTGGAGGAATCAGGCTTTTCCCGGGAAGCCGTTTGCCAAAACTTAAAAATAGAATCTATTTACACAATAGATTGGAAAATGTTAACAGACAAAAATGTGTTAGACAACAGGACTTCAGATTAGAAACACTGCATGGGTTGTCCCATGAATATGTTCTAAAATCATTTATGGATTCTCTGAAACTGAGAAAAATTAGTATTTTCTGTAATGACCCTTTTGGTGTGGTTTCTACTTCCACTTTTACCATTAAGGTTCCTTCCTCTCCATACCCACAAACATCTGCTTTCATCTTATCCCATTCTCCTGCCTCTCACTCATCCTACCTCTGCCCAGATGTTCCTTTCCACCACTCTCCCACCACATCTGTAGACACCAACTGCACCATGTGAACAGTCTGTGCTTTAATTGTGCTTGAGAATAAGAGGCAGAAAGTCATGCTTCCCAGTATCTGTTCCTGTACCTCAGGACCTGCCTTTGGGGGGTCATTTCATCTCCATGAGCTGTGACTCGAGTCCTGCTCCTGTAAGCAGCTTGTGATGCTCTGAATACTCCTCAGGGTCTGTGGGAAGTGAGGTCCCAGGCCCTCAGTGACAGATCCCACACTTGCCTTGTTAAATGTTGAAACATTTTAGGTGTTAAAAGGAAGACAGGGCCCTTCTAAGCATTTCTCTTGGGAGCAGATGGCCAGCAGCTGAACTTCTCCCAAAAATCTGTGCAGTGTTATGTGGGAAACACAGCCCATAAAACTTTAAATAAATGTATTATAGACTGCATGGTAATCAGGGACAGTCACTTACAATTCCACTCCATCCTTGCTGTTTCAGTAGCCTTCTTGTGGCTGAGCCTGAAGCACCTTCAATGTACCAGAGCTGCAGGGGACTCTCACTCCCTACTTCTGGAGGAAATCTTGGCATCATCTCTCTCTCCCCAGCCAGCTCTCTGCTTCGAAGTTTCCACAATGGCTAAATTTGTTGTCACCATCCAGTATCTAAGTAAAATCATCAGATACTTCATGTCTGATAACACAAAAGCTTCAACCTGAGTTTAGCAGGCACACACAGAGGTATCTCCTAGCCCTGCAAAGAGAAACACAAAGCACTGTCTTCAGCTCATTGCTGCTCAGTGAAGACCATGCTGACAGACAGGCACAGAGGAGGCACTTGGCGTAACTTTTAAATGTTTCTTCAATGAAAGCATCTACCATCCTATACTGCAATGCTGCAATGGTGCTTCCTGACATGAAGGTCTACCCTGCTCACACTTGAAAGTTCTCCTGGTAGATCCTTTTGCAACAGCTGAAGGACATTGTGCTGGTAGCTGTTACAGCGCTGAATCTTCTGCCTACATTAAAAATAAACAGAGTAGCTATACCTAAAATTGAAACGCAACACATCTTGCTTTGATTTTTACTCCCTGCACTGCACGTGTTCAATTGAAAAGGTTTCATTGCACACCTGAAAGTGAGTGGCCTGAAGAGAGGACATAATCTGCAAGAAGACATTTGTCTCCACACTTGCTCCTGTTCCAAGAGGCACCCAGGTGTCACAGCCTGAATATCTCAGCACAGCTCCAGCTCTGCCCAGGCTCACCTGGCAGTGCTAGGTGTCTCCTTGCCAGATGTTTGGTACATGGGGAGGCAGGAGGAGAATGGAAAGAATAACAAGAGCATGCCACTTCACGTCCAGCTGGTGGAAGCAAGAGGTATTTGAGTGTCCAAGGGAACCACCACACTTCCCCTTACACAGAAGATGCATCTTGTGCTTGTTGTGCAACACAGGGAAGCACAAGGCCAGGAGAACAGTCCCATGACAACAGACACCACAACAAATTCATTCTTCTCCTTTTCCCAGACCCTTGAAGTATTGTGAATATAGAATTTGTAAGAGCTAAACTCTTTCCTTCAGTTTTATAGAAAAAAAAATATAGAATTACTAGGTTGGAAAAGACCTTGGAGATCATCAAGTCCAACTGTACTTTACTTTTTACTTTACCTTCAACATGGGTAATTCTCTGTTTTTCAGAAAAGCAGAGACAAGTCCCATTCTTCTGCATCATTTGTAGTTTCTGGATGTGCTGAAGGCCCCAGCTGAACTCCTGTTCACTCCCATGGACACAGTGCTGCAACTGATGGCCAGTTTCAGCTGCAGCACCTCTCCTGAGACATAGTGCCCAGGTGCTTTCACCCTTCGCCGAAGCTTTTCAACAACTCCTCCCTGCTGTCTGCATGGGATCTGCAGTCCTAAATGAATTCCCTTTTCAGCCAGACACACTGTGTTATTTCAGAATAGCACTGTCTAGACAACTGAAAAGAGTGTGAAAAATTCAATGTATTCCTTTTCCCTTGCTTTTCATGAAAATGGGGAAAGTCTGGAAGATTTCTGGTCTCTTTGTGGCAATTGCTTTGGGGCCTTTTTTTGTTGGTTTGTTATTTATATATATATAGATATATAAACATAGATCCCCAAAGCTGTAAATACTTAATACACAGAGCTTCAGAAAAAAGCTCTCATTATCCTCAGTTAGTGAGAAGGCTTTGTCTCACCATCAAGATTTCTACAAGACGGAGTATTTTACCTTTACTCAGACTATTCTGTGAATAAAATGGTCGCTGTCCTACCAGACAGAAAGCAGATACCATCCTGCCTCCTCTTGGAAAGCAACCGACACATCTCAGAAACAAGCAGCAGAAGTTATTAAATGGAAGAGAACCATCCCTTTAACCCTGCTGAACTCCATCCAGCCTCAACATTTCCTAAACTGAAAAAAAAAAAAAAAAGATGACACTACAAAATGTTTTACATAAATTTTGCTGTTCCAGGAGCCTCCACAGCCAATCAAAAGGGTCAAAGTACTTAAAGAAACCAGATTCTTATGAGCTTTCCAGCTCCCACTTCCAGATCTCAGTGATTATGCGGAAGGCAGCCGATGTCACCCTTGGCAGGTCTCACCATTGCAGCAATCAGATAACCAAATCAGTTTGGGTGCCTGAGCCTCTCGCAGGAATCCTCCAACACTGAAGTCTGGATAGGGGAAAGCCAGCCAGCAGCAACTAGGAAACAACCATAATCTAGTTAACTTCTATTAATTTTCTAGCTTTTTCTAGCATTTCCCCACTAAATACTACAAATAAACTAAGGAAAACTTCTTGAAAACTACATGAAGATACGAGGACAAGAGAGAAAAAAACGTGTGCATCCCTCAGTCTTGAAGCCATCGCTGTCTAGCACCAGCATGAATCCTGGCTCAGCGCTGGTTAGCCAGGGCTTTCAGTTCAGCATGGGCCACTTAAAGGAACGTTTAAGGTGGAATAAGGAATTTTTGCCTCAACACTTGGCAAAGCCGTGTAGTAGCTATCTAAACGTAGAGAATAAACACAGAACAAATGAACTTTCCGTGCTCCACTGGAATCCCAGAGGTACATTCGGGATGCCGCAGTGCTCTGTGCTGCAACACCAAGACATGCAGGGATACACATAGCAAGCAATGGGCAGAGGTACAACTGCCAGGGTGGGCAGCTGGGAAAGTGCCCAAGTATGCAGATACTTTCCTACTATGCATCCACATCGATGCAGGGGTGGAAGGTACAAATGTGCGTGCTTCCTGCTGATATTTCTGCTTCTCCCGGTTTTCATCAGGGCCAGGAATAACAAGAGAAAAGGCTCTCTCCCAACTTCTCCTCTCCTGGTACTGAACATGGCCAGTGGCATGAAGAGCGGGGGCAGATGAACATGCTTGAGTTACAGAAGCAAATGTTTTTTCGTGCCTCTGGATGTTCCAAGCGAAGCTAGGAATATGCTGCACTTAGCTTGCATGTTATCCAAACTAGTCCAGCAGGGCCTAATCCTGATGGATAGCTGAGTAGCTATTAAAATTATTTTCCTTGAACAGCTAAATGGAAACGTGAAGGCTTGATGCTTGAGCTAGCATTTAAAATGGGCTCTGTTAATCAAAACACCAGATTGGAGAGCACTGGGGGTTTCGGAGGAGCTGAAATTAAATTCAGCTTTGAACCTTTAGTTTATTATAGCAAACAATTCCCACCCCCAATAAATTAAACTAGCCCAGGCTCCTTACAGAGACTGCTGGACCTAACAACAAAGGTCACACTAGCTGCTTATACCTTTTTGGCCAGCAGCACTTCTTGTGCAACCTAATACCATCTGTCTGTCATTCTGCCACGTCACCTCAGGATGCCACTTGGGAAGAAACACGTCACTGGTCATCTCACACTGAAGACATCTGATATGCCAGCATCCACGTTCATAGCCTTCTCTCCATCCGGACAGCAAACACCCAGTACTAATTTAGAGCAACAAACAGCATGAAGGCAATTTTGGTATCTGCAAATTATTTTCCTGCATACACAGCCAAGCTGCAAAGTTTTGCTTGGTAAATATGACATTCTGTGTAAGTGATATAGGTAGCTTTTAACTGTCACACCCCAGCAGCACTGATACATAGCAGAGTGATGGATAAAGAGGTTACAAATATGAAAATTTCTTGCTGTTCTAACTTGCTCCAGGCCCTCTGTCATGGGTGATGGTGAGAAAGTCAGTGAAGAGCTGCTGAGGAGACGACAAGATGCTGATACAGCAACTGGTGTAAGAGCGTGCAGGAGGAGCCAGCTTGAGGGCAGAGAGCCTGTGGGTCCTGCATGCTGCTCTTATTCCCATCCCCAACCATTCTGACACTGCTACACGTGAGGACTGGACTATAAAGGTGAAGTCCCCAACCATACAAAGTGGGAAGATGAATGGAACTAAGGTGGCCTCAGAGCAGCTCATTTCCTGAGCGCAGCAGCTCCCCACACAGAGTTTTTCACTGAGTATCATCATGTTGGAGCGGTGGGCCAGATAGCTCTGGCAAGCTGAGTGGGCACCGGAGCCACGTGCCTCTGCATGCTTCTGCCTAGAAACGACACCACCAGAAAAACCTGGCTCACTACATCAAAACAAATCAATATTTCAAGAAGAACAGAAACAACTTCAGCATTTCAATCAAGTAAACTGGACTGTATATTCATGTCCATGGAGACAGGCATACTGCATGAAGAAAGCCATCACATATCAAGTCTCACGGATCTGGTTGCCTGAGTGGACTGAGAAAAAGCTATAAAGGACTACTCTCCAAGCCACATCCCTACAAGGAAGCCTACATTAAAAATATAAAAGGAAAAAGAAAACATGTTCTGAGCTCAGCCAATGCTATGCACATTTCAGTAATTGCAGCTGTTCTGAAAAACATTCTTGTGGGCCCAACCTGGCCATAGAGGCAGTAGATCAGCAGTGCTCCTTTGTGGCAGCCCTGAGTGGCTGCAGAGGGGACGTGTGTGCTAGCTGCTGTCCAAACCCAATAAGGGGGAAGGAAGGCTTACCTCCATAACCATAGCCATATGAAACAACTTGGTACCAAGTTTGGCTCTTGCCAACTGTCTAACTTTCACGCTTTCTATAAAAACTAATAAAGTAACAGCTATTTTCAATGCCCAGAAAGCACACATTTCAGACAATTTGCTGTTGTTAGTATGAGTCTAACAGCAGCACTGAACAATAGATAATCTAGAAGTTAACTGAGAGCAAAGGGATAAGAGCCCCAGGAAGCATTATCAATAACATCTGCATAGATTTGATATACAACAGCTAGCCCTGACTCAGGCTTCACCTACAGACCATAGATGATGCAAAGATGCATTAAATGCTTCTTGTTTCATGCTTCCAGCCTTTGCTGGCTGCAGCAGAGTCATGTGTGCCAGATAAGGGTGTTCTGTGTGTCCAGGGGAAGCAAAGCCCAAGCACTGTGTGGGGCTCCCCAGAATGCATTAGGAAATTTGGAGGCTATGCAGCATATCCTATTAGGTTGCAGAGTACTGTACATCGTGCAGTAGCCTTTGGTATCCAATGTCAGTTTTGAGAATGAAATTCCCCTCTTCCTAGGTGTGGGTGGCATGAGACATGTCACACCTTTAGGACAGCCCTCCAAAATCACTGGGCCTCACCTACGAAAAGCCGCAGGTCAGCTGTAGCACAGCAAGGAGGGTTTCTTTCAGTTCCCCCTGCTCTGATTACTCATGGATGAGCTGCAGGGACAGCCCCACACCACAGCCCATTGCCTCTGCAACCCCTGAAGGGACGCACTGAGTGCCCACATCCAGCCCAGCAGCTCCCCGGCCAGCAGCAGGGCCATACGGCTGTGCGGCACACAGCTTCAGCGTGCCGTAGCTGGGGGAAGCATACGGCGCAAGCCAATTGCAGAGACTGATGTTCAATGAGACTTGACAGGTCCCACTGAGGTCTGCATGCAGAGAAGAGCTTGGGGCCCCCAGGCCAACGACAGTGCCTCGGCTCTGCCCAGCCCCAGTGAGGTCTGGGGCACGCAAGATTCAGCATTTGGATCATCTCACAGCAGGCTGGCAGGGACCCAACGGCCCAAGCATCATCCTGTCTGCAAGAGCACGGGGCTGGCTCACACTGCACTTTTACCCTCAGCAACAGGGCAGGAGGTGGGGATACGCACGCAGGGATATTCTTCACTTGTCACCCCCAGGCTTAGGCTTTTTCTTTCTCCGCATCACCTAAAGGTGAGGATGAGTTGAAAAACATTACACTGACAGCACTGTCAGAGCTGCGGATATAAGGCCTTCTGCTCCACGCCAAGCAAACCCTCCGGAATGGTTTGGACATGATGGGTAAACAGTGTTGGGCTTGCTCAGCGGAGAGACATTTGTATTTAGATGTTATAGATAAGTGGTGCATATTTGAGACATCTGAAAGTTATTATTCCAGGCAGTTTCTAAACAGAGAATCGTAGTTGCATAGACCCTTAACTCCAAGCTGACAGGCAGGATAATGATTTAAATTATTGTTAAACATAGGCTCTGTTTTAAGTGGATGGAATTCAACATCATGGTAGGTTTTGGGGGAGTGGGGGTGTATTACACAACACAGGATTTCTAATCACTGGAGCTCAGATCCATGAGAGCTTTTCCACCAACACTAAGCATCACTGTTCACACTACGAAAACAGCAGCCGTAGAGATCCTCAAAAAGGCAACATCACTCAGCTATCTTCTGCATCATTACCGCTCCCCCTAATTGCTACAACTTTGATTAAGAGAAATGCCTTTTTGAAAGCAAAACATAAAATTTTTTCACAGACCATAAAACAGAGTTCAGCAGTGAATCATAATTATTTTTTATAACGCTTTGCGACCACAAGTGATTTATGCTTCCTTGAGTTCAATAAGGTTGTGCTTATTATGCTACCACTCTGTTTTTAATGAAGTGTATACTGATTTGTTCTTCATTATAAGTCACTTGAAGCACAACTGTTTGGTTGTATTAAATCAGAGCAGTACATTTGTTTCATGTGTAAGGAGTTTGTTTTCCAGTGTTTTAATGCAGGGCTGGTATCCCTGCACTCAGCCCCCTCAGCCCCCCCCCCACCCTACAGGCACACTTGGCAGATACTGCCCTCACAGAAGGCTTTTTGCCCCCACCATAAGCTGCTTTCTGACATGCCAAAGGTTAAGCGTGACAGCACACACTGGCTCTATACTGCAGGCAAAGCTCCAGCAAAAACAAGCCTGTCTCTCGTATGGAAAGGAGAAAGGGAAGGAAGAATTAATTTCTTGCTTGTTCAGCATCTTATGTCTCTCTCTATCATAAGCGAGCCCCCGGGCAGTATCTCCAACCTACAGCATCCTCATTTCCCAAATGGGTGGTTCACAATAATGCAGCCAAAAGGGTCTCATCACTGCTCATAACATGAAGATGCAACTGGGCCTAAAAAAAGGCAATCACACCTTGTCAGAAAGGGAAATTACATGGCTGATTAATAATGGATGAACCTCACAAAGGCTACTCATTCTGCTCAGCATAGCAGCATCTTATCCTAATTATCCTCACTAATTATGCCTAGAATTGTTCAGAAATTTTAGAGGAAGCTGAGTTCACTCATGTTCAGCAACACTTGTGCCTAGCAGGGTAGGAGAACTACAGCACAGCCTTTAGCAATGCAACACAATATAAAATTGAATCATGAAACAGTAACTCGTGTCTCTGCCAGAAACGCACTCGCAAGGCACATAAGTTAAGCAAAGGTAAGATAATTCTCTTGGACTGGTAGCTTGGCATGCCCACTTTAGCACATGAGGAGTCCAATAACTCAGAGAAGTTGAAACCCACAATCTGCTGTCAGGAAGGAAAACAGCACCTCCACCTGCAGAAAGCAGTGTGATTTGTCCCAGGAAGATGAGAAAACTGAGCCTAAATCAGGAGCTGAATTCTTTACCACTGAAATTAAGGATGGCTTTTTGTCCCTTCATGTTAACTACTATTTACTCAACTGATGCACTCGTACTTGTGTGTAAAAGGCTTTCTCACAGGCAGTGCCTGGTTGCTTTTCCTGCCTTCATAAAAATAATGGGCCAATCTCTGTCAAGGCATTTTTTTTCTCTTTTTAATGTGAAGGAAAAAAAGTTCTAGAGCTTGGTAGGAAACAAAGAAACAAGCAAAAAACCCAAGCAGATAATAAACCTAATACTGCTCTATTTGAAGAACCCAAGAAAACCAGAAAAGGAAACTGCAATAATTAACAGAAAATATGGAAATGGTTCCTTCATCTTCAAGCTGTGCATTGAATTCATGCAGTGACAAACGTCCCCGGGCAGGCTCAGGGACCTCGCCTGCCTCCTGTGACCTACAAGCACCAATGCCTGTTCCTTCCTGCAGCCCATTCAGCTGCTGCCCAGCCGGGAGCACACCCTTCAGAATAAGGAGAGGTACAATGGCGAGTGGAAGCAGGATTTCCTCCTGCATTTTCTACCAGAGACTCCGTGTAAGGACAGGGAAGTCTCCTTGCACCTCCAAACCCCTTCTGGCCACAGCCCAGTCCCAGTCCAATGTAGAACAGACTGACGGCATTCCACTCTTTCAATGAGCAGCCAATGCAGCTCTGCCCTTCAGACATAAAATCTGAGAGACAAACATACCCCAAAGAGAGTAAACCCCACTTATTTTTCATTCTGCTTTACTTCTATTAAGTTCTATTTACTTATATTAACTCCAGATAAGATACTCGTTTAACCAGTCGAACCCAAAAGGATTGAAAATGTATCTATAACATCTGATACGGTTCAGGATAGTCCATTTTGGCAGAAGATCTCAGCACAATAGGGCCAGTCTGAAAACCTGATGTTACTAAATTCTCACGTCCTGGCACAAACTGATAAAGCCACTGTGTCCCTCTCCACCAGTGACCTAAGATTTCTTAGTTTCCAGAGAAATAAGCTCTACTAGTTCCTGTAGTCATCTTTGTGCTACAGAGCCAGCATGGACTCCACTACCTGATGATGGGAAACTGGTCTGGGATATTCTTCAGTGACACCTTCTTTTCCACCTGTGACATCAACTGACAGAACAAGAGACAGGTCTCCAAACAAAATCACTGCTCAGCTTAACTGCAGTCAAGAAAAGGACATTAAATAAGGAGACAGGGTTGCAATCAGCCTTTCTGAGGAAATAATAACCTGGGAAATTCTGACTCATGCCGATTTGTGATCAAGGACTGTGACTGAGATAGCAAAAAAAGGAATTGAATCAGATTTTCATGGCTGTGTCAGAATGAATTAATTCTCATCATGTAACTGGGAAAGATTTAACATCACAGAAGCATTTTTAGAATGACAGCAGGATATGGAGGCTGTGGTAAAGAAGAAAACATGATTATTGGGATGGAGAGACTGACAGTGAGGAAAGATAAAAAAGAACTAATTATAGCATAAAATCACAGCTCAGTCAAATAACTGCCAATAGGAACATCCTGAGGAGGGAACAGCACTTGTGAGCATCTGGGACTGCTGGCTCCAAATATGCCCCGGATGATGCTTATGCCAGAATAACCAGTGAAACATCTCCAGGAGTGATGGTGAAGTTGTCTTTTAGGGCTACCCAGAGCAGTTGGAGAAGCTGCTGTCACTCACTGTTGGTTTTCACTCTTCTCCTAAAGCCAGGAAGAGACAGCTGCCTGGGCTTGGGCAGTGGCTGCCATTTACCCCTGTGCCCATCTCAAAGAGGAGCTAACACCTTTTTTCCCACTTTTGTGGTTGCCAGCAAAACTCAAGGTAAATCCAAAGTCAGCTGATCTCACTCTGATTCCAGCTACACCAAAGTCAGGCTATCTCACTTCTAAATGCTCGTCCACAGAAATTATTCAGGTTAGCATAACTAGTTGTTTTTAAAGCCACATTTGCAAGTTATTTGCATTAATTTTCTAGGTTGCCCACTGTAGCTCTGCAGGAAACTACTGCAGTCAGTATATATTTTAGAGAGGTTTTGTTTCTCTACCAAGCCAGCCAGAGATGCTACGAAATGGAAGATTAAACTTCAAAGTGCAACTTGATAGACAGGAAACCTGGCAGCAAATTCCACCAACACAGAGACTGAGGGGCGTGAAAACCCCACTGCAAAGCACTGACAAGCAAAAGAGTACCTACTCCTTCCTCACACTGCCTGCTCACCTTCATTCAAAACACACCTTTCATAGATCTGCCAATGGTTTTTATTAGAGAAGACTTCTATAATAAATTAACAATATGAAAAGAGCCATTTCACAAAGAACAATAGGCATTATCAAGAGCAGAATAAAAAGGCACCAATCTGACTTGGGACATAAGAAACACACCTGGCTCAGATATTGCCTCGTGTATCATTTTTCTCTTGTACCTTCATGATCCCTTTGATAGTGTCGTTAGTATGTACTTGACCTGATAAAAGAGCTCACTTATCTTCAAGGAACATACCAGGCATGCAGTGACCCATGCAAAACAGTTTAAACATACCTAACACTCTGCGCTGTCCAGATAAAGGGCCAAAGAAAATAAAACCAAAGCTTTTGGGTTATAAATTATCAACACAAAGTCAAAATGAGCCAGTGATTTACAACTGTAAATTGAACATTTTATGAGTGAAGAAATGAGGCAAGAAAGGGATGGTATCTTCATCACTTTGCGCCTTCCTCATCAATATAAGCCGATCTCTCTTTGCCAAACCTCTCCTTCTTCCATCTCTTCCAGATCAAGTTCACCCTGTTTCCACGCTTTTGTCTTCCTGTCCCCCTCATGCTTCTGGACCCCTATTTAAACCTTCCTGCACAGAAACTAGCCGTGTTTTCCAAGAAAAACAAGCACTGCTGGGAAGAAACCTCTCCACCTCCCCTCCAACTTCAGCAGTGCATTCCAGCCTCTCCTGCTGATGATCATCTCTCCTCCTCCTCTTTCTTCTCTGCAAAAAGTCTTTGCTTCTTAGAAAAACCATTAAGCATAGAGTCTGATCCCTGCATCCCCATTGATTACTGATTAACCATAAGACCACCAGTTTTGACCTAGCAAACCCTGCACAGAACCCAGTAATGAGCAGATGGTGAAGAAAAAAGATCCAGCAAAGCACTTAAGCACGTCTCTCTTTAGGAATGTGAATTCACAGACTTACTCCAGCACATACCCAATTTCTGCACCATTAGATTATTATGTAGACTCTTTGGCACTTACCTGTTTTTTATGAAGCATTGGTCTTCTAGGTTTCACATCCAAAACTTAAGTACTAGAAATTATCATACAAATAGTTATAATAGTGATTATGGCCTAAGACCAAATTATTTATGTATTTCTCTTGAATGAGCCAACTAGGCCAAGTTGAAATTGCCAATCCCTGCAGCTCCGCAGTGAAATTGTCCAACAGTTCAATTTCCCTTCCAACTGTTCCTAGCACTGACCTACAGCACGAGGCTGATTTCCTTCCACCTGGCCGAGCAGCCTTACAGTCAAGATCTGCAGACTCTACTGCGTTAAGAATGGAGCAATATAAAGTGTTTTGATAAATGCAGTCAATGTCAAGGCTCATCTGAGACACAAGTATACTTCAGTGAAAGGAGTCATTGAATCAGATCCAGCTATAACCAACTAAGCCTTAGAAACAGGAGCAGAAATCAACAGGACTGGTGTTTTTGTTAAAAGGATGCTTTCATACAAGCCATGCTGAGATAACAGCGCGGTCTGCTGACACCTGTGAAAGGCTCAGGAGGGTGATGTCTGCTGCCTACAGCTACCAAGGACGGCAAAGAAACTCAACCAGGGAAATGCTACTGCAGAATGAGAAGGAAATGTAAATGTCTATGGAAATGTGTTGATCAACTTGTCATCAGTCTCCCAGTTCAAGTAAACACACAGCTCTGTGGTGCTGGGATCCTCTGGACTCAGGCATGCAGAGAAAGAGGGAACACTCTGCATTAAAGATTTTGGAGGCTTTAGATCTTTCCATGTGAGTGGCACAGTATTTATTGGCATAGTACCAGCACGGGAATAGGATTATTGGATTCTAAAGGCTTTTTCCCTGGAGTGGTCTTTATCCTCTTAAAAGAAGATAGAGCAATTAAACATTTTTTTTCCTGAAGAGAATTAATTGTCTGTGAAGGGTCATAGCAGTGACCAGATGCATCACAAGAGATTTTCATCTTCTTAAAACACATCAACCATAGCCAGCAGCATAAGATTTGATTCAGTGGCCGGCACTCTGATTTATCGATCTTTTATCCCTAGCTACAGACTGAAAATTTACCAATCCCAAATAAGTTTAATTTCAAAATCTAACAGGACCAGATAGAATGGAAATTTCTTTTAAAATATTTCTGTAAAGGCCTTTAACATCAAAATGATGCTAATGTTGAGAATCAAAACCTGTAAGGAACTGGACATAGTGTTCTAGCCCATATACATGGAAATGCTTTTTATAAATTTTGCAAAGTTCTGTCAACAGTATCCTGTTCTATTCCCATGACGATAGGAAGAGGCACCCACCTAGTGCATGTCGGTACAAAGGTTGATATTTTCACCAAATGCCACAACACAGGGGAAACATGTAATACTGTTAGAAGATTATATTATGAAAAAGTGATTAAATGAGTGTGATAGAAGAATGCAAGATCGAGATTCCCCGATATGTCTGAGCAGGAGAGAGAAGCCCAGTGGTGTCTCACTGAGCATAGCACCTTGCATGATCAGCTGCATCATAAGGAGAACACTGTAGCCGCTACATCGAAATCAAGAGTTGATTCAATGCAGGTAGTATATCTTGGAGAACAGAAATAATAGTTCCACATGACCAAAGATGAAAGGCAGGAGAAAATAACACTTGCCCTTACAGAATTTTTTTTCCAGGCAGAACCTGGACATGTTGGTCATTAGCAGAGACAGGACACTGGATTAACGGCCCTTCAGTGACTCAGTGTGCATGTTCCAGACTAGGGTCAGGACTACGAAGGAGACTGTAGTACGACGAGTGGTGTAAGACCAAGAGCCCACTCAGCCTGAGGCTCTGCCTCCAGCATGGAGCAAAGCAGATTTGCAGGGAAGAACACACATACGCTTGGGGCAGCATCGGAATCCCTCCTCCATTTACAGTCCCATTCCCTCCAAACCCTACCCCAGAGCACCGGTGGCACCTTTGCATTCGCCTGCCTGGGAAGCACCACCCAAAACATTACTTTTTAAGAAATTCTTTCATTTGACTCAATACATTTTTCTCGCTAGACATCCCCAAAGCTGCACTGCACTGTTTGTAGAGACATAGAGTCATATGAATTGTATTTTGTACACATCAGAAAAGAGTCACATGGAGCTGATGAACAGAGAGGCTCTTTCTGTCTATGAAATGCCAGCTAATGAATTATCTTTGGCATAAATGAACAAATGGATCATCGTGGTCCATATATTCACATAATGATTTAGTATGAAACTTGGTGTCCAAGACCAATTACTGTTAGCAAGTATCAGGCACACTCTTAAGCATCACATATGGACAATAACTTTTCGATGCAAGAATGCTCCACAATTTAGCAACAGTTATATTGATACCACAGTCTGGTGAGAGTTCAACCCTGCAGCAGGCAGTACTACATACATGACTGAGCTGCACATTGCAACACTAGTCCATCAGTGCTGGTGGACCATCTTTCAATGAGGGTAGACCTGAGTCACTATCAAAAGGTCTCCTGAGTCTGCAGAAGCAGATGAAACCATTTCCATTTTTGCCAACTTTCAGCCACCTGTGAGCAGATACACTCACACAGACCCAAAAAGGATCATTTCTCCTGACAAGGACCCATGGAAGAAGCGGTCTTAGCCTGGGTTGGCACAGGTTCTCTCAGTCAAAACGCTTTGTTTTCTTTGGGACAAGCCAGACAATGCCTGGAGGAGCTTCTGCTGCTCACCATTTTGCCAAAGAGAAATGATGAATGAGCAAAAGCCTGGGGCTAGATTCTGCTTACAGTGTAAAACCAGAGAGACTCCAGAGGTGACTCCAAATTTAGGCTGGTAAAACTGAGAGTAGGGTAGAGCTATAGGTAAGGATTTCCAGGCTGAGTCCAACAACAGTTCTGCTTACACTGCTTGGAAAAACAAATGGACACTTCAGCAACAAAGCAATCTCATTTTCAGCTCTGTTGCTGATATGGATAGAAAAGCCAATTTAATTTTATTAAAGATTTCAAACTTTTTTAATAACCCAGACACCTACAGGGATAACAAAATCATATACTCTGCATGGTAAATTGCATATTCAGCAGCTGTGATACCAATTAGACACTGAAATGACAAAGTGCTATCTCATGCCAGCAGAGACATACTGTACAGAGACAGTGTTTAGTTTCATCATATAAGCAACATTTAGCTGTCATCTGTCATACAGGCGTAGGGGAAAAAGGCCTCTACAGCTGCAACAGCTGGAACTGCAAGATTAGTACAATAAATTGTTATACTTCACCAGATCATCTACTCAGTTTACACCCAAAACTCACCTCCAGCTCCAACTGCCTTACAGCGGCGTAAACGCACTCTGTTTTTGTCAACCTATAGCTTTACATATGAAGAAAAATAAGCTTTCAGCTTTACAGCCCAAGGTTTGTACAGTTTAAACTATTTCAGTGAATATTTCAGAGAAAGGTATTGAGAAAGCTGCAAAGATTAAGTCCCTATACAGGCATACTCTCCCCACCGTTCTTTTTAAAGACACTATTATTATACATAGATAATTATAATACAAACTACACTAGACAAACCAGGGAAAATACAATTATATACAGCATTAAGTATAAGTTAAGAGAATGATTTTTTTTAAAAAAGCAACATAGATACCTTACCCTAACGGTTTAAATCAAAACAACAAAGTCTTTGCTAACATAAGGAACTCTTCCAAATGTTTCTCAAAAGAATACACTGTTCCATTAGTGGTAGGCTATTATTTTCTAAGGCTCTGTCTACACAAGAAACTTCTGTAACTAACTATATCTGTGTAATAAATTCAGTATACATTCAATTATTCCAGTAGTATTCTTTACTAGATGTAAAAGAAGGTCAAAGCCCATTTAATTGGAATTACTCTTTCCAGAGTATAAGTTCCACACATCTGCTAAAAAATAACAACACTTAGCAAAGTGAAGATAAACTTCCTAGTGTAAACCAGCAATATTTACTCCCTTAAAGCAACAGCCAAATCAGTCATCAGAATAGATATTTAATTGAAGGCATCATTTTTTGTAACACAGAGACCTACTTTTGCAGTGACAGCATCTGAACTCCAGTGTACACATACCCATTACGTAAACATAGCTTAGAGTTGTCAGAATTCTCATATTTCCTTGGGCTTTTACAGGCGACATGGAAAATATTGTTGTACAGCCCTTCTTGCCTGTGTTAGGAACAATATTTCAGCCTAGCAGAACTAAAGGAACTTTGTAAAGCACAGAATTTATTTTTCTACTGGTCATTCTATCTTGTTACATCCTTAACTATTCTCAGTCTGGGCAGTAACAGCCAGACTATCCCCTCTTAAGTTTATTCCCATCTAGGTTCACTTGCAGGCCCTCCGCACACCAGTGTGGATACAATTTCAGATCACGTACATATCCCAAACAGCACAGTATGTGGCAGATTTTGTCCATTCTGTTCCCCTGTAGCAATGCTTTAGCTCCATGAGCAGTCCGGCTAAGGCAAAGGTGGTTCAGGTCGAGGCAATACACATACCGCCAAGCAAGGCAGCTAAAATAGACGTAACGCACACAGTGGGAGTGCCATCTCGCCATTCAACACCTCCTCCAGACCCCGTGCAGTCTGAAATGCTGACACCTCATAGGTTTTATTTTACCTGGCATCTGGCTGTTCTGACTTATTCAGTATTTGCCATTTAACCACGCAGCCAGAAAGCCCCAGCACTGCCAGTGCAGGCAACAGGAGGGCAGGACAGGCAGGGAGAGATGCTGCCTTCCCACTCTGGCTCAGGCAGGGACAGGGGCAGATGCCAGCCCAAGCTCATCAGCACAATTTTTTTGCTGCTTACAATCAAACGCAAAGAGAAGGGCAAAAAGCTACTGCGTTTCTGAGGTCAAGATGAGCTCCGGCTTGCTTGGAAACGCTGTCTCCAGCAGCCTTATCATCATAAGCAAGACAGACAGAACTGGAGGACACACAGACTGACCTTCAGGCATAAGGAGCTGCCTTTGGGCTGCGGGCTAACTTTCAGGTAGCTATCACATCTGGAAAAATACACCCCTCCAGAGGTGCTATGGCAAAGCAGGGATTAATTAAAATGGCAAGAGATTAGTTCCTTATGAAGCCATTTTCACGTTTTTAGCTGCGTTAGAGAGCTTCCTGCAAGCTGCCATAGAGACAACAGCTACAGACAATAAAACTTTACGAGCAATTTAAATTCTCTCTCCCCTTAGGAGATGTGGAAAAACAATGACAACTGACTGTTTGCAGGTCGTGGATATCCTGCCTTCATTAAGTAGGACTCTATTTAAACACATATTATTCTTTCCCATCAGATTGTTACGGACTTCCAGAGGGAGGGTAAATAGTTTATAGCTTCCACTTTCAACAATACACCATAAAAATACACTGCAGTCATATTTGATTACCCCATTTTGTTTAGTGCAAAGCAGTCTCTGCAGATCAGCCTGCTTATTTGCATGTGACTGAATATAAACAGAAATGGATTCCTGTGGGCAGTGGAAAATAAGTTCTGCACTTGGAAAATAAAATAGTAATAACCACATGGTAAAATTGCAGATGTATGTGATAAATTAGATTTATCATCAGTCCTATACTATTCACACTTGAGATCTGACCATAAATCCACCTCGTTTAAGGCTTATTTAGTGTTTCCTCTAAAGGTGCCCTGGAGGTAGAGATTCAATTTACCTGAGAGCTGACAGAGGTAAAGAAAGAAAAACGTGCTTACTTCCTTCTCTACAAAATGTGCAACTTCCTTGTCAAATATACACTAGCCTAAGTCCCAAGATGGGTACATTTCCATCCATCATCAGTTCATATTTTGACTTTTGATACTTTGCAAACATGAAGCAGTAAGAAGCTAGGAAGTGGATCTGGAGAAAGAAAAGAGTCTGCATATATCTAATTCGATATGCAGCACTGCCAGTTAATTCAACTAGAATCTATATCCATATTTATGACTGAAGTATATCTTTATACTGTTTCTACTTCAGGTAAATTTAATACGTATGCATTTAAAATTTCCCCAGTTTGCAAGGTCCTACTAGCTTTTCATATATTTCATCTTTCCAAGAGGTGTCGAAGCTTTGCTTTCAACAAGGGCCTCTCAGTGTGCCAATCTAAATACACTTATCCTTGGGTTTCCAAGTCTACACTGGTAAAAGAGTAAGACTACTTCGAAATACCGCATGAATCAAAACACAGATGCATAGAAGACCGTGAATGGAGAAATAAGCAGTGAAGAGGTTTGGTTGATGACCATAATAGCAACCAATGGGACTAAGGAAAATGAATGGATAATTCTTCATGTTACCCCGCTGGAAATACAAAGCAGGGCAGGTGCAATATCCTGAAATCATTATTTCTTTGCAGTACCATTTTTTCATCCTTTTAGGGCATCTCTGTCACGCAGAGAGAAAGGACACTAGATGCCAGGGCCAGATGATCTTCATTGGTCCTTTCCAATCTCATCCATTATGTAAACCTGTGTTACAACACCACTGCCAAAAAAAAAGGGGCAATTTTCAAAAACGCACTAGGTAAGCCTGGAATTCCTCACCAAAAGGTACAGGAAAATGCTGAAGACAAGCATTACACTTTAACTTACACATCACCGAGGAAAGCTACTGCCCTTGCTGTCCAGCAGTAAGTCCACAGAAACTCCACATGAAGATTTCTTAATTTTAGTCTACGCCAGCCTCACTAGCCAAGTGCTTTAAAGAAGCAGGCTAACATGAGAAAACACCATTTGGTTCCCATGAGCTGCCATCCTTCCTCCAGGGCTCTGAAGACCCCATGATTTAAACATTGCTCCTTTTCTTTTCTTTTTTTTTTTTTTTTGATGCTTTATTATAGCAGCGAGGCAGCAGATTGCTTATATTCTATTTTTCTCGGACTCTTTTTGAAGTGTGAATGAGCATGTGTGTATGTTGAAGTGATAACATAAGGCTAAGCCACATTTCTAGTAAATATTACTTTAAATTATCCTGGAATGTAAAAGTGCACTTGTGCAAAACTAGCTGCCCAAAAAGGGAAGCAGAGCTGTAAACCATCCTGCCTGCAAGTTCAGCATGTCAGCAGGAGAGTCACTGTATAAGGGTATGTTTACAGGTCACATAAGCTAGCATCTACGCTGAAACTCATGCCTAAAACACAGAATATGCATGCACTCAACTGCAACAACCTCCCCTATGCCTTTACAGTGTGTCAGGAAACCAGCTAAGATCTTGTGGTCAGAGTAGACCAGATTCCTGTGTGAATTTAAGCCTCTTCATCTCTATGATGGGGATAGAGGTGAGGAGAGCAAAGAGTAACCTCTCACCTGAGACTGAGCGTGTCAGCACTGTCAGCTGCATCACTGAAGCCACCTTCTAGGTGGATTTATGCCAATCTCTCATTTTGACTCACTCCAGCAGTGACAGGCAAGATATGGTCAAACTCAGTTCCTGACCTCCCCTTGGCTGAGATGCAGTGAACCATGACAGCCCTTTTTACCTATCTCAGAACAAAATCAAGCAGGGGAAAAAAGCTGCTTAAGGGGCTCTGCTTCCGAACACACAGCAAGGGCAGTCAGACCCAGGAATATCTGCAACAGCCACACAAACCTCTGCATAGACAGCAATAATGACATGCGGGCAATTATCAGTAAGGCTGATGTTATGGGGGGAAGTCATAAGCAGAAGGAAATTAAAAAGCAAGGTACAAAATAGATGTTTCTCTTTCATCCACACGTACAATTT
This sequence comes from Cuculus canorus, assembly GCF_017976375.1. NCBI lineage: Eukaryota > Metazoa > Chordata > Aves > Cuculiformes > Cuculidae > Cuculus > Cuculus canorus. The sequence goes on from NC_071407.1 coordinate 13,095,871, forward strand.
AGTGATGCCACAGAGTTGTGCAATGCCTGTGATGCTGACAGCAACAGAAACAGGACTGATCTGGGCGACAAGGCTGATGGCATTCCTGTATCAGGTAGCACTGCTGTATAACCTCTGGCAAATGATTTAACTCTCCCAGTCTTTGTGGCCCCTTTTGTTCAAGTCTCTATTAAATCTGTAAAGACAGCAAAAAGTGTCACTAGACTAGATAGATCATTGTCCTGCTTTACTGGGTCCCTTATTTTGGCTGGAAATGCTACCATAACGCAGATAAGTGAAACAAAAATGTGAGGTTTTGGAAGATGTGACATTTGGGGACATAAAGGCACACTGTGCATTCCCCTGCAGAGCTGGGATCCTGCAGTGCCACAAGACTTACTGCTCCATGCCTTTCCTTCAGGCAAGTCTGATTTTGGAAGTGAAGTTACATTACTGGGAGCAGGGAGGGAATAATTCTGTGATAAAAAGAAAGACAGTGACCAGAAACACTAAAGCTTCTACTCAGATTCTGAGGTGAAATACACATAAAAGCATCAGAGGCAGTGCAGAGGTGCGGTATAACCCTGCGATTCTACAATCATTCATAAAGTAGTGAAGCTGAAGAACAAGGAACACGTTTGGGGCTCAGAAGGGGAGAATAAATCACTGAACTGGAGTTTGAAATGCTAGGCTCTTCTGTTGAGCATACCACTCAAGCATCCCCAGCCTCCATCAGATGCCCTGCATACCATACCCGGGTGAATTCAACCATATGTTTGTAGCTAAGCTATGAAATTCATTTGTCAAATCATGGGAGTTTTTGGCACGTTGTCCTGTACTGTATGTGTGGTCTGCTACACTAAAACAGACGTGCAGAGGATTGCAGTGGGTATGTCTATAGGATCCAGAGGCAACACAGCCAACAATTTTGCTTGCTCTAACTCTTAGTGCTGTAATAATGAATGGAGATACAGAGGACTCCAGTCAAAGATGTTTCAGCACAGTTGCTAGGCTTAAAGCCTGCTGAAGGCTGCTGGAACAAGCTATAAATACGTATTTGAGCTCCACGCCAACTGCGTAAACTCAGAAGCTGCCTGCTTCATTTTGGGACTTCATACCCACCAGAGTGTCCGGAGCCTGTTAGACTAGAGGTAAGTCAGTGGCTGGCTAGAGTCACATCTCCCTTGTGAAAGAGGATGTGGAAGACGCTAGGACAACACAAGGGTGGATGACGGATAGGAAATGATTTCTCTGGTGTTTTGAAAGGAAACACATAATCCAGAGTAATGGGCCCTCATTAATCAGGTGGAGGAGTTCTGAGGTGTCAAATCTCGCAAGAACAGCTGGAGGACTTGGAGCCATTCATAAGCTCTTCTTAACTGAACCCTTGGCGTGACATTTGCCCAAATTCTAGATCCCAACTCAAATATCACCACCTTGGCCCATGAACAGTTGCCTAGTGGCTCCGATTCAAGTTGATTCACAACAAAAGATAAATCTTTCTGCTCCTAAAAGGAACAAATTGCTGCTGAGAAATTCTTCTGCCTTATGCAATCTTAGACGGGAGTTTTTTGCAGCAAGAAAAGGTCAGTCCTATTTCTTCACCTCTGAACCTCCATCCCTCTTCCCTGCCATGTAGCTGGCTACAGACACTTTTGCCACCACATTTTTAATACAGGAAGCATTGCAGGAAGGAGGCAGAACTGTCGGGAAAAGGCTTCATTAAAGATTTTGATATAGATCATGACGATGTCATTTTAACAGAGATGATGACGCTGCACGACAAGAAAAATCCAGGATTTCTCTCAGCCTAGCAAGATTATCTTGTCTTCAGAAGGAACTTCAGTTCATGAAGGCCAGCAGGTACCATCTAACCTTTTCCTTGATGAAAACAAGACCCATGAAACTACTGTTACATGGACAAGTGCTGTGATTAGTCCCCTAGTGACAACTCAAAGCCAACTCTAAGGCTGCTTGCTAACACCTCTGGACCCCCAGCAACCTAGCCACCCTTTAAGTTGAGTGCTTGGAGACTCTTTTCAGTTCTTCTAAGATGTACAAACTCTAATAGCATAAATCTTGACAGCCTGCACATTTGGGGCTAGACTGGATCTTCATGAATGCCAAACTATCTCTGTTTCAGTTGAGGATGGCAGAAGAGGACAGGCACTCAGCACTCCTCATCCTCCAACCCCAATTGTATATCCAACCTTCAGGCTCAAGAGGACAAATCAAACTCCTCTGTGAAAGTAACACCCCAGAAAAAGCCGCCACAGCTTCTCCTAGGTAATCTGGAAGATATCCATGTTTCAAATCTGCCCACTAAACCAGCCAGAAAATCATAACAGCATCATCCAGGAAGGATTTATACACAACATCCAAAATGCCTTTCCCCACTTTGGGGATAGCAGTAGATTAAATAAAAAGTAAGTTTTACAAAGTATATGCAATACTCCAGACCACACTCTAATAGAATAACACCTCTGAGTAGAAATCCAGCTATTTACAGGTGTCTTCTAGTGCTATACCGAGGCAGTTGTTCCCCACCTCCCACTCATGTTATATTTATGTGCTAAGTTTCCAATTCCCACTGTTCCAGGCTGAGGTTGTGAGATGGTCTGAGGAGGAACAACAGCCATTTCCCTGAACAGCAGGGGACAGCTCAGCATCAGGCTGGCCCTTCACCAGCATCATCCCTGCGCGTTCCGACCCAACTACTCACCTAAGAGTTGCACGCCACGGGTGAGTCCGTAGACATCAATCAAAGCCCAGAGGGGTTCTGCTGTCCTCACCCCGCTGAAGAAGAGCATCGCAACGGAGTCATTCACCCGATAGAAAACACGTCCTTTCTTGTCCACCCAGAAGGCTATGATGTTTCCCTCATTTGCAAACTCTTCTGGTAAAGCCTTGGCCCAAAAACCACTTTGGGAAACCAAGTCAGGGCATGCGTACTTCGGCAGAGTGTCAGGGTTAATCCTTGATGGATCCTTGGAAGTAAACCCAAGTCGAAGAGCCCCACTCCAGCAACACTGCTTTTTAGTGATCTGCAAAGATAACAGCAGCGATAACAGCATTTGGCACTTGAACATCGACTGAGAGATTACAGGCTCTACACCGAGCACCGATGGCCACTGTGCAGTTGAGCCCATTAGATTTAGGAAACATTTTACCCATCAAACACTGCTATACATTTTTCATCTGCAAGCAACAATGCTGCACACTTAGGATACAATGCACATATTAAAAAAAAAAAAATCAAATTAAATCTTTGCAGAGAGGTGAAATGTAATTACAGCTGTATGATGACTCGCTTCTTTCTAGGGTAATTCCTTTCAGCCTAAGAATCATCCTCTCACAAAATGTGCTAAAGAATGGCCATAAGAGCTTTTATCTCAGCACCGGCAGCAGCAGAGCGCTTCCCCTGTGGTGCTTGGATGATGGGTATCTCATGGCCCAAGGGAAAAGCACTGGCTCCAGAATCACAGTCACCACCATAGGGTTTTTTGAGTTTCCCAGTTGAGTAAAAGACAGTTTTACTCCTGTTTAAGGTTGTCAGATTGGATGAAATCGCAGCCTTGCAGAAGAGGCTGGGGGGGGGGGGCGGGGGGGAAGCAAAATTTAACGTATTTAACTGTATTAAGACATAATTAGGAGGCAATGATAGATGCTGTCTTATGATTGAGGAAAACATATTTATTTCAGCTGTGAGTGGTGTTTTTTAAGATAGGTTGTGCAGATCTACATCCCATCTGTCAGTATCTAGTTAGTGCATCTGGGGTCAGGAACATCTGCTATAGTTTTTGTGTCACATCCACCCTTCTGCACCTGAGAGACAGCAGGACAAAGGATCATAGATGCCTCCAGAGCCTTCTCACAAACACTGAGCCTTGGACTGCAGGGCATCTGAGGGAGCAGGCAGTGGGTCCTAAACACAAGCAGCACACCCAAATCATCACCCAGTTAGAAAGTCCCTTTCTTTCCATGGAAACAGGGAGTCTTCTAGGATTTGTATGGTCCCCAGATGGAGACAATTCCCTTAGAGAATACTTTCTCTCATTTTGTTTTTGGAATATGAACCTGCTGGGAATTGTTCCTCTCAAAGTTATTCAGGCTGTCAGCACCCAGACTATGAAATGAAAGACATAAAGATGCTTTATCCAATCCTGATATGGGGCTGGGATAGTTCCCGCATGTCAATTGAAATGTAATCAGTCTTTTTGTTCATGCACTGAACTTGCTGCAAACATGACAACACTTGAGATTGCCCTCTTCCATCAAAGCCTTGGCAGCCTCAAGCAATTTCACTCTTGGCCATAGGACAAGACCAGAAACATGGATAGGTACCACCTACCAGACGTCACACAAAACTTGCTACCTTACTGTCATTTCCTGCTCTGCCAAAGCACTAATGGCTCAGATGAGTGGCAATGCCAGCGACTGAACTGTGCAGGACTGCAGGACTTTATCCTTAAAGTCTGGCATCAGGCCTTTGTGTCCCAGCTTAGAAGCACAAGATTTCCACAAAGGGATTCTCCAGGACATTTTCTTTAGACTTCTCAGTTCTCTTCTAACCACATTTGTAAATGTTGCATTTTTCTTTCACATGTTCCTCTCCAAGGCAAACCTGTAACACGTGCCCTTGGAGAACAATCTCACAACAAAGTAATTGTTCAAAGCCTAGAGATTTCTGTTTTATAATTAAAGTATCGGAGAAAATAACTCAGAGCTTCAGGAAAAAGTTATCCACAGACAGTTCCCCAGTTAAGCGAAGGCTGTTCCTCATCTCTACTCCGTCCAGCCGAGCATCTAAACTGTTTACATGAAACACTTGAGCACTGACCTCAATCCCAGGAACTACGGGAAGCTCCTGCTTGTGGGATAGACACTGGGGCCAGACCAAAAAGGATTGAAGCAGATTTGCTACTTTGCATGCCTGGCCAGGATCCGATGGGATTATGCATGTCTTAAGTGAAACAGGGGTGAATGGTGTGTGCACATGACAAAATGGGGAATAGATGCAAAAACCAAGAAGACGCCTGGATTATTTATGGCAGCAAATTTACTAAAAGTCCTAAAAGGTTTTGGGTCTGAGATAAATAGGGCCTCATTGTTATTTCTAGAATTTACTCTTTCACAGTCTCTTGCCAATATTTCACAGCAATCACAGGCCTCATGAAGTAAATATTCATATGGTAAGCAAGGCTACGCATGTTCCATGTATTCATCAGCACCTATAAACAGTTCTCAATACAGCCTGACCACAGGCAAACTAATATCCAAAATTAGTAAAAAAACTGCCAAGAATTAGACACAGCTGGACAAAGGGTACAAAGTTTTGCTAAAAAAGGCAATGGTTAATGATCAACCAGATTCTCTCTTTAGCAGCCACTGACAGAAGAAAAGCTTGGGAGATCCACTGGGTACCAGAAGAGGAGGAAAAGATATAGCCTGCATCCCAACTGCTAAACCATGGGTACTTACACTAAAGCTCCCGCTCTTGTGCCTTTTGCCACCTTTGACAATCTCACCTCACTCCCTACCAGAGCCCTGAGTTACACAGAAGAAACTACTCTGGGACATATATCATGGAGACAAAGAAAGAAAGTTTCCTGCCCCCTCTCCCCCCCAATCCTGGCTACCTGATGGCATTCACAAAGAAATCTCAGAATAAAACCCAAGACACAAGACCAAAGAAACAGAATGGTATCTCCTGACTTCTTTCTTCTAGTTTTTCCAAGGGAGTTCAGATTTTATATGACCTGAATAATTTGGTTTATGGTTAGTCTTTAGCTGGTAAGAAGATTTAACACACCATTTTCCACAGGCATGCACAATAACAAGGCAATTGCAGGATAGACTTATCAGAAGACCAAAGATGTTTTCACATTTCCATCCATCCCTAGAGTGCTGAAGCCTGTTGATTACTCCCATGAGATCTTACATTTAGACTCAGCAGGAGTTCTGCTCATAAATCCATTGCGCAAAGATGAAAGATTTGCCTGCATATTCTTCACATGTTATGCAAGCTAAAATCCTAAAATATACAGTGATAAACAAGTGTGAATTTCCTGAGATAGCTACATTGTTTCAGAATGAAGAAGGAATAACCCAGAACCTTTGCCTAAACCACTAAACCCACTCAAATCTTTGATGGTGTTTTCAAAAATGAAGTGCTGCTTTCATCTCCTCCCAAACAATTTTTCACAGTTGTTTGTCCAAACTGCTGGCCAACATGGAAAAAAATCCCATTAGGCAACATGAGGGAGTCCTACTGGGTTTCTAGTCTGAACGGAAGCAGTAAGATTGCCACAGGAAACACAGCAAACCTGGAGGAGGGATAGGACCTATGGTCCTGAGCCTGAAATCACTGAAATTTCTCTATAGTTTCAAAAGGAGGCATATTCCTTGTTTCTTGCTCCTTTCCTGGCTGTGAGCATAGAGGCAGGGAAGGCTGATACACTGGAGTAGGTCCCAGCAATCTGGGACCTCTAGCAAAGGGTGACAGCAGGAACATTCAGAGTCAGTAGCTATATGGAGAAAAAACCCTGGAAAACTCCTTGCGTGTAAATGAAGGATTTGCAGGTGGGTCTTTCCTGTATGCCATGAACTGAAGTCTGCCAAAGAGTTATTTTGTGCCAGTGAAATGCACAGAATCAGCTAAGAACAGAAATACTTTGTCCCATAAGCTAGAGGGCATAAAGATTGTTAAACATCTGTGGACGACGTGCAAAGGGCCACAAGGTCCTTCTAGATGCTAACAGCCTAAAAGAGCTTCAATTCCTAAGGGGACTGATTAATTTCTTCATCAGGACGCAGTGGTCGGATGCACATGAAGGCATGCTGTCTTAGAGAAGCTGAACTTCCCATGGCAGCTGCACCACGAGGGCTACCAACTCCATTCTCTTGGCCACCACAGACACAAAGGAAGTGAAATTGGCCTCTGTCAGTGAGAAAAATGTGACACCTGCAATGTTCTCTCCTCTGACCTTAATGCTGTTGGCAGCTGATTCAACAAAGCAGTCAGCAGACTGCCAAAAAAATGCTTTTCTTAGACAGCAACTGTGACTGCACTGACTGCTCCCTTCATCCTTTCAGCAAAAACCTTTTATCTTCCCTGCCAAGCACACGAGTAAGAACCTCCACTTCCAGGTCCTTTTCATCTCTTACCCTTAGGCAGCGGAAAGGCTGACTCCTGCCTCCACGAGACCAGTCCTCTGTGCTGCCTTGTTTAAGGAAGAAAAGGGCTCATTTTGGAACTGGACGTGTTAACTAACTCCTCACCTTCCTTCAGTTCACCCAGTAAAACTCCTCTGCAGGATGCATGAAAACCCTAGAGGACACACTAGCTAGAGAGATACTGAAGCTTCTGCCTTTCAGACTGACCAATACAGCCCTTTTTTGTTGCAGTTCTCCAAGCAGTCTCAACTTAATCTGTCGTTCCTTGTCAGACATCCAGCCAAGCTCTTTCTGAGCATGAATTTCCCTTTTCTTCTCAGTTTCTACAACAGTCTGTACTAATAGGTACAAGAAGTATGATGACAAAAGCAGAACTACCAACAAAGACTGCAGATCTTCAAGGGCAAAACCTGACAACTGTGCCTTTCAAGGAAGGACTAAAGATCTGGTGCAAGCACCAAAGCCTGGTACACCCCAACAGTCACTCACAGCAGCTCACAAGACAGTAAGGAAAGGTATCATTTACTCACCTTAAGCCTGACTTGTTCATAAATAACAATGGGCCTGTTGCTGAAGGTAATGGCATTGCAGAAGCTAGCCTGGCGCTTCACTGCCTTCTGTGTTGTGTCCATGATGATTTGGGATCCCTTTGTGTGGGGATGGAAAAGCAGAGGGCTGATGGACAGAACTCCACACTGCGGGATGGGAAGACAGTGCTTCTGCTTGTGGTGGCATCGGTGGGAGGAAGTCGAAAATGACCCACCTATGGAATCTGAAAGCAAAATGGGGAAAAAAGGTTTCAAATCTGCTGTGGACAAAAAACCTTCATTGCAAAAGAAAAGCAGGAGTACTTCAGAGGGGAACTATAGATCAAAATAAACGTTAGTCAAATCCTCACTCTGTAAATCACTAAGCATTTCCAGAGGATCTTGAACAATAAAAGGCCAGACGGATATAAAATGATCCATCTGGACAGTCTGATAGTACTAAGAGTGACATGGAGAACGCAGGCCAACACCCAAATCACACGCCATTTTCAGGTCACATATCAGAAGAGAGGGCAAGAATTGGTTCCAAAACTGGAACAAAGCACGTGTGAAGTTGCTATATCAAAGCTGTCACATTTAGGGAGAATCTTCCACATCCAGAGAACTCCCATACAACTTTACCATTTCTCTCACTCCTCCTTTACAAGGGCAACTCCATCAATTCCTGCCTCCAACCTTGCTAAGCACCGGCTCAGACACATACATTGCTATTTTATACTCAAGTACCACTCAACAATAACACAACTGGATTCCTTGAACCACCATCCATTCTCCATTCTCTCTTCTCCACTGATGGGAACCTCAGCTGAGATCCCACTTGTCATGGAGGCACTGATCAGCATGATATGATTACAGACAGGAAAGTGAAGACGGAGAAAGGCTACAAAACAGGGAGGAGATTGTCTTTCTCTAACCAAGGCCATACACAAAGAGTCAATGCACAACCAGTACAGTCACGACAGAGGCTTTGTTCAAGAACGAATGGATGCATGAGTTTGTTTTCAACAGAGAGCCTACAGCAGTTCAAGCACAAAGCAATCATTATACTGAACACAAGTCATCTGCTGCCTTTTCCTTGTGAGCACATAAACACTACATTATGTACATATGTTTGGGAGGAGATGTTCATAGATTTGAAAACAAAGTATCAACAGAATAGGATTAGATAGACTCAAGGATGCCCCAAAAGCAAATATGACCTTAACAATGTGGTGGTTCGGGCTGCAAAGATGCATGACTAAACAGTATAGTTTAAAACTCCATTCCTGAAACATGCAAACTACAGACGCTAATTATATACATTTTTCACACAAATTAATTGCTGATAGTTATGTCTCTATATAGCTACTATAAAATAACACACCTCCTGTGTAATTCTTGACTTTGTAATAAAAAGCCTGGAACCTATTCCTCCCAGCCTTTGGAGTAGTTTTAGCTTGTAGCTCCGTGGAAGCTGTAATGGCACATGCTCAGGGTTAGCCTGAATAACTACCAAGAGAACATGAAACTCTGGTTTCTGATGAGAACATTTTAATTCTTCAGCATCAGTTACTCCAGCCTTCTGCTCTCATCTCCTTGCTGTTTTTTTTCCTCACATTTTCAGCAGCAGTGCTATCTCTTCAGAACTGAGCAGAGGCCAGACAAACAGGACTTTAAAAAATGTTATTAACGCTTTAAGGGAGAGATTAACCAAATGGGAGTTATTTGATGCCAAAAATTACATGGAATAAGTCATCTTCCTTCTCGTGTTCCTCACACATGGAAGAGGATAAATAAGGTGCAGAGTACCACGAAAAAGTAGAGGTGCACCTGAGCAGGCAGAGGTCAGAGAAGGAAACCTTTAGGAGGAACAGACTGCACAGAAGAGGCAGCTTGACGTAGGGAACATGGGGATGAAGCAGCTCACACGAGCCTGACCTCTTCTCCTTGGGCGTGCTACTAAGGTGGGATAATGCACCCTGACTCTCCCCACAGCCCAGAGTGGGTAGTCAGAAGATAACACAAGCAGCAGCAGCCCCATAGAGAGAATCTTCTGAAGCTACTTCCTAAGACCTGCTTAATTAGAGGCTATCTTGTGCCCTAAAGAACAGGAGGCTGTATCCCTTCCAGTATCGCCAGCTTTTTTCCAAACCAGATGTTCACTATTACCATCTCTCTGGAACTCTGTTAAGCCCTCAGCTTTAATGATACCTTGCTGACGAGTTCCTCAGGCCTAATGGTAATTTGCAAAGAAGTATTTCCTTTATCACTGTAAACATGATGCTATTCACCACCACAATTGGTTATGAACCAGAGCCAACAAAAGTAGTCTACATAACCTTCCTCCACTCCACCTCCCTAGGTGGGTCATGTTGGTCTGTAGGGACAAGACCATTGACAGACAGTCAAAGCAAATCATCCCAAGCTCTCTTTTGGCAGGTTTTTTTCAGGCTGCTGGATCTTCTCATTACTCATCTCTTCAATGTCTCTCTCTTCCTTCTACATCCTTTTTTTACAGGTAAAATGACTAAAAGTAAGCATCTTGTGTACAAACTTCTAATCCTAAGTTTTCCAGCTTCTCTAAAATATATATAAAGTCACAATCATTTCTGAAACAAGACATGTACTGAAGGATATAATCAATCACTAGAGACAATAAAGAGCCAAAGGATCCATAGAAAAACATGAAAAACTTTCCCTGGTCATCTCCAGTCCTGTCTTTTTCAACACCTCTTTGATAGTTTCTAGGGGTGTATAAATCTCAAAGAGAAGCTGCTACTAGTGAATATACATTCAATTCACGCTGTCCTTGTACCCAGATCTGAATTTTGTAGCTCAGACTTTTTGCTAGCAGTCACTCACCAAAACAAAGTCATGCAGAACAAAGGCATGCACATTTTAATTCGTCTGTCTCAATATCTCAGTGCTCTAATTTTAGTGGATAACTTGACTGTGATTATAATAACTACCGCTCCTCTCCACAGGGCACTATGCCCTTTTAAAATACCATAATGGAGTCAACAACACTGCCCATATCTTTCAAAACAGGTTCTGATAACAACATTGCATGTCTAGAGCATCTGCTGGAGCAGTGTTACAGAGCCATAGGGTCCTGTCTGACCCCACAGAAGAGATGTTACAGGGATGCTTATTTGCTGTTGACAGTTTGGCACTGCTACACGAGAATTGGGCAAAACCACCCCAGACCAACACCTGCAGGACAAGTGCCCGCCCTGCACAGAGACGAAACACAGGGCTACCATGATGTACAGGAATCAAAGAAACCACCCCAGAATCAGTTTTCACAGGTTGATTATGCAAATCTTCTTGCTCCCAAATACAATGACTCTTGCATGATGAGCATGCTTGGCGTAAGAACCAGAAAAGGTCTTAATTTTCAGAAGTGCAACTTTTTATTAATGGGGTTTTGTATCTTGCAAAGGCTTGGAAAAGTTACAAAGCAACAGGCCAAATACAAAGGTTGTTGCTCACTTCTTCAGGGCAGCATGCCCACTCCAAAAGGAGGAGACACCAGGCAAATTCAGATGGTAACAAAAGCACCTAAGACTGGACTTAGAGAGTAAAGTGACGCTTTAGAAACTTAGACTGGTGAGATACATCACTGTCCTTAGTTGGCCAGTTAAAAGTAAATCATCTGCTTAAAGGTTTTGTTCACACTGGCCTTGAGCTGGTCTCTCCCATTCCCTCGCTTAAGCAAGGGACCTCCACATTATTTTGACATCCTCAGCCTTTCCTCCCAGCAGTGGTGGCACAATACACCTGGGGCCCTTGCAGTAGGTTTCAATTTTTTATTTTTTTTTTTACGTAAAAGAATTGAATGGAACATTCAAACCCAGAGTTTCAGTCAGCAAAATAAGCAAAAGATCTGCTGATTTCACAGCAACCATGCAAGACACCATTAACTGAGAGTCTGTCCCAGACTTCTCCCCTCCCACAACCTGATTTATCAGTCATCTACAAAAGTGAAGTGAATGCTTGAAACATAAATTTCAAACAAAGAAATATGTGAAAGAAGGCTGAAATCTAAGGACATGTTCAAGGGTACTTCAGGTTTACCACTCTCACTCCACAACATAACACAACTTCCCCCTGAGAAGCAGGAGTTATGGTATCTTGTGACGAAAGTCACAAGAGCAAAATCATGCCTATCTGAAAACAGCCTTTGTGTCAAAGTGCTGCGAATCCAGACACGCACCATGGACCCTTGTACAGATTTCCAGGTTTTACATTGAGGGTCACAAAGAACCGCATCTGCTCACTCTTATGGTTTTAAAGACTGGACAGACTTCAGTTACTAATTTATGCCTAATAACCGATGCTGTTTCAACTATTTCATTCAGTACTGGGCTTGAACCCTAAACACAGCCTGCCCCTAATGCCATGAGCCCTGCCAAGCGGTAATGCAGCACTTGCTCCCCTGAGCGTGGGATGGATCTTCTGAAACCTTTAGGAGACATTACGTGAACCACAATGTGAAGCACTCTGTATCACTTTGCCTTCAGATGTCCCATTCTTAAGTGCATCCTTCTTGGACCCCTGTTTGAGAAAGCAGAATATTGTCCCAAAAGGCAGCACACTTCTGCCTCCATGTGCATTAGATCTCCCTGGTCTCCTGGATTCTCAAGGCCTGAGCAGCATCCACAAACTATATAAAAGGTAGCACTGGATGTTCTCAGCTTAGCAAAATGCATCCTAAAGCCTGTTAGGGGTTTTCATCATAAGCATTCATGCTCTGCAAACATTAGGAATAATCCTAAAGGCCTGAGATTTCTTAAATGCTGCAAGAAATGACTGGATTTAATTTATTTTAAATATATTTTTCCAGTTGAAAAAAAAACGTAGATAGGCAGCTATCAGAATAGTGTTGAAACTCATTTCAGACTAGAAAACTATCTGCAAGGTATTTAAGATAAACTTATTTGAGCATGTGAAATAAGTGGCATTCAGAATTGAAAGAGAAAAGGCTACTTCAAAACAGAGCTAAGGGAGTGACATGCACTAGAAAATGAGAAAAACAAATCCCTGTCCACCTGGAGAGGAGAGGTCTGGGGTTGGTGACAGGGGGCCTGCAGCTCAGTGAAAAAGTGGATGGGAAAAAACACCACACTATGAAAGGAGAAAAGGGTTTCAAAATGATTACATTATCAAAAGAGGCTAACAGAGAGCGCTTTATCCGGCAGGTGGTTGTACTGTATATACATTTAAAAGGAAGGATTCTGGGAAGGAAGAAAATGAAATCATTTGCAGACATGGGGAACACAAGGGAAGCCCAGGGACACGCATATGGTACAGTAGAAAAAACCCTTGCCCTGAGAGAATACTGCACATCCTTTCCAAAGCTGGATGGTTACTATCAGCAGAGGGAGGAACAACTATGAGGTAAATGCTCATAAACCTTACTGCTTTTTGAGGTGTTCCCATACTTTCAGGAATTATGTGAAATACAGTGTAACTAGTTACGCTGCTCCTTCATATTTGCTGATAAAGTTCAAATGGAGAAACACACAATGAATTGGTTGTGGTAGGCTTTGCAAATGGGTTCTTAAAAACATACTTCAAGATACAGTTTACTAAAAATAAATATTAACTTAACAGCAGCGGAAACTGAAAAGGGGTTGCAAATCTTGTTTTCTCACATGCAGCCTGACCCAGGGCATGTGCACAGAAGAGAGGGAACCATAAATTAATGCAAATGAAAAACAAAGGTTTCTTCACTGCTTTTAAAAATGTTTGCTGTTCTTGAAGGAATAAGTAATCACGTTACCTCCAGCCTATATCCAAGTGTCTTTGTGCCTGTTATGATGACAATAGCCCTATCGGGTTGCTGTCACCACAATGAAATACTCATAATTACAAGATGACCAGGAAACAAAGCTTTGCTCTTCCATAAAGACAGGCTATAGCTTTGCTGGTGTTGGGGCATTCAATGATAGAAATGCAAAGGGTTAATTCTGGAGTATTGAATCCAGAACGCTTGAAGCTATAAGCATCTTGGGTTAAAGTTTAGTGAATTAGGGACATATCTACATGGTGGATCTGAGCCAGCAGGTCAGACGTAGCGCTCTCATCCAAGACTCCAAAACAAGTCAAAGCCAAAACATAACTTATTTTCATCTGCGCTATTTTAACAGTGATGAGATGTATCAAGAGAGTAGCTTCGTGCATAGTGTAAGATTTTCCATTTAAATTGCAAGCTACGAGACGAGGCAGGTGCAGACAGACCACATGCACATGAAAGGAGATAATAGCAGTCAGGGTGGGGCTTGGAGTTGAGCATTTTTTTCTTTTTTTTTTTTTTTTGATGAAAAAGCAAAGCTATGTCTAAAGTAACAGATCTGAAAGACAAAAAGGGTGGTTTTACAGACATCTATGAGAAGGCTCTGCATTTAAAAAGTAGGCAATAGGAGCTGGAGTTGATTGCAAGATGATCCACAATGGATCCATCTTTCAAACCTGACTGAACGGTGATAGGGTGTTGTTAGTTTGTGAGGAGCCTTCAAAGTGAAGAAGCTGATTTTTAATTTCATCGAGAAAAATAAAACTAGAGAAAGAGATGCAAAAAGTGACAGTAAGGACACAGGGTATGAAAACAGGCATAATAGGAGTAATTTGGAATAAATACAAGCTTGGCAAGACTTTGTCAATGGCAGAAGAGAGAAGACTGAGGCCTGCAGAAAGGAAAGGAAGGGGAAAGGCTGTATCCTGAAGATGAGACAGATGCAGGTAAAATCTGCAAGACTCGGGACACTGATGTGTTTGAGCACATTTAGGAGGATGGGCTGAAACAGCAAATATCATTTCCTCTGCCTCTCTACTCTGCTGGGATGTGCATTTGCCTTCTATCACATGCGGTGCAGTGGCTGAGGTGATAATTTCAGGGTGGGGGGTGTGGTTTTGCTGAACCCATTCACTCACAAGTCTCTGGTTACAACTTGAATGTGATGAAGTTTTACGAAGACTTGCTTGAAGACGATGCTGAGGCTATGAGTATTAGTAAGAGTCAGAAGGATGGTAATTTTTATACAGGGCGAAAAAAGAAGGTAAAAGAGCTGAGGAACGACAGGAGAATAAGAGCTCTGTTTTGCTTATATCAAGTCTAAGTTGTTTGTAGTATTTTATTAAAAAAGAAAAAAAACCATCCAGAGCAAAGATCTAGGTTGGCTAAAGGAGACTTCAGTACTACAGAGGAGAGATGAATCTGCAAATTAATTGTAGGAAGAGTAGAGCTGAATTAATGGTTGTGGTTGAAATTACCTAGAAAGTGATGAGAATAGAGGAGTCTCTACCAGATGTGGGAAGGAAGATGAGGAAGACCTTGGAAATGCAGAGCAGGGAGGAAGAGAGGACAGCAGAGAGAGGCTGAGCTGGGGAGATAAAACCTCATGCACACCATCTCCAGGAGTAACAAATCCAGCTGACAGCACAGCAAATGCTTAAAAAAATACCAAGCACAATGGAGGTGGCTGATTATGCCCTTTTTTTTGTGAAGAAAATATCAGATTAGGAGAGAGATGTGTGAATATTTAGGTATTTCTATACGCACGTTCTCCAGAAGAAACCCCTTCTCCTTATAAATGAATTTTTAAACTTCACATCTTCAGTAATGATGTCATGTAACCACTAACCATGCCCTGGTCCCTGATTAGGCAGTATTTACTCAGCATCTCTCCAAGTCATTTGCAGCAATTCAGTCACTAAGGTGTCACGCCAGGGAGTACAGCCACAAGACCTGCTAGACCCTTCCTAGGGGTGCAGCCTACTCTTTGGGTGCTCCCTTCTTGCCCTCTCTCCATGCAAATCCCTCCGGCCCCCTGCAGACCATAAGTCCACTAAGCACTTAAGAACAGCAAGAGCATAAGTAAACAGCCATATGCTTCTGTCTGACGCCTAAGGAGAGAGGAGGTGAGCACGCACACACGCGCGCACGTACACACACACCCCCTCTCGGAGCGATGCTGGGCAACAGCAGGATGAATTGCCTTGGGAGCCATGTCCCCCAGGGTCCAGCAAGGTCCACGGAACAGAGACCGAGACCCTTCCATCAGCAGCAGCCACTCCTCCCCACACTCTTTTAACAGCTCCTCTGATCCACAGCAGGAGCGACTTGCATGGGCTACGCAATTATTTATTTTTGAGAGCAGCAAGGCACTTCTGACCTTCTTCTCTTTGCATCTTTATTAATTCTTTATTATTATTACTAAGGCATCGTAAGTTGAACGTTGTGAGTCGGAAATGAGAAGATCAAAGTAAAAACAGCATCCAAGATCTCTTTCTTGATCTAGAGCATTTTTGTTCTGCTGTGATCAGGTCAGGTCTGTCAGCAGTCTAACGAGAGACGTAAAAATGTATTTATGTCTTCTAACAAAAGAAAGCAAGATTAAGTCTGGTTCAGTTTAAGATTTAGGGATGTTTTAAAAATTTTGTTTATCCTTCTCTTGCAGATGCACAGTTTGAGAATCTTCTCCTTTGCTAATGCTAATGCTTCAGGAGGAGGAACAACTTGCCCAGGGTGATGGCTGCTCTGTCCATGCTGCTGATGGTGGGACAAATGGAAGAAAAAAACCCAAAACTTTCCATGCTATTTCCTCTTGACAATCCTTATCTTCTCAAAGATAAGCAGGTATACCATTGGCCAGAAGATTACGTATATTTAATAAAATAAGTTCTCTTTGCTTCTCTGACTCACTGAGTAATGAACCAGTTATCTGCCCTAGCTTCTTTTCCAGGAACTGTCCAGTGAATTCGTCCCACCTACCATAATTCCAGTTACCCATTTCCATAATATAGAACAGAACTATGCACAAAACATTTTACAGCTGTATTAAAATTACAGAGTTCCCTCTGATTTATAATCACACGAACTAAGCCTAAACACATATAGCAGACATTTAACTAAGAGTGGTGCTGCTGAGATTAGGGCCAACAGCACCTCCAGCCCTCTCTCTAACCTCATATGAGCGCACAGAAAGGGCAAGTTCAGCTTCTGCTCTCACCCATGTCCTGCTGCAGATCTGCCAGGAGGCCAAACAGTGGCTCTGCATGTGTCCTCCTCAACCAGCACATCCCCTCGCCAGAGGCAGGTGCCTGGGTCAGACAGGTCCCAAGGTACAGCACAAGTACAAACCTCCTATCAGTTTTGAACAAAAGCCTCGTTATCCCAGGTTTAGTGTTTCCACCACAGTGCTAACTGCACTTTTCCCCTTCCCCTCTCATAATCCCAAGCACAGCTGTGACAAAAAGCTGAACTGTTGCCCCAGAGGTAGCGTGTTTCACTGTACAGCCCACAGTCAGCAGAGCAGCCACTCGCAGAGGGTTCATGACAGTTCACACTGAAAAAAAAAGTAGCTACATAAAAGCAGAGCCCGACTGCAAATATTTTATGGCCACAGAGCATTTCCATACACTACAAATCAATATAAAAGATGTTTTCTTCAAGGGGCCTCATATAGACTGTTTCTAAAATGCATTCCCTCTGCTAAATATAAATCAGTAAGAGTTTTTGTTCTTCCAAAAGATTAACTAGCCTCAGTATTTTGGGAGCTAATTCTGGAATACTTGTAGATGGGCCAGCATTCTCTTCCAATTTAAATACAGTTTAATGGAAAGTCTGTCCTGGGCACATTTTCCATGTACGGTGTAATAGCTTGGAAGTCTGCATATTGAGAGTTCACCAGAAACAGAAGTAACCTGTCAAGGTTAAACTTCAGATATTTGTAAGGTCAAGGAGGAAGGTGGGAGCAATGGAGAGCAGTAAAAAAAAGCAAACTAAGAGTGGTAAACTCAATCAAATGGATCTGTAGGACCAAAATCCAAGAGATGATAGACAACGCTGTAACCTACTGACAAAGCCATTCAAAGAAAACGCAAGTCCAAGAAGCTCTTGTCCTGAACTCACACCCTGGAGTTAGCTTTGACTCCTACCTGTATAATATAAAAGATGTGCTTCTGGACTGAAGATGTTGAACTGGCCCCACAACACACTACTCACATCACATGTTTACAATATAATGAGCTAAATTAGGATGCTGTTCTTTATACTTTCTCTGTCACCAGTGGAGATAGGGTAGATTAGGAGGGTAATGAAGAGCATCTCACCTGGATCACAGGCTCGAAGACACTCTCCCACTACTCTGCCATTCGTTCCAGTATCTGAGACTACATTAGGGACACAAAACACGGTTGTCAAAAATCTCCCGTTGTTTCTGAAATCCCCTATCCGAAGTGTCTCATTTAGTACAGCTCCCTAATCAGAGATCATTTCTCATTCAGAAAGACAAAAGTCCCAGACTGCTGACACCATCCTGCCTTGTTCTCTCAAAAAATTTTGGCTCTAGAATAAGGCAAGTAAGCAATAAGACCTTGGAATAGCACTGGGTCTCCAACATAGGACAGGAAACAGGAGTATCTCTGCACAGACAACATTTGCAGGAAGGTGGTATGGCTGCTGGGCACGTATTCATATCTCCGTGGCAGAGAACAAATACTGCTGGAAGGATGCCTCTAGAAAGAGCCTAGAAAACACTCCAAGACAAAGGCAGAATCATCTATCTCACAGCGAACGCTATAGAGTTGCCCTACTGAAAGTATCCTTGAGATCACAGCAATTTAACCCTCAAGTATCCTCAGTTCCCCAAAGCCATGAAAGGTTGTGACACTGACATGCTATGTGAGCTTAGATCACAGAAAACAACAGAGTTCTTGCCTTAAGTGGGTTCAGCCGCACTGGTGATTCAGCATCCACACATCCCTTGTGCCTTTCCAAACACCTATTCCTGCACACAGCACAGGTACACCTAGCACAGCCCTGGTGTGTTCTTGCCTTACAGCAGAACATGTTAGTACAGTATAATATTCCCTTCAAGTCAGAAACATTGTTTACAACTTTGGACCAGTTTTAAAATCATCAGTGGTTTCATTGCCTCTTCTGCATTTTGCTGTTTGAATTTATAGCAAATGTCACATGTGTATGACCTCTCTTTAATTTAGCATCTGGGATAGGATATATATCCCAGAGCCTGCCTGTTCTTCTGCTTCTTCTTTTACCCTTTTACCCAGCTGGACATTGTAGATTATGTTTATCATTCAGTACCACATACCATGAAGTTTTAAGCCGTAATACTATTTCTAAAGAATCTCAGGAAGCAATTTTTCTTGTGTCACACATGGCATCTACACTTGGAGCACGCCTTTTTTCCTAATATAAACCATCCATTTAGAGGCACTTTGAGATACTGTAAAATTGTTTTATATTGTGTATAGTCTTGTTTAGAAACACAGTGCTCAAGTCACATTTGTTTCACACTCTTCCTCCTAAAGTTCCATGATGTTGTTCTTTGCAAAGTCTCTTGAGAGCACGCTTGCCAGAAGCAGCTCCTTACCCTATCTGTATTTTAAGCTTAACAAGCAATTCTGAGATGTTGCGATTATCCCTCTTGAGCCCAAGTGGTGCTTTGCCCAAAGGGTCCCCTTCCCCCCTTTCAGTGGTTTAAGTACGCCTCCTCCGCTCATGTCTGCCTGCAAGTGCATGTGAAACAGCTTGCCTCCAAACCTAAAAGCCAGCACTCCCCCACCTGTGGAGCCGCCAGTTGACATCCTGAGGTGACAGCACACATGAAGAACAATGTCCAGCTACAGAGGCTTCCTGTAACAAAGATCTTTCACCCCTTAGTGGAGTCACCAAGAATTTCCAGACTACTGCAGCTCCCCTCCTGCAGCTGCATTGCTCCCATTGACCAGGGCTGAGGGTCTGCCCGCACTACTCCAGGAGCTGGCTGAGGGAGTACTTAGTCCTGTCTGTCTAAGGACAATGTTGCTGAGCAACTTGAGCAAGCCTCTGAATTTTTTGCAAAACCCTTCTGGTATTGATATCTTAATACTCGGGTCATTGCTTTTTTCCTTTCTGCAGATTGGCTGTAGATACCTCATTGCCTGGTATGTCTTCCCTGTATCTTTTTTGTCTGTTTTCATTTCTTTCTGATCAACCAAAAATTCCTTCTTTTTTCAGCATAAGAAAATCACACTGCTTGCTTTGTCGTTAGTTGGTACAGTCTTCAAATTATTTCCAACCACACCAGTTACCCAAATATCAAAGATTTTCATTCAACATAAAGTCCAAATGCAATCCTAGAGGGAAGCCCTTTAAACAAACATCTGCTGAGGGTCTCCTGGCTGCAGCTTTATGCCATTGTGAAATGGAATATGGAATTTTTTTGTTCACAAAGGAAAAATACACCTGAAATTCTAGCCTTGCTACAGACTGACTAGACCCAAAAGATATTGATTCCAGTGGCATTTTTCCTGACTATGTTTGGCAGCAAATAAATCCTTAAAGTATGGGGCTTTTAGAGGTAGCAACTTATCAGGCAGGTGAAAATTTTCTATTGGCTTTGCTATCTGGTCACACTTAACATCCTCTTAAATGTTCCAGGATTATAGGAGCTATGTGCTTCCTTGAATTCCTCTTCCACCATTTCCCTGTTCACATCTTCCTTTACTTTCTCCCACCTCTTCCTCTGCCCATTTCTCCTTGAGGAAAACTCATAGAACACACAGCATTCCACCCTGCTTGCTTTACCATTGCTTCCTCTCCAAAACATCTTGTTTCTCCTCCACCTCCCTTGTCACAAGTATTAAAGTTTCTCAGCCACTTCCCTCTTTCAAGTTATAATCAGCTGGATTTATTTTGGTAGCATCCACTAGTTAATCTGTAATATATTCCTGCAAAGTAACTTGCACAGGGTACTACACGAGATTATAGAGTTTGTCATCAAAATGGCATTTTTTTTCAGGTGTATTGCTGGGATTAAAGCACAGGACCTCCACATCTGACTCCCACCACAGAGTTGTTAAACCTCCAACCTACCTGGCAGAGCTGACATGAGAGCACAGGAGTAAAGCTGCCAACCCAACACAGGACACTGGTCCTGCTCTCCAGCAACTTCTCGCTGCACAAATAGAAATTATAACCAAGAACTTTTGCTCAGACCAGACAGGTCGTCAGTAGCATTAGAAGCATCAACCACTACACGATTAAAACAATATTTTTTTCAGGCAAATAATTTAAGTACTGCTGAGGCAAAACCAGGAGAAAGGACAACACTCCTCTCTTTGCGCAAGAATTGGCCATCTACACGTGCATTCCTTCATTAATCTGCACTTTCTGTACCACAGTCACAAGTGGAATCTAAATTACTGACTTTCCCGCTCTTGTCTGGCTCTGCAGCACATCACTTGCACCAGTTTAAACATCCTCTACCAGTAATTAACCCTGTTTCTTTTGCAGATCAGCATCTGAACCTGGACCACTGAATTAAAACATGGAACTTCAACAGCCAGTCAGGGCATAATATTACAGTTTATTTTAACAAAGATAAACAGCATCCCTGGCACTTATTCCGAAGAAAAAGCATGAATACTATTCCATCATCCTTCCTAGCAATTCCCATGCCAGACCCATGAAGTTATTACTTAATGTTTTGTTAAAAATAGCTGCTGCTGGAGTAGTCCATACAGCAATTTGTTTTCCTTAGCATCTGCTGCAACAGGTCAGCCAGTAAATGACCAAGGGTGTTGAAACCTCACTGCTTGAGGACAAGAGAACATAGAGATGTTTTATTTCTTTAAAAGTGATCTGCTAGTCACTGAATTTCACAAAGACAGAAAGAAGAGAGAGGTCTTGCCCCAGATTGTTTACAGTCCACATATAAGTAAAGAAACAGCAAATAAATAAAACTTTTAAGAAATAGTATTTTTTATCCTAATTTAAGTCAATTTGAGTGACTCTCTCAGGATATGCACTGTTCAATACCAAAACTCAGATGATCAGTCACCATTCACTGAAGGTAGGTAACTTACAGCAGGTGACTTGGGAGGAACATCATGAAGATAAGGAGAGAACTGCATTTCTAAATAGCTGAAGGAAGAGAGATGTGCTAGAAAAGCAAGCCAGTTTGGACTAGGAACAATATACTCCTTTAAAACTCATGCAAAAGGGCATTTTTGCATATTCAGGTATTGATAAGAGTGGAAAGCAAAAGAAATGCAACATCACACAATTCAGAGCATTGTTCCCAATGTAGCCACATTCATGGCATGATTGTCTTGAAGGTCATGTGAGAGTAGGAAGCAAGCCTAAAGGGCTCAAGGGGCCTTATTCTTTTGGCGGAAAGACACCTAGACTATTTCAGAAGAGGAAGGAGCAACTAAGCGTGGAGATCAATTCATTCATTCAGTTTCTTTGCTTTTTGTAGCTTGAAAAACTATGGAAGATCCTAGTCTTTGTACAACTAAGGGGCATTTTTTTCTGATGACAAAGACCATTGATTTATATATTTTATATATATAATTCACCTGTTTCTCCAAACCACAGCTCTAAATTATAATTTAATAAGGACCACACTGCATCCCTGACACACTCCTTCCTGCCAGCGCACAGAGATGCAGCTGTTGAACTGGAGTTCGCAAATCCAGACCTCCGGGCCATGAAGCATTTCCCTGATTAGTTTTCTGCACCCAAAAGCAGATCTCAATGCATAATCTGAACCTACTTCCATAAATACAGTACATAGAATAAAAACCCTAAAGATTTGTCATAAAACTGAAGTTGCGCAAATCCAAAACTGCTCTCTATTTTTCCCCAGACGGTGCACTGCAAAATCACTCCTCTGGAGTGCTGAAGTTATTTAAGGTAATTTGTGCATATTTATATTTTACTACAGCTGCCCACACGATGCCACACACCCCCTCCTGCATCAACTGAGCCAGCAGTATCAGGCACTTGTGTGTCATAAAACTACTGCTTCTGCCACATGCTAGATAGAAAATGGATAAAGTCTGTCTATGAGGGTTCAGGCACAGATTTCCCAAAGCACAGGATTAAAAGAAGATGGAAAGTGTGTGTTGTTATGTATATACAGACAACAAATTTCAAAAGATTCCAGTTATCATATGCTAAAGAACTTCTCAACCTCCTTCAAGCAATTGCTGGTACACCAGTCTGGAGCTGCAGTCAGCTCGGGATAAGGCACGACCTGGAGTTCCCAGTGTGCAGCTTTGCTATAGTAGGATCCAGAGCAGAAAGGTCTCAAACCAGTGATGGTCTCTTTCTCTTTGGAGATGAAAAATCAGAGGGTGGCATTGAACTAGTTTAGGATAACCAGAAACTAAATTGAGCAATTTTCCATTTCCAAGCTGCAGGAAATTCACAGCACCAATAGTATCTCTGTAAAGGTAATCAGATTCTTAAGACTCTATTTTATATTTCATAATCTGATTCTACTTGGTGTGCAAAGACAGCAGCTATTTTGATCTGGGATGCTTCAGCACATTATAGGCACCCATATGTTTCCATCTTCCAGGGAGATTTTTTTCTTTTAACTTTTTTTTTCATCTCAGTCTCTTTGTAAGCTGCTACTTTTAACCTTTGAAAAATACCAATCCTTAACAATAGTATGTCTCCAGTCCTTCTCCCAACCGCCCAGAGAAAACCAAGGTTTTATTTAAAGCACATTTAGTTGAGTCAGTGATTAGAGATAGATCAGAGCTGAAGATACAGGTCCCAGCAACCTCCCCCCAAAAGCCCTTTGTTTTCTCTCTCCTCTTCCCAAAAGTAAAAGCCAGTAAAACATTTGTCTTTCTTCTGACCAAACACCTGACCTGTGCAACAGATTTATTTCATTCCAGAACTGCATCCACAATGCCCTTGACACCAAGTTGGCCATTTGGCCAGTTTTCTAATATTTTGCTTCTCCAAAAAAAAAAAAAGAAAAAGTAAAATCATGGAATCATTTTCCTTAAGCAAAAGATGTTTACCAGAAATCTTAACTTTAAAGTAGCAACCAACCCACGGCAAGTAACGCATTTACGCCAGAGCTATGACGAATGCCTGTTGAGCTGCAGCACTTAAACCACTTGCATTTTAAACAGTAGTTTGTCAAGCGATGTTAATTATTTGGGAGGTCTCTGCTCCTAGAAACATAAACATTTCATTTTATACTGATCACATTTTCTTTTCCATGTGGTGCTTCCAGCAGAGACTGAAATTAAAATGGCTTCTTTGTGTGCCACAGTGTGGTTTATGGCTTAATTCCCCCTCTGTGCTTGCGAGGAGGGGGTAGCATTACACCAGGTCTCTGCACAGCACCTTCCACATCCTCACTTTGCAGGTGGGAACCTTCTCTCCACCAGTGGGAGAGCGCTCCCAGACTCAAACCCACAGACCCTCCTGGAGGCAACACAGCTTTCCGGTGGCTGAGGTCTGGGACTTGGAGTAGCCTGAGGATCACTCGAACTTCATAAAGCAAACAAAGGGCTCTGTTGCTAGGAAGCAGCACAGGGAAGAGAAGAAGAATAGGCTCTTGCAGGAGTCTGTGTCAAAAACACACCTCCAGATCTGTCAAGGTGCAACTCGAACACAGGCACGTGCTTCCTTCAAACTACCTCCCAGTTCAATGGGCATTGCTTTTGATGTTGCAGCTGTGATGCCTAAGCCCTGCTTATGCCAGACTGCAAGCCTCACAGTGCCTTGAAAAACATATTTTCAGTCCTGCCCTGGTGTCTCACAACAGGTCCTGCTTTCACTCACAAGCCTATTGGGCAAAAACTTGCAATATTATATGGACACAGTGCCACCCTGCCCAGCAAGGTGTGTCATGGAGAGATACGTCACTGTCAGAGAGTTACATGAAATTGCAGCGAGGAAACCAAAGGCTTTATCCGCAGTGAGACTAAAAACAATGTTTTCAGAGCCACACTGAGTTATCTGCAAGTCAGTTTGGGGCACTTTCTCTTAAGTGATTTGCTATCACTGCGTAAGGATTTCTATTCAAAGGTAGCAAAAGATGGCAACAGCTGGGCTATCCAGAGCTTTTATAGAGGTCACTGCACATCTATCCTGCCTGGATCAAGTGTTGGGTCCTTCTGTGTTCTCCAGACTTCATTGACAAAGCCTGCTGACAGCAACTTCTTGAGACCTGGGGCTAAACCAGCATGTCTGGGTAGGTCACCGTGTGTGCACCAGCCTCACACAGCCCCCGCGCAGAACCGCCCTGGTCTGCACAACACGACAGGGCAAATTCAGACCATAGGTACTAAGTGTTACTTGACTCCTCATGTTTCCTGTAGTAGGATGCATTTACTAGTATAGGCAGAAAGGGGTGTAAACTGAACCACAAAAGAAGCTGATTTTCACAGCAAGGGGCTTCGGTTTATTGCTAAGGCTTCTCATAAAAAAGTGATTTTAACTCAAGGGAGAGGCCAAAAATTCCAGAATTGTGCTGACGCTGGCTGGCTGTTGGGCAGGGGGAGGCAACCAGGAGTGCACTGTTTATGTTCTGCATCATGTTCATTAATTTATATGATTTTTAACATATTCCCATTTTCCCTTTTTCTTTAAAATAAAAGTGTCATCGACATTTCTGACAGGAAAAATATGTTCACGCATCCAATCAATTATCACAGCTCTCTCTGAGGCCACTCCTGCCTTTGCTGTGCTGACAGACCCATGGTAAATCTCAGAGAAACCAAAGAACTCCTCAGCTACACCAACTGCAGTCATCTTACATGTTATTTCTAATGGCGTTGAATTACAGTGTCCCTTTAAGAAACAATAAAGGACAGAGTCAAGGAAGAGAAATACCAGTGAGAATAACTTGACAAGAGCTACAGAAAAGGCAGCTTTGATTTATTTTGGACCAGCTTCATTCAGATAAATAAGTTTTCTAAGCAAAACACTGATTTATAGGGAACAAATGGGGAACAACGCTAATAGGGATCAACCTCAGAGCAAAGCACTGTGATACACAGGGCTGCAGCATATGCTCTGACCATAGGTACTCGCAGCACAAGGCTTGCGGCTGGCAGCCACGCTCTTATATAGCCTCTGGGAGACAGGATCTCTCCTGACCTCCAGTTCAGTATCCTGCTGCGCCATCAGTAATCCCTGCCAACACCCAAGGGCAATCAACCAGGATCAATTCCTTGCTTTGCTTTCACCTTCCAGGAAAACCTCTTTCCTTTAGGGCTAATCTTTTTCAGATTGATCTCGATGCAACCCTCTGCATGTATGGATATCATTAATGTAAAATTCCTTAATTAAATGAAAGCAGGCCTACCAATTTTTAAATTATATGTCTAGAGACTGCCTCTTCTTGATTCCTGCTATGTGTCAGCAATGGTAATTGTATTTGCTTTGCAAATTTACTTTATACTATTAACAATAATAATCTTCCGGCTGCAGGGATACTTGTTTCGATTAAGCATGCAAATGACTCCCTAGGATACGTCAGAGGATCCTACAAACCTTCTTGAAGAGACACTTGCTACCTCTAAATTGATTGAATGATAGCTAAAGTTATGACCCGTAATTCTTAAGAAAACAAGAGTTAAGTAAGGAAGAGGTGTCAAAGGATCAGAAGAAAGAACACTTCCGTATCAGGGAGGTAGAGGATCCATCAAAGAGGACATAAATAAGACAACAAAATTCGACAAACAACACTCAGTCTCTAGGTCTCACCAGAACAGTGCATAAAGTCAACACAGAAAAGCTAACGGGAAAATGCCATGGACGCAAAGCTAAAAATGAAAGAGGGGATGCTCTTCTCTGTAACCACTTGTAGCAATACCTGTACAGTCAAATAGTGCCACAACTAACAGAAATATCATCTGCCTTTCACACTAAACAGAATAGTTTTGAAGTATAAATAAGGTTACCGATAAAATCTCTATAAACAGAGGAACTAGACATTTCATTTCTGTGAGTGTTGTCAACAGTCAATACACTTTACTATCATCAACCCTGGGACATTGGCAGGTGACCTACATGTCATAGGCATGAATTGAAATAATCTGCAGGAGCCCCACTTTTAGCAAATTCCAACACTGCTTTGGCATCCTGCCCAGGGTCTTCTGCATTAGTTAATCCAACCCTGAGCAGGATTAATTTCTCATACACACACTCTCTCTCTCTCTCTCTCTCTCATTCACTCTCAGGGCTATATACGAACCGTGCTGAAAGCAAAGTGAGTTTAGAAAGTGAGTCTTTTCTCCCCAGTCTCATATTGGTTCTCAACAAGCCACTGTCTGCAGAATATGGGAGAGGTTAACCCACTAGTGAGGCTGACCCCATCACCAGCCATTCCATCAAATGAGAAGTTACCACAAATCTAGCTAATAACTTAGATATGATAAGAACACAAAGTAATCCCAATTTGCAAAGAAATCACACTAATGTGAGATAAATGCTGTCAGGTCTGCATTTTTTTTGCCATGGTTGTTTCTTATTTCTTATGGGATATTTACACTTTAAATTAGACGTAAGAAATTGGAAATTATTAAACTTGAAGGTGCGTACAGCAACGTGCACAGGAGTACAATTCTGTTCGGTGACATTAACTGCAACAGTGAAATGCGGCATCTGGAACGGTTATTACCATATAGGCAAGGAATATACAGAGTAAGAAACAAAGCATGGGGCTGATTTCAGCACTAGCATATAGATATACCAATCACTTCACTACAAGGAATTAAAAGAAAGCTAAAAATAGAGCTCTATTGTGCAAAGTAAGAATAAATGAAGCTGCATACAGTAGCTATTTTACACCAGGGAAATGGCCTCCACCCTCTGCTGTTCCCCAAAGCCCTACAGCAGCAGCTCTTGCTCGGTGAGGGTTCCCACACCACACAGGAATATCCCGTACCTCCCGCAAACACACGTGAGCAAGAGCCTGGAATTGTTTGCTGGGAGAACAAAACACAGAGGAAGGACAACACCAGTGCTCCACACCTCTTTCGCGCAGGAATACATGACCAGTCAGGTGCAGGGAAGTCTATGGAAAACAAGATCCTGATGAAATCGGAAATGATAGTCACCCAAAAGCCTGTCGCCATGCAACATGGATTGAGTCCTGCTGCATAAATCCTGCCTCCTTCTCCCCTTTTGTGGCACAACCACGGCTGCATTGCTCACCGGGCCTATATATGTATACATACTAGGGGGCGAATCTGGTCGTGCATAATACTGATGTGAGCTTCCGTATACACCACACAAAGACACGTGAGCCATTATTTATATTGTATCCACGACTTACAGAGCATCATCTGCAAGCAGCTTAAAAACTCAGCTGTTGAAACTGAAAATCACATCTGTCAATCAGTACTTCTTCCCAGGCTGAAAAGCCGCGGCGCTCTCACTAGGGACTTCTTTGCAATTACATCAATGCCGTACAATTACAGTTTAGAAAATGTGGCACAAGATACCTTTTTCCCAGCTCCTTGTAAAAATTATTCTACCACAAAACACTGATGAATGCCTGTGACTTGTGAGGAATTAAAGCAAAAAATAAAGCAAAGCCCTGCAATGAGGGACTTATTATTATGACTTGTAGAAGGGAAGATTACTGAGCAAATGTGCAGGTAACACAGATGCATATATCCCCTGCACATGAATTAATCCACTGTGTACACTCTAGCCTGGCAAAAGCCCTCTGAAGAGATGCGTACACAGTAATCACTAACCTCTGCACGTCTACATACACTGAATGCCTCTCCCAGCACAGCGCAGAAGCTTGCTTGGCTAAACCATCACTTTGTGTTAGCTTGGTTCTGAGTGACAAAGTAAAAAAATCCTCAGGTCATTTTTTTCTCAGATGAACTCATAGATTTGGCCCCCTAAAATTAAGAATAGGATCTTCCGCAAACACCACCTCACTCATAGCCATTAGGAGGGATTAAATCTACTACATTAGGTGACAATTGAATCAAATGCATAAAAAGAACATACGTATTGTGACATATGCATCTATTAGAGTCATGTTTCAAGCATGACTAACTAGCAAGTAGGTTAATATAAATATTTAGTAAATTCTGCCTATGTTCTAGGAATACCATAGCACGCAGGCATTCTTGAAGAAACTAGCCTCAGATGAACCTCAAGCAACTGTATTAATATTTCCTATCTAAAATATTGTTAAAGCAAATGGCAAGCAATGATATCAACTTTTCCTGGTTAAAATATCGTTAAACACCACATGTATAGATACTAGTTTTGAAATAGCAAGTAAATAACCTATCTATCAAGGCTGTGTTACCTTTGAACTTGGTATTTCAAGTACGCCGCTCCCATGTCCCAACATATCAAGCCATGAGATGTCTCCTTTCAACAACAAATGTGCTCCTTTTGCTAGCACAAACCGACTGGGATTTCTTTACTAGCAAGGAATGAAGTTGGAGGTGGGTCTCCCCCAGGAAGCTCAGGCAAGTGATGCTTTGGTGTCCTTGGTTCAAAGCTTATTCTTCCTCCCAGTTCCATCAGGTGGGAAACTTTCCTTCAGGTGACTCAAGGCCCATTCAGCACCCACCAACTCCATCATTAGCACAAATTAGTGTAGCTGTCCTGCACTGCTACCATATTAACATAGCATTATTAACATACCGTATTAACATAGCAGCATTTTCACTCAAGGAGATGCCTGCCCATGCAAGCACGCACGTAGCTCAGCAGGTGGCTCAAACAGGATTGACACAGCACTGGCTTGCAGGGCTTCACACGATAGACCCAAGTAGCAGTGCAGGTCCAGGGGCATCCAGAATCACCACCATTGATCACATATCCGCAAGCATCATGCTTGGCCCACCCATGGATTTCCCTGCGCCAAAAGATGCTGAGACTCCTCTGCCCTGTGCAGGAATGCTGCATGGCTCGGCATTGCTGCTTGAAAGTAGATTTGTGAGTGAAAGAAGGTAAAACGTACAAGATGTTCCCCAGCATGAGAGTCTGTGTATGGCTGCACTTGACTACTCTAAGCCTCTGCCAGGGCACCTAGCTTTTAAACATCACCACCTTGACTTTACACATTTTTCAAAGGGTGCCTCCCTCACGATGCCCCTCAGGAGTTTCTCAATTTACTTTTCTGACGCCGCCAAGGTCAAGGTCAGCCCCAGCAGGGACCCAGCGCACCACTCCGGGCATGCACCTCAGAGAAACTGGCTGCCTGTCCACAACCTGCTCAGCAGAGCCACAAGCAGCCAGATCGTGCAGTATCACCTGATCTGAGCTAATTTTCAGCAAGGTTAAATTACTTAGGTGCTTATTAAAAGCCCAGTCAATTCTTGCAACACAGAGAGGTCATCAGGAATATTTGGAGGACATGAATTTATGCTTTACCTGCGCTTTCTGAAAACAAAGGATATCAGCCCTGAAGGCTGTCAATACAACTCCTTTCAGTAACGTTACATGCATTTTCAATTATCCTTCAGAGAAATGGATAAGGTTTCAGTTCTCTTTCCCCAGCTATTTTGAGACACATCTGAAACAGAAATATTCAACGGAAAGATAGAACTGTAAGAACAGTAGCCACAGAAAACCACAAGTGCAGATGTAGTCTATTTTTCTTAAAGGTACTTTGTTACATGACTTTTTATTATTTTTTAAATATAATGCATGCCCTTTCTTTTTTTTTTAAGCATCATTGTCCTAAACACAGCAGTGCATCACCTCTGAATATAACAGCCTGTAGCCCCTCTGTATGAAGAGGGAAATATGACTTAATCACCCACATCTCATTAATTAACCTCTCCTAACAAAATAAAAATTAAAGAGAAGCACACTTGCTGGACCAGAATCTCTGAACGGCAGAAGTTGCAGGGTTACTGTGCAGCGTGCTGCCGGCTGCGGGAAAGAGAAAGCCCCAGCAAGAATGCCAAGTCCCTGGCACATACAGGAAACATATATAGCTATTATTCTTTCCCAGTCAGTTGTTTGGGTTTGGTTGTTTTTTTTTTTCCAAATTCATTCAAATAATGCTTCAAGGGGGCAAAGGCACTTAAAATCACAATACAACAGCCAGAGTTCTTTTTTTATGTTGACCTGACAGTACTGTTATTCTGCTTATTGCATGCATATCATGAGATATGCAGGTCAGACAGCGGATGAAACTTCAGAACACAAATGATGAACAAATAAAATCTCTATTAAGACATGCTTGCTAAATACCTTTAGGGAGAAACTCATCTATTTCCTAGCCATGTTCCTTAAACTACAGGGTTGAACTCGGTGACAAATATGAGAAGAATCAGCACTGCAATGTGAATATTCACAGCTTAAGTGTAGGTACCTCATGCAGAGCTACTCAAAGAAAGTATACGGGATACTCCAAGCCCACGTGATGCTTTACCTGTGTCTTTCATACTCACATTTACTACTTTAACAAAGAAGTCTTGCTGAAAATGCATTTGTACCACACTGAACATCCAGCACATTTATTACGGCCAAAGTTAAACAGAAAATTTCAGACCAGTAGGCAAGTTAATATTAAGGAGCGCGATATTCGCACAGAGGTATTTATGGCACGAGATTTGCGCAGACAGGGACGTGGCTAATATCGCCTGTTGTCTAGATTCAAATTCTGGTTTAACGTTGGCTGTGGGGGATCTTCCAGCCCTTTTCCAGCTCTCTCCTGCTCCCCCCTCTCCCAGCACACACGGACAGCCTCATCTGAGATCAGTCAATCCGAACCAACCCTCATTCCAAACCGCATCCACTGACCACAAAATAAACCAGAATGAGAAATCAAGAAACGATATACAGATTATACAGTGAGGGTTGGAACTAGATGATCTTTACGGTCCCTTCCAACCCTAACTATGCTATGATCCTGTAGCTATTAACCCGGCATCTGTATTAAGAAGCAGCTGCCGGTGGGAAGGATAAATGAGGTGACTGCGTGGAGACCCCACTCCGCTGCCTCGCAGCGACCTTCCCCGCCGCTCAGCTGATTTTTTCCCGGTGGGATCTGTCAGGCAGCGCATACACACGCTGTTATTTGTTTATTACATGTCCGGCCCCGACACCTCTCCCCGCACGCCCCGCGGATGCCGGTTCCTCGCCCGCGGCCAGGCGAACACCGGGATGCTCGGGGAGGAGAAGCCGGGCAGAGCCCGCATCCCTGCCTCCTTTCTCACCTCTTCCCGCATCCCTCGCTCTCTCCTCACCTTTCCCCGCATCCTCCCCCCCTCCCTCCTCACCTCTCCCCCCCCGGGCAGCGGGTCGGTCCTTACCGGCGAGGAGGCTCCTGGTCACCTGCCCCCCCATCCCGCAGCCCCGGCAGCCGCTGCCCCGCGCCTCCCGCCGCCAAGCACCGGCCCCGGGAACTGTCACGTTTATTTACATAAGAAGGAGGAGACTCCGCGGCTTCCTGAAATAGCTGCCGGCGTTTCATCGGTGCAGCGCGTCCCCGTCCTCCCCCCACC
Organism: Cuculus canorus; assembly: GCF_017976375.1. Taxonomy (NCBI): domain Eukaryota; kingdom Metazoa; phylum Chordata; class Aves; order Cuculiformes; family Cuculidae; genus Cuculus; species Cuculus canorus. Next base: position 13,127,817 of record NC_071407.1, read on the forward strand.
ACCACACACACACACCCCGACCCGCCCCAAGGCAACCCAGGCGGGATGCTGCGGGAGAGAGAGGGATGCTGCGGGAGAGGGATGCTGGAAACCCGGCAGTACCCGTCAACAATGCAGGAGGCACTGCCAACCCCGCTGCATAATAAATGGAAGCACTCGTTTATAAAACCAAATTACTTTGGCCGTTTGAAACTTTCACTACCCGGTGGGGTTTGGTATCCTAGCGCGAAGCCCTGTAATAAATTGGAATGGTAAAAATCAAACAAACAGAGTTAAAAATTATTACCAGACATCACCACACCAGAGTCTTCAGACGGCGTCTGCTGGTTAATTATTAATAATTTAATAGCAAAGAAGTGGTGCTTGAAGTGCAGAACAGCTCACCGCAGGCTGTAATAATAAAAACATTGTGCCCCGTAAACTCTTCAGTGCGAGGCTTGCAGGCTTAGCCCAGGTACAATGCTCCCTGCTCTCCAGCTCAGTGCCTCTGCTGACAGGTAACAGCCACTGTTATTAAAAGCAGGGGGATGCCAAGGGTGGTGCAGGGAGGTGTGCAGGGTATCGCAGCCAGGGTTGGTTGCTCTCTGCACCCCACGGTTCATGCAGGACCTTGCACCTTCCTTCCCTCCTCGCCATCTCCAACATCACACGCCCCTAACCACATGCACGTCTCCCTGCATGTCTCCTGTCCACTACTCTAAGGGTAAATACACACAGCAGGCACTGAGCTGCCACAGCTGGCCATGGTATGTCCCAGTTGGCTCGTTTAAAACTAGCTCATGCATCTTTACGCTACACTGCAGTCACTCTTCACTCTGTAAATGAGCGGGAGTCAAACTTACGTAGCCGCGAGTGCAGCTCTGCCTCCCAACTCTTACCATGGCGCTGGGCAAATCCTGCCATCCCACTGGCTCGACTCTGCCACCGGAAAAATGGGGAATCAGATTTTTCTCTTGCCCGTGTTGCAATTATTATTGCTTAGGATGGCTGAGTGCTGAGGTCTCAGCACTTCTGGAAAAAAATAAAATAAAATAAAACAACACAGTGCAAAGAAAAAAGCCCAAGCCAAAAAGCACAGTCAGGGTGTTTGCACTGACACTGTGTGCATGAGGAAAGCTGTGCCCAGCATTTCCAGCCTGGAAGCGGAGCCTCTCCTAAGCCCCCCAGCCACAGCCAGGCTCACCCACTGGCTTCCTGCTCAGCCGAAGAGACTCACGCTGGACCCCAGAGCCACGCAGCAGCCCTTCCCTAGCTGAGCAGCAGGCACGCAGCGCTGCACTCCTCCCTGCCCAAAGTCGCACTCTGCAGAGCTTACGGCAGCTTCTTGGCAGGAGACTCTTCCTTTTTTTCCCCTCCCCTCCCAGACGATGCTGCATTTACAGCAGTAGCATTGCAGAGCGAGGATGCATCCCCAGGAGCACCACAGCATGGCCTCTGCATCCCAACAGGTGTGGGATATCTCTTGGGTCACACCAACCCACCAGAGCACCCTGCTCTGCTCCCACAGATGCCACAAAGATACCACTGTTTTCTCTCCTGGCAGGCAGCCCGCCCGCTCAGGCTGACGGCAAAGGCTCTGGGCCCTTACACCATCAACTACCAAGTTTTCCCTCAGAGAAATGAAGACTGACTTGGACATTCAACCCCAAATTTTCTCCCTTGGTTTCTCATCTCAGCTCTGCTTTCCATCCTTACCTTAATCTTGCTACAGCCGCTGTGAATAATTGACTTCTTGGTTCACTGCCTCAACCAAGAGATTGCTAGGAAAAAAAAATATCATTTCATGTTGGCCCAAACCCGAATGCTTTGTGCATCTCACTGAACAAAATGTTTCTTTAACTCAAAATGAAGCATTTTATTTTTGGAGTTATTTTTACCTCATTTTTTCAAGTTATGGTCATTTAATCCAACTCTGAAATAATGTCTTAAAAGAAAAATGAAGCCTTTTGTTTTGAATACACAAAAAGAAAAAATTTGAATTGTTATCTTTCAAATTATTTTTTACAACTTATTGGCTTTGTTTGTTTGTCTGAGGGGGGAGGGTGGAGAGGGCAGACTGCCAGAATGAGTCATCCCATTTGGCAGAAAATTATAAGCCATTTCAATTGATTTTAAAATTGCGGGGGTTTTTTGGGAAAAAATCAGTACCCTCCTATCCTGAATTTCCCCCAGGGCTGTGGAACGGCTTCTGGGGAACGCAGCCACACAGAGCCATCCATGGTAATTAGACAGCCTGTCCACCCTGACCTGTGCTAATTCCTCAAGGATTATCTGCCAGATGGCAAATCTTTCCTTGACAGTCATGTCATGCTGGAACTTATTCCTGATTTGTTCTTATCACCTCCAGGTCCATTTCAGACCTTGTCATTTTCCAAATTCCTCTTCAGTCTTTAGTGTTTCCGATTATTCTCTGGAGATAGAGAAAACCTGTTTGCAACCCTGTTCCATTTTACAGTTCCCTATGCCAATACCCTCTATGTCCCCTTGGGGTACTTCTTTGCCCTTGCCAATACGGACAAGGCCTCCCATTTTGGCATCAATATAAAAATCAATATCCTCAACATTTGTGCTCCCTACTAAATCACTGACAAAGATATTAGGGCTGGACCCAACAGAAACCCAGCCCCTAAATCCATTCCCATTCGTGAGCATTATCCAGCAAACTCCAGCCAGGCAGCAGCACTGCTGTCCAAGCTGGGAGGAATCTGCTGCAGGAGTATTTTGAGGCAATATCCGATCTTTCTAAATACACCTATTAACCAAAAGAGCAGGATGCTGAGGCTGCAGAGGAAGGACTTCCATAGATAAATTCACTGTCATCAGACTGTATATTAGACTAAAATCTTGGATATTTCCAAGCTGCCTTGAGCAGGCAACAGAGCACCTCTCCCACCCCTCCTGGGATAAAACCTGGACATTGGGTTTGGATATGAAGTCCAGGGGTCATGAGCATCTACACTGCTTTCCTGGTGTCCTGGTCAGAAGGCTAGTAGTCAGCAAAGAGGATGTTGGAGACCCACTGTAGTCTGGGAAAAGACATCCCAACATAGCCACACAGCACATTCCATCCCAACTGACAGAATGCGACAGTTACCTGCAGGAAACCATGGCAGAGAAAGCCAGCTGTGCAGAGACCTGCCTTGCACAATAAAAGGCACAGAAAAAGGTACAAAGAGACAGGGAAGGAGGAGAGGATGGAAAATCCTTCTTATGGAGATCAAGGATAAGGTTATACATATGCAGAGGGCAGGATAGGAAAATAAAATCCCAGTTGATGCAAGCCTCGTGCAGCTAAAACTCTTTTGAGACTGGATTTGGAACACGAAGAGTGGAGTTTCCTCTTCATAAGCAAGACAAAACAAATAATAAAACCTCTCTTTATGAGGTTTTCACTCAGTTTAATCGTGCTGCAGGTCAAGATATCGCACCAAGAAATGGTCCAAAAAGTTTCCTTGAATATTGGTATGGGGGAAAGGAGAGAACTGTGGAAATCAACCTGATATTTGCCAGGGTCAGGGAATCTTCTCTCATATGACTTTCAGTTTCTTTATTACCACTTGCATTTGACTTCATAGTAACAAACAGATCAATTAGAAATTGTTCTTTTGCCCTCAATACAGTAGCTCTTAGCAAACAGCTGGTGATCATCTAGGAAGACAGGAAAATTTACGGGAACACATTATCAGGTCTTTTATCAGCACAGGTCTCTGACTGCTCTTAGGGGAGAAACTTCACCTCTACAGAAAACAGATTTCCTCCAGGAACCCCTGCCACTGTAACTCCAAAGGAAAAACTATGTTCTTAACAGGAAAGTATCCAAGAGAAAATAGAAAAATCTCACTAGAATGTGCTACTGTGCAAGAAACAGGGACCAGCTCTAGGAAAATCTTCCATTTTATGCATCTTTTTAACATTAATTTATTGCCATTAATGGAGGGGGCTTAGGTGCAAGAAGCACCTCTGCTTTCAATCCTTTATATGTAACGCAAAGATACAGATACTTCCCTTGCAAAAGGTACGCTGATTAGTTAACGTTTGTGCAGCCACTTGAGAATATGAGTTATGTAATTATTAAGCATTACTATAAAGCTGCAGCTCTGGATGAAAGCCAAATCTCAATGTGCAAGTCAAAGGAAATTCAAAATTCTGGCTGAAATTCTGAAAATCAAAATCACCACTGATACCTACAAACTACAGCTCCACAACTGCAACCCCAGGTGCACAGTTTTCCCAGTATAATTATCTGCAGGCACAGCAGAATGTGAATTTAGGGAGACAAGGAAAACCTGTAGGCTCAGTATTCACCTCAGGGTAAATGAGAATCAGTTGCGTTTGCTGTGGTGACAGGAGCCGCAGTGGCACAGCGGTAAAGCCTGCATCTCACAAGGGCAATGAAGACATCAGTGAGGTGTTCTAATGGATGTCCAGGATGCAGATAGATATGAAGAAGGAGCGACAGGAGAGCACGAGGTCTCATGTTGCTGCTTGGGGCCTGTAACCCCTGTTCACGCAAAGCCAAAGCTGCCACAGACATCCCAGGCTTAACTCTGACCCTGTCAGTTCTTTAGCGTTTTATCACGACCTTCCTGCACAACCGTCTGCAGGAGGGGAAGAGAGGAGCCGCAGTGCTGGAGAAGGGTAGGAGGCTGAGCAATGAGAAGGATTTCCAAGGCAAGGAACTGAACTGACTTCAGGCCAAGCTGCAAAACGTTTTCCCATCAGCATGCAAACGCTCACAAGCCCCCTCCGGATGCTGGGTTTATCTTCAAAGACAGTGACTCAGTGCAATGAAGGTGTCAGGAAGGAAATTAATGCCCCAGAAGCCAAGAGTGCCCCCTCCTCCTTGAATACTTTGGGGATTACATACTGACAAAACCCTGTGGGACTGGAAATGACAGAACTCAATGGAAGATGTGCCTTGCAATAAAGCATTGCATTTGCCTAACCAGCATTTCTGAAAAGTAGCTTTTAGATGATACAGAAAGCTTGTGCCTGCTTTGGGTCAATATCCCCTGGAATCTGCCAACAGCCCATTCCTGAGGGAAAGTATGCTGTGCATGACACTGATTGCACCTTCAGATGCCTTCAGTCCTCACCTTCATTTATATGCTAAATTAACATTAATAGCTTAGCCTCTCACTGCTGTTTCAGACTCTTCAAGCACAACAAGATTCAAAAGACACTTAGGCCTCTCCAGATGTAATGGAAAATGAAGATGAAAGCATCTTACCAGAAAAAAAACACTGTAATTTATTAAAAAAAAAAAAAAGAAATGTTGATTTGTAACAACTACTGAATGACTTTTGCTTTCAGAGCAAGTGTAAGAACCAGAAAACAGACTAAAGTTTCTATCTTCAAGTAAAGATTTTATTGAGTTTCACGTAAATGTATTTCTTTTTACTCTAACTGAATGATGACAGCACAGCAGGCCTGAGAAATAATTTATTTCAAGCCCAGTTCTGTGGCTATTAAATGTTTGGAAATTTTGAACAGTGTCAAAGTACTGCCCATGTGACAAGGCAGTACAGCAGCCTTTAGTGATAAAAGCATAGATTTTTTTCCACACACGGCAGGGGAATACCGGTATGATATATATACTTTTAACATAAGTAGCTCATTCACACTTTATCATAGGTCACATTCAAGCTCTGCACTGAAAAATGAACCTACCCGCTGGAATCATCAGCATTTTTATGCCATTTTGCCTTTAACATGTGACTATTGAGCAAGCACCGTATTTGTTTTCACAATATTCCTGTAGGAAGAGGTGATGCCTCTCTGCCTGAGCTAGAGAAGCATATTTTGAGCTTTTGCAAAAAGTCAAACGAGGATCTTAGAAGCAACAGGTTAATTCACTTTAACAGTCTTCATTCAATGCCCTCTGGAAAGAGCACAGGCAGTGTGAAACCAAAGAGGTAAATAAGGTAATCGGAGAGCACTGGCACCAGGGTACAAATGAAGGTTAGACAGACAATTTCCACTCCAGCACGGGTAAGCTTTTGAGAGCTTGAACTTATAATCTTAAAAGCTCCCTCAGCATAGAGATGTAATTTCTAAAGATTTTTCTTAGCAAATACAGTGACAGGAGAACATAACCTCTGTGTTTCCTGTCCTCCTATCCTTTTCCAAGAAAAGCCTCTCACTTGCATAGACTGATGTTTGTAACCAAGCAAAGGCACCGTATGTTTGCGACGTAAATATTAGCCCAGAAGATAAACACTGTTTTATTACCCTGTTGATAGTTGTTAAGAGAGGGAGGCGAAGGGCAACAGGGTCCAAAAGAAATCTTCTGGGCTGACAAGATGGGCAGGCAGGATCATGCCACATGTCCACAAGACAATGTCCCCCACCACGTATGCCTGCACGAAGTTGTAGCCTGGGCTAGGAAAGACTTCTGGGGTCACAGAGAGAAGTTCCCAGCCCTCTCCCAGGACTGGCTCCCCATGCACCCCTTCTCACACCAAAACTTCCCTACCTTCTGCTACAGGGACATCCTATAGGAAAGGGTATTTATTTACAAAGCTTGCCTTTACAGGGCTGCTTTCAGAACCTCTTTTATGTTAGACTTTAAGGAACCAAAGGAGCTGAAGGTCAACTACTCCAAGGGCAAAACGCATGGCAAGGGTGAATTTTCCAGCCCAGACAAGATGAATCTTGCAGATGTAAATACAAAACAAATCATGTAATGCCTGACGCATGTATTGCCCTTTCCCACTCCCTCTGTTCATCTATTGCTCACCTCTTCTCTGGTCTCCTGCTCTCCCTCACCAGATACTGCTGTCCTGTACCTGCCCATCCTAGGCTTTACCTGAAATTCACCCTTCCTCCTTTTTATTGCTTTTACCTCCCTTCCTCTATTACTCAAATTAAGATTCTTTGCAAGTAACTCAGTGTTACAAAAGTAACATGAAATATCATGAGCCAGGGCAAGTAGACTGGAGGCAGCTGTTACTGGAATAAGAAATGAGTTTTGGTTCTTCAGCTCAGGAAAATAGGATTTAATCAGTACAAAACCAGAGCTTTACTTTCATAAAATGCCTCTTGGTTTGGTCCTAATTCATCACAGCACAAAGCAGATGAAAATAAAATGCAAATACTCTATTGAAGACAGCAATGCTCATGTTCCCCTCCAGCCACCCCTACATCCAACAGCCACGTTTCCAGTAGGAGGGATTAGAGTTCAGTAGGGCATGAGCTTCATAAAATTACCAAACACAGGAAAATGTCCTTATGCCTAGGATCTAAACCGTAATATATTCACCACTACAGCACCTAGACCAAGTGTTTCTGACCTACCACAGCTTCTTCTGATCTCCTGCAAACTTTTGGAAACCAAAACAACGCTGCCTCTGCCGTTTCTTTCTCTTCCTCCCATACACCATGCTTCCCGTCCAAAGGTCTTTTTCACTTCTCTTTCCTCCCTTCTCCATTCTTTGTCTCAGCATCCTTTTCTGTGCCGCCCACACACTTGGAAAGCAGAGAGTAGACCAATCTGGCAGGCTCAAATAACAACAAAAAAAAAGGAAAGAAAATTAAAAAATAAGTTGTTTTCTGGCCTAGAAGTGTATTTTTATCTGGAGGGAGCAATCAAATCTCTTCCCTTCACCAGGAACCAAAGGGAATGGTGATGGCTCCCAAGGTCTCATATTCTAGCAAACTGGCCGTGACAAGAACAAGGGGGAAAGGCTGGCATTTCTACCAAACAAACAGGCACCTTTGAACAGGGACATCAAGGTTATTTACAACCTTACCACTTTCCAGTACTGAGCACCAGTTAAAAATATCCATTTTCACAAGGTGTGACTTGAGTAGCCAGTTTTCTTGTTTACTTTTCTTAAAAATGGCTGAGGACAAGCTCTGCTGCCTGGAAGCTGGTTAACCAGCCAGGTGGTTATCGGCACGTCGAGGAGTGCTGGGCTGGCCAGACATGTGCCCACACAGGCAGCACCCAAAGGGGGTTTGGAAGGATGCAGATCTCCTCATGCAGCACACAGCCCCTCAGTGCCAGCACAGCACTGGCAGCATTTAACCATCAAGGTCCCAATCCTGTAATCTATTCAGCATATGCCAAAAATCTATTCTGGCATAAAGCATCTAATGACATTAATGGCACACAACACAGTGATACAGTCCAGGCATGTGGAAATAATCACAGGCCCAGAACCCAGGGTGACTGATTTTTTTCCCCATTCAACATATGTTTTATTTCGATGTCTGCTTCTTCCCACCCTTCTTTCTCTCAGTCTCCTAAACTATTATTTGTTTTTGGTGGAACACAGGAAAATGTCTTTAATATGGGAACATTATTATCTGAGAAAAGAAAATGGTTAACTTAGACATAAACAAGAGATTTTACTAAATTCACATATTCCTAATAATAGCCAGAATCCAATCCCAGCACAAGTGATCACTAAGCAGATAAAATACATCTGAACTCTGTTCAACACGAGGATCTAGAAATAATGTTTGTGATTCCTACACAGAATTAGAATCAAATAATTTGAGTTTCAATGAGGTATAAAACATTGTTTATGAAGACCGAAGTGAATCTTCCACGGGATGACTCAAAAACTCTAAGCTGTTCTATTCAGTTATTTGCTTTCTTAAGGTGACCTGTGAGCCATATGCCAGGCTGGTAAAAATCAGCAATGACATCATTTACAACATTAGCCCAAACAGAGCGCCTCTCCCTTCCTATCAGGTCATCTTAACTCATCTGTTCTTATGTCCTGGAGATGCTTTATCTGCATTTTTACCTGTGCAGCAACGTCAACTCCAATGACTTTTCTCATTTTAGCTTTTTGCAGCCACACAGTCAAAATGCCCAGATTCAAAGCCTTTATCAATGTAGTTATAACAACAGAGATCTCATAATGCAGATATGGTCTTCAAACAAGCTTACACCAAGTATCAATCAGCTAAACTGTTCCATTGAAAGCAAATTTTCACATATCTCTTTGGAAGCAGATCAGCTGCCATGCTCTTCACCAATGCTTCTGACCTGCCTGGGACAAAGGGGATGTTTTCACACATCTCTCCCTCACTTGTAACTTCAGGAGCCCACACCAAAGCTTTGATGTTAGCCGTGTGTCCTTGCCTGTAGGAGACTTTCTCATCCCAAGGGAACCCCCACTTGACTCTCACCCAGCCTTCACCTCCTAGGAGGAAATAGACAGCCGACACTCAGTGCTCCCCATCTTCAGCCAGATCTTCATCAGATTGCACCATGACTCACTTCTAATTCACATATAATGTACTCAGGCCACTGACATTTCCAAGACCTCCCCCGAGGTCTCACTGTGGTCTCACTCCCACTTCAGAGACTATTTCCCCTGCAGCTGGAGAGTATGCTTGGAAGGCAGGAGAGGAGAAACCCGTTCATTAATCCAGAATAGTTTAGAAGTATAAATCTTTTTCAGTCCTTCTAGATTAAGAAAGGAACATTAGACTTGGACATGAAAAGACTAAGATCTCTGCATTTTCAGTGTTAACAAGACAGGTATGTACATTACATGCACATGATGTTATTTCAGATGAAGGTCCTTTTAAGGACCTTTAAGGTCAGAAATTCTAGGTCATTTAGGACCTTTAGGTCAGAATTCTATTCAAGATCAGTGTCGTAGGAGGTTATGATTTTCCTGGACATAAGTTTTTTCTTCAAGACAAACCCCAGTATCACCTGTCAAGGCAGAGGTTTGTTTAAGAGAATATCTATGAGATGTGGGCAGCCCAAACCACAGTGACTTCAGCAACTCCACTACAAATTGGTTGCTCTTGTTGGGGATGGCAGGGAGTCATCTCTACCTGGATGCCCAGGGACCAGAGTTTCCTTGCTGGTCATTCCTTCTAGGTATGGTTTGGGCAAACCTAAAGATCAGTAGCCTGTACTAGTTTCCCCACAACCCTACTGTATCTTGCTGATGCCATTTAGCTGTCTGCTAAGTTGCTTTGCAACTCCGTGAAACATCCAACAGCCTGACCTCATATCTCAGGCAACTTGATATTCAACGCCCATTTCACCTTCTAGCAAACAGAAGCAATGTCTCTATCACACAGCCAGGAAAGACACTAATCTGGGTAAGACCACAGTCTGAGACAATACTTGTCAGGATTTAGACAACTAGAGTTGAGGAAGGAGACTTGGAAGATGTCGAAACTTGAGTGGGAGAGTTGTGTAAAGAAGTACAAAAATGTTTAAAGGAGATGGACACAATAAAGAGGAAAGAGATTTTTGCTGGCTCATTAAAATGAAACACATGCAGGGCTTAATCTGCCACCACTCAAATCAATAAGAAGTTTGCCAGTGAAGCAAAACAAAAGCAGAAATGGAAACAACATCTGACATTTGCTATGTTACTCATACAAATTGCTGCAGTTAATAGCCTTCGAGATGGATAAATAATATACTACAGGCAGCAGATGATTTTCACAGTATGAAGGTGTCATGATCTGGAGAATTTTGAAGCTTGTAAATAAAGTCTGTTTATGCTGAGTCATATTTCAAAAGAGATTTTTTTTCCATTTGGATAGTCATGCTAAATCTATAAGACACCAAATAGAAGAACATGCAAGAGGAAAAAAAAAAGATAAAAATACAACATAGAGATTAAGATACATGTTCAAGAATAGAAAAGAATTTGGATAGAGTTTGTTGTAAATAATTTGGTGTTGAAGTAGCCCTTATAATCTTAAGTTCTTGAAATGTAAAAGAAAATACTTCTGTAAAGTATTAGTGTTTGGGAACCGATCATATAAGTCTCAGAGGCCAACTCCTTATTCAGCATAAATGAAAGCATCTGGCCTTGTATATTTAAGATAATGAGATGGCCACTGAGCGGTCACCATGGAAAACATGGTATTCAGAAATTAATATCTCTCTGCGCACAGAACACATAATAAAGATGACACTGCAGAACAGAAAAATAGAACTTGGACTATCACATCAAAACCCAGAGATACTCGGTGGATTAGTCGTGCAGGCAGCAGATTCACACTGGGAGATAGCTGAAGGATGGTGTGAGGAACTGGAAAACAACACCTATGCAGCAGTCCAAAAGCAAGAAGGGGAACAAGAAATAAAAGAAATAAAAGGAATGGGAAGGATGACCAGTACCTGAAGGGGGCTACAAGAAAGCTGGGGAGGGACTGTTTACAAAGGCTTGCAGTGATCGGATTTAGACTAGACATAAGGAGGAATTTCTTCACTATGAGAGTGGTGAGGCACTGGCACAGGTTGCCCAGGGAAGCTGTGGCTGCCCCATCCCTGGGAGTGTTCTAGGCCAGGCTGAATGGGGCGTTGGGCAGACTGGGCTGGTGGGATGTCCCAGCCCATGGCGGGGGGTAGGGGGTGGAACTGGATGATCTTTAAGGTCCCTTCCAACCCAAACTATTTTACAATTCTATGATGACATTTTAGAAAGCTCTCAATTCCCAACCAGGTGGCAAATAAGCAGGTCATATTTTATAGAGCTCAGCAAGAGGGGCATCTACCTTTTTCCCAGCCAGAGCAGCCAATATTAAACCTTTGAAAGCATGGCAGATGTTCGGAAATGTGGCTGTCCACTTCCCATGGCTCAAAAGAAAAGAGTTTGCTCAATGAATTTTAAACACAGATTCCTACTGAGCAAAGCCTGGTTCATTTTTGTTTTAAAACAACCTTAGCGTGAGCTAGTCTGTACCTCATGAGGGTTTTCCAGCTTTTCACATCTCGTGGCTGGCAGCAATAGTGGTCTGCCCAGCACAGACCAAGCTCCAGAAAGTGCCAGATGCATCAGTCCAAAGGCTGCAGTTTTGCAGATGCATTGGAAACACCTAATGACTGCAGAAAGAAAGCACCTGTAGAAATCCTCATCTCTCTCACCATCAGGTATTTTAGCAGCCCCCAGAGACAGAGCTGAGAAGATACTGGGCAGTGCAGCAGTCATTATACATACCTATTTTGTTCAGTATTCATAGTTTGATTTAGAAGCATTTCAAAACTGAGAATTGCAAGGCTGTATATTGGTTGACATCCTTAAAAAATATCTGCTATATCTTTCCTGATATTTCATTTAACAGGAGGTTTAGCTGAAGCAAGAAACTGGACAGGCACCACTTCCACTTTACCATGGAGGCAGACCCAGACATTACCATGTAGTGGTGATCTCATAGCAAAAGGCTGCACTGCCGAGATGTGAAGAAATCATCCTGCACATAGCACAAACTCAGCGTACCATCATCAGTAATGAACACTGGTAAATGAAGCTCCAGTCTCAGCCAAGAGCACAGGGTCTGCCCTGTGGCTCCTCTCCCGGGCATCTGCAGGAAGGAGGCAGCTGCTCAACAGTCTCTGCTGACAGCAGGGACAACTGATCCCCCCAAGCAGGAGAAGGAAGGAAAGCTTCAAAACAAAGAAAATATTTTCCAAGATTCCCACAGTAAACACAGATCTTGAGAGATCGAGATAGTTGGAAAGATGTGAAACCTTTCCCTCCACTGTCACTTGTTCAGATGCTGCCAGTAAAATGCCACATGATGGCCTTTATCCACATGGCAGTTATACCATTATAGCTCCATCACAGCAGGGTCCCTATAGAGCCACCAAGATCAAATGGATCACTAAAACCTCATTACATTATCATACTGCTAATTCGTCCACAGCTGAATGATTAAAATCCCCGTTTGACAGACCCATAGTGCTACACACTCACTGTCCTTGCAGTGCCCCTAAAGGACAGAGTGGCCAATGTCTTCAAGGCTGCAGGTTCTTCAGCCACATCATCTCCCACTACCTCAATCAACTAATCTTTGGGTAAGTAGCAGAGAAGGTCCAGGTCTAGCTTTTCATGGCAGTCAAAGCTGGGGTTAGGTCTCATTCTGGGAATTGTTCTTGCTAGAGACAATTCCACAATTTACAGTCCTCAGGATTCAACAGGCTCCTATATCATAGCTTTCTAAATACTATGTGCACAGCAGATGTTTTGCCTGTGCACTCTATCCCCCAAGCCTCTGCCATCTGTTTTTTACCTAATAAGTCAAACATTCAGGTTTTTTTATTCAAAAGAATAAAACATGGGGAGGTTATTCTTCAAAAGAAGAAAAGGTGGGGAGGTCAGTTACTCTCTACGCTCTTGCAAAAACTTGTTAGAAACTCTTAAAACAAATTTAAAGCAGTAAGTAGAATGATTTCCCTTTAGTCTCATGAAAAATTACAGACTAGGGCTCTAAGAGGGTGAATTGGCTGCATACACAATGAAGCTTGATATCACCTGGCTTAGTTCTCTCTTTTTAAATAAGCAAAGAGTAATCTGAAGAGGCACCACGGAGACAGAGAGCTCCTACACCAGGCAAGGTGTGGAGGAGTAACAGCAACGCTGGATGAATACTGACATCTCCACATGGCCAGCAAGAGCCAGGGACATAACTGATGGGTGAGACTCTGAGCTTTTGAGGACCTCAGACTGCCATCCTCAACCAGCAGTGCATCAGATCCCACATGAGATGGGAGAGGGAACAAGAACCAGATCCACAGAACTGGGACCACAATGCTCAAGAGCTGCCAACTTCTCTGTCCCTCTTCCCACAGGGACATGAGACAAGCAGCAAACAACATTTTAAGAGACTGTCACTGGTGATGGACCAGCTGTGACACTTGGCAAGTTTATTACCAGCCCTAGAGAAATGGCAATCATCTTAAGTTTAAGTTCAGCATCTTTTCTGATTACCATTTTGTGTACCAGAAGTTTCCCTGTTGGAGCAAGTTCTTCTGCTATTTCTTCATATTCAAATAGTATTTATAGCATTATTTTTGAAAAAAATAATTAGTTTAAAACTTATTTAAAGTTAAAAGATGCAAAATCAAAGGCCTGAATGCCTCTCCCCATTGCCCAAGCCTTACAACATGGCCACAGTATCACAGTTCTCCCTCATTCACACCTTAGACATTCGCAATGCTCTGAAACACTAAAGGCAAATATAAACCCACCGTACATGGAAATAAGTTGTATTCACCACTGATAAATATGTAAACAAGCAAAACCATGTTAATAGGAAAATTTGAAGAAAGTATATTTCCCATCACAAACCAGACAGCTACAATCACCCGATGAGTAAGTAGAGACACGTTCATGAAGAGATATCATGTGCCAGGGAGGTGAGCAGTGAATGATAACCCATTATTAACAGGTTAGAAACAATTAATTGTTCAACCAGGAGCAGACAAACTTTAAATAACAAACACACATAAACATCTCAAATTTACCACAGGCAATTAAGGAACAGGGAATTGAACAACTCAAACTGTTCACTGCACACAGTGCACTCAGTCTGAGGTGCTGTTACAACCCACAAGGACCCTTCCCACAGTTCCTAGGCCACCATCCATGAGTAACTTGCTGTGCAGCCATCACCAACTTGGGCTTCTCCACTCATGCTCTCAGCAAAGCAGCAATTTCAAGGGCAATTTTTTTTTTGCCTGTGATGTGAAAATGCAACTGGATCAAAAGCAAAACCTCTTTTCCCAGAGGTCACCCACACAGCAACTTTAGTCAGCCCATACTGTCTTCAGCATCCAGAGGGGCTCTGGAGAATGATTGGCTGTCAACAGCAGTGAAATCTTGAAAAAAACCACAGCTATAGCACTGAGTAAGAGTTACAGGGTTTATTCCGTGCCCAGTCCACAGAATCTAACATGTTCACAGCACCCCCTCAAACTGCAGCTCATGCATTTCACTGTGTTTGCAGCATCAACTGTTGATAAAACATGACTAATGCACTTTCTTGCTTTGAGGCTTAAGAACAAAAGGGATCTTACAGGACAGAGTCTGCTCTGATTGTTGCCAGAGTCAGACCAAGGCTGTGGCTGGAGACTAGGATCTCACAGGTCATTCATCACTACTCTCTCCATGTGCAGCAGTGTCCCCCTACATGCCCACCTCCAGCCCTAAAACCAGCCTTTGCTAACCCCTCTGCAGCTCCGAGGGTGGGACAAGGATATACAAGGTCATCCCTACCACTGCTCTATCCAAACAGGAGCCAAAGTAAAACCATAGAGAGGACCTTCTCCTTCAAACATGAGTATGGGTGGTAGTGGCACAACAACTGCTCCATAGCACTTGCTGCTCTTCGCATATTCCATCTTCTCTGAGTCAACTGCCTTTCCCCATTTGTGGAGCAGAGCACTGTTTGCTAAGACATGTAAGAAAAAAAAGAAAGAGACAAGGAAACTGAACACACCTTTAAATGGCTGCATCATCCAGGGCGGGTGCAAGTTGCATTGTTCAATGCTACAGTCCATTCTGTGCATGTAGGCAGCACTCTGCCACAGCTTAATAAATAAACAATAGCAAAACAGATCCCTCATTCAGCTGCTCACCAAATAGGAAGATTGCTGTAAACTGTACCAGAGCATCTCCCAAGGGCCCATGACTGTCAGAAATGCTTGGAAGGACAAGACATCGATAAAAGTTTTCCTGGCTCAAAATGTTGAGAAAAGCAAGTTTTTCTGCTCAGATCATTGCAACACTCTACTGGATCCATTGCAAAGTGCAAGGAAGCGTTCCGGGTGCCATAAGGCAGAAAGGCTGGGGATCATTAGGGGAAAGAAAAAAAATCAGAGAGGAAAAAAAAAAAGAACACAAATCAGTTTGCTTCCAACTTGCAGATGCTACAGCTGCTGCTTCTGTAATTACCTGCAGATGAAATGAACAAGTAGCAGTGGCCAAGACAACTCCTTGTCTTGCTTCTGTCCCCCACCCCGAGAAAGCTTATAGGAAAATCACTAGTTACACGACTTCTCCCCCAGAGAGAGAAAAGGGGCCACACAAACCACTGATTTGTGGGAAATGGCACATAGGATACAAAGAGCAAGGAAAGGAAGGGATGTGCTGTTCAGAAGTCCCCATAATTGTATTAAGGCAGAAATGCAGGGAGCTGCTAAAATACTGGATGAAAGGGTGGGATCTTTACGGGAAGAACAGAGGGACACAAATAACTGTATATACAACGCATTTTGTCTACAGAGGCTAAACGTGCAACTCTGGTTTGTAAACGTAAAGATTGATTAGGTATTAGGATGATTAATGCCCTTCCTTTCACTGTTAGCATCACTGCCATCTGATACCTCAGACATTTGGTAGGAGCTTGAGAGACAGCAAGCTTTCTCTGTGCAGCCTGCTGAGCAGAGGGGAGCGCTTGCCAGCAGACCGCAGGAAATATCCAGTTGCCCAAGTGGAGGAGGCAGGAAGTTCAGAGCAATGGCATCTTCTACCCTAAGCACTGCCCAGTCCAGTGATATTCTACCCTGTTCAAACATCTCTCACATGGCCTAGTTCACATTTCCTACATATACGCTAGCATAAAACCACATTATAAATCTTATTTTGAGCAGCCCCTGGATGATACTGCCAGACAGCAACACACCACGCTGCCTCTGTTTCAATACGCACACCACTGGCTTAGGTCCTTTCTCCGTGCAAACAGCATAGGGAGTTTAGTGATATAATTCATAAACAGATCTGCCTGGAGGTGATGAAAACACATAAGCTCAGCCCAGCCTTTTGTTCTTTCTGTTGCCTGTAAAAAGTGTTTATGCTTCCAGCAGTGGTTATATGGGGGGAAACTAAGTGACCACATAAACGGTGTGGAAAGACTTGGGTTTGAGGACAGGCTCGGGGGTGATTTTACCAAGCACTGCATTCAGATTAGACATTTAAAAGCTCTTCACAGAGGGGCTGGGGGTTAGGGGGAGCATTTTGCTTTGCTTTTTAAGGTGAGTGAGTTTAGTGGCTGATCTCAGGGATGTTACTTCCTATGCCTGTGCAGTGGGTACCTCCATCACAGATAGACCCAGAGCCTCTGATGCAGGAGCTTCATTTGGGAAATGAGTAGTGAGAAGTCAGAGGAGCAGAACAGAGATATATGGCACCAATGGAAAGCATCTGTCCTATTTCTGCAACTAGAATAGACCTAGGCCATCCTCTGAATGATGAGCTATTTCTCACACTTTCATACAATGGAGAAGAACATGTGCCAGAGAGAAACACAGCCATGTGTTTTGTTAGATCCCACAGGTGCTAAATGTTTTACAGCTTAAGAGACCAAGGTACTCAGTACCTTACAAATGTATACATGCTTCCACGGTTGGAAGCAATTAATACAAAAATTCTATAGTTACAGCGGTACAGCTTTGGTTTAGCTTCATCCTAAATTTGTTCACTATTGCTTACAGCACATGCTTTGAAACAAGCAAGGATGCAGAAGAAATACAAAGCTGGTGAAGGGTTTAGAGAGAAAGCCATATTAGGAGTGACTAAAGTTACTTGGTCTGTTCAGCCTGGACAAGAGGAGACTAAGGGGAGATCTCATCGCAGTCTACTGTTTCCTCACAAGGGGAGGAGAAGGAGCAGGCACTGATCTCTTCGCTCTGGTGACTAACCATAAGACCTGAGGGAATGGCAGGAAGATGTGCCAGGGCTGGTTTAGGTTGGATATTAGGAAAAGGTTCTTCCCCCAGAGGGTGGTGGAGCTCTGGAACAGCTCTCCAGGGAAGCAGTCATGGAACCAAGCATGACAACGTTCAAGAACCATTTGGACAAAGCCCTCAGACACATGGTATGAATATTGGGGTTGTCCTATGCAGGGACAGGCGTTGGATTTGATGATCCTTGTGGGTCCCTTCCAACTCAGGACATCCTATGATTCGATGATTCCAAGTAAGTAGAATGTGATTTTTCCTATGTTACATCAGTCCTTCAAAGCCTTAAAGATATCTGCATATCATCAGGTAAGCTGAGACCAAGAGCAGGAAATTAGCAGTAAACTTCTTCAAAGGGATTCAACTGATAAGTTGTAAAACACTCACTAAAGGTAGGACTGTGAACAGCAGTGCTGGATTGGTTCTTGATCATCCAGCAGTTTGGACAATACAGAATGGCTTGCTTTGGTTTCCAGCTTGGTTTTGAGCTTTAAGATAGGAGCAAGAAATCCGGCCATTGCTAGTTTTGCCACTGAAGACTCCAACAATCATCAGGTCTGTTCATAATTAATAGAGTCAAAGGAAATTCAAGAAGCGTTTAATATCTAAGTCAGGAATCTAAACTGCCCATTAGATTTTGGAGTTAAGCGAGTATTAATCAAAGAAAATTCCCAAGCATTCTATTTAAAAATGCTTTATCCTATCAGATCATCCAGATTTCATTTTCACTCTTATTGTGTCCAGAGAAGGCAAAATTGAAAGGAAAAAAAAAAAAAAACCACAAAAAAAACTTACAAAATCCAACAGAACCTGAAAGACAGACAGATTTCAAGGTTACACGGCATAACACAGAAAAGACGAGACAATAGGATGGCCAGCCCTTCCATTAGGTATTTGGAATACAGAAAGTATGCTGGGACATCTTGCAGCAAAACACAGCAGACACCTTCACTTTGGTTCAGACTAATAGACTTTTCAGGAATTTTTATGATCTCATATCAGCAGCAGCTTGCACAAAGTGTCTTCAGCATTCAGCTAGTTCCCATTTCAGAATTAGAAAAAAAATATTTCCAGCGCTGTCACAGAGAAATAGCAAGAGGCAGGCACTCTCTCAGACTTCTGGCTGCTCTTAGAGTGGCTGGACACACCAGTCCCTGGATGTACCTTTAAGCCAAAGTTGCCTATTATGTCAATGTGACATAAGGAGCACTTTGTTGCATTATTCCATAAAAACAAAACCCACCATCTCCAATCAGATCAAGACGTCTTCCATTTCAGAGATTACTTGTCCATTATAACAAAGAAATCCCATTAAATTGCGGTTCCCAAGCCCACCAGACTACACAGTGGGGTGAATGTGGAGAGGGAGGCAGGGAGCACTACTTCTTTGTGCCATTACACAAATATCTGGCAACAACAATAGCTAAAAAGGCTGAGAATTTAAATGACTTAGCATTTAAGTGAATTAACTGGAAATACTTTCAATTTTTTTTTCCCTAATAGATAGCCTGAAGATATGCAGAGACTGGAAAGTGCATTTAAGATGCTGAATCTGATGTTGCTGTCTATTTATGTCAGTACAGTTTCCAAATCAAAATACTGAAGCAAATGGCCTTCCCCAGGGAGCAAATGTTTGAATGCAGTGACGGGGACCAATTTAAGAAGATAGATACACCTGAAATGTTTTCATTATGTTGAAGCTCCAGCCACCTCTAGCAGAAGCAACTTGTGATTCACAGAAAGGAGATGACTCCACCAGAGACAAAGATGAAAAATCAATGCCCTCTCCGACAGTGGACTGGTGGCATTTAGGAGAGTGCACAGCAAGCCATCACCTGGTATTTTTAAAAGCAGCAGTAATTTTCTCCACACCAGTTGCATACAGAAGGGAAAGTTTCTGTAGCTCTTCTGCACAAAAAACTATTTTTCTTTTGTACTTGGTTCCAAATTAGGACTGCGCATGCTCCTCTACTTCATAACAGTGAATGGAACAGTTATCTGTGAATTGCTTGAAGAACCAAGAACACTGGATGCTGCAATAGATGAGGATTTTACATTTGCTTTTTACAAGCTCACTGCCTTTACATCTGAAAATATACTATTATACTATTTACACTTCAGTAACATCTTGGATCAAAGCATCATTTTGCCAGGTTCTGTACATAGTTACAGGTAGACATTCCTCATGCCTTTTGATCTAGCTCTACATTTGAATTTGCATTACAGGACAATGTTGGCCCACACAACCCAACCCCTCCCATAGTGTGCACAGGCACTCCCCAGCTATGCAATGGTTTACTGCCACTGCGTGTAAGGAAATGTTGTGGGTTACATTGTGCAAACAATTTTATATTGTCATCTTGCATGGGTAAATAAGAGATGACGGCAGCCTAGCAACTTCACTGGAACAGAAGATAGGCTCAGAAGTAAATTAATAATTGTGGTTTTAAGAACCATTTTCCTTTCCGCACTTGCAATCTAGTTTTTAGCAAGATCAGAAACCATAAGTCAAAAGAGCTGGGTTCTATTTCCAGTGCTGGCAATGGTCTTCTGACCTTGAGTGTCTGTTTCTAGTTTCTAAATTTATAAAATAGAGATGATGAATTTCCTCCACTTTGGACAGATTTGGAGATCTTCAAATGACAAGTGCTATATAAAAGAGTGTAAGTTTCTGCCAGCGTACTACTTAATAGATGGCCTTTTAGGCAGCAAAGCAGTAGGCAGAGTGAGCAATGCCTAAGCAAGTCATATGTCCTCTTCAACCAAGAGCAAAGGAGAGCTTATCTTCTAAATTAATTCAGTCTTTCCCTGGGCAAGACGGAAAGGACAACTCTATCTATTCCAGCCTTTTCTACCCCAAAGTTTTTTTGATTCCAGCCTTTTTTACCCTGAAGTTTTTATAAGTGGGGATCCATCAGTAGATATTTTGTTGAGAGATACTAATTGCTACTGTATTATCACTGATCCTCTAGCTCAGCACAGCCCTTATTTTCTCTACTGTCATACTGAAATTAAGACAGTGACCAGTTTGCCAGTAAGTTGTCTCTCCAACCAAGTCTTTAGCATTTCTCAGCAACACTGATTCAACAACTATATCTACAGCAGAACCAAGTCTTTGCTTGTGCCATAAATGAAAGGGGGCTGTAAACTGAAACTGGACACAAGGCTTTAAATTACACACAAATTCTCACCAAGGTTATAAAAAGGCCACTTCAATATGAAATAGAGATAGTGAAAAAATCCTGGAGTAAGATTTTAAAGAGAGAGGAATCCGGGCCAAATGTAAACACACTAATTTATAATGAGCAATGTGTAAAAACCTATCCAAATCATGGAGCTCAAAATGAGAATAAACAGTCATCTTCCAATAGGGACAAGTACAGATAAGCTAAGTATTTGCTAAAAGGCTGAACTTTGAGTAACCCTTGTTGAATCAGTCAGTAACAACAAAAATCACCACTACTTTTCACTAATGGCCAAAAAGAACCACAGCAAAAATAGTGTATACTTCAATATGTCTAACCTGGAATTCAGTACTTGTCATCACGTACAACAGAAAATTATTGTTGCTGTGCAGTAAATTACATAAAACCCAGACATGCTAACCACTTCTCCTGCCTAGGATGAGCACAGCTGATCCTGCAAGATAACCAGTTTGCCCAACAAGATGAAAGAATGCATACAGCCACCAGAATACTGCAATAAAGAACAAACAAATGAACAAAAAAGCTGAACCTCACTCTGAGCACACATTGTGTATTCATCCCCATTTCAACCTGTGCAAGTATCATCAGAGGTCAGCATGATTGCTTTGAAACGTGAAATGCATCAGGTGTAAAGGCCTGGGAGAGCACTGCCCACAACAGAAAATGATTGAGAATTCATCTTCAAAGTATTTTTATACACTTCAAAGTATTTTCACAGTTGCTAAGCCTCTTTGACAGACCATCTCACCACTACCTGATGGAAATAAAAATCAAGAGCAGAGCAAATCTATTCAGGTACAACAAGAAAGAGTGCAAGGAGGTTCTTAGAGCACTGTTAGACAGCAGTGGGGAGAGCAGCCTGGATGGTTGGAGAAATGCAGACCCTAGATGAGTTGGGAGCCCCCAGGTAGGGCATAAATTGTTTGACCATCGTGGTTGTTTTCAGAGTGATGACTGCCTTTCAGTAGTTATTTGGTTTCAGAGTCTAGGACACGTTTACTACTTAACCAGGTAGACCCTTAAAATATAGTCATAAAGTGGAAACCTTCCAGCCCCTCCACTTCAGTCCTGTCTAGATCTCTGGGAACAAGAACCATAATTCAGCACTTTATACCTTCCTTGAGGCCAGTCAAACATTCACTGAGTGTTGATGAGACCTTACTAGTGTGTAAGCAGTAAGCAGTCATTATGCCCACCATGGGAATGAGGAATTGTGGAAACACAAACCGGAAATATGACCATGTGTCACGCTGGCATCAATCACTTCTCACCAAAGAGACCAGTCAGCACTGCAGAGAATCAACCATCCAGGCCAACAGGGCTCATGCTGAGGTTTGTCACTGCACGCCGCTCTTCCCTAAGCCATCCAGCAGAAAACAAAGGGTGAACCCTAGACAGTCAAAGATACATGAGGTCACACAACTGCCCATTGCAATCACTAAGCATAGACCAGAACTTGGTCAGCTTAACAAGTATCTTGAGTGCCTCTTGCCAGGTACTCCAGTTTCCAATAGAGATGCTGCAGTTTCTTCCAAAAATATTGCCTTCTTAAACAAACTGGACAGATTGTTGTGGAGATGTTAAGAGAACACCACTCTGCTAAACATCAGGAAGATTTTTACTAAACTAGGAAGAAAAATAGTCAGGAATTGCAGCTACTCGATTAGTAATGAAACTTTAATTCTACGTGTTTGGATAGTGAGGCTGATTTAGAATCAGTTGCTAAGTGGAGCAGCCAAGAGGCCAGATTCAGATCTTCTTAACATGAATGGAAATGTGGCGCAGCTGCACTGAAGCCAAAGAAGTTCATAACATTGCAGAAGTTCCATGCCTTACAGATCCTTAAAAGCTAATTTGATGCAAATACTGTCGTAATGTTTTTCTTAATCATCTTTCTACCTGTTCTTGAAATAGTGATTCTTTCATGTGATTTCTTTTTGTAAACAGCAGTTTCATCAATGAAAGATATTGAAGAGAGGAGAATACCTTCAGAGGGCAGTTTGTTCCTGCTTGAAAGATTGAACCAAGGAGGTAGACTTCCATGGCAGGCACTGGACTTCCAGCAGGCTGTTAGGACACAGTTAAGAAGGAAGCTCTTTTGAAATGCATGTGTTTCTTTAAACTCACAAAAGAGCAAGTAAATCACAATCTGTATCTGCAAGTTTGTTGTGAACTGAAACATGTTACATTTTACTCTTTACACATAATTCATATGTAATCCGTAGAAGAGGGTGACTAGTTGACTGACACCAAGATGCTGAACATCTTCCAACCTAAAAATACTTCCAGTGTCCCAGCTGCTTTATCAATTGAATCTTGAGAAACAAGGACTAAGTGAGGGTGGTGCACATCACCACAAAAAAAGCTGCTGTGCTTACTGGGACTAAAATGTTCTCTTTCCTCCCCTTCAAGCTGTAACAATCAGCAACCCTAGACCCTGTCATGACTACCTTTTATAAGTGAAGCAAGGCCAGAAATGTTTGCCTCATTTCTCATGTAAGGAAGGGTCTTTTTAAAACAGATAAGCAAGAGTGGTGAAGAAATTAAAAATAAACCAGAAAGCATGGAAATAAAGCTAATAGCATTCACTTTGGACACAAAAAATGTATTACAGAAACATACCGCATGCAGTCTCAGACCCTTTCATAATATCCTTTTGATGACTTTAACATGGTAGTCTTGGATGAGTCCACAGGAGATCTGCCCAAGCAGAAACCTCAGGACTGCACTCTCCAAAATTATCTTCACCAAAATTGAGAGAACTTAGCAGCCTTGATGTGCTCCCACAATCCATTTTGTGTCATTCCAAAGATTAATTTTGGCTTACCGAAATTCTTTGGCTAGTTAAAACAAGGACAAAAATAGCGGTGTCTACCAAACTGAAAGGAAAGCAACAATCTCAAAGCCACTTGCCTTTACAGTAATTTCAGTGTTATGCTACAAATATGAAGGTGGCATATGGCATTCATACATGGTCCTCATCACTCCTCGTAGCAATTAATAAGATGGGCCTGGAGGGAATGTTCATGATGCAGATTTTGGTGATTGAGTACAGTGCAGGAAGACGGGGGAAGGAAGAGGGTACTGAAGGGCACTGAAGAAGGAAAGCAACAGCATGGAGCTTGGGTTTTGACTTTTGATGAGGCTGTGTGTTATTATGCAGGAAACAATGGACAGTAACACCTTCTAAAGGGTCACCACTGGCTTGTGCAAGGAATATTAACTAAGGCAAGGGAAAGAAATGTCCCAGTTTCCAAGTCCTTGTTTCAGACTGTTTACAATGTTCAGGTACGTTCTGTGTTCCAGGACAAAATATTTTGTCCCGGGTCACAGAAAGTCTAGGACAGGGCTGGAAAGTGATGGCAGGTATCAAGCCACCATCCAACCTCCTGACCACTGTCCTTCAGCACACTACTCACAGTCCAATCACGTGGAAAAACCTTACTCTCTAACTGCACAGGCCAGATGCATCAGTGAAAGGAGCGGCTTTCCCTGGAAGAAGGCAGAGGGAGCTGCAAAATTTTCCTTGTGCCAGGTCAGCTCACACCATAAAGGGCGTCCCGTATTCTCATTCACCCCTTATGTCACACTGCCAACCCTTTTTATTTTTGCCCATTCTTTTATTACCCTCTTACATGTGCTACTGCTAGTCAGGGCACTCAGCATTTCCCTCACGCTCAGAGAACTGAAAACCACACAGGACTTGCTTAGCTGTACACAGCAAAAGCACCACTTTGCTAACTGTTAGCCAAGGCTCTTCCTGCACAGTTGACAGCTCAACTGCCTTTAACATGGCTTTTAAACAGCAGCATGAAGAGTTTCTCAGAGCAAAGCAGCTCAGGAAGCCAGTGACAGAAGGTGAGGCCACCTGGCCCAGAGCTGCACCTAATGTCACAAAGGGGATTTTACCCAGGCTGTCCTTAAGAGGATTAGGGAATCATCTAGTTGCAGAAAACAACAGTTGCATCTGCTGCTCCAGCACAAGTCGCTCTTATCTGCTCTCACAAAGCTCATTTCTGCTCAGTCCTGACTTCCTCTTATATTACATATAACACGGATGTTTAAAAAGAACAGGGGGTTGGATACAGGTGGAGGATGAGCACCAGATCAAGTGTATTTGGAGTGCTCAGCAATTAGCTTCATCCATCACACAGCACTTTAAACAGCACTACTCAGAGCAAATAAACAAATAGCCTGATTTTCAGAGGCTGGAGTCAAGCAGTTGAGTTTCCTGAGGCTTCAGAGAGGATTCATGAAGACTGTGGTGTGTTCAAAACTTGCAAAAATGTGACTGATTATTTAGCAGTTTTAATGAGTTAAGCCTTAAAGCTCAGCTCTCAAGTGGTATCTCAAATACAGTTCCTACATCAGAGGCAAAAATCATCATTGCGTCAGGCATACAGAGGTATAAAATGGTACCAAACTGGTACTTACAAAAGGAAGAGGAAAAGAATGCAATTCACTAAGGCAAGACATATAACCTGCCTACTTTCAATAGCTTATTGAACACTAAGACACACCAGCCACCTTGTTTTTTCCTCATTTCCAGGAGGATAAGGTTGGCAAGAGATAAGATTGGCAAGGTGTCTATAAATTGCTCTTAGGGAGTTTACAGATAAGGGCTTTTTAACTTTTGAGATTTTATAAGTAGAGTTGCAATTTAGATTTCAGCAACAGCTTCATAAAAGAAATCCAGGATTGGCCATTTGACCCTAAGCGAATCAATCCTAATCCTATATTATAATACTCTTCAACAGGATTGAGCACCCTTTCACCCCCAAAGTGGTCCTGCTGGGTCAGGATTAAACCACTCTACTCTTGCTCATCCCAGGGGTGCCAGTGCACTATACCTGTTGCATGGATTAGCAATGGACTTTCTCTGCCACAACTTACACTGTCATTGTCAACAAGGCTGGCCTGGATGTACAGCGCATGGACAGATGCAAGGAAGCATGGTCAGAGCAAGCTGCAGCACGTACAGGGCAGAGGCACAGTGAGGAGCTGGACCTGGTGGATGTTATCTGACTGGTTACTAAAACCACCCTCAAAACAGTTTTCTCCTGTAGTAACCACTCCCAGTACTCATCTATCCTAACCTCTAGAAGTCTTTTTCCAAGATATTTAGCTAAAATACGCCACCAAAGGTGGTTGCCCCTTCCCTGCTGCTGGAGGACAGGGGATTGCTCCATGCTTTTTCACAGACTTCTCTAAGGAAGACATTACCTCCCTTCACCTCCTCAAGGGAAATTAATCCACTTCTTTCCACAATTCTCTCATTGGAAATGGTTCCCACTGCCTCATTCTTTATCATCTCCTTTGGGCTGTATTAAGTGTTTCCACATCCTTCGCAAAGCATTCCGGCCAAAACCAGACATGTTATCCCAGCTCAGCCTCCATCACTGAGGGGAACAACTGCCCCAGCCTAGCTCTGAGGTTTCCACCAATTTCCCTGAGAATAAAATCTCATTCTTTGCAGCAGGATTACACCACTTCTCCCTGAGTCTGCTCCCAGATCCCTGTTGCACTAGTAGTTATCTGCACCCATAAATTCTTCTTTCCAAGAACAGTGCTAGGCTATTGTCTCTATGGATTCACATCTGCCAGTTCCAAACTTCTCGAATTTTATCATCAAGATCATTTTCAGTTTTTGACAAGTAAAGTGCTTCCAAGTATGGTCTGCTGGAATAACAGATACCATACCTACCTTCATGCAGATTTCATTCAAATGAAATAACTCTCTTCAAACAATAGTTTAAGCCTGCCTCAGACCACTAAAAAAACCCACACAGACAGGCATTTTTCAGATAATTATCTTTCCAAATATAGCTATTGGTACAGTTGTTAATTAATAAGTTTTAAAGTCACTTAAAAAAAAATCCAATTCCCAAAAAATCATCTGGTTGAAATCTCCAGCAGTCAAACCTCATATCTTTGTTTTAGAGCTTAGTTGTTCAGGGTGAGATCAATATCAGAGGCAGAAGGATGCTGCAGGCACTTGATCGATTGAGAGATTTTTCTCAGACCAATTCATTATTTTCAAAATTATTTTTTGCACCTCAAGTAAGAATAAATATTCCTTTAACGTCACTCTTGGCAGCACTTGTAAGGGCTGTTCTTAGCAGCTTTCCTAGATAACCACTAATAAGAAAGCAGCAGCTTCTTGGACTGGATGCAGTCCAGAATCAGAGTAAAGTTTCATAACGGAATTAGGAATTGCTGTCCTAGGTTAAGTCATTGATCCAGTTAAAGGATTGAAGACATGGGCACATAACCAGTTAATTAATTACTCCCTAGCAAATGAGCCACACTAACTAGTGATGTCCAAGCTTTCAGCCTGCTGAAGTGTGCAGTAAAATGCTATAGCTTCCCTCATCATGGAGGTGAATCTATTCCTGAGGGAAGGTTTGTTAGCAATATTCATTTCAGAAGCACCACCACATCAAGAGCCTGCCCTGAGTGGCATCTCAATTATGAGACAAAGGATAATCAATACAGAGAGATTGTGACTACGAGGCTGCTTCACCAAATAATTCAAATATTTTAAGACACTCCAGGAGAAGAGGCAAAACATAAAGGAGATTACTGGCTATTTCTTCTTATCAGCTATTTCAGCTGTCAGACGCAGCAGTGGTTTTTGCACTCCTGGCGCAGCAGTGAGGAAAGCACAAGCTGAATGCTTGGCTCCTCAAATCGTCAGTGAGGATCTTGGATGCTCTCAGCTTGGGAAGTCCTTTGAGGAGAAGACCTTTGCAGCAGAGGTTCCAGTAAGGATAACAGGGAGGGTCTCACTGGGGATGGGTGCCTGGCTCATAGCCACTTAGGGAACGCAGAGCCTCAGCAGCCAGCACCTGACCCAGCACTGCCATTAGCGACGAGCTCCTGCTCACGTCTCATAAGACCCAAGTGTTTAATTGAAGCTAAGCTGTAATTTGACCGTTCACCTTCTGAGATCGCCAGTAACGGTAGAAATGCCACATCAGATCTCATCTTTGCACAAAAGAGGAGTTAAAGAATAAAAATAGCAGAAGCCAGGTGCTCCAGTTCCTCAACGTGATTGTATTTGGCATATGAAATATAGTAAGTTCAAAACAGTAATTACAGAATAATGCCTATGAGAAAAAGACCCAACTCATGAAAATGAAAGCAATTATAAGCAAAATTAACAGAGAAAGAGAATTAATGGGAAAATATGACGGATGATGGAGATATTTTACTAGACGTCAGAAAAGTGACAACTAAAAAAAGTCTGCTCAGAAAAAAAGACACTTGCTTCATAATATAAAGAAAATCAGCTAAAATCCAAAATTATATGAAACTGAGTAAAAGGAATTTGATAGAATTATTAAACATTTAATAGTCAGGAATTGTTTTAAAAGGTAATGGAGAACAGAGCACATTCCATCAGTCAAATCCATAATATATATAAGTAGTTGAGAAGAAGAAATCAGCAGCTGCAAGGTTATTCATGAAGTTTTCCAGTAACTGCACACTACAGAACAAACGTCTCTGTGTTTGGGAGGAAGTTAGTTGTCGTATTCATAGGATTACTTGATGGAGATCTGCTTATCCAGTCACATCCCCTGAAGAAGGCCACAGCACATAAAATGAAATGGGAGAACACAGCAATTACGAAATGCAGTCACAGGAAGAATTAATAAATAAGAAAGAGGTGCTGGGAAGGCTGGCAGAAGACAGCAAAGGGAGAGCAGACTCCAAGGATACAAACTTGATGCATCCTAGAGAAAATACCCCTGAATAAATTAATTCTATGAGGAAGGGAAAACCTGCCAATTTGAAGAATATTGGGCACTAATGAAAAGCAAATTTTATATAGGTGTGAGAGAGGCCAGCACGAAAAAATGAGTCATTGCAGAGGGCAGGATGATTACATGATGATTTGAATTATTAGAGTCTCTATGACCATGTGTGATACATGATGGTTACACTTGAGATACTATACGCTCAATATACAATTTCCAGTCCATTCTTACAAGTGGAAGATCTGTAAGAATATCTATTTAATAAGTAGAATTATTTCTGAAGTCAACTGAGGCAGGATAAATCTGTATCATCCAGCTAAGGATCTCTCACCCAAGACAAAGTCCTGTTGGGTCATGCATCATATTTCAGATTCCACTGTCCCATGACTAAGATGTATTTTCCAACATCGGGAATATTTTAACTTTTCACTGGTCTTTGCTCTTGAAAATTACAGAAACATTTGTTACAAAACAGCACTGTTACAATTTGAATTCAAAAGCCATTAAGGGGAAACACCATTCACTGGCTGCAATCTTAAGTGCCATCCAGAAAACATTTCAGGGTGCAGATTTAAATATTAACAGCCTTTTAAAGTGTATTCAAACATTAAAATATTTACAAGCAACTGATGATTAAGAAGTGTATTATGCAATATTAAGGAGGAAATTCAAAGCCCTGGTGGAGAGAGGTGCCTCTCACAGGGGGAAGCCCAGCTTTAGCTAGTAAGCAGTAATTTCCCTCATCTCCTCTTTAAGGTGCAGTGTAATGAATAAAGGACCAACGTGCCACGTTAAGCAAGCAACACTGACTATTCACAGATCTGCTCCACAAACCTTTGCCTTGAATGCAGATAAACTGATATCCAAAAGCAGCTCTTCTGCACAACATCTATGCAAACTTCCCACTATTGACCCATCCCCTACGACCACTCTTGACTGAAAAAGAACAACTCTGGGACAAAACATTAACAGGTCTGTCTCTGCCTTTTAAATGCACACCTGCTATCTTGAACCCCCGACACAATTTGGGCAAACTCCAGAGACACATCTGCTAAGAAGCTGTTGAGAACACAAACTCCTTTCACAAACTGAGTATTCTCCACTTGGTCATGATGGAGTTTAGTGTTAAGGACTGACTAGATCTCTGCATCAGCCATTATTCTGAAGAATAGGCAGCAAATGAGAACAAGTGACAATGGCTATTCGTATGCTTAATTTTCAGTGAAAATGACAGCAATTGCTGAGTGTTATCTCAAAAGGATAAAAATACATGCAAGAATGGGAACTAACTGCAGATAGTCAGACTATTGCCTGCTGCAGCCATCAGATAATCATAGAAGTAGGGGGGGAAAAAAGCCTATCACTGAAGCTTAACACTGTGCTTAAATTAGCAATACATGAAATTTAGAAGAGTTTCTTCCCCGCTCATTTTGAGTTGGGAAAGATGTCCAGAAGAACTTACGCCACAGATGTCCATTACTACACGGACAAAAACCCAAAGCCAGGCAGCATTCATCCACATTATCTAAATATATATAGAATTAACTAGGCCAGCACCCATTTTCATTACATTTAGTAGAACGCACACGTGAAACATTTTTATCTGATTGCAAAAATTAGTAGTGTCTACCTAGAAAATCCCCTCTTTCCTGCAAAGAAGGAACTTTACATCCGAGCCCTGTCCTGGTTGAATTCAGTGACAAGACCTCCACTGATTTGTACGAGACCAGAAGTGGATCTTCCCATGCTGTGAGTCTGGAGTGGAGGAGCTCAACCAGAGCATGAACTGCTCTTTCAACATAGCACAATCAACGCTACTTTACCAAAAGTTTCTTAGTATATCCACTGCCTTGGCATGAACCAAGGACCTTGGACTGCTATATCTCTCGAGCAATGCATTAACAGATTCAGCAGTGCTGAGTTTTGCTGTTACATGGCAGCAGTGTTGTGTGCTGAACTCAGGTGATCAGGAAGAGCTCACAAGAACATCCACAGGTTAGGAAAGGAGGGAAGCCTGTAAGTGTTATCAGCAGGGACTGAAGCAGGAGAGGAGAACAACCCACAGGAACAGAGATGATGGATGGGCTACAAGGGCCGCTGAACACAGCGGCCAACAAGACCTGAGGATGGCAAGCAGCCAGCATCCAGCAGTCCTTCCCTGCAGCACCCTACATTTATTTTCTTTACAGTTCCCACACACAGCCTTTGAGGCTTTTAACATTCATTAGCCTATCCAGAACTCGCACCGAATATTCTGGGCCTTGTGCAAACCTGTTGTAGCTGGTCAGGAGTCTGCATCAAGACTGCCTATGGATACAGCATGTATCCAGGGGAAAGAGGGTGTCCCTGCACTCACAATTCACACTGGTACACTGGATGCCCTGTACTGATGGCAAAATGCAGCAGTTCCCCAGATGTGCAAAAAAAAATACTTTCTGTTATCTTTTACCTTCTGCCCTTTCCTTCCCATGCCTTCAACCTGGTCCTCTCATGGTTAAACGTGAGCATAGAATCAGCACCACGGCAGAGCATATGCAGTCCACGCTGCATCTCACTGCGAATTTCTCTCCTGCCACTCAATGAGCCTGTTAGGTAAGTGTAAAACAGGAGTACACATTAATTTTTCTTCTGCTTTATGACCTCCAACCAGTTTAAACATAATTGCAGTGACTCTGATTATTCTTCTGTTTATACTGTGCTGGCCTGTCCCAGTGCAGAAATTAAACAATTAATGATAAAACAAATGAAGCCAGTCCTAGCCAGGGAATAAACACCTTCTGGGTGCACAGGATTTGTGCCCCTAAAACACATGTCCCTGACTTAAATATGCTGTGACTGTGCAGCTCCCATTTATTGTGCAGAGGACCAAGAGCACAGAGCTGCTGAAAGTCAGGTCTCCAGTCACCCCCTTGGCTGTACAACATTCAAGATTTCTGGACAGAGTGAACAGCAGCAGCAAGAAACATCACTCCCCCGCAGTGGGCAGCACTGCACTGATGCTTCAGAACCAAACTCTCCAGCTCTGCTGTGACCCCCACGATCTCCTCATCAGCCCCATCTGCCCCAAGACCCCTCACAGCAGCACAAAGCTTGTCACCTCCAAGTCTTCAGCTGTTGGAGTTTGCATAAAGAAAATGCCAGGAGGCCCAGCTCTGCACTGGAGGTGGGATTTGTATATCTATGAGGATCTCATCAACAAATAGTGACACAGCAGAGCAGTTTTGTGAAAATAATAGCCAATGTTTCTACAACTGAGGAGGCACTTGAGAGGACAAGCAGTGGTATACACAAACACCCGTTTTGTGAATGCAAATACCTCCTCTTTGTGCATGTGCAATTTTCTTTCCAGCATACAGTAACAGAGAGAACGAGGATAGAGTGCACAGCAGGCAAGAGGGAGCCTGAAACCCTAGCAAGCAGCATCAAATATTTAGGAGGATACCTTCTGGATTGAGAGGCAGGAAATCTGCCTGCAATTTTGACCTGCAGGGGATGCCAATATATCGACTGTGTCTTCTAGTAAATAATAGGAAGCCAAGTACCTGGGTATCTGCAAGATGTTCAAAGTCCTAACAGTAGTCTAGGAGCTTTATAGATAATACTGAAAAGCCTTTGTTGAAGGTGGGAAATAAGTGGTTCTTTTTCTGAGGCTTCGCCAGTCTAGTTATAGTGTTACAGTGTTTCAAAACAATCTTCTTTCATTTGGCAGAGGAGACATAAATCCAAGGATACTTGCACAGGATCAGTCCTTCATCTTTCCTATAGGAGAGGTGATGACAACCTGGGAATCTGCATGGCCTAACTCTGTGTGCCATTCGCCTGGGGGTGCTGCACACCCCTACCTGCGCTGCTGCTGTGCACCTCTCGAGAAGCCATGCTACACTTAGGAACACAGAAAGGGAAATATTTTTGCAAATATGTGAAATCTACTGAGAATTCTAATAAAGGAATATCTGGAAATCTGTTAAACACTGATAAAAATGATTAAATAGTTCATAACACCTTATTATCCCCTGGAAAAGAAAAAGGAGGGGGTGGGGGAATTGTATTCGCAATAGGCAGTGTTACAGATAACACTGCTGCACTCAAGAAAAGTTACCCAATTGCAGGCTTTACAATAAAAACATGCCCTGAAGGACAACAGCAATTGTGCTTGCTAGAATCAGAGAATCTGTCAGCTAAAACCATCATAGGATAAACTAGAAATAAAAGCATTATTTAGGCAAAGCTGTGTTCATTTACTACACTGTTTATACAATATAACTCCTATTTTGCATTCAGCTACTTTAAAAGTGGTCATCCAGCTCTACAGTTCACAACAGCTATGCAGACTCCTTCCCATTCAATTAGGGTTGGGTTGCAAACCCCTCAGTGAAGATGCTTACGTGACTCAGCTCATTAACACGACTGCCAGATACATAATACATCATCTAATGTGCTGTGCAGAATGTGACCCTCACAGCTGTATGCTCAGCTCTTGATAACACAGCTCACTGAATACTCTGGAAAGCAACACTACAACACATCCTCCCCTGTGGATGCAGTAGTATTTTGAAGGAGCCGTGAAAGGGCTCTTATGGGAGAAGGCTGGAAACATTAGAAGTATTTAACCCTTCCCACCACATATTGAAGAACCATGCCACAAATGGTTCTCTGAATGGGGAATGCTCTTCACACACTAATGCCATATTAGTAGTCCTATCATCAACATGTTTATTATCTATCAAGTCCCAGGGAAAGCAAAACACCATAGTCAGTAATACATTTTGCTCTCCTGGACCTGAATGGGACACTCGCTCCTGGATCCGGCAGAGCAGGGAATATGTAACACAGCTCCATCGAACACAAGACAACCTTTCACAAATGAAATCTTGCACCCCAAAAAGATAGAGATTACAGACAGCAACATGCAAAGCTGCATCCCAACCAAAGTAGCTGCAAGACACTATCTGATCCAGTTCAAGTTCACATCCTGAAGG
Source organism: Cuculus canorus (assembly GCF_017976375.1). Taxonomy (NCBI): domain Eukaryota; kingdom Metazoa; phylum Chordata; class Aves; order Cuculiformes; family Cuculidae; genus Cuculus; species Cuculus canorus. The sequence goes on from NC_071407.1 coordinate 13,161,214, forward strand.
CCCCAGGGCTCCTAGGAGATAAAATGTCTCACAGAAGGGTAACAGAGGAGAGCTCAGCTCTGCGTATCAATGCAACGCTAACTCCCTGAGCACCACATATGTGGTAGATATCGGTATCATGCTCCGAGAATGTATGTTCACTGCAGCACTGGCTGTTTTCTAGTTGGAGTTGTCTTTCTGAAGTCACTTTTACATACCAAGAACATTTTTTGTGTATGATTCAGAAACATGCTATAGTAATAGAGGGGAGACAGGGAGTCTGCCCAGCTCTGCTCAGTTTTATCTCTACCAGCTGCTGTACAAAGCACAAGCAATTCAGGAATCATGGCAAAAACATTTTTCTTAACGTGCCTATGGCCTGTTGAGAGGGACGGAAGTTTATTACCATCAATGACTCACTCTCTGCTGAAGCTTTTTCCTGGACGAACTGCATTCTACATTATTATGTTCCAGTAACAATAAATTAATAATAGGCAAGGGAATTCATAGTTCGTTTCACAAAAATGTAACACAAGCAAGGAAAATACAGAATATGCTATAGAGACTAAGTGAAATATTTTCATTCCTCCTCCTCTGATCTGCAAGAATTATAGTCCTTCATAACAAATTTCTTTTTTTTGTCACAAGACAAGCACGAGCAGAAAGTATTGAAAATAAATTGTGTTTATACCAAAAGTAACTTAAATAAAACATCTTTTCTTCTGTCAGTCCCTACAGTAAGCGCAGAAAATATTCTTCCCTCAACATAGCAGAAGAGTCTGAAGAGATCTTAGGATACCTGGGATCAATTTCTGATCCTACTCATCTTCCTCTGATTCCTGACAAACTACTTCACCTCCCTCTGTCTCTTCTCCCACCTGTAAGCTAGGAACAGAAAGCTATGAGAATAGCCTCCACTAATCATTTTAGGGCCACATTTAGCAACGGGGAGGCAGAAAATACCATCAGCACCAATTAATGGCTGTGGAGTAAGAAGATGACTTCACTTTTGCATTAAAATAGCAGGTTCATTCTCCTGCTTCCTATACCGTCCGCTGCCTTTGAATTTCATGCTAAACATTAGGATTTCCACACCATCATGCTATAAGCTTTTTGGGTTTTTTAAACTCTACAGCAGCATGTGGAATTCTGCAAAGTAACTCTCAATTTGTAAAAAGAAAACCTATTTTAACACATGGCTTATACTGGAAACGATAGTTTCACACTGCACTAACAAGGAACTTATGTTCTCAGAAGAAAAAAGGAAAGAAAAGCATTTAAATCCAGAAAAAATACTTCAAGCTTCATACCCACTCACATCTGAGTTGATCAAAAAAATGGCTTCACAAAAACTAGCTCAATCCTAAACTCTAACAGCATTTTGTCTCTTCCATCTACTTTGTTTATCCATCTTATGATCTGTTCCTATCAGCACCCTAACAATACACCAGTGTAGATGCGTGTGTGTGTACACCCTCCCGCTCTTCTTGAAACAGCCTGTGCCTCACAGGCTCAGACCTAGGGGTCTCCTCTAGTCCTCCAGACTGTGGCCACCACCGAGTAAGAGTATCTCCCACTCAGTCTGTGCAGGAAGAGACATGTCTGTCTATTCACTGCCATCAAGTCATGACACAGACACAGTCCATTTACAGTAACGATCAAGATTCAATAGAGTATCTTCAAAATATGCCAGATGTCAGGCGCTGTGTTTACAGAAAGTGCAAAGCAATCTGAAGGCATCTGTAATTATTGCTCACTCTGAAAGTGAGTTTTAAAGGGAAAGGTGGGTGGAAAGGGGGAATAAACTCTTGTGGTTCTGACTGTCAGTTAAGTACAAGTGTTAGTAATGGAAAGATTAAAAAAAAGGAGCAAATTCACAAAAGCTCATCCCACCCGTCTGAGTAAGCAGACAAAAGTAAAGTGCTTGCCTGCTCCAAAACACTGTGGGACCCTGCAGTCTCAACAGGGCCAGGGAGCTCCTAGGAATGCTCCGCTGTCCTTGTCCCGAGAACCAGGAGGGCTCCCGCATCACTCCAGCCTCCAAGCACAGAACATGAGCCAACTGCAGCAATTCTGACAAAACTCACTGATATAACAAGTAACAAACAGACAGGGTGTCTCAGATGAGCTCTGGCTCCACCATTCCATCTTAATTCATTCAAGAAATCCTGGATTGGCAATGTGGCTGAAGCCCTGGACAGACAGCTGCAGCACTCACAGCAGTGCCTCGAGATCCCCTAGTAGTTCAAGAGCCAGAGAGCAGGTTCTTCTGGGTCTTCTCCTGCTCCCAACATGTGAACTTGGACTTACTCTCTTGTTGTAGGTATCATTCAAATGCGCACTTAAGTGTTTTGTTAAATAGGGATGGACTGCTGAGCTCAAACCAGAATTTATAAAGCACCTTGAGCAGGAATACAAGTTATTATAGTGACTCCTTTAAAAAAAAGAAGTGCTGTGTGAAAAGGAAACATTTCTCCATGGCAATGCAGATTTCCATTGTCTTGGAGTCATCATTAGGACATGAAAATGGTCTGTAAAACATTTCAGATGGCATGGAAATAATTTAGACAGCGCTTAAAACTCCATTTATGGAAATTTCATTAGAAAACTATGAAATTATAAATATCTACCTATAGAAGCAAATCTACCTTCCAAATTTATGAATAAATTTCAGAAACACATCTGCATTAAAACCAAGTGTATTAATACCACAAAAACTCTTGGTAGGGTAGAATTTGTCTGGGATCTGAACTCGTCATTGGTGCTCTACTGAACAAATAAAAAAAATCAGCTCTTTTGGCGACGAATGCATATCCAAGTATCATTATATTCCAAGCGTGCTTAGCATCTGCCATGCAATATTAGCATGCAATGCAATTCCAACAAAGAGAACAAATAAAGGTATTTTAACAGTGGAAGACATGGAAGAAAGAGCATTCCCGCCAACAGCAGATGAGCAAAGGAAGGCTCTTATATCACCAGTGAAAGTAGAAAGATAGTATTACAGGGTGTTAATAAATAGTTCAGCATAAAGGACAATATTTTAACTTAAAAAATATATATAGAAATGAAATGCATGTGTTTAATTTTTCTTCTGTTTTTGTTGAAGTTAAATAGTAACCAGACCTCAAACATCCAGAACATGTCACAGTTTGAGTGGAACCCAGCTCACCAAACCCTAATTACCAGAACGACTTTAGCAGCAGTTCAGAGAATTCATCCCTCCTCTTGTAAAAGGTGAAGGGATGTCATTTCAGACCACAGAAAATTGTAAATTTTAAAGGCTTGCAAGTTCACACCATTAGCAAGTTACTGAAAATCTAGAGCTGGTGGAGAAAAGGAGAACATATTAAGGACAACATAATGTGCAGAAGTCTCATTCTGTGCTCCTTTCTGCAGGATCAAAATCACCATGAGCTGCAGAATGAGGACAGCTATGGAGAGGAGGAGCAAGGAGGGCAGCAATAGAGGGGTGCTGAGCAGGTCCACAGCCATCCAGCCACTGCACCAGCCTGCTCACAGCCATGATGAGAGAATCCCTCACCAAAGGTACCACCAGCCCACAAGTCCCCAGGCCAGCAAGGGACAGCAGCTCTTCCCAAAAGAGATTGTAAGATGGCCTTATTCTCTGTAAAAGGAAAGCAGAAAAGGACAGCTGTGGAAGTTAGATAAGAAAGTTTGGTTCCACATGAAGTTTACTTTCTTTTGCATTTCATCTTTCCCAGCCCCATTCACATCACAACCTTCTCCTACAAACTGGCTGCAACCAACAGGCAGAGGACAGGACAGAATTTGTCCCATCCTGTTTCCTCAAAGATGTGAATCACTGCTGTAGTTCCCCCAGCACAGCCTGGTGATGCATGACAAGAGCAGCCCGACCCCCCGAGCCTCCCCAGGGTGGGAGTCCCACAGCTGCCACATTACAGCAGCGACTGTTATTCCAAATAAGGGAACTTGTTGCAAACTTCCCTCAAGCTGCCTTGTTCTGGCTGGTTTATGTTAGGGAGACAAGACTAAACAGACCTTCATATTTTCAGAATTAACCACTAAAAATGAAAAATTGGTTGTTTGTTTCCAGAGTGCAGATGAAGGAGAGTCCTGCAGACAGTGGCCTCTTTTGGAAACTGTGCCATAATGAACCCAGCACCAGATTACCTCCTTTTTCTTAAGAGTCTTTGGGATGATACAGTCTTGGATACAGTGAACAGTAACCACGTGTCAGCCCTGAGTCACACTTTGGTGCAACCACACCATCTCCCTCTGGTTTATCCCAAAGCGGACCAGGCTTAATGCTTGGCCCCATGGCAGTTTTCCTACTGTATTTCCCCATTATTTTGCCACTGCAGAAGTCAGATGCACTTTTTTTAAGGCTTATCTATTAAATGTCAGATAAGGGGAAGTTTCATTGCATTTTAGCAAACTTACACTGCCGTCATGAACATAAATAGGAGCAGGTCACTTCATTTCCCTCGTTAAACTGTTTCAGTTGTCTTTCTAAGAAGACCGCTATTTAGCACAGTCAGGCTTGAATTAGATATTCTTAGGCTGCACTCCTTGAACAGATGCAGCCTCACACTATCTGTCTCCTAAACCATGTGGAAGCTGTGTGACCATTTTGCGCAGTGCTGAGCTCGACTTAATATTACCACCTCTCAGAAGAGCTTATTTACTCAAGTTCAGCCTAGGTAAATTGAATTCATCTCTGCCTGAGCATAGACATATGCTCATATCCCAGCTGGCAGTATCTGGGTACCGCCTGGTTAACCCTTCCTTCACTTTTCCCCATCTCTGCACAGCCACAGGCTGTTTACTCAAACCTGATAAACAAGATAAGCCTCAATGTGACAAAGAAATATGGAAAACAGACAAATACTGAAGGGGATGTGACATCTATTCAACAACAGAATTTCAATACGGTGCTTGTGGTTAAACAAAGAGGGAGAGAAACAAGAGAAATGAGGGAAAGGTCTTACAAGGCAACAAGGACACAGACCCCATCATTCATCAACATTTGGAAGAAACACATCCACAGCTCCTCTTTCATAAATCCAGACTATGTTCCATCAATCTCATGACCATGGTATTGCCCCATACGTAAGATATCCAGAAGCCGTGTTCTTCCCAAAACCCAGTGCAGTGGACTCCTATCTCCCCACCCAAAAGGCAAATGGTGGGGCTGTAGCAGGTAGAGAACTGCTGTAGCCACAAAAGCAGGAAAACATCCCTATTAAGGACCAATTTCATCATTAGTGATGTGCAGGGAGCATGATCAAAGCCGATGTTACTGCTGGCTCCCTGGAGATCTAGACAGAAGTCACCACATCAGTAGAACGCAATTAAAAATAGTCTGGAGGAGCGCTGAGCAGCAGCAAGAGAGCTTGGAAAGGATCCAACTCCCTATCAGCCTCCATCCACATCCCCAAGCCCAGCAATGTTTTCAAAGCACATACCAGGATGCGTAAAATAACTCGTTGTGTCTATTTGAACTACACATGTAAATAGCTTATTAGAGGTGATCATAACTCACCTCCTCTGCATTGCCAAGCCCATACAGACACACAGTGGTGTGGGCTGCACAGGCACAACTGTGGCCACAGATAATCACCTGGCTGCAAACCAGGCCTCTGCACTGCCAAATGAGAAGTAGAATTGCAGATGGGAAAGATGCCTTTTCACTCCCTAGCTGCACAGCCACCTAGCACAGATGGGGCTGCAAAAGACACTCATTTTAAAGTCAACCATGCTCTTCTCAGGAGACTCCCCCACACGCAACTGTGGCTGTGCACAGCCACATGTTCCCACAAATTTTTCCTCTTTCTCTAATCCAGTCAGGAATTGAAAAAAAAACTATTGAAAAATATCAATTTGCTGTTCTCAATGCTTAGCTTCAAGAGCAACAACCAACAAGAAAACACAAGTTTGAAAGGAGACAACAGCAAGTACAAAGCAGGGGCTGGGATTATCTGCCTCTACAGGAGCTCATTTTTCCCTCTGAATTATGCTTGCATGAGGCAGGACGTAATCTAAATGGAGAAATTTGTGTAGATTGGTGCTTGCTTTTAACAGAATTATTTTTTAAAAGTCAGATGCTGCTCTTTGCTGCAAGTCTAGAGGGACAACATGACTTACAGTATTACATCTGTATCTGTCACAATCTGGTTCGGTAAGTATCAGGACCTCAAATCCAAAACAAGGTTACATGTAAAACATGATGTGTCCGGGCTTTTTGCTGCTGCATAATCTCCACAAAGTACATGAATAGTTAATTCAAGTAACACTATGCTGACACAGTCCTCTCAAGTATCAACTGCTGGGATACCTGAACTCAAGCAAAACTTGATTACAATACAGGCATATGGTCTCTTAAACCATAGGATGACTGTCAGGCTAATTTGAGACAACTCTTGTCTTAAGGTGATGAGCATCAATTAAATTTTGTGTTTGGCAGCTCAGACAGTAAAAGTGCAGTGCCTTGAAGAGACACTAACTGCTTCTACAAGTAGTTTTAGAGCAGCCCTCACACAGCATACAGAGGAACTCCTCCATCCATCCCTGAGCAGTTTCCCTTTGGTGGAGGCGGGGTAGGGGGCAAAGCTCCATCTCCTTCACTCTACAAGCACAAGTAGCTCTCATTAATTCAACTAAACCAGGGAGATTCATACAGGTGGAAGAATTTGAGCGCCTATGCACACAGAGATAGGTATGTGGATATCTCTGTGTGAGTACGCATACTGCCAAAGGCTCTCGGATCCTGCTTGGACCACTACTCCTAATTTACTATTACCTTTTTCCTCCACCTCAGTTTTACAAACCACTGTTTAACTGCTGGGGCAGTTTGAGGGAGTTTTAGTTCTGTAACAAACCCTCAGAAAAATATAATCTCTGAAATGGTTATACTTGAAAGGGGGAAATGTGTATGCACTAAAATTATCTCTGTAGCTTTTACAGAGCCTTTTTAATAGGCAATAAAGTTGTGGCTTCAGGAACAGGTTGTTAAGATGAGGCTAAATACTCTCACTCACACCACCGATGAGCCAAACATCCTCAAGCTTTCGAGGCAGTAAGCATCATCTTACACATTTATTTGGTGGTGTCTATCCTGTCTCCAGCCTGGAGGGGGTTCAGTGCGAGAGGCTCAGCTGTAAATCACAGCCAGGCAAATGCAACGGCCGGCCCTAGCGCGCGCAGCAACAGGGACAGCTAGCGGACACAGGAGCAAAGCCTCACACACCTTCCTCCACCTCCTCTGCTTCATCTGAATCAAAATCCCACAAACCCTGGAGACAGAAGCCACAGAACTTGGGCTGCGTGCACAGGGTCCTGAGCCTTTGAGCAGACAGCGCAGAGGACCAAGCCCTCCCATTCTGGTGCAGACAGCGCTCTTGCCCCAATGCTTTTATGACCCGGGCTGTACACCCTCCCTCTGATGAGATTTTGGGTGGCTACACTCTTATGCAGCACCAACCAGGCATTTCAAAAACTCACTGGCATAGCCAGGGCTTGATTTACTGCCTTGCAGTTTGCTTGCCACCCCCTTCCACTGCCTGCAGCACTCGCCTGCGCTTACACATCTTTCTGTGGGGAAGAAAACGTGTGGCTGAAGGCATAAAGTCTGTCTCTTCATAAATTTCAATCTATGGGCAATGGCCTCGTACTACAGAGGAGAAAGTGAGTGACAAGTGGTGGGGAGGCGTGCCCAGCATCACACCAAGAAAACAACCAGCAGCGTGGCATGGAAGTTCCGAGGTTTGGGAAAACCCACAAGGCGATGAGCACCTTTGGGTACAGTCAGCCCAAGGAACAGAGAGGCCAATGCTGAAGTGGAATCAAAATCCTGCTGCTTCTTCTGGGGAGAAAATAGCTTTTTGAAACTGTCCATTATTTTCTCTCACACCAAGCAAGGAACAGACCGTACTTTTCAATTCTGATTCACAAATACTAAATCCCCTCTTCCCACTACTGGTGACTCATAAAGTGACTCATTCACCTCTAGATAGTTTTATTTCCCCCATATTTGAAATTTAAAATAAAAAATAAAAAAAAAATCCCCCACATTGGCCTCTTTGAAAAAAAATAGCTTTTTATTCTATTCATCAGCCTTTGCTTACAACACAGATTAAAAGAGAATTCATCTTGGACTCCAGACACTAACTCACTCTTCCGTCTGGTCTATAAAGTCAGCAGAGTTGCAGTAAAAGAGGAATCCGGTCCCGGCTGTGACTGTGTTACTCTCCCCAGCACAGGCAGGTGAAGCAAAAGCAACATGATGACTGTGCTCCAGGCAGAGTGACCCTGGGCTTCCCAACACACCTGCAAGCAAAGTCAGAGCCCTACAAAGATTATTAGAAAGATGGTGGGGAAAAAAGATTATTTTGCAGTTTTGGTTTGGGGAACGGGAAGATTAAGGAGTTGGGGATTATTGATTTGGGGTTTTTTTTCTTGTTTGTGGTTTGTTTTTTAATTATAAGAGAGGCTTTGAAGTGAGCCATAGATTAACCAGACCTAGAACCCAACCAGGCAGCTGGGTGACAGAGGGTGGGAAAAGAGGGCCCTGACACCTTTGTGCACATTAGCTGTGTTGGAGGACAGAGACAATGGTGCCATCCCTCAGGAGGTTAGGCTGGTTTTTTTCTGATGCACAAAGATCTTTCATTGCCTCATTGACCCAAAAGGCAAAGAAGGACGTTCAAGCTGAAAACCAAGCCAGATGGCTGGGCAAGAGCTCAGGGAAAAGGAGAGTAATATTAAACCTTTGGTCCTAAGAGGATCAATGTCAGAAGACCTGTTCTTTCCAACTATCTATCTGTCAAGGCTGTGGATTCTCAAGAGCATGAGACGAGGTACCACACCAACAACAGCCAAGAAAGCTTTTTTGTAACTGAGTAATGGGACATGCTAGAGGTAGGAAAGTACACAAAATCCTTGGATAATTATACAGTGCTTTCCCTACCACAGATCTCAGAGCTTTTCACCCGCTTAACAAGGAAGACCCAACTCCCTGCAAGACTAGCACTGGTCCCCTGACTGCCCACCATCACTGAGCACTCAGAGCAGAGAAAACTTACTGTACCAAGCACCAGGATACAAGATCAGAATAACTCTTCAGGCCCAAAACTGTCATTTTTTCTAATAGAGCAGGATTGTTGCTAGACGAAATTTATTACCCAAGAGCTGAATCAGTATATCTTATGTTACAAGGCCTGTGACTTCTATAGCACAGTGTTGTCTCGAAGTTTACCTGGTAATAACATCAAGTCTTCTCCTTTTGTTTCATCCTTGTTTTACCCAGTGAGCACTTTAAATGAGTATTCCTCATTCATGTTTGCATCCACCAAATACAGTAAAAATACATCTACTTCCTTAGTCTTTGTTTGGCAAAGCTACACATATTCAGCTTTTAATCTTTGCTCTTAAAATCAATCTTTTTTGGTTCAATTGATAATCATATTTTTTCCTGAATTTCTTGTTATTCTTTCCAGTAATCAGGTACCCAAAACCGATGCAAGAGAATAAATGCAGACAATTGCAAAAGAGCATCAAATTGTTATGCTAGAAATAAAGGATATGCCAACAATCTGAGACACATGCCAGAGAGCCAAACACTTGTGGGATAATGAACACGAGAAAGCAAGGGGCATGTCACTAAATGACTGCGTGCACGACCTTGCCAAGCCAACCGTTATGCTTTCATCCTCCTCTTCAGAGTCACACATCCAGGTCTCCTTAATATAAAACATTTGTGCAAAGCGAGAAAAGGATCTATGTTTTTTTTGAGGTACAGCATGTCCTCAAGGTATGCTTCTGTATAACATTTATCATTGTTAGTTAAGATAACAAAGAGTTAAAAAAGAGAAATTACCCTGCCTGCAGCAGAGAGCTAAATAAACTGATTCTTATACTTAGGGGAACCAGAGATACCCTGTAGCTAAAGACAGCTGTAAAATCACCATCTCTCAACGTCCTTAGCAAAGCAATTCTTCCTATCACACTGAAGAACAACACTGAGCCACAAACCCAGACACAAAGCTCTAGCACGATTATACAGTTCTTATTCAAGTATCTCATTTCACTGCTAAGGGAAAAACCCAGCACCCTCAGGGCTAACATCAACCATTGTTATTTCCCAAGCATGGGTTACACTTGCTTGGGAAGTTTCATTATTCCAGCCCCTTATTAAGTTGTAGATCTCCTCCAGCCAAGCATTAGAATGCCAAATATCAACAAGCTTATGTTTACTAATACTCTTGCACTATAATAAGTGTTGAATGGATGTCTTCAATAAGGGAAAGTGAGGTACAAAAAAAAAAAAAACAATGTTTCCAGCAAAACACAGCTAATTAGTAACAGCACAGAGGGTAAAAATTTCTGTTTCCTCACTGAATAACAGCTACCACTCCTATGTTATTCACTTAGAAAATTATTCTTATCTTCAAGATCGTGTGATTTATTAGCAGAGTTGGTACAGTTGGTACCTAACACCCAGCCAGTTGGAACTCCAAGAACACTCAGAGGCTGAGCCTCATCTCTGCTTATAAACTTGGACGAAGTCCCAGCTGAAGAGACAATATAGCAGGCAGGCATCAGCAGAGATGCTCCAAGCAAACTTATACATAGGAATTGGCCATCAGGGACAGGGAAATTTGTCCTCTGTTGTTGTATGAAAGCACAAGGCCATACTAAGGCTTGGGGAAAGAGGAAGAACGATGTAATACTGAAATGGTATTAAAATTAAGTGTGACCAGCTGCTTTCATCTCCAGGAGCTTGAGTAGTAAGTCTGAGAGACTCATGACTTCTGATTTAATGAAGACATAAGTCTGTGATACAGAGTTGGTTACTACCTTTTAGCTTCCAGGCTCCAAAAGAGCTGCCAGAGAGCATTATTTTTAACACGTTCTCACACAGGGATAGAGTTTCCAAGGAAGCTGCCAAATCTCACAAAGGTTTGCACTTTCTCGTTCCAACACTTTCTTAGAAAGCTGGAAATAACATTACCTTACTTAAGTGTCCATTTTAATTAATTTAGTTTTGCTTTAAAAACAACCACCAAAAAGAAGAATGAAGCTGAACTTCAGGGAATTTGAAACTGTTTCTTTTGACACAGAGCTAAATAAAGCTTGACAAGCAAGTTATACAGATCTATAAGAGACCATTTTAATAAGGTTGCACATTCTCCAAGGCAGAGCCTGCATATTTCTTACTGCACCAGAGCGCAGAGACCATAATCCTAGACAGGGCTGCAGGCTTACAGTAAGATAAACTCCAACAGCACTGGTTATTACCACTTTGAAAGCCAGAGCCTGTTCCCATCCAAGCAAATGAGAGCAGAGTTAGCCTCTGTACTCTATTCTTTGTCCTAAGAAGCACTATTTAAATGAAAATGCAGCTGACAATTCATCTGGGCTACTTAGAACTGCACTTGCAGTTAAAAGCAGAGCTCCCAACACCTCTTTGTTGCTCAATGCAGCCCTCTCCTGAGCCAGTCACACAAGAACATCAGTGTCTCTCTGGGACAGAAAGAGGCAGGGTACCTTGGCTGTAACCAGAAGAGGCAAATACAAAGTTAATGTGTTAATGGAAGGCAGCATTTCCCAACAGTTATCGCTCAGGTGAGGGGAGCCAGGTCTCAGAGCTTCGAAACCCACCTCTGTCACACAGATACTGCCAGGCAGCTTTCTCCTCTCTCTGCTTCCAGAGTGGCTGGGAAAGGAAGAAAGGTGTGAGGTGGCATTAATATGCAAATTGGAGGAGATGACTCATTAGCCCCTTCCAATTACCTTCCTGCAAAGGAAAACAATTCCAAGCTTTTATTGCCATAAGGTATGCCTGGGAAGTACAGGAAGGCACAGCACTGACCCTGCCATTTCCCACTTGGTCAGATGCAAGCCCTTTCATTCAGCACTTGATGTTTAGCCAAGTTTAACACCTATCTCTGGCTCCTCTTGGTCATTAAATAAGAAAACCACAAAACTCATACTGCTGCCAGAGCTACAGAGGTTTCCTAACACTAGCAAATGCTATTAATGTGGTAAAGGAGAAACAGATTGCCTGGGTAGCTATTTTACTCTTTCTCAACTGAGAGAAGCAATCCCCACATTAAATGTGGGAAGGAGGCAGCTGCTCTCCATACAATGGGTAAAATGCATCAAGCACAAAGGTTCAAGACATCAAAACAGGGTATTTTACACAGACCTAAATGTGTGCTGTACCCTTGCACAGGTCTGAATGAGACTCATTGACAACTGCACACCTGACAAATAGCAGAAAGGAACTTTCTGTGCTATTGCATTTTTCTCACCATGATAGATACCATCACTACATTACTCAAGCTAGAACAAAACTGCCACAGCTCTTTATTATTATTTACCAAAACCGTTATCAGCCAGATTTTTACTATTAAATTCCTGTATCATAGAATTACTCTAATACCCAGGAAATGCAGTGTGATGGAAGCGCTCTTATTCCTCAGCTTGCTTTCGCTTATCTCCTTTACAGGGCTGCTTCCGTGCTGGCTGCTCTGCAGGCTACAGTCCAGGGTCTCACCCTGCAGGCTTGGGGGCTGCTGGCTCTCACAGCACTGCCCTCCAGAACCAGCACCCATCCTTCTAAACCAACTTATTTTTTGAACATAAATAACGCAGTGCAGAACCTAAATTTTAAAAAAATGCTTATTTTTTCCAGCAGCTATTTTATTTCTTACGAGAGCTGACACACAATAATCCTTTGAGCTGATTCAATGAAGAAAGCACTCCTGTATTCTTTGCAGAATACTAATATGGTCTTTGGAAGCAAGTTCCTCGATTGACGCTTACAGAGGCGGTACAATCAGGCCTCTGTAGTGAGATGATGAAAAAGCCAAAGCACTGTATCTTGCAAGAGGCCCACTCTTCCACAAACTGAGCCATCTTGCCTGTCCTCTGTGCAAGACGGGAGATTGTTTCCTGTGTTGGAGATACATGGATGAAGCAGTACAATAAGAGTGCTTCATTGGCTTCATCTTCCGAATTCATGATGCATAGTTGGACTTGTGGTTCACAAAAAACTTAAATATCACAGTTCTGGGAAACTGACCTTCAGGGGGTTGCGAGGGACAGCCTTGCAAGTTACTGTGCATACCTCCAAGAAGGTCCTGCTTGCACAGGGCTGTCACAGAGAGTAGAAGAGGTGTCAGTAGAAGAATCTCCCCTAAATTGCACAAAAGCTCATCAAATCAAGCCAACAAGTTGGTCAAATGACAACCCACACTGTAAGTTCAAACATGACTTCAGTCTTAGTGTAATCCCTCCCATGAAGTTTTATTTTCAGCAAGGCCAACAGAGATGATCCTTCCATGGGGATGACAGCTTCTCTGCCTGGACAGACCATCATGTCCCATCCTTCACTGCAGGACACATTACATGGCACAGCAAGCCCACACCAAGCTGACCCAGCCAAAAACTAACCTTTTAAAATAAGAGGAGGAGAGAAGAAGCATTGTTTTTTTGGTGAAAAGAGATTAATTCTCTCATATGGTCACCAGTGGTGGAGGAGGAAACAGGAGCCTGCAGCAGATCCAACAATGATCAGCTCAAACCTCCTTTAAACTCACACTGAGTCACTAGATCGGGTCTAAATAACAGCAGCAGGAACCAAGAACTGACAGCTTTTTCCTGACACTTTGTTCTGGTTAGAATTAGGCCATAACAACAGTAATGCAACTCCTTCCTTTATCCCTACGCACAGGCACTGTGATGCACAGAGAGGTGAAACTCCTTGGTATCTGCGTGGGAGAGCTAGGAACATCAAGCAGAGGGATTTATCTCCACTAAGCCCTGCTGTGGCTAGTAGACCATGCTGTCATGCATTAACAAGAAGATTTCTGCAGTGTTCAGATTCTGTTCTCCTTCAGAGATTGCTGCAAAGGAGACGATAGGGACAGAATGTGCCTCACACTCTTTAGAACTGCTTCACCATGCCACACATGCAAATCAAGACTAAGAAACAGTGAGCCCATTCCTGCTCTCCCTCGCTTCACCTGGTTGCAATGGTCCTGGCTCACTCAGAAAACCAGATCAGAGCAGCAAGAAAACTGCCCAGGACCCCACATTTCTGGCAGTAGATGCATAGCCATCAGCCAATTGGACTGCTTAATTTCATATTTATTTCCAGCCACCGGGAATTTCCTGAGGTTAGACATTGGTTAATCAAGCCATAGAGCAGCCATTCAGCACCTGCCCCACAAAGTTTAAAAGCTGTCTTGAGAGTCTTGTGCCAAAGTAATACTACAAATTAAGCTTTCAACATAATTTCCCATACTTTTCTTTTTTTCTCTCTTTCTGGCACATCACTACCCACATAGAAGCCAAAAAGAGACTGCAGCACCTAGTACCACAGTAGCCCATCACAGTAGCAATTCAAAAGCTTATTCCACAACACAACAAAGTTTGTTAGTCCAGAAGTCTCATTATTAGTTTGATTGACATATCTACCCATCCCAAAAGCCCTCCATACACTACAGCAGAAACTTCATCAAGTGCATTGAGAAGAACTTTGCTGTTGCATGTTCCTGGTGCATTAGTTGGAGTTATTACATCCAGCTGAACAGCACAAAGCTACAGAAAACAATTTCATTAGGGTCCCATTAGGGTCCCATTAGGCTTAGACAGGTTGATCCTTTGACATGCAAGACTATGGCGGGGAATAGCTTTGGGCAATAATTTGGATGCAATGATAAAAACATCACTCAAACTACACATTTCTGTTTACAGGCACTGGCTTCCACCCATCTCACAGCAGCCTACGCCAGAGGTTTGGGGTCTGGTATTTGAAGTGTGGTGGTTCCTACAGGAGCTTTAGGGACCACAGGGACACAAAGATCATTCCCACTAGTTCACTACTTTCTGAATAATCTCTGGAAGTTGCCACGAGGCTGTGGAAGGACTGAAAGAGAGAACATCTGCTGCTGGAAAGTCAGCCCTGCTTTGCTTGGTGCTTTGCAGTTTGCCTCCCATGTAACTACTGTCCCATCCTGAGCCACTGAGAAAGCTTAAAGGCCGCAGCACTTAATTTGTTGATTTAGGACAACCTTGAACAGAATATGGTGCAAGTCTAATGATCCAACCACAAGAGAATTTGATTCTTTTAAACAATAATTCAGTGTATCCATTCAGCTAAACAGAAAGCCCTGTGTCATAATAAAGCTGTCATGATGTTCTGGAAATATGGTCTCACTGGAGGAACACATTGTAATTTTATATCCAGCTATTTAAGAAGATGAGGCCAAGCCCTGAGTGACAGACACTTTGATGAAACAACATATGAATTAAACATAATTAAACCAGGAAAACAGTAAAACACAACTAATCATCGAGGCCCCTGTGTTGTACTGCAAGCAGTGACATTTGCATTGGCACAGGGCATTCCCATCCAGAGAGCTCCAACTCCTCCATGAATATCAGTAATTAAATAGTCTGCTGTACAGCCAAAGGGAGGTAAGGTTTGCTGCCCCCAGTTTTGCAGAAAGCAAGGTTGACATCCCACCCTGACCCCTGGGAGCCGAGGCTGCCTGTGTGGGCAGGGGGCTTCTCCACTTCCTCTTTGCTCACCATGCCCTTCGCTTTACTAGGCAATAAAGATGATAAAGATGCTGCACGGTCCAGCTAGATTTCTCCCTAAATTCAGACCTAGGATCTATAGATGTAGTCTCAGTAGGGAAGTTTTGACAGATTTTCCCTCATAAAATTCAGACATGATTTTGCATGGGCCTGCCTGCTAGAAACCTGTCTCCATATGCAAAGTTCTCCCTACCTATATTTAATCTAGAAAAGAGAATATAACCACACTCAGGAAAACTGCTTTTTTTTCTAGGTTTCCATGCAAGCTGGATCTCAAAACCCTTCTTTATGTCAACAGCAGACAACTGTTTCATAGACTTCATCTAGCAGGGTTGATAACTAACATAAAAATGGCAGATGGAAGCATTAAATATTTATTGGACTAGAGTGCATTGATTTCGGAAATTAACACTTTGCAAATTACTTCTCTGTAAACACTAATTAAACAGTCGGGCACAGTCCAGTCCAGGTTCTGAGTAAGCTGCAACTCTTTTTGTAAAACATATGTATACACAAAAAGTACTAAAACATGATGAACTAACACTTCTCTACTGATTTCCATCTGCACACACCAAATTGCTCTGCGATCATGAATTAATTAAAACTTGGAATGGTTTTCCACATAAGATAGGAATGGTGGGAGCCCTTGTGGCTGGCACTCAGGCATCGTGCCAGTTAAGCCTGCAGGAGTAGATAATATATCGCTTTAAAATACCAAGGACTCCGTGACCTCCTGTTACTAGTGCTACTAATGCTGGGATTGAACTGGTGAGGCTGAACCAGTGCTTGTAATGGGGGGAAACCATGAGAAAAGTGCAACTGATACAGACAGGTCTCTTGCAGGCTCTGTATGAGTTCCAGTAGGGCAATTGTAAATAGCATAAAGCTGCTATTTGCTTTTGAGTTCTCCCATTCATGTGGGAATAGATTTGCTCAAGAGATATTGCAGTTTTATTCCCTTAAGCAGAATACTAATATCCCACTTGTGCTATTGCACTAGCAGTACTAAGACTCAGAGTCTTTTCTTTAACAGACCCTTTTTAAATGAAAATATGTTTTAACTCTGCTTTGAAAATAGCTTCCTTTTTCAAAATGTCATGTCTTCCTCTCAAGCACTGCCCGTTATCCTTTCCAGGACTCTTTTCCATCCACTGTATCTGCACACTCAGGATCTCATGAAGGTAAACATGTCCTATTCATTAAGGCAAAAGCTGAAGTCTCATTAAAGTTAACAGCTGATTGTATATCAGTGAATTCGAAGCTTTGGGTACCATTCTGCAACCTTTACTTCTTCAGCCCAGATTGATATACACTTTATTTTGTGACTGTAGCTGGATTTTTCCCATACTCTGAATACACCACTGCGTTTTTACTTTCTCCCTTCCCCCAAAACATATCTATTTAAAAACCCACCAGAAATGAACCAACTCACCTACACGGAAACGGTGAGTGTGTAAAACAGACTCTGAGCTCCTCTTCCAGCCATGGTGATGAAAGGGCAGGGGTTCCCCATGGTCTGCACTCGGGAATAAGAAGCTTATTCTCCATTTTACAGACAGTGCTGGGCTTTGCTGTGGTGGTTGTGAGGCACAGAGGGGACACTCTCCCCTCTGACCCAGGGAGCAATCCCGACCCTGCCGTGCAGCCCATGCCCAGCATTGGTACATGGTGGGGAAACACGGAGCTGGCTCCACAGCAGCACCAGCACCCACAGCACGAACCTCAACTGAGGCACTGGGCAGAGAGGGAGAAATGTGGGGGCTCCCATGGCTTAGCCCAGCCAAGCAAGGACAGGGTGCTGCTGAGGGCGGAGGAGAAAGGTCTTAGGTACAGGGCAGCGGTGATACTCTGCACAGACACAATTAGGAATTCTGATGGGATGCAGATGTACTGGCAGGGCTACACACATTTTATTGTGTGCACATGCACACAGGATTCTTCTGTTTCCTTTCTCACTTTCTCTCCCATTCCAAGGTGCAGATTGGTTTCATGGCCCCAAGAGCTCCTACGAGCTCATGAGTGAGTTTGCAGAAGAAGATAAAGAGAACAAGGCTGCCAGGGGACTTTAATGAGAGCTACTTCTATTCTCATGGTGCAGCCACAAGTCACAATGAAACAGAGGCCGGTTTGTTTGTTTTTTAATGAGCTCTATTTATATTTGACTTTAACTATCCCCATTTGTTTTCTCTGAATCAAACCTCTACTGCTGAATTTGTGTGCATCAGAGTTAATAAAGGGCAGTTATAATCTGATTTACTGCATAGTTCCAAACACGAATGTACTCACAGGAGGGGCAGATAGGGGACAGCAGCAATGTTTACAGCAGAAGAATTGATGGCAAAATTTAACATAACTTCTCCACTACCTCATAGAAAGCTGAAGTAACCCCGCAGACTTGTCTGGAGGCATTTTTCCTCTATGTTGTTGTAACATCAAGAGGTTAAGGCTGCTGTTAAAACTAGTTTTATAGTGCACAAACTGGAAGCTGGTGAAAAGCAGGTGCCTTACCCAACAGATTTCATCTGGCTGTTAGGGATGCCTGAGTTTGAAGACATCAGAGAGAGAGGAAAACCAGCAGAATCACATGTGAACCAACCCAAAGAACACAAACTCTCTACCTTCAATAATGCAGAAAAAAAAAAGGAGGCTGGGGGTTATGGCTTACTCCCTGTGTAGAGGTTTAAAACAAAAATCAGCAGTACTATTCCCTTAACTTTTTCCCCTGCCACTGTTTACAACATAGTTAGAAATCTGAAATGGAGGTTTTCTCCTTGGAGGAAGAAATTTTGCCGCTGTCTCTATATTCAAGCTTTTAAACAAACACAGCCTCATTCTAGAGGAGCAGCTGTGTAATTAAGCCAATTTTGGCATGAACAGTGTGATTTAAGAGCCAAATATTATCTTAATTATATATATTAATATTCTGCTAAGAAGATGCTTATCAAAAGAAGGATGATGCATAGGGAAGGCCACTAAAAATAACAGAGAAGGGTGCCAGTCCAAGACACAGTGCATGACTGCACAGGCATGAAACAGCTCCTAGCTGCAGAGGAAGCGCTCAGCAAGCAATGGGTAACACCACATCTGAACAAGAAAGCGGCCAAAAGTCTTCTCTTGTCAGAGGTGGATACTAAATGAAGGTCTTCTGTGTCAAACGTAGAGACACCCCATGGCCACCCCAGCCACTTGGAAAGCGGTTTTGCCCGCAAGCTCTTCTATTTTTCTGTGAAGAAACACAGAAACGAGCATATTCACAGAAACAGGCAGCAAAGGGAGAACTGGAGGTCAGGGCTGGGGAGGGGAGCAGGGTGGAGAGGGGCAGAGCGGGGAGAAAGAGGAGTTTCATGTGCTGCATTTGTTACTGCGGTGTCCTCCTACTGTGGGGACACACTTCAGTCCCCTGCTATGGGCCACCTCAATCACCGAGAGGTGGGCAAGGGGCAGCATCTGGTGCTGGGTGGCTCAGGGGGCACCTGGCTGGCATATAAGGAGCAGCCCAGTGCACAGGGAATGGGACCAGTGCAGGTTGGGAGCTGGGGAGCAATATCTTCTCACTGCCCTAGACTGGATAGAGCATCCCTTGTCAGAGCCACAGTGCAATCCTCTTACCTGAGGCTTTATGGAAAAACTGATCAACTGATCAAGAGAGAAAATAAGGGATTTCTGTGTGGGTTAGGAAGCCACAGTGAGGTGCCAAACTCCTGGTTCCTCCTATACATTCCTCCTATACAAGAAAATATAATAAAAGGTCTCAGAAAAGCCGGAGTTTGCAATTCCTCTATGGTTGTTCTCAGGTGAGCGAGGTGAGGTTGGGGGATTTCTGGCTCACAGCCTCACTGTGGGGCCCTGTGCTCCCATCAGCCCCAAGACGCAGGACTGGCTCCATGTGTGAACAGGAGATCTCCAAGGAAAAGCCAAGTGCTGTGGAAAGCATGGCTGGAAATACAAAAGCATCACTCTTTCTGCTGAACGGACCACACATAGGCATCATATAGAGGTGCTGCTCAGGATGAGTCTGCAGTTCAGCAGCAGAAATGCCAGATCAGGTCAAGGCTGCAGCATGGCTGCGTCGACCACCCCAGGGAGTGGCAGGGCCAGTGTATCCCCTGAGACCTCTACAGGTGACAAAAGGATCACACACATTCAGATGAGCTACCCTGGTCCTACTTGTCATGGAAATTCAGTCTGAGGCTGAACTCTACCCTGGGCTGTGACCCAGCTAGAAAGTGTGCTGATGTCACATATAATAGTGCTTTGCATTTTATGGTGCTTTTGGGAACAAAATACCAGCCAGCTCTTTGTCTAGATCAAGTCAGAATCAGATCTAAATCATCCTAGACAGTTTTGTGCTTGGTTTTGCAAAATCAGCTCTCAGTGAAGAGTTACAGAGATGTGTGTTAAGCAATGACCGGGAGTGGTGGCACCAGGACTTTCCCTGGGACTTAAGCGTTTCTGCCATGTTCACCAGGAGCATTCATACACAGGGCCACAGTACCGCTTGCTCCCAGACAAGAGTCACCAGTACTTCATCACACAACTGTGATTTAAGTCTCAGTTCTTACCCCAAAACATTTTCACTTGGAGACCCCAGAGAAACCTCATTACCCCTCCTGCCTTTTGGTTCTTGCCAGAAATCACATCTCTCTGCAGCAGAAATATGCCAGGAACATCAGGGAGAAAGATCATTTTCTTATCCCAACCTGGTTTTAAAAACGATGCCTACAGACGTTTAAGAACTCAGTATCCAAATGACATGTGGCAGCAACATGGCTGCCTAGGAGAGAATCATTCTTTCTGCGTACAACAGAGTGAAGGGCGAGCTGAGGGCTAAGCACCCATTTAGCAGGGTCATTTGTCCAAATTCCCATATTCTAGTATGCCACAGGCCATGGTGGTAAGGAATAGATGCTCAGTCGCTCTTCTGCAGAACAATGTGGATACAGAGACAAGCCACCTTCAGATCAATCCCAAGACCCACTGCATGAAGGCTGTTATGCTGCACAGGGATGGCAGCAACATTTTGCGGTAGGGCTGGAACAGCATTCTGGGGTTCAGCGACCCCAGTGTTTCCTTCACAAAGCACAAAACTCACCAGTGCCTTCCAGCAAAATCCCAGGAGCCCAGCATAGGGATGAGATGGAAGCAATTCCATAAGGGGATACCAGACTTTTCATCTTAATCTCTAGAGGGATTAGGAAACCTTTCTCTTACCCAGCTCAGGAGAGCTTCGCCTGCATACATTTGACACCACAGAGTGGTGTTTCGGACTTTGCCTCTTGCAGCTTGTCACACACGAGGCTTACAGCCCTAGTGCCTTCCCCTGGGAAGGGGAGACGTAAGGGCACCCATCTCACTAACAAACATTGGATTGTTACTCATCTTAACTACACAGAGGGGCAAGGTCTCATTAATTAGTACTGACATTTACAATGGAGGACACAAGATATGAGTGATATGAAGATGGATGAATTCCAAGAAGATTTTATCGCAAAAAAAAAGGCTGGGGGGGTAGTTTGTTTGGTTGTTGGGTTTTGGTTTTTTTTAATTCCGAATTTTCCTTGTAAAGAAAGACATTTGAATTTCCTTTTCCATTAGAATAGGAAAATCTGCAGTCAGTCTTTTGCCATTGTCAAGGTTTAGCTCCAGCCCGGCTTGATCAGCAACTAAACACAAGCAGCTGTGATCCCAGTTCCCCTCCTCATCACCCCCAGGGAAAGGGAAATGAGAGAAAGAGACTTGTGGGTTGGGAACTAAAACTAAAACAGCTTTAATTTAATAACAATAACAACAACAACAATAATGATGATTATATTAATATGAACATAATAAAATATATACAAATACATGAAATTCTGTCCCCCAATGACTATGTCACCACAGATGCTGCAAAGCAGGCACAGGGGAAAAGTCCCAGGCAGGGCTTGGCAGCAGGAGGGAAATGGAATCAGGAACTGGATTCAGGAATACATAGGATAAGGGGCAAAAAGATAGACAAGGTCCACATTAGATCCCGCCATCAAAGAGGAGAGCTTAGCCTCCATTGTTGCTCAGTTTTATACCAACTATGATTCTATATGGAATGGAATATTTTGTTGGTCCATCTTGGGTCACCAGCCCTGCCCACCTCCACCCCTTCCGGCAGGTGCAACTCTTTTCCACCCCTTTCACTTACAGCATTCCATCAGCTCAAGGATGGCCCTGGTATCTACAGGTATAAGTATAAGCAATGGCCTTTCTGCATACCAAGACGAGGCTCAACTGAAAAGTCAGAAAACTGATTCTACTTTAGCTCAAAGCAGAACAGCCGTGTATCTAAATTGCAAGGTGCTGCAGACTGCTGAAATAAAAAAGGGACCCTTGGCCTGGCCAGTCTCCAGCCACTGGACTTGCGTGTGGATCTGAAGGTCACAAGTCAGGAGGTGTTTGGCTGCAAGGGTCTGGCTTAGCTTTTGTTCAGAGGATGTGAAAAAAACACATAGAAGTCCAACAGTTGTCTGCCTCTCCTGAAGCAGGGTCAAGCTCATTATAAAATAAAACCATCTGTTCCTTTAGAATTTCATTCCAAACCAGAATAAACCTATTTTGATGCTCTTATGGACTTGGCTCTTTCTTTTGTGTGCTCCAGTTGACATTATCAAACATTCAGTTTCCTTGGACAGGATCCTCAGGCATGGACCAGTGGGATTAAAAGAAAGATCAGCCAAAACCAAAAGCATTGGTCGTTCTTTTATATGCTTTCTGATTTTTAAGCCATTAGACAATATTTCTTTTATACCTTATAGCTTTTCTTTGTAACAGAGATCTATAAAATTGAGAGGCAGAGGGCAGTTAAACAAAAGCTAGGATTCTAATGCAATCCCATCAGTCTAGCAGCTGAGAGTTTAGGAAAAAAGTCAGTTATCATGACAGCTAGAAAAGTTCCCTCAGTTCATAACTCTTTTCTATACGACAACTGCAACAGCAGAAAAAAACTGTTCTCTTTCTGAGCACTAAGTAATCCCACTTCTCACCTTCATCCCTGCTATATTGCTGAACCCTAGGAAAGGGGCTTCAGCATTCAACAGAGAAAGCAAACCTTGTTCTGGAGAGAGAATCCCCTGGCAGTGATCCCAGGACAGGGGAAGCACAGTGGAAGGGGAGTAGATTCTGCACTTAACTCCAGCCCAGAAGCAGATCCTTCACCACCACCTCAACCTCCACAATCCCTCCAGAGTGAAGACAGCAGGTTCACACTCACAATGAGCTCTGAGGTTTCCTTCCCTCTCCCCTGTGAACTTCTAGACTCAAAATGCAACAAGAAATAAGTATGCCATTAGGATAGAGAGCAGAAGAATTAACACCTGCGATCTACATGCCTCAGAGAGGTGGGAGGACACTTAGTGTATGTCTCTGACAAATGTCATCAGAGAACAGGGACAACACCCTCCATTTATTTAAAATCTTATATAAACTAAGAAAAACCCCATCACCACTGGTGCGGTTTTCCAAAGTACAGCATGTAAAACGCTAACAAGCTCTACAATCCTCAAAAAACTTTCCTCTCTCCTTTTGCCATCCTGCTAATCGTATTGTCTGGAGCTATAAAAAGGCACAGCACAAGAGCACATCTCTCATTCTGATCTGTTTCCGTGTTTATAACCATCGCTTATCTAATGACACTTAGGAAGTGTTGCCAAGGAGACTATTTGCATCCTGCATGATGTTGCTAAAGCAACGCTGCTAAATCAGATGCAGCGCCCTTAGCTTTCACCTACTGTAGTTGCATTGCTATTAAAATGAAATAGTCACAGGCTTAAACTATATTTGGGTCATTCACTCATGCAAACACCTGAAAACAGTCCAATAGCAGCAGCTCCGGAGTTCCCCCTTAAATCCAGCACATCTAGGTCTCCTTCTCTTACATAGATTTCCAGCTTGTCTTTCCCGCAGATAAAGCAAGCCATCTTTTCTTTCACACTATAATCTGCCTCCACAGGACTTGTTTTCCCTATGTGTTTGCCTTTTATTTATATATTTCATGAGATTTTAACTGTCATAAATAATTACAGCATCTTAATATTTGGTGGAGCATGGCAGAAGGCAATTTGTAAGTCTTATTAATTTTTGAGGCACAAGATGGCTCAGAGGCACTGGAAATGCGACAACTTGCCTGAAGTTTATGGGTCAGCTGCTCATCCTCACCCTGAGTCTTGGTTCAGCAGTAAAGAGTTGCCATTCGAGGGCTTCAAGATGGCCCATGGAAAATGACTAATAGGGTAAAATACTCATTAAGGAGGCGATAATAAAATCAAAATAATCTAAAACTATTAAGAGCTATAAATGAGGTATAACCCAAAATAAAGGCCAGTGACTATTTTAGGTGAAATTACAGAATAAATTAGACAAAGAAACACAAAAGACTGCTGGTAGGAGGAAGAGTGAGCGAAAAGAATTAAGAGGTGTGTTTGCAATAGTTTCCAAGACAAGTAACAGCTTCTCTGGAGTTTGGACATTCATCAACGTGCTAAAAAACATACTTAAATTTTAAATACCCACCCCCATGTCAGTGTAGAAATATGGACAATTGTTAGGAACTTTACAGCAAATATTACAACTGCATAACAATAAATTATAAGCAGTTGTACATATAAAATAAATATAATTTAATTTTATTTTTAATTATGCCAAGCAATGTCACAAAGACACCAGGGTCTCTAAACTCAATTCAAGCATTCTGGTGCAAATCTAGAGCAATGTATTATCCCCACAGCTTTCTATTCTGATGATCTGAGCAGCACGCTTTGGACAACCACACCTAATAATAAAACATCATCCTACCAATACCTAGCTGGAACTCTCCATCACTATTTAATACATGTGTTCCAAAAATAAATCCTGCTTTTAACACTTTCAAATTTAATAGATAAACTCAGACAAGGACATAAATACTTGGCATCTGTCATTGAATTCAGTCAGCTCTCTGAATCAGAGCAACATCACCCTGTTCAGCTCTGCTTCAGTGTGTAATATTGTTTGGGTGTCTCTTATTAATAAATCCTTGCTTTGGCCCAGAAACACTTAAAAAGCACAGCTGAGAGCATTTTACTATATATAAAACCTCTGTTTCAACAGCGAGTTTGATCTGCCTGCAGAATCTGATCAGGAGAAGGTAACTGTCCTTCCTGTTGAGTGGCTAGCACACGAGAAAGCCCGTGTCCAGAA
Source organism: Cuculus canorus (assembly GCF_017976375.1). NCBI lineage: Eukaryota > Metazoa > Chordata > Aves > Cuculiformes > Cuculidae > Cuculus > Cuculus canorus. The sequence continues at coordinate 13,185,985 of NC_071407.1, forward strand.
AGCATTTCACTTGGCAGCACTTGTAGCTGCTTATGCCTGAGAATTTAAGCTGAAATACCAGGATCTGGGCTGGTAAGGAATTTGCTAGCAATACTGAGCCACGGTTCTGCAAGGCAGGTATGTCCTTTGGCTCTCGTGCTTTTAACAATTTTAAGGATGCTTTTCAGAGTGCTGCAAGATTCAGAAGTGTCCAACTGAGCGAGTCATGGGGAGCTGAACGCCATCACCGTCTCTTGGAAGGATGCTGCTGGTGCTTTGCCAAACAGGGAGAGGGTGACAAGCGTAGATGGATGTGAATGCCTGCTCTGCTGTGTCAATGGACTGGGAATTCAGTGGAAAGTGCCTGAGGCTCAGCATTTCCCTAGGAGGCAAAACCAGATCCCAAGCCTGGATCACATGAACTCTATGGGAATTGATGGATGTAGGACTACTGTGTTGAAATGATGCATTGAGTCTTCCTGCTGCTGAAATGTTGTGCAAAATATAAATAAAACATTTTACCTCCCTAGACATCAGCCTATTTTAGGACAAGTGGATAGCATGAGTTCTTTCCTGCCTCCCTGCAACAGCTGCAGAGAGACTCAGTTCCTCAAGTTTTGTCATTGTTTCCACTTCTCCAAGAGAAGGTGTGATAAGGGCACAGAACAGTATTTCTGTAGTTGACCGTGGCTGGAGAACATGTGTGTGCCCACCACCACATTCCACTGAGTTGATGGGACATGTGCCAACATGGTGCTGGTGGAGATCTTCCTCCAAGCCACATGGTGGGGAAGCCACCCCACAGCAGGTTAGCAGTGCTGAGGTTCAAACAAACACTCAAAGTCTTCCTTAACTCCCTTCACAGAGCAAAAAAAAGGGTGTCTCAAGTCTCACGGGGGCTTCAGATCTACAACAGCCATACTCCCTCATGCCTCCTCATGGCCACCACAAGGAAACTCCATGAAGGTTTAGAAAGTGATCTGAATTTCTGTGTGGGAAAGGGTTATCCATGTCCATGCAAAAAGGCTGCAGGAGGTTGGTTTTAGCTGTCCATGCTCAAGGGAAGCTTTCCCAGGACTCAGTCCTCCTGAGGGTCCCCATATGAAATGGGTCCGGGAGGGCTCCAAGGAAGGGTAAGAAACAAGGATTTGCATTACTAGCAAAGCAGAGAGTGGGAAGCAGAGGAGATGTCATCCTTGCCATCAGCCAACTCCTTCTCCCGTGGGAAACAAGATCATAAGAAAAAGAGGTTTTCTCTGTTCCAGCTATGCCACTGTGAAATTTTCTGAGGACCTTCTGTTGGTTTTGGATCAGGTCCAAGACCTTTTTGGACACAGCCAGTACTGTATGGGTTATTCATTAGCGAAAGGGTTCCCTCTGCAACCAAGCATGTAGAGCACCATATCAAAACATGCCCTATTCTGTATCTGACCCAAGAAAGTTGACATGAAGAAGTTCTCACCACACCCTGAGAAATGCTGCTAAACTGCAAATTATCATTACTTCCCTCGTTTCAGTTCCTACATGGCCTTATCTAAACTATGTCATAAATCTTCTGGGGTTTATCTGAACTCTCCTCCTCCTGGTGACATTCTCTACTTCTGAGTAACATTGTCTCCGTATGAATTACAAGAAGCACAGCAATAATGCTTCAGCAGAAGCAAGGGGAAGCAGTGGGAAAATAGCTAAAAGCTACACTGAACTGTTTTCCTACTTGTAATCTTCTATCATATTCTGAGTTGGAAGATTAGATAACAAGACTATTTATAGCAACATCGCTGGGTGTGTATCACAAAACCCTTACTGTAAGACCATGCTACTATGAAATTTTAATTTTGCCTGCCACTTCCTTGTGTCACAGCTTCATTTGCAGCAAAACATTCACAATGGAGTCATTAATAATGGATGTAGTATTAATATTTTGAAATTGGGATCTTACCCTCAGTCTCTGTTCCCACCATCACTGGGTAGTTTTTCCTGTTGGGCTTCATGTTGGACTGACAACTGGAGACTGACCGTATCTGCTCAGCCACTAAACACATGTTGCATGGCCAAGAGCAACCAGAGCTCGCTCCATTCACAGCTACAGATCATCTCTGGTTGAAGCCTCAAGCTGCTTTTTAATCTCTCTGCTGAGTCCTCCAATGCGTGCCAACAGGGGCTGAGAACAACTGTCCAAAGGAGATGCGCTGAACACCAGATGATCTCCACAGGCCATGAAGCATCCAGCAGATGGTGAGAACTTTCTGCCACAACTAATGCAGGGCAGATTTCAAGGGGAGAAGTAAAGCTCCCAGCTGTCAGCATTTATCACTTGACATCTCAACGCTAAACCTTTTAAAACAAAAGGTATTTGTGGTTTAAAATAAAGACAACTTTTTGCAAATTTATTTTATTTTATGACTGCTAAAGGCTGTAACTGCTGAAGGGCTGTACCATTAAAACAGGTATATTAAATGATATACAGAGGTGGGAGTGGGAATGTAGAAATCCAGAACTAATATCAGAGGTTAGCCAAGTCCCTTATAATGTGTTCACTTGATTTTTTTATTTAAGAAGTAAATTATTTCAGCTACTTGTCCTCTTTCTGTATTTGCTGAAATGCTGCAACATAATCTATTAGTGAGACATATTTTGTCTTCTCAATCTTCTGTCACTTCGATTCAAGTGACTCACTCACAGACGTAATACACAGATTTTGTTTGCAACATTTACAGTTATTTGTATCTTGTCTTCTACAGTGACTCAATATTTCTATGTGAAACCATCTCTTCCTGTCCTACCTAGTAAATACTTAAGTACAAAACTGTCATTCACCACCGACAAAAATGATTCTGCAAGATACATAGATAGATATTTAAAAACTCAGTGGCACCAGCTGCTCAAATAAAAGATATCTTGAGTAATACCAATACAATTAAATGCTGTATTAAACAGGTATCCCTTAAGGAGGGTATCTGAACCAAATTTCTGAGGAAGAATCAGAATCTGGATGGTAAATAAGGTCTGGATCTACAGCTGCTTGGCTTATTGGGCAAAACCCTGTCTAGTAGCAAGTTAAGACTCTAATACTCATCTTTACATCAGATGGTGTTGAGGAGCAGCAGAGCACAAAACACAGTTACGTCTCCATTGAAGTAGCAGTTAAAGGGAAATTAAGCAGAGCTTATGCCTAACAAAGGATAAAAGATGATCAGTGGGGTTTTTAAATCGTATGTTGACATATGGGAAGTCAATGTAAATTAGAATGAATCAAGCATAACATGATTACGTTTCTTCTGACTGTGTCAGGGTGTGAGCCACAGCTTCCAGGCAGGGTGAAGCCAGAGAGATGGCCAGACAGGGGCAGCTTGCAAAGACTTTCATGCTCCCATTCAGCTCTCCAAGTAAGAAACAAATACCCCAAAAGTGCTCCTGATTAGTTCCACTGGGATAAAGGTTCCCAGATTTCCAGCTCTGCTCAGCATCTCATGGTCCCCAGTCTCTCTAGAAGCCAGGCTCCCTCTTTGCTACCTCACTGGATAGTTACAGAGCTCCCCAGCCACTGTTTTGCTGAAAGGACTGTAATGCAATTGGAAAATAACTTTGGATCTGTTGACCTTCCCAAGTCCTGATGCTAAGGATAGGGTGTGTTCTGGCCATGTCATAAAAATGATGAGACAACAGTCAATAGGGAATCCCTACATATGCCTGTGCACGTGTGCAAGCCCACACATGCAGGAGCACCTGGAACTGTCAGCATTACCAGCATGAAACCCAAATTACTGAATATGAAGGAACAAAGAAAACAAGGAGACTCTGCAAGCAATGCCAGTACTTTAGAATTTATTTTGTCTAAAATTTTATAACTGGTTATTTCAAAATATGTTTACATTAAGTGCTTGGTTTGTTTTTCTTCTTTAATAAAATACCTGTATGGTATTTATCTCTGAGGCTGGCTAAGACCTACTAACATTTGCTTTTCAGAGTTCTGCATAAAATAGCCTCCAACTGCTTTCTGAGAGCTGAGAATCCTTCCCTATACTTCAGCAAAGAGTTGAACTGAGGTGGACTAATGGAGAATTGCATAAACTCAATAATACCACTGCATCCTCTGCCCCATAATTTTAAAATAAAATCCTATTTTAATCCTGTAACTGGAAGGCTAAATAAGCAGTAGTGTAAACAACTAAAATCTTATATACAACATGCTTTTATCAATTAGAGATCCCCAAGAATGAATGGAGATGAAAACCTATTGTCCTTAAATTTTAACCACATAATTGCATCAACCCAGACTTTAGGTATCTGTCTGCCCTCCTACCTCGCTACACAGCTGGCAATAGTGTAGTTGACTACATTAAAAAGTAGCTCAGGTTCATGTATGCTCACAGTCAAAGCAGAAACTTTAACCACTGCTAGACCCTGAGTTTCACTTAAACGTCAGCTTTTGCCCCCAGAACTACTTTGGGTTTGTCAGTTTGTGGCACAGTGCTGAGCACCTGCACAGTGCTGTGATTAAAGTAAGAAACTACTCTGGGATTTGGCAGTTCACAGCACAGTGCTGAGCACCTGCACGGCACTGTGATTAAGGTTAATCTTAGTTCAACCAATTCTGGATAGAGACAGTATGGAACTACAGACATTGCAGACCCCATTCCTCAGGAAAGTTGAGAATTTGATTGCTCAGACGTCCTAAATTTCAGGGCAGACCAAGTCAGAGCACACACAAGTAGCCACCACGAAGGTATGCACCGTAAGTAAAACAACATGTACTTATGTACTTGCCACAGGCAACAATTTCAGCGATGCAGAAGTAGCTGGTTCTGCAATTATTCTAGCAGCAGTAGGTAAGAACAGCTGCCAAATCCAAAATCTTCCAAGCCTCTGTATTAGAAACCATCCCAGAGACAGCAATATCCACGAAAGCTGCTATTTTGATAGTCTACGAAACAAAATGATGTGGGGGCTACTTTGGCCCCTGTCACTCGGGAGGTCAATGTAAGCAAAGAGAACCTGCTTTCCCTTACTCCAGAAGAGCCTACAGATGCAAAACCACCTTTATTTATCAAAACCACAGGATGCGGGACAGACAGCCTCATCCAAGAAAGATGTGATGGCATCTCTCACAGGGACCTCATCACAGTCCTTCCTGTCTCCCAAATAAAGCCTGGATGTTCTGTGTGTAACTTTGATGCTGCCATGACAATGAACCACCCTGTAAACACCCAGGCAGGGCTGTTCACAAAATAAGAGGATGAATGCAGTTAGAGACCAGCCAACGTCAGAGCAGATTCTGCCGCTCCATCTGACACTGCAATGGCCGAACAACCCAGCTCCACCCATCACTGTTGTGGACAAGTTTTAGTTGTCATTTCAGCATTATCTGATGAACATGTGTAGCCTTAGGAAGATGCCACTGGGAAGTCTGTATGAGCAGGGTGAGTGTGTGGTCTTTGTACGTAGCAAAGTATGTAACTTTGAACTTCTTTTGACTGTCCCTCTTGCCCTCCTGTTAACATTTTCTGGTTCACCTGTATCGTTTTTTAAGATGATGGAAGTGGAAGAACCAGAACTACACACAATAATCAGATTTATACAACAGTCTAACCATGGCCTCTATTTTCTTCTCTTTGGCATCCCTTATATTTTCTAGCATTCCATTTGCTTTTTTTTAACTGCTACTCCACCTAGGACTAACATTTTCAGCTCAATCACCCTACTGATGTTTTGATTCCTACTGGTTTTCAAAAGTAGCCTTGAGAAATATAGAGCATCACCTATTGGCAAAGCACCACATGACTTCCTGGGAAATTTCTGACAAGCTGCAGAATTATCTGCTCCACCCAGAGGTTTCAGCACCTTATGAAAAGGATGATAGGAGAGGAAAAGTAAGATGGATAAATTGCTGTGCTTGGAGCACTGGGCAATTTTAGGCAATTTAAATACAATAAATCAATGTTCAGTAGCTTGGGGAAAAAAATCCAGTGCCTGGGAGAAGGTCATATAAACCTGAGAACCTTAGGCAGGAAAAACTTTATACCTACAACTCATGCACACTGACAAGTCAGAGGGAAACAAGCGCAATCCAGGACAGAATGAAAGCAGAAGGGCAGGAAGCAGGAGGCATCCTTCAAAACTTTGAATGATTAAATATATGATTCTCTAGGGCTAGAAGAAAATGAAATAGTACCTCAAAGAAGAAACAATTATGACTGCAATGGGATCTGAGGTTATCTCACACGACATCCCCCAGTGTAATGCTTCACCCCAACTTCTAATACCCATCATCATCAGCTGCTGACGTTCTTTTACTCCACACTTAGTTTTATCTAGTGAGTGTACATAATGGAGCTGGCAGCAGGATAATCTTACCTATCAACAACATGCAATTATTGAAATGCCTCCACCAGCCAGATTACTATCTTCTGCATGTATTTCAGAAGGTCATAAAATACCAGTCAAAGGAGAAGAGAGTCTGACATATTTATGTGTCAGGGGGATATAAAGTTTGGGACATTAACCACAAATATGCAGGCAAAGACTGTATAATCATGGCTGTTATCCCCCATAGGCCAGGAAAAGCACTAAAGCCCCTGCCTCCTTGGTAAGCTGAGGCAAAGCAGGCTGTGTTTCTTAGGGCAGAGTCATCCCCTTCAGCAAATCGCTGCTGTGTCTGACTTCAGCTTTTCTAGCAAAAGAAAGGACGAAGAACTGTTCTGCAAAGGCACCAGCCTGCTTCACATGATACTCTGGAGATATAAACCCACAGAGATCACCCACACACGTGAGCAAGAGCTGTGTGTATGAATGAGCAGTAAGTATAGGGGATTGTGGAAGCACCCAGCAAAACGTGACTCAGATCTCAACAGGAGCCTCCAGATGCCACTGTAATACAAATAATAAAGAATAACCCATGAGTAATCAGCCACTGCTGAAAAGAGGATCTCTGAGTAGCTCAGGCTATGCATTCTAGCCTGAGCCTCATAGCACATGCATTCTTTTGCATAAATATCATTAAACCATGAGAAAACTGATAGGAAGAAAAACTGCTCTCTGTCACTCAACATGAAAATCTACCTTCCAGGCAAGGTGGGGCTCAGGAAAGAGCAGCAAACTTGAGTAGGAGGCTAGAGGAAACTGTTTAAGAGAGCAGACAGTAATACTTCTTAGCATTTATGATGCAATATTGATCTGCTGTCCACAGAAATGGCTAAGCCTTCTTGAAGCTGAGGACACAGAGACAAGTGAGGATAAAGCGCCACTTTCCCACAGAGCACAGGAGATGGCATTCAGGTCCCATGCCTCACCTCTGGCCCAAGGAGGGAAGGAAAAACTGGTGTTTTAGCATCATGGACCAGCAAATCTGGGAACTGCACAACAGCCCTAAGAGGGTTCACAGCCCACACATCACAGTAGGAAGAGATAAACACATCCAGTAAGGCTGAGCAGTAGCTAAGGAAAGAATGCAACAGCCAGAGATTTTGAAGGCGGAATACTAGGAAAGGAGGGTAATTTACAGAGCTCCACCAGGATTAAAAAGGAGAATTAGGAGAGGACATTGAATAGACTATCTTGGAAGAACCCTAGGGCAGGGAGAGGAGTTGAACTAGGGATGTATGTCTTGACAGGCAGTTCAAGTCAGACTGCCCTGGCATGAGTGAATACACAATACACAGAGCCACTGGTGCAAAGGCTGATCTTTTTCATCTCGGAATCCAGGAGATTAGATACAGCTGCATTTTCCCACTCAGTTCCACTCCAAACAGCCATACACACCTTGTTTGATAGGTATCATAAACTGTATCTCAGAGAGGGTGGACAGCAAAAATTTCCTGGAGTTGATCTGGCTGTATTGTTAAGGTGATTGTTACTAGATAATCATAATTTTTTGCTCAGCATTAGGAATGGATCACCTTCTGTCACCCCAGAGAAGCAGACACATCTGGATTGTGGGAAGGGAAATACAGGAACACTGAAAATAATCCCACCTCAACCTTCCCATCATGATATCACCAGAGGACAACCACCTTCCAAACACTGGCCAAGATTAACAACCACTCAGGATTGTGGCAGCTGATCAGCCATGGGCCTGGAAGACTTCTTTTTCCACTGTCTTTAGTTTTCACTGTCTCCAAACTGGCCAAAGATGGCAGACACAATTTTGACATAAAAATTTGGATTAACAATCCAGGCATGACATACTGCTTTGGAACAGGTAATTCCAAAGTGCTCACGTTTAGCAGTTTCTAGTGAACAGCAATGTGAAAACCTTTAATAAAGGTCTGGACATATCAGATCTTAAAGTACTGCCCTACATCGAAAGCAACTCTAAAAACAACAGCATGGAGTTCCAGGTTTCCTGTCGCTGACACCCTCAGTTAAGACCTGTTTATTTCAGCTGCCTGGTTTTGAAACTGCAGCTGAAGTCCAAGAATCAAGTTGGATGCATTTCTTCCCATGCACGACCATCAAAAGCAAAGCAAGTATTCTGCCAGCCATGCCCATCTTGAAAGGTATTTCTGTGTTATGCCTTCAATGCCACCAAAAGTATTACATGGTTTTCAGAATATTTACTTAACTAAAGGTTACCATTTTTAGCAGGACTATCAGAAAGGTATAAAAATTTTCCATAAACGTGGGCAATAGCTCTACTATGTATGGAGACATCATTTCTTATATAGCAAAGATGAACTTGCAAGGTTCGGGGACTGACTTCAGAGTCCTCAGACCACCTTGAGAAACTTAATGCATTCACAGGTTTTTTAGCAAGAATGAGCCTCAATCCCCCCTGGCGCTAAGTTAGAAGAGGTAGTCACAGAAGGAAAGTACTAGACAGTGGCCAAACTATCAAAGTTCAGTCTCCCTAACACCAAGCCAGACACTGAGGGAAGAACAACTGGGGACCTTCAATTAAAATACACTTTACAAAACATTAAATGGCAGATATGTAACAAAACTGTGTGACATTCATACTTTCACTGCTATGCCTCCAGACCATTTTACAGGAACCTGTCAGATGCAATCAGACTTGTTTATTCAGCATTTAAATGTAGGACCTGAGGCAGTGTGGTTTCAAAAAAACACAGAAAAGGCACATATTGTCCCTGGCAGTTGCTTGGGTTTTACAACAAAGTCAATGCCTTGTTAACTCTTTACTCCAAATCAAAATTATTTCAATCCTCTGCTACATTATAGTCTTGAGAACATTTCTGCTTGCTGTGGCAGTACAGGTAGATATTTAATTAAAACAGAAATTAAAGGAAGGAAGGAGAAAGAAACAAAGTGCCGCTCACTCCACATCTCCCCAAAATCAGGTAATTCATACAGATTATCTTTAAAATCTCACAGAAGCTACTGATAATGGACTAAGTGACAGTGTCCCTTTTGGCTCCAGTTTATAAATGCCTATCTGCCTAGGGTTGCTCCAGAAAGATTTTCGGCTAACAGCATGATTCTTAAGAGACAAATCCTCCCTGGCAGTTTACAATTCCACACCAACTACTACAGCATTGTGTGTGCCTTCATGTTTGCATTGACAGAGGATCATGGTTCACCATTTAAGGTTCAGCATCCCTCTCTTCGCTAGTCTGACTGACTTTGTCCATGACAGAGCAGTTAGAATTCATGACGTTTCCTTGCATGGCCATCAAAAAAGCCATGATATAATCACCATCAGTTCAAGCAACTGTTCTGAACCATCAAAGTACAGAGGAAGGGAGCAGAGAGGTGTAACATAAGAATAATTCAAGTATCAGAAAATCCTTCAACAACCAGTTGCCCAGCTCATCATTAACTGTTTCCAGTCCTCTAGACCATGATAAAAAGGTATCTGAAAGCTCAGTAAAAACGAGGGGGAACAGCAACATCCCTGTTTTCCATGCTGGTGGCTGCAAATTCTGCAACAAACTGGGTAAGCTGCAACAAGTTTAGAACATCTGAAATGGCTGTGTGAGCAGCACCTTCCCTCATTCCCTGGTTACAGAGAAATGTCTGACATTCTCTCCTGGCAACATTCAGTGCCTTTGGCCATGAAAATGTGCTTAGTGAGGGATACCCAGGTAGAGCTGAACACATATGGCGCATACTGCTGCCCAAGGAAAATCGTTTCAACAATGAAGCGTTATTTTCTGCCACCACCCTCCCAGTTCACAGCAAAAGGGTGCAGAAAAGGGCAGGAGAGGAGACCATGGGCAGTCACTCCCGCTTGCCCTACAGAAGTCAATTCCATCCAATTTGGTCCCGACAGCGCCACAGGATTTCAGAAAAGGGGTTTCATCCTTATGCAGAGCAGAATATCCACATAAGCAGGGCGAGGAGCCTCAAATACCCACTGCCCTCCTCCCAACAGGACTGACAGTCCCATACACATAGACACATCCCTGGAGCACCCAGAAAAGACACCAAAGCAAAGCTTTCAGTCATTAAGAAACACCTGGGGACTCTTTGGTAGTCCATTTCATCCAACACGTCCCTTGCTTTCCCAGGATGCTACTACCCAGGGAGACCTGTGCACTGACCAGCCACCCATAAGGCACTGTGCGGGAAGAAGTGGCAGGGCTGGGAGTAGGGCAGGGGGCCCACATCGCCAGATGGTATGGGGTGCCAGGCATGGAATCATTCTACCTCGCAGTGCCCAGGGAGCCCAGACTGTGCCAAGGTGCCTGGGGTGCTCAGGGAGCCCAACGCACCTGGAGTGCCCAGCCAGTCTGAAGGGGCACAGGATGCTGCCTGGTGTGGGGTGCTCAGAGCTACGAGCGCCTACGGATCTCATTCCAATTTAAGGTTTCTGGGGTGGCCAGGGTTTGTGCACTGTCGGGGGTACTAAGTGTGCTGGGGGCGCCCATTTTGCTGGGAATGCTCAAGGTGTCAGGGATGTTGAGGATGCTCAGGGTGCCAGGGGATGCTCCAGGTGCTCAGGGTGCCAGGAGTGCCTGTCCTGCTGGGGATGCTCAGGTTGTCAAGGGACACTTAGGGTGCTCGGGATGCTTGGGGTGACAGGGGTACCCGCCCTGCCGGGGACACTCAAGGTGTCAGGGATGCTGGGGATGCTCAGGGTCCCAGGAGTGCCCGTCCTGCCGGGGATGCTTGGAGTGTTGGGGGTGCCCATCCTGCCGGGGACGCTGGGGATGCCAGGGGGTGCTGGGGGTGCCGGCCGAGCTGTACCTTTGAGGTGGCAGTGCCGGGCGCGGTGCAGGCGGCCCTGGCCGCCGCGGGGCAGCGCGGGGATGCTGGAGAAGCGGCTCCCCATGGCGGCATCCGAGCCGGTGCGGTGCGCGGTGTCTCCGCGGGGGCGGACACGGCTCCTCCCGCCCCCTCCGCCCATCGGCTCCGCTCGGCAACACGGCGGGGCGGGGCGGTGGCATCGCGGCCCCCCCGCCGCCTCCCGTCGCCATGGAGACAGCAGTTCCACCGCCCCCCGCCCAGATGTAGAACCGCTGGCGCGGCAGGTGAGGACCCGGGGAGCCTCCCCGGCAGCCCCGGCTTCCCTGGAATCACAGGGGTGCGCAGGACCGCTCGCCCGAGGGGGTCGGGCTCGTTGTTCCCCTCTCCAATCCCCGAGGAAAGAACCTTCAGCATACCCGGCAGGACAAGCACCCCCAGCACCCCAAGCACCCCAAACATCCTGTGGCACACCAAGCATGCCGAGTACCCCCAGCAGCCTGAGCATCCCCAGCAGGGCAGGCACCTCAAGCACCCCAAGCATCACCTGGCACCTTGAGTATCCACAGCACCGCTGACACCCTGAACATCCCCGTCAGGACAGGCACCCACCCATGGAACCCCGAGAACCTCCAGCTGAAGCGGCACACCTCCAGTTCCCTGGAACAAGGACCTCCCTCACACCTGCTGGCCATAAACCCGCTTCCCAGGGCCACCCCAGAACCTTCCCAGTGAGGGAATTTGCAGCTGATTGCAGCATCCAGGCCCCTCGAAGAACCTGCACCATGCATGAACATCCATCCAAGCAACTATCCTAAAGCAATTACAGTTTTCATGGATGCGTATATATCAGAGCAGCACCCGTGGGAAGGGAAAACAGATGTTCAAGCAGCTCCATCTCCATCTTTGGGGCATCTGGACAATGAGGCAGATAGTTAGAGGCGTGAGTATGTCCCTTACTGGTTCCCAACCTACCCAGCAAGGTGGGTGGGTGCCTGTGCCCACCACTTTACTTGCCCCAGGGGCTCAAAGCAGTGAGGAGCTCCAGCCAAGCTCGGGTAAGTGGGGTGAGGTGAAGGGAAACACTTCACTGGCAGGTCTCTTGTGAAGGGTTAGGAGCTTGAGGCGCTGCCTGCGTGTGTGGCTTCTGAGTACTCCTGAAATATAAACACATCCCACATGAACTGGGACATGCGTCTCCGTGTGGTTGGAGCCCTCTGTGCAGAGACAACATGTACAGCTGCACATTCATCAGCATCCATGGTGCAGACACAAACTCACTCAAATCTGCACAAGCCATGCCCACATTGCTCACTCTCTTGCCATGAAAGAGAAAGTCCTCTGTTAATACCACTCCTGTCCACCACAAGACATGGGGCTCCTCTCCACTTTGCCTGCTCTGGAGCCACCCAAGCCAATGAGTTGTATCATGAAAGCAGCAAGGACCACACAGCATGGTGAAATTCCCCTTGTCCTCACCACAACAGCACCTCCACCATATAAGGACTTCTGCTGTGATGAGCACAATCCAGCACCTGGAACACTTCAGTTGGTACCACATTAAAATAAATCCACAGCTGATGCTGGTCTGTTGCTTATTTACCTCACCTTTTTTCTTTAAAGAGGACTGTAGGTTCTGGAGACGTACACATTTGCAAGCTTCGTCTGGAGTTTCAGCAAATGCCAGAGACTGAGGGCAGCTTCAGTTCAGCCATGTCAGGGCTATAAAATGTCTTTTTCCTTCCTTCCTTCCTTCTGTTAAACACAAATTTAATGTTCAGCTGCCTTCCAAAAGGTGATTTTGTTGATCTATCCATTCACCTCCACCATTCTCCTCGTAAATGTAAGAAAGGCCCTCCCTGGTCAGGGACCACAGATGTGCCAAAAGACCCACTGCTCTCTGAAACTGTCCAAGTCCATACTTTTCATAGGAGAAGGGGAAGCCTTCTGAGGTTGAATGGTGAGACTTGATAAGAAACATTGAAAATCTCAACCAAATTCTGATACTGAATTCAGGACGAGGATTTCTTTTGGTTGGTGCATGTGGTGCAGGAGACCAGGCTGAGAAATTATTATCGTCCTGCCTGGCTTTAGATTGCAATATGGGTGAGATGTGCATCATGGATGTGCATCCTTTCGCATTCTCCCAGAAGTGAAAAGGGATGACCTGGTCCAATGCTGCCATGGCAGTGTGGGGCTTGAACTCCTGCTCAAACACAAACTTCTCCATGTTCAGTGCTGCCAGTATATCGGGTCCTGCTCTGGCCCCACAAGTCCACCAGCTGCTTCTGCAAGCAGGAACCTCATGAGCAAAGGTGGGACAGAGATTAACTGAGATTGAGTCACATCTTTGTTTATATCATTTGTGCGCATGGTATTTCCAGCCAGCTCATTACTGTGAGCCCAGGAAGAAATATGGGGCTGGAATGGCCCCTAAACAGGGAACTCTGACTCCTCATCATACAATACCTTCCACTCTACTGAACCTACTTGCCTGCAACTGACAAAAAAATACCTGTTCTTTGTCAATTCCTTTTCTCTAATCTCTCTCTCTCTCTGTCTGTCCTTGAATTGTAAGAAGTCTTGAGCAAGGACTGTCACTTTTCTGGGAAGCTTCATATTTTTATGTGGCCGAAAGAGATGTCAGCATAAGGCAAATTATAATGGAAAGAGGTAACTTTCCATTGTACAGAAGAGATCTTGAGAAAGGAAATGTACCCCAGCTTTGGAGTGGAGGCATAGGGGACATCCATATAATAGCACAGGGAACATTTCTGTGCAGTCATCCATTAAATTACAGGCATTCACGCATGCATCATGCACGCTCCTAACTATGCCTTGTGTGACAGCTCACCACGTGGCAGACCCACTCCCAGAAGGACCAAGCGCTTTCCGCTTCCACCCTGAGTATTATACACCAGGCACCAATTCAATCTTCATACCATAGTGTGAATACTAAACCTGCGTGGCTGAGAATATGTGCTCAACCAGCTCCCTTTTCACCGTGGAGAACTGAGGTAAAGCATAGTTACATTAGCAATAGGAGGAAGCCCTATAGATCTGCCTTAGCAACAAACTCAGCTTCTGTGAGGGATGGGCTTCGCTTTGCCTGACGCCACAGCCTGCAGTTGACACCATGGAGAGGAATGCAAAACAGCACCAGGGTATTGCTGTGATTGTATCTCGGTTCACTTTATCAAAGAGTCTTTGAATTTTCTTCTCTCATCGGTTGGAGAAGGAGTGAGAAGGAGGAGCCGCTTGCTGTCCTTGCCAATTTATGTCAGCTCTTCCCACAGAAAATGTTGAGCAGGGTGAGAAATATGCTCTGTGATCACAGGGGCCCTCGATAGACAAAACAGGATCACACTGATTCTGGGGTTTTGCCTTTTTCCTGTGCTGTAGCAACAGGGAGCATTGAAACAGCTTGCCAACACTGCAGAGCTTTACAATCCAGTAAGTCAAGACATTCCTTGTTTCTTAGTATTAGTGATATCGATTGAATTGGCTAATTAGGGACATGCTGTTTCTTGATATCGATCCTGCCAAGTAGTGGGGGTCTGGTGGAGAGTGCATGTTGTGTGAAAGAACAGGATGAGTTTGCATGAATTGTAATTCCTCTCCACCTTCTACGTTTGTGCATGAGCAGCTGGCCACCAATTTGTAATTTGTGCTTAGAAGTCAACAGAGACGATGCAGTCAGTCCGTGAACTTCACCTGAAATAAGCATCAGCTCTGAGAAAGGTGCTAACATCACAATTATCATTACAAAAAAAACACAAGGAGGAAGGCACCACACAGTCACACCTGCTCAAGGAACAACATCTACTGCCTTAAGTCATGACACCACCCATGAATTCTCTGCCTAAAAGCCGGGTGCAAGGATGAACTCCAGCTGTTCAGCTCAGGCATATGTGAAAGAGGAGAGAGGCAGGATATGGAGGAGGATTTGTGAGATGGCTGGAGGGTAGAATCTACACACAAAAAGAGCTCACTGGAGAAGTATGGCCAGACAGACTGCTAGATTGGGTACACAGGGATGCTTTCAGACTGTGAAGGGGGCAAGATCAGATGAGTGCATTTGCATCTAAGGACTATGAGTGTTTTGCCAAGATCTAACTCTGAAGCATTATGCAGCAGTGAAGCAAATGTAGTAAAAATTCCCTTTGCGAAGCCTGTGTTTGTGCCTTCCAGGCACATCATCCCTCAAGGGGCTACACAAGGAATCAGGGAACCACAAATGAGGTATCATTATGAATAGTCACAAGAACAGGAGAACACACAAAGCCTCAGCCACTGTTGCCAGAGACCTGGGCAATCACATGTCAGAATTTACACCCTGAAAGGGTGCTCAGAGTAGGAGACGTGACCCAGGGAATGAGTGTCACAGAATAAAACAGAGCTACCCAAGTCCTTTTGGCTTTGAAATTCTTGGGGTCCAGCCTGGCATAAATGTGAGTGAGGGTGCTAAGAAACTGGACTTACAATGGCTTGACCACCTTTTACACACATTGGAAACACTAATCTCAACACTAATCTCAATCCCTCATTCTTCCTCTTCTCCTTCATATCCAGATGGAGAAACTCAGGCAACAAGCTGATTTGACCTATGTGACACTTAAGGCAGGAAAGGGGATGAGGATGGGGATAAATCATACATTCCTCCCAGAGCAAGGCTGGATCTACTGGGCCCTGCTGATTTGACACATCCATTAATCTAATTCTTTGCTTTTTATACATAGAAGAAGGATCTGCAAAAGATACCACCTGTTGTTTGATTTCCTGTAATTAAATGCCTGGCATCAGAACTTCAACAGATGTGGAAGAAAACACCACATCTATCCATGAAATGTACATATCTGGATGCTGCAGGGAGAAAAGATCATTTGGGACATATTCACTGCACCTACTTGTTGGGCTAATCTAATTTACATATTTTTAATTGCCTAAATGACAGTTGGCCAATGGCGTTCTTGATGTGGCATGCATCATCCCAAAATGAAATGCCCTGCAGTCACTACATCAGGAAGGCTTGCCCCAATAGATGTCACCTCTGAAACTGATGCAGAGCTGGATAGAAGACTTAGATGGGACTGAAGCAAATTCAGCATTATGAATTAAAATAGGACAGGATGACAAGAGTCTGCTCTCTGTCGCAGGTGAACAACATTTTGCCTATGGGTTTCTATGTCTAACAGGACAACAGATTTCTCAGCAGTAGTCAGGACAGTCTGCAAGGATACTTCTAGAAATATTAGCTTAAAGCAAAGGGAGGGAGCAGATCTGTACATGTAAAACCTCATGAATGTTTATAAAATGCTCGGTCTCAGACAGTAGTCAACAGAAAGTCATCATGACAGGTGATCATTCAGTTTGGTGTTCATCCCCCAAGAAAGCTAAATCCTAGGTCACCTCTTCTGTAAGAAATGTAGATACTTGTTTTCTACAAGTGGGAAAGGAATATCCATCTTTCATGCCACAATGGCTCTACAGTGCGCAGACTGGGAAAAATGTTTTGTACAGCCAGCTTGATGCCTCAGATTAATTCTCTTTATTTTCTGACATTTACATTAGCAGTCCTCCCATTCATCAGCACAGGATCTGCATGAGAGCAGAAGCTGCTGCCTGACCTTCAAAGCAGAACCACAGTGGCACTTACATGACTCATGTACAGCATATTACAGTAATCATATATAGACGGACATCCATCCTGAAGGAAAAATCATTCTCTGGACTGATGCTTGAGTAGCCCAGCACGTTCCTTTTCCTGAAGACTCCAAACTAATAGACTTCTTTTCTAAGCTTTTCAGAGACCCAGCTCCATCCTGCAGGACAACATGGTTGACTCTTGTCTTTAGTTAAGCCTGACTGCTAGCATCCACCTGCCTGTCATTGTGCCCCCTTCTCCTTTTCTGTAGAAATTAGACCCTGTTCACATTGACACTCCATTCAGCTCACTCCTATACCCTGAACCTCTGGCCTATTTTCAACCCTGCAACTCACCGTCTTTCTTGCCCCACAAGCTCTGGCAAAGCCTGTCCTAGCCCTGTTTGTCTCTCACCCCCTTGGTTGTTCAAAGTCAATATTTTATTTCATATTTTCCAGAAAGGGAAAACTTTCAGAAGATGGAGAAAGGCACAGAGAAATTGTGTGGATTTTTCTTAAGGTTCCTTGTTTCTCCAGTTATCCTACAACCCTCCCTCTCAAACTCTGCAGCTGCTAGGTTGGGGTCTCTTGCCATATATCAACCAGTTATTAAATTTTCATCAAGCAGCTTCATGGAGGGCAGATCTTCCATGCTATCCTTACCGTTTAGAAGACACTTTCCATAAAAGCAAGAAAAGCCACTTCATTTACCTGCCTTAAAAATTAATGAACTCCTTTGCTGTATTGCCCTCCGAGCCTTCCCCAGCATTCAGTGTGGCTGTGCAGACACCACTGCTGAACACAATAGCCAACACTTCTCACTCTGGTGCAACAGGGGGCACAAAATTCCACCCCATGATTCCTGCCACCACAGGAAAAATCTGGGGGTCATCCACAGCAGCAAGGCCAAGTGCCGAGTCCTGCACTTGGGACAACAACCACCCCATGCAGCACTACAGCTACAATGAGAAGAAGAATGGCTACAAAGCTGCCCAGCAGAGAAGTACCTGGGGTTGCTGGTTGACAGCCAGCTGAATATGAGCCAGCAGTTTGTCCAGGTGGCCAAGAAGACCAATAGCATCTTGGCCTGTGTCAGAAACAGTGTGGCCAGCAGGACCAGGGAAGTGATTTTGTCCCTGCACTCAGCATTGGTGAGGCCATACCTTGAATATTGTGTTCAGTTTTGGGTCACTCATTACAAGAAAGACATTGAGGTCCTGGAGCGTGTCCAGGTAAAAGCAACAAAGCTGGTGAAGGGGCTGGAGAACAAGCCTTACAAGGAGTGGCTGAGGGAACTGGGGTTGTTTAGCCTAGTGAAAAGGACGCAGAGGGGAGACCTTATCACTGTCTACAACTACCTGAAAGGAGGTTGTAGCAAAGTAGGTGTTGGTATCTTCTCCCAAGTGATAGGTGATAGTACAACAAGGAATGGCCTCAAGTTGCACCAGGGGAGGTTCAGATTGGACATTAGGAAAAATTTCTTCACAAAATGTTGGGGTTGTCCTATGCAGGGACAGGAGTTGAACTCGATCCTTGTGGGTCCCTTCCAAATCAGGACATTCTGTGACTCTGAGATTCTGTGCTTTTCAGGAAGATGTGCACTCCAAATTGAAAGCACCGTGCAATAGCAGAGATCTCATACTCAAGAGAACTTAATGCTACAACAGTTGACCTCACAAATAAAAATGTGTGCATGCTGTCCTCCTCTAAGTTTGCTGACTCAAACTCCCAAGCCTTGCATTGCGTAGTGTCTTCACATGACAGATGTCTTGTCTGCTCACAGCTTTTCCAGAACCGGATCCAGCTGTAGACGTGCCTATATCCTGCCACCTTTGAGTCCATTTCTTTCACTTGGTTTCTACATTGTCTCTGAAGCTGCTTGTGGGAAATACATACAAACCCAATACCTGCAATATACGAAAGAGCAAGAAAAAGAGCAAAAGTAAGAGAATCGCTTCCTTTGGAGAATGAATTCCTTTGGAAAGTTCTGATTTAATGAACATAGTCAGTCTGTTCATGCAACAGAGGTCACAGTAAGAGTCTGACCTCTGTAGTGACTAGCAGAAGCTGGAGAGCTTTTACATTTTTAGCAGCCATTTTGCAAAGTGCTACTTACATATTTCTTATGAACTATACTCAAAGTCAATAATCGGAAGACAATTATTAACACGAGAGCATAAATAATGTGATTAGAAAATATTAATTACTCCCACCCATACTGGCCACCTTTGTTGAGCTCTGGCATGCGAATATCAGTTATACTCTTAAAATACTTAGTTCAGGAGGGAGTTGTAGAATCCCTTTTAGTTTAAGTCTATTGTGCTTCTCATACTAGAGAACTCAGTGGGTCCTGCTGAGCCCCAAGTGTATGTTAGAACAACCCCACGGCTGCTTCCTTCCACAGAGGAAACCCTCAAGTGCCATATCCCAGAGGCCGAGATCTCGCTACTAAGCTGGGGCTTACATGAAAGGCCAGTACTGAGCAGAGGGTATTTCCAGGGGAATCAGCTCCTCCCTATTTAAAAGGTCCTTTGATCTGCAAGAGAAATCTAACAGGAATTTAGCACAGCTAATAGTCAAGCCTTTGATCTTGCCTTTGGAGTTTCACTGTCTGTCAGCCAGCCTGACCCCCTGCTTCCAGCAATATGAGCCTGAGATTCCTCCGTAGCACGTGACAGTGAATTTGCAAGCTCCATAGATAGATGAGCGTTGCAAGGGTTTTTTCTCTCCTTCACTTTGCTTCTGGGTAATTTCTTCCTTGAAATATCCTCCTGGACAATGGAATTTCCTTTCAGCCTCACCTTCACATCTATTTCAAGATGGTGCGTATTTCTTCCAAGGTGGCAGTCAGACTGTTGTGGCAGAACATAAAGTCTGAGGAATACTTGCCTTCTAAAGAAGATCCTGCATTCTTTGCAGATCTGAATGGGTTTCTCTTAAAGCAGGGACAAATCAGGTCTTTGATGACAAATGCCAGTGCCAATCTCATATCCTATTTCTGCATCCAAATATTTGCTTTTAATTAAATTTACTGCCTAATTTAACAGGGGACGTGGCCAGATTCCTAATTGGGTCATTGCAAGCCAACTTTACATCATGCTGAGAAGTCCGCATCCTCAAGGAAAATTGGGAAAAAAATCGGGAAAAATTGGAAAATTGGGAAAACTTTTACTGAATGTAGTCAGTTAGACAAAGGGGAAGCATGTTAAAGCCTGTTAGTCCATAGCAATGAATGTGTTTGACATCCTCAATACCTAAAATGGTGGTTTAGACTGTCAAAAGGAAGGCACCCAACAGCTTTGGTGTACTAGAATTAGTCAGCTGTTAAGGTTTTAAGCACATCTTGACCCTATATGTTGTTTACCTACAAGAGGACTTATTTCACAAGAGCATTCCCTAGACATATTCTATATAAGGACTGGTGATGTTTGCCCCTCATCACATTCCTCACTGCTGACAGCCCCTGGCTCCACTGCTAACATGGTGATGGAAAGACCTAATTCTTTTCCCCTTCACATTCCCCAATCTCCCCCCATCTCGTTAGAGGAGAGCAGTGCAGCTTCACAGCCTGTAAAGTTTACAAACTCCAACTAAACTTAAAGCAATAACAGACATTTGGGTGGTGATTTCCCAGTCTTCCACAGCCTGCAGATCACCCAGACAGCAAAAGGACCCTCAGCACCACCATGCAGAATGACAAAGCAGTACCAAACTACCAGCCAATGAAGACGGTCCTCCCACATCAGACCCAACCTTAGACTGGTTGTAGAAACAGGACACATCCAGTACTTGTCCTCTTCAAGTTTAGTATCATAAAGCTCTGTTGATTCTCAGAGGCGATTTGTAGTGCATTCATGAAAGGAAGAACTTCTCACCAGGAGAATATCATGGACTGCTGAGTTCAGCAAAACAGGTAAAACTCTTTCTTTTTCCAGGGGTACAATTCTGCTCCAGCACTGAGGACTAACGCCACAGGTAAATATCAGCTTTAATTTTGGCTTGACACCCAGGAACAGCCAGCATGCATTTCAGAACTGTAATCTTGACATGCACAACTAAACCAGAGAGGAACAGAGGAAAGCACAAGTCCCCAGCAAGGCTTATTTGAATAATCTTGCTGACAGATCTGTTCTTTTCTCAAAATTTCCAGCCTGCACAACAGATCACAATATGAAATCAGACACCGTCACTGGGTTCTGATAAATGTGAATGTAAGAACTAAAAACGAGCTAAACATTCCCTTTCTGTATGAATAAATACTCCATTTGAACCACACCACTCGTATTGTTCATGCTGTCACTAAAATCCTGCAGGCGGCATTAGAGCCTAGAAACTGAGAATCACCCATCATTACTCACTTCACGAAAAGATATAGATTTTCATCTCTCATTTACTGACAAACATATTCCTGACATTATTATCTCTTCTAAAAGCCTCTGCATGAGTTATGTCTACTGGATCTGAAAGCAAATTTTGCTTCTCTGTCTATAAATTAATGATGAGGTTTTTAGTGCCTCCAAGACATTTAGAAAACAAATTCCCCTTTAATTTTAAAATTGCAAGTAAAGGACAAGCTACTACACTATTGGGCTAATTTTTGCAACATTTAAATGTCTGTCTGCTAAAAACTTGCAACTCCTTTCCAGTCTAAATTCGCTGAGTTGTAAGTTTCGTGTCAATGGAGCTCATTAGATGTTTTTCTGTGATTCAGCTGGCAAAGTAGATAGATACTTACACATTGTGGTTCCACCGTTCAATCTTCTTTTCCACAAATTGAACAGGTCAAGGCCCTAGTTACAGCCTAACTAGTACTTAAGGCCAATTGCCAAGGCAAGGGTTTTGTTTATATAATTCTTACAGTCCTTATTTTCACCCTTTTCACGTTTGCAGTAGTCAGAACCCTTTTGGAATCTAGCCTTCTTTGGAGCAGGTATTCAATAGCAAGAGCTGGGGTTGCAATACTTCTCTCTCCTTTCAGAATACACTTTTAGCTACGATAGCATAGAGGCAGTAAAACAATGATTATGCCAGATGTAGAGATTGAGAATCCGATAATCTGAAATAACCCAAAATACAGTCCCTGTCTTGCACTTATATGGTTTAATAGTTCTGCTCTGCTGCTCAGGTCAGAAAGTCACGGCTGGAAGCCATCAAATACCTGAGTGAAGTCAGCTCTGGGCGCTGCTTGTAACCAGCAGTAGCAAAGCCATTTTGTGGCCACTGTTTGCTGGCTTGGTTCACCCCAAAATCAGCTTCAATCACAAAGAGATGATTTATTCTTAATGAGCAAGGGTGGTCGTTGACAATGAACGCTGGGAGGCCAGACAGAATGAAGAGGGCTGCAAAAGGGGAGGTGAATACCAGATACAGTGCAGAAGCATCAAGCAGACAATCAAGAAGGTGTTGCTTGATGACTGGGAAATTAGCTGCAAGAAACCTGCTCAGCCATTAATGGCTGTGGGACCCTAGCTGTGACCACGCAGAAGGATCAGTTCTCCTTGTCCTCCTCAGTCACCCATGCTGTCACTCCGTCATTGTTTCTGATGCGGACTTCAGGTATTTTCTGTAGTGTCCTTCAGAACCACTAAAGAACCGTATTTTGCAGAGAAGGACTGGCATCAGCTAAAGAAAAGGGAAAATTTAATGAGGTTTAAAGATAAATGTCTCAAAGGGTCATGTTCCCATTACAGAAGAGGGAGGTGAGGAGGCGGAGAAGGACAAGGGAGTTTGCCTATGAGAGACCTTGATAAAGGGACAGGGATTAATTTACAACAGCACATTTAATGCTGCATGTGGTACCAAAGTCAAGACAGCAAGTTCCCCAGCATGTTTGACACAGAATAGTTCAGAGACACTCAGAGCTCTTGGAAAAGGCCCATATCCAAATCACTGCTACTGCAGATAAGAAATGAAGGAGCAGAGTGGTGGCTATTACAACGCTGCAGGATCCTATCATCCAACACGATGTGATTCTAGCTATTTGCTTCAGAAAGGCAGGAGTAGTTAGTCAGAGATTGGATGTTACACAAGACAGAGTGAGAAGATTATTATCCTCTGCAGGATACAAGGCACAGCAGATAATTACTGCCTATGAGACCAGGAGGATTTAGCTTGGGATAGATTTGGAAATTCTGGAAATTGCAATGTGCTTTAAAAGACCTTTTCTGCTGAGTCCAGGATTGTTAGTATTCAGTAAAGTTATAAATTACAGTCCATAATCTTGTCTTCCAAAAGTATTTTGTGCTCTGCATGGAGGACCAGGACTGAGAGGGCAGAGTTTGTTTTGTGAAGAACCATCTGTTTCCAATGCTGGCATGGTTTTGTCCTTAAAAGTCTACAAAAGCTTGTTGACGAGTTGGGATGGTTGGTTGGTTTTACCATATTGTTTCTATAACATTACCCACTGCTTTGGGTGAAGTTTATTGCTTTTCTGGAATTGCCTGTTCTAAAAACATGCATGAATTACTCCGTGTGATTATGTACCTGGGGTCAGTGAGCAGGAACATGGCAGAGACAAGCAATGCAGCAGTAAACCCACAGCAACATGCAGCCACCTCTTCCTCCCGTCTTCCCTCTGATCAGGCATTAGAACTTAAGCTCTTAAGCTTTCAAGCTCAGACACCAGCTCCAAAGTCAGAACATGGGAGAGAGAAGAAATAAGAGCTGGGCAGAGAAAGGAAAACTGTACCTTTGAGTCTGAACATCTTGAGATTCATAGGATTTTTTTTTGGTTTCCCATTTGTCATGACCAAACATAGACAAAATCTGCCACAGGGATCATTCACAAGTCACTTCTCATCAGAGAGAATATCTGCTGCTAGTAAAAGGAAGAGATCGCCTTGAGAAATTTAAGGCAGACTGGCATTTTCCTGGGAGAAAGACAGAATTGCCACAATCAGACAGTCACATTTGTGTTCACCACATTCTGGAGACAGCTGGTACTATGTAAGTATCATAAATACACACAAAGAAGATTAATGATGTGAGAAAGTGGGTTATACAAAGTCAAGAGCTAGATGACAAGACAACCTTGTGAAACAGGACTCTAATTTTGCTGGAAGATGAATTGCAGCTATTGTGAAGCATCAGTTTTAAAGGCTTCATGGATATGTGGCTTAGCTCAGGTAGCCCTACCATCAGAAGGTGAATGAAGGGGTATTTTGTATCAGATCATGGATTTTGCTTAGGATCAGAAGTCACTTATTACTCTGCCGAAGAATTGATGACCAGACAGCAATGTGTGTGTATACACATACATTGGGTAACAAGCTCACACGACTTTCATAATATTCAAGCTGTTACCTGTACCCCAGATACTTGGAAAAGCTCCTTCTTTGCAGCAAATACGGAGAAAAGCTAGGAGAGAGAATTTTTGTATTTGTCTGGGTGATTAAGAAGTCTTCTTCACTTTAACTAACCAATCCTGTTGGTGTTACCCCTGAATGAACTGCCTAAAAAGATTGCTGTTCTCCAGCTGAGCTACTCTGAACCAGACAAGTCCATAAGACAAGACAGATTTTTATGTAGAAGAAAAGGCTTTTATAAAAGCAGCGGCAGCTAGGGGTAGAGAGATGTCAGAGCCTCTCAGCCCTTCCCATGCAGGTTCCATCGCGGGTGACAGCGGCTGCAGCAGCTGCAGCTGCTGCCCATGCAGGGCCATGTCTGCTCAGATGAGGAGCAGCTGTGGCTTCATCCCTGTGACTGCACCGCCAGGGGCTGCGGTGGTTGGCGAAGGGGCCTGTCAAAGGATGTGACTTAAGGATTCTGATGAGAGCAAGCTTCTAGGGTTTTTTTGGGGGGTGGATTTTTTTTAACTCTGCAGAGAAAGGCCAGAATGAGCCTCTGAAGCAAGTTTGGAATCAGTACTGGTGCCTGAAAGAAACCCAAGACAAACCCAGATCCCAGCTGGCTTAAATACTGCCGTCTGTGGTGGCTTACACCTTTGCAAAGCAGATCTCATGCCTCGCTGCATGCACATCCTCCTCTCACAGAAGCAGCTTTATTTAGCTATCACTAAGTAAGTAACTACACAAGGCACTGAAAGAATAAACCTTGAACCTCACAGCACCAAGGAACAAGAGGAATCTTAACCCCTGTGGAGAGAAATTAGGCTTTCTTGTAACAAGAAAACATCTGTAGTGTTTTGATCATGATGTCTTGATGCATACTTCACTTTTCTTGGGAAACTCTGCTTGATCATTTACAGAACAGAGGAGTGGACCCTCGCAGCCAGTGGGATTGCTTCACTCTCAGTTACAGTTACAGCCTCTGCAGTTTATTTGCAGGGTACAAGAGAGAATCGACACTCTTGCGGCAAGAGATCAAACTGCACTCTACCACACTTTTAGCCCAAAAATTGCCAGATGTCTATTAAAACTCAGTGAAGATTTGAAGCTGAGATACATGCATGAGATGAGCATCCTGAATGACAACCATGCTTGTGCTTCAGCCTCCAGCATTTCATCGATGCTGCAGAAGCTGTGACAACTCTATCACTGAGCAAGACCACTGCAGGGCTGGCTGTGTCGATCTGCTGGGCACCACTTCCAGGGATGCTTGGCACTCCTGAAAAATCTCTTTTGCCTCCGAGTATGATCAGACAAACCAACAGAGGGACAGCCTTTCCATTGTGAGGCAGTGCAGGGAGAAGCAGCTGCAGGCAGGCAGGACTGCAGGAGCCACAGCAGCACTCCATGGTGACAGATCCCTCTGCACCAGGATACACTAAAGCCGATGCATCTCTTTGTGCTGCACCAAGAAAAGGTGTTTCCACACAGTTTAGAGGCTTTGCTCTGCTCCTTTCCCCCCCCCCCCCCCCCCCCCCCAACTCTAGCGCCTCTGGGTGCAACAACAATTATAATCAGTGCAGGTAGATTCATGTTATAAAAGCATATCCATAGCCACAGATAAGAATTCTGTGCTATGAATTACATCTTAGAAATTCAAGAGTCCTTCTCTAGTACCCCAAATGGTTGCTCCTTGAATTGCTGGTAAGAGTCAGCAGAAAGTTGGCTTCATATAAGTCATGTTCTTGACTATTAACTTGTAATGAGATATGGAAACATAGTCAGGAGGTTATTTTATAAAGTCATACTTTCTGCAGTAACATCAAACAACATTTTATTATCTCTGGCCATTTCAACATAACAGCCAGGAGAAAGGTGACAGAAATCAGCCTGTGCATGGGATGTGAGCACTGGCAGCTAATGTCTGCAAGTGAATGCTTGTGCACCTGCTAACCACGAGCACCTCTGGATAGTAGCAAAAAAATAGTAGCTTTTAGCTGGAACTTATCTGAGGGCCTTTGGTGAATTAACAACACAGTACACACAGAAATTTTGGCTTAAAACCCATGAATCCAGCTACTGAATGACTTAATCTGCTTTTTGGAGTAGTCACACTGGACAAGGACCATGTCAGCCCCAATCCCCAACATGAGGCCCAGAGTTACAACACTGAGATGTCTGTCACCCAACTTTCATTTCTTTTTAAGCACCTAAACAGTTTCTATGACACCTCCACAAATTGAAGATCAACTGATCTCTCAGGAAAAGTTTGTAATCAGTAGTTTTCAGCTTGTAAACTGTGGAACCCCCAGAGCTTGAGCTTAATATTAAGAGTATGAGAAAAATAACAGGAAAAGCTAGTTAAATGTCAGCAGGCTTGAATCTGCTATCTGGGGCCTGCACCTCTGTTGGAAGATACGCAAGTGTTAGCAAGCCAGAAGAAGTCTGAAAATCACTGAGCTGGAATATTAAAGAGATCAGACTGATTCCCTAATTCTCCATCTTGTTCCCTAATTCACTCTGAAGATGAGAAGAGACTCCATCTCAAATGATCTCACTGCAGCATCAGCTCCAAGCCAAGCAGATAAATGGCCTTGCAAAAAGCTCTCTCAGTCACAAATGGTGTGAATTAGGTCAAGGTTGGGATAATGCAGAGATCAGGAAACAGGGCTTCCACATAAGCCAAAAAGCTAAGTGCTAGTGGCCAGGAGACCAATATATAATGCGCTCTTAAGAAGAGAAGCACATAACTAAGCCATATATTCCCTCACTGGCAGTCAGCTGCACATTGGTGGCTTTAATGATGTTACAAGGTAGAACACAGGAGTATCTATACTCCAGAGAACATCATTAGTGAAGACAAACTACATTTCACGATGCTGCCATTATTTTTGTTAACATCTCACTAATCATTCAATGGTCAGTACTCGTTATTTGCTTAGTGTGAGCAGAGTGGTCAGCTGTGCAAAATCACTCAGATACAGGTGTCCCCAGCCCCATGGAGCCAACAGTGTTTTAATTTGTCTCTGCTGCCAGTGACCACCAGGAGTTTGCATAGCTTTTGGAAGGAGGAATTACTGCCCGTGTCCTTCCTCATCAGGACTTGAAATGGAAGGTGACTTCTGCTGTGATGAATCAAAGATGCTAAGAGATTTCCAAGCAGTGAGGGGTAAAATCCTCTGTCACCTTTGCAAAGAAAGAAGGCAATGATGCTACTCATCTGTCCTTACATACCGGTGAGGGACTTGTCCCCAGACTGCCTATAAAGGTGATAGAAAATAAAGCTCAGTTGCAGGCTGCCGGTCAAGTACAGACAGGCTCTCCAGAGTGTCTGCCTGTGTGCCCAAGGGTTAGCAACAGGCCCACCTGAAATACAGAGAAACAAGACATTGCTCTGCAGGCACTGTTGCTGCTAAAGGTGAATTATGTTGTTAATGGCCTTCACTTGAACACAAGATGACATATTTCCTCTAAGCCTTGAAAAAAGCATTAACCCTTGTTTTCTGAATAAACACAGCCAGGTGGAAGGGGTTTTCCAGTTCTCCAGGTGAGAGGTGCCAGAAACAGACACCAGACCACAGTTCCACAGCCCTCCCATGGACACCTGGGAGAACATAACAGCTCTCATGCTGCAGGAACGCTTCCACCAGTGACTTACACATCCTCCTAGCACCCGGTGTCCATGTGGATCCACACTTAACCCCATAACGGGAAATGGAGATTGGAATACAGTCTCAGTACCTGTTCCTTGTGGCCATACAATGCTCATTTTAACCAAATACTGCGTGGAGGTGGCATCCCCTTGTGGCAAATAATGAGCCAAGAAATTAGGAAAAAAGAGGCATTCAGAGCTGAATTAATTTCATAGCTGTCTCCTGCAGCCTGGGGATGTGTTAGACTGATTCAGCATTGCTGGTTGGTCCTAGGGTAACCCCACAGCCAGCAAGAGAGGCCCAAAAAGAACTGAGGTAATAATTCAGGCTCCCCCAGTGCTGGGGGGGACCTCAACTGCAGCACCTCCTCAGAGCCGGACATGTGCCCTCAGGTCAGGTGGCAACGCTGCTGTGCCCTTGCAGATCAATTGCACAATGGGAAAAAAGAAATCAATTTTCAATGGGGAAAAGCAGTCATTTTTTTTTTGTGCGTGTGTGCCTTTACATCACCTCAGGAGCAGCTGACCAACACATGTAACAGTTTTCTAAAAATATTTTGCCTAAGGCACACATTCAGAAAAGAAAAAAAATCAGTTTGGGTAATTAAATAATTTGTCAAAGTTATAAACATCTGTATATGGCTCCTAATGAGGCAACTCATCAACTTCCATGCCACTGGCCAGGAGTGTTCCTGCCAGAGCCCTGGGGGCCCTTCCTCACTGCTGGGACAAGCACTCCTGGCAATGGCCTGTTTCCAGCAGGCCAAGCTGCAGGACAGGTAAAATGTCTGCTCCTGGACACCAGCTTTCCTGGGGAAAGGAAGGCACAGTCCCAAGGCAGAAAAGGGATGCCAAAGTGTGACAAAGCAATTTGTATCCAGTAGCTCACTCATTGCTGGGATTTGAGAGAGGCCAGGGAGCAAGCAAGGTGGCCGGCACAGCCGCAGTGCTCCTGCCACCGTCCTTCAGGGACCAACCCAACAGCAAGCACGGATCTGGTGGCACAGACCGAGGTTACAGCCCCAGACACACTGGACCTCTGTTGCTGACTCTCTGTTCCACTTCTAAATAGCTGCATTAGGGCTCGCTCTGGATATGCACACAGCCTGAAGGCATACATGCTGCGTGCACAGCGTCAGTGCTGCTCCAGCATGGCAGGCTCATGCACAAAACAGACCATACTATTCTGCTGAATTTCACCTGTTTTAAATGACCAACTCAAATTTAACTAAATTATCCTTTTCACCAAAGCAAGGGGGACTGATGGCTGCACTGCACTCAAGAGCCCTCACCTATAAGGGCCATACCCACAACCTTCTCCATCACCCAAGACAAGAAGGCCATGGGTTGTATTTTATTCCCATAAAGTAGCATTGAAAGGCATCCCACTCCCTTTCCTGCTGTTCTGCAGTGCTGAAGCAAAAGCAGACTTGTCCAACATGAATGTCCAAAAGATGCACTGAGGAGCAACAGCTTCCAGCACAGTTTTGGAGATTCACTGTTCAGGAGCAGCTGCCTTCCTCTGAGGACCGTACCCTGCCCAACTGCCCCAGAAAGCCACAGGCAGCCTTGCAGCAGGCTTTGAAGGGTGACTACACCACTGGGCACATGGGGCAGGTCCCCTTGCTGGAGAACAGGGCTTAAAAGATTTCAGTACTATTTTCCTCTTTGTTTCTCCCCAAGAACCAAATAATCAAATCTGCTTGCTTTTGATAATAATTTTGAACATGTTTCAAAATTGATGCACCCATGTTTAGCAATTTACTTACCTCAAGGGTCCCTTCTTTTTCTCCAGGAGGCTCCTTTTGTCTTTTGACGCTAATTAAGGAATATCCCTTTCCTTCTACAACTCACAGCTCCATGTCTCAGCTCTGAGTTACTGGTGAGATCCTAGATCACAACAGAGCACAATAATTACCCTCAGGCACCCTTTACAGACTTCTAACGTCCAGGCCAGGTGACTGTACTTGGGAGAAGTAAAATTCCCTTGTAGCTTTTGTTCTCCAGAGGATGCTTCCTACCTTTTTTGTGTCTTATTTTCCAGAGCTATGAAGAACTATTTAGCTTTTACTAGGTTTTTGCCCAGGAAAGCAAAATAACTTCTCTAAAGTAATTGTTCTACAGAGAGCACACAACGCTTTCTAAACCCAAGTCAGCATATATATGCAAGCTGTTAAATAAGAGACCCAGCCAGTGTTAAAGTAGATGGCAATCAAGATAGGCTGCACCCTGACTAAAAATTCACCTGTGATGTTCAAGGAGGGGTCCTGATGCCCCCTAACAGCAATGTGGAAACATTAGCTGCTCAGCTGCAGGCTTTTATTGCTGATAGATGAACATTAACAGTCATTTCCGCTCACTGGTAAAGGAGAATTCAAATATTACAGGTGACACTATTGTAGTTCATTAAAGTAGTAAGGTGATTTGCTGTTTAGATCAGTGCAGGTGACCCTGTGAACTTGTGAGTGTAGCAGGACCACTGCATGTGTCCACAAGCAGCCAGAAGCCACAGTGATGGCAGTGAATGTACTTCGGGGGAGATGGTTCCTCTCTTTTTAACAAAATATGTAAATTTAACAACTCTTTTTCCCTTTCCTGAACACATGTGGAAATATGAGCTGATAATAAACCTGAAAGTGTTTTCAAATGAATGTTAGAGAGTGGAAAATCATGTTGAATACATCAGATAGAAACTGAGCTTCCTACGTGGTGTGAGAGGAAAGAGGAATTGTCTCTGGAATATTTGAAGTGAATAGAAGATAACAATCCAGTCCCATGGGACAAATGATCCAGATGCTCTGATTGCACTGTGCCCTCTGACAGAGAGCAAGAATGAACCCCAGTGCAAGGGCCTTGGACATGAATATAGGTATGGTACAAACATCGTGGTACATGTACTATGTGTAGCCAAGAGCAGTATTTGCCACAAAGTGCTGTGGCAGGCTTTGGGGCTATGGAATCTCACAGCCTTCTGATCAGAGGGCTGGTCCTTTTGACCCATTTCCATAGGGAAATTTGCTCTCCAGGTGGTGCATCATGCTCAGAGCCAGGCATGTGCTCCGAGCCTCCTCCCATACCCTGCTCAGGGCTGGTAACCTGCTCACCAAAAGGAAATGGGGTGGCAGCAGTAATGTAGATGAACCAATTGGACTTGCCTGGTTTCTCCCGGCCAATGAATTGCTCCACAGCCCTCAATCAGTGGAGAAGGCAGCTCCCAGGCATCCACTGATGGCTCTGTTAAGACTTAGCTTCTCCAGGAAGGGAGGAAGGGACCCAGCACTACCGGAGGCTGTCACTTGTTGGCACATAGAACAGCCCTGAAAATGAAAAATGGGCAGAAAAACCAGCTGCCAGGGACTGTATCCATCTGCTCACCTAGAAGAGCTACCAGCTGCCCTAGAAGATAAGCACTGAATGAGAGACAGATCCGTGAAGCTGTGTGCCAGTGGAGAAGCCCCAGCACAGAATTTTCCTCCTGCCACAGCAGTTCTCGTCCATCCCTGTCCTCTTGCCCTGACTGGCTGCAAGCTGAGCTGCATCCCCTGACCCGTGGCAGCAAAAGTGGTGGCAAAGGGAGACAGTCTGTACCGGTCAGCCCAGGGATCTGCCAGGAGGTGCACCTTTGGCCAAAAGAACAAGATGGACCGTTTCCGGATGATCTTTCAGTACTTCCAGTCCAACTCAGAGTCTGTGATGAACGGGATCTGCGGACTGTTAGCCCTGGCTAGTGTAAAGATGTATACCTCCTTTGATTTCAGCTGCCCCTGCCTGCCACGGTACAACATGGCATATGGCTTGGGGATCATGTTCGTACCCCCCATCGCCCTCTTCCTCTGTGGCCTCATCCTCAACAGACAGTCCCTGGTGATGCTGGAGGAGTGGAGGCGACCGCAGGGGCGCAGAAAGAAGGACCTGGCTGTCATCAGGTGGGCTTTGCGCTGGGATTGGGGTCCCCTCTTTCACCTCCTGCTTAGCTACCTTGCCCCCAAATCTTTGATCGTCCTCATAATTAATTTTCTTCTAAGCTCAGTGCCTAAGACCTTTCCCCATGAGTCTGGAGGGGCAGGGGGTACGGTAATTGCTTTTGCCACAGCAGAAACACAGGGAACACCACATCCCATCGGAGCCCCTCGGCACCAATGGCTGGATTTATGCTGCCACCCTCGGAAAATATGTTGCTGTCTGCACTGTCATGCACACATAAGGCTTCTCCTGGGGCTTACAGGTATGATGAGGCATTTTCACTCAAATATGCAGAAAGAGTGGCATTTCCATCACAATAATTCTTTATTGATAGCTTTGTAGTCTCCCTCTCTTTAGCTGAGTTTTTACTGACTAACAGTGATGGAAGGGATCACATTCAAACTGTTACATACAAAGTTTTACATCATGCACAGAGTGGGGCAAGAAAAACTGCAGAAAAAGTTATTTTCCAGGCAGAAACTGAGCTGAAAAGAAAACAAAGAGTGAATGAACAAGACAGGGGAGAGCTGACAAGGATTTGTGCCTGGAAGACATAAGCATACAGTTGAGACAAGCGTATAATGAGACAACTGTGCACCACATTGAATGCAGGCAGCATGCAGAGCACTGGCCCAGATGTCACCAGGAGGCAGCACCAACAAAGAGATCCCAGAGCTGCAGCAGTGCTGTGGAGACTCCTGGGAGCCATGTCCCTGACTCCAGCAGGGCTGCTTAGTGTTGGGCAGACTGTGTCCAACTAAGGAGAAAGCTCCCAGCATTTTTTTACCCACTCATTTCTCTCTCTCCTGCCACAGGTACATGTGTTCCTCTATCATGCAGCGAGCCATGGTGGCACCTGTTGTCTGGATCATTGTCACCCTCCTGGATGGAAAATGCCTGATCTGTGCGTTCAGTGGCTCTGTGGATCCAGAGAAGTTTGCAGGCTTTGCCAACACCAGCCTGGTGCAGGTGCAGCAGTTGCTGGCCAAGGTGCCCTGCAAGGATGACGAGCTCATGAGGAACAACACATCTCGCAAGGCAGTGTCCAGATACCTGCGCTGCTGCTCCCAGGTAGGTCACTGCTGGCAGAGCCCCCATGTTGGTGAGGTGCCTGGGGCATGCTTCATCTGCTTCCGCTCTTCCTTGATTTGTCATAGTTTCAACATTGTCAGGCTGGGAACAAGACTGCTCTTTGCTATGCCACCCTCCATGATAATCTCCAGAGTCATTTGGGTAGGGAAATGGAAGGAAATAAAGTATGGTTTAATTAACAGAACTTTGTTTCCAGAGGAACAAGTAACTTCTAAACCCAGATAATAAAAAGCAAATTGCAAGTAATACAAGTGTTTCCTAAAGTCCTGTCCAGTATCAGAAGACCTTTCTAACTGCTAACCATGCAGACAGGACCCACTTTTTTTAAGGGCAATGCAAGGAGTGCCAGGTCAGGGATGAGGACTGTTGTTTTGATTGAAAACGAGACCTTCCTTCTTACCAAAGGCAGCTGCATGTAGTCTGGGCAGTCTTCATGCTCCTGACAGGACCCCTGGGCCCTAGAGCTGGTGTAGGTGGCCAATGAAGATCTCCCTGGAGATAAGTGAGTATCAAAGGAGAGCACTGAAGTCCACTTCTCCTGGAGTGTTCCTGTGCTTAAAGTAAATGCCTGGCTTCTCCAGGCTAACTTCACAAACAGCTATCCTACTGAACTATTGATGCACAGACAAATGTCCTATACTCACTGGTAGGAGATTACCCCAACCCTCTGAGTGCAGTCTGGGGGTGCTGAACTTCAGGGACAGAGCAAGAACAGGAGTCCAGATATGACACATCTCCCCTCAAGCCACACAAATTCTCTGTCCTGTTGATACAGGCAAACAGCTTGTGCCTGTCCTTGTGCCTGTCTTGCTCCTTTTCCACTGCTTATTTCTTATCACACAGGTACTCGGCTGGAGCATTTTGTTGATCCTTATCATAGCAGCTTTTCTCGCCCGCTGGCTCAGACCTTGCTTCGATCAGGGCACCCTCCTGCAGGCACGTCACTGGAGCAACTACATTGACATCGAGCAAAAGATTTTTGAGGAAACCTGCTGCGAGCACAGCCGGCTCTTCGCTCACAAATGCATCCTCCACTTCTTTGAAAGCATGCGGCAGGAGATCAAACTGCACAGCTTCAGCTTGCGTAGGGAAGGAGACGGGGCTGAGGAAGAGGAAGATCTTCTCCGAGGTGTCACAGATCAGGACCAGGTGAACAAACTTCTGAAAAAGTGGTACTATGAGAAACCTCCTCTGAATGTCAGCCAGGTGACCCAGAGGCATCCCCTGGGGTAAGAGATCCCCTCAGCCCTACACAGGCAGTCCTGGTACCCAGACCAAATACCCCCAGCCCACCAATGTGTATAGGGGGCATTGCAGACACTGAAGGGCACTGCCATAGCTCTGCATAAAGCAAGAACCAGCGGGTAGGTGACAGTGGTGCTCTCATCTTCCTCCAAAATTTAAATCCCAAATCCTTCACTCCAGGGTGTGCCTAGCAAAACCTCCAAAAATAAACTAGCTCTGAAGATCCAAAGGTCCTGGACTCAGTCACTGCTAATTGTCTTTCTCAGTCAAGCACTCTGCATAGCACTTTTGTCATTTAAAGAGTTTGCAGCTCCTTACAGCTGTGGTAAAACCCTCCTGGTTCAAGGAAGGATTTAACCATGGCAGCAACACCCGGCTGTGTACGCAAATGGACTGAAGCAGCAACTTCACAGAGGCTTGAGCAGCTCCTGCATGTTTCAGTGAAACCTGGTTCAGTGTGTTAGTGGTGCTGACACAGAAATGATTTAACTGGCAACTCTTCTATTACCACACCAACATTTTTACTCAAAAAGGTAAAACCACTTCCTACTTCTTCCCATCCACTAAGAGCTCTAGCTGTCCCCAGCCCAGCTGCCAAACTGTTCAGCCTCCCTCTAACAACTCATCAATACCTCTATGCATTTTCCAAACAAAATATGGCAATACACTGAAATTCATAGAGCAGCATAAATTTAATTGAAGATACCTCTGGATAAGTGTCCCTGGATTGGGTTGGATGTGCAGAAAGAAAAGGAGATGGAGGCTTTGCTTAACATATCCGGAGTCACACGACTGTGCTGGGAATCAAGTGGCTGCTCTAAGCACTGGCACTAAGCCATGGAAAGGACACCCTGATTCTGCCTGAGAAGTCTGAACACCAACTTTAAACAGTCCCTGTCTAGATTTTAGTACAAACTAATGTATCCAGATGCTTACATCACCCAGTTGGGCATTTTCATTCTTAGTTTCAGAAGTGTTTGAATGTAATCTTATCTCTGAGCCTCTAATGCTAATTACTTTCTTACCTGCTTTTTTTCCAGCCCCTGTTGTAGATGGTGCCAACCATGGTGCTGTTTTGGCTAATATTTCTGTCTGGCATTGCTGTTTGTATGCATTAAACTCTTTACGGCAAACTAACCCGGTGCAGACACATATATTCCTCCAGACTGATGTACACACTGACTCCCGCTTTGTACCTGGGAGTGAGGGGTGCAAGGCAGAGGGGCTGTGAGAAGAGTAGGTAGAGAAGAAACGTCTCCTTGGCTGTGCATGGATAGATGGGGAAAGCAGGTTCTCCAGGAGGAAAGAGTGGGGAAGGGGCAAACAAACCTGCCACCACCTTGTGACTAAACCCAAAATGAGGAGTCAAATTGAAAATGCGTAATAATCCCCCAAACTACCTCACTGATCTTCTGAGAGGTGTATGTCCTCCTCCCCAGGATGTTTGAGCACACAGGGTCAGGGAGGGAGGAGATGATTGGAAAAGCACAGAGATGCCAAATAACTCCATGGCCCATCTGTGGGCAGCTGCACCCCTGTGCCAGCCAAGGCCTGGCCAGGGCTGCATGGTGCAGAGGGATGGGCTGCAGGGCTTTTCTTATTTGCATAGCAAAATCGGCTCTGGCTGAATCCCTGAGCTCTCCTGGACATGCTCAGAGAGGGCACAATGCCAGCTGTTGCCCATGCCAGCTGGGAACAACACAGCAGTCTTCCCACTAGGAGTTCTTTAGGTCCAGGGATCTTCTGAGATACCTTTTGAAACCAGCATTGCACTTTGAATTTTGTCTCTGGTTTACTTTTATCAAACATGACATTGCAAATCTCAGGCTGAGATTCCCTTCAGATACACCACTCCACGCTAGTCAAATCAGCTGTTTTCCTAGTCCCTTCAGAGCAGAGTCCGCAGCTCCCTTTTGCATGCTGCTTTCCATGTTCTCAAGTATTAATTTGTCCCAGAGTGGCTGCAAAACATGAAATGCAAAAAACAGGAAGAGGAGCAACTTTATTATCTGTATTGGGAGGGAGAAAACCAGAGCATTTAAGTGTGCTGACATAGATTTTAGTGGGTCTACAAATGCTCACACACGGCAGGAAGGGTCAGTGTGGTCACAGAGTAGCTCCAGTTGCATGGAGTCATGGGTGTTCATTCCTGCCAGCCTCCTCGAGTCCTGTACTGCCTTTCCCACCAAAGCCAGAGGAGAATTCTTCACGGTATTGGTAAACGATATTTGGCACTCCATGACAAGGCAAGAGAAATGAAGCCAAAATGCAGGAAATTCCATTTAAACAGAAGAAAACACTTACTTACTTACTTACTTTGATGGTGATGAAACAGGCTGCCCAAAGAGATTGTGGTATCTCCATTAATGGAGATACTCACAACAGTATCAGATGTGTCCGTGAATGTGTTTTGAGTAGGAAGGTTAGACCACATGATCTTCAGAGGTCCCTTCCCACAAGCTCTCTAGGACCTTGCACGCTCCTGAGAGAGTGGGAGCAGAGAGGGTCATTCACAATCTTCAGCAGCTCTTTGTCTCTCAGGGTCTGGTCTGATGTCTGACCTACAGATGTGACCAACGTGCTCAAGGATCCTCACCTGCCAAGACCCCATGAAACAGCAGGGCTGACTGCAAAGACAACTTCCCCAATCTCTTCCTGAACTTTTCTGACCAGAATTATAGCCGTTTTCCTGTCCCTGCTCTCTATGTCCTACATTGACTGGGACATGCAGAGCCCCCAGACCTCCTGGCTTGGTGCCTGTCCTGGCATCCAAGTGCAGTACCCTACTGTGGGAGCTCTCCCAGGAGATGGTTTCCAAAGCATGAGCAGGCAGGATTATGGGAGAAATTACCCACTGCCATCCCTTGAAAATTGGTTGGAGTGAGCTTTCTGTTAGCAAACTCACCAAAACAAGGTCCTACCTAACAAAGCAACACAGAAAGACCCAGGCATTTGCTTTATGGGCTCTTTTTAGAATCCCACTGACTTCCTGTTGACTTCAATGAGAGCTGCCAGTGCTGTAGACCAAGCAAGCTCAGATTCTGCATTCATGTTTAATGAAAGGCAGAGTTTGCCTGGAGATCAAAAAAAATCTCTGCTTTTTACAAGGCTGATTCATGGAGGCTTTAATATGAACTGCCCTTCAAAAAGCGACTCATTAGGTGAAGAAGGAAGCCAGCCTGAGGTCTTAGCTAGCAATACAGTAAGTCTCATCTATATTCATGCAGCCAAATCTCTTCCCATTTGATGAGATCATGCAATTAACCTCTTCATAGCAGACAGAACTAAAACAGCCCAGGTATTACCCACATGCTTTGTTCTCACCTCTGTGGTAGCATCTCAGGGTGAATGTGACATTATCAACTGAGCCTCAGGACTGGTGTGGGGGGACACGTCAGAAACTGCAGCACTGACTAATGGTCAAAACACCTGGTTTGGCTTCCTACCTCTGCTACTGACGCACTGCAAAACCTTAAGGAAAAGTGGCTCCTGCATGCCACCCACCTATGTACAGCTCACCTTGATGCCAATGCAGCCATGCTGGTGCCAGACAGTCAGATGTATCTTGGTACTCACGTTGGGACCTGGACTGGAGGGACTGAACACCTTGCTAGTAGCCAATACTGCAACCGTCTGGTTTATGGCCACTTGTAGTCCCAATATTGCCTCATCTTTGGCCAGTTTGGGGAAGCAACCTAGTGCATAAAAGCTGCTTTGTGAACTGGGAATGGAGGTGCAGGAGAGCACCAACACCACAATTTATTTCTTTTATGTTCATGCTGTAGGAGCTAAGCCTAGCCCAACTGTAGCTATCACGACGTGGCAGTGTTTGTCTCAGTTCTGGCAAGCTGGGGAGGAGTCTGCCTGGTCAGCCCTGTGCCGGCAAATGTGCACAGGCTATCAGCACCAGAAAGACCCCAGTCTGCAGAGCTGACAGCAACAAGATGAACTGAGCTGTGCCTTTGTGAAAGGGGAGACGGATGGAACTGATGGGGAAGCTTTGCACTCCAGTATCAACACATGGTACATGTCCACTGCAGACTTAAGCTAACCCTGCCCAGGCCACTCCTGGTACACAAAGAGCAAGGAGCGCAATGCAGGAATTCAGGTCTGCTTAGGCCCAGCTCAGCTGGTGTTGCCACTGGATTAACAAGCCCACTTGTTAATCTCTGTCCTGTAAAGACCAGCAAGCCTAGCACCTGGCTAGCTCTGTCCTCACTGCACCATGCACCGGTTGCATGGGAAATGCCCCCTTGGACACCTTAGCCTCAGGTCAATGTACATGGCCAAATCCCAGCCCCAGCCCCTCCTGCTAAACGGATGCACATTGCTGGCTCAGGTAGCCCTTGCTCCATACTTTCATTGAGTGATCTTCAGAGAAGCAGCAGGTCCCTTGCACCCTCAGCCCCTGGGGCTGCCAGTACCCACTGGTCTGATGGGCAGGAGGGGTTCAACATGGTCCACGCTTGTAGGTGATACGGTGTTGTTGGGAAACACTGTCCCTCTGGGAATAGTGGCTGCCCTTGGGCCATGGAAGTCACTGGCAGGATTTACACATTCCCCCTTGTATTCCCGGTTCCTGCACACTAAAAATTTATCAAGACGCTGGGACTATGTCCACAAGAGGCAGCTGCCTGAAAATTACTCAGCCTCGACTGCTGCCATTCAGAGTAAAATACACTCAAGCCCTTCAAAAATGTTCACTCAAAGTGGGTGAAAAGGAGAAATCCCAGAGGAAAACCTAAATCTCAAAGCTCTGCTGGGCAGGGAGGATGTTGTGAGAAAGAAGAGGCACCAGGGACTTGGATGCTTTCAGCAGGACCTGCCTGCAGAGCAGGATTTGTCCTCTGTGCCCCTGTCCCTGCAGCCTTCTCTCCTTCCTTTGCCTACGTTTCTCCAGCCCTAAAGCCAAGTAAAGCACTGTGTACCTCTGGATGTCACCAGAGACTATGTGAGCGAGGATTTGAAGGATATTTTAGCAAGCCCCGAGGGCACAGGGTGATGACAACCAAGGAGCCACAAGTATCATCTTGCAAGCCTGGCTGAAACCTGGACATTTGTAGTGTGGAGCAGAGCAAATAACAGAATTCAGCAGTACAGATACAACATCCCAGATCACCAAATAGCTTTACCCCTCCTTCCTTTTCCTTTCCTTTTCTCTTCCCTACGCAGAATAAAACAGAAAAAAAGGTATTTTCTGGTGAAGTGAAAGCAGGTACAGACCAAGGGACTGGCAGACCTGTGAGGCACTTGCATTAGGTACTGCTGGGGTGATGCAAACACAGAGAGGGGACAAGGCTCTGGTGCCCTGATTATCCCTGTGTGCCAGCATTGCAGAGGTGGGGCACCCAGTTCGATCCTGGGAGGAGCATCCTCCTCCTGCATTTGCAAAGAGAGGCCCATCAGTCAACTTCCCTTTCTGTCCAGCGTCCAGCGCACAGATTGCTCTTGGAAGGGCACAGCCATGGTAACACCTGCACCTTCCAGCCAAGGGGATTGGTGACCCGGAGACTGCAGAAATGGGAATGTGGAGAAGAACAAAGCCTGGTTTAACAAATCAGAAACAACCCAGGTCCCACAGACTTGAAGAAGAGCAGGAGGGAGCAAACGCTGAAGTTTTGCAAGGAGAAAAGACAGCAGAAATAAATATTTTATTTTTCTGCTCTAAATATTGGGGCTGTAAGAGTGCATGAATGAATCAGTGAACTGCACAGAGACTTGTTGATGCCCCTCTTTGAAGGGGGGACTGAAAGAACAAAGTAAACCAAGGCCATAGCTTGGACCTCAGTAGGGGGAGGAATCACATCAAAGGAAGATGGACAAGTTTCGGATGATCTTCCAGTTCCTCCAGTCCAACCAAGAGTCCTTCATGAGTGGTATCTGTGGGATCATGGCCCTTGCCAGCGCCCAGATGTACTCAGCCTTCGATTTCAACTGCCCCTGCCTGCCACGCTATAACCTGGCCTATGGGCTGGGCATCCTCCTGGTGCCCCCCCTCATCTTGTTTCTGCTCGGCTTCGTGCTGAACAACAATGTCTCCATGCTGGCAGAGGAGTGGAGGCGACCCCAGGGCCAGCGAGGGAAGGACCCGGCGGTCTTGCGCTACATGTTCTGCTCCATGGCGCAGAGGGCCATGATCGCCCCTGTGGTTTGGGTCTCAGTGACACTGCTGGACGGCAAGTGCATCATCTGTGCTTTCTGCACCGCAGTGCCTGTGGAGACCCTGGGCAATGCCAGCCATCCCAGCCTCTCCCAAGGGGAGATGGAGCGAATCCTCGCCCGCATCCCCTGCAAAGAGATCTATGATGGACAGGAGCTCATCACAAATGAAGTGGCCACCAGGTACCTGCGCTGCATCTCACAGGTAAGAGGCATCATGGCTGTGCGCCTGCTGGTGGCTGGGGTTTAGGTACCACGAGCCTTAGCTCTTCCCTCTAGGGAATCCTCTTGTTGAAATCAAGCTGCAGGAGAACAGACTCATGATTTTGCAGGGGTATAAGGTGTTCAGACTCATCCCCAGGGAGCTGAGTCTGCATCCTAGTGTGGCAGAGACTGAAGCTGTAGGCCATCCTGATAATTTGGTCCCCCCTCCTGCCTGGGCAGCTGGGGGGTGCAGGGCAGCAATACAGGGCCAAGCTGTGTGCAGAAATTTCTTTAGATCAAGTTCAGAAGGGGCTGATGTGGATGTCACTCTGTGGTTGGTGGCCTGTCACTCCATTCTGTAACCCATCAGTTGCCCACAGTTTCTCTTGCTGCTTATTGTAACATGTACAAGCAATGGCCTGATAACCATCTATGCTACTTGCCCGTGCCACTTGCATGGAAACAGCCAGCACATGTTTATTAACCGTCGCAGCAAACCTCAAATGAAGAAGTGCCTCTACCCGTTTGTCCTTGTAATTTCTCTCAAAGTCTCTGCTTCTGGCCATGTTGGAGACAGGATGATCTGACCGACTCTGGTCACTCATGTACCTCTGTTTAAAAGCAGCTTGTTTCTCTGACCCCCTTAGGGCAGACAGGAATTATTATCCCTAGTTTAAAAGAAATGGAGGCACAGGGACTTCTCCAAAGACACAAAGCAGATTTTTCCTGGGTAGACTCCCATTACCAGCTGCTAGGAAGCACTGGAAGCTGCAAAAGAAGAGGTGCCACTGAAACACTCCACTCCCAGGTGCTCTTTTATGTGTCTGCATTTACAGTGCTGTTCACCCTCAAAAGCTCTGCCAGCACAGCCCAATGGCAGCCTGAGCAGAGACGGATCATGAACAAGATAGACTGGTCCTGGCTCTGCCCTCATTTCTCCCTTCCTGTCAGACCCCATTACCAGGGGAGCCTGTCACCTCTGCTCACCCATGATAGATGTTACCAAGCCCCGCAGCTCGAGAAAAGTGTTAGACAGCTGCTTAAATCCGGGGAGTATCTGGAACAATGTTATCTGTGAGTCAGAGGACACGGACTATCCCAGACTCAGGTATCAGAGGCAGGACTGAGGGCTGGTGCAGGACTCAGTCTGGTGTTACTTATGGTCACTGCCTGCTGATGCCACCCACACATGACGAGAAGCAGAGAGGTGCTGCCTATGTGGGTGCATCGAATAAAATTTTGGTGCAAATGCACTGAAGCAGTACATCGACTGGGTCTCCTTGTCCAGCTTTGCAATGTAAATGCAGCTCACTGTCAAGAAGCCCAAAGGGGAGCCAGGCTCAGTCACGGCCCTGGGGGGCTCCTGTCAGCTGGTTGGAAGTGTCAAGCACATGCTCTGCCTGCTGGTGACAGGCCTGGTTCTCCCCTCCTCCCCACAGGCTCTGGGCTGGTGCTTTGTGCTGCTGATGACCATGCTGGCTTTTTTGGTCAGATCCCTCCGGCCCTGCTTCACCCAAGCTGCCTTCCTGAAGAGCAGATACTGGTCCCACTACATTGACATCGAACGCAAGCTGTTTGACGAGACCTGCACGGAGCACGCCAGGAGCTTCGCCAAGGTCTGCATCCAACAATTCTTCGAAGCCATGAGCACGGACCTGGCAGCTGCTCACTGTCACCAGCCCAGGGAAGCCTCTACAGATGCAGGGGAAACCACCAGAAAGCTCTTGGGCATCACTGACCAGGGCACCATGAACTTGGCCCTGAAGAGCTGGCACCGATGCAAGCCTCCGCTGCACCTCCATGCGCCCACCCTCCCCAGCCACAACAGCTGGGCAGGCGAAGGGCAGCCCCCTGTGCACCCCCTCGTGCCCCGAAAGGAGGTAGCTGCCTACTACAGCCGAGTGTGAGGGAGCACTGGGGCCTGTGGAGGCTTTTGGGAGAGGAACCACAGAGGGCAGGCAGGTGGATGTCTGAGCTGGGCAGGGGCCAAGCCCAGCACCATGGTGGCTGCAGGGGCTCAGGCACCCAAAGGAGTCAGTGGTGTCAGTGCAAGCCCATCTGCTCCCACATCCAGTCCTACCGCACTGGTATTTCAAGCAAGAAGTTTTGTGCTGCACGGGGCAGCTACCCAAAGCCGTGATGGACAAGCCCCAGGGACACTGAGGGGCGCAATATATTGTCCAAGTCGATGTGCCATGCACCCCACACCCCCAAGCACCGGGTTTGTGTTGCAGCGGTTGCCAAGGCAGATGCTACTTGATGTGCAAATACTTCCTTCCTTTTACCATATGCTAAGCACTAGGCATCGTGCATGGGTTTAAGCAGTATTAAAATTTCCCTGGTGGGGAAACAGCTGGGGGTCCCCCTTTCTCATGCCAAGCTGTGAAACACCCGAAGTCTCCCCATTACTCCTTCACATGCTACATGCCCACAGACACACACAGCTTCCAGGCCATGAGGACTCTTAAAATAAATTTTATCCAAGCAACAAGCTAGTGATGGGGCATCCCATATTGCAATACACATGAGGGGAACAGTGTGGCTCAGTGTCCCAGGTACTATTCAGTGAGGAGCGCAAAGAGATGCTCCTTGAAGCGGTGTCTAGACAAGGAGAATAGCTATCATAAAATCATAGAATCAGAGAATGGTTTGTATTGGAAGGGATCTTAAAGATTATCCAGATACAACTGCGCTGCTATGGGCAGGGACACCTCACACTCAGTCAAGGTGCTCAAAGCCTCATCTAACCTGGCGTGGAACACCTCCAGGGATGGGGAATCCACGACACCCCTGGGCAACCTGGGCCAGTGCCTCACCACCCTCACAGTAAAAAATTTCTTCCTGATATCTAATCGAAATCTCCCCTCTTTCAGCTTCAAACTGTTACCCCTCTTGCTATCCCTGCACTCCCAGATAAAAAGCCTCTCCCCAGCTCTCCTGTAGCCCCCTTTCAGTACTGGGAGGCTGCTCGAAGGTGTCTCTGGAGCCTTCTCTTCCCTAGGCTGAACAAGCCTCACTATCACTCACCAGCACGGAGGGCAGGGGCCAGGCCAACCCCCTGCCACAAATTTGCTGCAGGACAGTTCATTATTGCAATTCTACCTAGATTTCTCGCCTGACAAAAACATTGACATTAAAAATCCACCTAGGTGTTTGTTTAAAGAGCCAAATAAATAATTCAGGCTTAATGTTCAAGCTCCGTGTTCAGTCATAAGGAGTTATAAAAGCTGTTTGTTATAAAAGTTGTGTTTCTTTATTTGAATGCAGTGGATTGGGGGGGACCCTAGGCCAAGCCTGGGGTGCTGAGGCCATGCGATCCGGGACTTTTGGCTGGTGTGCAATGGCCAGCGGCGAACCGGTCCTGGCTTTTGTAGGAGAAGCTGTGGAAGCACCACTGACCTTATGCAACACCAGGTGGCTGCCCATTTCCACAGAATTTGAGGATGATAGGACGAAGACTCTCACGGAGGAAATCACAGCCCAGAAGAACATTCCCTGGTGGCCCTAATTTTACTACCCAGAGGCAGAAGGAAAATCACTTTTGAGAGAGTTTTACCCTTGGCACATCTCTTTCAAAATGCTCGTCCCCTTGAAATTTCTGCTGCTGCGTTCTTGTTCAAATCAACATTATGGCTGGCTGGCAACTGAGGTGACTGTCATTTACATAAACCTTAACTATCAGTGTGTAATTCCACAGAGGCAGTGGGAAAGAGAGAACAAAGGACCAAAATGACAGGGAAATCCTCTGAGCTGCTGTGAGAGCACCTTAGCAAGCCCATAGTCAAGGGCAGGCTGACTCTGGCTGACTCCCAGGGGAAAGGACTGTGACACAGAACTATCATTAATCTTCACCTCCCCAAACTTTAATTAAGGCACATGCCCAGAAATTAATAGCCACAAAACCTGATTTACAAAGCAAAGGAGATTAAAAGATAAAGGCGGTTTCATCTCTATTATTTGCAGTTCAGCACTGTCAAGGGCTCACGGAGAAAGGTACACTCAGTCCCCACAACCACAACCAGCACGCAGGGCTGTCCGGCTCCACAGCACAGCCTTTCAGGTACCAAAAAACAACGTGCATTTGCAAAGAGAAGCTTTTGCACTCTAAATTTAGAGTTGGAGGATCAGAGCTTTGTTTCTGCGCAGCAGTTTCAGCAGTCACAGAGTCCCTGCAGAGCAGGCAGCATTCCTCGCTTTTCTGGATTTGGGGACCTCTTTCACCGCCTTCGGAGGAGATCCCTCACTAGGGAATCTGACGTGGCCCCTGCGATTTCAGCTGGGCTGCAGTCCTGGTGCTGAGCCTGGGCAGCAGCAGAGCCAGAAGCACAGAGCGAGCCCCAGGGGCCACAGCCGAGCCCGGGAGGGGAGCCAGTCCCGGGCAGACATAGAGGTGTGGGAGCGCCAAGAGATTCACCGCACCCAAACACCTGGGAGCTGCAAAATCCCGCCCGAGGATGTGGGGGTAAGAAGAAGGACTCAGTCCAAAAATCCCAGCTGAACTGCTGATGCTGGGCTAAGCTTAGCTTTCTTCCAGGCAGAGAGGAATGTGGGTGTTGCTGAAGATTAGCCTGTGCTGAAGACATCCTCTGG
Organism: Cuculus canorus; assembly: GCF_017976375.1. NCBI lineage: Eukaryota > Metazoa > Chordata > Aves > Cuculiformes > Cuculidae > Cuculus > Cuculus canorus. Next base: position 13,230,940 of record NC_071407.1, read on the forward strand.
GGAGGGCTGAGTTTAACCCTGGGGACACAGTGACAAGGAAGCTGGGGAAGAAGGATGGAGGCCTCCAGCCTCTGCAACAGGCTGGGCGGGAGCTGGAGCCAAGGGACAGATGGCGGAGAGGAGGGAGCAATGCAAGGGGAAAGTGTGCTCAGCTGCCTCACAGGCTTCGTTCCGCAGAGGAAGCGGAAAAGCAAGGCAGGAATGCACTGAGCGGGCCACATCCCAGGCTGCGCCCAGCCCCGTACACACGGCTCTCCCAGCCCCACTCAGCCCCCACCACACCTCGCAGCAGTCCCTCTGCTCAGTCCCAGGAATGGGAAGCGAAACCTGGCTGCTCCGCAGAGCTCCATGACAGCGGAGTCCTGCTTCTCCAGAAAACCCAGCCAGGCCGGTGTATTCCCACTGGCTCAGCTGGCTCCCATGCACAAAAGCAGCAGTTTCTGCCTCTCAAAGTGGGACAAGGGCTTCTCCGTCAGCATCCCCCGGGGACCACGGGGGCTGTATCTGCCCCCAGCATTTGCCCTGTGCATTTCAGCGAGGCACCTCATCGCTCCCATCCTCCAGGCAAAACCGGGGCTGTCTCAGCCAGCCCTTGCACAGCTGCATCGCGGGTCTGAAAAAGAACGATGTGCCTTTTCCAGTGACTCATTCTCAGCCTTTCCTTTCCCTTCCTTTTTTTTTTTTTTCATTTTAAAGGCACAACCTCAGCCCTGCACCCAGCAGAAGCCAAGCGCCTGCTCTTTGCCCCACCCAAGTACAGGGCCCAAGAACCACCTCCTCCCTCCTCCCAAAAGTCGAGGCACATTGCAGACTGAAAAAGGAAGCTGCTAAACTCCTAAAGCTGTTTTCATCAGCTTTTGCTTCACCCATCAGGCCAGGCTCAGCCACGTCCCCACTTCTGCACAGCCTCACGTGTTGCCGGGACCCCCCACAGCCAAAGCCCAAGCAAAAACCACATGAGGAGCAGAGAAGCCTCCAGAACTAATTTCAACAACTTTTCAAGTAAGTGATTTCATTTTTTTCTTGCTTTCATGCATGCTTTAAGGCTAGACTTTAACATAGACAGATAAAAAAAAAATTATCTATGCACAACTTTTCCCTTCCCCTCCTACCCCTATACAGGCACCGTAACCACCAAGCCGAGAAAGGGTAACCACCCCAAAATGGCATGCTCCCTTTTGCCAGCTCCTCTTATTTTTGCTTTCCCAGCTGCCAGAGACAGTCAGGAAGGTCATAGGGCTTGGTTTATCAAGGCTATTTGCTGGTAACTCTAATAACAGGGTTTTGAATGCCACACACTAGAACAAGTTTGCAGGTTTAGCATCTGGCTGCAAACATGGTATACCACAAAAGGCACAGCTGGAGCTGGGTCCTGGCTCCCCATCACCTGGCTGCAGTTTCCATCCGGCCCATGTCCTTTGCCAGGGGAGCTTTGCATATGGAAAACTGGGAAGATGCAGGAAGACATTAAGGGCTGTTTGTTTTTGAACTCAGCAACATCACAGCATGACTTTAAAGGGATTGCCATGGGTTAGACACAACACGGAACAGAGGCCAAATTTCTGCCCTCATTCCCCTCTGCTGCCCCGCAGAGAAAAAGGATAAAACAGGATCTGACGAGGCAGCATATGAACCAAAGCACAGGAGTGATTTAAAGCACAGTGTATGAGCAAACCTTGAAGAAGAAACTAAGGATTAAGCCGCCTTTGTCTCCTCTGCACAAATGTCACTGCAGCCTTTTCCCCACAGCTGGGGCTGCCCTGGGGAAGCCTTGCTGGGAGATGCCAGCACAGAGGCAGATTCCAGGGCAGCCTTGCTGTGGGTCAGGCCTCCGTGGCAGCCCCGGATGTGCACTGATGCTGCCAGCACTGTGCAAGCCGACAGTGACAGTTAGTCAGGCGCCCAGGTCCTTCCTGTCTCCAACAAACCCCGGTGACAGCAGTTTCCCTGAGGCCAGCGGGTTTCATCACACAGGTGAGGGCTCCCAGAGCTAGCAAGATGCTTAGGGCCTCCTGAGATGGGACTCTGTGGGGATGCAGATGGAAAGTCAACTAAGAAATTAATGAAATGCAGCATGCAAGTGGCATGGAGGAAGGGGCATCACTGCAGAGGGCAAGGATAGACCCACCCAATCTTTTTCCAGTCCTTCAAGGAAAGGGCATGTGCTTTCCCCTGCTTGGTCCTGACTGCCTGCATACAACACAGCCCTGACAACAAGGCAGGCATCCCAGTATAACCAAGGTTGTACTGGGAGCTGGGACTGCAGGAAGCAACACAGGTGAAGGGCAGTGGAGTGCATCTTTGGCATCGAGGTGTACTGGTCAAGAGACCTGAATTCAGGCCGCTAAGTAGAGGCTGAGCGAGAACTGTGGGCCAGGACGGTGAGTACGGTTATGTCAACCAGCTGTGGGGGAGATGATCTTGCCACACCTAATCCTAGCAAGAACTCCTACATAATTGCTGAACCTGCTCTATTGGCATTTGGTGTTTATATCCTGGGTCATCAAGACAAGCTTCAGTTTCCCAGGAAGTTAACTTCTCCTGCAGGTAGCAAGAGCCCCTCAGTATCCCCTCACTCTTCTCCATCCCCCTGCTCACAGACCTGCTGGGCCATCTCACAGTACCTCTTGTTGCCTCCCTGATGTGCCTTCACCTATTATTAGATATTAACTCATCAGGTCTAAAGAAGGAGGTAACACCCACAGCACTTGCAAGGGAGAACAGCACCAGCTCGCATGTGCCACGCGTGCCTGGGCTAGCATGAGTCAGTGACAGGGCTGGGGACACATCCCAGTACCAGCATTCCAGTCCAGTTTCCCCAGTAACATGACGTCCTCCTTTGTTGTAGGCTTGGGAGATCATCAAGTGTCCGGCAGCAACGCTGACCAGTAATCGCTTCTGCGGACGGTGACTAAAACCAAAGAGAAGACAACAAATACGCAAATAACAGCTGCCCCATTGGTAATCTTTGCTGCAGAGATGCTTTTGGAGAGCTTAGTGGGAAAATGCAATGACTGACACGTTGCTTAGGCTGAATCCCCCTTTGGCTTCTTTAGAAATATCCCTGGTACCAGCAACCAGCTCCAGAGGCTAAGACACCAGGCAGGAGGAAGGGAGAGCAGTGAAGGTGCCACGCTGCCGGAGCAGCCCTTTGCACTCCAGCCAGCCCAAGGCCATTTCACCCTGCATCGTGTCCCTCGGTGCCGAGAGGTGGTCCAGCACGGCCCCCCACTGCAGTACACACCAGCTCCCACACCTGGGATGAGATGGCTGCCCTCATCGCTGAAAACTTCCGCTTCCTTTCATTGTTCTTCAAGAGCAAAGATGTGATGATCTTCAATGGTTTGGTAGCTCTAGGCACAGTGGGCAGTGAGGAGCTCTTCTCAGTCTTCGCCTTCAACTGCCCCTGCTCCCCTGCCCGCAACTACATCTACGGGCTAGCTGCTATTGGTGTCCCAGCCCTGGCCCTCTTCCTTATTGGTGTCATCTTGAACAACCACACCTGGAACCTGGTGGCTGAGTGCCACAAGCGCGGCACCAAGAACTTCTCTGCTGCTGCCACATTCCTCCTTTTTGGCTCCATCATGGGCCGGGCAGCTGTGGCACCCGTGACCTGGTCAGTCATCTCGCTGCTGCGTGGGGAGGCTTACATCTGCGCGCTCAGCGAGTTTGTCAGGCCGTCCTCCCTGGACAAGTTTCCAGCTGACCATGGGGCTGAAGTGCTGGCCAGGTTCCCCTGTAAAGACGTACCTGCAAACCTCACCAAGTACAGGGACGACGTAGCGCGGAGGCTGAGATACGAGTCCCAGGTAGGCATGCCAGCAAGAAAGCCACACAGTGGGTAAGACCGCCTTGCCATGACCTAATGCAGCCTCTCTCTTCTCTCTCAGCTCTTCGGCTGGCTGCTCATTGGCATCGTTGCAGTCCTGGTTTTCCTCACCAAGTGCCTGAAGCACTGCTGCTCACCGTTGAGCTACCGGCAGGAGGCTTACTGGGCCCAGTATCGCTCCAATGAGGACAAGCTCTTCCGACGCACAGCCGAGGTCCACTCCAGGATCCTGGCAGCCAAGAACGTGAAGCAATTCTTTGGATTTGTGGCTCTGGACAAGGAGGAGAAGGAACTGGTGCAGGAGTTCCCAGTGGAGGACGTCCAGCCAAGCCCCCAGTGGAACGCCATCACTGGTGTCTACATCTACCGGGAGAACAAGGGTTTCCCCCTCTACAGCCGGCTCCACAAATGGGCAAAAGGGGTAGAAGGGAATGGGCCAACCCCAGAAGGCCACGAAATGCTCTTTTTGGCTTCCTAAGACAGATGGGCGCTGGCAGCAATTCCCCAGACTGCCTGGCAGGCCTACAGTTAATGGTGTGTGGCTGAGGGATTTGCTGAGAATGTTGCTCCAGGATTAATTCTCTCAGCAGGTAAATACAATCAACAGCCTTAATGTAGAGACTGATAAGCAATACACTGACCTGGGGAACCCCTCCCTCAGAGACAACTAACTTCTCAGGGCTCCCAGAGACACAAGGGGAGCAAAGAGTAGATGCACACCTTCCCTCTGGGCTGCCAGTGCACTCTGCTGTCTAATGCACCACCAGAAGCCTTGGGGGAGCAAGAGGTGGGCATGACACTTCTAACTGTGACTCCTGCAGCCCCACTTGTCTCTCCCATGGCAGGGTCAGCCCCAGCCACCCCACACACCTACCTGGTTTACTGACATTGGTATCTTCTCACACAGTTGTGCAGTGCCTGTTAGGCAGGCAGGTCCCAGAGCCCTTTACAACTTTACAGCACAAGGAAAAGAGGGAAGCAGTGAGTAAATTCCTGTGGCAAGTGGGATGCAATAGCACCTGGGAAGGAACAGGTCAGTAATACAGCAGTACAGCAAATAACTGAGAGACTAAGGCAGGAGGAATCGCCAATATCCCTGGTATTCCAAAAGACACTCTGTAATTACCAAGTTGGAATTTGGGTAGTACACCAAACGCCCTTTGTTCTTACCAAAGTGCCTGGCAAACTCTAATGAGTCCAGATGGTCGCAACCGTGAGTTTATAAACCCAGAACTTGGCACCATCAGCATAATAGCTTTTGTGTGAGGTGGCTCAGTGGACGCTGAGAGGACGCAGTACCTCAGTGAGCCACACCACTGTATTGCAGCTCATTCCATTTCTCACCCAACGATTGGATAAGTTGCAGCAAGACCTCAACCAGAATTAGTTTACATGTATATATTTATGCAAGTATATATAGTGTATATACTATGTAATTATAGTTAGCTGTATTCATGGAACATCTTTATTTGAGGGAAAGGGGACAAGAAAGTTTCCAGCCAAAAGACCACATGACAATCACCCAGCTGCTGCACTGGAGACTGCAGCCCTAGAGTGATGAGAGACAGTAGGAACGGGGTCAGGGGAAGAGCCCTCTCCCTACCCTTAACACCCAATTTTGTTAAACTCTTTCCACTGCCCCTTAAATGGTCCCTGCAGCAGAACGTTTATTTTATGGACATACTCTGAGAAAGCAAAGTGACAAAGGTGTAAAATTACTGTCCTCACCATGACACAGTGCTGACTACAGCTCCAAGGCTGCTCTTCTGGCACCGCATGGTCCCTTTTCTCCTGAGGGTCAGCCCCAGGTACCCAAAACTGTTTCAAGAGTTGGCAGGTCAATAAAGTTTATTTTTCCTACCTGTACTGTTTCCTTTTACAACTTCTTCTTACACTGTGCCATTCACCAAAAAGCCTTAAGTTGTTCAAGAAATTACTCAAACACACAGAACTCAGAGAGGCTTACGCACAAAGACATTGGAAATAAATTATTAAAATGAGAGTTATTTCTCATTGCCTTCTTAGTTTTTTTTCAGTGGGGCACAAAAGGCATAGTTAAACATTCCCTTTCAACTCAAGGACTGGGAACTTATTTTTTATTTCTACTAAACATTCAGATCCTGACCCATCCAGATGACCTCATAATGAGAAGTTTTAAAGTATTATCACATATTACAAGTTAGTAACACTGCTTTTTAGTTCTTCTTGCAGTACTAACTCAAATCTTGTACATCGGTATATACAACTACAGCAAAGGACAGAAAACTTACTTATAAACCTTTTAACAAATATATCCTCTTCTAAGAAAGAACCAGAGGGCATTCCCTCATATAAAGAGGCTGGAACACTGCTTAATAGGAGTGGCATCCCAGGATCCCTGTTCAGCTCCTCTACAGATTTGGTTTGCATTTGTGGGAAGGCTTGGCTTGCAGCCTCACCATCAACTAATCTGCAGGAGCAATCAGATGCAGGTTAAATGAAATTATAATAACTTGAGATGAAAGAGAGTTCATTTGCATTTCTTCTCACTGGCCCTCGAGTGTGAACATCCAGACATGCACGCCACCCCCACATGCAGGTCAGCAGATGCAAGGTAACTTGCAGAAACAAAGCAGCATTCCTCTTAATTCCTTTACTTCCCTTGCCTTCTTCCTTGATAGTCCTAATTGTTCCTTTGAACCACCTCCACTCCATCTCCTTCTCCTCCCTCTCCCCTCCTTTGAAGGAAAGGGGCAAGACGCGTAATGCTTGAGAATGGATTTGCTTATACTAATAAACAATGAGCACAAACCAGCTTTTCCTCTGTTTACCCGCCTTCTCTTCTCCATTAACTCCAGCCACTTCCCAGGTGCTGGGGTGGGCTAGGAGCTTGTCCAGCTTGTCCATTTTCCCCTCCCTCTTGTTGGAGAGGCAGCTGACAGTGGCAGCTTGAATGGACAGCTGACAGTGAGGAGTGGAGCAAGCCACTACACTCAGAAATACTTGTTTGCAATTGCAGGGATTTCTTTTTCCTTCTCTCCTCTGCCACCTCAAGCACTGCTCCGACAGTGACAGCCCCACGCTCCTGGCCCTCATAGCCCACCAGCACCCTCACGAATATCCCTGCTGTCCCCACCACACGTCCTCCCTCAGTGAGAATGCTGAGGTGACGGATGTTAACCCATGTGGCTTTACACACCAACACAAGCAACCAGGCTAGGCTTCTCACCAAAACGCCAAGAGGGAAATGGAGCTGCCTGTCTTCCTGGCATGCTGAATCACACAAGCTGCAAGCTCACACTCTTTCTGCTTTTCCTCCAAACTTGGAAAACAACCCGGTTATGGAGCAGCCTACCAGTTAGCAGTTAGGGCACACTTCCCAGCCACAAGATGGGTTCAAACCAGGCTCCTCCAGTACAGAGAATTACACACAGGTCTTTCATTTTCCCTGTTGACTATCTGTAGAGACTATAATAGCCCCAGTAGTCAAGAAGAAACAATACCTCAAAGCGATCTTGGTTTCTATTGCAATGCTTATTTACATATTCTATTATGTAACTAATTAATCCAAAAGAAAAAGCCACCATCGTTGCAGCTGCGTTCTTTAAAAAAAGCAGCAGCTGCTACTGGATGTTTCAAGCACCCTCCTCCTCTAGAAGAGCATTAAGCAAAATCTGAGTACAGTATCCTGCTCTCCCTGGGAGCAAGAAGTGAAATGACTTGTTTCTGGATCCCAATGGACTTAGGAATGAATTAAACTCTGAATCATTCAGCCTTGCCAACACCGGGCTTTCATAGAGACAGAAGAGCTCCATCCTGGAGAGCTCCGGATTTGAGTTCAGAGCACCTACAATGAGCAAAACTCATTTGGTATTTCAAAGCCGGGCACCACTCTCTAGTGTCTACACTGGATAATCTCACCTGTTTCACACCCTGTTTTTCTCTTTGCCTTCAATTCTTCAACTGTAAAACACTTGATCACACCCACATCTTACTGGACTTATAGGGATATGGATCGTAAGGCACCAATACCAGTGACAGAGCCTATGTAAGTACCCAAGATACTTGGCTTTTTCCAAGCGGAAGGTTAGATAGGGATGATTTTTTCCCAGCACAGAAAAAAACACACAGTTTCCTTTGATAACACTGATTTCTATTACGAGACAACAACAACTTCACTATTTTTTCGGTCATCAATCCCTTGATATGACAGATGGTTATGATCAGAGGATCCATTGCAACTGGGTGCCGTGAGCTTTAAAGGCATATGCTCTTCCAGCTGAAGAGGACAAAAGCATCCTGGGCTGCATTAGGAAGAGCACTGCCAGCAGGCTGAGGAGGTGACCCTTCCCCTCTGCTCTGCAGTCGTGAGGTATCTGGGCTCTTCAGTACAGAAGAGAGACAGGCTCACTGGAGCGAGTCCAGCAGAGGGACAGGAAAGTGATTACGGGACTGGAGTATCCTTCATAGAAGGGGAGGCTGAGACAGCTGCAACTGCTCAGCCTGAGAAGAAAGCTCAAGGTAGATTTTATCCACATGTATAAATACCTGACACAATGATGTAGAAAAAGTGGAACCAGACCCTTCTTACTGATGCTCAGTGACAGGACAAGAGAAAATCAGTACAAACCGAAATACAAGAAAATTCTGTCTAAATGCAAGAAAATGCTTTTTTTTACTGTGAACGTGGTCAAATACTGGAATAGATTGCTCAGAGAGGTTGTAAATTGTCCATTGAGAAATCAAAACCAAACAAGACATAGTCCTGAGCAACTAGTCCAGCTGACCCCCTCTTTGAGCAGCAGTTTGAACCAGATGATCTCCAGAGGTCGCTTCCAACTTCAACTATGCCACAATCCTGTGTTCCTCTGCCAATTTCTAGGAGCACAAAAGGCACTTGAGATAAATCTTCCGAAGCATTAATTCAGCCAAAAGGCAAACTTCTCTGCCATCTTGACAGAGAAAAAAAAAAAAAAAAATCAATTTATAAGACATGGCTGTACTTAAAAATAGTGGGTCTTAACTGCACCATTTCCCCAGCAAGTAGTACAAGTATGGCTATATTGATTATAAAACAGTCTATATTTAAAAACATGTCTTCACAGTCATGAACAGACAAGGAATATATGCAACATCTGGACAAAGCTGCAATCATTTATCAAATCTTTTTCTTTGATTGTTTGTTGCTTCCAGTTTGGTTATAGACCAAACTCTCCAGAAACTCCCTGTCCATGGACACTCATGGCAGAACTCCACACACACCTCTCAGTTCTCACATCGCATGAGGAGCTGAGTCTCTCTGCTCTTACTTGCACTGTACTCAGGTGTCAGCAAGAGAACTCTTGGTCTCCACATACTCAAGTGCTGCTCTTTTAACAGCCAGGACAGTTTCTGTTGTACCAAATTTCTTCTCATAATCCAGGTAGCGTTTAAAGAAGAATTTCATCTTCTTTGGTGCCAAGCTCAGGTGTATGACCCTTTCAAATATGTCCCTGCAAGAAACCAAAGTGATCAGATCGGTGTGTTGGTGATAGCACTCAGTATTAGCCCTGTATCCTGCCTCTGAACAAAGAGCAGAAAGTCAGGGGAGACATTCAACCTGCAGTTGGTGCTTGAAGAAAGAGATTCCTGACAACTGGCCAAAACCTCAAAGCAGAAGCCTTACATTTGCTTGCAGAACTCAATGGCTGCTGGTCAACTTAAGCAGCCACCGTACTTAACCGTACGTTCATTAAGTGTATGTGGCTGGATCGTTAGTGCGGGAAGGTGGACTTCCTTTTGCCAACTCTCAGAAAAAAAAGAAATTTCTTCATTCTTATGTTACAAGGTACATAAGGGCTTGATCTCACTCTTCAGATATGAGTCCCTCTCCAGAGGGACTGATGAGCCTCAGTGCAAGTCCTTTACCTTCTGTCACACAGGCCGCTACTCACAAATCAGTACCTCTCTGCCCTATGGATCTCCTTGGAGTCTCCTCAGTTCTACCAAGGATAAGCACTTCCGCACATGCCTGATTTCTCTCTCTAGGTGATAAAAATTCTCTTTTGCTCTGTCCTGGGAAGCCCTGTGCAATCTCATGTTGCAGGGTACCTCTGCTCTTTTCAGTTGTTGCTGCAGGCACTGCACTCAGCCCGTTCCCAGCCTGCTGTAGCGTGACTCACCGTACTTCCTTCTGGCTGCCATGTTTGATCATGATGTCCATGTAGATGGACCAGATGTCTGTCCGCTTGGGATAGCTGCTGAGGGTGCTCTCAAAGAGGGCCTTGGCATGGTCTGGGTCCCCAAAACGGAACTCAAGCTGTGCAAACCTTGAAATGACATCCACATCTGGAACAAGAAATGAGGTGTTAGGGTATCAGAGCAGATCTCTTACAAAGAGCAGAGACAGCAGCATCTCTACCCAGAGACAAAAGGCTCTGCTGTAAAGTGGTTCTGGACCAAGACAAGATCAGAGTGGAAGAGAGAAGGGCCGCTGTTCACTTATTTCAGTTCTCTGCAGGAGACAGCAGTTTATTTTTATATTCAAAATGCATCTTGCAGCACCCACAAGCATCCCCACAAACCTGGGACTAGACCAACAGAACTTTTCTAGAAGAGAAGACTCAAAGTCATCTTTACTTTGGGTACTTTGCTTTTGCGCATCACAGCAGATTCTGTTACAGGAGAATTTAGCATTGATACTCAGGCAGAAATTTTCCCTTCCTCAAGAGTCAAGGGCAGCACGTTCAGCACCAACTAGTTGCACTTTTCACTTATTACAGACATTGTCACAGGCAGGGATATTGGAGAGCAGTCCACCTACGGGAGACCTGTCAACACATAGTCCACATTACAGATGGGAAAGAGTGCTTACGTTCTTTGGTGGGCAAAGCCTTGAGAGCACGCTCCAAAAGCCTGTGTGTAGCGTCGATCTGACCTTGCTTCAGGAGGAAAGAGGCATATTTCAGCCACACAGATTTCTCCTGACGGAAACGCTTCAGCATTGTGTGGTACAATTCTTCTGCTTGCTGGAAGGGCAGAGTCGGGTTAGATCAAACAGGTTCATAATAAGGCCTTGTAGCTTTAAAACTCTTACTCTTGGCCCAAACACTTATAAGAGAGAAGCAAGTATTAACAGTTACTTGTTTACTGTCAATCATAACTACTAATCCCAGTTAGGAACAAGGTAGATGAATGTCTGACAGCTGGAAGCTTATACAGCCAGCACTGGTAGTTTAAAGGCATGACTGAATGGAATACATGCATGGGACCTGCTTGCACTATCTTACCTTGTACTTCTCAGAATTGGCATAGATGTCACACAGATGCTGGAAGACTTTCAGAGGTTCATTGTATTGAACAGCTCTCTCAAAGACCTTCATCAGTGTCTCCTCAGTACCATACATGTTCTCCAAGTTCAGCAGGGCTACCCAGACATTTAGCTTCTCCTGTTCTTCCCTTAAAGCAGATGCAAACAAGAATATTTAGCCTTCCACCAGCCTATATCAGCTGTTTGCAAACCACCCTACAAAGACTCATTGACTTGTAGCCTGCCTCCAGGACAAAGGAAGGGGGCATATTGCTCACTGAAACACCACTTTTAGAATACAGCACAGCAGTTGTTTCACACTACAACTTTTCATCACTGTTATTGGTAATTAAAAACCACAAGAATGATTCAAGAAAACATAGTATACTTAAATCATGCTGTAGAGGTGATTTAATACACAAGGATGCAGCCCTATGACAGAAGTTCACTGTTTGTTTCATACCACTGACAGTATTATGTTATTCCAAACCCTGACTGCTCAGAAGCGTGTCTGCATGTTCAGTGATACCCCGGGGAGTTACCACACTCATAAGCTGCAGCAAGTCAGCTACAGGCTACCTGTGGTGACTCAGGCCAGACCTTCAAAGGGCCAGCTGACAAATGTTACCATTTAATCCTTTTGAGCTCACTGAAACACACTCTGCCACTCCACACATGATGACACTGCAGGTGCTCTTCTCCCACAACTACACCACCATGCTTTATTCTTCGGGGCAAAGAAAAAAAGATCCATATCATTACCTGAAGCAGATTGTTTTAAGTGCTCTCTCTGCCACAGCTCTGGCCTTTTCAATCTCAGTAGCCTGGAGGTGGAAAGCCATGTATTGTAGCCAGAGGATGGAGCTGTTGGGACTGCTCAGGACCAGACGGTCAAAGTCATCTGCTGACTGGGGCTGTCGATTGGGGTCCATCAGAGCTGCCTCTAATTTGCAGAGCTCTTTCTCCTTCTTCTGCTTCTCTATCTCCTTCTCCTTCTTTGTTTGTTTCTTTAGCTGAAAAAGCACAAACTGAGGACTAGGGAAAAGCACGCACTTCACTGGGGGGAACAGGGAGGCCCAGCTAAGCCCAGCCAGATCCCAGTGTGCCTAGACTAGGCAGTTTTCACAGGAAGAGATGAGGTCAATTGTTTAAGAGAGAAGGAAAGTCATACACACGCCCCACCCCTTCACACGCAGTCCAGAACTCCAAGAAATCTCTTTTCTTTTAATGAAGCACATCAAGGAACCAAATACTTTTCTAGTCTTGCACCTCAACTGCAGGATTCACACTTCACCCCTCCCTCTCATTCTCCTGCCTTTATCCTCTGAGCCAGTGCTCACCACCACCACCCACTCAGTAAAATGCAGAATACAAGGGAAGAAATTGTGCAAGACTGGTGTATGTTGCCAGATCACTAGGGTGACTTAGATATTAATTGGGAGCTGACAGTGCCACAGATCTCTGCACAAGGCAGCTACACCTTGGGCAACAAAGCATCATCCACACATGGCCTCTACAGGGGTGAGTTTTGAGGGGCAGAAGAAATCCTGAAAAGCAAATATGAAAGCAATTCATGAGATGGTTTCTGATTTTGCTAAACAGCTCACACTGGAAAACTCTACCAAAAAAATTACAGCATAAAAGAAGAACTTTCTGTTTTTCTAAATAAGACTATAACTTGAAAAGGTTTTTGATCTCAAAGTTTTCCTGTAAATTTAGAATGTTCAGAAAAGTAAAAAATGGAGCTGACAAATACAGAAGCTTTACTTCCATGAAAATATCTGTTTCACCCTAAGTAATTATTTTCTTAGCATGGCAACATGACAAGCCCTATTTTCATGCAGCCAAAATAGGGCCTTTTTGCCTCTGCTTCAGAGACATCTGCTGCTATTTCCAGTGGTTGGAGCTGCCAAGGAAATTCTGTATTAGCTGTCAAGAGATGTTCCTTTGGGTTAAAAGGCTTTGCTGTGGGGCAGACAGACGTGCAAATACAGAGACATCATATTACAGCCACCATCTCTTGCGTAGGCAACACTAGTACACCATACCTTTGACTGTGGATCATCCTCCTCCTCGCTCTCTGAGCTCTCTTCCTTCTGATTCAGCACAGGTATATTCAGTGCATCCATGTCCTCATCCCAGGTGAAGGCCGTGGAAACCTGCAGCCTAGGAGCTTCACCAAGTTTCCTTATCTGTTTGGATGAAGACAAGGAATGCTCTTTATTTTAATTTGAAGTTTTCTCTGTGAGATCAGACAACTGATTTTCGCTTGTGGCTTCCCTCTGGCCAGTTCTACTGACTTCTCACACTTGCAAACAACCCAACAGCAAAACCACTAAACCCTGGTCACCTTTGCTGTAATTTAAACTCAATCCATCTCAAGCCATTTTCAGATGACACAAGCACCAGTCTGAGTCACTCCTATCTGCAGCAATGATACTTATTGTCATCCAAGGTAAAACTGGCAAACCTCAATGGGGTTGGAAAGTAATTTCAGGCTCAGGTTCTCCTCCAAACTTCTCACCTTAGATTTCTTTTTAGCTGCATCTTCCTCCTGCTCATCATCATCCTCCTCCTCCCGGTAGTATACCTCAATTCCACTGTCATTTTCATCTGCTGGGCAGATCTTCCTTTTTTTTGGCTTCACCTCCTGCAACAAGGGGAAATGGAAATGAGTGGATGGTGGAGGGCAAAAACCAGGACGAATCTTAAAGGCAATTCTGACCACAAAGTAAAGAGTCTGACAACAGAGAGAGGGTGGTGCAGTGACAGAGCATCCCCCATTATCCACTCACATAACAGAGAGAGAATAAACCCATGTTTACCATGCTTATGGGGCCAAGACCAACAGGATGGGCCACAAAGAAACTGGACTGCTGTTTCAGTTAACTCCTACCCTAATGGAGTAGTTTCTGATCTTTGCTCATCTCCAATGCAATTTAATCCGGTTTTCCTACTCTGTATAATTCCTCAGCCTGATTCCAGTGGATCTTCCTAGTCAAGTATTTGGGCCAAACAAGTCCTTCAGCATGTCCTGCACAGTGACATCCATACCTTCTCCTTTTCAGAGTTTCCTCTTTTCTGTTTTGTCTTCATCTTAAGCTTTTCCTGATCATCTGCCTCTTTTTTCTCTTCCTCTGCATCATATCTTGGTAGGCCTAGGGATTCAGGCAAGATGCTTGGCATTCCAGTGTCCTCAGGCAGGAGAGAGAGCTCAACATGTTTTCCTTTTCCATTTACACTGTGGTGCATTGCCAGGAGTAGCAGGAAAGAACAAAAAAACAGAACATTTAAAATGACTGCAAGGATATGCGCTTCTTTAAAATCATCCCAGCTTTTATCTTCCCTCTTTCCATCCTCTCCTCCTTCACCATTTCCTTTCTAATAATGCATGGTCCCTTTTAAGGAACGCTGAACCTACCCAAGCACCTTGGCAGTGAGCAGCTTTCCTTCAGGCAGGTACTTTTCATATAAGGAGTGTTTCTGTACAAAGTAAGGGGAAACGTTCTGGAACAGGATTCGGCCCAGAACAGAAGTGGACAAGCTGAGAAGAGGAGGAAAACAAAAAATAAGTATTCCATGGGAGGGGAATGCAAAAGAAAAATGCAGTGACTATATCTGTGGCACCATCTTTATAGCATCAGTTCTTTATAGCATCACCCAAACTTTTCTTACTTTAATTTCACAGGCTCAAGAAAGCAGCAATGACATCTTAATTCTCAGGAGGAAATTAATATTGCAACATGGCATTATGCCAGAGATCAACCCCAAACAAGATTCCAGAATCATATATTCAAAGTAACTTCTCCAAGACCCCTCATTTCCCAGTACAATTTTCTTATGCTACTCACCCAAAGAATACACCTGATGGAGTTACTGATTTGACATAGCCTCTCACAAGCTGGTGTTTTTTAACATCGTTAATACATGTTATTTCAACATCCTCGACTTTGCTGTTGCTCTTTGGGTTTAGCCTAAAAAGAAGAGAGAGGTTAGAAGTTAAAACACTCATCTGAACAATCCACATTCTGCTCTGGATAGCAACAAAAAGAAATCAGTATTAAAACCAGCTAGTACTTTCTGGTAAACATACTGGATCAGAGATGTCCTTCAGTTTGTGCAAACGTACTAACAGACTATCTGCATCTCTGCTAAGCTATATGTAGCATTAGGGAAAAGATGGGCTGCTGTAAACAAAGCCTAACGAAACACATCAGCCTGGCTTCCTCTGACACAAAGAAAATGAGCAGAGTAAAATGCCGTCTGGAATTCTGTGCAGCCTTGATTTGAGGTTTTTCCCACTTCTTTCTAAGACACCTTGTTCCACATGGTTTATGCATTTTTGTTCCACAGAACACAAAGCAATAGGCTCAGTCTGAAGAGGTTTGTAGGACTAAGTCTATTTAATCAAAATGTTTAAATGCAGCTAAGCACTGAAGAGCAGGAGATCAACAGTCTGGAGGGAAGACACATACCGGGACTGCCGGAGAGATAACTGGATTTTACCGTTCTCATTGGAGAGGATGTAACACCTGCATGGTAGAGCAAAGGGAGAAAACAGAAAGCACTTTACCCGTTAAAAAAAGCCATAGGTAGAAAACATATATTTTCACTAACAGAGTGAAGCCCTATAGGAAAAAAACTACTCTGTCCCTTAGAGCATTTGCTGACTAACACAAACCAGCATGATGCAACAGTTCACAAAAATCAGCTAAAGGGCTTTTTGAAACATATCTACTTGCTTTACTCAGTCTCTATTGCTAGTACAAAAAATGTAAACATTGCTATAGCTGAATCACTTGGCCTGTTGCACTCTCCACCACTCCCAAAAAGTCTGTGAAGTAGGGAAATGCAATTATTTATGCATTACAAATGTAAAGAAAACTGATTTGCCAAACAGCCCACAGAACTACAGCAGTCTGGGATCAACTTATGGCAGTAAAAACCCTGTCACCAACAGCGGCACATATCTAAGTCTTAGAGCTTGAGGGAACAGGAAAGAGTTACTGACCTGACAATCTTGCCAAGTTTGAAATCACTCAGAGGATTCTCCGTGAACATATCACTGAGGTGAAAAACACTGACTTTGCCAGTCTTTCCACCTGGCAGTGCAACAGTCAAACCAGCGTGTGGAGTCACTTTTGTCACCATGCCTACAGTGATGGTGTCCTGTGCCAGCGATTGAACTCCTGGAAAAAAGCGAAGGAGGGAGAAGGCTTCATAATACTCCAGAAATATGTAATCAAAGCAACAAGGGTAATGAGTCAGCGAAGCTGATTTTAGTTGCCTAGTCACATATTAAACCCACCAACTTTTCATAAGATGCAGTCTATGCCCTCTCCCAGCTCACAGCAATGTTTGCTGTGATGGTCCCCTGTTTGCATAGCCACAAGATCCAGGATCCAGAATAACTGACAGATGTTGACAAATATTATACCATCTCGTGTCTGAGATCAGAAGTGAAAGCCTTCATAAGAGCTCAGAGAAGGACACGAAAAAAGCAGGAAAGTGATTCCTTAGACTAAGGGTCTGACCTCTCTTGCCTTGCATGCTGCTACACCTGGGTCAGGGTGCCAGGGTTCATTCTGTCCTACAGGGAGGTACAGCTTGGCTCTGGAGTGCAACACCTTCACCTGAGGGGTCAGTGCAGGCCCACCTGCATCATGCGCAGTGGGGTGCTGCTGTTAAGGCTCCATAATACCTGTCAGTGACAAGCAGAGGTTTGTTTCTGTGACATCTGTTCCAGTCACCGTAGCTGATATAGCCTGGCCATTTTTGAAGCTCTTTTCTGGATGTTTTAAGACCTGAAAGGAAAAAACAGATTTCCACTTATTACCAGAAACGGAGCATTGCACACATCTGACTGGTGCTTCTTCTATGAACGTTTACACTTTCTACACACATCTTCAATGTGTACACTTGACTGACAGCTGAGCCTTGCTTCAACGCCTCTGCTATTCTGAGCCACACTAGCTACAGGCATCATACTTGCCTGTCAGTGAGGGGCAGTGATGCCTAAAGGGCAGAGCACTGGATTATGAGTTCACGTGGATGTCATAAGTGCCCGCAGTCATTACATGCGGCCATCTGCATGGAAAAAAAAATTTTTAGCTTATTTGTAATTTGTATCTCTTACCTTGGTGTTCAGAGACAACAGCAGAAGGGGAACTCTTCCTCGAATGTCAGGGGTGACTTCTACCTCCAGCCAATTTTTGAGGACGTTATACTGAGAAGACACCAAATAACCAGAGAAGACAGCATGAGAACTTGGGAAAAAATCCTCTCCCTGATGGATTCGCTAATTTTAAGGCTAGAAAAAAATACTACCGCCTTGGCTCTTGCAAAAAGCAAAAATGGTGATTTGGCTTCTACTCCTACAAGCATAATACTGCTGTGGTTCCAGGCAAGTGCACACAGGGGACCAACAGTGCTTTGTGCTGGTGGCACAGACAATTTCTCAAAGGCCCTTTTACTAGCATTCAGGGTGGAAAGTGTCTGCTGGCAACAAACAGACATATTGAGGTTGAGTCAGCTAGACTCAAGTACAGAAAACGTGACTTACAGGCTGTCCAGGGAGGTGGTCGAGTCGCCTTCCCTGGAGGTGTTTAAGGAACGGGTGGATGAAGTGCTTAGGGACATGGTTTAGGGAGTGTTAGGAATGGTTGGACTCGATGATCCAATGGGTCCTTTCCAACCTTGTGATTCTGTGATTCTGTGATTCCTTCTCCTTCTCTCCCCGTAAGACACCGTTTTGCATGGGCCACTCTCACAGTTAATGAAGAGCATAGTACTGTCAATGTTTAGGACCGATCTAAGACCCTGAGGTCACTCCCACTTGCTGCCTCCCTCAGTACACTTCTTAGGAGGACTCTGACCTCACCTTTTTCACAAAACAGGTGACTGTCTGTCCAACATTGTATAGTCCAAGTTTCTTGAGAGTGCTGTCTTCTTTAAGCTTCAGCATCTCTGTGACTTCCCCTTCTATTTCGCTGTTTGTAAACAAAGGAAGAGGACATCAGTAAGACAGCTTTGGTACTAATGAGGAAGACAGAAGTCAGAAACCTAAGACATTACAGGGAGCCAGTACTGCTGTGACAATGCCTCTGTGGTATTCACCCACTCCTCAGCTGCACCTTTCTGCAGGGAATTAATTCCTCCACCGGCTTAAGAGGGAATCCCTTTTGTAGCGAAGGGGCATACCAGAATCCAGACTGGCAGAACCTGAAGCCAAAAGGACATTCAAAGGAAATCATACGCTGGGAAAGCACAGCTCCCAGACCCAAGTTAGTGTGAAAGAGAGAATAAGAGGCTTTGCCACACTGCATGTATATGGAGCTCCTTGCTCATGGTTAGCTTCTTCACAAATGGGAGGAAGAAGGGAAAGAATCTACAAGGACAGGAGGTCAGTGAAGCACCTGCAGACAGCACAGAGGCTAACACTTGCCTTGGTCGAATGCTGAGCTCTGGAATAGACCGTGTGAAGTGTGGATGGGTGATGGGCAGGTACCTGCAGAACAGGAAAAAGACTGAAGTTTCTCATCACCTTCCCAGGCCCCAGTCACAGTCTCTCCACTGGCAAAACAATAGGTTCTAAAACTATCAAAGCCTTTGAGTTCCAGTTCTTCATAGCACTACTTCAGTGGCGATTTAGGTACCCAATACACTCTGGCAAATTTAGCAAATCGTGCTTCCATTTAAGACTTCCACTGGACCTTAAGAGTTCAGACATTGTTTTTTCTTGCAACACAGAGAGGTAATTCTCAGGTATAACAGCAGATTTCCTCAGGCCTCAACTACTCCAGCAAAGATCTTGTGGCAGAGGGATGAGCCTGGATCATCTGAATTAATTAACTGTTTCACCCCTCGCTTTCCCCAAGAAGTAATATAATGAGCATGTTTTCCTACCTGTGAGTGTTCACATCTCTGCCTCCAATGACTCGGGCAGTCACCTTCTGCCCAGCTTTCAGAGTATATGTTGGAAAAGAGCCTATGGGCACATCATCCAGAATCCGGGATGCATGGATTGAACCTGTCAGTTTGTCATCAATAGCAACCGTGACATGGGTTGGTTTGACAGATTTAACAGTACCAGTAACAATATCCCCCAGGGAAAGTGAGTGTTTCACAGCAGTAAGCATCTCTTCCAATGCTGTCTCAGATTCGTTCCGGACTCTTACAAAAACATTCTTCTTTGCTGGGCCTTGTACTGCCAATAAGACTCCATGGTCATTCATCTTCACAACTTTTAAGGTTGCAGAGATCATCTGTCCCACCTTCAGTTTTTCTGAGTCAAAGCGGAAGGTGTCATTGAAATGAGAGGCTATGGGGATAGCTGCCAGCTGGCCTGTTTCCAACAATGACACAATGGCAAACTCTTCTGCTATGTGCTGCACAACGGCAGAGTGCTGGGAGTTCTCTGTGAGCCGCTACACAGAAAGAAAGATAGTGACTTACCCTGCTGAGATTTTGACCCCCTCCACTCTACCACCCATAGTTCTAAAGGAGGAAACAACCACCCCAAGTTTATTAATTGACTACAGTTTGACAGACAAACAGAAACACACAGATCTAAAAACATACTTGCTTGGCTCTTTGCTTTAAGACTTCTTCCCGAAGAGAAACATACACCTTGGATGTGAGGGCATCCACATGAAGAACCAACGCCTTGGTTTTCTCACCAGGAACAATACTTTTGTCTGCAAATGAGAACAAGATTTATCTCCTGATGGCAGTGAAAAATTATGAGATAGTGGTACGTGACATATAGGAAGAGTTCAATTTAATTCCTGAAGATCATAGTAATAAAGACTGCTTAATTAGCCATTGTAACTATGTTGCTGTAATCAAATTAACTTAGTGGCCACATGCATAAGTCAAGTCTTTAAGAAAAGAACAGATTTCTCCAACATTAAAGGCAAGGAGGAAAAGAAAATCTTTTTTATTCAGAAAAAGGGTCTGATACTTTTATGAAAGAACTAAATTGATTTTATGAAGAAGCAACTCTGAAATAACATAGACAAGGCTGACTAAACACAAATTCAAGGCAATAAAGGTTCTGAAAAAGATAATGCTAACATTTGCACAATAACATCATCAGTCTATCCACTGCTGAGGAAATAAAGGAACTCTTCTGAATGCAAAAGCACTGGGACATCACTCCTGCTGAAGTTAGCAGTATATATTGGTTTCATTGGTTTATTCATTATGTAAGCATGTGCTTGTTTGGTTCTGCATAGTACCGCACTTTTCTGTTCTAATTTTTGAAATTGCAGTCCTGTTTAAAAGTCACATTGATTTAAAGGAAAAATTAACAGCAACTTCAGACAGAGCATGCTCCAAGGAACATATTTCCGAAGTAAGAAGAAATAAAATCAAGTAAGCTGGAGCTTGTACTAATGTTTTGTCTTCATACAGTACGCTTCAACCAAGGACCTCAGAGCACAAATTAGACCTCACAAGATGCCCAACACAGAATAGAACAGAATATTTCAATTGGAAGGGATCAACAATGATCAACTTGTCAACTGCCTGACCAGTTCAGGGCTGAGTGTGTTATTACAATGTGCGCGTATTACAATGGCTGAGGGCTTAAAGTGTGTTATTAAGGGCATTGTCCAAATTCCTCAAACACTGACAGGCATTGTCCACCCCTCCAGGAAACCCGTTCCAGGGTGTGACCACCCTCTCAGTAAAGAAATAATTTCTAATGTCTTCTAACCCCACCTTACACAGGTTTGAACCATTTCACAGGTCCTATCACTGGATACCAGGGAGAAGAGCTCAGCACCTCCCTCTCCACCTCCCCTCCTCAGGAAACCATAGAGAGCAATGAGGTCATCCCTCAGCCTTCTTTACCCCGAACCAGACAAGCCCAAAGTCCTCAGCCATTCCTCAGAGGATGTGCCTTCCAGCCCCCTCAGGAGCAGTGCTGCCCTCCTCTGGACACGTTCAAGGACCTTCACAACCTTCTTAAATTGTGGGGCCCAGCACTGCACACAGCAATCCAGGTGAGGCCACATCAATGCTGAGTACAGCAGGACAATCTCCTCTCTCGACCAGCTCATTCTGCTGTGTTTGATGCACTCCAGGATGCAGTTTTCCCTCATGACAGCCAGGGCGCACTGCTGGCTTCTACTGAGCCTACTATCACCCAGCACCCCCAGATCCCTTTCTGCAGGGCTGCTCTCCAGCCAACTCCCTGTTTATACGTGTGCCCAGCATTACTTTGGCCCAGGTGAGGAATCTGGCATTTGGACTTGTTAAAATTCCATCCCATTAATCAGTGCCCAACACTCTAATCTACCTAGATCCCTCTGCAAAGCATCTTGTCCCCCAAGAGAACATCCCAATCTGGTATCATCAGCAAACTTGTTAATGGTTCAGACAACTCCTGCATAAATATATTGAACAGAAGCAGCACCAGGATTGACCCTGAGGAACACCATTGGTGACCGGTCACCAGCCAAAAACGAGGCATGAGTAGGTCCAGTTTACAGAGGGTGTAACAGAAGCATGGGTAGGGTTAAGCGATAACTTCTGAATCATGCAAATGGGTCGGCAACACATCAGGAAACTAAACTATTCCTCAAGCTCACCCTTAGTCTGATCAGACTCAGAATAATAGAATGGTTTGGGTTGGAAGGAACCTTAAAGATCATCAAGTCCCACCCCTTCCACCTTGGGCAGGGACACTTCCCACTGGATTAGGTTGCTCAAGGCCTCAAACATACTGGCCATAAACACTTCCCACCTTGGTTCCCCAGCAGAACTAATTTCAGGACAGGAGTTTCAATGCACAAAAGTGAAAACTGAAGCAAGTAGCCAAAACAAAGACCCTCACCTCCCAAATGGTAGCGAGTGGCTGTCACAGTCAAGCCTGTGACACAGTTGCCACTGAACAGTGCTGAGCCATCTTCCTTCACATCCTGCAGCACCAGCTGCAGCTCCTTCCCAGGCACCAACTCACAAAGGCCTCGGGCCATGCTGGACTCCCCTAAAGAAAGGAAAGAAAAAGTAAGAAATCAGTTTTATCTATGCTGTTTCTTCGCAAAACAGAGTTTTCACATTTGCTCAAGAAAGCATGCTTCCTAAGAGAAAACAGAGTTTAGGCTCCTGAATCTGTAGAAATACAAAGAAGTTCTAAGAGTCAATCAAAGTAGAAAGACTTTTGTGAAATTAAGGATCTGATCCAATCTTACATAAACACCATCACACAGCATTGCATATACAAAAAGCTGAAAGCAAACTAATACTAAAAACTATTAATTCCATTACTAAAAGCGATTAATACTAAAAACACAAAACAAACGTCACTCCACGAATACAGGAAACAAAACACTAAACATTTCTGGAAGTAGAACAAATCTAACAAGGTGAAGATAGAATTTGACAAAAATAAACTGTAATATATCCAGTATTCCTAATACAAGGAAAAGAGCAAATAAGAAAACCTTTACCGAAGGACTCGTTCAGCAAACCTTTAATACCAGTAGGCAAATCTATTTGTACAAACTCATCCTCGCACCAGTACTAGGTTCTAGTTGAGCAGATCCTGACTAAGGCTCAGGGCAATTGAAAAACTCCTCTGTGAAACCAGTTACCTCATGAACAAATATCAACAAAACCAACTTGATTGGTACATGCTCAAGTGTGAATTTCTGTAGCAGAAGACTAGTAGGAGCAGCTCTTAACTGCCAGTCACAAGCAATGCTAGTGTCCTCTGCTGTCATAGTAAAAAAAGCATTGTTAGATGATGGTAGAAATGGTAATTTCTCCATTATGAATTACCAGCAAATAGTATGTACACATTGTTACTCTTGTCAATGACTCCTCTTTATTTTGAGGAGTAAAGCTACTCATGATTGCTTAAATGGAGTAAGAACCCTTGCTGCCTGCAGCATAATAGACAAGTAAGGAAATTTATTACTCTAACCCTCCAAAAGCATTATTCATTTTAAACAGATGTGCTACTCCTCAGAAAACACCAGAGGAAAAAAAGATCATGGCTTCACCATCTGACAGCTACCTTGCCCAGCCCTTCAAGTATCACAGCAAGACACACTGATGCACTGACTCCAGCCACTTTCAGTTGTCCTCTGTCCTTCCATCATTTGTGAGTATAAGGAAGAATTACATGATGTCCATTCTGATTCCTACGTGCTTATCACCCTAGTATCCAGGAACGAGTGCTGTTTTTCCTAAACTAAGTAATTAGCAGGAGTAGCTCTTAAATGCTCACAACAGCTAGCACCCAACGAGAGCATCCCATAGTGCTTATCAACATCTTCTTCCCAGGTATTTGGGGAAATTCAGGTTTGGGCATTAGGCAGCCTGGTTTGCTCCACCAGTGTTTTGTGGCAATTCACTCAAGCATACAGAAATAAATTCTTCCTGGACTTCCACGAGTCATTCTTTCACCACAAAAAAAAAAAAAAAAAACAAACAAAATACACCCAAAAACAAACTGAAAAACAGTATGCCTAGACCTCTGTTGGCATATTAAACATACTTCATGGGTTGGCCCAACACCCCACATATCTGTAAGCTCTTTGGAGTTTTTCTGTTTACTGACCAGAGAAATTAGGTCTGAAGGCTAAAGCTCTTAAATTACAAGAGTACTAAAAAATAACCACTTCCAGATTAAAACTAAACAGATAGAGACAATTCTTAACATAATGCATAATTTAACAGTGAAACTACGGCCACATGCCTCCGCTGATTAACTTTTAAATTGATTCATAAAGCTATTACAAGTATTCACACCAAAAGAAAAAAAAAGTGTCTCCAAGGCTGGAGAAAGGCTTTGGTTCACACAACATCCAGTCTCACCCTGGACTTCCTTATTTTCACCTCACAGGCCCTCAAAGGAACTCATACTTTACTAAAATTGTATCTCCCTTTCTCTTGATATATGAACCTCACAATTCATCTATTTATCCCCTTATTTTTAATTCTCTAATTCAATCTGAAATCAACATAAGAAGCCTAGCAGACTTCAATGAAGAGCAGCTGGTTTTTTCTAGCTATAGTTCCAAAAAGCCTTCCTGTCAACAGCAGACACTGCACACATGCTTTTCTTCTAATGAACTCCTCTTGGAAGCCAAGCCTTTGTTTGAACTGAGCTTTCTTTCAGTTAAACAAAAACGTTTTTCCCTTTTTGCTCCTCTGGAGTCCCTTTTTTGTCATATGATCCCCTTTAGCAGAATACATTGAATCTTTTACCTCTTCTTCTCAACAAGCTCCTTATTTCTTTCAACTCCTTGAAATATTGATTCAGCAAGGCTAAGCTCTCCGCAGCAGAATCGCCTGAGCTGCACTCTGACACCTTCAGATTGAGGAGCACACGCTGCTTCTCCTCATCAATGCTCATCACCTTTGCAATCACAGTCTGTCCCACCACAAAGTGGTCCTTGGTGTCCGTCACAAACTTGTCGCTCATGCTCTGTGCAAAGCAAACAAAGGGCAAGGGTTACTCAGCACAGCTGCTCACTGTCAACCACCCACAGTGCTGTTCAGAAGGGTTTGAGTTAAGGCTTCATGAAAATGCATAAGAGAAATTAACAAAGACTAACGAAAAGCCATCAGATAAAATTCACAGAATCACAGAATAGTTTGGGTCGGAAAGGACCTTAAAGATCATGCAGTTTCAACCCCCTGCCACAGGCAGGGACACCTCCCACTAGATCAGGCTGCCCAAGGGCCATCCAACCTGGCCTTGAACACCTGCAGGGATGGGGCAGCCACAACTTCCCTGGGCAACCTGTTAATTACTGAAGTCACATCAAATCCTTGTTTGAAGCTTAAGCTCACTTGAATGAAGTCCTTTATTTCATTTTGGGAGCCAACTAAAACACAAGCCTAAAAGCAGCTTTTACCCTACTGGAGGAAGCTGTGTAAATGCAGGACCCAAGCCCTACTATTTCCTCCTTTTTGTTTACCTTTGCTAAAAGACATGGTTCAAGTATGCCTGATTACACACATGCTATTTACTGGAGTGAATGCATTGCTTACCACTTTGGGTGCCAGTCCTGTCACACCGAAAGGGAACTCCACAAACACTCCAAAGGGCATCACATTCCTCACATAACCAGTCAACAGCATCCCAGGCTGGATTTCAGAGAAACATCTCACAACTTGCTCATCCTGTACAGCAGAAATCACTGCAGACTTTCTGCTCAAGATCTGAACAACCAGTTAGGAAAAATGGGAAAAGATGAATGGAGCCCAATGCCAAGCAAACCTCTTGGTGCCACCCACTGGGCTAGAGCACTTTTTGCAGGTTAGACAGCAGAGGAGTTCAAATTCCTACAATTCCAATTTCTGTCTTGATCTCTCTACACTAGACTTCAGCAACCAATATCTTTTAAGCTGCTGAGCTTTACAGATGCATGCTTCACACTAGCAGAAATGTCAACTCCAAAGCATTTCAGTTCTAATTTTTGGTAAAATCCAGCAACATTTTTGTTAAGGTTGTAATAAGATTAGCAGCCCAGAAGCTGGTTTGGAAGATCAGTCAATTCCCAATGAAGTTCTGGTTCTGACAGTATGCTAGCAGCAGATGAGACTCACTTAACACAAGCAAGTTATGACTCTCTTAAGCATCACTAGCTTGACAGGCACTTCCATCTCAACACGCTAACCAGGATACCTCCTTACCCCCCACACCCTGCTTTGCTTGTCTGGTTGAGGCGGTAAAGGATACAATATGCTCTCCCTTGTCACTTAGACACATAACTCTGGGCAGGACATCCCCTTCTTGAAGGCAATGCCACAGGAGCTTGCAGTTAGCAACAAAGTCGGAAAGGTGTACTGTGGGAATCAAGGCTGTCACGTCACCTTCATCTTCTAAGATAGAAACCTCTAGCACATTATCTTTCTTCTTCAAGACTTTCACGTCAACCATCTGAAAAGAAAACAAATGCAGGGATATAAAATGCGAAGTGTATTTGAAGTCATCCCTTTTGATGCACAGGGTACAGAATGCTGTGCTGCAGGGGCTCTGACATGGCCTCCCAGCTATGTATGAGAGAATTCTCACATGAGCAGGGCTGAGCCTAAATAGCACGCCAATGTTGACAGTAAAATAGAAAATGTTATTTCTCAGCTTCTGAAGGAATCAAGAGCTAGAAACATCCCGTTGGTTGTGACTTTTTATTTGATGGGGAAAGGGAATAATTTATACAAGATTAGAACTGCATTGTTCCTGCATTAGCAATATCTGCAGGGTGCTGGAAACTATGTTCATTCCAAAGACAACAGGGAAGCATTTCAAAACATTGCTCTGAAGCTGTCTTTTTCCAGGGAGCAAAAGCAGCTGCATTTGGAGTGAGAAAATCAGCAGCATCCAGAAGAAAGAACTCCACCTAGGAGTAGGAGGACTAATTGGTACCTCCAAAAGGACCATCCCAAGTCTCCTTCATCCTGACTTGACAACAGAGACTCTGGTTTTGATCCAGGAGACGAACAACACAATAAGAAATGCACATTTAATGCTAGTTCCTCATCATCAACAGCTTTTCTTGAACCAAAGTAGTTCAAAGTGACACCACGTTGTGTGGAAAACAAGTAGGAAAGGGCAAAAAAGGGAGCAGCCATTGAATTCAATACCTCTCCTATTTGATATTTCACTTCCTGTTTCTTCTTTGGATTACATTCCTTTTTGTCATCCAGGGTAGGATTGTTCAGTAACCTGAAGGTCAACAAGAGTCTTTGTTGCTGGGGCTCACATTTTAAGACCATTACTTTAACAACCTGCAGCAAAAGAAGATAAAACAAAAGTTCAATTCAGCTGACACCCCCTCCCAGTGTGGCACCACCTACAAAACGAGACAGGGTAATGCATACACACTACACTTCTCTTTCACACCTAAGGACAGAATAAACTTCACATCTCCAGATTTGCAGTCAGAAATCTTGATAGAAAATTACTCTTCTCCTTAGACAGCCAACAACAGAAGGGTTAAAGACAAAAAAAACCATCAGAATAATGAAGAGGGCTGAGATCTCTATAAGCTTGCTCACAACGAAGACCAGAACTTAGTGAACAGCGTGGTCTCCAAAGTTCCTGGTTTAAAATGCACAGGATTGGAAACAAAAACAAGAACCAGAACCTTCAGACAACCTGATCCCTCAGATTCTTTAGGTAAAGAGTTTTAACTTCCTCAGAAGAAATTGTAGCCTAGAACCCCAAACTTCTACTAAGATGTCTCTAACTCACCCAAGCATCATCCCTATATCACACACCACGGTGTTTCCTGCACACCAGAACAAAGGGAGCCTAGAAATAAAGACAGTTCTGTGAAATACTCTAAGAGCTGTCCCTTTCACAGCCTAATCTGTTTAAGTGGAACACAACTATTACTTTAAGTATAGGGATATGAACTTCTCTTGGTGTAGCTGGTTCCTCCAGGGGAAAATTCATGTTGGAGACAACTCAAACACAGATTTCTCTTCTGCATTCAAACACAAAACACGGCATAGGTATATTAATTACCTGGCCTTCATGGAAGACTTTATCCGGACAAGATACAGGTTCTGAACTCAGCTCATTCTTTGGTACTAGACCCTTGACATCATTGTAGAACTTCACAATGCAACCAAACTCCCTGGCACACACCACAAAGCCATGCGTGATCAGACCTGGTTTTGCATCTTCATAACAGGAGAGGACTGGAAGCTTTGATTGGACAAGATTTTTCTTTAGAGTAAGGATCAGCTTCTTTCCTGCAGGATTGCACTCTAGCACCTACAAGAATGGAGTATAAAAAGGTTCAAAAACCTGATAACATTTACTGTTATCAGACCAATCCAGCTTCTAAATACTCAGAACAAAAGAGTGCAGAGCAGCTGAAGACTGTCTGGCAGCTCTCACCCGACACTTGAGTTCATCTCCTATGCTGAACTTCTTCTCAGGCTGCTTCAGGATCACATCAGAGAGATGCAGGGATGGCACAAGCCCTTTAATCCTATCAGCCACTTTCACCTGCATCCCAATGGGTTTCAGAGAAAACACTTTGCCCTAGAACCCAAAACAGGGAAAAGGATGAGTAAATTTGACATGAAAAGCAGATCGTATACAGGTAGGAAACAGCCAAGACACTGCATCAGCACATCTAATCACCATCCAAAAAAAAAAAAAATCTTACTCCACCCCACCCAATGAATTTGGCCCATGAACTTTCATACATTCCATAAGGTTGTTTACAGCCTCTTTTCCTTAAGCATAGGCTACTCTCGCAAAACTGACTCTGGCAAACCCGAATAGTTTCCAGAGCCATATCCAGTACTCCGACTTAAGAATGATCCTAACTGAGTAACTTTCTGCCTGTGAACTGACTGTGATGGTAGACACACAAACTTTTTTACACTGAGTGCAAGGCAAGTTTTCATTTCTTTCACTCAAGCCTTTCTAACAACATATTCACAGCTATAAATAAAAAACTGACAGTGGCTAAAATTTGATTGCCTTAGCAGCACCATGAACGAAAACCTGAAGAAAATGGGGAAAGAAAAGTATCACATCCCATCAATCAAGTTCTGCAAGAAGAGGTTTTACTCCTCATTTTCCTCCATCACTAGTCAGGATCAGAAGTGGAATATACACATTAGGCAGAGGAAGTGTATGTTAGTTAGATCATTGCTCCAAGCATAAAGTGCCACAAAGTACTGTGTCAGTCCTTCAGAAGCTCACCTGTACCACATCCCCGACATGGATATCTTGGTATTGCAGAAACCGTGCTTCAATGATCTGACTAGGAAAGAGACACAGCAAGAGATGACACATCATTCGACTTGAAGGAAACAATCTCCTCTTTGCTTTGACCCCATTATCCCCCACAAAACTCACTGCTCTTCAACTCCAGAGCTCTTATGTTTTACTCCAGCTGACCCGCCTCCCAAAACAGCTCTCTGGACAAAGTTCAGGGAGGTTCACCAGGCTGCACCCCACGTGACAGCCACACTGCTATGGCCACAGCCATGGCTCCATGAAAGGGGAACCCATCATCTGCATTGCTTAAAGCCTCAGAGATGGAAATACTAAGAGGGAAGAAGAAAACAGGATAGAAGATCAAGGTTTAATTTCCTGTTCAGCCACAGTCTTCTGACATTATCTCGGCAGAAGTAATTCAGCCTCCCTCAGCCCACCAACTATACTGATGGCATCCTAACTTCCTGTAGTATGGGCAGGATATGCAGACAAGCTGACGCGAGCCAACAGATACAAACTAAAAACCTTAAGTGGCAAGTTCCAGTTGAGCAAAGGAAGGTAGTAACTCCCATGCTTGAGCAAACCCTTCTAATCCTTTAAACAATTTTTTGGAAGACTCTATGAAACTTACTGCTTCAGAGATACGATAGACATCTCATCCATCAGGCTGTAGTCAATGATCCGGCATTTATGCTTGCACCCTGTCTTAAATGCCCCAGGTTTCAAAGATTTTCTGGTTTTTGAAAGATGTTTCAACTAGAAAAAAAAAAAATTACAATTCAGTGTTTGGGAAATGGAAGCACTGATATAGACTTTGGGTTGAAGAAGTAGCATCTGACCGAATTGCTCTTCTGATATATTCGCTCTGTGAAGCAGGTCTCACCAGTTCTTCCTCAAGAACCCTCTTACATTCCAACCTGAACAAGGGGAGGTATGATTTGGAAAACATTTTTCACACTGTCCAGATTTTGCAGTATTCGTTTCACAAAGAACATAAAGGTAGAAAATAAAACATCCTCCTAGCCTCCTTCCACAGAAGGCAGAGACAGCTACAGAAAACTCCCCTCACTTCCTGGTACTTACCCGTGCAAATGCAAGACTGCCATCATCAAGCTCAAAGATCGCACCAAACTTCTTGTAGAAAGCTTTCACTGTCGCCTCCTCCACCACTGCTCCCATGCGATCACTGGAGAGCTGGTTTGGTGATCCCCCAGGGTGGAGGAAGGACTGCCGCAGAGTCAGCCGCACCACCTTGGAGGTGGGGTGGATAGAGAGGATGCAAGCTTTCACCTGGGAGAAGATAATATGCTTGCTAAACTCAAGTTTGTAAACAAAAGAGGAGAAAGGCATATTGCTTATGTTTTCAGACAGCACGCTTAGTACATGAACCCTTTGCCAACGTACAGGCACTTCCCAACATTGCTACTAAGACATTACTTCAGTTCTAACAGCTCTAGAGATGAGCAACTTTCACTTTTGTCTGTTGTTTATGGGGTAGTCTGGTACATGACCTCACAAGAAATTTTCCATTACTTGAAAGTCTCTCATTCTTCCCAAATTAGTCTTCCAGTACCCTGGGAATGGCTTTGCTCTTTAGAGTTCTAAAGCAGCCATGACAGTAATTGAGATAAAATATGACAAAGACAGCTTTCATCAGTAAGATTTCAAAGATTATTCCACTGAAATGTGGGAGAAGAGATGATGTAAGCAGGACACCAATTCCAGCCATCCTTCACCCTCCTTACCACTTGATCCGGAGAATAGTTCATGGATTTCTCTGGGTCTGTGTGTATGAAATCCACAATGCCAGTGAATGAAGACAGAAAGTTCAGTTTGATCCCCACTGGGGCCACCTAGAAAGGGAAGGAAAAGATGCCAAAAAAATTTGTGCTTAGTTTTCATCCAGCTCAGAATCAAAGAGCAATTCATGCATTTCACAATAAGGCACTGTCAGTGCTAATCAACAAGCACATCACAAGAGATGAGAAATCTGGTAACAATTCTGCTTTCTACGTTGTTTTGCAAAAACAATCCTTTAGTTTTTTAGATAATACTGCGCTTACTCTAAATACTACTTCTAACCTGTGGAATACTTTTCCCAGGCAAAGGCCAGAGAAGCACGAAACAGATCCTGTTCTGCTTCAAGCTCCAGCACCACCTCCAAGCAGAAGCCTTTATACTCATGGCATCACAATCAGGATGCAGATCAGACCTTAGATGAACGAAGTGGAGGGACTGTCTAGCAGGTAAATGTTTACCATTGTAAAATAACTGAGCCCAAGCACAAAATTTTCCAGGATGCACGCTTCCATCTACTTTACCTGTCTCCCTATCTTCAACAAGTCTCAAGAAAACCAAAACCCAAACTACCAAACCAAAAAGCAAACCCAAACCAGAGCTTACCTTCTGCACTCGAGCTTTCACCACCAGCCCTGGCAATAAATTGGACAGCGTCCAGTTCTGTTGCTCTGTTGCAAGAGATGCGGCAACCTCTGATCGATCAATAGACAAACAAACTACTCTTCCCTCATTCTTTACCTCCACAATGACACAGCTGAGGTTCTGGCCTATTTTCAAGTCAGATCCTATAAAGAAAAATCACAGCATAATATATCCACCAGGAACACTCAAGGTCCCCACTTCCAAAGTTTTTTCTTACTTGCCTCTATTTTAAGAAGCCACAACTCCTCCTAGACTAAGTGAGGTTTACTGCCAGCAGGGATGGATGGGCTTGGAACAGTAACACAGTCTGTCAGAAAACAGGCTGAAACCCAATGGCTGGTTGCAGACCAGTCAACAAAACCACTGTTTTCAGCAACTCACAAAGATTCCACTTTGATCCAATCTCACTGAGGCTCACTAACACCACAGATATGACAATCTTTAATTTCTGTCATCCTCCACCCCACCTGAACCCCAGCAGCTCCTCCTGCACTTCTACTTACCTCTATTGATAGCTTTGATGTAATTTTGGGCTTTCTGATGAGGCAGGAAAGCATGAGTTCCATTGACTCCGATATCAATGAGGTAGCCATGGTCTTCCACACTGGAGACAAAGCCAGAGAGCAGCTGTTGGGAGGGAAGTGCTGCAATTCAGTAATGAAGTGAAATAGATGGGTCTTCAAAAAGTGCACATCTGCTAAGTGATTCCCCGGCCAAACAGTCACTTTTTTCATCAGGACAGAGTGCAGAGTTCTCCAGAGCAGCAGAAAGAACACTACATTTTTTCTTATTACAGAGCTCATGGGGCAGTGGGGTCTCAACCCTACCTTATCCAACTATGCACGTATGGATTTCACAGACTAACAAGGAAAAAAATTGGGATGCTCAAAACCAGCAGGTGTTGTAATTTCAGGCACTTGCCTGCAACCATACAGCCAGAAACACAAAACCTAAACAATTAAGCACCTCTGTAAAGCAGGTTAAATATTATTCTCTGCACAAATAACTATGAAAACTACTCAGAAATAAGTCATTACATAACTTGTCCATATGGAAACAAGTGAATGGCCTGAAGCTCCGTCAGGGGAGGTTCAGGTTGGATATCAGAAAAAAATTCTTCACAGTAAGAGTCATTGGGTACTGGAACAGGCTGCCCAGGGAGGTGGTCGAGTCGCCTTCCCTGGAGGTGTTTAAGGAACGGGTGGATGAAGTGCTTAGGGACATGGTTTAGGGAGTGTTAGGAATGGTTGGACTCGATGATCCAATGGGTCCTTTCCAACCTTGTGATTCTGTGATTCTGTGAATAGATTTCATGAGTGATGACCTAGAACCAAGACTCAAGACTGACCTCTACTCCCAGGTCTCTTCCATGGTGGAAGCAGCTCCACATCCTTCTCTGATCCCATGCAAGGTCAACCAAAATGTTACCCAACACACCATGGAAGAAGCACCTCCAAAGCTTAGAGACTGGGACAGACCCAGAATACGTACCATGCCCGATGCGAGTGCTGAAGTATTCAGACCCTTATTGACCTTCTTGGGGTCAATTGATAATTTGATACTTCGACGTCCATCAGCATTTTTCTCAACACTGGTTACAATGCACCTGACCAGTGTCCCTGGAGAATACATGTCCGCGAGCGAATGCAAGTCCTGCCCAGCAAGATGATCAAGAAAGAAAAATACAGATTTTAAGATGTTAAATGATACAAAAAGGCCATAATTTGTTACCAAAGTAGCTTTTGAAACAGAAATCCCATAGGATAGCCCTGTTCCTCTGTCAACACAACAACAAAAGACGGGAAACACCACAAACACCAGGATCGCAATACAGAAGCAGGGATGATGTTATCAAATCTAGTAGGCTTTGCTTAAAAAGGAATGCCATGTGGGCTACTGTCAGGAGGCTGTGGCTGAGAAAACACACCTGCAGAGCCAACAGTGACCCTATCCTCACCTCCCTCTTTAGCAGGGAAAACCACTATCACCAAAAGGCCAGCACATCTGCCAGATGCCACGTTCCATACCACCTTAGAACAACTTATGAAGCCCTGAACCCAGAGAGACAGGATAACAGATTACTTCATCCTCTTTCTTTCTAGCAATCATCACTATCAGTAAGTTAAAGTTTGCTTGGAAAAAACAGTTCCAAACCATGGTCAGTCTATGCTAGCACTACATAGCAGCACACTGCATGCAGAAGCACACAATGAAATCGCAAGAAGTGAGCTAATCCCCATGCCCCCACATCAACTTCCAAACACTTCCCTAACTTCTTCCCACCACTGCGACAGCCAGGGATCAGTATTTAGCTTCAGCAGCAGACAGGCAGTACAAATGTCTTCGCATTCAACAGGGTGTCTATGAAGTTCCTGGATTATTTAGCCAAGGCTAGGGCAGGCGATCAAATTCAAGTCAGCTGCAAGACACCAGAAACCAGGCTCCTAAACAAGACCTGAGAGTTGGTTCTGAGGTATTATTAACACTGCAAGCTCCCAGGCACAAATCACAGCCCCATTCCAAGGTCTCACCTCCAAGAGTTCTCCTTGGGCCACCTCCTTGGTCAGCATTTTGCTGTAGGCATCGCTGATCTGTGTGACGGGCACAAATCCTGTAAGTCCATTGGGCAAGCTGATGACTAGCTCATAGTCACTGACCTCTTTTATACAACCAAGGAGCAGCATCCCCTCACAGAGGGCCTGGGAAAGCAGGAAGAATAGCATACAGTGGATATCTTGGTAAGTCAGTGACAACAGGGTGGTAAAAAGACTTCTGTCCCAAATCACTGATGTATTTTACAGGTTTAGTGTAGAAGAACACACCACTTCTACATGGCTCAGAAGAGAGGTGTACACGAAATCAAACATTTATCCACAAACCTCAATTGTGAGTGGTTCAATGTTAACAATATTGTCTTTAGCAGCAGCTGTTTTGTCTGTCTTGAACTTTTTCTGCTTTCTTTGATCGTTTTGGCTCCTTTTTCTTTTCTGGGATTGTTCTTCATGGTGAACCTGAAGCAGTGAGTTAAAAAATAAAAGTGGATAAAGATGAAGATATGAACTTGGCACTAAGGCAAAACTTTGCTGGCAAGAATAAAATCGGAAGAAAATACTAGGACTGGATTAAAAAAAAAAAAAGAGCAACACCTTAGTAACTGCTAGATCTACATGCAAGTCTTACAAAATACCTCTTTGGGCTGAGGCTGATCATTAACAAAACTCTGAATCTTTGGAACAGAAAAGAGTGGCACAAGTAATCTGCACCACACTCTACTAACAGGAAAAGAAAGACCAAACTCAGCCCATATCCACTACCAGCAGCCTCACTACACCAGCATCTTGGAATAAAGGTGGATGTCAGCAGTTACTTCTTTCTGGAAGTCCCTTCTATAGTTTACTATAGAAATAAGGAATGGGAGAGATTGCAGGTCGCATTCTGAAAGTGGAAGAGTTCATCAAGAGCATGCAAACAACATACATCAAACAAATTGTCCCGCTCTAATTTCAAGTTGGGTTTTTTCCCCTCTGTGGGTTTTTTCTGGATACCCCCGCGAGGAAAGTTTTCTTCCGTGGATGCCATGCTTGAACTCCTACAGAACAAATGAAAAGCAGATATTAAACGTGCAGTTGTTACACTTGTTCCTTACAAACACTGAAGAGGCCAAAGAGTGAACCACTCCCAAACCAAGACAGAATTCAGACAGCTACTTTACAGTCACTGACAAAACAGAAATGCACATCCAAGTGTATTTAACATTTTACTACAGTAAAGTGCAGCAATGGTCCATCCCTGCCACTTTTTACTATTGCCCAATTTCACTAGACTAAAGTGTTATTAACCATAAGTTAATAAACTGTAAGTTAATAAACTTTAACCGTAAGTTTCCTGAACAGGCCTTTATGACATTTTATTACATGGACAAGCTGAAATTAACAGCTGCAGTCACCAAGGAGAAAGCTGCAAATCAAACACCAAGAAAACTTTTGGATACCGCCCTTAAACGTTGATATACTTTGATAAAACTTCATGTAAGCTGTTAGGGCATGTGTATGTACATTTAATAGATACAGTTAACCATACAATGTTTCCATCAGCAATCACTGCCTTATTTCTCACATCACCATTTGCATGCTATTTAGAACCGTAGAATGGTTTGGGTTAGAAGGGACCTTACAGGTCATGCAGTTACAACTACTCTGCCATGGGCAGGGACACTCCCCACTCAATCAGGTAGCTAAAAGCCTCATCTAACAAGGCCTTGACCACCTCCAGGGAGGGGGCAGCCATGACTTCTCTGGGCAACCTGGGCCAGGGCTTCCCCACATCTACTCTAAATCTCCCCTCTTTCAGCTTAAAACTGCTCTCACTGCACTCCTTGATAAATGGCGCCTCCCCGGCTTTCCCATGGGCCCCCTTTCGGTACCGGGAGGCTGCCCTATGGTGTTCCTGGAGCCTTCTCTTCCCTAGGCTGAAGAAGCACCTGTGCAACATGTCACCACCCCCACAGTTATTTATCGCTTTAGCCAGCGGCCTCCCCACGGGAAACAGCACCGCGGCCCGTGAACGCCTTCGGGTACGAGCCCATCTCATCGCTGCACGCCTCGCCCAGGGCCTCGCCGAGCCGCAGCTGGGCCAGGCGGGGCCGGAGCTCCTACCTCTCTTGGCCGCTGCCGGGCAGGGAGCCCGGGCGGGGGGACCAGAACTAGGACCGGCAGACACACGCGTGCGGCAAAGGACCGCCGGAAGCAGCGCGCGGGGAAAGCGGAAGCGGAAGCGGCGGCACCACTTCTCAGCCAACCAGGAGGGGGAGTAGGGGAGTAGGAGCTGTGTGATGTGCTGGGCTACGCGTGGCGGGCGGTGCTTTGCGTTGTGGGCGGAGCTATGCGCTGTAGGCGGGGCTGCTGGTGATTGGTGGGCGGGACTACGCGCCTCGGGCGGGGCTTGTGCGTGATTGGTTTGGCTGTGGGCTGAGCCTAGTGCGTGGGCGGGGGCTTTGTGTGATTGGCGGTGCCGCGCGCTGTGGGCGGGGCACGTTGGGCACGCACAGCTGGTGCGCGCGCGCGCGGCCGCCATCTTGTGGGAGGGCGCTGTGGAAGGGCAGAGCGCGGCGGTGGGGACGGTGCAGGTACCGGTACCCCGGGTGGCCACGGTGTCCCTGCTCGCGTTCCTTCTCTTTCCCCTTCCCCTCCCATAGCGCTGCGCCGCCGGGCAGAGAGTAGCTCTTTCGGGGCACCGAGCTTTTCCTGTCCCCGTTCCCGTCCCCGAGCCCCCGCGACCTTCAGGCGCTGCCTCGTCCCCTCCCGGTGCCTGAAGCGGGGGGCGCACCGGGCACCAGGCCCCGGGCTCTTCCCACAGGGACCTGTGGGGCCTGGGCTACAGCACTGGCGTAGGGAAAGGCGGCCTTGGCCTTCCAGGCCATGTAAGGGGTTTATTTCCATAAATCACAGAGATTTAAAGAAATAAGTAGAGATGTAGAGTAGTTATGCAGGGAAAAAACATTTTTAGAGTGGTCCTATGAAGGTCTGTTCTTGCTCCAGTGCTGTTCAGTCTCTTTAGCAAAATCTGGAAACGTAAAATTATCAATAGCAAAACTTAGAGGTGACAAAATCATTAAGCAAACAGTTAATGATGATGAAAGGGGAATGAGCATCTTCAGACACCCCTAGGAAAAGAGAGGCTTTTTGAATCGAGTGAAGAAAAGAGGGAACCCTCTCAGAACAGGTGAACAGTCTGAGACTAGGAGGAGCCCTAGGAACTGCAGTCTGAGCATGCCAGCGTCATCCCTGCAAACCAGGAGGAAACACCATCTGATCCAGCTTTCTAGCATAGCATGGATTAGATTAGTCTAAATTCATATATAAATTGTTTCAGGAGTGGGGAGTGGTTAATCATTTTCCTTAATGTTTTTTTGCCCTTTCTTAAGTACACTTACTGCTAAATCTTGATTACCTGGCTTAATGGGGAGCAAAAGTGGGATAAGAGGGGATGAAACAAAATTATGAATAAGATAAAAATGTAAGTGAGGCTATTAAAATTCTACGGTGGGAATGTGAAGCAGAAAAGGT
Organism: Cuculus canorus; assembly: GCF_017976375.1. Taxonomy (NCBI): domain Eukaryota; kingdom Metazoa; phylum Chordata; class Aves; order Cuculiformes; family Cuculidae; genus Cuculus; species Cuculus canorus. Next base: position 13,268,250 of record NC_071407.1, read on the forward strand.
AGATGAATAAAGTGAATCCCAGGGTTATTTTGTTAAAGAGTTGTATGTTGAATGGTCACTGCAGTTATAGGCACACTTACCTGGTCATAGGTGTACATGACTGGGTCAGGCTGGTGTGAGAGTTGTGTTCTGCACTGTGTGTGCACTGGCTGTAGCAGGTTCTTCTGCCCCTTTCCTGGGGCACGGTGGCTGCAGCACCCACCTGGTTTGCTGAGCTGTCACACAGTGTGTCTACTTCTTTTGAGGGCAGTTACAAGATAAGCAATAGTTTGTCCTAAACGTCCACCCCCATTAAAAGTTGGAAAAATAAATCTCTAAACATTAAAAATAAAGCCCCTTTTGTTGTGAGGGTTATCGAACACTGTAACATGTTCCCCAGGCCACCTGTGGAGTCTACATCTCCGAAGATACTAAAAGCCCAGCTGGGCCCCCTCCTGAGTGCCCGGCTGTAGCTTCCTCCGTTCTGAGCAGGTTGGGGTTGGTCTGTGCAGTCTCCTGAGTGCTGACCTGTACTGTCCAGTGGACCTGCAAGCGTGCTGCTGTCACCACGCCAGGCTTTTGTGTCAGTGGACTTCCTACAGGAGACCTCAAACTTTGGTCCAGATACAGACAAAATACTGAGTTGTGTCCTCATGTACTTAGCGTTTTTATTGCTCCTGTGAAAGCAACTCAGGCTTTGTAGCTGGCTCAAGTAAACTGTCGATCTGCCTGAAAACTAACTAGAAAAAAAATACGTATTTTTATTTAGATCTGTGAATACTAGGGTGGGCAAGTATGATACAATAGAAACACGAAGCTGAGGGCAGGGCAGTTTTTATTGACAACATTTGCACTGTAATATGGTGTAGAAGTGGTAAAGCAGCATTTTGAGTCACGAAAGAGAGTAGTGGTCTGGTCTGAATCTTGTCACCAGGTTTTTAGGTATCTAACTGAGGCTGTTTCTCAGCTGAACTAATGAAGACATATTTTAAGATTCCTGAACAATTGGTAGAAATTTGGTTGTGTTGAACTTTTGTGTAGGCAGGACTGGCAGCTCTGAGAGTGCTGTGAGGTATTTTCCCATTTATCATTATCATCATCATACTGACTTTTTTTTTATGTTTAAACTCAGCTGAACTCATTTCCTTTCCTGCTGTTGTGTCACTTGTTTTGTGCCTTAAGATACCATGTTCTGAAGGTGCCTGTTCCTTATCTATATCCCCTGTCTGTTGAATGTCCTGAAAGCAGTTTCAATAGCTGACAATAGAATTGTTAAGTTTGATGTAGAGATTAGTTTCATTTTTCTATTGATCCTGTCCAAGTGACTTTAAATTCATTAACTGTCTTGTATTGCTCGTTAGGACAAGCAACCATGGCTGGCCATGACTCGGGATCTCAACACCAGTTCACTGGGTTTCAGAAATACTTCAATTCCTATACCATCACAGGCAGGAGGAATGTATGTATTACATCTGTTAACTTTTGTCTTCTAGTATAATGGTGTTTCCTGTGTTTTAGACTGAAACTAAACTTAAATTTTATGTTTTCCAGTATGTAATAGCAACGTACACAGGTGTTGCGATGCTCATCTTGTATTTCAAGCTTAGATCAAGCAAGAAGAAGACCCCAGCAGTGGCAGATAAATAAATGGTGAGTAGCTGGTGTTCTTCCAGGACTAAAATGATTTGGTTCCAGCCCATTCTGAATGGTGTAGATTATTAAAGGAGAATGCAGAAAGTATAGGAGACCAGTATGCTTTTTGTTCTTCTGATATGGTAAACGGGACGAGGGACGACATGCAGGGGGGAAGAGGAAGGAAGGAGAAATGGAAGGACATTGCAGCTTAGGCATCACCTACAACTATAAGGAGGCTTTTGTCTGCACTTCTGCTGTACAGTAGGGATAACTGTTGCTTTTTAGGGTCCTGAAATAATAAAGTAGACCTTGAGGGCTTATTCTTTAGTTGTATAGAAGAATTCCAAGCAGGGATTAATGCAATCTGTTAAAACCTTCCTCTGAACACAGTAAGGAGCAGCATACAATGGAACTGTAAATATCTCTAAGGCCCATACAGAAATAATTAGATTTGTTCTTGTATAAGCAAGAACCAAGTGCTACAATATTCTGGAGTCACTTTCAAATACAAAATTTCCACTGAAATGGCATTTTGAAAAAACTTATGGGCTGTCCTCATAATGTGCAGAAAGGGGTAGAAAACAATAAGCTTGAGCATCGTTGCTGTATGTTAAAGGGACATCATTCCTTTCTTCTAGGTGTGCAGAACTTTGTGTGCTCGTAACTCAGATTGTTTGGGCTGGGGAAGGGGGCCGCTCCATTCCTGGTGCTGTTGTGTCAGATTTGCTATGTTTTGATCTCTCTTTTCCTGCAGGTTGCTGGCGTGTCTCAGCCTCCCACCTGTGTCAGTGATGGGAGCAACCTGATCACCTGTTGTGGCTAATAAAATATAAATAATTACTTGGTTTATTTGAAATATGAAATGGTGAAAAAAAGCATAAGCGTGGCACTTCGCTTTTTTTTTCTCTGTCAGAAATAGTTATTTGTAGTGGAGATGGAGTAGCTGATCCCTGTTATTACTGTCTTAACTGAAGTCTTCTGCTGTTATAACATATCCTGAAGTGTCCTGAGCACCTGGTAGTGACCTAGGAAGGACCTCAGCAGCATGAGCATAACACTGGCACAAAGCCCATAGCTGATCAGAGCATCTCCACACTTTCATGTCAGAGTGATGACAGTAGGCTTATGTGGTTCACAGCTGGTTGCTTCCATTTTTTATGTTCCAAGCTAGTAGCTTACATGGAAGCCATGACTTCTTTATGATTATTAATACAATACAGATTACAACTTCTGCCTCAGTTGTCCATATTTTGCATAAAACATGTTTGTTTTTGATGGAAAACCTCCCAAAGTAGACTGATGAAATAAGAGTATTTGAGCTTCTTCCATTTCTGGCCTCTCTTGCAGAAGTAACTGCCAGAAAGACAGTGGCTTGCTTTGCTGATGAGTTAAGCTCTTGTAACTCTACGTGTTGATGATACAGGGACTCCAGTGGTTCAGTGCTTATTTTTCCTAGGCACAGTGTCTTGATGGGGTGTTGCTACCACAATTAGATACACACAGCCCCATCCCTACCCAAAGCCTTGTCTGTGCACTTTCTGCCTTCTCTTTCTGTGTCCGAGTTAAAACTCATTGCCTTCCTTAGATGTGTGACTGATTATACAGCACTGTGTGTCTTGTGCCAGCAGGGGCTGAACCCAGGACTTGGGGTGCTAAAGCATACAAACATACTTCTCAAACTGAGGGTAGGAGAAAGTAAGCAGGGATGCTGGGAAAAAAAGAGAGGTTACAGGGTCTTTGTTCTCTCACTCCAGCTCGTGTATTCTTAAAGCCTGAATAAATCTAGTCTTCTTTCTCCCCTATGAGTTTCTTTGCATAAATTGCCTCTGGTGTGTATCGCCTTCCTGGGGAATGGTGGAGGCTATAGTGGTGCAATAGATCTCATCAGCCAGAACCTATCACCAGCCCTGGAACTGAGATTTACACGGAATGGCTCCTCATCAGCTTCACCCTTCCTAAATTACTTTGGTTCTCTCAGCAGAGCACTGACAATTACAACCCCTGCTCTTGCTTCCATTGCAACCTGAAGGGAAGCAAATACCTCCTGGTAACGTACAGACACCATGTGGTTTTAGTATTTATTATATCAAAAGTATAAAACCATACAAAATACAAAGGCAGAACATGGCAGTGTTTTCTTTAAGCTGTCAAAGATGCACATGCTTTGTTTTAGGTAACATGTTTGATTCACCATAATTGTACTCAAATCCAGCTGCTCTCATATTGAGAGCAGGAAGTTTCGTTGATACCATTACACCAAAAAAAAATATCCATAATAATTTAATTTCCAATTTTTTTTCCTTCAAAGAACATTTGTAGGTGAGCCTCCTAATGAATTTTCCACCCTTTCTTTTGATGTATAATGCCTGTAATCTACTCCAAGAAAGGATGAAAGAGGAGGTGGCTCTCCATCTACTTTACCTTAGAAATGCCAAGTCTTGTTTTTATGCTCACTATAGAGGCAGCAGATTGTTCAAGTGTCCAAGCCCTTACTGGAAAGTAACGAGGAACACAAAACAGAATTTCCTGGATACAGCTTGTAAGAGATTTTTAAACCAACCAATCAAACAAACAAAAAAAATCATACCCCAAAGCCCTATCAAACTCAGCCTGTCCTTGGGGATGGTGATTTCTGTTCAGAGACCCGGAAAGAAGCTGTACTTCCCAGAGTACTGCATGTTTTACTCTTCTTCAGAAATAAAGCACTGAGCTTAATTAGTGGTCTAGGAGGACTTGCTGGGAAGCAATGCTTTTGTGAGTGGAAACTGTCACTTCAGCAGAGAAGACAGCCTTTCAAAAGCAAACTGGTAATATGCTTCGTACTGAGTAATCCTTTTACTCCACAATACTGCTCAATTTCTTGGCTAGTTTTACATTTTGATACAGTAAGCCTTATACAGAAAGGACACAGGTTTTTAAAGTTATTTTAGATCTAACAACATAAAGGGTTTAAGTCAACTTCTTCAATAAAGAGTATTTCACTTGTGCCTCAGTCCCACACTTTTTTTTTTTTCATACAATAAATTATGAGAGTAAAAAACGTTCCCATTGCACTTCTGGTTGCTTGTCACACAGCATTGGCTGCTTGTGAAAACAGAACCGGATCTGCATTTCTGATGTCTCAAATGAACATGAGGGTTTGAAATCATTTCAAGACTTGGCACTTAGATACAGAAAACCCCGAGGTAACTTTGTGGCAGCTCCCCCAGGCCTTTGCTGGTCAGACCTGCCCATTCAATGCCTGCTTGTGGCTGCGATGCCCTCGCCATACCTGCTGCCCAGACCAGGCTATAGTGAATTAATCTATACTCTTCTTACCTGAAACAAGAGTTTTTGCTTGTGTCCGAGACTGATTAAACATTTGCTAACCATAAATTAAGTGCTTTAAAAAAATGTTTTGAGAACACGTACCAAGGCTGTTAACTTCCCACAAGTTTCAGCAGAGCAAAATACCGTCTCTGAGAGGGGACAGCCATTTTCATATACGTATATATATTTATCAAAAGCACCATGAACAATTCTTTCTTTTACAGCCATGATGTCTTTTCAATCTCCAGCATTTTCAAACTGTGGATAAATATGAAATAGCAGAACTGAGAAACGCTGCATTAGTTTCCCTAGTTTTACTGCAACAGACCAGCGGGATCCACCTGTACAGGACATTCCTCCTCATCTCATCCTGAGGTCACTGCTGCAATGACTTGGCACAGTCAGTCTTGCAGCTTCCCAATTTACTGAGAACTGTAAGCTCCTGCAGCCAGCAGCAGGTTTCTGCGGGTAAAGTGGAGGTGTACAACCGGGGTCGATTTGGTCATGTAGGTGCCCAGTAACAAGTCCTGTGAGTTTTCAGGCAAGTTTATATGTCCAGTGGCTGTAGTAAAGTCATCGGTTTCTAAATCTTCAAATGCCTTCACAGCATCCCAGAGGCGAACTGTGTTATCCATTGAACCTACAAAGAAAAAAAGGACAGCCTTAAGGTTTTTTAATTAATAAAAAGGTATATAAAAAAAAAATTACTGGAGAGCAAGTTAACAGTAATTAAAGATCAAAAAGAGCAGGCCTGCTCATCACGGTAGACACACCCCCTCATCCTGCAAGGAAACAGACTTCAACAAGCCTCTAACATGCCAAATGTACACAGGAAAGTTAGCAGGATTTCATCTAACCTGAATGTCCTGTGGATAAAGAACTACTCTCTCAAAACACTCGGGTTTAGATTATATCACCTAGCACTGAAAAAGCAGGACCGTGCTGTGGGCTAGGTGCCAATTGCGGGAAATATTTATGAGTCTGTCACATCGCAACAGTTTATTTCCTTGACAATGGAAGACAGCAGAATTTTGCAGGCCCAGTGGCCTGTGCTTCCAGTGGAGCGTTGATAGATACATTGAAGAAACCACCAAGCAGCTGGATCAAGTCTGTGCGCTGCCTGTTAGCTTTCCCTCCTGCAGCAGACACCGAGGGTCTCACTGCACTGCATTTAGGTCCGTACTGCGAAATAAGTCTCGAATATTCCTAGCCTGGTTTCATGAGGAAATGGCAATGTCTGCTCATTATTACTGACAGAAGAAACTTGTTGGCAAATTTCAGGCAGTTTACAGAACAGAACAAGTTTCAAATTCATTAAATTCCTACACATTTCAAGAGAACAGTTCACTAAACAGAGAGAAACAAAACTTTATACATCCACAAGGGACAAATGGCAACTGAGCTATGCTGTATTAGATACTAGAGAATCTATGTGGACAGGAAGAAAAAACAATCAGGCTTCGCAAGTTCCTCTGCTCATAGACCTGGTTGTTAATATTACACACCTGTTTCTATATCAAAAATCTACCAGGAAGTAGTATTATGGCTGTGGATAACTCCTCTTTCTTTCTGTTCTTTCCTCTCTCTTCTTTTTAGTCCTGCTGCATGCACCGCTCCCACTCCAGTAACCCATGCCTCTTCAGTCCAGTCCTTTCTTGTCGTCCCTAGAGTAATTACTATCTTCAGATCCCACCTCCAACACTGCGCACAGATCCCGACTTTCACTGCCCTCTAACGGTGTAACCTTCCCTTCCATTCCTGAAAGGGCAGAGGATCATACTTCACAGCCCAGTGAAGTACTCACCAGCAGTTTTAAGTTGCTGCTTTTGCTAAGCAAGTGATTCTACCTGGTCTTCCTCAATTTAAGGAACCAATTATACCATTCTATTTCAGACTTAGGGAATACAATAGAAACGTCACCGTTTCCAGTGAATTTTACCTGATGCTAAAATCTCCCCGTCTCTACTGAATCTCAGCGCATAGATAGTGTCAGTGTGCCCTTTCAATTCTCCAACCATCAAGCCGTGTCCAATATCCCACAGCAGAACTCTTCCATCTGTTGCTCCAGTAGCCAAGAATCGTCCATTAGGAGAAAATGCCAATGAATGAATTGGTCCCTAAAACAGACATTTGGAGGAAGACCAAACAAGTCAATGAAGCCTACCCACATTCAGCCAGTCAAGCCAAATTCATTCTGAACACTGCTATTCAGAGTCTCACTACAGAAACAAAATCACTCTCACACTGTGAGTGGCACAACTTTACCTTATGTCCAGTGAATATTCTCACACAATTCCCATTCAAAACATCCCAGAGCCGTATAGTCCTATCTGCCGAGCCCGTGGCAATGTAGTTGGAGTTTGGATGAAATCGAGTACATGTGACATCAGCAAGATGGCCAGCAAATATTCGTAAAGGCTGGTAGTGATCCGTGGCCCACAGACTGAAAAGAAAAGCTTTATTTATAAAAGAACCCTAATAAAATTCAGTATCTGTTGCACAATTAGGAATAAAAGGAAGTATTTATGCAGTGGTTTCTTACTGGTCAGTTCACTGAATTAGCAGAATCTGATTTGGGAAAGTATACTTTTCAGAAGGAAGAAATAAAGAATATTCTGTCAAGTTGTTAAGCAACTGGAAGAGAATGATTATAATTGGATAGTCACTTAAGAGGACACCATCTCTTTAATCATTAAGTAATCTGATGTGTGTCAAAAAGAAAAAAAACCTACATGAAAACATTTGTTCAGTATTTTAATTAGCATGAAATAAAATGTATTTCCAGTAATAAGGTAGGCTAGAGTATAACACCTAACCACTCTGAGGGTTAAACCACCACAAACTGACCCAGACAAGTGAAAAATCCATCCATTTTCTTACCGAGCCACTCTGTCGTGTCCCCCTGACACAAAGTAATAACCATAAGGAGAGAACTGTGTATCCCATACTGGGTAGTTGTGTCCTTTATATCCCACCAAACATGTGAATGTTTGGAGGCTCCACAATCTGACAGTGCCATCCTCAGAACAGGACAAGAGATAGTTCCTGTCACAGAAGAAAGCATAGCATATCACACATCAAACTCTGACACGAACTGTATAACCACTGTGTAAGCACTGTGAGAGGTCTAGGATGTGAAAAACTTGTCCACTGAAGAGCATCTGTTCAGTGTATCCCATATAAATCAGCATTTTGGTGGATAAGCAACAAAACAACCCACATCACCACAAGCACTGTCCTTTACTCAGAAATTCCAGTTACATGAAAAAATGACCGGTAAGCTGCTATATTACTTTACTCTAAAAATAAACCTTTTAATATAACTCTAAACAAAATTTCAGGATTCCCTGAAAGAGAATTCTTATCATGTTCACACTCTCAATTCATAATAATAGACTCCATATTCATGTTCCACACGAAGTTTACTTCTCTGCTGTCTTTCTGTGATGAATGTTTCCCGACTAGATACATGAAAACGCAGAACTCTAGACATTTATACCTCCTTTCTACTGTCTAGACTCATAATTACATAATGGGTTTAAATCTCTTTTTTTTAAAATCCTATTCCATATATTTTGAAAATAAAGTCTCAATAGAATATGAGAAACTCTAAGTGCAACACTATGCATAAAACCAGTCTGGTTTTATGTTTCATAATACTGTCAGCAAAATCAATGCTGTGATATTTCTCCTTCTCTACAATTCAGTTAGTTAAAAAACAGCTTAAACCACAGTTTGCAAAAAAGACAGTCTATTTTGCCATTTAAGTCCTAAACCTCAAAAAAGGTGCTGGCATCTTCAGCTCCAGTTGATAATTCCATAATCCATTATGGTTTTATATTAATAATTCCTTAATTCCATAGTTGATGATTCCATATTTGCTGACAGTGCCCAACACCCTAAGCACAAAGAGCACTTAAGCTCACACACACTTTCTTAAAAGCTGTGTAAACAAGAACTGCTTTAACCTCCCGGAAAAAGCTGCATTAAAAACACATTTGCATTCAGCAGCATACAGTTAAAACCCAAGACCAGCAAACTAGTGAGCTTGTAAACTTATTTTACCTATCAGGACTGAAGCTGGTGCCATAGACAGGTCCACTGTGACCATATAAAATCTTCAACTCACTTGCTGTTTTCTCATCCATGATCCTCTCCAAGACATCGTCTGATTCTTTGTCAATGAGACTGAGGTCTGCAATATTTCAAAGCTCATGTATCATAACTGTCAGAAGTTCAAAAGATAAATGCCATGAACATGAAAACAAATAATATTCTCTCTAGAAGAGGCAAGTAAGGTGTGAACGTGACAAAGTACCTGGGAATTGCTAAGTCTCAAATATACAATGGCATTTAAAATATCTTTTAGCATAGTAAAGCTGAGAATCACGCTTTACATAATTACTCTTGAAGTCTTCATTGAGCTAAAATCAATTAATCCAGATGTGTGTTATTTTTCATACACATATTGATCAGACTCCAAGCACAGTAACATCTTCTTGATAAAAATGCCAAATATTCACCTTTCCCCAGGAAGTTAATATGCCACAAACACACTTTACAGACACGGTGTGACAGCTGCACACTACACAGAATTTAAAACAACTTCTAGTCTGTAGACTACTGTTTGCTGAACCATCATGACCACACCTCAGACAAATATCAGGATTAAGGAATGCTTGTGTGGCATCGTAACTTCAACCGCAACACACTGTCCAGTAACTCAACACTTTAACAAAATCAGGGAAACCAAGCTTCTTTAATCCTGCTGTTTATGTAAAATTCTCCTCCATCCTTCTCAGAGTTCCCACCTACAGTTTCCCCCAAGGTATCTCTAGTCTCTCCCCTAGATCACCTAAACCCAGCTGCCTATGACAACCTGTAGTTGCCACGCAGCTAAGAAGCAAGATGGCTAGTTCCACGCTACTTACGACTAGTTCCAAGCTCCACACACTGACCACCTCGGAGCAGGTGGACACAATCAAATTTCTCATTCCTTTATAAACACTTTTAATAGTATAAGATAAGATGTGATCATACACCTGTGCACATATTGTTTCTCCAAAGTGAAAGCATCTAAGTGCTGAAGACAACTCTCCTGTGACACATCTTTCTCTGTTCACAAGGAATGCATGCTCATCTGAAGTGCTATTGTCTTAATTACCTGCTGCTGTTTTCACACTACGTAGCTTTTTCGGAGTCACGGACCACACTCTGACAGTAGAGTCAGCAAAACCGCCTACAATCATGCTAGAGTCATCTGTGATATCCACGGCAGTCAGACCCTACACATAGAATATCCATTTTTTATTGTTTGCATCTTTCCTTATGCATTTCAAATATTATGGAATTCTAAGTACTAATAAAAAAAGTAACTCAACTTATTTACAATTACTCTCCGATAGACAAACACAAATTCTCACATCATTAAAAATAAGGTATATGAATGAAGCACAATCAACAGTGACAAAATAATACTGTTTTCCAGTATTTTGGTGCAAAAAGTCTGTGTTCTGCAGAATACACCTAAGGGCCCTGAGGAAAAGCAAGAGAAGTAATTGTAGCAAACTCAGAGCAAAACCGAGGAACATGAAGTAGAGTTTAAGGAGTCTTCAAAGAGAATTCTGAAGATTTTGGAACACAAACTTTGCATTGCTTATTTCTATACTCTCCTTGTCAATTCTGTTAAGTCTGCTTTACTAAAAGCAATGTTTCTAACTTTGATTCTCTTTTCCATATTACTCAAACTCTTCTTTTACCAACCTGGTAAGCATTCAGGAATGTGTAGAAACAGATGGAGGGCAAGCACTCCGGGCCAAGACGCACACGCCTTGCAGCTTCCTTCATATTCATGACTCTATCCAGCTTGTCAGAGTCTTTCAGTTCAGGCAGAGGAATTCTGCAAGAAGCACACGCTTTTACAAACTAAAAGCACCTTCCACATTGTTAATCTGAAAGAAAGAAAAACCTTTGCATGCAACCCTATGCCACAATATTCAAATACAAAACTAGAATTAGAAAACATGAAAGATTACGTGAAAGATCAACTGATAAGAAAAAAAGATGGTAGCTGTAAGAATTTCAGACAGGAGGTGGAATGAGATAAATAACCAAGTATGATCTGAAAAGATTAGTGGGTAACTGGGTAAAGTTTTATCGAGGGAAATCCAGATTGACTTGAAGGGTAAAGACAAAGTCTTACAGCTAAAGCTGTGTTCAGCTGAAATGGACAAAATGCTAAGAATGTCATGTGAACAGTGACACGGATCTGGCACGACAAGACTAGATTTAACAAGACTTCTCTACAGGTCATTCCCTTGTTACCTGTTTTGGGGAGGAGCATTAGGGTCTTGTTTTTTGCTTTTTGACCCTACACTATCTTTTTTAGGTTTTTTCTTTTTTGGCTTTCCTTCCTCATTTTCTCCTTCTTCATCTTCATCATCCAAAGGCACATCAAACTCTGGTTCTTTCAATAAGCCAAAGAAAACCTGCAAGCCCATAAAACACATGAGACAAAACAGTAATTGCTGTTCTTACTGAAAACTAATCTTCTTAATGGAAACTTTTCAATGTAATAGTACAAGCGATAAAGCTGTCCCTTTAAAACTCTGATGTTTACTATTCCTGCGCACATTACTGGTTAGCTTATAACAAAGGTGGTACATGTTCTGCTATTTTACCCAGCAACTGATCTAGATAACTAAGTTCTCCAACCACCTCTTAGCACTTAAAGCAGAAACCCCACAGCTTACATAATTTATCTCTGCCACATTGTCAAGATATCCACAAAGAGACCTTGCAGTAACAACTGGCAGTATGTAGGAATCGCATCTGTTGTGCAAGAGAGGAAGCCAAACAGCCAGGTGCCCATTTTAAACCACAGAGTAATTCAGTGGTTCATTTGCTTAATTCGGTGGGCTGAATAGAAAGTTGTCTCTCAAAGGGGCTTAATGGTTTCTTTTACCAGGCAGTGACATATCACCATCTCCCTATTCCTGCCAACAACTATTTGAGCAGTTCTCTTCCTCTGTTCTGTTCATGTTGTCTTTTAAGATCTCAAGTGACAATTGTCAGTCTATAGTAAGGTAACTCCCTGAAAAGCCAGGGAGAATTGCTCAATTATAAAAGTGCAACAATCTCTGCCTCCTACCTTTGCTTTATTGGCCTCTCGTTTTGCCTCCCCAGCCAAGCTTCCAACCATAGCATCTATCTGTTGTTTACTGCGAGGCATTCCATCGAATATATCAATGTAAAGATGCTCCTGAACAATGTTCCAGATCTGATTGTTCTGCTTTTCCTGAAGATGCCTCTTCAAGAGTTGGTAGGAGTCACGGGAAATGCGCAGCACAAACTTGCTTGTTCGGAAATCCAGCATGGTCTCATTACCTTTCATATGTTCTTTTTTGGTTAAGCTAGATAATACACGCAGGTCATCCTGGTAATAGCACTCCTGATCCCCATGAAATCTGTTTAAACAATTTAAGATATGACAAAAACATTATCTCCTATGTGCACAGTTATTAGCATAAAACACATAAATAAAGGCCTTTTGGAAGATAGTGACTACAGACGAGATGATTTTTCCGCTGAAATAAATTTTGTCCTTAGGCAGATACACCAGTGACTTTAGTGTAGATAGTATGAGCACTCAGTCAAAAACCAAGATGAAGAGAACACACAAATGGAACCTCGCAGAATTTCTTACCCTCAAAGGGTTCTCACCTGAAGTAAACAGTCACACTAATATGTTTAATTGCAGAAACAAAACTCTAATTTGTGGTACAGGACATTTTTCACTACACAAGGCTCCTTGGATGTATTTATATGATGCATTATACAAATATGCACATTTCACAGTGAATATGTTTCTGTCTCTCTACTTGCATTATATAATAGCTAACACAGGTCTAGTTTTCCATTTTTTTCTCAAACCATGTTATAAAAGAGCTGTGGCAGAGAACATTTTAAATATTTACAGAATCATTTTTGCCAAACATATTGAAGGGAGACAAAGATATCCTTTTGGATTGAAATATCTCAGAATTGGTCTAAATCCAGAAAAAAAATTCAATTTAATTTTCTCAAGTTATAAAGAAGTGAGGCATAGTAAGAGCACAAAAATTGTAGATCAGCCATAAATGAATTCCTTTAATCTTAAAGAATTTCAATATACATGCTATAGCATCAGCAAATACTTATAGCGCACATTACTTTGGCATCTCCGTGCAACTTTCCAGAGCTAAAAAATTACCCCTCAATCTTTCCCTAGAGAAGCCACATCTCTTCATTGATACTTTGCAGCAAGGAGCTGACCAGCTCACCATAAAATCTGCACATGGACAGTTCAAAAGTGTGTAGTTTGCACATCCTTCTAACAGAGAAGACAGGAAAATTGTTTAAGAAGAGTTACTGTAATGCATGGTACCATTACTTCAGATTCCAAATCTCTTTGGCATTAAGGAAGAAAAGTAATACGTACATAAATCTACACAGGTCTATGTATATGTATCTAATCTACTATATTTTACAGATTTAATCGAAGTGGCAAACACAAAATACTGCAAACGCACAAACAAAAATAAATTACCTTTCAAAAAAAGACTTTGCTTCACTCTCATGTTGATTGTAGACCAATTCCAAGTACATGTGCACAAAGAGAGGATAAAACAGCTGAGACAATTCTGCTCGATGACAGTCCAGGGAACACTCAATGAAGTGTTTTAATCCACTGTAGTATTCCTCGTACAGTGTTGGGTCCCCCTGTTGATTGTAGGCAGACAATACTGCACTCACATCTGGCTGATCTTCCACAGCAACACCTCCTCCAACTGCAAAAGCATTAGCACAGAACAAGAGCTGGTAAAACAGCCTGAAAGACCTAACAAATATACGGTGGCTACAACTCTGCTGGAAAGGCAAAGCACTCTGAACAAGATGTGACACTAAATCTTGTGCTGCTTCAGCACCAAGATTAAATGATACAAGTGAGAGGATGGTAATACATTCCAGTCCAGCAGCCAAATCTCCCAGCACCTTCAGCCATTTCCCTGCCAATGGTTGCTTGTAAGGTATTTAACATAGTGCCTAATACAGCGTAAAGCAAGAAGCCACTATCACCAAAATAAGTTATCTTTACCTCAAAGGCTATAAACTACCAAATGAGAGTTACAGGACAAAGCCTGTAACTTTGAAAGATTATACCCACTATAACTATCTTGCTTCCAGTAAAGACACAAATTAAGTCCATCAAGTGAACAATTCACTTGAACCACTACACAACCATTACAGGGCAGTGACTTTTTGTCATTTGCTGACACTCCGAGAGCTCTGTTCTCCATTAAATGTATTCACTGTTTTGTCTTCTATGTAAAAACAACATCAGGTGACGTTAAGAACAAGCTGTGGGACACGTCCCTGTCCATGGCAGGGGGGTTGGAACTAGATGATCTTTAAGGTCCCTTCCAATCCAAACTATTCTATGATTCTGTGATTCACTGGGACTCAAGACAACTCAGTTCCTGAAATTTCACAATACTAGACTGTAAAACTGCCCCACAGAACACTTTGGTTAAAAATACTTAAGGCTGTGTGAAGGATGTGTCATCCTCCCAGCAACTCAATCCAGAAATGTATAAAGCCTCCTCTACAAGTGTCCTACAACTCTTCAAACTGCAGCCTGTATATCAAGCAGCCATCCGTTCCCATCCCTATAGCCACATCTTGGACAATCACCTCTAAATACAAAGGAAACCTTCAGCTTTCCACTACACCATTAGTCAAGATGGGACACAAAGACAAGAGGAATCATAGAATGGTTTGCGTTGGAAGGGACCTTAAAGATCACCCAGTTCCAATCCCCCTGACATGGGCAGGGACACGTCCCACTAGATCAGGCTGCTCAAGGCCCCCTCCAACCTGGCCTTGAACACTTCTCCCTTTGACACCATTCTCTGCAAATACAACAGATACCGGTTCCTTGGCCCCTTGCTCCAGAGGGGGCAACCTCAGGAGATCCCCATCTCTCCCGGAGTTGTACTGGGGAATGACACACCGAGGGGACAGCACACAGGGAGGGGCGCCCCAAGGGAGGCACGACCTGACACCATTCCCTGCCACGGCCCCACGGAGAGGCACGAGGGCCGAGCAGCCCCGTCCCCGGGCCCTACCTTTTCCCGGCGGCAGAGCGGCCACAGCCGCCACCCCAGGGCTGGAAGAGGCGACAGCAGCGACGCTGCCCCCGATGGCGACGGGGGCCGTGGCGGTGACACGGCTGAGCAGCGCCTCGCTGCCGGCGGAGTCCCCGTCGCCGCCCGGGCCTCCCAGTGGGCCGGCGGGGCTGAGAGCGACGGTGCCCAGGTCGTCGCCGAGCAGGCGGGCTTCGCGGCGCAGGATCTCCTCGGACTCGCGTAGGTTGCTGCGCCGCAGGAACTGCAGCACGGCCACCAGCGTCTGCCGGTCCAGCGCCGCGGGGGAGCCGGCCGGGCCCGCCGCCGCGGCCTTGGCGGGCGCCGCGTCCCCGCCGGCCCCCGCCACATCTCCCTCCGCCGCCGCGGTCGCCGCGGGAGCGGCGGAAGCGGCCGGGGGAGCGGCGGGAGGCTGAGGCGGCGTCCCTGCATCAGGGTCCGGCTTCACCGCCGCCACCTCGGCCGGCTCCTCAGGCAGCGCCGCCATCTCGCATCGCTCCCCGTGCGCCGGCGGCGGGTGGGCGGGCGGCCGTCGGGCGCGGACACTCTTGCGACAGTGAGGGCAAAGGGCGGGCACTGCGGCCCTGACTACTTAACGCCGACGGCTTCATTTTGCGACGCTGCCAGAAGCGCTTTACGGCAGCGAAGACCCAGCGGAGCTCTGGGCTCCCTGGCGCTAAGTGCGAACGGGGAGAGGCTGCGCGGGGCTGGGCGTGTGCGAGAAACCTCCCTCAGGAGGACTCGTGGCTGCCCCGTCCCTGGAGGTATGTGAGGCCAGGCTGGATGAGGCCTTGGGCAGCCTGATCCAGGGGCAAGTGTCCCTGCCCATAGAGGAGGGGGTGGAACTGGATGATTTTTAAGGTCCCTTCCAACCCACACTATTCTATAATTTTAACATTGTTTCTTTTATTTCTGTTGGGTAAATACAGGTGCGTTGGTAGATTTCCGTTAGAGATTAGGAAAAAATTCTTTATGGTGAGGGTGGTGAGGCACTGGCACAGGTGAAACCATGGCTGCCCCATTCCTGCAGGTGTTCAAGGCCAGGTTGGACGGGGCCTTGGGCAGCCTGATCCAGTGGGAGGTGTCCCTGCCCATCGCAGGGGGGCTGGAACTAGATGATCTTTAAAGTCCCTTCCAACCCAAACCATATATCAAAATTAAAACTTTTTTGTGGAATGAAACTGGTATCTTGTGATCGCCGCGCTTTCATAATAAATCAAACCTTTACCTGTGCTTCCTTAGCGAGTCACTTAATTCTCAGCTGGGGGAGCGACGACCGCAAAAATCGCGTCAGCAAAGCAGCTGCCGGCTGGGGCAGCCGCGAGGCCTTCGAGCAGTTGCGCATGCGCACTGGGGCGGGTATGTGTCCGCTAAAACTATAGCTCCCAGCATGCCCCGCGCCACTGCGCACGCGCACTGAAGGCGGCGCTGCCGGACTACGGCTCCCACCGTGCCCCGCGGGCGTGTGGTCCCGCGTCTGCCCCGGTGCCCGCCTTCCCCCTAAGCCATGGACACGGAGGTGGATGTCGGCTCCGCGGTCTCGGGGCTGTCAGGCGGGGAGGGGGCCGGTGCGGGGCCGGCCGAGGAGGACCAGGAGATGGAGGGGGCTCCCGGTTGCTCGGGGTCGCGTTCCATCCCCTTCGAGTTCGAGCGGAGCCGCTCGGAGTCCAGCGGCGATGAGGACGATGAGGAAGACGACGAGGAAGAAGAGATGGAAGAGGAGGAGGACGAGGATCTCGACGGGGACGCGGGGGCTCGGTTCGGCACGGATGACGGGGACCTGGACTCGAACGAGGACCGGGAGGTGAGGGGAGGGGGGGGCGCCCTCTGAGGCGGGGTGTGCTCCAGGCCCCACTCCCAGCGTACCCCGCGGCGCGCGTGCGGGTGTGGGGCGTGGGGAGCCCTTGTGCCTAGTCTTAATCTGTCTCTCTCCAGTTTATACTGATTGCCCCTGGTCCTATCACTGTAAGCCTTTGTAAAAAGTCCCTCCCCAGCTTTCTTGTAGTCCCTTCAGGTACTGGAAGGTCGCTGTAAGGTCTCCTCGGAGCCTTCCCTTCTCCAGGCTGAACAACCCCGACTCTCTCAGCCTGTCCTCTTAGCAGAAGTACTTCCGCCTTCGGATCACCCTTGTAGTCCTCTGAACCCGTTCCCACGAAGCCATAGAATGAAGCCATTGAGTTGGAAGGGATCTTAAAGATCATCCAGTTCCAATCCTGCAGCCATGTGCAGAGACACCTTCCCTTCGACTGGCTTTGAGACTAGAGGAAATGGAATGTAAAAATCTAATGTTATCTTTTTTTGAACAGATCTTGGATCATTGGTATAGAAGAAATCTTGTTTTGTGAAAGAGTAGACTTCGGGCAGGAAAATTGCCATGAAACTAGTTATATGAGTTCCTGATAAATGTATTTCCTAAGCAGAATTTAAAACAGTGAAATGTCAGTCTTTGCTTCAGTTTGTATTTGGGTAATCCCTAGCTGTGTAGAGACACAAGAGACAGCGCTGGCTGAGTGCCTGATTGAGGGCCCTAGCACACTTGCTGAGCTTTTCAAATGATGATGATATTTGTTAACAATATCCACTTCAAGCTTGCTGATTACTGATCATCTGTTAAAGGGTGTATCCAAAAAGCTTCCCCCCTCCCCAAGGATTGTGTATAGTTTGCTTGTCAGATGTGATTCATTAAACAAATTGGATTCCCATTCACTAAAAGGTCAATTCAGAAGATTAGATGAAAACCTTTAGAAAAGAGCTGTATGTGAGGAATGATTGACTTCATTGACCTCTTAGGAAAACTCATTTTTGTAGCAAGTTAGTCCACGTTTTGGGGTTTTTTTCATAGTTTAAAGCTGTGATATTCTGGAAGCTGCAGTCAGGGAAATTACATGAATTAGCCTGTGTATTCATACTCTTGCAAACTTTCTTTATAGCGTATGATAAACCTCGCAGAGTTGACCCCTTACATCCTGTGTTCCATCTGCAAAGGTTACTTTATTGATGCTACAACTATTACAGAATGTCTGCACACCTGTAAGTATCAGAATTGTCACTCTCAGAGTTTTGCTTCAAATTCAAACAAAAATTGGCTGTTGAGGTGGCGTCAGAAAGATAATTCTCTGTTTGACGTGAGCATGTGTTGTGTTTATTCTGTTCCTTAAAGGAAAATATAGTTGTGGATATTGTAAGCATCAGAAAATCGTTAAATAAATCCATCGTGGAGTCAGCGTACTTTTCCATATTGAGAGCAAAGAAGATGTAGGGAAAAATAAAGCCCAAGTAAAACAAAACCAAAACTACTATGTATTTTCTTTAGACTCTAGGAACTTGAGTATGTAACTGGGAAGATAAATTTGAGTTGCCCTGCTCATAATGGACTAGAAAGTTTCCTAAACTATTGCTGATATGAGTTTGTACATTCACAGAACTCAGTAAGCGGCTGTGTGGAAGTACCAGTTCAGATAAAGAAATGGTTTTAAGCATCTGGGAACAGTTAGTCTTTAAGCTGATGAATAGAAGTAGATAGGTAATGAAAAACTGATTTCCTTTTTCCTGTCTTGTTGTTTTTCCCTTCAATGCTTGTGTTAACAGTTTTTCCCTTTCTAACCGAACTATTTTCTCTCAAAGTCAATAAACCCCATTTTGTGAAGCTGACTCTTTCAGCCACACTTATGTTCCCACCTGAATCCAAGAATCTCTGGTTCCTAGTCCATCCAGCTGCTAACTCCTCTTTTTTTTTTTTTAGCTTTTTAATATTCAGCGCTTTTAATATATTTAATATTTAAATATTTAATATTTAGCCCTTTAATATTCAGCATAGTTTGTAGTTTAGGAAAATGCACAACTGCTAGTGAGGACAGCATAATGTTGCAAGTGCAACTGTGATGATCTCTCGGTTTCCTCATAAATGTTGTGGAAACATTCTATGTGTTCAGGCTGATGTGGGGCTGATTGGACAGGAAGTTAATTATTCTAGATATTTCCACTCATTTGCTTTCCCTCTAAATTTTTACACTGCAGTGCAAAGTACAAAGTAGAATACAGTGGCAGAATTGTAAATTCTTGGTTTGATTCTACTACTGAAACTGTTTGTAGTGTGCTTTTCAGCAAATCTTTTTATCTGTAGCAGTCTGTTCTGTCGTTTTAGCTCTACTTGTGTTCTGGGTAACAATTAACAACACTGAACACCTAGCTTTGCATTACTCCAATTAGGATTATTTTTTGGAATGACTGAGTGTTCAAGGGTGTTGTGTCCTGTACAAGCAGAAAGCTGCTGCGTACTCGAGTCTGAAAGTTGAAAGACTTGCGTTGTTTTTGCTTATTTGAGAAGTCTGAGTGTATTTGTTTCTCTTGTTTAAACAGATGGTGTTGTGTAATTGAGGTGTGATGTTTATGGGGTTTATTTCTTTTGTAGTTTGCAAAAGCTGCATAGTGAGACACTTCTACTATAGCAACAGATGTCCAAAATGCAATATCGTTGTACATCAGACACAGCCTCTTTATAACATCAGGTAATGACATCATGTCATTTTTACAGGTATAACTTTTTTTTCAAGTTTTACTGCTTGCTTTTAAGTGCTTTGCATTACAGCCCTGTAGTGCTTTCCTATTTCAAATGAATGAACAGTTACAAGAAAGGCAATGTGTTATTTGCTTATGTAAGCTTCATGTCAATAGTGAAGACAAAAGCACTCAATTGCTTGCTTTATCTAATTTGTATCCCTTTCTCGGGCTTGTTACCTCCACTCTGAGTATTTTTGTGCATTTGCTTGGTGTCACAGGTGATACAAGATCTTAACTATTTGCTACAATTCCCTTTTAGACAAAGCTTTATTGGCATCTATTTATTAACTCTGAAAGTTGAGTTTTAGTACCTTGAACTGTTCACGAATTCTTGAAGGATGGTGCTTTCAATTTTACATGGCTCTTTCTGTTGGAGTTCTGCTGTCAAGTTGTGAACTTAGATAGATACAGAGTTGCTCCTCTGTGACTGTTCTCCTTATGTATGTCATATTTCAGCAGTATATTTGGTGTCTCTGTTACAATTGAAAGAGACAATTTTTTTTTTCTCTTTCATAGACTGGACCGGCAACTGCAAGACATAGTCTATAAATTGGTTGTCAATTTGGAGGAAAGTAAGTCCCTTTATTTTATTACCATCTAGAGACTGAAAAGAGTGAACAGAAACAGTCATTCAAAGTCGCATTTCTACTCTGGGCTCTTTAAAATAGTTTTGTAACATTTGATTATAAATCCCGATTAATTAGCTGTGCCAACTAGCATCTTTCTGGCTACTAAATGCTATTATGGATAGTGGTTTGTACCCCATCTCGTGGAACATGGACGTTGCTGTATCCAGATAATATTTCATTGTCACGCCTTGTATTTTTGTAGATATGCAGAAGATATCATTCTAAGTTCACTTGCCTCAGTGGAAAAAATGTTGCCAACGCTGATTCTCTCAAATGTTTTTATTTTTCCTTCACTGCCATGTTTATATTTCTGATTTTAGTTGTGTTCACTGCCATGCATCATTTACCTTGAACTTGGGGAGCCAGTGAATCTCCACAGTCCGTGTAGGTAGACTGAGTGAAATACATATTTAGTGGATATGTGTGGACTACAGATGGTATAAAAATAGACTCGGGACAGCCAGAAGAATACTAGTTTTATGCCACCGTTTCAGTATGGTTTATGGTCAGTTTCTCATTCTTCTCAGTTTTAACTACCTCTTAGTGTTGGTATCTAAAGTGTCCAGCCTCGTATGGAATACCAGCAAAGATGAGCATCTGTAGGAACTTCGACAGTGTTTACTGCTTTGACCATTGGCAACTTTATGGATATTCTCAACATCCGAAATACCATTCCAATTGGTTCTGTATCCTGGTTTGGTTTTCTTTTTCAGGAGAGAAAAAACAAATGCATGACTTCTATAAAGAAAGAGGATTAGAAGTGCCCAAACCAGGTGAGCTGTAATCACTTTAGAGGACACACTTAAGGAAATATTTACTGTATCACTTATTCTTAAGGGCTATCCTAGAAATATTAGCTTACAACTGAAGAAGGTATGTAGTATTGGAGACTTGGGATTCTTGGTTGTCTGATTACTGTGACTTGTCATGGTTTTCCAATTACAAAAATAGAAGATGGAACCAGTAGCACATAAACTGAGATCGTGGTTGGATTTTTTTAGAAACTGATTGTATTTTGACTACAATCAGGAAATAGATCCAAAACGTGCATTAACTTTGGTTTTTGGCCCTTTATAGTGCTACAAAGGAGTAAAAATAAGAACTTCAAAGTCTGACAGATAAGGGATTATTATAATTATTTTTTGTCTTACTATCAAATAAACAGCTTTTTGGAGAGATGCCAGGCTGAAAGCTAGTGAAGTGCGGGTTCAGATACACAGCATGAAATGTGTGAAGAGCTGATTTGGTCATAAAAGATTGGGATGAATTGCATGGGCACTTTTTCCTTGTGAAGTAATCCGTTTTGCTTGGTGCATGTTAGCAATTTATGCTGCTTTTATTTCAAGCTGTGTTTGCATTCTGGCTGTTTGAATATTTTAGCTGCCCCACAGCCAGTTCCAGCAAGCAGAGGAAGACCTCGGAAAGTTCTGGGCTCCATGTTCCGGATCCCACCAGAACTTGACATCTCCATACTTCTGGAGTTTATTGGGTGAGTTATGGGCAAATGTAAGAGCAAGTGACTGATGTGAGCGTGCCGCTTGTGTGTGTGTGTCAGACTGTTACTGGCTCATAGTTTTCATTGAATGTGCGTGTCCTCCATTTCAAATAGCAGATGGGGAGCTGGTTTTAAGTTACAGTGCAAGTGTGACAGCCAGCTGTGTTGTAACTAGATGATGCAAAAGTTAAAAGCGTAAGGTGTCTTCCTATGAAAATATCTTTCTGAAAAGAAAAGTGTAGTGTTAAAACTTTCATGTGTTCATTTTATTTTTAACAAAGTAGTGTATTCTTACTAAAGCGAATGATGAAACAGTTTTACACTTCCTTGGTCCCTGTAGGTGGCAGTACCCGTAATACTGATTGTGCTAAGACTTGCTCCTGTAACTCGGGGACTGCAGGTACAACCTAGGCAGCAAGTGTAGAGTTCACCTAATGCCATAGGTGGGATAATAATGTGATCTACTCTTACGTTTTCTTGACAGTTTCCCAGACTTTGAGCTATACTGAAGTTTTTGTATCAGGCGACAACTTTAGGCATGGATTATGGGGGAAAAATCTAGCCCAAAAACTTGAGTTGTTTTCAGGAATATGGGAAGGCAAAATTGTATTTCTTTGGCCATGTGCAAGTTTACATGTTAGTGATTGAGAAATGGTAATTGAGAAGAGATTGAAAGCTCTAACTACTCTGCCCAGCACCATACAGTGCAGAACCTCAGTTAGGGCGAGGCACTTGACTTTTGTGCAGCTCTTACCCCTCTACACAGATTGTGCCTGCTTTTGGCCTGACTTTGTCTGAACAAAGTATCAACACTTGTCAACACTTTGTCTGAACAAAGTGTCAACAAACTTTGTCTGAATGTTCAGGGCACTTCACTATGTAATCATAGCAGACTATTACAGAAATGATGTGAAATCAAGCCCTCAGCAATTGGGAAATTCTAGCAGTAAAGTATACAGTCTTGATTCAGACTCACTATTATGGGTCATTTTATATGTTAAATCCGGTGTCTCCACTGTGTCTCACTTTATTCAGCGTGCAGAACAAATTTCCTCCATGGGTAAATTTTGGACAGGTAGGTGTCGGCATGTAGGTTTTTTGTTCTGTTGGCTTTTATTTTGTGGCTTCTTTATTTCTTTAAATGGATGAGGAGTGGGATTGCAAGAAGAAAAGAGAAGGCTTTTAGAGCTAAACCTCTAGGGAACAATCCCTAACTGTGCTGTAGAATGTCCTTGTGAATCCACACACCTGAGTTAATTTCAGTGCTCATTTTCTGTATGCCTGAGTTGCAGAACTGCTGAACGCTCACAAGCACAGCTGAAAGCAGTGGGAGTCATGACTGCAACAGTAGTGTCAATTGTTCTGCAGACAAAGCCAATCTCAGTCCCAAATTGGGTACTTGGAGTTCTTGGTTACTTTTCATCATAGTCTGTCTCAGGTTCCTCTTTTTAAACAAGGTGTAATACTGCCTTTCTGCTGAGTAGGATGGTATGGGAATACATTCATGTGATGAAGAAATGAGACTGAGGAAATTAATGCTTTTGCAGTAAGAGCAGGTTACTCTCTTACTGAGAAGGCCAAGTATTGAGCGGGAGAGAAAAGCATAAGATGTTATATAGCTGTTCGGCCTGTGACCATTGTATGTAATATACTCAAAACTTTATTTAAGTACAGTTTTTAGTTTTACTTAGAAAGGCTTTTTTCTCTTTAATGAATGTGGTATAAAACGGGTGATGTGACCTGGTGCTCGGATATACTTTTTCCCCTCATTGGTTAAAATGCGATTAAATATAGACATAAGGTAAAAAACTGTACTTTATTTAAGTACAGTTTTTAGTTTTACTTAGAAAGGCTTTTTTCTCTTTAATGAATGTGGTATAAAACGGGTGATGTGACCTGGTGCTCGGATATACTTTTTCCCCTCATTGGTTAAAATGCGATTAAATATAGACATAAGGTAAAACGCTTTGACTGAAAACAGGTAGAAAAGAGTAAATTTACTGATATTTACTCTACATTTATGTTGGGTTAGGAATGAGTATGCTGCTATTTTATTGCCTCGTTTGTGACTGCATCTCCTTAAGCATCCAGATATGAGTTTGAGGGATGCCCATCTGGGGGCCTGTGATAGGTGCCGGTCACTGCTGTGCTAGTCCAGCAGGTGGCAGAGGGAGTGTGTGGAATGAAGGGGCATAGGAACCTGATTTTATACCAGCAGCCTCATGTCTTCCTCAGTGATAATTTCATTGTAAAATGACTTTTAGAAAGGGAATTAGATTTCAGTTCCAAAGATGTCCCTTTCAGGTTGGAACACATGACGACTCTACAGGAAAGCTTCCTTAGATTTTCTTGGCTGCAGGATTAGATGGAGTTTGAACTTACTGTAGTGAAAATACTTTGGTTTATATCTCCATTGCAAAGATCTCCTGGTTATTTTTTTTTTGTTCCCCCAACCCCGTGATTCTCAGCAGGTACGTTTTCCTTTTTTTCAGAGGAAAAAAAATGTCAGGCAACTTAGACCTCAAAACTAGTTAATGTTTATCTGCCTGTCTGTGAAGAAAGATGACTTTTGAATCTCTGTTGTTGCATTTGTTTTTCTGGTAGTTTTATTTCAAGGTTCCATTCCAGTGTTGGCAGCAAAGCAGGTAATACTGTACAAATACTGTCTATGCAATGTGAAACTGTCCCCTGTGGATTTGTTACATATGTGGAAGGAAGCACAGATTGTTTCTAGCAGAAAAAAAGAAGGATGATGCCTTGACAGCATCTACTTTGCAATTAATTTTAGTGACTTTTTTGGTACTTTGTATGGGCAGGGGTTGATGCTTTTTTTTTTTCTTCAAAGGTCAAAATCAAAGAGCTTATCTTGGCCATGAGAGTGGAAGAAAGCTCTTTAGATAAAGAAAACTTGGAATAGATCTGACTAGCCAGCAGAAATTGTTACTTTTAAAGTTTGACTGTCTGTATTGTGGTATTAGAGCATGTTACGTAGTTGCCTGTGGCTGTGGAACTGTATGAACAAAAATGACGGCTATAGTGGAAAACGTTTTCTATGTTTATTTCCTAGTAACTTTAAATTTCATTTTTGTGACAGAATTTGATGATTGTTTTACTTAATTCTGATAGCTGGTACTACATATTTGGAGATGTAGATACTCGGTTACAGTAAACGTAAAGTGTCATGGTAGTGTGTGGTCTGCACAAGCATTACAAAAGCATTTCTTTGCTATATCAAATGGTCAGTAAAAGTATAGTTGCTTTATAGTGATGTTTGATTTTTTGCCCTCTCCAGTGC
This sequence comes from Cuculus canorus, assembly GCF_017976375.1. Classification (NCBI taxonomy): domain Eukaryota; kingdom Metazoa; phylum Chordata; class Aves; order Cuculiformes; family Cuculidae; genus Cuculus; species Cuculus canorus. The sequence continues at coordinate 13,293,336 of NC_071407.1, forward strand.
TGTGAAATAATGCTCTTTTTTTTTCCCCTCTCTCATACATACACACTTGCTAATGCAATTTTTAATATTTAATAATAAATATAATTTAAATAAATAATTAAAATGAATTTAATATTTAATAATAAAATGTCATTAATCGGGCTTGCTTCATTTTGAAATTTATACATTGCACTACAAGATGGAGGTGTGGAGCATAGATGATCACCTGCCCTTTGTGGAGATCAATGAAACTCTGTTGAAGTCAGCTGGGAATTCAGTCATTTCTCACCTTCGTGTGTATTCCACCTTCCAGAGATAAACCTGCTGCTTTTCTGAGTTCCTAGATAGCGTTAAACCTGTGTTAAACATAGTCTGGAAGACCAACAACAGGCCGGAAAGCCTTTTTGGTGGTTGGGCGTATTCTGTCAACAGATTCTTAGCTACTGTCTGCTAAAGTCCCAGATATCAAGGATGATAAAGTGTGGATGCTTAAGCAGCATTAGTGTTACAAGCTGCTCCTATGAAAGTGATTGTTGTGTTATGTATAAAAATGGGTTTAGGCTGTGTTGTGTTTTACCATTTCATGTAGACAAACCTATTACCATTTCATGTAGACATAAATAGCTGAATTCACAAGAAAAATGGAGTACCACATAAAGGGAAGGAGAAAAAGATATAAAAATTTGGTCTAATATTATATTCTAATAGAATTTAATGAAAGGAAGAATCCGATTCAAAAAATAAGCTTGATATGCTAGACTACTAAATCAATGTCACTGTTAAAGAGCTTTAGGATGTTAATAACTGTGAACCTTAGCAATATTGACTCTGTTTACTCTTCTCTTGTTTTTCAGAGCTAACGAAGGCACAGGGAATTTTAAGGTGCAGATGTGATTTGAATTTTTCTTATATTTTACTTCAGAAATCTGTATAACCTGAATGTATTTTAGTTTGTTCTTCTCACACTGAGCACAGCCTGAGCTTTCATCAGCATAGTAATAACCAGCCCTGGATGACAGTGTACTTTCAAACCTGCTGTTGTATAGCATCACAGAGTAGGAAGAGAGTGCTTCTGAGGCTACATAATGAAAGTTTTGGTGGGAGAATGGGAATGATAATCATGAAATCTCACTCAGGTGTTTCTAGCTTGGTATTCTAGCATATCTCCAAAAGGTGTGCTGCTATGGCTTTTATTGCAATCCTAAACAAAGGCATAGACATTGTCTAAAATACTCGGTTTTGGAGAAGGTTCTCAATTGTAGTCGAAAGCTTGTGTAGGTTGTTTAGAGAACACTAGCCTGAGGTGTAACGATAGTACCTAAATTGTGATGTGCTTAAACATTTAACAGAAAAACTATATATAAATTGTTTGGATGGCACAGTGCACCTCCCTAGCCAGCAGAAAGCTTATTCTTTTCTGCATCCCTTCACTGACAGTGTTTTGTCTCAGTGGTAGCTGGCAGGCTAAACAAGAAATAGTGTTGCTAATCCTTGCTCAAGAATATGGGTCTTCTTGCAATACAGATCATCCTACTAAGCTGCTTCAGTACTAATTCATAGAGGACCTTCAGGCTGTTTGCTGCCTTCATGATTCATGTGCTGTAGTTAAAGATGCTTGGAGTTTGTCATTCCATTAGTTTGGCTAAATATTTAGAAAACAAGGCTCTATGCAAGGGCAAGAAGGAGATAGTCTAAAATTGCTCAGCATATGGTGCATTTAATCTTTCATCATATTGGAATTGTGGGACTGAAAGGATGGAATGCACAGAATTATGGAATATGAGACACCTAACTGGCACAGTTAGCAGGAACATTTTACTGTCGAATAATTTGTGAAAAAACATGTTAGTAACATTAATTTTATTAATTCTTCTGGTTGTACCATTTTACTGATTTCCTTAATGTTTTCAGCCGAGTTGATTTCTAGTCAGTATATTTTCAGGTTCAAATCTGAACTGTTAGATTTTGTTACAGTTTTTCATACTATTTTTAATAGCAATTACATTTATTATGACAGAGCTTAGGAGGCAATTTCAAATTTTCAAATACAGAAATAAGAATTTTCACAAAGTTAAAATGTGAGTACAGTTTTGTAAAACAAAAGTAATCTGCAGAAGGAGCACAACGTTCCTGAAAATGTTCACAGTCATTTTTCATCATCTGTTACACCCCAACACCTACCTAATGTTCTTAATTATCTTTTTTGTTACATTTCACATTATTTTTTTCATCTTCTTGCCCTTGTATCACCTCCCATCCTTCTTGTCTCATATTTGCCCTTCTCTTTGCTTTGTTTTTTATCCCATTCATTTTGGGCCACACAAGAATGACTGTTGGGCAGTTCAACCATTTTATTAACTTACATGTTCTAATATTAAAATTTGATTTGGACACCTCCTCTTAAATGCGCCGTTCCAACATGAATAGCCTTGACTTTTTAAAAAGATACTGGGCGCAAACATCATTAAGGAGTATTTGTGTTTCAGGAAAGGGGTTTTTTTGTGTGTGCAAATGTTTTGGGTTTTTTTCCCTTTTAAGCCGTACATGCTCCTGCTCAGTTTAACTCGAGTGTTCTGAGAATGCTGAAGATGTAAGGCTGCTCACCATTACTCACGTAAATAGTTTCATGCTGCAAGTAATCCTACTGTCCATAGACCACAGTGCCACTGAGCTTGTGTGCATATTTACACTTCTGTACCATGTGTGAGTCATAAGAAACACCACAGCTTTTAACTAGTATTTTTCTACAGCATTTTCAGACTCCATGCTGTATGTTGACTCTATGCTTCACACTCTCTTCTTCCTTTCTGTCCTCATGTTCTTCACTATGCTTTATATCTTCACACTTCTTTTATTCCACTTTGTGATGATGTGGTTTACTCATCAACCTTCCAAATCTTCCACTTCTCACAAGCCATATCCTGATCCATTTTTAGCATTGCTATGTCTTTCATTATTTTCCATTACTTTTTTTTCTGTCTTATTTTTCTGAACTAGATGTTGAATTTCATATCTAAAGGGTTTTCAACCTTTCTTTTTTTTTTTCAAGTGGACATGAGGGGGAAGGGAACAGATGACAAGGTCTGTGTCCACGAACTGTGATTTATACATGCAGTGAGCATAAATTCATTATCATGAAGCATGCAGCAGCATGGTTCCCCATGTCTGACTGGCATTTCTAGCTCTTGTACATGAATAGATCAAACTATTGGTCCAAAACCACAGTTATCATGCATATGTATTTAAATTCATGATTGAATTCAAGGGATTCTGTGACACTCTGACCCCTCTTTCACATTTAAAGAATATAATGAGCCTGGATAAGTTGCAGCTGTTCAGAAGTCAACATCAAAATCTAGTTAATTGACACAAAAGGTAATCCATTTATCACTCTGAATGCAGTCATCTGCTCTGCCTTTGTGCCTCTTCACGTAGCTGCCTGTATCACTGGTTGGCTGGTTTAGATTTTATCTGTAGAAGAGAAACCTATTAAAATTTTTGAGGCATAACAGATGTCTTGTCATTACAGCCCTTGCTGTAAAAGTATTCAGAAATCATACAAAAAGACTTCAGTCCAATCTTGCCCTTGTATTCTGCATAGCAGTTTATTTTAATTGACTCTGGAATTTTATGGACTAGTAAGTTGATTCCAGCCTAAGCCATAATACTGCCAGGAGACTAAGGGACATAAGGTCCTTACATTATAAGATGTCATAGTCTAAGTGTCTGAATCATGTTTGGTACACAAACCTGATTTGGGGAAGATAAGGAAACTTGGGAAAATAGTTCATTTGCTTCTGACGAGTAAATGCTTGTCAGGGTTGAAAGTCTTAAAATGCCGTGGTAATACTGATGTCTATGCAGAATTAATAGCAAATATTATTTTCTAGTACTTCAATAGTGAAGTAAGACTGAAGTCAGTAGTTGATTGCTTTTAAAAGTTGTTTTAAACAGCGGGAAGTTTGAACTTGGAATTTTAATACACTTTTAGTCCTTTCCCTACAAAATAAGCTGGAAGTAGATCAGAGAAGTGTCCAAAAATTTAAGCTGTCTCCCTCTATTATTGGCCTTTTGCTTGGGTTTAGGGTTTATGAGGTATGATGGCTGAAAATGTATAACATCATGAAATTTACATTTGTTCTTTGCAGCCTTTGGAAAAGAAGTTTGTACGTGTTTCAGCGGAGGCAACAATTGGGCATGTGGAGAAATTCCTCAGAAGAAAAATGGATCTTCACCCTGCTTGTCAGGTATGCCACTTGCAGCGGCACTTTACAAGCTCACGGGGATTGATTTAATGCCTATGCTTCATGCAGGACATTTCCCATAGTTTGTTAGAGTCTGGAAATAGTGTTAGCTTTTTTTCAGTGCAGAAAGGATTGAAAAATGAAACAATGTTGTGATCTGCAAGGAAGGTCTCTCCCGACTCGTTTGCAAAGCATTTAAATTATCATTATAATACTTTATTATTTGTATAGAATTTCTAGCATGCCACTTAAGATTTCAGCAGATGAAACTCAAAACCAAGAGGTACTGCTGTTTGGAAGATAAAACTGAGTATATAAGCAGGAAGGTGTGTGTACGTGGGAGGATATGAAGGCAGAGACTGAGGTAGGAGCTGAGTAATGCTAAAATTCAGCTGAATGTTGAAGAAGCAAACAACAGCTAAGAGAGAATGCTACTGTGAATAGATGCGTGGAAATAAAAGGTATGAATGCAAATGTAGGCATGTGCCTCCAAATAAGAATACAAAGGAGCAGAATATGGCACAGAATTCAGCTTCATATTTCTCAACCATTTTGATAGGAATTGCGTGTCAAAACCAGTGTTCAGTTCTTCAATTTATTTTAACACCCATTCAATTGAGAAGGTGCAGGAATTCCGTCATATGTAAACAATTCTTAAAGGCAATTATTGGCAAATCAAGCCAATACTGCTGTGAATAGGCAAATGGTGGAAATTAAGTGCTGGCTTTGGATTTACGGCTGTATTTTCATACAGCAGTAACTGTCTGAGACAGTACAGCATGGCTGTGTGCCTCAGTAATGAGTTATTCATGCTGCTTACCTTTTCGGTAGTGACAAAGCAAATCAGATATAAATTATTCATTCTGAGGGAGTAATGTATTTTCATATGCTCGTTTCCTCTCAGTGAGAGTCTCTGTAGTTTTCAGGTAGTGTTGAGTTCATATTCTGAGTAGATAAAAGTATCCTCACAATGAGGCTAGCGAAAATTCCAGCATTAACTGAATCGTTTATTTGAGGGGAAGGAATTGTTTCAGAATGAATGCTAGTGTAACTACTACTAGGCAGAAATTCAGGCTTTGATGCTGGAATGAGAAGATTAGGCATTTGGGATTCAGAGCACTCTAACATGGTAAATGTGAAAATTCTTCTCAATTTATTAGAAGACACTGGAACTTTAATGACTACTGTTTGAAACTGCAGCAGCAGCATCAACAGTGAAATATCTTCAAGCATTCCATTCTGTTTTGAAAGATTGTCAGCAGTTGTCACTATGTCTGTTTGCATCCTATATTGGGCAAAACGAGTGGATTTTCTGTTTCTGTTGAATATATAAAATGTGTACGTATGTATGTATGTTTCAGTAGGAACAGGATTGAGTTTTTAGTGCCTCCTAGTACAAAAATCATAAACATGAGCTTATAAAGCAAAAGTAATTATACTCATTATCACTGGAAAGCAAAGCTGGCAATAATCTTTCTATAATAGTCTTCCTGCAATAATAACTGTAGAGGCTAGAAGGCAGGGGAAACACCAGAAATAGCTGTAACCAGCTTTCAAAAAGAAAATTATATTTCTTTCCAGTTCTGTGTTAAATACATCAAATGTTGCTGTTAATTCTGTACATGTATGTATATACGGATCAATACCTATTAAATATTTAATGTTATGTCCAGATTAGATTTTACTAGGTTCCCCCTAGAAGCTAAAAGCAGTTTACATCTTCTGCACTATAGGTTTCACTAACATGAATAGAGTATTCTACATTATTCTCATACTAACCAGATGGTGAAGGGAATTAGTCCTTTTTGAGCCTCTAAGGAGTAGAATCCTCATGGCCCTTATTCACAGAACAACGCTGTCTGCCAGCACGAGGCATAAATCTTCCTAAATCTTTTCATGGAGAGCAAGAGAGAGGTAGTGCGCTAGCACGCAGAAGAGCATAAATTCAGGGAAGTTGAATAGCTGAAGCACACAGTGCATCCTGTAGTGAAAAGTAGCCATCTAAGAGAATACATAATGATATTGCAGTATGCTCCCCAACTACTGCAGTGGCAGTGCTAAGAGGTTTTCCTTGCAGAAATCTGTGGGACAGCTCATTGTCAATCTTTTCAACTTTAATTTTGAGGTGTTGTCATTGTAATTCATGATTGGGGCTCAGATGAGAGCCCTGTCATTTCCATATCTAGAAACTGCTCATAAGGAAACTGCAAGCAAGCTGCAGTTCAAAGAGAAACAGTGCTGCGTTTGCTGCTCTAATTTGACATGTTAGAGACGATTTATGTTATGCACGGTAAATTCATAGTAACTATATGGAGAAGCTTTTTCATGTAGTAGTCAAGGCAAACAATTCAGAATACCTCATTGTGATTTCTTTTCCCTTTTTCCCTAAACTACTGGTTTTGTGGGCTGCAAAGTGCCTCCTCTGGAATTGCAGGCATCATTGACATAGTTTAGCTGCAGCAGAGGACGTTACTTAGAATTGCTGAGTATGCCCTTCACTCACATCACAGAAGTAGTGATTGCATTTGGAGGGAGGACATTGTGAAGTAATTACTGACAGTGGTATACAGTGAGCTATTCTCTTCTGTTAAAACACTTCTTCCGAACAGTCACATTAAGCAGACTTATTCACCTGTTTTCTCACTCAGGATAAGAACGAAGGTAGCAATAGAGCATTTTCTGTCAGTGGCACAACCAGCTTATCCTCTTTTGCAACTGCGGAGTGTCTTGATGTTTGTGGGATCATTTTAATACATGATCTAAATTCCCATTAAATTAATTACAGTTATTATTAAACAATTTTTTTTCAACAGATGCACCAAACTGTGAGTGAAGCAATACAGTGTATTCTCTGTTCCAGAAGTGAGCACCAGGTCGAGGGCGTGGGGTGGGAGGCAATAATGATGTGCACACTAAATAGTATCATAGTATAGTTAGGGTTGGAAGGGCCCTTAAAGATTATCTAGTTCCAACACCCCTGCCATGAACAGGGACATCCCACTAGACCAAGCTGCCCAAGGCCCCATCCAACCTGGCCTTGAACACCTCCAGGGATGGAGCATCCTCCCTGGGCAACCTGTGCCAGCGTCTCACCACTCTCATGGTGAAGAAGTTCTTCCTAATGTCCAGTCTAAATCTGCCCCTCTCCAGTTTATACTCGTTCCCCCTGGTCCTATCCCCACAAGCCTTTGTGAACAGCGCCTCTCCAGCTTTCCTGTGGCCCCTTTCAGGTACTGGAAGGTCGCTATAAGATTTCCTCTGAACCTTCTCTTCTCCAGGCTGAACAGGCCCAACTGTCTCAGCCTGTCCTTGTAGGGAAGGTGCTCCAGCCCTCCAATCATCTTTGTAGCCCTCCTCTGGACCTGTTCCAACAGCTCTATATCCTTCTTACGTTGAGAATTCCAGAACTGAGCACAGTATTCCAGATGAGGTCTCACAAGAGAGGAATAGAGGGGCAGAATCGCTTCCCTCAGCCTGCTGGCCACGCTTCTTTTGATGCAGCCCAGGATACGGTTGGCCACCTGGGCTGCGAGCACACATTGCCGGCTCATGTCGAGCTTCTCATCGACCAGCACCCCCAGGTCCTTCTCTGCAGAGCTGCTCTCAAAATACATTTGGACAACAAAGGCGGAGATGGCTTTAGTGTCTGACATGCCAGAATTGAACTCTTCTAATCACACTTAAAGGGTTTAGGTACTGCTTTGCTAGTCCAAAAGTAGGTTGAACTTGAACGTGTTTGTGTTCTTTGACAGGTAGACATAATATGTGGTGATCACCTTCTAGAACACTACCAGACACTGAGAGAAATTCGGCAAGCCATAGGAGAGAGTGCAGTACAGGTACGTGCGGCAGCTGGGGCTTTGTTCCAGGTTCTCTGTTTTAGAATACAAGAATACTTTCTGAAACTATCGGGTAGCACAAACTTATCTGAATAAGGCACTTGAAAAATCTCTCACACTTAGGCAAAATGTTTTTTATAGTGCAAATAGAGTTGAGAAGTATGCCGTGTGCCAAGAGTGTTCTTGACAGTTTGATGTTCTGAATACAAGGGTTGTGTGGTTTAGTTGTTTTTTTTTTCTGTTCTGAAACGATTTGCTGTTGTATCAGTGCTAAATTATACCAGCCTTTCAATTAACATTCCTTATTTTCCTTTCTGGCGATTGCCTCTCTGCAAGAAATCAAAGGACTGAAGCATCCCAAGTAAGGCTGGCCTTGTGACTGGGTCAGGGGAGTAAACATGCTTATAAAAGCACAAATCAAAGATACGGAGAGTAACAAATGCAATTAATACGCTTGATGCACATTGTACTGGTCACAGCATGAGTGTATAACCAAGTATTTCTTGTTGATAACTTTGTCTTCAGTGCTGTTGGCTCTGCAAATAAGAAAGCATTTTTATTTCCTTGGGGAGTCTTTTGAAGCATCTTGGTAGTGGGAAGGGTCACAATGTTTTAGAGGTGCAGCAAAACAGCGGCATAGTCTGCCCAGTGCACAGTAGGTGTAAAATCATCATGTATGATGAACTGTATATTAATCTAAACTTGGAAGTCTGAAAAGTTAATGTTTAATACAGTGAGAAGAAACAGGGTTTTTGTTGTTATTTTGTTTGAAAAGCAATCTAAGCAGATGGCAGAAAGGCTAAAATAGTAGCAGATTCAGTCTTCTTGACTTGTTTATGCACACACAAGCTCAATCCTTTACATTTAAATTTCCCTACAAGAGGGCTTCTGTGTCAACGGCAAGGAGTGGAAAGCTGATCTTGAGCTGTCTTGGATGCTGCATCAACTGTACCTGATTTGAGTAACTAAGAGGGATCCCGCAGTCAGGGCAGTCACGTGTGGCTCATGCTGCAGTGTTGGCAGACATTAAAAGTCTTTTGAGGCTTGTGTTGAGTACCTCAGTTTCTGCATTTGAAGGGAATAAATGCCATACTTGATGTCTTAGCTGTTTATATAATAATATGAAGGGAAGAAAAGAGAATGTAACCTAACCTGATTTGGGGAGCAAGGAATAGAAACCAGGAGGAAGCCTGCACTGGTAACAAACCTGCTTCTAACATAATGAATTTATGTAAGTAAATGTAAGCAATTAGCACAGTGATGGAAGTGTCCTGTACTAAAAGCTTCAGTAAATAGCAGGGGGGTGATTTATCTCTCAGTCCAGGGGTGTAGTCACATGTATGTGCATTTAGACTTCATCTTAGTACAAGAGCTTTTCATAAATGAAGAATGCTCTTGAGGCAGCACTTCAAAACAACCTGCATAGGTTTTGTTGCTTGTCAGAAATGGATCTGCTTAGCTGGAGTTTTGTGGGTTTTATTCTTGTCAGAATTGGGTCTGCCTGATTCATTTTCAGTGGTGAAGTGTCATTCAGCAGCTCCACAAAGACAACAGTCATCTTGGGATATGTTCTCCAATGATATTTCTATTCTCAGTATTATAAAATCAGTATGCAAGTGGTGATTTCTCACAAGCCTGCTCTTCTGGGTAAATAGAAGATCTTTGCTTTTTGTCAAGTCTTGTGCTTTCATAGTCATTTTTGCCAAGAAGTTTGAAAGATCATCCTTAATTTTTCTTCATTTTGTTACAAAACCTCCTAGGATGCCCAATAGTTACAGTAGAAATGCTAAAAATAACCATGATTGCTTCTTTTTTTTTAAATACATGCAAAATCTTGAAAATTATGACATTGTCATTTTTTATAATCTCACATTGTATTATTTGGCAGAAATAGAGGATGCATTTCTAGAATTAAAAAATCTTGGGAAATGTTTTTAGATAATTACCGAGGAAAAAAAAGCATAGGTCAAATCTTAAAATGGAATGGGTTGTTTTGTTTTCACCAAGACCTGAAATTCAATGAGGGACATGACTCTCTTGGCCCAGTGAGACTACAAATATGGAGGACTGTTTGATAGATTTTGCATTAAGTTCCAAGGGCATCTTGTGCCATCGTAACCTTCCAGCCTTTTCGAGCCAGTGTTGGAGTCTGGAATGCCCCAACAGCTCTCACCAGGATGCTGAAACAGTCTTCAAAAACCTGCCGTTCTCATTTACCCATTCCTAAAGTTCATTGTAGATTCATCATGCTAGGAAAATAACTACTTCAGTAGCTACTTATGCAATGCAGAGTAATTTAAAGGCATAGACACCGGTATATTTATTTAGATGGGTGCAATCGCTGTTAGAGGAAAAAAATAACTGCCCTTCTGAATCACGTATTTCACGTGCAAATTCGTTCACGTCAGCAGTTATTCTTCTTGCTGAGAAAAATGATTTTATGAATGCAGAGATGTTTCTCTTTGCCAAAGACATTAATTTTAACATCCCTTACTTGGCAGCATTTACATTGGAAGTTCTTCCAATGCAATGTAACATCACATATGTTGTGTGGAATTTTATTTCTGGAGCATAATCACTATACTTTTTTACAGGCTTTTACTCCTCCTAATTGGTTCTTAAATGCTCAGGAGTGTTTTGTGAAGATCTTGGGTGTTGAAGCACTGGTAACACAGGAATAACAGGGATTTTTTTCATACCTGTCCCTTGAAGTTAAGATTGATTGGCATTTACCCTACACTAGGCCCTCATTTGTCATCATAAGCATCCTTTAAACAAAAGCAAAGCTGCATGAGAGTTGCAGTGCATGTTTGCTGTTGGTCTGAAGCTATTTGTATTACCTGTAGCTGTCAAGTTAGGGAATGTTTACTTGCTGTAGCCTGAGCATAGTCCTTTCTATAGGTATTTTAATGTGCTGTCCTGCTTTTCCAGCATGACCCTTCTGGTTGTTTTTGATGGTTCTTATTAAATAATTCTTTAATCCACTTTTCTCAGTGCCTGCATTTTAATCCTTTTTTTGGATCTTTAGTCTTGATCTTAGGAATGACCTCATCGTTCCCGTGATGCAAAGCTTTTGGTTTTGAATTTCCGTAGATTTGATTTGGAGTGGCCAGAAGATTGTAGGTATAAAAGCGACAGACCAAGTTCATAGAAGAAAAGTCATCAGAAGACACTTGATACAAAGCTGCTTTGACTTCGGGCTTAGGAATTTCCTGAGAAAGACTTTTGAAATTGGAAAAATCTATAGGGAGGTAGCATACTTGTCCTTTTAGTGTATTTTTATCTGGACCTTCACCATACAGCTAAGTGGCCCTTTGATCTGCTCTGGTATGGCCTTTCTTAGGACCTTTCATGATTAATTACTTTTTTTTAATTGGCTTCTTTTTGGTGCCCTCTTTTCCTGACTTAGAATATTAATCTCTTTAAGTAAAAGGCAAAATATGCAGCTAGAAGCAGAGTTTCAGGTCTTACTAAGTGAGTATGTTGGCTGAATTGATCTAAGTATTGTTGCAGATCTGTTCCCTTTTGTTATGAATCTGCTTTCTTTCACCATCACATTTGAAAATTCCAGTAGCTCTTCCACTTCCTTTTTCCCTTGAAAATAACGTATTATGCTTTTTTCCTCCCAGCTTTGTTTCCAGTAGCACTATTTAGCAGCCAGACAAAGTTAAAGAAACTAACGGTAGAAGAGAGATTAAAATAATTATACGCAGCAGTAATTATGGTGGTTTTCTGCTGAAAGAGCTTTGTGGCACTAGAAGCAAAACGAGGCTATTTTTCTAATAAGAGGTCATCTTCCAGACAGAATGTAGAGGTGTCAATAGGCACTGTCTGAAAAGAATTCCCAAGGGAAGAAAAAGCGTGTGTCATGGAGGCGTGAAAAAGCACGTTCTGTCCTCTTGAGTCTTGTTGAGATCAATTTCTTAATCCTAAATTTCCTCAAATGCAAAATGTCTCAGATTATTTTGACTACTTGAGGCTACACCAACTGGTCAAAAGCATTTTTACATAGATAACAAATTATTGTTTTAAATATATATATTCTCCCAAAATACTGTATTTAGACTAAAATGGTAATTTCCATTTTTACTGTATTATAATTCAGAACCTGTAAAGGGGCAAAGGTCTTGTTACTGGGTTTTTTTGTAATGAACTTTTTAATTAAAAATATAGGTTGTTGGTTTTTTTTTAATGTGCGAGTATACTCCCTCACAGAGGACTGTGTAACTCCCCAGGGACGTTTATCTTAGGTCCTATGTGTTAATAGGCAAAAACATCAAAAGCAAAATATGGTAGAAGTTCTCATATGTCAGTTGTGATTAATGCAGTTTTCTCTTCAAAAGAAAATTTCTGTTAAAGCCTGTTCATATAAACAGGCCTAATGCAGCCTAGTGGATTGATGGTGGAAGCAGCCTAAGTGCTAAACCTGTCACCAACTGTGTGTGAATTAAGTGACGTAAGTAAGACTAATGAGTCAGGCAGTGCCCTGTTTTGCAAGTGAAATGCTTTTTTATGATGTGGAGTGGTCTCAGAAGAGGCGAAACATGACTTAATAAACTAATAGTTGCGGGGTTTTAATCTCTTGTATTCTTTACTTAATAAACGTATAGTAGTAGTCTGGGCTTTTCAAGTGCAGCTTTTGTCAACGCCTTCTAGAACTACTTAATTACATTATTTTTTTCTGCCCCGCAGTATCAGCTGGAAATCAACTTGAGTTGTAAATGAGAGCCTGTCGTATGAAGATAATTCCGTTATAACTTAAAAATAAAAGACAAGTATCAGGTGTTGCTTTGGGTTTTTTTAAACACACTTTTCCATCTCAAAGAGGGAAGGGGAATGTTTTTTTGCCTTGATATCAGAACTTGTGTTCAGATACAGAAGGGACATGGTATAAAATGATGAGAGAGATCAAAGCTGAGCTTCTGCCAGGCAGTGACTGTCATACCAGGCAGTGATGGAAATGCCTTGTGCAGAAGGTGGTGTGGTATGATGATACAGTTTCTTTCTCTTCTCTCTAGGATGGTTTACTTGTACTGCACTACGGCCTGGTGGTATCTCCAATAACTGTAAATTAAAGATTGATAGAATATTGGAAGGCAAAAGAATACCAAGTTATCAAGCTTCTTCACTGCACCAAAGGCGGTCATCATATTTCCTGTGACAGGAAGCAAGTAAAAGGAACCACCACACCACTAACTACTGTACGCTTGTAATGCAACGTCTTTTACCACTGTAAAAAATTACAGCTTCTCTAAGTACAGCTGTAGATATTACTATGCTTTGTGTTACAAATTACTGTCTTCAGATTTCACTTCGCTCAGGGAATTTAAATGCTCAGAGTAGCTGCATTTTTTTTACATTCTAAAACCACAAGATCATACGGGGTGAACAGCCTTTATTTTCTCTAAGCTATGAGATATTGCTTACTTCCTAAGTGTCTAGCTAGGGCAGTGCTCTCAGGGATGATCATGGGCAGTGTAATTTATTCTTGGGGGAGATGGTCATTTGCCTAAAAAAAAAATGTGCACTGTGATCATCTGTCTTCAGATGTGATTTGTGGAAAGGAAGGGAACTTGGGAATTGCAGACCAAAATAGGTAGAAAATGACGCATCGTAAGCATTGCTTTTTGAGAAGTAGCATTAAATTTAGTTGTTTTTCTTGAAGAAAGACAATTTCAATTGCACTGGAAATATATTTGCTGGTAGTTTGGCTTATACCAAATGGTGGATCATGCATCTCTGGTCTCACTGGAGATGAGCTAGCTGTAAGCTGGTTAAACTATGCATGAAAAACAAAAAGTAGCACCTCTTTCTACCTGCTTGCTGTATGTAAAGTAATCATGTATTTGTCAACTGATTTGACTGGCAGGACCATAAATCCTTTCACTATAGCACATATCTTTCTAGCAGCAGTGAAAATGGTAGCTTTTTCTGCTCTTTCTAATGTGTGTTAGTGCATTGTAGTGGAGACCAGGGCTGAGTAATGTAATACTTGTCTGTTACTACCAGATTCACAAAAGACGTTAGGTAACTTTAACATACTAAAATACTAGGTTTTGTGACAACTGTAATACTTAAATTCAATTTTGTTTAAGATTTCCATGGTTTGCTGTGCAGCATTGAGGACCAGAGCTTTGGATGTTATGGTATTGCTGCATACTAGGTCATCACTGTGGGGACTCATGAAAGTTAGCATTATGTGCTTCCTCCCTTCCTTACAGTCAGCTTAGGGAAAAAATGGGAGGAGATTCCCTTCTAAGGTGTTTCAGAGTACTTAATGTAGCTCAAATGCAAGGCTCGCTGTCAGCCTGAAAGATCTGGTATTCTTTGTCTAAAGAAAGCTTTCATGAATCCTTCCTCAGGTCTTTACGATAAACATTTGGTTTTGTCTGTGAAGATGACACCATAAGGGAAGAGTCTTGTTTGAAATAATGTTTGAAGTAATTCTTGCGATGCTTCTAAAATATGTAACAAAAACATTTCTAGCTACAAATTCCTATTTTACCTTTAACATTTTTATAAAAGTAGTGTTTAAATGCATCAGAAAATGAGATTATTTTGTAAACCCTTTGTGAGTTGTGTTGATGAGAGACTATATATTGTAACAGTAAAATAAACTTTATTTTAGCCAATTTAAAATCAAGCACTTGTGTTTCTATGCCATGCTGCCTGTGTCAGCCTCAAAATTAAAGCAGCTGATATTGGAACTGCTGGATGTGCTCTGGGGATGTTAGAATGACACGTTTCAGTTAGGAGGTTGAATGGCGAAGCATGGATCAAAACCAGAGTCTTCACTGAAGCAAACTGGGGTGTGTTAGGTGGAGTAACTTGGAATTTCTGTGGCTCTCATTTTAAAGAGGATTTCAGTGAGGAACAGCTCAGTAAAGATGTCAAGATGGTTTTTTTCAACACAGATAGAGGAGAAATGATCCTATGTAGTTACAGGACCCTTTTCTTCCTCAATATGTACATCTTCTTGTCAGAGCCACCTCTAGATTGTTTTCATTCATGTTTATGGCAGTTGTTATCGAGGCCCCTGTGAACCAGATCTTTCTCTGCTGCTCTGATTGTCCTGACGTTATACAAGGCATCTGGCTCGTATACTCCAAACTGCCGCTTCCTGCTTTGTTACCTCTCATGGGTTTGGTTTCTGTGCTTAAAAAAAGTTAGCAGTATTGTCACATATTACACTGCAAATTCTCCCCTAATCCAGGCTTGAACTTCATGTCAACAGAAGGGCTTATTTGCAAAGTTTAACAGATGTGCAGAAGCTGATAGTTAATTCCAATCAATGTCATTCTAGGGTACTGCTGACTTGCTTAGCTTCAAGATGCTGCCGCTGGCTCTGATGTCAGTGTCAATTTCTGGTTTGTTTTTTCTAAAAAGGGCTTCTGGATGGCTGAAGAGATGTTTGCTGTAGGGTAAACCACGTACCAGCTAAACTGCAGAAGGCAAAGGCTTCCTACTTCATTCTTGTAGTGGCTTAATGAGGAGGATTGAAGATCTGTTAGCTGTGATATTTTGGTATCAGTGCTTAAGTAATCTCTCATTTCCTTTTTGTACACTTATCTCTTTATTTATTCTTCATCTGCCTTCCGAAATCATAATCTTAGCTTAGTTTTTCCAGCTGAACATCCTACTGTCTTTCACCTCAAAGCTTACCCTGAAGGCGCTGCTGTTTCGTCTGCTCTCCAGCACCCGCAGTAGCCTCCAGGGCGTGCTTGGCTCATGAGCCTGCAGCGGGGGTGACCCTCAGCTATTGCCGAGGCTGATCTGTGGGCTGTGCGGTTTCCAGCATAAAGATCATCAGTCTGCTTGCTTTAAATGTGCCGGTCTTCTTTCAGCTCTCCTGCTGCTTTATTTCTGTTGGTTTCCTTTTAACCTTGGCTTTTCTCCCATTGCTTTTGGCCCTGATGATCGAAGAGCTTCTGTAACAACAGGCTGCCTTTGGGATGGCATCACTGCTTTCATGGGGAACTTCGTGCTCTGGAAGTGAGGGAGGGTGTGCTTGAGAGTCATTCATAGTTGCACAGACACTATTGTTTCCTCACTTGATGAAATAGCTCTAGTTTTATTTTCAGGTTACCTACTTAGCAATGTCACGGCTAACACAGATCCTAACTAAATACTATATGTACTATAGCCTAATTCTGAGTTGCTTTACAGATCTGCTAATTCTCAGAGGAGACAATGAGCCCTAGCATCAGGACTTCTTAAATGCAGAATGAAGCTACTATACAGTCATGAGCATGGAGCTGTGTTGGTTACATTCTGCCCATTTTCTTTGTTTAATAACCAGGAAAGGTTCAAGAGACAAGTGGAGTGTGTGGCTGAGCCCCCTAAACGGAGGGACGCTGGGGGGCAATGGATAATTATCTTCTGTGTTCTGAACGCCACAATTGCACCCAGTCGTGATCTGCATGGCCACCAGACTGTGGTACGCATGACCCAGGAGAACCCTTAATTATTTCCATAGGTGTGAAACAACTTTTTACTGAAAAATCATGCAAGCCTGTCCAATACTGGTCTGTGGTGAATTTCTTTTCAGGGACTTATTGGGCATTTATGTGCCATGATTTATGGTAATGCATTTTAGCAGTCACTAACAGAATTACGTCCCTGGCATTTCTATTTTCACTTTTCTTCAGTGTGGACTATCATTATTACTAAATTTATGCTCTATACAAATGTAGATTCACTTCAGCAGTTGAAAGAGAATCTAATAACAGAGATGTAGGAGGTTTTCTGTATTACACCTCCTTCTTCGTCATCCAAAAGGAACATCATCATTTTGTTGTCCTCATAAACTTTCTAACATGCTGCATGCTCAATAGAGTGCACCAGGTGCCAGCCTGAATGTTTAGGTACTTTAAAGGTATTTGTTCTGCTGCGATAGATACTTGCCAAGAGATGGAGTGCATTCTCACCACTTTTGCTTTTGATTTGGTTTTTCTTCCTCCTTTCCTTCCTGTAATCCTAACTAGTTCAGCTGAATTTTACCTGTGTGATCTTGAGAGACACTTACTTGAATGAGCCAATGGTTATTCACATTCGCTGAGGTTTCATGAAGTTGCTATAGATATTGGTTTAATCACTGAATAAGTCAAGCTATTTTTTTTTTTGAGCGATAAGTGATAATCCTGTCTAAGGTGAAATGCAGTATTGATTGGGCGCCCTGCAGCTGCAGAATTCTTGCTGGAGCTGTCTCTTTACTGGGTTTGATTTAGTGTAACAGCAGTATATTTGCGTCAAAGCAGCAGTGATCTGCAAAAGAAATATTTACCGAAGTAGAAAAGAGAGCTTGTATTTTCTCACTGCTTGGTAAAATAGTCTATTTGGAAATGTATGTTTTCTTCCAAGGGAAACATTAACAGCAGAAAAGTGGGTGGTGGGGATTTGGCAGAGATTGAGAAAAATCGTGTGTTCTTAGGAGAGCTGCTTTGGAGCCCTTTCCATGTGGCACTGGGAGGGAGCCAGGCATTCCAAGGTACCACAGTGTGCTCAGAGCACACTGCTTGCAGCACACTTCTCTGTAGCTTGTGGTGACAGGCACGGTCGTTTTACATGATGGACTGGTCTGCCCTTCCTTGCGTATACGTGGGACTGAAAGGTAAGTTTGCTGGGTGGGAAGCTCAGTACCCTTCAAGAACCTGCAATCTTCTTTTTCTTCCTCACAGGACATGGGAAAACATTTCAGCTATCGGTGGCAATAAAATAACAGATTATTTGTGTGCCGCAGCATACAGAACCGGAGTAATGGTGGACTTGCTCTGCATGAGCGGTCAACAATGCAGGGGTGCCTGCATTCTCTTTTCAGCTCTGTCCTTGGCTCACTGTGTGACCTTGGGCTGTGTTCCTCACTTCTTGGCTCTGTCCATTGAGAGCAATAAATTCTATGAAGTGCTTTGTGTGTAAACTCCACATTCCTGCTGGGTGGGTGGGGTATGCAATTAAGACTGCTATTGAGATCCCCTTTGTGAATGCAGATGTAACAGGACTGGTGATGCTACCTGTTACCAAAGCAACCAAGCGTGTTTCTTTTGAAGACTTTTTTTTTACCTGTTTAGAATTTTGCCAAGTGATAGTGGGCTGAATTTGGCTTGTGTAACCTCTTCCATCTGAGTGGATTTTCCAGTGTCCACTAAGGGAAGCTTAACTTTTTAATTAACGTATTTCACATATACCTACTTGCATGAAGTGTGTAAGAGGTTAATATCTGAGACATTCATTTCTCTCAAATGTGGCTGAAGTTAAGCTGAGGAGTATAAAAAAAGATTTAAAAACAATTATTGGGGAAAGGTCTGGGGGATAATGGGGACATTCAATCCCATTGTAATCCTATCATCCTTGCTCCTTTAAGAATCTGGCCTGAGAATATTTTGGCTTGCTTCAGTCTTTGCCAACCATTCATACAGCCAACGGGCCTCTAGCGGACCAGGAATTTGGTAATGAGGTACCTTGTGTCTGAGACCCAGGGGCTTTTTGTACTTCCATTGAAAATTTGCTTAAACTGAATGATATTCTAAGCCTCAGCACAAACAGTTTTCAGTCTGGCCTTAGCTTTTCTGAATGCCATCTCCAAACAGACCACAATGGGGTCTGGGCATGTTACACCTTCTGAGAATGACTGTGTGTGTGTCAGCACATTCACAAGGCTGCTCTGAGTGTAGGGAAGCCGGGATCCTGTGCTCTCTGGGATGCAGGCAGCCAGCAGCTGCCTCTGTACAAAGGCAGAGGAGCAGAGCTGGCCCTGCTACAATAGGAACAGACTCTGGTGCCTCTGTTGTTTCAGAACTGCTGCTCACAGCACCTCCAGAGCTTTGCTCCCATCTATGAGCAGCAAGGGAATGTGTGCCTGGGACTCCGGAATTGCACTCTGAAAATTTCTGAGTATTTTCTTTCCATCTAAGCAGATACGTCTGTGTTTGGCATGAACGCTGCTCATTCTGTGTGTCAGAGTGGACGCAGCCGAGCTCAAGCAGGGTTGGAGGCAGTCCTGGGCAGCAGTGTCCTGGCGGTGTGTTCTGCTTCAACAAGGATGCAGTCATTTGTCACAGAAGTGCAGCTTCCTCTCTCGTTTAGCTGGGTGAATTGCAGGGATTTGGATGAATTCCCCTGCACAGACTGCACTGCCCTGTTGTAGAAGTGCATTCCCTTTCCCCATAATTGCAGACCCCAGTTCTGCAGCCCTTCTGGCTCAGCTGGCATCAGCTGGGACAGAACAAGATCAATGAGCATTCTCATCTCCCCTGCAAGCAGCACCCACCTTGCACATTGCACTGCATTTGCTAAGTGATCCTCGATCCCGGATGCCTGCAAAGACCTGAGGGAATGGGCTGGCATAGCTCCTGCTATTTTGGTATAGACTTTGCTTTATAGTGTCAGGCCCCGCTGATGTGGACATGGGATGGTTCAGATGCAGCTGTTCTGCTGCTGGCGTTGGGGCTCTGTGCACATCATGGGGGGCAGGAGCTGCTCTTCTCCCTGGGGAGGTCCCTGTGCTAGGAGCTGTCGGGAAGAGAGCTGGATGGACCCACCCAAAAGTGCTGGAAGAGGCAGTTCAGAGCAAAGCCTATTGATTCCTTCTTGCTGAATGACAGGTTTCTTCCCAGTCTGGAAAAGGAGATGTCTGCATCCCTGCTAGAGGAAAATATTCGGTTTTTTTTCCTTCAGCTGCTTTTTCTTGGGCTTTCTCCCTAATGAATTCCAGCATCAAGACAAGCGTCATTAGCAAAACTTCTCTGTGTGCAGCAGCTCCCTCTGTTTTTAAGGAGCTGTGCATCTCAGCACACAGTTATTTCAAGAACCTCTGGTGGAGCTGAAGGGCCTTTGGTTCCAGCATCACAGTGGAAACAAGGCCCTTCCATCACTGGAGCAGCAGGAACATGACCTAGACCCATCTCAGCCGACATCCCACAGATTGTCTCATCTTACCTACATGGCAATGAAATGAGCAGAGCCGAGAAGCCTCAACGCACCACTGCACGGTGCATGGGCCGGCATCTCCATGCAGGGAAAAAATGGCCAGCCCTGTGGTGGGTGGCGTGGAGGCTGGATTTCTTCCCAGCACAAAGGTGAAGGCAACACAGCATCATGGAGAAGTGGCCACTGTGCTTCTTCCCAAGCTGGTAGTGCAGTTTGTGTCCACAGCTGCTTTTCATCTGAGAGGTCAAGGTTCTGCAGAGGTGTAAATCTTTAAGCGTCTGCAGCGTGACTCATTCCTTTCTTCTGGCAGCCTTGGGGTTTAACCCAGTAAGAAAGATGGGACCACAAAGAGGATTAATTGCCCCGTTTCCCCTGCAGAAGCCTTCAGGCAGGTGAAAGGAGTAGCCTTGAAGAAGACAGCAATAGAAATGGAGGCCTGGAGGGAGGTAGCTGGAGTCAGGGTTGGTAACGTGCCGAGCCAGGCCTGGCCCTCTCTGCTGTAATTGTTCTAAAGATGAGGAGAGTGTGGGCAAGGGCCTTCCTTGGGCTAAGAAGAGGCCCCACACCACCACATGCTCAGTGAGGAGCTCGGCCTTCTCACCCAACGTTGGCAGCGACCTGGGACCCACAGGAGCAGGGCAGGTGGGGCTCAGCTGCCTCTGCAGGGCACTAGTCAGTCCCTCCTCTGATCCCGCAGCCAAAATGGGCTGAGCCCTGGGAAATGCCTGGAGGAATCTGGCCCCAGGGGCTGCGTCCGCACTGGGATGCCGAGGTCCCACAGCACAGGCATTGTGGCCAGAGGCTGGACACGGGGAGCTGGGAGGCTGCTGCAGAGCTGGGGGCAGCCCTGCACCCCCTTGGGAGCTCTTTCCTTGCTGCGCAGCACTATGGGTTGGGTTCTGTCCTTTAGGAAAGTGGTGTGTCCTCCTCCTGCCAGAGCTCTTGCTCACTCTCAGTCCTTGGAGAGCATTTGTGGCCTTGGTCAATCATTTGCTACCATCAGGGTAATAAAAGCTTGGCACCTCAGATCCTGTGAGGCCATCAAAACACTAAGGTAATGTAAAATCTCATCAGGTCCTTTCTGGTGTAGCCTAAATGTCCTTTCCCTGCCTGCCACTCCTGTCTCATCTCTAGAGCTTAACACCAAGAGAGGAACCAAAATGCTGGAGTGCTCCAGAAACGTAGGAGATTTTTAGAGCCAGCCCATGCAAAGCCGCTGTTTTCCAAAGCAGTGCCTCGTCCTCCCCCTGGCTGCTTTGCCCCCCTCCACGTTGCTATCACCAAAGTAAAATTCCCAGCTTTGTTGCTAGCCTTTAGCCAGCTGAGCAAGCAGGAATCCCTAAGGAAGCTTGCGCTGGCAAGAAAGGAGGGGTCAGGCTGCTTATACTCAGGGGACAGAAACAAAGCAGCACTAGAGGGTATTTGAGGTTCAGACATGCTGAATTAGCTGCACAGTCACATCTGCCTTTAATTCTCCCCATGGTTTGGGATAAATGCTGTGTGTTTGCATTTCCTAACTGACTGAGCCAGGAGATATTGGAGGTTGGTCCTTGCTTAATGTGCCAATGCCCTGGACATAGCTCTGCAGGTGTCCCCACCCCAGCTCCGCCTGGGCACCCCAAATTGCTCCAGGCTGTTCTGCTGGTGGGATGCGCTGCCCCAGCCATGCTCTGAGCCCCCTTCCCTGCCTCCAAAAGCTGCCCCTCACTTCACCCTCTGATGCAAATCAGAGCCTGAGAGCCCATTTTCTGGGCAAATGAGGGCGTGCTCAGCCATGGGAGACCTTGTTCCCTCGGCCAGCCGGCCATGAACTCTTCCACAAAGCAAGACCACCATGACAGGCACCTGGGGGTGAGACCCAGACACGTCCCACTGCATCAAGCCTTGCCCTGCAGCCCCAGCAGCAGAGCTCAGCAGCCACGGCCTGACACCAAGCTCTTCGCTAGGGACTGCACCAGTTGCGGGCCGGACACTGAGGTCCGTTCCTGAGGCAAAGCAGCAGCAAAGAAGACAAAACAGCTCAGTTCAATCCATGTGTAACTATTTCTTTCTTTTTAATTATTAACTTGTGCCTTACAACAGAAGAGGAAAGACTGCGAGCAAACGACTTGCTGGTTCCAGGAACTACTTTGGCACCACTGCGAGGGCAGTAAGGTCTCGTGATGATAACCTTGCCAGGGCACTGACACACAACACACGCACACGCAGGGTCTCCGGCTCTTGCAAAAGCGATTGCTGGCAATTTTAAGGCATTTAAGGAAACCTATGGTTGTAAATCCTATATAAAATTTGGCACACGTTGGAAGAGTGAGCGGAGACGAGGATGCTTTGCAGGCTGGTGTTCAGACGTCCTGCGGCTTCCCAGTGCCGGCTGGGGCATGATGCTAATGTGAGCGTGGGGTTTTCCTGTGACGATTGTGCAGCCAAACAAGGAACCCTGTAGACCCCAATATTTCAGAGCCAGTGACACCAGATGAGCTGTTGTGCCTGTGGCGTGGTGGTGCCTTCACCTCCGATGCACCAGATCCCTGTATGCCTGCTGCTAGCAAACCCTGCATGCCTGGCAGGACTAACACTGCCAAAACCCAGATAAGAGTTGTGAGGACCAAATAAAAAGAACATTCCTTATAGTTTAAAACGCAAGTGGCTCATAGACTAGATGTCAGGTGTGGTTACAGTCCAGTATGGCTATTTCTGTGCTGCTGGAATTAGAAGTAGATGGCTACAGCTTGAGGAGTGGGGAAGAGTTTACCTATACGTGGATTTGGACAGTAGATGAAGGTCTGTAGCCTTGAAACTATGTCTTGTTTCCCTCACCCCCTTCTCTGGAGAGCCAGCTGAGCCGTGGTCCCAGACAGCCCCCCTTACCCACTGCAGGAGGAGGGAAGGAGGGATGCTGGGTGCTACGAGTCCACTGTGCCACCACAACAATGACCAACATGCATCTAGCTACCTGCCCGTGCCTCTGCCCCATTTAAAAGGGAGCAATGTGCCAAGCTCGGCCTCTGCATTGCAGGACCCTGAGGAAGTGGCCTCAGGTTGGTGTCCCCGGGGCATTACGTGTTTCTAACAGGGGCTTCCTGCAAGCCCAGTGCAGTTTCATGCCCAGAGGGGCAATTTAAAGGCCGAGTGGAGACTGTTCCCCCTCAAATGCAAAATTGACGGGCTCCTTACAGTTACATTTTTGCATTCACAATGATTCCTTCATGTAGGTTTAATCTCCCTCTTTTCTTGGCAGAGGTTATGTTCCCCTTAATCGTCTCAGCCCGGCTGGATGATATTTTAGATGTCACTTTAATAACCTCTCCTTGCTCCTCCTTCTTGAAGGACAAAGTAGAGGAACTAAAACCTCTTGGCTGGAAGGAGTAAGCGGGGTTGGGGAGGGGATTGAGTGGTGAAAGGCTGGAGCTTCCCATGCCAAAGAAGGTCTCCTCTCCCTCCAGCAGCTTCCTGCAAGCACATCACAAGGGAAGAGGTTAGGCTAGGAACACCTAATATGAAACCTCTGCAAAGCCTGAGGGCATGCTGTGACCTGCGAGCAAGTCTGAGCACTCCAGGCCATCACCCCAACCCGCAGCGAATGCTGGTTCAGGTCGCACTGCACCATGAAACTGTTCCAAAATCACATGCTTTGGTCAATCACTTGCCATAAGTGATACAAGACTGCTACGTCCTCTCTATCCAGAAACTCCAGAAAAATCAAACCCCGAAACAGAGTGACTGTGTCTTTTGCATCTACCCTGACTTTGCAAAAGAGACAGACTTCCAACCCCAAATGTCCCCATTAAAAAACACTGCCTTGGGGACGGCTGGGCAACACAGCTCACTGCTGCTAGATCAAGGCATGACACAGAGCCATGGCTGCTCCCTGGTCAGGAGCACAGCAGGTCCGTACAGGGGAGATGAGCAACACCATGGTACTGCTCAAGTGTGTACCCAGGTATTTTCTGGGCCCTTGAAAATGCCACAGTCTGGCGGGGTTGGGGGTTCAGAGGCTGCTGGGTGGAGCAGGGTCAGAGCAGCCTTACCTGTAGGCAGCTATCTCGATATCAAGTGCCATCTTGATGTTAAGCAGGTCTTGGTACTCCCTCAAGTGCCGAGCCATCTCGTTTTTGGTGTTTCTCAGGTCGTCCTCCAGTTGCCCGATGGTGTCCTGCAAAGGCAAGGGTGCTCAGGGATGTGTTTTGGAGCAGGGACCTCTCCTGTGGGTTTTCTGCTCTGCCTGTTGCAAAGACAGGGAAACCGCAATGGGCAGTTGGTTCACAATAGCACATCCAACCCGGAGCTTGGGACCATGAAATCTCATGCTAACAGGAATGGAGACGTTGGCAGAGCTGGCAGTGTGTGCGGGGAGGGGAGGCCTCAAACAGTGATGGATTTTTAGTTTCCCATCTCCAGCATGATCTGTGAGATGGGTGGAAACAAACAGTGCGTAGTGGTGGAGCCCTGGAGACCCCAGTCCTGTGGCGGACAAGGCTGCGGCAGAGGGATGGGAAAGCTGCCAAGAACAGAGGAAGTTTTGGACATTGTCAAAGCTGGGGTGGTGGCTCAGCGAGACAAGGAGAGCACTCAGCACTGCAGCAGCACTTAGCTGCTGGGAGAAGGGCCCCAGTCCTGCATCTGAGGGGCATAGGGAGGGTTTGGAAATGTCTGGGTGGTGGAAGGAGAGTTGGTGTTCTGGGACAGGAGGAAAGAGCTGGCTTCAGAAGTGTTTCCTCAGGAAACTCCTCGGAGCCCTGAACACAGGAATTTGGGGGGTTAGAGAGTCAGGGCCCTGCCCTGTGAGAGCCAGGGTGCTCAGCTGGTGACGACATCCTTCTAGCATCCTTCCCATCAGCTTCACTGTGCCACAGCGTCTACATCCAGTTCTGCCTGCGATGAGAAGTCTGAGGCCAGACCTCCTTGCCAACAAAGGGGAACTATATTTTCTATTTTTTGTCAGAAAACAAGCAGCCGAGTTTTCTCCCACATGCATCCAGACATCTAAGCAGCAGCCTGAAAGCAGTGAAACCCACTCATACAGGGATCTTCCCAGCTACATGGTTTCCTGCTGCCAGCCACCCTGCTGTGCCACCAGAGGAGCCGGATCTAGAGCAGGAATGAGTAAGCAGTTTGCATTTAAGTGATGGTGCAGCCCTGCCTGCAAAGCCCTGCACCGGCCACTGCCAACATCTGCTCTCCTACACTCCCTCCCGCAGCCAGGCCTTTGTGATTGCTTCTGGCTCCTCTATTCTAGCAACCAAGTTTTGTCCTGCAACATCATCCCATTCTGTCCCTGTCCCCATCCTGTTCCCTCCTTTGTGTCCTGCATAACCTTCCTGGTGCAGATGAAGGCCACAAGATGTGGAGCTGCCCAAGGAGCAGGGGGCTGTGCTAAGCCTGCTGTAACAAGCCCAGACTGCGCCAAGATCCTCGGAGAAGCAGTGCCAGCTAATCCTGAATGTAACATAGGGCATCTCACGGTCAAGTTAGCTGAACACATCGCACCCTGTAGGACACTTATGGGCCATCCTTGGGCTCTCTGCCTTGACCTGTGCTGCCCTGACCATCTCCCGCAGCAAAACAGCTACATGGAGCTTGTGCTTCTGAGGTGGGATTGGGCAGTGGGGAGAACATTAGAGCACCAACTTGAAAGCCCTGGGATTTGTGTGGATGTCACTGCAATATAGATTAAAATCTCAGCTCCACTGCAGCCAGACTGCTGCTGCACCAAGCCATGACAGGAGGGAGGGACTCAGGGTGGCCTAACCTAGGACGGCCCCACTCTTGCTGCTCTGACCCTCCATGCCTACAGCCCCCTTCCCTCTGCCTGCAGTCCACATGCACAAAATGCTCCTTATAAATGGGTCACCCTCGTTACCCTGCCTGTATCTCCCCTCTGCATCGCTGCTCTGCCAGCTGGCCTCTCCCCACACCACTGCAAACCTGTCCCCAAACGGGAAGCCCTCACATATTGGCTCAGATTTGACTGGATAGCCTACGAATATGAAGACACGTCCCTGCTTCAGCAGTCTACGGGAATATTTTAAAAGCTAGAACAATAGCAATAGTCTCTTCTCAGACAGATTTCCAACACTTTCCACTGGTTGCGGCCAGGGAAATCGTTCAGCTGCTACACATGCACATTGTTCAAAAGATTCCCAAGTATTACCACACTTAAAGCAGATCTTGGGTGTCACATGGTAAAAAGCTGCTCTGCTGTGGTTAAAGCAATTTCATTTATGGTGTTGTTTCATCCAGTCACATTATTTTTTTTCCACAATTGATAGGTTGTGCCTGGAATCCCTCTTTTCACATGGCATCATGGCTATTTAAGAAGATTATTGTGTGTAATCCTGTCACTCATTACAGGAAATATTGTATATTGCCCATTTCCACAATATTTGTCAAAGAAAACCCTCAACTATTAGGAAGATTGCAAGCAGCTTGGACCTACAGTCACAAGTTCTAGAGAACCTGGCAAAAACTGGCCTTGAAAATGACAAGGCATTACTTGGGCATGAAATAACAGTGTCCTTCAAGTATGACGTAAGGCAGTTGGTTCAGTATTTAGAAAGAAAAGGTTTGATTTAGAAACCACAGATCTTTTAATAGCCATGTAACAGAACAACGTCAGGATTTATTTTATTACAAATCATGACCATTTCCATGTGAGAAGAAAATGGGACAATGCCGTGGGAATGGAACACGAGCTATGAAGCACTCATTGTCTGCCTCACGTGAGTCCTTCCAGGGACATAAAAGATACTGGGATCTGGCTGCAAATCCATCCTTTATGTTTGCAGAGCTCCCATTTCTGCACTGCAGCTGCCAAGAGCCACAGGGTGAGGGGCCAAGCCTGGGCAGACGGCTTCAAGGAATCACCCATGATGACAGGGAAAACGTGGGCAATTTTGGAGCTGACCCTTAATGGACAGCATAGGGACAGGATGATGCCCCAAACTGCACTGCCAAATGCAAAGAGTGCCCTGGCCCTACCTGCCCCCTAAAACCTGCACTCTATAGCTCTGCCTGTGGGCAAAGGCAGTGCCGCAGTGGGGCAGGAGGTGCTGCGTGGGGCAGAGAGGGGGTTAGGAAGGCTACAAGGATGCCCAGTGCTGCAGGGGCACTGTGGGAGGCAGAGGGCTTGGTGTCACACAGCTGGTGGCTGGAAGGGGTTCTGCCTGCACTGCAGCAGTGGCTGCATGGTGGGGGGGGGCACCGCATCAGAATGGGGCGCCCTGCACCACAGGAGCAGCTGCTGCAGAGCACAGCGCTGCGGGATGCTCAGCGCTGCACAGCACCGGGGCGGGGGAAGGATAGGTCCAGCACCGGGGGAAGGCAAGGGATGAAGATGCCCAGTGCTAGACCGTATTAGGGGAAGCGTGCTGGGATGGAATTGCCGAACGCTGGGGCAAGGCTGCACAGGAGGATGCTCAGTGCCACACAGCACCAGGGGAAAGCGAGGGATGAAGGTGCTCGGTGCTAGACTGAACTAGAGGGAGCCTGCTGGGATGGATGGAGGTGCCCAGTGCAGAGGCAGGCGGCATGGAAGGAGGATGCTTGGTGCTAGACAGTCCTGGTGAAGGCTGCTGGGATGGCAGTGTGAAGCGCTGGGGCAGACGGCACAGGAGGAGGATGCTCCAGGGGGGAAAAGTGTGGGATGAAGATCTTCAGCACTAAACAGTAATTGGGAAGGCTGCTGGGATGGATGGAGGTGCCAAGTGTGGGTCAGATAGTATGGGAGCAGGATGCTCGGTGCCACACAGCACCAGAGGGAAAGCATGGGATGAAGGTGCTTGGCACTATACAGTACTCGGGGAGACTGCTGGGATGGATGAAGGTGTCGTGAGTGGGGCACAATGCACGGGAGGATGCTGTGATGGATAGAGGTGCCGTGCATGGGGCACGAAGCATGTGAAGCAGATGCTGTGATGGATGGATGGAGGTGCCGAGTGTGGGGCAGGCGGCACCCGGGGGATGAAGCTCGGTGCCGTGGACCCCCGGCGGGGAGGGCTCCGGTTCGGCGCCGCCCGGCTCACCTGCAGGCCGGCTGCCTCGGCGCTGTGCCGCTCCTCCAGCTCCCGCAGCCGCCTCTCCAGGGCCTGGTGGGCGCCACGCAGGCTCTCCATCTCGGCCAGGCGCTCCCGCAGCTGCCGGCGGCACTCGCCGGCCTCTCGCTGGCTGTCCCGCACGGCCTGCTGGCTGCGGGCCGCCCGGTCCTGCATGCGGGCACAGCGGTCGCGGTACCAGCCCTCGGCCGCCTGCAGGTTGCGCGCCGCCAGCGCCTCGTACTGCGCGCGCAGCTCCCGCAGCGCCGCCGCTAAGTCGGGGCGCGGCGCGGGGGGCGGCGGGGCCGCAGCGGGAGCGGCGGAGGCGCCCAGCAGCGCCAGGCGCTCGGCGTGGGCTCCGCGCAGCTCCGCCAGCTCGTCCCGCAGCGCGGCCGCCCGCCGCTCCAGCTCGGCGCGGGCCCGGGCGGCTCCGTCCGCCGCCTCCTGCCGGGAGCGCAGCGCCCGCTCCGCCTGCGCGCGGCCCCGCGCCTGCTCCTCGCAGCGCGCCCGCAGCCGCCGCGTCTCCTCGGCCAGGCGCGCCCGCTCCCGCGCAGCCTGCGCCCGCTCCCCGTGCGCCTCCTCCAGCCGGGCGCGCAGGGCGCGCAGCTCCGAGCCCAGCAGCTGCCGCAGCCGCCGCGGCTCGTCCGAGCGCCGCCGCAGCGCCGACAGCTCCGCCGACAGCGCTCGGTTGCGTTCCTCCAGCGCCCGCACGCGCTCGATGTACCCGGCGAAGCGCTCGTTCAGGCCGCGCAGCTGCTCCCTCTCGCTCGCCCGCCGCGGCTCCGGCGCCTCGGCCGGGGGCGGCCGGCGGCAGGAGGAGGAAGCGGCCCTCGCCGCCGGCCCCGCGCTGCAGCTCATGGCGCCGGGAGAGCCGGGCACCGCGGCGGCGCTTAAGTACGGCGGGGCGGAGCGGGGGAGCGGGGCGGGGGGACGCGATGCGGGAGGGGGCGCAGTGTGTGCGAGGGGCGCGGGGAGGAGCGGGGCGGGGCGCTCCGGCCAGGGAGGGGGTGCGGAGCGGGACGGGGCGCTTCGGCGAAGGGAGGCGCGGTGTGTGTGTGGGGACGCGGGATGGGGCGGCGCGCTCCGGAGGGAACGAAGTGGGGAGCGGGGCGGGACGGGGCGTATCGGAGAAGGGGGACGAGGTGAGGGGAGCGGGGCGAGGAGTGCTGCGGTGCGCGGAGCGAGGCGGTGCGGAGAGCGGAGCGGGGAGCGGGTGAAGGGGCGCGGGGCGGTGCACGGTGCCGTGCGGGGCGGGGAGCGGGGCGGGGCGGTGCACAGTGCCGGGCGGGGCGATGCCGCGAGCGAGGCGGGGCGGTGAGCGAGGCAGTGCACAGTACCGGGCGGGGCGATGCGGTGCGCGGTGCGGTGCGCGGCGCCGGGCGGGGCGGTGAGCGGGGCACATGGCGCGCCCGGTGCCGCCGCGGCAGGAGGCGGCGGGAGCTGTCCGTGCGCCACGGTGCTGAAGGGCTGTGGCGCCGGGCGGGCAAGGGGCGGGACAGAAGGATGGATGCGTTTAAGGATGGACGGACACACGGACACAGAGCACACAACAAATGGACGCGGTCACGCACCCAAAGAGACAGACGGACGTGCAGGCATGAGACATGTGCAGGCACTTTCACAGTAAAACGCGTGCATTCACGTGCTCAAAGCCAGAGAGACAAAAGGACGAGTAGATGTGCAGAAAGACACGCGCAGATGCGCACACAGATGAACAGGCAGATGCACAGGCAAGGAAACAGGCAAAAATGGGCAGGTGGAGAGGCAGGCAGACACACAGCAAGATACAGAGGCAGGCGGACACACAGGCGCTCCCACACGTGCACACCCAAATTGCTTCTGCTGGGGTATCCCCACCTGTCCCAGATGATACTCAAGGGAACCCACGCGCTGTGCCTGTGCCTGGGAAGAAGGTGTCCCAGCGGGTTCAGTCTCAGCCCCTCTCCTCCAGTGGTGATCAGAATGCCTATGGCAGCATGAGTTCTCTGTGAGATGGGGCCGTGGGCAGCTGAGGTGCAGGCGGTGTGCAGAGGTGGGGTTATGCTTGGAAGAGGAGATGCTCAGGACAAAGACTCTTTACCAGTCCATCCATGCCACAGGGGATGGATGGGGGGCAGGGATTTTGCCTCCAGGTTGTTTACCAGGATTTGCCCACTGGCAAGAGCTTGCTGGAAGTACCCAGGGCTGCAAAGCTGATGGATGGGGACACACACACTCCCCTCCAGGCCAAACACCCTGCCCCGGGAACAACGCAGAATCCTAGGGCAGGACCTGCCAAGAGACCAGCGGGAAGTGTCTGATCTCTGGGAGCAGCGGCACAAAATATGTCTGAGAGATGGAAAAACAGTTTAAAATAGCTGTGATCCAGGTGTGAGGAATGTGGTGAAACATGTATCCAGATCCTGCCTCCTGCTGTACATCTCCGTGCCACTGAGGTCTGCACTGTTGTCGAGTCCTCTACTCCACTTGTCCCCATTTCTCCTCACGTATGACCGGAGGACAGCATGAGGGAGGTCCAGTAGATAAGCAAGGAGGACGAGCAAGCGAGGACTGATACTGGAGTCATAACTTCCAAAAGAGCTGTTGCTGTTTCAAAGGGACCAGCCAAATGGGAAGAGAGCGTGCTGGGATTCACATCTTATTGGAATCAGAAGTTAATCATACCTGTGGCTCCAGGGGAGGTCCTGCAAGCGTGGAAGCGACTGTGGCTGGAGTGCAGAGGAGCTCACATGCCTGCAGACATGCTTAGAAGGGCATTGCCTGGGGCAGAAAAGATCCCTATAATTTAGGAGTGAGGTAAGCCCTGCCCGAGGCGGAGCACTGTCCCACTGTGGCTGCAGGCTGGTCCTAGGTGTGCAGTCAGGGGTTGGTGATAAGATCAACACACACACGTATGTACCCCATCTTAATCCCATATATCTGTCCCCATGGGGCATAGGAGGAATGAGGACCATCATTCAGAGGAGGCAAAGGAAAGAGACAGGACCTGTGTGCACAGTTGGGCAAGAGACCTGGCTTGTGCCTTGTTTTTCCAGGACATGGATATGCTCACACATAGTTTTCATGGAAGGAATTTTTGGTCAGTAGTGGTGAGGCTACTGCACTTGGATCGTCTGAGTAGCTCATGTTTTGGTGGCACAGCAGGGCAGGCAGACGGCCTCAGCCCAAGCTGGGGTCTGACAGCCTCCTGGCTCTGAAGCACAACACCTGGCCCAGCTGCCAGGCTCCCGCTGCTGATGCAGAAATCCTCTTCTTGGTCTGTTTTTTTTTCAGGTCTTTCACATGCTCTTCACACAAAAGTGCATTTTACCACTTCCTCAACATCTGTTGCTTTGTGTTACAATATCCTAAGTCAGGTTTCTGCTGCTGGCAATATCTGATCAATGACTGAGAAGTTTCCAACTCTTCTTAGTTATGTGTGTGACATCATTGTGATGAATTCACTCTGGTTATTGCTCATTGTGAAAGTGACTGTGGTTCTCTTTTGTCTTGGAAAAGTAGAGTACAGCCTGGTGTGTCCTCTCCACTCATGCTGTTTTAGCACTGCTGTAGATATGTACTCTAACAGCAGAGATAGGAGTGTCACAGTGTCCTCCAGTGGAAGAAATGCAAGGATCTCTCTAGGGACTGCTGACATCTATGGTAATGACCTAGGGTCAAATTTCTTTGCCTCCTGATGCATTAAGGTGTTCTGGAGTCTGTCTGCACAGAGGGAAGAAGACTGCATGAAACAGGTGGCACTTGAGACAGTTGCCAGTGTGACTGCTGAGACCTTGTGTTGAATGAGAACAAGGAGTTGGAGTCAATAAGTCATGGTAAACATGTCCCGCAGAACAAAGATGCAGCTCCGGCTTGCTGGAAGGCAGCTTCTTTGAGAGGAGCAAAGGGTGGACGAGACTTTGGGACCAACCTCTGCATGAGCTGCCTCTTCTGGGGATGCTCCCATATTCCAGACAGCTGCAGCATGACCCCCATCCTGATGGCTGGCACCCAAATGCAATTCCCTTGCAAGCCCCTTGAATCCTTGACCCAGCTCTCAGGAGCTGACTTGGTTAGCAAACCTGGAAGATGTACAGCCCTGCCAGTGAGAGTGAGAGCTGCAGTGTGGCCACATCCCCGAGAAGGATGTCCCAACAAACTGCAAGGAAGACTTGAAAGATCCACACCCAAGTCCCCAAAACTTCCTCTCTCCTCTCCTCTCCTCTCCTCTCCTCTCCTCTCCTCTCCTCTCCTCTCCTCTCCTCTCCTCTCCTCTCCTCTCCTCTCCTCTCCTCTCCTCTCCTCTCCTCTCCTCTCCTCTCCTCTCCTCTCCTCTCCTCTCCTCTCCTCTCCTCTCCTCTCATCCACCAGAGGCTGGAGACAAGCGGAATACCAGTGTGTCAGACCTGAAATGAGACGGCAAGCTGGACGTGAGTGCAAACTGAAACCAGAGCAGTGCCTGGGCTGCACTCAGCCTCAGGAAACCTTAATGATACCTTAGTAAGATGTGGATTTCTGTTGGGACACACACACATGTGGCCACAGGGGGATATTTTTCAGGCCAGAAAACAGGCAGAATAACAAAGAAAAACAGTCCCATAACTAAGAATTCCACTACTGAAACCCAATGGGCTGCCCAAGACCTTTCTATACCTCCTACTTGCTTAAAAAAAATCAATGATGCAGCAGGAGGACTCCTTAAACTCCATAATCATCTCTGCAGAGCAGCCGCCTGCTGCTGCTGGGGCTGGTTAAACAGTTTATCACCTGAGCTGCCATCAGCCTGGGCTTGTGAGAGGGGAGACAGAGCTCTGTGCATGAGGGCAGCCAAATCAGAGAGGACACACGTAAGTGAGAAACATATATATATATATATATATATAAGAAGGATGTGTTTGCTGAATTGCACATACACACAAACATCAATAAAATAGGAAAATGGCTGTACTGGGTCCCTGTGACTCAGGAATTTGTCACTGACAGCGGCAGATTTGTTTCCCTTGTTTAAGTTCTCCAGTTCTGGCTGTCTGGGGCTCCCGGGACAGCAGCCACGTCGCTGTGTTTGCTGGCCCTTATCTAATCAGTGTAAGTTCATGTCCTGGATGCCACTGTGCTCTGTAATCCACAGTTTGATAATGTGCCACATGAGGAAACATCACCTTTCTTTGCACTTCAGAGTCACTGCCAGCTAATTTTATTCCATGCCCCTGGCCTGTGGAACATGGTGGAAGAGATGGGACACAGCTCCTTCCCACCCACCTGACCACACGGGACTTTGCAGACCTCTGCCTTCACCCCTCAGTCTCTTTCCTAGGCTGAAGGATTTTTGTCTATTCAACTTTCCTCCATACAAAATCTGTTTCACACTTTTAGTCACCCTTGTTGGCTTCAGGGCATCTTCTGGAGTTCTGTGTCGGAAAGATGCACAGACAAACAAACACACACTGCAGGATGGACCCTACCATGAGGAAATGTGGGAATGAGCTCCCAAATACAAGTGGATGCATCTCTAAGTGAAACCCCTCAATTGGGTGCCCAGTGCAGGGGCCACGAGACGTCCCAGGGCACTGGGAGGTACAGGCTAAGCTTCCCAGGTGATTAATGCCACCCTGCCACAGACTCGGCACCAAAAATGGGCTTTGTTTTAGCCAGAACTGACGGCATGTGTCAAAGCTTGGTGCAGTTGGGTGCTTCCTCTTGGCAAGGCGCTGGAGCAAGGCGCACAGAGCCCGAGTCGGCAAAACGGCATGTCCCTGTACTGCAGAGGATGCTGGCAATGCCTTATCACGCAGAGCAGAGCTGAGGGTGTAGGGAAAGCCGAAGGGAGCGTCCTTGGGCAGATAAAGGAAGCAGGGCTGAAAAAGCCTGCCTGGAGGAATGGCGTTCCCAGCCTCTGGCCACCAGCAAGGCACAGGAAGGGAGGCTGGACATCGGTGCTGGTATCTTGGCCCAGGGTGAGCCCAGGGCAGGTGTGTGGCTGCTGTCCCCCTTGCTGCTGGTGGGGACCACCCCGAGGTGGCCAGCACTGGGGCCTGCAGCCTTTTTTTGCCTGGCACTTTTTGGGGCAGTGCTGGCCCAGTGTGGCAAAACTGGGAAGAAACCAATGGATATTTTTTGCCCTGCACAACCGTTTCCTGAGCTTTTCCAACCTGGACCACTACAGCCACGGGCACCATGGGCCTGTGCTTGCTCCTGGCAGCAGACATTGCTTCAAACAGTCAGGCAGGAACCCTTGCTCCCGCTGCTGTGGCTGGTACCCCCTGAGCTTGCAGCGGTCCCACAGGGATTCCTGCCAGAGCCATGCCAGGTGCAGGGATGCTGTTCGGGTGCGTGTGCAGGCGTTGGGTGCAGGTGCTGGTGTGGGGGACACTGTGGGCATGCCATGCAGTGCCCCCGGGCTGTTGCACGGTATACTGCAGGGATGCTGTGCGGCACTGAGCAGCCTCACACAGGGCATGTTGTGTGGTGCCCTCGGGCTGGCTGTGGGGATGCTGTGCAGTGCACCCAGGCTGGTGTGGGGGGTGCTGCGGGGGTGCCTGTGCAGTGTTGGGCAGGCTGGCACCGGAGATGTTGTGGGGATGCTGTGCAGTGATGAGCGGGCTCGCACAGGGTATGCTGCGGGGCTGCCCGTGCGGATGCCCCATGGGCTGGCACGGCGGATGCCATGGGGATGCTGCGCGGTGCACCAAGCTGGCACAGGGGATACTGCGCAGTGCCCCCCTGGGCTGGTGTGGGGGATGCTGCGCGGTTTCCCAGGGCTGGCACAGGGGATGCTGTGCAGACGCTGCGCGGTTCCTCGGGCTGGTTGCACGGTTTCCCCCGGGCTGGCACAGGGGACGCTGCGCGGTGCCCCGGGATGGCTGCGCGGACGCTGCACGGCTCCCCCGGGCTGGCGCGCGACGAACGCTTCGGGCGCTCGGAGCGCACGCTCCGGGGCCGGGGCCGCCGTGAGGGGCGGGGCGCGGGCGGCGCATGCGCGGCGCGGCTCGAGGGGCGCTGCGGCAGTTGGTGCGGGGCAGTTCCTCCGGGCGCGGCGCGAGGTGAGGGCGGCCCGGGCGCGCTGGGGCTCGGCGCGCGTGCGGGCGGCGCGTGCGCGCGGCGGGAGGGGTCGGAGCGGCCCCCTCCCCGCTCCTCTGAGCCGCCGGGGGGAGGTGGAGGGTGTTCTGTTCGCGCCGGGGCTGAGGAGGGGAGGGAGCGAGGGAGGGGCAGGGAGCCGAGCCCCGGTGCCCGCCGGCGGCGCTTCCCGAGCTGCTCGTCAGGGGATCCCCTCGGGGGTAGCCCCTGCTGCTGTCCCGTCCCGGGCAGGGCGGCCCCGCACTGCCTATCCCGCCGCGCCCCAGGCGGGGCCCCGAGCTGCTGCCCCCCGCGTGCTCTAACCCAAGCCCCCCCTGCTCCCTCCTGCTCCGCGTCCCGAGCCCCCCCAGTGCTACGCGCTGCCCCCTGAGCTCCCTCGTCTTGCTCCGCCGCTGCTCCGCGCGTTGCGCTCTGAGCAACCCCCCCTTCCCCCAGTATCTCGCGCTGCGACCCCCTCGCCCCCCTCGCCGCCTCCTGCTCCGTGCTCTGCCGCTCGAGCCCCCCTGCTCCGCTCGTTGCGCTCTTGAGCACCCCCTCCTTCCCCCAGTGCCGCGCGCTGCGGCCGGAGCCCCCCTGCCTCCTGCTCCGCGCCCTGAGCCCCAGCTCCGCGCGGGAGCTTCCTCCCTCCCTCCCGCGCAGCGCCCCGAGTCCTCCCCGCTCCGCGCGCTGTTCCTCGTGCCCCGCCTCGTCTCTGCCGGCGCGGGTCTTTCCCCCTCCCGGCTCCGCGTGCTGTTCCTCGTGCCCCCCCCCCCCTCCCGCCCAGTCTCTGTCAGAGCCGGTCGCTCCCCGGCGCCGCTCAGTCCCGCGGATCCCGCAGCCCCCTGCGCGGCGCCGCCTTCAGGAGTTAAAAACCGACGCGTGGCTGCTCCGCTCACGTTCTGCTTGTGCTTTTCTTTTTAGTCCCTCCTTTTGTGCCAAAAAATACTGTGGCAGAAGGCAGGGCGGAAGCAGCCCCGCGCCGGTTTCTGACGGAACGGGAGGTTTGGCGGAGCGGGGCTGCGCCTGTGGCACGGGCGGGCTCAAACATTCCTGGAACGGCTGTGATTGTGAAACCTGCGAGTTCATTCCCTCCCTGGTGTGTCCAGAGGCTGCCAAGGACCGAGGAGCCCCTCTGAGGCGGTCCCCGGAACGTCCCTCCCTCCCAAGGCATCATTGCTTGGGTTTTAAATTATTGTGTTGTTTAGCTTTCCTTGGGAGATTTACCATTCGAACCTCCAAGAATTCAAAATGCTTTCTAAGTTCTCGCTTAGAAACGTCCCGCTCTTACCTAGGCTGAGGGGAGACCTCATTGCTCTCTACAAGTACCTGAAAGGAGGTTGTAGAGAGGTGGGTGCTGGGCTCTTCTCCCAGGTGACCACACAGGACAAGGGAGAATGGCCTCAAGCTCATCCAGGGGAGGTTCAGACTGGATAGCAGGAAAAAAATTTTCACAGAAAGGGTCATTGGGCACTGGCAGAGGCCAGGGAGGTGGTTTTGTACCCTGGAGGTATTTTAAAATACGGGTAGACAAAGTGCTGAGGGACATGTTTAGTGGCAGATAGGAATGGTTGGACTCCATGATCCTAGAGGTCTTTTCCAACCTAGTGATTCTATGATTCTATCCCGATGCTCCCCTCCATCAGGTTAGAATAACATCTCGTCGCCTGCTGGAGTGTGTCATGTTGGTCCATGTACCTGCTTGTTGCTAGTGAATAAACAGAAAATGCAAACATTTTTCAGGTCCTTTCAGGTGCTGCGTGGTTTTAGTGAAAACCAGAAACAAAACTCAGAACTATATTTTGATCTTCGATTCATGTGCTTTGGACAGTGAGGAAAACCCCCAGTTTTTTACTTGCAAATGGGTCGGCTTAGCTCTGAGTCTGTCAGCCCTCGTTGGCCCCTGTCAACCTAAACATGTTTTAGAGTAGAACTGCTATTTAAAATAATCTATTGCTGTTAGCCTGCAGTCCAAAGGATCATTCAGGAACTTGCTGGTTTGATTAACAGTGGTTGGAGTTTGTTCAAGCATAGATATAGTTTCATTATATAGTACAATACAACCTTTACTCTGTATAGCGTCATTCAGACAAATTGTATGGCAAAACGCACCACCGAATTACGTTTAAAATGCTCCATTGAATTAAGTACAATTGCAGAGACAAATGAGGAGAAAAATGGTAAGAATGGTAGAAATGTTTTCAGCTGAGGTTTGACATTAACAGCCTGCTGGTATATTTGCATTGGTAGCATTAGTGTTATATGCTGTTTCTAGGATACACACTGGCAAAACCCAGATGTAAGCTGAAATTTTCCCAGGAAAACTTCTAGTTAGTATGTATTTAATAATAATATTAATAATAATAATAATAGCCCCCTTGAATTTTTACTCCCTGTCAGGTTTGATTCCTAATATAGCAGGAACCAAAAGTTAATAGACCCTTCCTAAATCACTAGAAATATTGATCCTAGACTTTTTTTTTGACTTCTGGGAGAATGTTTGTTTTTGAAAAAACAGAAACCTTACTGTGATGTTTAGTGGTAAACACTGCGGCAATGTACTCCTTGGGGGAACATTGAAAGTAGTGTTTTATTTCCTTTCAAAATATACAAGTATATTGTTTTTGTGTCTGAAGTACAAGGGAAGCAATATGATGTGTAACATGCTTAATGAAAAGGCAGATACGTTTATTTGCTCACATCATACCTGTTATTTGCAGTTCAGCTTAATAAAATAATACTCTGGTTAAAAACCAATAGATGGGAGGTTAGTTTGACACACGAGCTGGCTATGGAGTAGGTTTGTGGTGCTCCAGGGCACACTGAGATGGTCTGCCACCTTTGAATCCTACAGAAATTGTAAAGACCTCCTGGCAAGGAGGTGTGGGAAGAAGGGCTCACTGCAGCTCTGCCCTGGAAATCCCGTGCGAAAGGCAAAAAGCAGGGTCTTGCAGTCATGCTCAGAGAACCCATTCTTGTGTAGGAATTTTAAATCGGGGAGTGCCGTGGGAGCTGGGTGATTCGGTACCATGCAGCTGTCATTGCTCGGCCACTGGTGAAAAACCTGCAGAGGTCTGTAGTGTCCCAGAGTAATGTTAACACATACAAGCTGCTTGCCCAGGCGAAAGTGAATTGATAGTCTCCAGCCAGGCTGCAGTGGAAAGTTGTCATAGGAACTGGCTTGCTGTTTGGGAGAGCTGTGCCTTGTCTTTGCTCCTTTAAAAGAACACCTCAGCAACTAATCTCCTCAGCATAAGAAATACTCGTATGCCATCCAGCATAAACCCATGATGAAAGCAAGGCTCTTAGGCTCTTTCACAAGGGAAACTGAGAACAACGCTGTATGTCAGGAAAGGACAGCCTGGGTGATGGACCTTGGGATGTGTTTGCGGTGCCTCCTCTGCACCATGTCCTTGTCCCGGGGTGCCTTGCGAATACTGGGTGTTCTGATATAAAACAGCTGTGGCTTTTTTATTAGTGGGAATAGCAGGACAGAAAACTGAACAGAATGTACCCTGGAGTGGAAGCCTTGCCTCCCTCTTTGGGATGTGTTTGGGATGAGATATGTTACCAAGTCAGTGCTTGGGAGTTCTTTGCTTATTGTCTGTACTGCATCTCCTTTGTAAATTTTATTTATAGTGTCAGCACCACAAATACCATTTGATATGGTATTTGAAATGGCCACGATCTGAGTCTTCAGGAGTTGGCCATTCTGTGCTGAAGCACGTCTTATTCTTTGATCACCTCCAAAGTGCACATTCATATGAATATTTCCTATTATAAAATATCTGTTTTGTGCTGCTAAAGAAATTATTATTATGTGTCATGGTTATGATGCTTGGAGCAATGAGCTGTGTTTTGCTTTCTAATCATTATGACTCTTTAACTGGAATGGTTCCTAAAACCTTGGACTGTGTACTCTGCATAGAGAGCGTATATAACGAGTCTGCTTTCTTAACACAATCATGGTGAGAAACAGCAGGTACAATAAGGAGAACTTAATGTACCTTAATAGACCTTAAGCAACATCTGGAAGAAATTGTGTGGGTATCTAAGGTAGCCGCTGTAGGCAAGTGATAATTCAAACCTGCCTGTGTGAAGGTTAGCGTTAAGTCTCATGCATGTGTTTGCATGGCTAAAGAGGTGCTTGGGAGACCTGCCTGTGTGAAGCCATGGTGGGAGAAACACATTTTTTATGTGACAGCATGAGATCAAGAAGAGAGCCCGAGTAATTCAGCCTAAAAAAACCCCACAGCAGTCCATCTCGAATCTTATTATATGTGTAGCAGTGCGTGCACCTTACCAAAACGTTAAAAGTAGATCTGCTCTTACTTCCCCGGCATTTGGGTTCCTACGCTTGGGAGCAGTGAGTGGCTGTGTGCCAGCCCTCCCAATCCTACTGCTTTTTCAAGTCTGGTACAGAATGATAGAGGTTAAAATTGTTGCTTGCTGGTGACCTTAGCTTATCCTCCTCTGGGCATGAATACTTCCTGGGGGTTTACCAGCACAGCCAGCCTTTTTTAAGTAGTTTCATTAGTGATAAAGTTCTGACTAAACTGGGGAGGTTGGAAGCCCCACTGTGATTGTCTGCATGCTGCCTTCCCTTAACATAGGAGCAAGAAAACAAGTGGGTTCTTGTGCATCATAGCAGCTAAAACTGCTTTAAATTCTGCAAAGATGAGAGCCCATTGAATGTGGAGAGCAGGAGTCATGGTAATGAGATACCTATAGAAAGGATGTTGGGCCGTGAGCAACCATTTGGTTTCTCTTTTGAAAGTAAAAGATGTGTGGGCACAACTTCTGTAGGTGGATGGAAGAAGAAAAGGAGGCCCAAGGAGATGTGATTCTTTTGAGATCTGAAGGTGGCTCCAAACTGAAGTAGGTCAGTAGAAACAGATGTGTGGGAACGGTGTCCTCTAGTACTGCTTGTGTTGTGCTCATCCTGTAAGTAAGAAGATGGTTTTATTGTCCAAAACTGCCATTCCGACTCTTTTCACTGCAACTGATTTATTTAAAAACAAAGGTTCCTTGAAGTCATTATGCAGTCCATACTTAGCTTTATTTAGTTATAGAGTATTCACAGCTCCCAGCTGCCTTCCAGATATTTTCAAACAAAGACTTAACTGTTTTGCATATATGCTTACTACTAGATTATTATTTAACCTTGCTTGGCACAGTTGGTTCAGAGGAAAGGGTAAAACAGAAATTTCCTGTACCGGTTTCAGCAGGAGGCTCTGAAGTAGAATGGTTTTCCACTGTTTACTTAAGAACAGGCCTTTGGATTAGCTGGCTTTGACCCAGGCCTTGTAGTTCTCTGTTTTAACACTGGCAGAATACATGAAACACTTAAGATACATTCTTGCTGGGTTTTCAGGCAGCAAATTCTGGCTGAACCCTGCGGGAAGGTAAGCTTCCCCAAAGTATTTTCCAACCAGGGTGGTCCCACTTTGGCAGCTGTGGTGACCAGACCTGGATTATGGGACCTTGTGGGTGGGTTGGCCGTTCTCTGTGTGAGCTGTTGCCTTTCCCCTGCAAAAGCTGCTGTCGGCACTGCTGCGGCACCAGCAGCTGCATCCCAGCGGCTTGTGCTGGCGTTAGGAGGAAGTGCCTAGCGGTTCAGACAGCGTTTGCTGCTGGAATCAGTATTCCTTATCTCCTTTGGAGAATGGTAGCTGTGGGTGGGAATCAGGTCATACCTTACTACTTGGACTGTGCTCTTCTTGGCATTTGCATCAAATGTGGTGCATCTGGCCATGGCATGTAGCAAGAAAAACTTTGTAGTTGGCTTCTAAAGTAACCTAGAAAGGAAGGTAAAATTGGAAGATCAATGGTTTAGCATAAAGCATACTAAAATCTCTAGGCAAGCTGAATGTAGCTGGTGATTGGGTTGATTCAGTTGGTGGTGAGTTACACATAGGCATGCACAGGGAATAGTTAGGGACATGGGGTCAGTAAAGAGCATGTGAATGTTCTGCTCTCAGAAACCCAGAGAGGTGCTGAGTGGGATTTATGCCAGTGCTTTGCAATAACACGGCAATTACCAATGATAACATCTAAGAGTAAGAGCAAGTAAGCGGCAGGCTGCTTGGGTAGTTTTGGAAATCAATAAATAGAACCAGTTGCAATTACAAATAAATAATCTTTTTAGATGTTTATTTCTTTTGCTTTCTCCATCTTTATCTGAGATACCTTTATTTTTTCCCCTCAAAGTAAGAGCTGAACATGTTGGCAAAGGTATTTCAAGTGTTTCTCATCTTTTCAAGTCACCTTTTTGGATGTTACAAAGCAATTCTATTTCAAGACTATGCAAAGATTTGGCCTTTGAAGTCACAGGAAAGGGCTGCAAGATTTGGTCCTGAGAGTCTTGGTTCAGTTATGTCCTTTCTGGCATCCTGGGTGGTATTCACTGAGACCTTTTAAGAACAGATACTGTAATAGATGCACAGTCGTTTCCTTTTCATTGCTTGCTCTGTTCCACTTTTATAATAGTATTCTCTGTGTGTGCTTTTAGGTTGGGATAAGTTTATTTCCTAAGGAAAAGCTCATGAGTTGAACATAAATTGCAGGTGCTCTGAGGACTGGTTAGCTTGAGACTGACCCTGGACACTGCTCTTCCAGTTCAGTTCCTGTAGCTTTCCTGTCACTGAATACAAGTGGCTGAATGAAGCTGGAAAGAGGAATTTAACATCTGAGGAAGCCAGACTGGTAAATCATCTGTTAGTTCTGCTGTCTGGAAACTGAGGCAGGAGTCAGATTTCATTTTCTGCTTCATGTCACAAGCATCAGCGGGTGCACCAGTGATGTTTAGGGGCAGGTCAGCAAGGCAGGGCCCTTGCCGAGTCTTCCAGTGCTTTGGGATGCTACATGTCTGCATCACTTTCCTTTGTTAAAAATGGAAAATAAAATGTGAACAGGGTCTTTCTGAAGGGAGAAGTGGTCAGCAGACCTTTTCCACCTGTAATCAAAAGCAGGGCTGCAGCTGACAGGGCTGGACAGAGCTCTGCTAGGGAGAAATTATAAAAATGAACATCTGCTACCTAAAGTTGTAAGTGGTTCAAGTAAGTAGATACAAAGGCCCTCCTCTGTTCTTCAAATGCTTGTTCTACCTGAAAACATCACTGTGACTAGCACACCAGATGATCTTCTGCTAAGTTCTTTTCAGTTAATGATACAAGTTTAGCCTCTAGAAGACATTAGCTTGCCTGTACCATTAACCATTTGGTAACTGCAGACATCCTGAGCAGAATGCATCTCGCTCATGTTCTGGCATTTATTGGTGATTGGCATTTATTCCTTATAGCGGTGTTGAAATGGGATGGTTTTCTAGAGTGTGACTATGCTAAAAAATGACAGTGCTGGAATCATCAGCAGATGGGTGTGAGCAAATTTTGTAAAAATCGGAAATAGCTTTACTTGCTGCGATCTGAGATGAAATACCCATTTGTAGCCTTCAGTGATCTGGGGACTTTTGTCACTTCTGATCCAGGGAAATAGCACTGTGCCCTTTCTGAGAGTTTGTTAAAAACACGTTTGTCATCTAACCTTTCTTATTTTTTACCACCTGATAATAGGTTGGGTAGGTTCTTAACCTCTTGTTTTACATGTATTGTAACTTCTCTTGCGATATTGTACCGGCAGTTTTATGAGCCAAGGCCAAAAAACTCTGCTGGCTAGACTTGAGCAATCAGGAGGGAACGGATGATGAAAAACTAACAATGTTTTACTCATCTACCGCTCAATTTTCTGCACTCAGATTTCTTCACAAAGTATCTAGTGAGTGGATATTAACAAAGACAGTAATAAAAAGCACTTTCAGTCCTCATAAATCAATGTGTGCTGGTGGGGTCAAGAACAAATATCGGAAAGGTTAGGACACGTAGAGAACAGTCTTCTCGTGTTATGACACTCAGAGCCAAGCTGGGATTTTTTTCAGTTGCTGTTTTGAAAGCAATTAGAAGGAGGCGTTTCTGTGGCTGCACAGAAGGCTTTGTGCTATCTGGGCGCTTGGTCAGCTTTTTTTTAGCGGCTACATTAGGTCAGGTAACATGCTGAAAAAGAAGTCCTTCTCAGTGAATCAGGGCTGTTGTACTACTGTGCTTGGGACAAACATTTTTTAAAGACATCTCAGAGCCCAAGGAATTCAAGCTATTCACTCATCCACAGCAGCAGCGCAAGACTGTGCTGTTGAACGAGCCTTCAGCTCT
This sequence comes from Cuculus canorus, assembly GCF_017976375.1. Lineage (NCBI taxonomy): Eukaryota > Metazoa > Chordata > Aves > Cuculiformes > Cuculidae > Cuculus > Cuculus canorus. The sequence goes on from NC_071407.1 coordinate 13,336,586, forward strand.
ACACTGACAAGATACTAGAGGTTCCATAAAGAGAGAAGCCCCAGCCAGAGGTAAGCTTCAGTGTCGGAAGTTCTCAGCTCTGGTGTTGGGATAACAGGGACCTGCTGACAATGCCTTCTTAATTGTTCTTAAAGTTCTCTCACCGTTCAGGTTGACAGGTTTCTTCCAGATCACAGCTGATGGAGTAGGTCTGTCATTTCATCTGTGTTCCCTCTGAGCACTGTCTACGCTGAAACAAGTACAGAGAACGCACTGTGAGCATCTGTCTTAGCTCCTGCCAGGGAACAGTCTCCTATTTCGACAGGATTGATTTAACCTATTAAAAATACAGTGAGCTGAAGGGACCATGGAAAGATAACTTTGTTTTCCTCAGGCTGGTGTTTTGCTTGGGCAGTGTAGTAAAAAGTTTCCGAAGAAGAGAAGTTGATACAGTTGGAAAACAGTGTGATGTAGGCTGTGGTATCTCTTGATAAAGCTGAGACAGTTAGGTTATCAAAGAGAAGCCAGAGACTTAGCAAAAGCTCAAAGTCATCATAGATGTTCAGTTCCTTTACTGATTAATTTACATAGGTGGCGTAAGAAATGCTGTATGAATTAGCAGTCTTTTGGAAAAGCATGGGGATACTGCTGAGAAGATATTTGTAAAATCTACTTGTAGAGTTTCCTGCAGGGTGACTGGGTACTACACGTCTGTTGAGATTAAATGAGATTTGAGAGCTGATAACACTTAGGTGGGGACACTATTGTGCCCTAAGGATAGACTTGTAATTCTGTTTGTAATCAGGCAGACTATAATTGCTATGTTTGCCTCTCATTAAAAAACAGGTCAGGAATAAAATGAATTGTACTCTGTATGCAGAGGGGCGCTTCACACCATAAGAACACTTCAGAACACCTACAGACTTCACATTCCCTGTTTTTATCTCTTTGTGGTTCCCCAGTTGGTAGGTCTGTAGCTCGCTGCTCATCGGCTGGGAGCTACTCTGTGGGACCACTTGCTCAGAACAAAGTGCAAGAAAGGTTTTAAGTACACATGTTTCTAATCTCCATGATGAGTGACAAGTACACGTCCACCCTTCGGTCTGGAGTGAAAGAGGATTTCTCTGTAGCTCAGGTGAGGGGTACCTGTAGAACAAGGAGCAACGTCAAGAACTTCTGGCCATTGTAAGCATTTCAGGAGAGTGTTAGAGCTGGCCCAGGAGTGAATTTGGTGAGCTGAGTCTGGATGCCGAAGACTCGCCATTCTCACCTGAAAGGCTAGATCACCCTTAGAGAAGGCTTCTTGGTAGAGGGTAATCATTTATAAAAGACAAAAGTAGGAAGTCTATGAAGTCTGTAGTAGACTAGTACACCTCTGGAGCTCTCTCTGGTAGGATAACTGAGAATCAAGATCTGCTTTACTAATTGATTTCTGTATTTATCTTCACAGTGCCCTTCATAGCTGAGCACATCCGTTTATGTAGCCCATAAGTGTGTAGAGACAGCCCATCTAGCTTGGAAGAGGGTTTGAGTGTCTTTACAAAATCATCCTTATTCTTCCTTTTACTTTCAAAGATTAAAAAAAAACCAAACAACATAATAAGCTTTTTGGTGTCTTTGTTTTTTCTATGAAATATTAATAAAGTAGGGATCAAAGAGGGATTTTTTTACCAGTAAGCACGGCCAGTAAGGAAAACCAATAAAAATGTCCTCCCTCACCTTCAGTGTTTAGAAGATAAAGATGGCTTTTGGGTGTTTGTGTTATCCAGGCTGACCCAGTTGCATGCTTTCAAAATGACTGTGCTACTGATCAGAGCTGTGCATCTCAAATACTTTGTCGGTTGCTACCGCGCTTCTGGAAAGGCCTGTTAAGTCTGTATTTGCTCCCTGAAACACACTGGAATCTAATGAAAAGCGTCATTGTTTTGAAACACCGTGATCTGCTGCCAAAAGAGCTACTGTTGTATAATCCTTAATAGCAGGTTAGAGTGGCAGTTGTTCCTTGCTTTGAAATCAGTATGTGGAAGGATGGCTTTCCAGTTCTCTCTCTGGGGGCGGCACGTCTCATCCTGTTCTCTCTCTTTGGGAAGTGTAACTCACATAGAGGTGTTCAGCTGTCCTAAGTTGGTAGGAGATCTTCACACAGATTTGAACACCAAGACTGTTAGTTATAGGTAATGAGCTGAAAGGGGTAGAAGAAACCAGCAGTCTCCTTTGAGAAGGGGAGCAATGCCTTGGCTGATGAGTAGCTAGGGTTGTATTTGTTGGTTCTTGCTGGCAAGTTTATTCATTGCTGAAGTTGCTTCAGATTGTTCTGATGCAAAAGAACAGAGTTGGAATAGAAAAGTTTATCTTGACTTTAATTCTGATTTACAGCATTAATTGTGTTCAGTTCCATTCTGACATTTCTGCCCTAAGTGCTGTTTAACTTTCAGCTTGGCTAGCACACTGTAATGCTTTATCTTTTTAGCAATGATATTAGTATTTGCAGATATCAGTCAAAGATTGAATTCCTGTTATGGTGGGCATTTGCATAAAATCTAGCTGAGACCTCCCAGCTCTCAGCTAGAACAAATGCATAGGAACTCTTAAAATATTCTTTTTCTGTATTACAGAAGAGGGATCAAATTCATTACTAGTTTTTAATCTTTCAAGATCTGTGCAACCTGAACAATTGCTTACGGTAAAACAGTGCAAATGAAACATTTGAATTATCTTATAGATTTCTTACTGGAATTTAACAGCTGACAACAAAAAGCAGAGATAATAACATCTTTGCCAGATCCATGCTTGCTATTGGCAGGTGCTCGGATGGACAGCAGTTTGGGAACCTCTGCAGCAGAGGTTGCGGCAGGCTGCTGAAGACCTTTTCCCAAGGAAACAAGTTTCCAAGGGCTGTTTGGGTGCACAGGTCATGCTAGTGTTGGCACCAGAGAGCCTTGATTTGTCCATCCAGCTTCTCTCCAGGTGAAATCTCTCTCTGCAGGTTTCTTTCAAATATTGCCTATGCTTCAGCCTCTTACTCACTGTTACCTTGTTTTATAAGGTGAGGAGAGTCAGCTGAGGCATGGTGCTCCGTTTGACTGACCCACTGTGTAGCTTAGGCTGTTTGACTTTTCTGCATGAATTCTTGACTCTGTGAAAAAAGGCTGATTTAAACATCACCCCCCTGCCCTTCATTTAGAGCCCTCTGGTGATGGAAAAACTGCTTCAGAAATTTGTTGATTCATAAGTAGCCATTCTCTCTGTTAATATTTTTGTGTGGATCTGTTTAATTTCTTGTCATGGACTCTCGTTCTGTCATTGCTAGACTGAGCACCCTCTACAGTCATGCAGCCTTCCTGTGTGAAATGCTTTTAGACTATTTTCAAATCACTTGCAGAACCACTCCCTATAAATTGGCAATCTTTCACTTCAGCCTTACTCTTTCACTTCAGCCTTACTCTTTCACTTCAGCCTTACTCTTTCACTTCAGCCTTACTCTTTCACAGCTTTATTCCTTCCTCAGTATGATCAGTGGTGTTCTTGAATGCGAACAGCTGGCTGAAGAGAGTGTTCCAGCAGTGTTTGTAGCAGTGGCAGATAGGCACGTGGAGTCCTACTTGGTAGGCTTGCACATCCTAGGATCATATTTGACCTGCAGCCATGGCATTTCTTTAAAAGCTCATGTTCAATGATTCTTCTCTGTGGCATAACTCTTGCTCTTCTGGATCAAGTCTCACATTCTATAAGTATGGTCCTCTTTTTTTTTCTAGCAGTGAGACAATACAGGGCACATTAGACTTGGAGAAGCAGAGGACTAGCATTACCTCTAACAAACTGATTTTGTAAGAACCAGTGTGTTGGAAGCAACTAAAATGGTAGTTCTGCAGGAAATACTGAGAAGCATGAGTGGTATGGAAGCTAGAAAACATGCTAATTAGCTTACTGGAGAATTTGCGGTTCCCATTTCATGGCAGTAAACTCAGTTACAGTTAAATGAGGAGAATGGTTGGTCTCGTGGTACTCATAGAGGGTCAGATTTGAGGTTTGGCTTTCACAGAGTTGCACTGCAAATTCATAGTTTCTCAGATTCCTTTCTAGCAATCTATAAAACTGATAAATATTGCTTAAAATATTTTAAATAACGAATGCTCCTTGAATAGAAATGGATGCTCACCCAATGAAACTGCAAATCTATCCTTGTGTTTAGTGTGTCTAATGTGTTTGAGTCCTGGATTATTTCTGGAGCTCTAGGCACTGGGCAGCCACTCTGTGGATGTGGTTGTCAGTAGAAATAGTCTGATAGTCCGTGTAAAATAAGCAGGGTTTTGTTAAATACATTTTACAACGTATTTGATACATAGCTGTTACTTTAGCATCTGGATTTATGACAAAATTCAGCCTGAAATTAAATAAAATCCTCTAACAAGCCATATGAGTAGCTGCTTATACCCAGAAATGACTCGTGAATTACTTTTGTCTATCAGTCAGACTGTACTCAAGTAAATGTGTGACTGAGAATACTTTACCAATTTCACTGAAAGCACACTCTTGGAAAAACAGCTTTGTTGATGTCAGTGCTGCGATGGTGCCCAAGAGAGACAGATTACCCCCTTCTTACAGGAGGACGCAAAGCCAGCATTGGAGATTGGAAGCTTAGAGCTGGGAGGGTTAGTACGGCCTGTGGAGCAAGGAGAGTGGTACCAATCTGATTGTAATCCAGTGGGTATTCCTATACTGCAAGTGGGATTTACTGTGAGCTCAGTACAAGTCTGTGGTTAACATTAACAGGTCCTTAACAGCAGATCTCTGCCTCTCTAATACCTTCTAATGGGCATACAGAATTATCCTGCTTAAAGCCAACCTCAAGTATTAATTACCATGAGCTGAGAGTATATTTTGAAGTGTCTCTTGCAAGTAATTTAATATTCTAATCAGAATAGCATATTTCATCCTTCCTGCCATCATGAACCTGAAGCTGTGCTGTCAGAGGGGCAGCCACCCAGAAATGGAAGTTCTTCAAATGAAGGGCTTGACTTTAGGCACAAGGAGAAAAAAAAAATCAGTTTTCTGGCTTAGGTCATTTACAAGCTTAGTTGCTTATATTTGGAAACTGTGGGCTTTCCGTTGTTACCAGAGATCTTGAGTCATGGACATATTAATTTTCCGAAAGCATCACTAATTGTAAACAACTTTTGGATACAATTTGCTGTTGGCTATTAACCAGAAGCATTGGCAGTAAAACACAGAGTGATTTGAATTGTCATTCCAGAGCTGCAGGAGAGAGGAGAGGAACTGTGCAAATGAACAGTTAGAGTTGGTGTGTAAGGCTGCAGTAAGGTCAGAGTGTTGTTCAGCATCCGTGCAATGCCTGTGGCTTGGAGCAGGTCAGAAGCCTGCTGCTCTGGGGCTTGGGTCAGGTTGTGAACAGGTAGTTCTAAGTCCAGGAAATTGTAGGTATGATTCCTAGGGTAATTGATACCTTGACCAAGGCTGATTATATTTTTATTTTCTAATTCTTCATTAATTGAATCCTATGTTGTCTCTTTCAGTACATTTGCTAGGTTTGCTGTCAGGTAAAGCTGACGTAGCCTAAAATATATTCAGCTAATTATTTTAAGATTCTTGTAGAGAGTTTATGAGACTAGCTGGTTAAACAAGTATCTCTGATGTGTATTCTGTTCAGTTGTCTTTGGTTGCAAATGGAATGGGATATACTTTGTTTTCGTGGAGGGATTAACACACTATCATCCTTTCTTCTCAAAGCAAACCAGAAAGACTTCTTAAATTCTACCCTCTATACATTATTCCTCATTTCTGTTCCTCTGCTCTCTTGCTAAAAATTTCTCTTGTTCCTACCGTACTTAAACAAATCTCCTTTTTATTGCCTTTAGCTGTGTAAAAGTGGGGTCTCTGCCAAATTTTGCAAGTTGGTTTATCACAAGCCTTCTAAAGGAGTAATTTGTCCTGTGTTCCAATGGTACTTCTGGATTCTGTGGTCATACTGACTTCTGTACATCTGGGATCTATGGTTCTCAGTTATCAGGAACACTAAAATGTGGACTAGGGAGTCCTCCACCCGTTCTGTCTGCATTGTTCTTCCCAAGTAGAATGCAAGCAGAGACTTCAGTATTCTGCTCACATGACTAGTTCTCCTCGTTTTCAGAAATGTCATTCAACAGACTTTTTTTTTTTTCCTCATTTAGTTCTGCAAAGTGTATCACCTTGCCTTCTAGCAGCCCTAAGATGTCTTATAATTGTCTTTTGTCTGCCTCGTCCCTCCAGTGGGTTTGTGACATACAAACCTGGAGTTCGTGGAGTGTTTAAGGGCTCTTCCCTCATGGACACCAGTTGAGTTGAGTCACTCCTTGGCTGAGATGGGAGCCTGCACAGAAAGGACTGCTCCAGGAAGGCAGCCATCGATGAGCTGGCATGTTAGGAGAAGGGAAGTAACTCTGGGTATTTATATGTGAGCTGATTCATTGCCTTTGCAGAGGGCTTTAGTGTGGGTGTGGAAGGTGAGGTCCAGCACAGTGCCTGGGTGGTGGTGTTGAAGAGAAGACTGAAATGATTGTGTCAAAGAGGAGACTGAAATGGTTGTGTTGGAGAGGAGACTGAAGTGGTTGTGTCAGAGAGGAGACTGAAATAGTTGCCCAGCAAACAAGTAAATAGTTTGAGAGTGTGGGTGCAACTTGAGAGAGAGTCAGGGACCAATGCAGGGTTTGAATAGGGAGCAGAAGTCAGAACTGTTCAGGAATGTGTAGAGATTTGAACTTGCTAATGGTGTATCAGTCTAGGTATTATTCATACTGTGCAGTTTAAAGCAGGACACATATATTAAGGCATGTTTATATTTATGAAGCTGGCAATATTAAGCATGCAATTATATTTCATATACTTTCTAGCTGACCTTTCAGTGTCTGTCAGTTGATGCCAAGTATTGAAATTTGAATTTGCATTCAAGTATACTGTACAAGGAAGATGCAGGTGTATCTCTGTGATTCATCTTGACAGCAGTAGGAACTCAGACTGGTTATTAGGACAGAGACTGAGGAATTAGGACTTCTGCATTTGGTTCCCACTTGCTCTGTGTTAGAACCTGCTCTGTGCTCTGCTATCCTTAGCTTACAAAACGGGGACAGCACCTTTTGCTGCCCCTTAGCGTATTATGTGAACGAGAGTTTGTGATGTGCTTTGGGATCGCAGACAGACGAACTGTCGTGCTGTGTGAGGCTAGAAGCCTGCCCAGCCCCTGGTTGCACAGTGGCAGTAGGAGAGATGATATTGAGGAGGATGGCACAGTCCTGGCCACTTTTTGCAGTCTGTCCCAGCACGTCAGAGAATCTGAGTATATGATGCTACCCCGCGTGAGTTGTACCTCCTCTGATGCTAGCTGTCCCAAGCGTACTTAAGTAGGTGCAAGCTATTTCTGCCTGTGGCTGGGAGAGAGGGCTGCTCCTGGAAAGTGAGTGACTTGCTTGTCTTAACCACCCTTACAGGGACAGTCCTCTCCACTGCAGAAAAAACTGCCTTTTTTCTCCCAGCTTGAGAGGCCGTGCCATGACCCAGACCACAAATTTGGTCCAAATTTTGAACAAACCAACACCAGTCCAGCTCCCCTTCCTTCTTCCTTTTCTCAGGATTTTAGCATGGTTCGTCCTACCTTGTTGAGACACCCCCCCCCCCCCCCCCAAAGCCACTTGAAGTGGAGCACCATGGCAGTGGGGAGCCAGGAATGGCTCTAGGCTTGCCAAGGGCACGACAAGACTTGTCTGTACATCTACAGCCTCTGACTAGATGCAAAGCTTTTAAGTAGCTACCATTAGTTGTGATGACTTTTCTCTCTGTTTTGGGTATATACGTGCGTGGGTCATACTGACAAGGTATTTATTATTTTTGAAACAGAACGTATGAAAAGAGGCAGATGTAGTGCATGGCAAATTACTGTGAGTACGCTATAACCTTGGGATGGGTTACTGATGCTTTTGTTTTCTGCCACGTAAGCTCTCAGAGAATATCCTGGAAAAAGCAGGATTGTCACTGCTATTTTGTTCATCTCTACATTTTAGAGGATGTGTCTCTGATTTGGCATTGCGTCATCACAGTATTAAAACAAACTCAGAAAACAACAGAGGCGGTGAGGTTAACCTGAACACATCAAGTATTATCAGGTGCAGAAATTTCTAACTTTGTTGGCCAGAAATATAAGCAAAATAATAGTAAAACTTGGAGGGGAATACTTCTGGACATGTTACTTTATGTGTGAGTACTTGAAAGAAAATAGAATACGATTAATACCAGAAGTCAGCTAAAATCTGACAAAAGAAGCAAATGGACTGAAATAATCTTGTGTTCTTTTGGACCAGAGCATGTGTGCTGGATAGTAGCTCTGTATCAAAGCTTTGAAACTGAGATTTTAAATACCTTTTCAAAACAAACCCTGTATGATAAATGCTATCAGATGCTTCATTAAGACTTCACTAGCAAGGAGTATGTTTGCAGTAGATTATGGGGAGGTGTTCTGACATGCTTTATCTATGTAAAGATTCCTATTTTTATGTGAAGCTATTTACAGATTATTGATTTCAAAAATAGATTTGTAACTAAAGAAAGGTGCATCGTATTTCAGTTGCTTGGAGTTGAGAATTTTGCCTGGCTCTCTGCCCTCTCTCTTAGATGTTTATTTCAGTGGCTTACGAGAGTATGGAGTGATTCAGTCCTTCTTACTTTTTTCTCTGTGTTTGGAAGAAGGAATTCAGGGCTCAGGCTCCATGTCTCTTATACTTACAGGTACCATGATTTTTATACCTTAGAAGCATCAGAACAATTTCATTGAAGTCTGTCAGACTTTTTGTGTAAGACTTTTGAGTGGGTAACAGCCATCACAGTCTCTTTTGTCTGTTGTTACTGTTTTACTTCAGAGCAGTAAGCTGTTGTCACAGTGCCAGTGGAGCCTGCTAAGTTGTAAGAGCACCTTTGACTTCGTGTGATACAAAACTTAAGTGTAAGTTTTTTTATTTTATGCTGTGTGAACATTAGAAGAAAGATTTTAAAAAATAAATTGGGGCAGAACCTGAAGGTAGAGGTAATATCTTCTATTAGAGCAAACAATGGGGTTTGAAACTGTAGACAAACTTGTGTGCACAAGTTTTTTTTCAGCCATACCAGTTGGTCTAATAGAAGATACTGCCTCTGCCTATAAACCTTGTCCTGCCTATGAACTCCATTCATAGAATCATAGAATCACCAGGTTGGAAAGGACCCACTGGATCATCGAGTCCAACCAATCCTAACAATCCCTAAACCACGCCCCTCAGCACCTCATCCATCTGTCCCTTAAACACCTCCAGGAAAGGTGACTCAACCACCTCCCTGGGCAGCCTGTTCCAGTGCCCAATGACCCTTTCCGTGAAAAATTTTTTCCTGATGTCCTGATTCATCACCGCTACAGGACAATACTGCTGGATCATTAAAATAATTCAGGCCTTTCTTGCATAATTATGGAAACTCAGATTTTTGAAGTTTCCTCAAGTCTCAACTTTTGGAGACCCAGCAAAATGATGCTGTCTGATTTCTCCTGCTATAGAAGAGGGTTCCGTCACAGCAGCTCAAACTGCTTCACCAGTTCCTCATTTTAGCAAGGATGTTGCTAAAGGTAACTTGCTAAAATTCTTTTGGTGTCTGGATTTTAGGGTATTTTGTAGAGTACTCTTTGTGAACTATCAAATATCTGGCATGGATGGCTGTTGGGAGCAGTCCTGTCCTAGTTCCTGTGTCAGCATCTCTGGTGAGGTGTCATAGTGATGGGAAACAGATGAAGCGGGAAGAAGAGGCTGGCAGAATGGGAAGTCTCTGGCTTTGGCTCTGGGTGTAAATCTTTTTATCTTGCTATGTGTCTGACGGGGGAAGCAGGATAGTCTAGCCCTTCTAAATGGCAGGAAGCTTGGATTTGGACTTCTTTCCACTGAAAGACCTAGACCCAGAGCTGTGTTAAGAGTCATAAGACCAGCCACGTTACAGATTTTTCAGAGCTATTTAACACACCTGTTAGAGGCGTTAAATGTATGTCTTTTGGGTCTGAATCTGTAGCTCTAGGTTAGTAGCTTTAAAATAGCTCCAGGTAAGACCAAAATTGATCTGGACCATCGTGAAATATACACACTGTAAATGCTTTTTCGTCCTCTGGAAACACAAGCCCTTTCTGTAGTTTGCAGTCTTGGGGTCACACCAGATACCTCACTGTGCTGCCTGTTTTGGCTGCTGACCTGGAGTCTATCACTCTAGAATGGGCACTGCTCCTTTCCTGAGGACTGCTGCAGCTCTTGCTGCCCACAAGGTGTGTCATTGCAGGCACTGCCCTGCCTTTGAAGTAGAATAGGTTGATGCTTGCAGGCTCTTCAGTTCTGTGCCCTCTGCTGCCTTCCATCTGTGTTTGGGCACAGCTTAAATAGCTGGTAATTACTTACAAGCCCTTGGTGGCCAGGGCCTGTGCTATTTTAGAAGCTGCTTCTCCCTGCATGCCCTGTTGTGGAAGTTGCGGCTGGCTGGAATGGCCCATCGCCTGTTGCTGCGATGACCTCCTCTCCTGGGTGTGTTGCAGGGAATTCAGGGGGGAGAGCTCTCGGCTGCGGCATGCGGTCCCTTGGGCTGCCTGCCAGGGCCTAAATTTGTTGACCTTTAGGATGTGGCAGAAGATGCATTTCTAAACCTCGGCTATAGTAATTGGAAGACGAGCAGAGAATGCTGGGGGAGGGAGGAACATATGTTTTACAGACAAGCTCTTTGCTGTCTGTTTGATTTTTATGACCTGCAGCTTTTAGGTAAATAGACTAACAAATGCTGTGATGATTGCAACTGTTGCTCTTTAATCAAATTTAAAACTAAAAAATTATACAGATTTCCTCTAGAAAGCAGGCATGTGTGTGACTGCTGAAAGTGCCGTGACATCAAACGCTGCTTTGGATGCTCGCTGTACTCTCTACGTTGTAGAAGTTATCTCATAGCCCTTCTGTACAATGAGGGCAGTCATGTTTTGAAGGTGTGTAGAAATGATCACTGTATCATACACCCACCTGTGTAGCTGTGGGTGGGTTTGTTTCTTTTAAGGAAGAGCAAACAAGGCAGCCCCCTGCGGTCTAGCAGTTGTGTGGCTTACACAAAAGTATGGTTTCATGTTGTATCTAATTCGGTATAAGTGTGGGATGTGACTCCTACCTTGTTCTTCGCACCGGCTCTAATGTTAACCTTGTGGCAGGTTGAGCTGGATTCAGCCTGCTGACCAGTGGAGAACTGCCCAGTTTTGGTTTGCTTTTGGTCAGTTAGTTTTGATGGGTGAGGACTGTTAGCCCCAGTGTGCTAATAACACAGGCAGGAAAGGTAGCCCTGTTTCCGCACTGCAGGGCCTTCCTGACAAGAAGGACCATCTGGTGGTTTGGTTTCAACAACCAGTACTTGTGAAGGTGTGCAAATGTTTGTGAATATCTGCTGATGAATATTCACACTGCTAGTGCTATAGGTTTGCAGTGCATTTGTGCTCTGCCTGAATGTGGCTGACCTGCAGAGGACAGAAGATAGTCTTTCTACTTCCCTTCCATTTGTTTCTGCTAATTTAGCATCAATTTCAAGCTTTGTCTTTGCTTAGAGATCAAATGGCTAGAGATAAGTCTCTTTGTTTTTACCCTGTGGTAGAAGCGGCAAGGTCAGTCCCACTGGATGTTATAGAATAGTGCGCTGGCATTTGCAGCATTTGACCTGCCTCATTTATCTCCTCTATAAAGGGTAGGTTTTCCATCAGTTATAGCTAATGCATATTAGTAACTCTAGGGTCAAAGAATACACTTTTGGCAATGAAAACAAAGTTTCTGTTTCTGAATGCATTTTCACCGCAATGGATAGGAATGTCTTTGCAGTTCCAGCTACATGGAATAGCCTTTCCAGTTCTCCATTTTGACTCCCTATCTCAGTAGACATCTCAGAGGAAAGAATTTTGCTTGACTCGCAAACTCAGATCGTGCCACCGGGTCCTTTGCAAGACTTCCTGTGTGGCATTTCATCTCTTCGTACCAGGAAGCAGACTACTTTCTGGTGAAACAAACCTTGAACTTAAGTGAGCTTTTTCTCTTCTGCCTCTTTCAGAAATAAATAAGCATTTGAAGATGACAACCTCATGGAGCGACCGACTCCAGAATGCAGCAGATCTCCCTGCAAACATGGATGGGCATGCTCTGAAAAAGTACCGCCGAGAAGCTTATCACCGGTGAGTTGTTCATGTAACCCCACAATTAAAGTGCTAAGACAGAAGGAAATAAACTGAACATAAACCCCATATTTCTTGGTTTTTGCTTGTTGGTAAAACAGGGAGGTCATTCTCACCTTCCTTGCAGAAGTATGAGTAGAAGAGAATTTAGAAGATAGCGGAGTATTGGCCTGCAGGTATTTACAAACAGTAGAGTTAAGGCACGTGTACTGCAGTGAGTGAGGGTACACTGTCTTAATGTAGTCGAAAGATTAATCCAAGTTAGATTTTGGGACAGAAGCTTTCAGGTCAAGAAATACTCAGTGGCAGAAGTGTTATAGTAATTATTGCAGTGCATACTGGAAGAGCATTGCCTTAGACACTGGAATGCACAAATACAAATAAGGAGGAAATCCAGTAGGAGCAGAAATTGTTTGAGAGTTATAGGTAGGATGGTTAATTGTGTGCCCCAGAGGAGCTTGTAGAAGCACTAGACCTTCTCAGCCTCCTTTTTTGTGGTAGGTGTGCCTAAAACCATCTTTTTTTTGTGAAGCAATTACCATCTAAATAACCAAGATAGAGTACAGAATAAAAGAAATGTTATCACTCTCATTTTATAGTTTGGGAATCAAAGTACAAATGCTAGATTGTTTTCACAAGATCTCATCAGAGGTTTGGTTGAGTCAAAAATTTAGCCCACAGCTCCCAAGGTTCTGATGATAAAACATAAAAGATAGATGCAGTCTGCATCCTTATCAGATGTCTGGACTATTATGGTGTTAAAAACAACAGTATCTAGTAATTATCAGCATTCTGTTTGTGGGAGGTGTAGCTTCAAAGTTTAGTTTGTTTAATTTGGGAAGTCATGCAGTATGGTGATCAGAGTATATTCAGCCGGATTTGGGGAGACGTATGTCTGATATAGAAACAGAAAAAGAAGTCAAGTTTCTCAGCCTCATGCTTAAATGCTGTGTTGCATTTATGATTCTCATATGTTGGTATTTCTGAGGAAGTGTTCTGGAAGTGTTAGATATCTTTTGGTTCTCCAAATGGAATTTAATTAGAGAAAAATACCTTCGCATCATATGATAGGCCATGTCTTGCAAGTTGCAATGTCTAAGGCTAAATTATGGATCTTGTGATGCTTTCTGAAGCTTTCTAATTTCCAGTGAATATGTTTGGGCATATGTGTTAAGTGATGACATTATTTGAATCTCTCTGTGTCAGCTGCTTTGTCAGAAACAGAAACTTCTAATGAATATAACTATATACAGCACGTGAAAAGAGAGGGCTTTTATACCATTCCTGGCAAAAAATCTTCACTTGGTTGAATTCATTGACAAATTTACCTTTGTGTTGTAATTTTACCTGTGACTTCAATTGTGTTACTCCTGATTTAGGCTGACGAAACTGAAGTCAGAGTAAGGTCTATTTATTTTTTCTCTTAAATATTTCCTCAACATTCCTTGTGACTAGGTGTTGACAGTCTGCTAAGTGTTGTACAAGATCCAAAGGAAGCAACACTTGTCCTTGAGAACTCACACATTCAGGTTCTCATCAAGTTTGCCCTTACTCACGTAAGAAATCTTTAATTTCAAAAAGAGCTTCCTCATGGCAGGTGAGAATACACTCATATAGTGTTTGCACTATGAGCTGGGATCTAGTGGTCCAAAATTAGTCTATAGGACAGTTTGAATACCTCTTTTTAGAATCTAGAAATGTCTTTTTCCAGACAGATTGAGCAGAAATTTTGCTAGCTCTGCAGATTTTCACTGAAAGCACGACATTGGAAGTACGTTAAAGGGAGGCACATTTTTGGTTTGAAATTACTAGCCTCTTTTAAAAAGAGAGAGGGGGGATGAGAGAGGGAATGAGAGAACCTGATGCCAAGACTGTAGTATAAATCTGTGCTACTAATGTCTTTGGTGTACCAGTTTCATGGGAGTTATTTTGATAATCCGGTATTGTAAGAATCTGAAACTACCTCATTCCAAAGGCAGTGTTGTCATGTTTCTATTTCTGGTATTTTTTGTGATCTTAGTCTTAACAGATGTGATGTTACTTAGAAGACAAGTACAGACTTAATGTGATAGAGTAGGACTGAAGTTGTTCCCTCTCATTGTTTTATATTACCTTTTTTAGTATTTTAGTAGTTTTTTGGATGTGGAAGATGTGTGCGTGTTCAGCCCTCACTTTTGGGATGTAAATTTGTTTCAGTGAGGTCCAAGTGTGCTCTGACTCTTGGATATTGCTGAAGCAATGTCAATTTTATGAAAAGACAAGGCATTTTATATAAAGGCATTCATTATCAAGCATCTTTCCTTTCTCTTCCGTCTATTTTCTTTCTCTTTGTTTTCTTTGTCTTTCAGTCCCTCTCCTTTATTGTCTCTTTTTCTTCTTGCTCTAACAGGTAAAGAAAAAAACTTGAAAACATGAATCTAAAGTGACTTGGAAACAAACAATAAAAAAGAGCACTGAATGTAAAGCTATTGTATTTTTATACCTTAAAGCTGGTCCCAGTGATTTTATGGACCCAGGCTGGAGGAGCTTGCTAGCTGGGCCACATTTACACGAGTATAATTTGGGTTTTGATAGCAGTGTCAGAAGCCTAGTTGGACTCATTCATTGGGATTTTCTAAGTGCTGCTATTAATGCTTGGCTTTCTGAAGTGTGAAATTTTGAAAACTTGTTTAACTGTTTGTTTACTTCATGCTTACTTAGATATCAGTGGAGATACCTCCAACAATTGATTTAAGTTTCTGGTTCTCATGAGCCACACCAGATTTGATATGGTTGAATTGTAAATATTGAAACAGGCTCAAATAAGAGGAAAAGTTTCCAATCCAAGCAAAATAGTTTACCTTAAAAACCAAAAAATTATGTTTTCGTGAGCATGAAACTTCTGAAAAACTTTATAAAAAATTAGCTCTGAAGATGCCACTCTAATAGTCAAGTCTTACTGTGGTCTCTCGTACTAGGAATGTGTATTTTCAGGTCTTGTACTTGTTGTTTCATACTTGATGGATGGATGTTCAATATATAACATTGTTGGCAGAAATCCCAATTGAGACTGGTTTAACTGGTGTAATGCATACTGACTCAGAGTATGATGACTATATCATAATCATACCTGAATGCCATGGGCAAAAATGTTCAAAATAAAATATTTATAGCTATTTTCTTCCCAAAATATTTGCTTGGTGTTTGAATCGGTTTGTGTAGCTGCTTAGAGTATTGAGGTTATTGATGAAGTAAGCAAAGTGTGCGAATATGGACACATATGCTATGCTGCAGAGTTTACGGGCTGTAAAAGCAACGTCAAGAATCAGAAGAATCTGTAGAGGAGGAGAAGTGGTGGGGTTTTATCTTCAGGGTATTTCTGATGACTTTAATGGAGACTTTCGGTTATCTAGTGTTAATACCAGCCGCAAACCTCGTTATACAACATTGTTGGCGCCTGTTGGAGTTGAGGGATAAAGATGAATTAATATACAAGCTAGATGTTATTCATTCTCTAGCAGAGGTCACTGGTAAGAGGATACTGCATTACTGTGCTGCTGGCAACATACATTTTAATTCGGAAATAAAATGGATGTGTAGCTGTTAGGTGGCTTTTCTGTAGTGTGTGTGGTTGTGAGGCCACCTCCCTCATGCACTGCTTGTTGACTTTTCCGGGTAGAGGATAATCACTAGGTCATTTGTTCTGGAGGAGTACTGTCATTTAACCTGATTGTAATTAGGCAAGAACTAGGTTGACTCTGAGCCACCAAATTGTCCTAGTGTCTATTTTTTAACTCGGAGTGAGCACTTCTAGGCACCCTCTGGATTATCTCACATAGCTCTTTAGGGTTTAAATAGCAACCACATCTAGTTAAAGCAAATAATGGAAAAAGTTGGTGTTCCATCCACTCTTGTTACTGAGGTTTACCAAGATCCAGGAAACAGGTATTTGCATTTACTTTTATTCTGTGGTTTTGGCTTAATAGGGCAGTGAGGCTGTGATGGCCTTTTCCTTAAAAGTATAGACTTTGGGATGCTTTTACCATTTTGCATCAGAGTAATTTGAGACTTCTCATCCTGAAGATGGGGTTTCTGTTGTTGTTTTAGTTTTGTTTCCTCGCTCTGTTGTTTACTGGCTAGCAGAGGGGAAGTGGCATTGTGATTCCTAGTCCTACTGCTCCTGCTGACTGGTCATCGACTATTGAATACATTGCTTTACAGTTTTGTGCTTCACTTTGCTTTCGAAGTATCTTATGGGAGTAACATGAGTCAAGTGATTTAAGCTGCTAATATATGCTGAGATCCTCGTAAAAAAAGTGGTGTGTACTCTAATAATGACAAAGCAAAAGGGTTACCAACTGGTTGTTTTGATTTCTAGGGTTAAAGATGTATTTAGGGTATATTTTAGTTTGTTTGTATTTGTAAACTCTGGGCTACTCACTGCTAATCTTGTTTCTTCACTTTGTTTATACTCGATCACCAATGATTGCAAACAGGTGGAAGTGTTTTACAGACTGGACTATGAGGCTTGTAACTGTTTGAGTACCTGTATATAAAGTCTCTTTAAAATGATCGGCTTGTTGAGGTGGCAAATGAGAAAAAAAATTAGTACCAGTCTGAAAATGTTCTTTCCATCAGACAGATTTGCATAGGCTGTATTTTCATGTAGCTGTAAATGAGCTCTGTAGGCACTGCTGACTACATTCTGTCCTCTAGAGTCTTTGTGCAGCCTCCTCGGACTCATGCGGTAGTGTGTGCATAGCGGAGGGCAGCATGTGGTTCTATTTATTTTGCCTTAGTGCTTCGGATGTTGGAGAGAAGAGGGAGAGAGAGTGTTAAGGCGGCAGAATGGACGTGCTTATGAGAAAGTCGAACACTTGCCAAATTAATAATAAAGAAATTACATTGAAAATGTCCCATGATCTCCAGCTTCAATAGTTTTACAGAGCAGACGGGTGTTATTTTGGGATGGAATCCATATGTGAGCTTCTTGGCACTTTGCTGTTGCCTGGGAAGAAAACCCAAACAATGGAAACAGAAAGGGCCAAGGCTATCTCCTTCCATTTGATTCCTGCTGAATTTCAGAGGGAAGTGCTCATAGTCATGTTTCTGGACTTATAAGTTCCAATTGTATTCTGATTTTCCAGTTGTGTGTCTCTACAATTGTGCAAGGATGATCAGCCTTGTGAAATTTCAGGGCATTATGTTGGAAATGTTACTAGAAGTGGCCAGCAAATTTTGATGCTCTTCTTCTGTCTACCCTGTGTGATGCTGTTTCTTCTGCCTAAAGTCATCTTGAGCCCAAACACTATCTCTAAATATGATTACCAACATGGTGACCTGTCAGAATATTCCTCCCTGGTTGAAGAAGGAATAAAATGGAACTCTGAAAATCTAACATTGTGAAGGAATGACCAAAATGGAATGATAAAAAGTAATATCTGGAATGGTCGTTACCTTTATTTAAAGCAGTTTATTTCTTATCCCCTCTAAGGCAGGTACCAAAGCATCCAGCACCCAAAGACAAGACATTTTGATGTATGTTAGTATCTTGTTAAAATTGCTCACATGATCTCCGCCAAGTAAATAAGCTTAGTGAGAGATTCATCCAAGTTCACTGCTGTAGGTGGAAGTCACCTGTAGCCAGAACTGTGACGGCATGTTGTGGGGTGTCTCCCCCAGCTGCACACCATCTGGGACCTAGCTAGTAATCCTGGGACATCCAGTTGTCCTAAGAGTAGTGGGATTTTTTTTCATTATTAGCCTTTTTAAAGAGGCTGTGGAGAGCTTGGACATGGGAGTCTATTAAAAGCTAATCCGTTTAGTTCCCCCTTATTTATTTTTAACTCTTCTAGCTTATTAAAACAGGGATGTTGTCTGTAAAATGAAGATTAACCTAAACTTTGAGGATGCAGGAATCTGAGCCTTCTGGCTAGTTAGTCCCTATTTCGTGGCTGACCTGAGCCCAGCTGTCCACCACAGTCTTTTTCTTAAACCCAGATGTAGGGCATGCTTAGCCAGCTCCCACTGTATGTGCTATTCCGCTCATTACTTATTTAATTTCCAGTGAAACTTACTCTCCTGACAACGAAGGCCTCTTGCCACACGGAATTCCTAGACACATTTCAAAAAACATTATAAAAGTGCTCTGTTCCAGAAATCTTGCCTCACATTGTTCGTTTTCATTTTCTTGCTATGAGGAGTTGTAAGCCATGTGCCAAGTTCCTCCTTAGTTGTATAATTCTATACATTTTGTTTATTTTGTCAGTTATATTACAGGAATATTGTACATGCAGATTTCAGTCAGGGCACAGAATGCTTTGAAGGTTTTCCACAACTGAAATAAAAGCATTTTGCCGTCTTTGCATTCACTCCTCTGCTGCGTTAGTCTAGAAGAGTTGGGATTTAGGTTCCTGCCTCAGAATTGATTGACAAGAACAGTAACAAAACGGAGTTCAGTTCTCTCCTAAAAATCTGCAGGACTGTCAATTACAGTGTTGAGGATATCTGTGACTCCCTTTATGCATGCTCAGCAGTTCCTTCTTCCGTGCAATACAACACGTTTTGCTCTCATCCAGCACAATTTGTAGAGCTCAAAAAGAAAAGAAATACTGTCATCATTTAGAGCTTTCTGCTGTGGCCAAGCTGCAGGGTTTAATCATTGAGGAAGAACTCATTAGGGAGGAAATGTGCTTCATGGTTTCCCTTAAACAGCTCCTCAAGTCCATTTTTCTAAAAGTGTGGATCTGTGCCAGGCTAAGCTGCACCAAACGCAGGCGGCTGCCTCCCCACTCCTAGCTGTGCCGTGTGCTGGCTCAGGGAGCCAGTGGGGCTGGATACGGTCCCTCAGCTGGCTTCCCCTTGGTCCCCTTGGACCGCTCCAGACGCACTGTGCAGAGAGTGCTTGTTTTTTCACCAGGAAGGAAGGATGAAAGCAAGAGAAGGGCAATGCCCTATTTAAGGAGGTGCTCTGGTTGCAGACTGCTGGGGAGCTGGGTTTGGGCAATACCCACCTCTGCTGCTCAGCACAGAGAATGGAGAGGGTGTTATCCTGCTTTGCCTGCAGTTTGATTTGTCTTACTGCTGAGTGCTGTTAGATTTTTAGATCAGTTTAATTTTTAACTCCAGTGCTCCTAGTTAAAAAGATTGTTTTCAGAATGGAAAAAAAAACAAATTCAGGGGAAGGGGAAGCATGATTTCTTATGACTCTGACAGGTGAAAAATATTCTAGATTAAAAATTCCTTGCATAAAAATGTTGAGTGATTTTAATTTTCCTTTTATTCTGGCTTTATCTTGACTGTTTGTAATCTGGAAGCTTCTTTGATTTTTGTTTATCTAGATAGGCTGTAAATAACTTTTCATCTTATCCTTTTCCTTTAGAGACCAGAGGATCTTTTCTCTCAGGTGGTTAGGTTTCTTAGGATCTTAGTGTTGGTTTTGCTTTTTAGTCATTAAAAGCAACTCTTCTAATGTGTCTTCTGTAGAGACGTTACATTTTTGCAGCCAACAGACACATTTGACCAGTATTAAAATCAGGCTGAGCCTACCTTCAGTTAGGATCTAAGCACAGCTTTGAAACAAGCTGTCTCCAGCTTCTAAGAAGCACCTGGCTCTTCCCAGAAACTGTCATGATGATTTAATCTCAACTTTTATCTTTAGTTTCTAGGATACTGCAGATATTTATTACTTTGAGTAAACTCCCTGAATTAAGCTAGTCAGCTTCTGGGAGTAAATATTTGTAAGTATCTACTTAGCCCCTTGTGTCTCGGGGAGCACAGTGCATGGGAGACATCTGTCTTTATCAGGATTTAAAGTTTGAGGTCCTGAGTTCCTACGGAATAACACAGTATCTGATTGGGCCTTTTCAAGAGAGGTGAAAAGTTCCAGCTTTTTTTGCCACTGTTTAGTCTGCCATTTAATCTGCCAAGGCATATCCAAGTTTAAATTGATTGAAATGTTCTCATTTCCTGTTCTGAACATGTTGTGCAAGGGCCTTCTTTAGCTTTTTAAAATATTTGCTCTGTTTCACTCCAGCACTGGTGGGTGAAGTAATTACCACGTCAATTCACTTGGTAGGATGCCTTGAAATCTACTGGGTCCTGTGCACGTTTGGGACATGATTAGATCCTGCCACGTAGGTTTGTAGGTCACAGTCAATATTTACAAGTTGATGGAGAAGAAGAGATCTTCACCAGCTGTTACTGAGAGGGGGCTGGTTTAGTAATTTTCATGTTGTAGTCATAAGACTTATTTTGGAACAAAAATATGCTAATAGATGTTGTTCATTTCATTGCCTTCAGTAAAGTTTTCCAGATCTTCAGTATCAATGAGTGCTGGGTTTTTTTTTTTTTAGTCTCTGGGTTCAGTTTGTAAATAGTTCAACAGCAGACGTCAGAGACTTCGAGATCTTTCCATGGTTTTTGGTCAATTTGGTGTCGTCATCATCTAAACATAGGCAGTCTGGGCTGGAAGAGAT
The DNA here is from genome assembly GCF_017976375.1 of Cuculus canorus. NCBI lineage: Eukaryota > Metazoa > Chordata > Aves > Cuculiformes > Cuculidae > Cuculus > Cuculus canorus. The sequence continues at coordinate 13,357,259 of NC_071407.1, forward strand.
CTTTTGGGTCACAGCTGCCTTGTTTTGCCTTTCACAGGCACTGTCATGTTACCCTTTTTATAAGTGCATTCAGCTCGGTCTTAGTGCTTGGTTTTCATCCTCATTTGGAAAACTGTTCCCAAATGTTGCAGTTTCTGAAATGCTCTTCTGAGCTTCTTAAAATATCCCTTCCTATTCCTGTCCTGTTCAGAGGGATAGAAAACTATGCTCCAGGGGCTAAGCCTGAAGGCAAAACCAAAATTGGACTCCATAGGTTGGACAAAAAATGTTGATATTTTCTCTCAGAGGTGTGTTATTCTTTCCTAAAGCTATTCACTTTCAGAAACAGACTGCATAAATATGAGATCAGAAATTGTGGGCTTGAATTAACTAATAAATAATGCTTCCTGGCTTCAGCAGCAACAGAACGTAGTCATCCTCATTATACAAAATATGAGACTGTTTAGTACCAAATGGCATTTTGTATTGGCCTCTTGTAAATCAGACCTATCTCAATGTTAAAAGACGAACACTAATTCAAACTGCAGATAGGGATGACTTGCTCCACCTACTCAGCTATTTTAGGGGTGAATTTTAGTGATTTATCTCATATTTCCAAAAGGCATTTCTTTACCTGTTTCCAGTTTTTCCCTATCACTTTTTCTCATTTAGGTAATACATAAATATGTCAGAAAAGAGTGTCGTCTGTAACCTCCAAGGCCTCTTAGTGACAAGCCCCATTGTCAAAGGCAGGCATCTTGCCAGGAAACTGTGACTCCCAGAGAGAGTGTGCAAGGGTAAGGGGAAAGTGTACTATTGCCAGAGAAACTGTATTCCAAGAGGATTTGTGTGGAACAACAACGATATCCAGTGACTGGTTAAATTAGGCACAGATGTGTTTTCTATAGCACTGTCCAAGAAGATATACGGTACTTTATGGCTAGGTTCAGACATAATGATCTTCTAAAGTCAAATCAGATCCAAGCAAAATTGCATCGGTACTAGGAAAGCTTTACAGGAATTGTGTAATATGATTCAGATGAGTGGATGAATCAGACTGCTGCGAACTAAACAAGGAGCACATCAGTGAGAGATGAGGTAAGACGACTTGCAGAGAAGTGTGATAGTTCGATGTTAGCAGTTTGCTGTTAAAATCTGAGCTGTGGCCGAATGGCACAGGCAGTTAAACGGGCACATTGTGCCAGCTGCCTGCATGCGGAGGAGATTCTCTTTACGGTTTCTTGGAGCTTTTCAGAATGTATGAACGCTTGGTTTTGCACTTGCTGTCTCCATTGCTGTGTTGCTGTCCCTGCACCACTCCTCCTGTGTAGCAGCGCTGCCAATTTCAGTTTTTAAGAGCATGATTACTCTGCTGAGAGCAATGCACTTATTAAATATTTGGAGAATTTTCACATACTGAAAACAGAGTACAGGTGAAGGCTCTGGGACTTTCCTCATACAGGAGGATTTTGTCTCGGTATCACAGCTTGAGAAGTATGTAGGATTTCTGTCCGAGATCAGTGTTGAGAAGCTCAGCTTCCATCCTGCAGCTGATCTCCGACTTTTCTTAAACTTCAGATAAGACAGATGGTGGAGAGAAGTCCTGTTGAATTACAGATCTGCTATGTGGTTTAAAGTTTGGGAAAACATAAGCAGCTTAGTTACTGTAGTAGTTGGAAATGGAAGCAAGAAAAGCTGTTGTTATATTTTCTGACCTGTTTCTTTGTCATGGTATTTACTTGAACTAAATTGAATATAGTATATTAAAATGTCATGTCTGGAAGTATTCAGCTTAGATTCTCATTGCAATAAGCATTAATAGCAAAAACGGAATTTAAAAAGTAGCGATTTTGTTGAGGAGTTGCAGGGAAGTTATAAATACAAAGAAAAATTTTCACAATAGTAATAGCATATTTTTGTGGATGAAAATTTATCTCAGTTGCTGTTTTTCAGAGCTTTATTAAATGGTTTTAACGTTATTGATATAAATGTGGCAATGGATCTGTTTAGGTTTGCTTTGAGTTTCCAGATACAGTTCCAAAGATGGCTCAAATGCTGTGAGTTTATTCATAGAAATGTTATTTTCTTTTCCTTTCCTTGATACCTCTGTAACAATTTGTTATAATCAAGCAAATTGTATTGCTCCCTGTTCTCTCCTTCCAGTTTCCTCTCACTCTGGCTCTGCATTCTGCTTCAGGATATTTTGCCCTTTTCTATTCTTAGGAATTTTTGCAGGTCACATGCAAAGCCGTGTGTGTGCATGCATGCGTGTATGTCTTTAGACAGCATACCAATAATTAGAATAACCCTGCAAAGTCATGGCTTTGCTTCAGGAGGGCTCCTGGCAAAAAATGAAACATGCCTCCATTTTCAGGTATATTTTCTGCTTTTGACCCGAGAGCCAAACATCCTGACAGCAGGCAGCAGAGGTTTGTTCCAAAAAATGATTATTTTGAAAATGCTCATACTTATGGCTTCGCTTCTCTTTTACAGGGTCTTTGTAAACAGAAGTTTAGCCATGGAAAAGATAAAGTGCTTTGGTTTTGATATGGATTATACACTTGCTGGTGAGTATCTTCTTGATATTTTTTGTCTTTGACTTAGTTTGGAGTATTGCCTCATGCTAAGAGAAAACCAGCAATTGGTCAGGCTGCTCCAGTTAGCAGGTGCGTCTTCTCTTAACAAATGTATCATTCACTATTTGTTACACTTTCATTTTTAGGTATTTCCCTTAAATTTGTTGTCTTCAAACTCTGTTTGATCACAAGCCATGTTTCTGTAGTACAGTGTCAAGTGATTACGGGTGTCAAGGAAACCAAAGCTTAATAAGCATAATTGCTCCCTTAGATTCTACTATACTTTGTTATTGCCCCTCGTGCAAGCTTGGCTTTGTATAACAAGGTAATTTCTTTTGTCTTTGGTGCGTGTGTCAGGCTACACACCTTTTGCCAGCAGGTCCTCCTCTGTCCTGGGAGGATGAAGTTTGAATAGTTTTCCTCTTTCCCACTCCCCAGTTAGCCCCATGAGTGACTCCTTTACAGAAGAGGCAAGGCAAGGGGAGTGTCCTGTGTCAGCCGAACAAGTTAATTTAGAAAGCTCTGCCCATTCTTATGTCAGACAGGCTTCGGGAGGTTGCGTAAGACCTAGTTTCATAAAATTTTTTGCATGACTTCTCAGTCTTTGAAACACTAGACAGGCAAATTCTCTGAGATGTTAATGAAGGGGGGGGAAGTTACCATTTTCTGCGTAATCAGACTTGCATGATGTTAGATATTTTAAGGAAGGAAGAGATAAAAAGCCCACTTCCACTTTTCCAGGTTGTGGTATCACATGGGCTGTAACTGAAGATGTCATGTACAGTCCTGCCTTCTTTCTCGTTATCACTCCCAAGGTTGTGGGTAGAAAGTTCCAGTCACCCTTGATATTTCAATTTAGAATTGTTGTGAATATAAACTGAGAAAATATGAGGTAGAATGTCAGGGTCACCTAATAATAGATTAATGCAGTATGTCAGCTATGGTTGTCTAGTAACTGTCCACTGAGAAGAAATGAGAGATAAGTAATGTGGCTGGGGACAGAGGCTCAGAGGAGCTGGAGTCAGTGGCTAAGCAAAGGGCAGGAAGGTTTCTGTATGCTCATGGTTCACAGCACTGCAAGCAGCAGTTTTGGAGGCTATGGCAGGTAATTGCAGTTTGTATTTAGAGCACTTACATTTGTTCTTTTATGCAGTTATGCATGAGGCAGTAGTTATATGTAAAAGGTTTGGTTGTTCAGCACCTTATTTATACATCTGTTTGAAGTTCCTGCCGCTTTTTAAGTCATGAAGTGTATCGTGTGTGTCTGTGCTGAATCTGACTGCAGGAACGTGCTTTGGTGTTTGTGTTTCCCAGCCGTGACAGCCTTGTGACAATGCTTTTAAGGAGTGCAAAACAGTTGTTCAAGAGCAAATGCTTAAAAAACTCAAACAGTTGTTAGTTTCATTTCTGTAACAGAAAAACAGCTTCTGTGCCTTTTGCAAACTGACGGCATTTCCCAAGGACTCGGGTGATCCCAGTGGGGCTGGTGTGGAGCATGAAAGTGTTGCTAGTTTTCATCTTGACAGAAGGAGAGTCTCAGCACTACTCTCACTCCTCTGATTGTTCATTTTGCCCAAGTGTTGCTTGTTCCTGTAAACACAGAGTAAATGTGTTGTATCCATAAAATGATGCTTGGATTGATGAGAGGAAAAAATCTGAATGTTTCAAGTATCCTAAAACAGTTTCCAGGGACATGGAAACCTGGGCCTCCCAAGGCTGGAAGATGACAGTGCTGCAGTTAAGCAGGCGAAGTCGGTGCATTGAGGGGAGTTGAGTGGCAGGGTGTGGTCCAAAAAAAAGAAATGACATGTGGTCTGAGCAGAAAACTGGAAATCTGGGCCGTTCTTGGGTAAGCTTTTGCCCTGTGACTTCTTCCATAGCACAACAGAGATAATAGTAGCAGATCATTTTACAAGAAGTCGTGAGAATGTAATTAGGTTGGAAGACCTTTTGCAGATGAAAAGCATTACGCCTGGTAAGTACCATTTCCCTGTTTTTTCTCTCAGCTGGGAAATTAACATACAAAATTGCTTGTGTATTTTATGCCTCCAGGTCATCCTTTCTTCTCCGTTGTTGACTTTTGTTATCTGACCGTTATATTCTGTATATAAGTGTTGAACACAAGAAAAATTACTTATTCATTGCAGAGGCTTTAAAGAGCATAGTGTTAGACTATGATTATGATTATAATTAATTAATTGGAAGTGATAATGACAAAATGGGGCAGATGAAGTAAAACAGCAGTGTATTGTAGTGCATTCATTAGACCCTGTTGTGTTTTCTGTCTGGACACGTTATTCCTTACACACTCTAGCACACGGACATGCTACTGTCTAGATTGAAAAAAGAAAAAAAATGTAAAATGCTAGTTTATCTGCAATTTAACATCTGGAAATGGTATCCGCATACCAGATGATGCAAGCTGAACAGAAGCCTTTTGGAGAACATTCAAGACATGCAGATGGAGCAGGGAAGAAGAAACATCTCTGGTGTCATCAGCTCCTCAACTAATTTTCTTCATATGTACTTTCAGATCTTGCTAAGTCACTTTTCTCTAAAGTTATTGAAAAATATCTCAAGCACAATCTTCATATTCAATGATCAAAGGCAGTTAAAGCCAAAAACTATGTGACAGAATCATTTAGGTTGGAAAAGACCTTTAAAATAACTGATCCAAACCTTTACCCAACACTTGCCAGCTCAACCACTAAACCATGTCCCTAAGCACCACATCAAGTCTTTTAAATACCTCCACAGATAGTGACTCAATGACTTCGCTGGCCAACCTGTTCCAGTGCTTGACAACCCTTTTGGTGAAGAAATTTTTTCTAGTATCCAGTCTAAACCTCCCCTGGTGCAACTCGAGGACATTTTCTCTTGTCCTATCCCTTGTTACTGATGAGAAGAGAACAACACCCACCTCACTACAACCTCCTTTCAGGTTGTTATAGAGGTCTCTCTTCAGCCTCCTCTTCTCCACACTAAACAGCCCTAATTCCCTCAGCTGTTTCTCATAAGACTTCTGCTCTAGACCCATCACCAGCTTCATTACCGTTCTCTGGACACGCACCTCAATGTCCTTCTTGTAGTGTGGGCCCAGAACCGAACACAGTATTTGAAGTGCAGCTTCACCAGCGCTGAGTGCAGGGTCACAATCATGCCCTACTCCTGCTGGCCACACCATTTCTGATGCAAGCCAGGATGCTGTTGGCCTTCTTGGCCACCTGGGCACACTGTTGGCTTATATTCAGCCAAATGTTGACCAACACCCACAGGTCTTTCTTTGCCAGGCAGCTTTCCTTCCACTCTTCCCCAAGCCTGGAGTGCTGCATGGGGTTGTTGTGGCCTAAGTGCAAGACCCAGTACCTGGTCTTGTTGCACCCTATACAACTGGCCTTGGCCCATTAATCCAGCCTGTCCAGATTCCTCTGCAGAGCCTCCCTACCCTCAAGCACATCAACACTCCAGCACAGTTTGGTGTCATCTGCAAACTTGCTGAGGGAGTACTCCATCCCCTCATCCAGATCATTGATAAAGATACTAAATGGAACTTTCCCAAACACTGAGCCCTGGGGAACACCACTTGTGATTGGCCACTGACCGGATTTAACACCATTCATCACAATTCTCTGGGTCCGGCCATCCAGCCATTTTTTTACCCAGCGAAGACTGCACCCATCCAGGCCATGAGCAGCCAGTTTTTTCAGGAGAATGCTGTGGGAAACAATGTCAAAGTCTTTAGGTTTGAGTAGACAACATCACAGGCTTTCTCTCATCTATTAAGTGGGTTGTCTTGTCATAGAAGGAGATCAGGTTAGTTAAGCAGGACCTACCTTTCATAAACCCATGTTGACTGGGTCTGTCCCTTCCCCACTCTCTCTTGTGGACTTTCACATCAGAAATAAAATTATGACATTCATTCCATAGCTGACAGTTTAGTGTCATCGCAGGACATTATACATAAAATACAGTTCCATGCATTTGTTTTATAGTGTAGAATTTCTTAGCCTTATTTAAGGACTGCTTAGCTCAGAAATGAAAAAATTCAAAGCTGCCTGATAACAGTGTTGCCACAGTGATTTTGTTTGCTGTCAAGTCAAAATTAGGTTAAACTTTGAATTCTTTTTAATAGCTTCTATGTTCTCTCATTGTGTTTGTCTCTCTCCTCCTTGCATAGGGTTGAGAAATATTGTTAATGGGTTGGTTGGGCAGACAAAGTCTTTTTGTCTTAAAGGAAAGAGCCTGAAGGTTTTAGCCTTCTCTTCTGAGAAATGACGGATGTTGAATTTGTAGCCACCGTGGTTACAACTAGAATTAATTTGACAGCTAGGAGCTCAAAATAAATTGAAAGTAAATCAAAAGAAGAACTCTCACAGGTTTTAGACTCCTTGTTTTCCTATCAAGGATTGCTGTTGAATCCTTGCGGGATGAATGAGGTCTCCTACAAGTGTGGAAATGCCCAAGTTTTCCTAGGTTTATGTGCTGGATACACTAATACTAGAGGCTCAGAAATCTATGTTGTATATTAAGCTGACTGTCGCCTTCCTATTAAATCTATTTGTTTTGCTTGTGTTAGTGACTCACGTTTAATATGTAAAAGGATGTTTCTGTTAAGCTAGGTGTTACTGGGAGGAAAGTCAAAGGAGCAGAGGAAGAACAGGAAGTTATGACTGTGGCTTGTATTCAATAGTTAAATAGTTGCTGCTTAAAATCTTGGAGGGCTTGATGCAAGCAAGAAGTCATCAGCTATTTCAGCCCTTGCTGTCAGTGCAGGTTAAGACAAGTTTCTGTGATATTATGCAGCTGTGGCCCCAGCAGCCCTTCATTCTCTGCCTCTGACCTTGCTGCCTGGCATTCGGGGAGAAAGGCCCATTCCCTGAGCTTCTTTTGCTTCCTGGAAAGAGATGGTGTTACAGCAGCTCAGGGATCTGCAGGTATCACTGAAGGGCTGTGTTTGCTGTCAGGGCAGAACTGAGAATTTTTGAAAAATTCTTGTTTAAATCCGTAAGCTAGAAAGATTTTAGGGTCCTTTTGTAGGGCATTTTTGTCGCTAAATATTAGAGGATTTTATTATCTGAATGATTCATGTCTCATCATTCATCCTGATTGGCTAGCAGGCCAGTAGTCAGTAACAATTCTTGTCTGACTTCCTTTTTACCAGTACTGTCAAAACTGCCTGTGCTTTTGTAAAGGCAAATGTTGCATGTAACCCGGGAGATTTCACAGCCTTCTCTGTTTCGTGCTTACTGTACACTGCAGGAGGAAAGATAAAGGTATGACAGTGGGGAGTCCTCACCGTGACACTCAATCTGAGGTGAGAGTTGATGAGGCCGGTTGTAAGTGCAGCAGAGGGAGATGAGTTTCACAGAGCATTTTATTTGGCTGCTTCCTTCCCAGCGTGAGCTACGCATGTAATTGGTAGGTCTGGATCCAGGTGGTGCAGGAGGCCTTGGCTTTACTAGGTCTTAAACGGGACAGGTTGCACAGTCAGGTGAAAGGTAGATGTCCGTTGACAGAAGCAGGGCTAAAGCAGTGGGGTTCTCATCTGGCTGTAATTTCACACCGTGACGTTGGCAGATGGAGAGGGAAATTGGTAAGAATTACAGGCTCTATTGTGCTTGAAAAGATTCCTCTGTGACTACCCTCCTTTGCCAAAAGTTACGGCCTTATTGAAAGTTTCATCTTTGATCTCTGAGGTAGATAAGACATAATATCAGTAGGCAGGATGCTTTCATTTGGAATGCTTTTCCTGTATTTGAATCACTGCTGCTTGCACATTCTCCAGAAATCAATAATAAAATTATCATTGGCTGCTGCAAACTGTTTCAGTAAAGAAGGGGAAATGAGGCTTGAAAAATACTGCTTTTACTGTGTGCAAATATGATTAATACAACATAATCTGATTGGAATATAGTTTGTGTGCTGGAAACATTGCCAATTTAATGACAAGATTTGGTGTACTGCAAAGATTTTATTGCAAAATTGCTTATGCTTTCAGCTGTAGCATTTCTCTTCTCATCATATGGGAAAAGACTTGGGAAGGACAGCATTAGTCTTTCCCAACTTTCTCTGAAGTGCAACATGGGTAAACAGGTTTTTCCCCTTCCTCAAGTAGGCATTTGTGTTTAAGCCATCCTTGGAGTTTGGAGAAGAGTGGATTTTTTTCACACCCACATCATATTTTTTAAAAGCTTTTCTTTACCTATTGATTCTGGAAGAGATACACACAGCTAGAAGGTAGGGTTGGCTTGTTGCTACGTGTAGTCTGGGAGAAGGGCAGCTGAATTGAGAACTGGTTCTTCAATCCATCTAGTATTTTTACTGTAGTTCGGTTGTATCAGTTTTCTGTGTTTTGGTTTCTACAACTTAGAAACAGGACTAATGAATTTGTACCTTGTGTAGAGAAATTCTGGATTGCACTGCTGAAAACCAAAGTATAAACATGGGAGTTCTATACATGAAACATTGAACTTCAAAAAGCTGCTGAGCTTGTAATGGAAGCAGCTACAAAGAAATGTTTGTTTTTCTGTGCAGATACTGTTATTGTCTGTTTATTGGTATTGGACCCCATTACAAATGTTCTAACGAGGCTCTCTTACTTAGGTTAAAAGTTTGTCTTTGGTTTCATCATGAGGTAAGGACTACAGGCTTTGAGGCTCTCTTGGGGAGATGCTAAGTAGTTTTTGTTCTCTCCTAGTTCACCAGATAATACAATTCTTTGTGTCATGCAGGATGAATAAAGTGGCTAGAGGAGGGAGTTAGTAGATGTGACAAGAGCAGCGTTCAGACTGTCCTAGGAAAAAATGAGAGATGCCTTAACTATTGCACATCTGCTGTCTGTGTTCTCACATTTGCACGCTTCCAGTTTAACAGGTGCAGATTTTGCAGATTTCAGAGGCTGGTTTAGCCATTAGTATTTTAAAGCTTTAGGCAGATGGAGAAGCTAAATTGTTCCCGGTATTCTTTGAGCTGGATGTTTTTTTGAATACCAGTGCAGTGCTGGCATGGCTGTTGTCTCTGCTGTCTTTGTGCTGCTGCAGTTCAGAGTTTGACCATTTAAAGCTGTATAATGAGCAAACCGAGGTCTGGAGCTGTGGGATCTCACATGCTGGCATTGGGTCTGAGGAGCAGAGAAAGCATATGTTGCCTACTCTGTCCCAGTAAATCACCAACCGACAAACTGCTAATCTGCTGTCTGTGGATTCTGGAAGAATCAGTGTGTGAGACAGAAGCTGCTGAAAGAACAAGTCTTCACAGTGTAAGGAAAGTTTCAAAAGCTGCTATGTTCTGTTTTCTTGTTCTTAAAAGCATGAGAATAACACCAAGCTGTGTCAGCAGGCTGTTAGTATACCGATAGCCAGTTCTTGTCTTTGCCAGACAGATGGAAATAGGGAGGCATTTTTCACTCAAATAGACCCTCTTATGTAGTAATCTTAATACTGCAGCAGAAGTACTATTGAGTTGCAAATATCCTTGTGTGACAGAGCAGCTTACTCTGTAGAAGGAACCAAACTGAGAGTACAGCAGACTTTAACTCTCAGGTCACATGTGTGCTGTTACTTTGTGAATGCCTGGTTTTAGCACACTGCAGAAAAACTGGTGTATGTGGCTTATTGACAGCATGGGCACTTGTGCTGCTGCGTATGATCCCAGGTGCACCCTGTTAAACAAATGTGTGGCTTTTGAGGCTCAGTCTGCTAAGTGAATAAAAGAAAAGAGAAATAAGATCTGTATCTGTTTGGACACTGATACTATATAATAATGTCTTAGATATAGTGTATAAATAGCTACTATACTTTCAAGTGATTTTATTTCTAGATGCTAGAAAATTATGTTTGAACATGAAGCCCGTGCAACTGTTTCTTCCATGTTCAGAAGTCTTCACTGAGTAACTAAGCCTGTGTTTTGGCACAGTAGTTTTGTTTCCATGGAAGTGCAGAGGTATTTCCAGTATGGGATTATGACTCGCAGTGGGCTGTATCTAAGAGAGGTAAATTGTGAAGGCCACTTGCAAAAAAAGTTTCTCTTGTGTGAGGAAAATGGTAAAAAATTCCCATAAGAGAACAGGTGACTGTGTAGTTATCTATGAAATAATATTCCAGTGCAAAGGAAAGTTATGCCAACTATTAAAGCAGACAAACTGAAGTTTCCTTGAAATACAGAGTCCATCTGAACTGCTTCTCTCAACATGCAAAATGTGACCTCAGTGCTGCTGTTGTTACCTCAAGCCATGCATTTTTATTCTGGTGGAAGAAATCTTTCCAACACTAAGCTCTGTTTTGCCAGCCTCTGGGGTGTATCCAGACAGCCCAGATCTTTGTTACATTGAAGGCAAACAAAGTGCAGCAGCAGAAAGCTAAAAATATCTGGAATTTACCAAGAGCACTAATAAGCCTGCTTTGGGGACAGTTAAAACCGATGATTCTTGACAACACTTTTTTTTAAAAAAAAAAAAAACAAACCAAGAACAAGCAACAACAAATCCTGTCTTTACAGAACCTTTTATCATCCAGAGTGGGAGAATAGGAGCTGATACAGTTCCAGATTAGAGGTTTTACAGCTGAAAGCTGTGCTGTGCACTTGGGGATGTTTGCAGGAGCATTAGTGGTAAGGAATTTTTCATTGCTCTTGGGCTGCTTTGTGGGTGCATAGCTGATCTATGGGGACTGCAGAGCCTTTCTGCTGCTTTGTAGGTGTGTGCTGGTTTCCGCAGAACCCTGTATGTGGCATTATCAGAAAAAGATGCTGGGGACCCACAGAAACTCAGATCCAGAAGATTCAACCTGCTGATGATTAGTGATTCTTGCCTTGCTTCCTGCTACCAGATTTACTGTCAAAACATCTGTGGCAACAAGAGGCTTAGTGCGAGTTCTGGCTGTTCATGCACGGCGGAGCAGCTTGTGTTAAGCATACGAAAATATCCTGGGATGCACCTGGGGGTTTTGTCGAGGTCTTGTTTGCTGATCACTGCATACACATAATTACTAGTGAAATAGAAAAGGTACATTAAATATTGAAGTATGCTTAAGGCTCAGCTTTGTCTTACTGCATAGAACACTTCTGTGTTTGAAAAGGTTTCTTTGGGTGAATGAAAATTATGATCAATATAGCAGCAGTTTCTTCTCATTTCAGATTGAAACCTTGAGTTAATTCAAAGGAGCAAAACATACTGTTGCTACCCATTTTGTTTGTTTGCTATTATGAGAACAATTTAAATATAGGCTGAAATACTAAAATTCTGCTTTGCGTAATACAGTGCATTTTTATTTATAGTCTAGTGGTTAAAATCAAAACCCAAGAGTCAAGTGGTCTGGGGTCTGCATCTGGCTGTTTTTCAACTTGTTTGACCATAGACAAATCGTTTATGGTCACAGTTCAGCTGAGTCCATAAACAAATGGCAAGTCAGTAATTCACCAATGTTACTAACTGAAAACATATGAGTTGTCCCATGGGTTTCCTTTGGGATTTCTTGCGGTTACAATTAGGCACGTTTACTACTTCGTCAGTTTGTTTACAGGCGCCGAACTCCCAGGTTAGCACAGCACAAACGTGCATGACTCCATTGCCCTGCACGCAGGCACATAGCAGGCACGTATTTATGTGGACAGAGGTGGACTGAAACCAGTGCTGTGTGCAAACAGGACTTTAAAAAGGAGTGTCCATTTTCCCCTTTGTGTTTGACAAGGATGCTGTGAAGTGAAATGTCTGCAGCAGCCGTGGCAGAAGTTGAGGTAACACTTGATGGGTCTTCGAGAAGAGAAATGCAAGGGGAGTTGGACGTTTGTGCATACCCTCATTCTTGGGATTCCAGGCCTGCTGAGCCTGTTTTTATGGCGGCTCACAGAGTACAGATACCTCTAAGGTTTCCAGTTCTCATGGAAAACAAAATCCTCTGCCGTGTTTCTGGTGCAAAATGGCAGGCAGCACCCTGCCAGGCTGTGCAGGCCAGCAGTGAGTCTGGGCTCCTGCCAGAGCTGAGCAGGAGCACTGTCAAAACCAAAGGGAAGCTGACACCCAGGTGTGAAACTTAAACATGACAATTCAGATTCCTTCCTGCATTAGTAATGAATTATTTTAACATAGCAAGCAGCATAGCTTGTAATGGTACCATTTTCCTTTTGTTACGTTTCAATGACGGTGCCTGACAACACCTCCCCGTGGTTAGAGAAGACTCCGTCACACAGAAGCTGAAGTCATCATTATTCTAAGGCATAAATCCTCTTCTTTTCTAATTGTGTATGAAAACAGGCTATGAAGATAATAGATACTCTGAAAGGAGGGTCAGTATATAGAGGTCAGATAGCATTCTTTACTACCTGGTTACTTCTGGGGATCCTCTGGCCCCACAGCTGAGACAAGCTTTCCTCAACCTGTGGCAGTATGTGAAATGCCTGCGTAACACTTACTAATGTGTTTAATTGGTATTGTCGCTTCCATGGGGTTTATTTTTTAATTAAGTCCAGTGTCCCAAACACCTCCAGGGCTGTTCACTTGCTGTTTCTCTCTGGATTCTCAGCTGGAGTTGCAGGTTGGCTGAAGTGCCAGGGAATGAGTGTTTGGTGCACGTGTGAAATAGTGGTCTCGTTGGTCGTGAAGGGGTGACTGTCACAGAAATGGAACTAAATGCCCAGCTTTGGGCTACGTTGAGATGTTGAGATGCAGAGGAGATGTTGACAGAATGGAGGCAGAATGCGTAGAAACTTGCGGTATTATAGAGGATGGAGTTGTAAAAGGGGATCTTGGTCCTCAAGGCTTTAACTAAGCACTTTTTATTCACACAACTTGATATCGATACATTTCTAATACATACTTGCATTATTTATTTGTGGTGCAATTCAGAGCATGGATCAACATTTAAAATGAGTGGCACTTTGATCCTGCTCTTTAAGTCAGGTTTGTGTAATTTCAGAAGTGTGTTTGTCCAAGCTTAATTATGCATGTTGTGCCTGAGACATAAATAAATCTGGATACTGGCTACCCACCTGTCCATAGATGTTCCTAACAGACTGATTTGTATGCTTTGCTCACTGGGGAATAAGCAGCGACTGAAGTAGCCTGTTTCTAGCTATTTTACTTTCATTTCTTCAAGACTTTAACACAAAGTAATTGGGCTGCACTTCCTGTGCTTCAGAGAAATGGCTCAACCCCTTGCATTATCTGCCTGGCTTTTGGCTTATCTAGCTTTTTTGTGTCCTCTGGAGAATCCAGATAGTGAGGAAAATTCTGAAGATTGAGTGTTTGTTAAAGGTTTTTGCAACCTTTTGGAGGAGGTCATCACTCTGGTTTGAGAAATAGCGATCTTATCCCAACACCTGAAAGTCAAAAGCCCATTAGTTTCTTCTGCCAACCAAAATAAGGCGTTTCAGTTCCCAAGAGACTCTCCATGGCCAGGGCCTTGGACAGGGAAGCCCACAATGTGCAGACAGTGCTCTCAGCGCCAGCGTGGGGATGGATTCGAGCTGGTTTGTGCGCAGAGGATCAGAGCAGGCAGTGCACCAGCTGCAGAAAGCAGCTGCTCCCATGAAGTACCCTGCCAGTGGGGGTGTGTGTGCTTCTGGAGGCCCTGCGAGCACCTTTCCATGGGCTACTCTTGGCTTCCACATGGGAGGAAAGTCAGGCAAGGAGCTGGCTGGTGGAAGGGATGAAATTCCTTCAGGAGGTGCTAGGGTGTCATAGGAGATCATACTGGCAAAGGAGAGTGACAGATGGGGAAAAACTGGAGGCAGGGATGAATGAGACTTCAGGTCATCATTTAGTAGTCCTTGCCCTGCCTCTTTCCCAGAAGGAGCTGCTCACTCTACAGGCTTCTATTGCTCTTGCAGCAACCTTCTGAGTTCATCTTTTCCTCTCCATTGTAGAGTGCTGCAATGAGGAGCTGCTTTTTCAAAGCTGCCTCAGTGGTGTGGGAATTCAGCACTGTTCTCAGTTCAGGGCTTTTACTAGCACCAAATCCGTAGCGATTGGAAATAAAATGGCTAGGCTGGACTGGCCTGCAGGTGTGCAGTTGGAGGCAGCAAATACGTCTCACAAACCTGACTTAGCTGAAGAGGCGCAAAAAGGGGCTGTTATGGCAGCTTTAGCTCCTGCTTCTCTCCTGTGATCCATGAATAACTTGTAAGAAGAATCAACAAATCCTGGAATAATCCATGTTACATCTTCAGTGAGAAGCCACCCTGCCTGAGTTTGAAATCTGTGTGTGTAGGAGGAGCAATGAAAGAAATGGATGTCCCTTAAAGGGATTTCTCCTTCCCACAGCTGAAACAGAGCTATCACATGCACTGCGGCCTTCCCCATCTACTCATTTTGAAACAAAGCAGGCTTTAAACACTTTATTTTCAGAGAAGCCTTCCACGATGTCTGCATACTTCCATGGGTCATTTTTGCAACATCATTCCAACTTCAGCTTTGTGTTTGAGCAAATTGGATTGCAAGGCTATTCCTGATGACTCTGTGCATACCTGTAAGTTGTGGAATAGGTCTGTTTTTCTTATTGTGTGTGCTTGCAAACCAGAGCACTGCAGTATGGTGCAGCACTATGTGCAGGTTTGGTACCGTTTATTCCATAATGCTTTGCACATAAAAGCCCGAGCTTGTTAAAGTGTACAATTGAATTTAGATGTGCTATGTCAGACTGATGTGGTGTGCAGAGCTCTCGCTGTGAGCATATTCAGATGTAGGGCAAAATTCTCTTCTCAGATTCTCAGAGTAGCACCTGACTCAGTCCTCTGAGTCTCCTGCACTGACTTGTGCAGGCATTTTGTGGTGAGAAAGAGAGTGAGTGCCCTGGAAGGAGTAATCTGTTACCAACCAAGGAACGGACATCAATGGCAAAGCCCCAAAAAGAGCACGAGACCTTTTCTTGAACCAGTTGCTCTGCATCTGTATGAATCTCAAAGGATTTGTGTCACCTGGGTGGTGTGCTTGTAGCCTCTTCCTCTGTAATTATCTCTGAGCTGATGATCTAAGACTGCTTTGTGAATATGGGGACAGAATTTTGCCTGCAGGATGCACAACTGCCAACTGTGCCTCCTCTATACATCAGTCATAAGTATATTTGGAATAGCTGCCAGGCCGGCTTCTGAGCTTACCAGAGGACAGAGCTCCAGCAGATACAATCCCACATGGCACAGAGCTGTTGCAGTTTTAAAATCAGTCTGATTTTTTTCTTTAACAGGGGAGCCCAGTGTAACTCCGTCAAGACTGGAGTGACACTCTGAATCTGCATCTGCCTCATGTGAGTTAAAATCCTGGCAGCAGCATTTTGCATAAGCTGGAGCCTCTGTAGAGATCTTTTTTTTTTTTTTTTTTCCTTTTTTTCCTTTTCAGGAAGGCTATAAAATTGTTACTGTATGTGTCTTGGCAGCAAAGGTAAAAACAACCACACAAATGCATGAGAATTGCGTACCTCACTGCACAACCCTTGCTCATTCCGGATCGACTTCCCTCCTAGCACATCCTGAGTAAGGGGTGACCACACTCATCACAGACCTAAAAGCTTGCAGCATTCACTCCCGGGGTACTGCTTTTACCTTTCAATAATGTGATGTTAAACCAAGTGATGGTATAAGGGGAGGCTGAAATGCTGTCAACTGGCTTCTTTTTTTTTTTTTTTAAACCTTTGGATGTTTTCTTTTCACCTTGGTTGCATAATCCACCGGTGTTGGTGCCGATTGTCCTGTGCCACTGAGGCATTGGCTTATGTGGGAACATGGACTATTAAAATAATGTGGTCCTCTTCAGCCAGGGATGTGGCACGGTGGCAGAGACATGGCCATCAAGTAGTAAGAAAGGGAAAAAGAAAAATAAATCAGAATAAGTTGTAGCATGGTTTTACTGTTGTCCTGTGTGTGTTGGGCAGAGATGCTCTGAAAATGGGTTTATGTCTCTGCCTCTTCACTTGTCACAGATTTGGGGATGCTTCGAGACTGGGCCCTTCTCAACAGGGTGAAAGAGCTGAGCATGGGAGATACTGCATGGCAAATAGCTCAATTTGTGGCATCGCCATGGCACACAAATTATCTCTGGTTGTGGTCTCAGCAACCTAGTCTGAGGGAGGGGGATGTTCTGGAAAAGTTTTAAACTATTCTTTCATCATGCAGCTGCAGAAAAAAATATTGATCTGTCCTCTCTACTCTTTTTTTCCCATGGATGCCTGGAGTAAACAAGAAAGGAGAGAGAGCAACCAGCCCTGAGTACAGTATTGAAATACATGTTTTTGCCTAGTAGTGCACGTAACTGAGGCATCTTAGCTGAATGCGCTGCATAGTTGCAGCAGTGTTAGCCTGCTCACACTTGATCTGAAGGAGGGGGATTGTTTGTTTGCCTGGAAGCTCATGTTACTGAAAGAGGCGTTGGTGCAGCTTACCAGAAGTGTCAGTGGGTTGTGGCTCATACCAACGGGTGCAGCACGTGCTGTTCTGTAGGGTGCTGTCAGGGTGGGTTTGGTGAGCGCTCAGTCTGTTCCTGGCTGTGCGTCCAGTTAAAGTAAACGTTTTCTCGAACAGTAAGTATGATGATAACTGGAGAATGTTTATTGTCCCTTTTATCTTTCCAGGAGTCTAGTTTCCCATATCTCTGTTTAGTTTGTGTATCAAGGAGAAGGCTCCCACTTTCCAGGTATTATGTAGTGGAAGAAAAATAAGGAAGGGACCTGAGGCATGAATCAGCTAGTAGTTTAGTTTTATTCAAAGTGATGTAGAGGCAGCAAAATCTAGAGCTTGAGAGGTAAAGGGAATAACTGCTCCCCAAAGAATCATTCAGATTAATCCTGTTGCAGTAGTGCCTCAACAGAGACTTGGGATGATGAAGGCTGAGGTTGATACCTCTTCAGCAGCCTTCTTCCTACTGGTCTTTCAGCTTTTTTGTTTAGCCTCAGAGAGTGAAGAGGAGGTCTATAGTGATAAATCTAAGACAGAGAAGGAAATACAGAAAGGAAGAAATGGAGTGAAGGCATTTTGTGAGCCACTGGCCATTCTCTGGTGGAGTGTTAACAAGCTGCACAGGCTGATTAACAGAAAGCCCTACAGTTTCCCTGGAAAGGTTTTGCTGGTATTTTTGATGAACCGCTTGTGCTTGTCCAGAGGAGATGCCAAGGAGCTTCTTGAGAATTCTTTGTGTCTGGGTAGTATCACCATGGTTGCTGAGTTCAGAAAGAGAAGGGTTTCCTTGGAGAAATGTTTTGTTTGGGAGTGATGCTTTTGGGTGAGTTGGTAACATGGTCAAATTCCTAGGAAGCCAACGAGGAGGAGTACAGTGGCTTCATGGACAGAGTGGGGGACTGGAGACTGCTTCACATAACAGAGAGCTTTGTAGCACTCTCACTTTCTGAGAGTACGTGCAGGTGTATTTATTGCCATTTTCCCTGGGAAGTGCCTCTGTGGTCCTGTGTCAGAGGAAATCGTTTTTCCAGATGATGCTCTGGTGGCACTCTCACTATGTTGTTCATCACCTAACTGCCTTTTGCTCCCTCCTACTCTAGCTCACTCCCCAGAGTTGCCTTGATGGTCACTGCTTTCCTCATTAGCTGTAGGTTTTGATTGCTTATTCCTACCTGTAGCTCAATCAACCCTTCCTTCCCTAAGGGACAAGAAAAGACTACATTTGTTGAATGTCGTATCATGTTGTTGATGTTTGCCATCAGTATAATAATGCTTGAAGGTTTTGAAAACTGTTTTACTGATTTTAGTTATCTGTTTATGAACATTACAGATTTGCTTGTTACATTTTTAATGGTGTTGGTTCAATGGAGAAAACTAACTTTTAGGATTCGGGTGGTTTTTAGAGTATTAAAAGATACTCTATTAGAGTATTAAAAGGACCCTCTCACAGTTATAATGATTTGGGTCTTTTAATAGTCTCATTTCTTTTGTAGTCCTTGCCTTTTTAGTACTTTTGTAGTACTTCTAGTATTTGTTTTCTTCTATCAGACTGAGGTTCTGTATTCCACATTACGTATTTGGTGGTGGTTACCTGGGCAATATAGGCAATGTGTGTTCATATATATTGTTAGGCCCACAGTAGTGTTAGATCTCCCTCAGGCAAACCAGTTTGTCTTTTAACAAGCTTACTGTGTAACTTGCACATTGTTGTATTTTACGCAGCTGAATTTGAAATATTCAAATGTTTGAGACAGTCAGGCTGCTGAACCCATGGTAACCTTCCTTGCAGTCCTGGGTTGTGTTTGACCTTGTTATATCTTAGGATCAGTTTAAGACAGCAGCATGCAGCAAATGTAAATGCACAGTCAGAGAAACAGTAATTTCTGTCTGTCATAGAAACACAATGATTTCATTTTAAATGTTAATTTAATGATCTGATTAAGCAGTAACATTTCCAGTCCGTGGGAAGGTCATTTGCAAGAAGAAGACAGGCCTGATGGTGGGAGTGGTTTGGTTGACCAAGTCCATCTCTTTTGCATTGAGCTAAGGTGTGGGTCACAGATGAGCAGCTCCTCTGAAATGTCAGAACAGTAAGCTTGCTTACGAGAGTAGGGTTTTGATGCACAAGGGTAATAGCTAACAGATTTTTACAATACCATATGGTATTATTAACAAACAAATCGTACATTAATGTGACAGCTCTACCTTAGAGCTGACTTAGTCCTCAGCAAACATACATTCCCCTGAGGAGAAAACTGGAAACAATACTAAGCTTTGGGATTGTATCCAGAGCAGTAACAGTAGCACAGTAGCAATGAATTTCAGGCTTCCTAACTATGAATACATCTGTTCCCAAAATTTATTGCTTTCTTCATCAGCTTTGCGAAAACACAGCAAACCAAAACCCAATCTGAGAAGGTGGAACAGGAAACATTCATGCATCTGCCCAGCAGGAAGGCAGGGAGAGGAGCTGCAGTTAGAAATACATTTTTCCTGATGCAGAGAGCTGTGGTAGACTGAGGAGTATTTCATCTGGTGTGCTCTGCTGCTGCAGTCCTGAAGTGTGAACCAGTTCTGCCATGGCTCAGGGCTGGGGGACCCAAGGCAGCGAAGGGCAGGAGCGAAGAAGTGAGCGTGTGATGTGGAGGAGGGAGGAGGGTGAATGGGTACATTACTTTTTTTGTCTTCTTGTTTTACCCCCTAGCTGTTTTCAAATTTTCTAACTGAAATCTCATCTTGGTACAGTGTATAAATCCCCTGAATACGAATCTCTTGGATTTGACCTGACCGTAGAAAGATTAGTTTCCATTGGATACCCTCATGAGCTGCTCAATTTTGTGTATGATCCTGCATTCCCTACCAGGTAAATGACTAACAGATACTGATCCAGCCTGCTTGAGGCCTTGAATATTTGTTCTGTAAAGTTCAGAGGTAACCCGTGAGGCCAGGTTTTCAGAGTTGTACCTGTGATCCAGGGGGAAGGGAGCAGACTGCTCCACTATGTGAAGGGCCTTTGCACGTGTAAATTCATGCCATCAAAGAGGGAGAGTGCAATAAAAGGGGCCTGCTGAAAACGTGGTCCAAAAATAACTTCCTAAAGCAAAGACACAATTGGATTGAGAGTTAAATTGAAACAGAGAAGAGGAGGAGCTGTTGCTGCTCATGAGGCTGTTAGAATGAGGCTTTCCATGAGGCTCAGAACTTCTTTAATGATTTTAATTAATAATGTCTTGGTGCCTAAGACATCCTCAAAGTTAAGCTGACAGTAAGCAACAATAGAAGTGGGACCAATCCAATTCATTTGTCTAGATGAATCAAATGCCAAAAGCAAAGTTCATGATGCAAATTTACTAAAATCTTAGATTTTGTCTTTTAGAAGCAGAGGTTAAAACAACATTGCTTGTTTTAAACATGACTTTTGATCTCTGTGCATTAAAGTTGTTTCCACTTGTGCCTTTGCTGGATTTTGCTTTTTTGACTCCTTTGGAGCTTCTTTGCAAAAGCTTTGGCCGGAGGGTCTATTGGCTTGATGCTCCAGTTTTCAGCCTGGCAGCCTCCTTCCTACCATCTTCTCGGTGTGTCTTATGCCAAGTTTGTCACTGGGTGTGCCTGTGTCCATAGCAAGACAGTAGCCTTTCACAAACCTGTGATGAAGACTGCATTAAACCCACTGCCGTCATCCCAGGGAGGGGACAGTAGGGATGTCTCTGTGGGAAGACTGCGTCCTCCAGATGTAAGCTACTAGATAAGTGAGACAGAGTTTTGCTGGAGTTGGAACCGGAAATGTCCAAAGCGTTTTATACAATAGTTACATGTCCCTTCTGTCTCTGTCTGTGACAGAGTGATGAAAAAGAGGGGAGAAATTCCTTTATCACACCTCGTTCTTCCTTGCAGCCCAGCAGGGCTGTCATGGAACCACAAACACAGGTGTCAGTGTGCCTGTGGACGAGGTCCATTGCCTTCCCTTGTAGGTGGTAGCTAATCCTTTGCCAGGTTAAACGGTTCCATTTGCAAGTCTACAGAGAGCAGACCAACTGTGCCTTTCACCTGGCAACGCAGGGCTGGCCTTGCTCACCTGCAGCCGGGTAAAAGGGACAGCAGGGACCCCATCTGGACAATAACAGCAACTCTGTTCTGGTGCCAAGTGAGCAAGCTGTTCTAGAGCTGATTTGGAAAGAACTGCTATTAAAATGGTCACTGCTTAATACACTCGCTTCTTCAAATCTTACATCGCTTTCTTAACAGAGGCCTGGTGTTTGATACCCACTATGGAAACCTGCTGAAAGTCGATGCCTATGGAAACCTCTTAGTGTGTGCCCACGGCTTTAATTTCCTCAGAGGGTGAGTGCTGACTTTTAGCTGTTCTTTTTGATTTAATATGCCCTTTTGTGTCGCTGATCATCCACAGGACACCCACTGCATAAGGAGTCACAGGGACTCTCCTGGCAGCAGATACTGTATTGGTGTTCCTACAGCTCCAAGATTGACTGGGGATGCATTGAGGGTCCTAGACACAGCAACAGCCTTGAGTGTTTATAGTGGCAATGTTCATGCTGGCACAGGCACATCTGTAGTGTGCTGCGGAAGGGGTTGATGGGATAATCCAGGGGCTGTTCACCTGTCCTGGTGCAGTTTAACATCATCAGTGTGTCAGTTAAGACAAAGCCCTTAACTTGTGTGAGGGCTGCTGGGAGCAGAGAGGACCTGTGCCCTGTGAGACTGTTAACTCCACAGCCATTGCTGAGGAGTCTGACGGCCTCAGCTGGGCTGGGGAAGGAACAAGCTTGCTCTACCCCTTTGTGTTTCTGTCCTTTGAGGGTATCAGAAGCAAGATGTTGCCTGCCATTTGCTGTAGCCCTCCCTGGCTGCTTGCATTTCTTTTGTCCGAGGAAAGTGTTTTGGGAAGCAGAGTGGACTGCGACACTATGTGCTTGATGTTTCCCAGCAAACCCCATTGTATCCCTGCTGTAAGGGTGGGTGGATGAAAGGCCAGCTGAGGGCCCCCACGGTGACAAGCCTTGTCATTGCAGGCCTACAAGTTCTTGCTTCAGGAAGCCAAAATATAGAAAAAGTCCTTATTTATGCACTCAAGTTCCTCTTTGAGTCAGAGATATCTTCAGAAGCTCCAGAAATGAAAGAAAACAGAATAATTAAATGACTTTAGTCATCACCACCCCGCTGATTAATTGCAGAGGGCCCCAGGCAAGCCTCCTGCAGCACAGCCACACTCCTCTGCTGAAAGCTGCCCGAGGGAGTGTAAAGTAACACATGGAAAGTGGGGGAAAGTTTAAGATAAGCAAACAATGAAAGTGCAGATGATTTAAGGCATTCTCATAGGCAGCAGCATGGGGCTTAAGGTCGAGCTGTGGACTCTCGACCACTGTTTCCCTCTGTGGGCTCTGCTAGGTTTGCTGATTCAGCAGTGAGGGCTTTGTGCCCACCTCTGCCAGAACTAGCGTGATGAAGGAAATGCTGGTGGATGCAGTTTTGCTCTTGCGCCGCTAGTGCATATGGGAGAGCTGGGTGTTGATTAAAGTACAACAGACTCTAGTTAACGGGCCCCACTACAAGTAACTTTTGCACATCAGCACATTTTATCCTCGTTATTTTCTGTGATTCCGTTCTTCTCCACCTTATTTTTTCACAGGCCTGAAACACGGGATCAATATCCGAATAAATTTATCCAGAGGGATGACACCGATAGGTTTTACATTCTGAACACGTTGTTCAATCTGCCAGGTGAGTCTAATGTGAGGCAGTATAGACCTATTTCTGTGCCTTTATAGACAGCAAGGCTTTGTTAATGTCACACTCTAATTATCTGTTTAATTTTTTTTACATTAACTTTTTTCTTCTGGGCACAAAGCCTAGAGTTAGCTGGGCGTATGGTGTTATCCTTGTTTTAAAATCTCACTTTGTTTCTTTGCAGAGACCTACCTATTGGCTTGCCTGGTGGATTTCTTCACTAACTGTGACCGGTACACGAGGTATGTATTCCCTCCAGTTCGTGGTGTTCATGGTATGATACATTTGTTATTATAAAGAGCAATACAGCACATATGGAGCTGTTCTTAGTATCAGTGGAGGCTACTGAGTGGTTTTGGTGGGGAAAAGTTCAGGCCTTCTTTTGATATTAAGAGAATTTAGTGGTGACGAGATGATCAGTGTGTACAGCATAGACTAGTTATAAAATCCTAGAATCATAGAATAGTTGGGATTGGAAAGGACCTTAAAGATCATCCAGTTCCACACCCCCTGCCATGGGCAGGGACACGTCCCACTAAATCAGGCTGCTCAAGGCCCCATCCAACCTGGCCTTGAACACCTCCAGGGACGAGGTATCCACAACCTCCCTGGGCAACCTGTGTCAGTGCCTCACCACCCTTATGTCTAAATCTGGCCCTCTCCAATTTAGAGCCATTCTCCCCCGTCCTATCACAGGTGGCCACAAACCTGATCCTCCTCTACAGTGGGAGGGGTTCTACCCCTCTGGTCACCATCTTGTTGTCCCATGACCCAGGAAGGGTGAAGAGAGCGGTTGTCAGTTTATGAGGGTTTCCTTTGCTGGTTATATCAGTATCACCACAATGAGTGACACTGGTATGTGGGCCAGCTTGTAAAACCACACACCTATTACAGGGTGATTACAGGCATCAGACAACTAATTTTGAACCTGTGTCCCTCGGAGCTGTGTTCAAACTGGTAACCGAAAGGCTGAATTTCCTCAGCCGGTTATCACAAGACCCTCATGTCATAATTGAGGACTTTGATCCCTTAAAGTTAAAACGCTCAGGCACAGCATGCTGTTTGTGCAGCATGAGTGTTTACCTAGCTTTCAAATAGGTTTAAGCATAAAAACAAGCTGCAGTTTTAACTGGCAGATGTGATTGCTGCTGTGCTGCTGACTCATGTGATGTGTTGTCTTTGCATATTATGTGAGTGGAAGGCAAAAGTTTAATGGGATTTTATCTGGGAGTAGAGGAGCTGTTATGCCATCAATCTGTCGATGAAGTATCCTTTCTCAGTACAGGCATGATGATTGCTGTCATAATAAATACAGCTCTGTTTAATCATCCTTGATTTCTTCTGATGCAAACTCTCATGGGTGTCTCAAACATATCTCTACAGTATCTTGTAGAGGAAATTTCTCATGTTAACTCTATCTGTTCAACACAGTAGTAGTTGCTCCTCTCAGCAGTGAGTATTGCATTTAGTTGATTACTCTGGCACCCCCTTCTTTAGAGTTGGAAGGAATGAGAAAAAGCAGCGCTCCACCTACTTTCTCAGTACCATTCATCTTTTGTAACGTGCTGCAGACTGCGTAGTCCCAGTCTTTTTTCCTTGCAATACCGTGGGGGAGAAATAAGAGTTGCAGTCACAGAAAACTGTAGTCCTACTGTGGAGGCACAGGCCCATAGATAGGAACTCACATCCTAAAATTTTAAACAAACATTCTTGAGTAATACACAGATCCTGTTAAACTGTGGTTGTAGCTTTCTTTCAAGTCTGAGCATGGTGAAGTAGTAAATAAGAAAACATTATGGTAAGATGAAAACACAAGCTCCAGATAACATTGAACCATCTCTCTCCTTGACATCTTTCTTACGTGCCTCAACTGACCACTACAGTCTCTCTTCTTTCTCCCCACAGCTGTGAAACGGGCTTCAAAGATGGAGACCTCTTCATGTCCTTCAGGAGTATGTTCCAGGATGTCAGAGATGCTGTTGACTGGGTTCATTATAAGGTGATTGCAGGAACTCCTTGGGACGTCTGTAGTGGTAACAGTTAGAGGGACTGATTTGTAACTTATGAGTTAAGATGTGTTATTGCACTCTTGGGCAAGAGCCCTTCTTTGCCGCCTAGTGAGCAAATAATAAAATGCAGTTGTATGAGTAAGTCAAGATATTGACTGCCTCTCTAGTATTGGAACATAGCTATCTTGGCTTCCTATTCCTTCTTATTTTGCCGTGATTCCATTTCTGTACTGTAATTCTATGGGGATTAGAACATGGTGCTAATGGAGGGTGTTTGGACTTACAGTCCACAACTTGTACATTGTCCTAATTATTAGAGCAGCAGTTTACTGTAAATGATTTACATTGGTACTATCTTGTGTTGTCTGAAAAGCACATTAAGCGTTGAACAGAGAAATACATCAGCTGTTCTCTATTTAGAGAGGAGAGGCAGTTCATCTTTTTCTCACACCTGTGCACAAATTTAGAATATAATTTTGTGAGCATTAACATCTGCTTAAAGACCTGATTTTCTTATTCTTCCTCAATCAAGATGTCTGATGGGGTGGGATGGAGAAACATCACTGGAGAATTCTGCTCACCGTTGTATTTGTGGTGGTCCCTTTAGCCATGCAGAAGTCAGGAAGCTATTTTTCTTCCCTTATGCAGTATTGTGTGATTCATGTTGGAGTTGGCCTCTGAGTAAAGCATTATGGTCAGTGTTGGAGACAGGTCATTGACTGTCTTGTTTGGTATGGCAAATCTATTTTTTGTTTGTTTCTATTGTATTCCCTTCTGAAAGGGTTAAAATGCTGTTGAAGTGGATTATTTACCATGGTGAGGGAATCGATGGATCACAGAGTTTGTGATGGTCCCTGCTACTCAAAGCCTCTCATCTCTAGAGTCACTGGTTCAGATTCGCCCTGGTTTGTACTTTCACAGCATTTTAAAGTGTGAAAGTTGGCATTACTTTGATGTCTCTTACATCATAAGTTTCCATTACCTCACTGGGTTCTGTTGTTTCTATTTCAGGGATCGCTCAAGGAAAAGACCCTTGAGAATCTGGAGAAGTATGTGGTGAAAGATGTAAGTGTGAAGTTAGCTTTACTTGTGCTACGTGACATTCTGTACTGAGTAAGCAGGCAAGAAATAAACGTGCTGATTTGCCTTACTAAATCACAAAACAGATAACGCTGTGTTTTCTATTGTAATAACCAAAGACAAAGTGGAAAGTTCGGACGTAGCCTTTATTCTGAGCCAGTGATCCACATGATTTTGTATTCACGTGCACGTTTTTTACGTAAAATATAAAAGCCAGAGGAAATGTTGTCATGAGACGCAGGTGAATACACTGGCAAGCCTCGCGTTGTTTCTTTTGGTGGTAAAAGCAACTGTGTTCCCTGCCCACGTTTTCTCCGCTGAAGTGGACCTCTTTTTAAAAAGCAACAGATGAGTATCTTTTTAGACAAAAGTATTCCTTAGCTATTCAAAAAAAATGTTACAACTGCTTAACCATAAGAGAGTGAGGGAAAGGACTTGAAAGTCTCACTGATGTCTAGTCTCTTAATAGCCCCAAATTGTGTTTTCAGCACATCTAATTGAGCGAGCTTCAGTAGTTGCCTTAGTTTTGCCCTCTTTGCAATGTGCAAGGCTCCTCTGGACCACTTGCAGTATAATTATTCCTTAGTTTAGATGAGCTTTGTGGTAGAGTATCACTTTAAAGCAGTTAACCTTGTTTCTAGTTACGTGCCTGCAAAATTCTTAAGAAACCATTCTGTGAAGTAATCAGCTACTCTGGCAATGGACTGAGATTTATGATTCAATAAAAATAGCCCCAGGAATAAATTCTCCCTAATTTGAGGTTGGAATTACAATGTGCTCCAACTTGTGGCTTATGTGAGCTCAGATTTCACCTGCCTCTGGGCCTATTTAAGGAATGGACTTGGAGCTGGAGAAGCTGCTCCAATGTGCTTGGCAGGGAGTAGATCAGTGGGAACAGTGTAGGGTGCCTGGCACTGTGGTTGGCAAAAGCTCTGCAGCTGTGCTGAGCCCTTCCCCCTTGCCTTCGTCCTCTGGGGTGTGCTTGGGAGGGGTGGTACATGGACAGACCAGGAACTTTCCTGGCTTTGGCCACTGCAAAACACCTGAGTTTGCTTGCTTGATGGTTTGATTTGCTTTGTTTTGTCTGGTGGGATCATAATTGTGAGTGTGCTGCCCACGATGAATCTCTGTAACTTTTATGTGTGACTTGCATGCCCTTGGCTTTCAGGGGAAGCTGCCACTGCTGCTTAGCCGCATGAATGAAGTTGGGAAGGTGTTTCTTGTCACAAACAGCGACTATAAATACACAGACGTAAGTGCTGCATGAATTGTTGTGTTGGTATAAAATGGAATAAGCAAACGCCAGCCACTTTGGGTTTTGATAGGACATCATCTGGTGGAGATTTGGGTGTTTTCTAAGCTTTGTTGTATGGTTTGGTGGTAAATGCAGATTAGGTCTAGTCAAGTTTTGTAGTCCTGGTTCTGCTGCTGACCTAGTGTGGGCTCAGCTTACAGTCCCTCTGTGCCTCACGCAGTTCTTCAGGAATTTAAAGGCCGAAAAGAGAAATCCATATTCATTTTAGATTTCAGCATCCCTTAAAATGCAGAACATCCCTTTCAAGTGACATTGACTATAGACAGATCACCAAAGCCTTGGTGCTGCAGAACTCTTAAGAATCAGAAACGGCTGTCAGCTGTGCTGTAGGAGAAAACATGGTTACTTTAACTCCAGGTAGATCTTGTGATGTTGTGAAACTGTAGAAATGGTAAATAAATCCAAAAATTTTTATGCCACTTTAAGGCATTGCAAGATATATGCATTACAAGATACAAACCTGAGGGAGTGTTCTTTGATTATAAAAAATACTGGTTTAATTCCTGTTGCTATAAATTCTAACCATTCATTTTATCTGCAAATCTTATGGTCATTTTCATATAAATCCTGAATATAAAGTTCTATAACCTGAAAAGATAAAAGCAGAAAAGTATGTTTTTATAAACTACATAAATGTATGTTTAAAACTGTGTCTTAGAGTATTCTCTTTCTGTCTTTCAGAAAATTATGACTTATTTGTTTGACTTTCCACATGGACCAAAGGTATGTGATTTCTGGGCTGCAGTTCCAATAGAAACTGATGTGCCTAATTATCTGTGTAACTGGAAAGCATTTTAATCCTACTTCATCGGCTGCCTGGGATTAGTTGCTTTAATCTGGTTAAAATACACTCGCTGTTTTGTGTCCTATTTGAATGGCATCAAAGCAAATACAATATAACAAAGAGAAAAGAGGCATCATCTGGTCTCAAACTATAATCTGTGTTAACGATAACATTATTTTAGTGATTACATGTTTTTACTGTTGCATTTTGCAGCCAGATTTCTTAGAAAACTTGCATGATGTTTTAGATGTTAAAAAAACCCACCTCAATGGAAAATAAAAGTTGTATAAAACAGCAGAAAGATTTATGGCTGGTTGTGCTTTGTCTGGGGTGATTCCAAAAGCTTGAATCATGCTTTTTCTGGTTTTCTGAGGTCAAAACTCAGCCCTGCAACTTTTGGAGAGAGTCTTATGAGGTGAATTTGTACTGCTTTCTCAGTCTGCTGGTGGGAGGCTGTCTCATGCCCCCCAAAGATGTGTTTTCGCACTCTGCTCCAAAGGTAGAAGGCAGCCAAGGGACGGATTTTCAGAATGTGGAAAATCACCACAACTGGTAGCTCAAAAAACTTCTTGCTGTGGTCTCGATCTCAGAAAAAGCAGAAGCATAGAGCGGAAAGGGCTTATGAATGCCAGTGTCCTTTGGGCAGGGCTGCAATTCAAAGTCGTGCTCTGTGGTATAGAATCCAAGCATTTTCCCACTATTGGCAAATGTACCACTGTGGCCTTGTGAGGCTGAAGTTGTGAAATCACATGCATCTGTATCTGTGCAGAATGTCACTTCGGGAACAGCAAACAGCAGTGTCATTTACAGCATCTCTTTACACGACAGCTGTGTTGTGACATGGGTGTTCAGTGCAGTTCTCCTGTATCACATCACGCTCTCAGTCCTTGCTATGAGGCTGCTTGGGAGATGGCGCTGGCATCCCAGCATTGCAACAGAACAGGCACAAACTAGGGGATTTTGATGGACCAGGAATGTCACAAGATCATGGCTACAAACAGTAACACTATTTGACCTCCATGTGGTTGATCGTATTGTGCCTGATTCAGTGGTTTTTGGTTTTGCCTTTGCAGCCTGGGAGTGCCCATCGGCCATGGCAGTCCTACTTCGACCTGATCCTGGTGGATGCCCGAAAACCCCTCTTCTTTGGCGAAGGCACTGTGTTGCGGCAAGTGGACACGGTGAGTGGCACGTAGAGGGTACCTCTGTGGCTGGAAGGGCCTCATGCACCTCCTGTATGGCATCTCTTAGTGGCAACAGTAAACACAGTATTTAGGCAGGATCTAGCCTGAAGATTGTGGGCTGGCTTCTCCTCTTAGTGATTCCTGAGCAGCCCCATCACTGGGGCACTGCAGAGCTTGAGGCTTTGCTGACTTCCCTAATGAACCACAGGTGGCAATAGGAAAAAAATGTGGAAAGGCACCTCTAGGATGCCTGGGAGTGAGCACCATGAAGAGCAAGGTCTCAATAGGACAGAAAAGATCCAGACTGCTGGCTATTCTGTGCTAATGCTGTGTCTCCTTCCTTAGGTGACTGGGAAGCTGAAGATAGGTACCTACACTGGCCCACTGCAGCATGGCATTGTGTACTCAGGAGGTAAGGGAAGAAGCCTTCTTGTCCAGTGGAGCGGCTCTAATGTGCCCTTGTGGCCAGCTTTGTGCCAGGCACAAAGCAAGGTTGTATTTCCCAAAGCATACTGCGCTGTGCCCTCTGCACACTGCAGCAGTAGCTCTTCATCATCATTGTGACCATGCTTGGAGGCTCCCGTGAGTCAGGGAAGGGCAGTGGGTGGACATACAGTGCTGTTTGTGATGCCCTGGGCTGCAGGACATCTGGCAGGTGGGGGGTAGCATGGCCCCTCGGCTGCTGCCATTCATTTGGGGGTATGCACGGGCAAAGCTGCCACTGGGTGAACTCCCAGGTGATGGGCAGTGCCCCATGCTGCCATGGCCAAGCAGGGGTGCTACATTTAGCAGTGAGAATTTCTGGGAGGAAAATGCACCTGCTCTGTCCCTAACCCTGGCCCTCTGCAGTGAGCTACATGTTTCTTTTTGGCTCCCTGTTCTGAGTCATGCCATTCTTCTCTCAGGTTCTTCGGACACAGTGTGTGACCTGCTGGGGGCCAAAGGGAAGGATATCTTGTACATCGGAGACCATATCTTTGGAGACATCCTCAAGTCCAAGAAGCGCCAGGGCTGGAGGACCTTCTTGGTGATCCCTGAGCTGGCGCAGGAGCTGCACGTCTGGACAGACAAAAGTGGTCAGCAGCTGGGCAAACCCTAGGCCAGGCTTTGCTCTTGCTTGTCTCATGCTATGCCCTTGTGATTGCCAAGGCATAGGGGTGTAGGGAGAAATCATCCTGGATTGTCGCTTCTCCTTTTGGCCCTTTTCCCTGGATCTGGATGTTGGTGGCAGGAGCTGGGGCAGCTCCCAGGCCTTTCCCTTGCTCTTTCACAGGCTGCTTGCACATGATCAGCTCAGCACTAATTTGGCCGAGGGGAAAAGCTGCGGCTTGGTGGGATTGAGTCTGTAACTCTGCCCCAAAAATTCCTCTGCCTATATAGAGCCATGGCTTCTTTTGTAAAAAGTATTTGACAAGTCACCTGGGTTTTTCTCTCTGTAATGCCTGAGCCATGGCTGCTCTCCCATCTGCAGGGAGTCCCTGCTCACCAGCTGCTTCCTCCTCTTTCCTGCTGCTCCCTCTGCTGCCAAAGTGCTGTGTGTTTCCCATCCTCCAGTGCTACTGCTTTTCTCCCAGGTTTGCTCTTTGGTGTGTAAATAGGTCTGGGGGTTATGCAAGTTGCCCCATGGCTGGTTTGAAAGTTTTGGTGAGGACTTGGAAGGTTCAGCCTCCAAAACAAAAGGGGCAACCAGAAACCAAACCAAAAGCTCTATCAGTGGCACAGAGCTCTCCCTATACAGTGACTGCGAGATGCTGTGCTCTTTGATAAAGTGCCCCTCCACTGCCGTGCAAGGGGAAAGGGCAGGATGATGGGTTTGCTTTCAGCCCTTTTCGTTTCAACAATTTAAATCTATCTTTTTCCCCTTTCTTTTTTTGGGTTTCCCAGCCCTTTTTGAAGAGCTGCAGAGTCTGGACATTTTCTTGGCGGAGCTATACAAGTGAGTGTTCAAACAGTGACACCTTTCCTGCTGCCTCTCCCAGCCCAGCGACAGCTTACAAGTGGCTCTGATGAACCTTGGGGTTGGGTTAGCAGCATCGCTGCCAGAGCTTTGACTCAGGGCTGTGCTCTGCCCATGGGAGCAACCTTCCCCTCCAGACCAGCCTCCCTGCCCCGAGCCCCCATCCACAGCATCTGGTTCTGAAAGGCTTTTCACACCATGTATTTACTTTCTCGCCTGTAACTAGGCATCTGGACAGTAGCAGCAATGAACGCCCTGACATCAGCTCCATCCAGAGACGCATTAAGGTACCAATCATAAAAATACCTTTTCATCCTTTTGGATCCCAAAGGGCTTGACAACCCAACCCCACCTCTCAGCCCTGAAATGCTTTGCTCTGCCGTTGGGTGGGCACGGCAGGCTTGGCAAAGCCATTCTATCTTTGCGGATGCAAATGGAGAAACTTGTCAGCTCACTGGTGTCACTGGCACTCCTGAAGGCAGACTGGTCTGGAATAAGGTCTCCTTCCTCATGCACGCAGTAGCACTGACGAGTGGTGCTCAGTGCTGCAGAGTGGGGTGCTGGCACACAGAAGCTTGGAGGGGCCATAGCCTTGGGTTCAGCCCAGCCCTGGCATTCCAGCCTGGAGCAGGCGCTGGCCTCGAGCTGGCTGCTGCCTTCCCCTCCGTTAACTGGGGCTCTGCTGGGCTCTGATGCTGCAGGGTCTGAGCACAGAAAGCCTGTTGTGCCCAGCCCTCAGCGTGCACCACTTTGGTGTTGCTACTTCCACACTGCTGCCTGCCCGGTCCAGGATCTAACCTGCCCTTTGCTTGTAGAAAGTGACCCATGACATGGACATGTGCTACGGGATGATGGGGAGCCTCTTCCGCAGCGGCTCTCGGCAGACCTTGTTTGCCAGCCAGGTGATGCGCTACGCTGATCTCTATGCAGCCTCCTTCATCAACCTCCTCTACTACCCCTTCAGCTACCTCTTCAGAGCCGCCCACGTCCTGGTGAGTTGCAGATCCTGGGGAGGTGGGCAGAGGTCCCAAAGGTGCCTGACCTTGTTTGCATTAGCAACTTAGAGAAAGTCGCAAGCACCAGGAACGGCACCTTGAGGGGTCTGGTGGTGTGTAATGCACTGTGGGCTAAAGATTCTGTGGTTTGCTCTCCATCTGTCTGGGGGAGACACCTGGGACGAGGACAGCCCTTTCCATCTCCTTTCTTTCTTTCTCTCTTACATGTGTAGATGCCACATGAGTCCACGGTCGAGCACACACATGTTGACATCAATGAGAAGGAGTCGCCAATGGCCACACGCAATCGCACCTCGGTGGATTTTAAAGATTCTGACTACAAGCGGCATCAACTGACCCGCTCCATCAGTGAGATCAAACCACCCAACCTCTTCCCCCAGGCACCTCAGGAAATCACACATTGCCATGATGAAGATGATGATGAGGAAGAGGAAGAGGAGGAAGAAGAGGAGGAAGAGGAAGAGTAATAAGAAGGAAAAAGCAAAGCATCTCTGAAGACGAACCATGACTCTAGCAGTGATCAGGAGCGGATTCCTTTGTTGAGGCCCTTGGGGTGATGGGTTGGGGGGTTGTGATTCTTGCAAAGGCACATCTTGAAAGTGCCCGGAAACTTCTAACAAATTAACACTAATTAGGAGACCCTTGTTTTCCGTTTTGCAGACGGTTCAAAAAGGTGATGGATTCTGCCTGGGTGGTACATTCAGATTGGGCTGCCTGTCGTGCTGCTCCCATTACATTTAGGGATGCTGCATGTTTCTCCCTTTCGTGTGATGTGTTTCATTTGATTTTCATCTGAACGGTGTCCTGTGAACGGTTTTTGCCATTTGTTACTTTTGCTGTGGAGAAGGAAGGGATGTGCTGGTCCTGGCACCAAATCCTCTTGCCCATCGGGTTGCTGCCCTTAACCCTTTCTTCTGGGTTACAAACTTCCCTGCTTCCCACAGTAGCCGGGCTGTTGTGTGGCTCCCCGCACCCAGCTTACCTAACTCTGCTTGCTGTGAATTTCTCTGGGTAAGTGGTTTGATTCCTCCGGCCGTCACGGGTGGCAGTGGGATTCCAGCTCTTACTAGCATAGCTGCAGCTGTACGCATTTCGACTTGTAGGTGCTTGTTGTCCTCCCAGTATTTCAAAGCTCTCGTTCATCATCGGCGTGTGATGCATGATTTCCAGCCTGTTTCTCAAACAGCTGAGCTGCACACGTCATTCTTAGCTCCAGTAGTTTCAGCAGTAAATATTAACCCAGGAGCTTGAAGCGACTGCTTTAGCGTTACGTTAGCTGGTTTGTTTTCCTGCTGCCTATTACTGACCTTTCTGTCTGCTTGGCTTTAAGAGATTGAAGCATCCCAAAGACAAACCCAGCCACAATCTGCAGTGAAAGGGCGTGTTATTCCAGGGTGCTGCTGCGGGCCACGAGTGTCTACCCTAAACTAGGAAACGGCACATGCCACAGGGCTGGCTCCATGGTGGGAGCCGGGAAACTCCAGCCAGCAGCTGCCCGTACCTTTGGCCGAGTGCAGAGCAAGCGGAGCCTCGTCACAGGTTGCGGTGGGCAAGGCTGTGTCCCCAGCTCGGGAGGGTGATGGCCGCAGGCTGCCGTGTGGGGACCGGTATGGCAGAGGGTGCCCTGCGGGGACGGGCAAGCGGCCCTTGTGCCTGAGGAGCAGCCTGGGGAAGGCGCAGGGCTGGCACTGCCGGGCAGTGGCCCCTCCAGTTTCCCTGTGTTGTGGGTGCAGCCTCCCTTACTCCAGCCTGTGCCGTTCACGTGTGAAGGGATTACAACAAGGGCCCTCTTGTAACAAATTTGACTGTTGTTTCAGTACCATAAACTCATTTAATCTTTTTTTTTTTCTTTCTCTTTTTCATTTTAAAGTATCTTAGGAGAAAATAAAAAATTAAAACCCACACCACCACCCTCTGAGCAGGAGACGCTGCTGCTGCAGTGGCAGTTGTTCAAGTCAATAAATGATGATGTTTCTAAGAAATGCCTGGCGCTTTATGGCATGTCACTGAGATGACAGGGGCTGTGCTGGAGGTGGCAGGGAGAGCCGGAACGAGTCTGTGGGGGTCCCAGTCGGACAAGTGGCCTAGGAATAGGGAAAGTAGTTCCGGGAATTGTTTGCATGAAGCATTGCCAAGCCATGGATTTGGCTTTAAGGGTTTGTCTGGTCTCCAGGGGGAGGCAAGTGGGCAGGAAGCAAGGTAGGTCAGGAGGCTTTTGTTATCCCCATTGGCTTCAGCTGGGAGACATGGAGAGAAAGAGAGAGACATTTTGGCCTGTATTCAGAAAGAGAAGGTGCCTTTCCATGCCTGTGAGGATAACACCACACCGGCACTGCCACCTCCCCTCCATGGCTGTGCCTTTCCAGGGCTGTTCACCACTGCATGACCCACACCTGGTGTGGCTCAGGCACCACAGCATCGCCCACGCTCACCAGCAGCTGCAAACCTGGTTAAAACTGAGAACAAAGAAGTGCCCCGGCTGTTTGTGAGCTGGTGTCTGGCTGAGACGGGGACAGCCCGAGGGACAGCTCAGCCACGCCTACATCAACCCCTTGCATCAACCACACCAGCCTGGATGAGATCTCACAGTTGGAGCTGCCGCAGACAGACGGTACCCAGGGCCCACAGTGCAAACAGGAAAGCTGCACCAAACAGCCACAAATGATGGCCAACAATCAACAGGCAATACCTCAGTGACTGCTGAAAGTCCCAAACCCAGCACTGAGTCCCTCGCCCCCTGATTTTGGGGTCTGGCAAGCTGCTAATGTGCACCCAGAGCCGCAGCGGCTGCAGGAAGGGTTTGAGGGAGCCATTCCCGAGCCTTTTCAGCGAAGGCTATGCTAGGCTTTGCTATGTTTAAATCTCATTTCTCCAAGTATAGCCACTTGAATTTTTTAAGCTTGAGCTCAGCAGCTGGGGAGGGCATGCGGCTTCAGGAAGGGAGGTCAGGAGAGCTCCGT
The DNA here is from genome assembly GCF_017976375.1 of Cuculus canorus. NCBI lineage: Eukaryota > Metazoa > Chordata > Aves > Cuculiformes > Cuculidae > Cuculus > Cuculus canorus. The sequence goes on from NC_071407.1 coordinate 13,392,243, forward strand.
GCATTCCTCCTTCCTAACCGGTCACCACAAATAGCTCACTCCCAGCCCAGGGCTATTTCTGACTGGGATGGGGAGAAGACTCTTCAAGGCTGGAGCAGTGGAAAGTATTTGACCCTCACTTCATGGTGGGAAAGCGGCGGGCAGAGCCTGACGGACACCCAGGCCATGCTGCCCATCCTGGGCTGGCTCTGCGATGGTGCTGTAGTAAGAAAGCACCATACAAGAGCCAGGGTGAAGCCTCCTGCCCTGGATGGCACAGTGGATGTGGCCACAGCCCAGTTTTCCAGCCAGTGCCAGTGGCTACTCTTAGAGCCGGTGGCTCAGTACCTGTGTTTCACAGTCCCTGTGTTTCCAGCCCAGCCAGCTCGGCAGAGCCCTCAGGACAAGCCAGCTCGAGTGGCAGCTGCTGTGGGGCTCCTGCCGCTCTCCCTGCAGCCTGTTCCCCTGCCCCAAGGGACAGACACACCGTTGCCCGCTGGCACCAGGCTCCCCTGTGGCAAAAGCCCGGCAGGAGCCAGGTGAGCCTCATCCCCTGCCCTGTGCTCTCGCTGACCTGCTTTCTCCACACCACACGCCACCCTCATTACTTCCCAGAGACAGAGGGGTTGGCCGTGGCTGCACCCAGCACACCCAGCAGGGACAGGAGCCTGGGGCTCGCTCTGCCCAGAGCCATATCCCTGTGGGTGGTTTGGGGCAGGCTCTGCCAGCAAGCACAGCCGAACAGGTCAGCACAACTGCAGCTGCTCCCAGCGCCTCTTCCTTTGCGCCATCACCTCTCTCAGCCCATACAAACCCAGTACTGGGATACATTCACCCATGAACTAGATGATTTTTAAGGTCCCTTCCAACCCAAACTATTCTATGAGTCTATGATTGAGGAAGCAAAGCCTTGTGCCAGTCCCTGAGCAGTAGCTCTTGGCGCCTGAAGCCCCAGCCACCTGTGGCCCACGCTGTCTGGACGCTTTTGCAGGTGCAGAGCCACCAGCCCCCCCGAGCCGTACACAAGGGCGCTCTCCTCCAGCAGAAGGGACCTGCCGGGCTGCAGAGTGCGCAGCAGGAGTGCAGGGCTGGCCAGGCACGCAGACCAAGCGATGCAGCAGCAGTGTGGCGGGGGTAATCATCCACCAGGACTCAACACCTTGTAGGTACAAAGGGTGACCTTGAGCACGACTCACAACAGGGGAGAACTGGCCTTCAGCGAGGAGCTCCCAGCCCTGCTGCTGCAGTCTGGGTGCTGCGCAAGCTGTGAGGACACTGAGTCCCAGGTGTTGCCTTCAGGCACAGCTCCTGTCTTGCTGCCACACTGGAGCCTGGATCTGGGCAGCCAGCACCCCTCCTGCCTCCCTGCACAGACCCAGCCTCTCTCCCTCACCCTCCCAGAAGCCCTGTGCTCTCCTGCCCTGCTCCTCATTCCTACTGCTGTTCACCCCCAGAGACAGCCCCAAAGGCTGCTGCCACATTGATTCTACTTCCATCCTGCCTGCAGCATCCCACCATCCTCCGCACACTGCCGGGGCTCAGAGTCCTTGTTTCTCTCCTCACTGTCCTGCCACAACCTTGGGGATCGAGGTCCAGGGCCACCGTGAGGAACTCGAATAGGGACAGAGGCTTCATGGGGTGTAGCAACCCCCTCCCTCCCATCCCCGCAAGGCTGGAGCAGGCGCTGCCCCAGTTGCTGGCCAGGGTTTGGTGGCTCCAGGGCTAAGCGAGGAAAGAAAGCCCTGTACAGGGAGAGGGGCCAAACAACACCTGTGAGGAGGGCAGAGAGTGAATGAAGCAGAACAGTGACACAGCTGTAGAAAAGGGCTATTTCTGACACCCACTAAAAGGTGGGTCATTCCTCTATTGGCCTGGAGCTGGAGAGCTGGGCAGGTAAATAAGCACAGACTCACTCTCCTGCCCAGAAATAACACTCTGTCACTGCAGGTTCCGCACAACTCTGCTGCCAAAGTCCCCTAACGCAGAGGAACGGCCAGACCCACTCCATTGGCAACTCCCATCCAACGGAGCTGACCTCTGCCAGCAGCAACATACATTAGAGATGGACAGACAGCATCTACGCTTCTGGACAAACAAACATCATCTGTGGAGAGTAGATGTAAATAAGCGGTTTTTATTGGTGGAAGAAAAAGGCCCTCACCCTTGAGGGAACTTCAGAAAGTCAGCTGCTTGCAGTTGCCACCAGCTTCCCAGCTCCTGGTCAGCAAAACCACCGGCACGGCCCTCCCCGCCTCAAGGACTTACGGGCCCAGACCCACCAAAGCGAAGAGCAAGACCTGGTTCTAAGGGTAACAGGATCCAGCCTCTCCAGGGCTCTTGACAGCCGAAGTGGAGATGAAAGACCGCAGAGGTGCCAATAGCAATTTGTGAGCTGCAGAGACCTGGGTCCAGGATCACCGACATCAGCCCCACCACCCGCATGCCAAAAGCCGTCCCTGGGAAATGAGAAGGGAGCGTGGAGGAAGGGAAAAATGCATAAACTGGAATGTCCAACAGAAAAAAAAATCATCATTTATCTAAAAAGAATAGAAATAAACAAAATGCTTTTAAACAAAATCACAAAATATACAAATAAATCTGGTACAAAATAAATAGGAAAGATTGGAAATCTACAACAAAATCGGAATAATTATAAAATCCATTTGTATGACAATCAGTTATGAAATGTATACACTTCATTCAGGATTTCAGTTGTGCTTATTCAGGTTTATGTACACACACGGCAATACTGTAGTCAGAAACTACAACTCTGGAAACCCCAAGTCATGTACAATATGATACAATTTGCAAAGACCACGTAGAATGGCAGGTGGGACGCAGGGAATAGCTGGCGGCGCGGCTGACGGGGTTGGAGCCATGAGAAGACCCTGTGGAGGGAGAGCCACCACATCTGAGCCAGCGGCAGCCGGGAAGGGCCTGGCCGTGGCAGAAAGGTTTGGTGCGAGGCCTCCGGCTGCCGGGCATCAGCCACCCACGGCTTCCAGGGACGCTTCTCAAGTATTCGGGCTTTCAGATTCAATGTTTGGCATCTGGGCACCTGCCCTGCGATTTGGGTATTGAGGCTGGCTCTGTGCTGAAGAAGGCACACGCCAAGAGTGCCAAGGCCCCTCAGCATGGCCTGACCCTGAATCGCTTGTAAGCCATCCTTGTGCTCAGGAGAATATGGATCAAATGGGACTGGAGCACCTGCCGCTGTTGTCCTTGGTGGGTTTCCACTCCAAATTTCACGTGGCCTGCAAGGAAGGCAGAGTCCCTCGAGCAGCATCGCTTACCCTTGGAGTGAGGAATGAAGACGGGACAGGCACAACACTGCCCATCCCCGACTGCAACACCTCCTCCTCCTGCAAACTCAACCAAATCACAGGGAGAAGAGCAGAGGAACAGCCACGGCCAATGTGAGTGCAGCAGCCACAGAAAGCTACACTGCTCAATCTAAACCAGCATGACACAGAAGGACAGAGCACATACTCTGGGTAAAAACTCACTGGCCAAACCAGCCCAGGCCAGCCCAGCCTGCTGGGACCTGAGACTTGAAAGCAGGAATGACAGTAGATCTGATCTAGGCTCAGCCAGCCTGACACTTTGTGAACAGAGAAGCTCACCAGGAGTTCCCTCCACTCTCCCACATCCATCTTTGGGCAAATCCAGAAGACATGAATTCAATATTGGCACTTCCAATTAAAGGCCTATGATCCAGGCTACTCATCCGACACCTACTCTCTTGGGTTTGGAAAACAGTGATGCCCAGAGGGTAAAACACCCCTCCTTTTAACAAAGCTCTGTAGTATCCAAACAACTGAAATGGGATGCTGGACTGCTCCATCAAGCTCTAAATGCTGGGACAAACCCTTCCTCCCCAACAAGCCCTGCTACCAACCAAATGCTGCACTGCTGCCAGGAGGAGAAGACAACGGAGACATCAAATTCACCTCCGGAGCTTCAGAGCCACCCACAGCCTCTGCACTTTTCAGATGCTTGTTTGGCTCACAACAGAAAACAAACCACAAGCCAGGCTCTATGACAGGCAGCTGCTGTTGAGAACAGCCAAACCTCTCCTGCTCAGGGGAAGCTTAAGCACCAAGCACTTCATTAGCCTGAAATCTGCGCAGCAGGGGCAAGAGCAGCCAAGGGTACTGTTGCCTGTGGGATCCCAGTGATTGGCCCTGCTCAGAAGAACACAGTGCCTCTGGAACCTCAGGAGAGGGCAGAAAAACATTTTTCAGCTGGAGAGAGACAACCAGCACCTTTGAGTACCGCATTTCTAAGGGGCAAAACCACTATAGAGCCTGACCTCAGGATAACGAGATGTCACTTTGATTGAGTTCAGCACTACTGACTTGTGAAAGCCCTCACTTTGCCACCTGTACCGTGCCACAGGCTGGAGGCAGCTTTCCAGCACCTCCTCTTCATGTCCCTGCAGCTCAGGGAAGGGTGCTGGGATAAGCTGGCATCCCAGGCTTTCTCCTAGGAAATGTGCTGGCCTCCACTGGTTCAGCATCCAGCTTCTAATGGAACAGTAAATACAGATGACCAGACCAAAAAGCGCAACCGTACCGCCTTGGCCCCGCAGCAACAGCGTCCCCTTGCCTGAACAAAGCCTCGGACATGGCCATGAAACTCACCATGGGGGAACACGACCCAGCATGAAGCCAGGCTCTGGGACAGGAGTAAGACACTGAGCAGGGCAGTTTGGGGAGCTCTCTGGGAAGCCATGGACATCTCCGAGACGCCCTGTGCTTCTGACACATGACAGTGAAGCCAGTACCGCCAGAGATTGCACCAACAAGAGACCTGCAACCAATGGACCAAGTGTAACAAGGGAACAGGGATGAAGGTGGCTTCTCAGCCCTGCTTGTAGCATAGAGCTTGTCCTCTCAGCTGGTCAAGTCAGGACGAAGGCTGCTCTCCGCTCCGTGCCATGAAAAGGTGCCCAGGTTTTGGTCACGTTAGTTAAGCTCATCATTACTGTTGGGCCAAACAACTTTCAGTATCCAAGATACTTCTTCGGGTCTATTTAGAGCCCCAGCGCAGAGCCAGGCAGTGGGGCAAGCAGCAAGCCCGGCTCTGTATCGCACCGAGCCTTTCAGCACATGCTGGTTTTCTGCTCTGTGCCAGCTTCACACATGGCAGCACACAGTACAAACGCAGGAACCCCCCCAGCGCTGGTCAGACACCTTTGGGACAAAGCCTCGTTAGCAGCACAACAAGAAGTACTCTCTGCAGCACCCTCCCCCACCACCCCCGGCCCCAGTTTTCTACTGGTAATCCAGACACTGGATAACTTGACAACTGGTACACAGGTACTAGTTTTAAAACTACAGATGTGTGTATTAGGTATCATATAAAACATGGTACATCTTTCATGTGGGAATGATTTCTAGAGACAGTCTATTTCAGCACAAGGAAGATGCATTTCCCAAAGGGTCCTGGAGAACACGGTTGTGTTCACCACGTAGGATACTTACACAGGATGCTTGTGAGGAGACAGCGCTGCTCTGTGCCATCCACACCCCTAGGCCCCTCGGCTGAGCTCTGCAGAGATCACAGGAAGCACGACCGCTGCCCAAGGAGCCCCTTGCACAACACAACCTCTTTGGTTTTCTTTGAACTGATTTGAGCCAGAGCTTGACACCACCACTGCCAAAATGTCATCCTCATCCAAGCTGGGCCCTGAAGGCTGAGAAGCAGCAATAGGTGATGTCCATGGACCATCACAGGCAACTCACCCTGCTCCCTCTGAGCTTTCTCCAGGTCTGAGGTGAGCGCAAAGAGGCATACCCTGAGACTCCTACTCTTGCCAGCTCCACCCACACAAAAAGGCACTTAAAGAAAAGAAGAAAAAAAATCAAAGAAAAGTAACCCTGTGGTGAGGAAAAGGGATTTAAGTCCAGGGGAAGAGAGGAGGAACAGAACAGTAAGTACAATGTGAATGACTAACCGACCCCTCTTCCAATGGGGCCGAAGACCTGCAAGCCCTGAGCAGCCAGCTCTACCTCCAGCTGTCCCACACCATTCTTGGCATCATCCCTGCTCAGTCTGGAGCAGGAGTGTGTGCAGGGTCAAAAAGAGTGTGAGAGGGAACTACACACGACTATAGGTTTGGAGCAGAAGCAGAGAATGGTGGAAGGACCTGCCCTGTGGAGCTCTCTGCTGTGCAGCTTGATGGGTGAAGCACCTTGTCCAGCCACGCCAGCCCCTGGGCCCCAGACACGTTGCCAGCATCATCCCTCTGCAGGATACCCTGTCCTGAGCTCCTCTGGGGAAGCAGCCTGCAGCTGCACAGGGATTTCAGGGAGAGGACAAGCTGGGAATAAAACAACAAACACTTAGTAAACTCTGGAGGGTCTGAGCTTGGGGTCTACAGAGAGGCCGGGGTTGGTTTGCTAAGGCCTCAGCCCCTCTCCACTCAGAGCTAGCGTGCTTCATATGATCTCCATGTCACCAGAGTCAGTCTCGTTTGGAGAAAGATTCTCATTGGAAAGCAAGAACATTCCTTCACGCTTTACAAAGATTTGGCAATACACAGAATTAAAAAAAAAAAATAAATCATAGTTACAACAGATTCAGGTTCATTTCGTTTAAAGGAAATTCAACCAACCGGAGTGTAAAAGTTATAATTCACAGTTGTGCATTTAAGATATTAGTGTTGAAAACCTCACTTCAAAGAACTCTTGTGCAAAATTGTATTGACAGTAGAAACCATGGCTAGATGCCCTCCCAGCCTCCCCCGGCCAACCAGCCATCGTCCGCCTGCCCCAGAGGCGGACGGATCAGGGGCACGAATGCGGCAGTAGGAGTTGACATAGGAAGATGCAGTATCCTTTCTATGAGTCAAAGCCTTGCCAAGGTCCAAGGTCAAGTCCAACAATTCCAAAGCCACCAGCTGGTGCCCTGTGCAGTGGCAGCCCTGCCACGCATCCTTACAGCACTCTGCTGCACGGCATCTGAGCCCATGTAAAAGGCAGCCAGTGAGGCAGCAAAAGCAGCCCTGCTCTGGCACAACAGCCCCTGCAAGGGCACAGACTCAGATGCAATGGCATCTCCATCGCGGCCGGGACAGCCAAGCCCCAGCGCTGGCAGATGCCGTCTGGAGGCTCAGAAGCGATCCTGAGCTGGGCACTGGGCTCCTCTGCTTGTGACGGTTCCCGCCACGAGGGCAGGGAACCCCTTGCATTTGTTAAACAGTAAAACTGTAAATACCCTGAGAACAGGGAAACTGGATTTCTTTCCCCTCTGGGGAGAGGACCATGCTTTGCTCTTCAAGCTAATTAGCAGTAGCAGCTCCTAACCCCTCTGGGTCAGGTACATATTTTCCATATGAAACACATCTATAATCAACTATTTTTATGGAAATTATTTCACTTTCCATTACTGGATCTGTACAAATGATGAAAAATAGTCATGCAAAAAATCGCCTGCAAATTTTGGAACAGTGCAGCATGGGCAGAAGCAGGAGGTATTCGCTTTGGGATCACATGGCTTTGGTTGGAAAAACTGGTGCTTTTTTTTGCCTTTTTTTTTTTTTTTTTTTTTTAAAGGGAAACAAGACACTGAAACAAACCTATAACCTGCCATAAGAAGCAGAAGTCAGATCCAGCAGGCAACCTCATCCCAGAGAGAGAGCCGCCTTGACTTGAGCCTTCTCTCCTTCGGCAGGTTTGACAAAATGGATACTGCATCTCGAGTTCACCACTGTGTCAAACGCTTCTGACAAACTTTTACATTCAGCAACGCTAGATAAAAACTGGCGAGGTGAGTCACTCGCCAAAGACAAATGCTGTAACATCTCAACATTTTGCTTTGTGAGAAAAGTGCAATACCAGCAGCTCTCCGGGAACGAGCAGGGCTTCAGTCAGCCCACGCTGCTGCTGAGCCATGTGCTCCTGGCAGTGGTGGGCTGGCGCGCATCAGAGCGAGGATGCAGAGTAAGGAAACACTTTTAGATGAGACTCAAAACTAGTTAATAAAAAGCTAAATGTGAGAATAAGGTTGTGAGGTTCCCGGTTCCTCCTCACTGGGAGCATAAGTTAGATACCATGCAATTTCTATGCCCTCTTGTGGGGACTTCATCCTTACAGGTGGCTCCAAGGGAGAAATGAAACCTTTCCCATTGGGGAGGACAGCAAAAATTAGTGCTGCTTTCTGATACCAGAAGAGACAGGAGGATAGACACACACAGACCCAATCACTCTGATGCCGCACACTCCAAGTTCCCACGTGGAGATCCCTGCAGCAAAATATTGCACCTTTCCAGCCACAATTCACAAAGACAGACCACAAGAACTTGGGGCAAGTGCCTTCCCCAGCCCGCAAGCAGGAAAGATGGGGCGGGCGTGCAGGCACAGAGAGCTCTGGCAGTTGCATTTGGGGCTGGGGGCTTCTTTGAGGGCCAGATGAGATCAGCCAGGTGTAAAGAAAAGAAGGGAAATGCTACATAGCCTGGGGCCATGGAAGGGTCTCAAAACAGAGAAACCACAATGCCTGATTTATTAATCTCTCCAGATACCGAGGGCAATGTTCACATTTTGTTTGAGACAGCACTGGAATGGGAGAGGATCGGGGTGTGTGGGGAATTTTTCTTATTTGAGGACTTAGACTCCATCTGTGGGAGTGGGAATGTGTGATGCACAACTGCCACGGGGTGCCTCTCGCTCACACCCAAGTTTTTAGGGTGGGGGAACTGGTTTCTGCTGCCCAGCGCATGGTGTCCTGCATTAGCAGCAACTGGGTGGGAGGCGCTCTGCTCTGCTCCCATTGTAATCCCTAAAATGGCTGTTAAGAGGAGCAAGAGAGAAGGAAATGCTCTGAATCCACTCAAAGGAAAGAATGTGGCTGGGAACAACCTGGAAGCAAACCTCTCTGAATCCCTGAAGTGCAATACACTTGTGTCCGGAAAGTTTTGTCAGACCTTGGAACGGACAGGATGGTCCTGACTCCTCAGCAGAGCCCATCCTTGCACTAGCAGAGGTTTACTGTCACCGGGAGAATGTACTTTGGGCATAACTGTAGCAGCATCTTTCGTGTTAATACTAGAGACCGAAGGAGGGACGGGGACTGATGCTCTCTGTTATTTAGTGAAGACCACATGTCTTTCCTGGCCAAGGTAACGGTGCGCAGACCGCTACAGCACACCAGTGCTTCAATCTTGTAATTTTAGGGTGCACATATTACTTCACCACACAATTGCCAGGAATATAAACAAAAAAACCACCCGTTAATTCACTACAGAAAATTAAGCCCAGTTTTCATTTCATGAGACTGCAGTTTGGTGAATTAACTCCTTCCACCCAGTATCATCTTCAACATACACAAAGTTTGCGGAGGTTACAAAATTGTAAATGTAACAATGCTTCTGCCTGTTTTATAAAGAAACCTTCTGAAATCTGAGAGATCATTAAATAGCAAAGTAATCACTCCTTCCCTGAAACCTAACTGGGAGAATGTAATAATCCTCATCCCTTGACCCTCCCGGTGGCTGAAAATGGAGGTTCCTTGAAGCTTGGTCATTCTTAGGACACAAATACATACAAGTACCAGTTACTAACTTCTTCAATAGGGCAACAAAAAGGACCAGAGAGAGGTTGAAAAGAGGCCTAAGAACATTGGAGCCAATTCTTAAAACCACGACAGAGCCCATTTGAAGTTGGGGAGGGACAGAAACAATTTAAAACTCTGCAAAATACTTTTTAAAAACATGACCTCTCTTGAAAAAATAACTGGAGTAACTTTTAAACTTCTCCATATGTGTCTGAGGAGGAAAAACCCAACAAGGATCAAAAATACAGATAAAAAATAAACATGATTCTACTTTGCAAGAAATATTTTCATCGTTCTCAAGGGTGGCTCACCATTCCCAAAGTACGCTTGGGGCTTTAGTCTCTCTGTCTTGCTCTTTGCTCCTTTCTTCCTGTTTCTTCCTCTTCTGCTCCCGAAACGGACGCAAAAGTCTTTGGTCTCAGAACACTGGATGCAGCACAGTGTCGCAAGCACATACTAACAGTGTTCACACTCGGGGAGGAGGCAGGAAGGAGCGAGGGCTGGTCCTGCTGAGGAGATGGGATGGGTGGGTTGTGGGGAGTCAGCTCCTAGATGGCTCCTTCACTGTGCATACTGTGATTGGGCTTGTTGTGAGTCACACAGTTCTGTTCATTCAGCAGGTTTGCTGTCTCGTCCGGCAAACCATCATGCAACTCCGTAAGAGTCAGTTCGATTTTAGTGTTTTCACTGTCCGAGGACTGAGGTGTTTTGTCCATCCGGGATGCCATCAGGGCATTTTGGTACTGCTGTCTTGATATCTGCTCCAAGAACAGAAGGAAGGAACAAAAACAGCCAGTCACACTTTTGTCTCCTGTAGGACACAGTGAGAAACTGAAGTGCCCTCCTTCCCTTTCCAGATGATCATACTTTTTTCCTGTTTCTATAAAACATCCCTGTGCTTTGCAAGCCTAGAGCATCCCAACTCAACAACACAGCATGGTGTCATTTCCAGACAGGGTGGAAGCACAGAGCTGTGTGATCGACCATGCTGTTCAAAGGCAGGGATTTAATCTCCATTTCCTTCTAACCATGCACATTTTTAGGGCCAGAACCAGAGTTCAGTGAAGTCTTTTTCCCAACTTCAGCGAGCTCCTGGTGAGGCTCTAAGAGTCTCTACAGAGCCAGAGGGGTATAAGCACTACTGCTCTTCTCTGGGCCAGCAAATGCAGCAGGAGCTACAGCCTTATTCTGATAAACAGAGAGATTAGATTCTAGAAAAGACAGATCTCTATAGGAATGAGTCCAAATTAGCAACCCATGAAGTCTTCCACTGGTCTCTGCAAGAGCCAGCTGCACTCAGCAGAACACTTATGACAGGAGCTGGCCTAGAGCAGGGTGTTACTGCCCACGATGTCTAAGGCAAGGAAGCCTACAGCCCCATACATCTGCATATGGTGGTAGAGGGAAGAATTCTTTCTAGAGCCACAAGCAACCAGCCCTGGAAACTCCTCTGGGTCAGCCTTCTCAGCCAGGACAGGCAGCAAGATGCACGTGCACTGGCACCCCTGTGCTACAACAGCAGCAGGTTATCTCAGCAGGCAGGAGGGTGGAAGACGTGAAACAAGACTTCTAGAACACCATAAGTTTCAGCAGCAACCCAAGAGAGGGACTGGAAATGGAGAGAGTCAGATGGACCAGGTCACATCTCCAAAAGCAAAATCCAAACATGCATTAGCAGGTCACACTCCTGGTTTAGAAGGTATTAATTGAATAAATGCCCCTGTGGCACAGTGAAAACACTAACGCTGAGTACTCTGTCCTATGTGTAATGCAAGACAAATAGAAGTGTGCAAGCCTGATTGCAGAGACACCAGAGTTTAGCATTCATTAGCCTCAGTATGAGCACAATGAGAGCTGGAAGGACTCCACATAAACCAGCATAAGATGAGCAGCTGCTCTGTACAGCAGGTAGGCCATTGAAATATGTCGTGAGAATCACTTGCTCAGTGATAAATAATTACAGATCTAAAGTTTGAAGGCCTGAACCAGTACACTGTCAAGTTTTGAATGCAAGACTGTACTCTCCTCTTACTATTTGCGAACAACCGATTTAGCATTCTAGTATTTCTATTGTATTCCACATCCTTAATATCAAATTAACTTTGACAGAAGTTGAGTTTGCAAATAATTTGAGTTGCATCCAAAGAAACTGCAAATGTGCACTTAATTTAAGAAAACCATCAAGGTCAACTTCTGGCCATGAGACGTCAGCTTCCCTGGACTCCCAGCTGGGATGGAACTGACGCCAGCACTAGCTGTTTCTCAGCTCAGCTAGATATCCTATCCCACAGGACTTGCACACATTTCAGCGTGGGATGCACCATGCTGGGGGACAAAGCTGTATTCATGCAGCAACTCACTGATAGTATGAGACATGAGCCTAACATGTGAAGTTTAAAGATAAAGAAAACTGTCCAATACTTCTCCAAGCAGAAGAAAGATGACAAGTCGGAAAGTAAGATCAAGAACCCCAAACTGAAACCAAAATCAAAAGTGAATAAAAAATGCAACCAACAGAAAATGTCTCAGCCTTTAGAAAAGGACACTGTCTGATAATGAAGGGTCTCCATTTTGGATGGCTCCAAAGGCTTCACAAGGATACGTCCTTCACGACTAAAAGCAGAGAGAGATTAATTTCTATAATGTTCCCTCAAGGGACCTGAAATCCAGAAACCTAGTGACCAATCTACTTACAGGCCTAAATAGGAGGAACAGTGAAGACAAATCAATGGTCAGTAGATATTGAGAAAAAGTCATTGAAAGTTGATTTTAAATGTCTGCTTTCATAATCCTATTTACTTACAGAGCATTCTAGAGGGACCTCCCTTCCCCAGGCTCTCCATCCTACCAGCCAAGCCCAGCTTTCCAGTAGGGCCTTTCCAGGTCTTTTCCTACCTTGACAAACTGAATGTCTGTGAGTGCTTTCACTGAGTAATCCGGAACATACACTTGGAGGAAAGACGCATTCAGCTGGTTGTTGCTGCTCCCTAACGTTGGTGTCACTGCATCGATGCGATCACTTCGGTTTAAAGAGTCTGAGTGATTCAAGCCACAGGGCCGAGGCGGAGACTTGTTTTCAGCTGAGAAATGGGCAAGAGTGAGAGATTTCTTAAACGAAGTAGAAAACATTTAAAGTCACCAGTTTCAAAGGACATAATAAATCATGATGTAGAACAGAAGAAACACCAATACTGAATCTACTCATAACTAGACATGCAGCTGAACAACCAAATTACCCTGAAAAAGAGTACATTTCCAGAGCTGGTAGTCAACATCACTGAGTATGACTTAAACAAACCTGGTTTGGCTTACGTTATGGACAGCTGGCCATGGTGCTTCAGCTGAAGAATGGTAACCACCAGAGAAAGTTACCTTCCCATGGCTCCCTTACAGGAACTCTTGATAATCAGACTGTGCTTAATATATTTTTTCATTTCTTAATGATTTATACTCCATACCAGACCTTTCAGTCAGTTCCAGCTAATTTTTATCTCCTTTTATTCCACCTGGTACCTATATACGCCTTGTTCCTTGAGTTAGAGCTGACATTTTCAAGCTCATAAGTGACAAAACTCTTCAGTGGACCAGAGTGCAGTCCCTGTGAGGGTTACTTCAACAATGTTTCCACTAGTGCCTGAAGGGGCAAAAACTAAGCAAAGGAGAGAAAGCTTCATGTGGTACATGCCAGCCAGCAAAACAGCAGCAACAGTCCATGCTACAGAGAAAAAATTGTGTCCAGGAAAGGAGTAAACAAGAGACAGCATTTTCCATCACTGACCTTCACTTGAAAACTTCATGCTGTCTCCTGCAAGTGTGATTTGCCACAGTTTATCTCAAGTAAATGTGTTTTTATGAAGCCACAGACATTTTGCATCCCTAGCTTCCACCAACTCAGTGACCAAAGAGGGCAGAAACATATCCTAAGAGAAATCCCAAGCCCTGCTGCAGATGAGGTTCTCCCTGGGTGTACACACAGTACATAACGATCAAAGAACTATTGTTGGGACTGGGGGATTTCTGGATCTTAGTGCAGTTAAATCTCACTCAGCCTGCCTAAACTGGAACTCCATGTAAACTATGCTACTCGCCTCTTTCTCAGCAGAAAGATCATTTTCATATAATCCTAAGATACAACACCTCCTCAAACAGAGCAGCAACGGCATCCTTGCAAGCTTTTAAAATCCTTTTTTGAAGATTTTTCTATATATAAACTTCTGTCTAGAAAAAAAAGGTCCCTAAAACTCAACCCTACCTCTGCCACTTATATAACTGTAAATATAATCTCTCTTGCACAAATGACACAGCCTCTTCTATGTCTCAGCAACCAGCCATTCCTAAACCTAATACTTTAAATGCTTCTAGATGCATGGCAGAATTGCCCTGTTTCTTGTTTCCCATGTAAAATGCATCAGACGTTGCTTTTCCTTCAGTTTTAAAAAAGGGAACAGAAAAACACAGGTCCTGACAACTTGGCAACTTTTCTGCCATTTCTGCACTATGGAATCAATGCAGGTCCCAATGGCGACACCGAGCTCAGGGTTAGGGGGAGGCACTCAGAGGTCTGCAAGGTGTTCCTCCATACTGACTTGTCATCTTGAAAACCACAGCAGGCTGCAGTAACTGCTGCCAGGAGCCAAAGCTCTATCTGCACACAGAGCTTGATGCTGTCATTCCCACTGGAGAACAGGCACTGTGAAGGATGAGTGAATTTGTCCCATCTTTCCCATCTGCATACGCAAAATACGGCTGTGTGTAACAAGAACAGCATCACTGCTGCTTAGGATAAAGGTTTCCATCTGGAACAGCTTTACACTAACCTGACTTGTATCTGCCCTTTCACCAGGGGTCTTATAGTACATTAGTAAGGAAAAACCAAAGTGGGACAGAAAGCAACATGACAAAGCATATATTAAAAAAAAAAAGGACAGGTAAAACAAAAAGACAGAATAAAGAAGGATAATTACTAAAAATCTGAGGGAAATGGCATCACTTCTGGACCACTTACAAGTCAGGGAGAAAAGTTACTGAAGAACAAAGGATACAGAAAGGGCAGAGGACAGAAGGAATAGCAGACAGGTCCATGTTTGCAGAACAGAGCCCTGCCAGCCCCTGAGCAGCCCAGCCCAGATCTGGACAGAGCTTTTCTACCCAGGTTCCCCCATACATCTCACCTTCTTATACAGAGGATAAAGAGCACAAACCACAAGACAAATATCAAGTCAACTGTCTCATGCATTTGGGGATAAATCCTTTCCAGAAGGACGCAGCAGCAGATACGAGTTTTATTGAACTGGTACCACATTGTCATAGTGACCACGCTTACCATAGCAGTTCCTTTCAAAGGAGACTCTTCCCATTGTAATTTTCCATTATTGATTTTTTTTTTTCTTTCACTGGGGAGAAAGCTAGGAAAATATGCTTGGCATTTATATTGGAAACAATTTGCGTGTGCAAAGTGTACACTTATTTGTAGCAAGGAAAAGGGGGAAAAAAAAAAGAAGACCTGGCAAACAAAAGAACCAAATTGAAAAAGATAATCAAAGCTGCCGAGCTTAAAAGAAAGCCATCAGGTACTTTAATTAAAGAAAGATTAAATTTCTCCCTCTTCTTTGAAGTTTAGCAGCAGGAAACTTTAACAGAGCAGGAAAAAAATCCCCCGCAGGGCAACAACCTGTAGTTTGTTTGGAATGCGCATGAGGCTAATTTAAGGACTGATGGTGAAATACATTTTCAAAAGTGGAAAAAGAAGAGGGGGAAAATACAGGAAACAGATGGCAAAATTTTATGAAATGCCTGATATGTACTAATGTTTAGGACATGTTTCAATTAAGTATGCATATCACTATCTTGTTTGCTTTTAGGCCTAGAGAAAGGCACATTTAATCTGAAAAAGAAATATGTTCCCTGTGGCCCAAATTATTTTAGGATTCTGCCCTTCCTACAGACTTTCTTGATGGGCTTCCATTTTCCCAACTATTCTACACGTGCAGAGTCTGCAAAGCTCCGTTCTTGACCCTTCCTAACTTCATCTCAGAGCTCTTTTTAGCCCAACTGGTACCTTTCTCCAAAGGGATTTCTATGTCAATCAACTTGGTCATTCAGCAAGGAAAGTTCTTAAGCGATACGGGAACCAGAAAACCCCACAGGAGGTCCCACAACCTTCTTGCACATTCCACTGCAAATCCATCCACTCAGTAAATCACTGTGCTGGTCCACGGCATTAACCTCACTGACACAAAGCTCAAAGCTTTTGAGGAATTAAAATGGCCAGGCTGTATGCAAACCTAGAATTTAGCCGTATGAGAATATAAGAATTCTTTCATTAAAGAAGTTTTCCTTTTACGGCAGTTCAGCAGCAGCAGACATTCTCCTCTACCAAATGCATTCTCTTCAGAAATCTTTAGGCCTCAGCTTGGGGAAGAATAACTTCTTTTAAAAAATCTCCCCTCCTAATTATCCCCCAGTGCACACAAGAGAAACAAGGACTTAAACGCATCACCAAAACCATTTTCTTCAATGTGTTTTTAGTTCTTCCCATTTTGATGGCTTTGCCGTGTTGCTACCAGTTACCATAAAGTAAAGTTCAGGATACCTACCTGTGAGGTATAACTCTGTGCTGGACTTCTCCCTAACAAGCAAAGGGGTCAGATAAATACAGACTGCAGCTGACTTTTTATGGCATCAGGGCAGTCACAACAATGGTGAAAATAGAAGCATGCGGATTTACCTGGAGAACCTGCTGCTAACAACTCTGTTCTGCTGACAACAAAGGTACGAGACAGGGACAAGGGAACTAGAAGAGGGAGAGAAAAAGGATGAGATCACAACCAGAAAGGCAGCAGCTATCCACACTCGACAGGGGAAGGAGCCAGTTCACACACTGAAGAACTAAAACCAAAAGTGCAAATCAACTGTGGAAAAGTAAAGGGTTAAAACCAAAGCAAAACAAACAAAAAAGACAATTTAACAATTTTAGGAATAAACCAAAAAAACCCAAGCCAAAGTAATTACAGCGAAATGAACAATTTCTATTTGCTAATTTGAAGGGCCATCCAGCACAGAATAGTCCATCAAGGTAAACTCAGTTGTGTACTGTGGTGCAAACTCCAGCCTGGAAGGCAAAAAGTTAAAACAAGCCGAAAAGCTTTTATGGGTGCTGTTCCTTATGGGAGTCAAACAAAACCAGAAATAAACCCAAAGGACACTTCACCATTCATCAAGTTTTCAGTAAAATGTCAAGCAAGGTTGTGATTCTCCAAGCTCATCCCTGTCAGGATGGCTACCATACCGCTAATCGTTACTGCAAATCATTACATACCCTCCCCAGTTGCAGGTAAGAAAAAAGCTTCACCCTTCTTTTGGTCTTTAGAGAAGGCACATGAAGTCTAATCAGGAGACAGAGGAGGAAGAGTTTTCTCGTGCTGCTGTGACTTTTACTTTCATTGACCTTTCCTGTCTGCACAGAGCAATGGGAATTTAATTTTATGAGCTCATCCTAACAGAAATCTCAGGATGCTGCAGGACATCATAAAACAAATTCTCTAAAACTTGGAGCTAGCAAAATGATGGGCTTGCTACTGGTAAAAGCCAATCAGCCCAAGGTAAACAAACCTTAGGCTGGCCAGGGGTAATCTAAAATAGTGCATATCCTTAAGTCTGACATGACAGAGATAGATTTCAGGGCATGCGAAGAGAAGATCATTTGACCTCACAGGAACTGGGGCAACTGGCATGGTTGTGGGGAGGGTGAACAACACAAAAAAAAAAAACCCTCATGAAAACATTCAGACTGAACGATGCTGGCCAAACAGACATGTCACAAGTGATCTCCAAGCACAGATCTGCCAGGAAAAGTGACCATGCCCAACACAGCTCTGTGCTCAGTCCATATTGCAAAAGTTGAGCTGCAAAGCTGAAGGTATGATGCAGATGTACACACGTGTCATGATTCCTTGCGAGCACTGGTGCTATCGCTCAGATAAAAACCACCCAGTGACACACTTCTCAATCTGTCAAGCCTCAGCTTAAGTTAGATTGATCAAATTAAAGTGTACATAATTACGTAAGAACTAGACTTGCCTTTAAATGCGAGCTCACACATCTGAAAGAACTGCTGTTGTCTGTAGAGTTTAATAAGGCTATACTTACAACTTAAAAAATAATCTTCATTCCAGTGCTGCCCACTAATGTACATACACACAGGCACACACATGTAACAGGAGTGCTCAGGAGTGCACAATTAAATCAAGCTGCGTCTCCAGTAGAGCATAAACCCTGCAGTGACAGGAGGGCCCAATTTCACTGTGAGAAATGTTTCTCCCTGAAGTGGAGCAGCTTGGAGTCAGCAGACAGACAACATGAGTACCAGCATCCCAGCCCTCCCCAGCAGGGCTGTGGAATCGCAGCTGAGGTGAAGAACTTTTTGGTGACACTGTTGACACCAAAACACATCACCGAATACTGAAATACAGCACTGGAACCTACTCCTGGTGGGTTTTAAGACAACAACTCAGCCTGCGCCTGTGAGGCAGTGGCTTGTATGGCTACTGCCTGTGTGCCACGAACTGGCTCACACCTTGCCCTTGGACAACAACTCTCCACCCTCACTGGTTTCTGGGTTATATTTCTTCATAACCTGACAGGAGCAATCACTGCTCTTGTATTGCTGCCCTCATCCTCAAGACAGCTTTAGAAACAAGATTAGCAAAGCAAACCACCCCTAAACTAGCTGGACGTTTGTACTTCGCACCACTAGATGTCCCTCTGCTTCTAATTATTTACTCACGTTAATTCAATCCCCTTACGTGAGGAAAAGTATAAAGCTGCCCTCCTGTGCCACACACATCACTTGCCAAGGCCAATGCTCGCGTGCTCCAGGAGCTGGCAAGTCGCTGCCAGCTGCTGAGTTTTGGAGACAGCACTGCCACCAGCCTGGGCCCCTCTCAGGAATACTGCACCAGGCAGGCAGTTTCACTGCAAAGAAGCATGGAGGGTTTACACCAGCCCCACGGCGTACGGGCAGTACGGGGATGCCCTGCGCAGTGTCCTCACGCTGCACACGCAGGAGAGGCAGGCTTGTGCAGGATCACATTCCAGAAGCAGAAGGTAAGAGGACGTACCTGGCGATGCTGTGAGGGCCATCACCCCATAGTAGGAAAAAGCACCAGCTTCAAACTTCATCCCCTCTTTCCCAGCCTCCACTTCCACTTTCCCCTGTTAAGGAAAATGAGAGAGAGCTGCAATTAAAAGGGCCCGCAGGTCTCAAGGGACAAGACCAGACTTAAGCCCTGAAAGCTCATTTTGCCTGATGCTTCTAAGCAGTGTCATGGTCTCTGCAATTTCTAATGGCACCTGAAAAGAGACAGACCCTGGAGGGCAACACTCTCTTGTTCCCTGAAATATCCCAGTCTCTGGTGCTCTATGGCCAGTCTAAGTCTCTGTAGAGGAGCAGGATCACTACAGCCCTTTGGGCTGGTACTACTGCTCTGCTCTGAGCGCTTACAGGTTGCTTTCCCTCAATCCACAGTGAAAAAAATACCACCACCACCACCCCCAGTATCACAACAGGCTTCTACATAGCACAGTCACCTGGGGGCTTGAGACACTTGGAGATTTTGGGCCAAAGCTCACATTTACATCAAGTTCTCTCTAACACAAACACAGAAAAGGGAGATGGGAGACAACACACAACGAGGGTGTCTGTCTTCACCGATGAGATTCCCACAGAAACAAACCCTTACTCCGGAAGGAACAGTCTTGGTGCTACTTTGGTTTCTTTGGTTTCTAGCAGTTTTACCTACTGCAGCATCCTTAACTTCAGAGCCTGCTCTTTCACAGGGTCTTGGCTAGAAGGACCCTCAGTGCTTCCCAAGCTGTACAAAACCACGCTGCCACACACGTGCACCCATTTCTGATGTGGGCTGAACCAAGTATTTAACATCACCTGCTAATATTATTTAAAGCACTCTAGAACAGAACCCACCATACCTAACACTGCTGTAACCACTCCAGTTGCTTTAGCATACAAGTGGCCAAAATCAATTAGCTTCCTAATTAATGGGGCCTAGTTTTCTCCCTCCATCCTTACTGGTACTGCGCTGAGAGTTAGAGCACACCACTGTGGAAATCTCATGCAGCTTTCAAGCTGAACTATGCAAAGGTTGGGATTTCAGACAAACATATAATTACCTGCAATGCTTTCCCTCTGGCTAGGCTGGAAAGGGCAGACAGTTGCCCAACCCATGGGTACTAAGCAGACTGAACATCAGCCAGAGACAAACAAGTCAAAATAAGTCCAAACAGTAGACTCTATTTCTATGTGTTTATTTCATTAAGCACCATTTTAAAATAAATAATCCTGTCTTTAACTTTACAGCACTGTACTGGGGCAGAAAACCATGAAAATTAACTCAGCCTGCATGAGCCCTGATACCAAGTCAGTTCAACTAACTGGCCCAGATGAGAAACAAAAAATCTACCTAGAACGAAGAGAGTGCCTAGCTCACAAATCTACTTTCCTGCTATCACAAGCAACAACTTCATATAATCCCTTTTAAAACCAATTTCACTCTACCACACAAATAAGTAGCTTATTTGTTCATTATAAGCCCTCCAAAACGTACAATTTCGTTGCCCAGGCAAAGACTGGTTATAAACAAAGCCCTAAAACTACTTACTGCTGGTAGTTATTCACCAGCCAAGGCTATGTGTCCAAAACACATACATAAGGGAGCTTTGATCTTTACATACAGTCTGGAGTTAGTAGCTAAAACCCTACAAACTAGTACTTAGCAGTAGGAGTTGAATTTCAGTTCCAAGAGTATTGCCCTACCAGCACACACAGGATCTCCAAACTTCCCAGGGCTGGTCATGTGAAGACCAGGTATGCTTGGCATAGTCACAGCAGCTGAAAAGCAGATAAGAATTCCCCATGCATGCTACTAGATGTGTTCTGCTCTGTTTAAATGCATGCACGTATGGTTTCTGGTCTTCTGCCATTTAATGTTTGAACAGGAATTTTTAAAAAAACACAGTCTCAAAAGCAAATCTCAAACTGCTACAGAAGAACTTCCCATGAGCCAAGAGCAAAGCTGTCGCAAACAGGTGACACTCCAGCTAAAACAGTAACTCTGCAGCAATC
Organism: Cuculus canorus; assembly: GCF_017976375.1. Taxonomy (NCBI): domain Eukaryota; kingdom Metazoa; phylum Chordata; class Aves; order Cuculiformes; family Cuculidae; genus Cuculus; species Cuculus canorus. The sequence continues at coordinate 13,412,920 of NC_071407.1, forward strand.
ATATTGGCAAATTTAGTGCACAGAATATAAATTTACTTGCTTTTACTGTAAAGATATTCTCTCACATCAAGAGACAAAGAATGAGTCCAAGACCATTTAAGTAACAAGAGACCATATAAGTAACAAAGGCAGAATATTCATCCCCTCTTGATCCTAGCTGAACTAACCTTCTTACCATTTTTACAGCATGTACCTACCGCAAGACTGATTTTTCCAAATGCATTAGAGAGTCAGCATATTGCTGCTCCTAAATATTTATTGATTGAAAAATAGCTCGGAAAGAACTGATTGTTCTTTTGAATCGCACATGTCCTCCATTTATATCTTTGCAACATTACCTCATTCAAGGAGCATTACCTTGCCTCTGGGCTATTGCAGATTGCAACAATTCAGCCCATAAGAAAGAACAAAGAGCTACCATTGGCTGCTTAAATACTCCAAAAAAAGCCCGAGTTCTGTTTTAAAAGAGAACTAAATTGAATCCACAATATCGCATTCCAGTGCCTTCTTCATAGTTTATCACTGATATTGTTTAAACTCCTTTCCCTTTTTATTTTTTTTAAAGCCACATTAAGCAAGACTCTAAGCCCTGTGTTACTACTTTAGCTATGATGCTTGTGCTTTTATAACCAAAACTGGTTTCAGTTATCCAGGATAAAAACATGAGCATCTTCCCAGCAAAATCTCTCTTAAAGGACTGTTCCTGCTCAAACAGTGTTAGATTGAAGCTAGGTTTCTATATAAAGCTTTACTTTGCCACTCAAGCATTCCAGCAATAACAAAACCTGGGACTTATCAGTACTGGAAGCAATCCTGCACAGAAAAGCAGGATACAGTCCTTAAACATCACCCAGGGCTCCAATCTAAGAATCACCCAAATGCAGTGATCTCAGGGCAGGACAAGTGCTTGGATGGAAGGGTGCCCAGGCACAGCAAGGGCTGTGGCAGGAGGGGGCAGAAGTTCAGTGCACAATGTCCCCACCAAAACCTGTGCTTCCCACAACACCAAAGGCGCAAACATCAAAATGGCACTGGAAAACGTCATTTCTCTAAGCTGTCAAACTTTTCATGCTTCCTTTTGCAAAAGAAAAAAACCACAATCGAGAAAGCATGCTGGACAAACTCCTTTGACGTGTGATTTTTTGCACCTTTGTTTTCCAAGCAATGTCAGCCGTACACAGGGATTCCTTTGTACCGCCTATCCTAGTGGCATCTAAACCATAAGTAACTTTCAAACAGATGACTGAAAGTGGCAAGTGCCTTCACTACCCTTCACAACTGGTTTAACCAATGCCGAAAGCAGCTGAGTGAGCTCTTCAAGGTTGGCAAGGCCATAAAGGAGGCAGAAGCAGTTCCCAGGAGCCATAGATCCATTCCCATGTTTGAAAGAAGAAAAACAACAACTGGAAGAGGTACAGAGAGGGATATGTCAGGAGATGCAGGATTTTGCACATATCTACATAATCGTATGTCTGACCTGCAAAATGAGAACAAAGTAGTCGACAGGCTTGTTTCGCTGGTAGAGGTAGTGTTCTGGGGCTTTCTTGTTCTTCTCATCGTATTTCAGCTCCTGGATGACGTTGGGATGTTTTAGCAGCCTGAGAAGGATCTTCTCTGACATCTGGGATGGACCAAAGGCTTCTACTTCTATAACACAAGATATGACTTGGCATTACACTTCATATGCCTGGCAAGAAGTTAGCAATACTCATTAATAAGCATTTGTCTATAAAAGACACACAGATGCAGAGATATCCATTATGGAATTGCAGGCTTTCTGTCTTTTGAGACTGTTAGATTTGTAAGTGGGGAAAAAAACCAGGAATGCCTCAACTTTCAGTTCTGTTGTTTTGTCAAAACAAAAAAACCCCATGTTTTCATCTGAAAGGGTAAAAAAAAAGCAGTCTTTGCCCTCTTGAGAGTTCAGAGTCACAGTTGTGTTGGCTCACTGGAGAGCTGTATAAATGGAAGAGTTTTACAATTGGGGCACAGAGAACCTTTGAATTTGTTGTTTCCTTCTTCAAAAGGTATTAAAGTTACCGCATTTATTGCACTTATTTAAAAACAAAACAAAACACAACACACTGTTTGGGGCCTAGAAAGTTGCCCTAGACAGATGCTCCATGTAAATCAAAGACACAGTTGGGGCTGCCATGGTTCACATGGGAAGAGTTACTCAAAGTGAGAGACAGCGCAGGTCAGTTCAAACCATGTGGTATTAATGCCTGATACACAGAACATATCCCCTATCTACTTGCTCTTCAGTGTTCTGAACAGGAGTTGTTTGAAGCAGGAAAGCTCATCCTTGTGTGGGAGAGTTAAGCCAGGGACGTTGAGATTTACACATGCAAATTGATAAGCTTTCCTAACACCTCATTTCAGAATATGACCCAGTACCTTTCATCTGCTAAAGATACTATTCTCAGTTTAGAACAGAGAAAACCAAACTGTAGCTTTCATCTTATTTAACAGTGGCTTCACAGCCAGGCCTGGATCTAAGCTACACAATCCTTTCATCCACAAAACAAGTTGAGAAGCAGCACCATAAGACTATGTCTGTTGAGCAGGTGTTTAGGGAACTCCATCAAGTCTTGTACCACTACGTGAACAATGCCTTGCTTGCTGTCAAATCCGCATCTTCCTGTTGAACTGCTTCCTTTCACCAAGGACATGCTCACATGCACATGAGCTGTAGGAGTCCAAGCCTTTTAAGGAACTACTGCCCCTCAGCTGAGATGTGATAACCGATCACGTAACGCATTTCCTTTAAGTCACAGAGGCAAAATAAAGCATGAAGGTGGACTAGAAGCATCTAGACATCTTAGAGGAGGGGAAGTACTTATTTCCAACTGGAGCTGGCAAACTTGTTGAACATAGTAGTGAAAGGTGCCCATCTGAAAGGCTTGCATGTGAGAAGTCTTTACATGTTAAAGAGAAACAGCACAAGCAATAGGAAGGTATGTTTTCCACAAGCTCTCCTGTTAACAGGTCTCATCCCTGAGATGAAGGGACCAACTTGACGATGAAAGGCAACATCAGCTGCAAGAGAACATTCAAGGCCCTGGCCGCTCTGCCAGACTGCCCACCAGGGCTAAAACATCAAGGTGTTCTGAGATGGAGATAACTGTTCTCTGAAACCTGAAGTCATCAACGGAGGTCACACAAGCCAGCCAGAAATCCATTTTTAACAGTACAGTTCAACCGCCTGCGCAGTCTGCATTAAATGTGTCAGGAGAGTTTTTCACTTGGAGTCAAAAAGTCTCATGGAACAGGTTTAGACCTTCCTGCAAAAAGTCCAGCATCTCTTTCTGGAGAAGGCGCCAGAGTGCAATTACAGTCAGCTGGCCAGTGGTATTGAGTCCTCTTTGCTTTTTTCCCTGAGCTCTTCCTAATGGGGTGTACTTGCTAGTCGTTAATCTGACGGACTCTAGACATGCAGTGCGGCACTTGGCATTCATCCTTACCTTTCAGACCAATTTAAAGTTACTGGTCCACCCCTGGTAAATGTCTCAGAGGGTTCATGCCGACACTGAACACAGGAGAGGAGAGAATTTAAAAAGAAAAACACAACAGTGGTATTATTTGTCACCCCACAATCCAGCCTCCCTTCCCGCCTGCACTGTCCGACCCACCTCACCAGCCTTTGCTGACAAAACTGCCTCCGAGGTTCTGGCATGATCGCAAAAAAGATAACCCGCACTTGCCTGTTGCCAGGAACCGGTGCATTGCCAGGAGGAGCTGCGGTGATATTTTAACCTTCATCTCGCTGTCTGTCTGCTTGAAGGCAGAGAAGTCCTGCTTCCTGTCCCGATGAGCTACCTTCTTTTTCGTCTTGTTATCAGCTGGGGAAGGGAGGGTGGGAAAAGAAAGGAAGGAAGTGATTTCTGTTAGAATGGGATCCAACACGAACCGTGCTGGATGGAGTCAGCCAGGACGGCCACCCAGAGCACAAGGTGCAGATAGAACCCTTTGCAATGCATGTAAAGCTCTGCTCATCAGCACACAGCACAAACTAGAGACAACCAGCCAGCTGTGATGCTGGCTTGTTCAGCCAGGAACCTTTGTCCTCCAGACCCAGACACCCACAGTCTCTGTCACTTCAGTGCTTGCAAATATCTAAGTGCAGAGCAGCTCCACATATTACATACAAGACGCACGTACATTTCTAGGTGCAGAGGAGGAGCCCTGCTCAGCGTTACTGGTGATCAAAAGGTGTTGTTCTACAAGAATATCTGTGATAGCTATTTTTTCATATACATTCCCTTAGAAAATTCCCAGCAAGTACATAGACTAAATATACAATGTCATATTTCTTATGCAGTACCATGGCTTCACTGACTTTTCACAGCCTTGGCAAAATCTGTAATGCCTTTGATCCAAGTAACTCCCAACGCCTAGCTTATGTGGTTTCTATCATCCTGTTCAAACTTCAGCAAAGGCTTGTGAGCTGTACAGCCTGGAGGTGGGAATCTCCGGCTGCTTTATAGACACTGAAGCCAGAGTGAAGTACAGAGTAGCTTCAGGAGTTCAGATATGGGATTCTGCACTTCCTAGTGATCCGGGACTGGTGTCCTTTGTTTAGCTAAATACTTGCCACTTGATTCATCTCTGTCTTAGAACAGGCTTCGTGGTGGGGAATTCTCATTTGTGGAAGGCAACATGAAAGATGGAGTTGCAGAGGCACAAGCAACCGAACTATTACCATCCATCCTCCGAACTAATCTGCCAAAATGTCTAGGAAACCAGGTAAGCAGAGAGCTACAGGCATATTGGAGTATAGTATACATCAGTTCCAGGGAGAAGAGATCTGTGCTCATATGGCAGAGTCTTGCTCTTCTCTGCTGATGTAGTGCGTAAGGTGGCACTGGCTATAAGCAGTGGAATGCTGTCAGCCAGCTCTGAGCTTCACCGTTTACTGCAGGAGACACAGGTCTTGAGGTAATTACTGTAGTCCCCTCAGATCTACAGGGGCTCAGGTTCTAGGGTCTTAATGGGGAAAGATACTGAAAAAACTACAGCTAATTGTCTGTACAACCCCCAGCCACTGGTCTAAAACGACTGGACTTTTGCGGGGTCACAGGCAGTTCTGGTACACTGATTCACTGCAGAGAATTCAGACAAGCACACAAAGAGATGTAGGTGAAGCTAACACTGAAACCTCATGCTTACTCCCAGTTACTGGTTGTCAGATTTTGGGTTGTGCCTGCAAAGATGATTAAAGTGATGTACCATAGCAAGAAAGCCACTGAGATCTGGAGTCCTGTAGGTGTCCAAATATATGCTACACACTACATAAGGCTCAGAGCAATTGAGTATGAGGCTTGGAAATGCACAATACTGGTAATTAACAGATTTCTAGAAAGATTTGCCCAAGTCACCTAGCCTTTTAGATATGAATGAATTTACATCCTCAGTTTCCATGGACAAGCCTCCCACTACACGACTATCACAGACTCAACAACAACACTGCAGTGACAGTAAACATCTCCACTCCAGATATTTAAACCTCATTTGGTGAGCAGTGCAAATCAGAAAATTTGAGATACTCATTCCCAAGTACATGGTGAACAACGACAAACCATGCCCTTTATCTTCTTTGAAACCAGAAGCCTCATACCCTAGTGGTACTTTACCCAAGACCTGGACTACTTCAGAGACTGCAGTTCATCTTCCAAAAGCAGGAATAGAAACTATGCAAGGGAGTGGTTACAGACAAAACCAATCACTGCCTTAGTAATATAGTCTAAGACAGACTTCATCTGTACTTGCAGCTAAAGGAAAGATGGATACCAAACCAATAGGAAGTGAATAGAAGTCCCTCAGAAGCTCTCACCAGGTCCTGCCTCTTGTAAGAAGAATACAAACGGTGCTTTTTTCTGAAAAGCTCGGAGAATGCCATTTTTACAGTGCTGTAGCTGAGATGCTATCTTACAAGCTCTGTCATTGCTTTCTTCAGGGAGGCAAAAAATCACAAAGTACAAGTTTTGGCCCTGGGACTGGGAAATGTCTGTTCAGCAGCACAGTAAAGCATCTATCTCTCATATGAATGAGCTGTACCATCGCAGGCTTCACACTGCACTTCTGCTACTTGAAAACAGTGCCAGCATCACACCACAGGAGGATGTCTTAAATCTTTCCGTCTGCATCAGTCATCAAGGTAAGAGACCTAGGCTCTTAATCAAATGATGTGCAATTTCAACTCCTCCTACTGTTTCTTTGGCAGCTTGTCCAGAAACCTTCCCCCAAGAAAAATGTTACACAGTATGAGCAGAACAATATGGCTTAAAGCCATTATTCTTGGCTTATTTTTGTAAAGGATGGTCTTAATTGTTCTTCACTATCCAAACATCTTCTAAATGTCTTGTAAGACATAGCAACCAAGAATTGGATGTTGACAGTAGCTGAACCTGGACCAGGTACTTCCCGTCTGTCCTCTCTACAGCATGTGAGATGGAGACCTGGGTGTTGAAATTATGTTGGCATGCTGAGATGATGTCCGCTTACGGAGTGCAGCAATGCTGTTTGGCTCCGCAACACAAACAATGTGATGCGTAAGGGATACCCTCAGTATAACTTTTGCTGAGATATCAACAAGTATTGCGACTATCTTCACTAGGTTCTGCAAATATTTAGACTTTTCCTTCAAATCAGAGGCAGCAAGGCTGACCATAAGCTCCTGGGCTGAGAGAAAGAACTCAAAAAAGAGGAGGGATTGAAATACAAGTAAGGTTGTGATCTCTTTCGTAACATTCCTGAACTTCCAGGCCTGATGTATAACGCCATAAATAATTGCATTAATTTACTTGCAGGAGCCAGCTTGGACAGGACAGAGCTACAGAATGGGGAGGTCAAACCTCAGGATCACACATTCAGATGAGACTGATGGGTGTAGCAAAAGCATCCTGACAACGTTCTGGGAAGGTTCTCGTTCTTGTTCTCTTCTCCCTTTTTGTCCCTTTATCTTTAGGATAGAGGAGACATCTGCAATGAGCTCCAGAGAAGTGCATGAGCATAAAACCACTTTATCAAATGGAAGTGTGGTTCTGTCTGGCACACAAGAACTACACAAGGACAGAGACAAGCAACTGCTTGAGATGTGCATCTATCAGATACTCTAGGAAAAGAAAGCCTAATTCCCAGAGGACTAGATGCACTGACTCTGTACCCATACTCAGTACCCATACTCTGTACCCATACTCAGTATCTCAAGGCAATCAGAGGTGGATGCCAGTCTCACCTAGCACACCTCATGTCCCCTTCTTACTCATGTCACCAGTGATTCTCTCATCCAGGCTGACAGCCTATGTCCCACACAATGCAAAGGTCTTTTTAAGCCTGTGAATTTGTTTCGGTTTTTAAAACAGGTTCAGGAATGAACTAATTTAGCTTTGTCAGTTCTTTTTGTTCCTTCCTGAGAAAACCAGGTTGCTCTGTGTATCACGCATGTTTTGGCAAGTGACAAAAAGTCAGTAGGACTAAACATGAAGCTCTTAAATAGCTTACAGTAGCTTCCCATAAGGATTCCTGCAGCCTATCGCAAGAAGCCTAGACAGCGGAAGGTTATCAAGTCCACAGTCCTAATCCAACAGGGTCAAAGCATCATTTTCTAATGGGTGGCAACCACCATCATGTATCTACAGATTAGATTCCAGCTACACAAATCTCTGCTTTCCTGGCATAGGATACTGATGTGCACCATGCCAGTATCTGTAGGTCTTGCCGGGCAAACTGGCGTTGCACAACCTTTTCTATGTTGCTACATTTTCACTGGATGACAGTGGAAATACTTATTAGAGCAAACAATTTTTATTCCTGTAGCTTGGTGGTTTAAATGGGAAAAGTGATACAGAGTTTACTAGCACATATATTTAACATACCTGCTTTGACAGTTGTTTGGAAATAGGAATGTTCAGGTAACACGTGGTCTTCCCCTCAGGGAAGTGACTTGCCAAGGCTAAAAAAAAAAAGTCATTAGGTGAAAGCTATCACAGCTGCAGCAGTGCAGCTCTGCGAGAAACACGCTCCTCGAACACCCCTCTAGCATGGGTTTGCCAGCAGTGGTCTTTGCTGAGACAGACTGCTGGACAGCATGCCGGTGAGGACGTAAAAATGCAATGCAAGCTGATGCTTCCAACCAGACTATTTCTCCACACAACACACAGAATACATGTGTGTTAAGGTATTTCATTTGTAGAAAAATCCCAGATTTTACCTAGAGCAAACCCTCTCTGAATCCACATGTGTGAAAAACAGCAGCATCCCAGCTGCGCTGAGGGGATGATTAGTTTTCAATTACAAACAGCTAAATAAGACGGGCCACTAGTCAAACCCAGGTCAGAATTGTGAATTCTATGTTCCTCAAGCAGACTCCGCAGTCTGAGGCCAATGCAGAACATACAGTTTTCTCTCCTGGGCTTCTGAGAAGGCTGAGAAATGCTCTTCCACCATGTCTAGGCCATGAGAGTGCAGAACAGACTCCTGTAGTGTGTCAGCCATGAAAAAATGCTCCAACTTTCCACTACTAAGAGCCAAACGCACTGACAGCTTCTCATCATGTCACTGGCTGGGACATAGTCAGAGCCTACCTGTGTCATGACAGAAACCTCTTCTCTTCACCCCATCAGCATCCCCAGTACAAAGTTCCATGCTCAGAAGTACTCAGTCTATCCAGATCCTGACAGGTCAGACTTAACAATTTTTCTTGCTCCCATCTTTACCTTGCTTCCAACATCTGTGCAAGCCATAAGACTGAGCAGACTAGAGCAAGCTGAGGAAATACCACACATTTATTTGGCATGCAATCCTCAAGAAAATCAGCTGCAGAGCTTCAGCAGTGAGAGCAGCTTTCAGCAAAAACTGTTCACCTACAATTGCTTCTACCCTAACACAGTTCAAACCGATTTTCACGGAAGCGGCAGAAAGGCACAGCTCCAACACCAAGGTCAGTCATTTCATCAAATTTCAAGTTTCCATCATAGTAAAATAAAACATTTTTAAAACCTCAGAACAAAGGTGTAACAACACTGCCAACGTTTTTCAGAAGGTCTACTTTTAAGTAAACATCTAGCATAGAACAAATCAATCCAAAGGTTTCAAGTTGGCTTGGTCTGAACTAAACACGCCAGCTTGGTCTTAGAACAACAGCATCAGAGAACTCTAGTGTTAGATGGGGTTACTGTCACTGACAAACTCATATCAACATTAAATATGAGCTGCCTTAACATATTGTGGACAATAAGGTGCTCCCATCACTACATCAACTGGAAGTGGTTACAGCACATCAGTCTGCCCAAATTCAAAACCTACCACATTTCTGTGGATTCCTGCTTTCTCTTTACTGCTACATTCTCCTTCAGTCTAAACAGTGGAATGAAGTCCAACGCTTCATAAAGAAACCAAAAGCTCATCTTTGTGGTACATGGCATCCTGCATTCTCCAGGAAGCGTAGGAAGTGAAGTTTCCCTCCTGTTCCGAATCAGGAATTTTCAACAGTAAAACCTTCTCAGGAAGGAAAGTTTCAAATGAACTCAGGTTCATCAGATCTGTTTTGTTAATTTATGAAGTCTTCAGATAGTAAAATTAAGTTCTCATTTCCTTGCCCTCTAACATGCTATTAATGATCAAAGCGTTTTTTTGTCCTGAAGAACAGCACGGCATGATCTATGTGGTTTCTCTTAACAAAACAAGGGGGAAAAAACAACATTGAAAAGCATATGCAATGTCTTTTCACTCACAGAAACTTGGAAATATCTCAAAGGTGATAAGTCAAAAATAGGATATTCAGTATAAAAGAAAGTCTGAATTCATCGTGCTAAAAGCATTATGTTGTAACTGATTAGCCCAACAATTCATTTGTGAAGGTATGAGAAGAAATTGCTACTAACTAGAATTATGTGATTTGCATAGTAATTTGACTGTTTGGTGTATTGTAAAACACAACTGTGATTTACATGAACCTTTGGGCACATAGATACTGATAAAACACTGACCAGATACAGAAAGTAGTTCAGGCAATAACAATCTTTTAGTAAAAGTATGTCTATTCCACAGTGTAAAGTGTGCATTTGGCATTTTGCTTGGAGGGAGGATAGAAAATGCTTGCATTGGCCTGGAAAAGATGCTGTAGAAACATTCAGATCCCTTTCATAAGAAAAGAAAATGACACCAAAGGATAGCTGGACAATGTTAAAGATATTCAAAATTATTATTTCTGTTTTTTCTATTACAACAGAATCCAGAGTCACCCTTGTGCTACACACGAAAACGTAGTAAAAAATAGCATCTGCCAGCAAGTGATCAAAGAGCACAGATAAGACTGATGACAAACGATAGAAAGGAAGCCCTGTGTGCACAGGGCAGATCGTGCAGAATGAAGGAGATGCAAAGGCACTTTGGGTAACCAGCCAAAGACCACAAAAACTCTAAAACGGGAAAGAAGAGAGTCTAGATCTCTGATGTCCCAGGTAATGACTGACCTGCAGCATTATCTCACTCCAGACACGTTAACAAAAAGGAAGGAAGCAGCTGTACTGAGTGATAAAAAGAAGAGCCATTTAGGACATGCTAGTTTTCAGTCCCGAAGATGACTTTCCATTCTCAGTTCTTCTGAATCAGTGACAGAGAAGGATTCTAAATAGAGACACTTCATTCCCCTTCCTTGAGGCCTGGTATTTGTCTGACTTTTTGCTAAAGCACAGTAGTACATGGACTACAGGCCTTGAGGCAGAGAGAGGGTGGAGAAAATGTGGGAAGTCATGAGCACTGAGGTTTAACATGGCCCCCATGGTGGAGAACAGGAGATTACTGCAGATGTAAACCTTCTTGATGGAAGGGTCAAGTAAAGAAACCAGTCCTGTTTCTGAATTAATACAGCATAAAGAGGTGAGGTACCCATGCTGCAAAAAACTATTTTTACCACCTGAAGGATCTGCAGGTCATTTGACCATTGAGATTTCAAATCAGCAATGTAAAATCTCTCAAAACACAGCTATTAAACACAACTGCTGCTGGATGTAGTCTTCTCTCTCATCTATAGACAATAAATTGCAAATATTTCTACTCACTGTACAGATCTGTTTCATCCAGAATTTCAGACTTGATGATCTCTTCAATCACATCTTCTAAAGTGACAATTCCCAGGACTTCATAAAAAGGATCCCCTTCTCCTTCATTGTTTACTCTTTGTACTATAGCCAGGTGAGACTTGCCTGCAAGGAGACACATCAGTAATTTAGACAGTTCAGAAATCCCTGAAAGATCAGAAATTATAGCAGAATTATAGACACATGGGCATAAATAAAAGACAAAAAGGCTGGTGTCAAGATGCATGAAACAAGAGGCAAAGTTTAACAGATGCTTAAAATTATAATCTGATTTCTGCCTGAGAAATGCATTCCTGGGTCACAAATCCATGTAATACACTAAAAGAAAACTGCTAGAGATTGTCTTTCTAATGTCTTTCTCAGCGAAACTCAGGCTGGCATTGAATATATTATATTATATTATATTATATTATATTATATTATATTATATTATATTATATTATATTATATTTTTGACGGTTGCTCCACTACTTGTCTTACACACTGGCAGAGGAAGGCTGGGCTGGAGCGCTCCTTTGCAGCGAGCTGCTGTGGATATTCTCCTCAAGCCTGGAAACAAGAGCAGCAATGGCCAAACCACAGAAGCACGTGGATGGGGTAGAGCTGGGGAGAATAGGTCAGCCCAATCCACGAGTTTCTTTTTTTCTTCTCCCTCAAAAATAATTTATTTAGAAATGCCCCATACAGTGGAGGAAGGGGGCTTATTTAGGAATTACTTGATTAAAAGATTCAAAGTGACAGTGTCTGATGAACACAGAGAAAAGCTAAGATGAGATATACTAGTGCCTCTAATGATCCCCAAGCTGTGCATCATTCACAGTGACTGAATATGCGTAACTCCTAAAGTCCTTTCCAACACAGGAATAATAATAACAAAACAACATCATCATCATGACCCTTCAAATCCCCTTTGATATCCTTGGTTGCCAGTTTCCCTAGCTGCCATTGAAAGCCAGACCATTGTAAAGCTGCACAAAAAGTAACACGCATTGAAAAGGTTCATCAAATAAAAGTGGCATTTTGAATACAGCAGATATCAATACGCTTTCTGAATTATCAGGAGTTAAGCAACCTCATCTCACATTCTTCTTTGCTAGTCTCAAAACCAATACTTATCCCCATCTGTGGAGGACAACCAAAATAGTTCAACTGTGCCTAGACCCCTTTATAGGCAGTAATGTCTGCATGTTTTAAGACTCAGATTATTAGACTAACAAGCATTCAAACTATTCCAACCCAGACTTACTCATGCTTAAAAAATGAAAATATCCTGAACAAACTAGATGAGGGAGGAAAACTTATCAACGACTGATATAAACATTGCATCAGGTCAAGTCAATTCACTTTGGTAAGTTTTTCACATCTGCTTTCCCAGGGACCCAACATAAGCAGTTAAAAACAAATTCTTGGTGAATGCTGTCTGTCGAAAGTTAAATTCTTTTGCTATTCCCAGCTTGTGATCATTTAAAAGGAATTTTCCAAAGCAGGGTCTAATATTAGACTCAAAATGAAGTTTCCATTCCACTTAGGCGATATTCTCACCAAAGTAACTACTGCATAATCTGATTGTCTTGGAGCTACTCGTTTAGATGCAGATGGACATACTTTAAATACCAACTCCACAGCACTGCTGAGTCTTATCTTGAGGAGACCTTATTCTACAGTGAATTAATAGAAAGATGATTTGTGATTTTGAAGGACAAACACTCACACTGTACTGAGAGTCTTTCATTGTGCCAGGTTTTATTTCTTTGCATTCCTTGCGAGACTTCCAGCTCTTTTTGCTGCTCAATGAACAGCATTTAAAAAAAAAGTGACTTCATAAAAAGATGAAATATCTAAGACCTATTATAATTGCTGTTCCCCTGTAATATATTACTCCAATTATATCCTCTAAATATAATGAAGTTCAAGGACTGGCACAAAAAATGTCACATGGAAAAAACAAATATTGTAATGTATTTCCCAGCACCTACTCAGATATAAGTATATTTGTTTCCAAGTCAAAGGACATAACTCCTTCAAGAACCACTTACTAATGTGTTTATCAAGTTTTCCTGTTCCAGACTTTCATGAACCCATAACTTTGTAGGGCGCAGATGAATTTAAGCCAATCTAATTGAGCTGCCTCTAAAAGGCCACCTTTTGCTCCCGAAGTCTCCTTCCTCTGCATTGGCTCCAGCGCTCACGCAGCCACTTGATATAGCAGACCAGATCCAAAAATTACATTTCTTGGGTCTTTTTAAGTTAATTTTGATCGCGATCCAATAATGTGTCAGAAATCATCAGACAGTGGACCAGGCATCAGTGCTGGTGATGGTGGCGACACAAAGATGCATTTTTGGACTAGCTGCTCTCTCAGATTGCTGCATAGGTGACTGCAAAATACCTTCCACGTATGGAAGCAATCAAGGCAGAAAAAGCTAAAGGGAAAAAACAGAGGAGTGCAAAGACTTCTTTATATGTTGTAACAGAGAACAACACAGCATGTGCCTAGCTTTAGAAGTGGTCTGCAAGCAAACTAATGACTCCTCTGAGTGTTTTAAATAGAAATTGGCTACAGGTTTATTCAAAGACTTTATCAGGCCACTGGTATTTATCATATTGTTGTTTTATTCAGTCTTGAAAGAGACGTTTCAACTGTATTTTCCACTGCTAAAGACATACAACATATACCCAACATGGAGCTGAAGAAAGTAAATGTCCAGCTAAAGAAACCTGGACTCTGTAGGCTTTGAAAGCATAACACAAATGAAATTGAGAGAGCAAGCATGCATGGAAAATACATAAATAACTGCTATACTCCACTGATTTTCTAGCCATGGCCTCCAACCATGCTACATCTATGACATTAATCTTTCTTTAATCAGTCATTTTAAGTGTTGATACAGTGAGATTTAGCAAGCAGGCACGTCTGCAGCACTGCCGGATCTAATGATAAAGGCAGAAATTACCTGAGTGATGTGTAATAAGCAGCACAAGGAGAAAACTGTGGCCAGTATTCTGACCCACAAATCCTCTGAGGCCATAGGCAGGTGGCATTTGCTTTCTGCCTTAGCTTCCTCCATCTACAGCAACATTCAGTAGCATTATATGGAGCTTATATGTGTACACAGCTCCAGACACAAGTTGTGACAAATGCTAATCTCTCAGCTACATTTCATGAGCAACTAAAGAATCAAGGAGTTTTGTTAAAAGCAAATCCATTCTCATCCTGTTGCTCAAAATCTTGCTGCTCGGCTTAGATTTTGCTCTGTACCGCAACTTCTGATTAATTTATTAAGCTAATTAAGAAGCATGTAGATGCTTAGTGAAATCCGCATGAGTCAGTGAACCTAGAATGAGCTCAAGAGAGTTCATGTGACTGACTGACCATGCAGAACAGGACTGGAAGAAATGCTTGAAATACCAATTCTCTTTCAATACCTCGAGCATTCCTTGAAAAAAGGAAATAGAAAAAAAATAATCGCCCTTTGATCCTGAGGTATGTATACATTAAGAATAAGAACCTTAAGAATATTGCCATGCAGTTCAAACTAGAGAAAAAACATCTGATCAAGTTCAACATCTGCTCTACTCAGTACAGAGGGTCTTGTCTACATGAAGAGTTCTGTTGTATGAATAGAGCTGTACCCGCCCCACCCTCACATGCCACTTTCCCACAGATACACAGGAGGAAGAATCATGCTGTCAGGAACACTACAAAGTTCAGTAAGTGCAAATGCAGAGTCATGACCTTGGTTCTAAACAATCCCCATGCATTGGTACTGGGAACTGACTGGCTGGGCCTGCAGAAAAGGACTCCATGGTCTTAGTGGACAAGCTGCACAGGTCAGTGGTGTGCCCTTGCAGCAGTGAAAGCCAAGTACATACTGACTACATTAGTACAGACGCAGCTAGCAGGTCAAGGGAAGGGATTATTCTTTTCTGTCAGGCACTTGTGAGACCACACTTGGAGTACTGGTGTCCAGTTTGGGGTTTTCCAGTACACGACAAGACACTGACAAACTGAACCAATTCCAGTAGATGGATGCTAAGACAGTCGGTGTCTGGAGCCCACAATGCACAAGGAAAGCAGAGGGAGCTACATTGGTTCAGTCCTGCTAAAAGGGGTGGGGTGTGTGTCTTAAAAGTCTTCACTTACCTCACAGCAGACTATAAAGAAGGCAAAACTAGATTACTGGAGGTAGATATTGATAGACAAGAGGCAATGGACACAAGATGTAAAAGTAGAAGCTCTCCTTAGATAAGGAAAACTTGTTCCCCATGAAGGTGGTCAAACACTGGAATGGGGGTCCTGAAGGGCTGTAAAATCTCCATCTTGGGAGGTATTCAGAAATCAATGACCCAAGCCGTCTTCAAAGGCAGCCTGCTCTGGAAAGGGAGTTGGACAAGATGACCTCCAGAAGTCCCTTGCTAAATTATCTTGTGATTCTAAAGGACTGTAGGGAGGCCTGACTGAAATCCCAGTGCACACTTCATTTCTGACTCTTCATTCCCGAATTTCTGCTTAGGAACCTAAAAAACTGCAACATTTTCAGTATATAAGGATGATACGTCAAGACAGCATGCAAGTTTTGCTAATCTGGAATGCACAATACAGCCCCATATATGACCAAAAGTATTAGCAAAATGATGCTACCAGACAGACTACGCTGCAGAAAATTATAATGCTGCTGGCACAGCTTTAAAGCAAAAGAGGGAACTTGGGAAGCGGTGCAACAGCAGAGGTGTAACTCGGGGGCTCTGAGCAGTAACAACTTATATGTGACCTGTGAAAGCTTATCATATCATGAGTAAGCAACTAGAGATGCCCTATTTCTGCGGAAGGAGGTTTATGAACTTAGTAACTGAGAAGCTTTATATGTGTTATTTTTGCCATGCAAGAAGCAGATCTTGCTGAAAGCTCTCGGTTTCCTTTTTACTAACAAAAGAAAATGAGTGCTAAATCAAAGCTATGGTAGACATTAACAGAAGATTCCTGTTAAGTCATTTTGTGGTAAAACTAGAATCAGGCTAGTCCATTTTTTCAAAAAAACTAGAATCAAGCTAGTTTTTAAAAAACAGTAGTCTGAGTCCATGTGCTGTTGGTGAGTGCCTTGAACACTGTGCTATAACCCATTCAACATGCCTAAAATGACATGGAGAAAAATGCCAGGAGGTGTTCAGCTGCCCTTGTGAATCTGCTACCTGACGATCCGTGCTTCTGAAAAATTGCCGGTTTATTCTTATGCAACTGTTTTGGTTTTGACTGATTTCTATGAAGGTAAACAATCTGGTCTGTTAGTGAGATTCACAGGTTCAACAATACACTATGCAAAACCAACCAATTTTAAAATGTGTTGTATAATTTAACCATTAAAATCAACTCCCTTTAGAATAGCACTGCCTTGCAAGTAATTACACCTAAGTAACAAGTGTTCTTCTATATTTCTTTTCTGCAGCACAGTCCAAGGACATTAAATCTCTCTATTAGCAGAAATTTGCGTTCATGCTGTTTGGTTTTGCATTTTATTTTCAATGGGGAAATCAGACTGCTACTTTCTCCCCACCACACTAACCGGTGTACAATGCCTTTGGGTTTACAACACAACACCATTCAAAGAACCAAGAGAAACCCAAAACTTCTGCACAAACAATCTAGATTTAAGCTAGGCTTTTTAAATCCTGTTCTTTTCAGCACAACTTTTTAAAACACATTTGGGAAGGGAACCCAATAACTAATACTATCTTAGTACAGCTACATGAAACTCATACAGACCTTCAAGTAAACGAATGAAAGTACCAGTGCAACCACGGGGAACAGAGTGATTCTTCGCCTTTAAACCGGAGGGGTTATGATCTTGTGCAAACATTAACTAGAAACCACATCAGCCTTCACAGGAAAATAAAAAAGTAGGCACTTTAAATAGACTCTTTGTGTTAAAGCCCATTTTAGTGGGAGGACACAAAAAAAAACCAAAAATTAAGGAGAGTTTCAGAATTGCTTCCTGACACTGAATTGTATTTCTAAATAACACTTTCCCAAAGGAAATGGCAGAAGCTCATTTGCTTGCAACTTTGAAAACCTGACTGGATGAAGCTCCCAGAAAGGACTCAGTAACTCTGACATCTGTGGTAGATGAAAGAGGACCAATGGGCTAACATTTTCCATCTCCAGCAGCCTATCACTCGGTGTGCACACTCAAAATCAACTGCTGCTGCCTTACCCTCCAATCCATTCCAATCAGACCTTGGTGAGAAGCATGCTGCCAAGTTTAATTTGCTGCTGCTTCCAAGAGTGAGAGCACAGCTCTAGAAAGCTGCTACCCGCTGTGGCCCTACTTGCAACTGAACTGAACCTGGCAACAAATAAGAAGCAGTAGCTGAGAAGTCACCATAAATTCATGAGTAAAAGAAATTAGCTGGGAACCAGAAGTAACTTCATAGCAAGCAAAAAGGTCATTTCAATTTAGAGCTCTGCTATCAAAGTGGAAATCTTACGAAAAAATCAGGAGGAGTGAGAACATTTCAGGAAAACTTTTACCAGGTGCAGGCAGGCAGCAAGACGAAACTAAAGAGCAGAGAGGAAAAGTTTCAGAAACTCCCTGAACACTAGTAATGATTCCCTTGCCACTGACGGTGCGCCAGTGTTCCCCAGTCATGCAGTCTTTAGGGGATTTGGCCTGGATATGGCTGGAACTGACAGTAACAGGTTCTGCAGGGGTGTAAAATGCACCCCAGTAACTGGGCTGCTCTCAGCATTGGCCAGAACATCTGATTTCAGCCAAACACAAGCTGCTTCCCACAACTGGAAGCCAATACCTACTAGAGGGGTATCCACTGGGCCCAAAGTAGGAGAGGAAGAGATGGAAAACATAAGGCTTGAGAGAGAAAACTCTCCTGAAAGCAAGATGTTTTTTGACACCCCATCAGAGGCTCTAACCTGGGGAGGAAGGCCGAGATATCAAGACACTGGTGGCTGGGGATGGAGTTTTAAAATACAAATCAAGGAAGCACTTCAAGGGAACGCAGCAAACTAAAGTTGAGAGAAGAGGTGGCAACAATGAGAAGAAAAAATGAGTCTGGAGAGAGACCTACTGCTCTTCAGCCTAACACAGAACAAAAACTCAGATAACATTGAAGGCAACCAAAGAGAATTCTTGGTCATGGCTCAAGTCTTCTTCACTAGATATAAAAGATACCTAACTGTGACTTAATGCTGCTGTGATTTCCCCTGTGTCTCCACTTCCCAAGGCAAGTAATGACCTTCTGGAAAGAAGTGCAAGAAATACATCTCCTTACTGACTCGCACCTCCACAGCACGGTCAACACGGATTTTTTCTTAGTGTTCAAGGACCCTAAAAAGGAGGCATGCTAATTTTATTACTCATAAAATTGAGTTTTTTTTTTTGTGCTTTGGTTACCTGAACATTGAAGTTATTTGAGTTCATCGTTGTTTGGGGGTGACTTCTATTTTTGTTGCTCGTAAACATTTCTTGATGTTCTTATTTTATTTAGTGGATTAAGTTTTAGTGGAAACAGCCTATTGGGCAAGTGGAGTGGTGGAGGAGACTAACAAGGTGACAGTGTTTGCTCAAGATTGGCCCCACTGATTTCAGCATTCCATCAGGGATCAAGAGCGGGCACCAGCCGGCAAAAATGCAGCCAGCAGAGGGAGTGCAAAACCTTGGGTATGCTCCACTCAAAGCTCCAGGTCCTTCTCAGACCTCAGTGCACCAGTGAGCAGATGTAAAGGAGAGGTCCTGGATCCTGGCATCAGTGGGGTCTGGGTGCTGGCCTGCTGCTGAATCTGGGCAGATCTCCTCTGAAAGGTGTATCCTTTGGCCTTGCCACAGCAACGACCAAAATCTGCCATGGCCTCCTCAGTGTCTCCTTCTGTAGCTTTGCATTGCTGCTATGACTTTTGCCCACCTCACTTTCCTCCTCCTTCTCCTCCCCCAGGGGGACAATTTCCTGAGCCTTTCTTGAGGCACAGAAGAGACACTGTCACCTTGTTAGTCTCCTCCACCACTCCACTTGCCCAATAGGCTGTTTCCACTAAAACTTAATCCACTAAATAAAATAAGAACATCAAGAAATGTTTACGAGCAACAAAAATAGAAGTCACCCCCAAACAACGATGAACTCAAATAACTTCAATGTTCAGGTAACCAAAGCACAACACCAACAGAAACAACAGCCTTGTTCTGTACCATCGCAGCCAAAAATCCTACTGATCTAATCCTCCCCCTAATCCTGACTCCCTCAATTCCTAGAATAAACTGCACTTAATTTGAGGACCTTCTGGATTTTGGCATCTACACATTGAAATTTTAAATCCGACAAAGGTAAAGTACTAGAAGCCACAACAGAAACACGTTTGGACATTAGGAGGAGGTTAGCTGAGGCCAGTGTGCTTACATAAGGACCTAAACAGTGCTGAGAGCAAAGCGTATGAGCTGAAAAGGAAGAGCAGTATCTTAGGACTGCGGATCGTGAAGGGAAATGGGGGCTGGAGATATTCTCTTTTGGTTTTTTATTACCATCATCAGCTCCCGTAGTCTACTTCTAGCTCACTATTTAGGACATAAATTCAAAAGGGCTCCTGTGATACCAACATCTTAGATCATTAATAATCTATTTTAATGACCCGTTTTACTTCAGGCCATTTATATCACATGCAGTTTGCAACTCCAGCAGCTCAAAACCCCAGCTGGTCGATGGCACCATCAGATTTTTCAAGCTCAGCACAAGGCTTTCTAATTTATACTGCAGCAGGAGCCAGGGGAAGCTTAGTGAAAAGCTACCCTGTTAGCTCTCTAAATTGGTGACAACATCCTTCACCCAGTAGGATTTATACAACCCCAGAACCACTTCTATGCATGAGCTTTCCCAGAGAGGGAAGCTGTGGTATAAACACTCCTGTGAGCACAACCAGCGCCAGTGACCTTGAATTTGCATGAGTGCAGGATCGGCGACACGTGAGCACTCGTGTGCTGATGCTGCAAATTCGTTTCTCCAAAATGGAACACAACGTGCACCAATGCACGCACCATGCTGCTGCAGCCACCTTTACCGACCAGCTTCCAATTGCTTCAGGAGAAAACAAAGGATACTGCAGCAAATTGAAGGCACAAGAAACACAGTCTTCTTCTCCCAATGGCTTTTTGTTTGGGTCAGGTCCCATGAGGAGTAATGACAGAAGAACAGCCGCCACAGAACTGTCTCACACTGTCAGTAAATTCAGTGGGAAGAAGGAATATCCTGCGGTCAAAAGGTGACTTTTAAAAGACTACAGGTATGGCACACATAAACATAGAAAAGTGTCCAGACAATTGCAAAGCCACAAATCAAAGAACCTCAACTGGAGCGACCGTTTCCAACCTACTGAAGCCACCAGTGGTATCTTCACTTTGCTTTGGGGCAATTCTAGCTAAAGGCACAGAACAGAGCACTGCTGACTCCTGGGCCCAAGTCTCTTCATCAAGAACATACACAGATCAACAGTTATGGAAATGAGAGGGGAAAAAAATCATTTAAGCCACCCAAAGATATGCTGAAACTGTCTGATGCAACAGCAAACAGAAACAAGGATACTCATGATTCCAGAACTGGGCATTGCAGATACCTAACTTCCTACAAACTGTTATTGTTTTGCAAAATACTAACACAGTAATGTATAGAGGTGAAAAAACACCCATGATTTTGTATTTTGCCAAAGGTTTAAGTAATTTTATCTTAATAATGAGTTACTTTAAAAGCCTATAATGCAAAGAGGCCAAAAGAACTAGTTTAAGTGTTGACACAGCATCTCCAGGCAAAAGAGAGATTTACAGTAACCTGCCTTGTTTGAAAGAGTGACCTTGCTGATAGTATGTAGGAATGCATTCTTAATATCACTGGAGAACAAATGTAGAATGACTAGCTTTGTTCTCGGGAGCTTTCAATTACTCAGATATGTAAGATTTTCAAGTGAAATAGTAATACAACATGATCTTTCCATCCAGACAAGGCAAGATTAATTTTCTCAAAAACAGTAGTACTGGGTCAGATTTTAAAAATGGAAAGTTCAAAGATCAATCTCTCTGGCAATTACACCATGAATATTTTTAATTACTGATTTTATAAAGCAACTTTTTGAAGTTTCCATTTGTGAACAACCATGTAATTATTATTTCTTTGGGCCACCCCGCACTCTGGGAGGCTGAGTTTGACCAGAGCTCCTGAAGGATGAAGGAATCCTCTCAGAAAAGACAGCAAAGCCTTGCTCCTTCAGCCACTGCCACAGGAGAGAAGTGGAGACAAGGTGAAGAGGTAGTCTTGCCCCTTGAGTAACAAGACACTCGAGATATAAGGAAGAGGAGAAAAGGAGTCCGAAGCAAGAGACTGAATTTGTGAACTCGCTACCACTGTTTTTGCTGTGATGAGGAGTTTCTCTACTCCAGAAGATTAAGGTTCAACAGGATCTACCTAGATCACGAAGAAAATTAGCCTGGAACGGAGACCGCCATCTACAATCAGCAACCAACAGCAGCTGCCTTCCATAGGTCTACTTTACTATTCTTCTAAGCAAATCCTTGGTTTATTCCAGGTGAACTTGTCCTCCAATTCTACTGAAATATTTTGCTACGGTATTTACCACAATTTTCCTAACCCAATGACAGAGGCATTAAGCATGGCATTTAAGGAAGGAGGATTACAACAAAAAGAATCAGTAGAGTGGCCAGTTATTGTTTTATTTTAAAAATCAGGCCAAAATTATTTCAAAGACGGCACATAAATCAGGGTAGCTCAACAGCTTCCCAGCTACTGTGTGTGGGTCACAGGGGATAACATGTGACTCACACCTATATTACAACACAATTCTTCTTGTCAAATATTTACCACAAAATGAATAGATGTGGTATTTTAGTGACGTAACAGGAATTCTGCCAGGATGGTATTGCTTTCATGGTTTGCTCATTTAGCTGAGGGAATGTGTAGTGGAGCCAACCCTGTTTTCTGTCTCTATCATTATTTTAGTCTCAGCCAAAATGAATCTGAATGCATTTGCTCCCAAATGACCTAAGTACTTATCTTTAATATCACTGACTTCTGGGACTTAGTAACTAGTTTGACAATTTTACTTCAGAGCAAGCTTTGTGATGTAGCTTCTCATAAGGAATGGAGCTTTTGATCTAAACAGAAAACTTTTTCAGTCTCTTCCAGAAAGGGACAAATCTCTATCATCTCTTTAAGAATATTCACCTTGTTTGTATTATAAATGTGCATGCCAGAGCACCTCTATGATTTTATCCAAGCCTAGGCCAAACTTTTTTTATTAGAAAAGCCCACGCTTTTCTAATAACACCATGCAATAGCATTGCATCAAGGTATTGCAGGACAGCAAGACCCCAGAAGGGTCCATTCCAATAATCTGCTAGATGCGGCTACAATGCTCTGAACTGATGAACCCAGCTCCTTCTGCAACACTCTAATGAGAGCTACAGCAAAGCATGACTCCACTAGCTATGGAAACAACCTCAATTACCATGGGTGAACCCATTGGCATAGGCCAAATTAGCTCAACACACCTATGTTTAGAGTTTTCTTGTTTCCTTGCGAGGGCAAAGGGTGGGTTAGAACTCAAGGACTCCATACAGCTTTTCCCACAAATCTATGCTGACACTAAAAGCACTCAGACAGTGCACAATACCAGCACCCCTGCATCTCTAAAACCTTTTGACCATGGAAATGGCCTCGTAGCAATAGTGTCCTACTGTCGTGACTTCTGTCTCGCATTTGTTTATTTTTAGCTAGCATTAGGCTGAATTCTTCCACATCCCAATAAACTATAAAGTAAACCAGCTCTAACTTCTGCTAGAAAAGACACGGGCAACTAGGTCATGCAACATATACATGCACACTTCACTGCTATTTTCCATCGCTGCTTGCAAATCCAAACATTCTGGGTATGCCCATACAAAAACATCAACACGAACCCCAACCAGAAAACCAGTCTACTAGGCTCTGAGGACTTGCCCTTAATCCTACAGAATAAACAACAGTATTTATCTAGCATATTAACAATAGCAGAACGGATGTGTGTCGCTGTATGTGGCTCACAGGAGAATATCCAAGGACTGGGTCATGAGAGAGTTTGGAAAAGCTAAAAATTCACAACCATATATATAATAATGTATAAACAAATTGGTTTAACATTTCATATCTTTCCCCACTGCAATACTTTTACTCTCCCCTGTTGATCTCTTATTGCAACAGTAACACATCCTCACCTTTCTCCCTTAGACCCTCTCTTGAAGCCTGCAATGCTCTTGGCTTCTTCCTGCCTCTTCTGCCTGTTCAGGAAAGGTCACTCCACAAGCACAACTACTGGTCAGGTGATATGGCCTTCACAGAACAGCTCAGGGATAAGCTCTCCTCACCTTCTCCCCAGAGGAAGCAATAGGGAAAAGTTTCTCTTCCCCACTCACCACATTGTCACGGAACTTACAGACACAGTATTTCTCAATTTTCTAACTCAATGACTTCCAAAACCATGGAGGGCTAGGTCAGGCAAGGAAAAATATAAAGAACAAACTAACAAAAAATCCCACACCGAGGCCTCTTCTCCTCACCGCCACCCCCTTCCCCCCCAAAAAAATAAAACCCAACAACAAACACACAGACAAAACACCCAAATCCCTGCCAAGCAACCTCCCCCACAGCAGTACCAGACCCTGTGCCAGCCCTCCAAGTGACAGGAGACAAAAACTCCAAAATACTGCTATAATTTCCATGTGCAAAAAAGAGCTTGTCATTTCTTCAGGACAAAGTGAAGTAAAAAACTCCAAATTTGCTAGAAGGTCATGAATAAAATGGATTCTATAAAACCCTACTTCATACTGTGGAGAATTTATTTACTTGTATTACCATGTATTTCCACATAGAGCTCAAAGACACACTTAGTCTAAATAAGACGGACTATGTATGATCTACTGCTCTGCATCTTTATACACGCGAAGTTCCCTGTCCTTCTAGGCAGCTGGGAGCCCAGCGACACACACGGCACCACTGTCCTTACAAGGGTCAGACAAACAGAGCTGCAAACCCTGGCGAAAAGGAAATGCATTTTGAGTTCACAGTGGGGCTATCACTTGGCTATTTCTGTAGCGCCTGCACCTAAAAAAAGATCCAGTTCACACAAGTAGCTTTTTTACCTTACTGTCCCACAAGATCTAAGTGCATTTTTTCCGATTACACTTTCCCACCATAAAATACACGACAAAATGTGACAAATATTTTTAAATATTCCTATTAAAGTATTTTGCTTATATATAGAAACATGAGTATATATGGAAACATACAAAACTCTTGTGTTCATATATAGATGTCTCCTCGCTGTATAACTAATATTAGTTCATGGAACTGAAGTCACACACGACATAAAAAATGAATTAAAGTTCCAGTGAGCTTTGCCACAAAGTAGACAAAGCAGAAAAAAACTCTTGGATTTATGATAATCTCTGTACAAAATGCTGAATGGTATATTCTCTTGAGAACTTCTCTGATACGAGAAATAAAGAAACAATAAAAAAACTAGGAGATGAGCCCAAGCCACTCATGACAAGACATCTAGTCCACATGGGTTTTTTTCTCCTCCATTTCAGTAAAATCTGTCATGAACCACAAGAGTGATTTGGGGCGTAAAGCCCTTCTCTGGGGGAACAAAAGACCATCAGCTTCACTGAGGTCTTAGGCATGTAAAGCTCCTTTAGAGAGAATGTTTCAAATGGCTATCACGGCTGCTTGTCAGAGTGCCCCACACTATAATGCTGTTTCTGTATAAAAGAAATATAATTTGCTATTTACATGAAGGTGATAAAAGTTCTTCATAAAACTTATTTGCACAATTATAAGGGGTTTGATTTTTACTCTCTAATGACTCCTCCATGGTTTGGTGTCCCAAACACCACGTCTTGCATTTAACCAAAAGATAAATGTAAAATTGACTACTCTGTTTAAGCTTAGGAAAATAAAACAAGCAGAAACCATGAAACACTTTAAACAGATAAAATTTAAATACTTTTTCCATGCTCCCAGGGGAATTAGTAAAATAGATGGAGAATACCCTCTCTTTTTTGAAGTGAAAAACTCAAACCCATCTCATCCCATCTGTTCAAGTACTCTTCTGAATCACAAGGCTCCATTCACAGCACTTTACTCTACAGTACTTAAAACTGTCATAGGAACCTGTTTTAACATCCAGCCATACACCTCTGCTTGAATGCCTTCTCGATGAGTACAGAATCCTGGTTTTCATGAAAAGCGGAGTTTTCGGCAATAAAGGTCAGGTACTTTTGTAGCAGTTCCACAATTATCATCAATAAAAAGAACTCTTGGATGACCTAGGCAATAAAGAGCTCAAAGTTTTTCCTAAAATACAATAAAGCTGCTGAAATAACGGCACTCCCAGCCCTGCATCTCAAGCTTATGATGTTGTGTTAACGTGCCGGAGTCAACCAGACAAGCAAGCTGTGGATGCAGTCTTCTTGGACTTTGGTAAAGCCTTTGACACAGTTTCTCACAGCATTCTGCTTCAGAAACTGTCAGCCTCTGGCCTGGATGGGCGCACACTCTCCTGGGTTGAAAACTGGTGGGATGGCCGGGCCCAGAGAGTGGTGGTCAATGGAGTTAACTCCAGCTGGAGGCCAGTCACAAGTGAGGTTCCTCAGGGCTCAGTACTTGGTCCAGCCCTGTTCAATGTCTTTATCAATGACCTGGATGAAGGCATTGAGTGCACCCTCAGCAAGTTTGCGGATGACAAACCCCCTCTGATCTAGAACAAGGCAAGATCACTGTGTGGTAACCATGGCACACGTCTAGTTCAAGATCTTCTCAAAATCATAGAATAGCTTGGGTTGGAAGGGACCTTAAAGATCATCTAGTTACAAGCCCCCTGCCATGGGCAGGGACATCTTACACTAGGTCAAGTTGGTCTAAGCCCCATCCAACCTGGTCTTGAACACCTCCATGAGTTCTCTGGGCAACCTGTTCCAGTGCCTCACCACCCTAACAGTAAAAAACGTTTTCCTAACATCTCATCTAAATCTCCCCTCTCTGAGCTTAAAACCATTACCCTTCATTCTATCACTATACTCCTTGATAATGAGGACCAAGAACTTCAAGTCTACCCAGCTTCACAAGAACACCAAGTTCTTTTATGACCACAAGTGATGAGGAACTCAGATCTATTATTCATGGAGATGATGACATGTCTGGCAGAACAACAGCTCTTGGTAGGACAACAAAATATTTATGCAGTGTAACAACTCAAACAAAATGATTTGCCAAATTGACTGCAACAATAGTCTTCAACTTTTTTCAATTTGTGGACCGCTAAAAATGCTCAGTGGGAACGCAAAACTCTGTATAGCTGAGCTCTCTACTGACAAGAGGCTTATTGTTTTTAAGATACCTTTTTAATGAGATGTCAGAAATAGTCCTTGGACACAAGCTAACAAAAATCATCAGATCACATTATTTTCTGGAAGTTTTTAATCCAAATATTAAGCAATCTTCCTGACTGCATACAATAACTAAGATTTAAAAGCTTGAGATGAAATTGTTACAAGTCTCTGCAAAATAAAGGTATTCTTCCTAGTGACATTAGCAAGGGATTACACGACAAATATGGAGACTGACCACCACCTAAAGTGACTGAATGACGCCACTCAAAAGCAGAAGCGCCTAGGTCAGTGAGGGCACGCAGCGTGTTACCACCAAACAGAAAGCCCTGACCTCCGCCAGGCGAAAGTGAGAGCAGATGCAACCCTGGGAGGGACCCTGAGTGCCGGATCCCACACGGGTGTATTTCTAAGGAAAGCTGAAATTAGTGGTTGGTGACGGTTTTTTTTGAAGGCAGCATTTAGAGACTTATCAATAGAAACAAAATAGTGGGAAGGGGAAAGAGAAGAAAAAGAAGGAACTCTGGGAATTGCAAATGAGATTAATTTTATTTCCATTGTCTTAGCACTTGAATTAGTGCTCAAACCACCATCTCTGCCCCAGCTCATTAGATTACACAATAATTTGCCTGGTCCTGTGTGGTAGTCTGCAGTGGGAGCCATGGCAATGCGGGGATGAGAGAGGCCAGCATAACCCAGCTTCACTGGGGGCCAGCGAGAAGGAGGTGGAAGGACTGGGAAGATGATGGTGGAATCTGGACTGGGACAGTATGACTACCTCAAGCCCTGATGTGCTTCATCAGAGGTACCATTTCAGTAGATATAAATATTTGCAAGTTAGTCTGGTGGTCCAGCTATTGCAAAATGGCTGTTTCCTGCCGGTGTCACAACAGACGTGATCTGAGGGGAATGCTTTGTAGATAATGCTAGGAAAGGTTTTCACAGGCAAAATGAGCAATGTGAAAAAAGCCCATGGCAGAAAGTGAAGCCGAGGCTGACACTGCTCTGTATGTGCAGGGGCGAGACATTTAAAAGGGTACAAGAACAAATAGCAAGTTCTTGCCACTCTGCATCTCACCTGCAATGGCAAGACCTCAGCTCCCATCCCCAGCCACGTGCCTTGAATCCCTTGCTTACATTGGAGGCAGCATCACTCTCTACCCTCATGTTTCCCACTTTCAAAAAGCATGACAGAAAACAGTTCCTTCTTCCCTTGTGATGGGTCTGGGCCAGCCTCTGGAGTGAGAGCAGAGAGTACAAAGTCCAAAACTTTAATCAAGAAAACCATTGACCTGCCAACAAATATTACAACAATTTCTTCATTAAAGATGAGAAACTATGCGTTTTCCAAACACCAGGGCTAAGGAAAACTTGATTAGCAGAGGAGGTCTGAGAGAATATGGTGGTGCTTCTGGAAATAGGTTAAAAAATAGCATGGGAAAACACAGACAGCAAGAAAGTAACTTGAGAAAGAGATTTCATTGATCTGTCAGGAAAAAGAGAGATCTTAGAGCAGCCCACTATTCTCAAAGGAGACAGGGAATGTCTTCAAATGTTAAAAGGATTATGAAATTGTGACTGGAATGAAACCTAAGGTAGAAAGAATAGCACGAATACAAGTTAAATTCAGAGTGCTAATATCAGTATGCAAGGTACACCAGAGGATGAGCATAGAAACTACCAAGAAGGAAGACAAGAGCACACTAACACAAAAAGGTACAACTGCTGTAGCATTTATTTGCTAAAGCAAATAAGATACTCTGGAAACAAGAGGGGCTTTGTGCACAGAGATCCCCCTGGTCATACAAGTGAGTTGCCCCAGGGGTTATTCCAAACTGTTCGTGAGAAAGTCTCCTGAACCCTGTGAACAATGAAAGCAGCCCTTTTTCCATCGGTCTCTCCCAGAGTATTTAAAGATTTGAATTTTCCCATATAATTTTTGGTTCATCTCTCTCTTCCTATAAATAGAGAAGCAGCAGTACATGCATCTCTTCTTCATCTTTTATGGTGGTCTAGCATTGCACACATGCTGGAATGTTTTTCTAGTAAATGATAAGCGATGGGAAACAAGTCAAAGACAAAGGGACGAGAGACCTTGAGCTCAGACAAGTAGGAGAGATGGGAGCCCCCGCCTTCTCTTTCCCAAGAGGCAGGTATCTTTTCTCTGGACCAAAGGGTTTTGTTTTGGAAACAAACGTATCTATTTCTGTCATTTCCTTTAGACATGCAGTCTTCATGAGGCTGATAGTAAGACTGACTACAGTGTCTGAGAATGATGATTTGGCCCCCAAAAGAAAGCATTTCTAACCTAAACATGAAACCCGAAGGAAGCACACCCCTGCTGCTAAGCACACGTCTCAGTGGACTAAGGCTGTGATCTGTGCTCTGCTCCCAGAGCCTTTACTTTAATCCAAAGTCCAATAATCGAGTTAGCGCTTTAGGAGGAGAGCTAAAGCCCCTGGGGTTTCTGTCAAGCGGCTGGCTGGTGGAAAGGCTGAGCTGGACATCAGCAGGTGGTCCAGCTGCCATGGGAAACCAAGCGTGGTGTGGGCAGCCAGACGGCTGAGCAGGAACGCCTGTAGCTCTACCCAGACCCACAGGAGGTCAACCACACCACTAGATGTTCTCAACAAAAACAAAAACATGAATAGAAGAGGAAGGGCAAGCCATGGCAAAACAAGAAAATGCCAAGACTAGACAGTCTGGGCTTGGAAGTTGCTTCATAAGTCAACAAAGCCCACTTCAGCGCAACACAAACAGTTATCTCAGACTGTGCCTCTGGCATATTACTGCAGTGATGAATGGGACAAGCCAGCCACGCTAACACAGCAACCTCTCTGACAGATGGGGAAGGCGCTGGGGAGAGCAGCGGGGAGGGGGAAGCTAATGAATTCCAGAAGATCATGGTCTTCCATCCCTGCTTAAAAATAGGAACTGTGGTCAGAGGTTTGAGACGGAGAAAGTCAAACCTCAGGATTTAGATACAGATTTTGAAACCACAAGAGGTCACAGCTAATTGATGGTTGGTCATTTAGAGGGCCTGGGACAACTTAAGAATCAACAACATACTGCAAAGTCTTGCTCAAGTTAGGGTCCTATCTCCCATCTGATAGACGTAATGATAAAGACGTAATGATATCCCTGCAAACAGCAGTCCTGACCAGCATCCTTCCTAGGCTCACCTGCCCAACTTTTCCTGTAGGGGAAACGAGCAAGCTGCCAACTAGCAGCAGGGTGAGGCAGAGCCTGGTCTCAAGAGCTGAAAGAGGGAACAGCTTTCAATGTAGGCAGCCTCTGGGCAGGTTCTTGTGGAGCTGCCAGGGTCACTAACTCTGGGATAGCCTAATCCACTAACAGGTAAATCCCTTCCACAAAACATTCCTTCCTGCCTGAAAAGACTTATTTGGCAACCAAAGCCCCCTGCTTTAGAGTAAGAGCTGGGGAGGAATGTGACCTGTGGCTCCTGATGGGAGACAGCCCCAGCACATGGAGTACCAAGCCGAAAGCTGCCCAAGCCTCAGCACGTGGGGCCCTCTGGTGAACGGTCCTGACTCCACATACGAAATCATTGCTTAGCAGGTGAGGCACAACACACAGAGATTTGGTGCTTGCCATTCTCTTTAGAGGCATAAGGGACTATCTCTCCAGACAGCTAGAACTGCAAGAAGGAGGGACGCTGCTTGGTGGTTTTGGCAAACACCATCCCGAGCACAAGGGTTTGGCTTGCTAATTCTGACAAGGACAGCACAGAAGGGAACTCAACGGCCTTAAAGGAAAGGCAAGTGAGAGACTTCTGCTTTGTACCCTGCTTCAGCATGCTTCTACACATTGCTCATACACGGAGAAAGAGCCCATTTTCAAGCAAAGAGAGAGCGGGCATTACAGCTGTGTTACTGTGAGCTGGCCAACCCCGGGATCCTCCCAGTTTATCAATCCCTCTGGTCCACTTTTGCTCTATGAAATGCAAGTCCTGTCTAACATCTCCAGGTTGGCAAACCTAACAACTCAAATAAGTTATCAGACCTAAATCAGTATAAGATTCACCTGTTTCCTTGAAAGAATCTTCATTCATCCAATTCTGTACTTCATTCGCCACTAAGTTTTTCCCCACCCCAAGAAATGACATTTTTCAAGTGCTAAAGAACCAAAAGCAAAAGAAGTTTTAGATTCTGCATCATCTGAGAATAAAGATCACTGTTTTGACCCACCACTAGAATAGGTATGGGTAAGTACTACAAAGGGAAGAACAAAAAAAGAATCTGATAGTTAACGCATAAAAATATGAGGACCCAACAGTTAGAAGGACGCATCCAAATACTTATGCCCTCAGGTAAGCTGAAATAGCAAAAAAAAAGCCTCCAGTCTGCATGACAGCCACAGAGCTGAACAACCAACACAAAGGCTCACACATTTCCTTTAGAAGAACTAGAGAGTAACAGAGATTTTAAGCAAGAGAGCATGTGCATGCAAGTTTGCTTTCCAAATCAAATTTCCTTTCCAATGCCTGCATAGCTTCACATCAGTAGCTTTCTATTTCTACTACGAAAGGCTCTAGTGCAATTACGCTCAGTTACTGAAAGCCTCTTTACTCTAATCCTCTTCTTAACCTCAGAAAGTAACAGCATCAACTGATACCTGCGAGCTTAGCCTCCTCCATGGGAAACACTCTAGAGTCCATGGCAGAGAAAAACACCCTCAGGACGTACCCATCTACGCCAGCTCCCATGTTCACCTCACCAGCGCTAAGTATCAGATCTCCTAACTGAGCCAAACCAAATTTTCATAATATTGGTATTTTAAAGAAGCGAGCTCCAAGCAGAAAACAGATGAAAGACAGAAATATCAACTTGTCATAAGGACACCTATTACTTTGTCTTTTTTTTTTTTTAACATATATATATCTTAAACTAGTTTAAAAATTAAGTTACTTGCCATGAGGTTGATGGGAAAGGGATGCTGAGAAGGAGGCACTGTGGTATTTGTTACTTTTGACATGGATGTTGAAACCAGGACCTAACACACATAATTATGGGGTAGACTGAGCTCTAAGTTTTCATCAACCATGAAGTTAAAGGCAAACTTAGAAAGAAGTAAGAACAATTCTGATTTAAGCAATGAAACAGAGACTAGTAAAAGTTACAGGCATCTCAGAGGCCCTTTTGAGAGGTATTAGACTTACGGAATGACTGCAGTTTTCCCTCCAATTTAGAGAGCTGTGGGGTTTTTAAGTCTAGCTGTTTAACCCGTGCAATGCAGAGTGACCTTTTTATTTTCCATTGCTCTTGCAGTTTTCCAGCAGTTTGAGTTCATTTGGGATAATTACCTCAACATGGAGCTGCAAATGGAAAATGTTGCCGGCAAGTTGTTCCATTCACAGCCATTTAGTCTTGCACTGCTTGCGTCACGGTGTGCTACCTGCTTTCCCTGTCTCCTTAGGCAGCGAGGCTTCAGACCTCAGGGCCATGCTCCCAGCGGTCACACAGGCTCCAAGAAGAAGTCAGTGACCTTCCAGCCAGAGAACTCCACCCCAAACACAGCATCTGCACGTGCACCTTCCCTTTGCAGCCTATCCCACGCTGATACTTGGGTGACAGATGCCATGCCGCAAGGCAGCCCTACAAGGAGACCACACTCCCTGACCCACCGAGGAACTTACGCTCCTTGAATCTCACTGTGGAAGAACAATAGTCACTCCAGAGCCGAGATGTCGCTGAGTTTCCATAATAAACCCTGTCCTGACTCTGTCTTCCAAAAAGCACTGATTTGTAAAACATCCCATCAACACGGAAATTAGTAGGTCTGACCTGGTAAAGAAGAGGAAAAAGCCCTTTCCCATGCAGATTACAAGTTTACTTGAAAGCTGGCTTTACTAACACAGAGTCTGTATACTCACATATCTATGGGTGGATTTGGATTCAACTTTGTGAGATGTGTTATCAAAACACAGAATCACTGATGTTTTAAACTGGTATTTCTAAGTCATTTTTAACTAAGATGCAAGCCAAAACATCACAGCAAGGCTTGCCTACCACCAAATGTTCAATACCAAGATTTCACTAACACACCATTTTGAGCTAACAATATTACAGGTACCCTTGTCAGAGCAGTAACTTTTGGGTAGTGTTGAAAGAAGAGCTAGAAAATTATTCTTTTTTCCTAGAAGCTGACAGTCTTCATCTTTCTCCTGAAGAAGCTGCACAGGGTTCTGTCAACAGAAAGAGCCCTCCATTCCCACACAAAGAGCTCCCACCTACTGTCTAGTCACCTTCATCTAGGGAGTTGAGGATTTCCCACTGGTTCTCTTCTCCTTCCACAAGAATTCTCTGACATCCACAGGAACTCAGTCCTTCAGAATACAACTTTCTGCAAGGGTTGATGCTGCTACACAAGGTTGACACGCTTTGCTACACAAGGTGCAAAACTCCTCCCTTGGAAGTATTTGCTATCAGAGATCTTAAGGAGAGCTGAAAGGGAAAAGCAGGGGGTCCACAGCTATTGTCTTCAGCTCCTACCTCACAGGGTCCAGGGGAAAGTCCTTAAGAGCTCTGAAAGGAGCTTGTCTGAAGCCACCTCCAATTCTCCAGGAACATCAGACATAAGAAAATCTAATTTAATGAAGACGAAATGTGCCAGCACAGTGCAGGTCCAGGAAACAGAGGGCAAGAGTCAAGCAAGGGGAAGGACTGCCTTCTTGAACACATCAAACATTAGTGAGCCAGGAAACCTGGAGTCCAGACAGCACCTGTACAGTCACTTAATTTCACCGTCAGAATGAGAAAGACCATTTCACTACTCAGGGCAATTGCATTTAATCACCAGCCAACAACACCTGAAGTACCTTGGTTCTAACTGCAGACCACAGAGGCTACTCTGTGGCCTTCTTTACAGTTACACATCGTACACGAATTAAGATGACAAATTCCCTGTAAGACAAGCACTACAAACAAAAAAGTCATTTCCCAGGCTTTGTTAAGAGTCCTACCTCTCAAAGTGATGAGAGCATTTAACACATTGGGACCAAGAGAACTCTTTAAATGGCATTAGACTTAAAGCTAGTGTGTCTCTATATCACCATTTCACTTTCCCCAATCAGGAGTTAGGAAGGCTTACTGAAAAACTGTATACTTGTAGATGATCTTTAAGGTCCCTTCCAACCATAACTACTCTATGATTCTATGTCTCTGCCCATGGCAGGGGGGATTGGAACTAGACAATCTTTAAGTTCCCTTCCAGCCCAAACTATTCTATGATTCTATGATACTTCTTGCTAGCAACAAATCTGTGAGATATGGTAATATTGGATATGTGTTTTCAGAACCTCATATGCAAAGACAATAACCCAGAAGAGACAGAAAGTTGGCATCTCTGCAAATGAAAATATCAGACACATTGTCTGAGAAACACTGTTTAACCCTCCTACATAGCTACAGATTTGAGGGGGAAGGGGAAGAGAAGTTCTATAGGTGGTTGATAGTCTCAAAAGAGAAACTCTGTATGTCACCTGTGGTTGCAAAGCAATCTTTATTTCCTGTATCGCAGATGATCTCAGCATACTTTCCCCTTTATTTAGCATCTTCTATATTTGTCCCAGTAGTACCAGGTGGAAGCTTTCTTGACCAGGCTATTATACTTCTAAAATACTTACCAACAGCCCTCAGATACCCACTCAGCACGGACCTACAAGGCAAATCAAAGCAACGCATGAGCTGTGTTCAGGCTCAGCTATAAGAGCGATGCCACAGCCAGTACCACCAGCGCTTCATGGCCGCTTAGGTGACATAAGCCCGTTTGCCAGTCTGTGCCTAGCACATATGTGGCATTTCCCAGAGGAGTTACAAACTTTTGCTAAGTTCACTCTAGAACCTAAGCAGAGAAGTTAAATCTTTGCTACACCAGCATTTCACTTAAACCATCTACACAAATAATTTGTTAGTGAAACTCTAAGTATTTAGGACTTCCAGCCCCATTTATCAACTCTTCAGCTCCTGGTTTCTTTTTGTTTTAGTTCAGGTTGGCTGCGGTCCATTCATCTACAGGGTATCCTGTGGCCACTGAGCAGCACTGACCCTAATAAGCACTGCTTAAAGATGCAAGTGTGGTTTTCCCACTAAAATCCAAGTGTGGCTGAGCGGTGAGCAGCAGGACATACTCTTTACCATCCATATAGCTGCACAGTCACTCCAGTTTACGCCTCTCTGTGCTTCTTTAACTACTTCCCTACAGATGGCACTGTACCACTATCCAAAAATACCCCCTCTGGACAAAACAAACTTAACTTAGATTCATGCTGAGCCACCAAAAAGAAGCTAAGTGACCAGCAAGGTTCCAGTTTCTGAGCAAGCACAGCTGCATCAAACAGTGAGAGAGCACAAGGGCTTTGTCCCTGCAGATCAGGATGAGAACCAGTGGGAAGGTGGCCATAATACATACAAATCCTTCTTCTGTTTTCCCGGATGCATTTGGTCCCTAGTACTGTTGAAGATGAGACGTTGAGTTTGACAGACCCTAGCTATAACCTTGTTTGGCAATTCCTATGGGAGGCAACTGAGAAACCTCACAAGAAGCCAAAGTGTGTCCAAAGATTTACAATCAGGGCTGCGATGCCAGTAATTGGATGAATGCAATAAAATCTGCAGATTCCTTTTCCTCAGTCATGTGTGGTATTTCTATTACTTTCTCTGTGACTGTTTTACATCCAATAAAAACACACGGAATAGAAAATACAGTAGTAGAAGTTACCCTTTGCTCTTGGTACGAAGAGTAATTCATTGGTTTGGCACTTGTCAAAGCATGCGTAAAGGGGAAAAGCACTTGGCTCAAACAGGCTCATAATTATTAGCAGCAAATTCAATCTATGGTACATTTCACCAGCTGCTTCTTAATTTCATTGCCTCTCAGCCACAAAGATTTATGTGATGAGCATTTCCCCCATAGCTACCAAAATCTTTTCGCTTTTGATTCACTACTCTCGTTAGTGAAGAGTGAATTTTCCTCCTTAGTTGCACGTACAGAAGTTCTGTAACCTTCCAAACAGGATAATTATGTCCAAGGCATTTAAGTGTGGAGTGCAAGACCTTTAAAAGAAAATGAATTTCAGAACATATTAGATGGACCCTTAGAGATATCTCCACCCAGCTGAATATCAGAGCATCACTAGCACGGAAGTATTCCTGCAGTTAGTATTGTTCTCAGGATCTGGATAAAAAGCAGCAGGTTCCTGAACAGTGCTTGTTCAGTCTGTGTGACAGACTGTTATGAAGTGGAAATAAGAATGTTATCTACTAAAACTACAGAAGAAAATAAGGATAAAAATGAGATTAGCATGTGGTTGGGATTAATAGAAATGCTAAAAAAATTACAATCAGGACTTTGGTTTGAATCATCATGCAAGAAGATCTCTTTCAGCATCGCTTCTACAACATCAGCACTGGCTAAGCTTCTGATCCTGCACTCAGAGTAAAACGAGAGAGAAAATGCCCACTCTACCTCCACAGCTCTGAGATCACCCTTGATCATAAACAGCCCTGCCCAGTTTTAAATCTAAAGACATCATGACCTTGTGTTGTATAAAACTAGATTTACATTCACGGTATCGTGGTAGCAACATCACAACCTACCAGGGCTTTCAAGAGACTTTAGCAACACAAGTAAGTGGCCATATAGCCACCACAAATAATTAAGCACTACTACATTTACATTATGAAATAAAAAAGGTATTCAGGTTGAACTTCCAAAAGGTGCTGTAATAGAACATTTTGTAGCAACTGGCTACTCTGCCCAGTTCTGTATAATCACCTTCAGTCTGCCCAAGTTTCGTCCTAGTTCTTATATATCAATAGAACAGGGATGTTACATGGTTTTATGCCTATACAGTAATTTATTTCATCCCATGAAAAAAATCCCACCCAATTAAAAACAAACAAACAAAAAGGGATAATGGTTTTAAACTAGAAGCGGGTAGATTTAGTCTAGATATAAGGAAGAAATTTTTCACAGTGAGGGTGGTGAAAAGCTGGAACAGGCTGCCCAGAGAGGTAGTAGATGCCCCATCCCTGGAAACATTCCAAGCCAACAGATCAGGTTGCTCAGAGCCCTGTCCAACCTGAAGACGACCCTGCAGGGAAGTTGGAACTAGACAATCTTTAAGGTCCCTTCCAACCCAAACCATTCTATGAAAAAAAAACTCCAAAACCAAACAAAAAAAAAAAACCCCAAAATACCACCACCCAAAGAAACCCAAACCAAACAAACACAAAACAAAATGCCAAAACACTGTCTGATCTTAATTATATAACTTTTCATAGAAAGAAATGCACTTTACTAGCCAGAAGGGAATTTTGCCCTTTTTCAGAGCACTTTTTAGACACCACTACTTCCATCTCATAACACAAGTCATTCCAGAGTTTCTAGACCTAGTGAAACACAACTCTATGGAAAACCAGGCACGATTTCCCCTTCCATCACTGCTTGTCTCTGGTATTTTCTATTTCACACCCTCCCTCTAGTCCCTTCAAGTACTTTCCAATCTGTATTTTGAATCAATATCTTCAGGTCCCCCCCCCTTCAACTTACTCACCTCAAGCGTTCCAGAACTTGTATAAATTTTACATTTTGGAGCCCTTTCTTCATCTCCCATGTTTAATAAAACAAAGACTTTAGAAGTTTTTGGACAGAAGGCGATAAAGGATGACAGAAGGGGATGATATCAAGAGTGCCTTTTTGCAGGAAATCCGACTAAACTGATAAATACAGAAATCAGGTAAATTCAAAGCCTATGAAAACAAAAAAGCGACATCTTTCAGCCAATGAACAACTACATTGTGCAAACCACTGCCATAAGGCTGTCTAAGAGCACAGCTTTGTCAAGAGTCAAAAAATAGGATGGATGCTCATCTGTCCAGGCAGACTATCGAACAATGTTATGAGAGTAGTAAAGCAAACATTAATTTGAGAACCCAATACTTCAGAGTTGTATTTATCACCTATTATAAAGATCACCATAGTGAAGGGAGCAGGTAATTGTACCTCTACCTCTTACTGGGCTCTTGCACATATCTCAGATAGATTTTTAGTGGTAATCACAGATGACAGACTATTCACCCAGTCAGGGGACAGAACCTCAGCTAAAAATGCAAGATTTTTCCTACCTAAGAACTTGGAAGCAGATAATAAAGGAGGAGTAAAAGACTATTTCCCAGCTCCTCCTTGGTAGAAGCAATAGAAACTTACCCTATTCCTTAGTTTACTTTCATCCATTGCGTGTGAACAGCTTTTCCGGTAGAGCCAATTCATCGCTGGTCAACAGCTGCTTTTCAATCAAAATTGTAATGCCTGAACCAAATGCCCACCAGGGAATACTAAATGAGTTTTGTCTTCCAAGGCATTTAATCACATATGTCACAAGTGAATAAGCAGCCAAGCATAGCTCTAATGAGGTTGTGTTTGTCTGGGAGGTTTAACTGAGTGTGCAGCTCACCCCTTAAGTAAAAAGAACTCATTTCCCACTCCCCGTTTACTAAAGTGATAACACTGCTGTAAAGACTGATGTATTTACAACTTATATCTTGCCTTCTCACATAGCAGCAGGCCTGGAAAGGCTATTCTGTGGCATTTGCTACAGACAATTATTGTTTTATAATCCCTTTTATAAGCACCATCAAGCACCATCTTGCCATGATCTTGTTCCCGTGACTGACTGGCACACCATTGCAGACCTGACTGCTGTAATGGTGCAGGAGCCTTCTCCCCACTTCCAGGAGAGATACCTCCATATATATTTTATAACTGCTCATTATGCTCTAGTATTATCCTTTACCTTATGTGGTTCTTCTCTTTTCCGAGGTTTAACCTTTCCATTCATTACAGAGAACAAATATACTGACTCTCACCCACTGTTCAGCTGGACTAAACGAGGGAAGCTTTTAAGTTCCTCCAGATGGGATGATCTTTCCATCCTCACAGCAACACTGGCAATCCAGCAGAGACAGGCAGGATCCCTAGCTACAGCTGTCTGAGGCTCACAAATGAATAACAGATCCCTGGAATGATGGAGCGCGGTAGCACTCTAGATTCCCTCACCAGATTCTGGAAGTTGCTTCTCAGGAACTGCCAATACCTAAATCTAAGTTATTTCAGTTTATGCCAAAAAAAAAAAAAGTGTCTTTTTAACGCAAAGCACATTCTCTTCAGACTGGCAAAATAGAGGACGACTTATGTGCAATTAACAAGCGAGTGCAAAACTGGAGAAAGCTTGTTTCTTGAACAAACTCTTAGGAAGATACCAAACCTACAGAGCAGTCTATTCCAGGGAAGGGCATGCTTTCCCTGGGTGCTTGTCAGTGTGTAAACACTGACCACAGCCTAAGTGGGTGCCCTTTTACACCCAGCTGCAGTTTGCATTAGGATTTGCTGAACACCAGCACCACCCCAGCTTTAAGCCTAATTCTCCTCAGAAACTGGGCTGCTTCCAAGATTTTGCTAAGTACGTACTATGTTGCAGCCTTAATTCCATCTCACCAAAGACCATACCTACCTTTCTAGTAAGTTCAGAATTCTACACTCTCAGCTCTGACACATTACTGCACTCAGATCCCACACGTATTTGGTTTCTGACTGCTCTGCTGTGCCTGGATGAAATGGGAATGGTACACACTGGAGCATGCTGTTATTCCTGCATCGCATTCCCGCATGGTGAGAGCTACCTCAGGGCCCATCAGCAGGCTACTCTAGATCTTTCCTCAATTAATTTAACCTGACAGCTTATCCCTGTCTATCACAAAGTCCTTCTACACCTCTGTCAGATCCTGTTTTTTACTGCTCTTCATTAAGGTAATATTCTCAGCTCAGGCAAACAGGAAACTTCACCAGTTTTTCTTCTCTTCATTGAGAAAAATCAATCACTTCATCTTTTACTTCTAATTCTTTAATTAGTTATATAGCCATAAAAGGAATCTCTTTTATACCACTGCCGCTTACTACTAATAATTTTTCATCTCTAGGACTTCACAAAAGCTCTATGAAGCCTTCAAAACACACACACCATCCATCAATGGCTCCATCCAGCGCAGTCCTTTGTTTCCTATCTATTGGAGGTTTACAGTTTTCAGAATCACACCACAGTATCACATCTTCTGCACCCCATGTAGTTACTCCTGGAAAACAAATCTGTTGTTCCTCCTGTGGTGTGCTTTGTCCTTGCCGCCCCTTCCCCCTTCCTCAGCATGTCATGCCACTCTGACAACTGCCTCTGCAGTAACTCTTGCACTGCCATTTCCCCCGGAGAAAGTCACCTAAGGAAAAGAAGCTACAGGGGGAAGAAATTACCACTTCCAGGAGCATGGACCAGGGAAGAGCAGAAGCGCATGAACCACCACCACACAATGCACCAACCCAGCTCTTCCAAGATGCCCAAGAGTGAAATGGCCCAGTACTGAGCAGCCAGTGTAACACACGCTGACAGCTTCATTGTCTCCCACAGGGCTGTATAATTTCTGAAGCTGTAAGAGTCTGCCCCCATCTTTGACCAAGCAGCCCTCATCCTTTAGCTCTGACAGCAAGAATTTACGCATCAAAATACAAAAGTGAAGGACTGTGTAGTGACAGGTGTCAATAGAGGCTATGTCATTTAATGAGACATAAATGCTCTGCACATCAGCTTTCCTGACAAAAGGAGATGAAATGGAAGTTATAGAGACGTTCCTCCAGGGTGGCCTCAGAGGACTGTGAGGAGACACAGCGAACAAATCGCACATCAGAGGGGGAGATTTTTTTTCATCCAATTCCATTTCCTGATTCAGCCCTACAGACAGTAGTATTGGCACAACTGAACAGACAAACACAGACTGCCGGGGCAGGCTTCTTGTGTTACTCTAGCCATCGAGAGACGTGTCTCAACAACAGATGGTGGCAGGATCCAAGCAGGAGACTTGGGTCATGGTCAAATACCCCACAGTAGGCGAAGAAGACTGGAAACAGTTCTTTATTTTCCCAAAGGAGTCTAGACAGGGAGAGCTCGGTGGGGTTATAATCGG
The DNA here is from genome assembly GCF_017976375.1 of Cuculus canorus. NCBI lineage: Eukaryota > Metazoa > Chordata > Aves > Cuculiformes > Cuculidae > Cuculus > Cuculus canorus. The sequence continues at coordinate 13,453,480 of NC_071407.1, forward strand.
TTATAATTGTTTTCTCTGCAGTCCATTCTCACCACAGTTATTTGCATGTCAACTACACACATCACCCTCAAGCCGTGACCTCCCAGGCCAAAAGCTGACAGCACCATTACAGGTTATATCCTTGTATGGACACTGAAAACGTACTTGCTTGAAACTATGATAAATCACCTTGTAACTTTCTGCACACCTTCCCTACACCCCATAAAAAGAAACTCATGCAAGCCATTGCATACCTTAGAATGTAAAGCACCAAATGTTTTAAGGGGAGGCTGAGGAACACAATGAACTTATTTCAGCAAGGCAGCACTTTCTGAAATAGTTTTAACTAACTTTGCATTATGCTTTTCCCTTCTGGAACACCTTAAAACCTCAAGCAGCTCATAAAGTCCAATAATGCATTTGGCATTGATCTTCGTACTCAAAAGCACTCTTACAGAATGCTTTCTGCTCCCCTAAAGCTGCATTAAGACCTTCATTTTAACAGTGGGGGCTCTACAGCAGCTCTGAAAGATAATTTTACATCACTGACGCTTCTTTTCTTGTCTTTTTTTAAATGAAGACTTTATCATTACTAACCTTGGGCTTTTTATTTCTTTGTAAGAACTCTTAATAATATTAAGAGGAGGAATAAATTAATGGCACTATGTCTGCTAGAAGGATTTATGGGTGAGTACATTCTAATTCCAGCCGCAGTGGATTTATGAAAGTAGATTTGCTGAAGGATGTTTGCGTCTCCTGACTTTCCCCTTTTCCTTTGATATCCTTTCAACTCCATCTAGAGAAAGTGGGCAACAACCTAACAGTACTTCCCAACTGACAGGTGGCTTTACTCATGGAAGTTTGTCTCCTCAGACCCAAAAGAGCACCTTAAAATATGAAAACACTGCCCTCCACCTCCTTCCATCCCTAGGAGGGGAAGGACTTCGAGTAGGACTCTGATCACAGGTGGTCAAAAAAACAGTGCCAAGCAGAACAAGCACGGACGGTCCAGAACATTTATCGTTACATCTATAAAAGGCAGCGTGTAATTTGTTGAACTGTCAGAAAAACAAGTGTTTTAGTGAAGCTTAACAACTTCAAATTCTGTCCCAGCAGGGCTGTCAAACCATGCTTGTAGCCTGAAGATGTTACAATTACAAGTTCATGTGACTTTGCAGGAATTTCCTAATTACAGGAACATGTTTTAAATTAACTTTAATCCGATTTTATTGGCTAGTGTTTTCATTCCACTGATGGGATCTGTCATTTTCATAGATCTGGGGAATGGTAAAGATTAGTTGGGAACCTACGCAAGCAGTTCCACTCCCCTCCCTATTTATTTCAGATAAACAGAAGTTTTAAACAGAGCGGCTGGGGCTTGGAGATGCGGATATTTCCGTGAAATGGAAAAGGGGTGTTCATCACTGAATTACAGAGTTATTAGCTCTGCAGTATTTCCAAAACACCTAAACAGAGATATCAGTGAGAAATTAACCTGGTGCTACAAGGCAGGCTGTCAGCAGCAAGCAGTCTTTATCATGATAGTTTTCTGTGCTGTCTTCAGTCATGCAAGGTGTTCCCATGACTTTCACTCACCAGCCTTTGTTTCACTAAAAATAAGAGATAGGCATTGGATCATTTTTGCATAAAGCTGTATTGGTCAAGACCCACTGTACAGGTAGATGTTTGACACAACACAAGCACTCCCCACAAACCCAATGTTTTCGATGCAGCCATTTCAGTAAAAAAAAAAAAAGAACCAACAGTCCTGCATGGGATCAGTAAAACAACTTCATCTAAGTCAGAAGAGGGAAGAAGCTCTGACATTGCAAAAGAGCTTTGAAACAATACTACAATTTGAAAACCCAATGTTTTCCTGCTAACAGACTATCCTTTGCCTAGTTAAACACACATGACTGACCACAGGAATGGGTACTTATTTGTCAATTTGATTACATCAGTCTTACATGTCAAAATCCCACCATATGCTTGCTCTTACTGAGTTTAATGAGATGCTTACAAAGGACTATGCTACAGCGGCTAGGGAAGCTACGTTCCCAGAGCTGGAAGTTCCCTGCTCCTCAGATGGGACACAGCGACTGACCCCTACACATTCCTGCTCCATTACAAAGCAGAGCAGTATGGGGCTGCAGCACACAGAACAAGACATGGGAAAAGGACTTGAGCCTGCAGACATGGGGCTTTCGGTCTCACCAGAAGAGAACAGAACGCAAGAGCACTTGGGCTTTTGCATCCGGGCAATTTATTTCTTTTTGTGGACAAAATGGTTTTGAATGGAGAGGCAGCAGATAAAGAGAAAAAAGCTTACAGGTTTCTTACAGGCACATCAGGACCAGCACATATGAGAGCAAAGCTGCAGTTCTCACTGGCCTCCTACCGGGCACCATCATTTGTGCAACACCTAATACAGAGAAACAGTGTTATACTTGTATATATTAACTCCTGTGGAATAACCGTGTTACCATTGGCTCCAGTTACAACACATTACTCTAACCCCAAACACAACAAATTTGCAGGACAAGACCCCAAAGGAGATGGAACAGATGAAAGGGACCTTATAGCAGCCTTCCAGTACTTAAAGGGGGCCCACAGGAAAGATGAGTAGGGGTTCGATATCAGGGAGTCTGGTGATAGGACAAAGGGGAACAGTTTTAAGCTGAAAGAATAGAGATTTAGATTAGATTTAAGAAGACATTAGTGACTGTGAGGATGGTGAGGCACTGGAACAGGTTGCCCAGAGAAGTCATCGATGTCTCATCCCTGGAGATGTTCAAGGCCAGGTTGGATGGGGCTTTGAGCAGCCTGATCTAGTGGAAGGTGTCCCTGCCCATGGCCGGGGGGGCTGGAATGGGATGATCTTTAAGGTCCCTTCCAACCCAAAACATTCCGTGATTCTATGATCTCCGAGAGTATTAGCATGGCTTTTTGGTTTGGGGTCTTCTAGGTATCATATTCTATGTCCAACATGGATGTCTACAGCCAGAAAAGCTAGAAACTCTTGTCACAAGACGTAAATGTGCACTAAGACAGCAAAAATATTCCTCCAAGTCCCACACATGTTCCACAAACACTACCCAACATTCCTCTAGTTTGCTGAAAACCAAAACACAGAATGAGCAGGCACAACACAGTTTGAAACCACAGTTTCCATGCGTACCCTCCCACAGGAGCTCTTCCAACAGCAGAGGGGAAGAAGTTAACAGAAGAGGCTGTCTTGAGATGTCTCCTCTGAGATTGTAGGACAAACAGAAAAGTAGCAATGCTCTTCAGGATCATTTAAAGTGCACTTCAGGTCATGACAAAGAGACATCTGACCTTAAAGTAAGGACACACTACAAAGCATCTTGTTCCCCTTCTGCTCCACAGTTCAAGCAGATCAGGATTTTAGCAGACACCTTGTGAATTGTTACAATTTGAGACTAATGCTTCATACTATTTGAAATCTGGGATTTTAGAGCTGCATTCAGAGACTACAAAGCAGGGGCTTCTGGCTTCAGCAGTTCACAAGGCATCAGCCACTCTAATCAGGTTGAACATCAGACAGAAATAAAGGTTTGCAACTTAAAATTAGAATTCTATTAAGAACCCCAGGAACTGAAACTCCACCTTCCTCAAGCTAAAGAAACACAGATATAAGTCCTTCAATAGAAAAAAGGTTCCTTGTCATAGATGAGTAGCATTTACTTCCAGTCTGGGTGGCATAAGAACTCCCTCAATCTTTAAAGCTTCTGGCAAACCCTCTGGCTGCAGTTGCACCTTTAGCAGCAGGGACAGCCAGGCTGCGCAGCCCTCCACTGTCCCAGTCTCTGGGCCTATTCCTGTCCTGACACCACCATTTGAGCATGCCAGTGCAGTGATAACACAACCTATGTTTGTTTAAGGAACAAGATAACCACACATTTCTTCTTGAATTATGAAACAGTGTTAAGTGTTTGGGCTTTTTTAAAAACAGGCATACAACTTATACCAAACTAGAGAGAAAGCAGACTTAAATTTACATGCAAAAGATGACAGCATTTAAGGTTATTTTAATAATTCATGTTTTAACTATATCAGATAAATACTTTAAAAATGTTTAAGCTCACCTGGACATGATTTGCATTTTAAAATTGTTCCATCAAAGAGGAGGTTTTGTCTGCAGTGAAGGAAGTGAACTTGTCTGAAATATATGATAATCAGCTCTTGGAACTAGCAATTGCCATCATCTCACTCCTGCTCTTTTATTCATGGATGGACATTTTTACCCTGCTTTTTAAATTCCCAATTTGATTTCGTTTGGTCATTAAAACTCAGAAACTGAAGTAGCCTCCCTGTATTCCTTTATGGACTAATCTATTATGTTACAGTCATCAAAAGTTGCTTTATCACTTCAAACAAAGTCTGTTTCTGAGCACTCAACCAGGAACCTCTATAAATTCAGTGGATGACTTTAAAACTTCAGCAGGATACATGGACTATCTAATGAGTTTAGGTCTCATTAAGACAGCTACCACTACTTGAATACGCTGAACCACAACCAAAATCCTACTTAAGTACAACACAAAAGATCCAAGTTTCAATTTACATTATTTTTATAATAGATATTTATGCAGCCAGCTCTGAATGCAATACAAACACTCTTTAATGAAAAAGTGCTTTATATAGAAAAATCCATCAGAACAATACCAGAGGCAGGCAGCCAGCCACAGACTTGGAATATTTCTTGGCAGGGGTCAGCAACCCTGACACTGCTGCGTGTTGGTAAAGCTCCTTAGTTTGATCTCTCTACTCTAGAAAACCTGCCAGGTTTTTGCATAATTCCCCCCTCTCCCAAGTATGCTGCCCTCATTCTCACTCCCTTGGTTAATTCTACGTCAGCCTCTGGAAGAAACAATGGCAAAACACCAGTGGGCCATAGCTCACTGCGATCACCGCGCCAAAGTGCCCAGCAATTAGCAGCTGGCAAAAAGTTCAGTTCTGGCAACAAATCCTTTGATTAATGTAATCTGCTAGGGTAGATGGGAAATAGTGAAGTTGTACAGGATGCTCCTCCAAAGCTTGCAACAGATTTCTCAATCCCAAGGAGATACTCAAGTTCAAACACAACATCTTAGTTGGTTGTATGGGAGGGGTCACTTTTACACCTGCCCATCATGATTTTTTGATGGCAGTGCCCTAAAATGTATTCACCAGCAGCTTCTCCACAAGGCTCTCATCACACAGAACAAGGTTTGAGTTAGTTATAATACTAGAAGATTGATTCCCCTTTGTCAGCCAGAATAAAATTACTTGCTCCTCAAGGCCTCAGTGATTTAGGCTATGCAAGATGTAAGACAGCAATAACACTTGCACTGAATTTTTTTTTAACTTACTAAAGAAATCTTAAACCTTCCTGAAAACATATTTAGTGCATATGCAGGATCACATGTGCACATGCACACACAGAGATGGATACAACTGCTAGGCACATCCAGTGACTGACAGGATTCAGCATCCATCTGGACTGAGACAAGTTAAAAGTTAAAACAACAACCAAACAAAAAAAACCCAAACACGCCTCATGCAGTCCTGCTGCAAGGAGGTATCATCAGGCATGGCTGCTCACAGACTGAGACACAGACGTCCCCAGCCCACCTCCAAAACAGATCAGGGATGATGGGCAAAGGTGATGTGAAGAAAGTGGTAGCGGTCTGCAACTCTGTAAACATATGACTTGAAGTGAGAGGTGAGAAGATAGCATTCAACACCCTCGTTCACTCTTTAGCAGAGGCTTCAGGGAACAGGGCAGATGTTTACTTGTCTGACTAGCCAGAGAAGGCTGGGATGCTCTGGGCGGAAAAGAAGGACAAAAATAGTTCAGTTTTAGCCTTGTCCATCTTGAAAGCAATTAATACCTGTTCTGCTAGCATATACTGCTAGATTAGCGTATATTATACTGCTAAGATTGAAATGAAGAGTCTTGGTAAGGCCAAAAGGCAGCAGAGGATTCCATTAATATGATGGCAGCAGGGCAATATCCAACACTAAGACATGGTACTGACTCTTGGGAGATTTTCAGGGTATTTTTGTTGAAAAAAAATACAATTTTTCTCTTGTATCAAGAGGGATGGCCACTACAAATCAGAGAACTGAAATTTTTCACAACCCCAAAGAAGCCCTGACTCAGAGGTGAGACATTCCACTCTCCTGGAGGACTGGGTAGCACACAGAGCCATATTCCCAGCAGATGGACAGCTTGCAGGAAGCACAATTCTGGGTACAAATACTGGAATGTGTAATTCCATGAGCTTTTTTGGAAATGAAGTGGGAGGTGGATAACAGTCATAGTTAAAATTCCCAAACGGATGAGCTCTACGGGATTAAAGTGACTCAAGCTGGGTTCATATGCACAGTTACAAAAAAAGAAGAGGGGATGGCCTGACAATTAGAACGAAGGGCAGAAATCAGGGGGTCCTAGTTCCATTTCCACTTCAAAGTCCATTCATTATCATTCCAGGCAAGTCTCTTCCACACCTATGTTCTTCCGTCTATTCAATGCACAGATACTAATTTATCTTAGTACAGAAGGGCATTCGTAAACCTGTTGGAGAATTATGAGAAAATAGAAAAGCCTTAATTCTACACAGGTGCTTGCGAGCTTATAGCCTATCCCGGGGATATTTGTACTTGGCTAATGAACATGGTCACACTTAGCACTAACAAGCTGCCACTGCAATATTTAGCACTGTGACTCCCTCCTGATGGACATGGCACCAGTTGGATCGGTTACATCTCAGGGTCATCAGTAATAGGAGAGAAAACTCAGGCAGTTTTTTCTTTTGCTATTTCCATATATTAATCTTCTAGATGCACTGATTTCAAGCAGACCAGTGAGCCAGTCCCATGACAATGCACTTGCCTCCTCTTTCCCTTTTTAAGGATTTTAAATGTAAAAGACAGATCACAGGAACATACTCCAATTAACAAGGATTTTACTATAGGAAAGTAGAAAGGTTAAATCCAAGAACTGTTCCAGTCAATTAAATACTATTATTAACGATGCTCATACACCAAGTCCTTGAAAGGTTCAACTGTGCAAGGTACAGAGCAAAGGAGTGAATCTCTCAGTGCCTCACAGGAGCACAGGGCAGCTTACAAAATTGTGGCCATGAAGACCTGCAAATGGGTTAGGGAAAGCTGTATCCCCATCGGAATCACCATTCATTTAATCAGCTGAGCACTGTAATAAGATTAGAGGTGATTGGGTTGAGTAGTGGGATTAAACCCATCCACTAATCCCCAGAATTTACTATTCACAGCTCAAAAGCATTAGCCCTTCAGAGCAGAATGGGCTTTATCCTCCTCCTGAAAGATGCAACAATTGGAAGCAGTATGAGATATTTGGTAAAGGAAAGTGATCTTTAACACCGTGAAATGAACACCATTGACTCCTGCCTGCAGAGCATGTGTTACAGCTTGGTGGCCCAGCTGGGCTCTCCTAGCAAACAGCCCCATCTACCAGCAGACTGCCCAGAACAGTGAGTTTTGCCTCCAACCTGTCAAAACTAAGCAGAACAGGCTGTTATTGAGAGGGGGAACTGCCCATACAAGAAAATCACAAAACCTCCTGCTGTGCAATTTTTTTTTGCCCAAACATTTAAAGATTCCTTGAACGATGAGGGTGAAAACAGGGGAGCATTCAGGAAAATTTGCTGCAGTTTCTGAAGAAAGAAGTGACCAGGTACCATCTACAGTAGCAAACTATCCAAAATAATTCTGTGTTGCAGCATTAAGATACAGCAAGCACACTTGGAGAGATGGCAATAGGTGGGTAAGACTAATACCAAAACGTGAAGAACTAGTAGGAAGGCATCTATGTAGGGATGTAGAAATATCTTATAAACATAACTTGTTTGTGAGATGGGGAAGAAGAGTGAATGGTTGCATGACCACTGAACCAACAAAAAGTGATGAGCCAAAATTGCTACCAAGAACACCTTCAGGCTCTTCCTCTAGCCCTTATGAAAATCTCTTCCACTAACTTGACTAAACTATTTATGCAAACACACATCACCCCCCTGCCACCACCCCATTCCTGAACGGGAAGGTTTAGCATCTTTTTGGGATGACATCCAAGCATATATTGCATGTAGGCAATCACCTACTTTCCATTCCCTCTTTAATGAGCCACTAGTTATCTGACTATGGACTCATTTCATGTACTAAATTTTCTTCAATTCTCCTATTATAAAATTTCATTGTATTCTTAATATACAAGAGGGCCTCAGACTACCCTGAGCAGAAGAATCATGCAGGATCCTTGACAATAACTATTACTTTTGCAACTAAACTAGCAGGGAAAAAAAAAATTCAGAAGATTTACAGAGAAATAACACTAATTTAAAAAAATCCCACCTCTCTAACATGATCAAAACTATCTCCAGAGGGACAGTTGCATATACTAGCATTCCGCATTGCCCAATTTCCTTCATTTTGTTGGAACACTGTGCTCCTTTTTTTGGCCTGGACTGCAGAGTCCCAAAAAGGCTAAGGAGAAAGGCTGCTAACAGAACAGGTATGAAGCACATCTACAAGAAACCCACTTGCTCTGCAGTTGACCTTTCAACAAAATCTTTCTTAATGCAATCCACTTTCATTTGGAGTGGGTGACCATTGACCTGAGGGCCTTTCTAAGGACATCAACAGAGTTTGAAATTCCAGGAACTGGCAGAGCTCTTGCCTCTGCGTGAGTCACTGAGGCTGAAGGAGGCAGTTTGGGGCCATTTTGTGCTCTGAAGACTGGGAGAGCAGTGCCTCTAACATAGTTATTGTCAGGTCACATCAAAAAATGCAATTAGCACGCAGGCTTTTTCCCTTAAGTCAAGGATTTATCTTAAGTGTTAAAGGCGCCTCCAACATTGCACTTAGTGAAATCTCAGAGAAAGAACTAGAGACATAGAGTATAGGCATCTTCCCCAAAGCCATGCAAGACAGGGTTAGAACCCAGCCGCAGAGATTGCCTCCCGTTTTCTGGAGGTTTCCCATGTACCAGTGTCTTAACGCTGGTCTGTAAGACACAGATCAGGACGAAACGGCTTCATTACATGGCCTCCTCACATTATGGCTTTCAGGGTATAATTAGGGACAAGGTTCATGGACTGAAGTTCAAGTCTCCACATCAGCACCTCCTCCTGCAGCACATACTCCTGTTCCCTTCAGAGGGGAGCAAGCACATGCTTGTGCTGTTCCTCCAGAGGCCAGCCAAATCCTGCCCTGGACACAACCACAGAGCCCATCTGGTTCAGAGAAGGGCATGGACCACTGAAACATACATTCTTGTACACGGCAAGTTTAATGAGGGAGGAATTCAAAATATGACACATCATCACGTTGTACAGTTACAGAGACTGTCACAGGGCAGTTACTCAACACCGTAGAGAAATGGACACTGCTAACCCTCAAGTATAAGGTGCTGTTCACATCAATTATTTATTTCAGTGAGGCTGACAACCCCAGTTTCATTTGGCTATTAACCAGACCAAGCCTTGAGAAAATGCTCTCCACATCCCACGCACCTTCCATTGATGGCACTCCAAGCCTTTTCAAGACTCTTCTACTCTCATTCAAATGCACATTGTGAAGGTAAAATGTCAGTAAAACACACAAGCCCTGGCCTATTTTTCCAGCTCATCCTTGAGTCCAAGGGAGGGCCACAAAGACAATCAGAGGGCTGAAGCGCCTCTCGTATGAGGACAGGCTGAGAGAGTTGGGGTTGTTCAGCCTGGAGATGAGAAGGCTCTGGGGAGACCTTAGAGCAGTCTTCCAAGGGTCTTAAAGGATCTTAGGGGGGCTACAGGAGAGCTGGGGAGGGGCTCTTAATCAGGGAGTGTGGTGATAGGACAAGCTGGAACAGTTTTAAGCTGAAAGAATAGAGATTTAGATGAGATATGAGGAAGTGGTGAGGCACTGGTACAGGTTGCCCACAGAAGTCATGGATGCTCCATCCCTGGAGGTGTTCAAGGCCAGGTCGGATGAAGCTATGAGCACCCTGATCCAGTGGGAGGTGTCCCTGCCTATGGCAGGAGTGTTGGAACTGGATGATCTTTAAAGTCCCTTCCAGATCAAACCATTCTACAATTCTATGATTCCCTCCATGCAAAATCTCAGCATCAGGAATTTGTCACTCCAGAGAGTGCAATGTCTCCCCTGTCAAAGTAGAAGTCCAGATTTTTCACCCAGCATGCCTGAGCACAAGAGCATCACAGAGCAGCCAGTCTGGCTCTTCAGCAGATTCTTCAGATCCCTAGCACTCTCACTCTCTGATCAGCAGGGTTTGGTCAGATGCACTAAGTCAATGGTGAGTGAGATTTTAATTTACTACTTATTTATTAGGATGACTTTTCGAATGGTATCTCTAACATGGAAAAATTTCTTTCCTTTTCAGCTAGTCTAAGACCTAACTCATATCACTACCTGTGCTGTTCATCTCCTGTAGACTGAGTAGTGCTCAGGGTTTTTGTGCGACAAAACAAATGGCATTTGATAAAACAGAGAATCCTTGAGAGTAAATAAATCCTGTCTTGCAATTTGGAAACTGCAGCACCAAAACCATGTAACTAATTCCAGGCTGGGATGCGTAGAGGAGAGAGTTTGGAGCCTATTCCAACCTTTCTCAGCTAACCACCACAATGCTACAGAAAGTAAATAGTTGGAAACTAACAGACAATTGGCATTTAAAACAACAACAAAAAAATGGCCAACTCTTCTTTCCAATAAAATGACTCTAATGTCACTTGTAGACCAGCCTCCCTTCACACAAGCAGAGGGCAGGCAACCCAGATGGGCACCACTTGGGTTTGCATCCTCTGGGACACAGCAGCAGTCTCAAGCCATAGGTACCCATTCACCATGGAAAGAAGCTGTCTCCTCTTTTACTCCCCTCCAGATAGGATTTGGCAGATTTAGAACATCTGCATTTGGTGGCTTGGAGGTCCAAGCCAACCAGCCACAGACTTCAGGGCAACAGAAAGCACAGGAATTTCTTCACACCCATCTCCAACACTATTTTAATTTCTCTTCCAGCTCTCTCTGAAAGCTGCACACCAATCAAATCAGAGCAGGGGCTGTGCTGTACAGCTACAACTTACAGCTGATTAATACAGGAGCAAGGGAAAGAAGTTTGTGGCCACTGCGTCATCACATGCCTGATGGTTAACTGCAGTGTCACCAAGGCATCCGGGAAGAAAAGCGAGCAGCATTCCAAGACAGCCCAGCTGCTCTCACTATGCTTTCCCTGCCTCCCAAGGTGTCCTGTGCTCCTGTAGCACCAGTAATTTCACTCACAGGTGACATGAGCTCTTTTGGAGACTTTGCACACTGAAATCCAGAGCGGTTCAGACAATCCAAACAAGAATGCCAAGGCTTTTACACGGAAAACAGCTGATGTCAAATGGTACTACTCATCAAGAGGCAGAGATACCACAAACAATTACAGGAGAAATTATATACTATAGATATATAGTCATTATTGTTAAATTCTAGTGCTGTAGAGCATGCTTGGAGCCCCTATGATAATTCTGAGATCTCCAGCTGTTTCTCTTCCACCCAGGCAGGTTTCTATGCAGTTGGTCACAGGAGAGACGCCACAAGACTTTTCTCCCCTGCAGCATCACACAGTCTTGCTTGTCTGCTGGATCACAGCTGCACTGGGCAGAGAGGCGTGACTGAGGTGTCATAGAGCAGGGGAAATTCCACCTAGCTGTTACATTAAGAGCACATGAGGTAAAGCAAATTAAAGCACTGTGCTTGACCCAAGAGACTTGCCAGAGCTGCCCATCACACTGTTTCCTGGCCAGAACGGAAAAGATCAAGTCCTCATCCCCAAAACTCTCCAATTTCTATATAATAAGGGAAAGGTGGTGGGAGAAGGAAGAGACAGCAAAAGTATTAGGAGAAATACAACAAGCAGCAAACTTGCAAGACAAGATGAGCTGTAGACACTTCATATTCATTAATTACTAAATAAAGTACGAGTTGTCAGCCTTTTAACTATCACGGTCACAGCTTCAAAGCATGTTTTTCTGCCTGTCACACGGTTATCAGTACTGCATAGCGCAAAGACACAGTGAGACAAGCAAGATGCAGAAAGGAAAAAGTTAAGATAGAAGCAAGGTGGTGGCCAACTGGAAACACCAAACAGGAGCGTATGAAAGTGAGGGGTTAGAGAATGCAAAATGCAAGGAAAAAATGGAAAGTGTAGGAGGAGTCAGGGAGGAAAGAGATGGGAACAAGACCCTCGGAAGGGAAAGGATGCAAAAAAGCAATCTCATATTAAGAGCAAAATTAAAGAAGTGCTGCTGCAACTCCTGCAGGCAGGTTTCTGAACAAGAGCTCATTACATATCTTGAGCTTATTTGGCAGAAGTGAGGCAGAGTCACAACTCCAGCACAGTTCTAGACAGCAAAGCTAATCCAAGTTTCTTCCAGAGGGGCACTAAATTTGCTAAAGAGAATTACTTTGCCACAAGATGAGATAGCACTGTGACCGGATCCTCTTCCCATAAAGTTAACAAACTCCAGCAATCCCACGTCCTCCCCCTCAAAGAGTTCCTCTCTGCAGAGGAGGGAAGGAACCAGACAAGTCATGCATTCATCCCAGCCTACTTCTAACCTACTTCTCCTGGCAATGGAATGACCAGAACGAGGAGTTTGGTCATAGTCCAATCTATATTTTTTTGCAAAGTTAGTCACTAAAGTCAGTCTGCTCCAGACATCTTTCAAGCCTGATATTCTCACCAAAACATCATGCATGCAAGATTTGAGGCACAGCGAAGCCAAGGTAGATGCCACCTCAGGTTCAGAGGCTAGTTTGGCAATATATATATATATATATATATATGTATATATATAACAGTGCATGCAAAATGAGGAGAGCAGAGACACTTGCTGACACTGAAAGGTGACCTTGTACTGCACATTTAGCCCAGACAGGCCATGTGCTTGGACACCCCTGCACTGGTGTGTAGGAGGGACGAAGGTTTGCTGTGCATCTCGCTGCAGCTATCATTGGACTCCAAATAGGACAAGTGAGACCACCTGACAGCTCCATACAAGACACCAAGCTGTCCCAACATCTACCCTCCTCCCAGCCACAAGGGACTGCAGAGAAAGCTAAGCAGAGCCAGAGGACAGCTGAGCAGAGATAGGCAGAAGGCACCAGTAACTCACAGAGTTTCACAGGTTTGCTTCTACTTTATTCAATAGAGCATCCTCATCTCTGATTGTCTGCTCTCTCTTTGCACGTGATCAATCTTTCTGGCCCTCCATCATCCCTAATTTTGATAACTGTTGCTCTGAAAAATCTCTTCACAGCTACGGTATCACATATTACTGCCCTCTCCCCAGCACACTGAGATTGTACCATGGGGAGCCAAGGTAAGCCATTACCCTGCATGCTTTACCTTTACAGCATGAGACATTGTTCTACAATAACCAACTCATGTTGCTGTAATAAATACAGCAAAGGTGCCCTCATGGGTGGCTTGGGCTCTCTCCAGCATGACCAGGTAGCAAACCCAGCAGCAGCAGAACAAGCCTCAAATCAGGGGAGCTCTCTATTGCCTAAGAACAAGAAGAAGCACCTGGAAAGGTACTGCAATCTGACACTGTCTCAGGAATAGCTCAAGAGATAACAGGACTTATCTATTCCAAGGCAAATTTTCCTACTGAAATGTAACCTGACTTGTGCAGAGGCCAAGCATCACCTTTCCCTTACATGCATCTGAGATGTCCCCATTCTACTTTCAGTGCCCATATTCCTCTGATACTAAAAGAAGTTTACATACTTAATGTTGCAGCAGCTGCCAGAGGATGAAAGAACATCTGACAGTAGAAATACTAAAAAGAACACATTCCAAATCCACAGAGAAGGTAAAGGTTGCTCAACAGAGGCCAAAGTACTGGGGGATCACGCGTACCATTCAGGGACAATGCTAGAGAAGGTGACCAATAAAAGCACAAAGAGCATAGTATAATTTAAAAAAAAAAAAAAAAATTATGTAGACATCAACAGGCAGGACTAAGCTGCTGTTTCTTCAGAAAATGTAGATAAAATAGTCAGTGTCAATTTTCTCCAAAACAATATTTCCAGATGGAAAGAGGAGACTTCATTTGGGTTGCCCTGACTATACTGTACTCTGGATAAAAGTACACAGCAGAAGTGGTCAGCAAGAGCTTGCTTTGTTTTCAAAGCTATCAACCATCACCCTCAAAAATGTAGGATGGTGCCAGGCAAAGCAAGAGACAAATACACCTGATAACACCCACAGAAAGTTTATTCCCAGCAATTCAAGACAGGAAGTAGAGGAGGGTCCTCTGGAGAGTGAAAACAACCATAAATTATTAAACTTGTTGAATTTAACCCTCTTTGAAGTTCATCAGAAAACCACATGGAGACACAAAGTCTTTGGAGAAAGAGATAAAGGGAAATCATCTTCACCACCCGCCTCCAGCCAAGAGACAAGCACTACAACACCATACTCCCAGTTGCAGATCCTATGTGCAGATGGAAGTATCTATCAAGAAAATGCGAAGAGCACATCTAAAGCAGAAAACGGGCTACAGCACAGAAACAACTCAACCCGGGACAGATCTGCAAGACCATGCAGCTTATTAGCCTAAGTACCACAGCAGATTAATACAAGTAAATTGGATGTGCCTGCTTCAGGCCCAAGGTAGTCAGGAAAAATCACTGCACTGAGCTCTCCTGTATTTTGGGAGTTTAATATTAGCCCAAGGAAAGTCAGCTCAGCTCTCTCTGTAACTGCTGGTATAAAAATATCCCATCTTCTGTCAAATAATACATAGCTAAAGCTTATTATAGGTTGTGTCATACTCCCTTCAACTATAGTCTTACATCCATGGTCTACATGTTCTAAGACAGGTAATGAAGTCCTGCAAGAAGACAAGGAAAAGAAATCATGGCTAAGTAGGGAGAGGAATTTTTAAATAAATGCACACCATTAACACTGATACTAAAAAGCATGGGGAAAAAAAGAAGGGGGAAGGAAATGAGTAAAAAGGGAGATAAGGTCTTTACAGAAAAGAAATGTTAGTTTAGTAAATGGAGGAGGTGAGCATGAATTCAGCCAGAGAAACCAGGGTGTCTGTGTAACCACAAGTGGACTGAATAAGTACAACAGTGGGCATGGTTCACCTAAGAAACTGCTCAGGTTTGGATAGATGTTTAAAGCACAGTTTAGAATTATTTCTAAAATAACATTTTTTCCCCACATTCAGTGGTAATAGCATAGATTAACAAGGGAACCTAGCTGTCCAGTACAGAAGAGTAAAGAAGCAGGGACTACACAAGCTGCAGGATGAACCTATGTTGAGCTAAGATGGCCCCATCATTTTAGATTTTCTCCAAATACTGCTTTCCCAAATGCTTATCTAAAGGTAGTCTTATTTCTCTGGTGTTTTTAAAACAAAGCATGTTTAATTATGGTTACAGAAACAT
The DNA here is from genome assembly GCF_017976375.1 of Cuculus canorus. Lineage (NCBI taxonomy): Eukaryota > Metazoa > Chordata > Aves > Cuculiformes > Cuculidae > Cuculus > Cuculus canorus. Next base: position 13,468,954 of record NC_071407.1, read on the forward strand.
TTGTGATGCAAAGCATTAAGCTGATCTAACCAGAGCATCATCAAGGTAAACTGTTCTCTCATTCTCTAAACTACGTAATAGCCTTCATACCTTCTGAGTTTATTAAGTTGTTAACAAATCTTTTTATTGTATCTGAGAACAGAGAGATACAGTTTTCAGGTGAGATTCCTCACAGGGAGGAATATGTATCACTGACAAACAGAAGGGACCAGCTTATGAAAAAACCCATCCCTTTAACATCTGCCTCTACCTGAAGTCTATGAAATGAGTAAAAAGGGAGATAACAGAGAGAAATTATCTACTCAGGCAAATACCACACCATTTCCATCTTCCCACCAATCCCATTCCCTAAGTCTCTTCACCTCCCAGTGATGTCTAAAACCTCCCTAAATAACCTGTTCTATTGCTCTGTCATTACTTTTTCCTTATAGGTAGCCTGAATTTTCATGGATGACATTGAAGCCTTTTACTGCCTGCAATTGGAAAACAAATATATTGACATCCCATACCTCTGGCACAGTTATTTCATGGTGCAGTCTGCTATTTAAAGCTTCATCTGCAGCTTCAGGCCCCACTATACTCTGTTCCTCACTCTGTCTTGCACACAGTGCTGTTCTGCACTGTCAAGAACGCTTCATAGTACAACCAAACTCAGGGAAAACCAACAACCAAAAAACACCACCAAAAAAAAAATCCAACAAAAGAAGGAAAATTTAAACAACTGGGTAAGAACAGGGAATAAGAACCTGACAGAAGCAGCCAGCCTCTGTGGTCAGCTGATGAGTCACAGTTTTGCTGGTTCAGTTTCTCACCAATTATATGCCCACATTGTACCATCCCATTAAACCATTTGAATTAATAAGCACTTCCAGATTCTTGCTGGCCTCTGTAGCTCTATAGAGGTCATCAACATGGAAAAACTAGCAAAGAAAGGATTATTTATGCTCTTTTCCAGCAGAAATTATGAGGAACATGAATTGATAGCAAAAATCAAAACTTCAGTGTGGTAAGTAGCCACACTGAAGTGAAGCTGTGGATGAAAATTTCTTGGCACAGGATACTGTGGGTGATAAAAACAAATAAGTCGAGAGTAAAACTAGAAGGGTTCAAGGAAAATAAATGAACTGAAGGCTGCAAAATACAAGGATGCTTCTTCTGCTTCAGGAATATCTGGAGCTACAGGTGCCTGGAGGTAGAAAAGGTGGAGTGGGGATGTACTACTATACACAGATTCCAAGACCTCTGTTCTCTGCCACTGCTGGGAACAGGATCTGAGCTGGGGTCCTGGTCTGACTCTGGGGGGCCACTGCACAAGCCAGGACCTGGGAATGTCACAGCAGGGCAAACACAATAAGATGCCTATGTGACTGGATCCAGCTTCATACCATCACCCAGATTTATTAGGCTGCTGCTCAGGGTGGTGGTGCCAAAGGTGGCAGCAGAGCTGGTCCCAGAGGTGCTGAAGAGCACCCCCCTTCAGGAGGGGGTCAGCTAGAGAGCAGGTGGGAAATGCAAGTTCACACTCGCTCATGTAATCAGATCCAAATAAACCACTGCAACCCCCAGGCTACTGCTATCCTCCCCTCTCGCCTCACCACCAGACCTTCATCCTGGTTTTAAAAATCCTTTCCAATAGGGTTGGGAAATGCGACTTCAGACTATTCTCATGTAAAAAAATCCAGTTACCCCAAGCTTAACATAGAGGTAATTGCAGACATACCTAAACAGGCTTAAGAAACAGTCTGTGTCACCACATGAAATCGATAAGCACACGTTCTTAAATCAGGCAGGTATTAGAAATGTGTTGCAACAGACATCCTTCCTAGAAACAGGCATGTAAAGCTCTGGAGGCAGAACAGTGCTACTTAAAACGAGAAAACCCTTTAAATCATTTGAGGATCCACTACTCTTTAAATAGGAACAGGATATAATATAATCTTGCCTGCTGACAGAAGACAAATGGAGACTTCCATCTTAAAAAACAATTGTTTTTAAGAAAAAAAATGTCCCGATTGCAAAGGAACACAGCTCTCCTGGAGAGGTTACACAATTAGAGCCATCAGAAGTTCATGAGGAACAAGCATAGGAACAGTTTAACATCAGCAGCGGGTTTTATCTCACTCATCAGCAAGACCAAGCTCTTTGTGCTCCGAGTCCACCAGATGCAAACCAAGAGCTCCTGATGCAAGTGCAGCCATTCCCATCGTAGCAACAGCAGCAAAGCTACCTCTGCCCAAACCACCAGCTTTTCTACCAGCTGCACTTAATTCACAAGTTGAAAATGGTTGAAGGCAGCTTTTATTTTCAATGCCAGAGAAAGGAAGGAGAGAGGAGGAGATGTCAATGATCAAAGAATACAGATGGGAAACTGGCATCAATAATTATGCCCAGCATTAGACATGCCATGTCAGGGTACTCCCAGTATAAATGCAGTATAAAGAGCAGTAACAGGTTCCCTGAGAGACAACATACAGCTCAACTTAAGGTTTAGAAGCTATGGCAGCTTCCTCTTGTGAAGCTGGTGTGACAACACACATGGTAACTCAACATCTTGAGACCCCCACCAGGAAGGCACACCAAGAAGTGTACAGGCATCAGCAAATACATACAACATCTGACTGGAGCAGAGCTTAAGGAAAAAAAGCTAACATAACACTGTGCTGGGAGCTTGCAGGGAGACTTACAACATCGTTTTAGTCAGTCTATCAGAAGGCCAGTGTACACATTGACAGAAGGGCTGTGGCTATTGCACAAAGCCGCAGCACAGTGTTGGCCTTTCCCATGCTTATCAGACACTGTTGACACTAAGTCTCTGACACCTCTGTCCTTAAGTTGCCCTTTCTGGCTCTTTTCTAGTTCCTCTCCTGGCTCAGGATAACTGATTTGCAGAAGCTGACCCAGAAATAAGTGAATAACTTATGCTGAGGTTACTGGCTTGAACTTACTTGTGGAGGATGGTAACGGACAAAGTGGGACCCTGCAGGGAGAAGGTGGGGCTCTGGCAGGCCTTACAATTTTGATCATTCAAGGAACTGTGGCCCCAGTGCCGACACTCCATAGGAGTTCCCAAACATAACAGCCACATAGAGTCAAATCAAAAGACATCCACCTAGCCCAGCATACTCTTCATAGTGTCACACAACGTCTTCACAATGGTCAAAGTAGCACCCAGGGACTGGCATGTCCTACCTCTTACTGATATTCCCTAGAACATATCTGCAATTTAGTGACTTTCCAAGGAAAAGTCGGCATCCATGGCAGGTACCGTGGAGGAACTCTGCTCCTTCAGAGGGCTCTGCAACGGAAGGTCTTGCCCCAGACTTCTTTCCACCAACACGCAGCCAGCTGACTCTTCATCCCTCCCTCATCACAGCTTACCATCTTCCTTTGTACACTTGGAATAGTTCTCCCCGAGGCAGTGAGCCTGAACATTTAACAAAACATTTTGTACACCTGGTCAGCACCTTGAACACTGTGTCCAGATTGAAGTATTTAATGAGTGTTAACACATCTTTCCTCTGAATAGTGAGCAGGGTAGGCTATGCATACAAAGCAAGCTCAACTAGTAAATCAAATCTGGCTACAGGTTTAAACATCAAGTAAACAGAAACATACATTTTTCACTCTTAATTCAGTTCCCAGGTTGACCCACTCTGCCTGGACTACTTGCAGCACTAACATAAGATTCCAAACACGAGGTTAACCAAAAGGAGCGCATGCTGCTTATTTTGCTCTTAATTTTAAACAGATTCTGTATGGATTTTGAAAGTACATTTGTCACTTGCCTTGATCCTGCACAAAACAAATGTTTCTTGAAGGAGAAACAGGAACAGGGATAAGTTCTTCTGAAAGAGACTCAATTCAAATGTGGGGATACCATTAGATTTACAAGCAGGAACCGCCACACGAACCCTGAGAAGCTTCCCACAGCTTTCAAAGAAAATGGCATGCTTTCAAGAAAATTACCCTACAGTTGAAAAAGGCATACACTGCTGCTTAAGAGTGGTTGTGACACATACATAGGCTCCACTTCTGCATCAGGCTTATTAACGCTAACCAATCCATTACAATGTTCATTTCTTTTTAAAAAATTCAGCTATCCTTGATGTCACTTTTTTACTCGGTGCTTTCAATCATCTGCCCTTGATAGCTGGGCTACGTTAGCCAGTAGACATGTAAGTAAATAGAGTTTTAAGCATCTCACCTGCCCTGGGATCCCATTTAGTTTGGCAAAACAGACATCCTTGCTGTGCACGAAGAGGTTCAAGTATAAGCGAAGTAACATATGAGTAAAATATGAAGTCTGTTCATATGAGGGTTGTTAAAATGCACAGACATGAAAACCATAATCACCTACACCAGAGACTATTCAAACATACAGTTTAACAGACTACTTGTGTAGCACCATCGTTATACTCATCGTGCATGTGGCTTGCTTCAGAACAGGCTCATTTTAAGCACCAGGATCACAATTTTGATCCAAATATTAAATACGGGAAAATGTCTCTAAATGTATTTTATATTCTGTTTCTTATTACACACACCAACAAAAATTACAACGACTAATGAGTTGAACAAGTTTCTTCTATTAAGAAATAGTAATCAAGTGCTTTACAGTAAATAGCATCCTGAACAGAACTCCACAGCCACACATCCTACTATGTCCCCCTCTAATTTGGAAACCTGTTTTCCCAGTAGCTCAATAAAAGCCTCTCTAAAGAAGAGATTTTAAAAAAACCAACCAAACACAACAAAAGAAGATCAAACAAACACACACAAAAGCCCAAACCCCTGCCTACTGCAGATTTTCAAACCTGTACTGTAAGAATTATTTTTTGCATAAACACGTATTCAGATTTGTATTGATATTACAGCAGTCGCATCACAGCTGCTAACACAGCAAACACCTGACACAGCTGTGCTACTGGAGCCACAGCACAAATCCAGGCCCCTGTGCAACCAAATATATTCTTACAATAAATATCGAAGGAAGAGAGAGTTCTGAAAAGTGGTAAACAGCTTCTTCACACAAAACTGTGCTTTTATATTAAACGAAAGTGAACCTTTCCCCTTCTCTCATATTACAGAAGCCCTTAAGGAGCTGCAATGATAAAATGGTGAATTTAGCAATTCTAGGCCAAAGCTTTCTGTGTCAGTTAAAATACAGACCAGCAACAAAATTTCATTCTAAGACCATTCTGAGATTTTAAAAGCATATAAGAAATAAGCAGTTGTACTAGGCTTTTGGCCTTTCTTCTTCTTAGGTATTTTATGTCTTAAAAGTTCCGTAGCCTTCAACAATAACAAAATAGAATTGGTTTTAAAAAAATCTATTCTGAAAAGGTTTCTTTGGGTTCCTCTTTACAAGTGAAGACAGATAAAATTTCTCTGCAAAAAGGCAGTCTGGGATGCTTTCAGAGGGTGGATACCAACCCATATCAAATTTAGGGAACACTGTAATAGTAATTTCAGAGACAAAGTTAAAATATTATTTTAAATTCACTTAGGAACAACTGGCTTCCATATGTCTGGAATGCATCTCCAATTTTTAAACCAAGGGCTATTTTGTTTAACAGCATAGGACCAGAAAGCTCCTGAAGTTCTACAATTCACTGACATGCACTCTAGGTTTCACATTAAAAAAAAAAAAAAAAAAAAAAAAAAAAGGTTTTTAGTTTTGAACTCAGGAGTATTGTGACTGGGGAAGAAAACTCAACGTTCATTAGTTTAATGACATTCTGGAGCCAAATTTACTGTCAGCTGTTATGTAATCTTCCCTTTGATTTCCCAAGGCAAGATGACATGTGCAGCCTGCCAAAGACAAACTTTCATATTACTTAACAGCTGGAATAATGCGCAAGACAGCGATTGAAGGCAAAAGAGCAAATTAGCTTTTAAATGAAACATAAAAATGGAATGAATAGAAGTTAACAATGGTCTCTGCCTGGCAGGGAAGTGTTGAGTTCTCCATGCTGAGTCACCAAAGAAAAGGTCAACAAGCAGAGCCCCCTCTCAACCAACTGAGCACCGAGAAATTCTTGCCTTAACTACACGTGAACTGAATCAAGTTGCACAAATCTTTACAAATGAAGCCTTCTACAAAAAAAGGAAACTGAGAACTTGGTGCAAAACCACAAACTGGCATGAGGTCCCTTGACACATTCATATCGGAAAATATTACTGTTGCCTCAAGACATTAAATCAAATATGCCCTCATTTGTTTAACAACAAATTTGGGAATGACAAGATGCAAAGCTGTCAGCACACAAAAATTTGACTCTGAAATTGTTTAGAGACTGTCAGGCTCGCTCGTCCAAGCTAGACAACGCTAAGAAATATTACCAATGTTGACAAGAAGTTTATTTCTAGATACTATTGCACTGGGGTTTCAATTCCAACTGGAAACATTTTGCAGACTTGTCTCTTAGGTTGGAGTTAACTTAAAATTTAAGTGAATAAACCCTCTTAATTCTGGCTGTAATTTTTTTCAGGACACTGGAGACTCATTAACCAGTAGTGCGGTAATGAACATTTGTGCCATAACTTGTTGCCTAGGCAACAAGGGACTGTATTTATCAAGCATGAAATTAGCATTAGAAAGTAGCTCCTATGGAAATTAAATAGAAGCTATTGTAGCACTGTAACTGAAATATGAACAGTTGTTGTGATGCCCTCCAAAAAGACAGTGAATACTTGCAGGGGGCTGGTCTTCCCTCTGTTGCAGAGCAAGTCAGCAGTAGCACCCAATAAACTACTCACAGTCACAACGGTGTAAAATCAGCAGGAGAAATAAATTAGTAATTCTGTACAAAGATACCATAATTCATGAATGAGAGTCAAACTGAAGGTTTGGAGGAGAAAGGCAGGAAGGGACTCTGTTTCTGTACACTAGGACAATCTATCATACCTGCTTTATCGTCTTAATTTTCCAAAAATCTACTCCTAGCTGAAGCTCAACGTGTACCTGGCTTGAAGGCATGTCTGCAGGTAGTCTAGCATGAGGATTAAAGTGTTTAGGCTAATTAGACAGCAATGGTCTTAGTTCTTTTCCAGCAGGGAAGCTCTATGAAATTCCGCAGCAGCAGCCTTGCACATTTCTCCATCAAAACAGAAGAAATAGCTGAGCCTGCCCTGCTGAAGAATTTCATGGTTCATCCTTGGCCCACCTCCAAGAGACTCAATGAAAAGCTCACATCAACTGTAAAATGAAAGACCTCTCAATTTCATCTCATTTTCACCATCCCGTGAAAGTTAACGTCATACACTTAATTCAAAACACAGACACAGAAAGCTCTATCTTCTCCTGAGCCTTTCCTAGAGGACCTGCTGCTAAATCCCTCAGCTCTTCCCAAGCATTTTTCGTTTCATGACTCTGTGCCTTTCCTGATCCTAGATGACTCTGGCTCCTGCTCTTCTTCTTCCTGAGGTGCTGAGGGGCATGGTTTAGGGAGTGTTAGAAATGGTTGGACTCAATAACCCAGTGGGTCCCTTCCAACCTGGTGATTCTATGATTCTGTGACTGAACTACTTGCCTGTTCGGATTTGTACTGCTGCGTGGCCAAATGGATGATCAGACTACAGAAAATGTAATGGGGTTAGTTAAGAGAAAGGGGGAAAAAACATTAGTGACTTCAAAAACTTGGTGGAATAGTTAATTTTGCCAAGTCAGGCCTGCCACCTATGCCTGGTGAGATTAAAGAACATCCCCTGAACAAGATCCATTAGAACATACTAGCTCCAGTGGGAAAGCTATTCCCTAGCCCAATAAGCATCTTCTCATTAACCCAAAAAACTATGCCAAAGTCCCACGCCCTCAAAGATAGAAATCACCCAGCAAAACAAAACACACAATATATTCTATAAAACTGGACAAGTAGGCTTTCAAAATACCACACAGATCTGACAATAATTTGAAAGCCTCCACACATGCAGCCAGACACCATTTTTATGAACACCACACACCCCAAAACCCCTAGATGTTTCTAGATGAAAACACGTTGCATTCAATTGTATTCCTCCTTTCCAAGTCAATATATGATGTCTGTGGATGCCTCTCTACAGCTGGGAACCAGAACTGGCAGCAGCAAGAATTTCCCTTCTTGCCACCAGGTCTGAACTGGAGGAGCAGATAAACATCTGCATTAAATGTCTTTAGGAAAGTTATTTTTTGTTTCAATAAGACTTATTATTCTAAGGTGAAGGTGAACAAAACAAAATTAAGCCTTCAACATGACTGCACTTCAGATAAAATGGTTTGCTTGTCTGGCAAAAAGGGGCAAGGAGAAACTTCTTGTACGTAAACCAAAAATTATTAAGACTGGCTTTAAGTCACACCAAACATTTGTGTTTCTTGCCAACAAGTATGATCAGATAGACAGTTGTGTAAGTGCAACAGTGGTGCAGATGTGACCTCCAAAGATCAGAAAGCTGAGAAAGTTATGATGCATGCTACAGCGATAGAGCTGTGGTGACACAAGTAATGAACTACAAGCAAGGTAGGTGTGCGTTCACAGCTCATTAACTCCTCTGCCGTAACAGCCTATATGGAAACTCTTACCTCGCAGTACACGAAGGCAGTGAGTGCCACTTCTGCTGAAGGGTCAAGCCCCGTTGCAATTAGCATGTTATTTACACCCTACACTAGCTGCCTGCGTAGGCCTGCCATGTAGAAACAAAAGCCAATGTTGTTCTTAGCGTAACAGCTCAGGGTAGCAAATATTGTAACATAAACAAGATGGAACAATTTTCATCCTGTTCAACAACTGTTTGGCTTCAAATAGAGATGTGCCAGATACTCCTTTTTTAAAGGAGACGGCAACAAAATGAATACTTTTCCACAGACCTTCTCACTTAAGGAAATACCAAAAGTTAGAGCAATTGCAGGCAAGATAATTTGCTGCAGATGACACGCGCACAGAAGAAGTGACATGACAGACTAGTCAGAAAGGAGCATGGTGATTACAGTAGGTTAAAGATGCATCAAAAATAACAGGAAGCAGCTATTACTGCTCCAATTGTGGATTCTTATTTAATTCCCACATTATCCTCTAGAAAGGCAGCAATAATTAGCAAACCACCCCACTTCCCCACCTGCACTGCCATTACAGCCTTATTTAACAAGCACATAACATCACTTTTGACCCATAATAACAGTGCAGAGTTATGTCTGCAGCTTCAACTCAAACAGAACTGAGCAGTTTCTCTGTAGACACAGCTGTAACAGGCAAGCTCAAAAATCCTCCTAATTCTGAACTTCTTCTCTCTCCATGGCCAACAGCAGATGTCTGGGGACCAAGTGCACCCAACAAGCACCCAGCAGCCTTCCCAAAGCTCAGTTCATAGGCCAAGGTGATGTCAGCCTATTAACAGAATAATCCATCTCACAAAGTGACTCCTGTTCCTTTTTGAGGCATACTGCAAGTAGTAAGAGCCAATGCAGGTTCAAAACGCATGTTGTAGGCTTGCCACTTGCCAACACAGGCCATCTGCATGGAGATATTTGACAGAAGTTAAACATGGTTAAAAACACATAACAAAAGTTAGAAGCAAGACTTACAATAAGTTCATTCGGCTAGAGCAATGACCACATCCATAAAGACTATCAAGAACAATGACAAATGCAAACAATGCGCACTCCAAAGATATTCCACCAGGATTTCCTCCGCAGGATCGATATCTTCATTTTTTATTAAAAGTACATTGTTTTATGATCTATTTTCACGGAACCCCTTTTTCTCCACCACAGTAGTTATGCACAAGTTTTAAAAACAGAAAAGCTCCTTAGCTACACTGTATTGAGAAGGCTTGATTTGAGCTCGAGATCCAAATCAGAACTTCATTAACTGAAAAGATGACACCAGTAACACCTAACAGATGTTAGATTTCAGTTTTGATCATTTCTTCCTCATCAACAATATCACTCTTTGGAATCAATACACTCATTACAGAAAACAACAAAAATCTATTCTCTGCTGGGCTTGGGCTCCATCACATTATGAAGAATTATCGATCTAACTGCCTCTGATCAAAACCAGCAAAATAGCAAAAATAGCTTACCTTCATTTCCATGAAACATTAACTTAAAAAGAAAACAGGTCTAGGCTTAATTTAAAATCACGGTTGGCTATCTATACCTAGACTAAATGTGGCAGACGCCTCCCACCATCAATAGCTCTCCATCAGTTTCCTTCCTGATGCACGTTTAACTATCAAAAAAGCCCCATTTCAAACAACCGCCTTGGCAAGCTCTCATTAAAGTAACAGTCAGGACTTAGATGTGCTTACATTATGGGATATCTGAAGCTGCAACACCGTCAATGAGTAGGGGACAAGGAAGGTACGTATGAGTATCACCTGATGGCAAGAGGAAATGCTAGAAGCAAAGCCTCATTCCAAATATCAGGTAATAGCTTTCCTTATTTAGGTCAGGGGAAACATCTCAGTGACATTGTGAGCCTGCTATTTTTGTACAGACCAGCTTTCACACTGAGCAAAGACACTCTGCTTCCTGGGTTTTGTTTTTTTAAAAATAATCCTTAAGAAGACACTGATGCCAATTCCAACACTTGAAGCCTTATGCTGGTCAGGACCATCTGTTTCTTAACTTAGAAGGGGAGAAGACCAGATAAAAACACCTTCCCCCATCCTTGTACATAAATTTAAAGCAGGCAAAGACCAAATTATCAAGCATATACCTGCTGCCTTCTCTCCTATATTCCACTGCAAAACACATTTAAAGAAAGGGAATTGTCAGTAATGAAAGTGCCTTAAAAACTTGCCCAAGAAACTTCTCAAAAGCAAACTCATGTTTCAATTTTTATTACCCCTACAAAATTGGTTCACTAAGGTTAGGGCTTTTATTTGTGGTTAGACAGGTACTGGGAGAGTTCTTAGTAAAAATCAAAAGAAGAGCAAGTGGAGGGCAAGAGGGAGCCTGCAGGAAAAAAAGCAAGCCTAGCACCACTGATCAGTCTTCTTGTGTCCCTCAAAACCTAAGCACAGCACAGAGTGTCTGCGAAACAGTCTAAAAAAGGAAGATGCAGCTTTTCTCATGATGAAAGGACAGCTAGCAAAGAGTATACTACTCTCCCCAAAAAGCAGCTCTCTTTGTCAGACATCAGCAACTCAACATATACATTAAAACAGCTTGTGCTTTCTCACAATTCATGACCAAAGAATTACAAAAAGCAGTTATGCTGGTTTGGGCTGTTTGGGTTTGTTTTTTTTTTCCCCTCTCTCCTTTTTGATGAATCCAATAGCCAAGAGCTATCATCCTGCATGGTCAGAGACCATTTCCACAGCAGAAATCCAGATATCTCATCATCTCTACTACCTCTCTAACCTGAGACCCTGCTAACCACTCTATCTTCCTCAACCTCAGCAGCCTCAAGAGGCTGTAGGGAGCCTTTCCAAGACTCCTGGTATATCAGGATCCTGTTTCTTTCAGCGGTGAGTGAGCTCATCCCGCATTAAAGTGGAAAAACTAAGCTCCGCTGAATTAAAAGGAAGATTTGCTATCAACTTTGACAGGAAGCGAATTTAATTTCATTTCTTAGTCAGGTACTGGTGCTTGCAGAAAAATTGGAAAACAACACTGGAAATAAAGGCAGCACCAGTGACGCTGAGCTAGTAAGACTGCCCTGTGTACACACTCTCTCCCCTCACCACTCACCCAGAAGATTCGAGTCAAATAATATTTAAGCGTATTTATGAGAAGATCTCAAAAGCAGGGCCTTTTGAAAAGGGAACTCTCGAAGATCTTGCTTCAGCCTGTTTAAACCATCATATTTAAACCAGTTTGCTTAAAAAGCAAATGAGCAGGCCGCTTTTCCCACAGTTCTACAGACTGCTATGCAGGAACTCAATAGCATCTAGAAGGTTAAAAACATGTTTTCCATACACTTCTCTGCAACAACAATGAGGGCAGTGCAGAGCTAACCCAGGGCTGAACAGCAAAACAGTCATATCTGCAAACGTGCACATTCTTGGCTATAGCTGTTTACAGGTTTGTGATTCATAATTAATACCCCCAATGAAAACAACTACCCGTGTCTGAAAGCCCTAAAGCCACAACGAGCTAATTACTAATAAAAGCTCTGCAGTCTGGATTAAGCTGTGGGAATGTAACCAGGCACAGAAAAGAGCGCAATGGTGAGCAGAGCTTAAACACTCTGGGTACTTTTTGATAAGCCAGCTACAGTTTTGCCTCTTCCCACTTCCTTTCCCCACAAAAATAAAACAACTTGTTCCCTAGATGACACGAGAGACAGCCCAGGCAGGAAAAACAAAACAAAACGCCTCTCTCCTTCCAGGTTTCTCACCAGGACCCTGGGGAGCTTCCGTGCAGCCAGCACCCGGCTCAGGCTGGCAGCAGCAGTGAGCCAAGCAAGCACTGCCACCATGTAGAAGGCATCAGACATGCTTCCTCTCCAGGATGCATCAGGTAGGACAGATCAAGATATGCTGTGCAGAATATATATTTGATCTAAATATTGCTGCTTCCAGGAAGAATTGACAAGTTGGTTTGAGAGCTACAAATTTTTAAGTACTGTTAAAAGTCCATTTTCCAGTGGCAGAAAGGCCCTCCTGGTAGCACCAGAAGCTTAACAAAGACCTCCAGACATTTTTCCTCAGTTTCTCAGGACAAGCAGATAGCATAGTAAGTTTACTGCAATAAGCTAAAATGGCCTTTTAGATTTCAAAAAGAGTATCAACATAGGTCTTAAATCAGTAACCAGCTAGAACTTTGCTTAATTACCACAGACTTATCCATAAGGGATCTGACAAAGTCATGAGCTGTATTTCCCACGTATTCCACACAAGCTTAGCTGCTGTCTGTACACTAGGGAAGTGCACTCCTCTCAGGCTGTCACCAGGGCTAATAGCCAACCAACATTGTGGCGTACCTTGTTGGAAGTTCAGCACACATAACTGGAACATAATTTGGTTTATAAAGATCAGTAGGGGTAAGAGTTTCAATGCAATGTTTGCGGATATTAGTATCATCTGTCTTTATGTTACTGGGCTGTCAATCTGCAAAGAGAAAATAAAACAGCATCCCACCTGGACTCCTCTTTGAAGCGTTTTTGGCACCAAGAGAAGTGAGTGAGAACATGCACTCATGTACATGGATAGCAAAGTATTCTTATCAACAATGAGTGGCTGTCAGTGTCAGAACATGCTTCACTGAACACATTCCCCTGCGGTAGTGCTCTGCTTAACCCAGTCACCAATTAGCAGTGATGCTAGAAGAGATGTTCCAATCCATCACGAGATGATTGTTACTGCTAGATCATACCAACAGCAATTGTATCAATTAATGATGAGGCTGATCAGAGGTATTTGTCCTGAAATTTGGAATTACAAGGTCAGGACAACACTCTAATAGCATCAAATCTCAAAGGTCACCTGTGCATCCCTGCTGGTTTGTGTAGGACCATCACCAAGCTGGAAAGAAAGAGTGGTCTTGAAGGGTCAGATCAGTGCCACTGCAGGTGAAGAAAAGGAGTCAGGAGATTACATCAACCATAACTCTTTGCAAAGTCAAATAATTCAGAAGAACAAGGTGCTGTGTTTGGACATACAACAGGGCCAACAGACCAGATGTGAGTAGTGAATATTAATGGAGCTATTTCTGTTTAAAAACCTGTCTTTAAGAACAATGTAGATTGAGCAACTTGGAGAAATCCCCCCCCCTTTTAGAAGAATAACCATTTCTGACATTTAAGAAGTTAACCTCACCCACTGGAACATTAGCAATTCTTTTATTTTTGTTTTCTTTTAATCAGTAACTATTGCCTCATGAAGACAAGCTGCTTGTGTTTCAGAACATGCACATGCAGGTGTGTTTTGCGAGTTGAGTTGTCAAAATGGCATAAGCTTGGACAGTCACATCAGTTACGACTAAAAAGGTCTCCTAGGACAACAGGCTATGACTGTGACCAGATCTAATTCTCTACCTGAGGAGGAATTTGTGAATGGAGGGAAGACATCAGGTGGACGCTCTCGCCTGAGATATGGCACTGCTATATTCCCTTCTGAGTAAGGCTTAACATTTAAGTATCCACACAAGCCTGTTGCTCATTATCCAATGAAAAAAAGAAGTATTGCTTTTATTTCTCAGGAGCACAAGAATTTCACAAGCTGAAAATTAACCACCGCTTTTCAGGGAACAAGGGTATCCGCAGCAGAAGGCAACAGAGCATTTTGTTACAGCTGCCACACTAATTGCATTTAGAACCTACATATGGGAAGTGAAACTGGTCCAGAAGCATCAGGGTGGAGATTCATTACCTCCTCTCTGTCGTACACAACCTTAAAATAAGATCAGTACCAATCCTTGCCTTCAAGTCAGACAAAAATTTAGACCACCTTTCAGCTCCTAAGCCAGAGAGGCCAAAGGAGCCAGTCTCCTAGCTGCCAGAAATACCACAAGTCCTCTATGGGACGGGCTTCTGTCACAGCAGATTTTCAGCCCTGTTGGAAAAGAAGGTGAGGAGATTTGCTGTACTTGTGTCCAGAAAGGCGTGAAATACACCTTCTTATTTGATGTGGCATATCAAAGCAGGATTAATTTGCAAGCTGCCCGAACAGAACATGACCATGATCATGACCCCAGCCCAGTGCTAAGCACGAGCACATGTGTATAACTGACATAACTTCCTCCAAGTGGTTTGAAAGATCAGGAAACTAGGCACAGAGAGAAACTTCCCCTATTCCAAAATGCTGTGAATCCATACAAGTTAACTTATTACATTCTTCACCACTTTTCCTCTCCTCAGTACTGACCTTCAGAGTGAAGCATCAGAGCAGTTTGGAAAAGCTGCTGGGGTAAGCTGTTAATCATTTGGAGAACCTCCTAACAAACAAAGAACACAAGGTTTTACCCTCCCCCACCTTCCTACTCAATACACGTTTACAGGCTGTGGCTCACTGTGAAAAAAGGCCAGGGTGGAGCCACAAAGAAATCTTATAGGATAAAGAGAAGGACTAAATAGTTAAAGAGGGTCAGCTTTCCCTGCTCATACCTTATCAGTAGTCAAGCTGTAAGTTAAGGAGATACAACCTTAACGTGTAGAGTTGACTGCCAGACCTTTTCCATTCTGAACTCTAGTGTCATTATTACATGAACTCATTTCTTAACAGAGATACTATACAGAAGTCATCGGTTAAATTAAGACTGCTTTGCTTTTTAGTGACCAAAATACCTTCTTGCTTTGCTTGCAGGAAATCACATGAAGTAGATGATCAATAGTCTGACAAATTGATGACATTGCTATGGATTTGATACTGCTCTTGTATAACACAATGCAGATGAGGCAAGCCAACAAAAATCCCTCATTATTCCTAAGTACATTCAATTCCATTTAGTTTGTTTCTCCTCAGCTTAGCTTCACTAGTCAGCATATTTTATGATGGGAGCAGTTAGTGGTTGATGAGCTACTTAAAAGCTGCCTATGGAGTTCAGTGAATTTGGTAGGAAAAAGTCTGGATGCTGCATGCTGTACTTTATTCACAGAAAAAAATGAGAAAAAGTGAGTTATACTTCTTTGCCTTATTTTTAGGATGAAAAGGGAGATGACCGACTACAAAGCCAGAGCAGAAAGATAATTCAGACACCACATAGACCTTTATTTGAAAACAATTAAGAAGTCCGCAAAGCAACCTTTGTTGTTCCTACAGGAGGTCTGACTGGCTGTGCAAGTCTAGGGGCCGATTAAGGATTAAGCCGCACCATTTCCAAGGGTGGGCTGATTATTTGTGCATGCAATTCCATGAAAACCCTTGAGCACAGAATGGTCCCGTCCCACCCTGCCCCAAATTCAGTGCATGCCTTCATCGTTGAATCGATGGACACAGTTTACAGCACACAAGCCATATGTTCTCATAGTAGTTTTCCACCTCTCCAATAATGAGATGTCTTCCAAGTAATCGCCAAGTTCCTGGAACTTGCTTTCCCTTCCCCCCCCAATATTCCATCCTGTATCCAGAATTAAAGGTGAATTTAAACCTTCAATATTTATTAAAGTTTCTAATCGGGCTTACATAGGACACTGGCAAAGTTCCAATATAAGCAATTAGATTTAAACTCTGAATTCCTCCATTTTAAGTGGAATATATTTGTGTTTATTTACAGCCACTGTATCAATTTTATCTGATGATTTACAGAAATCATGCCTGAGTCATCTCTGTGGAACTCGAGAGTCAGCATGTGTGTTATCAGCTTTGAACTTGTAAAATAAGGACAATTGATTCAGTAGGGTCAGTACTTGCAAACCAGACTGCCAACATGCTTGATTTCTAGCACAGTAATGATTTAATAGGTGTGCTTCTTCCTAACTTCCAAGGCACTGCAATGTTACACCATTTTATAGACACCAAAGAATTTCTAGCAATGACCAGTAGGAGAATGGCTGCCCCAAACAAACAGCATTCCAGGTATTGCCTGTTCCAGAGGGGCAAACGCCACTTTCCACATCAGCAGCTTTTCAATCAAGTTCAAATAACTTCTAAACAGTCCTCACATGCACCAATTGCTGTGAAAGAGGCAAGCTGTACTAAGTTGTTTTAAGTCATATCAGAAACTACTTGCCCTGTACAGGATGCAAACATGCAAAATGCACTTTCACCCTCACTTAAACCCTGCAGAAGTCAGTTTCTAAGGAAGCAGTGTTAGCTTGTATCATTATCTCATAATTATACACAGAACACAATATCCTGAAGCTCTGGAAAAATTCCAGATATCAAGAGAACCTTGCAAGTAAGAAAATCTCCCTTGCAGCAATGTACAGTACCCAGATCATTTCACTGGACCCACGAACTGGAAGGACAAGGGACCATGTCAGAGCTGTACAGGGACTGCTGCTACTGGGAAAGGGACAGTTGAATGCTGATGGCTCTGAGGAAAAGACGAAACAATTATCTCTGAAAACAGGCTCTAAACTAACTTGTATGTTCTCTACACACACAACTCACTTGGGTCATATCCATGTAAGACTCACTACAACACAGGACAGGAGAAGCACACTCTACAGGGTAATTTCAGTCAAGCATCCCTAGATGACCAGTGAGCCAAGTAAACCAAGGAATACATCGCATCTAATAGAAGAAGGTTTCAACAGAACTTAAAAGGAATAAATTTTGGAGCATACCTGTTCAAAATAGAAGAGCGAGCAGTTCAATGACAAATCTAATTTATACACCTCTTTCCATGTCAGGTACAACAGTACCGTGGCACAGGGGTCAGGTAGGCACAGGGCAGAACAGTTACTCAATGGTAGCCTGCAGGGATCACCAGAGAGAAGAATGAAGCCACGCAAGGCCAGAGCTGCTGAAATCTCTCCATAGCAAAGAGGAAAGGTGCATCAATATGAACTGACAACAACAGAGACAGCTGACAAAGAAAAACAATACAAGAATGGACACTGGATCTGCATGGGCTGCTAGGAGAAGATAGTTACATTTGCATGAACAGGCTCCAGACTACACCCAGGTCAGCGCTATCTAGGGGTAGCCAAGGAAGGTTTAGACATGAAGATAATCTCACCATTGTCTTAAAAGGAATGGAATTAATGACCACCAGCATGAAGACCATAGCTTTGTGAAAGGTCAAACACATGCCTCCTGCCAAGCAACAGACCCTGCCCTCTAAGTGACATCAACAGCACCAAATAAAGCTTCCAACTAGTCTTTCTCCACTGTATCAGGCTCCAGTTCCCATGGGCTTCTCAGCTCAAAGACACAAAGTGGTACACAAGATGATATCTCCCATCCACCCTGGAAGGTCAGCTAAACTTATACTGGCCACCAACATTAAACAAGAAGCAGACACTTCTCACAGTGTTGCTACTTGGCCCAGCAACCCTAGAAGTTTTTAGTTCCTTCTCAGCAAGACAAGAAAGAACCGCTGGTCACCATTTCTCTGACCCTTGGTAAGTCTTCTGCACTACTGAGACCACACAGATAAAATAACAATGGAGACTAAAATAAAGGAGATGAAAAGGCAGCTTTCCTCATTTCACCTCAAATCACATTGTTCTTCTGTATTAGCCCAAGAAAAGTTTTGTTTGGGTTTTGTGCTTACTTTTCCTGCCCCATTACAGTAACTACCTGAACTCACTGCAGTTGCTGCCTCTGAAGGCTCAGAGCTGTGAACGTGTCTACCTGAAGGACATCCTTAACTTCTAGGACTGTTTGCCACAGCACAGTATCCCTTGCATTGTGGGTTTGAATGCTTACAGGATATGCACCTATTTAGAAAATGTTTTGCTTACCCAGCAAAGCACCTTTATGGAAGTATCTCAAAGGATAACAAATGAGTTGGATTTCTGCCTGAACCAGCGAGTGCTTCTGAAGGCCATGGTCTCCACAGACTATGTCTCTGCACTAAGAGGAGCAGCAATACAGACGTGGATGTTGGCAAGTGCCAGGTACCACACTGGACACTGGTAGGACAGAAAGGACAGCTTGAACGGCCATTGAAAATAAACAAGAGTCCCATGCATGTTTTTAAAAATAACAGCCAAATAACAAAAGTGGAAATATTAAGCCAGCTTCTGTGCTCCCTTCTTATCTAGTGTCCGAAAGAGGTGGGGAAGTGAAGTAGATGAGAAACTCATTACAAGACCCTCTTAATGCTGCTTAAAAAAAATAGAGGAAACATAAGCAGAGACACTTTCAGACATCCTGAGGAACGCCCCCCGACTCAAACTCTTCTTGTACAAATTAGCCAACTGGACAGATTACACTCAACCTTCAACAAGGTTTGACAGAATTGTGAGAGACAGTGGATTAAATCTCCTTGGTTTAATGCTGTGCTCAATTTGGCATTACAATCCACAACAACATTTCTAGACATTTAAACTACTCAGAAGAGAGCAGCCCAGCATGCATAAGCCTTCCTTATGTATTTCCATTGACCTTCTCAAAACTGTGACATTTCTGGTCCAATAAGTCACAGCAAGCTACAAATACAAACGCCCCTTTGGCAACCGAGGCAGCTGCATGGAGCTTTGCACAGACATCCAGCTCTCTCAAGAAGAGATCTGAATATATTAAAGCACTTTTCCCGTCTGACAATCCATCCATCCCCTGGCAGGTGGAGGTCACACAGGTCTGCTGAAACAGGCATTGCGCAAGGGTGTACTGAGAGCTGCTGAGTGCTGTGCAGGTCATGGTACAGCAACACAGGTGAGTATTTGCTTCTACTCTGGTCAAGAAGCAGCAGCAAGATCACAATTGCTCGGAGTAACAATTTTGTTGTTGGGGGACTATCCTCAGTTTAAAGACATCGGATAATTCCTGCTTCTGCTATCATATTTTCCATCGGCACAAAGAATTTAAAAGTCAGAGATTGCTATAAGGTGACCTAGGTTCCACAACTGGAAGGAGTATTAGGTTGAGAGTATCTCTGTGAAGGAACTGACATAGAACCAATACATAACCCCTGCAAGTAATCAAGCCTACCTATTTATCTTTAAAAGCCAAATTTTCAGTAGCTGCACCAATTCTCTGGCCTGTAAAAACAGACAGGTTCTCCAGAACCAAAGGTTCTGTCAAGCCAGATTATATCTATATTCTCATAGGATATCCCCCGATCTCTCCCAGTCTATCTGCTCCAGAAGAATTCTGACATCCAGCAGTGAAAAGCATACTTCCTGACCGGTTGGACTCAGATGTCCAGAGGCCACACACTGGTAAATACCTGAAGAAAATTGCCTCTGAAGACCAGAGAGACAACAGGAAGGGAATACAGCACCCAAATTCAGTGGCACCAATGGGGTCGGAGAAAGTAACTCCTTGCTTCTGCCTCCTCAATTCCATTGCAAATTCTTTTCATCAACTAAATCCAGAGTGCAAGGGCAGAAGATAAGAAGTGAGAAAGAAGTTAAAGCTGAAAAGAAACACACCACAGAGAACATCATGCCATGTTTGACTACCAAGCCTGAGTTTCCTTTATCTTCCAGATAGATTGTCCACCTTCCCCTCCTATGTGGCTATGAAAGGATGGAAAGTATTGAATGCATCACTAATTAGAGAGCATGTGATGGAGTTATCTCTACTGTGACTGGCCTGTGGAGACACACAAGACAGACCTTCAATGCAAAAACTGGCTATGCTACTCAGAAAAGGCATACCAGCAGAGAAACACAGGCACTTAATTCTTTCTTTACACACCAGATAGGCTCAGTAGAAGTCTTATCAACATACCTCAATAAGACACAAACCAAATCACTGCACTAATATATAATCTCCTCCCAGATTCCCAGGAAACAAAACTATTTTGATTTAGGAAATGGACTTCTACCATTTGTGACAAATGACAAGGTTCTAAGCCCACAGTAACACCACCAGGCAATTTGGAGGCTTAAGGCATGCAAATATATAAAGTATGAACTCTCAAAATCCCAGCAAGAGCTTCTGCTTGCAAGCAATCAGATTCACAGCATCTAAACAATTTGTATAAATCCTCCAGCACCGTGTGAACAAACTCAGCTATCTTAGTTTCAGCTGTGTGCTCTACTTGGCTATGCAGCAGCAGTGTTTCTATATTCAGGATGCCTGCATTATGAAGAAAAATCAATCAGCCTTGAACCAAAGTCTGTTTCTTTCATCAGTTTCTAACTAACAACTACAGATAAAACAGATGGAGAGCAGCTTTTATCTTCATGCTGTGTTGGTCCTTCTCTAGTGAAGGCAACAAAAAAACCAACTTTGCTAAGCTAACTGAACAGAGGGGACTCAGAGTGGTGAGTTTTTCAGACATCTGAAATCCCATACTGGTACTTTCAAAGGCAAAATTATTTAAGCCATACAGGGGCAGGGGGGGAAAAGAAAAAACAACCTGCCCTCAGTGCACAATTTGTCTATCCCTGAACTTTCATAGTAGAGGGTACTGACTATTTTGGCATGTTATCTCCCAAGAAGACAAGCAATGAGAGGAAAATTGATTTGCTTTGTCACACACACAACAAAGCAACTGCTCATCTCAGGCAGTCACATTTTATTATCCTCTAACAAAGTGTAACACTACATTTTCAGCATGAAGAAATATTTCATGTTCTACTTTAAAAAGCCCAGAGACTCAGTCTTTAGTAGTCATATGTTTAAGAATTCAATTTAAGCCATGAAAGGACAATGTAGGAGACAATTAAAGCATTTTTTAAGTCAAAAAGCTCCTCCTCTCTGATGTATGGCAGATTAAAGCAACTTTTCAGGGTTGGTCTATGATGTCCAACTGTTTGCATTTGAAGAGGACAAAGTAAGGACAATCCAGTCCTCAGAGGGAATTCTTTTCTGTGGCCATGTACGAGACCAGGACCTGGGCTAACATCACTCCATAAAAACATCTTATTAGCAAACACACTTTAGGATGCACCACTCTAAAGGCCATGGGATCAGGTACCTAAAGACTGCACATTTGGAGTCAAGTAACATTTCAGAGCAATTCCTCCCTTGACACATTTATTTATTCTCTGAAATATTGTGTGGTGTTTATTCTTTTTACGTCAGTGTTAAGTGCTTTACCCTGGGCAGCAGACAGGTATCACAGGCCCTCCACTCTTACATGAGGGAACACAAATGCAGCTCAGTAACACCCGGCAGGTTATAGTTCAGAGTAAAACATCAGCCATTTTAAAGCGCAGAATGGGTAACATCAGGTGTCAGGAACATCAGGAAGAGATCAGTGAACTGTCTCACGCCTTCCTAACATACGATTTGCACAAAGAGGTGTCAATATCAGACACAAGATTAAGTCCACTGAGACCTTAAGGCAACTGACACCTTAAGATACAAGTTTTCTCTCATAAGCTTAACAGAGGATGCAGACAACCCAGGTTACACTGCAAAGCCAGGACATCCTCATCCCACCTCTCCCAGAGCCCAACTCTCAAAACGCACTCTGGCCACATCAAGAAGAGCTTGGGCTGCACCCTCATCTTTCTCACACCCAGGATTCCTCCTAGAGAAGTCAAACCTTGCCATAATACTTGGTGGCAGAATGCCCAGGAGCCCAGAACCACTGAGCAGTTTAGAGATGCAGAACTGAAATACAGACACTAGTGGCACCAAGAGGTCTTGTCCCCACAATGACCGAGTCTACACTGCAAGATGTTCACAAGTCAAAAAGCTTTTTATATAAGATTAGGTAATCCTGCCAGAAGTTAATCAATTGCAAAAGAAACAATTCTTCTTAAAGTGAAGACTTATAGACACCACCTGCATGAGCTTAAAGAATTCCTGACTGCCACTTTCAATCGTGGAATACTGATTTTAAATAACTAGTTAACTTAATTTTCCAAGGTATTTGCCTGTTGAAAGAAGAAGAACATTCTTCCATGAACAGCTACTTCAAGAAAGACAGGATTTTTTAGCATGGCTTTTAGAATTCACCTATTGAAGGGAAATTTGTCCAAAACAGAGGAAGGAGGAAAAAAATAAAAAGAATATTTAGACTTTCTCCTTTGACATAAGCAAGGATAAAGACAAGTTTTCAGATTATCTTTGGCTGTTAACTTGTTGAAAGTTTCTGCTGACCTCTGTCCTCCTATATTAAAATACATGGCATCCAAAAAACCAAAGTTCTTAAGGACTGATTAAGTGCAACTTCTCTATTCATTTATAAAAGGACTTTTTACTACACACGACTCTCCTGAGTTTCGAAGTATAATTCACAATGTTAGTACGGCAGATGTTATGTGGCTGAAGGCAAGAGGGAAAGCATTTTAGATTAAGGCAGGAAAACCAAGTAAATTTTCTGAAAATGTTATTAGCTACTTATAAGTACATGAAAAGATATGTCTATTTGCTAGTGCCATGGAGGTTCAAGCTAAAAATCAGTAGAATGGCAGTAACATGATGCTAGAGAAAGTACTGAACTCTTTTTTTTTTTTTTCCTCCAAATCAGATCTTAAAGAGTTTTCTTAAGACATAATCTTACTAAAGACTTCTTGGCTGTCACCTGGAATGCAGAACTGGTTCCCATTTTGAGAGGTCTCTACTTCTCATATGCCTCATCTTGCTTCCAAATGGGAACAGATTACACTGCTCCAGCCTAACATCTAAATTTTTGCGAGCCACCACTGCCTCAGTACTAATTTTGGAGGTGCAAACATATTGCTAAATACATCCATTGGTGATTCAGTCCATGGCTTCATCGCACCTTCTGGGACGTACCCAACACCCAGTCCAACAGAAGATGATGCGTTTCCTCAAAACTACAGGAGCAGGGCCCAGGCTGCAGTGCCTGAAGCCTTTGCTGCCACTGAAATACCGTACAAAGACAATCTCCACAAGCCGCAAAGTAACCGAACAGTTGCAGCACGCTGACTGCCAGATCACATATGTTCATCTCTATCACAGTCACACACAAGCAGCAGCCCTGCTTCCAACAAACCTCTGACCAGCACAACAGCATTTCCCTTCATTTTAGGTAAAGTGACTAAAACATGCACTCCATTTTTAAAAACATCTCTTTCCTTCAGTAAGGCCAGGGAAAACATTTAGGCTCCTGCTTGCACACACACACAGCATGTGCAGCACTAGCAATGGCATATGGGGCACGGTGAGAGCACAGAAACGCAAGGGAATCTGCAGAAACTGTCTCAAACCCAATGGTTATGAACAGCTTGCTGGCACAGGCACACACAACCCCACACCCTCACTAGCACCAGGCCTCCACAGCACCCTGAACACGCCACAGGCACGTGTGCAAGAAGAGGCTCAGAGCTCTGCTGACAGCTGGGAAGAGCTCAGGGGCTGGAGGGAAGACAGTAGAGGATGGTGCTGGAACCTGACACCCTCCAGGGAGTGCAAAGAAACGTCGATTTCCCTCCAACATAGAGCACCCTTAAAAGCTTTGACTTGAGTGGCAGTCCTACTCCACTGCAGCATCTGGTTAATGTAAAGAGAAATCTAAGTGGAAAGCTGCCCTGGGAGCGGCAGGGTCCTGCCAAGTGGGCTGGGGCCAGTCACTTCTGCAGCAGCCTGGCAAAGTCAGCAGGACCTCAACCGTCCTCAGAAGCACCTCCAGCCCATTTTACCTGACTTTCTAGACTCATAGGGAGTCATAAAAGTGAAGAGGTTATAGCCCAAAGCAACGCTGACTCGGCCCTGCTGCTGATGTGAAATGCTAGGTCAGGGAGTACTCTGCCACGCACACCTGATTTTCACATTTTGGGATCTTCAGGAGGTCTTGGCTCTGCCTAAACCTTACATCTGCTCTCAGTACCCTAAACTGAAGCAGCCTGCCTGGAGTGAAAGCCTTTGACCAGCTTAGAGAGCTGTTACATCTCCTCATTCCAGAATATTTCCGTGACATTATTTCATTATTTCTGCTCCTAACCATGAAAATAAATATGGGGCTGATCTCATTAAAATCTCCCAGAGCCTTTGATGTAATTTTAATATATTGCCGCACTTCTGTTCCTACATCTCTCTTGGGCTGAACTGACACGGTTTTCCGACTGCTCTACGCAAAGCAGCCTGTAACATGGGTTGGCATGAGTCAGCTTCTCCCTCCGTGCAGCTTGGCTAATAAAGGAAGCAAAGCAGGGCAATCTTTCTGTAATGTTGTAATCCTCAAAACAGTTTTCCCTGTTTCACATTCACTGTTTCCTCTGTGGGGGAAACAAGAGCTGCAGGTGCTTCCCTGCCTATGCAACAGGGGGTGCCTATGCAAGAACTAAAATACTGCTCCTGCTGCTGAACTGCTCTTTGCTTCATATGGTGCCCTTCTGCATGCCTTCTCCCCCCAAAAACTCTCAAAAGCATCACAGTCATTCCTTCCCTTAGAGAGGAAGCGTGGAACCAGGGCAAAGTATGAATAGCCACGCTATCAGCCATGTAAAGGCAACACTTCAGGACTTATCTCTCCCGATTCCCTTTGGCCTAAGTCAAATACAACACAAAATGAACACCACTGGTTATTGTAAATGCTCTTGGGCGTTTGTGCTCAGCCACCTTTCTTGTCCCACTTTGAATGCTCTGAAACACACTGTGGCAATACTCCACAGCTGTTTTTTTCAAAAAAACTTCTGCTGGAAGAAAACAATTTAAAACATCACTGGCATTCAGCAGCTCCAAAAATGCAGTTCTCACTTATCTCCTGCCTTTTACCTTAAAAAACAGTATATTCATTAAAAGTAAAGACACCCTACAGGTGGTGCCTGGGCCATCATATATCCCAACAGGACCTTAAGGTAAAAGCCCCTCCCAAGGCTAACACACAAGACATAGTTTGAGGATACCAAAGAATTATTTAAAATTGAAAATAGTCATTAGAAAATATCATTAGGAAAACAGCATTTCTAGAGAAAAAATAAACAAAAAGCAACAGAACAGGAACTTGCAGGCTAGCTAGCAAAGTCACTCACTGTAGTGCCAACCAGAAAGTGTGAGGGGTTTTTTGGAGGGGACGCACTTTTACAGAACTAGTTTGTTTGACCAACTGAAAACATCATAATGCAAGTTTCTCCCCCAGTTAAATGGATACCAGCTAGAACTGTTATGCTTGCTCAGTTTACTTGATGTCGCATCTCACCAGTCAGTTTAGTGGTTGTCACCATGGGACATTACATCCCTCTAATTCCATCCTGTGGCTTGACAGTGGCCTGTTCCTTCAGTTAAGCTGTAGCAAGGAGATTCTGCAGTAACAAGACATGACCTCAATTTCATTTTCTGCAAGGAAAGCAGTCAATATTTTATGATGAAAACTCCTGGCTCCCAGTACTATACCTTTGAACAGCTGGTCTTTGAAGCAGTTCTCATGCAGATGCTGGTTTTGATCTCCAGTGTCTGTGAAGGGCAGCTAAGTATTATCTTTTCCACATTCTTCGAAGATTTGAGGATTATTCACTTGGGCTTCCATTCTGTGATGGGAAGCCATAAAGCCTCTCATTTGTACAGCTACAAAATTATTCTAGTCTGAGGAGCACTAGCCACACCTTTTTGGGGGTCTGTACACAAATACTCAGAAGAAGAAAAGAGGAGAAGAGAAAAAGAAGAAAAGAGGAGAAGAGCTGACTACATGCATATGTGGAAGAGGAATCATTTAGCCAATAGATCACTACTTATCTGATAAAGACCCCCGAGCCTTGCTCACTGACCCAACTGCATCCATACTACCGAGGATGCAGCAGCACAGCACGCTTGCCATACTCAAAGCACAGTCAAGGATATTTCAATCCACAACTGTCCCGAGACTAACACTTTCCTAATGTTGTTTTAGGGCACTGCTTCAGTTCAGTTCACCTTTGGCTTCTCTAGACATCACCCTTAGCTCAGGCTCACAAAGTCAGAAGGGACATGCAATTTGTGTTAGACCACTCTTTGCTGGCCAAGCTCAAGTCAGATGTCTTAAGAGAGAGGAGTGAAACATTGAAAGCTTTGCCTATCTAACTGCATTTACACTAGCACGGACAAGTATCATGCCTGACTAGTTTCCCATTACCTCAGCCTGACACGAAACATTAGCAAGTAGCTAATGTCAACCAAATTTAAAAGGTCACCAGTCACTTGTTCTGTATTTAAAAGAACATCAAATATTTCACATCATACTGCCACACCTTCTCCATATAGCCTGATAACGCAGTGAATTTTAGCACCGACAAGATTTCAGAAGCGGATTTTCTGTTGCCGTTGTTTTTAGAAAAAGGGGGTTTCAAGCAGAAATCATGTAACCTGAAGAAAATTATAAGCCAGCAGAGGGTCTTCAGCCTCAAAAACTCTTCACTCTCACCTCCAAACCAAGACCTTTGGCTAAAGCTCCAGGCCCTTACAAATTTATTCTACTTAGAATAGAAAGAGTGATTTCCTCATTTTTTTTAAATAAAAAAACTATAGACAAGAAATTTGAACAAACATTATGAAATAGAACAAAGCACTGCTTGCAGTTCTCAGTTTTTTCAGCCAGCTAAAAAATGTTCAGCTGGCTTTCCCTGGAGCCACACTCTCAAAGCTTTTTCAGGCTGCAGCCTCTTATTTTTCCTGCCATGTCCTCCACCTTACCCCTCTGCTGCTCAGATTCAGTGAAAAATATTCACAAAAATAATGAACAAAATCTCTATGAGTTGCAAGCCAGGGTATGAAGTTGCAGCCAGCAATCTGGTCACCATCAGGCAACTGTTTCCAGAAAAGGAACTGGATTCTCAAACTTTAATTCAAGGCCATGCTATCTTACTTCTATCAACAGCACCCCCAAACACTGCTAACAAGGGAGGTCAAGCAGGTCTGTACACAAAACTTTGCGAGCAAGAAGTTTTCTTCAGCAGCACCAAAGAGCTACGAACAAGTCACATTGTGCCAACCTGGGCTCCTGGCTCTTGGTAGGGGGGGAAGCAGAGGCAGGAAGCATCTTCTACAGATGAAACTGGGCCATAGAAGCTAAAGTGAGGAGAAGCAGTTGAGCAGAGTAAGGCAGAACCCTAAGGCTGGAGGGCAAAAGCTCATTAACAACTCTGATAAACGTACTCAGAGGTGCAGAATGGGAACAACTGTTACTTCCTACCTGCCTTACTCCAAATCTCCCACGCCCAAGGAACTGATTAACTCTCACTTGTAAAGGCAAAAATCCCTGCAAGGCAGGGAATGAGCTGGAGGAGGCACAAGGGAGAAAAAAACCCAGATGACTAGAGCCAAGTGGCCTACATGCGGTTGAGATAGAAGTAGAAGTTTTAATTTTGCTTCCATGGATTTTAACAGCAGCAAGAGCCAGGGCTTACTCAACTGGGATTCTTAAAAATAGCACTTGCCTAAGCAACTGAACAGGACCACATGGGCTCTATTTTCCTTAACTAGCTTTTGATCTAATGGAATTCTTCAGTTAAGTAAAAGAAGAAACACGGTCTTTGTGGTAAGAGCACATGACCAGGAGTTAGGAAAACGCTGGCTTCTCCTCCACGCTGCTACAGATTTGTTGTTCAGTCTTCCACCTCAGGTCAAAACCTGTGACTGCATTTAAAAGCCCAAACATCCGCACCGGCTTTGCTCCTTCCAGCAAGCAACCCAGCGGTGCAGCCACAGCTCAGTGCAAGGCGAGGATCCAAATAGTTAGCCTGGCTGCACTCCACACTGCCACAGCCGCACCGGATACAACAGGGCATCTTAACATTATGTTAAGAAAAGTTTTGATACATCTGTGTATTGCATTCATTCTCCTGCACTGTGTTGTAACACTGACCTCTGCACTTCACTCACCTCATATAGCAAACGAAAATACACCTTCTTATAGATGTAACACTAAATTCACTAAGTGGCAAGATGTTCGACTGTCATTGAAAGGTGCTCAAATACCACAGCAAACTAATGAAGTGAAGGCACCCAACACAAGAAAGCAGAGGGGCAGCTCAGCAGGGCTGGAAGCACACAAGCAGAGCGGAAGCGACACATGCTGGTATTTCAAACAGTCAACAAGCAAGTAACCTGGTAAGACCTTTGAGACCTTGGCCAGGATAGACAAGCTCTGCCCTGCCAGAACCGGCTGCTTTCCTGGGTTCGCAAAACCCTACCCGCTTCCCACACCCAGGAGAGGGCTATGAAGGACACACAGCCGGAGATGCTTCCTCCTACCCTGAAGCCTGCCAGCAAAGCTTAACGTGTTCCCAAAAGGCTCCCTTCCACCTCAGCAGCCACAGCGTTAGCCACTACAGCAGAGGGGTTGGAAGCTGGGATTCCCCACAAAAATGTTTTTTTTTCTGCTCCAGCAAAAGGGGCTGGAGCAGATTTTAACACAAGTTAACCCCTTCTCTAGCTGACCAGAAAGTGAGCCAGGGTAGCACAAGAGGAGGAGATGTTTCAACAGCCACACTGCAGAGAAACAGCAAATGCACCTGACAATACATTTAAACAATATAAAATATCCTTTCCAACACTGGCAGCAAGTCAGCTCCTATCGTAAAGATCTAACGCACTTGGGCCCACAAGCACTTGCCAAACTGTTAACACAGCCTTTGATATCAACAATCTTTGAAACTCCTGCCTTAAAGGCCAGCACTTGTTTCTCCACCCATATCTGAAATGCAAGATGCCTGAAAGCTGTAGAACTATTTTAACACCGAACATGCAGGAGTCTACGCTGCACAGCGGACACGTTCGCTGGGAACTGCAGTTGGAAAACTAACAAGTCCCCTACTGCTACAATAACCGTAGCTGCGTAACGGAAGACATGCCAGGGATTGCAGGAAGCTGAAGCCTTCCAGCGCTTTCTGTGATCTCCACAGAGAGACAGGACCAAGAAGCACCTTGTTTAAACCCGCGCTAAATACCAGGATAGCAGAGGATGCAGGGCAGGGAAGATAAATTGCTGCTTTTTGTTGTTATAAAAAACTCCAACACTTTCATCAAGTTGTACACCAAACTGAGGCTTTATGAGTGTTTTTGTTTTCTTTTGGGGGAAAGAAAGTCAGTCAAAAAAATTACTTTTTTCATTTTACTTCCACAGTCAAAAGAAAGCTCAAGCATCTCACACTGCAATTCAAACATAACACCTAGGGGAGGGATGCTTCATGCATTTTCCACCTAGATGTAATCCATTCTCTCTTTTACTTACTTCTATTTCTTTTCCAAGGGGTAATGTTGATGTAATTATGATTTTTCCAAAGTCAGAGCACACCTTCTTTGATGCTGTGCTTTGAGTTTTCCCCCTTTGACTTCACAGCTCGTTGCACTACATTCCCCAGCTCCTTCTCGGCATGACTCTGGAGGGCTTCAGAGCACCAATGATGCTCAGACCCCATCATGTGTCACGATCCAGCAGCTCCTTCCAGAATGGAGCCCCAAGGTGCCAGCCCTCAAATTCATAGCCACTGACTGAAGTCATGATTTTACTCCACACACACCAGACCCATTCATCAACAGCTTAAAATACCCCTTTCTGCAGATATGCACAAAACAGTCACAGCACGTGTTTCAGTAGGAGTCTAGTCTTCCCCCTTTGGCACAGTAATTTAGGAGCTGTAAGACATGCACTAAAGCTGGTCTGATCCAGACTTTTACAAGCTTTACATTTCACACTGATGTTATCAGTTAATAAACCATACATATTGCAAGCAAAAAATTATTTTATATGCTTTTCCTATATGGGTTCCTCAGAACTTAGAGTTCTGGATGCAGTAATTGCTTTCTGTCAGTCATCTTTACAATTAAGATTTGCTCATTCCTTCCTTCCTAATTTTTCCACTATGTTACACAAAATTTAGTTGCCAACATGCTCCAACAGGGACAAGAGGACGATCACTAGAGATTAAAACATGCCCTGCATCAGCCAAATTCTGAAACAACTGACAAAGGAAACAAAACATCTTAAGAGGAAAGTTTACAGAGATGGCAGCTCTGTTATGATGGTTGGTCCCAGGATCACCATCATTTCCTTCAGTTGTTAGAAGTGGTTTGTGGTTGCATTTAAAGGAGAGGCAATGGAATCCCAAAAAACACACACAAGAGTCCCCAACACTATCTCTGCATTTTGTTAATTCAAATTCAAGCAAGACCAATTGCTTCTTACAGGGTCATCTTTAATGTCTACTAAATGGTCCTACAGGAGCTCTATTCCAGGCCATGCAGGACAGGATCATCAACAAAAACCGACATGAAGACAAAGTCGGTCACACCCTTATGGATTACTTCCATTAACACAAGCATCCTGGCTGTTACACAAACCTTATGCATAGGCATTTGTTAAGCACTCCAAATCCAGAGCTCTTCTGGTCACTTACATCCCTATATACACTGTGCTATGTCAAGAGACCAGCACCTATCACGCAACTCCAGATGGACAATAAATGATCCATCAGCTCAGTCTACAGAGTAGCCAGTGCTAGGTTTTGTTTTTAAATAAAGATGCTACTGATTATACATCAGCAAGAAGTCAAGTTTCAAAGCATTAACTAGTATGCTCTCATCTCATTTTCCCACCAGCAACAGGATTCTCGGATCCAAGTTTTATTGCTCAATAGCCACAGCTTCTGCCAAAAATCACAAGGGAGCCAGGGGGAGGGGATGGCAAATATGAAATGGGACAACAGCTGTCAAGGTAATTTGATAGCGGCAATGGCTTCTTGAACCAGTGGACACTCTTGAGAATGTGAGCCAAGGCCTCCAGGCATCCACAGAAAAGCTAAGTACGATAAAGAGCTCGGTGAGAGAGCCGACACAGATGTCTGAGACAGAAGAAAGAACAAAGAAAGCCAAGGCCATGTAACTTCTAAGAACTTCAGTTTTCCAAACAAAAAAAATACAGAGCAAGTGTCCAAATGAACCCTCCCAGTCATGAAGACAAAGCATCTTTGTCTGAAAAATGTGTGCAAGTTTTCCCAGTCCCCTTTCCAAAAACACCTCAAAACTACAACATCCAAACAGAAAACAGAAGTGAAGAATGAGTTGATAAATTTAAAGACCAAGTCAATAATCTTCTATAGGTTCCAATCTAGCTCAACTTCCACTACCAAGCAGCTCCCTGCATTACAAGGCTCACATAAATTAAATTGTGACTACAAGTCAACTCCCAATAGACCAGTGTCCACAGTCAAAAGTTTCCTCATGCCATGTCCATAACACAAAAATTATCCAGATGAAACAGCTATCACTGGAAACCCTGACAACTTCCATATTTTTAGTTTAACTTCTCCGCTAAATGAGCCATCACTTCAGCAATGAGTCACATCCTTTGGTGGAGCAGCAAGAAGAAAGCTCATTTGCCTGTGTCTGTGCTGTCTATGCGGCACCTGTTTAAGTGACATTAATGGGTCACTGAGACACACCAAAAACACAGGCGAGCATAAACGGCAAGTCAGGACGGGGAGGTCAGACACCTTCAGTGATTGGTCTAATCAGCAGGTCTTTCCCTTTCTACTTCCCTCCCCCTCCTATTTTTCTATGATAGTTTTCATTTTTTAATTTGATGTTTCAATATCTCATGCACTGAACAACTGCAGTTTTCTTGCTTTCCTCCTTTCTCCAGAGTTTCTGGATTCACCCTACCCACCTCGCTATCCAGGTTTGCAGGAGTTTGCAGTAGGTGGAAGAAAAACAATAGAAGCAAACAGAAATACTCATAGCTTTGCTCAGTATTATTGTTACCTGCGACAGATATGCTATGTACCAAGAAAGGTGATCACTGCTGAGATGCATCTATGTGTACATGATGCAGATAAACGTTCTTCATGCTGAAGGGAGCACTTCGACAGACACTAATGCAGCCAGCTACCTATGTTAAAACAGTCTGTTCTGATAGGGAAAGCAAGAAACACATGGCAATTGGCTCAAAGAGTAGCAAAACATTTTTTTACACATATCAAGCAGCAGCAACTCTAGCATCAAATTTTAAATCATTAAGTGCAAACCTGATTTAATGTTCAATTTCTCCTTTAATAACATCTTCAAACCTTGTACTACAGCACCCTCCCTAAAGAAAGACGTCACTGGCATGTTCAATCATGGCTGCAGATTTCCCCACAAGCATTGCAGCTTCCTTACTCGACTATGGAAGGATATCTACTACTATTTTTGTAAGCACTTACTGAAACTCCTTGCCCAACGCAGGAGCTTTCGCCTTAAATGCTGGTCAGACACAGGAAGAGGAGGGTGGCTTCTGCAGACCTTCTGACCCTCACGCATGCAGATAAAGAGAATCCTCAGAATGACTGCCTTGAAGTCCAACAGGTTTAACAACCCTTCACCATCTTTGAGGCAGAAGGCAATTTGTTTGGCATGTCACAGGTAAAAATATGCATGTGTTGGTGCAAGGGCAATGAGACATCCACCCCATGCGACTTCAAAAGGTTAACAACTCAAAGGTTGTGACACTCCCATCTAGTCTTTGCACAGCCTTCAAAGGCAGTCCTACCTAGTCCTACCATCACTGCCTTCATCTCTCTGCTCGAACATAAAAGGAGTAAAAATTATGGAAAAGTAGGGTTTTTTTCTGAAATCAGAAACATATTTCTGCCATTTCTGGCAGCAAGAAAATGCATCATGTCTCCACTGTTCCAGTCATATCCATTTTCTGAATGGGACGAGCAGCAAAATTATCAGCTCCTCCATCCTGTTCCTTTCTCCTACATCAAAGAAAACAAAGAACCAGGATGGAGCTAGACAGACCAATATGATCACTACCACAGCAAAACTCTTCACGCTAGCACAATACAATGGTGCCCTCAATTAAGAGTCCAATACTGAGCTTCTGCAGTAACAGACACTTAATCAGACATCTGTCACTAACTGAAGCTTGAAGAGACATAGTGATAGTGATATCAACAGGACGCAGGTTCTTTCAATTCTGTGCCACGGAGGAGAGTCCAGCCTAGATGCCAATGTGCACATGGGCCCAACACAACCATCAGAGAAGTGGCAGAATCCAGTCTCTGCCAAGACACTCAGAAAAAGCAGGACAGAGTGAGCGGCACACCAAGGAGGTAGCCTGCACTACCCCAGAGCAGGGCTGGACTATCACAGGGACTAATCTTGCATACTCCCTTAACTCCTGACAAAAAGCAGGTCGGCTATTTCCCCATATCACAACATCACACATGGAATAAGTGGAAAAACCCAAATGAGCCATCTCTTTCATCCAAAATTTCATCAGCAGTGAGAACAGATGTGGATCTATGTCCCTGTTGTTAGCCTCTGGTATAACCAGTCTGTCCATGGCACACAAACAACTCTCCAGCTGCACCAGGAATATAGCTTGAGACTTCCTCACCCATGAGGGAGCCTAGGTTTTTAATCACACTTTGGTTAACACCTTGTCACTGACAAGAAAAAAGGAGAGCTACTTGCACACCCCTAAGAACTGGGAATTTAAGCAACAGGCATGCCTTTTGAAGGCTTGACCATAAGCTTTGCAGCCCAGCAAAACAGAAAAATATTTAGGCCATAATCAATACTAAACTGGACATCACTTTAAAACTGTCTGAAAACAAAGCTGAGCAGCATAGGATAAAAGGATAAACAGCACCTCTGACACAATAAGGAAAAAACAACAGATCAAATCCCTCTGTGTCAGTAAGAGGTTAGAAAGCACCCAACAATGAACTTTACAGCAGCAATTTTAGTACCCATAAAGTTACACAGAATAAAGCATTAACCATTGGGGCATTCACCTTAACTGTGTCTCCACACACTTGTCTAAGGGATGGCTTTATCTCGTGAGTTGCTACTACTTCCTAGTCTCTCTATAATTTTGCTCACCTTGTGCCAACAAACAGTGCCAGGAGAGCTACACATCAACCTGCAGAAAGGAGAGTGAAAACACTGAATAAAGACATTGACAGCCAAGGACCTCAAGGGCAAGAGAAGCAAAATCTGAGTCAATGGGTAGACTATAAGCCTAAAGAAAGTTGCAATCATCACACAAGGAGGCTATTGCATGAAGGTTAAACCAAACTCCTATTTTATACCTTAAATTACAGAAGAAAAGCTGAAACATAGCAGCTCCCACAAAACCATTCCATCTATACAAGGGAAGAGAGCAAAAATTAGTGCTCATTCAAGTGAAACGTAACTGAAGCAACAAGGAGAAGCCATCACAGTCCCCAAACAACTCAGGACAGCACTATGAAATCTGAAAGATCAAATCTTCTACTTAATTCTTGTCCAGTTCTCAGCTCACTTGAAGTCCCTTTGTTTCCTTGGGTCATTTTTTCTTTTTTGAGGAAACAAGCAAATAGCAATAGGAAAATTAAATCTGTATGCTTTAAACTCAGCTTTATGAAGTTAAAAAATAATCTGTTCTTATCTGCAGGAACTTCTGTATTCAGTCACATCTTCAGAATTTTTATGTCCCAATCCTCCTCAAAGCCACAGAAAACAGAGACGAGAATTTTTTTTGTTAGGAGAATTGTTCATAAGCATTACCACAGCAAGAGTTCTTGCTCCCAGAACCTGCATGCTGCCTCTAGCTGTGGGAGTACACGTTTAGTCACATACACACTCATTCTCTGTCACACTCATTCTCTGTCACTACTAGCTGCAGCACTGGAGAGGATAGCTAAGATAAGGATTAATTTAACAAATGAGGCCGAGTTTAAGGAACTTCCCTCCCTCCTGAATGTTCATGTTGAAGCTTCCTCTAAAAACTGGCAGGACACCACTCTTTCAGTACTTTTCAGAGGAAACCGACAGAGACACAGACTTAGTATAAATGCCACCCAAGTCCCCAAGCCTACCAGTTTCCTCATGGTGACTCTTCGCACAGCATCCTCCTTAAAGCCTCCCAAGCACTTCTCAATTATTAGTTCTAGGATGGCTGCACATCTACTGGAAAAAAGAGCACACTAATCTCTCTGCAAAGCCCAGTAGTTTAAATGCAAAACAGGGGACACAGCTAGACAACTTCCTCCTTTCAGAATATTTTCCTTGGAACTTTTTGGTTGGAGCCTGTGCATTGCGTGGTGTTGAGAGGGCTATTAATCGTGGAAGCCATACTCCCAAATTCTTTCCTTTACAGGAAAATGTGAAGTTGATGATTTGCAAAGAAGAAATTTATTAAAGCCTTTTACCACTGGACCAGGTTCAAACAGCAGGCAAGCAACAAGTTTAAACCCAGTTTCCAGGCCAGGAATCCAAAATGAAAATGCCTTCAACACTCAAACGTATGTGTGTCTCCCCCCCTCCCTCTTTCCCAGTCTCTCTCTCTCTCAAAAACAAAAATGAAATATTGTTCAAAGATTACTGGAAAAAAAAAGGAAAATTCAAACCAGCTGTTCTGGAAAAATTCCTTATTAATAGAATAGCGGCATTGATATCAGAACTCTCCTGGTGAACCTCTAAGGTTCACACAGCAGGTGTGTCCCTACAGAGAGAAATAGGAGAGGTGGGATTCCTGTCTGTGGTGCATCACACAGCACAGGGAAACCTTCATCTCCACCCTTAACTCCAGAGGTAAAAAACTTACCTGGAGAAAGCAGATAAGAAGAAAGCTTCTGTATTTGCTTGCACATTGGCTGCACACACTACAATCACACTCAACCTACGATTGGCATCAAGCAACAGATTGCTGTAGTTCTTGGAGACTGCATCTATTTTGCAGGTAATTAAGTTTTCTCACTGCCTCAGCTGCCTTCATCAAGCTCTAACCTGAGGGAATTCCCACATTGGGAAGCTTCACCCCCCACTGAGACTGCCTACAGGCTGAACTGTGCAACTCTTCCAGTTCCAGGTTCTTCTTGGGAGCTTTCAATCAATACAACACAAGCTGGATTAAACCAGTAAACTACTGGCAAGGCAATCCCAAAGCAACGTTAGTGATCATCATCCCCCCAGGCCTTTGTCAACCGAACAGAAAGCCCTACAAAACTGTCAGTCCTGATTATGATAAAGGCATGCTCTATCACATGGAATGGGAATAAAGCTTTAAGCATGTTGTGATCTCTGTAAGGGTCACAGGAAGGAAAAGAAGCAGGCTTTCTTCAACGCGTCATCCAAGAAAGTTTCTCATTCTCCTGCAAATGAGCACTCAAGACTTTTAGCAGCTAAAGTACTAACATAGACTGTACAGGGTTTTCAGTAGGAGAGAAACAGACAATTCTGATAGGGATTTTGATTTCTTTGGGAGAAATCTCATTCACATAGTGCAAGCAAATCTTCAACAATAAGAGAAAGAAAAAACACCCCCAATGAACTGTATGAAGGTCCCTGAATTTAGCTGTGGAGTTATCAAGTGTTTTCAAGCCTAACCACTCCAAAAGGCTCTAGGCAAGCTAGGATATCAACAAGAAGATGAAAGGTATTCCTATGAGGGCAAGGAACCAGCACGCAACAAAGTTCAGCTCACACCTAAAGAGCAGCATAAATCCCATACTGCTACAACCATGTAGCCCATAAAGTGAGCTACCCACAGGACCCCTGTCCCAGCCTCCAGTAAGGCATCTCTTACTCCTCTCCTCTGCTGCAGGAAAAACGAGACCTATGCAGCAAGGCTTTATCTAACTGGTATCTTGAGAGATGCTTCCTCTCCATTCTCCACTTACTATATCAGACACTAACTAAAAGCTGAAAGTCAATAAGCTTTATCAGAACACATACCTCAGTTAAACGGGGGGAGAACACACACAAATTCACATAGCAAAACATGCCATACTAATTTATCCACCTTGAAACTGAAACTTAGTGATGTCCTTTGGAGTTCTAAGTTAGAGCTACTGAATAACTCTCAGTCACAACACAGGCCTACCTCAGCTAGTGCAAAATTTCACTGAAGCCTCTTACCAGATGCCCAGTAAAACCAACAGAATGCCCCTGCCTGCACTTGCTGTGTACGGGAGTTGTAGGTGTAAGAGCTGTACCTGCTTCCAATGGAAAGATGTCCCACGCTAGATAGGAAGAATGAAGCCTGCAGCTCGTCCAAAACCCACAACCACACCTACTTTCGATGCCAGATTGTAAATTTTTATCAAGAACAAGTTCACACCGGCAGATTTTCTTCCTTTGTTGTAAGAGTCTAGAAATTGCTGACAAGCAATTCACAAGCAATAAAAGTGGGCAACTGATCATCCTTGTCCTCACATAACTGTTGCATGGAAAGGGGTCCTGCAGGCTCACTTTCAGCCAAGGGCTGCACTTTGAACACCTCAGTGCAAAGGGCAGGCAGGAGGTGGAGTACTAGAAGGAAAACAGAAATGGCAAGAACAGTCTTAAAATTGTTTGCTGGCAGCAGAGTATCCACAACTAAGGCAGAGTCAGCATTTTGTTGCCCTTATTACTATGGACAAGTGTGGAAAATAAAGCCTTGCTCATCTCCATAAAGATAAACAGTCATGGATGACTTTGTCATATCGCTGTAAGAGATTATACCACCATAAAACACTCACTATAAAAACCTACAACTTTTATTCATGCTTGCTGCAGGAGGGAACCTCGAGCAAGTAGGCGCCTGGTCTTGATGGCATGGTTCACCCTGCAGAAAGCAATGTTAGGGCACCACTCTCATTGGAAGAGAGGATTCTTTTACGACTGCCAACAAAGGAATGGTGCAATCCCAACGGAAAGCACTAAAGAAAACAAAACTATACAGATCTTTTGTACTAAATGTATGTGCTCATCTTCTGGCCTCAGCTCCCTTGGCTGAAGCAAAGCACTCGCTGGGTTAATTAGTAACTGCAGCAGAATCACGTTAACTTGTACCTCTTGAGGACTCAATAATCATCAGCTTTCAGTTCCCAGATTGACAGGCATCACATTTACTCTGCCCTTCACAGCACAATTCCTTGATGAGAAGGGCTGTTGCTTCATATTTAAACATTGAAATTATTGTACCCAACTACATTTACAAGCAAAATGCCTCAATACAAAGAGGCAAAAAAGAAGTCTCATTCACACAAGCTTTCTTAGCTTTGAGGTTTCTGTTCAATCTAGCCCATGGGTATTTTAAGACAACTTGGTTACAGGACAAATTGCTTTTCTGATATTCCTTTACTAGTCCTCTCAAGCAGATATCATCAGTAGGTAAAGAGCAAGATTGATGTCTTTTAATCACAGAAATAACCACAATCGCCCTTGTAAGAATCGCAACCTCCAACACGTCAGCCAACCCAGACAAAGAAACATATCTTGCATTTACAGGTTGTGCACAGAAGTGGGGCGAATCCCAAGTCATTCTTCTCTTCCGGGAAAACTGGCTACCCACCAAGATTCCAGAAGGCTCCCAGGCACAAAACACAAGAGCAATGGCTCGAAGGTCTCCAAGGGCCCCTACTCATGACTCTCCAATTGGAAAGCTACTACAGACAGAGCCGTAAACAGGGAAGAGAGCACTTTTGAGTAAAGGAGGACAAAAAAGTAGAGTCACTGGAGACAAGTTTGGAAAGAACCAAAGCCTATTTGTTATTTGGGACCAAGAATGTAAATATAAGCCAAGACAGCCACTGTTAAGCACATCAGGTACATGCAACTCCAGTGGCAGGTCAAAAAAAAACCATCCAGTTTCTCTCCAAGTACCATGGATCTCTTTGTCATCTATCCTTCAGATGTTGCAACTTTGTGTTTCGAGTTGGGGTGTCAAACAGGGATCTGGTTGCTGCAAGTTCACTTTGCGAAAGACAGTACCATTGCACATCCTGGACTCATAATATTAGCGGGGTTTTTTGGTGGGTGTTCCGTCATTTCGTTTTGGTGTTTTAAAGAAGCTACAGGAAACCTTTCAGTAGACTTTAGTTTCTCTGCCTCAACTCATAACAACGTTCTGAAGAATAAGAACTTCATTGTTTTATGTTGTACAAAAAGCCATTTAGAACAACAAGGTGCTTTTCGACTTACCTGTTCCAGGCCATTCCTTTCTCCTCCCTAAACGTACTTCTCTATAAGAAGACTGAGGTGAGCAGGTCACCTCCATCCTGCCTAGTTCCTTAACCAGCTTTACTTTTCATGCACTTCTCACAGATGTTTTCTGTACCATCACACTTAGCTCTAGTTTATTCTAAGCATAGCTTTTTTTTGCCAGCAGCTGTTGGGTCATGCTGATTCCCAGGCCAAGGGGAAAGGTGGATTCCACCAGAAGAAGGTTAATGACAGATTTATGTATCTCTTTTCTGCAATATATCATCACAGAAAAAGTGGAACAAACTTTTCACCAGAGTCCTGAAATGACTCTGTGACCTTTGCAGGAGCCAGATTGGATCAACCAGCTGATGTGGGTCTGTTAGCCACATAGCTCATTACCACCACATACTTACACTCCTATTTGAAGTTGGTAGACTGCATTTCAGGACCTTGTCATATAAACAGGACTGCCAGGTCATGTTCACCAAAGTATGGTTCAGAATACTGCAGTAGTCAATGCTGAGGGCTGGTTTTACAAGCTCTGTTAGTGACACTGCGATAGACTCAACACTAGAAGTACAATTGGTCTACCTAGACCTGGCAGCTGCACCACAGCTCTGTAGAGGCACACAGGCTAATTAAAAAGTGAGTTCTTGTTAAGTATTAATGGAAAAGACAAGGCAGGATGAGATATAGACTCATTCAACAGACTGCTTGGCCACTCATTACATTATAGGCTTACTTGATGGTACCTAAGCATCTATAAAACAGACTTAGGATTCTTAATATTAAGTATACATTGCCAATTATTTAAAAGAGGTGAAATAGTGAGATTTCAAGTTCTCCAGGTCTTAATTTCTCTGCACTAGAATGTCTGCCCTCCAAGCGAACAAGACAAAACGTGACATTGGTCAGTACCAGAAAGACAAGCAGATCTTCAACAGTTTAATGGCACTGATGCTCCAAGATAAGTTAGCCAGTAGGTGGTGAAGGGAATGGAGACAAGTTTTATGAGAAGCAGCTGAGGGAGGTGGAGTTGTTTAGTGTGGAGAAGAGAAGGCTGAGGGGAGATCTTATCACCTTCTACAACTACTTGAAAGGAGGTTGCAGCGAGGTGGGTGCTGGTCTCTTCTCCCAAGTAAGAAGTGATAGGACAAAAGGAAATGGCCTGAAGTTGCGCCAGGGGAGGTTTAGATTGGATATTAGGAAAACTGCCTAACTGGAAGAGTGGTGAAGCATTGGAACAGGCTGCCCTGGGAAGCGGTGGAATCACCATTCCTGGATGTGTTCAAAAAACATGCAGATGTCGCACTTCTGGACAGGGTTTAGTGAGCACACTGCTGGGCTGGCAGTTGGACTAGATGATCTTAGAGATCTTTTCCAATCTTAATGATCCTTTTGATTCCAGTAACCCCCACCAAACACCCACTCACTATAACTGTTCCTTCAATAAAGGAGGGGACTGGGGCTCATAACACATATGAAGTGTGAGGTGACTTACTCCCTCATTGCTCAAGTACCAGCTAGACAGTGACAGCGCAGCCTACCAAAACAAAACCTGCCCTTGGATGGCTTCACACAGAGGTCATGGTTAGAAATGAAACCTTCAGATCCACCTCTTTCTGCCACTAGCACTACAAAGCTACTGACAGGAGATACCCCACTATTTCTGTTTGTCTGTGTGCAAGAGCTGACAAAGGTTCAGTGTTGATTATACACACTCACAGAAATAAGCACCCAGGGCTATTTAATATAAAGGCATGATCTTTAGTTCCAGAACCTCTGGAACTGCAGCCTGATGAGGTCAGTAAGCTTCTGTGGTGAACAAAATAAATTTGCTCTTTTCTAGTAGTTTCTCTAAGCAGCCATAGCCATTGTTAGACACATACTATTGCACAGGACTTGCTGTCACTGTTTTTACAACCTTAAAGTCAACTGAAGCTCACCAAGAAATAGTTCTGCTCTTCAGAACCTCATGTTGGCAGGGAAATACTGAAACTCAAGAAAATATCAGCCCCCAAAGGATACGGCAATGGTTAAGCTACCTGATAATTTTCCTGCACATTGAATTTTCTCATAAGTTGATATTCTGACTCTTCTCTCTATTCTACTCCAAAATTGGCTGTGAAAAGTTGCTGGTTGCACAGACTGACCTGAAGTTTACATCTGTGCCTATTACAGATAACCTTTACAGATACAGAGAAAGCAGGTAGGAACACAGTTCACTTGTGGTGGAATTCACTCCAATCAGCTTCTTTGCAGGAAAGCTTTAGCTAAGTTAGCAAACAGTTGAGGGGAGGAAAAGGCAACTTCTTGTCTTTGTTGAATGACAAGAGTTGCTAGCAATGAGTTAAAAAGCAAACCAAGAATCATACCAAACACAAGCATCAGATTCAAACCTTTCCTGCTCAAACCATTTAACTCACTTACTCCTCTTCCTGCCAGCCACCTGAACTACATTTCCTTCTACTCCTAGCAGCTGAACGGAGCCTCCACCTGGGCTCCTCACCAAGTGAAGAAGCACTCCAGCAGCGTCTCTTCTCCCCTGGGTTCCTAGGAAAGCTTCACAGTAGGGAGCTCAGGAAGAACTGGAGCTGTTCTCTGATGCATTCTCCTTGACGTAATCCCCTCAGCATACCAGCAGAAGGGCTGCCTGCAGTAACCCACATCCGCTCCGCTCCTCTCCAGTGGAATGAGCACACATCCCCCAGGAGGTCTGCAAGGCCAGCAAAGCTCTTGGCAGCACAGTACCTGCGGGTGCTACGCTGTCAGACAGCCAAGAAACAGTTTGTCACAAGGTTACCCCCACCCTCTCATGCAATTTTCATTCACGGAACAAATCTGCAGGCATATCATGCAAAGCCTTCTGTATCTTAGCGGTAAATTCCCTCCCATCTACCATTCCCCTACTCTCTTCACACAAGAAGTCTCCACGCTGGACCTCCTCAACACACCTCCCTTTATATGAATTTCCCTGAAAGGATTAGAGGAGGTGCCTTTTGTCAGCCAAGTAGCCTTGAAAATTATATTGTTTTCCAAGAAGGTGTTTTACATGCCTTTGATAATCCCAGAGGAGATTTACGTACTTTGAGTTTCTCATAATGCTGCAGTCAAAGGCTTACACAGAAAAATGGCTCAGGAGATGGACAACTAGAAAGTGAGCATTCGGATGCAATAAATAAAGGTTATTAATGGAAAGCCTGGACTCTGATTCAGCAGGATGGGAACCTATAAAACCTGAAAGCAAATGGGAAAGAAGCCACCTACAAGCCTGAGTTAGAGTTGTACCAGACATGTAAGTGACCTAGTACCAGAAATATCCCTCAGACCAAGAGCAGCAATGCAGGACTTCAGATCTCTGGGCTACCAATCACCTGCTGTCCTACCTACTTTCAAATAGAGGATCTATGTGCTCAAAAGAAGAGCAAGTAGGTCTAGGTATTCTTCTCTGCTCCCTCAAAACTAAGGGGTTTAGGCTTCAGGATGCTGGGGCTTGGGTTTTCTTTGGAGAAGAAAGAAGAACTAGAAAAGAAATGGACAAAGTCTTCCTCCAGCTCCTATGTCCACACTAAATACAGCCACCAAACACATACAGTATCAAAAACAGACTGAGACCAACCAAGTGTGAAGAAATCATCAAACTAACTCTGACAAGGTTTTTATGATAGCAAAATCTTTCAAGGTCCAGTTGGCTACGACTTTAATAAGGTATTTTTTCAAGGCTGCCATGTGATTCAGAAAACAAGAGCTCAGAACTGATGGACACAGTTACTGTAACTTCTTTGTAACACATTATTAATTCTCATATTTGGTATAACATAACAGCGGAGACAGACATAGATAAGATCACAATATGTGATTTAAAAGTCTCCAGATAAGGAAGACTCTGACTGAGAAACTGCTGCCCTCCAATGCTGTCCAGGCCACGAGGAAAGCAGACATACAATGGCTTGTAGAAAATGGGCCAATCTTAAAATATTAGTGTTACAACATCAGGCTTTTCAAGCTGAATTCTTTTAGCTCTGGCAGCCAGGGAGCTAGAAATAGAACACTTTGGATTGAGGCTCTCACATGCAGAGATCTGCCTGTGAAAAACATCAAGAGCAAGTGCCAGAGAGCATTTGAGCAGGGACCTAGGAAAACTGTCAAAAAGGGGAAAAGAAAAAAAAAAACCCACACACTTGTCAACAAGAAAACAGAGACCAATAGAGACAGTTCACTAGCTTCTTTCCAAAAGTGACTGTCGCTCATTTACTCCCTGCTGCAGCT
Organism: Cuculus canorus; assembly: GCF_017976375.1. Taxonomy (NCBI): domain Eukaryota; kingdom Metazoa; phylum Chordata; class Aves; order Cuculiformes; family Cuculidae; genus Cuculus; species Cuculus canorus. Next base: position 13,512,472 of record NC_071407.1, read on the forward strand.
TAGGAGCCAGGACACAAATCGATCCTGGAACAGGTAACACCTCTACAGCAACTGCCAACATTAGATTAGCTGGGAGTGGGTTTATTTCAAACGAGCTAAGTGTAAATCAAACGATTTACTCTGTGCTGAGTAAATCAGGCAGGCCACTTCCTAGGCCAGCAGAAGGGGTACCTTAGACTTCTTTGCATTATATTAGAATGACTGAATTCAAGCAAGTTCACTGTTCAACTTGTAGGCAAACAGATTTGACAGTGCTGGCAGAGATTTAAGGTCTGACAATGGGAACAGAAAACTGCCCCTCCTGCAAAAGCTGTTCATTTATTTGTACGTAAGCAACGCTTTTTAGAGAGAAGCTTTTTTGCAGACTGCTTCAGAGATCACCTTTATTCACACTTTAAGAGATTAGAGCAACAGGGGAATGGGAATGTGCTGCAGCTCTCAAAATTAAGTTTCCTGCCTGGCAGCATGGAAGTGGAACAGATACTTATTTCGCAATTGTGGGCAAAGAACATTAATAACAGGCCCACCAGCAAATCCTCCAGCTGTTCTGCCTAAGCACCAGAACAAGTACAGAACTACCCATTTCACCCTCCACAATAGTGTAAAGGACACGCATCCTGCTGTGCTTGGCTTTTAAACCCCTCTTCCTAAGCCTTCATTCTGTGTTTAGGACACGTATGTTTTGCACCTTCCCAAAAGTGAGCTTCAAAACCCCTCCTCCCCAGCTAATTACCAAGCTTCTTATAACCCAAGCCTCACTCCTTAAAGCTATTAAAGTATTCGACTGACAGCACTATCACTTGAGCTGCCTGTTGCACCAAACAGTGGTAGTAGGGACCTGGGTGGAAAAAAAAAAAAGACACACATATTAGTTTCGAAGCAAGCCTACCATGGCAGAAGGTCAAAGAGATGGGAAGGGAATGATTAAAAACTGTAAGCGTATTTGTTTTCAACACTCTACCAGAGAGTAACACGCAATTTGATTCTCACCCTTAATTTGTACATTCTCACGGGAATTTGGCAAGGTTGTTCTGAAGAAGAAAGTTTGAAGAACTCTTGCAAAAGACACCACGCTATGCCAGATCAAGCGAGCTATCAAGCTATTTACATTCATTTCAAAGGATACAAAGGAAAACATTTATTTCTACCATATCTGCATTTTAGAGAGAAACCAGTTAGCACAGAGCTGGTCCATAACACTAGGGACTGTCAACACAGACCAACCAGCACAGCTATTACGAAGTAAACATGGAAGTATGATCAAACTAGCCTGAATTACTTCACAACTGCAAAGCCTATTGTAGGGCATGACGATCTCGGGAGGGAACACACGCATTAAGAAGTCATCCTAAACTTATGCTACTGGGATGCTTCATAGTGCAGGCAAGGGAAGTCCTCCCGCTACCAGGGAAAACGATCTCTGGTCTGCACCTTTCAAGCCAGCCAGGAGGATTTTTAAGAAGCTTATTTTAAGCACAAGCTGCAGGAACTGTAAGGAGGCACATTTGGCTTAGCAACACTTGGAGGATTAAAATGTGCACTTAATTTATCCAGCTATTAAAGAAAAGGACTCCTATGTTAACACGCAGCACTGCACCTTATCTCTTTCAGATAGGGGAAATAAAGCAACCAACATAATAGTCATTTCTTCAGACACACCGCTACAAATGAAACTAGAAAAACCACAAGTCTCACTACACGTTAAGAATGCCATCACGCTAATTGGAGTCTGAATAATGGGGGGGTGGAAAAAAGAACCCTATGCCTGCACATGCGGTGAAATCCATCTTAAACAGCCAACAGTTAAGTGACATAATTCAGTTTCCCAGATCCAAGCTGCAGATCCAACAGGGCAAAAACCACAACCGAGGGAAGCTTTCCCTCATGTCTCCTTCAACAGCTTCGAACAAGTAAGACTTTCCCATCCCTACACAGAAGCAGAAAGAAAGAAAGAAAACCACTGCTGCATAGATCAGTAGAAAGTAGGAGGATGCCCCTCTTTCACCTGTGAAGTTGAAATAAGGACAAGGAAACCAACGGTGTAACTCTCCAAATCCCCACAACTGAGTTAAGCAGGAAAAAACAGATCTAATGCCATGCTGCCAAAGTTCAGCATGTTGACATAACAGCACCTGAAATTTAAGTGTTTATTTAAATTTACTACCTAGAAAGACCAATTACCAATTTACAAAGTTCTTTTCAAGATAACTTTTGGAGTTGATAAAAGGTGAACTCAAATATTCCCTGTTAGCCCAACTATGGGGTCCAGGCAGCTGTAGAGGTCTCCTCTTTCAGCCAGATCTTCTCTCACGGACTGAGCTGCTTGGCGGCACTTGGATCAGACCTTCCTGGGTATGAACAGCTCCCTGGCACTCCCACTGCCTTCAATTTTCCAGCACAGGAGTCCACACATCCAGTCTGTCAGAAATTTCACTTAACTATTTCTCTGAAAGCACTTCCCTGCACAAGACATACAGCACCATTGTTATTACTATCTGACCTGACGAGAGGAATAGATTTTTAAAGGGAAAGAAAAGTATTTTCCTTCCTCCTAAGCAAAGGCTTATGACAAGAATTAAGATGCATTCGTTAGGTCAGCGGCTCCTACAATTAAGACAGTCCTCTTCTAATGCAACTAACACATCCGCACACCAGAGAAATAGAAAGGGTCACATCTGTAGGGGGAAGCCTGGGGTTAAAGACCTGTAACTCTGAAGCGCAGTGCCAATGGGTGCTTTTGAATATATTTTAAGACCCTGAAACTATTTATGAGTTAACAGATCAAAGAGTCAATCAAAACAACTGAACACGAGCACAGAGCTGCAGTCAGACAGCTGAGCCTATGAATGGAGCTAAAACGCCTTGTTTATCTCAGCACGTGTGCGTGCGCTAAGCCTGAAAGATACGGATGACCTACCCGAGCAGCCCACCCACTCCTTGCTGTCAGGCCAGCTGAAAAAGCACGGGGAAGACACAGCCAAGTAACGGGCGCAGATTCCCGTCAGCGGCTCGCACTATAACGGACAAATGAGTGGAAAAAAGCAAGAAAGAAAACAACCTTGCTTGGCACCGTGCCCACACACACATCCCAGTGCAGTGGGGAAAAGAGGCCGGGGGCACATACCAGCCGCAGATCAGCTTTCTGGCCCAGGGAGCAGACAGATCTGGCAAACGCCTAAACAAAGGCCCCCCTCTCTCCCAGATGCACCTTCCCAAACCCCTTCGCAATGGGACCTCTCTGCAGACCTTCCTCGCCTCCCCGGCCAGCTCGCCGTAGGATGGTTGATGCTCAGCACCACCAAGAAGCGCTCCACGCCCCTGCCACAGGCACAAGCCCACCTTTCTTGAACTCCTCCAGCATGGCATCGAGCTTGGTGTCGTTGAAGACAAAGTGCAGCGGGTGGTTGTAGAAGCGGGTGATGGTCTTGAGTGGAGTGCAGTCATCGGGGTCCACAAAAGCTAGGTCCTTAACAAAGAGCAGGTCCACAATGTTGGAGCGATCGCCCTCGAAAACAGGGATGCGGGTATAACCACTCTCCATGATCTCAGACATAGTGTTGAAGTCGAGCACAGCCTCAGCAGCAATCATGAAGCAGTCTCGGAGAGGAGTCATAACGTCCTCCACCGTCTTGGTGCGCAGCTCTAGGGCTCCTTGGATAATGTTGAGCTCCTCCTTGACTAGGTCATTATAAGGGTCGGTGACTCGCAGCATCTCCAACAACTTCTCACGGTTATAGACCGTGCCGATCTCCTGGCCCAGGACACAGTCCAGCAACTTGCTGACGGGGTAGGAGGCCGGGAAGGTCATCATCATAAAAAACTTGGTGAGGAAGATGGTGTTGGCGCCCACGGCCAGGCCGTGCCGAGAGCAAATAGCCTGCGGCACGATCTCGCCGAAGATGACGATACCGATGGTGGAGACCACCACGGCCACCAGCCCAGAGCCAGCGATGTCGTCCAGCAGAATGGTAAGTGTGGTATTGACCAGGACGTTGCCGAGCAGGAGGGAGCAGAGCAGGTAGTTGCCCTGGCGGCGCACGGGCTCGATGCGCTTGGCATAGTTCTTCTCTTTGTCCGTGCCACAGTTCTGCACGATGCGCAGCTCCATGGGGTCCAGCGCCATGAGGCCCAGGTTGAGGCCGCTGAACATGCCCGAGAGGCAGAGAAGCAGCGAGATGAAGATGACCTGCAGCCAGAAGGGCAGCAGAAACTTCTTCTCCTCGCCCACGATCATCTTGGTGTCCTCGCCGTCGTGGTAGATCCAGGTGGTCTCTCCCCATGGCGGGTGCCCGGCCGGCCCCTCACCCCCCGCCAGCCCCGGGGCGGCCCCGGGCCCCAGGGCGGCGGCGGCGGGGGCTGAGACCGAGGTGCACAGGTAGTAGGACTTGCTCTTCTCTGTCTTGCGCAGGGGCTTGATCTCGATCTCGATGATGCCCGAGGTGCGGCGGTTCAGCACGATGTGCGGCAGGATGATGATGTCCGAGGTGCGGATGCCGCAGCGCTGCGGGGCGCCTCCGCCGCCCGGCCCGGCCCCGCCGCGCCCCCCCGCCGCTGCCGCCGCCGCCGCCCGCCCGCCCCGCTGCCGCTCGTGCTCCGTGAAGGCGATGCGCGACCATGTCTCGTTGTTGATGTTCTGCCCGTACACCCGCAGCTTCACCCGCGTGCGCTCGCTCACGCGCAGCGCGCCCCCCTCCATGAAGGAGACATCGTCCGTGTCCTCCAGCCGCAGGCCGATGATCACCGTCTCCTCCGCCGAGGCGGCGGGCGGCGTGGCGGCGGCGGCCGGGGGCGGCCGGGCCGGGCCCCCCCGCGAGTAGTAGCAGCAGCAACAGCAGCGGCAGCGGCGGCAGCAACGGCGGCAGCAACGGCGGCAGCAACGCCCGCGCCCCCCGGCCGCCCCCCGCCATGTTCCCCCCGGGCAGCGCGGCCATCTTTGGTCAGGGCTCGGCGCCGCCGCGGCCCCGCATCGCCGCGCGGCGCCTGCGGCGTGCCCCGGCTCCCCGGGCGGCGGGCGAGGCAGCGGCGGCGGGCACGGCTGCCCGCGGGACCCGACAGGCAGCAACTGCCGAGCCGGGACCAGCGAGCGCCGCCTCTACCCGCTGCCCGCCCCCCGCGCCGCGACACGCCCCGTGCCCGCCCGGCCAATGGCGGAGCGACCTCAGACAGGCCACGCCCCTCGTCGATTGAGGCCACGCCCCCACACCGTCGCCAACAGCGGATCGGCCCCGACAGACCGCGCCCCTTACCTATGGAGGCCACGCCCCTCGCCAGATCGGCCAATGGCAACCGGCCCCAGCCAGGCCACGCCCCTCGCTCTCACTGCCAATGGTAACCCAACCCCTAGCCAGGCCCCTCCACCTCGCTGATAGAGGCCACGCCCCACGCCCGCACCGCCAATGGTGACCCAGCCCCCAGCCAGACCACGCCTCTCGCTCACCCTCCACCAATAACGGCCAGCCCCCGCCAGGCGAAGTCCCTCTCCGATTGAGGCCACCACCCGTCAGCCCTCCGCCAATAAGGGCCCTGCCCCGGCCAGGCCACGCCCCTCGTCCGCTCTCCGCCAATGGCTGTCCGGTCCTACAACAGGCCGCGCCCCTCACCTATTGAGGCCGATGGGGTGCGTGACTGCTCTGCATGCGCCGGGCGGCGGGGCGGGGCCTCGGGGGGCGTGACCAATGATGGCGCAGGGCGGGATCGCTGCCCCCGCCCCGCTCCTCCCTCGTCCGAGCAGCGGCCCCAATGCGCCGCCTCGCGGCCACGAGCAGCACTGGTCGGCGGTCGCGCAGCGGCCCCTGGCGGCACCGCGCGGCGGGAGCATCCCCTGCCCTCCCGGTCCTCCCTGTCTCGGTGGGGAGCATCCCCTGCCCTCTCTGTGCTCCCTTCCCCAGCTGGAGCATCCCCTGCCCTCCAGGTGCTCCCTTCCCGGGCTGCAGCATCCCCTGCCCTCCCGCTGCTCCCCGGTGTTCTCTGGGCTCCGGCGGTCCTGTCAGTGCGATTAAACACTAAATGTTGAACGCGGATGAGCCGCAGTCCTCTCTCCCATCGCCACCTTTTGCTTACCCGCCTGGGCCACCTCCAGGCCTGTCAAATCAAGGAAACCCCAGGCCGAGATGTGGTGGGAGCAGGACCGGAGGCTGTGGAGCTCCCACCAGGGATGCTCAAAATGTCCCCAGGGTCCCTGCTCTGCTCTTCCTTAGTGCACAGGAAGGACATGGAACTGTTAGAGTGAGTCCAGAGGAGGCCACGATACAAAGGCCGGGGCACCTCTCTGCTGAGGACAGGCTGAGAGAGTTGGAGTTTTTCAGCCTGGAGAAGAGAAGGCTCCAGGGAGACCTTATAGCGACCTTCCAGTACTGAAAGGGGGCCCATGGAAAAGCTGAGGAAGCGCTCTTTATCGGGGGTACAGGGATAGGACAAGGGTTATCAGTTTTAAACTCAGGGAGGGTAGATTTACACTGACTATAAGGAAGACATTTTTTACAACGAGGGTGGTGAAACACTGGAACGGGTTGCCCAGGGAAGTAGTGGAAGCCTCATCCCTGAAAATATTCAAGGTTGGGTTGGATGGGGCTCTGAGCAGCCTGATCTGGTTAAAGGTGTTCCTGCCTGTGCAGGGGGGTTGGCATGGATGACCTGTAAAGGTCCCTTCCAACCTGAAGCATTCTATGATTCTATGATGCACAAAGGGCTGGTGGGTCCCTACTCATTAAAAGACCTGTAATTGAAGCGTGTGCTTATGTCCTGCTGCCAGGAGAGATGGGCTGCTTCCAAGGCTACAACTGCTGCGCTGAATCTCAGTTGGTCCAACACATGGCCCATGGCCCAGCCGTCACCTCGCTCTCCATCTGGGAGGAGGACAGTGCAGGGGCGGTTTAGCTTTCCAGACAGCCAGAGATGAACAGTGCATCCAGTATGGCTTGTGGCAGCTGAGACCACATTCTGGGTTCAGGGAGGCCCTTTCCAGTAGGTAAACAGCCTCCTCTCCCTTTAAGTGCTTGGAAAATAGAAAAGTGGACAATTACACAGGACAACCCGTGCAGTGCTCTGGGGCCGTAGTCACAATATTTTCCTGGTCCCGAACTTCATTTGACTCATCCTAGTGCAGTTCCACGGGCCTGCTTTCCCAGGAAAGGGTCAGATGACCCTGAGCCACAGTAACTCCCTGCTACCCATAGTAATTTGGGACTTGAGGATCATGCCCCCTACACCCCAGGATGAATCAGAGTACCAGCACCGCATCCATCGCTTGCTCTGCCCTCACAGCACCCTCTGTGCCCGCGGAGGCAGGACACCAAGCCTGCAGAGCTTCACATCGAGAGAAGGGAATTTAGCCCACCTCTGCGATCACTGGAACACCCAGACCAGTGTGTTGGATGGATTGGTTTTGGGTTCCTCACAAAGGACAGGGGTGCAGGACCTCCTCTTTGCATGGCTTAGGGGTCTGAGAACCCCAAAACTGTGCATGCACAAGCAAAGCCAGGCAGACCCTTACATTCACATCCTGGTAAGGACCCCTATGTAGTGCTCAAAATCAAAGTCAGGTGCGAGGAAAAGTCCTCTCAGCTGCTTCCTCCCCAAAATGCTGAGAATCTGGAAAAAATAGTGCTATGCAAAAGCAGTGGCATTTAGCTGTGGCCTTTTTCTGTATGCATGCAGGAGGAGGGACCTCACTGGGGGCACCTCTCTCTCCAGGCAAACGGAAAACCTGCTGCAGGGACTCATGCCTTTTTAATGAAGGGGTTTGTAGTTAGGACCCTCTGAACCCATCTGCTCTTCTCTTCATACTGGGAAGGCTCTCTTTGATTACAGGAGCTAATTAACGCAAACCTCCCAGGATGGGCAGGTTGGTGACTTTGTGAAAAGTCTTTGTAAGTAATCATGGAAGGGGACTATGCAGGGGAGGATTAAACAGCATCTTGCTTTTGTTTTCAGCAGGTCTTTCCAATATCCCATCACCTTTCATACTTTTCACACCTGTCAAAGTTCCTTTCACCTGCCAGGTCACAACCCTGAGGCTGGTCTGCCATCTTCTACCTGACTGAAACCAGCTCCTTCCTGGCTTCAGGTAGCACCAAGGATATTTTGTTTAAATCATGGCATAGCTCTAAACCCAGAGACTTGTAAATTTTGGTGCACCACATAGTTCAGACTCGTAGTCTCATCCAAAGCCAAAAGGACAGGCTGGTAAGGTAACTTTCCAGGACACCATGTTTATGGGCATCAGTTATATGTTTAATCCTTAAATTGTGAATTAATCACTCCCCTATTTTGCTGATGCCAAAAGGCAGGTTAAGCAGTCTGGATCACTTAGGAAATCCTTTCTAAATCATGGAATTATTTTTACAATCCTCATATTTTATAATGATCCAGATTTTGTCAGGACTTAGCACTGGAGGCCCAGTGTACGGCTCTTGCTGGGAGCTACATTTACCAGGGATTTGAAAACTTCTTCTCTAGTTAGAAAGCATCTCATTATCTCCAGACAGAGATTATTAGACAGACGGCAAACAGCCTTTTCTAGCCATGTCATCCAAGATGAGCTATTCTGCAGCTTTGATTCCAACAGAGAACACCAAGAGCTGTTGAATGTTTCAGGCTTTCACGCCTGCTTCTGGATTTCCCATCTCCATACAGCAGCTGGGCATAACCTGACTGCTCAGGCTCCTCATTCCAGATGCTCTGGAAATGCCTTCTTGCCACCTGGACCCCCTAGGCCACTGCTACTAAGAGCATCTCTGGCTCATGCCCACACTTCTTTTTGAATCCATATATTGCATTGTTGCTCTGTATCTTCACCATGTCATGATTTTCTGTGAATTGATTCTATTGTTTTACCCTTTGTTTCACTTCTTTACAGACTTACAGGAGCAAGGTGGCTTTTTTACCTGGTGCAAACTCATGTGTGCACTGTAGACCTATGTGGTTTTGTGGTGCCTCATAGGAACTCCTCAAACACATTCATCTCTCATAACACTTCCAAATTCCAACTTTTCTCCTATTCAGTTACCAGTCAGTGACCTGCAGGGTCGGGAAGCTTGCTGCCATGGAACTCTGGGTGTCAGTATCAGCTCCCTAACCTCTTCATGCAAAGCAAACATCATCAGATTACAACGGGCAGCACCAGGCATTTGAATACATTCATTTTCAGGGGCAGCAATTAACCTTTTCCACATAGCCAGAGGTGGCCATGGAGGACCAAAAGGCGCATTCCTGTGTCAGGCCAGGTCACAGCAAGATGGATAGGACATGTTTGATTGCTCTTGCTTTTACGGGGTATAATATTTTAATCTGAAAGGATTTTGAATGCATCATCCTTCAGAGGATGCCAGGAAAGGCTTCTCTTGCTCTATGGCACCATAGGCTGCCCTTTCATTTATAAAAAACCTCCAAGCATATATCCCTTCGCTCACACACACAGCCCAACGGGGACACAAGGTGCTGTTTGACTGGCAGAGAAGGGATTTTGGTCTCTCCTGGAAAATCATAGTGCAAAGAGAGCTGTAAGCGGCCCCTCTTTCCTAAGCTCAGCTGCTTGCCCAAGGGCTGAGGCACTTGTTCAGCAGCCTCCAGCCTTTCCCAAGTAGCCTGGAAGCCCTCGCCCCCCACTCCTCACCCACTACAGGACGCGGCCAGCCAGGTCTCTGGGTTTCCAGAATTGCTGCATTTCTCTGCAGAATTCTGTGGGTCTGATGCTTGCAGAGCACTCGGGACTTCCCCGCTAGATGGAGTCCAGGGGAAAAGAGAAACCCCAGCAGCACTGCAAGGAAAGGGAGAGAAATTCCAATCTTCTGGAAGGGGCTCTAAACAAGATAAGGCATGGGGAGCTACGCTTGGAATATCTCCCAAACCTGACTGCAAAGAACGAAGCCATCCCTCTGCACTCCATGTACTGCATTGAGTTCTTCATGGAAAAGCAGAGCTGGTAAAGCCCCCAGGAGGTGAATGGTCCTTCTCACCTACTGCACAGAGGAGACACTCCTTTGCAGCTGCCTTACTGAGCAGCTCAGCCCACTGCCAGGAGCTTGCATGGGCTTTGTCTAGTGGAAGCTTGTGGCTCGCTACGTGTACGCAGGGTACGCAGGGTACGCAGGGTTAGCACGGGGAGATCGAAAGAAGGAAAAAAGCAATTGCACTGCTTATGGCTGTGCCCTTCACTTCTCAAAAGCGTCTGTGTCTCAGCTGTGGGCTCCCAAAGACCTCAAATTGGAGCCAGACTCACACACAGAGGTGTTTGCTGCAGAGTCGGGCTCTCCTTTCACACTCTGCCTTCTGCAAATGTCTCTGCTCCATGGACTCAATATCAGCATGCAGATGCTGCCAAACCCACCCCCTGCTGTGCCACGCATGGGGACCCACAAACCCTTTCCCACAGAGACCATCCTTGCCCACGTATCTGAACCACATGGCCACCACCAGCCCCATAGTGATGGGGCCGCCCATCCTCACCACAGCAGGGCAAAACCTGCCCCACCAGCGCTGACAGGTAAGCCCAGCATCCCATGGGTCCCAGCCACAAGCACACAGCCTTCGAGCTTGGTCATTTATTTGCTCTCTCACAAAAGCCATACGCTTCTGGGGCCACATCCTCCTGCTCCGCTGTCATCTTCCAGTGCTGAGGCATCACTCACCACTCACCACTCAGCAGCATCCCTGGGGACCACAGGTTCCACCAGGGTGGCAGGCAGGACCTGGGTCCACCAGCCGCTCCAGCAGCTGGAAGGGATCACGGATCTTCTCCTGAAGGGTAGAGAACATCCCACAGCAGGATCAGGCTGGAGGAAAGTGAGAGGCACCCCAGGAAAGTGGCATTTCCCTCCCAGTCACTCCTTGCCAGCTGGACACCCCAAGAAGACCTCCCTAGAGCTAACATGAGGGCAGCCCTGGGATCACTCCAGCTGCTTTTCCTTGCTGCAAGGAGAACACCGAAAACTTCTCTGGGACTTTGGGTCTGCTTTTATCTGAAAAATGTCTCCTGCTTGGAGAGGGACCCAAGCAGATATCCCCCTCCCCAAGCACAAGGTTTTTTTCAGGGACACACAGCTGCAGGGTGTTATCTATCTCCCTCAAGTACTGATGATCCCAGCTTCTCCTGGCCTATCTGCAGGCTGAAAGGACTGCTGAGGGGAGGAGGAGAGAGGCTCCCAGCAGATAGAGGTGCTTTCTGCTGCAGGGTCAGGGCTGGCAGTCAGGGCCAAGCTCACAGCAGCAGCTGGGGGAGTGATGGGCAGGAAGGAGCTGCAGGGATGTCCCATCATGTTTCTAGGGCAGGCTGTCCCCAGCCATCTTCCCAGGAGAAGGGCATCTCTTCTTGGGATAGCTCAGGCAAGTCCAGCCATCAGCCTTGGCAGCTCCCATGGACATGCTGGAGCACCCCCTGCTTTGGAGAACTCCAACCTGCACTGGGGTGCCCAAACTCAGGCACTGAGCATCACCCTTGGTGTCCCATAGGCTCCTGTCCAACCCAGAAGGGCACAAGACTCGTGGTGTCATGTCACAGTCCCTATAAAAACCCCAGGGCACCTCTGATGGCACAGGACACCCGTGTCCCTATCCCTGAACCCAGTGGTGGAGCTGCCTGCCACCAACCTTCACAGCCTTGCGACAGCAGCCCTGCAGTGCGGCAGCCTTAGCCCCGCCAGCTCGGATCAGGAACTCCTCCGCAAATCTAGAGCTTTGCAAGATCGCAGCCATTTCAGCATCCACATCCACCACCTCTCCTTCCTGGGGGCAGAGGGATGGTCACAGGGTTGGGGCCCAGGATATACAGCCCAGGGGCACCAGCCTCCAAGCTAGATGATAAGGGGGATGAAAGCAAAGGAACAACCTGGACCAAACCTTGAGAAAGACCCACAGTGACCAGCAGCTGGCTCCAAACCTCCTTGTGAAGCCACCGTGGATATTCTGCTCCCACCTCCACCCCAATGCGATGCATGGGTCTGGCTCTCTTTTCCACTCCTGTTTACACCTCCTCTGGTGTTCACAGCTCCTCTGCTCCCACCCACCACCCCTTCTGCCAAAGCTTACTTCCAAAATCACACAGGATGCTGCTGAGCAGCACTGTTTCATCAGCTCTGCCCCATCCCTTCAAGACCGGGACAGCTTGGCATCTGGGAGAGCCCCACCACGCACCTTGAAAGTAAAGTTGGCATCAAACACCAGCTCTTGCTCGTGCCCCACAATCCCACCATTGTAGATGACTTGTCCCGGTGTGGCCTGGATGCTCCCTGGCACCTTGAACAAGCGGAAAGTCGCAGAGACGAAGCAGCAGTCACCTGCAAGGGAGAAGCTGGTGGACTGGGCACCGAGCAGCTGGGCTGGGACCTGTCAGAGCCGAGGGTCCCAATGCAGGTAACCACAGCCACCCAGAGCAAATGGTCCCTGGCTGGACCCTCACCAATGATGTCTTCCAACTCCTTGTTGCCAATGGTAATGGGGCTGGCAGTGACCAGGCATGGGGGGCTGAACCCCACCTCCTCAGCAATGCTGTACAGGTCTCTCCAATACAGGGCTCCCGCCAGGCATTCCCCTGGCACAAGACCAACGACACAGATGATGGAGGCAAAGGCCCAGACCCCCATCCCATGCTACCCCTCATCATGGAGCTCTACACACCCCACAGCACCCTGTGCTTCCGGACTGCCTCGCTCAGCTGCTGGCTGGCGTAGACATCACTGAAGTACATCTCTCCTCCAGGCTGGAAGACAGCAAGGAATGAAGGGAGACCTCAAGAAGAAACAGGACAAAAGAGGCAGGGAGAACTGGGCACTCCCAGTGCTACCCCCACTCAAGATCCTCTGCAGAGGTGCCCTCCCCGGCCCCATCCTGCAGCTCCACCTTGCTGGATCCCATTTGCTGCATCCCAGTGGCGCCCCATCAGCAGGGCCACCTCATTGCTGCTCTGCTCCTGCTGCAGGCACCGGCCCCAGCGTTACCTTCAGCACGCGATAAGCCTCCCGCAGCACAGCCCTCTTGTCAGGGGTGAGGTTGATCACGCAGTTGGAGCTGTGGAGGAGGAGGCCGAGGCTCATTTGTGCCCACTCATGCACTCGCACCACTGGCTGCTGCTTGTCCCATTGCTTCATGCAGGATTTACAAATGCCTATCTGACCGTGAAAAGGGCAGTTTCTACATTCCCAGGTTCTAGCCCAGACTCTGTGTTGGGATTTCCCCTTTCTTAACGTGTAGTCCTGAAGTGGGTGACCTGGTGGGACGTAGACCTGGACCCCAGCCTGTGTTCCCGGGCAGCAGAGGAGCTTGTGGTGGCAGTGTCCTGCTGTACCTACATGACAATATCGTAGCTCTCATCAGCCAGCCCAGCATCACCCAGCTTCTCCATGTAGCCCTGGAGAAACTCCACGTTTGGTTTTTGGTAGCCAAACTTGTCCATATGGTAGGCAATGTGCTTCTTTGCTATCTCAACCTGGGATGAGGAAGGGAATGAAGGTAGGAGGATACTGGGGGGACGACGGAAAGCATCAGCTCTGTGCCATACCTGGCCCTCGGTCATGTCTATCCCAGTGATGTGGCCCCGCTCCCCAACCAGCTGGCTGAGCAGGTAGCAGTCTCTGCCGCTGCCGCTGCCCAGGTCCAGGATCCGGCATGATGCCAAGCACTCCGGGATCACCAGACCGCAGCCGTAGTACCTGGGGAATGCTGTGCTGAGCAGGGGCAGATGTGCCCCCACGGCATAGCAGCCTTGGGGCTGCAGCACATGGGACGGCAGCAGCAGAGGGGAGACCCTGAGGCTTACCTGGCCACCACCTCCTCATGGACACGTTCCAGAGCATCTCTCACAGCCTTGGGAAGGGGCCTGGCCGAGGTGACGCATGCATTGGTTTTCAGGTCCTCCGATTTCTGCAGCTCTTTGCCGTAGTAATCCTGACATGGGAAGGACAGAAGCCACCCAACTACAGCACGCTGTGCCCCAGGAGCTCCCTGTGTGCCCGAACGTGGGGGCTGTGCCTCCGCTCAGCTTCTACGTGACCCCAGTGTCCTCTGGCAGCCGTGTTCGAGCTAAAAATTAGGCTCACGCTAAACATCCCTTTGCCCCCACCCTCCCCAGCTGCCCTTGCTCCACGCACAGACGTGTTTGCACAGCAGGGGATTTAATTCCCGCTTTTGCAATAACTCTGCGGGCTGCAGCCAGCCTCTCCCTGGCCGGGGGGTGCGGGACCAAGGGCAGGGAAACGGGGGCTCCTGCGGAAAAGGGCAGCAAAGCAGCCCCGCACCTGGGGCCCCGCAGTTTTTTCCTTTGGGGGCTGCGGACACCGGCACAGCCTGGGCTCGCCCCGCTCCGTCCCCCCAGAACCTCACCTGCACCTCCCGCCGGATCCGCGCTCCGCTCGCTGCTGCCACTGCCACGGGAGCGGGGCCGCTGCCTCACCCCGCACCGGAGCCCCCGCTCCCCCCTCTGCCCCCGCACCCGCACCCCCCGCTGCTCCCGTACTCCCCTCCTGCCCCGCAGGAGAGCGCTCTCTGCCTCCCCCGCCCCCGGGGAGCCCCCCCCAGCCCCGCGGGATCCCCCCGGGCAGCCGCAGCATCCCCCTCCTCCCGAAACTCCAGTCCCAGCCGCCCCCCAAAGCGCCCCCCACTCCACCGCGGATTGCCCCGGCCCCAGCGCCGCCCCAGCTCCCCCCTCAGCGCCCGGGCTGCCTTACTGCCGCCCCGCCGCGGACTCTGACCCGCCCCGCCCCAGCACCGCCCTGGAGCCCAGCCCAGCACCCGGCGCCCCGCACCATCCCCCGTACCGCCCGCAGCCCCGCACCCCCACACGGCACCGCAGCACCCTGGGACCCTGCCCCGGCACTGTCCCCAGCCCAGAACCCCGCACCACCCCGGGACCCCACAGCGCCCCGGCACCCCGCACCACCCCCTGCCTCAGCATACCGTACCCCGCACTGCCCCCACACCCGCACTGCCCCCACACCCCAGCACCACCCCCAGCACCCCGCGCCTCCTGGCACCCCACACTGCCCCTGCACCCCGCACCACCCAGCATGGCTTCTGCCCCAGCCCCGACCTGGCCCAGACAGTGGCCCCACAGCCCCCCCGCAGGGCCCCAGGCACACCAACTCGGGGGGTGACACTGCTGTCACCCGCAGCCTGTGCCTGCGCTCACAGCTTCTGCACGCACCTACAGACACCCCTTAACTCCACCCGTCAGCCTCCCCTTCCAACAGCTCTGCATCCTCACAGCGCTGCCCTGTCCCTGCTCTCCCCAAACGCAGGAAGAATCAGGCTTTGATGGCACAGGGCTGCTCGGGCCCCTGAAGGGGACAGGACCTTGGAGGGGATGAGACCTTGGAGGGGACGAGCTGCCTGCAGCAAAGGCGCTGCATCTTGCAAAGCCTGTGGAGCTGATACACAGTGGGGGACACTGGGAGCAGAGACCCACTGTCCCAAACAGCACAGGGACCATCAGCAATGGCATGCAGCACAGACACTGCTGTGGTTTGGTGGTGCTCAGGGCAGCTTTTATTCCCAGCAAGTTATTCACAGCTTAACCAGCTGCTCAGAGAAAACACTCATTCCCAAAGTGCATCTATAAAGCAGGATGCTTTACTTGTGCCCCTTCCAAGGCACAAGTACCCACCGTGGATCCAGGGCTAACAGTGACACTTCTGTGGGAATGCAGGAGCTGGGGTGCCACCAGGTGAAGCCCAAACAGGCAGTGGCACTAGAGGGGATGGAGAAACCCTCTCCAGGAAACAGCTCTGCAGCACAGGAGCCCAACACCAGCAGCACTTTGCTGCGCAACTGCAACAGGAACGTGGCAGGCTGACGCCTGCTTGCAGCCTGCCTTGTCATATCAGCTGATGAAAAGCACACTCGGGCAAACAAGTGCTTTCCATGCGCTCCAAGTGCTCCAGATAAGTGACTTACCAAAGACAAGGCACAGTATTTATAGCCCGGTCCCGATCTCAATCCCTGGGATGGAAACAGGAGCCCAATCTCGTTCTCCAAACACAGAGCAGTGCAGAATTGAACACACCGGCTCACAATGCTCTCCTGCCTGCTTCCCAACTGGGCCTTTGGATATCTTCCCAACCAGATACAAATGCAGAACACAGCCAAGGCTGCTTCAGAGCTGGAGGAATGCAGTTGAAGGCCGAAGACAGCACAGACAGGTTGGCAAGGGGATGATGTTCCAAACTTATGGATAGTGGAAAACTAGATAACCTCCACGCAGGATGCTGGCCAAACCATGTCCAGCTGGACCAGTGACAGAGATGTGTGCCCATAGTCCCGCTTCAAGGAATTCTGGGCTAGGACTGGCACCTCAGTCTACGCTGAAGCACTGCTCACTCACCCAGACACCCACAGCTCCCAGTGATTAACATGCCCTGAATAAATTGCATTCTCTTCCATCTCCATGTCTAAATACAAACTGCAGGCACCTGGACTTAAACCCCATGGCTTCGTTTTATGCAGGGGAAGTGGACACAACTTTGTGCCTGCTGGTCCCAGGCAGACACAGTCACCACTCTTCCACCATTTCACAGGAGATGGCTTCTAGCTGAGCAGAGGGATGGAGAGGGAAGTCACCCTGTGGCCATGAAGGAGCATCACACGCCACTTCCTGTGGCAGCAAACCATCCCAAGCACATGGTCTGTGAGCATCAGCTGAACAATGTGGGTTCCTTGTGTACTGGAGTGGGCACCGGACCTCACACTACACAGGAAGTGAGTAGACACAGGGATTGTTGGAGGGAATAAGGTTTCAGGTAAGTTTGTTCCAGTCAGGCGCACGCAAATGTTCTGGAGCAGAGACATGGGTGGAGGCATGTGAGGGGGGCCCACATGCTCAGGAACTCTGCACACACCTCAGGTGACATCCAGCACCACCCAGACACAGGTCAGAACACTGGGGTATGGAGGGAAAAGGATGCCTGGGCCGGCTGAGGTGTCCTTGTGCCTTCGGCTGTGCTTCATTTCAGCAAGTGACTCAGCTGGTCCTGTAGGTTTGATGACTGCTCGACACTGGGGGTCAAGTGAGAAGAGGTTCACAGTGAGATCTGCTACCGAGACTGCTCTGCCCGTCCCCAGGGTACCAGAACAGCTCTCACACTGACACTGGAGCAATGCATGGGATGCCCCAACCCATCTCCATCTCCCCACAGGGCAAACCTTGCTTTGTGCACCCATAAACAGACATCTCTGCTCCACACCACCCTCATCTCCTACCACAACCAGCCTCACAGGCACTATCATATTAATGAAACAAATAGAAGTTTTGATATAAATCACTCTTTCACCCAAACTCTCATCTCTTCACAGCACTGATCCTCACAGCACTGAAACACTATCCCACTGGGCCAGCATCTACTTCAAAGGCAGCTGTGGAAACCTTTTAGCTGTTTTCCCCTGCCCTACTCCACCACTTCTCCCTCTCCATCAATCCCCACATACATCTCCCAGGTCCTCCTTCAGCTGGATACTCACTTCTTCTGAATTGCTTCTTGCCTAGATGAGAAAGGGAGACAAAAAGAGCATTAGGAAAATAAAATCCCAGCAACAGGGTTCATGGTATGCTGAAGAGAAGGGACTTGATCGAGGGTTCAGGAGGCCAAAAACCTTGATGTTTCTGGATTAAGTGCTGAGAAGACAGCAGCGGTACGGGCTTCCACCTCTTAGCCCTGGACATGTCATATGTTCTCACAGGAGACACAGCGCACGGCAAACAGAAGACAAAAACCTCAGCTCCCACCCTATACCCAACCTGCACCAAACAGTGGAGCTGGAGAGGGCTGGAAGATTCCAAATCCAGGGTCTGCTCAGGTTTGAGAAGCTGGACAAGAGGGATTGGTCTCAGTGGTCTCCATGCAAAGTCTTTAACAAGAAAGGAAAGGGACTGAGGGATCAGCTCAGCTCCCTAGAGAGAATGTGGTGTCCCATACTTACTGGTACTGTAGATGAGTAGTTATTATGGCCATTTTCCTTAAACTCTGTGGAGAACAAGACAAAGAATGAATGTCTGATGGAAGCAATTCAGCAGAATCACACAGCAAGCTGTCCCAATGCCCCAGGGAGTTCCTCCAGCACAGCCATCACTGTACCAGTGCAAACCTCCTAAACACCCCCACCTGTATTGGTCTGTAGTGACACGCTCCCCTCTTTTTTCCCAGTGAGAGACACTAACACCAAGTGCTTCGTTTCAACCTATGATCCCACAGACTTTCTGGTGGAGATGACAGAGCTGAAGGTCTGTGCCTGGAAGGCCAGCACCACACCCAGGTTTGAAGAAGCAGTAGATTACTCCGGCCATCAGCCCTGCTGCCTGAACTCATGCATTTCAATTCAGGGCTTCAGTAACATCTGCTTCTCTGTTCTTACAGCCCTCCTCTCCTTCTGCCCACTAGAAGTGCTACTGCTCTAGGATATAAACACAGCTTACATCTTCCGAGTGCAGGATGGCATCTTCCTGCATCACCATGTTTCTAGCAGCTTGACCCAGGAGCTGAAAGACAAATGCGCAGAGCAGACTGAGGCAGCAGCGCCATGTTCCCAGAGACGCTCATGGCTGCTTAGCAGAACTGCCCGACCCCAAAGATGGTCCCCGAACTACAGCTCCCAGCATGCCCCACGCGCACAGCACACAGCTCCCAGCATCCTCCGCGCTCTCTGCCTACAGCTCCCAGCATGCCCCGCTCCCGCCGCCTCGGCCTACCGCTTCCAGCATGCCCAGGGCCGCCCGCCGGCGTCCCCGCTGAGCCGCGGCGGGGCCCCCCGGGCCGCAGCTCTCGGCTCCACGGCCCCGTCCGGACGTCACCCCCGTCAGGCGCTGCTCCGGGGGGGCGGCCAGGCCGATCTGGGCCGGGCCAAACCGGCCACCGCCCCCCCTCGCCTCGGCTGCTCCCGGCGGCCCCACGGCCGCGCTGCATACCGGGCGGTGTAGTCGGGCGCCCGGCCGCTCCCGCGGCTCACCTCCGCGCTGCGGGAGCCCTTCAGCACCTGCTTGGTGAGGGCGATCACGTCGGTGCCACAGCTCGTCACCTTCTCGGTCAGCAGTCCCTTCACCGAGTGCCCGAACCGCGCCTGGGCGTCCGCCGCGCCCCCCGCCGCCATCTTGCCCCTCGCACGACCCACATACCCCGCAGCCGCCGCTACGGCGAGCGCCGGGGGACAGAACAGTCGGGAAGGCGCAGGAGCCGCTGGAATCGTGTCCCCGTGGGAATCTTGCCCCCCCGTGGCCTCCCCAGGACACCTCCGGCCGGACATCACCCCAGGCACGGGCAACCCGAGGCTGACCAGGGCTTCCCAGCACTAACCCGTTCTTTTCCAGGGCTGACTAGGGCTTCCCAGTGCTGCCCGGCCCCTCTCAAGGACGTGGAGGGACACCCCAGCTAGAAATGGACCCCAATGCCCCACCAGTGCCCAGCTGTGCTCATGGCACCCTGGGGGATCTCTGAAGGCTTGGCTGTCCCTACACCCCCAGCCTATCACGGAGCGCTGGGGCAGAACCCGGGGGATGGATCCAGCCCCGGTGCATCTCCTGGCTGCAGGCTGCTGGATGGATCCCCCACAGCAGGCTGTCACAGCCATGGCCCTGCTGCCCTCGCCCCTTGCCGGGTGTCCAGCTGCAGAGCTGGCCACGGGCCCAGAGCCTGGTTCTCCCCTGTCCCCATCCCCCCCGATAAGGAGGCAAACCCGCCTCGGGGTCAAGGCGACGACCCAACAGCCGGTATAAAGGCCCCTTGCGCTGCAGCAGCCCCTCAGACGGCCCCATCATGCTGCTGCTGGGCGCCCTGCTCCTGGCTCTGCTCTGCGCCTGGGGGCTGGTGCACTGGCAAACTGGGATGGGGACGGGAACAGGTTTGGGGCGTCCACGGAGCCTGCCAGCCCTGCCGCTGGTGGGGAGCCTGCTGCAGCTGGCCGGGCACCCCCAGCTCCACCTGCGGCTCTGGCGCTTGCAGAGCCTCTATGGCAGCCTCTACGCACTCTGGATGGGCTCCCACTACGTGGTGGTGGTCAACAACTACCAGCATGCCAGGGAGGTGCTGCTGAAGAAGGGGAAGGCTTTCGCCGGACGGCCCCGCACAGTGAGTCAGCAGCAGATTTGGGGGAACCCTGTCCCACCGCCACATGGGGCAAGGCAGGGGTTGCTCCCAGGCGAGGCACCAGAACCCGGCAGGGTCTGTCTCCTCTCTCCATCCTGCCTGCAGTGAGGTGATGGGGCAGCCCTGCTCCGTGCTGTCCGCTGGGCCAAATCCTGCACATCCTCCATCACAACGGTGCCAATTCCTGCTCAGGGCTGGCTGCATCTTGGGGTATGGGGATGTGGGGTCAGCTACCACTGGGCTCCCTGCACCCCCTAAGTTTCCTGGGCAGCCCCAGCCCCAAACCCTGGCATCCACCCACAGACCTCTCCTCAGGCAGTGAATGCAAATCTCATAGCCCAGGTTTTGCCTGCCAGCGCTAACCACCAGCATCTCAGATCATCCCTGGGATGACACTACCATCCAGGGGCTGCCTGTCCCACAGGTGACCACGGACCTGCTGTCCCGGGGGGGCAAGGACATCGCTTTTGCCAGCTACGGCCCCCTGTGGAAGTTCCAGCGCAAGCTGGTGCACGCCGCCCTCTCCATGTTCGGGGAGGGCTCGCTCGCCCTCGAGAGGATCAGTAAGTGCACCCCTCAGTCTCTCTGCTCCCTCCCAGCTCTGTATGCCTCCTGCACTTGATCCTGGCTGGACTTTCCTTTCTCTGTGCCCTGATCCCCTGGAAACCAAGGGATGACTTACTGGCTCAGCCCAGCCTCCCTGGCACCCCCCAGTTTGCCTAGCAGGGGCTCGGTCCCTATTTCCATCACCAGTACTTTTCTGACACCTCTCCCTGTGCATTTTCTGGCCCGAGATTTGGCTCCCCTGGTTCACAGCTGGGGAAATGGAGGCAGGGAACCAGTTTCTGGCCCCACTGGCTCCCTGTTCCACCCAGGAGGAGCATCAAGTACCACACAGAGAGCCCCCTTTCCCTGCATGTCTCTGTTCCCCAGCACCCAGTGTCATCCCTTCTGCCCATCCCAGCCCGTTGGGGCTCAGCCCTGGCTGGGGGGTGCTCTCTGCAGGCTGCACCCCCTGAATGAGCGGGTGACCTCTCTAGCCCCCAGCTGCCCCCTCCACCCTCTCAGCTTCATGGTCACCCCCTCACCTGCCTCTCCCCTGCACTCCAGTCTGCCGGGAGGCTGCGTCCCTGTGTGAGACACTCAGTGCTGCACAGGATACTGCCCTAGATGTGGCCCCTGAGCTCACACGGGCTGTCACCAATGTGGTCTGCTCCCTCTGCTTCAACTCCTCGTACCGGCGTGGGGACCCTGAGTTTGAGGCCATGCTGGAGTACAGCCAGGGCATCGTGGACACTGTGGCCAAGGAGAGCTTGGTGGACATCTTCCCTTGGCTCCAGGTAAGTGGAGGCATGGAGACTGCCTGCTCCTGTCACCTCAGATGAGAGGAAGAATCTGGGATGTGTTCTGTGGAAGGGGCCTACCTGGGCCTTCCCGAGATTAGAGGGTCCCTGCCCTGGTGTCCCACAAGAGCTGTTACCCTGGTGGGCATGGAGCACCTGCCTGAGGGCCTGCAGGGGCTGGGCTGAGCCAGAGCCCATTGCTGTAACGGAGCTTTTCTTCACCAGATCTTCCCCAACAAGGACCTGGCCCTGCTGAAGAGATGCCTCAAGGTCCGGGATCAGCTGCTGCAGCAGAAGTTCAGCGAACACAAGGTACCAGCAGGGCCAGGACAAGGAGATGCTCAGGGGCTGTGGGGTGAAAGAGCTGTGGGGTCAGGGTGATGACTGTGCCCAGGACAGCGTGGCTCATGCATGTGCCCCGGCAGGAAGCCTTCTCTGGACACACCGTGAGGGACCTCATGGATGCCCTCTTGCAAGTGAGGCAAAGTGCTGAGAACAGCAGCACCCCAGCGCCGGGGCTGGAGCTGACGGATGACCACCTCCTCATGACAGTGGGGGACATCTTTGGGGCTGGCGTGGAGACCACCACGACTGTGCTCAAATGGGCTGTGCTCTACCTGCTCCACTACCCCGAGGTAGGGTCTGTGCCCTGTGGAGGGGAAGCCAGGCTCCCTCCGGCACCAGGGAAGTTGTGGGGTCATCTAGACGTGGCAGGTGCCAATAGAGCTGCTGGGCAGGATCAGGCTGTGGGCGTTTTACTTCTGCCCTGCACAAGCTTCCACACGTGCTGGTGGTGCTGGGTGTACCCCGCTGTCAGAGTGACCCGCTGCACACAGTTCAGCCCCCTCCTCAGGCTCCTGCCCAGCCCTTGCTCCTTCCCAGGTCCAGAGGAAGATCCAGGAGGAGATGGATCAGAAAATTGGCCTGTCGCGTCATCCCCACCTCAGCGACCGTCTGCTGCTGCCCTACCTGGAGGCCACCATCAGTGAAGTGCTGCGCATCCGGCCCGTATCCCCCCTGCTCATCCCACACGTGTCCCTTGCTGACACTAGGTGAGACCCCCGCTCCAGGCACAGCTGCGATGTGGGCAGAGACCACGGGAGGGAGCAACCATCTGCAACCGTCTCACTCTGTGTTTGCCTTGCAGCATCGGGGAATACTCCATCCCCAAGGGCGCCAGGGTCATCATCAACCTTTGGTCCGTGCACCATGATGAGAAGGAGTGGGACAAGCCTGAGGAGTTCAATCCTGGTGGGTTGTGTGGTCCCCATCCTCCCCGGGGGCAGGGTATAAATGGGGTGGCTGCAGCGGGAGAGGGGTCAAGCTGAGCCCAGGGCAGGATTGGTGGTGGGATGTCAGATCCTGCTCCCTCCTCTCTTGGGCGTTTGCACCGCCTCTGCTCTTGCAGCTCACGGGAGGGACACATGTGATGAGATCGGACAGGTCTCA
Source organism: Cuculus canorus (assembly GCF_017976375.1). Classification (NCBI taxonomy): domain Eukaryota; kingdom Metazoa; phylum Chordata; class Aves; order Cuculiformes; family Cuculidae; genus Cuculus; species Cuculus canorus. The sequence continues at coordinate 13,535,321 of NC_071407.1, forward strand.
GAGAGGAGGAACTGATCCCCGCCAACCCCAGTGGTGCCTCTTACCCTTGCAGGTCGCTTCCTGGATAAGCAGGGCCAGCACATCCACTCGCCCTCGCCCAGCTACCTGCCCTTCGGGGCTGGGATCCGTGTCTGCCTGGGCAAAGTCCTGGCCAAGATGGAGCTCTTCCTCTTCCTGGCCTGGGTGCTGCAGAGGTTCACACTCGAGTGCCCCCAGGACCAGCCCCTGCCCTCGCTGGAGGGCAAGTTTGGCGTCGTGCTGCAGGTGCAGAAGTTTCGGGTGAAGGCCAGGCTGCGGGATGCCTGGCGAGCAGCCTCGTGACGGGGACGAGCTCTGGATCCCAGGTGGTGGTGGGATGGGGTGGGACTAAGGAGGCTGTACCCTGCCTGCCCTGTGGATGCAGGGTTGTCCAGATAAAGCTGTTCCCTGTGCAGTGTGGCTCTGGCTGCTTCCTAGGCAAGCACTGGAGGGCAGGGGGAGCTGGGAAGGTGCCTAAGATATACGGTGACCCCACAACCTCGTGTGAGCACTGGACTGAGCTGGGAGGCCATGGCCCCTCTGTAGGGTTCCCAACACAAATGGCCCCCAGGGAGGTGGGGCAACTGGAGCCAACTGGGAGCTGTGGAGACCAGCCACCCCCTTGGCTGGTGGGGGGAGAAGGGCACACCCTGACCAGGTAAGGGGGGAAAAGTGCTCAGTGGGCAGTTTGGGGGTTAGGGATGCCCAGGCTGTGCCCAGCAGCTATGGCCCCAGGTGGGTGACCCAGGCTGGTCCTTGCCTTGGTTTCCCTGCTGGGAGCATGGAGAATAAAGGCTGGGAGCTGAGCCGACTGTGGAGCCGGGAGAGGTACCCCCAGCCCTGTGTTCGCCTGCCCTGGCCCAGGACAGTGAGCCTGTGCTGCTGGGAACCCCGCCTGCTCATTGCAGGGCAAAAGAAGGAAACTGGGCTTGGAAGTTCCTGCAGGTTTAGCTCCTGCCCAGCTTCCTCTTCCATGGTACTGCTGCAGGCACGTGCAGGTGTACACACATGGGTGCAGGCACAGACATGTACTTACAAGCATGTGAATGCACACAAAAGCACAGGGATGCATTTATGCCTGCTGAAACACACAAACCTTTGCATGCACACATGCATCCATTGAATGCACAGACACACAGCCCTTTCCAGCTGGGACGTCAACGCCTTGCAGTGCTGCAGGGCTGTCTGACCCCATCTCTGTGAGCGGCTCCCTGTGAGAAGGCACGGGCAGCTCTAGTTCCAGCTGAAAGTGGGGTTCCCATCACTCAGGGACATGGGGAAGCCCACCAAGGCACTCGGACTCCACAGGCTGAGCTCAGCTGTGCCCCCCCAGTCCTAGTGCGTGGGCACCGCGGCGCCAGGGGCTGCAGACATTCACTGTGCAGCAATGTGGCATCTCCCGCCCGTCCTGAGCACTGATGCTCACCATCTGGCTGCATTATGGTTATCACTCAGAGCAGCACAACCTTCCCCTATCGTGAGGGGCCAGGTTTGCTTTCACCAAAAACTGCTGTGCTGTGGAGGACAGTGTGCAGTTCAGTTTCTGGATCTCTGTTACTTGATCTCTTAATGTTTAACCAAATACTGACAGACCTACAGCTCAGGGTACCTGGAAGGAAAGCAGCTGGAGCAGAAGGGAAAGCCCTGTGTGGCCCCAGTGCAGTGTGACACCTCCAGCCCTGCATGCATTCCCCTTTTTGCTCTGCCCCTGCCCTCTCCTGTAGAAAAACAGATAAAAAACATCTCCACCACTAAACCTTCTGCTCTGTATGTCAAAGTGTGCGTTTTCTCTCAAACTGCCAGAACTTTGTTTTGGCTCAGCCTCCTCACTGCTTGACATCTGATGCCAAATGTGTCCCACCAGCCCTTGGCATGGCATGGAGATGATGAAGGAATGTGTTTGCAGCCCATCATAGCACTGGGAACATCTTCCCTCCTCCCAGTCTATTTTTGTGGGGGCTCAGGGTGGCGGGGAGGAGCTGGAGGAAGAACCACTGTGCACACACCTGCCTGAGGGAGATTTGCGCAGCGGACCCTCCAGAAGGAGAGCAGAGGGGGGCACAGCAGGAGCCCAGCCCCGCTGCTGCTACGTGGAATCTCTGCTGGCTCTGTAAGGGCTGATCCTCACAGTCCCTCCTGCTCCCTTGCCCATATCCATAGTACAGGGAATGCTGTTGGGTTTCCAATTCTTCCACCTCTGCCAGCATAGGCTGAAGGTGGGTGTGTGAAGAGGAACTGGGCTCAGAGCAGGTGTGGGAAAAACTTGTCTAATTATGAAGCTCTGGGCTTCCCTGGAGACCAGCATCTCCATGACAGCCTGGTCCTTGCCCTGCCCAGATCCCGTCCCCAGCCACTCGTGCCCACAGGGAGGTACCTCTCCGATCTTCTGTGGTCACTGGTAACCGCACCATCCCAGTGCCCCCCCGGAGCTGCAGCCCAGGACCGTCAGCACCCCTGTGCCAGTTCACCAGGGCACTGTGTTTGCTCTCGGTAGGGGATTTTCTCCTTGCCAGAGTCAGCATGGGGCTGGCACCCTGCACGCACAGTGTGGGCAGCAAGGTATGCGCACACAGCAAGGGCTCCAGGCCAGTGCACACCGTGAGGCAGAAATGGGGACTTCGGGACCATGATACTCCTAAAGCAGAGAACGCCTCTGGTCACAGATGCTTGCTCAAAGCTCACACTCAGCTGGGTTTCCCCCTTTGCCAGGGCCAGCACGAGCCATCCCTGGGCCTAGAGGCCAGCTTTGTGCCACAAACCCATCACACCAAGCCCAGTCCTGCCGTGGGGCATCTTGCCCCCTGCCCTAGCCTGCCTCCTGACAGCCAGCTGAGCAGGAGAAGATGCCACCGTGGGGCGTTTCATACCCAGCACTGGCTGCCTGGCCCCTTCTGAGCTGGTAAACAGCCGCTGGCTCAGCTGCTCCCTGCTCTGGGAGCAGGCAGAGACGCTGCTGAATCATCTGGCTGGTATTTCTGTCCCGACAGCTGCTGCGGGCCGTGCCGCTGCGCCCAAACTGCCTGACCCCACCAGACACAGCTCACCTGGGCTGCCAGTGGCCACTTCCCTCCTCCTGAGCCCTCTGCAAAAGTTGGGGTCTCCCAAGACTCACAAATCCATCAGCCCTTTGGCTTCATGCAGAACCGGCACGAGGTGGCCTGGCTACCCAAAATCTGAGGGGATGAAGCGGCCATGGGAAATCCATGGGGACCTTGGCATCTGCCACCAGGTTAAAGCTGGCTGAGCACGGGCAGCTGCCAGGAACGCTGAGGCTTTTGCTGCTCAAACAACCCTGTTGCTGTAATGGCTCAGAGGGCGTTGGGTCTCTGCCTTCTTTCTGGGGCTTCTCAGGGTCTCTGCATGGGGACAACCAGGATGAGAGGAAACGGTGATGAAGGGCTTGGAACGCGGCTTGGCAGATCTGGAGCCAGTGGCTCCATCTCCCTGCAGCAGAGGGGGTCCTGTGAAACAGGAATCGGTGATGGCAGAAAGGATAAAGCTTTCTCAGTTCCACAGTGTAGAGCAGGTACCCCACAAGGCGGAGGTGCAGCTTACTGCAGGCTCTGGGCAGAGACTAAGCCTTTCCCTCACACAAACTCATTTTGGGGAGCACAGTCACCCCCGTGGCACTCAGCTGTCCCAGCTGCGCTACAGAGCTCAGCTTGAAAGCCTCCAGTTTTGAGGGGCTTTGCTTTTGCACCAGGCATTGACCAGCCCTGGGCTGTGCCGGAAAGCTGCAGCTGGCACGGGAGGAGAGGGTGATGCTCAAAATAACTGTGGGCTCCGCGGCGGGCATGGTGCCAGGCGAGCTGAGTAAGCACAAAACTCAGGACACAGCTGTTCGCCAGTCGAAAACAAATCGAGAAACAACCCTGCAGCCGGTGACCCCCCCGGCACGGAGACTGCAGCGCTTGCACCACTGCTGCCACGGCCCCCAGTGCGGGCACCAGTCCCATCTGATAAAAACAGATCTGCGCCACCAGGGAGTGGGGAAAACAGCTCAGACGAAGAAAGGCGACTCATCCCATCCTTCCCAGGCCGTCTGGCACGGGATGCTGTGGGGCTCACTTCCACTGCGCCCCTCCCCAGCCAGCCTGGCCATGCTTTTCCTACAGAAACAAAAGGAAAAAAGATAACAAGGGGAAAAAAAAAAACCCGGGTTGTGCTGCACAGGGAGGGTGGGTGAGGGCTGGGAGGCAGAGGGCGTCGGGGAGAGGCAAGGGTAGTTTATTCAGCAGATGGATTGCGCTCCTGCTCCCTGCCAAGCCGTGGGGAGCGGGTCACAGTGGGATGTGCCTGGCCAGGGTTTGCAGGGGAGAAAAGGATGTTTGGCTGCAGGAGCCCAAGCAAGCAAGCAGGGCCCAGGCTCTCATCGCTGATGCACGTCCCTGAGGGGCGAGGGGTGCCCGGGAGCCCGAAGCTCCCATCGCCCAGCTGCACAGCCTCACGCTTCCAGCAGAGCCTGCCGCTGTTGCCTTTGTCTCGCTCAGGTTTCCTGCCCCAGGAAGTTTTCAACAACTACATGTAACACAGAAGCTTAACTGCAGGAGGCTTTCCTTAGCCTGGAGTGAGGCAGGTATGAGCTCCGAGAGCAGGCTGCCAGCAAGCACAACACATGTGATTCCCTCCTCCTCCACCTTCAGCCAGTGCGCGTCCACTGGGTCATACAAACCTACCATGACAAGGCTGCAGGAAGATCACCTGGGCGTCCCCACAGCGGGAGTTTGCATCATTGGAGCCAAAGAGTGCCCTGGGAACACCGAGGCAATGCTGCGGTACCCAGCAGTCCTGGGAACCCCTGTTGTGCCAGGGGACGCTCTCACTGAGCCACCACAGGGTGCTCTGCCAGTGCCTGTCCCCAGGCAACAACAGGCTTTAAGTATTGTTAGCACTGGCACTTCAAGCACATTGTACAGAAGAACACCATTGGCACCAATTTGCTCCCAATCTCACTGCACTGTTTGCAACAGTTCTGAAACGATGTATTCAGGACACTCATAAACACTCACCCCTTATAGCTGGAAATGGGTGGGTTTTGGTGCAGACGCACACCTGCCCCATCCTTACAACTCCAGCATTTTACACTTGCAGCAGACATTCGGAAAAAAGCTCTGTTTGGGCCGCATTGGTTTTCTCCAAAGGCATACACATGAGGATCAAGCACCTTCCTAAAACTCCAGAGCTGGAGCTTTGGGAGTCCTCTGCGTACTGTGGTTTTTAGCCCTGAAGAGGCAGCACTTGGGACGCCTCCGAGGAGCTCACCCGTGTCCTGCCCTGCACCACTCCTCCTCCCCACACCAGCTGCCCTTGGTCCAGGTCTAAAAGCCTGAAGCACCAAGATAGTTCTGATAGTTCTGCTCCTCCTCACGCACACATGAGCTCGAGAGATATGGTTTGTGCCCTATTCATTTCTTCATGGTCTTTAAAAGACTGACCAACCTCCACAACCTTTCAAACAGCCACATCACTGCTTCTTCCTGACTTTTTAAGATTAGAAACATCAGCTCAGCTTACTGGTATTCGCTTCTATGCCCAGAGAAGAAGAGGGGGGTTCCCCCACCCTCAGTGGGATGGCAGGAAAGCAAACGTGGAGATTTCTGCCTTACGACAACAGAGATGTTGGCAGAGGGTATCCTACTGGCATGGGGCCGCACCCAGGATTTACAGCAGAAAAATCCTACTCTGTAAGGACTGATGGGCTTTTTCAGCTTCCTCTGTGGTGTGAGGAACAAAGCCTGGTGCCAATACATACAGAATTCCTAGGGGTGGCACCGTGGATCTTGAATTCTCTTCTCAAAAGAACCCTTCCCAGCTGGAAGGGACCAGTCTCCAGCTGGCCACGGCGCCCAGTGAGCCAGCCCAGCTCTGGGGTGCACACAGCCTCTCTGCTACCACTCACACTCCAGGCATCCAGGAAGGTCTCCTGAATCCAAATCAGAGTCCTCCGTTCTTAAGAGCACCCTAAGACATGAACTGAAGAGCCAACTTCATCAGCTGTTCTGATGGAAGAGTAAGGCTGTGTAAGGAGTGAGAGCTCCTACACCTTGTAAGCTACCAGTGCTCTCCTCAAACGCATGGGTGAAATACTGGAGCAAGGACCACTTGCCTTTCTCTGCCATCTGTATCCAGCAGTGCCACACTCCTCCTGTTAAAAAACCAAACCAAAACAAAACCACAATCTAAAAGCAAATCTTGTTCTTAATTGACAAAATGATAGACATTCACACCAGCAAGTTATCAGAAAAGGCATTATATTTTGGTTTCCAACTTATTTAAAACTGATTTTGGTTTTCAATCAATCAAATCTGAATATGTCTGAGTTCAGTTTTCAATTTCATTTTTTTCCCCCATAACAGCAATGATCTGGACGACCATAATTATAAAAGAGACTGGGAGAAAACTCGAGAACAAGAGAACAATAACATAGTCTGAACTGTGCTCTCTTCCACATGAGCACTCCAGGGAATGTTAGTTTCAGCTCTTCGTTTTATTTTTCCCTTCAGTTGTTACGAACAAAATCTCTACCGTTTATTAAAGCAAAGCTACAGTAAATTTTCTTGCAGTCTTACAGCAGGTTTTCATATCACCAGTAGGACTCGCATGCATGGATTGCAGTCACACACACACGCTCACAGACGTTATACAGTAGCCAGTTGCCACCATAAAAAAAAAAAAAAAAAAAAAAGAAAGAAAAAGAAAACAGACATTCATTTATTTTAAGTGGTCAACGTGAGAATCGCACCAAACCTCTGGATCAAATGAAAAAAAATACTGCACAGGTCTTCCACATCTACATGGTAAGTCACCCCTTCACAACGGACGGAGCTCTCATCTCCATTTGTTCAACATGCATCGCTGAAGCTTGAAGGCACGCTGGCCAAAGAGAGCCCTGTTCTTTTTTTGTCATCTTAACTCCAGTGTGCTGCTCTTGGGGTGCAAAACAAGGAAAAAAACAAAGCCAAGCCCTTTTGCAGCACACTGGGAAAAGGTCATTCGGAGACCACAGTACTTGGAAGGCAGCCCAGCTGCCTGGATCCTACTTCTGACTGTGCTCTTGGAGGCATTGAAGGAATACGCTTATCTTTAAAAATGACATATAAAGGCAAATTTCTGCAAACCCTTTCTTCTCAAACTGCTTACGGTAGACTAACACTCTTCCTGGAAGAAACTGGTCCTTCAGTCACCAGCTTCAAGTGGGAAATCTCCTACCTGCTGTCTTAAACACTGAAGCACCAGAGATTATAGGGCTGATGTGTTCAGGCATTCATCAGCTTCAGGAAAACTTAACAGCAAAAAAAAAACAAACCAAAAAAAAACCCCAGAAAAACAAAGAAGAAAAGAAAGTAAAGAAATCCCCAGTGCCTCAAGAGCGCTACATCACACCAGAACTCTTAGGCTACTGACTGCCAGCACTGTCAGAAGCTGCTTGCTTCTGGGAAGACACCTGGAGGTTGAAGCCTTACGGTGATTTCGTATCCTCCCAGGGTGAGTTTCGCTGAGCTTTACTGATTACGAGATAAAGCAGTGTTTTGCAAAACTAAAACCAACAAACTCCTAATAACCATCACCAAAATCACCATTGGGAAAGTTCCATTTGTGACAAGGTCTCATTGAGAAACATCAGTCCCTGCCCCAAGGAGCAGGACAGACACAATTAACAAAACCCAGAGCAACTTGTCCCCCACAAGCCAGGCCTTCGGGGATGATTCCCCAAATTATATTGGAGGGGAAGAAAGAAAAATAAACTAAAAGAAGAAGGTTGTATCACCTTTTCCTCCTGTTAAAGTTTTAATCCTTTTATTCCATTTTTATTTCTTTGTTTTATCCCCCGATTCTCCCTTCCACTCTGCCACCTTAGCTGGGGGAGTTATTGGTACGAGAGTTTGGAGAGTCCTGCTCATTTATTGTGTTCAAGAGTACACACACCGGCTGCCGGGGCAGGTGGTGGTGGCTATGTTCGCGGTGCTGCTCCTCCGCGGCATTAAAAAGCCCTTCCTCCTCATCGCCATGGGGGCGGCCACTGCAGCTGTCGCAGAAGTCCAGGGGCCCGTCCAGAGCATCATCAATGAGTCCATCAAACTCCTTGAGGTCATCATCATGATGGCCCCGGTTGCATACGCAGACTTCGATGCCAGAGTCGCCAGTGAAACGGCGCTGCCTGCCTGGCGTCTTGTCCTTTGCGTCGGGAATGGCGCTGCTTTGCTCTAAGCTCTCAGAGCTGTACCCTTTCAGCAGTTCCTCCTTGCACTCCGTATCCTTATCGAGACTGGCCCTCTCCACTAGCTCAGCTCCCGTGCTGTTACCACCAGGCTCGACGCTTTGCATTTTAGCAACTGCCCGCTCGACCAGCATGGTGGTGGAGGGCTCGGGCTCCCCGAGGCTAGGGGAGACGGTGCTGTCAGTACTGCTGTTATTGCCACCGGGTGCTGCTGAGCTGCTCTGCGCTGGCTGCAGGGTTCTTGGCGTGTCCGGGATTGTGCTACTGCTGCCTGCTGGGACGCACTGCTGATGTAAGGCACTGTACGGTGGGGGCGGGGTGGGCGGTCGGTTCACCACTTCCTCATAGGGAGGTAGTAAATAATTTGGCAAAAACCCTAAAAGTGGGAGGCAAGGAGGAGAAGTTATTTCATGAACAGCCCATCTCGGGAAATGAGTCACTAATATGGGTCAGTACGTCATTTGTCATCTACCAGCACCTTCCTGCTTAACAGCTTTACCAGCGATGCCAAAACCGGGCCCAAATGAAACATGTCATGTTTTGGAGAAGCAGCAACCGTGGCACCATTGGAGGAGATGGACACTTGGGAACAGCAGCCTGATCTCCTGGCTTTCAAGTCTAAGCTTATGGCTACCACGCAAGCCTCCCACCACCACCCTGCACCCCACTACAGCCCCATAAACTGCACCAAGGGACGGCCTGCATTGGCTGGAGGAGCAGCCTGGGAAATAACTCACCAGCCCTCTCCAATGCTGGCTTCTCAGCTGAATTTCCACTTTCAAGAGCTAAGATTTCATCTCACAAAGCTTTGTGCAAATATGAAGAGACGTGAGCAGTTACAAGGAACTCAAGATCCTGGCTTTTGTTTGTTGTTTTAGTGCTGGATTCAGTTATTCTGGTACAGTCAGAATAAATTGGCAGTACTGGCAAGGGAGTGGGGTTTATTGTACTCACAGCCCCTCAAATCTATGGAAGATTTTGTTTATGCCTCAGGAGGCAAGAGAATAGGCCATATAGACAAGATGTATTTAAATATGGAAACATCTAAAGATGGCAGTTTTCCATGTGGAATTGCATATCCCCGGGGCTGGAGAGGAAAGCGCTGCTGGGGGTTATTTCTGAGGTGGCCACAAGAGTTTAATGAGAAAAGCGGGTTCACACATGCAGTTGAGCAGTCCATTACAGGGAATTCAGCTGTGGTATCTCCAGCCAAGAGGCCAAGACTTGCTGTTCTAGCACAGAGTAGCAGGGCATGAAGGAGAACAAAGCAATTGCATTTTCCCTGAGCTGTAGGCAACCGCTCTCTCATGCAGACTCCTAGGGCTGCTCACCAGCCACATCATCGGAGAAGCACAGCACAGGGCGGGAGCCAACACGGTCCCTGCTGAGGCATCACTTTCACCCAGCCTGTATAACCAAATTTTGTGAAGCCACTTCCCACATCTCAGCCCCACCCGCAGCAAGTGGGTGGAAAGGAGAAGCATACAGAAGTCCCAGAATGAGGTATTTTAAGAACCTGCACAGAAAAGCATCCAGAGAATTGCTGCAATCAGAGCCAAACCAAGGGTGGCTGGGAAGATGCTGTAGCTGCTGTGGTTCGGCTGGAGAACATCACCTCCTCCCCACAAGCCAAGCTTAGGCATCAGAGCTGCCCCTCTCCTCTTGCTGAGACTAACCACTCTCTCCACTCCCACCCAAAATGGGAAACTCACTGCTGCCCTGTTCCCCATGACCTCCAGGAGAAAAGGTGCGAGGTACGTACGGAAATAAAACGGCAGGGCTGAATAGTTATGGGCTTCCCGGTAAGCGATCAAGTTGATCTCGTGTTGTCGTTGCTGGGCCTGGAGACGATGCTTGGTGCGTCGATGATGGCAAACACAACAGCAGCTGAGGATGATGATGATGGTCCACACCAGCCAAAACCCTGCAGCAGATGAGAGCAAATGTTCAGTGCAGTATGAGAGCCACATCCAACCCCAGGAAACCCCACAAAGGTGACAGAGAAGACCGTCAGAAAGCCTGGATCTGAACCCCACACTGCTCTAAAGGCAGGAACATGCAGTGCACCAGGAGGCTTTGACACAGACCCGCTGGGCGTGGGTGACTGCTACTCTGGGAGCCTTGACTGACTCGGGTAACTCTGGTTTTGGTACAATGTAGAGTATGTTCAATAGGCACAACTCGGGAGGAGAATGAAATATGGAGACAGGGCTAAGCTTCCCCCACCATCCCTCCCACCCCTTGGATAATTTCTTCTAGCCAAAAATATGAGCAGAGCTGTGAATAGCACTGAACTTGTCTCCCACAGCCACTTCAGTTTGAAAACAACAATTCAGACACAAAAGACACTCTGCAGATTGACCACAGAAGACGAGAAAAACCCCAAGCACTATGTTTTGCTTTTGTTTGTACTGTTCTTTAATTTCCAGCCCAAGTTCTTCATTGTTAAGCTTAACAAAAACATATTCTTTTTACATAAATGTCTCAAAATATTTTTAAAACTTATTTTTGTAGTCAATGTCTTAAATTACCCAAAATTAAATTAAACTAGCCCCCCACTCTGAATCCTTAAGAAACCTAACTTCTGCTCCATTTGTGATCACGGCTGGTTTCTGTGCAGTGTCGAACCATACATACACCCATCCTTAAAAGGGAATTTTAAGACTACTTCCTGAACTTTCTCCACTCCCTCCAAGATGTGGAATTACTCCCCTTTTCCACAAATCCCCCTTCATGCTTGCATGCACTATACTTCAAAGAGCTACAACATTTACTCCAGATCAGACTTGTGTGTCCTGCAGCTACAGCTCTGCCTGCTTTGGAGGCATCTGCCATCCCTGTCCATCTTAAGCTCAGCTTCTGCAGCTGAGGATACTGGGAGAGCTCCCCTTTAGAAACATCCAGGCCTGGTGACCACCGCTCCTCAGCAGAGCTCACACCACCAGTTTTCTTTAGGTATGACCTCTGCCAGTCTTCGTTATTTCCAAACAGACCAAATAAAGACTCCTGGTGCTACGACCTATTTTCTTCATGGCCATTCTGCCCTCTGAAACCAAACCACTTTTTTCTCCCTTCATGTTTTCAGCATCCCCTGCTGAGTTACCGATGCTTCCTCTGCTAAGAGCTGGGTGGGGAGAGGTGAACAGTAAAGGAATTTGAAGAATGGGAGGAGTATTGCACTGGCTGAGGACAAAGTGCAATCGACTCCTATCACAGATCTCAGAGCCCTGCACCAGGCTTTTTGTAGGTGAACTGAATATGTCGTACCGTGCCTCCGAGCATTTTGAGCAGGGACTTTCACCTCTCTGTGTCGTAACCCAAATTCTCCATGTATTTTGGCACAACAAACTGAAATCTCTCTCTTGCCTTGCACAACCTATTTCCCTAATGGTCTAGATTCTGCCTTACACCCAAATTTATCAATACCCACTATCAAATGAAGGTGCTACGTGTTCCTTTTTTTTTTCACTTGGCTGGAAATCAAGGTTCCTCAGCAGATTTTCTAGCCAACCTGCTCACCTATACCACAAAAAGCACAGAAGACTGTGATCTTCGCTTCAAAAAAGTGAGGACAAAACACTCTAGATGCCCTCAGCACTCCCTTCAAATCAAGCTAAGAAAGTGTCCACTGTCCTCCAAACACTCATCTGCTTCCAAAAAAGAGTTTTTATATAAACTGAAAGTATTGGTCTAGTCTACTCTTCCCTCCAAATCCAGGCATTTGCAACCACTGCCTCGCAGTTTGAAGACTCCCACCAATACATTTATCTCTTGCTACAAGAAGGTCCTCTGGCTCTTGCTTGCTGAGGATTTAAGAACACGCTCATCAAACCCGGTCACTGGCTCAGCACGCCACTATGCACTGAAGCAGGCCTGCAGTTCATCTCCCAAGTACTCTTTATTTTTGAAGAGCAGTCCGTGATCATGCGTTCAAAAACAATGGAAAATTACACCCAGCTATCCAGGGATTTTAGCTACAGTTATGAAAACAGATGCTTTTTAACACATTGATCACGTCCTTTCCCAAGGACTCTAGATGCAATGGCAGCAAGCAGCACTCAGTTAGTTAAGACGTCCTGGAGAACTGCCACTGTTAAGCAATCTCAGCTGTAGCAGCCGAATTTTTCTGCAGGGAATAACTGCTCCCACCCAAGCTTGCATCCAGAAGATTAAAAAAGTATTTCTTTAGAAAACTTCTCTACCCATTCCAAAGTAATCCCAAAGTGCTTTGCAGACAAACGGATGCACAAGCTCAGAGTAGGGGTCAAAGAAAGCTCAGCCATTCCTGGGAAGACGTGCGGCAACTCTGTAAACAACAGAGTAACAACAGGCAGTAACAACAGTTTAGGATAATAAATTAATGTTGGATCCTACTGAAACCGCAGGTGGCATTTTAAGTAAACAGACTATAATTTACTGGATTGCAATCTGGCCACAGTGCCAGGAACAACACCTCCATTCTCGTGCAAAGGGTCTGTGCACGCTTGTAACCACAAGTGGACGAGATCTGTTGTTTTTCATGGGAATTTCCAGAAGAAGAACCCACTAATACCATGTTATTGCCAGTTTCATTAAATGCTGACACTTCCTGAAGCTTCTAGGAATCACTCAGCCCCTGACTCAGCAAGAGTGCAAGGACTTGCCTGGATGATGACAGGAGGTGCGCAGCGTGTGCCCACCACAACCATTTACTGGCCTGGTTTCTGGCGTCCTCTTTAATGGCTTTGCCTCCACCTTGTCACACAACAGCACATCTGCTCCGCAGGGCTGAAAGCCCCCCCCCAGGGCAGTGGGGGCAATGAGATGGGACACCCACAGGTGCTGAGGCACACAGGGATGCTCCTGGGTGGTCTCTTGAGCAGGGGTGCCAGCATTGAGAGAGGGAGTGGATACAGGCTGGTTGGAAGCCCAGCACAGTCCTGAGAGTCCAGGGCCTCCGTAAAAAGCTCTGAAGCACGCCCTAGACAGAAGTTTGGGCACAGCTGCAAATTTGGCTGCAGAAGAGAAAAACTGTAAAAGCCTAGCAAATACATAGTACAGTTATTTATTTGGAATAAACCTATGGGTACAAGACCAAGTGCCATAGTAAATACTATGTCTACAGGTATGGAACAAACAGTGAAGATGTCCAGGGCTGAACTGTGCCTTTGTACACCTGGTGATGTTTGGCTTCAAACCATCAGCAGGGAGGTAAGCCAAGCAGACCACTGGCCTGTGCACTCAAGTTTCTCACTTGGCTGGAGGGGAATTTCAAATTCACCCAAAGACAACACTACATGAGTAGGAAATGAAGAGACTGACAACAGCAGCAGTACCTGCTAACACCTTGTTCATGGCAAAAGCAGGTATTGGCTCTGCTTTGTCCTGCAAATGGGCAAGATGAACAAAGGCAACAGAAGTTTGGCATTAAAAGGCCTCTAAAAGCCAAGTAAAAGTGGGCTTTCAATTGCCTTCACTGTCTCCAGAAGGCTTCCCCGTGTTCTTCAACATGCAGTACCTTCCTGAATGGACGTGAGCGGGTCTTCAGTTGCATTGTGCTGAGTTACTGTGGCAGTCACTGGAAATGGAGAAAAGGTTGGGAGACACCAGGGATCCTGAGCCAAATTTGCCATTAAATGTCTGATTTAAGAGAGAGTATTTCCACCGCCAGCCTGGCACTGACCACTGGGAACAAAGGCTCGTAGCAACCTGAGGGCAACATGAAAGACAGAGAGCAAAGACGGTCTTTGGAAAAACAACTGCTGATTGACAGAAGCAATGCACCAGTTTGGAGCTAAACGTGCACTAGGGGACCATCAGACTTGAAAGCAATTTCAGGCTTGTTTTTGATTTATGGAAGAGTCAGAAGTTGAAGAACTCTCCAGATCAAAAAAAGACTGAGTCCTGAGAAACGCTGCTATACATTTTTGTCAAATTCACCGGTGATGCCAATGGGTGGATAATGATGTGACTAAAGGGTGAATCGGACACAACCAAGGAGCTGAGTTTTGCCAAGAGATTTCCCTGCCAGAGCATCAACAACTTGGATAAAAATAAAAAAAAGAAGTACCAACCTCTTACCCAGCAGCAGACAGGCTCAGAGCTGTAAGCTCTACACAAGTGCCAAGCTTGGAGAGTCAGAATGGGAGCTGCAGAACGACTCAGGAACAGAACTGGCTCCCATGAAAACCATCTCTCACAGGCAGAGGAAATACCAAAGAAAGAGACGGCTGCTACATTTACAGCAGGGAAAGGGAGCCCTATCACATGGTCATGCACCAGGGATGTCTTCTACCAGCTCTGAAAGAACATGCCAGGTTTAAAGCTTAGAAAAACCTTTCTGGGCACTGACCGTAGTTTTGCTCAAACTGAAGAATAATTAAGAATAGAATAATTTAAGAATTAAAAAAATGAAAAAGGGAGGAACGATATTCAGTCTGATGCGGTACTGTGTTTGCTGCCTGGGATGTTGCCATCAGCATCCCCATTGAGGGAAGCTCCTTTAATCCTGTGCAAAATGGAAAACGCTTTCTGGAGCGTTCCAAGGGTAGGAACAGAGAAATCTGCCCTCAAGTTCACAGTAAACTTGGGTAAATGCCATCACTCTGTTGGCACAAGTCTCCTAAAAGCAAGCCAAAACATACTGCAAAGTGGTTCTGCGTCTGCCCGACAAGCATCTGGGTAATAGCTTTGGCTCCATGAGAGCTGGTTCTGAACAGAAGAAGCGGGACAATTTCATTGACTAAACAGCAATGTCCCAAATGGTGGCCTCACAGTCAGCCATGGCTGGAAAAAATTGTCTTTCACAGGGCCAACATTATCATCAAAAATAGGAGAGAGATTTAATTGGTACCACAACCCGGATGCACTTGGGTTTAGTAGTGTACTTGGCACAGAGACTGCATCGCCTCCTGCTACTTCAGACACGAGCCTGTATGAGTTTACACCGCTGCTCAAGAATGCCAGATGAAGGATCCAGGCTGCAGGCCTACGGACATTTTAAGAAGGGAAAAACTGAGGCTGCTGAATGACGTGCTCCTCTCCTGCCTGTCTCTTCCATACCTCCTGCTGCCTCCTCCTCCTCCTCTTCTCATGCCAGCACAAAGTTGTGTGCGACTGTGCTCTGAACTGGTTTGAGGGAACCAGAACAGGTTGAAACTCATCTGCCAAACACAATAGCAGCAAGAGAAAGACTGCGACTTTCAGTGACAGTTTTATGTCAGTTTAAATCAGTGGAACTGCAGCCCCAGCCTGGCCACATGGCAGGAAAAAGTTACCGCACATCTGTGGAGTGCAATGGCTAAAGAAAAAAGCTGAAGACAACATCTCCAACTCTAGCTCACTTGCTCCTAGACTGGTAACTTGAACAAAAGGAGATGGACATTAACTGCAGCTGCTTTCTAGTTTTCAGAAGTGTCCTGTATACATGGTACACACACTGCCATGAGACAGGATAGAAGAAGACAGGTTGCAGAAAAATCCTTCGCTTATCTTGCAATAAGAGTCAATCTGAAGCAGTAAATATGCAGCAACTGTTTTTATGCCTCTCTCTTGGGGAGTCTTTGAAGAGCAATTGCTCCTGTGCTCCAGAATGTATGTTTGTGAGTCCAGTCAATTCCAGCTGATTTACCTCTCCCAAGAAGAGTAAAATGCATGTTGAACATTGGTCTGGCAGAGATCAGAGGGGAACAACCAACTAAGACCATACCCAGAACGTCTGGGAATGAGATCTGGAGAACAGTCTGCACCAACCAATATGGATATTTGGTGAGAAGCCGGGCTGGAGGAACAGAAGGCAGAGGCTGAAACAGCACCAGCAAGCTCTTTTGCCTTTCTTTGCTGTTTGACACAGAGCAGGTGGAAGCAAGACACACGGGGCAAAAGTCAGGATCTGCACAGTCAAACTACACAAGACAGCTTGCTGCCTTCTTTGGGTTTGTAAATTGTATTGAGTCACACCAAAACAAGTTTAAAATGATTTTGCCGTCTGGATCAGGCTGCAAAAAGTATAAGGAAATCAGGAAGCGACTCTCTCAGTGACCCTATTTATCACGAGTTTCTGTATGGCTGTGACATGTTCTGTTTGCCCTACACTTTCAGCTGGGCTTTGTCATGGCAGGGTTACCGCTGAAGCACCAGCTGAGGAGCAACAGCAGCCAAAGGTGAAGTTTGAAACACCCAGGAAAGAAAAAGCACATACAACCATGTAGAAGGCTGGATGAAAGGCAAGGAACAGGCAAATCCCTCTCTGAAAAAGGATGGGATTATACTGAAAGATAAGATAGTACAGGGTGAAAAAGAAAACAGGGGACTGAGGTATTGTTTGTCTGAAGGCTTTGGAGGCTGCAGCAAAGTCTTGGAAACTAATTCTCATTATGAAGCTGACCTGGAACATGTACGTGGTACAGCAGTTGTTTTAGCTTTAGCAACTAACCGGATCCCTGCCAAAATTTTCTGGCAGCCTGCTTTTTGGAGAAAAGAGCTGTCTAGAGATTCCAAAGGGAAGCGTGCAGAGATGAGCAAAATGTTCAAAATCAGCAAAAACATCAACTGTGCTGCTGGCAAACAAAACGCTTTTTCCTGTACAACCCTTCCAGCAGGGCCAAAGCAGTCAAGATCTTTTTTTTCCTTTCAGAAACAGAGGGGCTCAGTGTCACTGCTAAAGCAGCCAAATGAAGTGGAACAGGCACGTCCAACATCTGAATACTCACTCATCACCAGCGCTGGTTTGTTGTACATTACCTAAATGACCCGAGGCCAGCTAAGCCCTCTAACTTTGAAAGCCTACAGCTGAGATGATCTGCACGCAGTGGCCGGCCACCTGTTTCCAGTCTCCATGATTCCTGAAGCACAGCGGACTATTCTTGCAACCACACCATGCAAAACACTTCCCACAGCTCTGCTTGCTGTGTTCAGAGCCTCTGGAATTGTCTAATTTCATGCTGATCCTCAATAGGCAAGGAGAGACACAAGGATGGATGTCAGGAGACAGGATTTGGTTTTCAGTTGACATTACAAAATTAAACCTGCGAAAATCCAGAATGTCTGAGCCTTAATTCTTAACCTAAAAAATGCGGGAACTGCATTCGTTGATTACCTTCCCCTGTATTTTGGTAAGTGGCATTTTGGAACATTTAAGCAATAAAGACACCTGTCAGACCTGGACAAAGGCCAGCACTGGAGAACTCCAGCAAACACAATCACATCATAACAGACGTGAATAAAAATTGTTAGCAAGAAAAATCCAGTGGCTGCTGCCATTCTCCCAAGACCAAGATCTCCCCCTTGGGGGACCATGAGCTCTCTGGGGAGCCCAAAGAAATTGTTAGGCTGAAACGCTGAACCAGCTCAACCACTATCCAAACAAACACCTTTACCTATGTAAGGAAATGCAACAGTAAAGCCCTTCATCCCTTTTACTTTTTATGATTCTATTCCAAGAAAATTAAAAGACATACTGCACTTTTCCCCCCCATGTTAGCAGCTCCTGAGCTTGAGCTAAGAACTAATTACACATTTACATAGCCATTAGACCTATATATAAAAATCTAGATATAGTTTTATTATTTGGCAACGTGGCACCTTTTTTTTTTAATAAGAGATGGGTGGGGAATCTGAAACTGGGCTGTTATCTAATTTTAAACACAGGCTCTCCACCTGCTTGGCATATCATGTTCTCGATTCCTCCACCCCACCCCTTAATAAAATAATACCTTGATTTTGCATCCTATTCCACTACCCACAAGGGCTAGTTTATAATTACTGCAACTTTACTGGCTGTCTAGAAATGTTGAGATCAGCCATTTTCAAAGGCAAACTTCCCTCAAATTCTTAAAAAGGGAAAAAGATCCTTTTTACGGGAAAAACTCCAAGTGGCCACAAGACAGGATCACATTTCAGAAGGCACGTCCAGCAAAGACAGACTGGTTTTCTTTTCCAGTCCAAATGCCACTCTCCTCTCCTTCTTCTACCCACAAAGCTGTGGTGGTAAATAAATCCAGGATTTAATTTAATGGGACTAGCAAGAAGGACTGCTTTCAGGCACACAATAACACTGGTGGTCTGAGAAGGTCAAGAGGAGCAGAAACTTCTCAAAACTACTTCAGTACATTAATACACTAGTTAAAATAAAAACATAGAACAACCATGAAGTCATGCTTTAAAGGTGCTGCTAACTTAACCAAAAGTAATTATTAACTTTTAAAAAGCTAATCTATTCCCAAGCATGTGGAGCTGTTGCTCTGCACACCATCAATTCACTGCTCTAGACTATTTACATACACTATCACTGCTATTCACCTTGAAGGTCTTAGGAGTGCCTCACCACACGTACCTACCAAAGATATTCAACTGGTAAGTTTGGCAGATGCGGTCACGAGCTCTAGAATACAAGTTTTCTTAGATTTAAAGGACATGCCCCTCTTTGTCTCTCCTCTGAGTCCCAGAAACCTTTCTCTAACATTGAGAATGGCAAAGCAAGCTTTGAAAACATTAATCAATTTTATATCAGTGTTGGATGTTTGCCTGAATTTGCAGAAAGCCTAAAAGAATAGATCTGATGCTTGCATTAATCCCCTCATCTCAGAGTGGTATACAACGCTCTTTGCAATGCAGGAGGAATATCAATCTCAACACAGAAAGTCATTCCTCTTGTGGGACCATCCAGCAGTATGTGCCACTAATGTGTTTATTCCATGATCTTGATCTTAGCATGACCTGTATGCTTGCCCTAGAAAGAAGCCTGAAATATTCTGCTACCTTCTAACAAAATTGGGTTTTATCTCCCAAGGACCTTTGTGATGCAGCCAGGCACCGCCAAGTATAAAAGTCTGTGCCGTACTGAGCATGCAAAGACAGTTAAAATAAAATCAATTTAATTGGCAGGGGCCACTGTTCAAACTCTATTGTTTGTATGCAATTCAATTAAGCCTCTCTTTCAAGATGTCCATAGGAGAAACATGGCAACAGTGCAACAAGCTCTAGTGTGCAGCTGCACTTATGCTGTTGCTCAATTTAGATCCTGCTTGCCCCAGAGTCTGCAAGCCCTTGCATACGTGCCTCTTCCTCTACATTCCCACCCACACAAATCCAAAATCGTGTCTGACCTTCCCCACTCTGCTTTGTCCATGCATCCCCATATAGTCCGAACAAATTCCAGCCACCTGTCCTGCCTGTGTTGCTGACCGCCACAATCTGAACCAGGCAGTCTAGAGGCAGCCACACATTCATGTCTGTTCCTCAGCCTGCTAGGGTCCCTGGAGCTGCCCTCCCAATCCCCAATCATTTCTTGAACTGTTCCGAAAATAAAGCTGCTGTGAAAGGTCTGTGATACATTCAAACCCTGCCATCACTATTGACACAGCAACCACCAGTCTGATGCACAGTGTGCCTTCAAGGAGTCTATTAGAGTCCTGTTTAATTTACAACCGTGTCCTCCATGCTTCACCAGTTAATTTGAAAAGTAGAAGCGTGTTTTGAGACTTAAGGATGAAGTGTCAGCTACTCCTGTCCTTGGATCCAGTTTAAGTGACACTCTTTGTATGTATAACACATTTCCACTTACATGCTACTTTGAGAAAGTTAAACTGTGGGCACAGCAAAGGGATTAAATAGAGAGCACGGTTGCATAAAAGCTGCAAGATACCATTGGGTGTGGTAGGAAACTATCTCTGGTCTATAATGTGGGGGTACAATGTTCCCAGTTCCACATTTCCAAATTCCAGGAGCACAGCTGCTTTCTCAGCCTAAGCTTCTGGCAGTACAACAGCATGTCAACATCAGTGTTCAACCCTTTGTGCTCCTCCTCGAGAAAGGAAGAAACAATCAGAAGGGCAGAACTCTAAAAATTTGCCTTTAAAATTCAACATTTCTTACTTTCCTATCCTTTCAATTTCCGATTTTTCTACATCTTTAACAGAGTTTTGCTGACTTGCCTGCTGCCATCTAAAGGGTCTTAGCAGGTATGTTCACACAGCCACTCTCTAGACACATGGGCATTTAAATTCCAGATTTTGGGAAAGAGGAGACAAGGAGGGCTTGCAATGGGCAATGTGTGCTCCTCACAGCCCACAGTATTTAGCCACTGTCAGCCCACAAGATTTGCCCACGACCGTGTTCACCCAAGGAGCTGTGCTCCAAAAACGTGTCCTGAAGAGAATAAACATCTTGCCCCACATCCTGTAAAGGACAGCTTTAGAAAGATAAATGGTATTTTAAATTGTTGTCCTTGCAAAGAGCTAAAACAATAAGAAGAAAGATGCTGAATTAATTCTCTGTTTGAGAGTGCCAGACTCTAGCGTGGTGCGTACAGGCGTTTCTCCCTCAAGCGTGGTTTCCTCACTTCCATATGATGTCATTTTGAGTACCCTCAGTATTGGCCAAATCAGGGAGACCAAACAACAAATCTCCAGTCACGAAGAGAGCAAGGCAACACATTACTCCTCAAAAAGCAGGCAATGCCCATTGTGACAAACCTATTTTCCTTGCCATATCAGGTCAGTTTAGGTTTATATTGCAGTGAAACGCAATGACAATGCATAACAAAGGCTGAATACAAAATCCCAGGGACACACGCCCGACCTGTAGTATGGTATGAGAGCCATGCAGATTAGGAAGGGAAGCCATACAAAACGGAAGGACTTACACCAGAGTTCATAGTAGTAGTTGCAACACTGGGATTGTCCACAACAGTGGCCCGTTTCACATATGTAACTTTGATTGTTGACACCCATGCAGGTTTCCTTGTCCTAAAATTAAACAGACACACTTTTAAGATGCTTTGTCAGTATCTTCTGTAAATGTCATCTTTTACTCAATGATCTGCAAGCATTTGTAAAGTCACAAATTATGGTCTTGGGAAACTCTAAAATACACAAAATAGTTAAAATACAGCTGAGGATCACCAAAAACCACAAAGGACTGTTCAGAAGAAAACCTTGTATCTCCAAACTCGTGAGTTACACTGCTTTAGCATCCTGTCAGTGCTGCTTTTTCATCATTCCTTTCCTTTTCCATCGAAAGTTACTACATTTTGGGAACGAGGCATTCTCTTAAAGAAGAGACGTCATTGTTGCCCATTTTACACAATATTGCTGTATTACTGGGGTTGAATGTCAAGTAGAGGAAACACAATCACAAACAGAACATTAAAATCTGAGAAAAAACTGCCTGGATTCATTTAGATCTAAATGATAATTACAGCACGTTCCTGTGAGATTCCAATCTAAAATGATTCCTTCATAATTAGCCATGTGCTTTATATAAGATCAGCATTCCTGCAAAACTTCTTCCTGGAATAGCAAAGTAGCCCAGGAGCAGAGCCAAATCAGCTGTATTGTATGACCCAGCAGGTCCTCAGGACACTTAAGATGGAAAAGGACTGTGGTGGGAGGTGTCAGTCCCGCCTTTGGTACACCACAACAGTCCGTGTTTTCCTGCTAGTCTGAAAGTGTGGGTGGGAAAAAGTATAAAACACCGGAAAACAGAAGCGGTTTATAGGTTGTGGTTTGTGCATCCTCCAACAGGCTTTGGGGCAACCTGGAAGTTTGAGCACACTGCATGGTTTCTTAAGAAACAAACAGATCTTGATACAAAAAAAAACCATTGATGCTGCAAACAAATCTCTATCAAAGTCTAACATTTTCACTCTCTTTCACTTAAAATTTGTTACAATGCAAAGAAGTTTTTATACTGAAAGAGGTTTTATAAGCACCATCATTCAAAACCCTCCCCCTGCAAAAAACCTCCACCAAACATAAAAGCCCAACCAGCCACCAAGTGCAGCAAACCCAACCATCAGGTTACAAGAACATACTCTGGTGGTCCCAACACATGCTAAACTGCTCTATTTCTCTATTTTATGCCAGTGCACCACAGCCACTTCTCTCACAAGCCCCTGTGGAGGCACTATACGTGCAAAACACAAAGCCATTTCAAATTACGGACCGCCTCACAGAACAAGCAGTGCAAAGCAGCACTTTGAATGCAGAGGAGCCCTACAGTAAGTTCTTAAGGAGACTCAGTCTGTTTGGGGATGTGGAGGAGCACCTCCCCAACACTGGCCCTGTGGGTCCCTGCCCTGAGCACCCATATTAGAGCAGCAATATAGCTTCTAAAAGCAGAGGAACCACCTACCACGTAAGATTCAACAGAGACGATCCCATGCCAAGTTTTTCTCCTAAGAAGTCACATTGGCTTTTGATAGGGTTTTCGTTGTGAGGGCAAAGCTCAGCAAACATGACTTAGTATACAATACAACACTTCCCCTCTTCCACAGGTACCATGATATCCACAAAGGCTCTAAAAAGCACCAGCGGGCCACCTCCCTAAATCCATCTGCAGCGGCAACAATCCAGAGGGGTATCTGCCTCCTGCTTCCAGGAAGAGAAGGGCATTTTGCTGGACAGATAAGGCAAACTGCTTTACTCCAGCTAGATAAAGCAAATATTTTACAGTCTTGTCTTGAGATGCTGCGTGCCAATAGTAGATACAACATTTTCCCATAGGGTAAGGAGGTGTTTTCCATCTCTAATTACAGCAGCTAAGAGCAACTTTTAGGAGACACGCTGTTGAGCTAGCACATTTTTTTCTGCTTCAGGCATACTATGCATTCCAAAAATCACAATTTTAGTCAGCTAAAGAACTAGACACAGGACACATCTATTCACTTACCTGTTCTTATTAGTTTACCTAAACTTTAGTGATTTCTGTTGCCCTTGCAGAGTTAATGCAACTGATTAACAGCTTAGATTTTGGCCCACACATCAACAGAATTGAGAAATTAAGATGCCATTGCAAAACCATAATCCTGTTGTTAGTGCACAAGCCAGACACTGACCAGCTCGGTTGTGACACATGAAGATCGATGCGACCTGTTGAATCAGCAAACGAATCATGTGGAGCTGGTGAAAGAACAGAGTCCCACTGTGCCATTTGAGGGACTGCTCTGCATCACAACAGTGATTTGTCCTTGACCACCTGTGTTTATTTTCAAAAAAATTGTTCCATTCAGTGTTGTCTGTTTCCAAGAGTAGCAATAAGGAACACATCAGTGTCTTTTGGCAGAGGCAACCTATAACAGCTTTAATGTCAGTATGCTGTCTCCCCCTTAAGAACTTGCAGCAGTCCTGCTTTCAGAGCCTTTCATCACACAATCCTTCTATTTGAACCTCCTGACTCTCTCTTGCCAACCTTATTATATTTGAAATGATCTTTCCACAATGCTATATGTTTACGTGCAGGGTTGCCTCTTGCTAGCCCACCTGGCAAACAGGTCTATGAGGGCATGGGTGTACACGTTGGACAGAAGATCCTCAGCAGCTAGGCTGCTACTCTGCAGGTTGTTCCCGCCTGCTTTTGGTGATCAAGTCTCAAACAACATCCTGCCTTCCCATCTAAACGATTCAAATCTTACTGTCCAGAGCGTCTTTACATACTGATCAAGAGGAATCATCTTCCTTGCCAATATGTGAGTGCCTATAACTCTGAACAGTCTTGCAGTCAGCTTTCAGCTCCCACAGTTCAGGAAGTCCAGGGCTTCAAAGTCCTTGCAGTGCTGGCCACCAGCCATGCTCCTCAAACCCTACCCAGGTCCTCTTGCAGCCTTTCTGCAGCCCTCTGTCAGCCCAGCCACTGATGGGCTTCTGGGAACATGGAGCTATCATACTCGGTGCCACATGTCAGACTCAGAACTGTCACCCTTGTTTCCAAACAGTTTCATGGAATCAAAGAATAATTTAGTTTGGCAAGGATCCCAGCAAGTCACGTGGCCCAAGCCCTGCTCAGAGCACTGCTACCTCCAATGCTAGGTTATTCAACGCAGCGCAGCAGAAGAGGAAAAATGTAAATTCAACAAATTCTCTGAAAAAAAACTTACTAGGCAAAGATTACAGCACAGGCAGAGCATTTTTCTGGGACATGTTACAGGTGTCTCCTCTGGATTGAGTGTTTCAGTCTCGTTTTCTCTCCTCACTCACATCAGACCATGGCAGTTTTTGTTAGGAATCTTCCGCCTACCTTCAACCACTTTGATCAGGGTTCAATTTCTAATTAAATACCAGCCTGCACTTTCCATACCATCAAAGCTGTATTATTTCTGCTCCCTTCTCCCATTCATTCTTTGTGTCATTTGCTGCCCAACGGTATCTACTGATAAATCAGCAATATAGTTATCTATAGCCTAAATGTCTCCTGGAAACAATACCACATTTTCTCTCTCACACCAGCAGGCATGGAAAAGACACAGGACTAAAGAGCAGTTTCATAGACAAGAAAGGATATACGTTATATATGTGAGAAAAAAAAACCTCACAGAAGCAAAGTTGAGGGCCTTGCATTTTATTAACCTGCCTCTGTTTCCAGTTTCCATTTCAAGTAGTGCTTGTAATAACCATTTTTAATCATACTTAGCAGCATGGAGTTTTTATCCAACTACAACAAAGAGTTTGGTTTTTTAGGTAGCCTTACGAAAACGAAGGACAGGGGTGGTTTCTTTGCAAAAGCACTTTCTTCCTCAGTAGCCAGTGGCTATCGCATTCCAGTGCAGGCTTCCCTGATGAAGGACAGTCTTGTTTTCTTGTTGTCCAGACAAGCGCATCCCTCCCCACCAGCCTTAATTCATGTAAGTGTAAGTGCCTCCAGTCAAGATTACTAAGCAGCATCTACATGGGTCTGCCCTCAAACAGCATTCAACTCCATTAGACCAGAGTATTCCTGTTTTGCAACCAAGAAGCTTGAACATGTCATCCATTATCTCCCACATGCAAGGCCAAGGAGATTTCCAGCTAATTTCAAGGGACTGGCTTTGTCCTGTAAAGCAGCACGTATTCTAGGCTGCATATGCATCACTGCCTCCTTGGCACCATCCTAAGAGCTGATGCAGATCTGAGGAACTGGACTCACTGGATCTCTGACACACACTCCAAAGTCAGGAGCTTTCAGAAGGCTCTGTAGTCCTGCAGTCTGTGTTCTCTCTCAATCCAGTTCAACAGAGGCTATTTGTTAGATCTGGTGCAGGCTCTTTCTCATTAAAACCGCTGAGTTGGAAAGACCTCTCCTTGGTGCATCTGGAGAGTCCTTTTGCATTTTAGATGTGGTGTTGTGGATTAGTTTACACTTGTAATAAACTTTATAGAGCAACTTTGAATAAAAATAAGATTTTTTTTTTTTAACTGATTTTCTTTTTGGTATTTGGCATTTGTGAAAAACCCACAACCAACCCAGCAACTCTGCCAGTAGCACACTTTTGCTGTCAAGTGCTTTTACAAATAATCCTTAAAATATAATATCCAGCAGTATATCTTATACCGACAGGTATAAGAGACCTCAAGGCAGTGCCATCACGTTGTCACATCTGAAACTACAGCAAACATTAACGTCAGCGCCAGGGAACAAAGCCAATTATTTTCCCTACCTTCCAGTTTAGTACTGGACCTTTGCTGGAGGTCTACGTGACAAATTAAAGGTCAAAATCTGGGGCACAATCAAGACAGGAGGCATTTGTGGAGGGTTGTAGGTTGCCTAAACTGCCCCTCATTGCAAGAAAGGATGGAGTCAGAGCTCCTTATCCCACTTCTGTAAAGGTTTCCTGTACTAAATGGTTGGGTTTAATGCCCATAAATCTGTGAGGGATTTATTGCATCTGAAGCCACCGTAGGAAGTGGAGAGAAATTAGAACTGATTGAGAGTGAAGTATCATTACAATAAAAGGATCAAGGCATTTCATACTTCTCTGCTCTCAAAAGTCACCAGTTAACCTAAGAACTTTGTTGCTATGTCAAAAAGAAGAAAGAAGACGAGCAAATTCCAGACTGGTGTGGCTGTTTTCCAAGCTGAAAATTAATACGTGCAACTGCAGCAACAAACACCACAGGCCATGCTCAGAAGTCCACAGTTGGCAGTGAACCACCTACAAAAGATGACTCCTCAGCTGGCATTAACCAGGTAAACAAAACCAGCAGTGACTGATATCACAGAGATCTAATAACCATTTTAGCTTTTTGCTGTCTCCTCTTTCTGCAGAAATCCGGCCTCTGTTACTCTAAATATGAGCACCTTGCATTTCTATGGCCTCTGTGTGTCATTCAGCCTGCCAGAGTACTCATCCTAACCTTGCTAATACCCAGACATCCCAGAAAACACTTTGAAATGGGACTTGCATTTACTGGCAGCCGGTTATATTCCCCTCTTCTAGGACAGCCAGTTTTTTAGACCTAGTCTCTCTCCAAACCTGGGCACAGCACTAGTCAAGGCACTGCAGAGCAAATTACTATTTCAACTGGAAGAGAGGGGCATTAATAACAGAATGACAGGGATGAGTAAAGAAGTGAATAACGGGCGTACAAGCACTGGGACACAGTGAAAAGCCCAGCAGCAGGCTGAAGAGAGACTGCAGAGCTGGCATTTGCCAGAGGGCAAGATGCTGCTGGTTTTAACAGGACCCGAGCTCAACCTGTGACCACACCAGACCTCCTGGTGTCCTGGCTCTCATAGGGGTTTTTTTGGTTATAAGCATCTATTTAACAGTGATAATAATAAAAATCCTGACCTAGCTGTTTCACCCATCTCGCTACTCACAGGCAGCAGTCCCTTGCTTTTGGTACCCAGCCACATCTGTAACAACAAAGCAGGATGGATTTAGCAAGTGACACAGTCTTCAGTAAAATGTATTAAAAACATGTATTTTGAGTAACTCGCAATCAGTATTTGAGTGATACATGTTCTTTAAGCATCCAGAGTAACACAATGGAAGTGACTGTCAATATCTTAAATACGTTAGAAACAACCAACAGGAAAACCTGTATTTGATACCCACTATTTATGAGTTACCACTTGGCTTTTACTCAAACTCACATAGCAGACTATCACTGCTGTTGGTTAGCCAAGCCCATCAGCAATAGCTCATTAGAAAGCAAAGAAAAAGCTACCAAAGAAGATGAGCATCTCTGCCAGAAAGAGACTTAAGTGGTAACAGGTTAAAATTGCTACTGAAAATACTTCGCTGAAATGCCAAATCCTGCCAAAGGGTTTTACTACAATTCCTGATTTGCCTGCTGCCTACCCAGCTGAACCAAAATTCATCTTAATTTAAAAATATAAATCATTAGATCCTTTCAGAGAGGAACAGTGGGTGGGACTGCTGCAAGGACAGGCAGAACTGAACCACCAGGGCAGCTCAGGACTGATGCCCACCCTGAAGCCTCTGTGTCTTTCTCCCATCTTCATAAACACTACACTTGTTAGTCCTTTGGGACGTAAAAGCAAAAATCCACCATCTGAGCAAGTGCTGTGCTTTTGGTAGATTCAATTTAACAAAAGCACGTAAGCTCGGGACAGACGAAACCAGCTTTGATTGCTGCAAGTTACTGGAGCCTTGGGTGCCAGCCCCTGCCAGCACAACAGGGGATAAATTCCTGTAAGCCTGCCTTATGACAGAAAACTGAGGCCAAGAAATAAATCAAGCCCGGACGTTTCTTCATAAGACACCCACCACAAATTTTGTTTTGCTGAATGCAGGAAAAATACAAAGTGTTAAGTGCAAACATACAAATACTTTAAGTATAAATAAGCGAGGGAGGAATGATGCCTCTGGGCTGCTCAAGGCACAGCGAAGGTCTCCAAAATGGGAATTCTAATCCACAACATTTATTGCTTTGCTAATGCCAGCACCAGGAGAATTACAGTTAAATCACCATGATTAATCAGTCACAGCAGAACTATCTTCATCGCCAGTGGATGCAGAACCTCCAGGTTTTATTAACCTTTATCTGAGGAACAAATCGGTTTGTTGGATCCATTTATCTTGGAGAAATACTCCAAGAATCTTTAAAGGAACATTGCACTTTCACAGATTGTGGACACTTTGATATATTTCAATAAAAGCTACTTTCATTTTTGTTTATCACAAGTTTCACTTTCAGACTGCAAGAACTGCACGTTCGCATTTTAAGCACCATGTGAAAGTGTTTACGTCCTTCACGCCTTGCTAGAAGCTACCCAGATGTAGTCCCAACCCCTTCACATTAAAGTTAGACACTTCTAGGAAATCACAGCTTTGAGGAGGCTGTCCTGGGCTTCGTTGTTTTATACCACCAAACAGCTGGCAACACTGACAACCTGGAGCAGTTAAAATTGCAACTGAAATGGGAATCCAACATTTAACCTCTTTTATTTTTCTTTTCAAGCTAATGCAGTGAACTCGATGAACGTGTTCAAGCTTCCACCTGCAACCCTAAGAGGAAACGCTCACTTAGAATGGAAAGCTGAGATCCTCTACAACCATATTTCCTGGGATGGAAGCTTTAAACACCCACATTATGCTGATGTCAGACAGAGCTGACGGAGCTTTTTAGGCATTTAAACATCACACTCCCCCCCCAGCAACAACAACAAAACCCCCAAATCAAACCCCCCATTTTTACCATGTGTTCGGCAGTCCATCTGCCGTGCTGATTACACTGTGTCCTGAAGAAGTGAAGGCGGATGCAGGGGAAGCAGCCGCTCAGTGCAGTGCAGCAGAGAACAAGGGGCACCTGTCCTGGGGAGCAGAGGCTCTCGCCGTGACCGCTTTGTCCTCGTCACGCAGCTTAGGGGAGGGCACCCCACTCGGCACCTCGTTCTGCTGCCTGCGAAGCGCAGCCCAGGACCAGCACCCCTTGTGCTGAGTGGGAACAACAAAAGACATGCCAGACAACCAAGTGTTTACAGTCCAAGTGCAAACGCAAGAGACAATAGAGGCGGATGCATGACGAGATGTTCCTGAATTCTGTCCACATTTTTAGTTAAACAGCACTGTCCACCAACAACATTTTTCCCACTCTTTTAGAAGTGGAAAAAAGGAATTTCTGAATATTGTCTCCATGCAGGACACAATCACAAATATTTAGATTTTTTTATAAATCTAAAAATGATTGAAACTCAAAATGATTAAAACCAAGAAAAGTTCAAGTAGCTTTGCAAGCAGCTCTTTCCCGCTATATCCTTCATCAGTGGGTAAAAATAGCCAAGGGCTCTGCTCGTGTTGAGGTAACACCTTTCTTCTGCTTCCTGTAAATGCCTCTCTATCAATGCCAGAAAGTTACAAGCAGAGAAAAAAGTACTATCCTGCCCACTGAGATAACCAGATACGTGCAGTCTGAGCAAGTAAACTGAATTACACCTATCTTCTGGGTTTATACCTTACACAGCAACTGTCCCAAATACATCTCTAAAACAAAAAGATTAATTTAGAAACAGGAGCTTTAGAGAAAATCACACCTGCGAGACTCGAGCAATCTAAACGTCTAAGCCTTCTACGCCTCACAGTGAGCTGAGAGTGACCTAAAGCTGTTTGTTCAGCCTTCATGCCCGAATCTCCCTCCTCGGTTCAGTTCTGAGGTTCTAGGGAAAGTCTCTTTGCCCCGAGTGCTAACAAGTGAACTATTATTACAGCTATCACATTCAGTTACAGGAGGTCATTGTGCTAGAGGTAGTTCCTTATGTAAAACTGTTTTCAGTTCAGCGGGGTGGGGGGGTGGGGTTGGGGGGGGAGAGCTGCGTTTCACCAAAACCAGAACTGATAAGGAAAGAGAGACAGTACTGTTTACTCAGCAGTGTCCTGTCAGCCGTTCTGCCTTCATTTCCAAACAGCTGGAAGTAGGTAGTTTAAAACATGCTACACCCTTAAGCTTGAATTATTAATTCTAAATTAGAAACTGCTAGCAGCACTCTGCTATCATGCAATATCTATTAATTGTGGAACACAGATCTGAGCAGTGCTGAAGGAGTTTACAGTTAGATTCCCCTACAGACGTGCCTCTCAGACCAAAAAAAGCGTTTGCTCTCCCCCAGCCCAGGAACACATAGTTGGCACCACCTCCAGCGGGAGCAGCTGGACAGTTGCTACTGCTTCTCATTCCACTCTATATTACCAGCTATTACATTATCCCAAGTTTCTTGTTCAAGCTCAAACTCTCCCAGAACAATTAGAAAGTTGCCATGCGGGAAGTCACAGTGCTTTGCCATTTTCCACTTGGTGACCTTTGTCAGAGATGAGACATATATGAAAATGTCTCTTTTTTAAAAAAGAAAAACCCAAACACATAGTTTAACACACAAAATGCTGCCTGCACAAGGAAACGGTTGCAAGTTCGGCATGTTTTTAAGCAATGTAAACACCACTCCATATTAAGGACTGTGGAAAGTACCCTAAAACCCAACCAAATAAACACGGAACAGCAGCAGGATACAGAGCCACCCTGACACAAAGCCTAAGACAACACCACCGGTTTCTTTCCCTGGCTTGTAAGTTTTACTCCTTCCTCGCTAATAAAAAGCGTCGCTTGCCACCACACTCCACGATCAAACACTAAGGGTGGGGACACACTGTTTGTGCCGTTCCGTCTCGGGAAAAGTCAGAAAACATTTCCTTAGCGGAGAGGAGGAGAAACCTCAAAGCCGTCAACCCCGTCCTCCACCGGAGTGAGCAGCTCCCACCCTGCCCACGCCGTTACCTGTCTGAGACCCAGGAGGAAAGGCATTCTGCAGGCTCATCCTCTGCACCAGTGCATGGGAAGGCAGGAATTTAAAGCCCCACAGTGACCATTTCCTCATCTGCTGTGGGCAGCCCGCTCCTGTGATCCTATTTAAACCTGGGCTTCCTCGGCTGGGAATGCTAAGTAAACAGGGTTCTGGGACACTGTAGGCAGTGGCTGGCTCCCCCCCTCTCCTCCCCGTGACATATCTCAGACACAGCCCAGCCGGGGTGTTCGCAAGAGGGAAATGACATCAGGGCAGGCTGTGCTGAAAAAAATAACAACAACATAAAAAAAAGGCAAAGCCCTGAACCTCAAGACAGCTGCTGGGTGGCAGCAGGCAGCTCCCTGCAAAGGGGAGCCCATGCAGGGAGCCACGGAGGAGCAGGAGGGCTCTCCTCCCTGCTAACTGGGTGCTGCGAGTGGAGGGGAATCTGTTAAAAACACTGGCGAGAGCCAGCAGCTCCTCAGTGATTAAATCTCACTAAACAAAAATAGACATTTAATCTGTTTGTGAGGAGAAAGCAAAGTTTGAGGCTGCTCGCTCAACAGTAGTGTCGACCTAGGAGCAACCACCGTGGGTTTTCCGAGTGATTCCAGACCCTGGGGACCTTCACAGATCCCAAGCACTCCCACACCTTCTGCCTACCACCACAGCTCTGTCTTTTTTCTGAGCAACTTTTAGAGCACTGTTCCACTCTCAGCCCCTCCAGACAGCAGCCACACAGCCACTAAAGAAACAGCAACAATCCCTCAGATTTCAGCAGGATTTCTCCAGCATCAGACAGGTGATGGGAAGACATTTTAATCCACCTCTCCCCAAGGAAAACCCGACTAGTCCCAATGGAAGGTTTTTCATTCCACTTAGCTCATTTCGCATTTCCATGCCAAGGGGCAATTAAGCCTCATAAACAAATTTATCATCAGGTGCCCAGGATGGCATGTCTTGTTTGTCCTCTCCCAGGCAGGGAGTACAGCAAGTTCCACAGTGGTGCAGGAGATGACACTGCAGAAGGTAATCTAAATTTAACTCCCTATTCTACCTCCACTTGGAAAGCACAGCAACCCCTTTTTTCCATGCTCCTCTCTAACCAACAGCTGCCCTCGGCTGTCGGGGGGCTGGGACACCACCGCCACCAGTATTTGACAGGGAATCGGCTCCCCTTGCTTCTGGCCTCTTTGGCTTCTGGAGTTCAGCACAGTAAAATATTTGATGAGGGAAGGAATATACTTTCTTACCATGGGGAGGTCACTGAATCCCTTTTTTTAGCAGCAGCTTTAATAATTTCAGGACTTCAGAAGAGAGAGAGAAATCACATATAATTCTTACAAATGCTAATTTGCAACAGCAGGAAAAAAATTGAGAAAGGAAAGAAAAAAAAAAAAACCCAGAACACCAGATACCCTGCAGCTCTGTCAGAAAAAGACACCCATTTTCCACATGTCAAAACCCCTCCGTGACCAGCGCTGCTGCCTCCGCCCAGGCCAGCCTGGGCTTGTTTCCCAAAGGAGAGCCCGGCTGTGGGTGTCCTCAACACAATCGGACTTTGAGACTACACACAAGTATTACTTATTTTTACATCAACTTAAAGCCACTATACAAAGTCGCCATTTAAGGGAAGCACACCTCTGTTTTTCCTAAAAGAAAACAGGCACACAAGTAATTTCCTGGAGGATACAAAACATCAGCGTTAAGTACCATCAGCCAGGCAATGGGATTTTCCAGCTTTTGGGATCAAACAAACTCTCAACCTTTGCTTTTCCAATTCTATGGACAAACACCAATGATATAAAAGGGCATCTTTCTGGTTTAGTAATCTGTTCTGTGGCCTCACACTGTCCTTTGAAATATCCAATTTTGGCTGTTGCTATCCCAGAGCCCCAGACTAGGCAGATCCCAGGGCTGAGCCAATGCAGCAATTTGTAAATCCCTACTGTCAGAAGGAATCTAACTTTAACCACCCGCCTCTTATCTAGCACGTACTCAAAAGGCAAAGTGTCATTCCAGATACAAGACAAGTTGCGAAGGACTATCAAAGGCAGTAATTTAACAGAAACCCAAAAGCATCCTAATTTACGAGTGAATTTAGCATTCCTGGAAAGACTGACACAAAAAAGGTGGTTTGCAAGCTGGCATTACCATATTCAACTGCGGCAGCAGCAGCAGCAGCCACCTTCTCTTGCAGCCTGAGTGACAGCA
Source organism: Cuculus canorus (assembly GCF_017976375.1). Taxonomy (NCBI): domain Eukaryota; kingdom Metazoa; phylum Chordata; class Aves; order Cuculiformes; family Cuculidae; genus Cuculus; species Cuculus canorus. Next base: position 13,568,244 of record NC_071407.1, read on the forward strand.
GTCAGTAACATGCTCCTGCAACTCAGCCATAGGTAACTATGGAAAAAGCCCAGGAGAGGCATGGAAAAAAAGCTGGACAAGTTAGCTCATAGCTTTATAATGCCCTAGTCAATACACTTAGAGCCTCTTCAAAACAGCTAGGTTCTCCTAATCTTTGCAATTGCTTTGGATATTCCAATTATTACTGTTTTTATTTTTTTTTGAAGTTCATAAGTTCTTGCCCCAATGCTTTGTCTTGCAGCAACGGGTTTCATAGACAGTGGTTGTGAACAAATAGTTCCTTTCATCAGGAGTGAATTCACCACCCTCTAATCTGACTTTCATATTATTAGCAAGTGGGAACAGAAGCCCCCATCCATCTTCTCACCCGTTCATTACTCTGTACCTGTTAGCTATCTTCTTATAAAAGACATCAATCTTCCCCATCCTCTTAATGTCAAATGATCCCCCAAAGCCTTCAGCTGCTCACTGCCCATTTCCCAAACCTTTCTAATTTTCTATTGCTCTGTGCTTGGAGGAAAGCGGAGCCGAAGCAGTAATTATTTTAATGTAAGTGAGAGCAGCTCTAAGGCAGGCTCAGCATGGGTTTCGCTTCTTTATAAGAACTTGGGAGTTTAACATCTGCAAAGGCCACCCATCTGTGATACAAAAGTACGTCTAACAGATGTAACAAGCAAAGCAAACACAATTTTTTACAGTTTCTCTGTAGATTAATCTCTTGAGGGCTCTGAAAAGTCAGGGCTAACATCAGGACAGATTATGGGATCTACTTTATTTTGAAATTTTGCTTGTTTAGGCAGCCACCAACCAACTTTTTTTTTGATATTTCAGCGTGTATCCCACTATAGGATAATGGTGAGTAAGTTCCTTCTGAAAAAGAGGGAATAAAGACCTCCAGGCTTTATCAATCTGTAGTACTGCTCTACTGAATCTGCCCTCTGCCCCAAACATGATGTCAAGCAAAGGATGCTGCTTGACACCTTCACAAACCCAACACACTCAGTGCCTCATAAACTGAGATATTAGCATGTAACTGAAGTAGTTGATGGAAGCTGTTTGAGCCATTTTAGAGTCACTGTCCACATTTGATAGGAGATGCTTGCAAGCACTTTTAGGAACTCAGAAAGATATAATATCTATTTTGATACCCTCTGAGGAGACAGCTTGACCTTTAGACGATCCAGTTATGACAACATGATTGGAACAAAAATTGAAGTTGTGCAGCTCAAATCTATCAGGCTTGAAGCAGAAGCCAACTCTCGGTTGCTCCATTATCAGAGTCCTATGCAGGGAGGGGTTATTTAAGTATAAATACAGGTGATATACAATTAAGCTTTAATACTGTGGTTCTGCACATATATATAAAAATACATATATATACAGGCTGATCATAAAGTTGGAACAATTTTATCTAACGACTCTCCCATTTGCCTCAGTGCATTCTGTTATTTTCACACTGGTAACAGGAGCATCAGCTATCCACTTTCATTAGGCAGCCCACAGCCTTGGTGCTAGAATGGAGACTATGCGTCTGTTAGGCACTTGAAACAAAGTGTGAAAGAAACAGCCTGAATGAGGGTGACTTTATCTTTCCTGACCTTGAAGGGAGCTCTGGGAATAAAGAAAAAAGGGAAAGAAATGCACAGAAAGGCATAAAAGCAGACTTCCTTCTCTAGAATAAGACGACATCCAGAAACAACGAGGCTCTATCTGCCTTGACAGTAAACGTTTTGGAAGGGCTTGTTTGCTAGCAAAACCAGCATGAGACATTGGGAGTTGACCAATGCTGGAACAGCGATTGCCTGGATCTGCCTGGAAACTGCTTCTGGCTGGCCACCTGCCTGCAATATCTGCCCACTTGCTGTCAATTCTGAAGAGTGAAGGGGCACTTCCCCACTCAAATGGCACCATTACAAGAACACGGTGACTTTCCACTATGAGGTGCAGGTGCTCCAGGTTCACGTAACATGGTGCTGCCTACAAAGAACATTATCAACAAATTCCAGAAGACGAATGGAAACAGGTCTGTCTGATATTTTCCCAGGACACAGAGCACCCAGAATATCTTCCCTATTCCTTACAGCACACCTAGTCCAAAACAAACCTTTGGACTCATTGTATCTAGTACTACTGTATTATTTAAGAGTGGAGTAAGGTGGGTTCTCCCATTTGTGTGCAGTTCAACTACAAAGCAAGAACACTGAAGTCACTTGCATTTAATGTTTGTGAGGCCAAACAGACTTAATCACTGTTGGAGAGAGCCAGGAGTAACTACAGGAAAAGGCACCATATATGATGGAACTGGCTTGCGAGCCAGTGCTGCAGCCACTCCGCTAGATCAATAAATTTTCATGTGCCACAAAGCATAAGAACTTGCAGAGGTTAGAATCCGTCCTTAGGCAGGTCCCTTGTCCCTGCAGCCCATCAACACTTCTGTCAGCTCAGTGGTTTAGAAATGCAAGGAACTTGCAGCTTACTAAGTCAAGATAAGCAACTGTGCATTTCAACCTCACTGCTGTCATCTGTCTTTGTCTCCAAGTAACTGGTTAACCAGGGAAGAAGAGACTGCATTTCAAAATGTGTTCAGCGTTCCACACAGCCCCAATGGCCACAGCTCATGAATGATTCCAATTGAGTTTTGATTCCAGTTGCATTTCGAACAGCAACTGATAGTCACATGGACAAATGCAAAGTGTGCCATGTCCTCCATCTGAAAGCCATGCGCGAGCCCTGAATGAAAAGATTGCAGAGGAAGCCACTACCCACTCTGTCACCTGGAATTTCAGCAGGAGCTTGCCCTCCGCTTCACTTCTCTTCCGTAGGTGTAGAAATACCAACAGTAAAGCCCTTTCCTTTGCACTTCTGTAAAGCAAGCAACCTCTCTGAAGCTGCTTTCTGTACTAGGCTGTCATAAGAAGGGCACTCAAGAAAGGGCAGGGAGCAGACAAAGGGTGGATGTGGAGGAGACACCCAAGAGGAGTCCTCTTCAACACATACCCGCCAGAGGAGACAAAAGAGGCCTCATCACTCCAACCCACTCTGCTGGTTAGCTGGTAGGAGAGTGGTGGCAATGAAAAGTCCAGCCTCCTTCTCTGAGATCAAAATAGTTTTTCTTAAGCTCAGTTTGGAATTTCCAGCCCTCAGTGACACTGTTTCCCACCGCTTTCCCTCCCTAGTATGAGAAAACAATAGCCACAGGTTCAGCATGCTCTTCTTCACAGCAGAAAAGTTGTGGCCAAGCCAACATAATAGGAACACCGAAGACTGTTTCCATCATCTATTTTGCACAACCACCATTTCAATACCAAGGTTTGCTATCCAAGCCCAAAGGTCTTAAAAAGCTTTGGAGTCCTTCACCACTGAGGCAGAAGGGGACTAAAGAGTTGAAATTGCCCTACTGAGAAATGACACTAACTGCTTCAGTGGAGATAGGGTCAATACTGTGCCTTCAGCGCTCCCAGGTTCTGGGTATCAATGTCAGGCTTCAGTTTTAGTCCGGAGTGGGTAATGAAGTCATTGGAAAGCCTACTCGGCTTTCTCTGGGCCTGCTGGGAGGGGGAGAAAGAGGTGGGAGTTCAGCTGTTAAACATTTGAGGAGACTGTCTCGAGGAGGGCTAGGGTGTCAGGGGTGGTGCAGGGACACTAGCCTGGCTCCTTGGATTTTGGCACTACAGCTCTTGTTCTCCTTACGTCCGTGTACGCAAACAGGACCTTTGGTAACGGCTCAAGCAGAGATGATCTGCTCCAGACAGTGAAGAAGGCAGAGCTTCCAGACAGTAACAGGATCCCTCTAAAGTGGAATCAAGATGGTAAGCATCTGTTCTAGTTTTAGAGTCTTGCACCATGTGGGTACCAAAAATACAGCCCGTGTGCGTCCTTTGGTCACATCATCATAGGAGACAGAATTGTCCCAAAGCTGCTTACCAGCACAACCTTGATGGAGATCTTAGATGTCCTGCTCTTAGAAGTGCTATTTGTTTTCCCTCCAAATGACGGCAACTCACTATTTTTAGTGCTCATCTTGCCTGCTTGGCACTTCCCTTGGGCCTCACCCTTGTTTCACAGCGTTGGTGCCAGCTCCCACAAAGTGTTTTTTTGGTGCCAGAAGGGCCGATGCCAAGTCTGTCTGTTTTGATGCCAAAATGGCAGCTGGTTTGACTGTTGAGACAGGATTTGCCAAAGCTAACAGCACTAGTGCTGGGGTGACTAGCATTGATTCTAAGGTTTTCTTCTCCCTTACTCTTTTATTGCCTCTGGATTTCATGGGATAATACTGCTCCAAACGACCCTCTGGGGTCCTTGGAGAGAGATTTTTTCATCACAGTCTAAGGTAACGGGCAATTATACAGCGGACTGTCTTAATTTATAGGTCTTCAAAGAGATAGATCCTTAAGTACATGTATCAATTATGTGGGACGCAGCACTGCCACTGCTGGGCCCAGCTAGGGCAGAAGCAAGCCCCCTGCAGATCAGGCAACACTTGATCTCTCTCAGCCTGCAAACTTATTTAAAAAGCACCAACCACAAAAACACAGAACCCACAGAAGATAAGGGTGGTTATGTAGCATTTAATTGCCAAGATGCAACTAAGACAGAAGTCTGGAGCAGGACAAGAGGGTTAGGGAACAGCCAAATTGCCTCACATCACCATCAGCAAGAAGACAAAACTAAGAATGGTCATGGCCTTTTTCCCCTTTTGCACTCTTACAAGGGCCACGCTACAAAATGCTACTGTTCAGATTAAATCCAGTCTCGCACAAGAGGCACAGGCACGTTGACCGTGGGAACCAACTAGAGAGATGTGAATAGATTGTGTTCAGATCTGAGTAATTTGAAGTGATGGTATCCCTGCAAATTAGGAAGTATTTTGATGTTAACCTCTGCTACTTTTCTTGTAAACTTAAAACTCACACCTAGTTCAGAAACAGTGGTGTCAAATGGGCATCAAAATGCCCAAAGATATTCAGCTCTCTCTTCAGGAACAGTGCAATCAGTTAACCTGACAAGATGTGCATAACTGGTTAAAGCGGTGCTCTCATCATGTAAGGTTTTGCCAGGAGATCTGCTATTCGTACAGCCTGGTCAGATCATTCTGAAGTTTCTTGGCCTTTTCTGAGCTTAAGTTTACCTCTTGCACAAATTTAGAATACCCCAAACACCATTAGGCTAGTTTTCCTTAGCTCATTTTACAAGAGGTTCTTTTATTGAGTTGTGAGAATCAAGTTTCTGTTTCCAGCAAAGCACCACTTCTATATGGCCCATAAACTTCTTGAGAGGAATGGATTTTCTGGGAAATCCTTCAGGAAAACAAAAAGACATCGGCTGCTGCCTCTTCTCAAGCACCCTGCTGTCTATTACGGTTTGGTAATGTTACACAGCAGAGCAATACCACATAGGTTACACCGAGGAAAAGAAATGTGCTCAAACTGCCCTATATATGAACAGCCTCAAGCACTTTCCTACTGTTATTCCAAGCCCTGCCGTGGCACCTACATCCCCATCGACAAGTGGGTTCTGAGTGGCAGAGATGATTTGGTTTGTGGTGAACCACAAACAACTGGTTTAACTGAGTCTTCCTCTTGTTAGAAAATACACGTGGATCACAATAAGGTACTCCCAAAGTTAAAAGTCTGTCAATTAATCCAATGAGCTGTGCAGTACCCAGAGTTTTATGGGACTTCCATTATCTAGCAGAAAATTAAACTCATCTGAACCACTACAGGTAGGCTGAGGCTTGGAGTTTGTGGTTAGAGCCTTGCACAAACACAGGGAAAGCTCTTCGACACGGCATAGTGTGACTAGCAAACAGGAAGACTTCTCCGTTTCAAAAATGAAGAGCACTAAAGACCATGTACTTGTATCTTCATACAACCAAAGTGAAGAATTAAAGGAAAACACAAGTTTAACTACTAAAGAAGCTCAATAGCACAAGCATTTAAAAGATCACAGCACAACAGTATTAAAGACATCACTTTTAAACCACTAGGCAAAACTATAAGAGAGCTATCAGATCTTAACCTCCATGGTTAAAAAGTTCTTTAAACATGTGACTTTAGGGAAAAATCACTTCAAAAAACCCTGATCTTAAAGATAAGCCCATCTCTCCAAGTACTTAGAAGAAAAATGTGAATTCATTACTATTTTGAAATGAGAAAATAAAAATAAGGAATTGACAAACAAGCATTGTGTATGGTTAACACAGTCTCAAGCTCAGTTTATCCATGTCTGTGAAACAGCAGGAAACATCCCAGCCTTAAAGCCTAATCTCTCTCACTGCATTACCGGTTCTGCTCTGGCCCACATCTTTACCAGGAAGACAAGAAAAGCTCCCCAAAAGGCCACAAGCTTTGTTGCTCAGCCAACCAGAGAGGAGTGCTTTTGGGATTGCCTCAAGACGAGAGCCCTCAAAAAACACCATCTACATAAAGCAGAGAGCTCACAGATGTAGATTTCCAGATACGAATAAAGCTGGTTCAATCCAAGCATACAGGACAAAAACAATTCAACGCCTCCATCACCAGCTCCTCCATCCCCGCTGCATCTTCCCTTTCTGCAGCTTTAGGTTTTCAGCAGGTTAGGTTTTCCCTAACCATAAAACAGGGAGAGTGCCAGCAAGTTGTTTAAGATATTACAACTGTTGGGCTCTAAATACAGCTAATTGTTATTCTTTCTGTGCCTAGCAGATCTGCCACCGGTTACCCAAATATTTCCTGTTGGGCTCGGGCGGTCTGGAGGCCACCCGGGGACAGCCAGCAGTTATGTAAGGAACAGGCGGCTGGAAGGAAGCGATGGCCGAGTGTCCTGTTTCAGCATCAGCCATGGCATTACATAGTTTGCACTTTGCGTAAGCATTAAAAGCACCTAGAATCACAGCCAGTTTCTAAATTTCAGTGTCATACCTGCAGGCCAGGCGGTTTTGCCATTCCAAGAGCAGATACCTTCAACACCCCACTGTGTCCTCGCTCATCTCCGTGGTATCTGTAGGCTTTGCACCTCAGGTGCACAGGCAATGTGTGCTTCCCTTGTGTGCATAAAAATGCTTTATTTTATATAGTTCAAAGCTCCATAATTAAAAACTCATTCCAGCTTTATCTTGGGAAGAAACGCTGATCACCACAACCTGCCTTTATGGGTATTATCTTATCCCAACTGCTGTAATTTCCATTAGTGCTTGTTATTCCACTGGTAGATAAAGCAAACACTCCCCTGGCTGCAGCTGGGCTGAAGGAGGACAGGGTGACCCACACTGCTTTACCTCTCTCACACATTTCTCTGCAGCAAGGTTGCAGACTGTGGAAAAGAGAAAGCTAAGCACTTGCTTTCTCCTTGCTGAAGTCTGGCTTCCAGAGATGCATTCACTCTAGATCACAACACCAGCAGCTTCTTACTCCTTCAATCATCATTTCATTTTAAATTCTCCCATAGCATAAACCAAATAGTGCGTACTCATCTGTGTAAAAAAAAAAAAATCAAACCAAATCAAAACTTGATTGACTTCCTACCTTTGCACAAGAAGGAAACTGGTGCTAATTATTAGCATGACTACAGTAAAACAGTACATCTTAAAAACAGCATTAAAAACCCTGAAAACCCCGAAGTGTCAAAAGCCAGTTATTTTCTTCTCTAAAAGGCAAACAATTTACATATCATCCTCAGCACTGAGAAAGCTCAAAGTCCTGTGGGTGACTATTGAATGAAGAAACTCTAAGGCAAGAAAACATTTTCAGTTTTTAGAAATACTCACTTCTGACACATCGTAGACTCCTACAGTAGTATTTTTCCCCTAAGGCAGGTAGGTTAGGGAGTAGGAATTCTGAACATCTCCTTTGGAAATCCAGGACCAACCCTTCTTTCCTGGAAACAAATGAGAAATCTGCCCACTGATTTCACCGCAGAGACCCAACCTGCACCTTGTAAAGACAGACCACGGAAAGAGACATCTTCCAGGTAAAAATACATAAAGAACCTCAGGACGGACAGCAACATTTGTGAGTAGGATTTAATTACAGACTTAATTACAGACTGGCCATGAGACTGTCTTCCTTTCAGCACTTGTTCTTTAACTCAGGCTTCCAACACCAGGGCTGTTCAAAAATTAAAGATACAAACCTACTGGCACCAGGATGAAAGGCTTCTCACAGAGTCAAACAGCTCTGGGAATGATTCGCTGCACTTCAAGCGCCAACATTTCTCTAACTTATTCTTAAGATAACTGCAATCACTCGTGTTCCCACCACCTCAACAGGCAACATGCTCCTGCACCTAATGCTCTTTAAAAATAAAGACGTCTTTTCCCATTAATATTATTCAGGCCTTAGTGCAAGATGAGGCAGTAATTTCTTCTTCTCCACTAAAAAACAGACGACACAATCAGGTTGCTCTTCTCCACTAAAAAACAGACTGGTCACAGTCATCATCATAGCTTAGCTCATCTGGGAAATTGTACATTCCTCTATAAGCTGCTTTCAGAAGACAAAAGTAGTCTTTTTTTCCTATAATACAAGGATTAAATCACAGTTTTACTGTCCTCCTCAGTCTGCTACTTAAACCCATCTTAAAAAAATGCAGAATCCAAAATGGTGCATGTCACTTACTACTACGGAGTATTACCAAATACCTGTATAGGACACTTCTATTACTACATTATTAAAGACTAAGGGTTTGGGGTTTTTTTGCATCAACCGCATTCAATTTCTGATATCCCCAAATTCCATGACTCCCTCTATTTGACTTTCTCCATCCAATAAGTACTCTGCACTTTTCCTTCAGGAAAAGCAGGACAGGCTTCATAGTATTTCTTCAGATTGTTCCTCTGTCTTAAAAAACACACACAACCCTCCACCTGTGTATCAAGTGCTTTCTCTCTGTCTCCCAAGCTGTTGGCACAGAGGCAGGACCTCAGTCACTGCCACAGACTACTCCTTAGCATATTTTCCAGATACTTAATGAACCCACTGTATTACTATTTAATCCTGAACACAGATCCCTACTCAGCAACCCATAAGCAATGTGCTCCCTCACTCAGGCTGGGCCCTAAAACATGCATTCAATTAACCAGATTAAATTTTCCCCCCACATGAGGCTGTTCCTGATAAATCCACACTGCTCATTTCCTGTTGCCTTAGAGATGCTTATAAAGCCTCCAGGGATTTATAATAGTACCTTACTAGAGACTGAAGCATTTCACCATTTTTTTTTTTTCTTCCTTATTATTTTCCTTTAACTTGACCTCCTTACATTTAGTATGCATTTTAATATGTGTTGAATTATAACCAGGAGTTTGTGTGTTTTCTAGCAGCAAACTCTTTCGGTCTATGTATCAGTTACTGAGTTACTGTCTACTGGCTTTCCTCAATAAATTTTAGATCAAGTCTTTGGTTTTTACACCTACCACTGTATTTGCAGAATCCTTTCTTCAGCCTTTGTGTGTTCCTTGCTAGCTGCAATACAGTTCTTACTCCAAAGGTGCACTATACAAACAGTAAAATCTTTAGTGTCCCTCTAGTTTTAGACAACTGAATTTAGTAGCTGGTTCTAACATCAGCAAAAAACAATGAAGATGGTAATAAATGTCATGATCCCTTTAAAAAAGAGAAAGAAAACTGTTAAGACTTTTTAAAACATACACCCCATTTGTGGAAAGAATTCATCATAAGCTGACAGCATGACTTTATCTTTTAGAGTGTTAGCTCACATTTATTGAAGTCTCGGCTCACACTGTGCTGAAGTCACCATGAAGAAAAATAAGTGACCATCGAAAATGTCCCCAGATTCTTGGGAATTCAAAGCAAAGTTTCAGTCAAAAAAACCTAAAGCAATACTTTCATAAATGCAGAAACTTATTAGTGAAATGGAACTTGTATCTGTGAAAGTGAGCCAGCAGAACCAGTGGCATTCAGCCCACCATGCACCAAGAGACTTAAAGGACTGAGTCTGAAAACCAAATCAACGACAGAGATGAATCAAGCACGCTGGACAAGGTTTAGTTCTATAATATGCAGCTAGTATATGTTTGAGCTGTGTTAGAGAGAAGTCTTTGAGCTATTATTATGCCTTTTAGTAGCTCTGAACAGCTGAGCCCCTGTACTTCTCCTTTCAAGGCAGGCTGGAGGAAGCGCAATCCTGCTGCTTCCTCATTAGTGTGAAGTACTGCTGTCAAATTGTCTGCAACTAGCTTTCCAGCTATCACAAGGGACAACCAAACCTCCAAAAACTCAGCAAACACATGGAAAATGCTCCTTCCTAAATTCCCCAGGAGCAGAAAGATTCACCAGTGGCTCCCACAGTCCATAACCTGCAACTAGCTCACAAGTGTCTGCACTTATAGCAGCTCTCACCAGACTCTCTCATTCAGGTCCTCTACTTTTTGCCTCTCATCTGGATGAGCTGGAAAGAATTCAGACGCACACAGCTGCCAAGGATGCCCCTTGTGAGTTGCATCCCCAGGTATAAGAAATGCCACTCCAGTCAGGGGTTTGACAGAGAGCACAGATCTTGCAGCAATGTGATAACTCTGCCAGAGTCATCCTGCCAGGTCTATAAATCCAAATATTTCACAAAGTAACAGTGGAATCTGAAATAAGATTGGTTTCTGAAGGACAAACTGGTGGTCTAGAGATTGTTTTATTTCAATGTTGCCCCAGGTCGGTTGACCACACAAGCAAGGAGCACAGGCACACACGCTGTTTTGTACCACTGCGGATGCCAAGCATTCAGTGAAGGCAGTAAATGCTAACGCCAGAACAAAAGACAAAAACATTTTCACATTTACAAGAGTCACCCCACAGACCCAGTTTTACAGGGATTGTGCCTAGCACAAAACAGCCGCTTCTACACAGCAGAGACAGATTTATTCTTAGAAAAAAATTTCATGGTGGGTCATATCTTTGAGACACTGATGCCTTAAAGAAGGGTCAAGAACTTCTCCCCAGAAGTCTTACTGGGAAACAGAAACAAAAGGACTCCTCTCTCTATTCAACAGAACAGATTCAGACATTCTGTCAAGATCCGAAAAGTTCTTTTGAGTCTTCTCCCAACGCAGCCTGGAACTCAAAAGCATTCTGGAACGTGAAGGGTCCTATAAATTTACCAAATTTGAGTCAAAGATTTTCCAATCATGATCAATATCTCAGACATCCAAAATACGAAAATCTGACAACTAAAAGAAAGGGCATCACCCAATATATTCCCCTCACATAGAAACACTCAGAGCTGCATCACAATCTGTTTTGTAATAATTTCTTCATGAGACAGCTGATCTTCAGTGATCTAGGAAGTTGTGGATAAACCTCAAGAACTGAGAATGTTCTTGGTGCATATTCTCATTTCTCCCCAGGGAACCATGACCTTCAGAGGAATATTAATGTGAAGTATGTAAAGTATTTTGTGGACTGTTTATAATCTAATGACTCCAAATGTAACTTTAAATGCCATTCTGCAAAGAGTTAGCCACGTTCAGCAGTTCAAGCAGGAGGAGAACGCTAAAGCCTCTCAGACTACTGCTACTGCTCTTCCCTTAGCTTTGTTCAAGTCATTTCACATAATACAGTTACCTTATATCGAGATCAGCAAAACACTGCTCAGAATCAAGCTGACATAAACCTCATGGTTGCATTATTAACTAGTAAAATTATTCCAAGGACTTATATTTGGAACTGTCTGTTCACACGTACAGCCAAATTGGGAAGCCCAGCTTCAGTCCTTACTTAAACATTACTTAACAGTTAAAACTATCTAGTTTCTGGAAAAAAAAGATTTTGAAAGAAATACTCTAATCCTTCATTAAAAGACAAATGTGAAAAGCATACGATTCCCACTGGCTACGCTAACTGTAAATCAAGTTACCTTTCTGGAAACTCAACATGTATTTGCTAAATGAAAGCAAAACAGCTCTTACGGTTCCACAATCAGACTCTAATTCTTGTCGCAGAAGTTAAAGTTTTCATCACAATGTTAGTTTAGCCGGTTATACATCCTAAAGGCTAAAAATAGTATTTAAGAAGGAATTTGTGAAATTAATATTTGTGTTAAAAATATTCATGAAAAATCTAGCTGTTTGCTTTCCAGAAGCTGCTATTTGGTCTCTTCTGTTTTTTCAAATTAGAAGAGGCCTTTGCAGAATTATAAATAAAACACTGAAAACTCCATGTGACTTTCCCATATGCAGTTCTTCAACAGCCAAGTGATTTCCCTTATCCCATCTCCACTGTTTGCAAACGAAGGCACTGCTTGCCAAGTTTCAAGTAGAGAATTTTTAAGCCAAATTTGTAAAATGAAGAAGATAAAGCTTTTTTCATATCCTTTGATCAGAGATACGCTCCACAAGAAAAGCTAAATTGTGGAGGGAAGCAAGACTGAAATAAAAGAAAGATTGTCTATTTTGCCATCAATTTATAAGGAACATCAGTGTGTCAGTATAGACATGGGAAACAGCAAGAATGCCAACGCTAGCTTTAAATGTTTGAGAACAGTGCATGTAGCCATCTCACTTCTGCACATGTTCCGAGACAGAAAACAGACTTCACTCACTGAACAAAGAAGGACATCTAACCTAAAAAGCTGAAGTGTTAAGAGAACATCTCAGTTTTATTTCTCCAGGGCAACTGGCTGATGCAGCAGACAGGAGGATTTTCCTCTCTGCTGCTTTCCTGGTTGCCTTTATTCCCACCATAATATCCAAATATTTGAAAGCCCAATATGCAAATGGCTCCCATCCTATGCATCACACCCAGAAAACTTACGAAGGTGATCCGAAACCAGGCCTCCAGCTTTCTGAAGGGTGGGATGCCTGGCACCATCTACAAGGAGAAACACAGCAGGTAATTCTGAGCCAAGAGGAGACAGCGGGCAAGGCTGAAGCGTACATACTGGGAGAACAGAAACGATGCTCTGCCAGAAGAAATAGCAGAGGACAAAGTACCGAACTGTCCTTGATCTGAAGGGCAGCCAAACAAGGAAGACAAGAAAGTCACCTGCCACATAACATTAAGACTGCCATCTTATACTGAATGCCCCAAAACAGAAGTCAGAGACCTATTCTTCCCAGTACACCAAAGGATCTCTTTTCTAGTCTGAGCTGCAGCACAACATTCATTCCTACTGACCTCACTTTTCCCCGTGGATGGGAAACACACCCATGGTGCTATCTTGATCAATGCAATCCACAAATGTCCTTCATTGCATGCAACAGTTCAGTAAAGCACATCTGGCAGCATGACAGAAACCCACAGAAGGACACATTGAAATTCTCACATTCAATTTGACCTACATAAAATCTTACTGATATCTAAATACTCCTTTGGCACCAGGAGTGGGTGAGCCATGGCTGTGGGCTAGTGATAACCTGCAGCTTCACCCCAGGCAGACCACTGGCAGTGTCACAAAAGCCTAGCACCAAGAGATATATATAGTAAGATGCCACACACACACCGAGGGGGTTTGAAAAGCCTGCTGAGCCCTCATGAAGGAAGGTGTTCTCTGGTCCTACTTACAGCCTCAAAAGCGAGGGGAAAGAGGTTCTGCGTTTATTCTTTGGAGTCTTGTTCAGCCACGCACAACGCCTGCACACCAGCTAAGTATATGGTTACTCTCTGTGGACAAATAGGTTCTTCTGCAATCTATTTCATCATTTTCAGAAAGACAGATAACACATTTGTTAACATTAGCCAGGTTTTTTGCAAGACAAATTATGGCCTTTATATAATAGAGAACCAGGACTCCAGTTAACTTCTGGTCCATTCTCAAACTGTACTGGACTTCTTGTTTGGCAAAGTCACTCCTTTCTATTCTTTTATTTTCCATCATCAGAATAAGAATAAAATTTACTGTATCAGAATTGGAGTCAAAGTCATTAATGTTTATAGATAACATCTATTGCTTTATGCTACGCAAAGGTTTGACATGTTTTTTCATGCTTGTTCAATGTATTAATGTTTGTGTATGTACTGAACACAACCAGAACTCATACCTAAGCAAAAGATCACTGGGTTTGGAAATTGATATCTCATGATTTAATTATTTGTCTGTGATGAGGAAAAAAACAATACAAAGTCATCCCATTTGTGAAAACTAGCAATTGTTGATGACTATATTTTTAGGGCAATCTTCAGAGAATTTTCAGAAAGAAAGTGGCATCGCCCTTTTATTTACCCCATCCTAGACCAAATATATATAGTTTTTTCAGAAATCAAGATAATGACACTTTCTTTTACTCTTCCACAATAACAAGGAGACTGAAATCATAACTCATGCTAACAATTTTCTGTAAAGGAGGCTTTCATTGTTAACTATAGTATATAAACTCTGGATTTAAATTTTCCCTTGCAACTTGCCAATCTTGTCATGACTCAGCTTTAAAAAAAAAAAAGGAAAGGTTTCCTTTGTAACTTTCCTCTCTTAGTCTCCAGCAAAAAGTTGGGTCATAATTTAGAAAGAATCCTAGCCATGCACTGCTGCTGGCTGAAATCACAGTTAGAAGCTGAAAAGCAACCAGAGCCTCAAAATGCAGGCAGAATTGTTTCATGGTTAGTATTCCTTTGCTAGGCCAGAAATTCAATACTGCCTTTATAAAGCAAATCAGCATCCAATGAGAGGCAGAAATATGCATTCAATGCTTCCGACGTACTTGATTGTAACAGAATATTCTAAGTAGGAAGTCATAAATATGTTCCCAGCACTCTCTGGGATAACCAGCAGAATGGTCGTGATAAGCAGCATCAGGAATGAAAATGAACAAGCTCATAATTTCTCCCAACGTGCCAAGAACTTAGACCACCACACGACTGAAGACTTTACGGGGTAAACACACATGAAAATCTATTTTTTTTTTTTTTAAGACTGACAGGATTGGAATCCTTGTCACAAAGCGCCACAGTGACAACTCAAGTTCTACAGGTAGTGTTTTCTTTTTAATGTAATTAAATATCTTCTTTTTCCTGTCTCCACACCTCCCAACACACCTTTTATACCTCCAAATACTGACAAAAGTCACCAGCAATCTCCCACCACACCAGATGCATGGAAAGCTACGCAACAGCCTTTGAGGTGGGGAAACCAACTCAGATCCTAACTTCTCAACTTGGGAGCACAAAGAAAGAGAACGCTTGTACCAGCTTACTTATGTCTCTTTATCACATCCTGATGTCTCTAGTAACAGATTCTAACATTCAGGACACCAGAATTCACACTTGGGCATCTTCAACTTCTTTCCTGAAGGACTCCAGCTATTGATTCTCGATACGCTGCCAAGCTGGCTCCTGAAACAAGCCAGAGAGTGCTCAGGAAACACTCTGGAAATGGCTGGAAGTAAGAGGTAGTTGCAGGCAGGTCCCAGCACGCAAGAAGTCAGCCCCTGGCTGCAGGGATTCACAAGGCTTCCCATATTTCAACGTGTGTTGAAGAGACTGCAAGGATTTCCCTGCTTTAGAATAATGAATTGACAAGGAGGAACTGCGACGCCACGAAAGCCTGTGCGGCTGAACTGAACCATTTCAAGCTCTCTACAGACTTGGAATGTAGAGTCCAATGAGTTATCCTAAGTACTAGATTTTAGTCTAAACTGAAGTTGACACTTCTTGAACAGAAACCAGAGATTATAGGTCAGATTTAGAAGTAAGGCTTTCTACAAAGATCCTACATGAATGCTCAAAGAAACAAGAAAAAAAAACCAAAAAGCGAACCAGCCAAACAACTCTCATTCTTTAGAAGAGCAGCTGCCTGGAAGAATTTGAGAAGTACTTCCATCAAAAGCATTTCAGTTGCCATTCAAAACACACTCACATTGCATTTCCAATTTCAAAATCTCCTTCTCATCTAATTCTATGTCCTCCTATACTTTCTTCAAAGGCTCTTGCAATTTAGAAGTCATAGGAAAGCACACCAAAAATACCAGACTTGACCAATGCACACACTTCTCTGCTAGGTGAGGTCGTCTTTCAGCATTACATGTGATGCAGCAAACCACACACTCCTCTGGGAAGATGCTACCTTTACTCCTTCTGAAGCATGATGTACGCTGACAAGCATACACAGATACTAATACAAGTCAAACAGGATTTTCTGCTATAGAAAAACCCACTTCTAGTCTTTATTCTCCACTTGAATCCATAATTCTGAGTAATAAATGTTAGTTAGTTTTCGTTTAAGCAACTAAACATAAATCCTGATGAAAGGCATTAGGAGTATAAAAATGTCCATTATCACTTTGGGCTAGATTTGAACTGGTGACCTGAAGATGTGACACTAGACGGTTCTTTAACTATCTGTGATCACAGAGATTTGCATCAGCAAATACTTAAATCCCAGGAGACAGCACTTCCTGGGAAGAAAAAATGTTAGATAAATGAAATCTTTAGAAATAAAATATTTTAGATTTATGCAATTGTAACAAGCAAGAAAATACAAAGAGCAGTCTCCAGATTTCTATGAGTTTCTGGAAGATCCTCACATTACACATACACAACACAAAACTTCGTACCAAAAGCCAGTACTTGCAAAGCTCAGCATTCACTACTCCACTGGGATAAACACAGCAAGTTAAAGAGTCTGCTGGATGGCTTCAGAAATGCACTGAAAAATCAAGATACATTTTGTATTGAAATGCACAAGCAATTCCACTTTAAGTCAATGTATTAAAAGATTTTAATGATCTGTTCAACTGCATCATACTAAACATGCAGAATCTGTCATTGAAACATCTACCCTAGCAGAACCATTCAGGCTCTTTGCAATCCATGATCCTTACATCAATATCCTGCTCCCGTGGAGGTTGGTGCAACTCCCAGTGAGGCAAGCATATGTTTCTCACCTGGTTTCAAAGCGGCATCAGCTGAAAGCAACCATCAAGTATCTCTGTGAAGCAAAGCATCCTCTAATATTTTATGAGGTTGTAAAAATTTCACAATGGTACATCTGCCGGCAAGGCAGACAGAGCCAGAAGCACAATCAACAATTCCCATCAGAGGTGAGAGCCTGTTTAACATTTTTGAAGTACTGCATATGCGCAGGTGCTCCATTTCATTGAGAGTCGCTACACAAAGAAATCTCCTGATCAAGAGCAATACCTTTAATGTCCCTGATGAAAAATAATATTCCCTTGATTAGCCATCAGACCCTCTCCCTACACACATAAGTAAACTCAGCCACAACCGTGACCAATCCTACAAAGAGGCCTTCGTGAAAAAGCATCTGCACAAACAGCTCTCTGCTCGCCTGGGGGATGACTCTCCTTTTGTTGGATTCGTTTTGAAGCTACAGATGTGCTTCAGATGCCCCACACTCATTCAGCGACCCCAAAAAAATTCAGAGAATCAAAGGATTGTTTAGGTTGAAAAAGACCTTTTAGACCACTGAGTCCAACTGTAAACCTAACACTGCCAAGTCCACCACTAAACCATGTATCTAACGTGCCCATCTTATGCCAGCCACATGAAGATAGCCACATTCTCCAGTTTGCATCCAAGAGGTGTACAATTCAGGGGAAAAAGTTGCTTTTCATAGTTAGTTTTAACAATATAATACATAGCATTAAAATAGCTTCAAGAAAGGAAAGAAACATGTAATATAAATTACAAAGGCAGATGATAAATCTTCCACAAGCATTCAAAAACATCACAATAAAAGCTCCTAAAAGTAAGCAACCAGGTTTCATAAACATGCTTTTGATTAACCCTTTTGCAGCTTCCAAAAGATATGATCTCTGTAGTCGCTAAGCATGTCTGCCAGAGCTTGCCAAGGAAAGCATGAGCAAGCAGCTTCAAAGGCAGAATGACGTACCTATTGCAGTAAACCCTAATCCTCGCTGTGAACACCACGCAACTGAACTTAGTCATAGAAAATGGGATCAGAAATTCTAAAACAAAACAAGGAGTTGAAGGAGCTAGCAGTCACCATGAGATCACATTGAAAACATTGAGCAACATTTAAGACAACTGTTGTCAGAGTTGATAAAGGGCAGAGTAAAACTAATGTCTTGCACAGGAAACTTTAGTGGATGGTAATAGGAACAAGGTGTTCGGGTCAGCCTAAGACCTTACACACTGACCTGGATGGTGGCTTTGCGAAGAATAAAGGTGTCAGAGAGCACTCCAATCACCACTCCACATGCACAGAGCCCTAGCAAAAGGTTTCTGCTCTCTGACCATAGGAAATGTGGCATGGGTAGAAGCAGAGGGTACCCTGACAATCTGAGTGATGGCTCACATGCCACAAGCAGGGCAGAGGAAAGGTCTCTGCAAAGCACAGTGTTATCTTTTCCACAGTTCATAACACCATGCAAACACATATAAAAGAATGTTGTAATTGCTCAAGTGACCGTCTTTGCTAGTGTCATGTAAAGCACATGGCAGAAATGCAGAGGTCAGGATTTCTGAGGTGATTCTCCAAGGAGACATAGTTAATGATGTTGGAGAAATAAGGGAGATAAAACAGAAGGGATTACTCAAACACTAGGACAAGGAACAGGATGGCACCATAAATCCATCCAGCAAAGAAACACCAAGATAAGCATAAGGGAACAAAGAGGCTGAGTAAGGAAAGAGAACTTTAGGTGAACTATCCTAATTAGCATAGTAAAACCCACACCCCTTACTAGAGGAAGCCCCAGTCCACCAAATGCCCTTCCCCATGGAGCATGCGTGCTGAAAAAGAGGACACTGTGACTTTAAACAGAGATGAAACCTCGCAAGGACTAATAGAAATTAGGATGACGGAGTGTAGTTGAAAAATGTACTGATAATGGGCACAAGAAATGTATAAAATGTCAGCTATGTCCTAACCGAGGTGTGCTAGCTTGGTGGAATTACCACCTAGCACCCACCTCTGCGCAGATATGCAATGAACAAATATCTCAACTCTGTGTGAGGTTCAGCTTTCTGCACACAGAGTGAAAGAACCCTGACTTTTGGGACAACAATGTGACTTTCTGAAGTTCCCCGTGCTACTTGCACTGTAGCTTCTTGGACAACAGCATCGCATATTTTCCAATGACCAGACCTAACCCAAATTACAGGTTTACACAACCCACGTGAAATTCAGGTTTTGATGAATACGTTTTTTCATTTTAGGAACAAGAGCTGATTTTCTAAGTCAAGACAATCTTTCAAAAAACATCCTGTCTGCATGCAGTGTCACGATGCCTAGAGAGATCCTGAAACAACAATTACTTTAAGTAAGCTTCCCCAGCCTTCTCACTGCCAAAGAAGCTTCATTAGCAAGCACCAAGTATTCAACTGCTGATCACTTGAACAGATAAAATAAAGAGAACACAAAGACCTGCATCAGGAAAAGGAAGGCGGTGGCAGAAACAAAGGAGACAAGCAAGCAGAGAAAAGAATATCTTGAGAAAAAAAAAAAGATTGTCAGGATCCAAGCGCTGCTCCTGTGACCATTAGATACAAGCCAACTGTCCAATGACAAGAGAGGTTATTCTCCCTTTGATCATTCTCCAGTGTCAATGGAAACCCACTGGGGCTTGAAGAGATATCAAGTCTTTGAGAGATTAATATCTAACTCAGCACACAGACTACGAATGGAAGCAGAAATGAGTTTCCACTCCTCCTCACCAGGCACAGGACTATCGCTTCCATTTAATTAAGTCTGAGTGGTCAGATTTCAGTACCTTCCTCTACTTTCTCTCTACGTAGACATCAGGCTCTTCTTTCCTTTAGAAAGGCCTTCATGTCTCACTCTCATCAAAATGCAAAGCAAACAGGACAAGATAGATACTAGGTGCCACAGCTTACATGCAGTTATTCATGTCAAGCATTACAACACAGGGCTGTCCAAACGGACAGCAAGAGCAGAAAGGCTGTGTTATCCTTCATTTACCATTGACACTGCCGTGCGAGTCTTTTCTCCTTTGCAGCCTCACAGATTCCAGCAGAGCCCTGCAGAAGAGCGACCTCCCAGCACCAACCAACCATGAAGTATTACCAGGTAGTTCCCAAACTAAAGACTGTGGCGGGTTTGAGTGGAGAAGGCTGGAAATCGCTTATGTGGAGTCTCTGCAGGAAAAGCACAAAGACACTGATGTCACCCTGTAGAGTCCCTCTGGAATCGCAAAGGTGGCCAGACATGCTCATGAACCCAGAGAAACTACGCAAATATTCAGCTTCCACTAGCTGCAGCATATCCAGAACAAGTGGCAGAGCCTCTTCGCTATGCCTGAACAAAAAATCAAAAGAAAGAGAAGTTAGGGCATCTCACAACCTGCTCAGCCTCTGGAAAGATAAGAAGCAAAATGGGATTTTTTATTTTTTTTTAAGTACTTGCTTAGAAGTTCGGGGAAAAAAAAAACCTTTAGCTTTCCTTCTGTATTTAAGCAAAGACTTTTTCAGAATTTCCAGCATTGCGAAACAGAAGACAGTAGAAAACAAATCTACTTGAACTACACGTAAAAGCCACAAAAGCTTGTACAAATACATGCATGTCCCTAAAAACACATGTACCTATCAAAGCATTTTTTAAAGTTTGCTCAAACTGAGAGTCTAACCGAACTCTCTGTGCTTGCTGTTAAAAACAATTTTACTCCAAGTAATAATGAGGATGCAAACCAAGTAAGCAATAATGAACTTGGTTTTAACTGGTTTGCGAGAAACCCAGTTTGCAAATGCTGCCCTTAGCCAGCTATCAAATATACAAGTTGATACAGCCCAGAAGGCACTGTGATGAGTGACTTAAGTGGAGGCACCCTACACCCACCAGCATTCCTGCTGAATGAATGTGAAATCTGCAAGAATTTCTTTTATTTATCTTACTAAAAGCGTTTCTTGGAAGGGCTGGAAAAATTTATTTCAGATGGATTTTTCAGCTGAGAACAAAGTTGTATTTATTCTAATTATGCACTCTCCAGTGTGGCCTGCCATGCTGAGAAAGAACATTAAATTCAGCTGCGCACGAACTCATGGAAGTGACCTTTTGAATTAAAATGCTGCAGCAAGAGACTTGTGGAGCATTTTCACTAAATAATAACCCACTGTCTGTGACTTGCAGATTAGTGCTCAGACCACTGATTTCATCTGCTACTTCCACAGGCACAAGTCCACATGAGGTCAATCAGCTGGCAATAAACCATGTTTGCTGCGGACTACAATATGGAGAACTGTACTTGGGAATGTATTCATAGTCTCCAGTCCAATATAGTTTTATGAACTTTTACTAACCATCACGCAGCAGCATAACCTTGCAAGGCACTTTAAAGAGGTCGTTTCTGCGGGACACTCGCTATGTCATTTAAATAAGAGGATCAAAGGTGTTATTGACACAAACTGAGCAAGCTCTCACTTTAATGAGAGCAACAAATGCAAGGATGAACACCACCCACGCAGAAGTACCCTGTTCCCTCTTTGCAGAAGGGCATGAGGATTATCTGAAAAGCTTCTGCTGTATGGAAAGCTCAAGTACTTGGGGAGAGAGGCAGGTTAGCACTAAAAGCTAGGAAGTCAAACGTGAGGGTTTATTTCATTACCTGAATGAAAAGTGCAATGTAAAATAACAACAGATGCAAAACATATACTAGTTTGGAAATGGAGGACATCTTTTTAGTGTGCAAATATAAAATGTCCTCCTTAGACAGACACATCAGATCATCTTATTCTTTGCAGAAAGGTTAAAACAGATGTCTGAGCCTTCCCAGCAGCTGGGTTGCTGGGTAGTCAAATTCCACACTGCCAAAGAAAGCTAGGCAAACTTGTGTGCTGACATCCAAACCTCCAGGGCACTTAGGAGGCACTCACTCTGCCTGCCCAGTCCAACACCATCCCACAATGGACAGGACCTGCTGTCAACCTGCTCTAGGCTCCCCATCCCTTTCACTCTCCAATGTATACACAGCAGACTCTTGCAGTTCACAGCCATTGAAGATTTTGGTACGCAGTTCAAAGGCCTAGAAAAGAGACTACCCTGTTCTAGACATCTGAGGATTTTTCAAGCCAAAATGCAGCTATTAAAACAGTTTGTGCTGCCAGTTTGGGTTCTGCACTCCCTTTTCAGATTTTATGTTTGCATTTCAGCAAGCTCACTCTCATCTCACAGTTCTGCTCACTGAACCTGCTGGTGTAGTCCCAGGTCTGCATCCTGTGGCCTCCAAAGGGAAATACCATGCAAGAAATTCAGCTTCTTGACTTCACTACAGAAACAATTAACTGACAGTCATGGAGAAGGAAGAGAACTAAACGCAGCACATGCAGTTTGAGGTACACGAAAGCTTGATCCTCATGTGTCTCCACATGTTGATTATTTACAGCAATGCTTTCCAGATAAATAGAAGAACAGTCCCCAATAAAGTACAGAAGAAGCCAAGAACAATAAAACTGCATCTCAACTATTAGGTAAAGTTTGACCACAGTACTTGAGGGCATTGAAAACCTTTGGACTGAAACCTTGTAGAAGAAAACCAGGAGTCTCTTGGTTAACAATTAATAATTTAGACCTGAAGACTCTACCCAGACTTCCAGCTGAAGAGGTAAACTACACTGTCTTTATATACCTGGTACCACACATCTCCCCTTCTTTTGATACAAAACACCCATGTTTCATACACAGTACATTTGCCATTTTAATGTCCCCATTTTAGATGAGTAATTTCACATTTCTTTCTTAATATCATGATGCCAGCCCAGCCCAGAACTGAAGAGTTCTTGCAAAAAGTCCCTATGTGTCAATGGAAGGACTCAGGAGCACTCACTGACTTTAAAAAAAACAATTTTTAAAATAATATTTTTTAATTTGCTCTCAAAAATACCCTACCAATAACTAAACCCAAGAAAATTCCTTTG
The DNA here is from genome assembly GCF_017976375.1 of Cuculus canorus. Taxonomy (NCBI): domain Eukaryota; kingdom Metazoa; phylum Chordata; class Aves; order Cuculiformes; family Cuculidae; genus Cuculus; species Cuculus canorus. Next base: position 13,591,016 of record NC_071407.1, read on the forward strand.
AAAACTATTTTATTCGTCATTTTCCTTAATCTTTCGGGTTAAATAAACCATCAAGACACTGTCCACTGTAGAATATAAAAGATGCCTCCTGCCAGGATGGGGAAGGAGCAGACAAACACAGAAACAGTGAAACACCTGTACATGAGCAAGTTATTTGTCTGAACCATATAAGCAGTATTTTTAAAGCCTTTTTCTTTAAAGACTTTAGTTCAAAGCATGAACAAGTTTTATCTTGCACCCTTTCCTAAAAGAAAGGAAAGTGTCTTCAGAAGAACTGCTGGCAGGCAGTGCCTGTGCAATAGAAGAGCTGGGGATAAAAAGAGCTCTCATAGCAAGGATACAAATTTCATTTAAGTCTCTGTCCCAGCTTGTAAAACACCACTAGACCCTAAAGTTTCCAGATTCGTAAAATTAACCTTTTCTTTATTAACAGTGTGGTACGAGCAATGCACCCAGCCTTCAGATTGCTTTCATGCAAGGCACACAGTTTCACAGACACAAAGACACCCTCCCTTTGCCTGGTTCCAGAAGATCAGGACATGAGTGGCACAGCACTGAGCCAAGGCACTGTGAACATCTTGCCTGGTGCTGTTTTCCTCCCCTGCAGATCTCCACACTTTCAAGGTAAAGCCAAAATGTCCACTGCTTACATACATAAATTTAGTCCTATTTTATTAGGACATACTGAATATATTTAACGCTTGGACGCGTGTCTATAATCTTCAATAGTAAGATTACAGCAAGAAGAGTTTGGGTTACACACTGCCAGATGACACGATACAGAACACAAACCACCAGTGCCACTCCTTCATTTCCCCAAAGTTTATCTGTTCTGTTAAAGCTTGTGAAAAAAAGGAGATTTGTCTGGGCATTGTCCACAAGAGGAATTCAGCAAGCCCTTCATATCAGCCTGAAGTTACATGCCAGCAAAGGCAAAGCAAGGACACAACAGATGTGTCTCGTCGCTTTATAATATAAAGTTTTCTTTGCACAAAGCTTCTCAATAAATACACAGCATGCTGAAAATAAAGGAGGACCACTTCTCCATCTAGTCTATCGAGAGAAAGCAGACTATAGGTTTCAAAATGGAAAACAACACTATGGAGAGCAAAATTACTCCAGACTTCCTGAATTCATCTTTTAATACCAGGATAATCCTTGGACTTTGCAGTCAAGGGTCAGACCTAAGAGCACAAAACAGGTCTGAGAAGAAAACTCCTGACTCCTGTTTCTACAGCCTAACTGCTCTCTGGTGGTTTACTGTGATCATGTACTCTGGGAACTGCAGAGATACAAGAATAGAGCAGAAAAGGAACAGAACTCAGTAAAACAACAAGTCACAAACATGAGAATGATATTTAATAATTAAGAGATTGATATTTAATAATCAAGTATGAGCGATGCAAAAATTTCCTATTAAGATGGGTAGGAAAAAGGAAAAATGAGACAAAGAGAAAACAATACAGCTAGGGAAAGGAGAGCAAAATAAACTGAAGTCTTATTTTTGACACTGCAATTTAAGACAGGCCTTGTTGGGAGTCAAAGTGCTAAGTGTCAGTGAATAGAGACAATCAGATATGATAGACTCAGCAAGCCTGCTTTATCGAAGTTTGAGATCACAGGAGACTGGAGGGTCAAATGCAAGCTGTTTGTGAAGTCTGCTTCTTCTAAAAGGATAGAAGTCAAAACAACAAGGTAATTTGAAGAAAATGCAAAATGTGCAACCCTCCTCCTCTTCAGCATTCACTGTGAAAAGCAGTCTGCAACTGAACAAATGAGACCAGCAGTAAGGAAAGGAGGAATTTGTCACACAAGAGACCCAAACACGACTCACGACCTTTGCATGTATCCAGGTAGATGCATTAAATGCTTTCCAAGCACAGAGGTCTTCAGATCACACGCCTTGGGTAATTTTCCTAATACAATTACAACTGATCCACAGGATGGGATGAAGTCAGCCCAGTACCATGGCCTTGGAAGATACGCTGCCTTCATAAAAGGTTTTGTCCGGTCTTTTCAATACCCCTGCACAATGCCCACCACCACTCCTTCATCTACCTCCCAGCACAGACTGATCCCAGCCAGTTTAACCTTTTCATTCCATACCAGTCACTCCCAATTCTTGTTTAGCTCAGCCAGAGAGCTCTAAAAGGTGCTTTTGCAGCAGGTTGCTAGCCACGTGGGACCCATTTTCTGCCCACAACCAGTGGGATAGCTGTCACAGGGAATATATTATGCAGTGGAACAGCCTGATCTTCTGGAAGCAGAAGACATGCAGCTCCTATGGTTTCCTGTTGGCCATCGTCCACCAACTGAGATTGAAGGAGCATCTCATGTAGAGAAAGAGGTTTTAAACAAAAAAGAGACAAAACAAAACATGTAACTACTCATACAGTATTAACAAATAAAATGCTTATTACAAAGAGTCAGGAATACGGAGCTTGGCAAGGGTGACAATTTCTGCATATTTTGCACTTTTCTTCTGTATTGAGCTTCTGGTGTAGCTGCCACAGTTACACTGTTGTTTGACTGACAGCATGATCCCATACTGTCTTGATTATAAGCTTCGGTTCCATAATAACTAACTAGCTAAAAACTAACTAACTAACTACATACATACATACATAAATAAATAAATGCCTCTTGTGGACTACATTACTTGACCTGCTGGTCATTTCTATGTACCAGGACACAAGAGAAAAAGTGAATCAGTTCCGCTCACTAAAAAGCCTCTGCAGCGTCTGCTGGCATGCCATCAACATTCAAGTTTCCTCCCTGCTTCCAACAGGCAATGCTCAACACCTTTTACACACGGAAAGCTCGAGATGGCTGCTGAGATTCTTGACAAAACACACTGTTCATAACTGTTTCTACAGCTTATCAGCCTTTTCCCCTTCACATGGCTGTTCAGCCAGGGGCAGACAAGAAAGAAAAATAAAGGTAGTTCTGTAACCAATGGAGCTCAGTAAAGCTGACCTCCCATCAATTTGTTCCACAAGACTGACTGACATTGCAGACTAGCAAACTGTGAGCTCTGAGTGAAGCTATTCCAAAAGCTAGGCCATAGATCAAGTCCGTCAATCACGGACTACTGTGGCTTCTCACTCAGTGATGCTTTCCTGGGTTTTTTTGTTTGAGTTTTTTTAAGGCCCCCCTGTGCCTCTGTTTTCAGGATTTTTGTTGAAATCTTATGCATCTTTGAGGCCTCTTCCTATCAAATTTGATTCAAGCTGGCCAATGGCTTAAAAATTAATTAATGGGGAGACAGACACTGATAACTGCATAAAGCTCATCTCCTTCTGTGAACGATCTTTGCATTAACAAAATCTGTTTTCTTGCTAATGTCAGTCCCTATCCCACTCCAGGACTTTCGGCAAATCAGTGACAAGCTGACAAGCTTCCTCAGCCTCAGGTAGAGCCAAGATACAGTTAGCTTTTGCTTTTGTCATGATCCTTCCCAGATCTAAAAAAAAAAAATTAAAAAAAAAATGCCCATGGACCGCTGCTTTTGAGTTGCCTCTGAAACTTCTATCACTGCCTTGCACACACCAGAAATGAAATAAAATCACATCACCACTTGAAGTAACAAATTTCCACCTCATAGCAATGCAGAACATTAGAGAGAAAGAAGAAGGGAAAATCCTTTACTGATAGCAGATCTTTCCTTTCTTGATGCAAACTCTTTCCTCTGCTAGTCCTAAGGATCACACTTAGGATCCTGAGGTCTTGAACTGCCATGATAAAGGAAAGGTACTCCTTCTCCCTTTTTCCCTAAACCCAGCTTGTCAGTACTGGCAGCTGCTTACCAAACCCGCTTACACTGTGGCAACCCATTATCAGCAAGAGGCCCACAGTACGGTAAATGGCAAAAGCTTTGTCCCCTGATGCTTTTCTTCTATACTCCAGCGGTCACTTGCCAGCAGGCCAGAAGTGCACTGTGAGTGGTTGGATTTGTTTTAAGATATGCTGGTGTAAAAGTGTCTGGAAAGAAAGAAGAGCCAGGAAACTGCAACTAAATTTCCTACATGACCCACTTCTTGTATTTTTCTTTTCTCTTGCCGGTTTGGACAGGCCTCAGGTAGTGCCAGGTGAATGGATACTGGCTCAGTGCAAGAAGCCTGCAAACCAGCAGCACCACAAGCTGCCTTCAGACAAAATAAAGCCTCTCCGTTTTATCTGCAGGTTGTTCAGGGCACAGCACACCAGGAAGCACAGGCCATATTGGCATTAAATGGTTTGGTCTGCTGCATTGGTCTGCCTTACTTTGTATCCAGCAAGCCCCCTCAAGCAAAGCTGCTTCGTTACAGCTTCACAAGCCACTGCAGAGACTATAGTGGTTATCTGAAAATAATACTGGGAGCAGTGATCCCCCTGATAACCACATCACTAAAGGAGAATCAAGTTCCTTTGTGTCTAAGCAGATAAACACCAGGTCTCTGCAGCACTTTGAGCCTTCCTTTGCAGTCAAATCTGTGAAATTACAGAAAAGCATCATTTGTGACTACCACACCAACACACTTCATGTCACAGGCAAGGTATGGGCATGCAATTCCTGCTTGGCAAGCCTGTTGTCTGCAACCAGCTATTTCAGGCATGTTTGTTATGCACTGGTCACAGACTCAGCCACCCAGACAATTGACTGTCAGAGCTCCGCTGCCACAGCATCCAGGCATTGGCATCTAAAAATCCATCTCCTTAGCTGTGGGTTTTCTAACCACACGAGACAGCAGTGGGATGGAGAGACCTGACTTCCCCATCAGCATCTCTCCATGAAGTCATCCTATAGTACTGTCCCACATTCCATACTTGCTTTCTTCCTACACAGAAGCACAGACCAAAACCTGGTGTAATCAAGTTGTCCTGCAACATGCCGTGAGCATCTCTGTCCTGATATGACTAATGGCCCTGACAAGATTGTCACTGTCTCTGCCTCAGAGACTGCTTTTGAGATGTCTCTGACATGCCAAATCCTTTCCGAGACGCTGCAAAAACAGCAGCGCAACCCTGGCAGAAGCAGCTCGCCCAGACATCCTGGGTTCATGAACCCTCTGAAACAAAAGCAAGAAGACAGAAGCATGTACAGCCATTAAGTCACCAGTTAAATGGCCAGTCAGCTGGCCAGTAATAAACTGAAACAGATTCTTATGCAGCTAACCGGAAAGGGCAAATTCTTACCTTGTACCCTGTAAAACAGGGCAGTTCAGATCGGAGGAAAATCCCCAAACCCAGTACCAAAACCGCACAGTCAAGAGACAAAACAAAAGGCCACGCATAGCTTGGTGCTCTACTAAAACTGCAGGACATGCCTGACAAGATGTTTGCACAGGCACAGCCTCAACCAAAGAGCACAGCACAGACAACAATGGGTGGAGAAGCAGGCCAGATCACCAGCCCATTGCTAGCTTTTTGCCACAAGCTAGTATCTGTTCAATCCTGCCAGTCCTCCCAATATTACTTACAGGGAAAAAAGGGCAAAAAGAAAAGGCAGATGGTTTGCATTTACTAAATATAAAGCCCATTACCTCAAAGAATGTCCATGCATTTTGAGACTACAAAGAAACACAGACTGTTACCTATGCTGATGCCTTTCTAACACCACAGAAAGACAAACGTGAGCTTCAACACAATGCTGGGTTAACACAGGCTGACTGAGCTCTACAAAAGAGCATAGTCCCCAACACTGGCAGCAGCAAAGCCCCTGCTGAAGATGCTTAGGGGAGCAGCACTTCTAGGAATCAAAGCAAGAGGTCAATGGATGTTTTAGCCAGGGTTGAGTAACTGCTGTTGAAATGTGGCCAAACATTGAGCGCATTCATCGTTGTCTCACTAGAGGGGCCGATAGTGGAATCGTCACTTTGGGCAGGATCCCTGCTGCCCAGCAGCACCGGCACTCAGCAGAGCCACCACTCGGGGACAGGCGGTGCGGGATGCTGCAGCTACCCAGATGAGGCTGACCTGGCCTGACCCTGCCTGGCTCGAGAGGCTGGAAAAACCTCCAGCCATATCGAAACAACTCTGGCAGATGAAACTTTCCAAGTTCCCCTGCAGCAGAGCACAAGTCCACCAAAGCTGCCCATGTTTTGTTATATTTTTGTTAATTAATATTGGGAGGGTGTGAGGGAAATTCTCAGAACAGCGATGACATATCCCAGTCACGAAGCTGCTTTGACTATCCTGACGAGTACTGCCACCCTCCTCCCCAGGATACATCGGACGCTTTCAGACCAGGCTTTCCATCTGCTGCACAGCTGCAGAGATGCAAGGAGAAATTCTTACAGCGTTATGTGTAATTGTCAGGGCAACTCACAAACAAAGAAATTTTAATCAGTGGGAAAGTGTGCTATACAGATGAGACATCGGAGTTCACAGTGGTATAATCCTCACAGTACGAACAGTCCTTAATCCAATCTGCACAGTTATTTAGAGGTTCCTGTTCTGAGCAAGTACACGACGTACTTTGATCTCTGCTGCCTCCTGCCAAAACTGTGGAAATTAGCAAGCCAAAACCCAAGAGTCACAGACAAAGATATGGCAAACAGAATATATCTTACAGTTACTGAAGCAGCTCTCCTCCTGAAGGACTCCAATGCATTTCAGGAGACGTAGAAGTGTAATTGCAACTAACTACCTTTACCTTAATCAAAAAAGTTGTCTTAAATTTGCAGATGAAGAGATGAGCCTCTCTTACATGAGGATAATTGAAACTTTGCTGTTCAGTTCACAAACAACCAAGTGATGCTCTTAAAGGGCCGAAATGCTGCCAAACAGTTGGAGGAAAAGTGGTAACTCCATATTGGTGCAATCAGAGCTGTGGTCGCAGCTAGAGCACAGCCTTGGACAGCAGCTCTGTGTTACAGGGGTGTTAGCCACAGCAAATGTCATGCCGAGTTCTTCCTGAAAGCAAGGATCGGTCCTTTTTGTCACATACAATGAATCACCCCTCAAGCCACAGTACTTCATGCAAACTCTAATTTGGGACAAAATCAGTCTGTAAGACAGCATGCTTCTGTCAAATTTTGGCTCAAAATCATCTTAGTAGAGAAAGACAGATTCCACAGACTTGTCACATAGTTAACATTCACTTAAATCTCTTGTTTCTAAAGAAAACAACAGTTCAGAAAACTATGTGATAATTAAGCTGCAGGCACGGGAAGCAGACAGTTAAGATGACCAAATAACCTTTATTCTGCCCTGTAGAGACGAACTACAACAACAAAAAAATTATTAATGTTCCAAGCTTTTCATTACAAATTTGATCAAGTTCATTTTACAATACATTAATTTCTTATTTCCTCACTTCCTTCTCCCTTAAACCAAGGGGAGCGCCCAGCTAAGGTATGCAGTTAAGGCTAAACATCTACAGTCACAACTGAACATGGCTGGATTTCTTCCTCCTGTGATGTTTATCCTGATTTTATTACATAATTGCAATATTTCTGTCCTAATCTGTTAAACGCTTCATCTCCAATGAGCACAGTTTTGTGCCCCAATTACAAGTGAAACTGCAATGAATAATCATGGAGACAGTTGAACAACTTGGACTCAGGATGGTGATGAACTGATCATCTTCATTCTCCTCCATCCACCACTCCAAAAAAAAAGTCTTAGTTAAAAGGTTTTTGAAGATCCTAGGCAGCCTGGAGTTATTTTAACCTGAAAAATCAGACCTTCCTGCAGAGTACAACATGTTCTCGGCAATGTTTGTTCAGTGCGGCTAGGCAGTACAGCTCCACCTCCTGAATTATTTAGAGGACACATTTCCTGCAGCACCTCCCAGCCTTAGACCACCAGGTCTGCAGGACAGTTTTTACAGGCGAGGAGGCATGGACCCTGAACAACAAGCTCTCCCTTACACCAGAAGCAAGCAGGGCATGGGAAATATCTGCAAGGCAGATGGAAGTAGGCAGCACTCAGAAGAGGCAGCAAGAGCAGAAACAATCTGGAGAGGACAAGAGGCAAATGCTGTCAAGAGTTTAGCCAGAAACACAGGAACCCTTGGTATGGAGATCTTTCAAGCCCAGCATTGCACCACTGCAGCTCTTCTCTACAAGCCCGCCAGCTCTGAGGACATCAGGCTCTAAGGCAACACCAAAGCAGACAAAGTTTTCTTACATACTCATTTTTAAGATCCTACATTATCACTGTCATTTTTTGAGTGAGCAGCCGCCAATCTCTAGTATGCAGTGAGATAATACCACCCTTTTGACAAGGCAGAGTCTACATTTAAGATCTAAAATAAACCACTGGAGTTTTATATAGACAAACTATGAAAAGAAAATGAGTAAAAGATGCATCCGCGTAAGTGCTTTAGAGAAAACACAGGCCGCCAAAGCTCTTCTCCCCCACTGTCATACATGGTACCACTCAAGACTTATCCTTTCAGGATTATTTCTGGCACACTGACTGGAGACGATACCCACAAGTCATGTATGCAACTACTCCACAAGCAATCTAGTTGTATGATCACTTCCACGCCCTCCTCCTTCTTCCTTTCTTCCTTTTCTACTTCCTACTCCTTTGTTCTACCAGCTCCTGGGCTGAAGAATAAGCTGTACAGGCAGGAAGCAACTTTTGCAGTCTTCAAAGCAGGTTGGTATTTTTATCAGCACGTATAGGGTTGAAGACTTTCACAGCTTTTGCACGGATAATCCTGCCACTTTACCACTAACTGCAACTGGAATTCTGCAACAACCAGAGAGCAAAACGGATCTGAGGCGTGCTTATATACGCTTAGTTTATGTACCTCAGATCGCAGATGAAACCAAGCAAGCACTAGGACTTCCACCTGTTAAAGGCAGTTGAGACAATATAGAAAACGCACGGTTCGACACAATCCTGCATCTGGCTCCCTAGGGCAGCAACAACCAAACATCAGCCTCAGTGCAGCTATGGGAGATCTGGGATGGCAGTACTAACAGGGAATTACACAGATTTTAAAGTAGATCCAGCACTCCCAGCACCCCACCCTGAAAAGAATAAAATTCAAAAAGGGGGATACCATTTGCAGTCACAGGCAAGCTCCTCACTTGCTCCTCCTGCACAAGTATTGGGAAGTGTTACCATGGACCCATTCCGGAAGGGACACTCCCCATTTGCACCTCTGTGACCTACAGTCACAGATTGGCATCTCACTAGCTCAGACCTTTGAGAAACAAGAACTACAATTTGTACTTTACAAATAAATAATACACCACATCAAATCATCATATTTGATCTATGTTTTACAGACGGTGAAAAAGACTCTTTGACTCCACAAACAATAAGATCCAGGTTGTGCACAGGCTGCTTGGCCTAGTACAGTCCTCTCCAAGTGACGCTGAGCATACAGATGAAGGTGGGAAAGGTTTACAGACATCTACGCTAGAGGACCTGTGAACATCACTGGAGATCTGAACAGCAAATTGCAGCATAGACAAAAAACAGAGTAAAGAGATGAAGAAGAGAGAACCAACTTAACTAAAACCCTTTCCAGGCATGAAGAAGGTAGTACGCGGGTCACAGCCTACAAAGACAAGGCCTGGTCCTCCTCATCCCAACTGGACATACCTCCTCTTCCTTCTCTGTGTGCAAAGGCTTGCACAGAACCTCCCCACAATTCCTGCCACGGCAAGACTGGATCACCTGGCCTGTGTGGCACCATGCAAGTCCCATCTCCACGCTGACCCAGGTCCTATGACCAGCTGCCCCAGGGCCACCCTTCAGCTCATCCAAAATCTCCGCCAGCCCTGTCCCTGTCACCACATCCAAAGACACACGCCTCCATCGCAGGCCCCGGACAGCTCATACCTTCTGCCCTCGCTGTAGGCATCCTCCCCATCATCGCCCAACAACACCCTTCTCCCATGCCCTGCAGCCCCCATGCCATATGGACACCTCCAAGAGGCACTGCTACCCGTACCTGGACCCGTGCAGCACCTGGATCCACCTGGATCCGTGCAGCACTTGAATTTCTGCAGCACATGGATCCACCCGGTTCCGTGCAGCACCTGGGTCCGTGAAGCGCCTGGACCTACCTGGATCCCTGCAGCACCTGAATCCCTGCAGCACCTAGAGCCACATGGATCCGTGCGGCACCTGGACCCACATGGATCCGTGCGGCACCTCAATTCCTGCAGCGCCCGGACCCGCCCGGACCCCTCCAGCCCGCAGAACGCTGCCGCCCGGCCGCGCCGCCCCTACCTGCGCGGGCTCCAGGCTGGCGGGCAGCCCCTCGGGCAGCGCCTGGAGCAGCAGCAGGGCCATGGCGGCGCGGAGCCTCCTCGCCATGCCCCCCACCCCCCGCTCCCCGCCGGCCCGGCCCGGCCCGACTGCGGCCCGGGACGGGAGCCGAGGGCGCCCCGCCGGCCCCGCCCCGCCGCTCGCCATTGGGCGCGCTCCATTGGCTGCGGACGCCGTCGCTCGGCGCGGGGGCGGGGCCGGGGGAGCGGCCATCTTGAGTGGGGCAGGCGGGCGGGGGGAGCGCCATGTTGTGAGTGGCGGAACCGGCCGCAGACCGGCTGCCCGCGGCCGGGGGCACCGCAGGGAGTGGGGGGGGGGAGTCTCTTCTGGCCTCGCTGACACCCCAGCCAGGCGGTCATCGCCGCTGGTCACGGTCGGTCACCACGATCCCCGCTCGGTCACCGTGATCGTCGCTCAGTCACCATCATCCCCGCTCAGTGACCATGATCCCCACTTGGTCACTGTGATCCTCACTCAGCCACAGTGATCCCCGCTTGATCGCTGTGATCACGCTTGACCACTGTGATCCCCATGCAGCCACCATGATCCCCATTTGGCCACCGCAATCCCCACTCATTGACTGTGATCTCCCCTCTGTCACGGTGATTCCCACTCTGTCACTGCGATCCCCACTTGGTCACTGTGATGCTGACTTGATTGCCATGATCCCCACTCAGTGACCATGATCCCCACTTGGTCATCATGATCTCTCCTTGGCCACTGTGATCCCCCCTCGGTTACCATGATCGCCACTCAGTGACTGTGATCCCCATTCAGTCACCATGATCCCCATTCAGTCATTGTGATCTCCCCTTGGTCACTGTGATCCCCTCTCAGTTACCATGATCCCCACTCAATCACCATGATGCCCACTCAGCCACCGTGATCTCACCTTGGTCACCGTGATCCCCACTCTGTCATTGCAATCCCTACCCAGCCTTAGCCCTGATGCACCTGCAGAGCCCCAGACCCACGGAGCCTGCCCAGATCTGGGGCACCCCAAGCCCTTGACCTGGAAAGGGTGCTGAAGCAGCAGCTGTGCATGGGGCTGGGCTTGAGGCACCTGCCGCGGAGAAGAGGATCCCAGCACATCCCCATGCTGCCGCCCCTTGCCGGAGAAGTGGGGGCACCGGCACTTGGGGTTAATTCACAGCACGAGGGAGGTGGCTCATGTTTCTGGGGCTTTCTACACACTGCTCCCAGTGTGCCAGGCAGCTGCCATGCCAGGCTGGCGTGATGAGGTTTATCAGGCGCTGAGATAACAGAAAGTCGACTGAGCAGCTTATCTCCTACCCTGGCATTTTCCAGTTAGGGCAGTACTTCGGGCACACCTAGAGCAGCTCTCTTGCCTGCCGCTGGCGTAGGCCGGCATGTGTTAACCCATTGCATGTGCACCCTGCTTGCTCCTCTTTCCACAGGCAGCCAATTCACCAAGTTCACGAGCCTTTGGGTGAGGAGCAGTGAGCTCAGCCTGCCTGCTGGGGCTGCTGGTGGCCCAGAGGTGATCCCCAGCCTCCTGTGCCTCCACAGCCTCTCCTCAAGCACTGGTGCAGCCCAACATGATGTCTTTGGTCTGGTTATCATTTGAAGAGAGGTTGCAAACATGATGGAGCACTGACATTCAAACTGAACATTTATTAAAGGACCTTTATTCCTGTTCCCAGCTAGCCCTGAAATTGGAGGCAAAGCAGAGAGAAGGAGGCGAGTGCACCGGAGCAGGGACAAGCCCAGATCAGGTGTGACTCATCACTGGAGAGCAATTAACACTTGCAGCTCTTCCTAAACAGGGATGAGTCCAGCTCTGACCCCTGGCAATGAGGTTTCTTTCCTATTGCAGCAATGGGAAATGGAGGCAGGGCTGGCTGGAACCACCCTTGGCAGCACAGGGATTTGCTGGCCACAGCCTGGCTGTGACCCCTCTGCTGCTGAGTGAGACTGAGTCAGGCAGGGGAGTTATTGTGGTTTTGCGGAGTGCAGACGGGCACTGGCTGCAGTGACTATCTACCAACAGTGGAGCGAAGCAAGCTGTTGAGATTGCTTGAATCCTACAGGGGAGATTCCAGCTACAACCTGGAAACCTAGAAACCCCGCTGAGCTGAATTGTCAGCTGGCGTAAATCTATGTCAATCTCAAGAAGGGATCCACTGCTATGAGCCTGGGGGGAGGTCTGGCTTCAGGATGGTGCCAGTCGACTTGCCAATCCTCTAAGCCCAAAGAAGTCCTCTGAAAAGGAGAAAAAAGCTGCACCACCTCCTGCTCCCTAGAGCAGGGGGAGAGCTGGGGCAAGATGGCAATAGCTCTTTAGAGGGTCCCCCTGCTCCTCCACCCCTCTGGCATGGATGAGGACAGGAAAAAAGGAGTGACGAAATTGCTGAGGCTTTCCCACTGTAGCCCCAATCTTGACTTCAAGTGGTTGCTGCCCTGGCATCACTGGCTGCACCCCCTGCCTGGCTGGGACCCATGCATTGCAAACCCGGAAGGGTCAACAGCAAAAGCGTGGCTGCAATGCAGAGGGGAAGAGCAGGCTTAGGGTGCTGTAGCACATTGTTTTGCAAGCATTGCCGTGTTCCCAAGAATGTCCGAGGCACCTTGGACACAAACAGAGCCCAGGCTGCTACAGATACCTTTCTGAAAGTGCTCAAAGCTGTTCTGGGTGTAGTGCAAGAGCAGCTTGAGTTAAGGTGGTTAAGAAAAGCAAAGAGCAGATATGTCATGTTGTGGCTTCTTCCTACTCCCAACAGGTGTGACATCTGTTTCGTTTCATGTGCTTATCTATTCCTTTATTTGTACATTAAGAAGAGATCTAATGATGCCCAGGAAACAGATACACACTTGAACATGTTTTCCTACTTTCCACTGACCTATTAATTATTTCAGAGCTCTCCTGCAGCTTTCTAGCTGTAGCTACATGTGGTTGGAGACATTATTCTCTGCTTGTTGCAGCTTGGACAGAAGTGAACCTGCTGTGGATACAGCGTGGCCCTTCAAGAAATACATTTTGAGTTTGGTTGCTCTCTCTGTAGGACTGGAGTAGTTAATGCCAGGAAGCCCTTTGGCTGTAGACCCCTCATCTCCGCTCGAGCATATGGCTAATGTGGGGAGGCTGCTGCCGTCAGGGAGCATATCCGTGGCTGGAGGGATGACTGTGGGCCATCCACTGGGCCATGGGGCCTCTCCAAGCAGCCACATCACGTGGATGGTTAGAAACACACTTGTCCCACTGAGGGATGTTCACCAGTAAGCAGAGTCTGGACACTGCTGGTTCCGAGCAGGGACTTTAGTCCAGGACTTGGGCCGGGTACTGCAGCTCCTTCCTCCTCTGAAGACAGGCTGCAGCAAACTCAGGCTGCTCTTTTTTTGAAGTGGGACAGGCCCCACAGAAGACACAGGTTAGCATTGTGCAAACCTGCCAGGTCCAGACAAGCAGCACCCATGGGTGTAGGAAGGGTGACCCATCATCATCATCCCAGTCCCAATGGGACAAGAGTCACCATGAGTACAGCACTGTCCCCTCCTTTTGTTACTTGCCTCAGGACTGTTTGGAGCCTCTTGGGGAAGCCTGCATGGGATGTCCAAGGCTTTCAGAGCTCATGCCAGCCCCTGTAGAGCCTCACAGCTCTTTCTCCCCCTCCTGGACCCTGTGCTGACCCTCACCCCAGTACTTGGTCAGTCAGAGCCCACGCCTTTCCCTTTCCAGGCAGCTGATCCACATACCAGCCCTGCCCAGTGAACGAGACACCCTGAGATCAGGCAAAAGCAGCCCCCACAGCTGTTTTTCAAAAATCACCACACTTTATTTTTCAACCCTCCTCTTTGTCATTCGCTGTGCTGCTACTCAGAGCCCGAGTTAATTCGTCAACAGCTTTGTGACTCCTGTGTCTCCTTCCCTCTGTCCAAGGGGGCCCAGAATACAGTGTCTCCCAAAGCTGCAGGTCCTTGATCCTACCATGGGATCATGAGATGCAGGGTGAGCATGACAGCTGGCTCTTGTGCTCAGAGGAATGGGTAGACTGCAAAAATTAGAGCTTAAAAAAAAAACCCAAACTATTTGCCTCCTAGATTGTGGCATTCACAAAGTGAACAAAACTTCAACCTGAGAGCAAGGAAGGCATGGTCCAAGCATTGGTCCCTGGAGTTTGGTGTGCTCCCTGTGCAGAGGGGACAGGTCCCTTCCCACCTGCCAAGGCATGATGCAGCTCTTGGTAAGAGGCACTGTGGTGTTTTAAGGCAGTAATATGATTTGGTTCCTGGTACAATGACAGGACACTTGCTTTCAGAGGTAGGACTGTGGTCTGAGCCCAGAGGGAGAGAGACTGATGCCTCATGGGGGCATCATTGAGAGCAGCCCTGTGGAGAAGGAAGCACAAGCATCACCCAGGACAAAAGGTATGTGGGGAGGAAGGGACACAGCCATCAGCAGATGGGAGGAGGCTCAGGAGAAGCCGAAGTACCACAAGCTGGGCAAGCAGAGCCACATCCTGCCTCTCCAGGGAAAGAACGCAGCAGAGATGGTGCTGAGCTGGAAGGCAGACCTGGCTAGGCAGTGCCCATGAGCTCTGCTCAAAGGACACAGGGCTGGTGGTGGCAGAGGCCAGAAGGGTGCGATGACTTCTGAAACAGTCTCTGTTCACAGTCCCTTGTTAAAGTAGACATACGGCACTTTGTCCCCGTGCTTGGCCACGATGCTGTCGCGCAGCTCCGGCTCGAGGTCAGCCAACGCAAGGGAGCTGTGGAGAGAGGGAGTAGACACTGAGACCTGTGACCCTCCTTCCTGACCACAGGTCAGACCACCCTCCCTTCCCATTGCCAATGGAGGTCCCCTCCAATGCCTGGCATCTTGCAGGGTCATGCCAAGACCCACCACCCACCCCTGCATCTGCTGCACGCAGTGCTTGGGGTCTGCCCATGGGGCTTGGAGGTCCCATTTCTCCCAGCACAGAGCTCACAGACACTCTCCTGCTGCCTGGGCATCAGTGTGTAGAGGCAGACGCTGCCTCAGGCTGAAGGGTGGGTGCCCATCGGACTTCTCTTGGGATGGGCAGAGAAGAACTAAGGGAGGAAAAAGGCTCTCAAGGTCCTGCAGAGGATGGGGAAACAGCGAGACAGATACCATCTCTGTGGGAACAGCGCACAGGCTGCTGGCACCATGAACACGAGGCTGTAGGACAAAGAAGAGTATTAGTGTTGGGGATTGCAGCCCATTCACCCCCTGGCTACAGGGATCTCAGCCCAAGAGGTGCTTGCTCACACCTGACAGCTACCAATAACTGGGGAAAGCCCAGGCTGAAAGGCAAGCACCTTTGCAGTTCCCTGCTCAGAAAGACAGCTTTTTTCTGGGGTGATTTCAAGCACCTCTTGGAGTTCACACTACAGGGACCCGTGGGCTTTCAAACAGTGAAATACTTACAAGCCCCCACACAGCAGCACCTGCAGAGGCCCGTGGAGAACTCGGATCCGCTGCAAGGGAAGAGCCAGGAGTGAGTCCCCAGCCTCACCACAAGCCCCACTCATGAGGTGAGGAGACTTCTCCCCTCAAAATGGCTGAATACCCAACAGCTCCAGGGTGCCAATGACCCCTGCCACCTTCCCACAGCCTCTCCATGTCACCCGAGAGACCTTTGGTGTACCAGTGACTCGAATAGGAGGCAAAGCAAGCTGGGCTCTGCAAACCCCCCATCTCATCCCCAGCATCTTGGCAGCTGGGGAGTGGAGATGGGGCACTGCAGGACCCACAAGGAAACCATGGCAGAGGAAACAAGGGCTCACCTGCATAAAGGGGAATTTCTCCAGCTGCTCCATGATGATAGGCAAAATAACTAGGTGCAGAAAGAAGAGGTCAGGGTGCCTCCACAAGCGAGCCCGCAGGGCTGCCCCAGCAGGACACTGCTCCAGAGGCTATGGCAGCAGCTGGTTGGGCTGCAGGCTCCTGAGTATTTGCTCATGACAGGGATCTGGCATGGGACCCCCACTCCTCCATCGTCCAGGCAGCACATTCTGTATTCCTCATGCTCCCATCCCTCCTGACAGGCTTGTGTCATGGTGAGGGTTTCACGAGGGCAAGATTCTGAGGGGCTGAGGGGTGAGGAGTCATGGCCAGAGTGCAGGAGGTGTCCTTGTGGGGCCCAACTGCCACGGGGGAACCCCACATCTCCCATGGGCTATGGGTTGGGATTGGGAGGGCTGGGAGCTCGGCGGACTCTGAGGGGAATGGCGGGATGGGGAGATGAGCTCCATCAGTGAGATGAGACCGAATGTCACCTGGAATGCAGAGCCACATTCCTTCTTCTTTCCAGGGGACAACTGAGGTCGGGGAGGGTAAGATGGCAAGTCCTGGGGGAGCTCCTTCTCTGGCCCCCCACCCTTGCACCCCATACTTACTCATGCCTGGTGCCGCCATGGTGATCCTGGAGACCACAACCTGCGCGATGCCCTTCACCGCTGCCCTCTGCAAGTCAAGAGCAGTGAGTGAGCCCCACTGCACCACACCCCGACCTGGACACCCAACCCGAGACTCACCCTGGAGTGGCCGAGCTCATTGTTGTCCTGGTCTGTCACTGTCACCCCATTGATGATCTCCCTGAAGGGGACAGGCAGCTGTGAGCAGTGGCTGGTATGGCCAAGGAGTCATAAGGAGGACATAGCAATGGGGTGAAGTGGTGTCAAGGGGTCTCCCATGTTGTGCTGGCACAGCAGCCCTGGCTGCCTGCAGCCCTGCTCCCGGGCACACGGCTCCACCCTGGGATGCCACAGTCCCCAATCCAGCTGATGCTGCCACCTTCAGGGCATAACTGCCAACAGGGTCTGGCCATGACAGAGACAGACACCTGCCTGGTACCTGCAGCCAAGCCAGAGAACAGTCCCTGGCACAGCACCCCACCTCCCCAGGCTGTGACCCATGGAGGACCCCAAGCAGCAGACACAGGTCTCCACATGAGCCTTTTCTATGGAGTCCCAGCACCAGGACATTGTGGACATCAAGTCCAAGTTGGATAGGCTTTGAGCAGCCTCGTCTAGTGGAAGGTGCCCCTGCCCATGGCAGGGGAGTTGGAACTGGATGGTCTTTGAGGACCCTTCCAATATAAACCATTCTACAACTTCCTGACTGGGACTCTCCCATGACCACATGCAGAAGACCTTTTAGTTTGAGGGATCCTGCAGCCCAGACCCCAGAATGGCTATCCACAGCCCCAGATCCCTCTCCTGCTCTGGGTAGAGGCTGAGCCACCCTATCTGCCACCTCCCACCAGAGACCCAGAACCACAAATGTGTGGACCTCACATCACCTCCCTCCTGTCCTCCCACCCCCTCCAGCTTTCAGGATGGGAAACAGCGGCAGGGCAACAGGGAGCCCAAAAGCCTGGCTGCCACTGGCTCACCTTCAGAAGGAGCCAGTTCCATTGAGCACCCCGGCTGCGTGTGGCACTTACTGTTGCCGCATCATGGGGATATTGACACAGTTGGCAGCAGCCACGGCTGCAAAGGGGACCCATCGGGCCAGCAGTGGAGGGGCTCTCTGCGGGAGATGGGCTGGTGTTGGCACAGGAGGGCAGGATGCAGGCACCTGCCCACCTGTCCCTGTCCCAGTGTACCTTGGTGTAGAGGTTGAGTCCCACCGCAGTGGCCAGGGCTGTACCAGTGGCTGTGATGTAAGCCACCCCAATTTGCCTAGACAGTGATTTGCAAAGAAAAGAGAGAAAAGAAACACCAACTCATTGATCTTATTCTTTTGGTGCCCAAGACGGGGCTCAGGGATTATTTATGGGGCACTGGGGGGTCCCGACACAGAGGGTCCCCATCCCACGTGGGGCATACTTACCTCAATGAGATGGGGGAGGCTGCGTTGCGGTTGGTGTAGTTGACAATGGCATTGAAGGATTGGTTCACCCACTGCCAGAAAACCACGGCAGGGACTGTCCTGTTGAGGGAACAGATCAGGAGAGCACCCAAGGGCCATTAGTGATGCTTGGACTGTGCCTGTGGCCAGGCTTGGCATGGGGACAGCCAAGATGCCCTTGATACCCTTGTCCTGGTGTCCCCAATGGGAAAATGAGGCACTGCAGCAAAGCCACAAGCCAGTGGCAGAGCTAGGAAATGACCGAGGAGTTCTGGCTGCCATGGGGTGTTGGGGAGCACAGGAGGGGGCCCAGCCCTGCAGGGCCCTTAGCCAAGGGTGGGAGACCCGGGTCTTGGTAGGGCGGCAGCCATCCTGCTGGGCTGAGATAAGCCTCTATCAACAGGAGAAGCAAGGAGGGGGTGCCCGGGGACAAAAGTGGCTCTGGGGTTGGCCACAGTGCCTGGGCTCCTGCTGGTGTCTTGGAGACACTGAGGTAGGGCAGGACAGGACATAGGGAGAAGTAGGTCTGAGCAAACTTTAGGATGCAGGAGGGCAGAGATGGGCTGGAAAAAGGGTGACCTATCAGCACTGGGAGATATCCCCCACCCAGGCTGGACCCCACCAGCAACAGGCAGACCAATCCAGCAAACAGACATGGAATGGGATAGGGATCTACGGGGAAAGGCACTGCCTGTCCCACACATGCTCTGCGCTGAGGATAGGATTGTTCACCTCACAGCAGCCATTTCAGGGAGCTGTCAGTGTGGGCTGGGGATGCTGGAGCAGCCTGCCCTGGGGGCACATTTGGTCTCCGGTTTTGGGGGCTGTTATGGTTTACAGAGCAGGAGCAGCAGCCAAGCAGTACTTGGCCACATTAACCATTACAGGGGCTTTGGGAAGAGATGAGCTGAGAGCTC
This sequence comes from Cuculus canorus, assembly GCF_017976375.1. NCBI lineage: Eukaryota > Metazoa > Chordata > Aves > Cuculiformes > Cuculidae > Cuculus > Cuculus canorus. The sequence goes on from NC_071407.1 coordinate 13,609,985, forward strand.
AGGGTGAAGGAAGACTGTTGCCAGCCATGCTGGGGGCAAGGAGGATCTGTAATTCTGCCACAGCCTGGGCACTAGGGACAGGGCATGGGGACGTGGGGCTTGCCCATGGGACAGAGGCAGGCGCAGCAGCCATGGGCATGCCTTCAGCCAGCCCAAGAGGAGACAGCCTCGGTGCATCCCAGCCATCGGGAACCCCTTGAGGGGATGGGGTTGTCAGGGCTGCGTCCCCACCCTGGAATCCCCAGGAACTCACCGGTAGAACTGGAGCATGCAGCCGGTGAGGGCCATGCCCCCCGGCACCTGGAAGGACATCCTCCCAATGAGGTTCATCTTCTCGCCGCTGTCGGGGTGGAAGGCTGAGTCGTACAGCTTCTTGGCGTAGAGCAGCTGTTCCTCGCTGCTTCCCGGTGGCACCAGCCCAGCCCTGCAAGCCCAGAGACCTCAGCGGGAGCTGCACAGACCTGCGGGATCCTGGCACCACCGGGGCATGGAGCCCCAGGCAACAAACATGAAAGGGAAACTTGTCCCAGCTTGAGACTCCTGGGAGAAGCCTGGGAAACTCCCCACACACTACCTCTGACGGCTGATAGGTCCCAGTGCGCCTGCTGAGGAATGACTGCCTCCATCCCCCTGCAGCCTCGCAGGGTGATCGGTCACAACTGCAGGCATGGGTGGGCACCCACCCTGGCCCCTCACCTGCAGCTTTCCACCAGGGTCTTGGCCTGGTCGAGCTCCCTCTCTGGTACCAGCACAGTCCGTGGGTCGGTGATGTTAAGAAAATGCTTGAGGCGCCCCACGAAGATGCTTTGGTCCCAGCGTGGGGCGTCGATGTCGAAGCTGAGGGGGACAGTGGCCATCTCGGTGTGGGTCTGGGCAAGGAGAGAACAGTTTGGGATGATCCTGCCTTGTCTCTCGGCTGCAGGAGTGGTTAACTGGCTAAGAGCCCTGGCAGGTTTATATTTAACGGGAAAGTTGGACTTTCAGCAGCCCCAAGCCTAGGAGCCTCCTGCACCCCTGCTGCCATCTGAATGCCGCAGTGAAGCCTCCCCTTTGCAAGCCCTTGTGGGGTCTCCTGACTTGCACTGCCCCTCCAGCACCTGGACCCCTCCTTGGGGTGAGCCTGTGCCGCACAGCACCGCGGGGCCCAGCTCCCCCAGGGCTGCGCAGCACGACCCGGCCAGTGCTCCTCACTGGGCACCTCTGCACCCGGCTCCTGCGCACACATGTGTGCCACCGCATCCCTGCACTGCGTGTCCCTCCTGCACTGCACTGCACCCCTGCCTTCGCTGCGGGACCCCCTGCACTGCGCTGCACCCCTGCCTTCGCTGCGGGACCCCCGGCATTGCACTGCACCCCTGCCTTCGCTGCGGGACCCCCGGCACTGCGCTGCACCCCTGCCTGTGCTGTAAGATCCCCCCCACAGCACTGCACCCCTGCCTGCGCTGCGGGACCCCCAAGTGCTGCCTGCGGCCGCTGCGAGCTACACAGCCCCACCGGTGACTGCAGGCTCTGTGGCACCGCACTGCAGCATCCAACGGTACGGCACGGTGCTGCATGGCACGGCATGGCACTGCACGGCATGGCACGACATGGCACTGCAGGCACTGCAAGCACAGCCCCGCCCCCTCAGCCCGGCACACCTCGCCCCGCCTCGCGGCCCCACGTGTCCCTACCTGCAGTCCCCAGGCCCCTCGAGCCCGGTCTCCCGCGCACGTGGCCCCCACCCGCCCGCGGGCTCCGACGCGTGGCCGCCCTCCGCCAATCACGGGCACCCAAGCAGCCGCGCCCATTCCGCCCCCCAGGGCAGGGCGGCTCCCGGTGCGCAAGCGCCGGATCCGGGAAGGGGGGAGGGGTGGGCGGGTCTAGGCGTGTGGGCGGGGCTATCCCCTCGGTGGGCGGAACTATCTGGGATGGGCGGGGTTGGAGTGGGTAGGCAGGGCTTTGCGTGGGGCGGGGCTGTGGGCGGGGCTACAAGGGATGGGTGCGGCTGTTTGCCGGACGAAACCACACGCGGTGGGCGTGGCTTTATGAAAGTGGGCGTGGCCATGTGGCGGGCGGGGCTTTGTGCAGTGGGCGGGGCTACGCGCAACGAGAGTATCTGTGGTGGGCGGGGCTTCACGCCGTAGGCGGGGCCAAAGCGTGGTAGGCGGGGATTGTTTGATGGGCGGGTCCGTGTGGCGGACGCAGGGCTGGACGGGGCTTTCAGTGATAGGCGGGGCTTCCCTCAGTGGGCGGGGCTTCCCTCAGTGGGCGGGGCGCGCGCCGTACGCACGGCGGGAAGCGGTGGTGACGCCGTGCGTGGCGGCGGCGTGTGTGACGCAGTTGCCCATGGTAACCCCGGGCCGCGCCGAGGATGGTGAGCGGGGCCGGGGGTGTGGGGCCTGGGGATGTCCAGCCCGGCTTACCGGCCGGCGCCCTGTAGGGTCTGGGCTCCCCCCGCCGTGTCCGGTGGGCTTGGGGTGCTCGGCTGGAGGGAGCGCAGGGCCTTCGGCAGCGGGCCCTGGCAGGGCTGGGAGCGGAGCGGAGCCTGGGTGGCAGGAGCCCAGCCCCGGGACTGGGAGGCTGGGGGGACCCGGAGGGCGGGGTGAGTCGGGTCCCGGCTTGAGGGGTCCGTGCGGTCCCTTTGCTGAGTGGGATGGGTTCGCTTGAAGTTGATTGAACCAAGGAGTGGAGGAAGTGAGGTAGGGCTGGAGGCTGGAGAGCGGGATGGTAGAGGTCCCCTTGGCCTGGGTAGGAAAAGAGCAATGGAGGAGCCTGCTGAGGATGGAGGACAGCGTTGAGGTATTCACTGTGGGGAGTCTGCAGGCATCTGTGTCTGTGAAGGGACACTGGACCATCCAGCCAAGGTGGGAGGGGCCGTCCTGGAGCTTGGATCCTGGCTACAGGAGTTGGGGGAGCTGTGGGAGAGCTTGCTGAAGTGGAAGGGCCAGTTGCTGATAAACAGCCATGGAAGAGGAGCTCAGTCATGGCAGAGGAAGCTTGGATGAAGAGGTTGGGTGTTCAGGGATGGACAGGACTGAGGTGCAGTGCTCGGAGGCTGAAGGAAACTTGCCAGTTGGGTGGGATGCACAGTCTGGTGAGTCACTGGGAAAACCCAGTCAGTGTTGGTTGGCTGAGATAGTTTGCTGGGATGTTGTGTGCTCTGAGGGCTTCTGCCAGTGGCCAGAATAGATAAGAATACACTGTGGGAAGGGCTGGAAGTGGAGTTTTGATGCTGATGAAAGAAAGGGAGCATCCAGGGAGGAAAGAAGTGTTCAAAGGGAAAAATAAATTGCATGAGAGGGAGGAATGTGAACTAAAGAGAGGAATTGGGATCTTGGGTGCAGCAAAGGGTCTGATTATAGTGGAGGACAGTGCTGGGAGATGAGTGAGGTGGGAAGGCTGTAGTGTAGTCTGAATTGAGATAAGGTTGGATGATGGACTGGGATGTTGGAAACAACTTGGGTTTGGATGTTAGAGTAGTTGAGGTGGGACAAGTGGGACGCTGGCATAGTCAAATGAGGCCTGGATGGAAAGGTCGGGCTTCCAGGTGAGGGGTGATGAGAGAGAGCTGTGGTTGGCAGGGGAGACACCGCTGAGGATGCAGCGTGTGCAGAAAGCACAGCGAGGAGGAAAGAGCTTTCTCAAGACACAGCTGTGTTTTATGCAGGATCCTTCCGGGCACAAGCTGGAGTCATGCAAGTGGGCAGCATGGGAAGAAGCATAAGTGAGAGCAGCAAAGGCAGCTGCTTATTGTCACTGGGTTAATTCTGGCTGCTTCTCTGTGGCCCATCAGGCCACAGAGAAAGAGATAGAGATAAGGTCTGTGAGATCTGCTCTATTTTAGATCAGTTGATGATGGAGCATGTCACACCAGACACCAAAGCCATCACAGGATGGACATCTGCTCTAAAGATGAGGGCAGCTGCCTCCAGCAGCGCAGTGCTTTGTGGGGCACACTTGGCCTGCAGCTGCTGCTGGCCAAATCTGCTCTTCTGTCTTGTGATGTCCCGATAAGCTGATGCAGTGTGGGATCTGGCTGCTGTTATCCGAGAGCTTTGTGTGTGGAGAGGGTGGACTGGGTGTTTTCCAGTGTTCGTGTTATTTGATATAACATTTTAGTGGCTCTTTTTCTATTTTCCATTTCTGGGAGTTGTTTTTTGAATTGCAGCCTCTTGGTCAGGGTGGGTGGTGTTCTGGGGTGCCTGGTGGACTGACTGGGCTGGGCAGAGGGCTGCAGAACTCTGTACTGGCTCTAAATTGTCAGTGTTCACTAAAACAGAATAACCCTTAGTGGCAGAAGTTCTCAGAAACACCAGCAAATACATCCAAAGCAGCTCTGGCAGCCTTGGGTATGGGTTAACAGTCAGAACTGATCCAGACAGCTTGATGTAATTGTTTCTTGCTTGTCATCCAAGCCCTGGTTGCTGCTGTGAGCATGTTCGTGGGACGTCATGATTGCATTGGGAAGTACTTAAACCCCCTTCAGCGACTGCTTGCTCCAACTCCAGTGATAAGAGAGTTAATGTTGAGGTTTAAATTATTTCAGTGTTCATCCAACTGAATAAGTACAGAGGGGAAGTGTTTCCTTCTGCAGAGCACACCAGCGTTTCTCACAGCTGTGGGGCAGGGTGGTGGAAGGCCATAGGTGGAGCATGGAGGGAAAGATGAGCTATAAAATTGCATGCCACGAGGGACGCAAAGCACTGGAGTCTTTGGCACTGTTAAGCAGCATCTGTGGTGGATGTGCAACAAGGGCAAAGGAAGGCTGCTACATGAAAGGATACACAGCTTTCCAAAGTTTAGGCAGTGCTCTGTGAAGCAGAGCTTGTGGCTTCCTCATCACTGTAATAACAGTCTTTACCAAGCAAGATGGTGTGTTTTGGATAGACAGTGGGGCCGGAGGATGGCCGATGTTTTTCCAGAGCCGTTGCTTGAAGATGACATCATCGTGTTAAAACCAGGGTGGTCAAAGCATGGCCTCATTTTACAGCTGAGGAAACTGAGTCATGACATGCCTAGCTGACACTAGGCAGATCTGGTGGAGAAAATGAAATACCACCACAGCTAAATGTGCAGTTGGGCATCTTCTTCCTGGTCTCGAGCTCACGTTCCCAGTAAAACCGTCATCTGTCACCTGCTACAGGTACTCAGAATTTTTGTTTTGTCCTTCGTTGCTTGGCAGTAAGGCTCTATTTAAAATCATCCCATTAATGAAAAAAAGCTTTCAAGGGTTTTAATGGTGCCTCACCACTTTAGTTTCCCAGTACAGTTCCATGTAACCGTTTTGGTTTATTTTACTGATTGCTGAGATGTTGAAATAAGAAACTACCTGCAGATAGGAGAGTATGCCAGCAGCTGGCCAGAACTTTCGAGTTCTGAAACTAGACAAAGACTGCTGACATTGTGTGGTGCCAGGCATCATGTCTTCTCTGTGCAGGGCATAACACTTCCTTCGTACTTGCTGAAACCAGAGGAGTTTGATTTTAATTACTGAAGGAGAGTTCATGCTGGTAGTGGCTGATACACCGAACCCGAAAGTGCTGTGTGACTTCTTTGACAGAAAACTGTTAGTCCGTTTGAGCTGGAAAAACTCTGTAGGTGACTCGACTCCATTAAATTTTGGATTTCAGTGCAGGAGAGAAAGTCTGCATTGAATGACACCATATGGTGGAGACAAGCAGCAAGCAAATGATTTTTTGGGAGTTTTGCCAGAGTCAGAAGTATTGAATAAACTGTGCTCAATAGATTAATTTACTTCAGTTGTATTTTGAGAAAGACTGGGTGATTTTATGACCATTAGTGTCATTTGCAGTTCTGCAGATGAAGATAAAGGTAATCAAACGTCATTCTTCAGGGCACCAGCTAATCAGTGCAGTTGTCAGGAAGGACTCCCCTCCTCCAGCTCCATGTGTGCAGGATTGCACCCTGGACGACAAATGTAGCCTCAAATATCCACTGCTGAAGGCTGGGTGTTTGGCTTGGCTAAGCCCCTCATTCTCCCTCATCTCAGTTTCTCCTGTGTGACTTTCTGAAACCATCACATGCCCTCTCTATCTTTAACTTACTCTTTAGAAACAGTAAACTGCTACTGTATTGCTTAATTAAAAGTAGATGTGGACCAGAGCTGCGGTAGGTGCTGTACAGGCAGAACACAGAGGTGTTTCCTGTGCCGTGGAAGTACGGTCTGCCTGAGCTGAGAGATAACTAAGCGATACGAGTCAGGAGAGCCGAAGACATGTTTGAACTTGGCATGTTTGCCACCCAAACCTCATCAAGGATTGTAGGCGTGGCAGAGAAAGAATTAGCTGGAGAATTGTGGAGTGATTTTAGGGATACTTTGAGAAGTTTCTCCCATTGTTGTAGGTAGGGTGCTAAGGTTTCAGAACAGAGCTCAGCCGTGCTGGGGAGCTGAGCCACAGGGAGGCAGGAACCATCACCTCCATGGCAAACATGCTTGGCTGGGAAGGACCTTGAGGGTGAAGACAAGTGACTTGTGATTGCAGCATGGGGTGCAGGGCATCCATGCAGGGATGTTGAGATGGGGCAGATGTGGTCGCAGCAGCACGCTGAGGTGCTGAGCTTTGTGGCTGTATTGTATCTTGGTGAATTGATTTGATTCTAGCTAAATATCCACATCTAGTAGATAAGCAATTGATGTTGACTGAAGGTGGTTTTATTGTAAATTCATTATCTGAGCTTTGTGGCTAATAAAGTTAAACAAAATACATTTGCTTCTTTTTCCTAATAGGAATCAACTGTGCTCTGCAGCGGCTTGTGGGCCATGCTTTATCCATGCCCTGTGTATCCAGCCCTGAGTACAAGGGGAAATTGTTCTTCCATTGTGGCTTTATATTGCCAATCTGATATAATATTTAAACAGATTATTTCAATGCTCTGTTTGTCCCAAACCAATTTTTGCTTTGGCCTATAAAGTGAATCTTCCTTTCAGCGGCTTCTGTGGTACAGGATGTAGTTACATGCATCAACTAGTTCAAAAGACCCATATACAGCATGGATTTAAAGCTGAATAAACCCACAAAACCCTTAGCTAGGACTATAAATGTCACTGTATTTTTATATATGTCTGGGTTGCTGGTTTGTTCTTTTTTTTTTTTTTTAAGAGAATAGGATTGCTGCATGTAGCTACAGCTGAAAATCCTTTGATAATTCAGTGCATATTTTAAACCTAGCAATGATAAACTTTCATAAAACCACTCATCCCTGTTTTCTGAAGGATGCTAATAAGATGGTTGGCGTTGCTTTCATGCTTGATATGTTTATGAGTGCTCTTGCCCGTTTAGTTGCATCTCTGAATTTAATGTCCCACTCTGATTTCATAGTAATTGTCAGGAGTCTTTATTTCTTTTTGTGTGTGCCTACTCACTGTCTGGAAAATGCAGTCTCCTCATTGCTGACCCCATCAGTCTGTCTCCTCATGGTGCTTGCAAAGAAAACCCTCTCCACCAAGGACAAAGATGTTTTTAAACAAGCTGATCTGATATAAAACATCGTTTGCTTAACCCAGAGGTGACCAAGAAGCAGTTGCTGACTGACTGTGCCCAGCCTTGAGCAGCTGTGCATGGCTGCCCTTCTCAAAGGCTGCACGTGCTGCCACGCTGTGCTGTTCATTATCTGAACAGCATCTGCAGTTCCCTTCTCTATTACAGATGCCGCAGTCTGCTTAGTTTTGTGCAAATGACACACTGCCCTTATACTCCTGTGAGTGGTCTTGTGCACGCAGGTAACGTTTCTACTGTCCTGCTTGAGATCTGTCCTGCTCCTTGCTCTGGACACCCCGGTGGGGGAGTACCACTGGCCTGCCTGCCGTGCAGGCATCCTCCCCCCTCACTGGACGTTAAGTCCCAGCATCAAGACATTTGGTCACTGTCCTGCTTCAAAGGCCTGCTCCTCTCCTCTTGCCTCTGAGCATCCTCTTTGCACCAAATTTTCCTGTTTCATGGCTTTCTACCTGATGCTTTCTGTCAATAACAAAGGGTTACTTTCTGACTCTCACCAGCCCAAGTTAGTTTCAGTGTTGTGTTTGTGAGCAGAGAAGCACTTTTCCATCAGTGTGTGCGCAGCGAGGATTGCTTGTCCCACATAGTGGTGGTGTGCAGCACAGAACACAACTGAGTTGTTTTTTCCAGTCTGCTAAGCTGTCAGGAACTACTTTCTCTCCTCCTGGCCACTGTGTTCCTAAGACCTACGTGGAGAAAACTGAAAAAAGTTAGAAACCCATCTGTGTGGCTTTCCTTAATCTTAAATCTTCACTAACTATGGGGAGAATTCTAGGTGCAAGTTTGGAATAATATTTAGAAAACAGCAACAATCTTAGTAACCAGTGCTGTTATTTGGCTCTTAAATTAAGTTGTGTACACAGACCATGTAACCTATGCTGGCAGCAACTGAAATAAAGTCCACTTCTCTATGTTGGCTTGCTTGTCTTCTAGCCTTTTAAATCAGCTTACTATATACCTTAGAGAATACTTTTATTTCTATATATATCCTCACTTCTATTGGCTACCCCAGATAATCCTGTGATCAGCCGTGCAGCAGTGTCACTTGAGTAGAATATGGAACGATGCTGATCGTTTGCTCGTAGGCTGTAGTACTAGCCCAGAAATAGCGTCTGTCTATAATGGGAGAAGCTCTATTAACATTTACCACTGTTCCTCTTCCCGACCCCTGAGAATTGCTCCCTGGTAGATAAGCAATACTTTGTAATACGTTTCTTTGCACTTGGTATTTTGGAGTTGAGTTCTGAAATATAAAGGCTCCTAATCCTGATCTGCTCTGGGATGCACTGCTCCGCTCTTAGCAAGTGGTGCTGTGAATAGGATTAGTGTTTGAACAGCTGCTTTTTTTAACCGTGAGCAATAAACTAAAATAATAAGGCATGATTCAGAGCGTGCTGAAGGCAGCAGTAGTCTTTGGCTGATGTGGGCTGGCTTTGGGTCAGGCTATAAGAATTGGAAATCCAGTGTTTCCCTGGAAAGGAGGGAGAATGTGCGAATTTTAGAGTTCCTGCTCCTGTGGGGCATGTTCACACAGAGCTGAAATCATGGATTTACAAGCCAACAAACGCAACTGTAAATTTGACTGCAGGTGAAAAGAAAATGTCTGTTGCTAGTTATGCAGTTATACTTGTGGTTTTAAATGATGTCAAGGGCACTTAGGACAGGCATGTAAACAAGTAAGCGCTAGAGGTATTTCTGTTGCCTTCCTCTTCTTTTCCTTCTGATGCGTGAAGTACAGACGGTCATCGAGGCAGAAGGTGGGTTGGGCACCTTGAACGGGGAGCTGTGCTGTTGGGTTGAAGGGCTCACAGCGACCGACTGTACTGAACACATCCCTTCATGTTCATCCGCTACAGGCCCCATGGGCGAGAGCCAGCTGTGAGCATCTGGCCCTCAGGGCTCAGCATGTGATATTACAGGCCTGTGCGCTTCAACTAAAAGTGGTTTGGGGATTTACTGTGCCTGCATGGTGTAAGCATGGCACCTGCTACCAAGCAGACTCTGCTCCTGATTAACTGCTGTTGAGCAGGGCTTGGATTCCCATTTTTTTACCAGCCTGTTTGTGAAACAGGTGATACCCTGAGCCTGCTTATTGAGCTGTAAGACTGCAGCTTTCCTGGTTCTTGCCCGAGTTCGGAATTTCTGAACCTCAGCTTTCCACCATGCTTTTTAAAAGCACAGCAACCGTGGCAATCTGGCAACTTTCTACAGATACCTTCAAACCCAGTAATACTGAGTTCCTTCTCTTTTTCCCTGTTTCTTACACGTCCTTCATGTATTTTGAGCTGTCTGGTAATTAAATGGAAAACTGATAAATTACTTGCAGATCAAAAATGCTTAGAGGGTTGGATCAAATCTCACATGCTTTTGAATCTCAGTGTTTTCACCCTGTGTTATTGAAAGCTTTGGCATCGTGACCTGTAGCACTGTGTCCTTTCTGAAAGGCTCTCTGTCTCAGAGCGATGTGATGAGCAGTTGAAAGCAGTGGTTTCCAAATGGCTGAGCTGGGGCTCTCCAGGAGTCTGCAGAAGGGCACTGTTACAGGCAGGGGACGTGTTGCAGTGGTGACAGTCGCACGGCGCCCTGCAGCTCTTTATTTCGAGGACAGGTTTCTGATTGCTGTGATCTGGAGGGGATCAGGAGCAACCTTCACGGCTCAAATAGTCCTTGGCTCCCAGCAGGAATATTTAGAGGGTGTAGTTCCTCATAGCAACAAAGCACTTCATGACACTTAACTGATTCACCCTTGCAGGTCAACAAGACGCATCGTCTCCATTTTGCAAATGGTGAAACAAAAAAACTTGAGAGACGGGCCCCGTGGGCCCAGGTTTGTGCTGGTATTTGAATTTTGTTCTTGGTTCTGGTGAGCTGAAGAGAAACGCCTCACCATTGCCCTTCAGGACATGGGAATTGTGTGAGAAAGACTGAGCGGGAGTCCTGAGAGCTCCAGAAAGGGCTGTAGGTGTACTCCTCTCCCAGATTTGCTCAGGCAAATGAGTTAGAAGTGCATCTGTGTCCTCAGGCTGGGTCTCAACGTGGTGTGTGCTGTTCAGGCTCTGAGGATCGGTCTCTGCCAAGCCAGGAGGGTGCAGAGCAGCATGGCAATGTGTCCAAGGACACCTAGGCAGTTGTGGACTTGCAGCCTGCTCTGGTGCTCTGAGCTGCAACTGCCCTTCTCTGGTGGGGCAGGGTTGGGCAGTGAGAAGCAGGTGGAAGTGTGGTGATTTGCATCCCTTGGTTATGTGCCAGGATCCAGAGTATTTCTCTAGGCAATTTAGAGAGGTGCAGGTCTCTGAGCGGTGGCACTGACAAAAGCTTGGGTGTGCGGTTGTAGTGTGCGCAGTTGTAAATGAGCTGACCCGCATATTCTGTTTCCTAATCCTGAGTGATACTGTCAGCTCAGAGAGCTGAGCCTGGCTAATGACTGAAATCCACTGTGCTTTTCTTAGCGAGGATGTGTGGTGATCTGAGATAGTTGTTAAGTGCTACATCCTGAGAATCAGAACTGCACGTGCCCCATGGGTCCAGAATGTTTTAGACAGATAAACGCGGTTTGAGATGATAAGGGAGTTACTATGAAAAGAACTGATGTCAGGTACACAGTAACCTGCAGTTAACTAGGAGGGAGATTAAATTAATGGAGTTTTTCCTCAGATAAAGATAATGAAGAGCTCACAAGGACTTGGTTTACAGCTCCTACACATGATATCCGTAGGCACTGTCTTCCTGGCACAGGAAACACCAGACAGCTGTGTGACAAGAACAATGAAGCTGGTGGTGCACCCCACTGAGTGACATTTGTGCTGTCTGAGACCTCGTCGATACTCTCTGAGATGAAGGAAAACTGGGGCAAGGGGGAGGAGCAGAGGAGGAAATGGTTGTAGGGACTCCAGGCAGGGATTCAAGGTGTCCTGGGATCCACTGTCATACAGAACCCATTTCAAGGGAGGAGGGGATGGCATTGTGGGGCCAGAGAGTCAGGGGTGGGGAAATGACAGATACGATCTCTCTTGTGGATTTAGGGTTTATTGTCGATCCTGCGTAAACTGAAAAGCACCCCAGACCAAGAGGTGAGGATCCTCCTCTTGGGACTGGATAATGCAGGCAAGACCACGCTCCTGAAACAGCTGGCATCTGAGGACATCAGCCACATCACACCAACACAGGTGAGGAAGGCCTTTCCCTGCACAAGGCAGATCTTGTAGTCCCACCTGCCTTTTACAAAGCAGAGTATTCCGATAAAAAGGGGGGCAACTGGAGCACCATTAACTTTCTATGTTTTCTGCATAAGAGGAGGCTCCCTGCAGGAGCCAGAGAGTGTCAGGCCAGATCTGTCATGTAGCGTGAAAGTGGGTGAGTGCTCTGGAGTTCTCCAGAAGGCTTTTGGGTTGTGCTTGGGTTGCATGGATGAGACTTTATTCCTGTTGTCCGTCCAAACAGGGAACATGTGTAGGGATGCTGCTGCGTTGGGCAAGCCCCTATCTCCTTGCATCTTTCACCAAGTCAGCTCCAAGGGTCCTGCATATTCCAGCACTCCCTTTTGGATGCCTCTGGTCCCCCTTTTTGAGCCTCGGGTTTGGGAAGAGGGATGTCTCCCATCAGAAGCACTGCAGCATCGCTCCTGTATTGACCAGAGGAGGTTGCTAGAGAGCTGTGGGAGACACTTCCCCCCACCCCGTAGCTGCTCCCAAAGCTCCCAGCCCTGACACCCCAATTCCAAGCTCTAGTCCCCTGGGTGGTGTGGCACAAATTGCCGGTCCACGCCACATCCTGTTTTTCTACTTGAATGCCCTTTCAATTGGTGCTCTAATTGATGAAAACAGACGTGCAGCTGTTGCTCTTTTAAGCCCAGCATTAGCTGTGTCGTGTCAAATTGAGCTGAGAGCTCTGGCTTCATCTTAGCTGGAATTCTCTGCTTAGCTTTCACAAGCTCAGTCCTGCTGTTTTCTCCTTTCAGCACCCTTGTTTTCTACTTTCTCCCACCTCTTCCTGCACCCACCCTGCAGAGCCCTCCCAGGGCACTAACTGCATCACATACCTCTATAGCCATGGCAGTGTCAACCCTTGACCCAAAATACTGGCAAACCGATGGTTTGGCTGCTGTGTTCACTTTTGCCAGCACCTCTCCCACAGCTGATCCATCTTTGTGGCTGCTCAGGCCATCTCACTGCAGGCATGGGATATATAAGCTGTTAATGTCTGCCTATGAACATGATCCAGCCACTCAGGTTTATGCTCTATGTGTCTTTATGTCTGCTCTTTCCAGGGCTTTAACATCAAAAGTGTACAGTCTCAAGGCTTCAAGCTGAACGTATGGGACATAGGCGGACAGAGGAAGATCAGGCCGTACTGGAGAAACTATTTTGAAAACACTGATATCCTTGTGAGTATTGGCTGCAGTTGAATGCTGTGTTCATGCAATGGCTTTCCAAGGTCTCGGCCAGAAATTCAGGAACAAGTAATGTAATGTCCCAGGCCTCAGCAACACCATTGCCATTGTAACAGGAGTTATTCTGAGTGGAATGGCAAGATTGGTTGGGTGCAGTAAGAAAAATACAGTGATGTTTGGAGAAATCATTCAGTTGTATGTTTTTACTTTCACAGGACGGTGCTGGCTATAGCCAGTTCCTTTCCTCTCATCTCAGTCTCCTTGAAATGAAAGAACGTTAATAACTTCTAGCTTGCCCATCTATAGCTCCTTTCACCGGGACTCTGGAGGCCTGTCCTGAGTATAAGTGACTTAAGCCTCACGTGTAGGTCAGTATGGTGCCTTTGTTTTGTAGCTGGGGAAACTGAAGCACACCAGAATTAAATGCTGTGTTTGGCATCAGATAGGAAAGCTTTTGGCGAGAGATGCAGAGACACCCCTTGCCTTTTCCTTTGGTCCTTTAATGATAAGACTGTCATTTAATGTTTTTGACATCCTAGCTGCAATCGTCTTACAATTAGCGTCATATGACTAATTATATTTACAAGGCAGGACCTTTTTGTTTCCATGCCGGAGCACGTTACCCTGGGATCCTCCAAGTGCTGTCCTGACTATTTTCAAAGAGCATGTCTGACATGCAGCTACATGTGCCAGGATGAAGGCAGGCTGGAGGCTCCAGGCCTCTCCCCGCTCCAGGCAGTGTTGCCTGTGGGAGCAGAGAAAAGGCTACTCTAAGCGAGGTCTGCAGGGCTTCTATGGGAAAGCGGTAAGCTCTCTCAGAAAGACGCCTTTCCTCCCTGCTGTCACACACATACTCGTATGTTGAGAGCTTCAGTGCACTTCCACAGAAGTATCAGTGCAACTAGGAACAGACTTCTGCTCCAGGGCTCACGTCAGGGTCCTGAAGGGTCTGGCTGCGCCTGCAGGTTTAGAAAGCATTGTCAAAATGAAGCTGTTACTTAAATGAGACTAATAAGCCCTCAGTAGTCTCTCTTGGAGAATTCCCCCTTTTCAGCCTTAATTTGGAATCTGATGTTTAAGGGTAACCACCACAGCATAATCCTGGTTGGTTGCTTTGGCAAAGAGTGATGGTGAGATATTCCTGGGGGAAAGGTCTAGGTTTGAGAAACTGTTAGGACACACTTAGCATGCTTCTCTGTGGCCATCAAGGAGGCAGACGTGGTGTGGCTGTGAAGTGATGGTGCCCATTGAGCCCAAGCTCTGTGGCTGTGTGTGGTGGGGAGGCAGTAGGTGTGCAGATCAAAGTCAGCTCTGCAAAGCAGCAGCCAGAGGATCTTTGCCTGCTATGACAGGTGCTCAGGCTGCAGAGACTGTGCAACGGCAGAACAGTATCTGGAAGACTCTGCTGGCAAAGGCAACAAGCTGCAGCAGCCTGTGGGCTTCCTCCCTTCCCAGTGTGTGCTGCATGGGAGGTGCAGAAATAAAGATGAATTTGTAAGACTGAAGGAGATAACAGCAATTGTTTTCCCTGCCCTCCTCCCCATCCAAGTTAAAGCAATGTACAGAGAAAATCCTTCTCATATGAGTAAGAAAATGGGTAGATAGAAGCAGAATCAGTTTATGGGAAGCAGTGGTGTGATTTCAACGGGAGTAATTGGTGTGCGTATGGACCTGAGCTGCCCTGCCTGCACTCCATGCTGACACCCAGTCCCATACTGGGAGCTGTTGGCATGTTAGTGCAGTGCTTTGCTATGTCCATACATACCAAAACTGGGATCAAGTATATGCTGTTGACAGACTGTCTCTGTCTCTCTTCTGCCAGCCCTCGTCCCCCATTTTAGCCAGTAATTTTACCCTCTGACAAACCTGGTGCAGGTTGTGCCCATGTAAATTGACCCAACTTATCCCTCATGTTATTTCTTCATTCAGTCCCACCACTTGCAATTTCTGCCAAGCCTACTTACTCCAGATTTTGTTTTGGCCTCTTGCTCAGAGGAGGCACCCAGCTTTACAGGAATTTCTTTTTCAAGCTTCAGTTCTCCACCATGGTGTACGCAATGGCTGTTCAAACTGGCAAACTGTGCTGGTGAGCACCATAGCCAGAAACAGGTTCTTGTGTGGCCCTGGCTATAGAAGGAAGGTGGAGATGAGATATGCTACAGCTCCCAGGACCCTCTGCTTCTGTCTTCTCCTAAACTGTATTGCACAAAGCAGAAAGGGCCCTCTAAAGGGTACTAAAAAGCAGGAAGTGATTGCAAATTCAAATCCATGCAGGTGCTTTTGAATGAGAGCTTGGTCTTGCATCACACACCTGTGATATTTGGAAGCTTAGCCCAGGCAAATAAGGTGTGGATATCTGGCTGATTGCGTATTCAGACAGGCACCTGCAGCTATTTGGCACAGTGCTTTCTGGTTTGGAAGTAGGCACTCTGCACATACTTTACCTTCACTGTGCTGTGCTTTTGCCCCAAGCACTGTTGTCTCCAGTTCTCATCTTGCAAAATAGCTCGTTATCATGGAACGGTGCTGGTTGGGGCTCTCCTTGCCAGTTAGAGAAGCACTGTAGTATTGGAGGTGCTGCCCTTCAGCTGAGAAGTAGCACCTGACTATTGTATTCTTATGTTGCTGAGCTTCCCCTGAGATGTCCCAAAGGAGGACAGATGACAGTCAAGTTTCACCCCAGAGTACAACCGTCAGCTCTGCAGCTTCTTCCTTTCTTTTGGTCTGTGTTTTCTACCCCAAATGGGATGCACCGTGGTGGATGCTTGGGAGAGGCAGAGGGGATGGGTGTAGCTGATACAGTATTGGTGCACGTGCTTGGGATCACATTGCAGGGAGAGGCTGTGTGGGCTGTGCCCACAGGCCTTTCCCCATCACGTGGTACCAATTGCGTGTGCTGACGCATCCCCGCACAGCTGCGTCCAGTCCTGCCACGTGTCCCCCACCCTCTGTCAGTGTGCATCAGTCTGGCCCCAGGAGGACCACAGATCCCAGGTGATCAGCAGAGGGGTCTGTGAGGTTGCTGGGTTACCTCCTCAGGCCTGGCATACAGATTCTCCTGCTGTGTGTTTGGTCCCGTTTCAAACAACTCTAACACTGCTCATCAAGGGAGTGCCTACAGTGTAATAGATATTGCTGCTAGAGATCTTCCTTCTCCCTACTATTTGTTCAAAATTATCCTGGAAGCATGGAGTGTTATGCTGAGACTGCCTGCAAGGATGCCATTTATCTTGATGGCGGGGTGCTGTGCTCGTCTATTCCCTGAAAACCAGGCTGACACTTGCTCCCTGTAAGCCACCAAAGAGCATGCAAATGATATGCTAGCAGCTTCAGTCATCACTGATGGAGAATGGCAGGGACTGGAAGCAAAATGCTCAGTGTTTGTCACCAGTCCTGTCCCTGTCTGCTGTCCCAGTGTCCATCTTCAAAAACCTCCCCGTACAAACTAATGAAAAAGGGATGCCAGGCTATTCTTGCCTGATTGTTATTACTGAGGGTCCCTGTTTCTTTAGATATGGCTTGATATCTGCATGCTCTGAACTACAGCGGCATTGCTAGAGGAAGGGAGGGTGGCTGGGCTTGCTAGTTACGTATTTATGGAGACCTTTGAGGAACCTCTTAGCCAGTACAGACATAGAATTGCTTTCACTGAGAAGGCTCGTTTGCATTTACAAAAAGAAATCAGCACATGCCATGCTGCTTGGAGAGGGTGAAGACCCCCACCCAAGGCAAAGAGCCTGCAGGCTGGGGAATCTACTCTTTTCTACACCAGAGGAGAGGTGCCTGACCTCTTTGTGGACTATGAGATGTGATGCCCAGCCCTGAGAGGGTGGTAGGACTCTGCTGTTAGTCTACGGGAGCCACTGCACCTCATCTTTTCCATCGTCCTGGTGGGCAAACTAGCAACTGAAGGTAGAGTCTCGCAGGCTAGATCCAGCGCTCGTCACCAACCAATTGCTCCAGCAGGTTACGGTAGGATCACCTGTTGGAGAGGAACTCAACGTCCCCAATACATTCATCTGCTCTCTGAGTGCCATTGTCTGCCTTGGCAGCTTAATGAGGAGGTGATGCGTCCTGCTAGAGAGCAGCATGGCATAGTCACACCAGTGCGGTGTTTGTACGTGGTTTACTAGGGTAAAAGACCATGCTTGGCAATGTTTTGCCCTCCTATGCGCAGCTTCAGCTTGTAAACCAGTCATTTGAAAAGATGCCAGGCAGTCTCCTGTTCTCTTCAGATACTAGATACTGTGGAGGTGTAGAGAGCATCCCTGGTACTGCCCCCAGCTCCTTTCTGATCCTATCCACGTGGACACACACGCACGCACGCAGCTGTAAAAGAGGTGGTTTCTCATCTTTCGTAACGTCATTAAGTTTTGTCAACATTTGCTGTAAATAATACTGGAGATCTTTGTGCCCAAAAGCATGATAATTAGGCTCGGCTCACTTAAGCGTCTTCTGGGAAGAGTAACTCTTCCTCTAATTTCTTTTTCAGATCTATGTCATTGACAGTGCAGATAGGAAGAGGTTTGAAGAAACGGGTCAGGTGAGTTACTTATGCCCAGCTTCCTTTGAAGTAACTCAGTGCTTCTGAGTGCCCCTTGCTCACAAAAGTTAGGAAGATGAATTTTTTGTTTATGAGGGAAATTTACATTTCAAGAGAGACTTGCCTTTCAACATCAATGCAGATTATTTTGTTAGATGTGAAACAAGGAAAATAGGTAGCCTAATTCCGTTTAAATAGAACGGTTTTCATTAAATTTATACAAGAATAGCAAATGGATCCCAATACTGAACGCAAAAACTTCTCTAAGTCCTTTAAACCTTGCCAAACCAAGACCCTGGGGAACCCTGTTTTCTTATTTACAAAGTTGAAATGGAAATCATATTGACTTGATTGTCTTTTGGATGTAATTGAAAAAAAACTAAGAACTTTGTAACTAGGCCAGAAAATAAGATTTCCGTTTTGCAAAGTTTTGATGTTCTGTAACATTTTGTGTTTTAGGATGAAACAAAACCAGGATTTTCGAACTTTCATTTATAAAATTCAGAAAGTGACAGTGTTCCAGAATAGCCAGCAACCAATTTGCCTGCCAGAAATGGGAGGCTTATTTTAAAGCCCTCTGTTCTGCCTGATTTGAAGGAGACACTTGATCTTCCACCTCTCAAGGATCATGGACACACCCTGACAGTAGAACTGTTGGTTGTTCTAGGGGTGGGAGAAACCTTTCCCTTGTTGGACCTATTTAATTTTATATCAGTAATCAAATATTCATTGGGCAAAAGAGAGGGAGAGGAAGCAGAAGTTTAGAGCACTTGCCCGAGTTAGGTGGAGTCAGCCTGGACCCCTCATATCTCTGCAAACGCTTTTAGTTTCAATAAATCAGCTGTGTCTGATGAAAGACCTATTTTGTTGAAACGTTTCCAGCCAACTCTGTTTATAACTCCATTTTCTTGTCCTGTTTTTCATCCAAACATTGCTTTTAGGGGGATGGAGTCAGATTTCCGCTGCAGTTTAGCGTCTCCCTGACTGCATTCATTTAATCCAAAGGTTTCTAACCAGTGGACGAAAGATATTAGGATAGTATCTGAGAGCATGAGACCTCCCCAGTTAAATAAAGAACCCATGATGATAGTCTCATGTATTCATCTAGCTGCAATGCCAGTGGTCCCTACAGGTTCAAGTTCTGCTGAGTTTGTCGTATGTTCACATAGGGAAGTGACTTGAGACTGTGGGCTTGTTTCACATGTGGCTGTTGCACAACCCTAGACATGAAGTATTTCAAGCGTCGTTGATCCACTGCAGATTCAGATTTGAGCTATAAAAGAATCTCTTTGAGTCTCCCAATTTTGAATGAACAAACTGATTTCTCAAGATGCCACCCAATGTGTGCTGTGCATACAGAGCCAAAATCCAGCTAGTAAAGCTGATCTAGCTTGTCTTCAGCTAGCCAATGCCTTCAAAAGCACTTTCTTTAGAGAGGGAGACTTCCATTTCTGTGTGGGAAAAAAAAAAGTCCTCTCCCACTCACATTGCAGTGTATAAAACTTGGGAAAAAAACCCTGAAACTCATCATTAGCAAAGATATCAGGGCTGGTGTCAGCGGCTGCTCAGGTACAAATGCCAGTCAGGCAATAACTTAAGACAGATTCCTCATACTGCCAATTTACATGTTTTTTGCTGTTTCATCAGTTTTGGTCTCCTGGGAGCAGGGACTGGTAAAACACAGAGTTGTAGCCTTTAAGGCAACTGCTAATTTCAGACCAAGATGAAGATTTTTGTGACCTGTAATTGGAAGAAATAGCTTTTGAACCTTGGGCAGAGATGATTGTATACATTTTTGCTCTCTTATAATAAGATCTAGGTTTCACTGGAACACACTATTCCAGCATTTGCCCTAAATATATTTCTAATTAGAGACAACCACTGGTGGTTGAAGGTTTTCTTCCCTTCTCTCTCTGTCTTCCCCCCACTCCCTTGTAAATGATATAGGAGCTGGCTGAGCTTTTGGATGAAGAAAAGCTTAGTGGAGTCCCTGTGCTCGTATTCGCTAACAAGCAGGATTTGCTGACGGCTGCCCCTGCTTCAGAGATTGCCGAGGGACTGAACCTACACACAATCCGGGACAGAGTCTGGCAGATCCAGTCTTGTTCAGCTCTTTCAGGAGAGGGAGTACAGGTGAGTCTGGAGAAGGCTTGCTGTGCCAGCAGGCCATCGCTAAGAGGCTGCTGATCTGCAGAGTGAGGCTGGACCGGCTGCCTTGCAAAGGAGGGTCAGCACAGCCAAACCCTTGCAGCGCAGAACACGGGGGACACGTGTCTGGTCACCTGTGCAAAGGGAGTGGGGAGCCCTTGGGATCTGTCCATCCTTGGGAAAGGGGAGAGTGATCACTTCCCCAGTAAGACCCTTTGACTGGGCCAAATGAAGACATTGATTTATTTTAAAGAAACTGCTGTCAGGTTAATAATTTTCACAAAACAAATAATCTTTTACTATTAACCCCTTTGACTGTTACAAGTGTGCACTTTAGAAATCCGATTTACCTTCACTGCTAATGTCATTTTGCTGAATCCAGGCGCCAGAGAGAAACCGATCAATTTTTCTGATCCAAAGAAACATAAGAGTTGCACACATGGCAAAAACCACTTCTAATGGTGGCATGTGGGGCCGCAAAAACCCACTGAGAGGGTTGAGCTGTGTTCCTGTGCTGAACTGTAATAGCTGTGTCTCCGGCCCCTGTGCTGTGGCCGGTTCCTGCAGCATAGTAGCTCTTTGTAATGTAAATGGGACCTGGGTTTGTTTATTTCACTCTTAGGCTTTCCTGAATTAATGAAATATTTGCAGTGCTCACAGTGAGTGGTCAGGAGTGCTCCCTTCACTGATATTTAAAGAAACAGAATGCTGAAGACATTTATCTTCATTGCAGATTCAGTAAAACCTTATTTGTAGATGCTACAGAGCTGTTCAAGATAGACAGATCTCAAGCTGAGTATGAAGAGTTGCGGAAGCAATACCTGCATTACTGAGTGGGCAGTAAAATGGCAGGAAATTCAGTGTTGACAAGTGCAAAATAATACACATTGAGGAAAAACAACCCTAACTATACACGTACAACGATGGACTCAAAATTAGCTGCCATAGCTCAGAAGCAGTTCATTGGGAACAGCAGCTTAGTGCTCATCAGAGGCCAGAGAGGAAAATCAAATGCTTGAGAATCATCAGAAAGCAAACAAGAAACATTACAAAAAAACATTTCTTTTGTGGCAGGCCCATACCTTGAACATAACATTCATTTCTATCTCTGGCCCATATATAAAGATTTTAATAGTAGTAGAATCAAGAGTCCAACAAAAAATTAGATTGAAGGGTCTTCAGGAGATCTTTAGACCAACATCATGTTTAAAGCAGGGGTGACTATGAGGTCTAAAGGAGGTTGCTGAGGGCGCTATCTGATCAAATTATAAATATCTCCAGGCATGGAGATTCTACAGCCTCTCTGAGTAACCTCTTCTAGCGCTTAACTACCTTCACTAGAAAAAAGAGCCAATATATCTGCTCAGAATTAGGAGAGATTTGAGAATTCTCTGTCCAGAATGATCAGCAGCACAGTGTGGCACCTGTGCCTGGGGATGATAAATAGCTTAGGACTTGCAGCTTGGACAAGAGAGGACAGAGAGTGGGAACGTCTTCAGGATTTATAAAATAAGCTATAAAAATGTCAGATAGGCTATCTGCTATTTTTCGAATTGCTAGAGGAAGTGTTCCTAATGAAATAATCAGACAGCAGGTTAAAAGAAATAAAAAGAACTGCTTCTTTGCGAGTTGCATAATTAAATTGTGATTCTCATTGGCACAGGATGTTGTGGAGACCAAGGGTATGAATCGGCTCAGGAAAGTACTAAGTGACTTTCTGAAGGAGAGATCTGCAGGCAATAACCGACCGCTAAGATTTAGAGGCAGCTTTTGCATGAGGAACAGCTTGGGCGTTGGACTGGGAGGGAAGGACAGAGCAAGAGAGATCTTGTTCCTACATGTTCTTTCCCTTGGCATGCAGAAAAGGGATGCTGGCCTGGGTGAACCATTGGTTCGACCCAGTACAGCACTTCTTCTGATTTAAAATTGTTACCCTGATCTTTAGACCTAAATGTAGTAGATGGTATCCTCCAAAGGGCCTTTAATTAGTTAGCTAAGATACAAATTCATCTACATTGCAGCCAATCTTGTGAAAGGCTTCTACTCTAATCTTTATTTTGAAGTGGTGGTGGTAGAGGGAAGTGTCTTCCCCAATGGCACCGTATATTCAAGCCCAAAGAAATGTGATGAAGAAAGTGAGGCTGCAGTTCAGAGGGCTGCAGACAGGCACAGGTTACCTTTTCCCTCCTCCCATTTATGGAAGTCCCAGTTAGCTCTCCTGCTGCAAAGGGGCAGTAAAATGGCAGATAAAATTCAGGGACGCGTGTTGGATGTAGAAGAACTACATGACAGAAAGTGGCACTTTCTGTTCATAAGCTTTGAATAATGCCGCCTTCTCAAGCTGATCTGTGGGCTCTGTGGAGTGGCCTCAACCCTTCATTGATAGCACCTTCTACTGTGCCTTCTCTTTGAAGTACAGTGCATCCCTATACATTCGAAAGAGTAAAATCTGCAGCCCAACACCCTCTACAAGGGAAATGAAATCTGCTTCTGAATCCACTTCCACAAAACAGCAGACATGAGCTAAATAAAAGTATTTGCAGGCCTATATATTTTGTTCATCGTGCTTATCTAGACAAATTAATTTAGATGCAAGCCAGATAATGTCTCGCTTTGTTGACCGCAGTCTCATTGCCCTAAATACTGCAGCTCGTTTCATAAATTATTATTGCAGGAAGGTCAGAGAAGTCGCAAACTCTCTACAGCTTATAGAAAAAGAGCCCCTCCATTTCTCTTCTGCCATAACTCCAGCCCTGTCAAATCAGACAGTAAGAATGCCAAGCTCTCCCTTTCCTTGGAAATTTATAGAATTAAGTGGTTTGGGAGATGGCTTTTAAACGAAAGGGTTTTGGTTGCTGCTGGAGCAGCCCAGGAAGAAACAGCATCTTCAGTCCTGGGACTCTAAGTAGAGGTCAATATGCTCAAAATTTAGGAGACTCAAAGAAAAGCCTTTTTAAAGAGTGATATTAAGAAAGATAGTTTTGAGGATCGTTATACACAGTATCTCTACCAGTGGCTCAGAAAGGGAGCTTTCTGCATGGTTAAATCTCAAGTCACTGCTCTAAGGACTTCTTTGAGAAATGACAATGAGTGACAGCAAAATAAATGAAGACGTGGAAGCATCAGGTATTCAGAATGAAAGCAGAGGAGCAAGCACGCTAACCGTCACTGCTGATGGAATATATTAGCCAGAGTAAAATTGGAGACATCGCTAACAGATTTTGCAAGGAAGAGTGGTGGCATATCTAGTACTGAGCACATGCAGGAACAGAGTTCATAGGAGAAGACTTTTGTGATAGCTTGAAGGAAAAGCAGTGAGCTAAGATAAATAATACCAATACGTGAAGGAGAAATAGTTTGAAGGTCGTATAATTAGTTTAGCTGCTAGCACCATGGTCTATAGAATTGGGTAGTTAAGACTGGGGATTTCAAGGTTAATGAGATTAGATTATGGTTAATAGAATGATATAAATTTAGAGATTTTAACTATTACTTGAAATGGGTTATTTAATAAAAGTGTTAATTAAGCAGGGAATCCATGTTGTCATCTTGTCTTTTAAAATTATCCATTGGAGACTCTGGAAAAGAGGCCCAGCCATGTCATGGGCGGGCTCAGAAGAGAGGTGACTGGGTTAATAGGAAACCCCATGAAGTGTCCTCTGGAAGCCAGCTGGTAGCCCCTTATGCCAGCTGAAGACTTCATTACCTCCTGCCTGTAACCCTGGGCAGCACTTGTCTTGTTAATCAGACAGACGTCATCGTGCCATTGAGGGAGAAGTGTCGTCCCTCATGCTTAAAGGCCTCTTCAGGCAAAATGTCTGCTTGGGTCTGGATTTTATCTTTTATTTCTAGTTAGGAAAGCAGGAGAGCCTTTTTGGCCTACCACAGCCATTTGGGCCCTGCCTTTGGAGCAGAGCCCTGCACCAGTTTACACGAAGACCCTTGCACATGGTACAGCAAGCAAGGGAGGTGATTGCCCAAGTCAACAGAGAAACATAAGGGAACTGTTGCCTCGCATCGGCTCTCTGGTGCCACGCAGGCTCTCCTGGGGTTGTATTTTGTGGCCAGATCTCCAATTGTAATCCTTGTAATCCTTGATGGGCAAAAACAATGTACCAAAAGCTATGCCTGGCCAGGCAGGATGAGGTGAAAGAAGGCAGCACTCTTCTGCTTTGCCGCCTGCCCTCTCGCTGGAGGTGTTATTTAGGGACCGGGCTGATGTATTAAACATAACTCAGGGCTTTGGATCAGTCTGTGCTCTGCAGCTTGTTTCTTGTTTGAAGCAAGTGTCTGCGATCAAGGCAGCAGGAGCTGAGCCTGCCCTGAGGAACGGTCCCCCAGAACGATGCTGCAGTGTATTGTGTCCAGAGTCTCCCAAGCATAATGGCCCCCTGGAGACCATTAAAAGCCAGTGGAACTGAGAGTAGCTACTAAGCTTCTCTAATTTAATGCCAGTGCTGGTCTGGCCCAAAGGACTGCAGGAAGGACTGAGCCGCCTTCTCCTCCCTGGATGTTTCAGCCCAGTTGAGAATGGGGCCCAAGACCTAAGTTTTGCTGATGCTGCGATTCAGCACTTTTGTAAGGGCAAGATTCTGAACAGGAACACCCTGGCATTGCTGTATCCTCAGAACTAGGTTTTGTCTTAAAGATAGACTAGGGCAGGCTGGATGGGGATCTTCCATATCCTGATAAGGTTCTGGGGCTACTTGTAAATGTGATTTAAAGCCAATTTGATGACTGCAGCTCTCCTGGGGCAGGCAGAGCTGGTGTTTGTGGAGAAATAGCGCCCATGTTTCCAGATTACAGGGCAAAGTCTTGTGATATTTAAGCAGGGTAAGGAGGGAGCCTGCAGCACTGCATCAGGGATACAGGGTCTCAGAGGACAAAAGAAAAGCTTGCACCCAGGCAAAAAACAATGGATAATGTTCTTGCGGGAGCCTGTAAAAGCCAGCCTGTAGGATGACTGTAGGTGCGGAGAATTGACAGATAATGCAGGCGCAGTCCTGGCTGTGCAGAGGGAGAGGAAAGTGACAGTTAAAATAACGCATACCAAAAATGCTAGAAATGGAGAATTTTGCACTTGCCTGACCCAATTTGTTATGGCAGACAGAGGATTACATGAAAGGATTAAGCTTTGCTGTCCTTAAGGTCACATTAGGGGTCACAAGGTTGTGGCCTTGTCTGATCCTTGGCTTGCATGGGAGCAGAATTCGGGAGGCTTTTTATGGGGTGGAAAGGACTTGTTCACTGTGTTTGAAGTCACATTACTTCACTGCCTTAGCTGCAAAGCTGATAATGCAGAGAATAAGCAAGCAGTGGACTAACCTCAAGCAGGACTTTTTATTTCTCCCAGGGAAGGCGCTACCAGTCCTTTCCCTAAGGGCGCTGGAGTACAACTCCCTTGACACAATAGCAGATGGGACTGCAGCAAGGCAGGGTTGTGCCGAGCAGCATTTTTCTGCAAGAAGCATTATCCTCTTCCCTGGAGTTCTCTCTCTTTTCTTTGGTAAAGTTTAATAGCTGCTTGTTAAGGAGCTAAGAGAGGCAAAGCTGAAAGATCTGAAATCTTTTCCTAAGTTTTTGCAGGGTTGACTTGAGGCTGGAATACTAATACTGTATCGGTCTCCATCCTCAGAGTACCTGCCAATGTCTCCGTGTCTCAACAAAGCAGTGCAAGGACATCTATCAAAATCTAGATGTTACTGTAGGGATTGTACTTTCTGCACAAAGCCATCTTTTAAGCATGCAGATATAGGGACAGTGTGTAGGGACAAAGGATGACAACACTTGACTCCTTATGGACTTCACTCTTTCAAGCACCATTTCCTCCTTCCTGTGTGCTTTCCCCACAGCAGCTCTTTGTGTTTGTAGCATTTTCCCTGGATTTCTTTATCTTATCAGCCCTCTGTCTTGCTTCAAACCTTAGGCAGAAAAACTGCAAATGTACTTTTTAGTTTCTTTTGCTTTCCATTGCATTTGCTATTCTGCAGAGCATTTGAGGACACTGCAGAACATATGCTCCCCCCAAAAAAGTTGTACCAGAAGCTATAGATGTCACTGCCGTGTGACTGAAGATGAGGAGGGTGTCTCTCACATACCTCTTTGATACAACACATGTGGAGCTGAGCATGTTCATTTTCCCTTTATCACTGCTAGGGAGGGAGGTATTTACAATTAAATATGATTTTTCCTGTCAGTTAGCTCATGACAGAAGAGAGTTTTTTAAATCTATTCCTGCTTTAAAAGTTCAGTGACCTACTTATGTATTTCAAGCCTGTTAGGAGTTCACCTTTCCTCTTGCATTTTGCTATGTCATTCTTTTGCCCTCGTTATATGCTTGATGCAGCCAGGCTTCCAGCCATGGTAAATCCCTTCATAAACTCCGCTTTATGACCCTCGCTGCACTGGTGCTGAAACAGTCTGTCTTTCCCCTTCCAGAGCTCCCCAATGGCAGCAGGCAGAGTTTTAATCACTGTGAATTCAGGTTGTGGTCAGATTAGGTAAAAGATAGGATGCTTGTTTGTTGTTTTGCAGTGATGTATTGTTTCTGGGATTACTGTGCTGAATAGCAGAGGGTGTCAGCTGATATTTATTACTTTAAGCTGTCTCAGCTGTTCTGGTTCAGCAAATAAACCTACATTCAAAATGAATGAGGAGCTCTGCTTGCCTTGTATGCCATGATGTGTGCAAATGTGATTATTGCTTCCGAGGCAGGGGAAGCTAAAATCATTGAGAGCATTTTTATTTATTTATTTATTTAGACTCTTTGCAGGCAATCATGCAGATTTCTAGGGCAGACAATCAAGCCAAAACTTGACACCTCTCTTCCTAGCCCCATTGTTAAAGCCCTGGCATTCCTCACGCTGGGAATAGCTTGCTCCCTCTCTCTCTAAAGTGATAAGCTTTAAACCACTGCTATTGATTGCTTAAGGCATTACATGTTTTACACCTAGGTTATCAGTGTTATTGAAAGGGGAAGACACAAGGCTACTGGGCCTTAAAGTGAATCTACCTCTCGTCTTTTCCCATTTGCTCTGAGGATTTTAGACAATTTGTTTTACACTGTTCTCTGCTGTGGAGATAAATAAATAAAACTGGAGACATCAGCCCTCCCCAAGGTTAGAGTTAGAAGTGTTATTAGCGTAGGGCCTCGTGTGCACCCCAGCGCAAGCTGGGCTCACTTATTCTTTATTTAACTCAGCAACAAGGGCTGATTTCAAAAGTTGCTGCTCCCCTTCAGATAAGAAGTGTCACATAGCACTGCTATCAAGGTGAATTGGTATTTTCAAGTGAGAACCTCTCTGCTTCTGATTAAGCCCTGAGGGCTCTCTCTCTTCTCTCTTAACTCTTTAGCTCCCCTCTGACATGGCCACCACCTTTGTGGATGAGGGGCATCGTGGGGGCGAGGCTGTGGGTCTCAGCTCACCTCAAAGACCTTCCACGCTGCTTTGGGGCAGTTGAGTTGTTGGCAGGCTTTCGGCAGTCTGGGGACAAGGGCATAGGAAGTCAGCAATACTGCTACCATGGGGCTAGCAGCAATGCTGGCCCCAAGGCCCTGATCTTTTTGAGGGTCTGACTATCATTTTAGTGATCAAAAAATGACAACTCAACTTAACACAGTGAAATCTGCCACCTCAGAACTCTAATGACATTTTCCACGTTCCCAAGCACAAAGATGTGCTGCTCCCCTCTCATCCCCAAATCGCTGCCTATCCGCTTTCTGTCCAGAGCCTCCCTCTCAGCAGATACTTTGTAGGCAGGGTAAAGGTAGTGGATTTGATGGGACAGAGCTATGAGGAGACAGTGCATCTTGTGCTCTGTTATGCATGTTTCCTAACAGATGAGTGGCAGGGCCAGATAAAGTGCTGCTTTGCCCTTCTACAGTGCATCCCATCCTGGGATCTCAGCAATAAACTAATAAATTGGGTATTCACAGCAGAAGTGTTACCATCCTGCTCGCAGTGGTCAGAAGAGTCCTGCACATGTTTTTATGGAGATACCCTCAAGAGCCTATCGGCCTTTTAAAACGTGACCACATCGCTTCTCAGTGAACCCCCGTGGAACCTTTCAGGGGCCAGTTTCTGTGAGGAACAGGGAGCAGAGTCCAGATCCAGTTATTGCAGTGGCTTTCCTGGGTCTGGATTTCAAGGCTTGCAGCTGAGCAGAGAATTAAGTCATATTCTTAACAGGGAGCTGACTGTATAACAAACAGCCCCCTAAAATCCACAGTCTGGAAGATAAGACGACTTGCCTGAGGTTACACAAATCATCTCTAGCCGGACCTGGAACTGAGCCTTCATCTGCCACTGACCTACCTTGACTGCAAAGTGATCCTTCCTCGAAGGACCAACACATAGTGACGTGATGAGACAATGATACTTTTTATGGTCAGATGAAAGATTTAATAATCTCTGTGTGACAACATCTACTGAGCAGTGAAGCACTTGTTTTTTTACCCTCAGCGCAGAGGGCAGGCAGGGGGCTGGATGAGGAGGCAGTACACCATGCTTGCAGAATGGTGGTGGGGTGAGACTGGGGGATTCTTTTTCTCTTCCCTTGACTAACATTACCTTTCTCTGTCTGAAGGACGGCATGAACTGGGTGTGCAAAAATGTCAATGCTAAGAAGAAATAAAGCATTCTGAGCTGCATGGAAATGGAGGAGCGGTGGGAGCAGAATTCTAGCCTGAAAACACTAATTTGCTGCTTTCTGACCAAATGTTTTTCCATCTGTGCACAGCTACAGCTGTTAAAAGAGAAAAAAAAAGAGAGAAAAAAAGGGAACAACATCGGTTAAAACCTACACTGCTGGATTTGGAACTTGACCTGCTCTTTTTAGTATCGTTTTTTATCCCAATAAAGGAATTATGTATTTCCTCCCTACGCATAAAATAGTATTAAATGTCTGATTAGCAAGCACGTCTTTAAGCAGAAGCAAGACTGTGATTCAGTGTGGAACAGAGGGAGTGGTGAGTTACTGTAGTTGCTTAGATTCAGAGGACCTGCCCTATACGTGCAGGTTTGCGGTTGCTGAGGACATGCTCAGGTGTCAGTCACAGCTTCCCCTCAGTGACAGAAAAAATGCGGTTGTGTTACCAGTTGTGTGTAGTTTCTTAAAATAAAGCTGCTAAGGAGTCATTTGTGTAACGAGGATAGAAGACTTTCACATATTCCTATAGCCATAAAAGAGGAGTTTGCTCATAACGAGGTACTGTTGCATTGCGACACCACTGTAGAAGGGAGAGAAGGGTTATATGTGTATAGTTGAAGCTCTTTACAGTTGGAATAATGCAGGATGAGCATGCCTTGGGCTTTTCTCGCAGTTGAAGGAGAATTTAGCCCAGCATTTCACCTTGAGCCAGCAAAAACGTGGTTCCCATGTTCAGTAAGTTCCATATGTGAGATTAGTCTTGATGTTGAATAATCCCTGTTGATTTTCCCTTGATGTTAAGGCAACTCTGCAGCAAAATGCAATTAAGTCCATGATTACTTTCTAGAATGAGATACCAGGTCCCAGGTTTCCTTTTTGAAATGTGCAAAATATATCTCCAACCCTCTTTCCTCGCAGGCCTTGCCTAGCGCTTGGGAGGATGCAGGGGACTGCCCATGGCGGGTTGCCTGCCCAGGGCCTGAGGTACCCCAGCCCAGTGGTGGCTGCAGATTGTCCTGGTGAAGGGTGAGGATCCTAATGAACAGCAGATGAGGGATGCTCTTTAAAACCAGGATTCATTCTTCCCAAAATTGGCTTTCCCCTGAAAGGATGCAGTTGCTGAAATAGCAAAGAGAATGTGTTTTCCACCTCCTTGTTCCTGATTCAAATCTAGCCCCAGCTGACAGTGAGCGGGAGTCATTAGCACGCCAAAGCAGCCACGTCCTGCATGAAGCAAGCTTGGTGACTCCCGGGCCAGTTTCTAATGCACAGATGGTAAAATAATCCCACTGCCCTGCTTGCCAGCTTTGTTTGCTGCCTGCCTGCGAAAGGCCAGGGAATGACTAGGGACTGCACTACCCTTTCCACCTCTTGGAGACGGACCGGTGGGCAGTATGGGGAAAGCTGCGTGTACTAAAGCATGTGGCTTTACCACGCGTCAGCGAGTTGACTCATGGACCCAGGCAGACGGCTGACACCCCTGGAGCTCCCAGCTCTTTGCTCCTCCCTTCCCCTGGACGTCTCCACCTCACGGCAGAAACATCTGCACTGTGCGCAAAGCAGCCCCTGGCCGCCTACGTGCTACAGCCCAGCAGATTAAAATCATCTGGCGCCGATTCCAGATCCCCCCATACATCAGGATGTACAGTAGCGGTTCGGGGGTTGATCTGCGTGTAGTTCAGCTGTCTGCTGTGGCTGGGGGCAGAGGGACAGCTGGGACAGCAACTGCGTTAGCAATCCAACTTTAATCTGCCTGTGTCCGTGAGTCAGCACCCTCTGAGTGCATCTGCCTCCAACACGGAGGCAGGACATGCATACCGGAGTAGCACAGCCGTGCTTTATAAGCCAGATGACTACGAAAGAAGGAAAGGCAGGCTCAAGTGAGCTGTTAAGCAATCGCTAATGACACAGAGTGACACAGCTCCTGCTTTGCATGGATTGAGAAAGCAGTCATAAGATGAGATGCTCATTTAAACATAGCTCGTTCTGTAACTCCCAACTGCAGTGGCTTATCAGGAACCCCAGGAATCCGAGCACTGCAAGTTCCTGGGTCAGCCCAAGGAGGAGAAATGCATACCAGCTTCACCTTTTTCTTGCAATTAATGCATTTGCCTGGTGCAAGCACTGTAATGAGTTGCAGCCCTTTCTCGGAGACACACTTCATGCTGGCTGTATGGCAGAGCTTTGTGACAGATACTCCTGTGCTTTGGATTTGCCCACACTGCATGCCAGGTGCAGAATGAAATGCTTGGGTACCACTCCTCTGGCCCAGGCAGGGCAGAGCACAGTCCCCTCGGGGAGGGCTTGGGTGCTGATCCTTCTCTCTTGCAAAGAAATTGAGTAGCTGCTTCCCTGCTCCCTACTTTTTTACCAGTGTCAAACTTACCCTGTGACACCCAACCTGTGTCACAGTCAGCTTTATAGATATAAAAAGTATGCAGTAGGGCAATTTAGGGTTTTTTTAGGCTCACATTGGTTAAACTTCAAAATGTGTGTGGAATAAATATATAGTATTTTTCCTGTCGCTCTAGTTTGGAAGGAAAATTTGCCTTACTGAACTCAGGATGTGTTTGCTGGCTCATTCGTTATGTTTGCATGTAGCTTCACATATTGGCTGCGTGCACCTGGACCAGCCAGAGCTTCACCTGTAATCCAGTAGATTAATTTGGTTTACCTGTGCCAGGTAGTGAGAGAGGAAGACCATGAGAGAGAGGGTTCAAATGAATATGACTTAAGTAAATCATGCTGCAGTGATGTCTGTAAATGCTCTGTGTATTGCAAACTTCTCTCTGTACGTTGACCTAGTGAAAATGTGAAAGGATTTGAGGTTCTGTTCACTTGCCACTCCTTATCTCAACACATTTACATCCGCTATAGCCTCCGCAGGGCTCAGCTCTCTTCCCTCAGCAGCATCTGGCTAAATACCACCTGTAAAACTGGCTGGGGCCAGCCTAAACACCGTTCAGCAACACCACAGCCGCTTGAGCCCTGTTTGGTTTATGGTAACTGCATACGCGATGCTTTGTCCTTCCAACTCTGCCTGCTTTGCCCTCTTTTAAGTGAGATTCAGGAGAAGCAAACTGTCTCATTGGTATGGGTGGAGCTCTGCCACATGTCGCATCAATTCATAGATTTTTAGAACAAGAAAGGACTGTTACATTCCTCTCTCCTGACCTCGTGTGTAACACAGCCCATTAAATGCCACCCCGGCGGCACGCTGGCTTGTGGTTGAAATAGAGCACGTTGGGTAGGAAGCCTCACAGCCTTGATTTAAAGGCTTGAGGTGAGAGATCCGCCCTAAGTTTGTTGCAGGGGTTAATTCCCCTCCTGCAGGGGATTTGTCTTGCTTCACTTTCACATCGTTAAATCTGGTTTTACCTTTGAGATAGATGAGAGGAATGCATCTCCTGCCCCTTGGTGTTCTTGGGAGGGGAGAGATGATGGAGAAGTGACATTCTCCATTGGAGACCATGGGTCCAAGCCCCTGCTCCAACTGCAAACGCTGGACCTGGGGACTTGTGTCCTCCTCCAGCGACAGCCACATCCCTCCGTTGCAGCTGTGATGAAGACGGTCTGTCCCTGCCCCCCAAGAACACTTGCCAAAGCTTCATGCAACCTCCTTCTCCTCCTCCCCCACGTTGCTTCTTGCACACTAACGACTTCTTCCTCTGTCAAAAATATAACTGATGACCGGACTTTTAAAATTAAGTGTACTGGGATGAGACCAGGCCACTCAGACTGGCCCCTGCCCCACAGGGTTTGCTCTTCTGCAGAAGCAAAAGGTGGCGCCTATTGCATTCCCTCGGCCGGCCAGGTCCACACAAGCTCTTTCTTTTATGTTCCCTTTTTTAATTTCACTGAAAAGGGGTGTTTGCAATATCTGGTCACGTCGTTACTCAGTGTATAATTTAGAGGGTTTTGTCAAAAGAAAAGAAATAAATTGAAATTTAGTAGAAAGAACTAAAGTGTTTGGGGTGATCCTTTCTCTTCACCAGGCTCGTTCGCCCAACGGCCAGCCGAGGGCTGCCTCTTCCCAAGAGCCACCAGTTGGCCTGCAAAGCTGCTCTTCCAGTCCTCCCCGCTGTCTCCCCACCAGAGATTGTTGCCAGTAGTAAAAGCGGTCAAAACTGTTGGAAGAATCTTTTTCCCTTTGGATTTTCACTTGTCCAAAACTGTCAGAAAAGCCAGCCAGCGAGAAAGGCAAACTTCGGGAGGATCTTCTTGTTTCAAAAATCATTTTGTAGGTTAAAATAAGGTTTGTCGTGAAACGCATCCTCCCCGACCTGGCAGGAAAAGGGAAGAGGAAAAAGAAAAGCAGGGAATTATATGGGTTTGGTTCAGCAAAGCAGGCTTTGGAGGGGGCTTTGAGGGGGAAGCACATTCTAGGGTTGTTTCTTTCCAACTAATTTGACTCATTGCTGTTCCTGCAACACTGGGATGAGCCAAAAAGCAAGAAACTGTTAGAGCTCTTTAAAGCGTCAGCTCCGTCCCTGCGTGGCCAGGATGCCTGGAAGGCTGTCAGAGCCGCTGGAAAAAAACATTATAGACGGTCACACTTAATTTCTTTTCTCTTATTTTTTAAGGCACACTTTATACTGAGTCCTGATATTTTTTCAGCAAAGTAGGAAATACTTTTTCATCGTGTTTGCCTAATGGATTGGATGTGAAAAATATTTCTCTGGCAAGCGAACACCCGGAGAGTTGTTTGACTTGTCACGACGTTATGTATCGGCCCCTGCGGCCCCCGCCCCTGAAGCCGCCGCGCTTTCCCTCTCCTGTTGCTGTTTACGGTGGGACACACTGTAATTTATGGCGAGGCTGCATGTGACCTTGCATGCGTCTGCTTGAGCGAACCGCCGCTCCCTTTCCCGCACAAGCTCTGCTTTACATTCACATGATGAATTTAGTGCTCCCAAAAGGACAAGAAACCGGGTGGATTGGGTGCAGGGAGGGGAAAAAGAGAAAAAAATAATAATCCACAGCCTGAAGGAGAAATAAACACTGAGATTTTTGTTTCTCTTTGACCAGTATTTCCCTGTTGTTTACAGCCTTGCAACCTCCCCCCACCCCAACCCCCTGATGATTGTTTGTATCAGAGCAGAGAAATCATCTGGGGATGCGGGGCTGGAGATTTCAGCCTTCACCTTCTTGCCGCGTGGGCATCCCCAGCTGTGCTGCTCTACAGGGCCCACGTTGGCAAGGGGCAGCCAGACCGATGGCCGGGCGGTGCTCTGGCCACGCTGCCCACCCACCCCAGCTCGGCACCCAACCCTTTTAATTTCATCTTCTTTTGTTTTGTTTTGTTTAAGTGGAAACGAGCTCATGCTGCAGCCTGGTGATTGGCTCCTGCCTAAATCGCAGCTTTGGGCTCAGTTGGCTGAATTTGGGCTTGTTGGATTTTTTTATTACAATCTGTTCACTTATTTCCCTTCCTGGTGCCGAATGGAGGCAAAACTCCTGTAAAGCTGCAGAGGAGCTGGGCCTGGGCAGGGGGATGCCGGGAATGGCACAGGAGTGCGTGTGTGTCCCCTCATTTCCTATGTAGCTGCCCGACCGAGATGAATATCTGTATCCTTTTTAATGGGAAAAGAAAGAAAAAATAAGATCGATCTCATTTGGAAGAGGAAAGGTTGGAAGGAGCCCCTCTGCTTGGAACATGCCATGACCATGCAGCTCTGAGCCGCAGCCCTAGGGTTGGCACGGCTGGGCAGATGCAGCCCCCGGTAAATAATCCTGCGAGGAAGGGAAGCTGTCAGGTAGGTTGGGCCCCAAGTCTGAGCTGCGTTTTGAGCTGGCAGCAACGCCCCGCAAATAAATCATTCAGATGAGAGGTATTTTTAAATAGAAGTTGTCCTTGCTGCTTACCTTCGCAACCTTTATTTTGTGGTACTGATGGGAGCCGGAGCCTGCGGGCTTTAATGCTCTTCTTGCTGATGGAGGGAAGCCAGCGGGGGCTCGGGGTGCTGAGGGGGACGCTGCCGGGGAGAGCAGGTTCCCCAGCGCCAAGAGCATCACTTGTGGGCTGGGGACGCTGTACGGGCGCCAGCCGGCGACAGCTGGGTCCCAACCGACCAGGCAAAGCCTGGCGTCTTGGGGTGGCCCAGCCAGCTGTCCTGTCCGGCTCCATCACTCTCCTTGATGTCAAGCAGGAGGATTTATATGTATTTTGAGTTCATTTTTATAGCCAGCACCTGTGAGGCCAGCACCAAGCAGGGATAACCAAGGGGCCATGCCATGGGGGGCCAGGATGGTGGTGTGACTGTGGAGAGCTGGTCTGGGGGAATGGGGAAACTGAGGCACAGCTACCCCTCTGCACTCGGGACCAGACAGGGGCTGAGGCCATGGCTCATGCCAACTTTTGGAGCCAGGGCAGGAGCCACAGCTCCGGCAGCCCCGCAGGGGCCAGGGGAGACACTGAATTGGACACGTTCAGTGCGGCACAGCTGGTGTGGGTGGCGGGGTGTGGGGGCTGCAGTTGCTCCTGACACTTTTGCCTCTGAATGTGATGATAAAAACTCCCTTTCCCGATTAGCGCTGATCCCTCTGCCTCCAAAACAGTTGGCCCTAATGAACATACGGCCCAACAGCTGTAAGCAGTTATACATATGCATGGATATATATATTTATCCCCCCCAAGCCCATCCATATATACTGGAGATCACAGCTGTTGCTATTCTTCCTTGCAATGCAGATCAGACGCTCTCTCTCTTTGGAGTCTTACTTGACCTATTTTGCAGGCGCAAGATTTTTTGTGATGATGATTTCCCCAGTTGGTGCTTTTGATTCTGCCTGAAACATCTTGATTGAAGGCGAACAATGGCAGCTCCGGCAGCCGGCAGCGCCCCGCACCCATGCGCCGCCCTGGCCCCGCCAGCCGCCACGCGCCGGGGGGAGCCGAGGCACGGGGTCTGGCTGGTCCATCCCAAGCTGCCTTCTCCACGGTCCCTTCCCTGCACCCACAGGACACAGCTCGGCCACCTGACCTGTCAGCTTGGCCATCCAACCTGGACCTGAAGGCTTGTGCTGGTCTTCCCATCCCCTGCCACCTCCAGCCAGGCTGTCCCCTGCTCAGCCCTGAGCCCCTTCCCGAACTGTTCCACCGCACCAAAATCTTGCAGACCAGGTGGTGATGCCCCTTGTGTGCCTCAGCTCTGAGGCCACGTGGCGAGACAGTGCCAGAGCTGGCAGGGATGGCGAAACCTGAATGTTTGCCGTGTCCTGCAGTGCAGCGATGCTATGAGCACCCCTTCAGTGATGGAGACCTCTGAAGCCCTTTTCCCAGGGACCTCCAGCCTCTGCTCATAGCTCAGCACAAGGTTTCGGACTGGCAGAGAGCTTCTGCTGTTCCTACAGCCCCCCGCCCATGCAGAGTGCCCCCAAAAAGGGCCCTGAAGTCCCTGCATCCCGTCAAGGAAGAGCGGCCTTTGGAGCAGCACAAAGCCATTTCTTGTTTGGCATTTTCGTTTGAAAAGTGCCCTTCATTGGGGTTTCTACAGCAACCGGGAAGTTCCCATCCTGGCCCGGATGGAGGGAGTAAAGCTGCTGGGAGAGCAGAGCAGGAGGGCTGGAGGGGAGGATGGAGGGTGGGAGGAGAAGAAGCCAAAAATAATTTTTTAAAGAACTGAGGCTGCACTTTTTGCCTCCATCCTGGGCCTGGGGCTGCTGCAGCCAGGGCAGGGCTCCAGCCCTGTCCCCGTCCGTCCGTCCCCAGGAGCGCTGCAGCCATCCAGGGCCACATCAAGGGGTAAAACACTGGCCAACGGGGCTCTCCACGCATGGGGCAGCCTGCGGTGCCCCATCCTGCCTGGCCCTGGTGCAGCTGCATCCCCTGAGCCCCTCCACGAGCCCTGGGTTAAAAAGAGTGAATTACCTAAGAAACACACTCTTCTTAAAAAAAAACCCAACAAACCACCAGTGATTCATCTCAGGCAGCGAGTCTCTTCATTTATTCATTACCAGATAATACTCAAATCTGGCTAATTAATATTCCTGCTTATTTTCCAAGGGCTGATGGGGTATCTTAAACATCTCGCCGAGATGGGCTTTTATGTTTATAAGGTTGATGTGCAAACTTAAATTGACGCTGTCTAAATATACCCTCATGTTTGAGCACGAGGCTTTGCACCCAGGGCGAAGGGGTTCTCTGGGCGTGTGCCCCGACTTGAGGTGGGACGTGGGGCTCGGTGGGTGGGAGAATGGCCTGAACAGTCTCCCGCTAGCCGAATCGTGATGTGGTGTCCGTCTCTCCACAAAGATGTGAGATTTCTGTTTCCCTGGGTAACGGCGAGCACAAACTGTGGGGTCAGCAGCGCCTTGTGGGGACAAGGATTCCGTGCGAGCCCCCATGCAGCTGGACATGCAAACAGGTACCAGAGCAAGTATAGAATCATAGAATCACTGGTTTGGAAAAGACCTCTTGGATCATCAAGTCCAACCAGTCCTATCTACCACTAAACCATGTCCCTGAGCACCTCATCTACCCATCTATTCAAATACCTCCAGGGATGGGGACTCCACCACCTCCCTGGGCAGCCTCTGCCAGTGCCCAATGACCTGTGAAAATTTTTTCCTGCTGTGTGGTCTGAACCTCCCCTGGCGGAGCTTGAGGCCATTCCCCCTTGTCCTGTCCCGCCACCTGGGAGAAGAGGTCAGCACTCACCTCTCTACAACCTCCTTTCAGGGAGGTGTAGAGAGCAATAAGGTCTCTCCTCAGCCTCCTCTTCTGAAGGCTAAAAGTCCTGCCGCTTCCTACCGAATCCCCTTTTCCAAGGTTAAAAATAGGACTTGGTTGTAAACTGAAAGCCTGGTTTGCATTCACCCTCATTATGTTGATTGCTTATCTACATGTATGCAAATGGAGGGAGAAGCAGCGTCTCCTCCGCCTGAGGACCCCTTGGCATGGCAGAGCCTGAACCCCGCTGGGTAAACCCCTGTCAGGGGATGGGCTGTGGGGCTGCCATCCTCTCCCCAGGATCCACCCGAGAATGGAGCATCAGCTCCTGGCGAGGCACCGCATGCACTGGCCGGAGGTGCAGCAGTTATCGGCGCCACCGCCTCCCCTCACCCTGCTCTGCCAGATGTGCATGTCCGGCTCCAGCTGTTCCCCATCAGCCTCCCCCAAGCAGCACCGCCAGCCTCGGGATTCTTTTTCCACCAGGCCCCACGTCCTTCATCAGACACCAATTTGGTCTCGCCCAGCTGCTCATTTTTCTTTCTGCCGTGTGACATGTTTTCACCCGGCTCCTAATCCGTCTCTTTCCATTCACAACTCGAGCTGTTTATGGATGTGCCTCTGCTCTCCCTCCGGCTTTCCCATCCCCCTGGGCAGAGCCCATCCATCAATAAAACTCCACCGAGCACCCAAGCATCGACGCTTCCCCTCGCGACAGCCCGGGACGCCGTTAACCCAGCCGGGCCAAGGACTTGCGTTCCTCTGGCTGCCGAGGGGTGACCATCACCCTCACGCCAGTGGCCACGCGGTGCCGCAGGTGGCCAGGGTCCTCCTGCCCGCTGGGGGCTGGAGGGACCACAGCTCCTGGGCTCTGCAAGGGGCACCCACAGTTTTGGGGCTGCTCCCTCTGGTGAAGGTGCAGGGTGAAGGTGGCCCGTGGTGGGGACGTGTCTGGAGCCCCTGGCATCACCCCGCAGGTGGGGTTGTGCCTTCATCCCCCTGTCTGCGGGCGACAGATGCTCTAATGCCTGCCTGGGGCTGGCAGCTGCCCGCTCTCCTCCGAGGAAGCAGCTGTGCCGAGGACAGCTGGGAGAGAAATGCGGGGGCTCCAAGCACAGGGGCTGGGGGTGCACCCTGGGGTGGGGCAGCACCCTGTGCATTGGGGTCCCCTCCTGGGCACTTCCCCACGGAGGGGGATGTAACACATCTCGCCTGTCTCAGTGTCCCCAGTACCACCCCGGCAATGTCGACACGGTGGGAGGCAGCGCAAGGTCCCCGTGGTGGAGGCTTGGGAGCATCCCGCTCCCTCCAGCCACCCTGGGGGGCTTCGCTTGTGACTGAGGAGCAAACAGACAAATATCCTGATGGTCTGGGTGTTGTCTGAAAGGTCGGAGGCTGGGAAGAGCCCGGCATGCAGTGGGGCTGTGAGCACACAGGGGCAGAGGACGCTGGCTCCCCACAAGCACCGCTGGGAAAGGAGCCCCGTAGCAAGGGATTTGCTGCCGGCTCCCTCGGGGTGGAACAGGGGGAGCTGGGTGTGAGGGTCTCCCTCCCTCTGACCCCCTGCTCCCCTGGTTTCAGCTCACTGAGACTCAATCCTCTTCCCATTTCCCACCGAAGCAGCACAGGGGAATCCAAACCAGAATGAAACTGAGGATGTTTTGCAACCAGGAAAAAAATAAAGGAAGCCAAGCCCGAAGACAGTGATGGAAAACCCCAAAAGCCTTTAAGGCGCTGCTTTGCTTCACGAAGTCAGCTCCGTTTTCCCCAGACACGGGGAGCTCTCCCCGGCACAGCTGCAGACATGTCAGCCTACAGCCCTGCGCTCACCTCTGCCAAAGCCCTCCTCGCCCTTCCTGGCCTCGGCCGAGGGTCCCCAAAGCAGCCTGGGGTGCCGCCAGCACCCACCCAGCCCCGCGGGGCACCAAGGTTTGCGGTCAGGACATGGAGACGAAGACTTGAGGGGTGTTGGGGCTGCGGCACAGCCAGCACGGCAGATGCTGGTGGAGGCAGGAAAGTCACCATCCCCATCCTCGTGGGAGTCGCTCTGGAGGCCACGGGCAGGATGCAGCCTCCACGCCTGACGCACATCCTCGCTGGCTGGGAAGGAGCCACCGCAGAGCCATGGCTCCAGCATCCCTCTCCCATGGGTGCTGGTGGGGACCCCCTCCCCACCGCCCCCATCCTGCGCAGCTCCCACTGCAACAATCCTCTGCCGGAGGGGCACCCAGGGAGCAGCTGCTGCCCAAAGCCGGGAGGAGCCTCCCGCCGGAGCTGGCGTTCCCGGGGGGGAAGAGCTGCAGAGCGAGGCGTTTGCACTAAGTGATCACATTTATTTGAATATTCTTTTTCTGTGTGTGTGTTCTAAAATCGGTTACAGAATAAATACCTGTGCCTTATAGCAGGAAGTCCACTTTCTTTTTTATACAAAGTGCTTGTTACAGGAAGTTGCATCAGCGATAGCAGGAGGGGTGCGCTTCGGCTGCGCTGCCCCGCCTGGAAACTAGAACAGGGGCTTTTTATTTATTTATTTGTGGGTTTTTTTAAAGTTTCTTTTCCCTTTTTTTTCTTTTGTGCATTAAGTTTCCTGCCATTGTGTATTTACAAATCTCTGAAAGAAGGAAAAAAAATACCAATATGCATGAGAAGTGGCCTCGTAACACAAAAAAAAAAAAAATCAGCCTTTAAAAAGAAAAGGTAACAAACCCAAACTCTACAGGTATCATTTCATACTGAATCAATGATAGATTTTTTTCTTTTTTTCTTTTTAAAAAGGGAAAGAGAGGGGTGGGGAAAGGGGAAAAACTGAACCAAACCAGAAAAGATGAACTTGGAGAAATGGAAAGAGAGAAGGTGCCATTGTCCCTTCTGAAGTTTTCCAAAGGCAGAGAGGAGTGAGGAAGAGCGCAACGCGCAGACCAAGATGCCTGACCGAAATCCCCATCAATTTCTTCTCAGTAATTTCTCCCTCGTATTTTCCCAGCGAGGGGCAGGAAGGACATTCCAAAATTAAATTAAAAAAAAGGAATTAAAAGGAAAAAACCAT
This sequence comes from Cuculus canorus, assembly GCF_017976375.1. Classification (NCBI taxonomy): domain Eukaryota; kingdom Metazoa; phylum Chordata; class Aves; order Cuculiformes; family Cuculidae; genus Cuculus; species Cuculus canorus. The sequence continues at coordinate 13,649,930 of NC_071407.1, forward strand.
TATTATTTCATTTTAAAAGCATAAAAAATAAACCAGAGAGAGAGCAAGATGAGAGATAACCCTCCCCAAAATCCTGGAAGGGCGAGAGGCGGGGAAAAAACTGGGTTTGATTTAAAAGGAAAAAAAAAAAAAAGAAAAGCCAAATCAAACCAGACTTTTCTCTCCGAACGCGTCATCGAACGGGACTCTCCAGAGAGTGTGACGGTTAACTGGTGACGTAGTGTTTCGCTGACGGCTGGCCGTAGACCCTATAGAAATCCTGCCGCCCGTGCTGCTGGGATGCGTCAATCCACTCCCTCACGGCAAGTCCCGGGAGCGACTGGGGGACGGTGGGGGCGGGTGGCAGCGGGTGGGAGTACTCCTGCGAGGAAACCGTCCAGGGGAAGTGCCCCGACCGCGGGTAGGGCTGGTGCCCGCTGTGGTTGGACACGGAGGAACAGTAACAGTTATCCACGGAGCAGACGAGGATTTTGCGCCCGCCGTACTGGGAGAGCACGGACTGCTGAGATGACGTGGTGTTGGGGTAGTGAGATGGGTTGAAGACTGAGCCCGAGTGCACCGGCTGCGGGCCGCTGGGAAGTCCAACTATGTGCTGTGTGGAGCTACAAGGCACCATGGCTTGTGCAGACTGCCCCTCGCCAGCCGAAGCGCCCTGGCTCATATACTGGCTCGCCACAGTCCCGGACGATGGCTCGAGGAAGCTGCCCTCGGGGAAGGCGGTGGAGTGCTTGCGCTTCTCCGCGCCGGAGTTGCTGACGGTGCAGGGGTACATGGGGATGCTCTGCAGGAAGGGGACGGGGGTGCTCAGAGGACCTGTGGAAGGGGACAGGAGAAAGGCACCATGTCAGGCACAGCACGGCAAAGCCCCATGGTGCTCCGGCTGCCGGTCCAAACGTGCAGTGAAGCTCCAAGAGCCGTGCTCCATCCCAGCACAAACAGAGGGTCCCCCAGCCCGTCCCACCAGCAGCAAATGGGGCTCAGAGCTGCAGGCAGGTGAATTTGCAGGCTCCATGGTGGGGCCTTGCTGGCACACTCAGAGCAGTTCCAAGCACTGCTCTGCCAACATATGTGACCATGGTCTGTAACAGGATCAGAGCAGGACAGCCTGGACGACAAGCACAAATCCCTCATGGAGAGAGGACTGGGAAGGCTCTGCAGGACCCACTGTGCTCGCAGGCATGAGCTGTGGGACTATGCTGGCTCCAGCTTTCCACTGACTCTTCCTGCCAATGGCCAGGCCCAAAACACAGCCATTTTACAAGTCAAGGGAAACGTCCTGGGGAAAGCCAGGAGCTGGCTTCCTGGTGTCTCCACGCCCCCACTGATGGAGAGGGGCTCTGAGGGGTGCCCGCACCCTGACAGCTCTCCCCATCCTCTTGTACTGGGATTCACAGGGCACTCAGCTATGGATACAGGAAGTGTTGAGGCCCTGTGCTCTTTCTCGGCACCCCTCAGGCTTCACTCACCTTCCAGCAACTTCCTGAGCTGCTTCTCCTTCTTGGCGATCTCGTTCAGGAAGAGCTTGGAGTTGAGGTGGCCGATTTTGGGTGGGGGCAGGCTGCCACCTGTACAGTTCTGGGTCCTGTTGGGGACCCCAGGTAGAACGGAGTGGTATGAGAGACAAAACACACTCAAGGGGAGAGTCAGGAAGCCCCTGTGCTCCTTCCACAGCACCCTCCCCAGGCTGGACCCCTTCCCCAGGGAATCAGCACCGAGGGCAGTGGGGAGCTGGTCCTCTCTGGTGGGTTGGTCCTTTCCCAGCAGGATCTTCCCACCCAACCTTGCTGTCAATGTCCTACACCAATGGGCACCTCCCACAGCCCCCATATCCCCCTGCATTGCCACCCCAGCTCGCCACGGCTCTGGCTTTAACTGTGGGCCCTGAAGGGAGAAGGAGAGCAGAGCTGGCCTGAGCCCTGCACCCCATCCCCGGGGTTCCCACCCTGACTGGGCTGCTGGCTCCCAGTTCTGCTCTTCCACAAACACACCACGATGCTTCCCCTAGTCCAAACGGAGGATTTGATTCAGTGGCTGCCGGAGGGGATTTCTTATCCTCCCAGACAGAGAGGGGAACTGAGGCTTGGAGCATGCCTCTCCCAGACCCTGCAGCATCCCCGGCTCCTCCTTTGGATATCGTACTGCTGCTGCCACCCCCACAATAGCCTCCCCTTCCCCCCAAACACATCTGCCCCACCACGCTTACCTGTCCATTAAGATTTTCACAGACTTGGTGTTCTAGGAGGGGAAGAAGCAGCTCTGGTCAGTAAGGACAGTCCCTGCCCCAGTCGCCACCTCCCCTTTCAGAGCCACTTTCTGTGGCCCCTCAGGAGGGGACAAGCTGCCCTGGGGTCCCAAACCCCCTGTCCCCCCAGTATGGGCTGTCCCAGCTCCATCTCCAGATGCAGCATCTCCTCATTTGAGGCCAGCACTAAGCCTATCCTGCTCTTCCTTGCCTTCTCCCACCACTGAGCCCTCTGGAAGCATCAGCTAGCCCCAACAGTGTCTCCAGCCTGCTCTCCATCATGCCCCACCCCTCCCCAAAGCTTTGCGCAGAACCAGTCCTCTCCATGGTCCCCATCCCACTCCCAGCACTGCCAGCTCATCTCACCTTCATGAAGTTGATGTCCTCAGTCTTGTCAAACATGACCTGGACAGAGCTGAGGAGCTTTTTGGCCTCCTGCATGCGCTCATTGAGGTGGAGGACCTGGGCTGCATTCTCATTGCAGAACTTGGCCTGGGCCTTGTCCAGGATCTCCATGGTCTTCCGCAAGTCCTCGTCTAAGATCTGGTGCATCTTCTCATACTGCAGGCGCACCTCATCCTTCAGCTGGCTCACCTTCTCCTGAGCAAGAGGAGCAGCATTAGCCTCTCTGCACCCTCAAACCTTCACCATGATGCCCCAGGACACCTGGATCCTGTCCCCAGCAGGGGTGGGTGTCACCCAAGAACCACACCACAGCTCTGCTATCCTGCAACATTCACACAGACCAAACCCTGTGGTCAGCTGCAACATGGGATTCCTACGCGTCAGAGACCCAACAGGGCCACTGTGGAGGTTTGGCTAATCCAGCAGATCTCCACCTATCACCTGGGGTCTAGGTAGGTATCGCCTATGGAGAGCTAATGCCAAACAACAAACTGCTGCACCAGTGAAACAGCTGTGTTCCCATGAAAAACCCTGCCCATCCCCATTCCAGTCCTTATCCTCACCCCAGGTTGGGGTCACATCATGCTCCAGAACATTTTCCCCCATGCTCTGGGAGACTGAGGGGCTTTAAGGATCACAAGCTGATCTCGTGGAATGAGATCTGTGTCCCAGCAAAACACTTACTTTCATCTCTTCCACCTGCTGAGTATTTCAGCAGTTTATTCGTGAATCTCCCATCTCCAGAGGGGAGGGACGGGTCACCTGATATTTAAGGACAGCCTCATTCCTTACCTTCCAACCCACTCTGTAGGGCATCCCTAAACATATTTCATCTCCCAAAAGCATGACTGCCAGGACAGGAACGGAGGCAGCAGGTCCAGCTGGCTGCTTTTCCCCTGCATGTCCTCCTCAGTCCCTGCCCACCCAGCCTCTGCGCTCTGGGAGCCTGTCCCCATTGCCACTGGGTGACATTCTCTGGGGCTGGCTACAGCAGGGTGAAGCACCAGTTACCTCGACCAGCCGCTTGTCCGATTCCAGCTTGTAGAGCTGCTCTTCAATATCTTGCTCTCGCTCCTCCAGGCGGTCCTGCTGCTTCATCAGCATCTTCTGCAGAAATAGGAGAGAAAAGCAATCGTCAGAGCCCGGCGGCCACATGCACTGGGAAGCATTGGTGCTGTCTGCACCAGCTCTGCCCATGTGATTTGGAAGGGACAGGGCTTTTTCCCAGCAAGATACCACTGCCAAGCTGGAAGTCCACACATGGCTGATAGAGGTAGAAACCTCGCTATTACAACGGCCATGCAGAGGGGCTGTGTGTGCTGGGCTGCCTTATCAGTAGGGAATGTTGATTTGGGTCCCCTGGATGGGGACAGCCCCTTGCCAAGCCCTGGGAACCCTGGGAGGGGCACAGAGAGGCTCACCTCCCACTACAGCAGCACCATTTCGAGGCTCATCACCCATCACTGACAGGTTCCCGCAAGACATCACTGCCTGCCTTGCATCCCTGTATGCCATGCCAAATCCTTTTGCCCCTCCGCGCGTTCGTGACAAGCCCCAGAGCCAGCGTCAGCGTAATCAGGAGGGACAGGAGAGGAGGCACAGGGCCTCCCCCTGCCATGCTGCCAGCCCCCGGCCCCCACTCTTCAGCCCAATAACTGGGACAAACCATTATCCCCAGCAATCACTGTGAAAGCCTCGCTCCTGTGCACTTCCCCAGCCAGGATGAAACCCATTACTGGTGAGAGAAGGGCTCCATCCCTGTGAGCAGGGGCAGAGCTTCCAAAAATGTCCTTCCAAATCAACTCCTAATTTCCCCCACCGCCAGGCAAAAATTTTTCCATGGGGGAGGAAACCATGACACCAGTAGGGTGAGGAGAAGGGCTTTGCCTGGCATGGAGATGCAGCATTACTCTCAACTATGGGGACAAGATGGGAAGAAATCAGCAGCAAGGATGAGTTTCGAGGGGATTATTGCTATTATAAACCACCGCTTGGGGATTTATAATCAAGTAATTAATTCCTGGACGAGGCGGGAGGGGGAGGGTGGCAGAGGCGCTGCTGGGTTTAATTGCATTGCAGGGAAAGGCTGTCACCTCCAACTCAATTTGGGAGCAGGAATGCGAAGCCTCCTCCCTCCTGTTGTTTTTCTTAAGGTCTCAGTTGCCTGCAGCCTCACAGCCGCTGGGCTCCTACCAGTGATAATAACGAGGAGCTAAAAAAAACTGGCTTCCCACTCGCACGCGTGCCTAGTGCCCATGTGTGTGCACACACCCACGCACACATATGCAGATGGACACACAGACAGCACATCCACCGGAACAGAGCCTGAGGGGCAGCAACAGCCACGCAGACCCGCAGGGACCTTCGCTGGCGTGTGCACGCAGAAACACGAGGGCCTGCAAACCAGGCATCCAAGGGCATCACTGCTGCTCTTTTTTAGACTGGCTGACTAGGTGGGAGCTCCACATAAAGAAAGATTTGATACATATATTAAAAATCTCCTTCTTTCATCATAAAAGGCTGCAGCCTGCTCCTGGGTTAAATACAGTGGGGACTGAGCTCAGAGAGCAGATGCAACACAACTTGCTTGGAGAGATCCAAGGGCACAGGCAAGAACCGCATCGCAGCTCCAGTGCCAGCAGCCAGGCCAGGGTGTGGGGCTGCTGGTGCCTTTCCTGCAGGCTCAGCCGGGGTTTTGGGTCCAGCACCAGGCAGAGCTGTGGGGCAGGTGGGCCACAGCCCTATGTGGCCAGGCAGGGAGGTGGTAGGCAGCAAGCTGCTCCAGGTGAGTGCACATCAACACAACCCACTCCCAAGCATGGCTCTTTGGAAATCCTGTGTGCAACTTTCCTCTGCGTGGGCCTGGTATGGAGCGCAGGGAGCACAGCAGGCTCTGGATCCTACCCCAGCATCCACAGGCCGGAACTTCCCCACTAAAATCACAGTCAACTGATGGGAAAGCCGTGCACTCAACGGAAGGAGATGCCTTCCCGCATCCCTGCTTGCAGAAGGCTTATTGAGCCAGGGAGCCGGGGCAGGTCTTGCAGTGGAGCCGGCTGAGTTTCTTGCTTTCCAAGCTGGAAAGCCAAAATACATAGCGAGCCTTTGCACCGAGCCCTTCCCTACGCCTCCCTCTCCGCTGGCAGAGATTCGCTGTCTCTACTGTGAACAGCCAGACCCACCCCGCACCAGCCCTCCAGGACTCTGGCAAGGGGGGCCCAGTAGCAGCCGCATCCCCTGTCCACTTCCCCCAGCCGCCAGCATGAGCAGGGTTGGGGAAAAATGTGGGATGAGAACCAAGTCACACAGCTCACTGGACACAAAGGTCAAATCCCCATCCCACCCCAGCTTTTGCATCAGGCATACAACGCGAAGCCACTCCAAGGTAGCCGCTGCTCACGCCCAGCAATGTTGCTGGGATGTTCCCAACGGGGAAAGCAGGGTTCCCCATCACTGGCAGACAGTGAGCTGGCAGAACCACCCTGCCAGACCCACCAGTGGGAGGGGACCCCAAGGGATGGACCAAACAGCCCCAGACACGCACGTACCATAGTCCCCTTCCCACCACCCCGCAGCTGCTGCAGCAGAGCTGCCAACCTTTGTGTTTTGTAACAGACCTCAGGCTGCTCCACTCCTAGAATCATACAATTATGTGAAATCACAAATACATACATAAATGACTTTATATGTGTGTATATGTATGTTAATTTAATAGCATCTCCCAGCTGGAAATAGTGACCAAAAACTAACCTAAAGCCAAAGAAATCAGATTGAACAGAGGACATGCAGTGGTTTTTTTAAATCTCATATTTGGAGCCCTCTCTTGATTTTAGGGTGATTTAAAAACTGTACATGCCTGGGATTGCAGTAGGATGGGCGCGCTGTTCACCCACAGCAACCAAAACCTTAACAAGACACATGGGTATGAACTACCCCTTCTGGCACTGAGGGGCGAAATTTCATTGTCTGTGTAGCACGGGCTGAATTCCTTCAGTATTTTGAAAAGGAAAATATATCCCTTCCCCTTCCATCCCCTCCCAGATCTGGTATTTCTGAAGTCATGAACTCCTCCTCCTCTAGGATCAGTATTTCTCAGGGTAATTTCTCATATTTCATGCATGACCTTGATGCTGAGAGAACGGCAGCTCCCTCCACACAGGCACCCTTCCTGAGCTCCGAGCAACTCTACGATCCCAGTTTGTCTTTTCTGAGATGTGCTGCCACTTAGCCAAACAGCCACCAGAAACACTCCATATTCCAACATCAGCTGCGAGTGAACTCATCTAATTAATTAATAAGTTAATTTGTGGCTGGGGTAAGTGGCTGTTCCACCCTGACTCCTTCAGCCACAGCGAGATGGGCCTGGGCGCTGGACACCAGTTTATTCTGATGGAGTTGCAAGTGATCTCCACTCTCTTCGTGGAAAAAAGGGGTAGGGGGAAGCTGAGCCCTAAGAGGAGGAGAGAGGAGCTCTCTGCAAACACGCCATGGGCATCAGCCCTGCGCAGGACCGGATCACAGGTGGAATGAGAAATGACGGGAGGTTATCCTTGCTCACTGACCAGGAGCCCCGCTGCTGGTGGAGCAGGATGCATCCCGGAGAGCAATCCTGCCAAGTTGAGTGGGTTCGGGGCACTGAGGTCACACACTGGGAAAGAAATGCTGCTTGGAGGGTCACCTCTGCGGGAAACAAAGCAAGCACTGCACAGTCTCATTCCACGGACACAGTTGGTCCCTGTGGGATCGTGCTGGGGAAAGGCTTGCCGACCACTGCTACCCACCCAGGCTTTGCTGGGAGGAAACCAGCATCAGGGAAAACAAATTCACCCCATGTACACCTTACCGCAACCCGAACCTGTACGTGGGCAACACTGCACTGGCCTCAATTCCCAGCGGCAGCTCCAGCATGGGACATAGCTGTTGGGGGACAGGACTGCCACGACAGAGCAGAACTTCTGCAAGATTAAATGCCTGTAGCCACAAGACAAAAAGATGATAATAAAGAGTTCAACAGTTCAGATGGAAGAGGGCATCTGGGCTCCTCATCCCAGAGCCATTACAGGGCAGCAGCACCACAAGCAAAAGCTGTGTTACATGCACAGGTCCAGCTTAGCCCAACAGGCACCCACCACTGGAATGGGAGGGCACTGGGGTGTGGGAAGGAGCTCACACTCACCCAGACCTCCCAGGCAGGGAGAAATCTGCAGGCAAGACATCTCCTGGGCTTGTCTCAGGCTGGTCTCATCATCATCCTTTCCCAAAGTCTGCAGCTGCTGCTCGGCCCGTGATATTGGCACCAGGACAGCAAAATCCCATGATGTGCATCAAGGTTTTGCCTGCTCCAAGGATGCCTCATGGGGAGAGCCCGTGGTAGCCCTTCCTCAGGGGCTCAGGCACTCGCCACCCCCTGTCTGACTCCCAGTGGGATCAGAAAGGAATCTGGCAGTTTCACCAAGGCCAGAGAGGTGCCCCATGATCCGCTGAGCAGCTCTGGTTTTAAATGAGAATGGGAGCAGCGAAGAGCCTCTCCACGTTTATGGGCGATGTGAGGCCTATGTTGCTTCTCTGATGTTTAATAAAGGTTGTGCATCCTTCAGGGCCATTCCTCCGGCAAGTGCAACCACAGCCCTGCACAATGATCTGTGGGACACTTGTAGGATGCTACTTCCCAATAAACTGGGCTGAAACCAGCCACGGGTTTGGAGGGTACTAGAGAAGAGCAGGTGGACAAACCACAAGAGCACACAGTCCTTGTTCCCGTAGGAAAGCCGGGAGAGCAGAGAGCCAGACTGCCCCACAGAGTGCCTTTAACGCAGCTGGACGGCTGGCCCAGGACAGGCATGCTCGTTTCTCTGCCTCCCTACTTCCTTCTCCTCTGCACCCAAGCCTTCTCCTCACGGCCAAATCCCAGCCGCCGGGTGAATAAGGACATTGTTTGCAGCCACCGGAAAGCCAGAATGGAGAGAGCAGCTCAGAGCATGAGGGGGAGGAAGGGCAAGGAGGAGGAGGAAGGTGGAACTGGAGCAAGAAAGCCGCAAAGGGCAGATGCCTGTCGCGGGAATGGCTCCAGACACCTGCAGCTCAGCTCAGGGACTGGGATCAAGGGCTCCCATTGAGACCCGCATCCCAGCACATTGCTGGAGACAGCCTGAAGTCACAGAGACTGAATTTTAATGCACTGAGAGTCCTGGACCGAGGAGACAAGCACAACCTTTCGCCTCCCACTCACAGGCTTCCTGCTCCCCAGCCTGCTCTGCTGTCCGCTGGCTGGTTTGCTGAGAAAAACCTACACCATGAGCTATTCTATGCCTTCTGAAAGCATCCCCCCACCTGCCAACACACTGGCACCTCAACACTGAATGGCTCCCCCGAAAGCGATCTCAAATCATGAGATCCCACACTGCTGTACCCTAAGGGGAATCTGGAGCATCCTTCCCATCATCTCCTGCTGACCAGACACAGGCAAAAGCAGCTTTTTCAAACTCCTCATGGCCCCCACAGCACTCGCAGGAGACCGATCTGCTTACAGGGACAGGAAGGAAATGTTTTCTGGTTGGGGTTTCATCTTGCACACATTTACAGTAAGCACCAGGCAGGAGGGGAGGTCTCAGGCCGGAGCAGGCGGCCTCACCTTCCCTGGCCAGCCCAGAGCACACGCACACTGGCTTTTCTCACGGCACTCCCTGTTCAGATTGGGCTGGTTGATCCTCAGCACGGGAAGGAAGAGGGGAGGGGAACAGCCTCTGGGATATTAATAGCTGCCCTTGCTAGGAAGGGATGGGAGCAGCAGCCATGCAGCACATGGGCATCAAACAGACCTCCTTGCTATCATCGAGGAACCCCCTGGGCACTGGGAGAGCCGGCACTTCGTAGAGAAGGGCTAGAGGCCAAATATTCAGTGCCAGCTTTGGGGAACAGGATGCAGGGTGCCTCTTGCAAGAGTAGTTCTCCATCCTGTTCTCATACTGGGGTGGGTGTAGACGTGTATTGCCTATCCCCATCTCCCTGAGTCTCTGAACCTTCCCCAGGATGCTCAGGAAGAGAAAACATCAGGCTAAGTCCCATGACCCATCTCCATCCACTACTCCAGAGGCAAAGCCCATATGTCCCATGTCCCACCTCCGGCACCTGCCGCAGCACAGGCCATCCCTACGGCATAGCTGGCACACGGCAGCTGGATGCTTCCCCTAAGCCATGACTCACAGCTGCTTAGCAGATTCCAGGTCATCCTTTGTCCCTGCAGCACCCTGGGATAGCAGACCAGGCTCCTCTGCATGACTTTGTACCAGAAGACCCTGGACCAGGACCGTGCTGGTGCCCGCAGCTCTTCCCCTTGTTTACACCCAGCAGAAAGGAAGAACTCATTAGTAAGGGGAAAATACGAGGCATTGTGTTGTGTGCAGCCAGCAGCAGGATTTCTGGAGGCCAGGAAACGGAGATCTATTCTCCTTCAAAAAGTAACCTTCAGAAGGACCTTGAGGATGTTAACTTGCTCCCCCAGCCTCTGAGTCCCCCTGCTCCCTGCTGCTGTGGGGTTACTTGCAGCTGTGCCTCTTGCACAAATGGGTGAAGGAGGCTGGGGCTGCCCGTGCCACTTTCAGACCCCAGCTTCAAGACGGAGACCAGCTGCCATCACTGTCAGCATCCTCTAAGCAGGGACGAAGAGACACTTTGAGGGGAAAAGAGAGGTAAAGGGGAACTAAGGAGCAGGGAGATGAGGCCGGCAGCTCCAGAAGCATCCCCTCTGTGCCAGCAGCCCTGCAGGTCCTGGAGGCAGGAGCCTTCCAGATACGGGTAGCCCAGTATGGGCGATGTGCCCCTCACAACAGAGGGGCCTTGAACACTGTAGACACTTTTGCGGCGTGTTGGAGGGCAGAAGTGAGACCGTGCTGATCATGGGCCAGCGTTGGACGAGCTGACCCCGCACAAAGTACGGCAAAAGGCATCGAAAGTGGGGCAAACCACCTCTGTCAGAGCCAGGGCTCAAGACTCACTTGGTGTGGGGAGGAGTGGAAGAAAGGAGCTGGAAACACACTGGGAAGATGAATATGGAAGAGCTGGTTTGCACACCAAGTGCGCAGGCAGGTGAGACCCAACTGATGCCACCACAGGACAGAAGAGCCTTCGTGATACCTGTGCCTTTGGCCAGAGCAGATCCGTCAGGAGAGACAGCATTTGGCCAGGGAGCCAGATGGAGAGACCAGCTCTGAGAGCTGCTGGGGCAGTGGCTGCCGGCACAACCTGGCCCTCAGGGCAGCGAGGAGCTCAAGAAATCTTTTTTCTCTTTGCTGGGAAGGGTGGGAGAGAAGATCCCCACCCAGGCCTGGGCATGGATCCCGGCCAGCAGCCCTCCTTGGCCAGCTTTCAAGAGGGAGGACAGTCCAGGCCACCTTCACTTGGGAGCAAAGAAAGACAGAAAGAGTCACAGGGCTCAGCTCCATGTTTATGAAGGAGAAGGTCCATGTCTTCTCCACCACCAAAGACAAAAGGAAGGAGCTCTTTTCCCCACTCCCTTTCAGTTTTAGGGAGGAAATGTCCTGATTTGGGGCTGCTTATAAATCAGTGGCAAAATTAATCTCCAGCCTGCGGCTCCAGCTTCAGGCACCAGCACAAGCCCACCCTGCCCAGCATGACCCAGCACCAAACACCCTTTTGAGAAATCAGCTCCAGAGCACTGGCACTGGAGCATTGCCAGGGCACTTCAGAAAAGTGCAGAGATTTGCAACAGCCCAGCATGTTTCAGGCATCCAGACTCAAGCGCCCTGAGCAACTCTGTGCAGCCACTTGGGACCTCAGACTGACACCAACACCTGGAACACATCTGGCCCCAATGACCAGCGCTGCCTTGTACTTCCTCCTCGCCACATCAGAAAATAATAAGTGGACCCTGCAGCCACACAGACTGGGATTCACAAAGTTTTACAGTTTTTCAGAGCCTAAGAGGTCATGCAAGAAGTCTTGCCCTTTCCTCCTTCAGTGTGCTCTGTGCTTGTGGTTTCACAAACGTTTCAATCAATTTACATGTACGTTACAGGGGCCCTAACGTCCTTTTCTCCCTCTTCTGCCTCTGGTTTCATACATCTGCCCCTTCCCGACCAAGGACTCAGCTGAAAAATTAAGCCAGTAAAAAAAGCAGTCTATTCAGCTGTATCATCTTCTGACCTGGCTCTCCAAAGCGCCCTGCCAGCTCCAGTGGTGGAAGGCTGGGCAGAAATGGGAGGTTGTTCTGCACTGAAACTAAGTCGAATGACAAACCCCTGCTCCTCACGCAAGGTCTGTTGCTCCGACGTATCATCAGCGAGTTGCTCTTTCCATAACCCCCACTGAAAAATAAACAGGGCTGGGCAGCACCCCTGATCCTGCCTCAATCTGCTGTTGTCCCAGCCTCTTTAGCTCACTGAATCCCAAGATCTTCCCAAGGTGCTGCAAGCTCCAAGTCCCGGACAGTTGTTCCCAAACTGCGGCTGGCAGGATGCCTTGCCTTCAAAAGCAGCCATCCTGCAAAGACCCACTCCCTTTGCTTGGCAGCAAATCTACCCCCATCTGCAGCCCCTGCAAAATTGAGAAACCCTCACTCCCTCTTCCAAATAAACATCTTGGATTCAAGATCCAGCTGGCCTGTGTGATCTCAGAGCTTTCTCCCTGCAGGGGTGAAACACAGCCAGCCTGTTCCACCCTTCCTCCCATTGCAGGCTGAGCTGCCTCTCCTCTGCCCAACGACCTCTGCTCTGCACCCGCCACAGCTGAGCCTGGCCACTGGAAGACCTGAGCTCTGAACAGCAGCCCCTTCAGCTTCCTATCCCCTTAATTCCAAATTTCTGCTGCAGAGGGAGCCTAAAGATCTGGGTGCACCAGAATATTTTTGGGAGAACCCAGACGCCAGCGAGGAGTGGAGCAGCTGCAGTGTTACCTGCGCGCGCCCCACATATTCCAGCCACGAGACCACCGATGAGTGTGAAGGCAGAGACCTGCAGCCTGTGTGTCTCATTTGGTGACTCAGAGAGAAAGGGTTCAGCTGCACAGGCAGCACAAAGCTCCTCTCCAGGCTCAGGCAGCACTAGAAAGAAAATCCTGCTTTGATTTAAAGGCCATGATTTTATTTTTTTTGCTCCCAACTGAACCAGTTAAACTTCCAACTGCTTGAGGCTATTTTAATTTGTACTGGGAAGTTAAATCAACACAAACAAGGGCAGAACAGGTTTATATGCACCTCTATTACTGGCTTGCACCAACTACAGCTCAGCTAGGTTTCTCCAGGCAGCATTTTTTTTTCTAATAAAGATAAGAGGGGGACGTTTTTGTGCACCTCCAACTGACAAATGGAGCCTGAAAGTGAGTTGGGAGTCAAAGCCTTGCGGAAAGTCAAGGTGACTTATGCACCAATAGGCTGGATTCAAAGAGCTTTGCAAAAATGCAGATCAACTAACAAGATTTATAAAACCCGTTAGGGGCTTAGAGGCCGCTTAATTCTCAAAGGTGCCAAGGAAAGTGCCTGACTCGCAGAGGGATGGATGGGGCTTATAGAGGTGGCTGTCTCAACCTTTTGGCTGCTTTAAGAAAAGGGGACCTAATTTCTCTTGGAAACAAGGTTTTGATGTGCCAAGAGGTTTACTCTGAGCCTTGGCTCTTCCATCACTTACTTTAAAGAAAAAGAAACCAAGTCCTGCTGGTGCAGACAACTGTTACAAACATCTACCAAAATCTGCAGCAGAATCTGCTGCTTCAGTGCCAGCGCTAGACACCACCCAGAGGAGTATGAGACTCAACTGGATTCAGCACACGAACTGGAAAGAATAAAAATGGAGGGGGAAGAAAAAAAAGAAAAAGAGGACTTCGCACTTTTACAGCTCCCCAATGCCTGGTGTGCTGCAGGCTGGAAGCAGCCCGACAGCACCTGTGTGCAGCCAAGGCGACACACAGCGAGCCCATCCACCCCTCCGCATCCCAGAGGGGACCGATGACGACCTGCGGAATGCTGAGGACCCCTCAGCTGCCTTCCTGCTGGGTTTTCTCTCCCTTCTGTTTTTTTCACGAGACGGCTGTTGAGAATCTGAAAGCCCGGATTATAATCTTTATGAATCCCATAGTTAGATTGCGCTGAACAGCAGCCCAGCAATACCAGATGTTCAAACAAAGCTGCCAACCGACAGCTGTCTGCAGCTTGCAGCGTGTTTTTACTTTAAAATGCAAAATGATACCAATCTATATTAAAAGAGAGACGTTCGGAGCCTTGCGATAGCAGCTGAAGCCGCGGATATTGCTCTTTCACGCAGGGTGTGGCGACAGAAGGAAATATCTCAGAAACTACTGCTTAAGCCGCCCTCCTGGCCCCCCTAAATCCTGGCCCCTTTCCTAATAGGAGAGAGACTCACGTTACTGCCTGAGTGCCGTGAATGTACCAGTGCGTGTCCAAACAAGCCAGCAAAAAAGAAAAATGCAGCATGAACAAACACTGTCTAACGAAGGATGCCAGAACGAATCTGGGCTCTATAGAGCCCGCACCTGGCTCTCAGTGGTATGGGGAGGATGAAGTGATGTGGAGGGGGATGGAGGGAGCCAGCCTGGTGGGCACCACTGACCAAAACTGGGAGAGCAAAGGTCCCTTCAGGCAGCAGAGCATCAGCAGTGGAAGTAAGGGATGGAGGGGTGCCCTCCACTGCTCTCATCCATCCACCCAGCTTCCTGCCTTGGGCTGTCTCATGTCTCTCTGAAACACACAGAGATGCTTGGGCAGCACTGGCCCCTCTGGGGAAACTCTGTCAGGGCCTCCTCTGAGACTCAACACGTCGTAGGTTTTAAACTTGCAATGCTTTATATCTGTATTTGTTAGGCTGGCTGGGAGCAGGCACAAACACTGCAACCTTTTCCACACGCCAGCAGCTGGGAAAGGCAAAAGCCAGAGCTTAGTCTCACTCTCCATTCTGCCTCCCTTGGGAAATGCAAGCCACCCGCGCCCATCCCATTTTGGGGGTGGCAAGTTCTGAAGACACCAGGCACAGCACAGTACGCTTGGCTTGCAACAATCGCATGAAGAGGGCTCTGACTTACTCAAACGTGACGTCCCAAATTCCCCACCAGCCGCGATCACAGGAAATCTTTGGGACCGGTCCCAAGGCTGCCTCATTGTACTCCGAGCAGCAACAGCATGAATGAATCACGCTCCTCAACGTGACACCCAGCTCCCAGCAACGTACTAGGGACCAAAATATTTACATTGCAAACGAGTAAGAATAGGACCAGATCCCCTCCCCAGCCTGGTGACATAACAAGGCCAACCTGGCCTTACATTGAGCAAACGGGTGGCGGGAGAAAAAGAAAGCAGGAGGCAGAGACCAACCCTGTGTCTCACAGCCTGGTTCCGTGCAGCAGTGCTGAACCAGAGCCCTTTTCCGCAGCAGCAAAACCCCCGCAGCGGAGAGCAGCAAGACCACAATCCCTGTGGCACCGCCGTGCTCCCACCCGAGCTCAGCAGCCACACGCCATGCGAGGGAGCATGCTGGGACCTGTAGTTT